>NW_024429185.1:12131960-14661960 GCF_017639785.1 Mesocricetus auratus
ACAAACAGTCTCAACACAGCTACAATCATCAGGTGTTTTGTCACAATGACAAATAGTCTCTCTCAATTTGGGCCCCAAACATGGAGAATCAATTTTTCAGATGCCATGTCAATTTGTGTGTGTGTTTTATGTTTTGTGGAGTGTGTGTATGTGTGTGTGTGTGTGTGTGTGTAAAGCCCCACCCCAAAATCTGGGACTGTAGGACACACAAGCCACAGAACACACGTGTAGATCAGAGAACATCAGTTTCCTTGAAATACGTGACATGGTAGCCCCCATAAGGCAACTTCAAGTCCATACAATACTGACACTTTGTATATCTTCCAATAGTCTGGATTTGTTTTATAAAAACAGATAACAATGAGAGTGCTGACACTAGCAAAATAAAAGTAATTAGGCCTGCCAAAAATATTTAGCCTCATAGGCTCCGGCTCCTATATTGTGTGTCACTGTGGCGGAAGTAAGAACATATGAAATGCTGACAGTGAGTCATCATAGACTGTACTTAAAACATAAGCTTAATAAACCAGGCAGTGGTGGCACATGTCTTTAATCCAGCACTCAGGAGGCAGAGGCAACCGGATCTCTGTGAGTTTACAAAAGTGAGTTCCAGGACAGGCAGGGCTACACAGAGAAACCTTGCCTTGAAAAAAAGGGGCAACTTACTAAATGGATTGACAGAAGAAATCAAAATTTAAGGTGAAATGTAATTTTATCATATATATTAATGTTGAAACTATGTTTTTACTGTTTCAAAACAAAAAACTGTAGCCACCTTGATAGCAAATGCCTTTCATCCTACCTGGGATTACAAACTGAGGCAGGAAGATGGAACTCAAGACCAACTGGGGAGTCTAAGGCCAACCCAATCTGCCTAAAAAGCAGGCCAAAACGCAAAATATAGGAGTCTACTTTTAGTGCTATATGAAAGAAATGTCCTTGTGAGACATCTAACGTTCAACTCTCCATGATTAGCGCTTAAACTTACCTGCAGGAAATTTATACAAATACCTCCTGCATTTTCTTACTCCAACACTTCTCTACAGGCCTGGGGTACATCGCCCATGATGGTCAACACTGTGTCAACTTGACAGAATCTAGAATCACTACAAGAAAAGCCTGGGCGGCATGCCTGGAAGAAATTATCCAGATTAGGTAGCCTCTAGGCTTGCCTTTATAGATTATCTAAACGAGGAGAGGAGACCCACCCTGAAGTAGACGGCATCATTCCAAGGGTTGGGGTCCCAGACTGCACAAAAGGGACAGCCTAGATGAACACAAGCATCCTTCCTGTTTCTAGGCTATCCCAGCCCTGTTCCCTTACACTGTGAGCCAACATCAGCTTTTTTTCTTTTTTCTGTTTTTGGTTTTTTTCAAGGCAGGGTCTCTCTGTGTAGCCCTGGCTGTCCTGGAACTGGATCTTTAGACCAGGCTGTCCTGGAACTCACAGAGATCTGCCTGCCTCTGTCTGCCAAGTGCTGAGATTAACACCATTCACCCCTGCAACCGCCGCCACCGCCATCACTACCCGACAAGTCTTTCCTTTATTGAAGTGCCATTGTCAGATATTTTGTCATGGCCACAAGCCCAGCGACCGACTAACCCATCACCTAAATTAAGCTGGATATGGAACTGAGTGTGGCATCTCACTCCTGTAAACCTAGCACTCGGGAGTCTGAGGAAAGACGGTTGCTGCAAGTTCAAGGTCAGTCTGGGGTATACAGCAAGACCTTGTCTCAAAAGTGGGTGCCGGGTGGGCAAGATATGAAATACTCCACAGCAAACTCCTTTCTGAAATACTCCACAGCAAACTCCTTTCTGCATACCTCTCGCTGGTTAGGGACCACACACTACTACATTTAATATCACCGAAACCATTTCTGTTCCTTCATTCCTGAATGATAAATTATGAATAGTGAGAATGCTATAGTTCAAAGAGTTTCCTTATTACAAAAAAAAAAAAAAAAAAAAAAAAAAACACCTTTAGGGGCCAGAGAGATGTCTCAGCAATTGAGACACTGTTGCTGTTCCTGGGGACCCAAGCCCAATTCCTAGCATCCGTGTCTGTGACTCCAACAACTGCTGGCCTCTGAGGGTACTAGTATCCATGTGGCATAGACACACAGATACACACATTCACACATACAGACACACACATATGTGCATTAAGTAAAAATTTTAAAATGCATAAATCCTTTTCTAACCATAAGAATTGTCTTCCTTAAGCTAACGGGGACGCACTCAAACTCCACAGCCCTGGCTTTTCTGCACACTACATCTTATATTTTTGGTTGTGAGCCTAGCCTTTAACGGCTGAGCCATCTCTCCAGCCTTGCACACTACATCTGACGCAACTTAAAAACTCATTTGCAACTACCGCTATTGCTCACTTTTCCCGTGTTTCCACGATGCAAAGAATCCACTTAACTGCTGCTGTCAAACATCTGACGTGGTGCCGCCACTCCTTCCCGGGTACCCTAAGAGCCCACTCACACGTCGATCTTTAAAAGGGCTGTGTTTACAGCAACCCATATGTCATGATTCACGAAGCAACTGTTACCACCCCCCTTGATGAGGCATTGGCAGGCACTCGTCCTGGAAAGGATTGGGGACCCACAAAGAAGGGTGCCGTGGGCTCAGAGGGAGACTTACTGACACAGCTGTTTCTGAGCACAGTATCGTTACCCTGTTATACCTACTCTACTATGCTTGTAAGTGAGGCTTGCCCCCTGAGCTCCTCACTATACCTAGCTGTGATGGTGCTATTTCTATAGTAAGTATACCTCACTCTACCTGTGCAATTGAGATTGCCTGCCGCCTGAGCCCCTAACTCTACCCTGTGCTGTGTAATTGAGATTGCCTGTGGCCTGAGCCCCTAACTCTATCTAAGCTCAGTT
Organism: Mesocricetus auratus; assembly: GCF_017639785.1. Lineage (NCBI taxonomy): Eukaryota > Metazoa > Chordata > Mammalia > Rodentia > Cricetidae > Mesocricetus > Mesocricetus auratus. The sequence continues at coordinate 12,134,858 of NW_024429185.1, forward strand.
GGTCTCACAGTGTAACGTGCTCTGCGTTGCTATACAGTTATGGATCCTTATCAGCGACCCTGCTACGGAATGAATTACAATGTGCTCTGCCCTTGGACCTTAAATAAAAAGCATCTCCACATCCTCTCATGGATTCGCTTAAACCTGACTAAGCAACTGGAGAGATGATGGACTAAGTGGAGTATTCGACTCTACTGGGGAAGAGTGGTCCTTCCTGGTCAGGGAGAGAGTTGCAGAAGGGAAGCTTGCAATAGGAGCGAGGGACTCTGGGAAGGCCAAGGAGGAAACCATGGGGGAGGGGGTAGAGGCAGGCACTGACAGACTGTCCCTTCCTGTGCCTTCTTACATCTCGGATTTGACCTCTCCTTCTGAGGCCGTTAACTAATTATGGGTCAAAGAAAGCAAGAGCCCTCCTCCTTGCCTTCCCTGTCACCGTTTTCCACTAGTTCTCCTATTACCTTATCCCCACCCTTCCAGACACTTGCAAAGAGCAACCCATATTTGCAGGACAGGGAGGACGGGAGACAGAATGGTACACTGGTGTTTCCCCTCCCGGGGAGGTGGAAACCGAGAGTGGGGGCTGGAGTCAGTGCTGGACAGAGGTGGGGCATCTCCACGACAGTGAGGGTGTCTGGGCAGAGCAGGCCCTTAGTTTTCCTTCTGCTTCCCAGTCAATCGTTTCTCTCCTTTCCCTCCTTCGGCCACCCAAAGGAGCCAGGGGTAGCAGTGAAATCCACTCACGTGCACATGCAATGGATTATAATGGGGCTGAATTGTTTGCCTCCTGTCTAAGAACACCGAAGCTGTCACAATACCCTAGTGCCCGCATTACTCACGAAGTGAGCGTAAAGAGAGCTATGACACTGCCGGTCCTATTTTTAAAAATACTCTTACAGATAGCATGTAATATCCGACAATGACAACAAACAACTTCCTGGTTTACCTATTCAGTTTGCTTTTTATCATATTTAGGATGTCCTCTACATAGAGAAATTTTACTATAAAAATTTTTTACCAGGGCTGGAGTGCTTGTTTGTATGTAAAATTCCTGCCTTGCAGGCATGAGGACCTGAATGTGATCTCCAGAACCTATGTTTAAAAAGCTAAGTGTGGGTTGGGCGTGTGCCTTTAACTCGGGAGGCAGAAGCAGGCATATCTCCGTGAGTTTGAGGCCAGCCTGGTCGACAGAGCAAGTTCCAGGATAGCCAGGGCTATACAGAGACACCCTCTCTTGAAAAACAAAAAATAATTAATTGACTAATTGATTAATTACAAATCTGGGCATGATGGGTAGTACAGTTGCAACCCAGCATTGAAGTGATGATGACAGGTAATTACTGGGGTTCACTAGCCAGCCAGTCTAACCTCCTTGATGAGTTCCAAGCCAAAGTGAGACCTGGGCTCAAAAAAATAATAATAATAAAAAGAAAAGAAAAAGAAGCGGATGGTACCCAAGGAATGTATCTGAGGTTGTCCTCTGGCTTCCGCACATAGGAGGCACCTATATGTGCACATGTACACACATCCACACACTTCTACCATGTTTTAAAAGTTCTGAATGACTGACCTATATCCCTATGGTGTTCCCAATGACAAAATGCACAGTCACACATTTCTTACAACATATTTCTCATCGTTAAGGACATGACTGTAAACAGGGAAAACAAAGTAACCCCAGAAGTTGGCAGAGAATGGACAGCCATCTGGCTGTTCCCACGTGTGTGACAACAAACACCTAACTCATATTCCCATTGGGGTGGGTCTGCTCCCAAATATTTCTACCCCTTTATGGCTATCCCCCTTTTCTTTAGTTACTCAGACTCCCATACTCAGACTCTCGACACCCCAAATAGAAAACTAACACTTAACTATGCAACAATACATCCATTTTCATAGACTTTACAATCTTCAAAACTTTCGTCCTTAGATTCTTTTTTTTTTTTTTTTTTTTAGTTTTTCGAGACAGGGTTTCTCTGTGGCTTCGGAGGCGGTCCTGGAACTAGCTCTTGTAGACCAGGCTGGTCTTGAACTCACAAGAGATCTGCCTACCTCTGCCTCCCGAGTGCTGGATTTAAAGGCGTGCACTACCACCTCTAGCCCTGCATGCCTAGACTCTTTCGCTTGTCCACAAAACTACCTGTCAACAAGATGAGCAAGTATCATCCTTAATTTACACATTGTGAGGAAACAACACCAAAAAATTGGCATGCACAGGTAAAATGTAGAATGTCCCATTGAGGCTCTCTGGAGAGTGGAAGCATTCATTTCCCCTGATTCCTCCTTGAATACTTTCAAGCTCCCTTTGAGCGTGTCCTACGTGTCAGGCTAGAAAGGATTCTGAAAATGGAAGACGTCCCTCCCCTGGTGGGTTCTGGAGAAGACATGGTCACTGCTTTCCGCTCGTGTCCCCACAGGTGAGTCCGCCTGGCTCCCGTGGATAGTTCCTAACAAAGAGCCCTGGATAAATGCAGCTGTCACAAAGAGAAACAAAAGGACATGGGTGTGCAATGGGGACATGTGCAGTTGATAAGGTTGGAAAACAAAGTAACCCAGGGAGGTAGGCTGAGAGAGTACTCAGAATGGATTATACACATGGACAGACGTGTCACAGAAGAAAATTCAAGTATTATTGTTGTTGTTTAATGAGCTCAGCTCAACTTATGGCATGCCCTCACCGCCGTGTCCTCCCGTACCCCACCTGGAGCAGGTCTCTAAGTCATTGCTGGGCCTGCATGCTGAAGAAATGAAGCCCAGTGGGTTGCAGGGTTGGAACCAGAGGCCGCAGCTTGTAACCTCCAAAATACACTGCTTCCATTTTCATTGTGACTGAGTTTTATTTATGTCCCATCCCCCAACACACACGTTTTTCTTTTGCCCACAGCAAAACACTCTGGGAGAGCACCCTGAGAAGAAAACTAGAATGTGTCCCACCTACATGGTATGCCTGGAGAGGAGCATCTAGGGTTACACAGACAGACCAAGGTGGAATCCCAGCTCGGAGAATCCAGACAGGTTATCAGAAGCACTCCAGCTCTCCTTCCTCCATCCATATCTGGGAGTACTAAGAGAAAATACCTTCTTACAGTTTGGCTAAGAGAAGATACAGAAAGCTTGCCAAGCAATAGCATTCAATAGACAGCCTCAACCTGCAGAGAAACATGTGTGAAACGCTTCTATCCATTCCTCATTCTGGGAGATGTGGGGTGGAGCACACGAACCTCTTCAGAGTTCTCACACCTTGGATTAGGAATACAAAGACTGGAAGCTTCAATTACCCTCTATGCACAGTTTCCTGCCACTGAGTGTCTTACTGTGAGCATATTTGACTTTCAGTTCTGAAAACAGAAGGAAAACTGCTCTCGTCATTTTGAGAAGAATGGAGCGTGGTGACTCACGGGTGGCACACTTATATTATGTGCACGTCTCTGCATGTCTGCTATACACAAACCATCGAATGAAGTTGATCTGTGCTCCAACATGAGAGGATTCCAGAGAGAGTAAGGGATCTAGCAACTCAGCAAGTATTTATGTAAAAAGCCCAAACCTGTAACCATACATACACAGCTCTACAAGATGATCTAGACTGATTCACACACACACACACACACACACACACACACACACACACACACTTGGTAGCATACACTTTCCTAACACTGAAATTTTTTTAAATACTTACTTTGAAATTTACGATTTCATTTCTCAAATAATACTCTCTGTCCCCAGACAGACGTTGTTACCCACAGGGTGGGTGTGACTTCAAGCATTTCACTTTTTAAACTTCAACAGATGAGCACCAAAGATTCCCCTCCCCATTCCTGTCTGAAGACCCCAGGGCTAGAAGCATGAGGAGTCACTCAGTGGTAGATGGCTTACTCAGCAGGTGAGAGGCCCTGGGTTCAACCTACAGCATCACAAAAGAGGGAAGGGTGCATTCCAGAGCCTCACCATGAAATTCTAGGATGAAACCTACAGAAGTCAAGAGTAGGCATCAAGGAAAAATAAAATACAAGGTCAATACCTGTAACAAATGTTAATCGGAAGATAAAAAATTTTTTCTATTTCAGTTGGGCAATTCTGAAACACCCTCACTCAAATAACTCCATAAATACGGTTCTTAATCCAGTAAGAGTTACTAAGACTCCTGCTCCCACCAATGGACAAGGACATCAGTTCCTGCGGCACTATTTGTACTGAACCTTCCACACACGGGAGTTGCACATCTAGACCATGCTTGGTCCACTGGGTGGATTTAATGGGTAGCCACTGAACACAAACCTTAGATGCAGACACTCTCGACTTAATTCCACAGCTTGGTGCTTCTGAATCAACTGGCTGCTCCCTGTGAATTTCACCATTCCCCCTGCTAGCCACCACCTCCCCGTGGAAATGTTTTCAACAAGTAAAGGCATGGATGTCGCCTTTGTCCTAGCACAGTAGAGATCACAGCACAGAACTGAATTAGAAAGCTCTCCACAGACACCTGCTGGGTCCTGGGAGGACAAACACTGTCTAGGGGCAACCTCAACACCTCCCGCCTCTACCTGGAGCTTCCCAGACCCTTCTTTCAACTCACTTCCTACTGGCTTTGTTATGTGATGCCACAGACAACAGTGCATCCAGCCACCAGCCTCCCCAAACTCAAGTCAAAGAGGAAGGCAGAGGATGGGAGGCAGGAGAGAGTCCTTCTCCCTACCTGATGTTTTCTTCCTTCACCTACTGTCACATAATCACCAATCTTCTCATGAAATTCCTGGCCTAGCTTATGAAATTATAACCGGCAATTTGGCCCGTTGAAGGGGTAGAGAGGGCCTAAATAACTTTTCATGGCATAAATAAAGAAGACATAAATGGACTGGACGGGCCGTGGCAAGTTTCTGTGAGCATTGACAAGTCAGACAATCCTGGACAAAGACAGCAGAGTGACTGTCAGTCACTCAAGGGGCTGACTTTAGAAGCGGCTACTGCCATAATATACCGCAGACCAGACAGCTTCAGTGGAACAAGCCTAAGGTTCAGGAAGACTGTTTCTTCTCATGCTTCTCCGCTTAGCTCAAGGTCACCTGCCTTCTCTGTGTGTCTTCACAGTCTTTCCTCTTTACATGTCATGGTCTCTTCCGTGAAAGACACCAGTCACACTAGATTCACAGCCACACATGTGGCCTCATTTTACCCACCTTCACCACCACTTGAAAGGTCCTGTCCCCACACAGAGCCATGTTCTGAGGTACTCGAGGTCAGTACTTCCCCACAGAGAGCCACATTCTGAGGTACCAGAAGCCAGCATCTCCCCACACAGAGCCACATTCTGAGGTACTCGAAGCCAGCATCTCCCCACACAGAGCCACATTCTGAGGTACCAGAAGCCAGCACTTCCACAAGAGGAACTTAGAGTGACACGACGCCCCAGACTGTACAAACACCCTGGAAAAGGAGAGGAAGAAATACAACTGCCGCTCCGAAGAAATCAAAGCATACCTAGCATTTTCCAGCAGGAAGGCAATGTAACCTCTGACCCCAGATCTAGACGGCCTGAACCAGCCTCACTTCCTGATTTCGGCCTCTAGTCCTCTACCTGTTCTAAATCCTTACTGGTTACTGCTACTCCAGTGATTCATCTCTTCAATGCCAAATCCAGAGCACCGCTATGGGTACCATCTATCCATCCATCCATCCAACTATATCCACCTGTGGGTACCATCCATCCATCCATCCATCCATCCATCCATCCATCCAACTGTATCCACCTGTGGGTACCATCCATCCATCCATCCATCCATCCATCCAACTGTATCCACCTGTGGCTCTGGTAGGCTCTCACATTGGAAGCCTAGTCTTAGGTCACTGTCCCTGCAGCTTGCATAGTTCCCAGTCACCTTCTGTCAGTTCTCCTAGGAGACAAGCCCCATCTTCCTCTAAGCCAATGTTTTTGGAAACTCCACCCGTGCCCAGCCCCCCCTCACACTACTATCACTTCATGTTAAGATGTCAGTTCAAACACCTTCCTTGAGGAAGCGTTTGAAGACCTCACATATAGTGTTTCCTCACATATGTCCTTACACTCCGAGCTCAAGGCCCTTCTCCTATGCCCTCTTGTGAGCTCTCGGGCATAGAGCTTGCCGTGTTTATTAGACTCCCTCACTGCTGTAATGCTGTTAATCTCTCCCATGAGGCTGATGACCACACACTCTGAAGTTCATGAACAGAGTCTACATCTGGCTTCCCCATCATCATCATTTGCCTAGCACCAGAAAGCTTCGGCTTAAGTTCATGGTTAGCCTGAGCTACACTGCAAGATCATCTTTAAAAAATAGTAATATAACAACAGCAACAACAATAAACAAACCCAAATGAACTACAGAAGGCAAAATTTCTCCTAGTGGGTTACAATTCTATAGAAATGACTTTAACATGTTTTTTTTTTTTCGGCAGCATCCCTGTGTATACAAATTCGTTAGGTAAAGTTTATACGATTAGACAGCTGCAATTGCCCATAGGTTACCTTTCACCTAATGAAACAGTATCCCGTGGTTCATTCTTCTGCTTGACTCCGGTCAAACCCCGCCAGGAATTCTTTACTTGAACTAAAAAACAGGCAGGGCCCATGGTGACTCCAGTCCAACAGAGAGGGACTCCATCCCTCTTCATACTAAGCAGGAAACGCTAAAAACCTGGGAATAAGACGTGTGCCACACACTGGAAATGTTTGGTCTGCTGATAACACTGAGTCTACCTCGGTCAGAAACATGAGGAAGCCCCATGGTCACAACCGAAGCAGGAACAACGCTAGTAAGCCGGAGTGACACTCCACATGTTCTCACTTTCAGCTCTGCACAACATGTAGGAACAGGCTCAGTGCACCGCTTGGTGGTGTCAGAGCATGTAAGCAAAGAGCATGAACGTTTGGGGTCCACCATAGTTGCTCACCTTGGGGAAGTATCCAAGAGGCACATTACAATCTCCATTACTGATTTCTAGCTTAGAAAAGTGGTGTGTTCTGGGGACATATTGGCCTTTCGGGTGCTTATTCTATACATACATGTGAATACCTGAAAACAAAGGGTACTAGTAAATGCTGCAGTAACCCGGAAAGAGTTTATTCTTAACAATGACGACATCATTTACTTTAATTCAGTCTGAATGCTTTTACTTGTCTGGTTTCCCCACCCCCCCGGCCCCCACTCTCTGCAAAGTCCGCAAGGATCTCATACAAACTCATAGGGCTCAAATTCAATTGCTCTTCTTTGGAAAGCATTTGTCATACGCCAAAGAAAAACAAACTGGGAATCATATAAACCAGAAAAATAATATCAAGATGATCAAAAGCTCCAAATAGCCAAGAAAAGTGAAAGTCGGTTTTGGAAGTGTAGCCACTCAGACCCCGGAGCATCCACTGGAGTATTTCCTAGTGGAGTCTAAGGTAGAAAGAACAATTGAAGCGGATGGACTTCAGCCTCTCCCTAAGTTCCTCCTTATCAGCAATCAGACATTCATTGCATTCCTCCCAACAGGTAAGGCAACAACCTGGACACTCCTATTCATAGCCAGAAGCCACTGTCTCCGGGTCTCATTAACAGGAAACAAAACCCCTCCAAAGATGCAAATCTACCCAAGGTAAGCAGACCTGGCTCCCTGTCTCAGAAATGATCAACCTGATCACTGGCTCTGAGATTAAAATAATTCATGAGTCTATATGTACTAACCAAGGGGCCAGGAAACTTTGTACCATACCAGACATCTAAAGCCTTCCCAAAGGTGGGGTGACTCATGCCTGTAATCCCACACTTGGTAGGCTGGGGCACAAGCATGAATCTGGGATATACAGTGGGTTCAAGGCTAGCCTAGGCTACAGAAAGAAGAGGAAAGGACAGAGAAGAAAGCCATCCTAGGTCAATTTTTAACATACACATTAAACATATATCATAAATATGAATCAAAAGAAACCCAGGAGACTGATGATGAATCTGCTTTCTAGTAATACAAAGAGTCCCAGTGATCAAGATACTCTATATTTCATATCTAGTGATGTAAATACTTTTCATCATTTATATCATTTGCAGCGATGAGCTGTCTGATAGCCACGTGCGTGAGTTCATGCTATGCAATGCCATCCTGGTGCACAGTCCTTCATTAAATGGAAAGTCATCAGCTGTACCTTCTGACTGGAAATATCTGGGTGAAAAAAATCTCAGCCAGCTTAACTGTCCCTTAAAAAGACTTGGGGCTGGAGAGATGGCTCAGTGGTTAAGGCCGCTCTTGCAGAGGACTGGGGTTCAATTCCCAGCACCCACATGATGGCTCACAACCCCTAACTCCAGTTCCAGGGCATAGATGTCTTCTTCTGACCTCTGTGGGCATCAGGTACACACGTGTGGCACACACATCTGTGCAAGCAAAACACTCAGACAAATAGCAATTTCTGAAATCTAAAACAATAAAAATTTAATAGACTATAAAATCTATTCAATTGCCAAAAACATGGCCAATTACCAAAATTGCTTCTTCCAACAAAATGGAGTGACTCTCATTAGCTGATGCCAAAGACTATGCCTCATTTTATGAAAAACAACAAAAGCCCATCTTATCAGGGAACCATTAAGTGAAACGTAATTCCTACTCATTTAGAATTTCCATTTACAAAATGAAGTTGTAGTAAAGGCATAAATATTTAACTTTACCTAAAATTATTTCTACCCAAAAACCAAGGAAAAAAATCATTTTGCTGGAAGTATTTCATTCCACCGGATACAAAGCCAAACACACAGCTAGATGTAACAGTGTAGTCCTGTGACATTCTGTTGCTACAGCAACCAAGCTGCTACCTGTGGCCATGATTTGTTAAAAATTCCTCCAACCAGTATATTCTGTGCTGTGCATTCATAAAACCAACAGAATGGCTCTAAGCAGCATAAAAATTAAGGTTTGCTTTCTAACCTATGGTTTACTCACATGCATATTTACTGTATACACACACACACACACACACACACACACACACACACACACACACACACAGAGGATTCTCCCAATGCCATCGAAAGGGTGAGACCACACCAAATTCTCCTTTTAAGACAGGCAAAAATGACAAAGCTGCTGTTGAGACTTCATTTGATACCTGCTTCCTAAAAACATATCCTGCCAGACAATAGACACTATCAGAGATGATTTTTTAAAAAGATTTATTTTGCCTTATCCAGCCTCATTTCAAGAGAAAATGAGATCCTGAGGTTTCATCTCCTATCTGCCCAGGTAGGTGTGGCCTCTTTGAGCAATGAGCTGATTAGGAAAACAAGCTAAGAATAAAGAAGAACTGTGGTCATCACCATCGTATTCATCCAACTGCCTCTACAAGCTACTCACCCTCACTGGGGGGCTCCAGGCTTGCACCCGAGGCTGCTGTCCACATTGGGAGCTCTGCAGATCTTTTATGCCACAATTAGCCACAGTGCTGCCCTGAGCCCTTAATGCATTTGTGCAGTTGGTCCCGCTGCTCCCACCAGGGCCAGGTTTCCAAGGTCTCTGCTTGATGCCATCCAGAAGTCTGACCAGTAAGATGTTACTGGGGAGCTCCTCAACGCCAGAACCAACAAGAGTCCTGCACTCAGGACACCGGAGTTCATTCCGGGAACCCACGATCCCCAGCAAACATCGTTTGCAAAACGTGTGCTGGCAAGGTAAGACCTTGGCAGAAGCGTCCAGGCGTTCTAGACACACGGGGCACTCCAAAAGGTCTAACAAGGCGGACTCATCCATCGTGATCTACTTTACTGAGAGAAAGGCTTCAAAATGTTCATAGTCGTGCGCAGCCCTTAGAGTGATTCATGTAACATCCATTGCAGACTTTGCTCTGGAGTTATGGGGAGAGAGGGAGGAAAGAGAAAAATGAGTGTTGTTATCTGGGAGAAAAGTTCACAGTGGAGCCAAGAACCAAAAAGTACACAAAAGTGCTTCCTCTGCATGGTGGAGCTTGGCTTTGGAATGCGGTTTCTGAACTCCAAAGTCAACAATTAAAAACAAAACAGGCTTCTTAAAACAGTTCCGAATTAATCTCTGAAGACATCTAGAACCTCACTGGGCAGAAATGGCTAACGAGGAATAAGCGGGCTTATGAGAAAGCAATAAAGGTCTGATATTAGCTGCCTAAATGAAGTTCTCGAATCACTGGAGAAGCTTAAGCAAAATCGACTGCAAGTTTCCTCTATCCAAAATAATACTTTTAAATCCTAGGACGTCCCCAATTTTTAAGCCACGTTATCGTTTAAGAAGCCTTGCCTTGGGTGATCCTTGCAGAAAATGATCCCAATACTAAATGTATATGTTTCTTTCCTGTCTGAAAAAGAGAACATCTTAATCTTATCCAACACCCCCCCCCCAAAAAAAGAGCTGATGGTTGGCAATTCTAAAAGATGTAACCAAGGATTGCTTGAAAATAGCTAAAACATATCCGCCCTTCCCGGCAGGATTGACAAACTCTGAAACAGATTTCTGAACGGCTTGTGCTAATCCCATTGAGAAAATCTAGCAAAATGATCACCAAGAATTCAACGATGGAATGCTGGCCTGAAAACTCTGGGTAAAATCTGAAAAACGGGCCATTCAGGAGGTGGAGGAAGGAAGGAGTATCTGAACCAGTTGATGGTTCGCTGTCCCCACAACCGCCACCTCAATCAGTGTTTAAATGGGGAAGCCTTGAGGAGGTGAGAGGATTTGGAGGCTGCATTAACAGCTGTTCCCGGCTAGTCGGTTCTGGGGAGAGCCAGGATGTCCCTCTTTCCGCGGTGGGGCACAGGTAGCCCCTGATCCCTCAGCGTGGCGCTGGCCGCTGACACACCCCGCCCGGAGCCAGGTGTTGCCAACCAGGGACAGAGAAGATGGTCCTGGGCTGGGGCTGAGGCTGCGGCCGGGTCGCTCCAGGAATTGGGGAATCTCACCCGACTGCCTCCTCTAAGCCTCCCTTTAGGTCAATTCCAGTACCAAAAAATTGCCCAGCACCAATCGTTGGAAGTTTTCAAGGACTTAAAGAAAAATAAAGATGCAAGCTTAAGTTGGCGAAAGTCAGCGCCACAGGAGAGCGGCGGGAAGCAGACCAGTGACCCCCGCGGGGATGAGCTCAGCGACAGTCCCTGGAGACTGCCATCCCGGAGGAAGGAGGCACAGGGCTGCGTCCGGGGAGAGCGCGGCCCCGAGGCCGGGCAGCTTCGGAGGAGGCGAGTGAGGCCGCGGGGCTCGTTCCCGGCAGGTCCCAAGAGCCGAGGGGGTGGGGGGAGAGACGCGCGGGGACCGGCCCGCGCGCCGGACCGGGATGCGGCGACCACCACCCCGCACCCGGCGTCCCCGGCTCGCCGCGCACCCTACCTCGCGCCTCCGCGGCTGGTCTTTGTTCGCGGCCCCGCAGCGCCGGCAGATGCGACCCCGCCGTGCCCGCCGCCCGTGTGGCTCGGCCGCCGCGGTGGCACCGGGAGCCTCCTCTCTGCCGCCCCCCTCGCGCGCGCTCACACAGCACGCCACCGCCGCCGCCGTCGCCGCCTCCCACCCGCCCAGCGACGAGGGCGGGGGAACACGACGCGGCCGAGGAGGCGGAGGCCGTGCGCAGCGGGCGCCGGGGGCTGGAGGGCCGCGCCACAGCGCCACCCGCCGCTCGGGGAGCCGCGTGGGACCCCGCAGCGGGCGGCGGCCTCGGGGACAGCAGCCACGGGAGGGAGGGAAGGAGGGAGGCTCGGGGAACCGCGCCTTCACCCCCGAGGACGCGCGCCTGGAGCGACTCGAGCTACCCGGGAGGAGGGCGGTGGGAGTGGCGCCAATGGGGACCAGGAAGAGGCTGGGACTAGGGCGCCCTGGCGGCCTCGGGCTCCGCCTGTCCGGTGCCTGGAGACCGACTCTTCCCAATGGCCAGGGCCAGGGAGGGAGCGGCCCTGGCGGGCACGCTTTGCTCGCCGTGCACACTCCCTGTGCACACGGAGAGAAGTGGGACCCCCTTAGTTCTGGGGTGAGAACTGCTGGCCACCCTGTAGATGCCCGGGGCCGTCTCCTCCACCCAGCATTGCACCCCACATCTGCAGCAGCCCGGGACACAAATCCAAGCAAGTTTGGAGAATTGCTGATGCCCAAATTCCAAACGAGAAAGGCATGCGGGAGGAGGGTGGGGGTGGGAGGGGACTAGAAAAACTGGTGTGATATTGAAGCCCGTCTTGGGTAGGCTCTTTGTACCTGCCTAAAATGGGGTGAATTCAAAGTCTGACCCAGGTGGGCCGGTGCCTTGAAGCTGGCTGGGAGGCACCTCTTTCATCTGCGCCTTGGAGGCAGCCATCATCATCATCATCGCTGTAATCTGTTTTTGTTGCCCCGAGCGCACACCTGTATACTCTGAAGTGTGGGTGTGGGGAGGGGGGGCTGTTTGTCAAACTTACTTCAGAGACCAGTTAAAATGTGGCCAAAGTGTGCGTGACTACATTTATACTTACTGTTAGTTTACCAAAAGTTACTTCAAATAGTGAGCAGAAACAGGGGGGGGGAGAGAGAGAGAGAGAGAGAGAGAGAGAGAGAGAGAGAGAGAGAGAGAGAGAGAGAGAGAGAGAGAGAGAGAGAGAGAGAGAGAGAGAGAGAGAGAGAGAGAGAGAGAGAGAGAGAGAGAGAGAGAAGAGAGAGAGAGAGAGAGAGAGAGAGAGAGAGAGAGAGAGAGAGAGAGAGAGAGAGAGAGAGAGAGAGAGAGAGAGAGAGAGAGAGAGAGAGAGAGAGAAATTATGCAAGAAATTCCTGCCAGGCCACCAACCAAGCTGACATTTGAAGAGGAGTCTCATGTTATCAGTTAGTCTCCTGCTAGAGCCACAGCTAAACCATTTGAGATAAATGGGGATCATTTAAGTTAAGAGAAAAATTATAACAAGTAACAATTATCACTCACTTTAAGCCAGGCACTGTGCTAAACACTTATACATATTAATTCAATTCTCACAGCAGCCCTTTATGTCATCCTGTCTCAGCTCCATTCTAGAGAGATTAATATGCTGAGAACTGTACTGTATGAATGCCAAAAATAATTGCCCACTTCCTTTTCGGTTAGAAGGGAAGAAGTGTGTGTGCCTACTGAGCTGAAAGAGACAAGGGAGAGAAGGGAGGAATAGACCAAGGGGAAGATAGAATCATCTACAAACACAGCATTCTGAAAGTGACTGTTGGGCCCAGCTGGCGCTGCTTTTGAAACTATGAAGATGAGGGTCAAGCAGACTGGAAAAAACCCTAGTCAGAAAGCACCCATTCTGTAGTTATTAAAGCTGAAGACCAAGGGCTGGAGAGATGGCTCAGAGGTTGAGAGCACTGTCTGCTCCTCCAGAGGACCTGAGTTCATACAAAATCTCATTATGTAGCCCTGGCTGGCCTAGAACTCATAAAGACTCACCTGTTGGGCAGGTGTGGTGGGTGGTACATAACTGTATTCCCAGCACTTAGGAGACTGAGGCTGGTGGATATCTATGAGTTTGAGGCCAGCCAGGCTTGCATAGTTAGTTCCAGGACAGCCAAGACTACACGAAGAGACCCTGGCTCAAAAATAAAAAGGAGGAGGAAAGAAAATACCATCTGTCCCTGTCTCCTGAGTGCTGACTTCAAGGAGTGTACCACCAATTCCCAGCACCACCACGTGTTTGTGCTGTGGAGAGAAGGACACACAAAGCTTTAAGTAGGATACCACAGTTCTCGAAGGCTCATTTTCAAGAACACTAAAGACAATGTTTCCCAAAACTGCCATGATCAAAGAAAGAAGCACCTGTCTTCCATGAACATTATCTGCGATGTAGCTGTGCTCCTTGAACACTTTGGTGGATTTTTAACTATGACTTCTGGAGCTAGTGTTAATCTGTCGAAGGAAGTCTTCAACACGTGGCTTTAATTTCTTGGGCTATTTTCTATCAAGCAGAAATAAAAAAAAGGTGTGTTGGGATGATTAGCCCATTGGCATTGGTGAGATGTGCGGGGTCTTTGCAATCTGTACAGAAGTTTCCCCATCACTAACAGCTAACACTGTAGGCGTGACCCTTTCTTCCCACATTTTGAAATGTTAGTGCCTGGAAGTCCCATGGAGCGAATCCAGAGGGGAAGGGACGGCGAGGTAAGAGAAGCAGGCTCATCTTGTTTTGGGGAAGGGAGCATGGAGGAAAGAATGTCTGTTATGCTTACGACCTGTGAGGCTTTGAACAGATACATGAAAAATAGAAGCACCCTCTGACATAGTAATGACAGCTTCTTATCCTCCAAAGACTTCAAAGTCTTTTCATGTGTATTATCTCATGGATCTTCTCAGCGTCCCTCCAAAGCAGCAAGACATATCATTATCCCCGAGGTTCAGATGGGAAAGGGGGAGGGGAGGCAAGCTTTTGCCTCTAGTGCTAACTCAAACCAGACTTGTAAATTCCCAGTCTTGGTACCCTGATAAACCTTAGTGTAGTGTTTACATCTTTTTACATGCACTTGCTTGTGTCGCATCATTTTTCTTCAATTTTTTTCTTCCTCTTGCTGTCATGATACTGGCAAGGGACACCAGCATTTATCCAGTTGTTCAAACTGGAAACCTAGAGGCCATCCTTGATTTCCCCCCTTTCTCTGTCTACCTCTTGCCCTGAACAAGCCTACTATCATCCGACCAAACATTGCAAGTCTACCTATTGCCTTTGGGTATGGGTTGGGTGTGGTTTGTTCTCTCCAAAACTCATGAAGTTTGGTCCTCAATAGAATAGCCCTGGAGGGCCTTTAAGAAATGTCTGGGTCATGACTGAATTAATGCTACTAAAAAAAAAAAAAAAAAAAAAAAAACACAAATCCCCCAGTCTCCACTGTTCTGTTAGAGCAACAGAACATAGACTAGGTCTCCATCACATTTTCATTTAAGCCACTGTCACCTCTTATCTCTGGCCCTTCTAACCAGCCTCTCTCCTTCCATTTTTGTTGGCATGACTTGCCCTGAAGATAGTGACATCTCATAGCAAGCTACAAAAGATGGATAGTGTGATGTCACTCCCTTGCTCAGACTCATTTATTTCTTCCTGTCATAAGCAGAATGAAAATCGAGCATCTCCCCTTCTCTCCGACCTCCTGCCCCCATATTCCAGCACAGCATCCCATTTCTCTTCTTCATGGGACTTTCTGCTAATTTTCCTGCCCTGTTTATTGCCTGCCTTTCTCTGAATGTGAAAGCGTCCCCAATGCAAAAGCTGGGTCTGTCTCCATTACTGTTACACGTTACAGCACGTGACAGCGATCAGTGATTCTCAACTGAGGAGTTAATCCAGTAAGGTTATATTTATTGCTATCCTGAGGCAATATATGCATATGTATGTGTGAATACATATGTATGCGTGAATATATGTGTAGTTTTTCACTGCCCTATAGACAGGAAATCAGACAGGCAATATCCCAACTTTCATTAAACATCTTTGTCATAATCTTTCCATCCTTTTATATTTCATAGTGAAACTGAAGGAACGGCTAAATGAATGCCACCAGTTCTTTAATACAGACTATAAATTTAATGTCAGTTTTTCTTCATTTTAGGTCTTAGTTATCAGTGCAGCCCTCTTAGTATTGTAGTTCCTCAAACAAGCAAGAGAATGCTGTTATCTCAATTTTCCTTTCTCTGGTCCCTCTTCTTCATCCTTTCCTCAAGAGAGATGATGCTTAGATTATTAGGGATGCTTCAAAAAAAAAAACAACAGAAACAGAAAAGCTTTATTGATGCTCTGTGGATTTCACATCATTCGTCTCAATCCCACCCATCTTCCTGTCCACCTACCACTGCATCTGCCCCTCTGTCCTTGCAACCTCTCCCCCAAAACAAAACAAAATTTAAAAGAAAAACCAAAAAACAAGCCAAACAAATAAAGCAAAGCAAAAAAGGGGGTGGGGAAAATCTCATCATGGAAGTTACAGTGTGGCCTGGTGAATCACACACTTCACCCTTGACTCCTTTTACCTCCAGTGTTTATTGCCTTGAGTCACTGGCCTGATTAGAGGTCTCTGGCCTCTGCTACATCATCAATAAAGGGCTCTCTCTGGGGTTCCCCTTGGATTTCCTGTTGTTGTCCTGTGTCATGGAGATCCTGCTGTTTTGGATCTGCAGGTCAGGCTTCCTCACCTGCTCCAACAGTTCTTAGATGGGGTGGATATTGGGGTGGACCAATTCATAGCCCTGGTTCTAGGCCTGGCTGGTAGCTGGGTTAGTCAGACGCCAGCTTTCCCTCAGGGGTGGTGCTTCTTAACTTTGCCAACCTCCCAATCCTTATTCCCATCCTGCTCAGGTAATAATTATTTGCAAAGCCCACCTCTTCAAGACCCTTGATTCTTTAGAAGAGTCTTTAAAAGAAAATGTATATATTTTCATTTCATGTATACAAGTGTTTGCCTGCATGCGTGTATACACACCATGTTGTATGTAGTGCTTATAGAGGCCAGAAGGGGGCATCAGATCCCCCGGAACTAGAGTTATACACTGTTTTAAGCCACCATGTTGGCACTGGGAAAGACAACTTAGGTCTTCTGCAAGAGCAGCAAGTGCTCCTAACTGCTGAGCCACCTCCCAGAGTATTTGTTTCATAGATCTTAAATCTAGTACTACTCACTAACTAGGTGATCATGGGAAAGTTTCTAAGTCTTCTCTGCCCAAATTTCCTCAGGAAAATGAGCATGAGACCACCTCAAGAGGTTATGCATAATTTTCTTATTGTTCAGAATTATGTCCAACATAAATGTTTAATAAGTGTGGTGGTTTTAATAAGAACGTCCCCATAGATTTGAATGCTTGATCACCAGGGAGTTCCCGGGGGCTAAGCAGGATGGTGAGTGTTGACGATTCAGACCCTCCCCCCATTAGTTACTGGGGAGAAAAAACACACACTGAGTCTGGAGTCTGTCGAAGTAGGATCTCAATTTATTCCAACAGGCAGGAACTTATATAGGACTGAGGTAGGAATGGGAATCTTAGGATAGGGTAAGGTGACGTGAGGAGTTAAGGGCCAATAGTATTCGACCAAGCAGGCAGGTAGCTAGGCAGGGGGCAATCTTGCATCAGGTCTGGCTGAGTCACCCCCACGTGGAGGTTACAGGTTAGAGACAGGTAGCCAAACTCTAGCCAAGCTCAGGAGGTTACACTGGGCCTCACATCCGACCGAGCCCTAAACTCAAGTCAGGCTCAGGAGCTTACACTGGGCCTCGCATCCGAGCCTTTTTTAGGCCCAACAGGGAGTGACATTTTAGGAGGCGAGGCCTTGTTGGAGTAGGTGTGTCCTTGTTGGAGGAAGTGTGTCACTGGAGGTGGGCTTTGAGTTCTCAAACACTCAAGCCAGGCCTAGTGTCTCTCTTCCTGCTGCCTGTGGATCCAGACGTAGAATTCTCAGCTATTTCTCCAGCACCATGTCTGCCTGCATGCTGCCATACTTTCCACCAAGACAATAATGCACTAAACCTCTGAAACTGTAAGCCAGCCCCAACTAAGTGCTTAATTTATAATAATATAATTAAACAATAATAAGAGTTGCCATGGTCATGGTGTCTCTTCACAGCAACAGAACACTAAGACAATAAGCAATAGGTTTAGAATGCTTTCCTTTTTTTTTGTTTTGTTTTGTTTTGTGTTCTTAAGAAGAGGTCTTGTTATGTAGCAGCCTTGAACTTAAGAGAGTGCTAGGATTAGAGGTGTGCATAATACCTACAAATAGCATTAATTTTTATTGAAACCTAGATCCAATCTTAAGGCTAACCTCTGTTAGTTAATAAATTAGTTAATAACTAAATAACTCTACAGGTTTGATCTTCTGAGTTTAAACTTCCCTATTTATACAAATGAATATAACATCTATGGTGAAAGCTTGTTGAGGACTCAGCTCAGCATCTTTCCGGCACATAGTAGGCACTCAATAAAATGTTTGCTTCCTGCCTTTTTCTGTGTACCTGACTGCACCTGTTTATGGAAGTTAGAGACCTATTGGGTGATATATAAACTTCTTTCCCGAATTAAAAGTTTATTTCCATCCTAATCACGGCAGGGCCAAGGGAATCCCTCGTGTGGGACGTCAAGTGTCCATGAGGTGCCACGATCATCAGGAAAAGGGGCTCTTACAGTTAGACAAGCCCTGGAAGGCTATTTCGGTCTGCAGAAGCAGGAAGATGGCGCCGACTTCACTGTCTGGCGAAAACTCTGAGCAGATGGAGTATTTATAAGCACCACTTCCCAAGGATTTTGGTTCAGTCAGAAGGGAAGCTGGCTGGGGTGGGGGGAGTGTAGGAGAGACTCAGATGAGTAAGTAGGAGGCAGCTGAGTCGCTGCTTCTACCAGCCAGCCCTTCTGAAACAGGTCTGCACATTTGGGACGCTGTGTCTCCCTGCAGAATACCTGGGGAGAATTGGAGTTCTCTGAACCGACTCCCTCTAGCCCAGCCAGCCTTCCGGAAGTGTTCCCTGGGTTCAGCTCAATCCGAGTCGCTTGTGCAGCACATTAAACGTTCAGATACTCCGGCTTCATCGCTGGAGTGGGCCCGGCCTGGATTCAGGAGTCAGACGATTAACACAGGTGATGCAAGCAGAGAAACACGAAGCCTGGAGGAGCATCAGCGGGAAAGTAACTCAAGTGCGGACCAGGGGAGCTAGACCAGAAAGGACTGTATAGCTCTTGGGCTTTGTTGAGAAGGGGGAGGAACCTTGGAGCCAGGGGTTTGCCAAGGACAATAAGAGTAACTGAGCTTTATTTCCTCCTTTGATTTCCTGTCTGCAGCTATGCCCTGCCCATCCTCCAGCGTAGGTTTGCTGGTCTGGAACACTTGGAAAGCTGTCTTGTCTTAGGAAGTAAGTGCTGAACACATGTTTGAAGGGATTTGTTTTCAAGGGACGCTAGGATATCAGCACACATGGCTGGACCCAAACTCACACCAGGACCCTAAAAGTGGGTGCGAGTAGACACACTAAACCTCAGAAAATAATTTTGCTTAGTTCTTTTAAATTACACAGAACACATTCCCCTAATGTATTTTCGGTCACAAGTTCACTCGAAAATAAAATTAACCTATGGGAGAGAAAAAAATAATAGGATTTCTTCATTCCTATTAGAAATACTTTATCTTGTCAAATCCCATTACCATTTGAAAAGTTAAAGCCTTGAAGGAGACCTTTTTTGCTTCCAAGAAAATGTCACCTAATCCGAGCTATTAAAAACTCGATAAATACCCGCCACTTTATCATCTTTGGGAAATGAAATTTCATAATCTTCCCCGGTAAACTATCTTTTTATATTAAAAATTATTTATCAGCCTTCTTTCTTTTTGATGATAGAATTTAAAGATAAATGTAGACCTTTCTAAGGCCAGTGAGTAGACAACTTAAAACGGCGCACAGCCAGAGGAAGTGCAGAAACGCACTAGAGAGTGAGCCAACAGTTAGGAAACAGTGTTTCTCGCTTTTTAATAGCATTTTTGCTTGTTTGTTTGTTTAAATTAGGCAGGAGAGGGTGTATACACGTGCAGACGGGTGTCCACTGTGGTATCGGGTCCCCTGGAGCGGCTGTTATAGTAGCTGGAAACCATCCGATATGGCTGCTGCTAGACCAAACTCAGGTGTTGCTAGTGGTTTTTCTCGTCCCCTAGGTCCCACTGACCTTCTGGGCCCCAAATAAGCACACAAAGACTTATTAATTATAAACTGTTGACCTACGGCTAGGGCTTCTTACTGGTTATCTCTGTCTTAATTACTAACCCATGACTACTAATCTATGTATGTCTACATGGCCTTGTCTTACCGGAGAATGCCTGGCTTGTCCTTCCCTCCCAGTCCCTGCGTGGCGTCTCTTATGGTCCCTCTCTGCCCACCTTCCCCAGAACTCTCCTAGTCCCGCCTATCTTCCTGCCTCTGTAGGCCAAACAGTGTTTTATTCACCAACCAATAAAAGAAACATACATACAGAAGGATATCCCCCACCACTCAGGTCTCCTGCAAGAGGAGTACACCCCTTTAACCACTTAAAAAAGAAAAAATGCAGGGTCTCAATGTGTAGTCTGGATGGCCTGAATGCAACACGTATGTTTTGCTGACCTGGAACACTTGGAAATGCCCCGCCTCTGCCTTCTGAGTACCAAGATTAAAGGCGTGCACCACCGCGCTGCCCCGCCCCCTTTTGCCAGCCTTCCTTCCTTCTTTTCTTCTAAAAGATATTATTCGTGGAAAGTCATGGACATTACAGTTTACCCACCCAAAGTTTTGGGTGAAACGAAACAGAAACCTGTATTATATGCTGCCACAAGTAGAAATGGGCTCGTCGGAACATTTTGTTTCGTTATAACTAATGCTTCACATCTTTTTTGTTTGTTTGTTTGTTTGTTTTTGTTTTTTTTGTTTTTGTTTTTGCTTTTTTCGAGACAGGGTTTCTCTGTGTTGCTTTGGAGGCTGTCCTGGAACTCGCTCTGTAGACGAGGCTGGCCTCTAACTCACAGAGATCCGCCTGCCTCTGACTCCCGAGTGCTGGGATTAAAGGCGTGCGCCACCACCGCCCGGCCACATCATTTTTCTTAATCCTAAATAAAGGACACGGTTAGTCACACCCATAAAAACATAGCCCATTGATCACACTGCACTTCAAGCACATTTTTCTGAAAACTAGCCTGAGATCGATTTTTTTCTTCACTCATTGAAATACATTTTCTTATTATTTTTCTGTCCCTTGTTCCCCTCAAACAACCTATATTACAAAAATGTACCCCCAGCATTTACCTTATTCCTCAGAATTTCTGGTCTTATAAGGCAGTGGTTGTCAGCCTGTGGGTTGCAACCCCTTGGGGTTGAACAAACCTTTCATAGGGATTGTCTTAGACTGTCAGAAAATACATATTTCCGTAATGATTCATAACAGTAGCAATTAAAGTTATGAGATAGCAATAAAAATAATTTTATGGTTGAGGGGTCACCACAACATGAGGAACCGTATTAAAGGGTTGTAGCGTTAGGAAGGATGAGAGACACTGCTATTAGGTATTGTACATGCTTTCTTTCTACATTTCCTGAAATTTCATGTAATATATGAATTAGGCGAGCATGTGAAGTTTAAGAGGGCAATTTGAAAATCATTTCTTAAAGCAATCAGTATAATTTAAAAATAAAATTTTCATCCTGTTTTAATGGCACATAATGTAATCTAATGAACTATCTGATAACTTTATTATAAATCATTCCCTATGTGTAGTACATGTAATAAAAGTACAGAATACCTCATCAAAGAATGTGGTGATGGTCATGGTACTGAATGAAAATTTAATAGAGCAATATAGAAAATAATGTTTGATGATTTCACTCCAAATAATCTCTTTGCCTAGAGATTCAAATGAGTGGCCATAGCGTTTTGTTTTGTTCCCTTAAATCAGAATTCAGTCTGGTGTCGGCCCAGTAGACATTGTTTCTTTGACAAGATTGTGGGAGACTAAAGACCAAGACAATTTCCTTGTTTTCCATGATGCTTTTGTGCAAAAAATGATGATTTGCATAATTCCCTTTCAGTCTCAATTGAATTTCTGAAGCTATTTTTCAAGCAAACTTTCACACATCTCGTCTCCAGCGTACACCATCTGTCTCCTTTCTCTTTCTCTTTTAATTTTTAATATTACAATTATTTTATAACAGGGGCTGTCAAATCTTCTCTACCCCCACCCCGAATCCCAGGATTCTTCCTTCTGATGCATGAGAAGGAAGTGTGTGTTTTATTATGTGTAGTTGTGGAGATGGGGTGGAGGTTAGGGAGAGGTTAGCTCTGCAAAGCAATTGTGGCTAAATTGACATCTCGGAGGAAATGTGGTCAGGGAAGAGTTTGGGATTATGTTCCTGACTCTGGGAAAATGAAGGCATGTTCAGTGAAAACGTGGGAGAAGGGAGGTCCTCATGACGGGTGGTTTCTGGGGCCCAGCTATGAAATATCAGGGAAGTGAGGGCAGGATCCAGGGAGGGCCTGATTCAGACTGCACACATCTGTAAAGCCCATGGCCACTGGCAAACAGTTGTTGCTCTAACCAAGGGAGTCCTGTTTTATGTTTACATAGTAAGTGTATACTCATTTGGAGCCTCTAGGAAATCACAGGGATTGCCAAGGAAAAGTCCACAGTGAAATATTATTTAGAAAAAAAAAAACCCTGCCAGAAATACTAAAGATGTGTGTTTTGTTGTTAAATGGAGGCTTGTTTGTTTTTTAAAGAAATAACAATACATTTAATTTATGTGGCGCTCAGAATTTACAACCGACACATTTTAGAGCAATTCATGAAAATTTGGCTTGTAATTTAATTAATTTTGTAGAGCTCCAATGACTGAAATCTAATGAGAAATTAGAAAATACAGTTAAAGCTTCATCTATCCAGAATCTCCAAATAACGGATCACTCTGAAAAGCCAGTTTCTATTTGCATAAAACAAAACCAAGGGTAGCCTGAGTCCCTCAGTTCTGTAACAGAAGACCCCCGAGGAAAAGCTAGCATTTACAGATCACACCCGGTCATGACTACAAACATCAGCTATTGTATGAACAGAGTCGGGAAGACTCTGGTTTAAGTCTTAGGTGAGAATTTTTACTTTTTCACTTTGAGAAGATTATTTTACCCTCTGCAAACCTCAGTTCCATTGCATAGAAAGTGTAGATAATGGCTTCTACCACATAGGTTTCATGGAAATATTGTTCTCTTACCAATACCTTTTTTTTTTCCAGTCAGGGTTTCTCTGTGTAGCTTTGTAACCCAAGCTGGCCTCGAACTCACAGAGATCCACCTGCCTCTGCCTCCCTAGTTCTGGGATTAAAGGTGTGAGCCGCACCACCACCGGCTCCATTTTTTTTTATTGTTGTTGTTTGTTTTATTTCTGTTTTTGTTCTTGAGTCAAGATCTCACTATGTAGCCCCAGCTGACTTGGAACTCTCTATGTAAAGCTGACTTCATACAGATCTGCCTTCATCTGCCTCCCAAGTGCTGGGACTAAATGGGTGCATCATCACAGCTGGCCCCAAAATTCTATGTTTTAAAATATTTGTACTTATTATCTTTTTTTCCCTTTCCTTTTTCTTTTTTGTACCCTTTGCACAGGGACCAGAAGCTTCTAACTGTGTGAATTTGCAAGTGTTACCTTGTAGGAGTCCATAAAAGTCCATCCCAGCAAAGCCATGATGTCCATATTCTCGACTATAAATGTCCCAGCACTACATGCCTGTGTCCCATGTGCATACCCTACTGCACAGGGAGGAGGATGAGAGAAACCAGAAGGCAGGGGATAAGGGTTAACCAAAAACAAGTGTGCATTAAAAAAGGGAAATCTACTACCTTGCAAGCCAATTAAGAAATATAAGTATTTTAAGAAGGGAGTGGAGGGGGCTGGTGAGATGGCTCAGAGGGTAAAGGCACTTGTCACCAAGCCCGATGACCTGAGTTCAATCCCTGGGGCACACAGCAAAAACAGGACTGACTCCCACAACAGTTGTGCTCTGAGCTGTGTGTGTGAGCACATGCACACAAACACATGCACACACAATAAACAAATATCATAATGTAAAAGAAGAGCTACAAGAGAAATACCCTGCATTACTGAATAACCCTGATCCTAAAAGCCATTGAGCAAAATTCCCATTGCCAGGCATGAGACACCCCCTTATGAATTGTTGGCTAGGAAGCACTAGAGGCCCACAAAAATAATATAGACACTTGCCAGTTCTCTTGGTTTCCCATCAAAAATAGGTAATAAGAGCCTGTTACTGAAGATATCATACACTTCAGTTGCAAGATATTGAGAAATCAATCTATATCTGAGTTAGAAATCTATATCTTCCTGCTGCCTAGCTTTCATAGAGCCAGGAGGTGCTATGCAGGCTGCTGGTGCAGGGGCCGGGGTACAAGTCAACAATCCTATGCAGCTGTGGACTCTATGAACTACAATGCCAACCTCCCAGGGAAGATGTCCCCACTAGTACAATAGTGGTACAGCTGTTTGAGGGCCACCAGTCACTCCCTGATTAGATTTGGGGTTCATAGACTCTAGGAGATAATGTACTACTGTTGTTCAGCTAAATGACGCAGACCAATCAACTTTCCAAATATTTATGTTTAGACACATAGAAAGATGCTACTCACCATCCATCTAGGAAACTTCTCTTTGCAGCAAATGGCTGTAAATGCAGAGACTCAGCAGCTGCACAAGGTCCTGAGAATAAGCGAGGGATGAGTGTTCTCAATCTCAATCTGACTACAGATCAGGAAACATTGTGGAAGAGGAAACTGAAAGAATGTAAGAGCTGGGAGATAAGGAGGAGAGCTGTGAAATGCTGTCCCTCAGGGCACGATGCAGCCATCGCAAACATGAGCTCCTAGGAGCTTCAGGTGTCTGCAAGGCGCCCACACAAGACTGGGCTTGTTAATCATGGATCCAAGAGTTCTTGGAACCCTGCCTTCTTCCTTCTGAACTACGGGCTAATGAAGGTTTCTGAGGGAGGTGAAGTCGTTATCTTCAATTTTATGCCCATTGCAGAACCCACCAGGCTCCAGTGGAAAATTCCAAAGCCATGGTCACACAGACAGCCCCAGTTAAAAGCAGTAAGTCACAACAAAAACGAAACAAAGAAGAATATGAGAAAGACTGGTAGCGAGGACGGTGAGGACAGACAGGGGTTAGACTAAAGAGTGAGGGACTGAGAGCTTTCACATGCCTTATATACATGCATGAGATTGCCAAACGGCAGACTTACTACACTAGTAGCAGTAAAATATTAACGAACTAGAAAAATAAGTGAATAAAACAACTAACTCCTGAGCCAGGCATGTTGACACACGCTTTGTAATTCCAGCACTCAGGAAGCTGAGGCAGGAGGATCACCATTTCAAGGCTCCTC
Organism: Mesocricetus auratus; assembly: GCF_017639785.1. NCBI lineage: Eukaryota > Metazoa > Chordata > Mammalia > Rodentia > Cricetidae > Mesocricetus > Mesocricetus auratus. Next base: position 12,159,734 of record NW_024429185.1, read on the forward strand.
CAGAGTGTGTCGTAAGTTCCAGACCAGTCTGGACTGTTGTAGCGGGACCCTCCCTGTCTTGCACACAACAGCAAGCAAACGCCGCCCTAAGTCTTTATCAGTACTTAGCCATTGTGGTGGTTAGAAAGAAAAAGGCCCCCAAACGGAGTGGCGCTATTAGGGGGCGTGACTTGTTGGAGTAGGTGTGGCCTCGTTAGACAAAGTATGTCAGTGTGGAGGCCAGCTTTGAGGTCTCTTTTGTTCAAGCTTCACTCAGTGTGACCACTTCCTGTAGCCTGCTAGTCAAGATGTAAGAACTCTCAGTTCGCTGGACAGCGGTGGTGGCACACACCTTTAATCCCAGCCCTTGGGAGGCAGAGGCAGGTGGATCTCTGTGAGCTCGAGGCCAGCCTGGTCTACAGAGCTAGTCTAGGACGGCTAGGGCTGTTACGCAGAGAAACCCTGTCTCGAAAAAACAAAAACAAAGTAAAGCTCTCAGCTCCTTCTCCAGCACTACCTCCCACACCATGTCTGCCTGCACGCTGCCATGTCCTGCCCCGATGATAACGGACTGCACCTCTGAAATGGTAAGCCACCCAGTTGCATGTTTTCCTCTGTAAGACTTGCGGTCGTGGTGTTCTTCGCAACAATAGAGACCCTGACTAAGTCAGCCAGCGGTACCCTCTATTGCTTAGCTCGTGTGTCGGGAATCTTCCTTTCCTATATGCCGTCTCTCTCGATTTTGGCATACATTTGATCTCCATTCTCACATATTTTTCTCTGAGCTTGTTAGTTACTTGTCCTGCTTCCAAACGCTGGTTTTCTCAGATTTCGTCTCCACAGTTGGAGCTTGGCGGTGGATCTATAGCCAATACTTCCCACTGTTTTCACAGTAGTCTTCTTCCTTAGTTTATCCAAATGGGGGGAGTCTTGGTGATCAGCTCCAAGCTGTGCATGGGAGTGATAGAAATTAGTCAAAATGGTACAATACCATCAAAATGTTTATTGTCTTCTCCGTCTTTGTATAAACTCTTCCATCCTAATGGATGCAATAGCCCATGTGGATTCTTTTTAAATTTTTCTATGCATTTATGTAAACATATACATATACATATATACTGTTTTTAAGCAAAAGGATTCTATTGTAACTATTTCTCATCATATTTTTCTTTCCCTCTGGAGGGAACATGCACAAATATTGACACATAGACTCACATACATGTATATGGAATTATTTTTGGTTAGTTAGTATAGACTTGCAGAAATGGTTACATAGTTATCTATGGAATAGTTAGATTTCACCCATTATCCTAATAGTTAGATGCCATTTTAATTTTTGGAGGTTTTTTTGCTACTAAAAATATAAATGGAATAAATATTCTTGATTCTATTTCCTTACTAAATAAATAGATCCTACAGGGTAGAATTTCTGGGTCAAGATGAATAGTTACTTTTGATGGATGTTCCCAAATTCACACCACAAAATCAAAGAGCTTAGCCATATATCCTTATTAAATAAATAGATCGTACAGGGTAGAATTTCTGGGTCAAGACAAATAGTTACTTTTGATGGATGATCCCAAATTCACACCACAAAATCAAAGAGCTTAGCCATATATCATCAAAGTAAGAGAACATTCACTCAACACCCTCCAAATCACCTTTGATGGCTTTGAAATAGTCATAATTTTGATAGGTAGTTTATGATGTTTGACTAATATTTAAATTGCATTATCTTGACTACTATTGAAGTACCTTTTTTGGTCTATTTGTTATTGCAGCTTCCTATTTGAATATGTTAGCTTTTTATCTTTAGTTTAACACAATATTCTATGCACGAGAATATTAACTATTTATCTAATATTGGCACTATACTAAAGTTTTTCCTAATGGGTAGGCAGTCTTTTCACTTTCTGTATAATTTCTTAATTGAAAATTTTTTGAAATTGTCAAATGTACAGAAAAGTTGAAGTTACAATATAGAGAAGTTTGGTTGTTCTAAGCCAATTGGAAGTAATTTGCTAACATGATGATCTGTCAGCTCACAGACATTCATTTACATAGCCATCGAATTGCAATCAAACTTGGGATATGAGGAATGGACTGTGCTTCAGTGGTTAAGAGAGATCACTGTCACCACAGGGGACCTGGGTTTGGCTCCCAGCACCTACGTGCCTCTCACAGTCATCACCTGTAACTGCAGTTCTGAGGGATCCCATGGCCTCTTCTGGCCTCCAATAACAACTACACTCACGTGGCCCACATGAGCTCATGCAGGCACACAGGCTTGCAGATACATCTTTTAAAATACTTTAAAATTTGGGATATTAGTGTTCATATATTAACATAAGGAAATTTTGTTAATAATAATAATAATAATAATAATAATACCCATCTGTAGTTATTGAATTTTTTTACTCTTCACTCTTTGGCGGCCTGCCAGCCAGCTCTCAAATAAATACACAGAGGCTTATTCTTACTCATGAATGTCCAGCCTTAGGTTGGCTGATTTCTAGCCAGCTTTTCTTAACTTCAATTACCCTGTCTACCTTTTGCCTCCAGGCTTTTGTCTTTCTCTGTTCTATATACCTTTCTTTACTTCTTGCTCTATGGCTTATTGTGTAGCTAGGTAGCTAGACCCTGTTGTCCTCTCTCTTCTTTTTCTCTCTTTCCTTGTTCTTCTCTTCCTAGATTTCTCCTCCTATTTATTCTGTCTGCCAGCCCCACCTATCCTTTCTCCTGACTAGCTATTGGATGTTCAGCTCTTTATTAGACCAATAAAGTGTTTTAGACAGCCAAAGTAACATAGCTTCTCAGAGTTAAACAAATGCAACATGAAAGAATGCAACACATTTTGCATCATTAAACAAATGTTCTACAGCGTAAACATCTTCAACTAGTATTCCACAATACCCATCAGAGCAAAATCCCAGGCCAGGAGGACTTATGAATTGCATTCAGATAGCACGTGCCTTCAAACCGGAAGTCAGGTCTCATTCTTGATTTTTTTTAAGTGTTTTGTACAATCTGTGTTTGAAAATATTCTGTATTATTTCTGCATTTCTGAACAAAGTGCCACAGCAGTGATGTAGTTTTGATGTCATGGCTGCCTATCCAGTAACACATGCCTGGCTTTGGTGCTGGTGACTTGATGGCCATCTTTCAATGTTCTCGTGATGAGGGTTTTTTCACCCTGTGGATTTTCTTTTGGGGGGCAGGGAACACTTTGAGACTAAGTAAATATCCCTTTATCAAACTTTTCCTTTCTACATAGGTCCATGTGTACTTGTGGTTTCTCACTGCATTTTTATCTTAGTGTTTCCTTTCTTTTCTATTTGACAAAAAAAGACCTAAGGAACAGGACCACAAATGGGAAAAACACAAAATTTGAGTTGGCTAGGGTTAGTGGGGCACAGGCAGAAATTTTTTTCTCCATTCTCGCCACTATTGCTTTCTGTCAGAGACATTTCCTTGCCCTTAGTGACTTCTGGTAGACCTCATGGTGTTTTAGCCACTTTCAAGTCCGAGAACTGCCTGGTTTTTAGATGTTATATTGTTCCACACAATGCGAGGCACACATTCAGTACATAACCCAGTCCCAAGCTTTCCCTCTCTCCCAGCTCAGGCGGGGTTCTCTGCTTTCTAGGAGAGAGATGAGGCGGGACCGGACATACCTTCCCCACCAAGGCTGCCCCACATCTGGGACAGGTTGGCGTGGACAAAGGACCGCCACACCACTCTTGCTTTTCTCTTGCCTGCCCCGTGCCTTCTCCATTACACTGTCAGAGCCTGGTCCTTCCTTTGTGTGGTTTTTGACTTCACTGGTTTTTAAGCCTTTGGTCACTTTGCTGGGTCTTCCTCTGTGTGTAGGTGTTCATACACGCCAGCTGTGCCTGCCCTTCCTGCTTTCCTCCTTGCCTCCCATTTGTTGATTTTTTCTCTCTACTGTCTCTTCCAGTATTTTGCTCGTTTCATATTGGTGGTGTTCTAACTCCTGAAATTGAATTTTATTTCCCCCTACAGTCTTTTAAAAAATAAAGCATTTAAGGCTATGAATTCCCAACAGAGATCATTTGAAACTCTGACTTCCCAATAGGGTTAAAGCATCATGTATGTTTTTCTGTGGCGTTTCCCCCATTATTGCTTTCTGTGAGGTTGGTAATTTTAGGTTCATTTACATTTTAGTAAAAGACTGCTTTGTATCATTCATTGTAATTTCCAAGTAATTAAATGGCTTTGAGCAGAGTCCCTTTTTACTGTTTGTTCCTCCCCAGCCCCCTGCTTCTGTCATAAACTGCAATCAGGAAATATGCTCCAGAAAATTTCCACTTCCATAAACTGGCTGAGAACATCCTTTGAAAGCACAGACAGAATTCACTTTTTGTATGCGTTCCACTGAGAAGCAAAAGAAATACAGAGCATGGTAGCAAAAGTTGTAATCCCAGTGCTGGGGAAGGTCAAGGCAGGTGTTTTTTGCAAGTTTAGGGCCAGCAACGTAGACCTGTCTCAGGGAAGAAAGGGCGATGTGTATGTAAGATGGACTGTTCCGTTCCAAGCATGTTTTCAATCAAATTCCTGAATTTGATCTGTATTTTTTCTGTAAGTCTATTTATTCGGTTTTTTTTGTTTGTTTTTTTTTTTGTTTTTTTATCCTTTGGGTTTTCTAAGTCTCAACAAGGTGTATGTGTGTGGAAACACCCTATTATAATTGTATTCTGACTCCATTCTCCTACTAGATTTTGCTTGGTATAGTTTGGTCCTTCTAGAAATGATGAACATGGCCAATGTCTGTTACACCTTTATCATTGTGCCATAGTTTTGCCCGATATTAATGGTGTCTGACATCCCTTCTGTTAGTTTACACTTCCTTGCTGGCATCTCTTTATACAACCTCTGGGAAAAACCTCCCTCTTGGGCTCTGTTTAAAGTGGGTCTCTTAAGTGACATGTGTTTAGGTTTTGAGTCTGAAGCTGCACTGACAGTTGTCAGCGGACATTACCCTGCTGCTTTCTGATTTCGGAGTTGCAGATTGCAATCTCGAGCAGCCTGACTCTTTTTCTGTGTAAATAACCAGCTCTTCCTGTCTGGGAGACTAGGAATGTGTCTCTGGAATTAGAACACTCGCCCGGGATCTCTAGTGGGCTTTTTTCTGGGTCCCCACTTCCTTGGAGCTCAAAGAAGTCTTTCAATTTGAAGATAAAGTCTTTCTTTGTGAAGCTCCCCCCCCACCTCTTTGTTTAAATATTGTCTCTCCTCCTTCTATTACTTTTTTATTTTCATGAAATTCTTGTTCCAACTTCTGGACCTATCTCCTGATCCTCTGATAACTTTCTTTTACTGTGCCTTTGCAAGTTTGTTGTTTTGAAAGATTTCTTTTGCTTGATCTTCCACATCTCATCTCATATCAACATTTGGCATGCCTTTTTCAAATTTATGTGCTGTATTTTTAAACTGAAAGTCATCACGTTAAATTAAAGTGGTTTACCTTTGATTGCAGCAATTCTTTTTTTGTCATTTTTTATCATTGTTATTGTTCCAGTGGTATGTGGGTATTATGTGCGTGTGTGATGTGTGTGTGTATGTGTGTGTGTGTGTGTGTGTGTGTGTGTGTGTGTGTACACAAGTGTGTGGAGGTCACACTGTGGAGTCCGGTCTCTCCTTCCTCCTTTATAGGTGCTTCAGGGATTGAACTTGAAAGTTGCCAGACCTTGCACGGGACAGTACTAGATCCCCTGAATGTGAGTGACAACTGTGTGGTTTGGTCTGTTGGTGGGGCCTCTGGCAATGGGACCAGGATTTATCTCTGGTACACAAACTGGCTTTTCAGAGCCCATTCCCTATGATAGGATGCTTTGCTCAGCCTCGATGCAGAGGGGAGGGGCTTGGCCCTGCCTCAGCATTTTACACCAGATTTTGTTGATTCACCAAGGGAGGTCTGTAAAGTAAGTGTCCTCCAGGTTCATGATGTAAAATTCCCAAATAACCAATAAAGATATAATGAAAAGAGAAAATTGAACCACCTCACTAGCCCAAGTTTCCTTTTTTAATGAAAAATCTTATGTGTATAAATATTTTCCCTGTAGACTATAGATTCCCCTGGAACTACAGTTAAAACCATTTGTGAGCTGCCATGTGGGTACATGGGAATTGAACCCAGGTCTTCTAGAAAAGCAGCCAGTGCTCTCAACCACTGAGCCATCTCTCCAGACTCTTATTGTTCATGTTGCTGGGCTCTCTTCCAGCTGTTCTAATTTGCCAGTAGCCGTGTGTTCTGAGCTACTCTGTTTATCCCCCACCCCCACCCCTTTCTGGCATTGTTGTTTCTTTCTTTCTTTCTTTTTTTTTTTTTTTTTTTTTTGTTCTACTATATTGTTGACTGTGGAACCAAGACTTAGCAAAGCCATTCCTCGAGAATGGGAGTCTCCGTGGTCTCCAACCATGTAAACAGACAAGGTATCTCCAGGAAAATTGTCATCTAAGTATCCCTGCTCCCCAGTTTTCCTATCAACGAATAGTAGTTTTCTCCCAGCCTCAATGAAAGAGAAGCTTCAGCTCACATGCTAACTGACCAGTTGTGTTACCTGAACAGCCAAGGAACCTGCAGGCCTTCCAGAGAGAGGTGGAGACTGCCGGGCAAAACATATTACACGGGGAAGATGTGTGGAAAGAATTAACAATCACTGTTCCAAATTCAAATTTAATCAGCTGCCCTCTACTGCTCCAGGCTAACTCTGGCCATCCTGGTCAGTCAGGCTATTCTCTTTTTTTTTTTTTGTCTGTGGATCCCATGGGCCGAACTCTTTCTAGTAATTTCATAGCTCTAAACTTTGCTCTTTCTGACCTAGAGGATACCAAGGTGCAGGCCATTTCCATGCTATATTGTCACAGCACCCAAGACTATAATCTCCTCTTCCCCTCCCCTCCAAGGGTCTGCTTGAGAATGAGTTCGAAATCACATTGAGTTGGGGAAAGAGTCAGTGAGGTCCACATGGATTGGTTGTGATAAAACAGTAGGAAATGTATTGTTGTCTATAGCTAGATATATCTATTGACTTAATAGTTCCAGAACTTCAAGCAGTCCCTAAAATGGACTTTAAAAAACGTTTTATTTTTATTATTTTTAATTGTGTGTGTGTGTGTGTGTGTCTGTGTGAGGTAAAGGTACATGTGTACAGAGGTCCATGAAAGCCTCTGAGCCGACTCTCCAGCCCTCTAAGGTATTTTTGTGTTTGCTTTTGAAACAGTCTCCCCGTGTAGCCTAGCTGATCTCAAACTCGATAATCCTCCTGCTTCGGCCTCTCTGGCTCTGGAGTCACAGACACACACCAGCATGCCTATCTTCTCCCCCACCCCCAATCGGTGCCTGAAGATGTGCTCACACACGTAAGGGAGTAAAACAAAAGGACAGTATGTGGGGTCTGAGAAGGATCCTGTCAAACCAAATGCCCAGGGCAGGGCGGCTACAGTCTGGCTGTGCAGCTGACCAGGGGACAGTCAGGCCAAGCCTCAGTTCATGAGTAGAGCCACAGGAGAGTGTGTTTCATAGGGTAAATGCCATGTGCAGGAAAATGGATGGACTCTGGAATATGATAAAAGGCAGGCAATCTGAGCCCTTCAGGCCAGCTTCCATTTAAGATGTAATTAGATCGTCCAAGGCTCTCATTCAGAATGTACCCTACTTAGAGACAAACTCTCCGGGTCAAGTTGAAATCAAACTAGTCTCTGATAATTGATGTGTAATAGGCCAATTGATGCAATAAATTCTGCTCAAATTCAGATTTCTCGGGTTTCAGTAGAACTCCTTCAAAACTTGAGATTTCATGTTTGTCCTGCTGGAAAGCAAATGGGGAAGGGGGCTGCAGACAAAGCCAGCATGGACCATCCAAGGGCATACGGACGCTTCAAAGGCTGTGACACCTGGACACCAGGAACACACGGAGAATAATGAAAGGATCGGAGTATGTATTTGAGCAGTTAGGGCCGAGAAGTTCCCCCAAAGTAATGTCAGACAGGAAACTACAGATCTGGGAATCTCAGAAAGCAGGAGGTGGCTAAACCAGAGCAAACAGAAAAGTGACACCTGGGCATCGCATTTACAGTTTAGAACAAATGGAGTTCTTATGTTTGAATTCTTCAAGAAGCCGGAAAGGGAAAGCAACATACTATTGTAGAGGAAAAAAAGATTAGAATTATACCTGACATCTCAGAAATCAGGAAACCGAGAAAAGAGTAGAAGAATGCAATTATTGAAGTGTTGGCTGAAACACATTCTGGGGTTCAATTCTATACACAGTGAACTGCTTCAAAAGTAAAAGAGAAAGCTAGGCACATCGGTGGTCGCCTTTAATCCCAGGTGCTCAGGAGGTAAAGGCAGGCAGAGCTCTGTGGGCTTAAGGCCAGCCTGGTCTACATGAGTTTCAGGACAGCTAGAGCTACATAGTGAGGCTTCATCTCAAAAATAACAAAATAAAAATAACTGGTGTGGTGACGCATTCCTGTGATCACAGCACTTGGAGGATAGGGTCATCCTTGTCTACATGGTGAGTTTAAGGCCAGCCTGGGCTACATGAGACCGACCCATCTTTAAAATTTTTGAAGAAGCTCATTCATTGACAACACTGTTACTTTACAAGACAAATCAAAAGAAGACAAATCGGAGCTTTTTACTGTTCTACTTACTTGGCCTAACAGATAACTGGAAAATGTTAACGGCAAAGGTTAGACATCTGTGAGAATTAGAGGTAAGTGGGATGGAGGACCAGGAGGAGAATTTATGACCACTGTGGTCTCCTAAGCCCATCCCACTACTCATGAGTTAACATTACTTAAGAGTGGGCTCAGGTTCATTTTAAATGCATGCTGCTCACTCAAGGGTAGCCAAATTAAAAACAAAAACCATTTCACAAAGCATAGCATATGCTAAGGAAAAAAGATAAAGTGAAATGGTACTCAACGATCAATTAAGACCACAAAAAGCAGAAAAGGAAGACAAAATGGAAGGAACGAGCAAGGACGCAAATAAAAAAAAAAACAGTAAATGTGGGGAGACACTCATTGCCCACCAACCACATCGACAATTAAACATCAGTGACCTAAATATGACAGTTAAACACGGAGACTGACCAAGGGTTAAAAAAAAACCAAGATGCAAACACATGTTTTCTGCAAGAAACCAATTAAAACACAAAGCACACGTAGAGTAAAAGTAGCTGGGTAAAGCGGGCATAATGGTTGGATGATGAGAATCATATGGCTGCATACTGAGACCCTCTTTCAAGAAGAGGAGGGGGAAGGAGAGAAAGGAGAGGGCTAGGGAAGGCAAAGAATAGAGGGAGGCGGTGACTCGAGCCTTTAATCCCAGCACGGGAGGCGGGGACTGGAGCCTTTAATCCCAGCACGGGAGGCGGGGACTCAAGACTTTAATCCCAGCACTGGGAGGCGGTGGCAGGTGGGTCTTTGTGGGATCGAGGCCAGTCTGGTTTACAGAGTGAATTCCAGAACAGCCAGAGATGTTACACAGAGAAACCCTGTCTTGAAAAGCAAACAGCCAGGCGGTGGTGGCGCATGCCTTTAATCCCAGCACTTGGGAGGCGGAGGCAGGTGGATCTCTGTGAGTTCGAGGCCGGGCTGGACCGATAGCCTCCGAAACAATACAGAGAAACCCTGTCTCGTAAAAACAAAAAAACAAAAACAAAAACAAAAACAAAAAAAGAAAAGAAAACAAACAAACAAAAAAGGGGGGGAGTGGAGGGCGTGGCTTGAATACTGGCCAAATTAAAACAGGAAGAACTATATTAATTCAGATAACACGTGCTACAAAACAAGGCAAGTTATTGTGGCAGTTTTTTGTCTCTGGGACAAGCTTCCTAACATAGAGGGGGAAGGGCTCATGCCAGCTCAGGATTTCAGTCCATTGCTTTTGGGCCTGTGACAAGGCAAAGACACCACAGGAGACGAGCACGGTGGGAGACACAGTGAGCTGTCCTGATGGTGTCGGCGTACTCACAGCAGCTGCGGTTACAAGCGCGTGCACAAGACCTCCACAGGCTCAAGCCAGTTAAAACCCTGCAGGTCTCCAAGACACAGGCCCCAACAGGGTATCCAAGAGGAGCCCCAGCAAGGGCCCAGCATTGATAGTGTAGAGAAACCAGAGGCCTGGAACCAGACCAATGACGCGGAAACCAGAGGCCCGGAACCAGACCAATGACTATGTAATGAACACATGCATTTAAAGACATATAGGCAACAGGATATACTATTGTCTATAGATCTACACTGTAGGGTATATACTCTACAGCTTTCACGATGAGGTTTTTCTTTTTCCTTTTTCTTTTTTAACTTTCTCTTATATTTTACTGTATTTTACTATGTGGGGGAGGTTGCAAGGGCGGGGGCAGATAGGAAGGGAAGGGAAATGAATGGGATGGAGAGGCCTGATGTGGCAGACACAAAGAAGAAATAAAAAGGAAGTTTAACCATGTGATAAGGATGCTGAAGTGTGGTTCTCCGCAACTGATGGCTTGGGGAAGCAGTGTGGAGGGGGAAGGACTCAGTTTAGTTTTTTTTTTTTTTTTTAAGGCAGCGGCCACTGGGAGTCTGACCATGCTCCAGTAAGTATAGGGGCAACACAAACCAGACTTGAGTTTTTTTTTTGAGGGGAGGGGAAGATCACAAGGTGGATCTGAGAGGACTGTGTGGGTGGTATGTGTGGGTATATCATGTGAAATTCCCAAATAATTAATAAAAATTGTAAGGGGGAAAAGTTGATTAAATGGAAATTTTTATGTTTGTTTTACCACAATAAAAATTCTGAAGAAAAAAGATACACAAATACTGATTTTAAAAATCAAAGATAAGCCGGGCAGTGGTGGTGCACACTTTTAATCCCAGCACTCAGGAGGCAGAGGCAGTCAGATCTCTCTAAATTCAATGCCAAGTCTGGTCTATAAAGCAAGTTCCCGGACAGCCAGGACTGTCACACAGAGAAATTCTGTCTCAATAAAACAAAAACAAGAGCAATAAAAACACCCAAAACAAACACAAAATCAAGCATAAATAGAAAGATATTCCTTGTTCCTGGAGAGGATGACTCAACATTGTCAAAATAATAGTTTTCCCCAACTTTACCTGTAGATTAACCACAATGCAAACCAAAAGCAAATGATTTTGTGAACATTTAAAACAGATGCTGAACAGGCAAAAGTCTAAGAATGACCAGCGCAGCGCTATAGGTGAGGAAGAAAGTTGGAGTGCTGAAACCCAAGATACCAAGACATGAACTGCACTAGCGAAACAGTAGACAAGCACATCGGTGAGACAAAACAGAAGCCCCCAACATACAAGTTTTCTTGATAAAGAACAACCCTGAGACAATGGATAAAATTATCTTTTTAACAAGAGATAATGTCACAACTGAACACCAACTATACACACACACACACACAAAGAACAGAATTTAGACACAAGCCTTATACTTGTCACAAAAATAATTCAAAATGGATCACTGACATAAATATAGCTCAAAAAATTTAGAAAACTCCTAAAACACAGCATAGAAAAATATTTTGATATCTGTGGGTTTGCCAATGACACTTAGATGCAAAATCAACATTTTAATCTATGAAAGAAATAATTGATTAGCTGGACTTTTTAAAAAATCAAATTTAAAAATCCCTGTTCTGAGAAAGGCATTTTCAAGCAGGCAGGTCACAGATGATGGAGGGAAAACATTTTCAGATGGCTCTGAAAAAAACCATTATCTAAAGCATGCAAAGTGTTTTCAAAGTTCATACCAAGACAATGCTGAAGAGACAGCTCAGAGGTCACAAGGATATCTGCCCTTGCAGAGGACCCTTAACTTTGTTGTGGTTTGAAAGAAAATGGTCCCCAAAGGTAGCAGCACTATTAGGAGGTATGGCTTTGTTGGAGTAGGTGTGGTCTTGATGAAGGAAGCGTGTTGCTGTAGAGGCAGGCTTTGAGGTTTCCTATACACTCAAGGTACTGGCCAGTGTCTCAGACTACTCCCTGTTGCCTGTGAGTCAAGATGTAAGAACTCTCAGCTCCCTCTCCAGCAGGATACCTGCTTGCACATCACTGTACTCCCAGTTGCCATGTTCCCACCCGCTGTGATGATGAGGGGCAGAACCTCAGAACTGTAAAACAGCTCAATTAAATGTTTTCCGGAATAAGAGTTGTCATGGTCATGGTGTCTCTTCACAACAATAGAAACCCTAACTAAGACAACTCTACTTTGAGTCCCAGCACTTACATCAGGTGGTCCACAACCACCTGTAACTCAAGCTTCAGGAGATCTGATACCTATGGTCTCCTTGGGCATCTGCACTCACATTCACATACCCACATGAGACTGCCTCCACCATACACATAATTAAGAATAATAACATAAACCTTGAAAAGACCACTTATCTTAGTAGACACTTCACTGAAGGATATGCACAGATAGAAAATAAATAAGTGAAAATGTTCTTTGTAATGCATGCAATCAGGGAAAGGAAATTAAAACATCAGTGAGACACACACCTATTGTAACAGTCAAACATCAAACTTCAAATCCAATAGTTTCCAGAGAAATTGAACCCACAGGTACACAGAGGGATTTGTTCTAGAGAATCGGCTCATATGATGACAGAGGCTGAGAATTCCTACAATCTGATCTCAAATTGAAGCTCCAGGAAAACTAGTAGCATAATGAAAACAAGTGGCGTGATATACTTCAAGTCCAAGGGACTGAGTCAGTCATGTAAGTTGCAATCTGAGGTCAGGAGAAAATGATGTAAGATGTCCCTGCTCCAAAAGTAAGGTAAGGAAAAGCAGAAGGGAGCAGGGGATTTCTTTCTTGAATTTCTTCTTCTATTTCTTTACAAGACTTGGTGATGCCCAGTCACCTAGAAGAGGACAACCTTCTCTATTATGCTTACAGATTCCTTATAATGTAGCATGGAAACACCCTCACAGAAATATACAGAAACAATTTCATCTTGACTCATTACAGCTGACACAAAACATTAACCATTACAAGTGTATCTCAGCCAATTTGACATTTGTAGGGATCTCCTTAATCTATAATCTCCCCAAAAAAGCAACAGCAAGTCATATTTCTGACTAATATTATATATATATATGTACAATAAAAATCATAATAACCTGATGGGGGAAGTCCTTCTGTGTATATGTTTGTCTTATTGGTTGATAAATAAAGCACTGTTGGCCAATAGGGAAGCAAGATAGGTAGGACTAGGAGAGGTGGAGGATTCTGGGAAATGGAGGCACAGTCAGGCACCATGTAGGACTCAAGAGGAGTAAGAGGTCTGGACCCTTTCTCCGGTAAGAGAAGACCACATAGAAATACTCAGATTAGCAGTTATGGTTATGGGGTTAATAGTTAAGTCAGAGCTAGCCAATGAGAAACCAAAGCAAATGGCTAACAGCTTCATAATTAATATATCATCCTACGTGTTCATTTGGGACGGATGCAGCTCTGGGACCAGGCTGGCGGGAAGAATGCTCATTGCATAATATCCTCTTCCCAGAAGAAGGGAAGCCCTCCAGTCATATTTACATTTCTTGATATCTCATATTTGAAATATTATGATGTAAGGTTAATAAGGCTTAAATACTATGATACTAAACCAATACACCTCATCTTACATAAGAGAATAAGCAAGAAAAGAAAACAAAATTTACTCAGTTGCCCCTTGCTGACCAGTTTTATGTCAACTTGACACAAGCTAGGGGAGGGAACCTTAAATGAATCAATGCTGCTATAAGATTTGGTGGTATATTCCCACACAGGAACTCTCATCCACTACTGGAGGGAATGAAAATGGTACAGTCAAGATAGTTGGGCAATTCCTTACAAAGCTAAAGGATGTTCTTACCATACAACCAGCAGCTGAGCTCCTTGAAATTTACCCAAAGGAAATAGATTCTATTTCCACACAAAACCCTGCACCTAATGGCCAGCCTTATTCCTAATTGCCAAATCTTATGAAAAATCAAGGTGTCTTTCAGTAGTTGAACAGATAAATGAACTGATCCCAACTGTCTGGAAATACCATTTAACTACTAAAAGAAATGAGCTACCCAGAGAATGGGCTGGGGAGAAGGCTCAGTGCCTGAGAACGTTGACTACTCTATCGAAGGGCCAGAATCAGAATTCCCAACACCAGCATCAAGTGGCTCAAAACCTGTGAGACCAGCTTCAAGGGATCTGATGTCACCGTCTGACCTCTGTGGGTACCCACATGCACACATGTGTGCATAAAAACACATACACAATATAAGATAATAAAATCTTTAAAATAGATATTCAGGGTCTGGAGAGATGGCTCAGAGGTTAAGAGCACTGACTACCTTCTGGAAGGACCTGGGTTCAATTCCCAGCACCCACATGGCAGCTCAAAGTTCCAGGGAATCTGACACCCTCATACCAATACACATAAAATAAAAAAATTAAATAAATTATTTTTAAAAAAAAGAAGCGAGGAGGGATGAATAGGTGGAGAACTAAGGATTGCTCAGGCCGTGAAACCACTCTGAGCGATACTCTTATCATAGATACATACCATTATAAAATTTCCAAGAATGAGCCCTAATATAAGCTGTGGGTGTTGAGTGGCAATATATCTAGCAGGCTCATGGTTTCTAACAAATAGTCCAGTCTGGTGAGAGATGCTAGGAATGGAAGGTGTGCATGAATGAGAGCAGGGGTACATGGGAAATCTCTGTACCTTTCATTCAATTATGTGTGACCCTAAACTGGTCTAAAAATAAATCTATTTAAAACTATTTTGGCTAATCATGAAAGCCTAATTGGAACATATCTATGTCTCTTGGTGTAAAAGCAAATTAGCATTTGAAAAGGTTGCTTCCCTCGGGTTTTTTCCTGTGTTAAATGAAGCTAAGGGATTGTGGGGAGGGTTACACGAACTAAGGGTGGAGAAGAGTCTCTTCACATGCTCAGCCATGGAAATCCATGAAGGATAACAAGGCTTTGCATATTACAAAAGTGATCTGAAGTACCAAACTGGAAAAGGGAATAATGTGAACTCATCATTTACCATGGAAAAGTATACCACTACACAACTGAAAGACGTAAAGAAAAAAAACAAAGTCCCGTGGCTACTGTAATGTGGGAGCAGTTACAAACAGCCACACGCCAAGGCTTGCTGTGCACATGGAATCCACTTGAAGAGTGTGCCAATTAAAGAGGAAAATGATTGATTTAGGGAGAACTTATTCTAAGTGGGGTAATACTTCCCAATAAAGCATTGTATTTTACTCCAAAAAATGTTTAGAGCAATATAAACTTATAGAGTACACAGACAAACAGACACACACACACACACACACACACACACACACACACACACACACACAATTTTGCTGACAGACCATGATGCCACCTGCTTCTGAGAGGACACAAAGTCCTGAAATCCTATGAGCCTGAAGTTTTCTGGGATTGAGAGATTGCCCTGGTGACCTCATCTTGACTCAAAGCCTCTTGTTTATTTCTGGTTTTTAGACATGCCCTCGGCATAACTCAAATGCTTGAGGACGTTTATCATCCTTGTTAATGTTTCCAAATAGGACAGGATTTGCTGTTCCCTTGGGTTAGAGAGGCACACAGGCTGGGGGCATCTGTCGTCTTTCCCATGCCCATGACCACACACTTGGCATTCTCTGAGCCATGCCTTACTAAAACATAGGATGATGTGTCTTGGCTACAGTGGGTCCAGCTTGTGGCTGTTGGACCTGTGCCTGTCGGGCAGCCCGGGACTTCCTTGTCATGTGATCTCAATGTAAAGTGATCTTCCTCCCTCATTCCTGGCAGTTGGGAGGGTGCTGTGTAAGTGAAGGCCCCAGAGTCCAAATCTGGAGGGATTCATGAGGGAGCAGAGCTCCCCAAAGGGTCATTGTAAAATACAGCTTCCTAAGAACCCTCCTGACTCTGTACAGCTTGTGCCTGTCCCGTGCCTGAGCAGTGGGTCTTTCACTGCCTTCCTAGGATGAAAGAGGAAGAGTCATCCAGGCCTAAACTCTGCCACTAACCCGGTGTTTCTCCATTCAGAAAGGGGCAGGCTTCCAGTGGGAGTCAACCAAGCATGGCATATCAAGTTGAGGCAGACCAAGCTCCTCCCCATGCATCAAGGCTGGGCAAGGCAACCCAGCATGGGGAATAGGTTCCTGTAACATGAAACATAAAAGACCCAGAGACTGATGTCAGGGTTCAAACTTCAAGCTGAAGATCAGAGAAGCAAAGCAGCGGGCCACTACTACCTCAGGCTGAATGGGTTGATCCTGTGCCTCTCTTCAGTGTGGCTTGAGAATCCTGAGACTGAATGTCTTCTTATCCTCAACGTGGCTGGAGAATGAATGCCTGATACTGAGACCTTGCTCCTGTCTTATGTACCTCTCTAACGCTGGGATTAAAGGTGTGTGATCCAGGTGCTGAGATCATCTTTATGTGAGCTGTTTCTCTTTAGGACCAGATCAATCTTGTGTAGATCTGGGTGGCCTTGGACTCACAGAGATCCCTCTACCTCTTAATCCTGAGTCCTAGGATTAAAGGTGTGTACCACCACTTCCTAGTTTCTGGCTGCTGGGATTAAAGGTGTGTGCCTGGGGTTCTATGGCTTATGGCTGACTTTACTTTCTGAATACTTAGGCAAGATTTAACAAATCACAAATAATATATCACCACAGGTTCCCAAAAGCCAGTTCAAGAGTCAGGGACAAGTCCTGATCCTACTGCTAGGAACCCCACAAACAGGCCAAACTATACAACCATCACACACATGCAGAGGGCCTAGGTCGGTCCTATGCAGGCTTCAGGCTTCCTGGCTGTCAATAGAGTCCATGAGCTCCCAGGAACTCAGGTCAGCTGTCTCTGTGGGTTCCCCCACCATGACCTCTCTGCAGCCAGAGATCTTAACTACTGATCTGTCTTTCCAGCCCATGGTTTTTATCTCACACTTACTGAATGGACTAGAGTAACACATTCCAGAATCACTGGGTCAAATTTGGGGTTACCAAAAGAACCTACCTTATCCTGCTACTGGCCAAGCGTTATTACCCGAGGGGCTCTGTGTCTTTATCCCTAACACTGATCTACACAAAGAAAGCAAGTAGCTCACCAGGCATCCCAGAACTGATCTGTTTCTGTTGCTGAAGACTTCAAATGTCCTGCCCTTCCTGGCGGTGAAACAGAAAGATGCCAAGCCAGGGGATTTGCAAATCATGCTTCTGATGCATGAAAAGTGGCACCCCTGTACTTCACGTCTCATTCAAGGAGCTCTGAAGCAGTGCACATGCTTTTTCAGGTCATATATTAATACAATTCGGGCTGGAGAGATGGCTCAGAGGTTAAGAGCACTGGCTGCTCTTTCAGAGGTCCTGAGTTCAATTCCCAGGAACCACATGGTGGCTCACAACCATCCATAATCAGATCTGGCCTGTAGACATACATGGAGGCAGGATATTATATTCAGAATAAATAAATAACTCTTTAAAAAAGTAATGCAACCCATCATATCATACCCGTAAGTATAAAGTGTAAGAAGACAGACAGAGTCCCAGTTCTCCATTAAAAACTAGATTATGGAAACGGGACTACGCCTCTGTTTACCAACTAGAGAGTGAAGGGACATGTGGGTCGGGATCCGCTAGAGGTTACATGACCTCTACAGGAGTATGAACACGCTTCAGGATCAACATTTCTGCAGCTCCTGATTCTGGCTCTAGGCCAGCAACATACTCTCTTGAATTTGCAGCCAAGTGGCTTGGACTCCTGGTGTGAGCATGTGACAGGCAGGCAGGGGTTTGTCCTGTATCCTATGCTTGCCTGAAGACCCACTGACATCGAGCATGTGACAGGTGGGCACATGTTTATCCTGAGTCCTATGCTCGCCCAAAGACCCACTGACATCCAGTTCCCAGGGATCTCATTTCATTTCTTTACACTCAGTGTCCAAGTGTCTTCACCCTTCTAACACTAAAAATAGAGGCAAGAAGAAGGCACAGTTTGGAGGTCTCGAAAGTTCCATATGAGGTCTCCCAAACACTGAAACCCGATTCATCTCTGGAAAATAACAAGTCTATTATTTTAATCTACAGCATATCATGGAAGCTTTTCCTTTAGGGAAAGAGTTACTTTCAGGCTACTCCTACATATAAATAAATTACTTCTTAAACATTCAAGGAATGTGTCAGAATGTATACCAGGAAAGCTGAGCGTGGTGGTACAGGCCTGTAATCCCAGTGCAGAGGAGACTGGGGTAGGAGGGGCCAGTCCACGCTACGTGGGAGTGTAAGACCTTAGGGGAAAAAAGCATAAGATACGGCAATGCCAACAGTTGACATATTTCTGTTTGACCTGTTTTCACTGGGCTGTGCAAACCATGATAAAGGAAGCACTTGCTTTGCCAAGAGATGAAGCTACACCATCTCAGAGGGCAGATATTCACAGGACTATTTTTATTTTTGCTAGAAAGATTGCATCCAGCTGGGATTCCTTGGTGGGGTTTCTCTCCTATCACACTGGCCTGCCTAGTCTTTTTCTTCTTGTCGTCCAAGTTATTGATCCTGTGCCTCATAGAGTAGGCTCCCCAAGGTCCACAGCAAACTCTGGAAGAATTCCTGGGGAAAGTAGACAATGGAATTTCACTTCCCTGGGCTCTGATAAAGCCAACGGGATTTTTTTCCCCTCTAACATTGGTTGAAAAGTGTCCTGTTGCCCCAAAGTCCAGCCTCCAGTCTTCTGCTGTGAGAGGTAGTCAGCACTTTCAAGTTACAGGCCTTCCGATGACAGGCTGCTGTAGTCTAGAGACACCGCTGGGCCTTATCTCACCCAGCCCTTTGAAGCAAGGAATTGTCAGCCATTGCTACAGCAACTTTCTTATCCCATGAGAAGAAGCTGCTTCTTTTGCAGGGTCTCAGGCCCTGTCCACAATCGGGGTGTTTCAGAAAGAAATTGTATTTGGACTTTTCAATTTGTGAGTGCTTAGCCTTTTCATTCTCTGCGTCCCAGGGGACATAGTCTTTAAAATTGTTCGCCATCCTGTGGCAGGAAGAGATGAAGTCTTAGGGTGGGGAATGGGGGCCATGATGATGGTAGATGTTTCTCTGATTGTTTACGTTCTGAAACCTCTCCTTTCCTTGGGTGTCCATGGCTGGAAAAATCTACTTTGAACTTCAGAAAATGGGTTAAGAGGAGGAAGAGATGAACAAGTGCAGTTATTCCTAGATAATTTATTCTCCAGATGCTTGGGATCTGGGGCATTGCTCATGCTGACTCCATGGCTGCACCTCAGAAAGTCTCAATATTCACACTCTTGCAGGAACTACACGCTCATCCCAGGGAGAGGCACATGTAAAGAGGGTTTTCAGTATAGGTCTGTATTTCTACCCCGTTCGGAAAGCTGGTCACAGGAATGAAAATAATATATTTTTAGTTGAGCCTACTGGCAGAGGCTTGTAATCCCAGATGCTTGGGGGGCTGTGGCAGGAGGAACAATTTATCTCCCTTAAGAAAAAGATTTTGGGATATAAACACATAAATTGGTGGTAGGATACTCACCTAGCATGCGCTGGCTCTAGATTCAATGTCCAGTACTGAAAACAACAAAGCAAATTAACAAAATAAAGCTCATTTTTGTTTGTTTTTAGGAATATAAAATCAACAAATTAATCCAAAACGGCCCTTATGGCATGATTTGTGCCCATGGAACTGAACCCAAAATTCATTGGGCTTTATCAGATCTATTAAGCGTGAGGTTCCTGAAGGTGACTACAAGACAGGTCACAGTCATCCCAGAGGAGGGTAAAATTCAGGCGACGGAGGCTCATCAAGCATCTTCTAAACGACATCTTAGAGATACACCTGGCCCCTCTCTCTTCCTTTGCAGATGATCAAAGGCCTGGCTTGTTGAGAAAGAACTGCGGTTATTCTTAGTTCTGGAACCAAACATCAGAGGAGAAACACCTTACGGAATAAAAGCTGTATTGGACTCCCATTTCAGTGGGGGAAGTGCAGGGACATGTAATCAGAAAACTGGGAATGTCAGTGCTCTGATGACTTTCTGGGGCTTTCCCTTTGCATTCTGGGGGTGGTGCCTGTATTTCAGGGAAGTTTTCCCCTCTCCGTTTTCCCCCTTTGGAAGGTAACCGCACTCATGCCCTAGACCTGTAACGTATCCAGTCAGGGTGAGATTTGAAATTAAACACCACAGGAGTGTCTAAGCAGGTTGCCTTTTTAATTTTTTTAAAAGATTTTATGTTTCCTTACGCATACTTGTGCGCCTCTGTGTATACAGAGCAGGTAGGTGCCCGCAGAGGCCAGAGGCTCAACCCTCCTGGATCTGCGGATACAGGCACTTATCGGCAGCCTGACTTGGGTGCCAGGACCTGAACTTGGATCTTTACGAAGAGCATCAAGTGCTGTTAAGGACTGAGCCACCTCTCCCAGCCCTGATCCGGGTGTTTAAAGAACAATGACAGGTGGAAAGACAGCTTTGGAGGGCTGATTTTGAGTAGGGCTTTGATGGCCATAAATGCCAGGAGAGGCTTTTCTGCCTCAGCCCGCGGGTAGCACCACGTGACCGCTGACGTCAGCGTGCCTTTGGGGAGCGCTTTATTAGTCCTTACTCCACTTGGCACTCAGAGAGCAATAGCTGGTGTTTCTAAAGAGATTAAGAGACTTCCCAAGCTGGCCAAGTGTTAGCAATCAAAGTCCCTGCGCCTGCAAAGCCCGAGCTTTCCCTGCCTTTTCATGTGATTTACAAGTTTCTAAAACACCAAGTCGCGAGGGATTAGAAGTCGCCATCCAAAGCCACCAATGAAGAGCAGAGCATTTCTTCCCAGAGGATATTGTGTGAGCATGGGCTGTAATAAGCTGTTCTGCTCTCCCTGAGAGCCGAGCACCGAGGAATAATGCTAGCAACATAAAACAGTAATTTATTTCTTGATAGTGGAAGCACTCTACTTAATAGAAGACTTTTAAAAACAGACAAGGAAATAACAGCATGCGTAATTTTACAACGGAGAGGGGAATCCAACAATTGGGGTGCATTTCCTCCCAGTCTTTGGTGTCATGTACAATATGGCGGCCGCTGCTCTCTCATGCATCCCATTGATCCTGTCCTAGCCCCTGTCCCTATCCGCTGAGCCCACTTGCTTCCGTCCAGCCTGTCAGCCATCCTCATCTCTCCATTGATTTCCCTGTCTCTTTAGCACCAGCCTGACTCCTGCTCTCCGCATTCACTCCCTACAAGGCAGGCATGGCTGTTTCTCTAAAGTATACCCTGCTTCACTGCCCTGGACGGCTTGCCAGGTCCTTGGACAGCACTCTAACCCCTTACCAGGGCTTTCTCTCCCCTCTCAAGCCTTCAAGCTCGCCTTGCCTCAAGGCACACCCTGCCCCTCACACCCCATTCAACCAAACTCCGGATCTTTGCATGACCACTTTCAGCTTTCACCCCTCAGAGGTGTCCCGGGGCCTCTGGGAAGCTTGGATGGACCCTCTCCCTGATTCTTCCCAAGCTCAGAGACTCCTGGAACCCCTGCAAGTCCTCCTGTGGTGACACCCATCTCACTGCGATACTATTTTAACTGCCTGTCTCCTCCTCCAGATTGTGAACTTTGAAGGCTGGATTCTTCTCTTTTCTAAAGTTGACCAAAGTCTGGAATGCCATCCTAGTCTCTAAATGTGATTTATGCATCCCCCAGTACAGCAATCTATGCCACGTGAAATGCTTACTAAATTATAAACGTCTTATGGGCTGTCTTACATGTTGAAATCAGTATTGTCTGTGAAAAGTAACAGTTGTTATTTTGCTTAAGATTAGAAATTAGGAATTAGAAGGGAGGGAAGGTGAAACACGAGCCGGAGCTCGGAACGGGAGCAGCGCGATTCACGGAGCACGAGCTACGGAGAGGACGTTAACCATACTTCATTATAGCTGAGGGAGACCCAATAGGGGAGACAGACATGACAGAGAGAGAGAGAGAGAAAGAGAAGAGTGGGGTGAGAGAGAAGTGAGATAAGAGAGGTGAGATAAGAAGAGACACGAGGAAGGTAAGAGAGGTAAGAAGAATGAGGGAAGAGAGCCTAAGCGGGCAGGGGTCTGTCTTTTAAAGGGGTCCCTTGCACCTACGTGCATGGAGCCCTGGGCTGGCCAGAGAAGTGCCTGAGTGTATTCTGCCAGGCAACAGGGGCAGGCCAGTGTAATGCCTGAACCTTTCCGTAATCCTTTAGTTTTTGTTTGTTTTAGACAGGGCTATGTAGCCCTGGCCGTCCTGATACTTGCTTTGTATCTCAGGCTGGTCTCAAACTTTTGGTAATCCTCCTGCCTCTGGCTTCTGAGAACTGGGATTACATGTGTCACCATGCCCAGTTCCTCTTTGTTTTTAGTCATCATCCTTTGATCTTTAAGGCGACTCACTGTGTAGCTGTGGTTTTCAGAGCAACACTGAATGCATGTGTTGCTACCTCGTTGTGCCTGATTACAAATCCAGATTTCTCTTATCTGGTTTTGGGTCCTGGTTTTTGTTCTGTTTTTTTTGTTTGTTTGTTTTGTTTTTTGAGGTAAGTTCTTTCTGTGTAGCCCAGGCTAACTTCAACCCCCCCAGCCTCCTCTTTCTGAGCTCTGGAATCACAAGAACGTACCACCATGTGCAGCCTTGGACCTGATTTAAAAAATAAAAAGACTAAGCATTTCAGCGTTAAGTATCATGTGTGATACAGTTTGTTGACTGTTTCTCTTAATCTGTTTAAGGAAATTATGTTCCAATCTTAGTTTACAAAAGTTTCCCTTTTATGGCCTTTGAACAAATGGTAGCTTTTCCTGGTGTTTTCTTCTACCTATGTGGTTTGAATTATGTTTTTTGAATATTAAAATCTTTCTTCCTTGACATTCATTGTGGTGTATTATTAAGACATTGACAGTTTATCTACTAACTCTAGTTAGTATAGTTAAGTCTGTTAGTAAAACGGGTCCAGACTTTTCTACTGCTGTCCTTACCTGATTTTGATAGGGAGAGTACTTACAGTTCCATCAGATGAGTTGTAGAACATTCTCCTCCACATCTTCTCTAAGACAGGGTGGACATGATAAGGAGGGTCTGCTCCCTAAACATTGGGTAGAACTAAGCCATGGATCTGCGCATGTGTAGATATCCATTACCCAAAGGCTATTCAGTGTTTGCTTCTATTTTCCTGTGCCCTTACAACTCTGTAGTTCCACAGGAACTCTCGGTTTGTCTTTTACTTTTCAAATTCAGTTCTCTGCATTGTCTGTTCTCTGTAGTTCCCCGAATAACTATTTATTGTGACCAATTTTGTCTTATCTTCTTGATACAACCTCAGTTTTATCTCAGCTTGCAGTACTTTTTCACACACACACACACACACACACACACACACACTTGTGCTAGTGTTACTGCTGCCTTTTGAGACAGGGATTCTATGATTCATGCTGGCTTGGAACTTGTTACATAGACCAAGCTGGCCTCCAAGTCATGGCAGTCCACCTGCCTCAGCCTTCAAGTGTTAAAACTACAGGTTGAGTCACCACACTGACCTATGTGGTTTCTTTTAAGAATGAGATCTGTGTTGCTATGTTGTCTATGTTGTCCAGATTGGCCTTGAATTCATGCCCCCCCACCCCAGCATCCCTGGTAGCTAGGACTATGAATATGCATCACCATGCCCAGCTCCATATTACTGGGTAAAGCTAATATTTTCTTAGAGTTGATACCACAAAGAAGCTATTTTCCAAAGGTGATTGCCATATATATCTTGTAAACTCGCCTAAGTGTACATTTGTTATATATCTTCAGAGCTATGCTTTCCTTTTTTTCGCCTTTCCTCAATGTTTCTGATCACTGTACAGTTGTTCAATTTATTTATTCTTAAGGAAAGCTAGAGGGGTCATATTTATACTGTTAGTTGGCAAATATCTGGATATTTATTACTCATAAGCAGTAGAAAATGTACTTACCTGTGTCAGTCACTTTTCTGTTACTATAATAAAATACCTGAGAGACTTAATACAAAAAAAAAGTAAAGTTAACTTTGGCCCATGCTTTCAGACCTCTAGAGAGGCTGAACTTTGGTAGCAATGAAGTAAAAGAGAGAGAAAAAGAAACTGGTGCCAGGTGGTGGTGGCCAGGCCTTTAATCCCAGCACTCAGGAGGCAGAGGCAGGTGGATCTCTGTGAGTTCAAGGTCATCATGGTCTACAGAGCAGGTCCAGGGCTATACAGAGAGAGAGAGGTTTCACTACTTCTTTTAGAAGCATGCAAGCACCTAATGATATCAAATGCCTCCCTCAGTGTGGCAATTTAAATGAGAAATGTCCTCCATATCCATTTGAATATTTAGTGTCCCCGTTGGGAAGCTTAAGCAGTTTGGTAGTTGATAGAACAAGGATGTGCCTGGCGGTGGGTGGGCTTTAAGTGTTTATAGTCTGGTCCCGCTTCCTGTTTGCTCTTTCTGCTTGTGCTTGCAGAAAAGGATGTGAGCGCTCACTTTCCTGCCCCTGCTGCCATGTCTGCCTCCCTGCCAGGATGGACTGTATGATTTGCCTTGGCCGTGGGATTTTATCACAAGAGAAAAGTAGCATCTGGAAACAGAACCCATCAAGGAACGGGGCTTGCTGCTCACTCACAGATCCATGCTAGCCAGCTTTCTTAGAGGCCCAGCACCACCTGCCCGGGGATAGTGCCACCCACAGAACTGGCCCCCCCTCCATCAACCAGCAATCAAGACACTCCCCCACAGACAGGCAAGCCCGTCCTAGGCAATCCTTCAATTGAGACTCCCTTCTCAGGAGACTCTAGATTATGGCAAGTTGACAGCTAAAGCTAACTAGGACAATGGTAGCAAGATTGTAGCCTTTTCCTACTTCTTCAGTGCCCCACCCCCACCGTTCTTTGATGAGAGAGCTCAAGTGGACACGACATGGGAGTTATGGTTTGTGTGGGAAATATCCATCACAGACTCACGTACTGAACTCTTGGTTCTTCAATGGCAGTGCTATCTGGAGAGTGGCTGGAAACAGTAGTCAGGGCAACCCAGCTGGAGGAAGTAGATTGCTTATGGTGTGCTACGGAAGCTGTAACTAAAACCTGGCTCCTCACCCCCACCCCACTTCCTGGCCACTATGAGGTGACGAACCTCCTCTGTCACATGGCCCTGCTGCGTGTCTCAACCCAGGCGCACAATCAATGGAGCTAAAGACCTGAGGACTGAAACTTGTGATGAGGCGAACTAAAAGGAACCCTTCCTTTCAATTGTCTCCTCAGGTATTTGGTCACAGCGGGGGAAGCCTCACTACCACAGGAAATAGCTGTTTCTCAACTCAGCCCCTCAAAGGACATATTCTTCAGTGTTTAACATGTGGCTTTCAGTCACTAATGTTGCCCGTTGGTCTTCTGGGACTCTCTCTGTGTGACTCCATTGGAGACCAAGAAAGGACCACCAAAGTCAGCTTGCACCAGTGACAATTGGGACATTCCCAGTCAGGTGTAATTGAGAAGCTATGGAGATTCCGGGAGGATCAGAACACTTGCACTGAGATGACTGGCTGAGACTCCTGGGAGGTAGCCCAGGGACCCTGGGGAGAGGCGCTGAAACAACAGGAGTGGATGGTACCACAGACACACTCGAGCAGCTTTGTGACTTTGCCTATGGCCTGCTCTGACTGGCTCAGGCTTGTTGGCTGAAGCATTCCTCGGGTTCCCTCTTCCTAGTTGTGAATGATGACGGCATTGTTGACATGATACATTAACAATGTTTAACCACAAATGGCACCAATTAGTTATTTCACAAAGTGCAGTGTACTCCAGCATGGTGTCTTATCTCAGCTCTACGGGGCTGGGAGGTGAAGACTGGAATCTGCATCTACTGCCCGAAGAAAAGCTGTCAGCAAGTGGTCTCTACATCTAATTGAAGGTGACGGGCAGGATGACATATTCTAAGCCGGGCGTTTCTGATTCCGTATAACCTCACGAGGCTGTCCATCTTCTTATGTTCATCGATGGTTTTGCTTTTATTTGGCTACTTTTCAGATGTAAAATTCTCCCTCTTCCTTCTCCTCTCTTGTCACTAATGAACATGTAACTCAACATGACAGGTCAATCCCCTTACAATACATGTCTTCCGCCAATAACATTGATATAATTTTAGAGAATTGTAAGGAAGGCATAGAATTAAATTAGGCATTTCCAAGAAGTGAGGGGGCAGCTAAGTGACACTTACAGCCTCATTATGGAAGATTTAGGGATAATATGTGCTATTAACTGTGGTGAGTCTAAGGCTTGACATACAGTCATCATTCTAGCAAGCCGCTGTCCACGGTTTTATGGATAAACAACAAAGAGTCCTGGGTTTCGAGACAAAAGGTGCTTTGTTACCCGCCTGCCTGGGGACTGAACCCCTGCTGTGCTAGGCAAGCATTCTACAACTTGGCTACATTCATAACTTCCAGGTATCAACAAATTCCTGTCCGTTGCCAAGGCCCTTCTTCCCATCGTGGTATGATATGGATGGTAAACACAACCGATTAACAGGGAAGGTGCCTGTGCTTACAGAACTCACCTCTTAAAAATACTTATATTAAATTAATTTCATACATGTACACAATGTGTTTTGATCAAATGTATCCCCACTGTGTCCTCTCCAATTCCTCCCATACTCCCCGTTGCTTCATCCTTTAAACTTATTGTGTTCTTAATCTACGGAGTCCGCTTTGTAACAGCCCATGTGCGCACGAGTATCCAGACACCCCCTGGGGTGTAGCAACCTGGGGGTGGTGGTGTTTGCCTCCCCGAAGAAAACTGGCTCTCCTTTCCCCCAGCAGCCAGAAACTGCCAATAGCTCCTCTGGTGGAGGTGGGATTTCATGAGCCCTTCTCCATCCAGTCAGGGACTCTGGATGGCCGGATCTTGCGCGGGTCTTTGTGGAGTCATGGTCTTGTGAGGAGAACCCATATCTTTTAAAGAAACAATAGTCTTGCGTGCCCTTTGCTCTGCAGAGAAACACTGCGTCTCCCAAGCCTGTGCCCAAAACAATTGTCCTTGAAAAGATAATGCAGACCGGAGGGCAGTTATCAGCCTGCTTGAAAGCTGTTTCAGGGGCAGGAGATATCTTGGAGGAAGTTTCTCCCGGCGCTATCCAGTACTCCTTTCACCCGCTTCCTGAGACCGCACGACGAAATACCGCGAGCCAAGCTCTTCGCTTGGCAGTTTCGCACGGCTTGGTCTTCTTCCCTTCCCTTCCCTTCCCTTCCCTTGTTCCAGATCCTGGTGGTTCCAGGCATTTCCTGGTTTGTGGCTGTACCATTTCAACCTCTTCCCCTTCCCACGGCCTCCTCCTCTCCTCTCTCACACCTCTCCTCCATGTGTCTCTCAAGGACGACTTGTTGGATTTAGGGGCTCTCACGTGAGACAGTGAGTCTGCAGGGGACCTTTCCCCCTTTCTGATTAAAGTCACATTCTAGGATCTGAGCATTAACCCAGAGGGATATCTGTTATGGGATATTTGCACACAGTGTGAGGATCATGGCTGTGGTCGTTGGGATTTCCCAGGAGGGAAGGGAGGAGGAGTCTAGGCATGCAGGAGATGCCAAGGAGACATGGAGGGAGTCGGGCATACAAAATGGAAGAAGGTAAAAAGCCACATGATACAGCGTAAATGAATAGAAATGGGTTACATTGCCCATCATGTGGCAGCATGAGAGAGGGACATCTGGACCTGAGTCATAGGGCGGGAGAGCTGCCCCTGTCCCCCACACTCAGGAGAGTAGGTCCTGCACCTCATGTGGGCGGCACAATAGAGCCAACCCCATTTGCAGAGGTGTGGGTGAGCCAGGCCCAATGTTTCGAGCATAGGAAAGCTGTCCTGGCTACTCATCTGTCAGGTGGCTGCATGCGTGGGAGAGAGATGCTCCCCTCCCGCATCAACCCCAGAGGCAGGTGGGAGAGCTGACCCTGAGGTCATGAACGCAGGAGAAATGGCCCCGCCCCCTGCGCATCACCGCAAGGGTGAACTCACCGGGACAATGCAGGAGAGCGCCCCCTGATGGTAAGGACGAGGGAGAGCTGGCAGGCTGACCAACCTTGCAACTACCCCGGTCCGGAACCAGGCTTATGTGGTGATCCACCCCATCTGTGATCTGCATGAGCAGGTGAAGGGACCGGTCCTGCAAGCCCAAGGCTGCAGCATCTCCACAACACAGGGCAACAGCAGGATAACCAAGAGGAGTCCCAACTAGGGTCTTGCATGGGTAGTGTAGCAGGAACCCGAGGCCTCCAGACAGACCAGTGACTCTTTACAAAGGACACTTGCAAGTAAAGACACGTGGATAACAGGGATTACTGTGTGACTCAGTGTGTCATATTATAGCTTCCATGAGGAGGCTGATTTTTCCTTCTCTTAAATTTTGTTGTATTTTATTTTGGGGCAGGTTGCCAGGGCAGTGGATGGATAAAAAAGGGATGGGGAAATGAATGGGATGGAGATGCATGGCGTGAAAGGCACAAAGAATAAATAGAAAGAAAGAAAAATGCAAGAAAATAGAAATGGGTTAATTCAAGTTATAAGAGCTAGTTAGAAACAAACCTAAGCTATAGGCGAAGCTTCCATAATTAATAATTAGTTTCCATGTCATCATTTGGGACCTGGCTGGTAGGACAAAGAAAGGCTCATTACAGGTATCTTTTTGAAGGTCACTGGTCAACCCTGACCTTCTGGTAAATTTCCCACGAATACCTTACTTCACCAACCATTCTGATTAAGAGGGGCTAACATCAAATCCGCTCAACTTGTCTAAAACAGGCTTTAATTAAGCCTACTATTCACAGGGTTCTAAAGGCAGAATAAAATTATAATGTTGGCTTCAACTATAACCCCCTCTACTTGACCTCCTAGATCAAGTTGAATCCAATCCTATACCCTGCCAGGGTCCACTCTAGAGATCCAGGTGGATTGCCTTCCTATTTTGGACTTTGACTAGTGGTGATTGCTGCGAGTTCAGCAAAAACATTAGCAATTGCCCAAGAGGAACTCTTTCTGAATGCTGTCATCCATTAGTGTTACGAGAAGCTTTTCCTTTTGCTAGCTGCTTTGGTTTATCACCCGCCAGTCGCCTGGGTTCTGCCGCATTGTAGTTCCCAAATAAACACACAGGAGGCTATATTAATTATGAAGCTGTTGGCCTTGCTTGTTTCTTACTGGCTAGCTCTGACTTAAGTAATTACCCCATAATTGTTAATCTAAGTATGTCTCTTACCGGAGAATAGTTCCAGGATCCTACCCCATGGCGTTACATCTTGAACTCTCTGTGTTTCTCCTTCCCAGAGTTCTCCTGGACTCCTAGTCCCTCCTATCTTGGTTCCCTATAGGCTCAACAGTACTTTATTGACAAATGCACAGGACTTCCCCCAACACATTAGAATCCTAACCAGTGAACTGAGGTCACTTGAAAGCCTTTTTCATGATTTTATCTAATGCACATGTCACAGTTCCCAGAAGGAAGTAGTCATGGCATGGCCTCCATGGTAGTACAGTCCCTGATACAAAGGTGCCCTGCTGGAGATAGTTGCTTAAAATTCTTGGTGCCCTTTAAGTGGTACCCAAAGCAGCTGAGGACCATAGGTTGACAATGCCTCAAACAGATTCTCCTGATAATTTATAAGACATTAGTGCTTCCAGTAAAGCAGACTTGCTGATTCTGATGATTTTTTTCTGTGGTGTGTGTGTGTGTGTGTGTGTGTGTGTGTGTGTGTGTGTGTGTATGCTGGTCACCAGCCTATCTCTAGGTTCAGTGAGAAATTCCATCTCAAGGGAATAAGGCAGAGTGTGATAGATCAAAACACTTGAAATCCTCTTGTCTCTATGTTCATAAATAGATGTGGAGAATCCCAACATGTGCATATATACCACAGCTATTAAAACAGACATGAAAGTTGAAGGGGGAAAGTTGGGAAGAGGAAGGGGTTCCATGGGAGTGGGACAATAGAAGGTAGGAGGTGAATATGACAAATATACACTACAAGTCATAACAAATCATTATTTAAAGAAATTAATACACATCCTCATGAAAACATGAAATTCATTTAGAAATGCATTAAGAACATTTGGGAAACAATGGAAATGTCTCTCAGAGGCAAGTTCATAGCACTAAGTGCCTACATGAAAAAAAAATTGGAGAGCTCTCAAACTGGTAACTTAACAGCACACCTGTAAGCTCTAGAACAAAAGGAAATCAAACACAAAAGGAGTAGAAGGCAGGGAATAATCAAACTCAGGGCTGAAATCCATAAAACAGACACAAAAAATACAAAGAATCAATGAAACAAAGAGAGAAAATCAATAGACAAGTCCTTATCCAAATAGGTTAAAAGGCAGAGAGAGAGAATATCCAGATTAACAAAATTAGAGGTGAAAAGGGGACATAACAACAGTCACCAAGAAATCAGCTCAACTCCAAGTGGATCAAGACCTCAACATAAAATCAGGTACACTGGACCTGATAGAAAAAGTGGAGAGCAGCCTTGAACTCATGGGCACACAATTAGATTTTCAGGACAAAATACCATTAACACAGGCATTAAGATAAAATAAATTAATAAATGGGACCTCATGAAACTGAAAAGCTTCTTCATGGCAAAGAACAGTGTCTTTCAGGCAAAGTGGCAGCCTATAAAATGGGAAAAGAGTTTTTAGCAACTACACATAATATCTAAAATAGGTAAGGAGCTTAAAAAAAAACAGATATTAAGAAAACAAATAACCCATTTGAAAACAGGGTAGAGACCCAAACAGAGAATTCTCAAAAGAGGTATTTCAAATTGCTGAGAAACACTTGAAGAAATGTTCATCATCCTTAGTCATCAGGGAAATATAAATCAAAACTACTTTGAGATTCCGTCTTACACCCATCAGAATGGCTCAGATCTATAATACAAGTGACAGCTCCTGCTGGTGAGCTTGTGAAGTAAAAAGAACAGTCATCTCTGAAGGTGGGAGTGAAAACTTGCACAGCAACTATGAAAATCCCTCAGGAAGATGGGAATCAATCTACCATTCTTGGGCAAATACCCAAAGGACTCTTCCTCCTACTACACAGATATCTGCTTGACTATGTTCACTGATGCTCTGTACATAACAACCAGAAATTGGAAACAACATAAATGTCTCTCAACAGATGCAGGGATAAAGAACATGTGGTACATTTATGGCATATTATTTAGTTGTTGAAAAGATGAAATCATGAAATTTGTAGGAAAATGGGTGGAACTAGGAAAAAACTTATTCTGTATGAGGTAACCCAGACACAGAAAGAAAAATATGGTATGTATTATCTTATATGTGGCTGTTAGCTGTTAAGTCAATGATAACCAACCTATAATCCATAGAATCATAGAGGTTGGTTATAGAGTAATGGCCTGGTGGTGAGGTGGGGGCAAATAGATCTCCCTAGGAAAGGGAAATAGAATAGATAGTTATGAATAGATGAGGTGGGGACTAGAACAGGACAGTAGGACAGAAGAGGGTGATAAGGGAGGAAAACTGGAAAGACACAGGTAAAATTAAGGAGCATTTGAGTAGTATAGGAACATTGTGCAGTAGAAGTTTTCTAAAATACATACATACATGAAGGCAATCTAAATGAAATCAAATGATGGGAGAGACAGAGCCCAAACAAGACTATAGGTTTCTCTCCACAAACTAAAGGCATGGTCCCATTGCTTAAAACACCATACAACTCATTGAACATGGAGTAGTCAAGCTAGTGCATACATAGAGCCTTCCCCCCTAAGTTCTAGCATCTTTAGTATAGACAGGTACTCTATACGCTACCAAAGAGAAACATAAACACCAACCCAGTCACAAACGGTTTTATCTACAATCGTGACCTGCCTGCAAGATACACTAGTGTAATTTTGTGGGAATAATCAACCAATTTAGATCCACTCCACAAGTCAGAACTCACACCCAACACTGCTTGGGTGACCAAGAATCTGAGACTGGATAACCCAGGGACTAGGGAAAAAACAAGAGTCAGATATAGAGGGAAATGCTGAGAGATCCGAGAGAAGGAGCAAGCCACAGCCACACCTTACCTCCTAGCTTCTCAGCAGACAAGAGAGCGAGTTCCTGTTTCTTCCCACTTATATCATCTCACTTCCTGTTTCCACCCAGCCTTCTCACCTCTATGTTTTGCTAGTGGCAAGCTCTAGTCTCTGATCTTTATTTGTACTAGAAAGATATCACTACACTCATTTCTAAACAGGATGTCTCCATCAAGTCCCTCTCCTCAGGGAACCCTGCAGAAGAGGAGTAGGAAAGAGTGTAAGAGCCAGAGGGGATGGAGGAGCTAAGGAAGCAACCTCCTAGACCCATCAGGACCGGTGAACACATGATCTCACAGAGACTGTGGCATCATGCACAGGTCCTGCATGAGTCTGCACCAGATGGGCTCCTAGAAGTGAAAGGAGAAGTGGAACATGCCTCCTTCTCTAGCCCAGAAGCAACCTTCAGTTGATAACCACTTGCAAATGAAAATGTAGTTTTCTTCAAGGGAGTCTCACTGGGAAAACAAACCACTCTCAAGGGTAGATGACATGCCCAGCAGTAGATGGGCAACAGAAAACACACTTAGTGGTGTCTCCGGAGGTTCCTTGTCTCATAATATTGTATCAGACTTTTTTATTTCCTTTTTAAATTTTTATCTTTTTAATTTTCATTTTACTTTATTCATTTTTTCTCTCTGTTTACACTATAGGTCCTATGCCCTTCTTTCAAGGTTTTTTTTTATGGGATTCCTGAGGGTACTAATGAATGAGTCTCCTCTGTTTCTTGGACTCTTTTCCTTCTGCTGGTTTGTACAATTCCAATGTGTCAGTTTTTGATTTGTGTTATTATATTTTATTGTAATGTGCTTTATTTTATTTCATTATCATCCCTTAGAAGCCTGTCTGTTTTCTAATGAGAGAGAAAGGGAGTGGATCTGGATGGGGGAGGGGGGTGAGAGGAACTGGGAGGAATAGAGGGAGGAGAAACTATAGTCTGAATATATTGTGAGAAAAAATTTTATTTTCAATAAAAGGAAACAATGAAACAAAACTAAATTGAAACAGAAAGATGCCTCCCATTTCCAAGATGCTACCTAGAAACCAACCAAGTGGCGGCAGTCATATCCAGTGACAACCTAAGAGTCTGGTGGCAAGCTGGACAAGGTAAGGAAGGTTGAGCCACATATATTCTTGAGTTGGGTTTTGAGGAGGCCATCCTCTGTCCGTGTCAAATAGCTGGGGACTGTAGAGCACAGAGGGCCCACAGGCAAGCCATTGCCAGACTGCAAATTCCCTAGGAAGCCAAAAGCTTATCACAGCTCTGTTTAAAGAGCTGCAGTGATATGGGTAGAGCCAGATGTTCATAACGAAAGAAGAGCACTGTGACCCAATGTGTCAACAATGCTGGGAAGTCACATAGCTCCTAGAGGAGGTTACACACTCAGTTAATGTCATCTCCCAGGTGTTTATAGAGACTCATCACGCAGTGTGGCCTCCGTTGCCACAAGACAAATAGGTCAACCTATGGCAGGAATCACAAGTCTGTGGCTTTCCATCTGGACTTAATGAACATTTACAATTCAAATATGCAAAACAACTAGTATCAAAATAAATTAGATGTTAGCAGTACAATTCACAACAGTACAGTAAATTGGCACAAATACTCTGGCACAAGGTCACCTTGTCTCCTATCCAGTCCCTGTCCCTTTCTCTCACAATACTAGTTAGGATAGAGAGTTTAGTATCTATATTCCATACTTGATAGAGTCATAAAAATCTAAGTCTTCATATGGGCAGGATAGCAGGGCTTTAAATGCCCCTTGAGTATTGGAAGACATTAACTTCTCTGTTTTTCTCTTGAGCTTGTTTGGGGCAGGAGCAGCAGAGGGAAGGATTTGGGACAAAGACAAAGAGTGGCTTTATTTGTTAAAGGACTTGTATTTGTTTGTAATTGTAAATGGCATGTGTCATCACTCAAGCCAATGAATTCCAATGTTTTTAGCTTTCACAATACTCTATTTGGTTGGCATCGATACCTTTTTGTTCTGTGATCTTTTCTTAGGGAAACAAATATCTATTCACCCCATATACAGCACTGATGACATACCAAAGAAATGATTCACACCAAGTCTGGGTTGATGAGCCAATGAGATTAACAGTTTCTTACAGGAGCAAGGCTTTGGTGGGGGCCAGGGAGCAAGTTACCTGCAGGGGTGTGGGCAATGTATGAGCAGTTACACCACTGAAGAAATGTCTCTACTTCCCAGGTTTATGAGTCCCCATTTGTACTTGGTGAACCACATTCCATGACACATTTATTGCAAAAGTGTGACGGCCATGTCATGTCCAGACATGACGTTTCACATCATTTTTCCCATTCCCTGGTCTGACATCCTGCCTCCTGGATGTCTGTCAATCTTGGCAGGAGTGAGAATGTGGGAGTGAGTGGCTGATAAAGGTGTCCCACTTAGGACTGGGCACTCAGTCTCTTATTGCCATCGATTTGAAGTTATTCTCCTTTGTGCCAACTGCTGCTCTCTGCAAAAAGAAGTTCCTCTGACCCAGGTTGAGGGCAGCCCAGGCCTATGGGTATACACATGAATACTTGGAAGGCAACCTAATTAAACTTTTGAAGACTGGGGGTGAAGCTCGTTGGCACAACACCTGCACCACTGCTTAGGTGAAGTCCTGGGTTTGATCTCCAGCACTGAAAGTACTAGGAAGTAAAAACTTACTGCTTTGCTTTGAGATGACGAAAGATTCACAGACGCTTGTCAGAAATGGCAGAGAGACCCGTGTGCATTTCATGCAGTTTTTCCAGTCTTGCAATACCAGAGTCAGGGCATCAACACGGAAGCAGTCACGACACAGAACATCCTCACCACCACCAGATTCTGTTTATAGCCAGTGGTATCTTTTAAACCTTCCTTTAAATATGTTTTCTTGGCTACTCCAAACCTTCTTTTAATCTGTGAAGAAACCTAGTCCTAAGGAACCCATCTGTTGGCTTTAAGGTAAATCAGCACTTAGGTAATTAGATTGCTTCAGATGGAGAAGGCAGAATGCTTATACTGCAACAGGGAAAAGATTCTATATACCCTTTTACAAATAGAAATACAATACCTCATTATAGAATATTTAGAATGTACAGGAACCAAAAAATGGGACAGGGATTAGCTATCATTAATCACTGATTTGGTTATTTCCTTACAACCTTATTCTTTGCTAAGAAAGAAAACCACAGAATTTATATATCCATAGATCTATATGCTTATTTATAAACACATTGATTTTGTTACCATTGTGATTTGAATGTTCTTGCCGAAATTCATGTTGAAATTTGGGTTAAGGTAGTAATTTAGACTATGATATTCAGAGCTGGGACTTTAGAGAAATATTTAAGGTAAAATGAAGTCAAGATAGGCCAACTCAACTGGGGGCCATGGTTTTTATTTCTTTTTCTACTTATCTTGTGATTTGTAGGGCTAAGGGTGGAACACAAGGCCTCCAGCATGCTAGACAGATACTCCCCTGAGCTATATCCTGAGCCTAGAACCAGGGCTTTCTAAGAGGAATAGAGACCCATGCTAGTATGCTCTTGTATGATTTGAGTCTCTGCACGGTCCCCACTAGCACAGGTTCCACTTCTGAGACTTTGAAGCCACTGGTCAAATGCACCTTTATTCTTCATGAATAAATCAGTCTGTGCAGTATCCACTGGAGCAATTGAAAATGCACAAAGACACTGACAATCTCGAGATCAATAGCTTCAGTGGAAACAGAAGTCCTTACACCGTCTTTCTCACATCTTGATGATCAGAAGACAATGGGTGGAGTAGTGGGTTCTTATGGGCATGCTTTCAGGTATCACTGGCTGTAATTAGTGATGCTCACCATGGAGGGTGGGTGTCAGCGAAATCCATCAGTAGGTAGATAGCCAGGGACTTGTGCTTCAGCAGAAAAGAAGCAAAAGTTTAGGCAGCAACTGGAAGGACCCTGAAGAGGCGAAGAAATACGTTGTCACACGGAGAGCTCTATTTCCATTGTCATTAGATTAATGACCAAAAAAGTTGTTATATGTAGCTGCGTGAAATATCTGACTTGGTCCTCAGAGTTCAGAATACCTGTCACTATGAATCAGGCAGTCCAGGGTGGCCCTTTTGAATGTACTCTTCTGCCATTAACCCAGTCACTCCCTCCAGGGCTCTGTCCACAGTTCTGGTGCTGCTGAGGGACTTCTGCCAACAGGTTCTAAATGCCGATGGGCTGACTGATCAGTTCTCAGTCAAACAAGCCTTCCCAGAGAAACAGCAATTACCTCCCACTCCCAGAATAGGACTGACAAATGCGGTTATTTATATACTACCATTTTACACACGATCTGATGCATTTCACTCCTACTAATGAATATTTCCCAAGAGATTTTATGTTTTTAGGAGATCTTACTGTAAGTAAAATTCTCTTATATTAATACCATTATAAATTGGAGAAAAGAAGCCTTCAAATTCCACATTGCCACAACAGTAGAACTATTTACCCCTTTACGCGACCATACTTTTCACTATTTTCCCCCAATATAATTTTTATTAATTATTTCAGAATTTAATACCATACACCCTGATCACATGCACTGTCCATTCTTCCACCATTGTGACCCCCCCAAAACTCCACCAAGTCCAATTTGTGTTGTCCATATACTTATTGGAGCATGATCAAACTCCCTGTGGCCAGTCCCTTAAAGAAAACCAAGCCCTTTCCCACCCCTCCACCAGAAGCCAACAACTATGAAGAGCTATACTTCAGCATTTTTATCACAATTTTTCCAAACAGCATTTTTATTCTAAATTTTTAAATTCATTTTACATACCAATCACTGTAGCACAAGTTCTAGTAGGTTTTTTTGTTGTTTGTTTGTTTTGGTTTTTGAGACGGGGTTTCTCTGTAACAGCCTGGCTGTCATGGAACTCATTCTGTAGAACAGGCTGGCCTTTCTCACAGAGAGCCACCTGCCTCTGCCTCTGAGTGCTGGGATTAAAGGTGTACACCACCACTGCCTGGCTTCTAATAGGTATAAATAGTAAAAACCCAGAGTCAGGTATAGTGTTAAATGCTGAAAGATCAGAGAGATAAAGGAGCAAACCACAGCCACACCTTACCTCCTCAACTTCCCAGCTGAAAAGAGACTGAGTTCCTGTCTCCTCCTGCCTATATTCCTCTCTCCACCAAGCCATCTCACTTCCTGTCTGTCTCTCCAGATCTCCAGACCTCTATGGTTAGCCAGTGGCTAGCTCTGCCCTCTGATCTTCAGGCAAGCTTTATTTGTTAGAGTACAAACAAGACATCACCACAAACCAAAGTTCTCCCACCCTCCCCTTCTCTAGGTCCCCCCAACTCACTCTACCCTACCCCCATCCACTCCCCAGAAAGGGTAAGGCCTCTTATGAGGATTCAAC
This sequence comes from Mesocricetus auratus, assembly GCF_017639785.1. NCBI lineage: Eukaryota > Metazoa > Chordata > Mammalia > Rodentia > Cricetidae > Mesocricetus > Mesocricetus auratus. The sequence goes on from NW_024429185.1 coordinate 12,197,262, forward strand.
AAGTCCTGGCACATCAAGTTGAAGCAGGACCATTCCCCTACCCCCCTGCATCAAGGCTGAGCAAGACAATGGGCTCAAAAGATTAGCTTATGCACCAGGGATGATCCTGGTCCCATTGCCAGGGGCCCCAAAAACAGGGCAAGTCACACAACTGTCACCCACATGCAGAGAGCCTAGTTCTGCCCACGCAGGCTCCCCAGTTGTTGGTCCAGAGCCAATGAGGTCCCACGAGCTCAGGTCAGCTGTCTTTGTGGGTTTCCCGATCATGATCCTGACCCCTCCCCTTACTCATGTAATCCCTCCTCCCTCTCTTCAACTGGACTCCCGGAGTTTGGCCCAGTGCTTGGCAGCGGATCTCTGCAACTACCTCCAAGTCGACAATTAGAGAAGTCACCAATCTGATTAGAGTTCTATGATGACAATTAGGGTGGTCACCAATCCGATTAGAGGAGAAAGCCAGTTCAGGCACCCTCCCCACTATTGCTAGGAGTCTTAGCTGGGATCATCCTTCTGGATTCCTGGGAATTTCCCTAGTGCCAGGTTTCTCCCTAATCCTGCAATGGCTCCCTTGATCAAGATATCTCTTTCATTGCTCTCCCTCTCCATCACTCCCCCAACTTGCCCATCCCATTCTCTCACGTTATCATGTCCTAGCCACACCCCACCCACTACCTCTGGTTTACCCAGGAGATCTCATCTATTTCTCTTTCCTAGGGCAAATCAGGTATCTCTCCTAGGGTCGTCCTTGTTACCTAGCTTCTCTGGGGCTGGAGGTTGTAGCCTGTTCATTATTTATTTTAAGAATGATTTCTTTCACTGAATTCATGAGTGAGGCTGGAAGCCAGTTCATTTTTAAGTGTGGAAACAAGAGAAATGACTCTAAAAGGAAGATAATTTGCATGTAGGGACAAATGTAATACGATTCTGTTTAAAATCTTGAAGATATAAATATGTGACCCTTTTACCAAAATCTATATGAGCATCAATTTTAACATCTACAAAGTGGAAATTATCTGCACCAACATGACAGAGGTATTTTAATTTCAATAGTATGGCTTCCCAGCACCCAGATTCATCCTAGAGGAATCCTGCTACCCAGAGTCTCAAGTTCACACACTGGCCTCAGTCCTCAAAAGAAAACAAGGCAAATCCATGTCTTGAGCTAAATGCCACTGACCAGCTGGAGATGAGGGGCAGACCACAAGCTTTCCAGGTCTGGCTTATCCTGTGAAATGATGTGGGGTGACAGTCCTGGACTGGCTCAGGAGTCCCCAAAGTTCACAGAGCACCAGAATTACTTGGCAATGTTTTAAAAGCCTAACAACACCAGGACCACACTGAAACCAACTCAACCAGATGCCATTTAGTTAAACCACACCAGTGACTTTGAACTCTCCCCCAAGTGGTTACACTCTACCACCAAGACTGAGAACCATGAGTCACCATTCAACTAGGAAAATACATCAACTCTAAATAAAATAGTAGGCAATATTCTAAAAGAAGGCACTATTTGTGTTGTTGACATTTGAGTCATAGCATTCCAAGCCCAAAGACTGCCATGTTACCTAAAAATGGAGATGTGAGATGAACTAAGGGAGGTGAGATGCTGAGATTCTTCATAGAGGGATTGGTACTTCGTGTAGCCTCCAAACCTGTTTCCACCATTATCATCACTAACCGAGATTTCTAGAGTTGTCTATCTGTAAGAAATGATGGCCAGTCTCATCTGTTGATCTCTGTTGCTATCTGTAAGGGGAAAAGCACATGTTCTTGGACCAGAGTACATATTCCAATGGACTGTCTATTCCTGATTGAACTTTACATTTTCTAATGCAGTGGTTTTGCTCATAATAGAGAACAAACTGTTTCTGATAAAATTTTTCTCAAGATGTAGAAACACTGTTGGGAATTACAATAGTTTATAGGAAGTCACAACCTTGGTACTCAGTTCTGGGGTGAATTTTTAAGAAATTTCATTTTTTTCCTTAAAAAAAGAATATTCCTATTTTATTTAAAGTAGCTCCTTATTTTAGATGTAGGTTTCATACATGTGGCTTTTTATTGTTATTATATACATAATGTAATCATAGCTTTATGATGCATTTGAATCCTTATGATTCTAAAAGATCTGCTTATTGAACTTCTATATACAAAACATAGGCAAGACTATCTGATTAAATAACATTAAAACAATGAGTTCATAAATCACAATAAACAATAATCTCTCAAGAGAAAACTACATCATAGAATTATAAAATTATAGCTGTATTTGAATTTTCACCTGAATGATAAATCAGGGAATAAACAGTTTGGAATTCATTTTTGTGTGTGTGCACATTTTAATAGAACACAAAGGTTCTATATGGATCAGCCTTTCTGTGTGTGATTGATAGTTTTCTTGTGAATGTGTAGGATGAATAGTGTCCCTTTCCCCTTTAACTGCATGAATACATTTATTTCAATGAAGTTGAAAGCATTTTTCTGCTTTTCTACATTATTCAATATAAGGTGTGTCATTGACTGTGAAACATAAATAGGTTATAAATCATCATCAAGGCTTTCCCTAAACTCAAGGAAGAATGAAGTTGTCTGTGGTGACTGACAGGGCTTTGAGTTAGATCCCAACATGGAGAGGCTAAATGTATGTTCTTATTGTGTATTTTGGTTAAACATCCTTTAAAAAAGTATATAGGCAAGGGAAAGGCAAGGGTAAAAGGGTGTGTGTGGAGTTTGTTTGTCCAGGATCTAACTGAAACATTCTTACTGTCTTTTTAAATACTCCACTGGTGAGTATGGGAAAGAACAGAGCCCCCTCCCCCCACGATCCTTTTGCTTAAAAAATGCTGAGAAGATCAAGTCACAAAAAAGATGGGACAATGCCACTCATTTTCTAGTCTTCCTTGTATTGTATAGAAGTTTTCCTCTGAGACTGGAACATTTCCATCTTGCAGGGAAACTCCTTAAGTGGGAAGTTAAACAACTCAAAATAGCTCCATGAATTTCCCGAAACTGACCAGCTTCACCAGGCCCCTCCCTGCCAGAGTAGGCAATAAAAGATGATTGTCTCCTAGGAATGGAGGATACAGGGCCTGAACCAGCTGTCTTCTGGGATACTGATTCAGCCACCAAACCTTCAACCTGTAATCTGTCATGCCTGCTAGGTGTGGGGGAGCAATGGAGCCATAGATCTTGTGGGAGTGGCCAGCCAATGACTGGTCTAGTTTTAGGCACATGGTACCAAAGAGATCCCATGTCTAACCCTGCCTGGATGACCAGGAATCGAAGGTTGGACAGTCCAGACACTAGAGTGAAAAAAAATTAATAAAATGATTCCTGGTGCTATTCTGCTATACTCATGGTAGGTAGGTGTCTAAGCCAATTGTCGTTAGATAGGCTTCCTCCAGTAGCTGATAGGAGAGACCCACAGCCAAACATTAGGTACAAAGAGAACCCATATTAGAGATTTCCATCAGGTCCCTTCCTTTAGAAGATGGGGAGGAAGAATTGTAGGACCCATAGGACAACAGGAGAACACATCCGACAGAATCAACTAAGCCGGGCTCATGGGTGCTCATGGCTCACCAAGACTGAAGGGGCAGTCACTGAGCCTGTATGGAACTGCACCAGGTTCTCTGAAAATACGTTATGGTTGTTAGCTTGGCGTTTTTGTAGGACTCCTAACAGTGGGAGTGTGTGTGTGGGTATCTCTGACTCTTTTTCCTGCTCTTGGGGACCCTTTTCCTCCAAATGGATTTCTTTGTCCAGCCTTGCTATAAGGATTTATAACTTGTTATGCCATATATATATGGTTGATACCCCTGGGAGGTCCACTCTTTTCTGGAGGTAAATGGAGAAGTGGATCTGGGGGAGAAGGGAGGTGGGGAGGGGATTTGGAGGTAGTACAGGGAGGAGAAACAGGAGTCGGGATGTATTTTAGGAGAAATAATAATAATAATAATAGTAATAAACTGAGAGTTCTTCTCAGATGCAATGAAGATGAGGGACACAGAAGACTCTGAGACCAGACCAGATGCTTGGAAGAAGGGACACCAGCTGAGCTGCCTGGAAGAGGTTTAGATGGACTGAATCACTTAGAAAAGACACTCTCCCACCTGTTGAGCTGCCTGCAAGCTATGCAGTGTGCCCCAGGTTCCCTGATTTGTGAACTGTCACCCATGCTGGGCTGGGCTTTGCTGATGCAGCTGTCCTTGAGTCATTTCTTCTTCCTGCGAATAACCCCTCACCCTTCTTCCTATAAGTAATCCCACTGAAACTCATGGTTCACCAAGCTGGACTTTGGTCTGTTGTGGGCTCCCTATCTGGAGTGAGTAGACCTGTGTTGCATCACCCCAGGAAAAGTTTTGTCACACAACACCTTGCCTCAAAGAGGATGACCATATGACAAAAGCACAGCCAATCAGAGGCAAACTCATTGAACTTCGAGCAGTAATACAAAGGAAGGGACCGTGGAGAATCTGTTGTTGGTAGCTGTCACACTAACGCCCACTTTCAAAAGCAGCAAGGCAGCTTCTCCACAGCTGTAGCTATGTGTCAGAGAGGCAGCCATGGTTCTTTGTAGTGATGTAGGCTGTAGTTACCACTGCCGAGAAGACTTTCTGATGCTCTCTCAAGCATGAATCCTGGAACCTTGATTTTTGTGATCCCTCATTCATATTCTTCAAGAATATCCACTTTCTACTTATAATCTAATATATAAAATGGTAAGATATACAATAAATCTTGATGAGCATGCTCCAGGGTTAAAATAAGAACAAGGAAATCCTCCACCCCTTTGTGAAAGGAAATGAACAAGATGCTTTATTGTTTTGTTTTTGCTTGCTTTATTTTTCAACCAAACACATGTGCATGCGCGTGCAAACACACACACACACACACACACTCCTATTCTCTCACAGCATTTAAACAGTTCACAGACTGATACACTCAAGTATAGTCTGTTGTCCAACAGCTCAATTTTGTGTTTCTCTTCGTGATGTTTTGATTAGATAAGTGTATATTTCAAATGATTGTAAGAATTCCTGCATTTACAACTTTTAAGCCTTCATTCTGTGTTTTCTCATTTATTTTAAAAACTATATTGTATTTTTTCATGGCCTTTGACTAAAATAATGAATTCATGGATTCATTTTTAAGTTTTAAATCTCCAAAGCTGAAAATCAGCTCTGCATTGGAAAATCGTTCCCTGGCAAAGGAATGGAGACAAAGACATAAGGTGTATGACCTAAATTGTTCATGTTGCTATTTGGAGTCCTCAACCCTCCATTCCAGCTGCGAGTTTGCAACAGGGCATGAAATCTACAGACTTGTTCCAGACTCGCTCTCTTGGGGAAACATTAGGACAACTTAAGAAAGGCTGATTCTTGAAAGATTTACATAAATGCAGATGGCATTCCAAACTCACTGGATGATAGCAGCATGATCTTAGGAAGTAAGGAACAGGGCATGGGGGTTGAGTGCTAGAGTGTTTTTCTACTGTGAGTTTCTGAGATTGTGTCTTCAGCAACAACTCCCTCCCTCTCCTAGTAATAATAATAATAATAAAATTAAGAAAGAAAACAGGATATTCAAAGCCCCTTGAGGTTGTGAGTGGAAACCCAATTGGGGTCAGAATAATGGCTGTGACTTTTCTGAGAAATAGTTTGGAAATGTGAAGAGAAAGACCTGGAAGACAGACTTAACTTTTGTGTGATGAAATGTGAACTATGAAATGTGAGTTATGAATTATTAAATATTAGTTACAAAATATGAACAATGAATATTAATTATGAAATATGAATTATGAAATATGAAATATGAATAAGGAAACATCAAATATGAATCACAAAATATGAAATACAAAATATGAACCACTAAATATGAAATATGAATTATGGTTTATGAAATAGGAAATAGGAATAATGAATTATGAGATGTGAAATATGAATTATGAAGTAAGAATTATGAGCTATGAATTGTGATATACAAATTATTAGTTATGAAATATTAAATATAAAATATGAATTATTAAATATAAACTATGATTTGTGAAATATGAATGATGAGATGTGAATCATGAATTCTGAATTATGAGACATGAATCATGAATTATGAGATGTGAATTATGAATTTTGAAATGCAAAATAGAATTATGAAATATGAATCATTAAATATGAATTATGAATCATGAAATGTGAATTATGAAATATATTATGAAATATGAAAAATGAATTATGAAATACAAAACATGAATTATGAGATGTGAATTATATGAAATACAAGATATGAAATATAAAATATGAAATATGAATTGTGGAATATGAAATAAAAATTATGAAATATGAGTCATGATGTATGGATTATGAAATATGAATTATAAAATATGGATTATGAGTTATTGATTATGAAATATGAAATTATAAGATAACCATATAATTATGATAGCATTATGATAAAATTTAAGATTATGATAAAATTATAAAATTATTAAATCATAAAATTATATTCATGAAATTATAAAATTATTATAAAATAATAAAATTATGATACAGTTATGAAATTTTTATAAAATTGTAAAATTATTAAGTATAAAATTATAAAATATATACAAATAACAACAAATATGAAATAAAAAATAAAATAAAAATAGAAGTAAACAACTTCTCCCCAAAAGCACACCTCTTCTAACAACCCCCCACAACATACACACAAAAACAATTATGGAGTCCAATTTGGCTCTTACAATCATCCTACTGCCTTTTCTATATAGGTCTCTACCTTAATTACTTTTCTTTTACTTTTTTGAATCTTCAGCTGAGACGGTGAGAAAGATGATTTATTGTACAGGAGTTATACTTGGCCACAAGTGAAAACAGAACTAGTTGGAAATGCCACAGGTCCAGGACAGAGGGTTAACAGGGACTGTTTGGGCTGTAAGGCAGACCGTCTCTCAGGTGGTGACGTTCCAGAGCCACTGAGATGTATTACCAACAGTAGCATACAGACCGACAACTTGTCCCAGTGTCCCAGCCTTCAGCATCCCTTACTTTGCTCCCTCAGCCTTTGTGGTTGCACAAGCTAATTTGCTTGGACCTCTGCCTCATTTTTCTTCTCTCTTGTGCTTCAGTCTGCAAGCTCGTTTCTTCCAACACTTCGTTCCCAAGACTCAGAAGTTTCAAGGAAGATGGAGCTAAGCCAGAGAGCTACTGGTACCGGGCAAGTCTTTTGAAACTCAAAGCCTGCCTTCAGCATCACACCTCATCTCTAATCCTTCCTAAGTAGTTTCATGAGCTGGAGACCAAGTATTCAAGCATATGGGACATTCTTATTCAAACCACCACAGTCTTTAAGGGAGAGGTGTGACAAAAACATCCCATTAAGGGCTGAGGGGTCCAAGTCTCTCATTTTCTGCACACTGTCTAGTTGTGGGTCTCTTTGTTAATTTCCAGTTTTGATGAGTGTTGAGCTATGGATGTAACAATATTCCTTATGCTGTATTTATTTATCAGAAGAATGGTAGTAGGTTTTTCCCCTACAGCCTATGACCTATCTGGTATCAGGTTCTTGGCCTTATTAATGCTGTCAGGTAAGAGTTCCATATCATGACGCATGACTTAAATCCAACAAAAGAGTGGTTGGCTACGCTTATAACATTCATGCTACTATTGTACCAGTAGACATGTCTTGTTGGCAGGTTGCTATTGTGGTTCAAAGGGTCCAGAGCTGGGCGAGATGGATGATAACTTTCATGATAACTATCCTCCTTAGCAGCATATATAGTATCTTCCAGCACTGTGAAGACTAGCCAGTGGGGGAAAGCTTCCAGTTCAATAGCAGCATTATTTCTCGGTGTTCCTTGACATAGTATGTGATGTCTTCGGCAATAAGGTCTTATCAGTTGGTGGAGGGTAACCAGTAGTAGCATTGGCAATAGCCTGCAAGGTTTAGGGGTGTGTTTACTACTCTAAAGGCAGTGGAACCTGGGAGAATGGGGTGGATAAATGACGCAGACTAAAGTCTCATGGAACAGGCAACTTTATTCAGAGCATCTGACAGTTTATGCTCTGAGGGCTAAGAGAAGACATGGGAATAAAGTAATGAAGTACACAGTCACAAGGGCAAGCCGAATATGATAGACCAGCCACGTGGAAACACAGTATTTTTCCATAGGAGCATATAAACGTATAATGGTAGCCAGTTGTAATGAATAATCTGAAGTAAATTCATTCCTATCTTCTTGCAGTTTTGAAGAAACTGAGGTCACAAGACTTGTTTTCTGGGAGTTTTCTCACAAACTCTCAGAAATCTCACAGACTGCATTCTAGAACAGTGTTCTGACAACAACCCCTGTAATTCCAGTTCCAGGAGGCCTAATGCCGTCTTCTAGAGTCCATGGGCACCTGCACTCACAAGTGCACACTTATACTAATAAGTTAGAATAAAATACATCTTTAAAAATATGTTGATTTTTAAGAAAAATGTTTTCTAAATTCTGTAAGACAAAAAGGAATTGCCAAGTTAAAAAAAAGTATTTAAAGTTGTAGCAATACAATATAATTTGGGAAGAAGATCATTAAAGCAAAAATGGGCCAGGCAGCTATGGTGTGCGCCTTTAATGCCAACACTGGGGAGGCAGAGGCAGGTGGACTTTTGTGAGTTCGAGGCCAGCCTGGTCTACAGAGTGAGTTCCAGGACTGGCTCCATAGCTCCTGAGAAATACTGTCTCAAAAAACAAAAATAAAAATAAATCTGAAGTAAACTCCACTCCTATGTTCTCCGGGACCAATAACAAATTCCAATAACAAAATTTTGTGTTTTTGAAGAAACTGATGACTCTTGTTTTCTTAGTTTTCTCACAAGCACGCAGAATTGACTTCATCTCCTATGTTCTCCGGGACCAATAACAAATTCCAATAACAAAATTTTGTGTTTTTGAAGAAACTGATGACTCTTGTTTTCTTAGTTTTCTCACAAGCACGCAGAATTGACTTCATCCTTGGACCATGTTCCAACAGGGTCTATTGTTTCCCCTTTGACCAATGGCTCAAAAAGATGTAACTCATTCTTGGTAGTGGAGGTTTTACTTGGTAGAGTATGATGTCAAGTTGGGATATTGTCTTTTATGTACTAACTCTTATATATTATGTATGTATTTTAGGAAGCTTCTATAGCAGTAGTTTTGATGTGACTTTTCAGAAGGTCTTCAATGTTATCTTTTCCTTCCTATATGCCTTCCTCAACCCATTTAACCTTCTTATTCTAATTTCCCTTTTATCCCTTTATAACATTATTTGAAAATTCTCCCCTCTTAGCATCCCTTACATAGCTACAGATTATAAATCAAAGAAACTGCTCTCAAACATGGAACAGGAGACCATAATTCTTTCTGTAAAAGTGAATTTATTTATTATTACTTTATGTGCGTTGGTGTTTTGCCTGCATGTGTGTTGATGTGAGGATGCCAGAACCCCTGGAACTGTAGTTACAGACCATTGTGAGTTGCCATGTGGGTGCTGGGGATTGAACCTCAGTCCTCTGGAAGAGCAGCCAGTGCTCTTAACTGCTGAGTCATCTCTCCAAGCTCCCAGGAACCATACATAATTCTATGACTCAGGCAAACTTCCTATCTCTTAATTTGGCGTTGCTCCTTAAATTTTTCTTTTATTAAAAAATTGTCATTATTTTTGTGTGAATGTGCATGATACTTGTGTGCACTTGTGCATGCTATACATGCGTGTGGAGGTCAGATGCTGGCTCTCTGTTAGTATTCAGACATCTGTACTGGGCTGCCCCTGGGGTCCTGAAAGGATACATCCTCAGCTGCAGCCACTAAGAGCACCTCCTGTGCACCTTCACTACTTTCCCTTTTAAAAGGTGGACCTTGCCCTCCTCCCATCTCTTTCCCTCTCCCATCTCTTTCTCTCTCTCCCTCTCTCGCCTCTGTACTGCAACTCTTGTCCCCGGAGGCTAGTCTCCCTCATCCCTTCCCCCTCTTACCATTCCCTTCCCCCAATAAAAACTCTCCACATGAGCTCTGTAGCATGATGCTGTCTCTCACTCTCCCAACATTTTTTTTAAACAACAACACTCTCTTTTCACCTTCACGTGGGTTCCAGACATCAAAGTCAAGTCATCAGCCTTTATGCCAATTGCTTTACCCTCTGAGCTTTTCATCAGACCCTTTGGTACTTTAAATTTTTTTTTAATAGAGTTTACTTAGAAAGCACAGAGATGGAAAGATTTTTCTTTTCTAGTTTTTATCTAATGTGCATTGGTATTTTGGCTGTGTTTGAGTGTCCTGGAACTGGTTTTATAGACCAGGCTGCCTCTGCCTCCCTAGTGTTGGGCTTAAAGGTGTACCACCGCCGCCAGGCTTTTTGTTATTTTTGTATTTTATTTTTTATTATTTATTTTTAAGTTTAAATTTAGATTAGGAACAAGGTTTCTTCACCGAGTGTGTGCATGCGAGTTTGTGCATTGGGTGCAGGAAGCCAAAGGCATCAGCTTCCATGGAGCTGGAGTTACTGAGGACTCTGAGCAGCCCGATGTGGGTTCTGGGAACTAAACTCAGGACTCCTGCAAGAGCAGCAATCACTTTTAACTGCCAAGGCATCTCTTTACACCTCCTCACCACATATGTCCCCCAATACATATACTGTGTAGCCCTGGCTGTCCTGGAACGCCCTCAGTAGAGCAGGTTGGCCTTGGTCTACTCTGCCTCCCAAGTGCGTGAGGGCACCACACCCCGCCTCACTTGGGTTTTTGTTTGTTTGTTGACGCTGCCAAATGGACACACTGTTCTACCTGTGGGTGTGTCTAGTTAGAAAACTTCCTTTGTTGCTTGCAATACTGCTTATGATCTTACCATTAGAACTATGAATCAAGTAGGTTTGGTTACCAGTGGGAAAGTTGGGGGACGGAAAGGGAATGAGGTAAAGGAACAAACTCTGGCGATTAATGCAACCATTATTAGATACAAGAGGAAACAAATGGGATGGTAAAACTGTTCATGCATACTATTGAAACTGTATAAATAAAAAAATGGCTCAGGCTATCCGAGCCACTTGTGTGAAACAGGTGGTCAGACTTCACACACCGTCCCAGTTGCGGGCCCTAAGTCAACAGACACGGTGCAGCACCGAGCTCTCAGGAAAGGGCTCGACAGCGGCTTTGCCTGCTGGCCCAGGGGAGCCACAGGAGACTCAGCTGCGTGCAGGAGGTTATGCAGCCTTATTTCCTCCTCGAGATTGCAGCTGCCTCCTCCCCGTGCCTGGGACTCATCAGCACCCATCATTTCCAGCCTCCGGGTGTCCTGGTGTCCATCCGTTCTGGCGATCTGGATACCCAGGACTGGTATCTAGGATCTACTTCCAAAAAACACACACTTGCCTAGATTCGGGGGAGGGGGCAGGGGAGTAACCGACCGGATAGCTGCAGATGGTGCCTTACCTGTGGAGCAAACTCTCTGCACAGGCAGGCCATGCATTCAAATAAGAAAGGGATAGGTCAGTAAGCCGCAGGCCCGCCTTCTGGAGCCCAAGGGACAGGGGAAGCTAGGCAAGGTAGAGATTAAATTATAGACTCTATGCTTCTTCAGATCCCAGAATCCTGCTGTCTGGAATGACATAGATGAATTATGTCATTTAGTATTTGGAGGAACCTTCATACTGATGTCCACATTTGCTAGTCTAATTTACATTACTCCCAAAAATGTATATGTTTCCCATATACTTGCCAATATTTGCTGGGCTTTGTTTTGTTGCTGATTCTAAATGCAGTAAGATAGACTCAATGTAGTTTGATTTATTCATATTTTCCTGAAAGTTACAGATATTGAATATGTTTCCATTGGGTATTTGTACATCATTAGACAAGTGTACATTTGTCTTCCCATTTATCGATTGCATTGTTTTCTCCCTTGTTATTTAACCCTTTGTGTTCTTTATATATTCTGCAGAGTAATCCTCTGTTGAATGGATATCTGGTAAAGCTTTTCTCCCATTCTGTAGGCTTTGTCTTCTGGTAATTGCTTCCTTGGCTTACAGAAGCTTTTACATTTAACATAATTCTGTGTTTAATTCTTGCTATTATTTACTGAGATACTGAGATGTTCAGGATGAGTGTTGTGATCTAGTTTTAAAATTACTCATGTGGGTAGCCAGTTTTCTCAGCACAGTTTTTTGAAATGGCTGTTTTCACAATGTATATTTTTGGCGCCTTTGCCAAGGATCATATGACTAAAGCTATATGGGAATATGTAGGGAGTGATTTTACGTATCCTTAAGTGCTGACTGTGGGAACATCAGACCTTGAGCAGAGACCCACTTCCCCTTCTGCCTGGGAGTAGGCAGCTGTAAGACAATGTTTAGTAAAAACATGTTTACTAAAAATGATACAATAAGTTCCTGGGAAAGGCCTTCCCACGGAAACCGCCCTGACCTCGACCTTGTCCAAAGACTAACCGCACCTTCAAAAACCCACACACATCCACCTCTGGGGTCAGAGCAGAACCAGCCAGGGTAGAGGAGAGAGCAGAAGCTTCTCTGGTGGGAGCCTTTCTTAGGAAGTTTTTCTTGAACCTTTTTGGAGCCTGTTTAAAGTTTTCTTTATATCATTGAACGAGTCTCTGTGTTGTCAATCCCTGACACCCTCCGCACGTTCTCGGACACAGGCTGAGAAGCAGACGTGACAATTGGAGGTCCCACTGAGATCGTGAAAGCGAGGTAAGTGGACGGGGTTAAGAAACTATGGGGAATAGTTCCGGGAAGCTAGAATCATTACAGTATCAACTAAAAAAGTTACTTAAAGAACATGGGACTGCAGTCAAGTCTAAAACCCTAGAAGGCTTTCTAAAATCGATCGAACGAGCCAGTCCATGGTTCATTACTGGGGGAAGCTTAAATATTCCAGATTGGGAGGAGGTTCGCCGTGATCTTCATAGACTTTTACGAAAAGAGGGATCTGAGTCCTTGCCCCCTACGACATTCTCCTTATGGAGATTAGTGAGGGGAGCACTTTTGACAGATAAGGTTCGTCACCGCCAGGTAGTTCAGGACACAAAAGAGACTTTTTTAGAGTTACAAGAGACTGAGACTCAAGCCTCCTTGAGTTCAGGGGCAGAGAGTGATGATGAAGAGACCGTGACTGAAACTAGAGGCTCCATTGTTAGTGAGGATGAGGAGGAGTCTCTTAGTAACAACAAAAAAATGGGTAGACATCTCCGGGCGCGACCCAAAAAGAAGGACTCCGGTCAGAATCGGTTATATCCTTCTCTATCAGACCTAGAAAATGGAAGTAGCTCAGACTCAGACTCGTCACAGTCTAAAAAGGAATGGTTACTTGCTGAGATCGCAGCCCTTAAAAAAGAACTAAAAAAGATTCTAATTAAGGAAAGACAGGACAGGGAGAAAAACCCTTCCCCATACTCTGAAAAAAGGGACTCCTCCTATGAGATAACCCAGTCCTTCTCAGACCTGGAGGGAAGACCCAGAGGAGGGGTCCAATGCTGCCCGGTGGTGGCCCCAGTAATGGAAGTTCCAGATCCGAACAATTCTGGACAGGTCATTCGGCATCATAACCCTTTAAATTTTAAGGATATAAAACAACTTAAAGAGGCAACTTTAAATTATGGAGCACAGGCTCCCTTTACACTTTCCTTAATGGAATCTTTTGCGTCTCTTAATTTGACACCTGGCGATTGGCAGCAGCTTTGCAGAGCAGCTCTGTCGGGGGGAGATTATTTGATTTGGAGAGGTGAGTTTCAGAAAAGATACAGCCAGACAGCCCAAAGGAATGCACAGGCCGGACAGCCCCAGAGAAATGTGGAGATGTTTACCGGGAGTGGTCAATACGCCACCATTCAACAACAAATGCAATATGACATCGCAGTCTATGCCCAAGTGGCAGCAGCAGCCCAAGGGGCTTGGAAAGCATTGCCTTCCAAGGAAGGAGGGGATCATCTGTCCAAAGTCCTTCAAGGACCTTCTAAACCTTTTCAAGACTTCGTAGACCGTCTCAGTCAGGTAGCAGAAAGAATATTTGGGGGCATTGGGCCTGCGATGCCAGTCATCAAGCAGATGGCATTTGAAAACGCAAATAAGTATTGTAAGGAAGCCCTTCGCCCCTATCGCAATAAAAGTCTAAATGACTATATCCGGATCTGTAGGGACATTGATGGGAACTTCATCCAGGGCCAAGTGTTAGCTGCTGCTATTCGGCCCCAAGTGGGGAAAGAAAGACCTACTCTGGGAAGGAGAAAAACATGTTTCAGCTGCGGCAGGGAGGGACACTTCCGTAGAGAGTGCCCTCAAAATAGTACTACGGGTCTCAAGAGACCTGGTTTATGCCCCCGTTGTTGAAGGGGATATCATTGGGCCAATAACTGCTACTCTAAAACTGACCGGGAGGGAAATTTCCTTCCTGCTAATAATAATCAGGGAAACGGGAGGAGGGCCCCGCTCCAGGGCCCCAAAACCAATGTGTACGGGGCAATGACCCCTGCTCTGGGCAGTGGCAGGACTCATTTTCTCCCCCAGAGCAACCCCTTCATATCTCAGACCTCCTTAGAGCCACCTCGGAGAGTGCAGGATTAGACCTCGCTCCCTCTGCCCGGGCAATCCTAACACCGGAAATGGGGATCCAGGCCCTCCCTACTGGGGTGCATGGGCCATTGCCCCCAGGCACGGTCGGACTACTCTTGGGATGGTCCAGTACTATTCTTCGAGGCCAGGCTGGACTGATAGCCTCAAACAATACAGAGAAACCCTGACTCAAAAAAATTTTTTTGGTAACAGTAAAGAGGTACTGGTATTAAGTAAAGAAAAAAAAAAGGACAAAGGTACATGGAATAAAAAATTTTGTTTACATTTAAATTCTACTTTGTGAGTCATCTCTAAAAACTTTTGGCCAAAAGCCTGGCCTCTCCACCTTGCATCTACAGAGTTACAAGGAGTAGGTACAGCTGTACCCCATGACTGTAGTTCAAATGGAGGAATGATAAAGAACATACAGGACTTTTTAACCTTTTTAGTTCAAGGATTGGCTGGAGTTGTTCTTTTACATAGATTTCAATTAAGGAAGCTTCATTACAATAGACTAATCATGACCTAGGGAAAAAGGATGACTAAAAGATACATGTATGTTCTGAATGTATGGTGTGGCCACACCGGTATGTATAAAATGTGATTGTAAATGCGTGAGTGTAAACTACTTATATGATTAAAAGGATACTTAAATCCCTTCAAAAATAGTTAAGAAGCTACCTAGATTGCTTTAAATATAGCCAAAAGGAACATCCAGCCAGTCGGTTAATGTTTTAACAAAAAAAAATTTAAGATACAAATGAGGCCTTGTCAGCTAGTGAGAGCTCTACAGGTTAGATTGGGAAAGACTGCTCACAGACTTCAAATAATTTTTAAAACTTATTTGGACACAGTATAGTTTACAATCTTTGAGTGATTTTCAAAAGTTTTTGGAAAATATTTAATAGATATGTCCTTTTTAATGGACATCTACAAATAATCTAAGTAGTAATCCCAATTTACCTAGATAGTTAACCAAGGAGGGTAGACAAATCCTTCTACTGTTATGGTCCAACTTCAACAGTTCAAAAAAATTTTTTTTTACAAAATAAAAATTGGGGAATAATGCCCCCAGTCCCCACATGACTCATCAAATAATACACTCCTCATTTAAAAATTTTATAATGTGAATGCCAGTGAGCTTCAGACAGATTCTGGCATGATGGAACTTGAGCAACCATTGCTCAGGTCAAATGGAGACATCCATACACTAGACAGTGGAGAAGACCCTAATTTGGGGTCGAGGGCATGTTTGTGTTTTCTTGCAGGAAAAGAATAAAGCTTCGGCAACTGTCAGACCATTTAGTGAGATGCATGGAGCAGAGAAAAACTGGACCTGAGACCATGGGAGCCTACCTAAGCCAGTTTGAGTGAGATCTCCTAAATCAGTGTTCCTAATTCTTGATGTCATCGAATCTAGAGCCCAAGAAAGAAAGAAAACAGTCGGTTCGAGATTTCCAGTTTCTCAACAGACCTGCTGCATCAACCTTCCGGACCCATGAGTTTTCATCGTGAAGCCAACAGAGAAAAAAGGACCCATTTAAAGCATTTGGACATTGGTATGGACTATGATAAGTGGCAAAAGCCTCTTTTCAGTATTTGAACAGGACATGGTCACTTAAAATATCAGACTTGATGGTTCCTGTTTCTGGAATCACGACTAGGCCAGTGTATTTTTCTGGAGAGATGCAACTTGTCCTAATGCGACAACTATTGTTCATATTTTTCGTAATGCTACATGTGTAACATCAATGATTGTACCTAATGTATCTGTGCAAGTGCACTTTCTAAATGCTTTCCTGAGCAGATCTTGGAACGATTGTAAACTTTATCAAATTGTAAATGTAAATCACATGCAGGTTACCCTTGTAACAGACGAAGGCTGGTAGAATGTTATGGCCCAGATCTGGTGATGGGTATGGTGATGGAGAGGCGCTATGTCGATGGGGGTCCTGGAAATGGTGGCAGTGACGGTAGGCATTCTGGCTTTATGCCGAGCTCAAACGTGCCTTGTTCCAGAGACAAGAGATCTGTAACCAAGTATTGCTTAGCTTAGCCCATGGCAATCCCGATAGCCATGAAGGTTGGTTACAGATGATTTAAGGTTGGGGTATCTCCGATGACGGGCAACCTGTGGGGAAGACCCCTCCCACCTAAAACAGGGGTTCAAGGTCCCCCAAAGACGGGAAAGGGAGGGTGACCCTACTTGACCTAAGCCAGGAGTGCCTCATTTGAAAATAAAAAGGGGTGAATTGTGGGAACACCAGACCTTGAGCAGAGACCCACTTCCCCTTCTGCCTGGGAGTAGGCAGCTGTAAGACAATGTTTAGTAAAAACATGTTTACTAAAAACGATACAATAAGTTCCTGGGAAAGGCCTTCCCATGGAAACCGCCCTGACCTCGACCTTGTCCAAAGACTAACCGCACCTTCAAAAACCCACACACATCCACCTCTGGGGTCAGAGCAGAACCAGCCAGGGTAGAGGAGAGAGCAGAAGCTTCTCTGGTGGGAGCCTTTCTTAGGAAGTTTTTCTTGAACCTTTTTGGAGCCTGTTTAAAGTTTTCTTTATATCATTGAATGAGTCTCTGTGTTGTCAATCCCTGACACCCTCCGCACGTTCTTGGACACAGGCCACGCAGCAGATGTGACAGCTGACCACTCTCGTGTGGGTGTGTTCATGGGTACATAGAATGTACATTGGTAAATAGAGCTATGCGGAGGGGACTCTTTCTCTTTGGGTTTCAGTTTCCACCTGGAAAGCAGCCATAACCTTTGGTTCTCATGTTTCTTGGTGTTCAAGTAAGTGATTTCTCTCTCAATAAATATCTTAGGATATCCCCTTTTATGTAGTTTAATGCATTAGGCATACTTCTTTTGTTTTATTTCAGTGATCTTCATATTTGTTTCTGTGCTAGTAACATGCTGCATTTATCACTATGGATATATAGTATTATTTGAAGTCATATAATATGATATCCCAGAATCGCTTTTTTATTTTTTTTATTTTTATTTTTTGGTTTTTATGAGACAGGGTTTCTCTCTATTGTTTTGGAGGCTGTCGGTCCAGCCTGGCCTTGAACTCACAGAGATCCACCTGCCTCTGCCTCCTGAGTGCTGGGATTAAAGGCGTGTGCCACCACCGCCCGGCTCAGAATCGCTTTTTTATTCAAGAGTACTTTGGATACTCAGAACTGTATTTCCCCTTTTAAGACTTATTTCATTATTTTTATTTATTTTATTTCAGTGTGTGTGTGTGTGTGTGTGTGTGTGTGTGTGTGTGTGTGTGTAGGTTCTTGCAAAGGCCAGAAGAGGGTGCTGGATCCCTTGAAACTGGCGTTTCAGGTGGTTGCCAGCTGCCCAACCTGGGTGCTGAAAACTGACCTTGGGTTCTATGTGAAAGCAGCAATCACTCTACCGCTGAGCCATCTTTGCAGCCCCGTTTCTGACTTTGATTTCACTCAGTTCTCCTATCACTTCTCTTGCCTTCTTTCTCCTTTTCATTAATTCCGTTTTCCTCCTTAATGCTTGATAATATATTACTTATAAAACCACTGTGGAGAATGCAGACTGTGAGAGTACCAAGTTGGAGAGTTCACATGTTTTAGGGGTGGTGAGATGGCTCAGTGGGTAAGGGCACTAGCTTCCAAGTCTGATGACCTGAGTTCTATCCCTAGAAAGTCACATCATGAAAGGACAGATCTAAAGGGTGATGTTTCTCTGATTTCTTTCTCAGCCACTTCATCATCTGTATATAATAGGGCCACTGATTGTTTTGAGTTAACCTTGTATCCTGCCACTTTGCTGAAGGTGTTTATCAGCTCTAGGAGTTCCCTTGCTGAGTTTTTCAGGCCACTTATGTAAACTTCATATCATTTGCAAAAAGTGAAAGCCTGATTTCTTCTTTTCCTATTTGTATCCCCTTGATCTCCTTTTGTTGTCTTATTGCTCTAGCTAGAACTTCAAGTACAATATTGAAGAGATATGGAGAGAGTGGACAGCTTTGTCTTGTTCCTGATTTTAGAGGAATTGCTTTGAGTTTCTCTCCATTTAGTTTGATGTTTGCTGTTGGTTTACTGTATATTGCTTTTATTATGTTCAGGTATGCTCCTGTTATCCTTGATATCTCTAGGACCTTTATTATGAAGGGGTGTTGGATTTTGTTAAGGGCTTTTCAGCATTTTTCTTGAATCCGATTTGCTAGTATTTTATTGAGTATTTTTGCATCGATGTTAATGAGGGATATTGGTCTGAAGTTCTCTTTCTTAGTTGTATCTTTGTGTGGCTTGGGTACCAAGGTAATTGTAGCCTCGAAAAAAGAGTTTGGCAGTTAGCCTCCCACTTCTGTTGTGTGGAATACTTTGAGGAGTATTGGCATTAGCTCTTCTTTGAATTTTTGGTAGAATTCTGCACTGAAGCCATCTGGACCTGGGATTTTTTTGGTTGGGAGACTTTTGATAACTGTTTCTGTTTCATTAAGGGTTATAGGTCTGTTTAGATTGTTTATCTGTTCTTGATTTAGTTTTGGCAAGTGATATCTATCCAGGATATTGTCCATTTCCTTTAAATTTTAGAATTTTATGGAGTACAGATTTTCAAATCCTGATGATTCTCTGGATTTCTTCAGTGTTCATTGTTATGTCCCCCTTTTCATTTCTGATTTTGTTAATTAGCATGCTCTTTCTCTGTGTGTTTTGGTTAGTTTGGACAGAGATTTGTCTATTTTGTTGATTTTCTCAAAGAACCAACTCTTTATTTCATTGATTCTTCTCAGTGTTTTCCTGGTTTCTACTTGATTGATTTCAGTCCTCAATTTGATTATTTCCTGGTGTCTGCTCCTCCTGGTTGAGTTTGCTTCTTTTTATTCTAGAACATTCAGCTGTGCTGTTAATTTTCTAGTATGACTGTTCTCCAGTCTCTTCATGTGCTTAGTGCTATGAACTTTCCTCTCAGCACTGCTTTCAGAGTGTCCCATAAGTTTGGGTATGTTGTGTCTTCATTCTCATTGAATTCCAGGAAGTCTTTAATTTCTTTTTTTATTTCTTCCTTTACCCAGGGATGGTGCAATTGTGCATTGTTCAATTTCCATGTGTTTGTAGGGTTTCTGCGATTTGTGTTATTGTTGAATTCTAATTTTAATGCATGGTGGTCTGATAAGATACAGGGGGGTTATTCCAATTTTTTTTTGTATCTGTGGAGGTTTGCTATGTTTCCTATTATGTGGTCAATTTTAGAGAAGGTTCTATGTGGCACCGAGAAGAAGGTATATTTTTGTGTTTGGGTGGAATGTTCTATAGATGTCTGTTAAACCCAGTTAGGTCATAACTTCTATTAGTTCTTCTTTTTTTTTTTAAGTTTCTGTCTGGAGGTCCTGTCTAGCGGTGAGAGCGGAGTGTAAGGTTTTATGTGCAATTTGAGCTTTAGTAATGTTTCTTTCATGAATGTGGGTGCCTTTGTATTTGGGGCATAGATGTTCAAGATTGAGACTTCATCTTGATGGACTTTTCCTTTGATGAATATGAAATGTCCTTCTTCATCTCTTTTGATTGATTTTAATTTGAAGTCTAGTTTGTTAGATATTAGGATTGCTACACCTGCTTGTTTCTTGGGTCTGTTTGATTGGAAAATCTTTCCCCAACCCTTTACTCTGAGGTAACGTCTGTCTTTGACATTGAGATGTGTTTCTTGTATGCAGCAGAAGGATGGGTCCTGTCTTTGTATCCATTCTGCTAGTCTGTGTCTTTTTGTAGGCAAGTTGAGATGGTTGACATTGAGGGATATTAATGACCATTGATTGATGATTCTTGCTTGTGCTTGATTTATTGGTAGTGGAGTTATTGTGTGTAGGTTCTCTTCCCTTTTTCTTTTGGTGTTTGGTAGAGTGGGATTATCTATTGCCTGTGTCTTTGTGAGTGTAGTTATCTTTGTTGGGTCTAGGTTTTCCTTCCAGCACTTTCTTGTAGAGCTGGATTCATGGATACGTATTGTTTAAATCTGGCTTTGTCACGGAATATTTTGTTTTCTCCATCTATGGTAATTGAAAGCTTTGCTGGATATAGTGTGGTCTGGGCTGGCATCCTTGCTCCCTTAGCATTTGTAGGACATCTGTCCAGGATCTTCTGGCTTTCATAGTTTCATAGTCAGGTGTAATTCAGCTAGGTCTGCCTTTATATGTTACTTGGCCTTTTTCTTCAGCTGCTCTTAATATTTTCTCTTTATTCTGTAGGTTTGATGTTTTGATTATTATGTGGTGAGGTCACTTCTTTCTCTGGTCCAGCCTATTTGGTGTTCTGTAAGATTTTTGTATTTTCATAGGCATATCCTTCTTTAGGTTAGGGAATTTTTCTTCTATGATATTGTTGAATGTGTTTTCTGTACCTTTGAGCTGTATTTCTTTACCTTCTTCTATACATACCTATTATTCTCAGGTTTGGTTTCTTCATGGTGTCCCATATTTCTTGGATATTTTGTGTTAGGGATTTGCTGGTTTTGATATTTTCTTTGGTTGATGACTGTATATCCTCTAATGAGTCTTCAACACCTGAGAGTCTCTCTTCTATCTCTTGTATTCTATTGGTGATACTTGCATCTGTAGTTCCTGATCGTTAACCCAGCTTTTCCATTTCCAGCATCCCCTCATTCTGTGTTTTCTTTGTTGTTTCTATTTCAGCTTTCAATCCGTCAACTGTTTGAGGTGTTTCCTTCATTTGTTTGGTTGTTTTTTCTTGGTACTCTTTAGATTCTTTGAGAGATTTGTTTATTTCTTGAATTTTTTGGTTTGCCTTTTCCCCCATTTCACGGATATTTTTGTTTATTTTTTCTTCTTTTTCTTTAAGGGATTTCCTCGTTTCCTCTTTGAGGATTTCTATCTTCTTCATAAAATAATTTTTAAGGTCTGTCTTTTCTGCTTCGTCTATGTAGTGCTTTTCATGTCTTGCTGGCATTGGGTCTCTAGATTCTGGTGGAGTCATGTTGGTCTTTCTATTGCTGAGTGAGCTCTTATTGTGTCTTCTTCCCATCTCTTCTTCCAGTGGGTGCAGGTGGTGTCTTTCTGTCTCCACTGGTCTCCTTCTTTCCTGAAGCTGAAGATGGGGACACCGGAGGTTAAAGTCTGGAAGGACTGATGCCTTTCCTGTGTGGGCAGGTCCTCTAGATGCCAGGAGCAGCCCCTGGGAAGATTGAGGGGGTGGGTGATGGGAGGGGGTGGGGTGGTCCCAGGGGACCCAAACTCACCTGAAACTGGGGATGCCCGTGGGTGGGGCCTGGAAGGGCTGATGCCTTTCCTGTGTGGGCAGGTTCTCTGGATGCCAGGAGCAGGTCTCCGGAAAATTGAGGGGATGGGTGATGGGCGGGGGGGGGTGGGGAGTGGCCCCAGGGAGACCCAAGCTCACCTGAAGCTGGGGACACAGGAGGTTGGGGTCTAGAAGGACTCAACTTCTTTTACAATTTGTATCCCCTTGATCTCCATTGTCGTTATTCCTCTAGCTAGAACTTCAAGCACAATATTGAAGACATATAGAGAGAGTGGTCAGCCTTGTCTTGGTCCAGATTTTAGAGGAATTGTGTTGAGTTTCTCTCCATTTAATGTTGGCTGTTGGTTTGCTGTATATTGCTTTTATTATGTTCCTGTTATCCCTGATCTCTTCAAGACCTTTATCATGAAGAGGTGTTGGATTTTGTCAAAGACTTTTTCAGCATCTAGTGAGATGATCATGCAGTTTTTCTTTTTCAGTTTGTTTATATGGTGGATTACATTGATGGATTTTCATGTGTTGAACCATCCATGCATCCCTGGATGAAGCCTACTTGATCATGTTGAATGATTTTTCTGATATTCTTGGATTCGATTTGCCAGTATTTTGTTGAGTAATTTTGCATCAATATTCATGAGGGATCTCTTTCTTAGTTGTGTCTTTCTGTAGCTTGCATACCAATGTAGGTAATTGTAGTCTTGTAAAAAGAGTTTGCCAATGACCCTTCTGCTTCTATTGTGTGGCACACTTTGAGCAGAATTGGTATTAGCTCTTCTTTGAATTTCTGGTCGAATTCTGTACTGAAACCATCTGGCCCTGGGCTGTTTTTGGTTGGGAGACTTTTGATGAATGTGTCTATATCATTAGGGGTTATAGGTCTATCTAAATTGCTTATCTGTTCTTGATTTAATTTTGATAAGTGATATATATTCAGAAAATTGTCCATTTCCTTTAAATTTTCAAATTTGGGGGAATATAGGTTTTCAAAATATGACCTGATGATTCCTTGGATTTCCTCAGTGTAAGTTGTTATGTCCCCCTTTTCATTTATGATTTTGTTAATTTGCATGTTCTCTTTGTGCCTTTTGGTTAGTTTGAATAAAGGTTTGTCTACCTTGTTGATTTTTCTGGAAGAACCAACTCTTCATTACATTGATTCATTGTATTGTTTTCCTACTTTGTACTTTATTGATTTTGGCTGTCAATTTGATTATTTCCTGGCATCTACTCCTCCTAGGTGAGTTTGCTTTTTTTTTTTTTGTTCTAAAGTTTTCAGTTGTGCTGTTAATTCTCTAGTGTGACTATTCTCTAGTTTCTTCATGTGGGCACTTGGTGCTATGAACTCTCCTCTTAGCACTGCTTTCAAAGTGTCCCATAAGTTTGGGTATGTTGTGTCTTCATTCTCATTGAATTCTAGGAAGTCTTTATTTTTTTTATTTTTTCCTTGACCCAGGAATGGTGCAATTGTGCATTGTTCAATTTCCATGAGTTTGTTGGGTTTCTACAATTTATGTTATTGTTGAATTCTAACTTTAAAGCATGGTGGTCTGATAAGAGACAGGGGGTTATTACAATTGTTTTGTACCTATTGAGGTTTTCTATATTGCTGATTATGTGGTCAATTTTAGAGAAGGTTCCATGTGGTGCTGAGAAGAAGGTATATTCTTTTGTGTTTGGATGGAATCTTCTATAGATACCTGTTAAATCCAACTGGGTCATAACTTCTGTTATTTCCTTTGTTTCCTTGTTAAGTTTCTGTCTGGTGGTCATATCTAGTGGTGATAGTGAGGTCTTGAAGTCTCCCACTATAAGTGTGTGAGGTTTTATCTACGATTTGAGTTTTAGTAATGTTTATTTTACAAATGGGAATGCCTTTTCATTTGGGACATAGATGTTCAGAATTGAGACTTCATCTTGATGGAGTTCTCCTGTGGTGAATATGAAATGACCTTCTTCATCTCTTTTGATAGATTTTAGTTTAAAGTCTAATTTGTTAGCTATTAGGTTTGCTACACCCACTTGCTTCTTGGGTCCATTTGATTGTAAAATCCTTTTCCCAATCCTTAACTCCAAGGTACTGTCTTTGAAGTTGAGGTGTGTTTCTTGTATGCACCAGAATATTGGATTCTGTCTTTATATCCACTCTGTTAGCCTGTATCTTTTTATAGTTAAGACCATTAATATTGAGGAATACTAATGATCATTGACTGTTAATTCTTGTTTTGTTCTTTTTTTTGATTTGTTGTTGTTGTTGGTATTGTGTGTGGATTCTCCCCCCTTTTTTTCTTTTGGCTATTGGTAAAGTGGTATTATCTATTGCCTATGTTTTTGTGGGTGTAGTTAACTTCCTTGGGTTAGTGTTTTCCTTCCAGAATTTTCTGTTAGTGGATATGTATTGTTTAAATCTGGTTTTGTCATGTAATAGCTTGTTTTCTCCACTAGAGTGACTGAAAGCTTTGCTGGGTATAGTAGTCTGGGCTGGCATCTGTGGTCTCTTAGTGTTGGTAGAATATCTATCCAGGCCCTTCTGGCTTTCAGAGTTTCCATGGAGAAGTCAGATATAATTCTTATAGGTTTTCCTATATATATTCTTAACCTTTTCCTTTGCTGCTCTTAATATTTAATATTCTTTCTTTATTCTGTATGTTTGGTGTTTTGATTATTATGTGGCAAGGGGACTTTTTTGTGGTCCACTCTATTTGGTGTTCTGCAAGCTTCTTATACTTTCATTGGAAAGTCTTTCTTTAAGTTGGGAAAGTTTTCTTCTATGATTTTGTTGAATATGTTTTCTGTACCTTTGAGGTACGTTTCTTCACCTTCTTCTATACCTACTTTTCTTGGATTTGGTCTTTTCACAGTGTCCCATATTTCTTGGATATCTTTTGTTTGGGATTTGTTGTGCTTAAGATTTTCTTTGGTTGATGAATCTATTTCTCCTAGTGTATCTTCAATGCCTGAGATTTTCTCTTCCAGATCTTGGTTATGCTTGCATCTGTCATTTCTGATTGTTTACCCAGCTTTCTATTTCCAGCATTCTTTCAGACTATGTTCTTTTTTATTGTCTCTGTTTCAGCTTTCAATCCTTGCACTGTTTGATTTGTTTCTTGTAATTTTTGTTTGTTTTTTCTTCCATTTCTTTAAGGGATTTTCTCATTACCTCTTTGAGGGTCTCTATCGTCTTCATAAAGTTGTTTTTAGGGTTGCTCTCTTCTGTTTCATCTGTGTTGGCATGTTCAGGTCTTGCTGGTGTGGAGTCTGTAGACTCTGGTGGCATCATATTGGTCTTTCTGTTGGTGACTGTGTTCTTTTACTGTTGTCTTCCCACCCTTTCAGTGTGTACCAGTGGGGTATCTCCCTCTCTTGGGGGGTAACGGACCAAGGTTCTCTTCCAGTGGGTGTAAGCAGGTCCAATACTCCAGTGGCCCTCCTCTTCCAGTGGGTGTAGGTGGGACTAGTACCAAGATGTTGGCAGACTCTGGATGGGCTGTTTCATTGAGATGGGTTCCCCCCATGCACAGGTCCCAAACCTTAGGAGGCTCCCAGCAGGGCACCTGAAGGTGGGAAGGCCTGAAACACATTTAACAGAAAATTCCCAAAGTAAACAATTTCTAAGTTTCAAATGTCACGTCATTCAGAATAGCATGACAAAACCTAGTATACCCACTCTATCCTTCCTGGGATGTGACTCAGCCTTCTGTACACTGTATCCACCTTATATATGCTACTTGCCCAGTAGTCACTTGGTAATTGTCTATCAAACTGACTTTCACTGTATTGGAATGTTTAAGTAACAATTACTTTTTTTTTTCGAGACTGGGTTTCTCTGTATTGTTTTGGAGGCTGTCTTGGACCTCGCTCTGTAGACCAGGCTGGCCTCAAACTCACAGAGATCCACCTGCCTCTGCCTCCCGAGTGCTGGGATTAAAGGCATGCGACACCAACGCCTGGCAACAATTACTTTTATAATTGTCTCAAATCACAGAGTGGGAAATTCGAATATGCCCAAGAGAAGCCATGAAGATCTTCAGAGGGGTGAGCCCATGACCATCACGGTAGTAAGTATGGAACCCAGTAGGCAGACATTGTTGCACCTGCTGTGCAGCCTGCATCCGAGAATGTAGCGAGGTGGTCAGGATAGATGACACAGAGACCGGTTGGTTGTTTTAAGAAAACTTTATCTTCCCAAGTCAGCTTAGGAGGAGACCCCCAAGAAAAAATGCTTCCCTTTTTAAGGACTTCTGCCATCCATCTACATACAATTCTTCCCAGACTTCTCACCCTCCTGGCTGGTGGTTTAATCTCCGGCCCCAGAATCGGTGTCTCCCCGCAGGGAGCAGGAAGGAACATCTAGCCTTAGGGGGGGATCAAAGTCATGGTTTTTCAGTGAGCAAGCCCTTAACGGAGCCCTATCAAGAGCTTTATAGCACTGAATTGTTTTCAGTAAACATTATCTCATAGCTGCCTGCTCCCAGGCCGAAGGGGAAGTGGGTTTCTGCTCAAGGTCTGGTGTCCCCACAGACATGGCAGTAGCTGAGAGCTTACATGTTAAGACAACCACCATGGGGCAGACAATGGTGAACTGGGAAGGGCATGGGGCTTTGAAACCTCCATCCCCACCCCCAGTGACACATATCTTCTGACAAGGTCATGCTTCCTAATCCTTCCCAAACTGGAGATCTAGTAGTCAGATGGGGTCTATGGTGGCCATTCTCATTCAAACCACCACATTTAGTCTAGTAATTGAGTTTTCCACATCACTTAGACAATCCTTCAGGTAATGCCCCAAGGTGATTCTAGACTCCTAGGGAGGTTGGCAACATTAACCATCACTCCCAGTACAAACAGTAACTGGAGAGGCTGTATCCTCTGACAAGCAAGCTGCCACTGTATTTCAGCCCACTAAAAATAAATAACAGGACCTCATATAGGTGTTTAATTGTGAGAAAACCATTTTGGGAAGATGATGTCCATTAAATTCTACATGCACATACATGCAGAGGCAGCACTAGTCTAATAATCATGTAAGAGCAGATGAACTCCCATACTATTTGATGATTCTGCAGAGTATGTGATAGAGCCATGCTTAATCCATAAACAAGATGGACAGTTCTCTATGTTTTGGCAACATATCTAGAAAGTGTTGGTGACAGCCATCTTGCTTATGGACTGCTTCTAATATTTTATCCAGATGCTGGAAGAGGAAGGGTTGGGATTAAATGTGTATTATTGATGGACAATGTACCTGCCAATTTGAGTGTATTTGTTATGGAAACAGTGGGGTGATACTTTTTAAAATATATCTTATTAACATATATTAATTATACATATTTCCTAATGGGTATGCTTTGATCATAGTTATTTCCCATTACCCTCTCCCGTGTCTCCTCCATTGCCTCTGAGCCTCTTTTTCTTAACTAGTACCCCGTCTACTTCCGAGTGTGTGTGTGTGTGTGTGTGTGTGTGTGTGTGTGTGTGTGATCCAAGGGATGATGAGTGTCAATGACCCAGAACTTCCCCCTCCTAGTTACTGGGGAGAAACACACTGAGTCAGGAGATAGGGTAAGGTGATGTGAGGAGCAATAATATTCCACCAAGCTGACAGTTACCTAGTCGGGGGGGGGCAGTCTTATATTAGACCTTGCTGAGTCACTCCCATGTGGGGGTTACAGGCCAAAGACAGGTTGAGAAACTAGTCAGGCTCAGGAGGCTATACTGGTCCTCACGTCTGAGCCTTTTTAGGCCCAACACAGGAGAATAGACAACTTATCAGTGGCTATACAACTGAAGAGAATGTCTCTTTCCCCAGCAACCATTACCTGCCTAGACATCCTCAAGGAGAGTAGGGACTCAATGTCCCTCATAGGCTCAGGGTTTGAGCACTTGGTCCCCAGCTGGTGGTGCTGTTTGAAAAGTTCATGTTCCTTTAGCAGTTGGAACCTTGCTGGAGGAAGCAAGTCACTGGGAGTGGGTTTCAGCATTCATGGTCTGGCCCTACTTACGTTCTCGAATTCCAGACTGCTGATGTGATGTGGAAGTCCTGTGTCAATAAAGCACTGTTGGGCCAATAGGAATCTAGATAGGTGGGACTAGGAGTCCAGGAGGACTCTGGGAAGGAGAAACACAGAGAGTCAAGATGTCACGCCATGGGGTAGGAAGCCTGGAATTATTCTCTGGTAAGAGACATACTTAGATTAACAATTATGGGGTAATTACTTAAGTCAGAGCTAGCCAGTAAGAAACAAGCAAGGCCAACAGCTTCATAATTAATATAACCTCCTGTGTGTTTATTTGGGACTGATGCGCTCTAGAACCAGGCTGGCAGGAAGGCTCCACTCAAGGAAAAAGCTTCCCTTTACACTGATGGACTGTGACTGGGCTGGCTCTGTGGTCTCCTTGCGCCTTCCCTGCCATTATCAATGGTATCTTCACCTCTGGAACTATGAGCCAAACAAACCATTTTGCCTTTAAGTTGCTTTTGTTAGGGCATTTTATCACAGAAGCTGGCATAAAGCTAAGGAAACTGCCCACTATATATATAAAAAAGACAGCTTTTCTGCTCCAAACTGCCAACAGCACTAACTAATCTCGTAGAGTGGGTTTCTGGCACACCTGCCTGGAGCTGAGTTGTGTAATTCTCAGTTTCCTTTTGGTGCTCACTTATCTTGGTTCAGGTTGACTGGGCTGGGTTATGTGTGTAGGAGGGAGCATTTTACTTCTAAAATGCCACCCCACTGCTTCAGAACCTTGATGAAGGCCACATACACCCACCTGGCATTTGATCACATTAGATCAGCATTTAATGCACACTCCAGACATAGTGCAATACTGGATATAGTTGACTATTGCTGATGCATAACATTCATCAAAGCTATAAAAGGAGGATGGAAACCAGAAACTGTAAATGTCCGACAGAAAGACTTAGAGAATGAATGATTTTTAAGGGCTTCCTGGGAGTCAATGGAAGTTAGAAAGATCATTCCTATATGATAAGTTGGTGGTGAAGGATTTGCCCACATGATGAAGAGGAAGGGAGGACACAGTGAAGGCCATCAAGAGGCAGCAAGTGAGGAAATGGAAGAATTTGTGCCTCTCTAGAGGAAAAACAGAAAAATCAGAAGCAGAATCAGAAGCAGAATCTGCAATGTGAACTTCATTGAAAATTTCTCTAGTGTTTTGAATTGCCCAGACATTACAGGGTGAATTATGAAACATGATCAGTGGGTGAAATGCAGTACTGGTCACCTGTATGATCACAGATACATTACTGACACTGAAGTGACATTTTCCAAGTCAAGAGAGAGCTGCTTTCTTAGTATTCTTTAAAAAGCATTTGGAAAAACCCATTATCTGCTGCTAATATGTAACCATTGACATGGCTCCATGGTCCAGGATCACCCAAACACACTTGTCACAAAACTAGTGGCAGCCTAAGGCTCCATTGTAGTGTTACTTCACCCATTTCGCTGCATATTGTACCATTTCCTGTCATTGCAAGGCTGTCTTGTGGGGGAGAACACATTCTCAGAACTAATCATTAGAGTGAGTTTCTACTGTTAATCTCTTACTCAGGTCAATTTATTGCTGTGGTTTGAATGTGAGATGTCCACCATAGGCTTGTAGGCAGAGTAGCTGAGGTTTTTTTTTTTTTTTTTTTTTTTTTTGTCAGAACCATTGGCCAGCTCCCAAATAACCACACAGAGACTTATTTTTACTCTTTTGGCTTGGGGGGGGGGAGGATACCACCCAGCTCCAAAGTAAATCATACACACAGGCTGATTCTTAGTTATGAGTGTCTGGCCTTAACTTGGCTTGTTGCTAGTCAGTGTTTCTTAAATTAACCCATCTGGGCTTTTATCTTTCCCTTCTGTCAATCTTACTTTCCTTCTTACTCCCTGGCTGGCTGTGTGGCTGGCCCATGATGTCCTCCTCTGTTTATTCTCTTGCTCCTCTCTTCTCCCTTGTTTCTTCTTCTATTTATACTCTCTGCCTGCCAGCCCCACCTATCCTTGCTCCTGCCTCATTACTGGCTGTTTAGCTCTTTATTAGACCATCAGGTGTTTTAGACAGGCACAGTAACACAGCTTTAAAGAGTTAAACAAATACACCATAAACTAAAGTCACACACCTTAAAATAATATTCCCCAACACTTATTATTTATAAATGTTTGGCCAATAGCCTAGGCTTGTTACTAACTAGCTTTTACATTTTAAATTAACCAATTTCTATTTCTTGCTGCCATGTGGCTCATGGCTTGTTATCTCATTTTGTACACATCCTGCTTCCTCTGCGTCTGGTCCTTGACCTTCAGACTCTGCCTTTTCTTCTTCCCAGCATCTTCCTTGTCTGGTTCTCCTGCCCAATCTCAGCTATAGGCCAGTCAGCTCTTCATTAACCAATGAGAGTAATATATATTTACAGTGTACAAAGATTGTTCCGCAGCATAGGCTCGTATCTGACCACATCGTCAGTCAGTGGCGCTGTCTGGGAAGGTTGTGAATCTTCAGGAGGTGAGGTTGCTGTAGGAAGTGAGTCACGAGGGGTGGGCTTTGAGGATATAGTTCACATTCACTCCTGTGTATGTGGCTTCAAGTGTGTATATAATGAGACCACTCAGCCTGCCTCATGCCTTCCCTGCCTTGACAGACTGGGTCCTTCTTGAACTGTAAGACAAAATAAACTGTTTCACCTGTAAGTTGCTTTTATTGAGGTTTTTTAATCACAGCAATGCATAAAGATTTTTATGACTTAAATTTTTATTATAAACACAAAAAGAGAAAAAATTACTCTGTCCAGTACTATCTACAGTTTCTGTGTCTACTAAAGGGGCTCTGGCAGCCTTTGAAGCTGACAGGTGTATTAGAAGACAGAGAATTTGGTAACCCCTTCAAGGGCATGCCATCAACAACCAAACTTCCTTCTACTAAGTCCAGTCTCTTAAAGTACCTCCCTGCAAGAAGTGTCCCAGGCTAGAGACCAAGGCTTTAGCATGTGGGCCTTTTCAGGAGTTAGGTTCCAACTATCCAGTGTTGAACTACTATGAATCTTTACATGAGTTTCTCCTCAAGTTTTTGAATGCATATTCATTTCCCATTTTCAAATTGAGGCATCTTACTGCTACATTTTCTTTCTTTACTATACATCTTTGTCAGATACATGCTTTGTAAGCATCTAGCCTGTTCTGGACTTTTCATTTTTGAGACAATCTTTGGGAAATTATGGATGTTATTTTAGCGAGGTCAAATGTACTTTTCTTTTGTAGTTTGTACTTTTAATCAGTTCAGTTTATAGTAATTTCTCTGAGCAATTATTTTATAACTGCCAGGATAGTTTGTATATTGTATACATATACATCCATACATACACACTCATAGTTTGTCAAATTTATTGCTAAGTATTTCATAATTTATGATCCTATTACATATGATATCTTTTGGGACAGGATTTCATGTAGTTCATGCTGGCCTCAAACTTGTATTATAGTAGAAGATGATCTTGAACTTTTGACTCTCCTGCCTCCACTTCCTATGCATTGAGATTAACAGGCTCGGGTATTATGTGGATCCAGAACTTTGTACATGCCAGGCAAGCACTCTACTGAGCCATGTTCCCATATGAATATGCTCAGTTCTCTTTAGTTTTTGTAGCAGTTATGTAGATCCCTTTGGATTTTTTTTTGTATGTCCTGCCTACCATGTCATTTGTGAACAGTTTCCGTTTCCTTTCTTTATACTCTGTAGGTGTCCTGATTATTGTTCATTACTGTGGTGTTACATCCAGGACACTGGAAAATGAAGCAAGCAGAAATCCATTTCTATTTTCCCTTAGGGAGGAAACTTTGTTTTAAGCATACCAACTGTAGGTCTCTCTCTCTCTCTCTCTCTCTCTCTCTCTCTCTCTCTCTCTCTCTCTCTCTGTGGCCTTTACCCTTTCTGTTGCTCGTTTGCATAAATTGTATGGAAACAGATACCCAATTCTTTCATATGCTTTTCTTCCATGTCAATATATTTTCCCTTGTAGTCTGATGATATAAAGACTTATATTGTTATTCAAATGTTAAATAGTGCTCCTAGCATGCATTCTGCTTTGTTACAACCCATTGCTTTTTGAGCTGTTGTTGAGCTTGATTTGTTAATTTGTAACTTTTTCATCATTGTTCAGTAAATAGGATTTTTTATCTCTCTCTCATCATATTCTCCCTCCCATCATTTTCTCCTCCCACTTTTAGAACAGGTTGTACTCTCTGAAGAGGGGCCATTTTCCCTGCATTCCAGTACTTCAGAACAGCTTGTGTAGAATCAGTACTGTTTCTTCCAGAAGTGCTTGGTAGACTTATCACTGAATCCATCTGGACCCAATGGCTCATTTGTGGAAGGTTTTAAACTAAATTGCACTTTCATAATTAGATATAAGGCTATGAGTAATTAGATAAAGGTTTTGTGTGACCTTGGATAATGCTAAATGCTTGTGACTCTTTCTCCACGAATCAAATAAATTCTTGATGAAGTCCTAATCACCTAGAAGTGCTAGTGAACATGGGGCTATCAAGCAAGCAATTAAGGTTAAGTGAGGTCATAAAAATGGGCCTGGATGCTATAGGATTTGCTACTCAGTAGAGAACTCACTTCCATTGCCTCAAGAGGAAATCCTACCTGTAACCAATGAGAGCCCACACTAGAAATCACGACCTTGGATTTGTAGCCCCTATGATACTGAGAAAATGGATTTCTGTAGCTGAAGTTACTCTCTTGTCTGTTATGGCAACCTAGCATTGGTAAGTTTTGTTTAAGAAAAAGACATTTTTAATTATTTTGGCATGAACTGTTCATACTTCCTTACAATCCATTAGAAGGCTGTCAGATACAGTGAATCATCCTCATTTCAGATATTTCTAATTATGCCTCAAGTATTCGTTAGTTTAGCTACAGATTTATCAGTCAGTATTATTGATATCATTAAATAACTACCCCTCAGATTCTCCCATTTTGTTTACATTGGATTGATTTGTGTAGTTTAGAAAAATAATTTCATTTCTGACACTTTGAGTTCACTTCTGTCTCAAGGGAGAGGCATAAGCTATGAATTTTTTATGATTGTTTAAAGTAATAAATTATATTTTAACCTGTGAGTTCAATACATCTAGCAACTGATGGAGACCTCTGGTTTTGCTTGGCTCCAACCTCTGTACCCCCAGTCCTGTGAGGTTCAAGAACCACTGCACTCACTGTTTTCAGCCCACCTCTGTTGTAGCATTAGTCTCACAGTCTGGTACTCACCATTAGAAAGCTCTCTGTTCAATATTTTGTCTGGTCTGGTTGCTAAAGGTAGACCAGTTGTCTTTCTCTTCATCACAGACAGTAGTCAGAACTCACTGCTTTCTGTCACCTGTTTCCCAAGTAAATGCTCTGTGTTGAAGATGATGGTTTGACTGTCCAAAGGTCCATGTGATGAAAGTTTGGCTCCCAAGATGGTAGTAAGGAGGTATGACTTTAGGTGGGAAAGCCTGTAGGAGGTCTTCAGGTTGTCAAGGGCTCTTACAGATTATGGTAACTTTCAAGCAAGGGTTGCTTGAAAGCCCGAGCTCAGTCTCATCAACTGCCTGGCATCACATCTCCAGATACACTCTCCTCCTCTGCACATACTCCTGCCATTGTGAGTTGGCCTGAAGACGACACAATGAGAGATCACTGACTCCATCTAACAAATGGCAACCTGCATAAGACGGAACTAGACTCCCTTAACATTGGTGACAATGGTGCGACTGGGGCAATGTAGGAGGTCATTGGCAGTGGGTCCACGATCTAGCTCTAATGGAGAAACTGACTTAGAGGAGCCCATTCTATATGGAGAGATACCTTACTTAGCCTAGACACAGGGGTAGGGGGTGGGGGGTGGGGGGTGGGGGGTGGGGAGGTGCCTTGATCCTGCCTCAAGGATATGATGGGACAGACTTAGTAAACTTCCTAGGGGAGGCCTTAACCCCCCTCTCCAAGGTGCAGATGGGAGGCAGGGTGGGGAACGTGGGGGGAGCAGGAGGAAAGGAGGAAGGGGGAACTGGGACTGGAATGTAAAAAATAATTTTAAAAAACTAGAAAAAAACCTCAAAAAACAAAACAACCCAGAAAAAAAATTGACACAAATATTGAAAACACTGCTAATAAAGACAAATGATTGCATACTTCAGGTACATAATACAAATTTAATAGTATAAAATAACAATATAAAAATCAACTATTTAGCTTTGGATGTTAGAAATAATATATATAATAAAGTCAATACAGTACTAATAGTGCTGCAAGGTAAGAGTCCACGTTTCAGGTGACAGATTATGCCAATCAGGCTGATTGGTACTGAGAAGCACACATTTCTGCTATTAAGAACATTTGGATTGTAGACAACCATGTATACTTGGTATATTCTGTAACTATAACTGTTTCTATATATAGTTTCACATAACTGAAACTATGTGACCGTCATTGTAATGACCTGGTTAAATCCTCATATTAAAATAACAGGCAACCGTTTCCCATAGTAGTTACCAGATTGTCAAGGTGCTAAAAGGGAAAGGCTCCTCTTTCCATTTTAACGCAGGTAACACTGAGGCACATATATAAGAGGGGTTAAAACCAAAAGGGCAACTTTATGTTATATTCTAGGTCCAGGTTTACATTTATAACCTGATTTTTAGATACACTATTTCTGGTCTATAAAAAGAAACAGAAGAAATTAAGGAACTTTTAAGTATCAGGAAATATAACTTTGCTATTCCTCTATAATCAAATCTTTCAATGATTTTCAGGTTTGCTTCCACAGCCTGTTTCCACCAAGCTATCTCTGGAGATTCAGTGGTTGGAAAATGACTTGAGAATACAAACTTCAAGGCTAAAATTTCATCTTCCAAATGTAGAGATTTGAATAGAGCCCTTGATAAGGATTATTTAATGCAGAACTGCTAGCCAGAATGAAAACTTCCAGAGAGAAAAAGAGTCATGCTGAAACTTCAATGAGAACCTACGGTGGGCCTTTTATGACATAGGCAACTCTTCCCAGAGAAAGATGGTTGCTAAAAGTAGTTCCTTATGTTGTGGTAAATTTCAACGCTATTAATTCCAGTTCTGAGTCAATGCTTTGGTGGGATGACTTAAAGACATAATACATTCTATAGGAGTCTATAGGAGTCAGCTATAGAATCCAAAAAAAAATTAAGTAGATAAAGTATAAGAAAAAAACCACACTTCTCAATTTTTTTCATGCATTAAGCATGCCCGTCTTAAACCTGGCATTTCTCATAAATAATATTTTCCAGGAAGCTTGTATTATGAGCCAAGTTCAAATGTTTTCATATAGTTGAGTATTAGAGAATGTCCTGAGGATTATTCATCATTATCTGTAGAAAAAAGGAAAAAGAATTCATTTTAATTCAAGCAGTATCTAGATTTTTTTAAAAAAATTCCTCTCCAAAGGAGATCATTAGTTCATTTTTAAATGTAATTTTATTATAATAGTGAGTATTCTTTGTATAACACCCAGACAGTATTACAAAGAATGAAGGTGGAAATACGAATGATCAAAGACAACTAGTGTTACAATGTTACAATTAAGTATGTATAGATCCTTAGATCACCTTCTGAAGCACAAATAACTCTTAAGAACATTAGACCAAGATGCAGATATGGGACCTGTTTTCTATATAAGACACAAAGAGAAAGGTAAATAAAGACGCGCAAGTGATAAGAAAAAGCAAGATCATAAATGTCCATGGTGAAGTCTCTGTAGTGAGGATGAGTGTTTTCCTCAATCTCTTCACCATACTGGCTTGTCATCATTTTGAATGAGCTAAATCAAATTTTGCCATAGACAATAAAAGTGTGTAAGCACCATGTATATGAGATGATTTATCTCCTAGATAATATCTAAAGCACAGCTATACATAAGACAGCTTGATTTGAGATCCATTTGCTCCATACAAGAAGGGCTCCCATTATTTCAAACCCAATCACTGTCTAGCACTAAACACTGTCTAATGTTTAACATAGCATGTTAGCTTTTACTCAGATAATGTCTTTTACATGTATTTATCCAGTGTCTACATCAGTAAGTTAAAATATGCTATAGGATACACTAAGCAGTTTGTAAAGGTTGCTAGAATGTTCTATCTTGTCTTTTGTTCTTTGTAAAAGCAGTCACTTGGGTTTAAAACTGCTTTACATTTTCTCCCCCTGGCTGAAGAGATTACAGCCAGGCTCTGAGACAGTGAGCTCTGTGATTTCACACCTGTTTCCACTGCATACTAGCAAACTGATCACGTTTCTTGAAGGCTGTATGGCTCAGCCTAGATTTTGGTCCTTGTAGGTGAATGGGCTTCTATGAAGACAGACACCCTTTAAAAACCACTCAGCTGGGCCAATCCTACCTTGTGGCTCAGTTGATTGTTATAGCTCTCCACTAAGGGGTAAAGCAAAAGAAAAGCTTTTCAGACACTTGACAAGGAACACTACAGCCTGAGCATACTGCTGCCGACTCCTGTGAAAAGCTCCATTGAAACAAGACTTGTGGAGAGCTTCCTGAAGGAACAGTCTGAATGAGAATAGAACTGGCTAGATCTTGCCACAGATTTACTGAAATAGAATCATTTTCTGGCCTTGTGCCGCTAGCTTACACAATGATATGAAAAATAACCTATAAAATCCGACTGTAAAAATTACAGGCTATTTCTCACTTCAGTGAAGTAGAGCTGTAGTTCAAGATCTCAATAAAATCAGAACCTATAAGTTCCAGATAGTTGTTAAATTAGAGACTTTCACCTTAATGATCAAGTAATCTCTTATCATTTCAGAAAATAAAACACCTATTTTACAGTAACACATCTGAAGGATATTTTCAAAGTCTTAACCCTTCAGTCTTGTACTGAGATCTACAGACCCTGGATTCTGTTGTGCCGAGGGAGGGGGAGGATAAACCCTTCCTCCCTTAAAGGGCTCAGTATTAAACTGTACGTTAAGGAACTATATGATAACTACCAGGCATAGTGGTCCGGGAAAAGGCAGAGAAAGCAGACCACCAAGAATGGTTTCCACACCACAGACTGCTGTCTTCTAGAGAGCTAGGTGTGCTCTGTCCCATGATTCTGACTCCACTAGTCAGGGTTCCTGCTTCACTGAAAAGTGTTTCCAGTTTCAGAATGGAGGCCTTCTAAACATTATCGTATTTTCACTCTATCCCTTGTTGTGCTTGTTTCTCTAACAAGATGCTTTCTCAAATATTTTAAAGCTTATTTTTATTTTGTACCTGGATGTATTCTTAAAAATTATCTTAATTGTTTTTAACAAGAGGGAAAATAAATATATCTTTAAGAAAAATTACATAGTTAAAATTGAATATCAACATTTAAAACCTTCAATTTTGGTCTACAAACTAAATCTTTAATTATATTAATTTTGACAACCATGTTAGAAATAAATTCTTGTTCAGAATTTTACATTTTCTTCTCTGCAAAGAGGTTTAATGGTATGTCATTGATGAGAGTTGTTTTACTTTCTAGAGCTGTTGAGTTTTCAATTAGGAGACTTAAAATTTTTTACTTAAGGGCTGGAGAGATGGTTCAGTGGGTAAGAGCACTGGATGCTATTGCAGATGACCCAGGTTCAATGGCCAGCACTAACATGGTAGCTCATAACCATCTGTAATGCTGGTTCCAAGGGATCTGATACCCTCATATGGCTTTTGTGGGCAATGTACACAAAAGGTGCACATACATATGCACAGGCAAAATACTCATACACATTAAATAAATACAAAAATAAAGCATTAAAATTCATTCAAATGTTCCTTATGAAATAAAGGACAGTGACTTAAATAACCCAAGGCAACAAAATCTTGTGACAGGACAGAGTAAATTTTATAGCTACTTGAAAGTAACAGAGAGGCTCCAGCACAGACTGCATCAAAGTCCATTTGATGGGAGTGCCTCTTCTTATATGTGCCATCTTGTTTTTTTCTCCCATTTGTTTAAAACATGAAGACATGTGAAAAACTTTACCTTCTTGATAGGCTCCATCTGCCATGACTAAATGCAGAATCTTGGCATAGAGATGCTGATGCTCATTGCCCAAAATATTCTCAACTATTGTTGAACAAATTTCAATATTTTCATCTTCATCCTCATGAATAGCCTATGCCAAATTACCAAACATAAGTTAATATGAAGCTGCTAAAGAAGAGAAGCAATCAATAACAGCAACCACACCAATGACTAGCACAGCAAGCTCTTATAATGGTACAATAGTGGCACTTACATCTTGGCAACCAAGAGCTGTCTAACTAGACTCAAGGCCTGTTCACTTTGGGGAGGGGGTCATGCCTGGTACTATAGACCTAGCCACTATATGCAGCTGGTGAGGTCAGGGATTTTAGAAGAAAACCCACTACTGCTACTTTGATTCCTAACTCCATCTAAACGCTTACGATTACATTCACAGTAGGTGTAGAGCTCATTCCTCAACAAAGAAGCTTACCTTTACAACAGCATGAGATCATTACAGAAAGCTAAAGTCATCATGGGAAGCCATATGATGCATCTGTGTATTCTTTTATATGTGTATATAATAACAATGGTTAAAGAAGAGGCTGCGAATTTGGGAGGTGGCTTATTTGGGAAGAGAGGGAGAAATGATGCAATTAAATTTACATACCTTTACTTTCTCATAAACCTCAAAGAACTTTTCAAAGCCCATTTCTTGCTCCAGGTGAAGTCTTAGTTCCTCCAAATGGTTAAAGACACTGTCATATTCACATTCACTAGTAGTCTCACCATCACTATTATCTAAAAAGAAAAAAGGATACTTTATAATTAGAGGTAATTCTTATACTACAGAACCAACAGGCGAGCATCAACGACAAGTGGCTTCTTGTATTCTTATTG
This sequence comes from Mesocricetus auratus, assembly GCF_017639785.1. Lineage (NCBI taxonomy): Eukaryota > Metazoa > Chordata > Mammalia > Rodentia > Cricetidae > Mesocricetus > Mesocricetus auratus. The sequence continues at coordinate 12,236,009 of NW_024429185.1, forward strand.
TATACCTTCAACACAAGCAGTCATCACTACGGCATCTGCCCATCAAAGCACATGCAAAGCTGTCTTGCCCAAGAACCTTACTTGGAGAATTGTTTCTTTTCAAGACGTAAACAGTAAATCAGGTTACAAAGGAAGATCCCAGAAACATCACTATGAAATGTTAGTTTGGAAACAAATAGAAACAGTGTATTTTTATTTCTGAACTGAAGCAGCCAAACCTATCATAAAAGATGATAAAATGGAACAGAACATGAAAAGACATGCAGAACACAGATTAGCCAAGAAGCACACTAAAGCTAAGTTATTATCTTTATTACTAGCAAAACACGTCAAGAAATGGAGAGCAAATAGCAGAGTAAAAGTGCTTCACAAGCCACGGCTGTAACTCAGCAGGAAGAAACAACTTGTACGTGTGGGAGACACACGGTGAACACACGACAGAAGCACTCTTTAGCTGTAAAGCTCGCACGGCCACGTCACATGTCACAAAAAGACCTCCTGCTTGAAATGTCTGAGCACAGAGAAGGAAACAGGCCCACAAGCAGGAGCACACACCCGAATGCCACTCTTCATTCAGGGCACTGTCGCTGCTGGGGTTGTCGTCCTCATCTGCTGCGTCTGGCCCCCTTGCTGTCTGCTCCACACTGCTGCTTTTCAAGACCGACTCTTCTTCCTCACTGCACTCGTCACCAGGCTGCTCCCTTAGCAGCTGCTCCATGGAGGCCTGAAGCTCTTGTAAGTCTGTGTCAGTTTCTTCAAACACACTGCAATTTAAAGAATCAAACTGAACGTTGTCTAAACTTGAACACAATTCAAAATGGCACTTCAACTCAACACACGCATACGTAGTCTCTCCCAGCTAAAAGTACTTACTAACTGTAAATAAAAAGAAGCCTGAATAAGCCTGTATGGTTTTTAGCTAAGGAAATGAGGGTGAATACAAATGAGAAATATAGAACATGAGGGATATTCTGCAATTATTCATAAACTAGAAGATGACTTGCTTAGATTGGTCCTGTATCTGTCAAGGAGCATCAAGTACTTATTAGCATCAGTCACTGCCTAAACTTTGAAATAATGTTCTGTGTCTCTGTGTCCAAGCCAGAGTTGGACAACTTAAAAAAGCAAAGATACTTATCATTTGTTTTCTAAAAATGAATTAATATTCAAATGTTTAAAAGAAATTTTGAAAAAACATGTACTTTTGACAGTTCATCTCAATCTTCATGTGGATACCAGCTGTGTACTCATGCACAGATTGCCATGTGAATGTATTTGATCTTGCATAGTATTTGTATTTTGGTGTAGGCTAATAGGATGATGATACAGTGAATACAATAGTCACCAGAAACTTACCTTCTGTGCATATTCTTGAAAACATTTCTCAAATATGTAAGTAGATTTTTCCCAAGAATAAGTCAAATACCATAATCCTGACAGGAGAATCTTGTTTTCAAAGCATTGGTCAGCACATAAATTCTATTTTTGTGAGACTTAAAATGTTAAAAAATGAATTTATACAGTAAGATATCATATTTGTATAGAGCATTTACTAAACAGTTTCATCCTATTTTTAGATTTTATCCAAATGTAACTCATGTTAGAGACATGAAACTGTAAATCAAAGTGTGATACTGCTTGAGGCCTTATACAACAAGGCTGAGCTCTGTCCTTGAGCACTTCTCCAGGAACTGAGAAACACTCAAGGCTGTCCCCAAGGACATGCCTGCAGATGGAGTTCTGCCAGAGTCTGGATGTGTGGGGACACCTGCTGAGGGATGTCCCCAGGCAGAGAGCTTCATTCATTAGAAATGCAATCTAAGTTAGGTACAGAGGTGATGATGGATGACCTCCCCAAAAGGTCACACTCAACTCCCAAATACAAATACCAAGTGAGACCTTGACGACAATTTATATTAATGAAAAATAAAATAACCATTTATATGGAAATACCTTTATTTGGTAATTCTGATACTAATTAGCAAATGCATTCTGTGGAAGGTACAGAAAAGGATCTGATAAGAACAAAACACAGTCTTTTGACTTGGTGTTTAGCAATGAGTCTAGCTCATCAAGTAACTTGGTGGTGACTAATATTGACCTGCCGGTACCCCATATGTTAGCTTGAGTAAACAATGGGAGTTAAACAAGTGAGGTTGATTTGACTGCCACTGTTAGAAAAACCTGAGGATGGGACCTCCTAAAACCAAAAAGCTCCTGTAAGGTAAAGGACACAGTCAACAAGACAAAAAGGCAGTCCACAGAATGGGAAAAGATATTCACTAACCCTACATCTGACAGAGGGCTGATCTCCAAATTTACAAAGAACTCAAGAAGCAAGTCTCCAAAACACCAAAGGATCCAATTAAAAGGTGGGGTACAGAACTAAATAGAGAATTCTCAAGAGGAGTCTAAAATGGCTGAGAGACACTTAAGAAAGTGCTCAACATCCTTAGCCATCAGGGAAATGCAAATCAAAACAACTTTGAGATACCATCTTACTCCTGTCAGAATGGCTAAAATCAAAAACACTGAAGACAATTTATGCTGGAGAGGATGTGGAGAGAGGGGAACACTCCTCCACTGCTGGTGGGTGTGCCAACTTGTACAGCTACTTCAGAAATCAGTATGGAGATTCCTCAGGAAAATGGGAATCAATCTACCACGAGACCCAGCAATTCCACACTTAGGCATATATCCAAAAGAGGCAAATTCATGCAACAAGGGCATCTGCTCCACTATGTTCATAGCAGCTTTATTTGTAATAGCCAGAACATGGAAGCAACCTAGATGCCCCTCAACTGAAGAGTGAATAGAGAATATGTGGTACATTTACACAATGGAGTATTACTCAGCAGAAAAAAACAATGGAATCTTGAAATTAGCAGGTAAGTGGATTGTACTAGAAGAAACCATCCTGAGTGAGGTAACCCAGTCACAAAAAGACAAACATGGTATGTCCTCACTCATATATGGATTTTAGACATGTATCAGGATAATGCCAGTCTGTACTTCCACTGACAGAGAGTCTGGGTAACAGGAAAGAACCTAAAAGAGGTACCCAAGAGAAGAGAAATGAGGCAAGATCCTCTGAACAGATGGGGAACATGGCGAGGGATGGAGGAGAGTGGGAGCTGGGAATTAGAGAGGGGGAGAAGAGGAAGAGAGGGTAGGTCATGGGGGAACAGGAAGGTTGAGTGGGGGGGGGGTAGAATAGGGGGAAGAGGGAATCATAGGTTAGAAGACAGATCAGGCACCAGTGTGACCTCTAGTGATCTAAAGGGATGACACCAACTGGCAAGCTAAGCAATAGTGGAGAGAGAGAGACCACCTCAAATGACCATTCCTGATAATGAACTTGATGTCTATACCATCTGGGAGCCTTCATCCAGTGACTGATGGAAGCAGAGGCAAACACCTACAGTTAAACACTGAACTGAACCCAAGGAACCCAGTGACAGAGAGAGAGGAGCGATGAGCAAATTGGCTAAGAATGGACTGGCAAAACCAGCAGAGACAGCTGATCTGAACAGGGGAGAGCTCTTGGACCCTAGACCCACAGCTGGGAGGCCAGCATGGGACTGATGCAGACCCCCTGAGTGTGAGAGTCAGTGAGGAGGCCCGGGCAACCTATGGGGCCCTGGGCAGTGGATCAGTGTTTATCCCTGGCATACAAACAGACATCATGTGTCCATAACACAAAGAGGGATTCTCTCTCAGCCTGGACTCTTAGGGGAGTGCCTGGACCCTGCCCTGAGTGAAATGACAGACTCTAGATATCCCCTATGTGGAAGGAAATGGCAATAGGGTGGGAGGCTGGGGGGGGGGGGGATGGTGGAGGGGTGCGGGAGGAGGGGAGGGAGAGAGAACAGGGATTGACATGTAAAACAAGCTATTTAAAGTTAAAATAAAAAATTAAAAAAGAAAAGAAAACCCCGAGGAGATTCAATATTTTACCAAGTCAGCTCTTATAATCTGTGTCAGGTAATTTGAATGTGGCCCTGAGCTTAATTTTTAGTCAGCTTTCCCATTATAAAATCTACAGAAAGATATGGACCAAAGTCAGTTTTCAATGACAAACAAGTAAATGTAGAATTGCACTTTAGGAATAATGCTACAGCTTGCTCAGTTAGAAACTGTTCATTTTCATTCTTTTTGAGAAAAACCTTCCACAAAATCCATTCCCTAGCACTTCACTGCTGACTGTTGTGTTCACCAGGAAGCCTACTAAACAGGGGACTAAAGTGACTTCCTCTAAGCCCCTAGGCCCCTAGTAACAACCCACAGGTCTCTACGCGGACTGACGAGAAGGGGCAGTTTGTTAGGAACTTGAAAAGTAACAGCAACTCTGACTCAAACTGGGTCTCACACAGGCTGAGCTAGTCTACTATGGAGCTCCACTCCTGCATCTGCAGCACTGGGCTCCAACACTCACTTTTTCTAGCATTTCATTACAGGATGCTTTGGTTTTGTCGCCCCCAAGTGTGTAATACTTGTCTGAGGTGCTTGGAAGTCTAAACCTGAAGAGGTCAAGGATTCTTACCTGACGGTTGGTCAACATTTACCTTAACTTTCAGAAATATTGTTACATTTCCTTTCTGAGTTCTACAATCCATATGAGTCACAAGAAAGAAATTTTGTGAAAGCCACACACACACACACACACACACACACACACACACACACACACACATACACACATACACACACACACACACAGTTACCCTGTCCCACACTGCTACATATATCAGACAGATAAAACAACACTCTACCTCACCACTGATACATCCTCAAATCAAACATGTCACAAGATAGATATGAAACTTTCAGGTATTTTCCTGAGGAAATACAAAGTATTTAACACGTTCCAATTTCCCATGGCAATCCTAGTATAACTGAGACTGCACTATTTAACAGTCATTATCCTATCACCACTTGAAGGGTGGTGAAAAGCCAGCTGTAGGCCACACTATCTGGATCCTTCAAAATCTCAATTCAGATGTCACAGCGATACGTGCATTTGCTAATTAATGGTTATACTCACGTGTCTTCGAAATCAGAGGGCCCTTCTTTGGCGTGCTCATCTTCAAGCTCATCTATTTCAAGACTGTCTTGACGAACATCTCCTACAGTGGGAACGTCCATCAGGGTTCTGAACAGCTTGGAAAGATCTGGAAGTGAACACGTCCTCAGCATCTACAGAGAGGTTGACAGGGTGCTTATTAGGAGGAAGAGAATTAAAAGCCAAAGGGGGGAAAATCAGAGGTAGTATAATACTAACTACAATATTTAAATTATGTATTTAGATTTAAAGGATTCAAAGGTGACTTGCCTGAGATTAAAGCCTAACTTTCTTAAAATGACTCATATAAGCAACACTAGATAGATTGAAACATACACACGCATATGTATGTACCAATACTAACTAAAGAAGAGGGCATGAATTTGGGAGGGTGTGGGAATACGAGGAGTTGCAGGGGAGACAGAAGGTTGAGAATGGTGCGAATAGAGCACTCATGTAAGAAATCCCCAAAAATCTTAAATCACAAATTCAGCTTATTTTTCTTCCACAAAGAAAACTAAACTTTGAGTAATGATTGGGCTTTAGCACGGAGATTCCCACGGGTCACTTTATGAAGAGCGGGAGTTGTTATCGTAGAGACACATATGGCCTGGGAAAGTACACCTGCTGGGATTTGGCAGTATGAGGCATGCCCACGTGTTCTTTCTCACCCATACTGGAGCTCTCCCACCTTCCTGGGGTCAACTCTCCCCGTGCGGACGTGCTGCAAACCCAAGCGAGCTGTCTGGACTGTGCTGAGGCACTATGGCCTGTGCATCACTCTCCTAGGAGCTGCTGGCCAGCTACGTGGGCTAATCAGGGACCCTGCATCAGTGTAAAGACAAACCCGACTTTGCCCCCTGAGAAAGGGGCTGAGTGGGGTCCTCACATTTAAGCAGAAGGCTGTAAGGACGAGCTCTGAATCTTTTATGACAACACCGCGAAGGAACTCAGCCAACTGTACTAAGGATAAGCACATCCATCCAGTGGAGGTGCTGAAAACTGGAATCAGTGTTGGCCAAGAGCAGGGAGGACAGGAAGCATCTCTATTCACCAAACTTTCAACAGCTAGAAAATGACAGTCAGACAGGACACGAGACACATAACTGTACACACAAGTCTCTAAAGGAACCCGAGAGTGACATCTGAGCACTAGGTCCCGAAAAGGATTCAGCATTAGAGGGAAGGCTTTGAAGAAAATGCAGTGTTAACACTAATGAAAACTTGTGTATTTGGCCAATTTTATTAGTACCTCTTTTTCAAAATAATAAAGAATAAATTCTTATTATTTGAACATAGTTTATTTATTACAGCAATTAAGGGAGGTGATTATTAGTTACAAACTGGTAAAACTGGCACAAATGGGAAAAACCCTGCTTGCTAAAGCACTTATTGCAGGGCCCCCAGTGCCGAGACTGCAGTGCGCCCACACGCAGCTCTTGACTTCAAGATTCAGACCACATATATAATAAGCCAGAGATGTAAAGCAGGCATCTTGTAATAATCTACTCAGGTTGACTGCCAATCAACAAAAATGAACAGGATAAATTAATCACATACTTATACTTGAGAATGACATACATTTAGGCTGAGGAAACTTTAGCTCATTCAAAGAAATACATCTCAATTTTAGTTTATTCCTTTTGATAGTTAAAATAACTTTTCCCCCTTCAATACTTAGCCCAGGATATAACCCTCCTGTTTCCGCCTGCAGAGTTCTACAGTTACAGGTGTGTGCCACTATGCATATTAATAACTCTTATAGTCTATCATGGAATAATTCCATCAGGAAGTATTTCAAGAGGCCATGTGATTTGACACCTTAACTCTTCTCAAGGATAATACTCATTTACTAGTGCATTTGCAGAACAATCGTTTGTGCACACAGCACTCCTTGGTAGGCCTCCTCAGACTTCATAGATCTGTTTGAACGTTGTCTGGGCTGGGCTTGAACTTACAATATTCTGGTCTTGCCCTCTGCAGCATGTGAAATTATGGTTATGTGTGCCATTGCAGCCTGACTTTATGGTTTAAATGGATCTTTCCCCAGTGAAAGCATTATATCAGAACATCTCTGTTCTCATTAGTTTGGTGCTAAGGCTGTGAGCATATTATGCCCAGATTACACCCCTGAGGTATAGCCCTAGAGCCTGTCATTTTTTGGTTTTGATTCTCCTGTTTTTTTTTTTTCAGATTGCTTAAAGTATATTTTATTGTCTTAGCACCAACTGAAAGAAATACTAAAAATACCAGGTAATCCATAGCATTGCTTGAGAGCTTATTTCAGGCGTGATTTCCTTCAACTGTTCATACCAGAGGGTATCTGGCACTGTCACAGAGTCAAACAAGAGCAATGCTTTAGGGAACTTTACATTTCAAAACAGTGTTTCCTTACTTTTTAGTGTCAATTAACGAGCCCGTCACCCCCACCTCAAAATAAGGAACCACATAAAACAGTGAATGAATTAGGCGCTAGTCCTATTAGTAATGCCACATCAAATTCTATGTCAAAGAATTCTTTTAATTTTTACAAGTTTTAATATAAACTATGAATCAGTAATCCTCTAGCTATACTATGAAGTAGTTTATTATGGAGACTTCTTGTTCAGTGTCTGATTACTACCATAAATACTTCAACACTGTTCCCTCAAAACAGCTTTTACAAATAACTGCCCACTTTATTTAAAAAGCCAGATTATCTATTACTTAAAAACAGACTGGCATGGAGTCAAGGAAAAAACACATCTAACTTTCAGTGTCCTGAAACTGGAGCTCAAGGAGATGAAACTCACACTGCACTCTCACTGCGACCATATGGGAATGTACTAACCTTGAAAACATTAGTAGCTTAGAAAATTCACGGGAGGAAATATATCAATAATTTCCTTGCAGTCATAACAAATACAAATTTTAGGCTTTCCTCTTTACCAGTACTGCAATATGAAAGCAGGTTTCCTGCCTGGTACCTAAGAGCTATGGGGATCCACTATGTGACTGTGGGCAAGCTGCTTTTGTGTGAGATGGGGTAACAACAGGATTGCCTGGGTGATTATGATATTATTATGCCAAAACTGCTGGAACAATATTGACACTGCATATATGGCTGTCAAAGTTGACTATCCTATATGAACAAGTAGTATTATACATTTATTAGATAACTTTATAAAAATCAAAATGGGCTGAATTACTTCTCCAGTGATAACTAGGAACAGTGAGTGGCTGTTTTGTAATCCTAACTCTAAATTTGCTTGAATTTTAGTAAGTTAGAATGTTCTTGTAACAACAGAAAACGAATACCCTGTCAATTTCTATACAGTTATTAACCTTATCATTTCCTCACATGCTATCTAAGTTACACAGACGATCTGTGAGCCAACCATATACACATGCCCTTGCAGGACCACACAGAGTAGCCACTGTTGTGAGGACTGTTGGGAAGGCAAGGGGTCTGTTGGTTTGGTAATCCAGATTCTGTAACTTACAAAAGCAAGATCATGAGAAAACCACACTTTATTTTATTTAGACTTTTTGAAATTTACTGTTGAGACTCTCCAGTTACTGTTATACCTATTTTTTTTTAAAAAAAAAACATTGCATTTAATTGCCTAAGGAACTCTGCTTCTCTGTTTGTAGAGGAGAAAGACTTGAGGCTATCACTTATTATCAAATCTAAAGGATCCAGCTCTGGGTGTGGTGGTGTATACCCATACTTGGCAGGCAGGCAGAGAGGTAGAAAGCTTGAGGCCAGCCTGGGTAGAAAGTGAGGCCCTGCACAAAGAAACCTCCAGAAGAGAAATATTTTCCAGAGGAAAAAACAAGAAAGGCTTTCCCCTAAACAACTCACATTTTCTAGCCTCAGAAATATGGCATGATTTACAACTCTCATTTCACTTTGACTACAATATAGATAAATCTTTTACTTAATTAACGTTAATGACTATTGTAATAGTTCTAATGGCTTGCTGATGTATAATGCACAGTCTTAAAGACAATTTATGTATTTGGGTATAATTTTCAACTTGCCTGAAGCATCGTATAAGTAAGTAGTACAAAAGGAAGAGCAGACTTCAGGACTCAGGCTTGTTTCAGGCCATCACTTAAATCTCCACTGATGAACGGTGGCCATGAAAGCATCACCCTCATTGCTGGTCCTACAACGATCAACTAAACCACTAATTACCATCTGTGTGGGTGCATAGCTGTACAATTCAGTTAACTAATACTACATTTGCTTTTTGCAAAAGGACCTATTTAAAGTACATTAGATGAATGCCTTAGTATTATTTACTGAGTCTTAGGAGTCTGAGGGATGCCTAAGGAAGCTGTGTGGCTGAGGACAGGAGACAGGCAAGGAGACAGGGATAATCTGAGTCAACAAATACTTTGATCTCTTCAGACAGTGTGTTCCTTATTTGAAAACTATTGATTAAGAACAAGAAGGCTGGTATCCCACTTTCCTCACACTTTGAGATTTTAACAAAGGTTGGTTTTTGTTACTGTTGTTTTAATGTGTGTGAGTGCATGTCTGCATGTCTGTCTGTGTGCCACATACACAGCACCTGCAAAGGCATGAAGAGAGTACTGGGACTGCACTGACAGACAGTGAGCCAGCATGCGGGTTCTGGGAATCAGACTAGTACGAGCAGCTAGTGTTCTTACCTGGTGAGTCTCTGCTCCAGCCTCCCCTGCTTCCCAGCCCCCAGGACCTCAAACACACTGTGCTGCCCCATGCCAACTTAAATGCTCCAGAAGGCCCAGACCTTGCAAACTTGTGCACTGGAAAGCTTCCTTTCTTAACCCCGATGCAGACTTGAGCATTTCTTCTTTACTGGTACACTCTCCATTTTCATCTCTCCATTATAGGAATTCTCACAATTTTTTCACTTATTTCCTCCCTCTCTCAGCTACAAACATTGTATCATTACTATAAACATAGTACTTAGCATACACCACAGCTTGATACATATCCCCTGAATTGATGCTAATGATGCACTTAACTCAGTTTACAAACACTGGATCGTCACTATAAACAGCACCTAGCATACACTATGGCTTGATATGCATTGATTGAATTGATGATAATGATGTACTTAACTCAGTTTAGGAACCTGAAAGACACAGATGTGGCAGACATTTGCAACAACATTCTCAAGCTAAATACATAAAGTTTTCTGGAGAATTGTTCACAATGCACAAAGCAAGGCAAGGCTTCAAAGGAATACTAGCATAAATTGAAGACAAATCTTTTTGTACTAACAGGTCTTGCATTAAGTAACTATCATAGTCGAATAAATTCCTAGACATGAGTATTTTCAGCATAAATATTCTTATAGTCCCATAATAATGTCTTTCAGAAACTAACCTTTTATATGTATTGGATATTCAAAGATGAAGCACGATCAGAATGTACTTAATTTAATTTTTTCAGATTATTAGTAACTAGTTTAATTTTCTTAAATTAATTTTACTGATACAGAAAAACATAAAAATTGTACAAATTAGCAGGACATCATGTAATGCTTTGACGGTACACCCCATGTAATGTTTAAATCAGGTTAAACACAAACTGCTTCCTCAAACATTTACTCCTTCTTTACAGCAGACGTGTCAAGTCTTCATAGAGCTTTGAAAACTGTATTATTACCTATAGGGATGACACTGAGGTCACTGAAATAAATGAAGCTGAAAGTGCACCGTACTGTCTTAGAGACTCCTGCAACTGCTGAGAGCTCCTGTAATTCTTATCTTCCTTGGTGAGGGTATCTAATGCTTACTGAGTCCATAGCTAGTACCAAGCAGAGCCTAAGTGCTTCACTCACATGATTTCAATCTTTTGGTAATTCTATGGGCAAGAAAGCATCATTATCCCTACCTTACATATGAGAAACTAAGGCACTTAAATTATACAACCACAAGACTTCAGCTAGAATATGAAGTAAGCAGTCTGACTCCTTAGTTTTTTAATTATGCTCACATTATGTATATGTTTAAATTTTTATTATGTCTTCATGTGTGGAGAGGTACACATGTGCACAACTAGAAGTAAGAGGATAACTTGTAGGAGTATATTTTTCTTTCTACTGGGTGGGTCCTGGGGACTGAACCCAGGTTGCCCAGTTTGACGGTAATCACGTATACCCACTGAATCATCTCATTGGCTCATATTTTTTATAGGGAGGAATTATTTATCTTGACTGAGGGTTTCAGTCCACTAGGGCATGGAGGGCCATATGTCTGCTATTCATCTACTGACGGTTTACTTACATCTATTTACCATTCATTATAGTCTAAGCCATGGGCTATAAATATGAATGTGTTTGTGTGTTATAAATAAGATTCTTAACCTGAAGAGGGATAATACTCTAGTAGAAGATAAATAATAAAAAAAGATGAATTACAAATAAAAAGGTAACTTTGGATGCAAATTACTGTATTTAAGGCTTGTGAAGATAACATTTGAGAAGTGATACTTGAAAGTAAGAAAATGAGTTAGAACTGAAAAGAACAAAGAGAAGCTCAACCTGGCCAAGCTTAACAGAAAATACCTTCTAACATAGGAGGGGCTTGACTATCAAGGGGAAAGAGATGAGAGAGACTATGAGCTGAGCCAGAGAGGTGGCAAATGTCTTGTCAAATCTTACAAACCATGGTGAAGGGGGAATGCAATTTAATAGCAGTAGAAACCCTCAAGTCTTAAGCAGAGCACTGTTGTGGTTGATATGATATCTAACATTAAAAACGGTTCTGGTTTGAATTGGGGCAAAGGGTTTTGGAAGGAAATGGAGTGAGGAAGACTAGTTAAAAACCAACTGGATGGTGTAGTTAGTGGGTTGACTAGTACATGAGTGACCAGCACAAGGAAATGAGGAATAAACTATGCCACCATTTAAATGATATTTAGGGTCAGAAAGTATTTGTGGAGCATGGGCAATAGAGAAGGCTCAAGATATGGCCTTGATAAACTGGAACATTTATCTCCTGGGAACTCCTGTTCTTGCTATGATAGGATATCAAGGGCTAGACTTAGCATCTCACAAAAATAACTAGAAAACTGGATAAAATATAGAAAACAATTTAGACACTAAATAACATACAACCAAGATAGTGATTTTGAGAGGAGAGAAACAAATGGGGTGCATCCGGCCATTACACCAGTCTTCTGTCTGAAAGGACATATTTGGAGTTTATGTGGCCTTCCTAGACTAATGAAGATTGGACAGAGTTCAACTAGGGAAAAAGGACACAAAACATGTGAGGTCTTAAGTCAACAATGAGCGCTAGACTATGTAATGTAGAGTGAAACTCTCCACTTGATATGATATCTAACATTAATAACGGCCCTGGTTTGAATCGAGGCAAAGGGTTTCAGAAGGAAAAGGAGTGAGCAAGACTAGCCAAGAAGGCTGAAGGGTACTCAAGGCTCATGCAGGTGGAGAAGATGGTTGAACCTGGACCAGGTGGCAAGAGTACTCAGGGAGAATCTGGGCATGCCATGGAGGCCACAGAGGGTCACAGGTAACAAGCTGAACTAGCTTTATGGTGAAGAGCTTTATATCTGTTCCAACAAAGTTGAAACGGTTTGAAAATGTAAAATGAATTGAGAGATAATTGGACTATCTGAAAAAGTCCAACATATTTTAAAGGGTAACAGATTCCAGATACTCGGCATGATATTTATGATGTCCAACTTTAAATAATTGCAGAACATGTGAGGAGCAAGATGATATGACCCTAAACTAGTAGAAAAACCAGTAGGTGAAAACAGTAACTTTGTATGCTAAAACATACTTAAACAACTTTTTTTTTAACTAAATGAGATTAAGAGTTTATTACTATAGAAAGGAAGATAGGAAAACCTGAACACATGACAAAATCTATCCCATGGAAAACCAAAATGAACAAAGTTTCAGGAACCTGTGACATTGTATCAAGGAGTCAAGAAGTAACTTGACTCAAGAAGGACAGTAGAAAAGGCACAAAAATAATAGCTAAAGGTTTCCAGACTTCCTGAGAATTATAACATCAAAAGACTCTAAGAGGACACACACTCCTACTGTAAATCAATTCATAGTCAAATACTAACGGGAGCACTAAATACAAGGGAATGAGGATTACTCGCCCCCCCCAAACTTGTCAAAAACAAGTACAACCCAGAAGGCAGTAACTCTCTATCTAGCAAATATTCTTTAAAAATGAGAGTGAAACAAAAAGGTTTCATATACACAAAGCAGAAAAAGTTACCAACAGTCCGGACAAGAAGTGTCAATGCTGACTGTCAAAGAGGAAGAAAAGCAGTGTGACAGCAGTCACAGAGATAGGCAGGAGGAAGGAAGCAGCAGCGGCATTGTGAGGTCCTTAATTACATACCACGTTGCACAGTATTACTGGAAGGGAATTTATGATAAGCTAAAAGATTTATTTTGAAAGCAGAATGATTATTAAATATTTTTAAAAGAAGTGTATTCATAAGCTACTAGAAAGGAGAAAAGATGAAATGCTAAAAATATTGAAACCAAAATAAAGGCGAAATAGTAAAAGGTTTGTTTTGAACAAAAGAAGTAGTGAAGTAGAAAAACAGCAAAATAGCAGGTACAAAGTCAACCACACTGATGACATCATACTGAAGCTTATGTTAAGAGAGTTACAGAGTAGGACTCTGGCAGGGAAGATGATTAGTTGGTCAAGTGCTAGCTGTCCAAGTGTGAAAAATCTAAGTTTGGATTCTAGAACCCAGGTTAAGCCACTATTGTTGTATACATCGGCAGCTTCCTGTAGGAGGGAATAGGAGACTTCTGGAAGCTTTCAGGCCAGTCAGCCTACGAGACGCTTGTTTCAAGGTGGACGATGACAACCAACACCTGTGAATGGTCCTTAGGCCTCCACATGTGTATTTACACAAATATGCATGCATACACACAAAGATTTTTTTAAAGCAAAACTGGACTCTTGCTATTAACTGTGAAATGAAAGTACTATATAAATACATAATGAAAGCAAATATAAAATGAAAGGATGTAAACATTTATACAGTATACAGGCTAAACATAAGGAAGAGAGAATGACTGTATCAAAACCAGACAACATAGACTTCAGATGGGGTGATGACTAGAGATAACAAGATTCACTTCATACTGAAAAACGAATGAGTTCAAGAAGCCATAAGAGTTCTGAATTTAAATGCAATCGAATGACAATTGCCATTCTTTCTGAGTACTTAATAAATAAACACAAAGAAAACTGGCAAAGCTTTGAAGTCTTACATATCACTATCAAAGGATGTGTCATAACAGCATCATATCAATTCATCCAGAAGACAAAACAATACTACATTTTTATTTACTCAGCAGCAGAACTCTACAATGCATAGAATAAAAACTTGACACAATAGAGAGAAATAGTACAATAGGTAAAAATTTCAACCTTCATTTAGCAAATGACAGCTCAAGTATACAAAAAAAAAGCAGCAAAGATATAGGAGCCTTGAACAGCACTACCAACTCATTTGATTAAATTGACATAGAAAATTTCACTTGACTATTGAAGAAAACACTTTTTAAGAGAGAGAGAGAGAGAGAGAGAGACAGAGACAGAGACAGAGACAGAGACAGAGAGACAGACTTGTAGCATAGGAGCTACTATCAAAGGAGACTGCAGAGTCATCAACAGTTCAGAGAAAAGTGGGAGAGCGTGATATCAAGTACAGTGCAGTAACAATTCTACTGAAGAGCAGCAGCATGAAGAAAGGAGAGAACGGGTTCAGGAAATGGCAACGTGCTACCAACTGCTGATCTTGACAAGAGCCGTATAGTGGAAGAATGGTCGGAAGCCATACAGAATGTAGTTGGAAGTGTACGCATATGCAGAGACTATGACATATTTAAGATGTTTAGACATGAAAAATAGCAGAGAGACAGGTGGTAGGTAAAAAGTACATGTGGTCAAGGCTTGCATTTTAGATGAGATTTCTTAGAACATTGAAGAAATGATCCACTGTAGAGGAATGACTATATGACTTGGGCCAGAGCAGAAAAGCAATGGAGCAAGGCCCTTGAGAAGGGGAATGGGTTAGAGAAGACTTTATTAGAAAAATGATACAAGTAATTTAACTTAATACAAAAAGACCATCTTTGTAAGGCTTTAGATCATACCCTTTTAGTTTAATGGATTACTTGCAACTTTTATCTTCATATTTAATTGTGAACTTTTGGCTAGCATTATGAATTTGACTGTTTACTACACTGGCCCAGTGATGACTTTCCTGATCTCAGGATACGTGTAAAAACTTTTGTTCTTGTCTTCAATGGCCATGTGTTGCTATGCTTTTTCTGTCTTACTTCTTGCCTCTTCTCTCACAGAGATCCACACGAAATCTCACTATGGCTAAAGTCTTCCAGAGTCACCACTAAAGCACCACATGTAATGAATATTAATCCAGTAGATACCAGTAACTTCAAAAGCTCAGGCTATAGAAAGTACATGGGGAGCTGGGGAAATGGTTCAGCTGGTAAAGTGCTTGCCATGCAAACATGAGGGTGTGAGTTTGGTTCCAGCACCCATGTAATAAGCTTGGCATGGTGTAATCCCAGTGCTGGGAAGCAGATTCAGGAGGATTACTTGGTCAGCTCCAGGCCAATGAGAGATGCTGTCTCAAGATCCAAAGTGCACAATACCTGAAGATCAACACCTGAGTTTGACTACTGGCTTCTATATGTACACGTGCACAAATGCACATACAAAGAAAGTACATACATAATATGATAGTGATGTCTTTCCAATAATGCTTTGCTTACAACACGGAAGACTATAAATCTGTTTTGGTAGTTTATATCTTCTAATGTCTGCTATTTGGAGTAAGCAATAGAATTTAACATTTCTAATCCAAAAGGAAGCTATCTCCATTCTGCACCACAGTACTACTTGTAGAATAAAGCTACCCATAAAGAGTGAAAACCAGAGGGCCACAGTGGCATGCAGGAGTCCAGGGAACTATTAGGAAAGGACTTACCCCCCTCAACAGAATCAAGGGGCACCAAGGTTGCAGAAACCAGCTGCATCCTTTCACTTGAGGTATTTGCATGTCGATGTGGGACCTGGATGCGGTAACACTGAATGGGTATCTGGGAAAACAATTCCTCAGACCAACAATTCTGAGTGCGTGCTACAAACTCTGTCTTATTGCCCAAGTAGGATTTTTATTGGAGAGCAATGACAGATCCCTGGCTATTTGTTAGTACCACTAAAAAAACAAAAAACAAAAACAAACAAACAAACAAAAAACCCTAGCCAATAAAATATGGGCTTTTTGTTGCTTTTGTTTGTGTGTGTTTATACTTGTTTGGGTTCTGAATCAATTAAAACCAAATGCTGGTAATCAAGCAATGTTATCAGTGGAGAGACAGCACTATCCATCCGAGACCACATTTACCTTTGGGTTGTTGGCATCAAATAGACCAGTTGAAAGCCCAATCAGTAAGGAATTCTTGGCTTTAGTTTTTGGTGGTGAATCAGAGCGGGATCGGAGTATAACTGATTCTTCTGGTGAACAGTGAGTTGACTGAACTAAGCTCAAGTGCTCAGAATGAAGCACTTTCTGGAAAAATGGTTCTGGTTGTACTGACTTCCCCACATCACATTCAGACTGCTGAGAATCACCCACTGCAGGCTCTGTGGAGCAAAGGGAGGTGCTACCATCAATCTACACAACAGCACTTAAAGATCAACAAGTATCATATATTGTTTAACACAAATTTCATCCAAGGGGTTGCAGACATGGCTTAGCATTAAAAGCATTTGCTGTTCTTGCAGGGGACCTGGGTTTGGCTCCCAGGGCACACACAGCAGCTCATAACCATCTGTAACCACAGTTCCAGGGAATCTGCCATGCTCTTCTGGCTTCTGTGGGTGCCAAGACTACACATGGAACAAATATTACTTCTATGCAGGCAAAGCACTCAGACATATACAATATTTAATTAAAAATGACTCCATCAAAAAAAAACCCCTCATACCAGGAAGACAAAATCAAAGTATACACATAAGTATACTGTATATCCTTAAAACAGATACAGTGTTTGGTTTTAATGATTTAATTTAATATATATTTTCATTATATTGGAAGTTTAAAATTTAGAAATCCAAAGAAATGTAAAAAAAATACAGTTTAGAAAATCAGTTTTTTTGGTTTGTTTCTATAGAGTAGAGAAAGTGTTTATATTGTCTTACATTTTAACCAATGGTATTTTAAAAAGAAACCAGTTTATTCAGTGCTTTTAAGTATACTGGTTTTGTTTTTTCAGTACTTCTTTTCATTTTCAACAATATAACTTACCCAAAAGTTAACTGCTTATATTACCACAACAGTGGGCTGGCTAGTACAGGTTCTTGTTCTCTAGGCCTATTTTTAAAATAGAATTAAGATGACTTATAAGAAATGCTCTTGCCAGGTGGTGGTGGTGCACACCTTTAATCCCAGAACTTGGGAGGCAGAGGCAGACAGATATCTGCGTTCAAAGCCAGCCTGTATACAGAGTAGTTCCAGGACAGCAGGGCTGTTACACAGAGAAACTCTATCTCGAAAACAAAACAAACAAACAAAAGTGCTCTTAAATATGGTGACCAAATTAGACAGGTTGGAGTTAAGTGTTCCAGAAAGAATTAGACTAATATAGTGAACTTACCTCCTATATGATCCTCACAAGACTGGTTCACATTCCCTGGAATTATAGCCTCACAAACTTCATTCTGCTGCATGGCAACCTTATCTTCCAACCTGCCACAGACAGGTAAACCAACAAAATAAACAAATACCACATAGTGTATTAGAAATAAAGCCCTTATATAAAGAAAATGAATCCCATATCTACTGTATCCTGAACTCCCTTTGTCCAAGTATTTTTCCAATTTTCAGATAATACTTTCTCTTAAGCACAATATGTTTTCAACTTTGAGCAAAGTAAAATTCTCACCAATTATTATTCATTAGTTAATGATCATTCATTCATTCTGAAAGCTTATATTGATCAAATCACTAAAGAATGACTAAATTAAAGTGTAATTCATCTAAAAATTACACCAATTTGTCTTAAAAAACCACACACCTACTTTTGCAAAAACACTTTAAGTAAACTATGACTCACTGCAGCATCACAATATATAGTATTAATAAATAATTCATCAAATAATAAGTTACTGAGTTGCCTTATATCCATATAATGGAATATAGAGAACTGTCATGTATTAATGTGAGAAAACTTCTCAGACTACATATAGTATATATTTTCTATATATCTGTGTATGTGTGTGCCTGAGTGTATGTGTATGTATCACATTGCACAAGAGTCACTGAAGGTCAGAAGAGGGCAGAAGATACCCTAAAACTAGAGTTACAGGGGTCTATGAGCTGGCATGTATGTGCTGGGAGCCAAACCCAGGCCTTCTGAGTCATCATTCCTGGCCCTCAGACTACTGACTTTTATAAAAACAAAGTGAGCCTGGAGAGGTGGCTCAGTGGTTAAGGGCACTTGTTGCTCTTTCACGAGGACGAGAGTTTGGATGCTAGCACACACGGGCCAGCTCATAAACACTATAGGTCCAGCTCCAGGGGAGCCAATGTGCATTCTTGCCTCCACATAGTACTTGTGCACACACTGTGAGCAGACACACAAACCAAATTTAAAAAACTGAAAAGGTGGAAACCATTGTATGTATCAGCAACTGTATTTGAAATGGGATGAAGACTATGTATTTTGTTTATACACAATAAAATTATCATCAGAGAAAGATCAGAAATTGGTTGAATGGAAATATAGACTGGTAAGACATTTACTGTTCATCTTCATCAGCTTTTGATTTCTGACCCACTTTAAAATCTATTAAGAAAACAAATTACTTTGAGTTATTACAATATGAAATTATTAAACTATAGTATTAGTTCACTGCAGCATTTCTTACTAAAGAGTTTACTAAAGGACCTTGGCTTTGAAAAGGAAAGAAAAAGACGACATACTCAGTTTCTGTAGCTTCTTCCTCATTAACCCACACATCATTAGCAGCACATGGCAAACTCCCATCTGTGTCTGTGCTACTTGGCTCTTGCAGAACTTCTGTTTCCAAATCATCAGGTTCTTCAAAGCAAGATCAGGAGATGTCAGAAAAAGTTTGCTGAGAATGGACTGAATGAACTTTCTGTAAGTCATCACTACAATTAGTCTAGCTAATGCTAATTACATAAAAACCAAGTGTTTTAAGCTTTTGTGCTAGTTTTGTAACATAGTTCTGGAATGAAAGACTAGTCCTTTCACCTTTTTGGTATAACAAAAATATTTGCCTTATTAAAATTATAGTAATATGTAAATTAGCTTAAAGGTATCAAAACCAAAGTGTAAAGATACCTGTTGTTATAAGTATGGGAAAATAGTAAAGAAACTTTCATCTTTAAAATCTACCTTCCACAACCACAAAAGAAAACCAATATGGTTACCTGGACTTTTATAATGGCTTTGAAAAGAACTGGAGTATGCTAAATCCATTTTCTTATACCCTCAAATAGCTAAGGCAGTCTTCAAACAGACTCATCTGTCGGTCTATCTGTTATTTACGTGTGCATGTATATGTCTGCATGAGTGTATGCACATATGCAAACTGTGTGTAAATATGCGCAGAGGCTAGAAGAGAGCCAGATCCCTTAGAGCTGAAGTTATGATTGCTTGCAGGATGGCAGATGTGTTGTGTGGGTGCTGGGATCCAAACTCCAGTCTGCATGACTGTGCTTAACTGCTGAACCCTCTCTCCAGCCCCACTGAGACTTCTGTTTTCTGTCTGACATCATATACTATCTTACTTAATTCAACACTATGTCCACGTGTTCATGGAACTCAGACACACTTTTCTTGTTTATTTAAAAATTTCTAATGATTTGCCCCATTGTGAAAGACAAGAGACATACAATTCTAATAATTTTTATCTGCTGCCACATGAATGTTTGGGGCATTCATAGAAGGTAAGGACTAAGGAGGAAGACCCTCTTTTGCTTTTTAATATGTAATTCTGTTCTTGTTGAATGGAGAAAGAGAGGGGGTGGTGGATGGGCTGGTTGTTTCTAGAAAGAAGCTGACACAAGTTTTCCTTCGGGGATGAGTTTAGTCAAGAGAAAAGGCCTTAAGATAATGGGAAACATGTCAGGCTTTGAGGCAGGGAAGCATGAAAAAGGAACAGCACTCTTTGTCAGACAACAAGGAGGAGAAGGCCTTACAGAGGTGAGCTTTCCTGTAGAACCCGGAAAGGAGCTTCAGAGAGAGACAGCTGTCATGGACAGGATGACAGGTGCGGGGGCAACTTTAGAGAACTCCCCCAAACACAGGAAAATATACGACCTCTATATCCTTTCAGGGGCTGGTAGGAAGCTCCATGTCACATGGTTTGGTTCAACATAGCCCACTGACTGGAAGCATGAAGGAGTCAGATGCAGTGTAGCACTATAAACTAGGGGTGGTAAAATCACAGCACAGATGGCTGCTTAACTCTCTGTCCCAGAGAAAGAACTGCAGGGGAGCAAGGCCTGGTATCTTCAGCTGTGGGCTGGACTGCTTAGAGAGATCAGCTTCTTAAAGGGGCTGGTCCACAACCTATGACCTAGAGATCTTTAGCTGTATTAAAGTCAACGTATTCCACTCTATAAACTCAATTTGTGACTGTGCTTTTCACACAGCCTAAAATATTTACTCAACAACTCTTTGCAGGAAAAGTTAAGTTTGTCAACCTCCAAACTAGGTTATATAGTCTCCAACATGCACACTCATCCTACTAGTTGATTTTATTTCCTCTTAGATTTTTTATTCTTAATTTTTAAGGGTACAACATGCTGTCATGTTTGGGCTACTATGATAAAATATCTGACTGGGTGGCTTGAACAGAAATTTATTTCCCTTTGTTCCAAAGGTCAGAGAATCTAGCATCAGGATCCCAACACAGTCAGTTCAGGAGAAAGGTTTTCCTCCAGGTACATTACAGCCTTTTTCTTCCTGTATTTCTAGCATGGCAAAGAACAAAAGGCTGGCCCTTGGACCTCTTCTTAGAAGGATGTTAATGCCATTCATGAGGCCTCACACAGGGGATTAGATTCCAACATATACATCTTTTGAGGAACAGAGACATTATTCTGTAACAGCCACTGCCAGCCATGCTTCTAGAGAATACAATTCTTACACTGTGATGAACATGGTTGCATCTTACAGTCTGATAGTCCTGTTTTCCAGGAGGAACTGTTTATAATGAAATACAATGGAAGTGATGCTATTCCAACTCATGACTGAATGTTTGAGAAAACAGGCAGCCTCTGGTTGGTATCTGGAAGTCAATGCGTCATGAAATAAGTTTAGCCCTTGGCAATTTTTTTGAGACTAAAATCAATTTGTGTGTAGAAAGAATGTAGTAATTTTTAGTTAGTGAGCAGACTGGTAGGTTAAAGATGGTTGCAGATTCTTTAATACTCTTCCTTTGGGAGGCAGGCATAGTTCCCTACGTTGGGTTGACTGGGTTTGTGACAGCTCTGACCACTAGAAGTGCAAAGGGTCCCAGTTCAGTTCTCTGGTTAACGCTAAAGAGCATACATAGCTTTCACCATAGTACCCAGTACGGCTGTTAGATCCTTTTACAACTTTTCCCTTCCAGAGGTGAAGCCTATCTCCCCCACGTGAGAACTTCTGGGTCATCAGAGAATAAATCACGTAAGACAGGAAAAACCTGGGGAGATGACTCAACAACAGTCAAGAGCACAGGTTGTTTTCCAAAGGCCCAAGGTTCAATTCCCAGCACCCACATGGTGACTCACAACCACCTGAAACTTTAGTTGCTCATCATCTTCTAGCTTAGGCAGGCACCAAACATACATACAGGCAAAACACCTGTGTCCATAAACTAATACAAGCTTTCTGAAAAAAGGAAAAATAAGGAATGGGACCGAGACTTCTCAAAAGGGGGAGAGGGCCTATCTTACTCAGCCTTCCAGGTCTACCTTCCAAGATGACAGAGAAGCCGTCAGGTAGTCTCACTCCAGCTGAGCATCATACCACCTCATCTCTTAGGCAGACACATGTATTAGGAAAATCATAAGCCCAGCCTTGACTCAATCCATGATCCATAAAATAATGGAATAGAATGGCTGTCACTAGTATTCATGGCCATACATGCCTATAGCTCTAGAACACAAGCAGTCTTGTTTTCTAGGGGACATCCTGATCCATGTAATAAAACCCTTGAAAACTCTTGGTCTTAAAAAACCAAAAACAGGAGGGAAAAAAAGAGACAGTTACTGAAAGTATAAAAATAGAAGTCTAATTTGAGACGAATTACTAAAAAAAAAAAAAAAAACAACACAAAATTTGATTTCTTTAATGATTTCAGTATCAAATAAAATTTAGCTCATTTTAATGCATCATAACATACCTTCCACATTTCCTTCTGATACTGGTGGAGGTACCTCACAAAACTTTGGGCTTTTTGTTTCAATAGAATCAACCGTAGCTGATGGGTTTATTCCTTTTGAAATACATTCTGGTTTCTCTTCTCCAACGAGTAAGGGTTTGTCGTTTTCCCCTTCAGGATAAATTTCTGTAGAAGCAAAACAATGAAAAGTCTTAAAAGGGGAGGAAGAATATCATAACGTCAAAGAAGTATGATTTTGCAAGTATGTTTAATGACTGCTCCATCATCCCCATTTACATCCTTCTAAAAGTCATCATCGGAATTATTCCTTTGCATTTACCCTCAGCTTATTGAACTCACTTCACTGTACTCAAGTAGAAAAACCCTAAATTCATTCCATTTCTGCACATACCTGGTTGACATGATTGGAGAAAAATAGAAATCACTGTCAAGTGACCTCAATTTCAATTCATTACTTCTCTTTATGGTTCAGATGGGCAAGTGTTCTCTGAAGGTCCTCTTTTCTGAGTATGGTGATGTTAGAGTAGTAAGACCTTTAAATGGGAGCCAGTGACTTACGGCTAGGAGGCTCACCTTTAATGAGAATGAACAGCTTCCATTTGCCTATTAGTAATGTGCACAGGCTCTTTTCACAGTATTTCTCAGCATCCAGATGACCACTATAGAACATGTCAATATCCTCATGTTCTAAGGTCAATCTTTCATATGCTTTAGATGTGAGTTTACACTAAACCTCAAGGAGGAACAGAGAATGCAAAGATAACACAGTTCTATCTGCTCCCTCTCTTATGAACAAGCTGTGCGGTGGGAAGGCTTCTGTATACACAGTTGCTACTACGACACCCAAACACCTAAGATTCACGAGTCCCGAATAGCTTCCTTCTGTCTTGTGACAGTACTCCCTCCCCATCCCTGAATGATGTTACACATACTTAACATTTCTTCTACTCAATTTAATTCTTCAATCTCTTCATGCATCTTAGTAAATTATTTCAACATTTGCCCTCATGGAAAACATGCTTAGACTTTTGTTGTCTCTCATTCAGATTTCCTATTCTTTGATTTCCTATAGGTCTGATGAGGTCAGAACTCATTCCCACTTAGACCAACCAAGCCCCAGAGATAAAATAATTCCACACAGGCAGACGGAGCCATCTTAAAACATTCATTATTCATAATATCACTTCTTGCGCTTACCACTTTTAGAAGCTGTGTTTTCTAGAAGTTCTGTCTGTAGTTGGAGGTCAGCTTCTCCTAGTATCTTCAGCACAGAATCTGTAGGGCTTTTCCCCCAGAGTTTTCTTGGAGAGCCATTGGAATCTAACTTAATGACCTCTCCCACAGTATGTGCTGTGAGGAAAGAAATACATCTTCAAAGACAGAATAATTCATTGTTTTGTAGATTTAATTTCTATTATCCAGCTCTTTCATGCTAGAAACTAATATAAAAATAAATCACAAGATAAATATACATATGGGCTAAAAGGCAGAAAATAGTCTAAGAAAACTCTGCCTTTATTTTAGCTTATATCATAACCAGGAAACTAATATTTCCTTTTTACAAATAATTCTGGATAAATAATTAAAATAAAATTTAGAAAAGCAAAAATAATTAGAGTTATTAGAATATTTGATAACAAAACATGAACATAGGGACTGGGGAGACAACTCAGCAATTAAGAGCATTAGTTGCCCATCCAGAGGACCAGGTTCATTTCCCAATACACATGTGGCAGTTCACAAACATCTGTAACTCTAGTTTCAGTGCTCTGACATCTTCTTCTAGCCTCTGCAGACACCAGGTACCAACTGATGCACAGACGCACTATACATTCGTGCAAACACCAATACACATAAAATAAAAATAAGATTTATATACAAAGAGTAATATATATGCTATATTACATTGTGTATGTTAATATGCCTTAGAGCTGTAGCCTACACAAGGTGACTTAAAGAAAACTATGAAGTTTAATCTTGGTTGTCAATTTAGGTGGACCTGGAATCAGCTGTGACGGTTATCTCAAGTGGGAAGAGGTCCCCTCATGTGGGCCGTATCTCCTGGTGGCAGACCAGATAAAGGAAGTCCAAGAAGCCTTGCTTTTCACCTGATTTTCTTCATTCTCATTGGCAAGTGCTGCTGGTTTTGCTGCACTCCTTCACTGAGTCCAGAACCCAGCTTCTTTGGACTTCCAACTTCAACCACAGACAAGTGGCTCTCCAGAAATCCTCCAGACCTTTGGTCACAGACTGGGACTGTTGAAGTATCAAGCCCCATGGAATGTGCAGCTCCTGGATTCTTGGCCTTTCAGGTATGAAATGGCCATCTTTGGAAGACCCTAATTGTGTCATGTAAGCCAATCTAATAAACCCTCTTGCAATATAGATCACTCTATAGATTCTGTCCTTCTATAGAACTGTGACTATGACATCACCTGGAAGATGCTGTATTAGGACTTAGGATGTAGCATAAAGGAGAACAGGAAACAGACTCCAAGTTCTAAAGGCTCATGCAGATCAGCAGGTAATATTCATCAAGTAATATTCAGTTTGTTAGCACTGACATGATTACCATGAGTGACCTAAGCTTCAAAACTATAGCTAAGGTAAAAGACACATGAATCATGAAAGAGGATATAAATCTACTTGCTTTTCTAATTTTATCCTTGTTATGAATTTTTCTCTGGTGGGTAAGTATAAACAAACATAACTGATAAGTGGGAGTGTAAATTTCAATGTGAAGTCCCACATGGCTATTCTAATGGTATAGAAGTTAGTTGAGATGTATTGACTTTGGTCCTGGCTAATTTTGCTATGTGATGTTTTTATTTGCAAGTTCTTTACAATAAACTTTAAGAAGGTGGTTAACTTGGAAACAACTTTTCTACAAGAACAGCAAGCCCAGTATTTAGAGTTTCAAGCACCAATGTAAAACAAACAAACAAAAAACCACCTTTGCTACAGAGCTATCTAAAGTCTAAAATCACTGGCCAAAAAAAACAAAAAACAAAAAAAACCAAAGTGGTTAAAATAGTATAGGTTAAAAAAAAACCCAGCAATAAGACATGGAACTTAACGTTTCTTTTTTCTTTTTTCCGAGACAGGGTTTCTCTGTATTGTTTTGGAGGCTGTTCTGGAACTTGCTCTGTAGACCAGGCTGGCCTCGAACTCAGAGATCTGCCTGCCTCTACCTTCCGAGTACTGGGATTAAAGGCATGCGCCACCAACGCTTAAAGTTTCTTGATATCTGATTTAAAAAAGGTGAAGTAATATAACAGAATGGAAAATTTCTGAAACAAATGAAATTGAAAAACCTGAATGCCTATTAAAACAAAGCATAACAACCCCCCAAAAAACAACAAATCATAATTTATGATTCCTATAAAGCATAGGGGAGAAAAATGAGCAGGGTTCATGGCCAGTATGAGCTGAAGAGATAGAACTTGGAGTCTAAGGGGAGAAAAAGGCTAGTATCTGACATCCATGGAGAAAAGTCAGATTTCACAACACTGTTGCATGTCATTAATTGAGCACCAGTTTGCACATCATGTGCAAGGAAATCACTGAGGTCTTGAAAGGAGACCACCCAAAAGGAAGAGGAGGAGGAAGACTTAGAGTTTACAAAGAGCCAGAAATAGCTCCTATCTCCATCAGTGAGAACAGAAATACTTGTAGCTCACAAACCATCAGGCAGATAGTTCAGACTCATTAAAGGGGAAAGATTAGCTATAGACTAAACACTGCTCAATTCCACTTCACAGAGCTTAGGAAGAGACCTAAAAGGATCAAGATATTCATAACTAACTAAACTGTATCCCAGAGCAAAGGCCAAGAACAGTTACAGAAATATATAAAAGTACATAAACTCTACTAACTAAAACTCAGTGTTTTGTCCCTAAGCAAAATAATCAAGCATAATATTGCCAACTAATTAAAACCAATGTCCGAAGGGCAGAGATGATGAGATTACTCACTGGAGAAGGACATTTAAGTGATTATTAAAGCTGAGTTCCACTGGTTCAACAACTAGAGAAGACGGGCCAGAGAGTGACAAATACGAAAAGTTGGGCTGGTACATAGTTCAGTTGTAGAGTACTTGCCTAGTATGCAAAGGCTCTGGGTTTGAAGCATCACCAAAGGAAGAAGGAAAAAAAAAATAGGTACCGGACTTGTAGGAGGAAAGACCATATGAAAGCAGGAAAAACAATGGCCAAGAATTTTCCAAAACTGGTGATAGCTATGATTCACAAATCCAAGAAACACTGGCGAAAGGATGTGCTAACAAGGTGTGTCACCACCAAACTCACTGAAACGAGGGCTTCAGGAAAAAGTCTGAGAAGTAGCAACAAGACAATGACATACTGCATACAGAGGAATGGCTGAGACTAACAGTTACAGAAGACTTCCCACTTCTCCACACTAAATAGTGGAGCAGTGCTGTTAAAGTAGGAAAGAAAAACAGTAAGGCCATAGCTCATTAACAAATATTTGCTGAAAGCAGGCATAAGAGACTTTTACAGACATATACAAGCTCAAAGAACATATCATTAGTGGTATTACAGTGTAGCAACTCTGAAAGGGAATCCATCATGCAGAGGAGGCAGTGTCAGATGGAAACTTGCTCTCCACAGAAGGTAAAGAGCACTCGAATAGCAAATACAGAGCAGACACACAGGACCTTTTCACTTACTGCTCAAGTCTCCCTACGAACTAATGACTATCATGAATTTTATAGCATAAAACAAGCAAAGTAACTACCTCACCCTTCCCAATCACAGCACCAAAGAAGGAAGGGAATAAGTGCAAGACTGTTATAATGCTGCTATAGGTTAAGCGCTGAAATCATTTGAAAATAGATTTCATAAAAGTATATATTATCAACTCTAAATCAAATGCTGAGTTATGAAGGTAATGGACCCTAGCTAAGAAAGCAAGAAGAAATAGAGAAAAAAATCACAGATGGACAAATAAAAAATAAATAAAGTATATTTAAATTATGCAGAATGTAAATAGTATAAAAATATGAATTAGATGTTATGAGTGGACTAAAAAGCAAACCCACATTCAATATAATTGTATAAAAAGGCTGAATGGGAGTACAGGATAGAGAATATAGAAATGACTATACCAATTAATAATTCCTTAAAGAAATAAATTAAAAATCACAACACAGATGGTTCTCAAAAAGCTACATCAAAAAAGCCAGAAACAAAAGAACACAAAGCTTTTAGAGTTGGCTTACATGGCATTCTAGAACCAGAATAACTAATCTAAGGTGGGGAAATTTCATACAAAGTAGTCTCTAGGAGACAAAGGTCAAAGTCTGATTGAAGAAGGGCTGTGAAACTTCTTGAAGTGATGGTAATGCCCTGTGTATTACTAGTAGTTAACATCTGGAACTCAACAAATACACAATTACAATGTGTATATATCGTCATGCATAAAATAATATAAAAGGAAAAAAACTTGAAATAAACATAGAATTCTGATGATGCCTATACGCTGTGAAAAACTTAGAGGAAAGTATACAAATGTCTGCAGTTCACTCTGAGTTACATCAAAAAGACGACTGATGAATAGAGCACAGATACTGACAATGTATAGTAAAGCACTAATGGTATGATGAAAAGGGTGATTTATAATAGCACTGTAAAATTATTTAATTCTTCCGTACATTTGAAATTTCTCAATGAAATTCTAGGAACTTATGTATGATAATTCAATGGAATATTATACTAACATAAAGAGAATTTTAATGTAGTAGTACCACAATAAGGTCCATAAAATACACTTAAAAATAAACTCTGGAACAATGCAAATAATAAAAATTACATATTATAAACAATGCAAAATATGTAGACAAACAACATGCTAATGTCAGTAACTACCTGGTAACAGGAGGGATTGCCCCTGATCTTTGCTAGAGATCTCTTACTAGGTACCTGTGGTGCTGACCACGCCCATTTGGGCATGGCCACAGGTGCTTATGGGGCCTGTGGGATTTAGGCCTGGGGAGAGGACAGGCTTACTCTCTTGGGGTTCAGATGCCAGGAGCGCTGACCCTGGGTTATCAGTTTCCCATGTAAGTGATTTCTCCCCAATAAAATTAACCTACGTCATCCCTATCCCGTCTATGGTAATTTTACTCCAAGAGATAGGTCTATATGCTTACTCGAGACTCTAGGAAACTACTGCACCAGGAAGAAAGAAGAGGAAAAGAAGGAGGACAAGGAGGAGGAGGGGGGAAGGAGGAGGAGGAGGAGGAGGAGGAGGAGGAGAAGAAGAAGAAGAAGAAGAAGAAGAAGAAGAAGAAGAAGAAGAAGAAGAAGAAGAAGAAGAAGAAGAAGAAGAAGAAGAAGAGTTCACCCAGTTCTTGTATTTTTGGTTTGTGACCAGTCTTCCTGCTTTCTTAAGAAATAAGAAAAGGTGAGCATGGTGGCATACAACTGTAACCCTAGGACTCAGAAGTTCTGAGGCAGGAAATCCTTAGTGAGTTCCATGCCAGACAGGTCATATAACCCTGTCCAAAACAAACAAACAAATAGCAAAGTAAAATCCCTTTTTAAAATCAATTTCCAGGAAGATTATGTGTGCTTCTCACCTCTGTCCCCCACCTGGCCTTTTATATTGGCAGTGGTCTATTACTCCAGAGCAGTGGCTCTCAACCTTCCTGATGCTGACTGTAACCTTTTAATACACTTCCTCATGTTGTGCTGATTCCCCCAACCATAGTTATTTTCGTTGCTATTTCATGACTGTAATTTTGCTAATGTTATGAATTGTAATGCAAACATCTATGTTTTTTGAGGGTCCTAGGTGACCCAGTGAAAAGGTTGTTTGATCCTAAGGGGGTCTCAAACCACAGGTTGAGAACATCTAATCCAGAAGCCAAGTCAGCTATAGCCTCCTACCTCAGACTTCTTACAACAGGCATTATGTGTCCTTTTATTTACTGACTATTTTCCTGTATAAAATGTGAGCTACACATGCAGAAAGCACAGAATCTGTGGTACATGTCACACAAGCTTAGCTAAAAAGTTTGTATATTAAAAGGAAATACAACATACTTAAGCAAAGGAAAAAAAACAGGATGATTATCAATGAAAATAAATTATCAAACTCCACAAGGCAACTCATTACTTTAAATTCTAATAAAAATGAAAAACAAATGAGTGAGGTCTGTTATTCATTGCGGGAAGAAAAGGATAAATGTGTATCTGATTGTACAGAGATCTGTAAAATAAAGCCATTGAATTTACCAATGGCAGTTTCTCAGAAAATTGGGAATCAATCTACCTCAAGACCCATTCTTGGGCACATACCTAAAGGATACTCAATCATATCACAAAGAAACTTCCTCAACAATTTTTATAGCAGCATTATATGTTATAGCCATAACCTGGAAACAACTTAGATGCTCCTCAACCTAAGAATGGATAAAGAAAACGTGGTACATTTACACAATGGAGAATTACTCCGCTGCAAAAAAAAAACAAAACCAAAAACAAACAAACAAAACCCCAAAAAAACAATGACATCATGAAATTTGCAGGCAAATGGATGGAACTGGAAAAAACCATCCTGAGTGAGGAAACCCAGACCCAGAAAGACAAACACATATGATATGTACTCAACTGGTACGTGGATACCAGATGTAAAGCAAAGGATAACGAGACTAAATCCACAGCTCCAGAGAAGCTAGGTAACAAGGAGGACCCTAAGAGGGATGCATGGATCACCCTAAGAAGGGGAATTAGATGAGATCTCCTAGGTAAACTGGGGAGGGGAGTAAAGGAGAGAGGATGGGGGGTAAAAACATGAGGGAACGGGATGGTTGAGTTGGGGGAGAGTTGGAGTAGAAGAGTAAAGAAAGAGGTATCTTGATAGAGAGAACCACTATGGGGTTAGGGAGAACTTGGGGCTAGGAAATTTCCCAGGAATTCACAAAGATGGCCCCAGCTAGCTAAGACTCCTAGCAATAGTGGGAAGGGTGCCTGGACTGGCCTTCTCCTGTAATCAGATTGGTGACTACTCTGTCATCATAGAGCCTTCATTCAGTAATTGATGGAACCAGATGAAGAGATCCATAGTCAAGCACTAGGCCCACCTCTGGGAATACAGTTGAAGAGAGAGAGGAGGGAATATATGAGCAAGGGAGGTCAAAATCATGAAGGGGAAATCTACAGAGACAGCTGAACCAAGCTGGTAGGAACTCATAAACTCTAGATCTATAGTTGTAGAACCTCCATGGCACTGAACTAGGCCCTCTGCATGTGGACAACAGTTGAGTAACTTGATCTATCTGAGGGGCCCCTGGCAGTAGAACCAGGACCTATCCCTGGTGCATGAGCTGGTTTTTTGGAGCTCATTCCCTATGGTGGGATGCCATGTTCAACCTTGATGCAAGGGAGAGGGGATTAGTCCTGCCTCAATTTAATGGGCCAGGCTTTGTTGACCCCCATGAGAGCCCTTATTCTTTGGGAGGAGTGAATGGGGGGGGATGTGGAGGAGGAAGTGAGGAAGAACAGAAGGAGGGTAAGAGAGAGAATTGTGATTGGAACGTAAAATGAAATTAAAAATAAATAAATAAATAAAGAGGACTCCAGTGACTGAATAGTTTTGCTCACTGATAGGAAAAAGGTAAGGAAGAACAGGAGAGGAATTAGAATAAAAATAGACACGTTTGAGAAGTATGTTATAAAGGGAAATGGCTGATGGCTCATGGATTAGGATAGGGGAAGACAGGAATAAACAAAGACCTGAGAAGAGGGAGAAGTACGAGCTGTGGAAAGACAGAGTGCAGCAGGTTTAAGAGGTGGTGAGAAATGAGCAGTTCTTAGTGAGACGGTGAAGGAAATGGATAGAGTGGCATGAAGGACACAGAGGGAGAGCAGTCTCCTGGGTCATGAAGGGGCTCTGGGCTGTATTCTAACTGTTGGAACCAACCGTTTTAAGACAGCAGAGTGACGTGAAATACATCCTCATGATTAGTGAAAATTAATCTCAAGTCTTTATAGAGGTTTAAAGTGTCTTCATACCCCTACCAAGTAACACCATCGATGCTTTCCATCTTTTTCTTCTTCCTTGCCTTCCATTTACTTTTAAAATGGATTTTATTATCCCTCTGGTACAATGATGGATGACTAGTTTCCTTAAGTTCACAATACCTCTTCATTGGCAACCATAACATAAAATATAGCCCACAATTGGTCATCTTTTTTCCAGAAATATGTTCTTTGTATTGAGTCAAACCGTTTTCCTACTGTTCCATATATTCCCACCCCTTTTCATGTGTTCAAGTATGCATGTGTGCACTGTGTATGGTTTTGTATATTTACTACAGATTACTGTTCCTATGTGCACACATGGATCTGGTCTTGAGCAGCTTCTCAAAGACTTTGGAAACTGAACTAACTGAACTAACAGACTACTGTCCAAGTCCCAGACTAGGAGTGTGGTGATATTTTGTTTATGATCTCACAAATAAAGCTTCCCCGAAGATGAGAGTGCAAAGCCATACTAGTTAGCCATAAAGGCCAGGCAGTGGTGGCTCACACTTTAATCACAGCACTTGGGAGACAGAGACAGACAGATCTGTTAGTTCAAGGCCACCCTGAGCAACCTGAAATTGATTCAATCTAAAAGAGAAAAAGAGCCAAGCAGTGGGAGCTCACACCTTTAATCCCAGCACACAGGAAGGGGTATGGCTGTGTGGAGAGAGGAATATAAAGCAGGACACTCAGTCTGTGGAAGCAGTCTGAGAAGCAGTCAGTCTGAGGATGCAGTCTGAGGATGCAGTCTGAGGACAGGATCACCCCTTTGGTCTGAGCATTGGTTGAGGTAAAAACTCTAGTGGCTGGCCTCTTTGTTTCTCTGATCCTTCAGCTTTCACCCCCTGAGTTTCATTATTATGAAAATTAGAATTTGTGCTCCATTGGAGATGGAATACACGCTAAGATCCAAGTAGTACTGTCAGGCTATGAAAAAAGAACTAACACCAGGGCCATGACCCACAGGTGGAAACATAGGAGCTTACAGCTAACCCTACCTTGGCCAACTGCTGCTAACACAACTGTATCAACATTCTCTG
This sequence comes from Mesocricetus auratus, assembly GCF_017639785.1. NCBI lineage: Eukaryota > Metazoa > Chordata > Mammalia > Rodentia > Cricetidae > Mesocricetus > Mesocricetus auratus. The sequence continues at coordinate 12,268,603 of NW_024429185.1, forward strand.
TAGGATGTAAGCAAGACTCCAAGCCTCATTAGGCAATATTCAAGATGAAGACATAGTTAGAAATTATTTGATATACAAAGAAATACAAAATATTAGCTGTTACAGAAAACAATCAACACAATGTAACCCAGATGTTGGAATTGCATAACAACTTAAACGAAGCTATTATAAAAATGTTGCAGAAGTAATCATAAGCTTTCTTCCAAGAAAAGAAACAATATATTAAAGTAATTATACAAAATTCAAATTCCAGTGTTTATAAATAAAAACTGTACAATAAACAAATAAAGCCATGTTCATGTGAACTGATGATTTGTTCTACAGGTGTTAAAATTTATTGTAACAAATACCGTATATTTACTCTCTTCTGATGTGGAGAATATATTTGCTGACCACCCTTTTACTGATTTGAATTTATTAATTCTTTGAGAATTTCATACAATGTATTTTGATCATATTCACCTTCAACTCCACCCAGATACACCTTTCCTCCCACCTCTTTTTATGTCCTTAAAAATAAAAAATAACTCACTGAGTCAAATTTTTGATGTTCATACACTCCTGGGTACAGGACAATCGATGGAAGATGACAGAGAAAACGGGACTAAAGAAAACTGACTCTCCTTCCCTCAGAAGCCATGAACATAGGTAGTTAGAGATGGAATCCCATGAACTGCTTCCCCCTCCATGCTAGAATTCCAACTAGCTTGGTCTTCTATAGAGACCACAGCTACTTTGAGTTTATGAATGTAGTATTTCTTCATGCCCAGAAGACACTGTTTCAATCCAGTCCTCCTCAACTTCTGGCTCTTTTTTTTTTTTTTTTTAACTTCTGGCTCTTGTGGTCTTTCCACCACACCCCTTCCATAACAGTTCTTGTATGCTTGTGTGTGCTCTGGTACCAGCAAGACCCAATTTTAAACTCTCCCTTCTATACTAATAAGTCTGTACCATTTCTTGAGTCAGCTGTAGAACCCTTCACAATGAGGATCTGTGGAGTTCTCCCAGGGCTCCTTGTTTGATTTTCTAATCATGCAATTTGAGTTTTAGCCATCCATGTTGAATTATATCAGATTCCCTTCACAAGAGTTGGGAGTTAGGGATGGTGGCTCACACCTATTATTCCAGCACTTGGAAGACAGAGGCAAGACAATCATGAGATCACAGACAGGGATACACAGTGAGACATGGTGAAATTAAACCTCTAACCTCTGAGTCCTTGTTGTTCTCTGTCTAAACCTTTGGCTGGGCTTTGGCTCAGCTAACTATTACTTTTACCAAGACATTTTACATTTTAAAGAAACTACTTCCTTTATTTCTAAAGACTCATTTCTGCATTGTAAGTATTCTCAGAGTGGCCCATTATTATTAGTGTGTTATCAATTATAATTGCCTTTCTACTATATCCTATCTTTCTTAACTGTCATCATGTTTGTACTGCTTAGGAGTGGTTGGCATTCAGCAGATACTCAATAAAGACTGACTGGGCTTCTTCACAACTCAAAACCAGCTGAAATGAGCATTGCTCACAGCCACACTTGCCTGTTTAGAGTGTGAGCTCAAAAGAACATAGACTTCTGTTTTGTTCATAGTATCTCCAGTGCCTAAAACAATGTAAGAATAAGAACAAAGTGGAGCTTGGCAATTCTTGCTAGGTAAACTACCCAGCATTCAGAGGCAGAGGCAAGAGGATTATGAGGTTTGAGGTCAGCCTGATTGAGATATTACCACATAAAACCAAAGCAGGGGGAGCCAGGTAACACATACCTATAGTTTAAGCAAACAAAGAAGACCATGAGTTCAAGGACAGTCCTGGATACAAAGTGAGTCACTGTCTCACCCACCAGGAACCCCTTCATTCCAACAAGAACAAAGAACGTAACAGATTAACATGGTCTAAAGGGGTCAAATAGTACAATGTAAATGTCCTTAGTTCTCCTCTCACTAGACTCTTAATATAATTTTTCATTTTCTTTATATTTACTGGACGATACTTCAAGCCCATGAGGAAGATGCACAGAATTATTCTACCTCCCTCAACCTGTCTACATGTTGGCTCCTTGCGACGGCCAGGATACAAGTTTACGTAAGTGCTAAGCCATAACAGGACATGGCCATGCTCATACATACTCTCAGTTGCAGAGAAGGACATATCCAGGGTCACTTCATCCAGAGGAATCACAAGCTGACCTCCAACCTCCCACTTCTTTCGATCCGAGGAAACAGCATTTTCTTTCTCATACTCTTTAGCATCTTTATGACCAACAATCTCACAAGACTCAGAGTGATGCTGTTTTTCCTTTTCATCTTCTTGAGCTTTAAGATTTTCATTTAGCCTACGCAGTATTTCTCGCTTACTCTGAAACAGGCACACTTTAGTAAGCACATTATTAAATAAAACACCTGACCGAATCTTTGAATACTGTACTTACTGAAACAGCATTGTTGCTCTTTTGCATTTCTTCTGAACTTTCTTGGGTACCAGTTAAACTTCCTTCCTTTAAACACAAGATGGTGAAGAGTAATAAGAGACAAAACCATTGTAGAACTCTATGCTGAAACAGTTAATATTTTTGTTACTTTTAGTTTTTCATTTAGCTTACCCCTATGAACTTTGCACATTCCTGTAAAATGTTAACACAGTTTCTCTCATTGTCAGCAATGATGAACATTTTAACATTGTCAGTTAGTTAATAAACTTAATATATGTTAGGATCAATTCCAAGTTATATGTCATGTTTGTGGATTACTGCTAACAATTATCTCTTTGTTCTCCTTGGTATCTAATTTTTGATAATTTAAAGTCAATGACAGGCATATAAAGAAAAGCCATATTCTTTATTAGACCCAGGAAAAGGGTTATTATATTTTGCTTTTAAAAATATGGTTCTTGGGGCTAGAGAGATGCCTCAGTGGATTGACTGCTTCTGTAGAGGACCTGGGTATGATTCCCAGAACCCACAACGTGGCTCACAACCAACTGTAACTTCAATTCTAAAAGATTTAACACTCTCTTCTGACCTCTGGGGGCATCAGGCATGCACACTGTGCACCTCTGTGCAGGCAAAACACCCATATACATAAAATAAATATATCCTAAAAAGTAATAATCCTGGGGACTGAACTTGCCTCATGTTAAGTGTCCTACCAACTTAGCTAAATTCTTAGTCCCAGGGGGTGTTTTGGTAAAAGAATTCAAGATGTGCTATTTTGAAACCGTCTTTATGTACATACACACACACACACACACACAAACACGAACACGCACGCATATAGGTGTGTGCCTGTGCACACACACACTAAGCCAAAGCATTAAACATAATTGACAACTAGCTTTCTTCTCTATGGAAGGAGGTTAGCAAGAACAGATTCTTACTCATTTGTGACATTACTAATGTAAATTTTGTTATGATTAGTATAATAAAGATATCCTTAAAAACTTAAAATTTAAAATATATGAAAAGATTAGTTGTTATGAAGGCTATGACTCTGTGTAACTAAATAATCTTTAAAGTTTTAAATAAGCAGTTTCTATAAACACAACACAATAAGAAAAAACATTTAGTCAGATAGATTATCTCGAATTTTGTATTATTTGAAAAACATAAAAGACTACAGTGATCGGATTTAAAATAACACATGTAAATGAGACAAGGAGGATTTTACCCAGGAAAGCAGTCAGAAAGACGAACAGCTACTTGAGATGTGAGACTGGGTACCAGGAAGGAAATCACACAATGGTATCTAAAGTTGCTGTAAACAATGTGGCACATGCAAAGTCATGATCAGAAACAGATAAACCTACTGGGAGAACAAGAGATTCCTATGACAAGGCCCAGGAGCATGACCATGATACAGTTTTATACTTTGCCTTATTTTCAAGATAAGCACCAAGGCTGCAAAAACATCTATCTGCATGGTAATCAATGCAGCGTGAAACAAATCTAATGAATCCCATGAAATACAAGTCACAGACAGTAGCTACTGGGAAAGGAAAAGAGGCTACTAAGTTGTAGGACTCAGGAGACTTTCGAGGACCATTAAGTCAGGCACTCCACTTCTCTCACCCAGAACAGTCTTTTTAGATAGGTAAACCGGTGCACACTTGCGAGTTTAAACTTTTACTTGTTCACACATTTTTGCTTATTATCTGTGTGGCATACAGAGACTCAGAAGTAGACGGTTAAATAAAATTGCACTGAACATCATTTATCATGTTACAAAATTTCAAATAGTTGGAGTTTGTTCCTAGAATTAGTTACTATAATTACCAAAGAGAATCTATTCTTAAAAATTTGTTAATCATAAGGGTTAGAGTATAAAACTGTTTGCCACATTACTTTCAGTATACTGCTTTCAAATGTTGTTACTACGTTTATCTAGTGTGTGTGTGTATGCTTGCAGCTACTGCTGCTACAACTACATGCACATGGAAGTCGGAGGAAAATTTGTGGGAGTCGTTCTCTCCTTCTACCACGTGGGTCAGTCTTAGGGATCAAACTCAGGTCATCAGGCATCATGGCAAGCACCTTTCCCCAATGAGTGATCTTACCAGTCTGTAATTGTTTTAAAGTAAAAAGAGACTCATTTCAACAAAATGCCCCTACTCCTATACACATGATCTGTGAGACACTGGTTCTAAGATCTCCCTACTCCCTTACTAAAATCCACGGGTGCTCAATTCTCATATTGAAAATGGTAAGTGCATATAATATATGTATCTCCTCCATGTACCACGAATCATCTCTAGACTAGTTACAATATCTAAAAGGACATGCTATGTAAATAGTTGTCATATGATTTAACAGCATCATCATGCAGTACTACAGGTCTGTGTAATACACATCAGCAGCAATATGACTTTCTTTCTCAAACACTTTGGATCTGAAACTGATTGACTCTTTATAGGGAATCCTCAGGAGAAGAGGGCTCAAGGTATATTTATCCATGATAGAGAATCTATGGGCAGAAAAGTTCCAACATTCAGAGGAAGCCAACAGAAAAAATTTCAAGAAGATACTTTTTCTCTAGAAAAACAACAAAGAATACACTAGGAACTAATGTCAACTCATTAAATTTATTTTCATTTAAAATAACCTGTGGTGTCTGAGGAGTTCTAAATTTTATAAAACTTACCAGGACCACTTCTCTTAGAGCTGAAGTCACAGAAATGACAGGTCTCATTGGCTGCTTTGATGGAGAGCCTGCTGTTTCTTGATGCTCCAAAGGTGGAGAAACATCTGAGCTCCTTGCCCTCACCACCAACTGCAGAAGACAGAATACATAGCTAAATACACTGGAGAAATAAAAGGCCCCAGATGTATGCATAGTACAGACAGTTTCTCATTCCTTAGTTACTCATTGGATTGGAAACTATGATATATACAGTGGTAGAATAGTGAACAAGAAAATCCTCCGGCTACATATGGAAATACAGCTATGTGTCTGTCAAACACTCCTAAATAAAATTGGCTACCACTGCAATAGCAATGTCTCATAAAATGATGACCTCACAGAAGCCTTTTATGGTCACCAGGAATGCTCAGTAGTTAAGAGTACTTACTTCTCTTACAGAGCACCATGGTAAGTTCCCAGAACCAATACAGCAGCTCACAACCATTGTTAACTCCAGTTCCAGAAGACCCAATGCCACCCTTGGTTTCCATGGACTCCTGCACACACTTAGTATATAGACCTCACACAAGCAGACACACATACCCATAAAAATACAGACAAAAACAATCTGTAAAAGTCTTATATAACATTCACTTCTAATACTATTACTTTATTTTAATCTACCACAATGTTTGGAGTAAAAGTAATTTAATTTTGCATTTGAGAAAGAAATGCTTCTGAAATTTCTACCAAATTTTGTGTTTTTTTTTTAAAGTCTGAAAACCCATCTTTCAACACAAGGGCACTTATTATAAAAATATCAACACGAGTAATAATGGACAAGTGACAGGTTCAGAAAGTAAAATTTACTTATTATATCAGCATATGTTTGCTCTTATTATGTACTAGTCATTGAGACTCTAATAAACATAAAGATTGTGAGCTTATAATTTTGTTATTTTGTAACTGTGTGGATGTGTGTGCTATACATAGTATATGTGAACTAAGGCTCTCCGGGAGTTAGCGTTTCAGGAGGTTGAGAGCTGCCTGATGTGGGTGTCTACTCAGGTGTTCTCCAAGAGCACTCCTGAGCCATCTTTCCAGAAACCATAATAGTGAACTTTTAAATTGGTAGCATGCAGTGAGTTACTGCTTACTTAAGTCCCTCTCAATCACTAAGACATTCACTAAGTGTATATTTTAGGTAGTATTTACTGAGCTATGAATAAAGTGGTAAGTCTAATATTTAGACATCTAGGTTTTTTTTGTTTATACCAGTATCTGTCCATTTAAAAAATAGCATAATTGACTTAACCACAGGTTAATATAATTAATCTCATTTCAAGATGTAAAATAAAATTTTAAAGTATCTAGAACTCATAACAACCAAGTTTTCTCACTTTGAAGGATTATGCTAAAATGTCTTGAAACTGTTCTGTTAACAAAAGAACGTATATTCAAGGTTTCTCAAATTCTATGCAAGTTGAAATAAGTTTCAAAATTGTCCTATACAACATCAGCATTTTTAGGATATATTAAAAGTCATTTATAAGTTGATTTCTATAAAAACTGGAAGACACCCATAAATCAAAATCAAGGAACTGCTTAGAAACACCGCTGTTGTGAACATTTTAGAATCTTGTGCCAATTCTCTTGATGAAATACTTCCTAGTATTTTAATACATGAGTCTAATGTGATTCTTTTATAAGTAAGCAAATTCATAGGACTTGAGCAAATCTACTAACAAACTAAAGGTTGCATTATGTTCCTATCTGTACCAAATGCCATCTAGATAACAAACACCATAATGAATAAGGTTCAGTGTTTGCTCATCAAGGGTTGCAAACTATAAATGAATTTGTGTGTTACTAAGAAATGTTAAATTGTCTGAAATAGAATGAAACAACAACAAAGAGCAAGAACTGGCCATGTTATCCAGATGAGGTGCCGAAGAGCAGCCTCCTCACACCAGCGCCTCAGCAGCCCTTCAGAACACTACTACACTCAAAGCCTCAAACTCAAAGTTACTAGTGTTGAGATTTTTTTCATTACTTCTTGGACTCTCTGCGATCCCTCTAACAGAAGAGTTATAATCCTCATTTTCTCTTTCTGAAGAGATCAGATGGAGTAAGTTGTGTGAAACACACAGCAATTATTGACTTAACCTTTATCAAATAATGTCATTTGGCTTAAGCACCAAAAGCTTAGATTGAATTACTGGTATATTTATTTTCAGAAATCAAGTTTCTGATCTTTAGAAGGCAGAATTAAAAACAAAAAGTCATCTGTGTATAATCAGTGTTCAAAGTTTAGGCAGTGCACTGGACGCTTTAGAACAGAAGTTCATAACAAACAGTGATCCACAAGTCAAATGCTTTATAAAATTCAAAGAAAACTAACATTCAAAAGGATCAAAAAGTCATATGGTTGTATGACTAATTAAGGAGAAGTAAGAATATGTATTAAAACAATTACGCTAAGGAAAGGATAGCATCAAATGCCCTTCTCAATTCAGAGTTTACTTCAGTTCATGATTTTAAAGACTGTCTTAAAAGTCATTTTTTAAACCACTAGGCAGGCACCTATAAGTAGGGACATAAAGGATATCCTTAAAAAGAAAGATCCAAGCTCCCACTGCTTCAATGAATTATACTTCATTTGACCACAATTATTGTGTGTATGTATGGCAGCCAGGGATTGATGTCGTGTGCCTTCCTCAATCATTCTTCACCCGACTTTAGTGGTAGCTCTCACTGAACCTCTTGCAGACTCGTTCTGGACTGGTTGCTCAGTGAATCCCAAGGGTCTTCCTGTCTCGGCATCCCCAGGACTGGGATGACAGGTGTGCACTGCCTTGCCCAGCTTTTACAACAGTGCTGTGGATCTGAATTCAGTCCCTCAGGCTTTCGACAGCAGGAACTTTGCCACTTCAGCTGTCTCCCTATGTACATGTATCCATACCTGTTAAAATGTTCATTCAGGCTCGGATGTAGTTCAGTGGTAGAATAGTTGTCTAATATGAGGAAGGAACTGATACTTAGAACCAAAAAATTAAGTTGTTTTATCCACATAATTCTTATATACATAAACATAACTACTATGTAAATAAGATACTAGCACAACTCTGAAAATGTAGGCACGTGGTCTCAGATACACAATGAAGGGCCAATGTCGGAGTTCAATTAGAGTGTCTAGCATTTGTCTAACACAAATCCCTGGGTTCCATCCCTAGCACTGAATATACCTGGCTTGGTGGTACATGCCTCAGATTCTAGCACTCTGTAGATAGAGGAAAGAAGCTCAAGGTCACCCTTAGCTACACACTAAGTTTGAAGATAGCCTGGGCTATGAGATCCTATCTCCAACGCAAAATAAACCAAAACTGTCATGCAATATTTAGTTTTGTTCCAAGACCAAAATGGCAAAAACACTGAGTGTGAAAATTCTTTATCTTTGTACTAATATTTTCAAGGAAGCTATAAAGTGTAATTAGTAGAAGTATTTATGTATTAAACACAACCATGAGAGAAGCCTAAAGTAAGAGACAAGCATCTAAGTTAAGGCTGCCAGGTTAAACTGGGTTGACACCAGAGAATAAGAATCAGTACCAGCTGTGCTTATGTCAAGATGGACGCACTCAAGGGACGCCATTCTTAAATTAAAATATTCACATATTCTTAAAATAGTATGATATTATAGTGTACCATAACCACTGAAGGAGAAGATATTTCACCCACCCCTCAATTTAGAAAACTATCAAAAGGGAATAACAAAAAAACTGAACTCCAAAACAACAAAGTTTTATCAATTTTCTCCAGGGAAAAGTCCTGATAGAGCAGCCAGTCATGTGGTCAGCCCTGAACACATAACTAAATGGGTTCAGTAGGTTGTGTGTGTGTGTGTGAGTGTATGAGTGCCTGTCTGTGTGTATGGTAAGAAATCGAGGTCATGAGTTTGATAGGGTGTGTTTATTAGGATGAATTGGAAGATGAAGGCTACAGAGTGAAAATGGTATAAATACAGTACTCATACATGAGATTCTCAAAATGAAATAGGTGTAAAAACAAAAACAGAAACAGTAAAACCCTGATGGGTGAATCTAAGATAGACAAGGCTCTGAGACCACAGAATGTCTTTTGCTTCTGCTGTGCCTTCACCTGTTTGCTGCTGTTCTCTTTCTCTGGTATCTGGCATGGTGTGAGTGGGCTTGGGGAGTTCTCCACTGGCTGTAATTGTAGTGTCTTATCTCATGGGAACATCCCATTTTACTGGGCATTTTTACCTATGGATTATTATGAAGATGATTTCTTCCTAAGCTGTACTGTCTAATATTGTTTTAGTTTGATGATTAAAAATAAAACAAGGAAGTGTCATACAGCTAGAACACATGAGTTTCTATTGAGGAGTCATACAGACTATGGCTTAGGTTAATGATTGAGAAAAACAATTGAGTCTCAGTTGCCCAGCTATCCTAAATTCTTTTAGGGCAGCTTAATGTTGGGAGATGTGTTTACAGATTTAGAGTGCAACATACCTGAAACAAAGCTTTGAAAATAACTTAAAGTTAGACTAAGATGTTTTTGTTAAATAGCTTTGAGGTGAAAACCCAAGAAGGCAATCTTTAGTTTTAGAAAGGAACATAGTTGAAGGAGGAACTCTTTAAGGCCAGGTAACAAGAACAAAGCAGCCCAATTATTATTAGTTGATATGCCATTTTTGTTAGGACTGGTTGGTGACCAAAGGTGATGATTAATTCCTTATGCCCATTTCTCCCAGGCTGGCATCTGACTCATGGCACATAGGCCAGCACGGCCTGTAACTTACGTTCCAGTCTCCTGAATGCTGGGAAGAGAGGCAAGAAGTGTCATAATCTGCATAAGAAATTACTTTTTCTTATGGTACTAGGAAACTGAACTAGAGTTTGGGCATGCTAGGCAAGCCTTGATTGTTGAGCTATATCCCTGACTCTTAGAAGACAGGCTTTAAAAATGAACCCTTGGAAGCACATATTCCTGTCATGTACTAAAGACCTTGAGTCTTTAAGGAAAAAAAATTAAAGAAGATACCAGAAAACGGAAAGATCTCCCATGCTCTTGGATTGGTAGGATCAACATAGTAAAAATGGCAACCTTGCCAAAAGCAATCTACAGATTCAGTGCAATCTCCATCAAAATCCCAGCACAATTCTTCACAGACCTTGAAAGAATGATTCTCTCAGTCTCTCTCTCTCTCTCTCTCTTTTTTTTTTTTTTTTTTTTATGAGACAGGGTCTCTCTGTATTGTTTTGGAGGCTGTCGGTTGGCCCGGCCTCGAACTCACAGAGATCCGCCTGCCTCTGCCTCCCGAGTGCTGGGATTAAAGGCGTGCACCGCCACCACCCGGTGAAAGAACGATTCTCAACTTTATATGGAAAAACAAAAGATCAAGGACAGCTAAAATAACCCTGTACAATAAAGAAATGTCTGGAGGCATTACCATCCCTGACTTCAAGCTCTATCATTGAGCTATAGTCCTGAAAACAGCTTGGTATTGGCACAAAAATAGACAGGCAGACCAACAGAATCTAATTGAAAACCCTGATATGGATCACATACCTACAAACACCTGATTTTGACAAAGAAGCTAAAATTATACAATAGAAAAAAGAAAGCATCTTCAACAAATGATGCTGGCATAACTGAATGCTGGCATGTAGAAGACTGCCTATAGATCCATATCTATCGCCATGCACAAAAGTTAAGTCCAAATGGACCAATGAAAATCCAACCACATGAACCTCTTAGAAGAGAAAGTAGGTGGTACCCTTGAACGAATTGGTATAGGAGACCGCTTCCTGAACATAACACCAGTAGCACAGATACTGAGATTGACAATTAATAAATGGGACCTCCTGAAACTGAGAGCTTCTGTATGGCAAAGAACACAGTCAACAAGACAAAATGGCAGCCCACAGAATGGGAAAAGATGTTCACCAACCCCACATCTGACAGAGGGCTGATTTCCAAAATATACAAGAACTCAAGAAGCTAGTCACCAAAATACCAAATAATCCAATTAAAAAGTGGGGTACAAGCCGGGCGGTGGTGGCGCACGCCTTTAATCCCAGCACTCGGGAGGCAGAGGCAGGCGGATCTTTGTGCGTTCGAGGCCAGGCTGGACCGATAGCCTCCGAAACAATACAGAGAAACCCTGTCTCGTAAAAACAAAACAAAACAAAAAAAAAAAGTGGGGTACAACAAAGAGACCTGACTGGACAAAGGGGAGCTCTTGAACCCCAGACTGATGATTAAGAGGCCAACAGGGGACTGATTCAGACTCCATGAATGTAGTGTCAGTGGGGAGGCCTCAGAAATCTCTGGGGCCTTAGGTAGTAGATTAATGTTCATCATGACATACAAATGAACTTTGGGAGCCCATTCCACATGGAGGGATGCTCTCTCAGCCTGGACACATGGGGAAGGACCTAGGTCCTTCCCTGGATGAAATGACAGACTCTGGAGATCCCCCAAGGAGGGCCTCACTCTCCCTGGGGAATGATGTGGGCAACTGGGCTGGGGAGGCTGGTGGAGGGACAAGGGGGGGAGCTGGGATTGACAGTTGAAGCATGCATGTTTCTAATTTAAAGAAAAAAGAAAAAAAAGTGGGGTACAGAACTAAATAGAGAATTCTCAATAGAGGAATCTAAAATGGCTAAAAGACACTTAAGAAAGTGCTCAACATCCTTAGCCATCAGGGAAATGCAACTCAAAACAACTCTGAGATACTATCTCACTCCTGTCAGAATGGCTATAATCAAAAACTCCAACGACAGTTTATGCTGGAGAGGATGTGGAGAAAGGGTAACACTCCTCCACTACTGGTGAGAGTGCCAACTCATACAGCCACTTTGGAAATTAGTAAGGCGGTTCCTCAGGAAAATGGGAATCAGTCTACCATAAGAACCAGCAATTCCACTCTTAAGCATATACCCAAAAGATGCCCATTCACACAACAAGGACATCTGCTCAACCACATTCATAACAGCATTATTTGTAATAGACAGAACCTGGAAGCAACCTAGATGCCCTTCAAACCAAGAATGGATGAAGAAAATGTGGTACATTTACACCATGGGGTACTACTCAGTGAAAAAAAACAAAACAATGGAATCTTGAAATTTGCAGGCAAATGGATGGAACTAGAAGAAACCATCCTGAGTGAGGTAACCCAGTCACAAAAAGACAAACATGGTAGGTACTCACTCATATATGGATTTTAGGCATAGAGCAAAGGAGAACCAGCTTACAATTCATACTGCCAGACAAGCTAGGAAACAAGGAGAACCCTAAGAGAAACATACATGGTCCCCCAGAGAAGGGAAAAGGGACAAGATCTCCTGAGCCAATTGGGAGCATGGGGTGAGAGGAGAGGGAGTTAGGAAAAATAGAAGGAAAGAAGAGGGGAGAGGAGGACATGAGAAAACAGGAAGATTGAGTTGGGGGAAGAATAGAGGAGAGCAAGAAAAGAGATGCCATAATAGAGGGAGCCATTGTAAGTTTGAAGAGAAATCTGGTGCTAGGGAAATGTTCAGAGACCTACAAGGATGACCCCAACTAGCAATCTAAGCAATAGTGGAGAGGCTACCTTAAACACCCTTCTCTGATAATGAGATTGACGATTCCCTTATATGCCATCCTAGAGCCTTCATCCAAAAGCAGACACAGACACCCACACTGAGGTGAACTCTGGAATCCAGTTGCAGAGAGGGAGGAGTGATGAGCAAAGGGGTCAAGACCATTCTGGAGAAACCCACAGAAACAGCTGACCTGAACAAGGGGAGCTCATGGACCCCAGACTAATAACTGGGAAACCAGCATATGATTGTTCCAGACCCCTTGAACATAGATGTCAGTGTGGAGGTCTGGTTAATCTATGGGGCCTCTGGTAGTGGATCAGTGTTTATCCCTAGTACACAAATGAACTTTGGGAACCCAATCCACATAGAGGGATACTCTCTCAGCCTAGACACATGGGGGATGGTCTAGGCCCTGCTCCAAATGATATGACAGACTTTGAAGATCCCCAATGGAAGGCCTCACCCTCCCTGGGGAGCAGAAAGGAGATGGGAGAGGGGGTCAGTGGGTGGCAGGGGAAGAGGGGAGGGAGAGGAAACTGGGATTGACACGTAAAACAAACTTGCTTCTAATTTAAATTTAAAAAAGGAAAAAATTCACATTACTTACATCTCCATAGGTTTTCAGTTACTTCTATAAGATTTTCTGTTTCACATTTCAATTTTTACTATGTGCTGAAAACTTATTCAGCAGTGCCACCAAACAACAAAAGAAAAAATGTAATAAAAAATGGAGCAAGCTTTACAATTATGAATTTATCAAGTGTTAAGTCACGGAACAGTGGATTAGTGAGGATGAATAAATATGTCAGATCCATTTTAAAGGGGCCCAACTTCATATTTTGAATATAGAATAATTTCATATGTAGTTCTGTAGCACCTAAGGATATATATCACAGCTAAACTTTTGTTTGAAGAACAAATCCAACTAGTCAGCTGTCAAAACTGAGACCAAAAGTCAGACTTCCCATTCCACACATTTTCCCTTCCTATATTCAATCAACAAATATTTCTTGGACAATAGTCTATATGCATATTTGAAATAAGCTGTGTCACAAAATTCCCAACAAATTTATCCACCTGTTTCTCATTATCATCATCACCACCACCACCACCACCACCATCATCATCACAAAGCTAATCCTAGGTTGGGCTTTCTGAGTTATATGAAATTGAGTGGATGGAGGCATACTACTCTAAGTGAGTAGAGCCTACATATCTAGGGAAAACAATACCACTTGATAAATGTGTTATGCCAGTGTCCTACATGCCAATCACTGAACGAAGTGAGACAGACATTCACCCGATCTTGGGGGAACACAGGTAACAAAACAAAAATTAGGATATAAAATAATGAATAGACACCAAAATTTATAAACACATCATTTCTTTAACTCATAAGTTTAATGTTACACTTATGCAAGTTCCAACAGGGTTAAAACAACAAAAATTACCCTAACAAAGAAAAAACAAGCATATGAAGGAAGGAAAGAACCAAAAACTGTGAAAAGGAGGGTAAGCTCAAATGAATCAAGAGTCCTAGGAAGAAATTCAAGTATATTCTAAAGCTACAATCACCCATACGTGAGGTATTAGCTAGACAGGCATAAGAGCTGAGCAGAGGATACTCGGCCACAGAAAGACAGCTTTTCTGCACATACACTACAGAATCATTTGTAAGTATTTTAGGAATGTAAAAGACCTCGAGGTAGCAGTATAAATCTGTGGCAGATTATCCTTAAATTTGGAAAACGAAGGGTGCAGGGTGGGGGTTTGGGGGAGGGGCTAGAAGGGAGAGGAAAAGGGGAGGGAGGGAGGGAGGAAAGGAGGGAGGGAAAGAGGGGGAGACAGGAGACCCAATAAAAATCAGAAGAAAGGGCTGTTACTGCTTGGTCATGGACACTTGCCTATCAAGAGCAAGGCCCTGGGTTTGATCTTTAGTGCTATAGGACTTACAAAGTGTAAGGTGACTGACCCCTCAGTAAGAACCAAGGACATGAGTTCGAGGCGGATTAAATACAAGAGTCTTACCTGTTCTTCCCACACTCTCTTTTCTCTCTCATAGGCTTCCTTTCTTTTTCGCTCCAACTGTTCTTTCAGTACAGCAGCACGAGCATTTGTTTGAGCCTGAAAATGAAAACCATTAACAAAATTATAGTTATCAGAAGGAGAGCCTACAGTCTAAAAATGACAGACTTTGAATCCAACAAAGTAGAAGGTGTGTGGTTCCAGAATAAAAATGCACACTCACTTTGTACCCCTCTAGCCACGGACAATAGGGGATCAGTTTATGTGCCAAGTGGAAGTAAGTCCAATACATTGGAATAGAAACTAAAATGTTAACATTTAAAACAATTGCTGTACCTAATTCCATTAATCTTCAGAGAAAGTTGTAGATTTCATTTTTAAAGCTACTTTTTAAAGACAGTATCTTTCGATATATAAGCCCAGCCTGGCCTCCAATTCATGGCAATCCTCCTGCATCAGCCCACGGAATGCTCAGATTATAGGAGTAAACCCACTCTGGCTATTTCTTTCACAGAATTATATGTGTCACAGTTTTATGTATTCACATCATAATTTCACCTAATTGTTCTTCATAAGTGTTGTATAAATGCTATTTTCCAGACATTATAAGGTGACAGGTAAAGAAGAAATCAACAGTTAAAGTAAGTTAAGAAGATGTTCCATCTATTAAAAAATCTTAACAACAAACTTTTCTCTCTCAGCTTTCATTTTCTTAAGAAGTTGTATTATTTAGTCTATACCTTAAGTGACTCCATCTTTTTGAGCCTCAAGTCAGTCTCTTCAGTTGCTTCTGGTCCTTTGGTACCATTAGCTTCTTTCTAGAACAATTGTCAACACACCACTTAACAAATAGTAGCCAACCTCAGTGTCACATTTGCCTGAACTAACACCATGTGAAATGAAACCACTGAACACTGTCAGTTTTCTCCAAGAGCTGCAACAGAACCCTCTAGAGTGAAAGACCAAAATGGAATGATGTCAAGTGATCTTTAATCCTTTCAGGGACACCAGGTGTATTCTCTATTAAAATTCCTATGGAACAAATGACCTTACCAATTTGAAGTCATGTATTTTAACATTTACTTCATCCCTACATACATATAGATTTCTGGTTTTTGACCTTATTTTCTTTTAACTTTATTATTATGGACATGGCATGTTTAAACTTAATCTATTACTTACTTTTGGAAAAATTTATTTTTACCTACATTGTCACCACGAAGTTTGGCTTTAATCTGTTGGCGTTCATTGAAATTCTGTAGTCTTATTTGCCTCAGTCTTGCCAGATAAACCTAAAACAGGAACAACAACAAAAAAAAAACCCAAACATTCACTTAAAAGGAAAACTATGAACATTTTTACTGCTAAAAAAAAATAAAACCTTAATTTATAGAAAAGTGTTAATCTGAACGTAAGAAACAAAAGTTCTGAAATTTGGTTAATGAAAACGAAATATTAGCTTTCAAGTATTTAATTTAAAGCAATTTTCTGCAAAGAAAGAAATATATTATAAATACAAATTTTTAAATTATATCAAAAGAAAAGAAATTGAAACTCAGGACTGAGTAACAGTTATGGGGCAAAATTATGACACAGCATGTCAGTCAAAATATATTAACAGGTTCCTATAGACTTACAAAGTCTTAAAATAACTGTTAAGTATTTAAACCATGCAAGAAAAGAAGATGAACTGAAAATGGCTGCATGGCGGAGGGAGGTGCTGAGCATGCGGAAAGCATACCTCTTCCTCATTGTTCCTTGGCTTCCCTCCTCGAGAAGAGCTGGGCCTGCCTCCATACAGAGATGCCAGGTTTTGCAGGATTCCCTGTTTGTCATTTAATGTACTAAGTTTAAAGGATGAGTGGGGCGACATTGCCCTTCCACCTAGGCACATCAGCATGCCGCTTACTTCTCCTGGATAATACTGGCCACTTGTAGATAACTACACTAAGAAGCCCAGGCACTTCCTACGGCCATGATGGCATGTAAATCCAGTGAGAACAGAAGTCACTAAACTCCAAGTATAATTATTTAAAAACAGAGACTGCATATGTTTTAATAGCTATTAAAGAGGTTTTTAAGTGTGTTTTCCTTGTTAAATACCAAAGTACTGCCTTTTTTGCCTTTAAAAGATCCAATCCATTTCTAGATGTCTCTGTGCACAGCTACACAATACATACATACAAACTTTTATGTTCACTGCTGATTTCAAACACTGTGCTGTCCATCAGACATAAATCAAGCTCTGTTCTCGGATACTTGCTGTAAGAATACTACAAATCATCAGCCCCAGGCACAAACTGACTCATTTCCAAATATACCTTACTGATAACATGGAATTATCTTACTAGAAATTATTCACATACTTCAGCAAAACTACCAGATTATCCAATTATCAACTTTCTCTTTCTTTAACCTACAATCATGTTTAAAGTTTCTTCAAACTTAAAGAGTTCTTAATCCACTTTCCCATCTATTACCTTGTATCAGTGTGTGGCGAATGTACTTTTATACTCATTATCTCCATTTTCTTGACAGTCAATCATTTTTTTCACCCTCTATAAATCTGGCTTCTTTCCAGTGTAATTCAAAATTTTTTCTAAGTCACCAGCGGTGTCAGATATGATTCCAATGGATCATTTTGAGCAATATTTTTTCAAAAAATTGACTAAACCTACTTCATTTACATATGTGTGTGTATTTTTCTAATAAATATGGAAGGTTCACTATGGAAAATTTAAAAAAATAAAGCACTAAACATTTATAAAGCTAACATTTGAAAACCTTAAAATGTAAAGGTATTATCTCCCAAATACACTTTTATTCATATATATGAATGCATACAATCATGCTTTTATAGAAATGAACATTTCTACAATTCTGATTTTTTCATTTACAATTATAGTTTCAGTCCTTCCTCATATTCACTAAAACATAAGAACAGATATGTAGGGGTAGGGGATGTAGCTCTATGGTAGAGCACTTGTTTGGCACTTCTAGGAGGTCAGGATAACATGAGAGAGAGAGAGAGAGAGAGAGAGAGAGAGAGAGAGAGAGAGAGAGAGAGAGAGAGAGAGAGAGAGAGAGAGAGAGAGAGAGAGAGAGAGAGTACATGCGTATTCCCTCCCCATATCTCCCCCCCTCTCTCTCTCACACACACATACACACACACGAATAAATCAGGGATACATGTGAGACTAGAGGGAGTATAAATTAGGAAATTGCTTTGAATATTTAGAAGGCAAAAGAAGAAATGCCTAAGGTAAGGCAGAAACTGAAGGGCTCAATAACAGCTAGTTAGGAAAGAGAACTGGTAGCATTTGTACTTGGTGGATAGTAGAAAGGCAAAGGCAAACTCTAGCTTGTTGACTCTAGTGATTGATCATAACCAACAACTGGTTAAGAATAAGGCCATGTTGTAAAAAGAATGGGAAAGTCAAGCTCAGAGACTGTTTGAGGTAGTCTTGTTCCTCATAAATGGTTACTCAAATATCAATCTAATAAATTCTAAATTTTGTAGTTCGAGAGAAAAAGGCTATGTGATGGGGTACTTGTTGTTATGTTTGGAGGCAGGGTCTTACTATATTGCCAAGACTCACTTTGAGAGTTCCTAGGCTCAAATGATCCTTCTGTCTCAGTCTCTACAATAATAAGGCATGAGGTTGGTGGCCCCTCTAACCCATTATATACCATAGTTTATATGTGAGCTAATTTTCTAAAAGGTTCACAGAAGTTATCCACAGAGTTTAAGGAGAGTAGGATAGTTATGAATGCAGCCCAATACAAAATTATGAGATTGCGTTTTTCTATAATTTGTTTTGTAAAAATAGATTGCAAAGCTTTCAAGTGCTAACTTTGTAGATAACAACAATGTGGTCCAGGCAAGTTAAAGGTTAGACATTCCCTTTTGTAGTATTTTCTAACACATATGACCAACATTTAATTCAAAATCTCATGTACAATGAACTGGAAGTAATTTTTTGCAGTGCTCATCCACATTACCAGATGCAACTTCCCGAAAAAACGTTGGTTCTGGAAAGTACACTCTGCAGTGTGCATGTTGTTACTCCCTTAACACCAATGCTTCCTGAAACCTGGCCTCCAAATTCAGGACTACGAAATGCAGCGTTTTTTATTGGATACAGTACTTTTCTGCTTTTATAGAGACTTATTGTTTAATTATAGAAAACAAAGAAAAGAGAGGCCCTGCCTCATCAGAGTAGCAGGTGAGACACACTGCTTCCAGTTGTCCACTGATCTGGGTACATGTCTACTTTCATATACACACACAGCAATCAAATAAAAGCCACTGTAGATACAGTTACATTTTAAATCATTTAAACTTATCACAGGGATTAGTAGCAATGGAAAATATTTATTAGGTTCAACGTTAAAGCAATGCCTTTAGCAGTGTTTGGTAATTGGTAGCGCTTTAATGAAACGGCTCCTTGTTCTGTAGACCAGGAGGCTACTTCCTTTATCTTTTACACTAAGATACCAACCTCCAAAACAATACAGAGAAACCCTGTCTCGTAAAACC
Source organism: Mesocricetus auratus (assembly GCF_017639785.1). Lineage (NCBI taxonomy): Eukaryota > Metazoa > Chordata > Mammalia > Rodentia > Cricetidae > Mesocricetus > Mesocricetus auratus. The sequence continues at coordinate 12,287,899 of NW_024429185.1, forward strand.
AAAAAAAAAAAAAAAAAGATACCTTCAGTTTGCCTTTTCTGTTGAGCTGCGTCATTTACCGATATTCTGGGCTGAAAAAATTGTGACATCAACTGCTTTTTATTCTGTATAGTTTTTAATGAGATACTTTCACCTGATGTTAATATTTCCTGAAGAATCAATGCTACCCTTAAATAGTACCAATTATTGTACAGTAGTATATGTAAGTGCAACTGTTAAATGGAGACCTTAGCAGGTGTAATGCTGAATTGAGAAGTAAAAATTGTCATACCAATAAAACATAAATGAATGGCATATAAACATGCATTATTGATTATTGTAAAATGAGTCGCCTGAGAGAGTCCCCCATCCCTAACAATCCATCTCTTTACAATCATCACATGCAGGTCTTTACTGGTCATCTCTCAGTTCAATGTTCCAAACATCTGATGATACAATGCAAACCTATGTCAAATCCACTCTCAGTTCAATGTTCCAAACATCTGATGATACAATGCAAACCTATGTCAAATCCACTAACGGGGTTGAGGATGGAGTGTGATAGCAGAGTACTTGTCTTGAATGTGTAAAATTCTAGACTTGATCTTGAGCACTGACCTCCACTAGCCAAAAAACCAAACAAACAAAACCAAAATCCACCTCCGAAAACAAACCAAAATACTGACAAACAAAATTAAAGATCTTGTCAAAGGTTAAAATTTTTTTAATGACATAATGGCAATAATATTGGAAAACCATCCAAATCCCATGCAAAGCCATCTACGAGTATAACAGTTAAACAATGTATTATATCACTGACACTTCAAATAATGTATTATAATGCTAATATTTCAGAACAGCATAGATATCAAAACTAGATAAAGTGACTAGAACCTAATAACCCACACATACCCAAAGAACACCTAATACTACTGAAAAAGAGTTAAAAGTAAAATATTCAAAGCATCCAGAGAAATATTACCTACAGAAGAAAGTTATTAACACGTGAAGGTATCTCATTAAAAACTATATAAAATAAAAAGCAGTTGATGTCACAATTTTTTTCAATTCAAAATATGGATTTGTAAATGACACAGCTCAACAGATAAAGGCAAACTGAAGGTATCTTAGTGTAAAAGATAAAGAAAGTAGCCTTCTGGTCTACAGAACAAGGGGTCATTTCCTTAAAACGCTACCAATTACCAAAACACTGCTGAAGGCATTGCTTCTCTTGGGCTCTGCTTTTGTGTCTGACAGACTTTTCTTTAATTTAAAAGTTCTTAATAATAATAATTAATTTCTTTACGGTTGAGGCTGGTGTAGCCCTTGCATGTGTGTAGTTGTGAGTTTGAATCCTAGCACTGTAAAAACAAAAGTGCATGTGATCTTAGCCAAAAGGCTAAGATGCAATTAAAAAAAGAAAAAGGAAAAGTCAATATAAGTAAATAGGAATTTGAACAGAAGGGATATAAGTAGCTTGGAAAACTGGATGGAAAGGAACGATAATTATGCTAAATGATCCCTTTCTCTTAGTTCTTTAATTAGACAATAGAAAGGGATATTGAATGGTCATTAAACTCTCAATATTAATGATCTTAACTCACACATTAAGAGACACAGGCTAACAGAATGGATTCAAAGACAGAACCCATCCTGCTGCTGCATACAAGAAACCCACCTCAGCCTCAAAGACAGACATTACCTCAAAGATAATGGTTGGGAAAAGATTTTCAAATCAAATGGACCCAAGAAACAAGTTGGGGTAGCAATCCTAATTTCAAAATAAAATCAATCAAAAAAGATGAAGGAGGGCACTTCATATTCATCACAGGAGAAATACACCAAGATGAAGTCTCAATTTTGAACATCTATGCCCCAAATACAAAGGCAACACCCCACTCTCACCTCTAGACAGGACTACCAGACAGAAACTTAACAAAGAAGCAAAGGAACTAATAGAAGTTATGACCCAATTGGGATTAACAGACATCTATAGAACATTCCACCCAAATAAAAAGCAATATACCTTCTTCTCAGCGCCACATTGAACCTTCTCAGAAATTGACCACATACTTGGCAACATATCAAATCTCAACAGGTACAAAAAATTAGAATAACTCCATGTACCTTATCAGACAATCATGTAATAAAATTAGAATTCAACAACAATACAAATTGCAAAAACCCTACAAAATCATGGAAGTTGAATAATGCACAATTGCACCATTCCTGGGTCAATGAAGTAATAAAGAAATTAAAGACTTCCTAGAATTCAAAGAGAATGAAGACACAACATACCCAAACTTATGGGACACTTTGAAAGCAGTGCTATGAGGGAAGTTCATAGCACTAAGTGCCTACATTAAGAAACTGGAGGATAGTTACACTAGAGAATTAACAGCACAACTGAAAGCTCTAGAACACAAAGAAGCAAATTCACCTTGGAGGAGTAGACGACAGGAAATAATCAAATTGAGAGCTGAAATCAGTAAAGCAGAGACTAGGAAAATAATACAAAAAAAAAAATCAATGTAATGAAGAGTTGGTTCTTTGAGAAAAAACAAGATAGACATACCTTTATCCAAACTTACCAAATGACAGAGTGTGAACATGCAAATTAACAAAATCAGAAACGAAAAGGGGGACATAAAAACAGACACTGAGGAAATCCAGGGAATCATCAGGTCATACTTTGAAAACCTGTACTCCACTCAATTTAAAAATCTAAAGGAAATGGACAATTTTCTGGATAGCTATCACTTGCCAAAATTAAATCAAGAACAGATTAGCAATTTAAATAGACCTATAACCTCTAAGGAAATAGAAGCAGTCATCAAAAGTCTCCCAACCAAAAAAAGCCCAGGGCCAGATGGCCTCAGTGCAGAATTCTACCAGAAATTCAAAGGAGAGCTAATTCCAATACTCCTCAAAGTATTCCGCACAATAGAAGCAGGAGGCTCACTGCCAAACTCTGTTTACGAGGTTACAATTACCTTGGTACCCAAGCCACACAAAGACACAACTAAGAAAGAGAACTAAAAACCAATTTCCCTCATGAACATCGATGCAAAAATACTCAATAAAATACTAGCAAATCTGATTCAAGAAAAATCATCCACCATGATCAAGCAGGCTTCATCCCAGGAATGCAGGGATGGTTCAACATTAGAAAATCTATCAATGTAATCCACCATATAAACAAACTGTGAAAGAAAAACAACATGATCATCTCACTAGATGCTGAAAAATCTTTGACAAAATCCAGCACCCCTTCATGATAAAGGTCCTAGAGATATCAGGGATACCAGGAATGTACCTGAACATAATAAAAGGAATATACAGTAAACCAACAGCTAACATCAAACTAAATGGAGAAAAACTCAATGCAATTCCTCTAAAATCAGGAACAAGACAAGGCTGCCCACTCTCTCCATACCTCTTCAATATTGTACTTGAAGTTCCAGCTAGAGTGATAAGACAACAAAAGGAAATCAAGGGGATACAAATTGGAAAGGAAGAGGTCAAACTTTCACTATTTGCAGATGATATGATAGTTTACATAAGTGACCCAAAAAACTCCACCAGGGAACTCCTGCAGCTGATAAATACTTTCAGCAAAGTGGCAGGATACAAGGTCAACTCAAGAAAATCAGTAGCCCTACTATATACAGATGAGCCTTACTATATACAGATAATAAAAGGGCCGAGAAAGAAATCAGAGAAACATTGCCCCTTACAATAGCCACAAACAACATAAAATACCTTGGTGCAATGCTAACCAAACAAGTAAAAGACCTGTATAGCAAGAACTTTGAGTCTTTAAAGAAAGAAATTAAAGAAGTCACCAGAAGGTGGAAAGATCTCCCATGCTCTTGGATAGGTAGGATCAACATAGTAAAAATGGCATCTTACTGAAAGCAATGTACAGATTTAATGCAATCCCCATTAAAATCCCAGCACAATTCTTCACAGACCTCGAAAGAACAATAATCAACTTTGTATGGAAAAACAAAAGACCCAGGATAGCCAAAACAACCTTATTCAACAAAGCAACATCTGGAGGCATCGCCATCCCTGACTTCAAGCTCTATTATAGAGCTGTAGTCCTGAAAACAGCTTGGTATTGGCACAAAAATAGACAGGTAGACCAATGGAATCGAACTGAACACCCTGATATTAACCCATACATGTATGAACATCTGATTTTTGACAAAAAAGCTAAAAATATATAATGGAAAGAAGAAAGTATCTTCAACAAATGGTGCTGGCATAATGGGTGCTGACATGTAGAAGAATGCAGATAGATCCATGTCTATCGCCATGCATAAAACTTAAGTCCAAATGGATCGAAGACCTCAAAATAAATCCAGCCACACTGACCCTGTTAGAAGAGAAAGTGGGAGGCACTCTTGAACGAATTGGTACAGGAGACCACTTCCTGAACATAACTCCAGTAGCACAGACACTAAGATCGATAATTAATAAATGGGACCTCCTGAAACTGAGAAGCTTCTGTAACGCAAAGGACACAGCAAGACAAAAAGGCAACCCACAGATTGGGAAAAGATATTCACTAACCCCACATCTGACAGAGAGCTGATCTCCAAAATTTACAGAGAACTCAAGAAGCAAGTCTCCAAAACACCAAAGGATCCAATCAAAAATGAGGTACAGAACTAAATAGAGAATTCTCAATAGAGGAGACTAAAATGACTGAGAGATACTTGAGAAAGTGCTCAATATCCCTAGCCATCTGGGAAATGCAAATCAAAACAGCTCTGAGATACCATCTCACTCCTGTCAGAATGGCTAAAATCAAAAACTCCAACGACAGAAAGGGGAACACTCCTACACTGCTGGTGGGAGTGCCGACTTGTACAGACACTTTGGAAATCAGTATGGAGATTCCCCAGGAAAATGGGAATCAGTCTACCACAAGACCCAGCAATTCTACTCTTAGGCATATACCCAAAAGATGCACATTCATACAAGGATGTCTGTTCCACTACATTCATAGCAGCATTATTTGTAATAGCCAGAACCTGGAAGCATTTTAGATGTCCCTCAACTGAAGAGTGGATAGAGAAAATGTGGTACATTTACACAATGGAGTACTATTCAGCAGAAAAAAAATAATGGAATCTTGAAATTTGCAGGCAAATGGATGGCACTAGAAGAAACCATACTGAGTGAGGTAACCCAATTACAAAAAGAGAAACATGGTATGTACTCACTCATTTATGGATTTTAGACTTGAATCAGGGGAGTGCCAGCATACAATCCCACTGCCAGAGAGTCTAGGAAACAGAACCTTCATCCATCGACTGATGAAAGCAGAGGCAGATACTCACAGACAAACACTGAACTGAGTTCCTGGAATCCAGTGTCAGAAAGAGAGAATTGACGGGCAAAGGAGTTAAGAGTGGGCTGGTTTAACCCACAGAAACAGTTGACCTGAACAAGGGGGAGCTCTTGGGACTCCAGATTGATGGCTGTGTGGAAAGCATGGGACTGACCCAGACCCCCTGAATGTGGGTGTCAGTGAGGAGGCCTAGGTAATCTATGGGGCCTTGGGTAGTATTTATCCCTGGCGTACAAATAGGACTTTGAGTGCCCATGCCCATATAGGAGCCTCTCTCAGCCACGACTCTTGGGGGAGGGCCCTGCCCTGTATGAAATGACAGTTACTGGAGATCCAACATGTAGGGCCTCACCCTCCTTGGGGATCAGAGTGGAGATTGGGTGGGGGACCAAGGGACCTGGTGGGGAAGTTGCGGGAGGAGGGGAGGGAGAGGGAGCTGGGATTGACATGTGAACCAAGATTGTTTCTAATCTAAATAAAAAAAAATAGTTAAAAAAAGGGATATTCAAGGGCTGGAAGTATGTCAGTGACAGTATTTGCTCAGCATGTGCAAATTCTTGGGTTCAATGTCCAGCAACACACACACAGCTACTAATACTCCTGGTTGCCAGGAGAAGGTAAAGGAACCACTATGGTGGCAACATTTTTCCGTTCCCACTTATTCTAGTTTCCTTTCTGTTCCTGTAATAAAACCCTGAACGAAAAGGAACTCAGAAGAGAAAGCTTACTCTAGCTTACAATTCCAGATCACAGTTCATCACTGCATAGAAGTCACAGTGGCAGAAGCTTGAAGCAGCAAGTCACATGGCAAACAGTCAAGAGCCGTGAGAGGAGTACATTCATGCACAAGCTCTTCCTGATTGATTGAAATAGAATATTAAAAAAGTACCCAGATAAGATAAAGGAAGCAAGAGAAGAAGCAGAACAAAAATAGAAGAATCAAACATAAAACGATAAAACATAACCAATCCAAACACATAAAAATTATACTGTCATTGAATGTTATTATATAATTATGAAAACAGACCTTAATTGATAGTGGTCATTTGATAAGATTTTTTTATAAAACAAACAAACCAAGTATATATTCATTATAAAATGTCTTACTCTGTTATTCAGGTACCTTAAAAATAAAGGACAGAACTAGAAATACTATAGAAACACTTATTTTATAAAAATGAAACTGGAATAAGTCAAGATCTCCTGAGCAGATTGGGAACACCGGGGGATGGGAGAGGGAACCAGGAAAAAGAGAGGGAGATAAGAGGAGGGGAGAAGAAGGCATGGGGGAGCAGGAAGGTTGAGTTGAGGTAAGAACAGAGGAGAGCAGGATGAGAGATACCATAATAGATAGAGTCATTATAGCTTTGAGGAGAGAGCTGACACTAGTGAGATCTCCAGAGATCTAAAAGGATAACACCAACTAGCAAACTAAGCAATAGTGGACAGACTACATTAATAGCCCCTCCCTGATGATAAGGTTGATGACAACCTTATATGCCATCGTAGAATCTTTATCCAGTGGCTGTTGGAAGCAGAGACAGATACCCACAGCTAAACACTGAACTGAACTCCTGGAACCTAGTGACAGAGATGGAGGAGTGATGAGCAAAGGGGTCAAGACCGTGCTGGTGAAACCCACAAAGACACCTGACTGGACAAGGGGGAGCTCTTGAACCCCAGACTGATGGCTGAGAGGCCAACAGAGGACTGATCCAGACTCCATATATGTAGTGTCAGTGAAGAGGCCTCAGAAATCTATGGGGCCTTGGGTAGTAGATCAGTGTTTACCATGGAGTACAAATGAACTTTGGGAGCCCATTCCACATAGAGTGATGCTCTCCCAGCCTGGACACATGGGAAGGGTCTAGGTCCTGCCCTGGATGAAATGACAGACTTTAGAGACCACCCCCAAGGAGAGCCTCACCCTCCCTGGGGAATGATGTGGGGATTGGGTGGGGGACTGGAGGAGAGACAAGGGAGGGGGTGGGAGAGGGAGCTGGGGTTGACTTGTGAAGCATTCATGTTTCTAATTTAAATAAAAACATATATTAAGGGAAAAAAATGAAACTACAATGGCTATATTGCCATCAACTAAAGCGATTTTTCAAAAAGAAACCAAAATTGAACAGTGATAGTATGGCTCATAAACTCATGTGAGCAGTCCAGTCCCTTGCCCTGAGTGTGATGTGCTTAGAACCATTAGACTATGAAAAAGGCTAATGAAGGTTCTGTTTCCCAGACTCTCTGGCCATGGGATTCTAGGCTGGCATTCCCCAGATCTATGTCTAAAATCCATATATGAGAGAATACAAGCCATGTTTCTCTTTTTGTGACTGCATTACCTCACTCAGGATGGTTTCTTCTAGTGTCATTCATTTGCCTGCAAATCTCAGGATTCCATTGTTTTTTTTCTGCTGAATAGTACTCCATTGTGTAAATGTACCACATTTTCTCTATCCACTCTTTGGTTGAGGGGCATCTAGGTTGCTTCCAAGTTCTGGCTATTACAAATAATGCTGCTATGAACGTAGTGGAACAGACATCCTTGTTGTATGAATGGGCATCTTTTGGATATATGCCTAAGAGTGGAGTTGCTGGGTCTTGTGGGAGAGCATTTGACTGCAGATAAGAATGTAGTCCAACCGACCTTCCTTATTGCCTTATGAAAGTACGAGGAGACTAGCTAAACTGTATTGAGTCTTAACTCACAGAAAGCATGAGCCAATAAATGTGTATTGCTAAAAGCTACTAAATTTGGTAAATTATTACATGAAAAAGAAAAGGAACAGAAGACTAAGCCCTGATGAACTGTGTTACTGATGAATTCTGAGAGAGGGGCATATATTGTCTTCTGTTGTATACCGCTGATGAGTTCACCACACTCCAGTGAATAGGAGTAAACCCATGGTTACACAGACAGCCCTGATTAAAATCACACACAAGAGCTGGAGAGATGGCTCAGAGATTAAGAGCACAGGCTACTCTTGTAGAGGTCCTGAGTTCAATTACCAGCAACCATATGGTAGCTTATAACCACCTACAAAGAGATCTGGTGCCCTCTTCTGGCCCGCAGGCATACTTGGAGGCAGAATGTAGCATACACAGTAAATAAAATCTAAACACACAGAAAATTAACAAAAGAGAATTTGGGGCATGATGGAGGTTACCATAACTTTATACATGCATTTATATGTGTGTTAAAATTCATAAAACTGAAGAAAACAAAGTCATTCTTATTATACAGCAATTTTAAAAGTAAATGCCAAAAAATAAGGCTCTGGCGCTGAGGAGATGGCTCAGCAGTTAAGGGTACTTGTTGCTCTTGCTGATTTGATTCTCAGAATCTATGTCAGGTGCCTCAAAATCATCTATAACTCTATTCCTTAGAGGATCTAATGCCCTCTTTGGCTTCCAAGGGCACTGGTATGAATAATGACATATACACATATACACACATAAGTAAAAATAACATTAAAAATAGGAGACTTGTAAGAAAACAAAAGAAAAACTGAAACGAATGTGCAGAATGCAGATAGAGCAGTGTTAGAAGCTGGGGAGTAGGCTCATTTACCACATTTGTACACACACACACACATTGCCTGTAGAAATCTCAGTGCAATCACTCCACAATACTTATAGCAAGGAACAATTAAGGCTGGGTGGTAGGAAGGCCGGGTAGTGTTGGCACACGCCTTTAATACCAGCACTTGGGAGGCAGGCGGATCTCTATGAGTCTGAGGCCAGCCTGGTCTACAGATCAAGTTCCAGGCTGCACAGAGAAACCTATCCTAAAAAGAAGGAAACAGGAAGGAAAAAAAGAGAGAGAAACAATTAAGGATGCAGTCTCAAAGAGCATTAACATGTAAAAATTGAAGAAAAAATAACAACTACACAAAAAACATGCTAAGAAATTGTAGACAGAAGGGTTCATGGCAAAGGGTGCAGAAGGCAAGGAAGAAAGTTCATAGTTCATGTTTGGATGTCACAGGAAGGTCAATTAAGATGAGGATCACAAATGGTTTGCTTGGGCCGGTAATATCGCTCAATGGTCCATCACTTATTTAGCTCATAAGAAGTCCTAGGTTCAATCTCCCACACCACAAAAATAAACAAACAACAACAATGAAAAAGCACATAGTTCACAGGATGGACACAGTGACTTCTTTTAATATGGTGGTGGGGTGATTAACTGTTTACAGAGTTAAAATAAGGAACCAGAAACAAATGGACTTTCATTCATTTCAAGAGTCTCCTTATGCAGACTTATGCACAGTTAATGATGGGAGAAACAAATATAATTAAAGGTTACATAAAGGTATGATTAAAGAAGGGCTGTTAAAAGGAGATAGGACATAACTATTATAAGGCCCCCAAATGACAGTATGGCATCGAAGATAACACAATGCTGAAAGTACAAATCATAAATAGTTTAAACATCATCTTCATAGCTTTGATTTTCTCCAGTGATGTCTAAAGGAGTGATCATAGACATACTATAATTAGACATGGCAACTCAGAAAATAGGTTCCACAAGAGGACAGGTGAGTCGATTATCTGGGCATGCGTATAACTGAGTAAACTGAATGACCAGATCATATTACTAGAAACAACTTCAATGTCCCTCTACAGAGGAATGAATACTCTAACTGAGGTATATCCATACAACAGAATGTAACTCAAGAATAAAAGAACTAATATAGCTAGGTGTGGTGGCACACACCTTGAACCTTAGCACTTGGGAATACCATATTTTGATTCAGAATTTTTAGTAAATGTCTTTTTAAAAAGTTCCAGAACTAGAATGAATGGAAGCAGATCAGTAAGGAACTGATCAACTGAAGGGGCATAAGGAAACTGGGGGAATAGCAGAAATGTTTGTTAACATGATAAAGCAATATACACATGATTATATGCTTGCCAATTACTCACTGGGACATTTGGCACTGGTAAATTTTATTATGATTCAATTATATCATGTCAAATTGTAGAAACATGGGTAGTATGTTCTTCTATGAAATCCTCCCTAGAGTCAGTGGTGAAAGAGCTGTGTGTGTCAGTACATGGTGGTCACATGTCATTTCGTATCTGTGCAGAACTACCAAAAGTACAACCCAAAGGGGAACCCTAACGGAACCCACACACTTTGATGGTTAGTGTGTGTCAATGTGGGCTCCTCAGAGCGTTGGTGACGAGGAAGGCATTGCACATTTGGTCTACTTTCCTGGGAGCCTGCCGCTGCAGTGACTCAGTGAGTGCAGACGCTTGTTATGTGAGCTTGACAGCCCGAGCTCACGTCCTGAAACTGAGGTCAAGGTGGGAAGAGCTGACTCTACAAAGTTGTTCTCTGGTTCTGCAAACGCGTGTACACACAGAAGGCAGAGGCAGGCAGATCTCTGTGAGTTCAGGGCCAGCCTGGTCAACAGAGCTCCAGGATAGCCAGGACTACTCAGTGAAACTTTGTCCCGAAAAACAAACAAACAACAACAAAAAATTAAAGTCTAAACAATTGCTCCTTTACCTCATCTCATCTATCATCTCTAAATATAGTATAAAATTATTAACAAAGAGATAATTCTAAAAAGACAGCCAAGAAAGAAAGGGGAACCGCTTAATCTACTTCTCTAGCTCTTCGAAAGCAGATGTTTTACATCTTTTGTTTTGAACATAAAGACTCCAGGTTCCTCAGCATTTGGACTTGATCCAGTTAATTTTCCATGGGACTTCCAGGTCTCTGCAGAGACTGGTGACTCTCATACTAATATCTTATGTCTGGATGTTACTGGCTTCCCAGATTGTGTCATTGTCAGCTTCCCTGGCCCACAAACTCCCATACAGAACTTTTCTACTTTTATGATTAACTGTGAGTCAAATCTATTAAATCCTCTTTCATAAATATATACTCTAATGTTTCTACATGCTTTGCTGGATAATTTTGCCTAATGCACTAGTGCACATTTTTCTTGTCTAACAATTACAGAGATAAATTATACTCACCTAGGGAGATATGCTCCCCACCAATCCTTCCCTACCTGTGGTAGGTAGGAGAGCTGGCCCTGCTCCTTATGGTGCTACAGCAACAGCACTTAGAAGAGAAGTCCCTACAATATGCCTGGACAACAGAGTAGAGCTGGCCCTGATAGTGTAGGTGCCAGTGAGCTGGTCCCTGGGAGCAGGAGAGCAGGAGAGCAGGAGAGCAGGAGAGCAGGAGAGCAGGAGAGCAGGAGAGCAGGAGAGCAGGAGAACAGGAGAACAGGAAAACAGGCCCTGTCTCTTGCTGGAGTGGGTGAGCTGGCCAAGAAAGTGCTGGAGAGTTCACCTGGTGGTGAAAATGAGGGAGAGCTGGCCAGCTGACCAATCCAGTCATGGCCCAGAACCAGAGCTATGATTTGGCCCACCACAACATCCACCCCACCTCTAACTGTTGGAGCATGTGAAGGGGCCAGTCCTGCAGATCCAAAGCTGCAGGATCACCATGACATAGGACAACGGGATATTGAAGAGTCCCAGTGAGGGCTCAGTATTGATAGTGTAGCAGAAATCAGAGGCCTCTAACCAGATCACTGATTCCTCACAATGAACACTTGCAAGTAAGATGTATCAACTAAAGGATTTATTATGTGACATAATGTGTCACACTACAGCATCCATGATGAGATTTCTTTCTTTGAAATTTTATTTTATTTTGGGAGGTAGGTTACAAGGGCAGAGGGGGAATATGAAGGGTGGGATGCAAATGGACTTTGGGTGCCCATCCCACAATGAGGGATGCTCTCTCAGCCTGAACTCTTGGGGGAGGGCCTAGACCCTGCCCCAGATGAAATGACAAGACTCTGGAGATCCTCCATTGAGGGCCTCACTCTCCCCAGGGATCAGAGTGGGGATTGGACGGGGGACTGAGGGACCTGGTGGGAGGTAGGGAAGGAGAGGAGGGAGAGGGAGATGGGACTGACATGTGAAGCAAGCTAGTTTCTAATTTAAATTTAAAAAGGAAGAAAAAATATGAAGGGGTGGGGAGATGAATGGGATCAGGGCGTATGATGTGAAATCTATAAATAAATTAAAAAAAAATTTACACTCTCCTAATCTTTACATTCCTACCACTCCCAATTTTCTTAAAAATAAAAATAGCCTTGTCAAATTAGTCAATCATTACAACAAGAAATATATGACACAACTACCCAAACATAATAAAAATACAGAATTCTCATATAATCCCCTTTTTAAGGCAGTTTTATACATATACACAATAGGTACTAAAAACATGCGAAATTCTGCATTAACAGAATGTATCTTGGAAAAACGTAACTCCTAAAATCCCTGCTCCTGATCGCTGGCAATGCTAAACAGTTGTCATATACCTTTGTCACATGAACTGTGTCATCTGAAACAGTAAGCCAGGACACATTTCTCCTCCTTGAAGTGGATTCTTGTCAGGTATTGTCACAACAGAGAGAAAACGAAACAGAAAACTAGCTCCTGGAGTGAGACGGCTGTACTGTAACCGGGCCATGAGGTTTGGAGGCTTTCATAACTTGTTTGTGGGAAGAATGGTGTAGCTGTGGACTAAAGAAGCCCCAGAAAGCTGTGAGTAGCGAGGACTGAAATGTTCTGGGAGGAGAATGAAAGAGCAGAAAGCTGAGAGGCACTCGGAGAGTAAAAGCAGGCTCATGAATTTCAGAGGGTGAATAGGATTTCATTTGTGAATGGGCCTAGAAGCCAGTCATAGTATGTTTAGCAAAAATCTGGCTGTGATCTGCCTATGTCCTGAAAATTTGATTAAATGGATTACTTTGTTGGCAAAAGAAAATTCAAGACAATGTGACATGCAGTTAGTCTATGGCAAGCTTCCTGTTTACTTCTCAAGGTTTACTGTAATATAAAACACAAAGATGTGAAAATATCTTTTGTTGAGGAAAGGAGGTTTATTGATTAAAGTAATACAGCAGGGCCTATCATAGCTAAAAAATATTAAAAAGAAACCCCTGAGCTGTATATTAAAACAACAGGAGAGAAGTCTTTAGAGCAAGACTCCACTAAACAAAAGTAGCAGGGTTAGTAATGTGAACTAATTTCAAAACTTTTATTTGAAAAGATAGTCCCTGAACAAGGAAATCTTCCAGATATTTCTAATTAATGTTTTCTCTGTTACAGCCATATAGGCACTCTGAGGGTGCTGCAGCTACAGGCAATGAGGCCAGACCACATCTCCGACTGGCAGCCGAACTTGTCATTGCATAATTGATTCCAGGTTTACCGGCGTGCAAAATGATGCAAAGTTGGATACATTCATAGAGCCTGGCATAAAGGTCCCAGAAAGTCAGTGAGGTCAGGCAACATGCAAAAGGGTTAGGTACACTGCAAAAGGCTCTTGAGTGGACTATAAAGTCCAAGTGACAAAAGAGACCAGATGATATGCAAGATGTGATCAAGTTGAAATGTTTGTCATGCTGAACTTGAGGTATTGAATGGACTCAATCCAAGAGTGAAGCCCTACACTCTGCACAGAAGTACAGAGGTGGGCTACCCAGCCCATTAAAGCTCAGATGATACCATCACAAGCTGTAGGGACAGAACACAGTTGTGTTTCAGCTCTAGTTGTATCTTTTCCTTGCTATCACTTTATCCCACTTAGCATTAATTGTCACCTTGATACAGCCTAAAATTACATGAAAAAAATAAGTTTAAATTGAAGAACTGTCTTTATCAGACTGCTCCAAGGGCATGATTATTAACTGACAGAGGAGGGTCCAGTCAATTGTGGGTGGTATCATTCTAGGCAGGAGGTCATGGGTTGTCTAAGAAAGCTAGCTAACTTAGAGGTCATGTTTCCTGCTTCAAATTCCTGCATGAGTTTGTAGCAACTGAATGTCCCCAGTGATGGATTGGCAAGTGCAATTCAGATAAGCCCCTTTTCCCCCTCCACTAAGCTGCTTTTGGTCAGAGTGTTCCACACAACAACAGAAAGGAAAATCAAATACCCTTCCTATCTGTTGGAATGTAGATGTTTATTTTGTGCATTGCACACTGGAAGTATGTAATTTGCTTTGAGTCTTAGATAAGACTTGTGAAAAGCATCAGAACTGTAAGACCATGAAGACTTTTGCAGTCTTACTGAATTTTATACTATGAGGTACACAGAAGTGATGGGGGATGTCCTTCTGCATGTGGTCAATATATGTTTCTCTTATTGGTTGATGAATAAAGATGTTTTGGCCAGTAGACAGGGCAGAGTATAGGCGGGGCTACCAAACTAGGAGAATTCTGGGAAGAGGAACACAGAGAGTGAGTTGCTAGCAAGACAACTACCAGGAAGTAGCTACCAGGAAGGTAGGATTCCCAGGCATTCTCTGGTAAGCCAAGACCAAGCGGAGACACATAGATTGGTGGAAATGGGTTAATAATTAAGAGAGCTAGCCAATAAGAAGCCTTAGCCATTGGTCAAACAGTTTATAATTAATATAAGCTTCTGTGTGTTTATTTGGGACTAAACAGCTGTGGGACCAGGAGGGACAGAAACTTCCGTCTACACGGAAGCCTATGTGAGTCTGGGCCCCTTTGTGCTGGGGGAGAATGTTACGGTTTGAATGTAAAGTCCCACAGCTCACGTGTTTGAACACTTGGCACTCTTAGAGTTGCTGCTTTGGATGGTTGTGGAACTGACAGAGGGTGAGAACTACTTGAAGAAGCATGTTATTTGGAAGCAGGGCTTGGTGGTTACAGGCTAGTTCCTTCCTTCCCAAGTTCTCTCCTCTTCCTGACTGCTGATGCCATAAGGAGGTGCCACATGCTCTCCCCTGCCATTATGACAGATCTTCTCAAATTATGAGGTGGGGTGGGGGGATAATCTTCTCTCATATGTACACACACCAGGATAAGTTGAAGATATACTAAATATATATTCTGTTAAAATGAGGAAGCAATAATAAAATGAAATAAACTAATATCCACAGCGTCTAGAGAGGTGAGCAAGAGGGAGGGAAGTGGGAGAGAGAAAGAAGGAGAAAAGGAGGGAAGAGGGAGGGACGGAAGGAGGAAGGCAGGCAGGCACAGAAACTGATTTGTCAGGAATACAGGTAGAAGTACCTTTAGATTTGTATTCAAGTACCTAGACCAGACAAGGGAGAAACATTTTTTAAAATCTTACAACATGGAAGATAAAACTCACTGTCTTTTGCATGTCAAGTAAGTATTTAATTATCCCTCCAGCCCCAAATATACCAATTACTGATAGCAAACAACCCAGATCCACTTCCTACACATTCTCAGATTAAAATGCTGTGATTTTACATTTGCTTCTGGGTGGTACTGGAGACAAAGAGAAAGGGTGCCCTTTTATGGCAGTGCATGTTAGCATTAAGCATTCAAAATCAAGGATTTAGGTTGGTACTGCAAAGACCAAAGGAATTCAGTAGTATGGAAAGGGAATGGCATTGGCTTCCAAAGTGAACCCTCCAGAAGGAAAAGCATGTCAGAAAGACTGTGGTGGCAGAGGGTGTGAGTATGCTCCACAGCGAGTACGAATGGCTACGGTAAGAGGGTTCCACTCATCTGTTCTCCCTGGACAGTGTTCACAGGAAAGGTAACAGCTATAGTGCACATGCTGTTCTAACAATGAGCACCTGAGGACTGCCAATACCATGGAATAGCTAACACATTTTAAGTTGAAGGAACCAAGGCAGCACAGCCAGTATTTACCAGTATGCACCAAGAATAAGATGACACCAGGGACATCAGGAAAATGAGAATACAGCAGAGGAGCTTAAAGAGAACCTAAAGTAGAATCTAGAAACATATAAGCAAAGTTTTGAAGTACAAACATATTGAGTAGATGAGGTGAGAGCTAGGTATATCAGTGAGCTGGAAAAATCAAGGGGGAAAGGACAGAAGAAACAAAACATTAAAAGAAAGAACTTTAAACACAAAGCTTATAATCTCAGTGGAGAGCAGTTTTCCTGAAAAGGTAAAGTAGAGAAACAGTAATCAGGGAGATAATCAGTGAGAATATCCCCAGAACTGAAGATAAGCATATATACTGAGAGCTACATAAATCCGTGAGAACCCGTGTCAAGTCAAAGGAAAAATTAAACAAGACAAACAATTGAAAAATAATCATGTGAAATATCAAGGGTAGAAAAGTAGGCCTAAAAGTTATCAGAGAAACAGCTGCTTAAAAGCGTCCTATCTCATTAGCAACAGCGAAAGGAAGATGACAGAGCAGAATCTTCACAGTACAACGGGAAATGAACAAGTGAGCACGGAAACAAACCCTTCACATGTATACTTCTTCATGCGTACAAAGTTTTTTGTTTTTGTTTGTTTTTTGAAAGGCAGAGAAAGACAGACAGTGAGAGAACCTAAAATTGGGTAGATGGGGAGGAAAAAAATCATGATAAAATATATTGTATGAAAATCAATTAATTAAAAATAAAGAAAAGGAAGGCTTACAGGCTAGGGAGCATCACAGAAGAGGCAGTGGAAAGAATGGGAAAGTGCTGTGAAATCTGTCTTTAGAACAGCAGTTCTCAACCTGTGTGTCATAATACTTTGGGGTCAAATGACCCTTTCACAGGGATTGTCTAAGACCATTGGGAAACACAGATATTCACAACAGTAGCAAAACTATAGTTAGGAAGTAGCAATGAAAATAATTTTATGGTTGGGGTCACCACAGCATGAGGAACTGAGTTAAAGGGTCGCAGCATTGGGAAGGTTGAGAACCACTGCTCTAGATGACATGGCTATGGAATTCACGAACTCACAGCAGCTGTGGTTACCTATACAAGACCTTTGTAAAATCAACTCAGCCACAGATGAAGTACTTATCCACAGGCCCTACCCCATAATGAGGAACTATTGGTAGTACAGGGTTGAGCTTCGTATTGGCATAAAAACAGACAGGTGGATTAATGAAATAAAAACAAAGATCCTGATATAAATCTACACCCCTATGGACACCTAAGTTTTGGCAAAGGAGCCAAAATTATACAATAGAAAAACTAAAGCATCTTCAATAAACGGTACTAGCATAACCGGATGTTGGCATGCAAATAGATCCGTATCTATCGCCATGCACAAAACTCAAGTCCAAGTGGATCAAAGGCCTCAACATAAAGCCAGTTACACTGAACCTGACAGAAGAGAAAGGTCACAAATACAGATTGATTTCAGATATTAAGAAAGTAATTGGAGAATGTGTGTTAAAAACATAGATGGCCAATTAAACCTGTAACTATTTTCTATAATATACTCTCAAAGGGAAAAAACCTTATATTGAATACCTTAAGAAACTTACAAAGTTACCAGTTATAAGCCTATAATCCACCTGTAATAAGTCTAACAGAAACACCTTGACGCCCATGCTACATGAAAGCAGGCTCCACAGGGAGATGAACTGACAGAAGCAATCCTCAGTTGCTTTGTGAACAAAAGATCAAAAGACATTTGGGGCACACCACAACTAAGAGCTATTGAGAATTTTAACTATTTAGATGATTATCCCAGAACTTAATACATTTTTTAGGTAAGTGACTTAATTTTCTAATTGGCTTAACTGGCTGTTTTAAAATAATTTTATTTCTAATACACTTTTCAAGAAATACAGTTTTACATATCTACATTCAAACATTTATTTCCCCTTTTTTCCTCTAAAATTCTTTGCTACTTAAAAGTACTGAAAACAAAAAGTATATTAGGAAGAAAATTTAGCAATTTAAGAACTTATTTCTCTAATATGAATATCTAGATTGTCATACCTATTTCAACCCTTTAGAAAGAAAATGTAAAATAATGATGTAATTTCACCTTTGGCATAAAAGATACCAATAAAAGACATCAGAAAACAGGTTAATAAACAAGATATATGAAAACATAATCTGTACATTACTTTTGAACACCTTCAATAACTTTTATTATATACAGACCGCTACATCATAATTCTTTTACATCATTCCAGATCTTAACTTGTAAGATTGACAGGTTCAAAATCTCAAGAAAAAAATATCATACCACATGTCCTTCGGCTCGGGCTTTATTCTGCATAGCTTCTCGCTTACGCTGTAGGAATTCTTCTACTTGCTTAGCTCTCTCTACAGCTAGCTGTCCTTTTTGCCTATTGTGGACAAATCACAGTCAGCTATCTTGAGCATTAAATTCCAAATTAAAATATTTATCATTTGCTTTTTCCCCCTTGTAGAACATGAAAGCAGAAACAAAATAAACACTTTCTCTGTAAAGAAGAAATTAGTGTGTGTGTGTATATTGGTCTCTATTGTCTCAATCACATTACTTACTATTTTTAAATAAGTACAATCTTAACACTACCTCAAAATCTCGACAAGATTCATTTTGTATTCATATGGTATGCTTTGTGTTCCATAAAATAGAAAAGTAACACTAGTTATTGGCTTTAATTTTTCCCTGTAACATTTTGGCATCTTTTGCTGACACTTATGAAAGGATGTAAACATGCTGTGTATAGACATCAAATTAAAGTGGTAAACGTTTACTGAACATTTACTCCATGTTGTGTTGGTTATCATGACAAACATATGGGTAGAAACAAACACGCAGAAATATCCCAGATCTAGTAATCAGGAAAACTCACAGCACAACATCAAGTGGGGTTAAATCTGGAGAAGAGCAAGAAGGACGAGCAAGTTATTGTCTGGGTTCTACTTGCACTGTGGCTAGTATGGCATATAAACTTCCTGTAGCTTTTTTGTGGGGGCAATAACTAAGTTATGTTCTGGGGGGAAAAGTCATGAAATAATGCCTTTTCTGTTACTATTTCCCAGTAACATTTTAAAAAGTCTAATTCTCATTCTACAAATAATCATTTCTTCAACTTTTTTAAAGCAACAACTGAAACACAAACATATTTTAATTAAGAAATTTATCTGTAAAAATATAAAATCTGGGACTGGAGAGATGACTCAGAGGCTGCTTTTATAGAGACCTAAGTTCCACTCCTCGCACGGGTGCGAGATGGCTCAAAACCACCAATCATTCCAGCTCCAGGGGATTTAACACCTCTGCCTTCCACAGGCATCTGCACTTATCCACAGACACATTAAAAAGTAAGTCTCTGAAAAGAAGAGTCTAAAATTTACTGCACTATTTCCCCATGAATGATAGCAGTCTGCGGTCCTTTACTTTACATATTATTTAAAAGAAATTCTTTAGAACTTCCATCACAGGACTTTTCTAGGATTAGGTAATATCTATAACTGCTTTAAGAGCCAATTACTATGATGTTCAGTTATTCCAGATGGTTACTGTAGATCCACATGACATTTCTGAAATCCAAGCTATGCTAGCTTGAGTAGGTTTGTAATAACAAGAGATTAGTTCATGCCTCTGAAGTGCACATATGCTATCCGCTCGCAGACATATTAGAATATACTATAAAACTGAGATCAGTTAAGGGCATCTGGTCTGAATTCAGCATGCTTCTGCATACATCCAGGTAAGCCAGCATCCTGTTCTGCTACTTCCCTGTTTATGTAAGCTGGAGTTCAAAGAGGGTAGACAAAGTATCAAGTATCATGCTGGGACATGTCATCTGAAATGGATGACTACATGGTGAGGATCTTTTTGAGGGTCCTGGAAGTATACACCACCACCTGCAATTAGATACAGCCCCCAACCTCTCTGCTTTGCAACATGATGGCACTGACTTCAACCTTCATAGAAGCAAAACGTGTTTAATTTGCCAGTCCAAGACATGGTCTATGTAGTGTTTGCCAGTATGACACGCCAACTAGCAAACACTATTAGAATTATTGCACAAAAATACCACGATCACATGTATAGTGGTCTTGATCTATAGGTTTTCACACTGCTTATGTATACATGACACTATCTGCTCAATGTATTTAAAAGTGCAGCTACATTCAACAGCTATTTCCTTAGTTGTTTAATTACGCTGGTTTTATATGACTGGCTGCTTTCAAAGACACTTAAAATCTTTGATGATTGTTTACACATGATTTCTCCTTTCTTATGATTTATTAAACAAAGAATTATTAACTGTCAACTATCTGTCATAATATATCAACCTGTGAAGACGTAAAGATGACTGTACTGGTTGCTTTTTACATCAGTGTGACACAAGCTAGAATCATCACAGAGGAGCGAGTCTCAAATGAGCAAATGCCTCCATAAGATCAGGTTGCAAGCCATTTTCTTAATTAGTGATAGATGGGGGAGGGTCAAGCCCATTGTTGGGTGGTACCTTCCCTGGGTTGGTGGTCCTTCGTTCTTTAACAAAGCAGGCTAAGCAAGTCATGGGAACAAGCAAGTAAACAGCACCCCTCTAAGGCCTCTGCATATGTCTGCCTCCAGGTTCCTGCCCTGGCTGCTTTTGATGATCAACTGTGATGTGGAAGTGTAAGATGAATGAATCCTTTCCTCCCCATGTTGCTTTGGTCATGGCGTTCATCATAACCATAGTCACCCTAACTATACAATGACTAAAACAGATTTCCAGGATACAGTGTTTAACTGATAAAAATCAACCATTTTGAGTAGTTTTATGACTTATATTACAAATCTAGAAACTACACTTATTTTCTACACGCATTTACCTTTTCCAACTTCATATATGCCCTGAATAATCTATAACACATATTCTTATGTATTGGTGCTCAGATTCTCGTTTTTTGCTATTCTTAAAGTAGTAAAACTGCTAAACTGTGGGCACAAATTAATACAGAAGGCTCAAGGGGGTGAGGAGAAAATAATTTACTTATTATTCATTCTTTCCATTAAACTCTATTAAGAATTCAGGTGGAGTGGTCAGGTGCGGTGGCACATGCCTTTAAACCCAGCACTCAAGAAGCAGAGGCAGGCTGATCTCTGAGAGTTCAAGGACAACTTGATCTACACAGTGAGTTACAAGACCATCAAGGCTATGTAAAGACATTGCATAGTTGTTTGAATGAAAATAGCCCCCACTGGTTCATAGAGAATGACACTACTTTAAAGGATTAGGACATGAGGTCTTGTTGGAGGAAGTGTGTCACTGGGGTGGGCTCTGGGGTTCAGAAGTTCAAGCCAGGCCCAGTGGCTCCTCTCTTCCTGCTGCCTCTGGATCCAGATGTAGAATTCTTAGCTCCTTCTCCAGCACTATGTCTGCCTGCATAGTGCCATGCTTCCCATCATGATGGTATGGACTGAACTCTGAAATTGTAAGCCAGCCCCAATTAAATGCTTTCCTTTATAAGAGTTGGCTTGGCCATGGTGCCTCTTCACAGCAACAGAACAGTGACTAAGACACCCTGTCTCAAAACAAAGCAAGTGAAAAAAAAAAAAGAAAAACTAAACAACAGCAAAAAGAAAAAAAGAATTCAGATGCAAAGATACTGAACATCATCACTTAGTATTAGGAAAACATCACCCTATATTAACAACAGAAGAACTACATGCATACAACTCAGAGATAAATACTAGGAGGCTTTGAGACTAGGACAACAACATACAAAGATGTTAAAATAGACTAAGAATTGTGGTAGAACAGGAATAAGGACATCAGCAGCTATGGTGTTGACAGGGAAGAACAATTGTGTTCTTTCATTGGGAACAGTTACTCAAGAAAAGTGTCTATGGCCAAATTATCCTCAATTAGGTTTCACATTTAATTTTTATTTTCTATTTTACAGAACTATACCAAGGCCATAATAATGACTAGGTTCTATGTGCTCAAAGTGGACAAAGGCAAAGTTATTCTAGGCAAGAGAAGGTACAGATGAACAAAGGTAAGAAAAGCTCATCTTATCACCTTGCCTCTTCTGCAGGAATATCTTTAATGGGAAAAAGTAGGTAACATGCAAGAACAGATGATAATGTAAGCAGAAGCATGAAATTCTGATAAAAATATACAAACAAAATGTCTAAATCCAAATGGACTACAGTGGAAATGCAGAATCCCTCTGAGCAGCTCATTAGCAGACTGGACAAGACTGCAAAAAGAAACCCTAATCTTGAGGGTATGGTAGAAGACATTTCCAAAACTGAAAGAAAAAGAAAAGACCAAAACAAAGAGAACATATAAGAACTGTGGGACAATTACAAAAGGCGCAACATGCATGCTGTGGAGACATTAGAGAGACAGAAACATCATTTAAACAATAATGACCCTGAATTCCTTGGATTCGTGTCAAACACTAAACCAAAGATCCAGAGAACTGAGAACAAGCAGCAGAAAATGCAAAATACACAAACAGAAAAACCCTACCACAGCCAAGCTTTGGGAAATCAAACATAAAGTCTTGAAAGAAGAAAACGCATATGTATATTAAGAGCAGATAAAAATTACATTTAACTTCTCCCCAGAAAGGACACAAAGAATAAAGTGAGGGAATTATTTAACTGCTGAAAAAAACAAACAAAAATCTTAACCTCTGTACTCTGTAATATTTATTCTAACAAAAAGTGAGAGAAAAACTTTCTCTGACAAAACCTAGAGAAATCTGTTGTCATTATACCTGCTTTAAAGACAAGTTAAACGAAGCTCTTCTGAGAAGTAAAATAAAGCAGCAGCGGCGTATCAAGAAAGGAAGAAGTGAAGATAAAGTTATCTCACTTTCATCTAGCTGACATTAGCTTGTTTACAGGAACAGCAGGGAAGCATTTGTTTATGCATATCCATGCACACCTAGATGTGACATAAATGACAGTAATAACATAATGAATAGTAGGGAGAAATTAGAAGCATTTTGAGGTTATGAGGTATAAACATAATATAAAAGAGGACTCTGGTTTGTTTTACATGTGTATCGCAAAATCTAAGGCATCATCAAAGAAAAAGTTTACAAAGAAGCATGTAATTGATATATTAAGAACAGGATCACATAAAGTGCTCAATTTAAACCACAAAAAAAAGAACTATGAAACTAAAAAATGAAGTACAAAAAAAACATGGCATGAAAGAAAAAAACATAACAAATATGGCACACACTAACCAGAATATATCAACAATCCCTTTAGAGACTGTCAAGAGTGGAGGTGTCAAAAAGAAAACCCCATTAATTATAGACTATAAAAAAACCCACCTTAAGTTTGAAGACACATGTAGAGAAAAAAAAAAAAACAGAAAGTCATGTTTATTCGGAAATCTATAGTACCACAAATAAATATTATTCAAAGTCTAAAATCAACCATCATTTTTAATGTAGGAAAATAGAGTGAGAAAAGTCATTAAATACAAAGAACGTAGAAGGAAAATAATAATTACAGTTGTAATTGGGTGTGATGGCACATGCCTGCCATCTCAGGAGTCAGGACATAAGAGGCAAAAGGATCCAAGTTCTAGGGACAGTCTCATGGGACCCTGACACTAAGAAACAAACAAGGCAAGTCAATGAAACTGTAAGTAAGTCAATAGATTACAAACAAAACAACAAACAATCCAGTAATTCCAAAGCTGGTTATTTGAAAAGATGAAATAATTCAGTAAGTCACCAACAAGGTGAAGAATAAAAGAGATGAGATATAAATTACTAATGTCTAATATAAAAGATATCATTGGTATAGTTACAGAGACACTAGAATAGTAAATAAGTATCACTCATAAATATAAGCACAAAAATCCTCAATAAAAAAAGAGAATTAAACCCAACAATGTATATAAAAGATGAAATAGAATTCATCTCAGGCACATAAGGCTGGTTCAGATTATAAAATCTAGCATATAAAATCTATTACATCAACCAACTACATAAGGTAATATGAGCATATTAGTACTTTAAACATATCTATAAAATTGAGCATTCATTTAGGAAAACAGTGGAAGAAAACCTGTTAAAAGAACTCTATAATTTCATTAACCAAAAGTTAGTGTAATGTATTAAGTTTGTTGTTTGTTGGAGACAGGCTCTCCCTGGAACTTGCTATGTAAGCCAGGCTGGCACCAAACTCAAGAGATTTACCTCCAAAATGCTAGAATTAAAGTTGTGTGTCACCATGTCCAGCCAGTTAGCATAATACTTAGTGATGAGAAGCATGGATCAGAATATTTGTTTCTTGTCACTGTTTTGTCAACATATTGGGGTACTATCTAATGTCAGAAGGAAAAAACATGTAAATATTGAGAAAGAAGAAATAAAACTGATTTTGTTCACAGATGACATGACTGTCTAAGGACAAAAAGAATTTCTGAATTTAGTAAGAGATCACAGCAAGAGTACATCAGCCAACTGCCTATATGCATCAACATGAATAAGTGAAAGTTGATATAAAATCCATTACTATTTATATTAGTGACCCCTAAAATGAAATAGTAGACACAGATTTAACAACACACAAAGAGCTATATGAAGAAAGCATTAACAGTCTGCTGAAAGATAACAAAGAACGAGGAAGATTTCAGACATAATAGGAAGATTTCATACTGTCAACATGTCAATTCTTCCCATACTTATCGGTGTATTCACAATTTGAGTCAAAATCTCAGCAAGTTAACTGTTAGCTTTGTTGTTACGAACAAACTGATCTAAAATTTATAATGGAGAAGAAATAACCCAGGATAAGCTACTAAGTACTGAAAGAAGAAAATCTGGAGTAATGAACCAAACAAATTTTAAGATTTACTCTACAGTGTCTGTAATATATACACTGTGGTTATTGGTCACAGAATAGACAAATAAATTAGGAACACAGTTCAAAGTAAGCAACAGCCAATTGATCTTTGATCAAAGAACATAGTTAATTTGAGGAAAACATGATTTATCTTTTCAAGATATATTATGGAACAACTGGATATCCACATGCAAAAGAAAAATAAACCTAGATACTAATCTTACATCCTTCACAAAAGTTTCACTCAAAATGTATCAGAGACCTAAAAGTAAAATATTAACCTATAAAACTCCTAGAAAACAACAGAGGAAAAACACACGGCTGAACTTGGGCATGAAGATAACAACTTAGTGAATAAAATTTATTTATTTATTTATTTGCATGTATATTTGAGCGTGCACACACACACAACAGGCATGTGTGGAGGTCAGAAGATATCTACCATATGAGTCCTGGGGTTCAAACACAGGTCCACAGGCTCAGTGGCAGATACCTTTACCTGTTGAATCATCTTGCAAATCAGTAACAAGTTTCTAGATATTACACCGAAGAGAGGCTACATTAAAATGACAACTGTCTATTCTGTGGAGGACAATATCAAGGGAATGAGAACACAAGTCACAAATTGGGAGATGATATTTATGAATGACATCTAGAGTGAGAATATAGGTCAGCGGTCAAGTGCCTATTGTGCCTTGTGCTTAATTTTCCATCTGGTGTAGTTGGAGGCATAACTAATAAGTAACCATTATCCTAAACTCAACAACAACAACAAAAATAAAAACACAATTAAAAACTAGGCAAAAGACCAGATGGTGATAGCACACACCTTCAATCATACCACTTGGGAGGCAGAGGCAGGCAGATCTCTGAGTTCAAGGCCAGCATGGTCTACAGATCAAGTTCCAGGGCAGCCAGGGATACACAACAGAGGAAACCTGCCTCAACTTTCATCATCCCCAAAAGCAAAAACCATAAACAAAAAATTTGCCAAAATGCTTATGCAGAGGTAAGAAGTATGGAAAGGATGTTCAACATCATGCAAGGCAATTGCAATTAAAACAAGATGTCATCACACACCAAGTAAAATGGCCCCAATTCAAAACACTAATTCAAAATGCTGGAGAGAATATGGGGAAACAGAACTCTCACTTACTGCTGGTGAGAATGCAGAACAGGACAAGTTTGGAAGAGTTCTGTGGTTTCTTACAAAACTTTATATTCATAACTGCAATAACTTGCATGCAATCAAGGTGCCTTCACCAGGCATCTGTGGAAATGAACTATCAAGTCCCAAAAAGAGATGGACTTAAATATAGAGTGGGAGGCACCAATATGAAAAGGTGACACTTCAGGATCCCAACTAAACAGAAGTCTGGAAAAAGTGAAGCAATGGGCAGAAAAACAAGTCATTCTCAAGGTTATTTAAGAGGGAAGGGGAAAAGGTAGAATAGAAATTTTCTGGGTAGTGACCCTATTTTGAATGGTATTGCAACAGTAGTTATATGCGATTATACCCCCATACACTATCAAGAGTGTGTTTACTAATGAACAAGGCAGATTTTTTAACTGTAATAAATGTTATTACTCTGTTAAGGATACTGAAATAGAGAATGTACATATGTAGAACACTCTGAACTTTTACCCAGTATTACTGGAAACCTAAAATTGTTTTAAAAGTCAAGTCTATTAATTTAAAATACAAAGAAAATGTACAAATTACTGAATGTAGGGTAAAAACCTCATACAAAATTGGCCTAGGATAGGTAAATAACTCAGTAGTACCTATCATGCTGAAGAACTGGGTTCAATTCATCGCATTGCAAAGATAATATATGCTTTGTCACTGAACAAAATTATGCATGTAATTTGAGTGTATAGCTTTCTTTCCTCAAAGTGGGGGTGGGGTGGTGGTGGTGGTGGTGGTGCTGGTAGTGATATTATAGCTAGTTTCACACCTCAGGCTTCTGCAAACAATTTATAATGTAATCATAACATTATCTTACGTTTATTTTTACCATAACCTTTCTATAAAGTGAACAAAGAGACCAACATGTTATACAAGTTCTCTATAATTAAGCTATATCTCCTCCAATACAATTATTTTCATAAAACATACTCATATATTTTAATTATTAAAAAAGAAATGAAAGATTTTTTAACACTTAAAAACTACAAGAAAAGGATAACTAAAATTTCATAGTGTCTCACCAGAGTGTTTGACAAAAGAAATGGGACTTGCTAAGCAAGCACATATGCATACTTAAAAGAAAAAAATTATACAAATTACAGCTATTGTTGATTATCAAGTTAATTCAATGGAAAAATTGATGAAAAGGAAGAGGAAACATTTTAAGACAAAAAAGAGAAAAGTGGGAATGAGGAAAGGCCAAAGAGTAGATAAGCTTTAGAGTTTTATGAAAAGTGTGATTCTCTTTAAATTTATGCTTTGCTTTATTCAAATTATTATAACCATATGTTGGCAGACAGTTATTACACCTTCCTTTAAACAGTATGTTCTGTCTAACATTAAAAGAAGCCACAATAATCTGGCTGAAATGAAGAGCTACACATTTGTCATAATGTAATCAAGGGTCAAATGCTCACTTGAAGATTTACAATATCTAGGGAGCAAAAACTGTTCTGTGTAAACACTGGAAAAACATCTACAAGTGTAGATATGATAAAAGACAAGGGCTGGAGAGATGGCTCAGCCATTAAAGGCTAGGCTCACAACCAAAAAGATAAAAGACAAAATTATACACAGGATGACTGCATGAATCAGCACAGTCTAACCTGTTTGCAATGGCTTGTTTAGACATGGCCTTCAGCCTTTCAAAGTTTTTCTAATAGCATCAGCATCAGGGAAATGGTGGTGACCTGCCCCCCACTGGGAAATCCTGGACAAACTCCAGTTGGAACTCCTCTGTAGATAACTACTCACAGTGATTTTCATCACTTTCTCTGAAGCAAAGCACAAGCAACTTCAACAGAGCACAGCCATACCTTTCTGGGAGCCGTCGACCATATATTTCTCCTTTCCATCTTGCTTCATTATCTTCTGCTCTCAGTCGCTGCATTTGGTCAAAAATGGCATGGTAATGTTCATACTGCCCTCGAGAAGAACAAGGTGATGGAGAGAAAGCCCCTCCACTGCCAAAAAAGGGAGTCTAGGGATTAAACAAAGAGCTCTTACATGCCATATTTACCTCATAGGGCCCAAGAGGCCTGAGCCACCCTTAAAAGAAAAAGTCAGTTTCAATGCTTAACTTTAAAAATAACGATTACTCAGTTTTAACATATTAAACACATAGCCAAAACACATACTAAAATGTTTTCCTATATAAGTAATCTGTGTTCCCATAGTAGTCTTCCTACTAACAGTAAAGTATAACAATGTGACAAAAACATTAAGATGTCACTAAATTCATATAAATGAGGAAAAACATAAACTTGATTATGAAGCTTTTGAAACATGCTTAGATCCTACATTTTGTATGAGTCAGTTCTACCAAGTTTAATTATGTATGTTTAGAACTCAAACAGAATTTGATTATATCAGTTAAAATTTTTATTTAAAAAACGTGATTTTTGATACACTACAAATCTATTCACCAAGTAGATATGAAGGTAAAAAGATGGCTTAAAATATATTTCATATGCAAACAGAAGAAGGAAAAGATAGCTACTCTTAATATTTTTCAAACAAGTTGGAAAAACCCATGAAAGTAAAGCAGCGTTCCAGTCATATGGTGAGTGAATAAATGGATCAAGTAGTTACACTCTAACTAACGAGATTCACAAACCAGACAAAAAAATGGCCATAGGTAAAAATCTATTTTATTTTAAAACTCTTGGAGATAGATATTATTTAACCCAGTCTTGATAATAGTATTTTTAAAAACACACAGAAAAGACTCAAGGTAACTGAAATAAAATATGCATATGTTTTGTGTGTATGCTGCAATAGGGAGAGGAAGGAAGTGTGAGCATGAACACTATTATAAGGAAGATAAGTAGAGTATTTATTACACCCTGAAAAAGAAAGGAGCGAGAGCTAAGCACTACTGGGTCTGGGAAGAATGAACTCATGAAATAAACAACAGAAAGCATTTTAAAACTTACCAGTGTACAGAAACATTTTAAGATCATTAAATTAACACTACACACACACACGCAGAAATGAGAGACAGGAGCAGAAAAACTGGTTAGAGGGCTGCTGTATGACAGCAAGGTAAGAAAACAGGAAGAAAGGGTGTAAATGAAAAGGTAAATGCTGAACAGACTTGGGGATTTCCTGTAGAAATGACCAAATGAGAAAGGTCAGAATCTAAGGACTCAAGACAGAAGAACTCATGATTAGGAAAGCCGTTAGAAATGGCTAAGAGATGAGCGCAAATGAAACAAGTGAAATACTACAGAAATCTGGTGGAAGAAGTTCACTGAAAAGAGAAAAGTCAATGACCTCATATGTAGAGGTTAACAGCACTGAAATCAAGAGAGAAAAGTTGAGTGGTGGCCTTTTAAAACTACTCATATTAGAACAGTGAGGTGGTGGGGACTCACACCTTTAAGTCTAGTACTCCGAAAACTGAGGCAGGCAGATCTTTGAGTTTGAGGTCAGTATGGTCTACAAAGTGAGTTCTGGGACAGCCAGGGCTACACAGAGAAACCTTGTCTCAATTCCACACCCCCACCAAAAACCCAAAACTAGTATTAGAATCAACTAAAAGAAGTTTCTTGGAAATCCAAGGAGAGAATTGTCTTAATCTCTTGATATTGTATAAGCAATTTAAAAAATCAATTCAAGAGAAGTTAGTAAGTGACATTAGATAACAAATTAAAAGTTGGCAGAAATCAGAAAGATATTTAAGTGGTAAGTTCTATCACAGAGGTCTTCTCATATACCCCATACACCCTCAAGATTTGTACTGTAAGGGGCTGGAGAAATGGCTCAGGGAGTAAGAGGGTGTGCTACTCCCCCAGAGGAGCAGAGTTTGGTTTCCAGCACCCATATTAAAGTGGCTCAGAACCACCTGTAACTCCAGCTCCAGGAAATCTGATACCCTCTTTAGGTCTCCACCCACTAACTCACCTCTACATGTACATACACAGATACAAAAATAAAGATTTAAAAATATTCACTTTAAGAGTCAGAATTCATGCTTCAGAGATGGCTCTGAGGTTAAGAGCACTGGCTGCTCTTCCAGAGGTCCTGAGTTCAAGTCTCAGCAACCACAAAGTGGCTCATAGTCATCTGTAACGAGATCTGGTGTCCTCTTCTGGCATGCAGGCAGACATGCAAACAGAACACGGTATACATAATAAATATTTTAAAAAGTCAGTTCTGTTACAAGGTGGTCACATCTTCTCCAAAACTGATCTTCAGTTCAATGGAAAGACTTTGACTTTAAATAATTCTAATGTTTCTTTCTAGTAAAGTGAAACCGGTAAACATCTCTGAAGATGCCTACACAAAATGTCAAAATACTGTGTTAGAATGCTCTAAAAATCACCTTTACTGAGGCACAGCTTACAAACAATAAAACTTACCGATTACAAGCACAGGTCTGTGACTATTTTCACCATTTTATTTTGTGTTTCTATCTTGTGTGTCTGTGTGCTAGGGAGCATGAGTGGAGGTTAGAAGAAGTCAGAGGTCAGAGGTCAGAGGAGTCAGTTTTTTCCTTCCACTGTGTGGATCCTGTGGACCTCACTCACATTATCAGGACTGATGGTGAGTACCTTACACACTGAGCAACCTCTCTGGTACTAGTTTGATGAATACTGATGAATGAGCAAATTCATGTAACCGCTGCCACAACCACAATTACTCCAAGATACAGCCCTCCTGCTCCTTAGTCAATGAAAAACCACTGATCTGCCTTTTATTTCTATGGTGTGGATGGATTTGCATGCAGATTCTACCTTGAATCTTCTTTAAGTCAACAATTATTCATTTTTTCTTTTCTAGTGCTAATTTTCTTTTTTTTTTAATGTTCTTAATTGAACTAGAACTATATCACTTTTCTCCCCTCCAGCCCCGATTCCTCTCCAAAATTGATAGCTTCTTTTTCTTTGCTGTTCTGGGTGTGTGCCTGTGCCTATGTGTGCATGTCCTGCGTCTGTGTGTGCATACAGTTTCAGGGATGACCTCTCTCATTGGGCAACCAGTAAGGGGGCTCATCTCTGGGAGAGGTAACTCTCCTTCTTCCAGCAGTCCAGTTGCCTGTACTTCTTTGTCTTGGGGTAGGACCCCACAAAATTTCTCTCCTTCCACATAAATATATACACTGATATTGCCAATGTTCTGACCTAATTTATGCAGTCATTTCTAGGAGAGACAGTCTATAATGAATCTTAATCCTCCTGCTTCTAATAAGGTTCTCTAGTACTGAATTTAAGGCCACTCAAGATTACATGAGACCCTGTCTCAAACATAATAGGAGAAAACCAAGCAAACAAAACTATTCTAAAACTAAAACAAAAAAGCCAGAAGCAGCCAAGAAGTCTTGGATTTTGCAATTGTCCAATGAAGTCAGATATTTATACTTTCAAGTATCATTGTCTATACATAATACAATTACAAACTTTGTATTATCTTAATTTTCAGTTTTCATTCATCTCTCCTTTGGGAATTTCCTTACTTTGACTCATATTACACTGTAACTCCACGTCCTTAGCAACTATGCAGAAATCAAACAGCCTCACATAGTAAATATTTTAAACTTAGGAATAGGTACAGGCAGTAGCAGAATTTACTTTTTATTGTGGAAGCATTATAGAATTCTATAAGTGAAATAAACATTAAAGACATAGTACCTAACTATTCAAAAAAGCTGCTACATTATCAAACAAGACATAAAATTAATCATCTTGCCAGGCGGGACACTCCTTTAGTCCCAGCACTTGGGAGGCAGAGGCAGGCAGTTCTCTGAGTTCTGGGACAGCCTACTCTACACTGTGAGATCTAGGGCATCTAGGGATACACAGAGAAACCCTGTCTTGAAAAAACAAAACCAACCAAATAAACAAAAATTATCATCATATAAGAGCCATGGTGCCAGGGTTGGAGAGATGGCTCAGTGATTAAGATCTCTGACTGCTCTTCCAGAGGACTGGAGTTCAATTCCCAACACCCACATGGCAGTGCACAACTGTCTATGATTCCAGTTCTAGGGGACCTGACACCCATGGCAAAACAACAATGCACATAGAATAAAAATAAATACATTAAAAACATAAAAAGAGTCAAGGTGCCACAGCAGACATTACAGGAATATAGCAGGGACTCAGTTGGCTGAGGTGGAGCTGGAAATAGTTCATTATGTTTTTGTCAAGGAGTATGTTAAATGGGGTTGGAGAATTCACTCAGCAGTTAGAAGAACTTGCTATTGGTGCAGAAATCCTGGCTTCGGTTCAGTCCCCACATGACGGCTCATAACCTTCCAGCTTGAAAGGATGTGACACCCTCTTTAAATCTCTGTGGCCAACAGCATGCATGAGGAGAACATATGTACATGCAGGCAAAACACTCACAAACAAAAATAAAATAAACCTAAAAAATTGTTTCTAAAGGAGTAAAGAAGCAACCATCAAAATCTCAATACTGATGGTGAATTTGTTAAAAAAAAAAAGTGTTGGATAAGGGTCCTGGACCTACAGTTAAATACAGGGGAAGCTAATTATCAACCAAGGGTCAAGTTCTGAGTTATTTTTTATTGACCAGGAAGTAATAAGTGCTACTCATATAAAACTGAATTACTAAAAATATCATGTAATGGCTACTTTAGTACTGACTTAGGAAAAAAGATTCTTACTGAATTATTGATATGTGATGAAAAACATCTCAAAAGAAAAAAACAACACAAATTGAAGACAGTATATATATCTAGGTGAAACAAGCAAAACTCATTTTTGTCCACATTATAACTTTGAGAGAAGAAACAAGAATGGTAAGCAAGCCATTTTGATAGCCACCAATTGTCTGTTTCAACCCTGAGAGGCTAATGGCAGCAGACAGGTAAATTAACAGTTTAATTACAAGTTGAGCGACACCTTGCTCACTGTCCAAATAAAAATGATAATATAAAGGAAAAGTATATCCATTTTCTACTGCTGTGCAAAAACAATATCACGAACAGTATTTCTTTATTATCTTCCCTGATTTGGATAGGTGGAAGATTTAAGATATGTATATTTAGCTATCAGCCAGGGCCACATTCGTATCTGAGGCTCAGGATTTTGGAGCTCACTGGTTCTAGGGTGTTCATTTCTTGTGGTTTCATAATTAAGGATACTTTCCCCTTGGTTATTGGCTAGAGATAACTGTTACAACTCGGGAGTCATTCATACTTTCTTGTCATGTCCATGTTTGCTACCTTCCAGGTCAGTAGTGGTGGATTTCCTTACATTTCTTTTCCCGTTCCCGTCTACTCGGCCAATGTAATCATGGGAGTGCTCAATTTACTCATTTACCACATGACATAATCTAATCAAAGGAGCTAGCTACCATTAGCAAGTTCTACTTACAGCTCAAGGGAGAGAATACAAGGTACATACACTGGGGGGGAATCCCAGAGACTGCTTCAGGATTCATCTTACCAGTGTAAGTAGAGGCTGGTACTTCTGAAAACAACCGGGAAGTAAAAGACTCTGACAGAACAAAGATGGGTAAGGATTTTTTTATCTGAGTCCTAGTAGAAAAGCTCTAGGCACTGAAAATAAGCTCAGGAAAATTAACTTACCCAAGGTTACGGAGTCAGATTTGCCCAAAGGGAATGTGTGGAGTGAAGAATGTAGGTAAATGGCTATTTAGGCAATTGGTTATCTAGGTGAATGAATGCAGGCAGAGCTGCGAGTGGAGAATAGAGAAGGGGTGCCATAAAGTCGAGAAAAGCAAAGTGCAAAGACATGAGGATCAGCATGCTCCCTCCTCACACTCAGCAGAAGTAGGGCAGGAGGAGCGTGCAGGGGCTGGGTACCAATATCTTGCAGTCTGGCAATGGCCAATTAAGAAAAGCTTCTGAGAACTTAACTTTCAAGGTTACATGAAAAATTCTAACAAGCATATTTGATTTTGCATTTGATTTGTGAGATTCCCCAGTAAGGAACTGCATTACAGCCCTCACATGAATATTTTAACTTGTATAAATGTCAATTATTAATTAACTAACCAACACCCACAAGTAAGGAACAAATCAAAACACATGCTGCAAAATTCTAGACAAACATTATCGGTATACCAAGAGGCAACGTGTAGCTGTACACACTGAACAAACAAGGTGAAATGGAGCCAAACAACGGGAGTTTAGCTCCCCTGGAATCGATGCCTACCTTGACTTCACCGCTGCCACCAGCCCTTAAAACACTCCTCCATCCTTGTTCCCTGGCCCTATTTATCCTCTCCAACTTTTGGGGAAAGAGAAATAAACAAAATACCATTTCAACTACTTAATATAAAACATATAGAGTACATTTAGCAATACAATTAAAATCAGGGTATCTCCTTTAAACACAAGCGGGGGGTAGGGTGGGGGGGAAAACTGCACTGTGGAGATGGAGTTTCCTCTTACCCGCTGCTTCTCTTGCCTCTTCACCTGCTCGGCCTTCAGGAAAGTAATCTGCAACAGTTAAGACATATGCTTAGAGCCCAGGTCTTACCATCTACACATAGCCAAAGGGAGAAAACAAGAGCCAGAAGCTACCTGATCCTTCTGCTTCTTCTCTTTCTCAATGAATTCCAATCTTCTTTTCTTTGCTGCTTCCTTAAACAAAAGAACACTTCTATCAATGACTTCTACTTTTTAATATCTGCATCAAGGCAGTATATCAACAAGAGAGGCATGCCCAAAGAGATGAGGAGAATGAAAGAATGGACAAAACAAAGATGTAAGTATTTGAAAGAGACAAGGCAGAAAAGTTTAGAGGCTCTATAACAGTGGTTCTCAATTTGACCCCTGGGGGTCAAATGGCCTTTTTACAAGGATAGCCTAAGAGCAACATTACAATTCATAACAGTGGCAAAAGTACAGTTATAAAGTAACAAGGAAAATAATTTTATAGTTGGGGATTACCACATGAGGAACTGTTTTAAAGCATCACAGCATTAGGAAGGCTGAGAACCACTATCTATAGAGTTAGTGGATATTGCTGCTGCCATAAGAACTGTTTTGTAAAGCTTTAAGATAAGCAAATATGCATCTTTATACCTCAAACATTTTCCTCCTTTCTTCCCCAGAGTGCATTTTCTTCACTGGAATTTGGTGGGTCTGAACAAAAAATAAGGCTACAAATTAGAGACTTAAGACACTCTTTGGAAATTACAAACCTAAGGAAGTTTAAAGTAAGAAAAGGTAAATCCAGTATAGCTGTAACTCTTTCAAATTTATTGGCTTTACAAAGACACACTACTCTTTGATATGCCTTTTACTTAACATCCTGGAACATGACACTCAAAACATGGAAAGGGGTTCCTTATCATCAACTAGTTCTGCCTCACACACATATTTTTAAAATATTTTATTTAATGGGAATTTCATATATGTACATAGTATATTTTGATCATGTACACTACCCCCAACTCTTCCCATCAACATACCTCTCTCAATTTCCTGTCCTTTTAGTTATTATAACTGAGCCCAACTGTCCATACATGCACATGTGTGGAGCTATCCAATGAAGCATCAGCAACATATTAGGGGCACACACCCAAAGAAAAGTGACTTCCTCCTCCAGCAGCCATCAGCTTGCCACTATTTCCTCAACAAGGGGTTGGGCCTCATGAGTTCCCACAATGGATGCTAATTTTAAGCACTATAATACTATGATGAAACATCGCTTTGAAAGCCCAATAAATAAATTTTTCTTAAAAAATAAATTATACGGTCGGGCGTTGGTGGCGCACGCCTTTAATCCCAGGCAGAGGCAGGCGGATCTCTGTGAGTTTGAGGCCAGCCTGGTCTACAGAGCGAGTTCCAGGACAGCCTCCAAAGCCACAGAGAAACCCTGTCTCGAAAAACCAAAAAAAAAAAAAAAAAAAGTATACAATATATGTTCACCACATAAAATTCAAATAATAATAAAAATCCATAGCTTCTTCGCTCTTGGAGGTAACCAGTATCAGTATTTTTGTGAGTATCCTTCTAGACATTATTACAAACTTACATACATACACACATATATATGCACATAATTTTAGCTTTTATGATTTTTATAAAAATGTATCATTTGATATCAAAGCATTTTTAATAACATGTCTTAACAATTCTATATCATGGAAATAATTTACTACAAGATGGCAATAAATTAACAAGGAAATAGTCTAGAAATAATGTATTTAACCATTATTCTGGGGATAGATTTTGAGTTGATTTTAAGTTGTCCTATTCTATATGCTGTAAGGAACTTTCTTACATATATCTCTCTTTGTATCATACTCAAGTCTCTCACGAGAGCATTTTTTTAAAAAGTGGAATTAAAGAGTAAGATCATAATTTATATTTTGAGAACTCTGCCCTCCTCAAAGGCTACCCTCATTTATATTCCACCAATGGATGTAGAAAACCCAGATTCTCATTTTGTCCATCTCTCTTAATTTCTGCTCCTTAAAAAGGCTAAGAATATTTTCTCTTACATGCTTACTGTACACATAATCTTAGATAAATTCTTGGTATATCATGTTTATCACAGCTGCTGTTTCTTATTTTTAATACATATTCTTTACTTCACTAAAGTTAATAATTATAAATTCAGTTACAATTATCAGTGTTTTCCTTTATGATATATGTTAATACTATATAGCTAAAAAAGATATTTTGTTTAGTAAATATTCTTATTGCATTATCCTTTGATACCTTCCACAGATAAACCATGTAGCTGTTAGCACCATAAAAATCAAACCATTAAACAGTATTAGTGAACCAGTGGTGCACATCTACAATCTTAACTTTCAGGGAAGTAAGTTCGAGGGCACTCAGAGACCGGAGGGAGAAAGGGGAGAGGAATGACCGTAACAAGAGCTCTGCAGGATCCATGACTAAATGTCCTCTCATGGTGTGCATATTATGTATACAGGCTTCTGTGCAGCGCAAGGACAACACTGGAGTTGATGCTCTCCCTCCCCTTTCATGTGGGTTGCAGCCAAAGGCTGGTTGTCAGACGTTAGCTGCAAGCACCACTCTTCAGCTGCTGAGTGAGTCTCAGCCCAAGGAACTATCCTCAGCCCGAGGGGCTGTGTAAGAGGTAAGCTATATGGAAGCAAAGGTTATATACCTCTTTGATCTTCTCTATTGCCTTACATAGAGACTATTCAAGTATTTATGGAATAAGAATTCCAAGCTGTTCCTCTTAGAGAGTCTGAGTATTCTCAAAGTGTTATTTCTATACTGTAGAGATAAACACAAACATTGTGTCACTCAAAAAACAAAAACAAAATAAACACGAGCCCAAACACTGAAATGTGTTCACGGAGCTCCCCCTGGTGGCTTATGACCAGAAGCCTTCACAAACAACAACAAAAAACCCAACAAGAACAAAACTACAACATGGAACAGCTTAAATTTATCTGAATAAACATGATATCATCATATTATAATTATGTACATTAGCAATCATTTGAAGCTAAAAAATTAAGCTATCAATAAACTACTCCAAATTTGTAAAAGATACTTTATATTTGTTGAGGGAACTGTCTTTAATTTAAAAAGGAATCGTTCAAGACAACAAGCATTTATTTAAAATCTCAGTTAGTGTGCTAGCTGACACCCTCTCAGCTCTTCAGGAGCAGAGGAAGAACAAAAATTCCAACTAAACTGAGGAGACAGTGAGACCCTGCTTCAAACAACTAAAACACTTCAGAAGCTGGTGTTTCTTTTTATTCCTCTCCCTTGTTATGACCTTGACAATTTTCTCATCTATCTGATTGCTATGCTTTTCCTTTTGCCTATTATTGTTTTAAAATTTCATAACTTTATTTATATTTTTATTGTCACAAAATATACCTTGTAAAATCATTTTTTACCATTTTAAGTGTGTATTCTGTGTCATTAAGCAAATTTATTCTGTTGTACAGTGAATTTGTGTTAGGTTAAATGTTTTTAAAATAAGTTATGACACACTCCAAGTACGGATTACTGTTTAGTTTTCAATGGACTAGCTTAGAAAAATCGTGCTTATTTGATTAAAAAAATTAAAAAGCAATAACCTTGCCTAAAATCCAAAAGCCTGTAGCTATCATCTGAACCAGTTTTCTATTACTCAGAATATGTCAGGTGGAGTCTATTATTTTAAATATTAGCAGTAGGAATCCAAAATTCCCATAGCATGTAGTTCATTCATATTTCATTAACTGAAAATGAAGGAAACATTAAGAAAACACATTATTTGATTCTGTCAGCTATACATAAACACTGATTTTTTAAATATTTATTTATTATGTATACAGTGTTGTGTCTGCACATATCCCTGCAGGCCAGAAGAAGGCACCAGGTCTCATTATGGATGGTTGCTGGGAATTGAACTCAGGACCTCTGGAAGAGCAGCCAGTGTTCTTAACCTCTGAGCCATCTCTCCAGCCCCATATACACTGATTTTACACTTGGTTTCTTTTCAGTCCTGGTCAAAGGTAAGGGGCCTTCTACCATGCCCTTAATTCAGCACACCATTTCATTCATTCTCACAGAATAGTGTGTGGCCAAGAGACAAAACAGCTCTACTTTTACAAGTTCACCCAAGTGTGTATTACTTTTTATGATTATTCTATATGATACCTACCTAATCACATAAAGGTAAGTATCTCTGCCCTCTCTTACTCCATGGCCAACAAGAGTTTTATCCCCCAGAAATCAGGCAAGTTATGCATGTCTATATTACAATTGGTAAACATGGGTTACAAATGTAAACACTGTTTGGAATAAACATGCCTTGAAAATTATCTATGAATTAATATTTTGAAAAATCTATTTAGGGGAAGGCAAGGGAGGAGGGGAGGGAAACAGAGAGGGACCTGGAACTGACTTGTGAAGCAACCTTGTTTCTAATCTAAATGTAAACTTAAAAATAAATAATAAACCTATTTAGAAGAAATGAAAAATGTAAAGAAATTTTGGAAAGGAACATAAAAATTTTAAAAGCTTACTTGTAGTAATGAAGTCAATTGATTTCATATCAATAAAACATAATACAATCAAGCTGTGATGGCACACACCTTTAACTCCAGCAAGTTGGGAGGCAGAGGCAGGCAGATCTCTGTGAGTTCGAGGCCAGCCTGGTCTACAGAGCAAGTTCCAGGACAGTCATGGGGTTACACAGAGAAACCCTGTCTCAAAAAACAAAACAATCAATCAAAAAAACTACCAGAAATGTTGAGGTTGGAAGATTAGGGTGTGATCAGAGTCCTAGGGGTTTTAAAGTCCAAGAAATAAGGAATGTCTTCAGTCCTAGGATTCTTTTAATGACCACTGAGAGAAAAGGATACGAAGGCATTGTTCGATAGCTGAATAAATAGAATCAGCAAATGGTAAAGCCAGCATGCCAGTTAAACTGCCCTGTATGCAGTCCTGCTCCCACTATCACAGCGGGGCATGGTAACAGTTTCCTTTCGCTCATTATCACATTAGCAGCCGATGGAGAGATGGAGACACTCCGGAAGGAAAGCAGCTCCTGCTCAGTGCTTCTTTTGTTATTGCTACCTGTGGGAACACACTGGCACTCACTGCTGCAGGTACCTTGCAAACATTGTGCCTCTATCCTGCCAGTTTCCAACCGAATTTCAGCAGTACCCCAAAGACAGCTTCCTACAGAGCTCTGCAGTTTCCCAGAAAGCACAGAAGAACTAGGCACTTGCAGCACAAATAATAAAAACCCAGGGACAGATACTGAAGATCAGAAAAGCAAAACAGTCAAGTCACTAGAGAGTTCTTACCTCTAACCAAGGCTCAGACCAAAGGGGCCAATCCTGTTTTCAGAGTGACTGCAGACTGCAATGCTCTCTTCTCCACCAAAACTCAGACTGCACTGAACCTTACATTCCTCTCTAGTGCTGGGACTAAAGGTGTGAGCTCTGTTTCTGTTTTACACTGATTCACTCTCATATAGCCAGGGTGGCCTTGAACTCAGAGATCCATCTGCCTGTTTC
Organism: Mesocricetus auratus; assembly: GCF_017639785.1. Taxonomy (NCBI): domain Eukaryota; kingdom Metazoa; phylum Chordata; class Mammalia; order Rodentia; family Cricetidae; genus Mesocricetus; species Mesocricetus auratus. The sequence continues at coordinate 12,327,954 of NW_024429185.1, forward strand.
CCCGACTGCTGGGATTAAAGGTGTGACCACCACTGCCTGTTCTCTACATCTAACTAGAGTGTGAGAGAGAGAGAGAGTGTGTGTGTGTGTGTGTGTGTGTGTGTGTGTGTGTGTGTGTGTGTGTGTCTAACTAGTGACTTAGTTCTACACTTTCTCAGGCAAGCTTTAATTGTTAGAGTACAAACAAAATATCACTACGGGCATATTCTGCCTGCCTTCCAGGAGGTTTTTCAGTTTGTCAGCTGTGTAGATGGCTTCCTAATGCACTTTACTGACATCCAAACAGCTTCCCAGTGGGCTTCACTTCTGTGGTAGATGGCTTTCTGTTTACCAATGTCAGACAGTGGGAATTCAGTGGGTGTCACCACAAACAGGCTTACAACTATGCCCCACCAAATGAGATCTGAATTAACTTCATGGATGGGACTGGAGGATCTTTAAACTTTCGTTCTTGAAGTATTCTTTTAATACGAGGAGTAGCAGTTGATTCCTGTATCTGCCATTCCTACAGTATATTCCTCTTTACCCATTTAATGGCTAATTCCTAAAGTTAGCTAATAATTATTTACATTAAAATTTTAACACTCAAACTCCAAATAAAAAGTACCAATACGCTGCAACTAACATCAAGATCCGAGTCATGTAACTCAATACTTTAGGCCATAATTTTTTTAAAATCTGAATGGGAGACTGTCACACATATGATCATATTCTTTATATAGTTCTAAGATTTTTATTTATTTGACTGTGAATTCTGAAATACACAAATTTCCTGGTGTTTTAGCAACAATATCACAGGTACTTACATCTATGCATACAATCAAGTGGTTCAAGGAGGGCTTCATTTATAACGCTACCGTTCTTTATTACACCACTTGTTCACTCAGTATATCTACTTAATGGCTGTCCACCACTGCTTCTGTACGGCTCCCAAGTTAGAGAGGTTGGACAAAGCACAGCACCACCCCTTGGTAAGGAAATAAAGACTACCCTGAGGATCAAGAAATTCACGGAGCTGTTACTACATGCACTTGATATTAACCAGTTTGCAAAATTATCTTACCTGCTTATTTTTTGGGGGTGGTTTCTTTTCAAGTAACCTTTTATCTCCATACTTCTTATATGTTAAAGGCACTCCATATTTAGCAGCAGGCTTCGTGATTTTCTGAGCAGGGACAAGAGAGATGGAGCTTTGCCCCGATGCTGGTCTTTTACCTACATGAAAAGACAAGCCACTCTTTTTCAGTAGTTATTTATATTGAATTTTTAATTCCAAAATTCTTCAAGAATGCTTTTTTTTTAATTTTCACAATAATTGACAACTTTACAAACTTTTAATCAAATGATTTTTGCATCATTAGCAAATATCAATGCTTCAACTGCTTTGGATTGAAAATCTTTTCTCAAAGAAATAAGATTAATTCCTCTAAGATAATAGAATTTCCTGGTTTTGAGAAGGTAGCTCCAAAGGTAAGTGCTTGCCTCACAAGCATGAGGACGGAGTTGGTCCCTAGCACCCATGTAAAAATATCAGGAGTGGTGGTGTGCAATTATCATCTCATAATTATATGGGAAGCAGAGACAAGCAGATATCTGGGGCTTGCTGGCCACCAGTATAACCTAATGGTTATCTCCATGCAAGTGAAAGGTATTTCTGAGGACGACACCTGAAGTTGTTCTTTGGCATACACATAGGTTCACATATGTGCCCACACAGGCACCCTTTCACATGGACACACACACACATGCACCAATGAGGCAAGGTAGCATATCTGTGAATACACTAAAAAAACGAGTTCTCTGGATAAACTCCACAGTATGAGACTCGGGATGCATTATATACATGCATGAAACTGTTAAAGTACTTAATAACCAAACAAAGCATCCCTCAAAGCTCCAGAAAACATATCAAGTCCAATAAGAAAATATTACAAGTCAAATAGTGTGCATTGCCCCTAGCCCTTACCCAAGCCCTTTCTCATCTGCTTTCCACCTCTGTAAGTTACCTCTGGTTAAGTTCCCCCACAGCCTGAGGTGCAACTTTCTCTCTCTTCGAGCCCACTCTCTAGCTCAGGATTTTCACCATGTGCTAACACAATTTAAATCAATCTCTTACAACAAGTATTCATTTTCAGGAGGGAAAAGAAAAATATTAAATGGTAGTTCACAATGAAAAGCTACCATTAAACTTACATTTTCAAAGAAAATGTTCACTATGTATAAGAAAACTGTTTATAGTCAAGTGGTGGTGGTACATGCCTTTAATCCCAGCACTTGGGAGGCAGAAGCAGGTGGATCTCTCTGAGTTCAAGACCAGCCTGAACTACAGAGTGAGTTCCAGGACAGCCTCCAAAGGTACAGAGAAACCCTGTCTCAAATAACCAAAAAAACAAAACTGTTTATAATATATTCTCATTCAAACTCATTGTGGATATGTTAACAAGAAAAATACATCAAATTATGAAAAGTATGTATTAAAATTGATGTAATTTTTCTTTAAAAATCATTGTAAGCATACATTATTCATATAATTTAGTCAACTCTTAACGAAATTGTGCTGGCTACTTTTATGCCAATTTGACACAAGCTACCGTCATTTTTGGAGAGGGAACTTCAATTGAGAAAATGTCCCCACCATACTGCGCTGTGTGCAAGCCTCTCTTGTGATTGATAATTGATGTGGGAGGGTCCAGCATACTGTGGGCAGTGACACCACTGGGCTAGTGGTCCTGGGAACTCTAAGAAAGTAGGTTAAACAAGCTATGGAGAACAAGCCAATAGGTAGCATTCCTCCATGGTCTCTGCATTAATTCCTGCCTCTAGGTTCCTGCTCTTTAGTTCCTGCCCGTACTCATTAGAGGGTGTAGTATGATGTGGAAATGTAAGGGAATTAAACCCTTTCCTCCCCAAGCTGTTTAGTTATAGTGTTTTATCACAGTAGTAGGAAACCTTAACTAAGATAGAAACTAAAAATAATATTATTAACTATTGGATGTCTTGGTAGGGATGCAGAAGCAATTTATATTGATAATAATGTGATTCTCTGTGATAGGGTGAAGTTTTCCCAAAACATTTTGATCCATAAACTAGGAACTTTGAGGAATTCAGCCATATGATCAAACTAGAACAGAGCTTGAGAACTGCAAACAGATGAAAAGTTTCATGTCAAACATAATTTACCTGGTATAGGCTGTGGTCCAAACTTTGAAAATGATTTTAGACAAAATTCTTCTGCAATAAGCTTAAATTGAAAGAGAGAGAGGAAAAAATATTAAAAAGATATCACCTCTGAGTATAGTGGTGCACACCTTTAGTTCCAGTACACTGGAGGCAGAGGCATGTGGATCTCTGAGTTCGAGGCCAGCCTGGTCTACAGAGTGAGTTCCAGGACGGCCAGGGATACACAGTGAAATCCTGTCTAAACAAAACAAACTAAACAAAAACAAAAACAAAAAAATTCATTTCCTGAACAAAGAAAAAAAGCTACCCATCAACTACAATGTATTTTTTTCTTCCAGTCATAAAGATGTTGATAAATAAACGAAATTAAAATCTTGTAATCCATCCAGCAAATTCTCCTATTGCTAACCACTTACCCCTGCTAATAATTTTTATTACTTCTACAGTCTTTCATTTTCAAGCTAGACTAATACATAGCACATATGTTATTTGCCTTTTCCATACCTTAATGACTTAACAACAAAACATCTATGGAGGGATCACTGTGTTCTATATGCATGCATAGACCTCATTCAAGTCAAAACTGTTCAAGAGTCACATCAAAAAATCCTCTCTTGAAACACATTATTTAAGTTTACTATGAATCCCCTTACCACCTGCAATGAGTTCATACTCATCTGTAAACATGTCATTGAAAGAATATTTTTAGTGTCTCTTAACATTAAAAACATTCCATTACTATGTTTTCAGCACTTATAAATATATTTCATGAAACAAGTATTCATATTTTCCACAAGTAATTTTCACTATTTTTAACATTTTTGCAGTGTAAAACAAAGATTTGCCTCAATTTGGGTTTATTTTTATCTTATTTGTGGAGAGCAAAATGCCAAGTGAATTTTTTCATGTTTTTCCAGAGAAGTAAGGCACCACGGGAAGGAGATGAGATATCCAGTAGGCACAATCTGCAACCTAAGGTGGCTTTTCTTTCCTACTGAAGAAGCGCTATGGCAGCCGTACTCAAGTCTACAAGCAACACCGTCAGTACTACCTGGTGTTAGCACAGGGATTCTCTGGCTCTGCCTCAATTACTCAAACAGAGAAGTGTAGCAAGAGTTCTTGTCTGACATGTTTGGACTGCCAGACCCTAAATAACACGGAGACTTATTAATTATGAAAGCTTGACTTTTAGCTTAGGTTTGTCCCCAACTGGCTCTTATAATTCAAGTTAACCTGCTTTTATTAGTCTACATTCTGCCACATAGCTTTTACCTTTCCTCAGTATAGAACATCAGGCTTGCTCCAAGTTTGCTGGCAAAATCCTCATACCTAGATTCATCCTCCTTTTCCTCCCTCTCCCCAGAAATCCCACCTATCCTCTCCTGCCTAGCTATTGGCCATTCAACTCTTTATTAAAGCAAGCAGAAGGGGCCTTGGCAAAGACACATCTTCACAGAGTATGAAAAGATTGTCCCCAACTGAGATGGCAGTGAATGAACCCAGAAATATCCTTCAGAAGACTGTGTGCTGCACTTAAGAACTAACCCAGCAGAAGGTAACATGGCAAAAGTCTGGCTCAAAGGCAATTCAGGGCAAGTGGGTGGGCATGTTTTCCTTTATGCTTCCTAGAAAGACAGGTGGATCTGTTCCATTTTCTGTGAAACAGGCATTGGTTCCGGGACTTCACATATGCTGGAGAAGCACTATACCAGTGCCCTAATTCTTGAGCCCTCTCCATGGCATGCCAACCCTACTTTTTTGTTTTCAAAGCTTTTATTTTGAGACAGGGACTCATTATGTTGTCCAGGCTGGCCTTGAACTTGGGATCTTCCTGCTTCAAGACCTCTTGAAAAGCTGAGATAGGACTGTATCCTAGGTCTGGTTCAATGGGTATTTTATGATCTCCAACTTGCCCTCAAATTGAATAATTTCTTCAGTTCTCCATATGCATCTTTATGTTCTATGTAAATGTTGAGATGAATTGAGAGATGGTACATACAGAACTCAAGAAGGAACATTATGGGAATGTGGTCCAATTTAAAAGCCATCACCAGTGTGATGTGGCTACTTATCATTAAAAACTTCAATTTTAGTTCTCTAGTCACACTAGTCACATTCTCAGTGTTCAACAGGTAGGCAGAAGCTGTGATGTTGGACTGCTTGGAATATGGAAGTCTTCCATCCTCTAAGCCTAAGGAAAAAAAGCTTACTGGTATTTGTGAAGTCACATGCAAGAAAACCTGTCAGGACACAGGGAGGAGCACTGAGCCCTTGAATTTTAATTTTGACCAATGGCATTGAAAGAACTATGGTTTCAAAAATAAAAGTTGTCCGGTAATCCAGAAATTCACAAGGCTGAGGCAGAAGGATCACAGGTGTGCAACCACATGGTGAGAACACGTAAAATGCAGATCATTGTAATGACATGAGAAGAAACAGCTTCGACGTGAAAGCTCATCAAGTGTTCAATGCTACAGCCTTACAGACGCAGCACAAAGCACCTTGCTGAATGCTGACCAAGTGATACAGTTCAGTTTTCATAAATTCAAGTGGTGCTTAAAGACCAGTAAGGAATGGATGCCACACGTACCAAACATGTAATGCTTAATACTCTATTTGTTATTCATCATAATCCGCCTCCCGCTTGCAGATTATGTTTGGTAATTGAGGCTTTAACAATTTCCCTTTCATTGCTAAGAAGGTGCATTCCAGTGTTTCAGCCTTGAGACTATGTTCTAAGACACTGGTAAGGGGGAGGTAGCGTCAATGAGATTAAATGAAGCTTTTGTTTCTTATCTGGTAGCTGCCCAAAAAATAACAGTACATTACATCTAAACAGTCTTTGAAAGAATTATTTTTAACAAAGAAGTCTTGTAAAACACACATTTCTGAGATTGTTGCTATGTTTTATACAAGTAACCTTTACCCTGGGAGTTGAACAAGCCTTCTTGCTTACTAATGCATTCTTTGAGTATTAAATTTAAGTGCCATCTCTTGTTTTCTGAAGAACATTTGTTCTAAGGAATGTTCTGTTAAACCAGAAGCATATATAAGCAATAGAGTTATGTTTTGCTACATATCATATTTACAAAAGGATTAATGCTGATTAAATTAATAAAGGCCACAATAAACATGAAAAGTAAAACAATCTAATTTCAGATGATCGTATTTTTGAATAATTGATGTCATTTGTCTTGGCAAATTTTTTTATAAAACATGCCACATTAAATTCAATTATCTCCATAAGTATTTGTTTTGCAGCTATATTTAAATATAAGAGAAAAATTATGAACTATAGCAATATAGTATATTTACTTATATATGCCCAGAGAACCATGGTTTCCAATCCTTTTGTCAAATACAGTCATAATCATGTAAATCATGCTGCATTACATATATCTAGTATAATATATGGTGGTGATACATATTAATTACTTTGAATACACATGTGTTAGACATTAAGCGCTGCATGCACACTGTTTTTCATTTCTCACAGCCACCTCACATTATGGCTGTATCTCTTAGCTCAGAGCTCACAGGAATCGAAGCACAGACAGCTTCACTAATCTCAATAGAAATCGAGGGAAACAGGGTCACCAATGCAGCCCAGGCACTGTGGCGATGCCACAGACCTTCAGTAGGCACCAGAGCCTCACTGTTTAACGTTGCCACATACCTGAGGTGAGAGAAACTTTTCGATTCGTTTAGCTATAAAACCTTTCTCCAATATGGAGTTGACTGAGGGTCTATCCCTAGGATTCCTTTTAAATAGCTGAGAGAGCAAACTGCGGAGATCATAGGAATAATGCAGAGACACGGGAGGAAAGGATCCAGATATTATCTTCAGTACCAAGTTCTTCATGTTTCCAGCTTCAAACTACAATCCAGAAAACACAGGCACATATGTAAAACGTAAAGAAACTGAAACCGAAGTAAAGCAGTAGTTCTCTTTCCACTAACACAGAATAGAAATAAATCCTCTCCCAAGTAATGTGATCAGCACACTGTCTGAAACTTTACCTAATTACCTATCATTTCAAAAGACTGTCTTCAAAAAAGTAAAATATTGTAACTTGCTATAAGAGTAAAATCTAATTGTGCAACATGCTGAGGGAAGGTATAAATATTAATATATATTTGTATGACATAACAATGATCAAGATATTAAAAAGTTATATAACCCAGTGGTCTTTATTGAAGAGCTGCCTCTGCCTCTGCTCTAACAACTAGAAGAAAAACACTAACTACTGAGCGAAAAGATGTAACTACTTTTTTCTTAGGCCATGTCCAGGTCTTTCTGCTCTTCCAGAGAATCTCAGTTTGGTTATGGGCACTCATATCAGGTAGCTCAGAGCAGTGTTCAAACACACTTGTCTGACCTCCAATGATACTTGCATTCAGATAAATGTAATGCATTTTCATCTATGCATGCACATTCATGCAAATATAAAAATACTTCAACAATAATAAAAGACAGACTTCAAACAATATTAATAAAAACAGGCTATAAAGCTGCTCATATAATATAAGCAAATTCTTGGAGATGAGCAATTCAATTTATAAACTAGAATAAAGCTTAGGGGAAAAGAACAAACATAAGCAGTTGTTTCTTGCTAGAACTGCTTGTAGTATCTATTTACTGCTTTACAATTTTATGTAGTTTTTGAAGTTTGAAAACACGGTACTGTTTAATCAGTGAAGGAAACATTCCTTAAAAGGAGGGTATAAAAATGAAGAAGCTTTTAAGATTAAATATATTTTGACATGCTATATTTAATACTATTTCAAAAACATGCCAATGGTGAAATCATACTATAGGGTACTTAATGTGACAGAATGACTTGGTAAGAGACGGGAGATGCTCAGTTGGGAAGATGCCTGTGGTGCATGCACAAAGATGTGAGTTCAGAACCCCAGAACACATGCAAGAGCTGATGGTTCTGTACTCTCCTCTAGTGTGTTGTGGGGAGAAGCAGGTGGACCCCTAAAGCTCACTAAAGCCAACCTAGCCAAAATGCGGAGCAAAAGATAAAGATAGAGAGCAACTAAGGAAAGACACTGACCTTGGGCCACGCTGGGCACCTCCAGCCTCTCACAGCACACATGCACATCCCATTACCTATCAAGTATGCACACCACACATACACATACAACTTGAACACACTGAACAAATTCTTTTGCTGTTTGAGACAGGATTTTTCTATAGCTTTGAAACTGGTCCTGGAACTCCCTCTGTGGACCAGGCTGGCCTCAAACTCACAGAGATCCATCTGTCTCTGCCTCCCGGCTGGGATTAAAACCATCCACCACCACTGCCTATCACAAAATTCTTTTGTTTTCTTTTTGGCAGTTTAGTTTTAATAAACAACACTCTGGTGGTTGTCACAGAAAATAAAGTTCTTTAAATAACTTCCAATAACAAACTCAAAGAATTTGGATGCTTTTAATTTTTATTTTGTTTTTCACACAGAATCTTGCTATCTAGGCCAAACTGGTCCTGAACTTGCAATTCTTCTGGTCTCAGCCTCCTAAATGCTGGGCTTATAGGCTTTTCCACCACACCCAGATAAACAAGAGTATTTTGAAAGAACTTGCTAAAATGAAACTAATAAAAGTATAAGGGAAAATCATCAAATTCACAGTAAGTGAATTTCCGTGAAGGGGACTGAGATCTGTTTGTAGCATGAGAAACAATGTTTTGTGGGGAGGGTTGTGGAATCACAAACTATAACAACAGCAAATATGTAATAAGACTAAATCAACCTAAGATCGCATTTCAGAAAACAAAACCTCTACTCTGTAAGCATTATCCGGAAGAAGTCACAAACCTGGAGACATCAGAACTTTTACTTACTGCATGTTTAAGTGTACACAACTCATAAAGGACACAGCCCAAAGCCCAGATGTCACTGGGAAGACAAAAGGGAGAAATTTCTCCTTAATATCAGAATATATTCAATTTTTTTTCATTTAAGCAAACGAATAGCATGGAAAACCTTGCAGAAAATATATACTCTATAAAGTATTTTTTAACTCAAAATTTCAAACTAGATAATAAAAGTAGCTATCTCAAATTACAAAAATAAGGGTTGCCTAAGCAATTACTTCAAAATTTCATTACGTAAATTTAATATTTAAAAGAATGGTATAAAATAACTTTTTATTTTGTAAAATTCAAATGCTTTACTCAATTTTAAAGCTATTACAAAATGAAAAATAATAATTTACTGAGAGCAAAATAAACAGTGTTTCATGGTTGGGACTTTTATTCAATTATGGGACTGTCCTCACTAATGTGCCACATAATCTACCAGCAGCTGGGATGACTAGAGGCTGAGGCATCAAGGACGTTGGTCTAGCGCCCTCTGAATTTGGTTTCTTCATTGAGAATCTAGCATGCATTCTATATTATTAGCTATAGCTCCACAGGAAGTGACTATGACAAAGAGAAAGAGCCAAGAGAGCACTCTACTCCTAACTATGACAAACAATAGTGATTCTTTGTTGAGTTTTCCCAAAGAGAGAGAGTGCTTTTACAATTCCCTCATCATACACTAAAAATCTAAAGATATACATGTTTGCACATACATTACTGATTTTTAGAATAGCATTCTCAAGGCTATTAAATAGAGTATGGCAGAAAGGTTTAAATCAATCATTTTAAATACCTTTTATTATTATAAGGCTTGTTCTCACAGATTTCAGGTGACAGGTAGTATGGAGTTCCTATGCAAGTTCGAGCCAGCTCTACAGTACTAGAACAATAAAATTGTTAAAGAAGTTTAAGACAGAGATATTATAATTTATTACATATACACTACACCAGATTCAAGTTGACTGAAGATATTATACCAAAACAATGCTCAAAGCTCTTATGTTACCTGTTAAGAACTCGAGCAATTCCAAAATCTCCAAGCTGTACTGTCCCCTCTTTAGTTAAAAATATGTTCTGTAAGAACGAAGGGAGGGGGGGAGAGAGAGAGAGAGAGAGAGAGAGAGAGAGAAAACAAACAGAAATATTTCAGTCCTGTTACTTCTATGAGACAATATTGGTTTTCAGAAAATTAATACAATTATAAATTTTCTACAATAACTGGATACTCCCATGAAAAAGAATAAATGTAGCTTCCTACTTACCTTACCATATGAAAAATTTAAATCAGAATAGACTATAAGAACTAAAACTATAGACAGAAAAAAATTCTCATACTTTTAAGGCAGGCGCTAATTTCTTAGATATAACATCAAACAAAAACTGAAGAGAAAGAAAGAAAAATTGGATTTTGGTAAAATTAAAACTGTCTCATGTGCTGGAATTAATGTGTGGAATACCACACTAGGCAAATAATCTAGTTTTAACATCTAAAAACACGTATTATCAGAGTTTATTTAGATATCCTGAATAGAGATATACAGACAGAAAGAAGAGCAGTGGTTGCCACGGTCTACAAGGAGGAGGAGGAGGTGTGACTGGGAATGGACATGCAGTGCTCCTTTGAAGAGAAAAAATTCTATACACATACTGACATCAGTAAACCGCACGCTTCTTGAGAGCAAGAGAGAGACAGAGAGAGAGAGAGACAAAAGAGGGATAGAGAGAGAGAAAGAGAGAGAGATAGAGCGCAAGAGACAGAGACAGACAGAGACAGAGAGGGAGACAGAGAGAGAGACAAAAGAGGGAGAGAGAGAGAGAGAGAAAGAGAGAGAGAGCGCAAGAGACAGAGACAGACAGAGAGACAGAGACAGAGAGACAGAGACAGAGAGAGAGACAAAAGAGGGAGAGAGAGAGAGAGCGCAAGAGACAGAGACAGACAGAGAGACAGAGACAGAGAGGGAGACAGAGAGAGAGACAAAAGAGGGAGAGAGGGAGAGATGCAAGAACACTCTGAAAATAAAATATTTCCCACAAAAGGACCTGGGGGGGGGGATTCAGTTAGACATGAGGAAATCTAATAAAATAACAACAAAAACAAAACCAGGCAATGAAATCATTAATGTGAGACTTCACTGCAAACACAACTCCTCAGCCCAGGATGGCAGTGCATACCTATAATCCCAACAACTCAAGATGAAGGGGCAGGAGTGTGACTACAAGTTCAAGGCCAGCCTGGTCTACAGAATAAGACACTCAAAAAACAAAAGGTTATAAAACAGTATTAAATATGCTTACACACTGCAAAGAGCCTGGAATCCTCACATTCTAGAGGTTCAATCAAGAATGGAAGAATTCAAGACTAGCACATGCTACAGAGGGAAAATATCAGGAGCAGGGCAAGAAATGACCAAGTATCCAATAAAAAGATAAAACATGAAGAAATAAAACACAAGAACAGACATAGCTACATCCCACTATTCTTTAAAAACTGGTCATTACAGTAAAGACTATGGAGGATGAGACAAGTACTAGCTTACAGAAAATTTCAAAGGGATTTGGGGCTAGAGATAGATTCAAATTGAGCACTTTCCTAGCATGCCCTGGATATGATCATGGTACCATCCAGAAGAAAAAGGCAAAAGGAAGAAGTGTAGACTTAGTTAACTGGGAAATTACTACTTTAATAGTCAATGAAGAAAGAACCAAGCAGACATTTGAAGTGTTGTATTAAGATTCATTTAAATGAAAACCCGAGCCGGGCGGTGGTGGCGTATGCCTTTAATCCCAGCACTCGGGAGGCAGAGGCAGGCAGATCTCTATGAGTTCAAGGCCAGCCTGGTCTACAGAGCGAGTTCCAGGCCAGACTCCAAAGCAATACAGAGAAACCCTGTCTTGAAAAACAAAACAAAAAACAAAAAAAGAAAATACAGAACATTTCCAGAGGATACAGATTCTCATGCACACAAAAAGGCACAGTGTAGTAAATAAAACATTAACCTCACTAATAGACAACTTGGCAAATTTTCAGAACAAAAGGCATGAAGAAAAATCTCAAATTTTCAGAAAAAAGTCATAATGGCTTTAAATTTCTGAATGTCAATACTTGATACCAAAAAACAAATGAACCATATCATCCATTTTTTTAGAAAAATAATCTCCTATCCAGAAATTTATATCTAAATTATCATTAATTAGAGAAAAGGGAATAAAGTTAACCACAGACATACAAAAATCTCAAAAAAGATTAACGTCCACATATCTTTGATTTATTCTATCACAAGGAAGGAGTAAATTAAGAAAGAGAACAGGAAAGTGGGGGACATCGCACATTGAGTGAACAGGACAGGCAGAAAGGAGAGAGCTGTTGTTTTCAGTCATGAAGAAGTCATTGCCTGGCATGGTGAGGGTTCACACTGGTGATCTCAGCACATAGGATGCTAAGGTCTGAGGATCACAAAGAATTTGAAGCCAGCTTGGGCTACATAGAGTTTAAGGCTAAGATAAGCAAAACTGTGAGACTCTGTGCTTTAAAAAAGAGCATGGGAGAGGTTATTGGTGACAGACTATAAATAGCATACCTGTGACTTTATATCTCGGTGAAGAATTTTTCTATCGTGTACATGCTTCAAAGCCAAACATATCTGTACAAACCAGTCCAAAATCTAGAGCAAAACATCATATTAGGAACATTAAGAACATTTAGGCTACAACTTCTTTGCAGATAGTAACATTAGCAGGTACTCAAGTCAACTGACAAGATAGGTGTAACACATACTACATCTGTTATACACAGCAAATGAGTATGGGAAGAAACTTGAAGGAAAAATATAATTTATACTTTATAATAGACTGGTAGTAAGTGGATAAGTTTATTAAGTTTTTTCTCTAATTTTTAATACAAATAAAAATTATACAAAGAAAATTATCAAGATAGAAATTTAGAAGGTATCTACCTAACATCTCTAACCAAATTCACCACGTATAAACAGTCTCTGGAGTTGTCATTAAGAAGTAAAACAACTTAATTTCTACCTCACACCAAAATAATTCCATTTAGATGGTACTATTAAGCATAATCATAAAACACTTGGTCAATTTTAATAATTTTTGATTGACATACGATTTCCAAAATGGAATACAAAAAATACCACTCTCCAAAGTTCCAAGGTAACTTTGATATATAAAATTTAAAACATCTTCATAGCAAAATATATATTCAAGATAGTAACAATTTGAGAAAATGCTTGAATGTAATTAATAGGTTGCTAATTCTCAAATATGCCTAAGTTCTTTCCCATCCCTGGGGAAAATGCTGGTGACTAAAACAAGAGATGACAAATGACACAAAGGAACAAAGGACAAAAAATACATACAGGAAATACTAACTTTCCAAATTAAAAATAGTAACAAAGAAAGGTACCATTTTAATTTGAAATAATACATAATATTGTTCATAATGTTGTACAATGCATACCTCATGCATTGTTGTACAATGCATGCATGTGAGGAGGTGGTTAAATCATTTGATAAAACACAAACCTTAAAATTCACATGCCTTTTAAATTAGTAACTGCAATTTCAAATTTATTCCAGAAATAGTATCAAAAATGCCAAAACATGTATACAAGGGGTGTATGGTTTAGTACTACTTGTTTATTAAACAATCCACATGTCCATTAAGGAGACTGACTATGCAGCCGCTGAGAATGAAGCACCTCTATGTAAAAACTCAACACTGTTAGCTGAACACAGGAAGTTGCAAAATAGTATGTATACAGTGTTCCCATTTTTTCTAAAACAGTAAAATATTGGATTTTATAAAATACCAGCATGCTGTAGCAATTGTGACTAGCATCCATGGTTAAAACTGAATGCATATAGCTGGGTGTGGTGGCACATGTCTATAGTTTCAGCACAGAAGTAGTAGAGGCAGGATGATCACAAGTTTCAGGCCAGCCTGGGTTACGTGACTCTATCCTCTGCTCTGTTTCCCATCCTGCCCCAAATGAATACATATGAAACCACACTTTGAGTTGCTTCTTGGTAGTGGGGTAGGAATCAGGCTCCTACATACCAACCCACCTGATCTTCTTGAAACAAAGTGCCTTTCTGAGCATTTATCCGTTTAAACAGATCCCCTCCTTCACAGTAATCCATTACTATGTAGAGAGAGCCATTTTCTACAAAATATAAACATCAAATCCATTGTTAAAATCTTGCATCAAAAGCACAGTTAAGTGAAGAAACTTAAAGATTAGATAAAAAGCACCACCCAAACAACAGAGTGGACCATCTTCAAAAGAATTAGGGCACAGGGTCTAGGAACCCTGCCTATACAGGTTGCACAATGGTTAAAAAAATGGTATGAAAAGTTTTAGGTAACTCCATTATTGACCATTTTTCTACCTAGAATACACCATCTGAGTAGAGAACAGTTTTTATACCTTAGTACTTCAAGGACATAAATAAAATGCATAACAGTATATTTTTGCTCAATTTTCTCAAATGTTACATACAAAACCATGTTTTCCCACCAATTTTTCAAAGCCCATATCTTAGATTTGAAATGATCACTAGTTTTCAATTTTGAATTATTCACTTTGAATTAATTGCTTGTTAAACACAAACACAACAATAAATAATACAATGAATTCTGAGGATTCAATAGTGAATAAGATACAGCCTCCGCCGGGCGGTGGTGGCACACACCTTTAGTCCCAGCACTCGGGAGGCAGAGGCAGGAGGATCTTTGTGAGTTTGAGACCAGCCTGGTCTACAAGGGCTAGTTCCAGGACAGCCTCCAAAGCCACAGAGAAACCCAGTCTTGAGGAAAAAAACAAAAAACAAAAAGATACAGCCTCCACCCCAAAGCCTTGGGGTTTCTTTCATTCTCTTAAAACAAGCTGTATGCATATGAATAAAAGCATGAAGATGGGACACTGCCATAATCACTTCTGTATCTTTTATACCTTTACATCATTATGTGTGGTAGAATGGTATTTTCAGGTGTGTGACTTTTGTTAATGCTACATTTGTTTAACTCTGTGTAGCTGTGTTACTGTGCCTGTCTAAAACACCTGGTGATCCTAAGAAAGTGCTGAACGGCCAATAGAGAGTCAGGATCCAGGACAGGCGGGGCTGGCAGGCAGAGAGGAGAAATAGAAAGAGAAACAAGGAGAAGAGGAGCAATGAGAGAACAAGGAGAAGAGGACATCAGGGGTCAGCCACCCAGACACCTAGACACCCAGCCACCCAGCCACCCAGCCACCCATGGAGTAAATGGAAAGTAAGAAAGATAAAAGCCCAGAGGGAAAGGTAACTAAAGATAAGAGGTGGCTAGAAACAAGCTAAGCTAAGGCCGGGCACTCGTAAGTAAGAATAAGCCTCTGTGTATGACTTACTTGGGAACTGGGTGGCAGTTCCCCCAGGAAGACAAAAGATTCAAAAGACTAAAAAACATTTAACATTACATTTATGCATGGAGAAAGGGTCTTCTGTGTGTCTTTCCATCCATTAGAATGGCCTAGAAAACAATCATTCTTTCCACTACCAATTTTTTTCATGTAAGAGTGATCAATATGACTTGCAACAGTTGCTGAACCATGACTCACCAAGGAGACTATCACAACTCAAAGGGTAGTGCTCCTCTTCTCATGTCCTTATGATGTGTACAATGGCCACATTTCTAGAAACACTCATTTCTCTTACTTTGTGGTGGCATTATTAATGAGGGCTCTTGTAAGCTCTTCTGATATACTGCCTATAATATACCATTAGAGCTAGAAACTTACCCGGATTAAACTAATTAGGAACCTGTATGACTATGACTGAGATGGAAAGATCATCTGAATATACATGCTAGAAATGACAAAATAAAATGGGGCTGGAGAGATGACTCAGTGGCTAAGAGTACTCACAGAGGACCTGACTTTGTTTCCCAGCACCCACACGGTGGCTCACAATCACTAATAATTCCAGTTCCAGGGGATCTGATGCTACCTCCTGATCTCCAAGAGCACCAAACATGCACATAGTGCACTTAGATAAATACAGACAAACACACACATAGAATAGAAATAAACCTAAAAAAAATGAGAAATGAAAAACTGCACAATCCACAAGTTTCATATAGTGTGTCGTCATTTATATACTTATGAATACTTAAGACTATTCATGGGAAGAATCAAGAGCAGCAACAATAGCTAGTTCCAAGAAAAGAATGATTGCATTTCAAAGATGACTGAAAGCAAATCTTCTTCTATGTTTTGTAAGCTATGTGTGGTGTCAGGAAGTTGAACAAGATTTGCAAGTTTGAGCAAGGCAAGATCCTGTGTCAAAGCTTGAGATGTAACTTGGTGGAAGGGTTTTCTCAGAACACACAAAGCCCCATGTTTGATCTCCAGCACTGGACCATGCAGACATGGAGAGCTGAGACTATGGGAGGTTACACAGAACACAAAGAATTTTGTGAAATGATGGGGATTTAGTATATGAATTAGTTATATTTTCTGCTACTCAGATCTCTATTATCATTTGTTTTCTCCTTCTCATCCTCTCTCCTTCCCATCCTGCCTCCCCGTTTTCTCCCGTCCATCTACCCTCTGCTCCAAAGCTTGCTTGCCAAGGTCTCCATATGTGTTGCCCAGGCTGGCCTCCAACTCCCAATCCTTCTGATTCTACCTCCATAGTACTGGGTGGCACCACACCCAGCCAGTACGTATTCAAATTCGTAACTAACAGAAAAGCATTTCCCGTGAGAGAAGTAGTGATGTTTTGAACCCTTATAACACCTTATCACCTGTTTGTCAGATTACTTTGCATAAGACTACAAATACACAAAAATCCCTTATCACTAATAGGCTTATAGGCCTTTAAAGACCCCAAGAGCCCAAAACTACAACCTTAGAAACTGATGGAAGAATAACGGGCATGAATTAGAAAACTCAGTACAAGCACACTGCTTGACGACTTATGGCACCCTTTCCTTTACCACTGCTAATTTCAGAAGCCAAAAAGGCCCAGCTGTTTTTAATCACTTTTTTCTACCAGTTTGGGGTGTAGATTTGTATTCAATATAAAAGACATGCGTGTGTGTATATATACGCAAATAAATGTGTGTGTACATCTCAATTATAAATTTAAGTACAGTGTTTTCTGCAATTCTGTGAGCTGCCATAGCAAGTCAATCAGACCTGAAAGGAGATCATGGAAACATCCATTTGTAGCTTATTTGGCAGGAATTCACAGGTCTGCACTTGCTGCTGGGTCTGAAATAGGGACGGTGTGGACAACATAGGCAGCATGACACTGCAGGTAGACAGTGTCTGATGGGAACTGGAGTAGAGGGTTCCTAGCTGTTTTCCACTGCAGAGCTGCTTGCTTGCCTGCTTGCTATGGGGAAGACTCCCACCTTTAGAGTTATGGAAGTCCTCAGCATTGTGGTGCAAGAGCAGAGGGAAAAACAAGTACTTTGTTTCCCTAACACAGCATGTGTCCTGTAGGCGCAGAAAACGGGCTAAGAATGAACACTGGACTGTCCACTCCGCTAATTCCTAGAGACTTGGAATGAGGGTGAAGTTAGAGGAACTGACAGCTCTAGTCACGCCTGCCTGTCTATACCTTTTGAACACTTATTGTGAGCAGGCACTGCTTTAAAACGAAGTACACTTCAATCATCCAGATTACTTCTGGTGAAAATGGGGCCTGTTAGTGTTCTAGGATGGACTGGGGAAGGGCCAGGAAGACCTACTCCTAGATGAAGAGATACAGCAGTTAAAGGCTAGTGGGAAAGAGGAGTCACTTTTCCTCAGGGCTGTAATCACGGTAAACTACCAAGATCCAGAAGTGACTCCACACCTGTGTGCATGCAAGCAGCCCTACCTGGAGTCAGTGGGCCATTAAAAAGAGAAGACTTGACGGTAGGAAGGAGGTGCTGGAAAGAGAGCAATGGGGTGTGTGTGACATATGATTGAGTTATATACATGTATGAAACTGCCAGAAAATGACAAACGGTTTAAAAAATCAAGATCAGAACATCTTTTCAGTTTTAGTGATAGGAATACTTATATGAGTTTTACGCTTAAAATGTTAATTATTATTAATTTTGCCCACTCCAAATTTTTGTACTATGCTGCTTCTTTATAAGTAATTGCTAATAACAATGAGCCAGTATTAAGCTATGAGGGGACAGTCTGGTGTCAATACTATCCTAGGATCAAACTGATACTTATGTGCATATTTATTAAACAACAAAAACAAAAACACCCACATTTTTTCCTAAAAATACATTCACAAAATAATTCCTTACAAGGAAAATACACAAAAGTTGTGTCTTAGAGCTTATTTTACATGTTTGCAAAATGAATCTGACCTTCAAATGACTCTTTATATTGGACAATATTTGGATGCTTCATGTTTGCCAACACAGCAACTTCTCTCCTTGATTCTTGCCGTTCTTTACCGGACATCTTAAATAGGAGGAAATAGTAAAACCACTAATAAAGTTAAAAGTTCATCAACAACAGAGTGGTTAAAAATGGTACAAATACAGTACAATAACAAATTAAAAACCACAACACTAAGTTAAAAAGGAATGAACTGAATCCATAAATGAAACCCTCTTAGGGTACCTAATTTATAGTAAGTCACAAGACTGTAAGTATACATTTCTACATACAAGTACAGGAACATACAAATACATGAAAAAAAATCTGAAAAGACACACGGATTCCTCTGAAATCAGTGATCCTTGGTGGGATAACAGCACTCTTTCTCATTAGGCTATGCATTTCTCTACTAAAATATCCTATGGCACCCAAATCACTACTTTGCAACCGAAGTAAAAATATACTTACTCTTGAGATGTTAATTTCTTTGATAACATAATGCCTGCTGTCCTCTGTGGATTTAACAAGAACAGCTTTTCCAAATGAGCCTTCTCCAATCTTCTGTAGTCTAACATACTTCTCCATGGTTCTTTCTTAAGGCATGTTTATAAGTTAGCTACACATAAAGAGAGTTAACAGAGATTAAGCAAGTCCTAACAAAAAGGATATCTAACAACTTGACTGAACAAAACAAACAAGAAATAGTCATATTTCAGTTGTATCAGAATGCTTTGAAACATCCAATACTAAGCATACTTACAATACAGGCACATAAATGTAATCTTTTTCCTATATAAATCAGTAGCATTGTTTTATTACTTTAGTAAGAATATAAGCTTAGTAAGACACAATTTCTTGAAGTTGTTTCCACAATTGCAGATAAAATTTTGTACTTATATTTTAGAGTAATTTGTTGTAAGGATTTTTTTAGGATAAAATATGAAATCAAAGACTATGCAGGTGTTAAAGCTTGCAAACACATTACTTAAGCATCTTACAGAAATATCTGTGAGAACACAGTCCAAGAATGAAGCCACGTGAGAACTGTGAGAATTCTCAGTGCTCGTGGGAAAACTCCAATACAACAAGACAAGAGTCCTGTGACTTCAGTTTCTTCAAAAGACAGACTTATCCTTGGATTGTGCGCCTCCCGGGCATAGTGGATAAGAGTGAGTTTATTTCAGCTGCTGCTATTCAACTCTATGGAAAGATGTTTTCTTTGTGATTGTATTCTTTACTCATGTGACTCTTCTTAACCCTTACAGTATAAACTTCTGATGCTCTGAGGATGGCTATTTCATGAGACTTTAGCCTGACTCATGTTTAGGCCCCTTCTCAGGCTCATGCCACCAACTCAGTAAACATCTACCACTGTAAGCAATACTGTATAGATGCTGACTCTTAAATACTCTTACCAACAGTGGCTGTTCTTTATAAAAGTCTCAAAGAAGCAACAAAAGGCAGTAGCAGTTAAAGAGCTGGCCCGGCAAGACGCCTCAGCGGGTTAAAGACACTTGCTAAGCAAGCCTAGAGACCAGAGTTTGATCCTTGGAAGGAGAAAACTCCACAAAGTTGTCATCTGACCTCTACACATGCACATGGTATACATGCCCACACTCCCATAGATCATGTGTACATACCACAAGGGGATGCATGCCCCCACTCACATACATCATTTGTGTATGTACATACAATTGTAATACACTTCACTTTCTAAAGAGCACTGGAACCTTAGCACTTCTGGTGGTGTGAATGAGAATGGCCCATAGGCTCATATATTTGCATGCTCATGCCCAGGTGAAGAGCTGTTTAGAAGGATAGGCCGTGTGGCCTTGTTGGAGGAGGTACATCACCGGGAGTGGGATTTGAGACTTCAAACACTCATACCACCTTCCTCTGCAGGCCTGCTTGTGATCAGGACGTAAAGGTGTCAGCACCACTCCAGTACCATGCCTTCTGGCCTGCCACTGTGCTCTAACCCTCTGAAACCATAAGCATGCCCCCCGTTAAATTCTTTCCTTTGTAAGAGTTGTCTTGGTTATGGTGTCTCTTCACAGCAATAGACCACCAAGACAGAGTTTAAACCCTGGTTCTGTCACTTGTCACATGACCTTACATCAGTGGCTCTCAACCTGTGGGTTGCAACCCCTTTGTGGTCAAACTATCCTTTCACAGGGATTGCACATCAGTTATCCTGCATATCAGATATTTACGCTACAATTCATAATAGTTGCAAAGTTATAGTTATGAAGTAGCAACAAAAATAATTATATAGTTGGGGGTCACCACAACATGAGGAACTGTATTAGGGTTGCAGCATTAGGAAGGTTGAGAACCACTGTCTTACACTATTGATTTCTGTATCTCAGTTTATTCACCTGTAAATGTAGATAAACACAGTATGTACTTAAAGAATCCCTGTGAGGATTAACTAAAGCAATATACTAAGAACAACCTGAGCCAAGTGTCATTATGTTCTTGTTTCTGATGTTTGATGAGACAGGGTTGCATTTCAATTCTTTTGCTTACTGATAAATTTGAAAAATTCTTCCACATTTATTGAACATTTGGATTTTCTCTATATTCTTTTTTATTAGTTTGGGAAACTTTACTCTATGAGAGCTTTAGCTGTTATAAAGGTAAAAACTTGGAGACAGGTTATTCATGTAGTATAGGCTGGTCTCAAACCTGTCCTCCTTCCCAATCCTAAATGCTGGGATACAAGTGTGTACCAGCATGCTCAGCTTAATGTGAACTGGCTTGATTTGCATACTTCAGTGATTTTTAGTAGGAGTTTGGCTAATCTTGGTTGTCAACTTGACTGCATCTGGAATCAACTAAACTAAGCAGCTGGGTACACCTGTGAGGGACTTTTCTTCACTGATCATTTGAGACCAGAAGATCCATCCTAAAATCTGGGCTACCTGTTAGAGACAGTCCACATAAAAGGACATGGAGGACAGAAGCTTTTGCTCTGCATGCTTGCCTTCACTCCAGCTGGCAAGTTCATCTATTCTGGCTGAAGCACTCCTTCACTGACATTGGAGCCTACCTCTTCCGGATTGAAGACCAGCCTTTGGAACAGAACAACTACCAGATTCTTTGCTTTCCATCTGCTGACAGCCATTGCTGGAATGGCTGGACCACGGCCTGTGAGTCACTCTAATATATTGCTGTTGGGGAAGTCCTGTTATTTGTCAATAAAGTACTGTTGAGCCTATAGGGAACTAAGATAGGAGGGACTAGGAGTCCAGGAGGATTCTGGGAAGGAGAAACAGGAGAGTCAACATGTAACCGCCATGGGGGTAGGAGCCCAGAACTATTCTCTGGTAAGAGACATACTTAGATTAACAATTATGGGGTAATTACTTAAGTCAGAGCTAACCAGTAAGAAACAAGCAAGGCCAACAGCTTCATAATTAATATAGCCTCCTGTGTGTTTATTTGGGACTGATGCGGATCTAGAACCAGGCTGGCGGAAAGGCTTCTCTCAAGGAAAAAGCTTCTCTTTACATATTGCCCTTTCACACACACACTTTCTGCTAGTTGTTTCTCTAGAGAACTGTGACTAATACAGTAGCTTTAACAACTATAATCTTAGGATAAGCAAATATACAAATTCACTATTTTAATCTGAAACTAATACTTTATTCACCCAGGTTTCCAATGTGTGATTCCTTTCTAGGAGGAAATGGGCTTTCAGGAAACTTACATTTTCTGCCACAGTTCACCATATTAATAAACTGATGTGTTCATCTCATCCACAATGATATTTTTTCTAAAAAAGGTTCTATTTTCTTAAATTACAGAATTCATAATATAGTCCTGAAAACTAAAGGTTAAAAATCCAACCTGTAATAAAATTTATTATTAAAGCTAATGAAATTTTATGAAAAGAACCTTCTTCAACATTCAAAAACATTATAATCAGATCCCATTTCAATTTCTACAATGATGCTTTTAGCACCCTTAAAAGAAAAAAGAATTAAAACATTATCATAAAACTCCAGCCATCAACTGTGAGGTAGAGAGGAAAAGTCATTCCAAACATGGTCTACATTGATTCAACTGGCACAGTGTAATGGGTATCTGGGAACCAGCCAAAACGTAATGTTATCTCCAGAACAAGAAAGCTCAATGTATCATATTACTACACTACTTAGAGAGCAAATCATGATAAACTCATCTTAGAAGACTCGACTCCATGAAATTAAATAATAACCACATAATGAGGTTATTTCATAACCATCATTCTTTTGTGACTTTTTGCCAGGAGCGGAAAAAACAAAATTTGCCAGTTTGGCTCTTCCAAATTTAATTGGCAATTCCTTTCTAGGGATTATACCAAGACAGTGGAACCTATTAGTATCCCTAGTATTTTATTCTATTGCCATCTACATCCTGAGCACTATGGTTCTAATTCAGTAAGGCCAAATCTACTGCCCTTGGGAAGAAGAAAGATAATTCTAATTGCCACCAGAAACCACACAAGTACCTTTCTGAGCAATAAGAGATTCATGGTTAATGAGTTTCAGAATATATGACAAGCTCTTCTTTTCTGCAGTCAATATATATCAGAAGGAAAACATAAGCTACCTACTTCATAGCCATGAGACTTTACAAGTAATTTATTATACTAGGAAACAATTTCAAATGAAATGAAAGATAAAATATACTACCTGCAAGAGCTGGCTTTCTTACACAACCCAGGACTACCTGCCTAAGGGTGGCACCACGCAGAGTAGCTAAGCTCTCCCACACCTATCATTAGTCAAGAAATGCTCACAGACAACTTGACTGAGGCAGGCAATCTTTCACTTTTCCAAGATAGGCCCAGATGTGTATGGAGTTGGCAACAAACTCATTTGTGTGGCAAAAGGAAATACCTACATATAGATTCATGTTTGCATTTATATATACACATATATGTACATACACACAGAAGTATTTGTATAAGAAATAATTCTGTAAGGACACACACACACACACACACACACACACACACACACAAACCAAACAAACAAAAAGCTAGTAACCATGCTTCCAAAGAGAAATGAACAGTTGAGAATTCTTCAATCTTTTCTATTGTCTGAAGTTTGAACTGTAAGAATTGATTAGCTAGTCAAAACAAAATTAAATTTCATCAGCTATGTATACTGATACAAGTAGGAAGAACACTGAGAAATCAATTTCCCCTACTTTAATTTTAAAATATTTTTAAATATATGTATTTAGAGACTCTGTGTGTGTGTGTGTGTGTGTGTGTGTGTGTGTGTGTGTGTGTGTACTAAGAATAAGACTTGTGGGAGTTGGTTCTTTTCTTCCACCATGTAGGGCAGGTCATGGAGATTGAACTAAGGTTATCAGGCTTGGTGGCAAGTGCCTTTAGCTGCTGGCCCATCCTGCTGGCCCTAATTAAATAGTTGAACAGGAATGGGAACATAGCTTGGTAGCAGAAGCAGCAGCCAAGTATGCCAGGCCCTGCGACTAATCCTGAGGACTGAGGGGAAACCTTCAACAATTCCCCATTTCCAAACTTTTCATCTTTACATTTATAGCTTTGCTACGATGTCATGCTGCTTTTTAAGTATGTCAATTATGTTCCAGAAAAATATACCTCTACTCTAGTCAAATTAGATATCTTCTTTTGCATTTTTCTAAGAACTATTACTAATAAGCAATGTTTGACACAATATTATGAACCACATGTGAAAGCTGTCAGAGGACATGAATTTAAAACTGCATCTTCATCAATCAGGAAAACACATACTGACAGGCATTAAGCAGTAACTATTTCAGATATTTGATGGAGAGGTGATTACTCCAAAGGGGAACATTAGGGATAGATGACAACAGATGTCAAGAAATTTTCTGGTACTGTCTGCAAAATCTGTACACAGGGTTCTTCCAAAACAATAGAAACACCCTGAATTGTAGAAAGGGGTGGATGTATCTTCTCAGAGGAAAATTCTTCTCTATTTTTCCCATTACTGAGAATAAATCAGAAAGCAAAATAAAGGAATGCTACTATCTTTTCTACAGTATGTGTTTTCTCCGTGGTAAATGTATTCAGACAACAATCAAGGATCTGTAGCAGAGACTACCAACATACAAAGAAAAACTTTGTATGCATGGAAAGTTATCATGTCCATGATTTAGATAAGAAAATCTACTTGAAATACAATGTCAATGTATTATTAATACCACCTCAAAAGAGTTTCTGTGGCTTTTCCACAGGCTTTATCATATTTCTAACAGACTTTTTTTCCAGTGTAAAAACCAGTTTCCCCACAAAATAGGCTACTCGGGTTCCACCAGAAGAAACAATTTAAATGTAGGCGCCTAGATCCTGGAACCTAGAAACAAAGAACTTTGTGTTAGGCTGTGGCCCATCATCTCTACCTACTGCATCATAAGAAAAGCCCATCATTAAAGCTTAAAAGGACTAGGGCTTTTAAGCTTTCACAAACATTTCCGGAGGTGATTTATGTAGGTAATAAAAATATTCTGCTTCTCAGAGATCTTACAGGAGAGAATAAAAAATTAGCCGGGGTATATAACTCAGTGGCAGACTACAAGCCTAGCAAAAAATCTGTTTTAAGTCCTGTATTCAATCCCCAGGACCCCTCCTCAAAGTTACATTGAATTATTAAAGCAGTAAAACTTTTAACACTTTAACATGGAAACTGTGTCAAATCATGGAAAAAATAAGCGATGTTAGGTTTTAGGGTAACCAGTTAACTGTTATTTTCTCTTCATTAAAATATATAGGCAGGATAGTGGAGCGGTGGTGCCTTTAATCCCAGCACTCGGGAGGCAGAGGCAGGCAGATCTCTGTGAGTTCGAAACCAACCTGGTCTACAAGAGCTCGTTCCAGGACAACAGCCTCCAAAGCCACAGAGAAACCCTGCCTTGAAAAACAAATGGATTAGATAGGTATCTAATCCATTTAAATGACCGCCTATCATCCACCAAGATTGCGTTGTCATTTTATGATATCAAAGAACTGCTTTGAGCCACACACAGGTCCTCCGCGTTACCGTTTTGATGAGATCAAAGTGCTTCACGTGCCCACACTCTGGGCGAGTATCCATGCACTCTTACAAGAGATCTGCCCAGGTCTCCTCGCTCCCAGTGAGTTCTGCCTCTCTCCGCTTCCCCCAGGAGCAACTCACCTCAGTGACACGGGACCTGAGTCAGAGTTAACAGTGGCGACCATAAGCACCGGTCTAGACGCGGCAGTGGCTTCCCTCAGGACTTAAGGTAGAGGCACGCCGGTGCATTTTGAAAAATGACACGCCGTTAAGACAAAGCAGGTCTGTCTACCCAGCAGCCGCTCACAGCCCAGACTGCGACTCCTACAGCCTGGCACGGGGCTCGGGCTGACGCGTCAGGCTCGCCTCGGGCGGGCGGGCCGGCCGGGCACAGCGCCCGCGCCACCGGTCCTGGCGACGGGGACGCAACAAACGCAGCGTTTCTGACCCCTTGGAAACGGCGGCGGCACAGGGGGAGTGCCCCGGGGACCGCCCCCAACTTCCCCGGTCCAGGTGGCTGGGCCAGGCTACCTGCCGCCCGCGTCCTCCCGCCTCGCCACAGGGACCATGGATCCCGGGGTGCGGGCGACTGCAGCGGCTCAAGGTAAAGACTCCGCACGTTGTCGCCCCAAACCCTGGGGCTAAGGCTGAGAGGGGGGGAGAGAGAGGAGAGGAACGGCCCCGCGCGTCACTGTCGCTGGCGTGTGACGTCAGGGCGCAGGAGCCGGCTGGTAGCGGTGCTGCAGGGGAGGAGCCGAGAGGCGCGGTGGGGCGGGGCTAGCCGGGCGAAGCGAACGGGGGCGGTGCCTGCATGGCGGGGCGGGACTAGCGGGGATGGTAGGGGCGGGGTTTCTTGGAAGGGCGGGGTTACGGCCGCTGAGAAGAGAGGGAGGACGGAGTAAGCCGCGAGGGGGCGGGGGCCGTAGGGGCGGGCCTAGAGGAGAGAGGAGGCGGGGCAGAGGGCGGAGCGAGAGTGGGGGTGCTTGTTAGGAAAGACGGATTGAGGGCGGGCCGAAGCGAGTTGGGTGAGGCTAGGTGGAGGGCGGGATCGAGGCGGGGCGAAGGAACCGGGCCGGGGTATCGAGAAGGGGCGGGGCCACCGGGGCGGGGCAAACGGGAGACTTGGGAAGATGAAGAGAAAGAGCGCTCGCAGGGCGGGGCCGACAGGGGGCGGGGCAGGTGGGGCGGGGCGGAGCTTCAGGGCTTGCCACTCCTAAGAGCGAGAGTGACACAGAAGGCTGATGTGAGAGATGAGTGTGGGAAGAAGAATGTAAAACTGGGAAGAAATAGGCGGAGTGAAGGCGGGAAATTCACTCAGGAATCTCAGACTGAATAAAGCCTATTAATAACTTTCCCCCACACGGTACACAGACAAGGTACTTTTATTTCATGTCAGCGCTCATTAAGTAACTGAGGATGCCGTATAGTCACAAATAATTTTCCTGTAAGTACGAAGCCTTTAGAAAGTTATTTTGAGGGACTGGAGAAAAGATTCAGCTGTTAGGACGGAGGAAGAGTTCGGGTTCCCAGCTCCCATGTTGGTTAGCTCACAACCACCTGCAATTTAACTTCAGGAAGACTCTGAACCCTCTGGCTTCTGCAGGTACTAACACCTGCGCTTACGCACATAGCCACACATATCTTCATGATTAAAAACAAGATTTCTTTAGGTTACTTTGTTCAATTAATGGAATTGTTATTTTTAACTATTAAAATACAAAGCTGTGATACAGTTTTCTACACCTTTACATCTGCTGTGTGTGTAAGTTTTATACTGAAGGGACTGGTGGTGTACAGCAGACTAAAAACCTTTCAGTGTAGGAATCGAAACAGTTGAGAACACACCTAGTGTCATCCTGAGTAGCTTTGCTCAGTAACCTAGCACCTCCTAGCATGACCTGAAACAGCGGGGAAGGCCACACTTGAAGCGGGAAGAAGACAGGGTCTTGGGTGTGCTACCACAGTTGCTGGGTGTTGTGCTTGGTGCTCAGGTGTTGCATGCAGACAGAGTGGGAGAGACCCAACAGGCTTTGCCAGAGATCTCAGGTCAGATGATGCAGATCAAAGAAACCCACCTCCTTTTCCTGTTTTCCCCATCCTTTCCCCGCTCTGTACATTCAAGACAACTACTTTTCCAGGTTCAGGGTTTGTAATCATTTCTAACTTGGAAATGGACAGATTTGGGGCTTCTTTGCCTAAGCTACAACACTAGAAAAAGAAATGTTGAGATTCAGCACTTCAGTCTACATGCATACACATACTACATACATACATACATACATACATACATACATACACACACACATACATACATACTTCTAATCTTTAGACCCATCCAAATCCAGCTAGCAGGAGCTTTGCTGTCTAAAGTATAACTCTAGTTCTACCAACATAACACTGTCTAGCTAAGTGACAAGGAAACAGTGCCAACGGCTAATCTAAGCAAATTCATTTTTAATGCTTGCATGAACAATGACTAGTCAGACATGTCTGAAGATAATTCTTTAGACTTTTATATTTGGGTCATGAACCCTGGGGGGGGGAATTCAAACAACTTTTTCACAGAGGTCACCTAAGACCATCAGAAAATACAGATTTACATTATGATTCACAACAGGGAAAAAATTACAATTAAGAAGCAGCAATGAAATAATTTATGGTTGGGGGTCACCACAACATGGGAAATTGTATTAAAGGGTCACAGCTCTAGGAAGGTTGAGAACCAATATGTTAGACTCCTGGGAAGCTGTGATGGAAATACAAATGCTAGTCTTTATAAAAGTATGCTGTCAATATTTATACTCTCTAACTTTAAATTTCACTTCTAGAACTATGGAGCCAAACAAACAAAACGAACTTGCTATTATTGTTTATAATGAGATAACCTAGAAATAATGTAATTGTCTACAAAAAGTAGATTCGATCACAATATATTTAAACAATGGAATACTCAAAAACTATTATAAAAGATAGAAAGGATCTATTTTTACTGACATAGAACATTGGTATATTTTTTAAAAATTAAGCACATCTGTTTCCTTTTCTGGTTTATATACCCTGTACTAGTTAATGTTTGATTATTACAGCACAAATATTTTTGATTCTTCTTAAGTATGCCATTGGTTATCCCTTTTCAACAAAAGTAGTTTTTCTCTGTCGCGTCTGCTGCGCGGCCTGTGTCCGAGAACGGGCGGAGGGTGTCGGGGATTGCCAACACAGAGACTCGTTCAACGATGTAAAGAAAACTTTAAGCAGGCCCCAAAAAGGTTCAAGAAAACTTCCTAAGAAAGGCTCCCACCAGAGAAGCTTCTGCTCTCTCCTCTCCCCTGGCTGGTTCTGCTCTCACCCCAGAAACTGATCTGGGCGTGGCAGAAGAGGCGGTTAGTCTCTGGACAAGGTCGAGCTCAGGGTGGTTTCTGCGGGCAGGCCTTTTCCAGGAACTTAATGCCCCCAGGCATTGTATTGTTTTTAGTAAACATTGTCTTACAGCTGCCTACTCCCAGGCAGAAGGGGAAGTGGGTCTCTGCTCAAGGTCTGGTGTTCCCACAATTCACCCCTTTTTATTTTTAAATGAGGCACTCCTGGCTTAGGTCAACTAGGGTCACCCTCCCTTTCCCGTCCTTGGGGGACCTTGAACCCCTGTCTTAGGCGGGAGGAGTCTTCCCCACAGGTGGCCCGTCATCAGAGCACCCCAACTTTAAATCATCTGTAACCAACCTTCATGGCTATCGGGATTGCCATGGGCTAGGCTAAGCAATACTTGGTTACGGATCTCTTGCCTCTGGAACAAGGCACGTTTGAGCCCGGCATAAAGCCAGAATGCCTACCGCCACTGCCACCATTTCCAGGACCCCCATTGACATAGCGCCTCTCCATCACCGTACCCATCACCAGATCTGGGCCATAACATTCTACCAGCCTTCGTCTGTTACAAGGGTAACATGTACGTGATTTACATTCTGTTACAAGGGTAACCCGCATGTGATTTACATTTACAATTTGATGAAGTTTACAATTGTTCCAAGATCTGCTCAGGAAAGCATTTAGAAAGTGCACTTGCACAGATACATTAGGTACAATCATTGATGTTACACATGTAGCATTATGAAAAATATGAACAATAGGCTTGTTGCACTATCCACAGAGCACCAATTTGTTCCTGTGGTGATGCAGTTTGTTGATTTAACGTCAGCTGATTATGCGACTTGAGTCAAAGTCTCCTTTTTGTCACATTAGGACAAGTTGCATCTCTCCAGAAAAATACACTGGCCTAGTCGTGATTCCAGAAACAGGAACCATCAAGTCTGATATTTCAAGTGACCATGTCCTGTTCAATTACTTAAAAGAGGCTTTTGCCCCTCATCACAGTCCATACCAATGTCCAAGTGTTTTAAATGGGTCCTTTTTTTCTGTTGGCTTCACAATGAAAACTCATGGGTCTGGAAGGTTGATGCAGCAGGTCTGTTGAGAAACTGGAAATCTCGAACCGACTGTTTTCTTTCTTTCTTGGGCTCTAGATTCGATGACAGCAAGGGTCAGGAACACTGATTTTAGGAGATCTCACTCAAACTGGCTTAGGTAGGCTCCCATGGTCTCAGGTCCAGTTTTTCTCTGCTCCATGCCGAAGCTTTTATTCTTTTCCTACAAGAAAACACAAACATGCCCTCGACCCCAAATTAGGGTCTTCTCCACTGTTTAGTGCATGGATGTCTCCATTTGACCTGAGCAATGGTTGCTCAAGTTCCATCATGCCAGAATCTGTCTGAAGCTCACTGGCACTCACATTATAAAATTTTTAAATGAGGAGTGTATTATTTGATGAGTTATATGGGGACTGGAGACATTATTCCCCCTTTTTAATTTTCTAAAAAAATTTTTTTGAACTGTTGAAGCTGGACCATAATAGTAGAAGGATTTGTCTACCCTCCTTGGTTGACTACCTAGGTAAATTGGGATTACTACTTAGATTATTTGTAGATGCCCATTAAAAAGGACATATCCATTAAATATTTCCCAAAAACTTCTGAAAATCACTCAAAGATTGTAAACTATACTGTGTCCAAATAACTTGTGAAAATTATTTGAAGTCTGTGAGCAGTCTTTCCCAATCTAACCTGTAGAGCTCTCACTAGCTGACAAGGCCTCATTTGCATCTTAAATTTTTCTGTAAAAACATTAACAGACTGGCTGGATGTTCCTTTTGTCTATATTTAAAGCAATCTAGGTAGCTTCTTAACTATTTTTGAAGGGATTTAAGTATCCTTTTAATCATATAAGCAGTTCACACTCATGCATTCACAATCACATTTCATACATACCGGTGTGGCCACACCATACATTCAGAACATACATGCATCTTTCAGTCATCCTTTTTCCCTAGGTCATGATTAGTCTGTTGCAATGAAGCTTCCTTAATTGAAATCTATGTAAAAGAACAACTCCAGCCAATCCTTGAACTAAAAGGGTTAAAAAGTCCTGTATGTTCTTTATCATTCCTCCATTTGAGCTACAGTCATGGGGTACAGCTGTACCTACTCCTTGTAACTCTGTAGATGTGAGGTGGAGAGGCCAAGCTTTTGGCCATAAGTTTTTAGAGATGACTCACAAAATAGAACTTAAATGTAAACAAAATTTTCCATTCTATATACCTTTGTCTTTTTCTTTTTCTTTACTTAATACCAGTACCTCTTTACTGTTACAAATTTTTGTTTCACCCATTTTTTTTAAATCAGGGTTTCTCTGTATTGTTTGAGGCTGTCAGTCCAGCCTGGCCTCGAACTCACAGAGATACTGCCTGCCTCTGCCTCCCAAGTGCTGGGATTAAAGGCGTGTGCCACCACCGCCCAGCTTGTTACCAATTTTTTTTCTCTGTATTATTTGGAGGCTGTCTTGGAACTTGCTCTGTAAACCAGGCTGGCCTTGAACTCAAGAGATCTGCCTGCCTGTGTCTCCCGAGTACTGGGATTAAAGGCGTGTGCCGCCAACGCCCGGCTATTCACCCATTTTCAATCCAACTTTCAACCCAGGATGTTCCCTCATGCAAAAAGCCTTAAGATTTACACAATCCACCCTCCAATTGAGGGCCATCTCTCAGGGTCCCCTTACTTTCCTGACCTTTGTCAGGCGAAGGCCTGGAGATTTAATCTGGTACCCCTAGCTTGGTACCCCTTTTTAACACATCCACATAGCCTTACTGGCTAGCCTTTTAGATCTCTCAGTTCCCCTTTACTTTCCTGACCTCAGTGGATCAGGCAAAAGACTGGAGATTTTTTATTTTATTTCTTATTTTACCCTTTTTTTTCATTTCTTTTTTTCTTTTTCTTTTTCTTTTTCTTTTTTTTTTTTTTTTTTTTGAAACTGGGTTTCTCTCTATCCTTTTGGAGGCTGTCCTGGAACTTGCTCTATAGACCAGGATAGCCTCATTCCTTCCTATCTCTGCCTCCCGAGTGTTGGGATTAAAGGCGTATGCCACCAACACCCGGCTCTCTGAATATCATAGCAAACATCCTCCCAATCTGGGACATTTAAACCTTCCCCAGTAATGAACCATGGGCTCCCTCGTTCAATCCATTTTAAAAAGCCTGCCATGGTTGTAGTCCCCTGTTCTTCAAGCAACTTTTTTACGTGATACTGTAATTTAAACTTCCAGGGACTATTTCCCATTGTTTCTTTTCCTATTTTCCTCCATCTGTCCCTAGCTGGCAAAAGGGACGACCCCGTCCACTTACCTCGCTTTCACGATCTCGGTAGGACCTCCAATTGTCGCGTCTGCTGCGCGGCCTGTGTCCGAGAACGGGCGGAGGGTGTCGGGGATTGCCAACACAGAGACTCGTTCAACGATGTAAAGAAAACTTTAAGCAGGCCCCAAAAAGGTTCAAGAAAACTTCCTAAGAAAGGCTCCCACCAGAGAAGCTTCTGCTCTCTCCTCTCCCCTGGCTGGTTCTGCTCTCACCCCAGAAACTGATCTGGGCGTGGCAGAAGAGGCGGTTAGTCTCTGGACAAGGTCGAGCTCAGGGTGGTTTCTGCGGGCAGGCCTTTTCCAGGAACTTAATGCCCCCAGGCATTGTATTGTTTTTAGTAAACATTGTCTTACAGCTGCCTACTCCCAGGCAGAAGGGGAAGTGGGTCTCTGCTCAAGGTCTGGTGTTCCCACATTTCTCCTGGGAACAATCTAGCAGTCTTAAGTGTACAAATGCAAAGCTTTCAGCCTCCACCCTCTGTGCACAAATCAATATGAATAGTTTCTGAATTTCACTTGTATTTCTACTCATAAGGAATGCTCATGTACATATGCATGGTAGTCCTAATCTCCTACAGTGGGATCATGGTACACACATTTTATGTTATATGACACACACATTCACATCTTGGATAAGCAATTTAAAAGCAGATCCTGAGCTTCTCTCTAGAGAACACAAAATTCCTGTTAACATAATGATCCCATGATCAGTGGCTGAGGCGGTGTCTAATTGGATAAAGTGCTTGCTGTGAACATGAGGTCTAGAGTTCAGTTCTCTAGAACCCATGGAAATAGACTGTACAGGCTTTTGGGGTGCCTGCACCCCAGGCATTTAGGAGGCAGAGACAGGAGATTCATGGGGCATGCTAGCTAGCTAACATACAGAACTGGTGATGTCCATAATCAGTGATAGGCTCTGCCTTGTTAAAGGTGAGAGCAACTGAGGAAGATGTCAGCTTTGTGTCTCCACATGTACAATTGTGAGCATGTACATCCCCTCCATTTGTGCCCACAGATTCAAACACACATGCCACACACAAATGCCCTTGCAAAAATTTCCATGAGACAGATGTATTAAAATCCACTTCAGTATATAGCATTTATAGGAATTGTTTCTTACAGTATTCTTTAAAAGAGTTCTTAAGCGTTTATTTATTATGTATAAAGTGTTCCACCTGCAGGCCAGAAGAGGGCACCAGATCCCATTATAGATGTTTGTGAGCTACTGTGTGGTTGCTGGGAGTTAAACTTAGGACCTTTGGAAGAGCAGCCGATGCTCTTAACCTCTGAGCCATCTCTCCAGCCTCTTAAAAATGCTTTTTTTGGGGGGGGGTTCAAGGCAGGGTTTCTCTGTATTGTTTTGGAGGCTGTCCTGGAATTGGCTCTGTAGACCAGGCTGGCCTCGAACTCACAGAGATCCACCTGCCTCTGCCTCCCGAGTGCTGGGATTAAAGGCGTGCACCACCAACACCCAGCCCTAAAAATGCTTTTAATTGAAATAAAATTACATCACCTCCTCCTCCTCTTTCTCCCTCAAATCCCTCCCATGAGTTGTTGATAGCCTCTTTAATTATATGTTGCATATATGTATGTGTGTATATGTGTGCATGCATATGCACAAATATATGGAAATAGAGCCTACTGGGCCCATTGTTGGGTGTACATGGCTTCAAGGCTGACCACTCTGCACTGATCAACTAGTAAAGGGGCTCATCCTCGGAGAAGATAATTTTCCCAGCAGTCATTAGTTTGTCATTCATTGTCGCGAGGGGGGGCAGTGAAACCCAGTTAAAAATCCCCCCTCCCATTCCAGCGTGTCTGTTGATAATGCCATTGTCTATATAGCCATTTCTAGGAGAGGCTGTTTTATAGCTGACTTCCTGGTATTCTAGCTCCTACAATCTTTTTCTCCCCTTTGGATATGTTTTGAATCACGGGTGTAGTGATGTAGCTATATTGGTTGGAGCTGGGCTCCCCATGATCAGCTGGTTTCTGCATTGTGTCCATTTGTGGTTTCCTGTGATGGTCTCCATTTGTTGTGACAAGAGGCTTCTTTGATGAGGGGTGGTAGCACACTTATTTCTAAAGGATTCTTAAATTGGGTCTAGTAAATCACATGTTGTATATTTTCCCACTCTTGAATTAGCTCTGCCACACTTGGGTATACACTGTTGGATAACACATCATCTTTAAATATAGGGCCTTGAAGTTAAGTGAGTGGAGGTCAAGGATGGTTCTACCATGAAGTTCTACTCCACATAGCTTCTTGGGGGGAGGCTATGCTTCATTCACATGTTAAGACCCTCCCTTGGTGTCCTCCAGTCTCTCCCCATGGATAGTTTGGACAGTTCATAGCATTGTGATCTCAGGCATGTTTTTTCCATAGCAGTTGCCTTCAAATAAGAAACACAGAAGTTGTGAGTCCTTTGAAGACTTTTAAAACAAGTCCGATGCCATTCTGGACATGTTTTTGGTGAAAGGAGAGGGGGAGGGAAAGAGAGAGAAAGGAAAAGGGGGAAAGAGGGGAGGGGGAGAAGGGAGGGAGAGAGAGATAGATATAGAGACGCAAAAATTTATTTTTTCTGTGTATTTTTTGTATTTTATTTTTAACATTTTTATTATATATTTAAATTAGAAACAAGCTTGCTTCCCATGCCAGTCCCAGCTCACTCTCTCCCCCCTCCATGTCTACTCCCTCCCCCAGCCTCTCCCCCCCAATCCCTACTCCATTCCCCAGGGAGGTAAGGGGATCTCAAGAAGTCTGTCATTTCATTGCAGGGAGGGCCCAGGCCCTCCCTCAAGTTTCCAGATTGAGAGAGCATCTCTCATTGTGGAATGGTCACCCAAGTCCATTTGTGTGCCAGGGACAAATACTGATCTACTACCCAAAACTCCATAGATTGCCTGAGTCTCCTCATTGACACCCACATTCAGGGGTCTGGATCAGTCCCATGCTGGCCTCTCAGCCATCAGTCTGGGGTTCAAGATCTCCCCCTTGTTCAGGTCAGCTGTTTCTCTGGGTTTCACCATCCCAGTCTTGACCCTTTTGTTCATCACTCCTCCATCTCTGTCACTGGGTTCCAGTTCAGTTCAGTGTTTAGCTGTGGGTGTCTGCCTCTGCTTCCGTCTATCACTGGAAGGAGGTTCTAGGATGGCATATAAGATAGTCATCAAAATCATTATCAGGGAGGAGCATTTAAGGTAGTCTCTCCACTACTGCTTAGTTTGCCAGTTTGTGTCATCCTTGTAGATCTCTGGAAATCTCACTAGTGCCAGATCTCCCCTCAAACCTAGAATGACTCCCTCTATTATGATATCCCTCATCCTGCTCTCCTCTAGTCTTCCCCCTGACTCAACCTTTCTGCTCCCCTATGTTCTCCTCTCCTTTCCTCTTGTCTCCCTCTCTTTTTCCTGGCTCCCTTTCCCCTCCCCCACCCTGTGCTCCCAATCTGCTCAGGAGATCTTGGAGGCAAAAGTTTATTAAGTGGGGAAAATGTCAGCCATATTTGGAATATGTTCAATATTTTGGGTTACCTTTATAAGAAAAAGTGCCTAGAAGTGGCCTCAGTTTGTATTTCTTTTAATTTTGTATAAAGTTTGCATTTTTGCCTGTGACTGTTGTGCTGTTAGCAGTTAGTTTGGGGCTGGTGAGTTGGTGAGTTTAGGGCTGGTGAGTTGGTGAGTTTAGGGCTGGTGAGTTTAGGAGTTTAGGGCCAGTGAGTTGGTTAACCTGTAAAAGTGCTCTCTGCCAATCCGGGTGATCTGAATCCAACCCCAAGTTTAGGGCTGGTGATTTGGTGAGTTGGTGAGTTTAGGGCTGGTGAGTTGGTTAACCTGTAAAAGTGCTCTCTGCCAATCTGGGTGACCTGAATCCAACCCCAAGGACCTCCGTGCTGGAAGGAGATGCCCACAAGTTTTCCTGACAGCCATACATGTGCCACACGATGTGCTTGTGTACACTCACACATGATAAATATAGTAAATTCAGTTTATATAAACTGCTTATGAAATAAAGAAACTAACCATTTACCATAATATAGAACTAATGTTTCTGTTGGTCTCACTAAGATGTTTTCTTTATGGTGTCTTTGACCATGCAGATAAATTTTAAATTGCATATGATCAGTCCTGTCCATCAGGTTCCTCTCTTGCCATGCAGATCCTCAAACCCCAGTTGTCCAAATAACCTACATTTTCTTTTGCTTTAATAACCTTGATCCATCTGAAATTATTTTCTGTAATTACCCTAAGGAAACTATCTTTGTATTCTTTTTGAGGTAAACTAGATGTGCCAAAATCGTTATTGACTGTGGTTCCCTTTGGCACTGACTGGGGATATAATCCTTCATATATTAAATTACCACTTATGTTTGCATTTATTTCTGTATTTCTCTTTAGTATTTTGTTGATCTCTGTCTTGGTCCATCTTCCACTGGCATTATGGAATGAGAATCTGCCAGTGGGCAACTTACAGTGGAAAACTTATTTGGCTAGTCATAACACAGAAACGGCCTCACAACATGCAAGAACAGGAATATAAGTGGGTGCCTGGAGACAAAATCACGAGACTTGGCCTTGCTTTACAACAACTGGAAATAATCCAGCCCTGTGAGAGCATAAAACCCTTCACAATGGAAGAATCTTCATGAATCACGTATTAAAAGCAATATTATGGCCAGCAAGATGGGTGAGTGGGAAAAGTGATCACTGCGCCTTAACAGCGAGTTTGAGAGAGGCCCAGAGCTCAAGAGAGGTGCGGTGGCCTGCTTCTGTCATCTCAGCACTCATCTGTGACAGGAGAGGCACCGACAGTACAATAGGTTGAAGTACACAATGCAGCAGAAACAATAGAAGATGTGGGTAACACCGTTACACAATGAATTTTGGCTCTTACAGCTTAAGCTCCGTTCTAACAACAGCAAAATCCAACTTAAAGAGAAACTGACCATATGCAGACAGCTTAATGTTCTGTATCTCCAAATCCTTCCAGTATACTAGCATGTATACTAAGACCTTTATGCTGTAAAAGGCTGAATTAAGTCTTCCACAGCAGACATCCACGTTTGTCTAATCCACAGAGTCAGCCAATAGAATAGATTAGAGGAAGACTCTACCTATCATTGAAAGCTTGGAGGAGTAAAATGAGCCTAGAAGTTCAAGTGCTCTCCAATAACCACAAAAAGCACCAAGGGTACTCTTCCCTAGGGTCTATAGAGGAAAACAACCCAGTCAACCTTGATTTTAACCAGTGAGACCAGCTTTAGGCTTTTATCCTCTAGAACGCTAACACAATACACCTGCACAACGGGAGGGCACTGGCATGCACTTCCACTAAAGCGCTAGAAGGATTGGAAAAGGTCTCTAAAAACTCCCTGTTGGATATCATCACTGCCCTAAGATCCTGCGTGCTTCGAGTATCATTTCACAGCGCACAGCACTGCGCCCGGGACGTCCTTGCCTTCTCTTTCCACTAAAGTCGTTTGAAGAAGACACTTAATGACAAAAATCTCAGCAGAATCACAAGGAAAGTGATTCTCAGGTGTAATCAACTGCTTGGTGGCAAGGCTATCACACGGTGCATTGTTTAAATATATTGTCCAATGTGGCGCTGCTCACCCAGCCTCGCACATTTAAGGATTGAATACAGAAAGGCTTAAGTCCAATTCAGAAACGGTTAAAATAACTTCTGTGAGGAAAGTGAAGACTGAGAACTACTACTGTGATTGAATGGATGCCAGAAATCAAGTATTTCATTTTTGTCCAGCTGGAGGTGGAACACAGAGCTCCTGGTATGCCGAGGACGCCCTCTATCGCTGGGCCACAAGCACTTCCCACCACAAACTTTAAAACAAACTTTAAAATAAACAATCTCATGAATTAGTGTATAACTAGCAGAGAAGAGCAAGTGTACAAGTGCAATTTTCTTGTCTACTTAAACGAGTGGTCTTCCATAAAAGAACTAAAACAGAAAAACATCTTTATGGCTGGCTATGGCTACTGTCTAATAAAAATCTAGATGCTCTTCCACCCCCACCCACAAAAAAAAAAAAAAAAAGAACTAGGCTACAAGTCTGCAGTGAGAGCCCGAGTCACACCCAAGGCCTTAAGTACGAGGATATGAATATTCATTACGCTAATATACATTCATAGCATGCTAAATATACTCGAGCCGCTCAACCCCCTCACGTCTGAATTCTGCCACCCAGTGGCGACACCCGTACTGCTCCCACAGGCCCTGCTCAGTTTCAAACTGCACCTTTGTGTCCACCGGGCAGTTGGGCAAGCCCTGGCCGAGGCCAGGCATTCGTTTGCACCTCCCTGCTTGAGTCACAAAACAGCTCCTCGGGCACGGGGAACAGGTTTCCTGTGTATTGTGACACAAGGATGGGAACCCAGCACGTAAGACCACGTGACACCCTAAGATTCTCACGAGAATGTTGTCGTTAATGTGTGATGTCTAAATTCGGATTTATAAGGGTTCTCCTCCCCCCCCCGGTATTTTTGCTAAATTTATAACCTGTGACGGTGTGCAAGGCTAGGTGACACGGTGGCACACACCGTTACTGTCCCCGCAGCATTTGGGGTGCGGGGGTCACACGCTCGCTTCAGCCCGCTCCGGTTTTCTCCCGGGCAGGGCCGGGCAGAAGCCAGGCTTCGCCACCATGCCGCGGAGCGCCGGCTTCCGAAAGCGCCTTCCCTGCCGGGGTCGCCTGATGTCCTTTCACGTAGACGCCGGCGGGGCAAAAGCGGAGACGTGGGTGACGTGAGCAACTCGCCAAAGCACGCGCTTTCCTCCACGGCGGCCAGCGGAAGACCGAGGACGGACCTGTCCGGCTCGCCCAGCAGGTCCCCTGGCGGCCACGCCCACCGCCCCATCCCGACCAATAGGAGCCGACGAGCCTCCCCAAGCGCTGGCACGGCCGGACGCCGAACGGCCGTTCACGTCGACGCGGTGACGTCACGCGCGCGCGCGACGCACCTGTCGGGCCCCCGCGCCTCCCGCCGCTTCCCTTCCAGTTCCGCGGGGCAGGGCCGGTCGGGTCCGGATCGTCGAGCCGCCCGCTCAGTGCGGTTGCGCCCCGGGTGCCGCCTGGTCTGGAGGATGAGGCCCGGGTGGGCGGAGGTGTGAGAGCGTCGCTGCGGCTCTGCCCGTCCCCCACCTCCCACCCCGCCCGCCGCCCGGCGCGGAGCGCGGCTCCCGTGGCGGTCCTCCGTGAGCGCCCCGAGGCTGGAGGCTCCCGTCGGGGCTGAGGCAGGTGGACCCGAGGGCCCGCTGGAGCCGCAGGACTGCGTTTCTCCCCGAAGCCGCCCTCCGCCCGTCCCCCCTGGCCGCACTGACGCGGGCAACCCGGGAGCCGCGTCCCGGTGAAGCTCCCGGGGTGGCTGGCGCGCGATCTCAAGCAGATGCGGGGTCCCCAGGCAGCGCAGCCACCAGCCGCCCGGCCTGCTATGCCTCTGCGCTGCGAGGTGAGTCGCCAGCTGTCAGGTGTCACGCCACGGCGGCGGCGGTGCTCGCGAGCCCAGGCTCCGGCGTCCCGGTTCCTTTACACAGTGGCACCTACCCTACCTGCCGGCCGTCCAGCCCGTTAAAATCGCCCCCATTGCCTCCGGCCACCCTCGGAGGACCTGCCTGAATTAGAACTAGGTGCCAGGACACGATTATGAATTTTACAGAGTTTGCCCAAATTTAGCGTAACGTTTAGTTTGTCTATCTTTAGACT
This sequence comes from Mesocricetus auratus, assembly GCF_017639785.1. Taxonomy (NCBI): domain Eukaryota; kingdom Metazoa; phylum Chordata; class Mammalia; order Rodentia; family Cricetidae; genus Mesocricetus; species Mesocricetus auratus. Next base: position 12,367,889 of record NW_024429185.1, read on the forward strand.
TAATGTATGTCGAGTCATTTTGTGTGTGTGTGTGTGTGTGTGTGTGTGTGTGTAAATATTTGCGTGTTAGGAGTAGATTGTTGGACCAGAAGTTACTTTGGAGGACTTTTCATGCGATATGCTTTATTTCAAGTATGGCGTTTTAAAATTAGAGGACAAGGAAGTTAATTACATATTCATCAGGTGTATTCTAATTCTAGCCCCAGATTTCTGTTTCCTTTAGAAACAATGACTGTTTATGACAATTGGAGCAATGGTGACATTGCCTTTTAATAGCTCTGTGTGTGTGTATAAAATTCAAAAATTCAGTTCTGCAAACTTGAATTCTGTGCCACACTACCACTGTGGCTTATGTATAGTGGACACCGTGTAGATGTACTTTGCGCCCATGAAGAGTTTAGATGACTGTTTTCTTTGGATCAGTTTTACATGCCATTGTAAGTTACTGAAAAACAAGATTTCAGTTCGGGATATTCAGGAAGTCCAATGCTCGTGTACATGTTGCTGACCAGGCTGGAAAGGTGCGGCTTCTGCTAATGCCCAGTTTTATATGGCTTTAAAATCAGGGGTGTGATTTATGGGTGCTTTCTCAAATTGAATAAGCTTATATATGGTGGTGTCAGAATTTGTTACAGATAGCATTCAACCCCAAGCCCACCACTTCCTCTCCCTTTGCTACTTCAAAGACTTTGAGTGGCAGCTCCAACTATTTTAAGAGGTCAGTATGAATAACTTAGGCCATTACTTGGAAATGGTGCTGTCTTATGTACTTCCTGAAGCCTTTAAGAGTTAACCAGGTTTTGAATGTATGTATGTATATATATATATACATGGTTCAGAAGAACAGATTTGTTAAGGTTCTGGGTTTGCAATAGAAAAATGGCAGTTGTCCAGGTCATGTTGGCGATAGGCTTTCTGTTTCCTGTTGTAACATGTTGGTAATAATTTTCAGACCTCAGGAAGCCAGATTTGATCTCTGTGGTGGGTCGTATATCAAAGTTGTATCCTGTTGGGTTTGACCACTATCCCTGCCTCGTAGAATTCTTAACTTGCTTTGTAGTCAAAACTGTCAGAAGACACGCCTGTATTTATGATATAATGCATGTAAATGAATACCTTCTGTAGTTTAGGGTCACACACACACACAAGAGGGGGGGAGAGAGAGAGGAAGAGAGAGAGAAGAGAGAGGAGAGAGGGAGGGAGGGAGAGGAGGGGGGGGAAGGAGAGCTAGCTCAAGTTTTCACCAGTCTCACAAAGTAGATTACTTAATAGGTATGGAAATGTAAGAAAGAATTTAGTTGTTATCCTAACATCCCACAGGTCCATTCATTTATAATTTATAAAAGGGACATGCAAGTGCAGAGACTCTCCTAAGTGTGGTTGTAAAAAAGAAAAGCACCCAGCACTACCATGTTAATAACCTTTTATGTGGTCTCTGTGCAGATTCATGTGTGTTTATAAGCGTTGCAGCTGCAGTTCCTTTTGGTTTCTGAAGTAAGTGCGCCTTAGTGAAGTATAAAGGGAAGGAGGACCCCCTGCAGCCTCGGGCTTTGCTGGAACTCAGAGATTTGCTGCCGCTGGGAGGAAACCAAGGAAACCAGTTCTTCCCATTCTTGGGAGATTAGCTGAATAGGTCTCTTAAACTAGTGAAACCTGCTTGTTTTTAAAGTCTCAGCCTTCCATAGCAGCTTTTCAATTGGGTTTTTGTTTTAACCCCCCCCCTTCTTATTAGGACCCTTGCATTTGTGGATTTTTCCCTGTTGCCTTTTAAAAATGCTCAGTTTCCCCCTTTTCTTGATGCTTGTTTTTAATTTTCAAATTTTACTTATGTGTATATATTTGAGTACAAAGTGGTACTTTGATAAAAGTGTACATTGTGGAAACGTTAAGTCAAACCCACATAGGTCAGCTTGTCTTTCATGTATGTGGCAGAAACACTTGTGTTTGAGGAAGTAGCAGTTTGAAGGCATGCAGCTCATCAAGTGTGCTCCATGTGCTGTCACTAATTGCCTAGGTAACTGACCCTTTGGCCAGCCTCCCCCCCCATTCCAGCCTTCCAGCCCTTTGTAACTACCATTTCTACTGTGCTTTAGAATTGAACTCTGCAGATCCCATGTACAAGTGAGATCATTCAGTGTTCGCCTGAGCTTGTTTACTGTATCTGTCGATTTAGGCTTTCGTATCTTGACTCTTGTAAGTAATAGTATTTAACTTAAAAGAATTTGTAGCTTTAAGAAATATTCTTCAGGGAGCTAATTATTTAGTTTTTTTTGTATTTTTGAACTAAAATATATAAGATTCAATTTCAATATGTTAAGTAAACAATAATTATTAAAAATAACAAGTAATACTACTTTTGGGAGAAGCTGGCTAGATTATAATCTTCTCTTGGAACGTGATAAATTCTGTTTTAATAGCCCAATGAATCTAATCAGCAACCCCTTCCTCAATTTATTCATGCTGTTCTGTCCCCCACTCTTTAGAACAAATCCTACTGTGTTTTTCAACTATTTAGCTTTATAATTTTTTTTAAATATTTTATGTATATGGGGACTTTGCATGGCAGAAGAGGGCTTCAGATTCATTATAGATCAGACAGTTGGGAGCCAACATGTGAGTGCTGGGAATTGAACTCAGGACCTCTGGAAGAGCAGCCAGTGCTCTTAACTGCAGAGCCATCTCTCCAGCCCCTGCTGCGTGTTTTTTACTGTGATGTTTTACACTGATCTTGGATATATTTAATAATGTACTTAAGCTTGACTTACACAGAATAAAATTTTTGCATTTTTGTTATCAAAATGAGAGAATACTTAGAATTTTGCTTATTTTTCTGGTAGTAATCAGTAACCATAGTGTAACCTTTAGATGCTTGTTATGTCGGTGTCTGTTGTAAGTTACTGTATTTGAAAGAAGATAAATAATTCTATTTTACTTTTATTTATTTCTTTTAGAGATGGTCTGTAGCCCTGTGTGACCTGCAAAAGCAGGTTGTTCTCAGATTCACAGAGATCTGCTTGCCTTTGCCTCCTGAATGCTGGCATTAAATACATGTGCCACCACACCTAAGAAAAATTATATAAGAAATTTGAGAGATTCATTTTACTTTGGTACATATTTTAAATTGAACCCTACCCAATGCTGATATTCTCAATAGGTTACATTTACTTTCTGTTGTATAGTGATCTTTCTGATAATTTTAGATGGGAATTTTCCTCAAAAGACTACATATTTATATGTATGTGTGTGTTGTATATAAAAACATATAAATATATAAAAATTATATGTATAATGTAAAAAGTTGTAATATATATTACATACATACACATATGTAATACACTTTTCTCTTAATTTATTTAAGAAGAAGGGCTCCAGATAGAGAGGAAAGAAAATGAAATGAGGGCTGAAAATAACTAAACTTTGTTATGTATGTGTATGAAACTATCAAACTAAATTAGAAAAATTAGAAAAGGTTACTTTTTAGAATAGTCCTGAGTTAATTCAAGTTATTAAATTTCTTCCGAAGTATATACATTTTTATTATACTTTAGTATATAAATAACTCATCAGTTTGATGCTGTTTCTTAATAACTAGTATTGATTAGTAATTAGTTTTGTTTCATTTCAGTTTACTATGTCTTCTCCACTTTGCTTTGTAATCCCTTGATAGGAAAAGGAGAAAGATTTTTCCCTCAATGTGAAATCAGATGGAACAAAGAATGTGGGACTTCCTCCCAGTGGTCTGCGACTGGTGTCTGTTTCTGTCCAGATGTCCTGGGATGGGGACCTGTGCACGGACATGTCTGCCTGCTCTTCTCCCTCTGTTCTTCCACTTCCTGCTTTCATTGACTTTCCTACTCTAGAAGTGAAATCTTTTCATTGAATCTGTGTAGACAAAGAGAGCTACTGCTTCATTTCCCCCTAGTTCCCAATAGATCCAGATTTATTGATCTTTCTTCTCTGTGACACCTTAAAGATATTTTCAGTTTTTACTATGGTTTAAGATTCTTCTTTTTTTTTTGAGACAGGGTTTCTCTGTGGCTTTGGAGGTTGTCCTGGAACTCAGGCTGGTCTTGAACTCACAGAGATTCGTCTTCCTCTGCCTCTTGCGTGTTGTCTGATCGAACCCAGGGTCTTGAGTATGCTAGACTCTACCCTGAATTTTATCTACAAACTGATTTATAATTTGGTATTGAAGCAATACCAGAACTTTTTCCAAGTGCTGTCCCTGTGTGCAGTTTTTCTTCGTGGTGCCCTACTTATCTGGCTGTTACTTCCCTCTTCTCTGAGGCCAGCATGGATCATGTCATCTGCTCCACCCGCTCTGCCCCCATTTAATCAGGCGCTCTCATCCATCGTATCAGGCTTTTTGCAGCTGGTCTTGGTTCCTTCTGCACTGCATGGCTGTAGGACTATCCTGCCTGCTGCACCAGGTCAGCGTCTCCACACGTGGTCTTTCAGAAAGTATGTTACCATTTGTTTTTATTTCATGTGCTCATTTGTCTGTGTGAGGGTGTGGATCCCCTGGAACTTGGTTACAGACAATTGTGAGCTGCCATGCCGGTGCTGGGAATTGATCCTGGGTCCTCTGGAAAAGCAGTCAGTGCTCCTAGCTACTGAGTTATCTCTCCAGCCCCCTCTACAAGTATTCTAAGGTTCTGATACCATAGACTGTTGGAAGTGTTTCATGGTGTGGAAGAGTCATTCCTTGACAGAATAAATTTGAGAAACATTTCATAGATTTTGCTTATCAAGTTCATGTTCATATTGTTTTCTCAAAAACTTATACTGTTAACAAATATATATTGTATGGTAGATTTCCCAAACATACTGACCATCAAGCCTTTCCCAGAATTAGAAGTTCATGTACCTACCTATAAATGATTTTCCTTGTCTCAGCTTGGTAGTTCAGTTCCTGCCTCTTTTTAAATCAGGTAAGCAACCCCTCCCCAAATCCTACTTAGCTTTTTTGAGGCTCAAGAGTGTCTCAAAAAAAAAAAAGGGGGGGTGGGAGGAGAAGAGTGTTTTATTTAGGGTTTTGATTGCTGTGAAGAGACATCATGACTAAGGCAACTCTTACAAAAGAAAACACTTAATTTGGGTGGCTTACACAGAGATTCAGCCCATTATCATGGTGGGACATGGTGGCGTGCAGACAGACATGGTGCTGGAGAGGTAGCTGAGAGTTCCACATCTTGGGCAGTCAGGCAGCAGGAAGTGATCTAAGACATTAGGCAATATCTTGAGCATAGGAGACCTTATAGCCCACATCACAGTGGCATACTTCCCCCCCATAAGGCCACACTTCCTAGTAGTGCCACTCCTTATGAACTTATGGGGGCCTATAACATTCGAACTACCACAGGGAGTTTCATGTTATCTATCACAGTGAGATAGTCTGTTTCTCTGAGTTTTGTTACATCGTGCCATCGGTTGGGTTCTGTTTTTTACTGTGGGAATACTACATCTCCCTTAAAGATAGTATTTGATGTATACTGAGGTTTACTGAACTCTCTGAGACCTGTAAAAATACAGTATACAATAAAATTGCATTTATAGTTAAATCGATTTCTGATACTTTTTAACTGTTCTGTATTTGTGATTAGACAATTATTTTGAAATCAATAAAATGTCACATTTTAATTGAGACCTAGTATAAACAAAAGTTTTTTGTTTTTGAAAATTTTGTATGCAGTGAAATATAATCATACCTATCAATTACCCCTTCTAATGCCCTCCATGTCCTCTCCAACTTTTCCCCCTTCCAACCTCATGTTTGTCTTTTTTTATCCTCCCATTTGGTCCATCGAAGGGTGGGTGGATGGTCTGTCTGTCTGTCTGTCCGTCCATCTGTGTGTCTGTCCTATCTATGTCTATCACCTACTGAGTCCACTTAGTGTTGTTCATATGTGTGTGGGGGTGGGGCATCTACTGCATATGGTATGAATCTACCAGTGGTAACATCCTCACTAAGTGGTTCTCTTTCAGCAACTATCCACTTCCAGTGCCAACAGCTCCTTGGTAGGGGGTGAGGCCTGGAAATCATCTACCACATCTATACTGGGGTAAAGTTTGGCTTTTGCGATGATCTTGTACAGGTCATATGCAAATAATCACAGCTCCCATGAGTTCTTGAGATGATAGCCACATCTTAGACAGAAGAAAGCATTTTGTAGCATTCCTCCCTATCCTCCAGCTCTTAAATTATTTCTACCTCCTCATCTATGCCTTGGTGGTGTGTGTGTGTGTGTGTGTGTGTGTGTGTGTGTGTGTGTGTGTGTGTGTGTGTAATATAGCTCTTCAGTTTAGGACTAAGTACTCAGACTCTTGTCCCAGCACTTTAATTTTGCATGTCTCCATTGATTGTTGCCCAGTGCAAAAAGAAGCACATGTGGGTATAAATATAAATATTTTGAAGGCAATTTGACAGCACAACTGTCAAAATAAGAATAGCAGGTTCTACCCTTGGGCCTTTGACCTCCCCAAGAGGACTCAGTACCAGATTTCCGCTGTCAGAGGAGGCATCAGATCTAATCAGAAAGTTCTTGGTTAGCCCTTACAAGTTGTACCATTGCCAGGCAATCGTGGCACACACCTTTAATCCAGGACTCCAGGAGTCAGAGGCAAGTGGATCTCTGAGTTTGAGGTCAGTCTAGTCTACAGATTGAGTTCCAGAACAGCTAGGACTGCTACACTGAGTAACACTGTCTCTAAAAGAAAAAAAAAATCACTCTTCACTAGTGGGCACATTTGCCTGACAGGTTGGTTTTGCAACATGAAAGGTCAGGGCTGAGTAAGACCATGGGTGTCTTTTCTACCTCAGTAACTTGCTTAGTACCTTCTTGGTCAGTTGGGATTCATTGCTCTGTGTTCTGCAGCCAAAGTATGTGCTGTCTTCAGCAACACATCCTGTAGTCATGGTGGGTAGCCAAGGGCAGTGGAAGTAGCCTAGGTTCTGGAGACCTCTGGGGCCTCCCTGACCAGTGAGCAGTAGAAAAGTTCCATGCCTTGCTAGTAAAACATTTAAAAAAGCTTTAGATAGGAATGTGTCTTACCTACAGATGGCTAGACTTTCCCCCCTCTGCCGTCATGGAGACTTTGGTCCTTTCTGGTTGCTGACATGGAGAGTTTTCATTTGCTTCTTTCACCAGATGTGACTGGCTCTTCTCTGTTTAACTTCCCAGTGAGACACATAGTTGACTGACACACCTTGGGAGTTTAGCCACTATCTTCAGCTCTGCTTGACTGAAACCACAAAGCTCCCTTAAGTTACTTGCTTGCAGGGTCTTTGGGAAACAGGTCTAAGAACTATTTGTGTTTTAACAATAAAAAGTAATAGCCATGGAGAAAAACTGGTGAATTGAACTTTATCAAAATTAAATAGTTTTGTTATGTGGTAGACCATCCTGGGCTACGGAATGAAACCATCTCATAAAAAGCAAACAAACAAAAATACTCAAATTGAATACCTAATATATATACCACATACTTTGCTAACCATTGGCTATATAGTAGAAAACAAAAATTGAGCAGTAGTAGGCCTCAGGATACATTCCAGATCAGAAGATCAGTAAATTCATAAAACCTCATAAAGCTGAGGTCAGTGCTATCGAAGGGGAGCTTTAATAACTAATAGGAAATGTTGATATAGGCAAAATTTGACTCATGTACTGGGATAGACATTTTTCTTTAACTACCTGCATGGTTGTGTTTAAGTTATTTAAACGTTTTGTGTCTCAGATTTCTCATCCGTTAAGTGGAGAGAATAATAACTCCCAAACTGTATTATTGGCTCGTAGTTAGTACATGTACTTTTCCAAAGTGTCATAAGAGTGCCAAAGAAATGTGTTTTCTAACTAGAGAAGTGCTTTTGTTACTGCTGATGTTTTGAGATGGTATAAGTTCCTGAGGTTGGCTTTGACCTCTGGACAATCCTGCGTCGGGTTCCTGAGTAGCTGAGGCTACAAGAATGTGCCAGTTGCTAGCTAGTTAATGGATATTTGATGTGCGATCTGAAGAATGAGTAGTACAGTCAGATGAAGAGAAGAGGATATGCTCCAGACGAAAGGCCAACTGAGCTAGGCAGGACTGCCAGCCTGGGGCTTTTCTGCTTTGTTAAGGACTTTGTCTCCTAAGAAGTGTGAGAATGATTCAAGTATTTTGATACACAGAATAGGGAGAGAAATTACTCGTCAGACTTTTTTTGGTGGTGGTGGAGGGCTGGCTGCAGTATAAAGATGAAGTTAGAGGCAGACAAGGTGCTTGTGCTGGGGTCATTAGAAATTTATTACAGCACACTAGACTTTGTCTCTGGAGTCTGATCTTTAAACTATAGGAAATATGCAAGCTGCCCTCTACTGTACAAATGATTTAAGTAATACATTAACACTCAGGGTTTTTATGGTAGAAGAAATAAAGATTTATAAAATTGCAGAACAGCAAATATTTCTTTGTAATTTATTTCCATATTTGTTTATTTCAAGGCCAGTTTACTGTTATTGCAGAGGGTGTGTATGTGTTGAAAACTGAACACATTTCTCTTTGAGCTCAGTTGAGTGGGAAGCTTGGTATTGATTGCCATTTTCTATTCCAATCACTGTACTAGGTGCTGAGAATATGGGGGAGTGTTTTTTGAAGGAATCTTTAGGGGATTGTAGCATAAATTGATTTGAAAAAGATGGCTATTGTTTAGTAATGTCTGATTTTCTAAAGCAGACTGTAGTTTCTGAATACCTTTGTTGCTGAGACACGGTGATGGCTATTTACATGTGCAGAAGGAAGAGTACTAAGGAGGCAAGATTGTCTAAGAGCTTGAGTCTTGGTTGAGTGTGGGGACTTGATTCTTTCATGGTGTGTGTGCCTACTGTGCATTGTAGTCACCCTGCCCTACAAGCCTTACTAGTTTGACTGCCTCAGTGGTTGCTGAGCTCCCCGTATGTCATCATACTGATAAATTCCCATCTTGATAATGAGCACGGAAGTAATATATAAAGAAATTTAGAAGTTATTTTTGGTATCTAAAGAGTAAAAACAATGAATACAATAATTTGGTTGTACCTGCTTTGAAAAAAATGAAAAATTTTAACTATTTTCAGTTTTTCCCTGGTTAATGGTTGACCCTAGCTCAAAAATACGTGAATATTTCAAGTCAGTTTAAAAATTTTTAAGTTACAATGCTAATTTTAAAAATTAGGTAGTACTTGCCTGAGGTAAAATCCAGGGGACTTGGAATTTCAGCCATGTGCTGCCATTCTTGCGGGCCTCTTCCTTGCAAAGCCCTGTCAAGTCTGTGCACACATAAGTGATTGCGTACTGCAGCCCTTCCCGATTGCACAGGATTGTACAGTACTACTGTATGGAGGAGTCTTTCTGACAGCTGCATAGTGAGAAAGAAGAACTGAACCATCCCTCACCACTTAGCATAACAGAGGGAGCCACTGTCACAGAGGATGGACTTAGGACTTTTTAGTACAAAGACCATAGCTTTCATTTGGTGATGTTAGAATACATGATTTTTGTTCTATGTTGGGAAAATGTTGAAGCCATTTTCCCCTTTTTTCCAGATAACCAGACAGCTCAATGGAGTCTGAGCAGCTGTTCCATAGAGGCTACTATAGAAACAGCTACAACAGCATAACAAGCGCGAGTAGCGATGAGGAGCTCTTAGATGGAGCAGGTGCTATTATGGACTTTCAGACTTCTGAAGATGACAATTTGTTAGACGGTGACACAGCTGTTGGTAAGTGCAGCATGACAACTGAGAATTGTAGTCATGAATATATACCAATATGTATACTTTTTTATTTTGTTTTTGATTTTTTTTTTTTGAGACTAACATTTGGGGTCACTTTTGAAAGTCAAGGTAGATTCAAAAAACTTAAACTCAACTGTTTAAAAGTGGCCTTATAGTATTTTCCTAAAATATTTTTACTACCTCCAACGTCTCCAACATTGAAACAAAATTTTAAATTATACTAAATATAATTCAGAGAAACATGCAATCATTATATTGTACTCGTGAAGGTATATGAATGTCTGAGCAGTAACCAGGTTAAATGATTTCCCTTTAGTTAACAAACAGAGCATCACCTAAAACTTTCTCTTCTTACCTTAAAAGATAACTCTTATTTGATTTCCATGTAGATTGATTTAGTGGGTATTTACACTTTATGTAAGTGGAGTCTTAATGTGTGAACTCTCATCTCTGGTGTTTTTTATTGTGTTTTGAGATTATCTGTGTTGTTGCATATGGCAGTGGTTACTCCCATCACCGTGTAGTTTTCCATTGTAAATACACTGTGGTGTAACTGTTCTCTCTATTTCATTGCAGAGTTTAGCTCTTGTTAATAGTACTGGTAAAGTAGTGTAATTCAGAGTTACACTTAGTCTAGAATGATTAAATCTAGAGTGTGCATGTCTCAGCATCATCAGCTACTGTCAGAGATACTCCAACACTGTGGTATGCTTATCTCTGTCAGTGGTGTGTGAAAGCTTAGTTGTACATCTTAACGAAAAACAAATACTAAAGTGTTATCAGTTTTAAACATATTTACTCTTCTGTGTATGCAGAAAGCTTATATTTGATGACATGGGAGTTGAAATGTATTTATATATGTTGACTTGGCTTTTTAGGTTGCTTTTGGAAGTGCCAGATCAATCTCTATTTTATAGAATCCTGTTATATATTCTGATTTGTCAGGATAATTTATTGGAGATGTCTTCTCCTACTCTGAATTGTCTTCATTTTCTTAGTAGGATCTTTTGAGGAAGTCATTGACTCTAATGAAATGTAGTTAGTAACATTCTTTGTTCTTGTTTCTTTCTTTGTTCTGGTTAATGATCTTCTAAACTGGGTATGATGGTACACACATGGAATCCTAGATGCTGAGACAAGGATACAGAATCTAAGGCTTGGCTTACATAGCCAAACTGTTGCTTAAAAATAAAGATTTCAGGTACTTGAGGGGACCAAAGATAGTATTCTGTTTTCTTCTTGTGTCATTCACATTTAGATCTAGAATCTGCTTGTATTTAATTTTGGGAAATGTGAATAAGAATTCAAATTTGTTTTTTCCCAAAGGCATAACTGATTGGTTCAGTACCAAGGCAGGCACCTTGAAATCTAAACCAAAATGACAGAAATTTTGGGAGATAGTTTGGCAGTTTCCTATACTATTAGCTGTAAGATTCAGCAATACTGCACCAAAATATTCACTCCAGTTAGGTGAAATATTCACATAAAAATGAAAACAGCAAGTAAAAGATGGGAAATACACAAGAGCCTAAGCATCCCAGTGAGAAAGTGTGCTAGCCCCAGGGTACTGGCTACAGTGTCCCCTCTGTGTGCCAAGTAGCTGTATTTCAGTGGGTGTGTGCTGGGCTCCATGCTCCTTACACTTCGGAAATAGGTGCCTTTTTGTCCAGTGACCTCAGCATGCATACATCTGGGTTTTGTAGTAAAGTGATCTTTTCTGTGTGTCAACCCCGGTGGAGGAATTAGAGAAACTTAAATGGGATTTTCTCAGACAGTTTTTATAGTATATCCCTGTTCTACTTTGCTTTCTGTTGCTTTGATGTAATGCTGTTGGCAAGGAAGGGGCTTATTCCATCTTAAAGCTTACAGTCCAGCATGTAGGGAAGCCAGGGCAGGGGCTGGAACAGGAACAGAAGCAGAGACCATGGAGGAGTGCTGCAGATTGGCTTACTCAATCAGCCACTTTTCTTAGACCACCTAGCGTGAGTTGGCCCATCCTATGTAAATTAGTAATCAAGCAAATGCCTCACAGACCGTGCAACAGGCCAATCTGATAGAGGCAGCTCTGCAGTTGAGGGTCCCTCTCTCCAGCTGTGTCAAGTTGATAACCAAGATTAGCCATCCAAACGTTACTATTCTACTCTTGTTAGGATTTCAGTTACACGTGGTAGTTTCTCACTGGGATGCTTAGGCTCTTCTGTATTTCTCATCTTTTTATTCATTTTAATGTGAATATTTCACCTAACTGGAGTAAATATTTTGGTGCATTGTAGCTGAATCCTATGGTAAAGGGTAAAGGTACAGCTAATAGTGTAAGCAACTTCTAAAGTGTCTGTCTTCTAAAGTGTCTATCTTTTTGGTTTTTTTGTTTTGTTTTGTTTTTTCCAGACAGGGTTTCTCTGTATTGTTTTGGAGGCTGTCCTGGAATTTGCTCTGTAGACCAGGCTGGTCTTGAACTCACAGAGATCCGCCTACCTCTGCTTCCCGAGTGCTGGGATTAAAGACGTATGCCACCAATGCCCGACTGTCATTTTTTAAAATAAATTTTTATTTAAATTAAAACAATATTATATTACATACTAATCCCAGTTCCCTCTCCCTCCGGTCCTCCCATGCCCCTCACCACCCCCATCCACTCCCCAGGGAGAGTGAGGCCTTCCATGAGGGATCATTAATGTCTGTCACATGATTTGTGACAGGGCCCAGGGCCTCCACCCCCCATCTAGGCTGAGAGAGTAACCCTCCATAGGGAATGGGCTCCCAAACCTGGGATAAATACTGTTTCCACTGCCACAGGCCTCCCAACTAGTGTCTGTCGTTTTGAATGAGAGTTCCTGTTGCCTGCCTTCTCATAGTGTTGGTGATTTGGAGATTTGGAGTGTAGCCATTCTATAATACACATGCCGAAATATACAATTTCTGTATTACAGAAATTTGCTGTTTTTACTCTGATTCCCAGTTTATTGAAGTTATTTCGTGTGCTAAGGAAGTCTCCATGTTACTGTGTGCCTTTTTGAACATATTAATCACATTTCTTGACATCTGTGTCTGAGAATTTCAGTGCCTGGATCTTTGGTTTCATTTCTGTTGCCTACTTTCTGGATTTTTTTGTTTGTTTGCTTGCTTTTTTTTTTTTTTTTTTTTTTGCTTTAATGCCTGTAATTGTTAACTGAGTACTGCGCTGGGTGGCAGTACCTGCACCAGAGTACTTTGAAATTTTTCTCCAGCAGACATACAACTTAGGATCTGGCAGGAGAATTTACAACATGGTGGGCTTTCTGTTAGTTGGTCTCTCAGATCATTTTATTCTTAGGGCATTGCTCCTGAGGTTTTGTGTGGGTTTTTGTTTTGCTTTGTTTAAGGAACCTGCTGTATTTACTGAAGGCATTCAGTGGCAGACACCAGTGTTCTCTTTGACTCTTAGATAGCCGTAGCTCTGCGTCTTACTTGCCCTGTGCTTCTTTCCTTGGGAACAATGAGTACTGAGAAGCGCCCCACCTCCTCTCAGATCCTTTGCTGTGGTGTCTTTAGCCCTTTCCCTGACAGAGCTTTCAGTCTCCACCCTGGGGGCTCTCAGTTTATGAGCCCAGAAATGGCACAAAACAAAAAGTGGTTAAGACTGTTGTGTTTACCTCTTTGTTTCATTGCTTTTCACAATAGTAACACTCCAGGCTGCCTCCTGGGATGGTCCTTGATTTAGAAAAACAGTACGTGTATTATTAGCCATTTACTTTCTTATAATCACTGAGTTTTTTCTATTGACAGTTGTAAGCTATAATATATGCATTCATAATTTCAAAAAAGAGGTGAAATGAGCATCATTCTCTTTTTTCTCTCTTTAGCACTTTGGTTTTTTATGTGGGCGTAAAATTAACTCAAGAAACTAGAAGAGACAGGAGGAAGGATCCAGCCCGTCCCACTGTCATTAAATGCTGATGATGCCATTACTTCGACTTTTAAGAAAGAGGATTAAGCCAAGTGGTGGTGGTGGCACATACCCTTAATTCCAGTATTTGAGAGGCAAAGGCAGGTGGATCTCTGTGAGTTTGAGGCTAGCCTGGTCTACAAAGTGAGTTCAGGACAGCCAGTACTGTTACACAGTCCTGTCTCCAAGAACAAAAACAAACAAAAGGAGGATTAAGTAGAAAGGAAGGACCAGGGTACAAAAATATGACGTAATTTTCCTCCAACCAAATTCACCAGTATACTTCTTTGTATGTCACTGACTAGAACTTGACAACATATCCTAACCAAAACCAGCCATTGGCAATGGGAATGACATCAGTGAGTAGTTACAACAGTCATGATTCCTTTACTGGATTAGGTATGTTACCAACCAAATGAATTAAGGCAGTATTAGCAAGGAAGAAGTTTGAAAAACATTAGGGGAAGCAGACATTTGTGTTTTTTGTATGGATTTTGTCCTCAAAGTTAGCTATATATTTTTAAGTTTGATAGTCTGCATACTATATCTCAAAAATGAATTTATTTTCTTTTAAATGCTTTTTGTTACATTTGTTTATTGTGCACACGTGTATGCACGGCTTATTGTGCATGAGGAAGTCAGGTTAACTTAGGGGAGTCAGTTCTCTCCATGTAGGTGAGTGGGAATTTAAGGTCATCAGGCTTGTTGACAAGTGCCTTTACCCACTGAACCATCTCACCAGTCTCAGTGAATGCTATTTTAATACATCTTTTGAATTGGTAAGATTGTTGTACAAGGGGAAGTAAATGTAGTTGGTTTTCTTTTAATTATTATTTTTAAACTCTTTGGGGGACCACTACCCAGCTCCTAAATAAATGCATGGAGACTTATTCTTACTTATGAATGCCCAGCCTTAGCTGGGCTTGTTTGTAGCCAGCTTTTCTAACTTAAATTTGCCTCTGAGCTTCTTACCTTTCTTCATTCTGTGTATCTTTCTTTTTATACCTTGGCTGGCTGTGTGACAGAATTTCTGGTCCCTGGTGTCATTGTCACCTCCTTTTCTTGCTCCTCCCTCCTATTCTCTCCAGCCTAGATTTCTCCTATTTACTCTCTCTGTTTGGCAGCCCCACCTATCCTTCTCCTGCCTAGCTATTGGTTGTTCAGGGCTTTGTTAGACTGATCGGGTGTTTTAGACAGGCAAAGTAACATAGCTTTACAGAGTTTAACAAATGCAGCGTAAAAGAATGCAGTAATCCTTGCATCACTTCACAGATATTCCACAGCATAAATGAGTGTAACACATCTTAAACCAATATTCCACAACAAAGTAATACCTGAAGGGCCAGCAGTGGAGTAAGAATTGTCTCGGAAGCAGCGAATGTCCCAGAGAGAGAGGGAGAGAGAGTTCTTTCAGTGTAGTCGATGTGATCCTCCCAACAGCAGCAGAAAGGGGGTATTTGGAAGAATTAGGGGCTTTGTCATCGTGAACTCAGACAGACGAAAGGAAAAGTCTTTTGTGAGGACCTGTGTCTAAAGGTTATGACAATGAATAGTAGGACAAGTGATCGGGAATAACTATTCTTTCATAATTCAGTATTTGTTTAGTTTTCCAAGACAAAGCCCCACAACACAAATAACCAACAGCACCACCAACAACAAAAATCTCTGAAAAGTAGCAGTGATGTTTTGCTGTGTGGTTATTAGCCTTCAAATTGGAAACCTGAATTTACATCCTGGCGCAGCTAATTCTGTACCCTTCAGCAAGTCAGCAACTGCATGCCCCGTGCTTTCCTATTAAAAGTAATAATCATTGAATGAGTGCTCTGAGAATAAGTGCATTAGAGATCTTTGCCCACATGATATAAATTGGGTCATAAAAGGGTATCTGGTTAATGATAGAGAACCTGTTACGAGAGGCTGTTTCTGTTTTCTCCTGTGTTCTTTCTGCTTGGATATGCCAAACTCTTTCATCCTAATGTAAGCATATTCCTTTTATGAGAGCATTCATGCAACATGCCAGTTACATTTCCAGTATTTCTGGAAACACTTTCATTGCCGAGCTTTTGTGATGAGGGTGGATTTATTGAAGAGAACCATATGGTTCTGCCATTGCCAATGAAGCACAAGGCTATTCATGAGCAGAACCTTAGAATTATTCTTACCCAGTGCAGTCTCTAGGCGAAGTAAACTACTGAGAATAAGAGTGAACCATAGGTAGCCACAGACTTAAGCAGATTAGTCATAAGCAGTTGCTTTGTGTTGCTAATGTAATTACCCTGTTTAAATATAAGCCTGTGTCTATTTTTGTTTTTGTTTTTTGAGGCAGTGTTTCTCTATGTAGCTTTGGTCTGTCCTGGCACTTGTTCTGTAGTCTAGGCTGACCTCAGACTCACAGAGATCCTCCTGCATCTGCCTCCCGAGTGCTGGGACTAAAGATGTGAGCTACCAACGCCTGACTGAGCCTGTGTATATTTTTGTCTTGTCTGAAATGTTTACCTGGCAGTGTCAAGTGATCTTTGAAGTTTTTAGATTGTGTAAAACTGAATGTGAGAGTTGAGAAGTCTTACTCTTTTTTTTTTAAGATTTTTTTTTAAGATTTATTATGTATACAGTGATATATTCCTGCAGGCCAGAAGAGGGCACCAGACTGAATTGTAGATGGTTGTGAGCGACCATGTGGTTGCTGGGAATTGAACTCAGGACCTCTGGAAGAGCAGTTGGTGGTCTTAACCTCTGAGCCATCTCTCCAGCCCAAGAAGTCTTACTCTTAATTGTTTTAATTTCCTTTGTATGGAAAACCCTTAAAATATTTCAGAAAAACAAATGTAAGATGCTTTAATTAATGGATTTTTTTGGGACGTATGATATGTGGGATTGGAATACAGATATTATCTTATTCATTTCTCAAACATAGATTGAATATTCTTTACTTGAAATGCTTAGAGCCATGTTTCTTATTTTTTAAAGAACTTTGAAGGGATAATATTTGCACATATATAAAATGAAATTTCTTGGGCAGGGAACTCATTTAAACACAGAATTAATTTATTACATATAGCCTGAAGATAATTTGTACTGTATTTGCAGTGTGCCTGTGCCTTGACTGTGACTAGCATGAATCTGGTGGAGAGTTTCCTGTTTCTGTTTCATATTGGCTCAGAAAGCTTCAGATTTAATAGCACAGTGGATTTTGAAGTTTTGGATTAGAGATCCTGTATCTGTGTAACAGTTCATGAGCTTTAAAACTCAAAACTGATTTGTGTTATTAGGCTCAGAGGTTCTGAGATTAGCATTCAAATATCTACCATTAAGTTCAACTTCATTAAAGATATTTATACTTTTATTTACATTGTATCCATTGTGCATATTTTTTTTTGATATGGGGTGTCTCTGTAGACAAGGCTGGCCTCAAAATCACAGAGATCCATCACCTCTCTCTAGCTCTCAAGTGCTGGGTCTAAAGGCGTGTGCCACCACCACCCACCCAGCTTACCTTGTAGAATATTCTTAAATCTTCCTCCATGAGAAATTTCAGAAGCAATGCTAGGTAAAGTAGATGCAGAGTGGCCATTCAAGAGATTGGGTGGCCTAAAGGATACTTGTTAGGATGTGGTCACATATGCCATCCTTAGTCCTGCAGGTAGATATGGGTGTGAAAGTCAGGATGCTTGACAGTAAGATGAAGTGGAGTTTATTAGGAGAAAATAACTTACACAGGAAACAAGTGATGGTTGCGGGCTCCCACTCCAAGTATGCAGACCCTACCACCTGGATTCTCTCTGCCACCCAAAGGGTCTTCTGAGCCCCAATTCAATCCTTTTAACTGGTCACGTCCACACCTGTGACCACGCCCAAATGGGAATGGTCAGAACAATTCCCCTTTTAGTCTAGAGAAGATGATTTAGGTTTGATACCAAGCTATATACAATAACAGCAAATATCAGGTATCTCTAGGAGGAGGAAATGTAAAAACAACTGGCATGCACTACATATCCAGTGCTAGGGTAAAGGTATGATAGAGACTATGTGATAGAGACTACTATGAAGTTGACTTAATATTTCCATCTAGGGAGAGAGGACAATAACTGTGACAGTTAAACCTTGTCCAAGACCTGAGAAGGAAGATAACAATACTAGGGTAGGCAGGAAGCGCAGGTGAGCAGCTTCCAAAGGTACAAGGAAGACAGAGACAACAGGCTACCTGGACAGTCACCCAAAGTCTCATGCAGCGCGTTGGGACAGCCAGCTTTGGCTAAGACCAACACAGAAGCAGGGAGGTTGAAAGACTGTCTTACACTGACTTGGTAGGGTTCAGCAGTCTTTAAGTATATCCCCTGCAAGCACAGTGGGACAGCATGTCCAGAGTCAGCGGTTGAGGTGGGGGCAGTTCTTTGCCCAAGAGGCCAGTAGCCAAGGAGAGAATGAACTCTAGAAGGAGTGACATCAGTGCCCAACATACACTTGGGAATAGCTTGGTGCTGTCAGGAACAATTGTGTCTCATGTCAGTGGAGTACTAATATTGCAATATTTAAATGGCATATTCTGCAGGTCTTTGAAGTGTTTGAAGATCAAATATCTATGTCTGGCTAACCTCATAGGTATATTCTTATACCTATGGGTAACTATAATCTGTAATTCTCAGAAACATAGTTGCTTGATGGCTGAAGCTTTCCAAAATAATTTAGCAAGGATAATGATTTCAAAAAGTGTAACTATGTACATACATACATATATAAAAAAATTTTCACTAACAGATATAGAGCTGCAATGTCTTGACTAGACGTAGAACTGGAAAGTGCAATATGATAAAATATCCCAAGTTGTGTCAATATACAAAATATATACGTAAAGATAGTTTTGCATTTGTGTGTAACACATCGTAAACAGAAAGAAGATCCTATACAGTCAGCATACAAGAATCTAACAATTTAAGTTATCTATAGCTAATAGTTGCTAAAATTACTTTACAAGAAGATATGTTAATCTACCTATATCCCATCCTAACCACACCCTTCCCATCCATACCCTTAAACTTACGTGAAAGAGATACCCGAGTCTGAGCGTCACCTTCCATACCCAACCCTCAACAACTTAAAACCAACCCCAAGCAGGTGATAGTTATCCCTTTTTTAGCAATGAGAGAAAAGAAAAAGCCCAAAATATCCTTAATGCCAACAGTAGGGAAAGGGGTTGTTTTCTTAGAATTACTTCCTGCTGAAATGAGATGACTATGACTCCATTGGATCCTGTAGGAAAAAAAAAAAAAAGGAACAGAAAGTCTCAAGAGGACTAGCTATAACATTTTTAGCTAGTCTCTGTGTGGCAGGAGATGCTTGACTGAAGTTCTTATCTGAATCTCTGGCCAGGGTGTAATAAGGAAGTGCACTGCTTGATCTAAATGTTCTGGAATTGTCTAGAGCAGTATAGTCCCAAACCGGTGTAGGGGTGATGTATGCTAGTTCAATGACATCAAGTTGAATCAAGTTGGTCAGTGCTCCAGGTGTGGGGGGTGAATATATCACTACAGATAAGCATAGCATCAACCTCATGAAACTGTGGTATCTAAGAAGTAGGCTCATGTTATCCAGGTCTTCAGCTCTTACTGGGTAAAACCATAGTGCAGATTTCTTTTGTATAGTGAGAAATAGTCTACTTTATTTCAACAAAAGAAGCAACGTAGCTCAAAAGGACACACAGAATTCAGTTATTAACTTAAGTATTATATAAGAATTAAGCAAAAGGAAAGCCACCTGAAGTGACAAAAATGTAGAAAGGAGAACAGGAAATAAATGTTACCAACATACTTAACATTTAAAAAATATTTTATTCTGTTGTGTGTATTAGTGTTTTGTCTGCATGTGTGTCCATGTGCATCCCTGGTGTCCGAGGTGACCAGAATAGGGAGTCAGATCCTCGGACACTAGTTATATACAGACAATTGTGAGCTGCCACAGGATGCTGGGAATCAAACCTGGGTCCTTTGGGAAGGTAACCAGTCCTCTTAACCAGCTGAGCTGTCTGTCTAGCTCACCAATACACTTGAAAATGTCAGGCATGTATATATATAATTTTAGTCATTTTCCTCTTACCCCTCACCCCCCATGAAACTCTTCTCCCCCAAATAGTCTTCCTCCACCAACTTTCACTTCTGCTTCTTGTGACTAATTTAGTTAGGGTTGCTGATCTGAACATGAGTGGGAGGTTATTGTTGCATCACAGCCAACTTATCAGTGGCTATACCACTAGAGAAAATGGCACCTTCACCCAGCAGCCACTAAGCCCTCAGGGAGTGGCACCTTGTAGGCGCCTCTTCTATGCATGATCCAGTGGTAATGCCCCAAAATATAACATAAGTGAGTTTTCTGTTTAGACTCAGACCTCACCCTAAGGTATCTTATTATGTGTATATGACTGTCCCCAAATCCTCAAGCAAACAAAAACAACAAAAAACAAAATTTGAATATGCTGCTCCCTGACATTTTGGACAAGAGTACTGCATCTGATAGGCATTATCAGATTCAAAAGTTCATCTCAGACTATCTTTGGATAGATGAGACTATAGATAATGTTTTAGGAATTCATCATTTGATTATTTCTCGAAGAGTTATTCTGTGTGATTTTAGGCTTATAATTCTTTATATTCAGTTAGCTTTCATTCAGAAATGCAAATCAAAACAACTCTGAGATACTATCTTACTCCTGTCAGAATCAAAAACACCAATGACAATTTATGCTGGAGAGGTTGTGGTGAAAGGGGAACACTCCTCCTCTGCTGGTGGGAGTGCCAACTTGTACAGCCACTTTGGAAATCAGTATGGAGATTCCTCAGAAAACTGGAAATAAACCTACCACAAGACCCAACAACTCCACTCTTAGGCATATATCCAAAAGATTCACATTCATGCAACAAGGACACCTGTTCCACTATGTTCATAGCAGCATTATTTGTAATAGCCAGAACTTGGAAGCAACCTAGATGCCCCTCAACCAAAGAGTTGATAGAGAAAATGTGGTACATTTACACAATGGAGTACTACTCAGCGGGGGGGGGGGGCAAAAACAATGGAATCCTGAAATTTGCAGGCAAATGGATGACACTATAAGAAACCATCCTGAGCGATGTAACTCTGTCACAAAAAGAGAAACATGGCGTGTACTCTCTCATTTATGGTTTTTAGACATAGATCTGGGGAGTGCCAGCATACAGTCCCACTGCCAGAAAGTCTGGGAAACAGAACCTTCATTCAGTGGCTGATGGAAGCAGAGGCAGACTCCCACAGCTAAACACTGAGCTGAACTCAAGGAATCCAGTGACAGAAAGGGAGGACTGATGAGCAGAGGGGTTAAGACTGGGCTGGTTTAACCCCCAGAAACAGCTTACCTGACAAGGGTTAGCTCTTGAATCCCAGACTCATGGCTGGGAATCCAGCATGGAACTGATCAAGACCCCCTGAATGTGGGTGTCAGTGAGGAGGCCTAGGTAATCTATTGTGCCTTGGGTAGTAGATCAGTATTCATCCCGGTTATACAAATGGACTTCCCATCCAACAATGTGAGATGTACTCTCACCCTGGACTCTTGGGGGAGGGTCTATGCCTTGCCCTGGATGAAATGACAGACTATGGACACCCCCATGGAGGGCCTCACCCTCCCTGGGGAAATGAGGGGATATTGGGGGGGTTGGTGGGAGGGTGTGGGAGGAGGGGAGGGAAAGGGAGAGGGGCCTGGGATTGACATGTGAAGCAGCCTTTCTATTTTAAATTTAAATTAAAAAAAAAAGAAAAAAAAAAAAAAGAAATAGTAAAGCTTGGCCAGGTGGTGGTGGCGCATGCCTTTAATCCCAGCACTCAGGAGGCAGAAGCTGCTGGATCTATGTGAATTGGAGGCCTTCCTACAGGGAGTTCCAGAGCAGGTGCCAAAGCTACACAGAGAAACCCTGTCTTGAAAAAAAAAAAAACACACAAAAGAAAAAAAAAAAAAGAAAGAAAGAAAAGGGAAGTAGTAAAGCTCAATACAATGTAAGACTAAATAGAAGTTGCTAGAGATTCCATTCATGAAAACTGTTTTTACACAAGGTCAGACTTCTTCATTAAGAAGAAATTTGTGGGGCTAGAGAATGGATTGGTGATTAAGAGTATCTGCTGCTTTTAAGGACCTGGGTTCTAGTCTCAACACTCATATTTGGTTCATGGTTGTCAGTAACTCCAGATCCAGGTGATCTGACATCCTCTTCTGGCCTTTGTGGACATTACATGCAGTGTGACATGCTACACAGTGCTCATACACATAAAATAAAAACACATCTTTTTTTTTTTTCCAAGTCAGGGTTTCTCTGTCTTTGGAGGCTGTCATGGAACTCACTTTGTAGACCAGGCTGGCCTCGAACTCACAGAGATCCGCCTGCCTCTGCCTCCCAAGTGCTGGGGTTAAAGGCTTGTGCTGCTGCTGCAGCCGCCGCCACCACCACTACCACCTAACTAAAAAGAAATCTTCTAAAAAAGGAATAATTTTGTGTCTGTCAGAAGACATTCAGTATTGAGAATAGGTCAAATGTGTATGCTGTCTGTACAACAAAGCTACAGTAATTTAAACTATCATTAGTTTTAAAGAAAACAGTGACATAAATGCCTTAGAAAAATGAAGTAAATAGTTCATCCAGGAATTCACAAAATACCTATAATTGAGGTATACTTCTTAGTGTGTCTTTAAGCAGGAGCTTTTTTCTCTTCCCCAGATGTCTTTCTGTTGTACTATTGAGAAAATAATTAGGAGTCCTGACCTCGTACATTTACCATGTGGTATTGTACTTGCTCCCTACCCCTGTGTCTGTGAGACAGAACGTCACAGTGTAGCCTGCTGACCTGGAGCTCTGCCTCACAGATGCTGGGTGATAAGCGTGTCTCACCATACCCAGTGGCATCTCTTAAAATGTAAGTTATTAATATTTGCCTTTATGAATTAAAGAAGAATGTTAGTTCAGTTAAATATAAATTTAAAATGTATTTTGACATTAATGAAAAATATATTTTCCCAATAAGCCTAATGAGAAGAGTGGCACTGATTTGCATTTAAAAATATCTCTAATGTTTAGCTTAGTAGAGGACAGATTCTCAAATGTATGTATTGTGACATGTTAGAAGATCCATCTCAAAAAATACATAGTTAGAAAAGAATATAATTTAGTAGCCTCTTGTATGTCATTGTGGATATTCTTTAATATTATACTAAAAGGTGACAAGTGTTAATTTCTTAAAGGCTAATTGCAGTGTTGAAACCATTGATGAATACTTTGTGCTCTGTAAAAATTAATCTATTTGTCCACCTTGCACTTTTAATGGATCTTCTACCCACATACTTAGAAATAATTTGGAAAATGTATTTATTAATGTATCACTTCGCTGTTACAGCCATAGTAACATACTACAGGCCGAGAACCTTAAGCCACATACTGCTTTCTTTCCTTTTGAGTCCTTGGTTTGTTGGTAGCTCTCTACCCCCCGCTGTCTTCGTCTTCACAGTATTGTTCTTCTCAGTGTCTGCACATCATAAGAAATGAGGCACACTTAACTAGGACTTCAAAAGTTAACCTGGACCTTATTTCCAAATACAGTTACTTTCTAAGATAAGAGCTAAAGACTTAGATACAAATTGAGGGGGGGCACATAATTCAGTCCCTAACAGTTGATTTCTGTATGTCTTCATGCATACAATCAAGAAGCTACAGATGTCAGAGAGAAAGTCTTGAACTGATGGGAAGTTCTCTGGGTCACAGGTTCAGTTTTTATTTTTGCCTAAAAGTGAATTTATTATTGGTAACACATACTACCATATTTGAAGAGGTAGGCTCACCTGATTTTGTTGAGAAAATGCCTGCCAGATTCTGAGTTCTACACAGCTATATTTGGTGTTCTTTCAGAAAGTGGGGTTTGTGAAAGTAAGTTCACATTTCAGCTTACATATTAGCTCAAGTATCTTTCCCCAGGTGGGCCTTTGTAAGGATGACAGAGGGATAGATTTTCTGTTTCCACACATGGAATATTAAGTAGAGCATATGACTGAAGCTGTGATTTAATAAAGTGAGTAATATTTGCTGTTGTGTCAGGCATTTATCTGTAGGGAAAACAGGACACAATTGTGAAAAACACTAGGGTATTTAGTACATGTTCATGTGACAGCTTTGATTTGTACTAGATGGTGGCTTCTTGTTACCCTTGAACTATATATATACAAAGGTCAGTAGGAAGAAAAAGAGGTGTTCTGTTTGACTGAGTAATGGCCCCTCCCACACCCTCTCACACTCCCCATACCTTAGTTCCGGGCACCTGTAAATAACTTAGCAGATGATGAAAGGGACTTTGTGGTTCATTCAGTGATCTTTTGAGATGAGGAGATTAGCCTGGAATAACTGGGTGGTGCCAATGTAATCACAAAGGTTTTTAAAAGAGGAAGGCAGGTGGATCAGTATCATTGGTGGGAGACTTCGAGACAAAGCTGAGAGGTTGGAATGATACAAGAGGAGGCCATGAGTAAAGGAACCAAGGAGGCCTTTAGAAGCTGAAAAAAGCAAGGAAACAGATTTTGTTCTTAAAACCTCCAAGAAGAATGCATTCCAGCTGACACCTTGATCTTGGACTTTTGGTATCTACCTAGTACTGTAAGTGAATGGGTTTTTTTTTGTTTCAGTTAGCAAATGTATATTGATTTTTTTTACAGTAGCAATAGAATTTTGATAAGTGTGTTAGTGTTAATGGTTTTTAACTTCACAGACATTTTGTAAGAGATCTTACAGGTCTTCAGAGTCTAAGGAACCCGCTTGATACAATGAATTTTGTTTCAGGATAAGCTAGCAGCCAGAAACATACTGGGTTGCTAAAGTGATTTACCATCTGGTAAAAACTGCAGCCAAGGTTTTTTGTTTGTTTGTTTGCTTCCGAGCTGTTTGTAGCCCTGGCTGTCCTGGAACTCACAGAGATCCACCTGCCTCTGCTTTCTGAGTGCTGGAATTAAAGGTGTGGATCTCTGACACAGGCAAGCTTGTTTGTTTGTTTGCTTGTTTGTTGAGACAGGGTTTCTCTGTATAGCTCTGGCTGTCCTGGAACTTGCTTTGTAGACCAGGCCCTTGTCCACGAACTCACAGAGATCTGCCTGCCTCTGCCTCTCTCCCAAGTGCTGGGATCAAAGGTGTGCACCACCACCACTTTGCACAGGCAAGGTTTTTATTAGTAAACTCTGCCTAATATTCCAGTTCTTTTGGCTATATATACAAGGATGGAAAAAAAACCTGAAAATAATGGCTTTTATTTTGGTTACAGAATTTGACTACATTTTTCTTTATTCATTTCAGTGTCTTTCAAACCCTAACAATCTGACTACAAAATTAAAAAACTGGTCTTCCATGTCTGTGATAAAAGTACATTTGTTATTATAGGAGGATAAGCTGTTATTTTGCCAAATATCACTGGTGATGAGCTGTTTGCCTTGCATCTGGCTGCAGTTTCTGCAGGTGCTTTGCCTTTCCCTACAATACTGATTGTTCACTGCTTCTGAAGTTAGCCCCTAGGACCCTGGCCAGCCTCATCTTACTGGAGCTGCGGCTGCTGTGGCCCTTTCCCTGTAGCTGTCCATGCTGCCTCTGCAGTATTTGCTTTCGTCATCCTTGTCTGTGCTGTTCATTGCGAGTCCTACTCCCGTGTGCAAGCGTTTTTAAGTTTCAGTAACATTATCCTAATTGTTCCTTTTGCTTTAGAAGTAGTTTACTTTCTTCACATAATTTCCTTAGGGCTCATACATTTTAATTGACTTTTTTTGTGACAGGGTCTCTTGTTGCTCAGGCTAGCCTTGAAGTCACTACATAGCTGAGGCTGACCTTGAACTCCCAATTCTCCTCAAACTTCATGGTAAAGAAGATAAAAGTTTATCATGGGCAACCATATATGCTGATTATTTATCCTTCCCTTATAATTTATTGGTATGCATGTAGGAGGAGTTCTTTAATGCAGTGTTGTTGAACAACCAACTATTTAGTATATTTGCTGTTCATATTTTATGGTTTGTTTTTTTGGTTTTTACAAGACAGGGTTTCTCTGTATTGTTTTGGAGGCTGTTGGTCCAGCCTATTTTATGGTTTTTAGGACCCCTTTTTTCTTTTTTGGGGGGTGGGAATCATTATGAATTAATAGGGAAGTGTTTGGTTTAACTAGTTAGCCATAGAAATGGATAGACTATTCAGTTGGATAGGAGGCAGTATGTTACTTATGCTGTCATAACTGCAGTGCACAAGAACCCAGCAAAATGGTAGTGGTATTGGAGAGGAAAAGTGACAATATTGACACTGTGGTGGACAGCAGAGCATAGCTATATTAAGAAGTTTTCTGACACTGTCAGGGATTATCACTTCTGCTTCTCAGTTTCCTTCTCTGAAAAATGAGGAGAAAAGTATCTAGGCTGCCTACTCAATTCAGACTTGTTTCGTCTAGTTTTCGGAAGGAAAAACAAAGACTATGTTAGAAGAAATCGTGGAAGTGTTTTATTATACCTTAAAGTCCTCTGTGGCAATTTTGGCATGGTTATCCAAAATTTAAACATCCCAGCCATCAAATAGATTATGTCATGACATTCCTTTGGTTTATCCTGGACTCAAAAAGTATTTTATGATTCACTTAAAGATTTAATAATGATTTGGATTACTGGTGTGGGAAAACACAAAATGAGACTGCAGTATCTTACAGTGTCAGAAACAAGAGAATACTTTAAAAAACCTACTGGGAGCCGGGCGTTGGTGGCGCACACCTTTAATCCCAGCACCTGGAAGGTAGAGGCAGGTGGATCTCTGTGAATTCGAGGCCAGCCTGGTCTACAGAGTGAGTGCCAGGACAGGGACAGGCTCCAAAGCAATACAGAGAAATGCTGTCTCCAAAAACAAACAAACAAACAAACAAACAAAAAAAACCCCACAACAACAACATAAAAACCTTACTGGGATCATGTCAGAGGATCCTGAAAGAACCCCCACTAGGCCGAGCTAGAATCAGAGGAGCCACAAGGGAAGGAATGTGGACTATTGCTCTAAGTATGAAGTGAGCCCACATCTATGCTATAAATGATATGAATAAACGGGGTGGGGAGGTGGGGAGAGAATCTAGTTTGTGGAAGAATCCTGAAACTTCATGTAGCTCTTGCAACTCCAGGAACAAAGCTTAATCCTTACATCTTTCTTCCTTGAAAGCCACTTCCACAGAATAGAGTTAGGGGCAGGTAGAAAAAGAGATATTTGACTGTGGAAACTTGGCAAATGTTGTACATTAATATCACAAATGTGTTGAGATTGAGATCATATCCCTGGAGATGTCATCCTTGTATTCATTCTTCTATCCAAAGATCTTCTCCAGAAAAAGATACTAGCTGAAGAAAAGGGGGCATTTTACAGGAAAGGTCATGGAAACAAGTCACTTCTGAAAAAGTCAAAAACGAAAGATGACAGCCAAGTGAAGTGTGGTATCCTGAACTGGAATCTAGAATACAAAGATGACAGATGCAGGAAGCATTCTGAAGTCCAAGTGAAGTTTGGAGTTTACCAACGTTAATTTTTAATTTTGACAAGTGTGCCATGGAAATATAAAATATGAACAGTTGGGAAAATGAGTAAGAAGTAGTCAGGATCTTTCTATTCTGAGATTAAACTTTACCTTTAAAGATAGATTAGAAAAAGCTGGGGATATATCTTAGTGGTAGAGTGCTGGCCTTGCATCACGTCCCAAGATACATACATGCATGCACACACATACAGGGAGAGAGAGAGGGGAGATTTAACAGACTGCTTACAGACTCAGTTTCAATGTAGCCAGAGCTATGGTGAAACTCTGTGTCAGAATTTCCCTACCCACCCCATGGTTAGAAAGAGTTGATTTTCAATATAAAATCTAAGTGAGCTTGTAGAGAATATGAGGAATTAAGAAAAATATAGGGCTGATGCTAGGTCCAAAGGGAATCCCAGTTCCCCAAATGATACAAGATGTGCGCAAGGGGGCACAGTAAAGAAACTGTACCGACAGAGCAGAGAGAGAGGGAGAGAGAGGAAAGGGAGAGAGAGAGAGAGAGAGAGAGAGAGAGAGAGAGAGAGAGAGAGAGAGAGAGAGAGAGAACTTCCAGAGACATCTGGAAAAGTGCAGAGCAGAGAGAGAGAGAGAAGCGGAGTGAATGTGGCCAGGGCTAGGGAACAGGGAAGTGGCCGAGTGGGAGAGACAGGGGGATAGCCGGATAGCAGGATAGAGAGGCTGCAGACGTGCAGTTGGCAACGAGGGACGTAGATGGCAACTCCTTCTGTGACAACTCCTACGCCCCCACCCCAAGGTAACAGCTTACGCAGAAAGCCACTGAAGAGAACCCTTAAAAGTTGTGATAAGGATGCTGAAGCTTGACTCTCCACAGCCGATGGCTTCTTGTGGGGTGCAGGCGCAAAAGGACTGATTTCTTTAAGGGGTGGCCTCTGGGAGCTTGACCGTGTTCCAGTGGGTATAAGGACAACACAAATTGGACTTTGTTTCTTTTTTTTGTTGGGGAGGGTCACAATGAGTGGGGGGCAGACTTGGGAGGACTGGAAGGTGGGTGTGACAGGGCTGCATAATGAGATTCCTGAGTAAGCAATAAAAGTATTATGTAATTTACAAAAGAGAGAACAGAGTGAGGGGGGAAAGAATGAGTAAGAGGACATCAGAATAAGAGCAGAGAATAGTGATAGCAGGGTATTAAGGGTGTGGGAGGACCAGGAGAGAGAGGGGTGTGAGAGAGAGAGAGAGAGTGTGTGTGTGTGCTTGTGTGTGTGCGAGCGAGCGCATGCGTGCACACGCGTGCTTTGAAATGTTTAACAAGTACTTGTGCTACTGAGGGAGTCTGGAGGCTGGCATGGGTTTTGATATGCAGTTACAGGTATATGTCAAAGGAGAGCCATTTGTCACTTCTGCCAGAGGTAAGGGTAAGGAAAATGACTCCTTTTGGTAGATTGATATTGGTTTCCCAAGTTCCTGAGGAATTCTGGTGGTTATCTAACTACCAGAAATTCTATAGTCTAGTTTGAGCTCATTTCGGATATACAAACTGCCTTTTGGAGTTTGGGGAATTGGAGTCTATTTCCTTTGGACCTGACAGTTGAAAATGCAAAGCACCTAACTTGATTATCATCTTTGGATTTTGACTGCTTTTTAGATTTAACTTGTTTCCGTGACCATGCAGACATAATTTTGTTTGTGTATATGTGTTTACGTAATTATATTGGTATATATACTCAGGCTTATAGACTTAATTTTAATTATGTATTTCCCAGCCCACAGATAATTATTAGGCTTCTATATGGACCAGATACCAAGATAAGTAAGTGCTTAGGATAATGGAGGAGTGAGAATGCGGTGGGTCTTTGTTTCGAGATTGTTGCTGTCTAGGGAAAGATGATGTACTATCTAGGGATGATGATTTCGAGAACATGTAAGTGGTAGAACCAATGACATGTCTGTCCTTTAAATTAAAATGGAGAAATAATTTAGGAGGTGAAAGGAGGAAGCAGTAGATGTGGGATGGGAGCTGGAGTACAGTGTGGATTTGGAGGCAGAGCATCAGCTGGTGCTGAACCTCATAGCACACACACAGTGCCAGGGAGGAACAGGATCTGGAGAGCAGAGCATGAGCATTTAGAAAGGAATAGCCTGAGACTGAAGAAGTAGCAAAGGAAGATGTAAATCATGAAACTGAGCTTGGGAGTCATGTCCCCTTGAAAATGATGGAGCTCACCGAGGGTACTGAAGCTGGACAGTGATAACAGGGGTCTGCTGACTTGTGGGTGAGAAGCACAGGACCTCGTGTACTGTGTTAAAAGTGATGATAGAATACACGCTGTTTGCAGTTGCTGCCTCTTGGGAAAGGGAAAAATCACTTTCCCCCATGGGGTGTCAATGGTATGTCAGCCCCACGCCACAAAATCTCATTTTTAAGGACTTTTTATTTTATTTGTTTTGTTTGAGAGACAGCGAGAGAGACAGAGAAACAGAGACAAAGGATTAGCCTTAGGTTTGTGGTGGGGTAGGGAAGATCTGTGAAGAGTTTGGGGGTGGAGAAAATATGATCAAAACATATTGTATGAAAAAAAAAGATTATAAAAAAGAAGATTGTTCCTAGAATATAAAAGTTGAAATCCTAGAATTTGGAGTTGGTTGCTTTTATAAATGATAATGAAGTTGGGTGTTTCTACCTCAGTTAAAAAATCTCTGGCACAGTAATCCAAGAGTAGCCAGCCATTAGTACAGTGTCTTTGTTGGTTTAAGAACAAAAGAAATTGCTTTGTAGTAGAAAGTTGTGGTGTTGCTCAGAAACCAAATAAAGGAATTCTGAGTTAGAATCTTTTTATTTGGCAACAGCATGCTGACCTTGAGAGATGACAAGCTGCTTTTAACTGTATTGTTTTAGTTGGTGGCTACTTGGTGGTACTAGTCCACTGAGATGGTCAGCACCATGCCACATTGGGCAACATAAACTCAACTACCATACATTGAAAATCTTTGGTAAAGGCTGGTTTAGAAACAGTGATGGCTGTTCTTGGTTGTCAACTGGACGGTATCTGGAGGGCACACGAATGATCCGGATCTTGAGAATGGTTGACACATGCCTTTAATCCAGACTTTGCTTGAGGCTGAAGGTACATCTTTAATCTGGCCACACCTTGTGCTGGAAGAACAATGGAGGAAGGAAGGGGTGTGTTTGTTTTTTGCCCGATTGCCCTCACTTTGTCAGCACATCCATTCCTTCACTGGTATTGGAGTCTACTTTGGGTTTCCAGCATCAGAAGACCCGCTGAGATACCGAGTCTCACAGGACTAGATTCTTGGACTTTTTATTCACAGGTAGCCATTGTTGAACTGTAGTCCTTAAGTCATTCCAATATGGGAATGCATATATTCTCAAAGTTATATATATATGAATATATATATTCATCCTATAAATTCTGTGACTCTAAAGAGCCCTGACTAATACAGAAACTTTTTAAGCACTTATTGTTACTTTTCGTTTTATGTATGTTTTGTAGGAGCATGTGAGTACGGATGCTCATGGCTGCAGAGGTCTGGAGTCCCTACAGCATTTAGCATTGTTAAGTCTCTTTTCTTGCTTTTCACCATGACTTCTCTCTTTGATTGGCTTTTGTGATAGGTGGCTGTCCTAGTTAGAATGGCTATTGCTGTGATGGAACACCATGTCCAAAGCAACTTGGAGGAAATGGTTTGTTTCTCAATTTTACGTAACAGTTCGTCTTAAGCAGTGAGAGTAGGAATTCACCCAGGACAGGACCTGGAGGTAGGAGCTGATGCAGAGCCCCTGGAGGAGTGCTGATTACTGGCTTGTTCCCCATGGCCTGCTCAGCTGCTTTCTTATAGAACCCAGGACCACCAGCTCTTGTATGGCCCCACTCACAATAGATTGAGCCCTCCCACATCAACCACTAATTAAGAAAATGTCCTATAGCCTGCCTATACTCCACCCTTATGAAGGTATTTTTTCATGTGACAAGCTGACATAAAATTAGCCAGCACAGTGGCCAAGCCTATTTCTTTGAGACTTCCAGGCCCTGGACTTTGCCCTGAAACAACTCTAGTAGTTTTATTTAATGTCTGCCTGCTAGAGAGAAGTCCAGATGCTTTCAAATGGTCTACTCAGAATTATTTTTAGAAATAAACTATTCCAAAGTTCATCTGGTACTTATTGTAAGCAAGGTCATGTTCTTCAAGCATTTGATAGCCTTCATTCTGTTGCCAGTTCCCTTGTAAACATTTTCTGCACTGGTATCCCCAGGCTGTTTATTTAGAGCAACCTACTTACTGTTAGTAGAAATAGAGGATAGAGGGCTGCCCAAATGTGTGCATTCATGTAACAGGAAGGCAATACATTTAGAGAAAATTAAAACGTGTTAAATGTATGCAGTGCTGTGATTTGAAATGTTTTAAATGTACAAGGATAAACAACTTGATATTAATCTGTTGGTTCCTGTCTAGGTAAAATGAGCCTGAAGTACCGATGAAATCCTAAAAATCCTGAATTGGTGTCACTGGAAAGAAGTGAGCTTGCTTTTTATTATACTACAGGACGTGGCTACTTGTTTCTAAAACCCCATCTGCATATGTTGCCTTAGCACTGCAAAAGGTTTTAAAAAGGTCCAGAAAAGTGAAATACTGTGTTATAATATATTTGCTCTACCCCTAGGTTAAGAGCAAAGGAGTGAATACAACAAATTCCCAGAGAGTGAATCAGTTCGTCTTTGTTTTTCTGTTGTGTATTTGTTTTCTGATTCTTGATTTTTATCTTCTGCTTTCTACAGAAAGTTTTTTAAAACTGGAAATAGATGGTAGGTCTTTGGCTTTCCATTTCAATTGAGTACATTTAAGGGTGTAAATTTCGCTGTAGATATTATTGAATCTTCATGCTGTTATCTTTAGTTATCATAATCATTGTCATTTTACCTTTTACAATGGTATTTACGAGTGGACATGACCAGGTTGAGCTGGGCCATGTGGGACAGGGAGGGGAAGGGAGAGAGGAACTAAGTACAGCAGCCAGGAGGCCAAAGGGACAAAAGGGGAAGGGGTGGGTAACCAAAATGTCTGGATTATCTAGGAAAAGCCTCTGGAGGAAGGGTAGAGGAGTGCCAGCCATACCTTGGAACAGTTAGGGACTGAGGATGCTGGGAGGACCTGTTGGCCAGGTCTGCTTTGCTATGTTAAATAGGCACCTCAACTGTTTGTCCTGGGTTTGAAATTTAACAAAAAGATAGTAGTTTTCTTAGATCATTAGTGTTTATGTGACCAGGAGGCTGGACCACCACAAT
The DNA here is from genome assembly GCF_017639785.1 of Mesocricetus auratus. NCBI lineage: Eukaryota > Metazoa > Chordata > Mammalia > Rodentia > Cricetidae > Mesocricetus > Mesocricetus auratus. Next base: position 12,400,425 of record NW_024429185.1, read on the forward strand.
ATCACAATATAAACAATCTAATTTAGCCAGGCTTCCATATGAGGTTGATGTTTGACTAGAAAGAGGCTTGCAAGCCCTGTGTGTTACTTCCAGGCCTGTGGGTTTTGTTCTTCAGAGTTTCCCCCTTGAGCCTTAACTTCATGCTGTGCTTAAGAATTCTGGACTTGCCGGGCATTGGTAGCACATGCCTTTAATCCCAGCACTCGGGAGGCCCAGGCAGGTGGATCTCTGTGAGTTCGAGGCTAGGCTGGACTGATAGCCTCCAAAACAATACAGAGAAACCCTGTCTCGTAAAACCAAAAAAAAAAAAAAAAAAAAAAAAAAAAAGAATGCTGGACTTTTCACTGGGCATGGAGGCAGAGGCAGGTGGATCTCTGTGAGTTTCCAGTCCAACCTGGTCTACAGAGTGAGTTCCAGGACAGCCTCCAAAGCTACACAGAGAAACCCTGTCTTGAAATACCAAAAACAAAACAAGAAAATAATTCTGGACTTTTTTCTTTTGCTCCCCTTCCTTCTACCACACCCTGATTGTAATCCGTTTTAATTTCCTGGTCCCAGCCCTCCTGCCTTCCTGTCCTTGTCTAAAGACCAACTGCACAGTGTGTTTGCCCAGGTGAGGGTCTAAAACTCAACAGTGTGTTTGCCTAGGTGAGTGAGGGTCTAAAACTCACTCACAGTGTGTTTGCCTAGGTGAGGGCCTAAAACTCACTCACAGTGTGTTCGCCTAGGTGAGGGCCTAAAACTCAGTGTGTTTGCCTAGGTGAGGGTCTAAAACTCACAGTGTGTTTGCTTAGGTGAGGGCCTAAAACTCACTCACAGTGTGTTTGCCTAGTTGAGGGCCTAAAACTCAGTGTGTTTGCCTAGGTGAGTGAGGGTCTAAAACTCACTCACAGTGTGTTTGCCTAGGTGAGGGCCTAAAACTCACAGTGTGTTTGCTTAGGTGAGGGCCTAAAACTCACTCACAGTGTGTTTGCCTAGGTGAGGGCCTAAAATTCACAGTGTGTTTGCCTAGGTGAGGGACTAAAACTTTATGAGGTATGAACATCACAAAACTACTTTGTGATTTCAGTTTATTGTGGGGTGTACTTTTTTGGGAGGGGGAGGTTTACTTCTTAGACCTTAGTGTTTCTTTGTTTAGTGGTGTTTTAACTTCAAAACGTCTGTGTAGCTTTAATGGATTGCCTTTCTGAAAGCTTTGCTCCGTCTTTCTCCATGCTCGGCACTCTCTTAGGGAAGAGGGCTAACTGTAAAGTAAGATCTAGTGCCTTGTGCTTCCAAGTATGTCTGAGGAGAGAGGATCTTCTGTGAACCCTGTGATGCAGAACAGTTTGCTTTGGAAATAGAACAAACTTCACTTTCATTATTATAAAAGTAACATATTCCTTTAAAAATTCTAATGAAGAGCTGGAGATGCGACCCAGTGTTCATCATGCAGAAGGTCTTGGGTCTAATCTCGGAATCTTCCCCTCAATTAAACTGATGTCTAACTGATGAGTACTGAATGCAAGCCACTTTCCGCTTCTGTCTCATTGCTCAGTGATAACAGCTGTTAAACTTTGTCGCATTCTAAAACTACCTCTATGCAAATGCTAGCACATATATCATATGCACATAATTTTTTCTTGAAAAGTAAGTCAATATGGCTACAAAGTTTACTTGGCATTGTCAACATTTCACAGGAATGATATTCCTCCTCAGTACTGTCCTCTTCATTCTTTGTGACCAAGTTTGGAGAGAGTGCACAAATGCTAGGGAAGTTAGTAGGACGGTTTCTCATGTTGTGTTAAGGCGTGTAAGGAAGTAGTCTCATGCAGGTGAAATGATTTATGAGTGCTATGCAGTGTATATTATACCAAAGAACAGCAAGTGACCAAATTCACATTGAGCTAGTTTAGTAAAATTGACTTTGTCAAAACTTTCCTTGCTTAAAATGTCACTCTAGTTCTAGTTTGGATTCTTTTCCTGGAGTCTTGACTTCCAGATTCCTTGTGGACTTTTGTAAGAAGCTGTCTATTTGAGTTTCAAGTTTTTGAAATATAGAAACCTATCTAAGTTAACAAATTTGGGAGAGAAAAGACTCCAGAATAACTAAAAACAGGCCAGGTTAAATGAATAGACTTTCTCTTTTTCTTCTTACCTGCAGTTTTCAGATATGCTGAGTTGGAGAGGATCTTAGAGGTTGACTCATTTTCTAACACAGAGGCAGTGGGAGTAGCTAACTTTGATAGATATTTTCCTACTAAAAGTCTTTCTAAGTACATAATCTCTGTAAGTTGGGAAACAGTAGCAAAATAGAAAGTCTCATACATAGTTAATCTTTTTGTATAATTTGCACATGTAAGAGTTGTTAGTATAGTGGTAAGTTTTCACCTTTTCCCCAAGCTGGAGTGTCTCCCGGCTGGGGTTTGAAGGAAGGGAACAGGAGGCTGTGAAGGGGATTAGTAAATGAGATAAAACACCATTCACTCAATTCAGTGACTCAGCATTTAAATTCTCCATAAAAGGATCAAAGGAAAATTAAACATAGTCTTAAGGCCAAGACTGTGGAGAGACTTGTTGGTATGTTTTAGTTTTCATTGTTATGACTCATGAATTTATGCATAAATTATTACATTTATGAAACATACCCTTTTTTGTGTTTTCTCTTTTCCCACATTAGCCATGAAAAGGGTCATTGTTTGCATTTAGAATTACTTTTTTATGTCTTATATTTTCTCCAAATAAAAATAAGTGTTTCTGCTTTCTTACTATTGAAACTACGTTGTGAGCACTTTAAATTTCTCAAGCCAGTTTCGGCTGTTATACTTGGCGCTTAGTCATCGTCGTACACAGCAGGACCTGATTAAGAAGGCTGCACTGCCTCTAAGCCGAGCTAGATTGTAGCCACTAGCAACCAGGCTGCAATAATTTCCCTTTGATGACATCATCCACTGTGGAAGAACCCAGTTGCTTCAGCCAGTCGAACTATACAGTTCCAACCTCATCAAATATGGCATCTCCCTTGCCTGCTATAGCAGGGGAGGAAAAAATGCTGCCGTCTTTTTAATCTAGCAAGCTTCTCTTCTTTTTTTTTCCTTCTTTTAAAAAATTCTGATCATGGATGCTTCTTCCGATCCCTATTTGCCTTATGACGGGGGAGGAGACAGTATTCCCTTGAGGGAATTACATAAAAGAGGTAAGAGCATCCCCTTGCTCTGAATCCTCTGTTGGTTGTTGTGCATGCGGCTGGGCGGTTCTGGGGACAGACAGGCTGTCTGTTGTCCTCTTGCTGCAGTGTGCTGCTTAGTTGTCCTGCCTTGGTGGTGTGGGAGAATGCGACCTTCCCAGCAGGGCTGGCCCTCCCCAGTTGTTTGCTCGGTGCAGATTAGCACGGCTTCAGATCACATAGGGCTGCGACTCCATCTTCTGTGTGAAAATGCTTTCTGTTTAACTCAGCAATAAGCTGCCTTTATAGCCAGCTAAAGTCCCGGTGGTTGGTTGGCACCTGCAAAGTAGTATGTTTGTATCTCTGGAAACTTAGAATTTCTTTACACAGTGAAATCAAGTGCCGGTATGCCATTCTTTTTTAGCTGCTGCCAATTACTGTGTAGACTTTGCACCACGGAGTAATAGTAAAAGCTCTTAGCTGCATTTTATAACGTTTAAAAATGGCAGGAAGGATTTTTTTATTTAACTTGTTTTTGTCATTTAATGTATCTAATTGACATACTGTATTGTCTCCCATGGGAATCTTGTACAGCTTGATAGAATAAAACAATTCAGGGTTCTTTTTATGTATCCAGAGTATAAGTCAGTAGTTTGGGAGCAGATAAGTACCCAGTGTAATGGTGTTAATCTTTTGGCAGTTTCTGCCTTGGTCTCCTTAAAGCTAATTAGGTGTTAGTTAATTAAACTGGTCTTTTGCTCATTTTCTTAAATTATTTTTTAAAAGACTAGTTGGCCTTTGTTGTTCTAGAAATAAACTTCAAGAAATACTCTTTAGCCAGATGACTTCATGTATGAGCCATATTAGTTTGAATTATTTGCTTGACGTTATAAACTTTATGGTGTAATCCTAACTTTATTATGTTTACAAGGTAAATAAGGAAAATTTAAAGTACATATTGTATCCTGAGAATAGTTTTAAGTTCCATAGAATTTAGGAATTATAATGCATTCAACAGATACTTGCTTGTCATACTGTGCCTGCAAAATGTTAGACTCTGAACAGGTGCAACAATTTTCTGTAGAATTCTGTGCTCAGTAAAAGGTTGTTTTTTTATATTTTGAGAGAAAACTGTTTAAAGATCATGGCACATACATATATTGTGCTTTCCTTTATGAGTTGCTTTCTGTATACCATTTCCATATATATACACATACATAGATACATACATAAATAAAATGTTAAAACATTTGAGGAAATAACTGAAAGTACTAAGAATAATTTTTTCTAATGTTTTTACTCCCAGGGCTTATTTCTTTTTCATTTCTCTTTGTTCCTATTGAACAGTGATTATTCAAATGTAACATTATTTATTAATCAGTATTTAAATGATAAAACCAGACAGGCCATACTTTCTCTGAGTAATGGCAACATCTGTTTGTTAGTAATGATAAACTAGAAGGGTCTGGCTTGATAGTCTTTGGCAGGACTAATTTATACTGATTTTAAAGCCCACAAGAAATAAGAAATGTCAAAACTTCTTTGAAACTAGACATACAGATATTACTAAGAGAGAAACTAAACAAATTCTGTGACATGTCCTTAATTTCCCAGGCACCATCGTGAAGGCCTAAAACCCTCTTAGACGCTCACTCAAATGCCATCCTGCTTCTTTGATGAGACTTCCTTTGTTAATATAAGCTGATGGTTTAGGAAGAATGAGTGGTTGCAATATAAACCAGTTATTTATTAGCCTTACTTTAAAAGCATACTGTAGTGTCCTAGTTTCTGTGAGAGAGGTGTTTGTTTTCTGTAATTTGTAACCCTTTGAAACCATAGGTCAGCACAAAGGAACTGGGCATATGGATATAGGAACGTAAATTAAATCAAGAAAAGTGAATCAACTTCCCCATGAGGACAAAATGAAATAGTTAGGAATAGATCTTTAGGATGGAGGAAAGAGGAAAAATTAAAAGTATAAAATTGTCTATAAAGTAAGCATGGATATGTTTAGTAAAGCCGCCGGAGCTAAGAATTAGCTCTGTGGGTAATTGGACTTAATTGTACTTTTCAAGGTGGGATAAAAATGAATAATTAATAGAATAAATGGATAAAATAATATGAATAATGAATAAAAATAAAAAATGAAGCTTTTTACTTAAGTGCATATTGTAGTGGCTAGAGCAAGTAGATTCAAGATAGAAATCATTTATATGTTATTGATTAGAAGTTAAAATGCTATTTTAGAAATAGCCATCTTTGGGAGTAAATTTGCTAGGTAGAAGCAATCAGGTTTTCATAATTTGTCTCTTTTTTTTTCAAGATGTAAAAAAAGCTTGACTTATTTGTACTGCTAGTTTTATTCAGTATGCTTGCTTGCTTAAATTTTTAATGAAGTTTAAGTCATTTGGGGGTCGAATTCCTTTCACCTACTAATCTCTTCTCATGGTTTTGTTTTTAAAACTGTATTTACTACATTTATTTGTGTGTCACGAGGCAGGTGGTCACATGTGCCGTGGCATGTTTTTGGAGGCACTTGTGGAAACGAATTCCTGTCTTCCCACCACGTGGGCCACGGGAATCAAACTAGTGTCAGGCTTGGCAGCAGTTTTTAATGCACTGAGCCTTCTCACCAGCCCCTGGACTTTTGTGGGGCTGAAGGGGACAGGTTTAATATTCCATTTACTCCATGTAGAAAGCCTTTAAAAAATATGTGACTACCTATTGTTTTATTTGAATTATGAAGCTCTTGTGTTTACATAAGTTACAGTTAGGTACTCAAAAAGACTGATGGTAGCTACAACAGTAATATTAATAGCTAAAACTTAGTAGAATCTGATTGAGATAATTTGGCCCTTTCCATCATAAGATACTCTTCTCAAGCCTCGAATCACCTGTGCTTGAGTCCGGTGGGGGCTTAAGGCTTTGATACTGAAAACAAATAATCAAGGCTGTTAATTTCTTGTAACTGCTATTAGACTGACTCTTCCGTGGCTCTTTGGGAGAGGAAGAGAGCAGTCTCCTTTTGGCAGGTGTTACTAAGTAGGCCATTTCCCAAGGAACAGGGAATTTGCCAGGCATTTGTGGTGGAGAGAATAGAATGAATAGATGCTGTGGGAGTAAAGAGCTAGTCAGAAGATGATTAGTTCTGTTGCACCAAAACCAAGAGACCTATTTTATTGTGAGAAGGAAGCAGTGTAGAAAGTAGATGTATTTAAGTTTTTTTCCCCTACCTGTTATATTGGTGAATGTGTTTGTTTTTCCTCCCTCTGAAAGCATAGTAGTTCTCCACCTTTTGTACAACTTTTGAAATTCAAGTGTTAAAATATATTGTCAAAAGGGCATCCTGAAAGCTTCTGGTTAAAAAAAAATAAGAATAAATTATTTGATATTAGCAATGCTTTGTTTTACACTATTTGTCTTCAAGCACTGTTATACGCAAGTGTTTTATATTGCCCATAGTATTTAAATTTTAAATTTTCAAAAATTCTGATCTCTATTTTTTTAAAGATAAAGTTATTTATCGTGTATAGTGTTTTGCCTGCATGTATCCCTGCAGGCCAGAAGAGGGCACCAGCTGTCATTACAGGTGATTGTGAGCCACCATGTGGTTGCTGGGAATTAAACTCAGGACCTATGGAAGAGCAGCAAGTACTCTTAACCCCTGAGCCTTCTCTCCAGCCCCTCTAGCTCTGTTTTCTAAAAGCAGCTAACAGGCACTTTACTATAATTCATTTTTAAATAATCTCATGGCTTATCCTCATCAGAAATTCAGGATGTGAACGGGCTTCTAAATTTGTAATTTTGGCATTTTTCTTGCATTGAGGTTTCCACCTTATACCTCCATAGGAGGCTAGTGAGCTAAATTATACTTTCAAATTTTATTTATTTATTTATTTATGCATGTATTTATTTATTTTGGTTTTTACGAGACAGGGTTTCTCTGTATTGTTTTGGAGGCTGTCGGTCCAGCCCAGCCTGGAACTCACAGAGATCCGCCTGCCTCTACCTCCCGAGTGCTGGGATTAAAGGCGTGCACCACCACTGCCTGGCTCAAATTTTATTTTTAATTGTGTTTAAGTTGTATTTTCTCTCTCTCTCTCTCTCTCTCTCTCTCTCTCTCTCTCTCTCTCTCTCTCTCTCTCTCTCTCTCTCTCTCTCTCTCTCTCTCTCTCTCTCTTTGTGTGTGTGTGTGTGTAGTCTTTCCTTGGCAACTCAACCCAAAATTTATCTTCTTTTTGGCACATTTTATTATTTGTTGTGATAATGTATGCAGATCATGAAGTGAACGTTGAACCTGCTTCCAATATGCCTAGGACCTGTGATCTGTTTTCTACCCAAGGCTGCCATCGTTATATTGAGGTGGCAGCACGGCAGAGCTAAGCCATGCCCTGATGTGGCAGTGGGCTCGGCACTGCTGCTGGTTAACTGTGTGCCTTCTTTTGGACTTTGTATTAGCTTCTAAGTCTGTGTGCTCTAAACAATTAAATGTGACCAGATGACTGAACAGATTTCAGAGCATATACGTCTGTATCTCATTCTAAGGATCCTTACTAACTGCAGAGCTCCATGCTCCATTGCCCCGCCTGGAACTTGATAGGTAGTTGAAGATGACCTTGAATGTCTGTTTATCCTGCCTCTACCTCCCAAGTGCTGGGATTGCAGGTGTGGCCACCATACCCGGTTTATGCAGTGCTGCGGATCCAATTTAGCATTTGTACATGCTAAGTAAATAGCTACCAACTGAGGCACATTTACCTTTCAAATTTACCAAAACTCTGGGACACCTCTGCTATCAACCTACAACATTTGCCCTCTCTTCCCTTATTAGGATGACCATTCCTTATCAGTAAGTCCACAGAGGGAGAGAAGGTTCATGGCTGGACCCCTTGCTCTCAGGACAGAAGGAACTCTGTGGCAGGGATACTTAAACATGGATTTCTGCCTGCTTCTTCCATAGCGTGCAGTGCCTGTGCTTTTTATGCTTGCCTTCTCTGATAGCAACATGAATATCGGTGGGAACGCCAGGCTCGCCTTCATATCTTTGGCAGTTGGCCTAGAGGTAATAGATGACAACCTTTTTTTTTTTTTTTCTGGTTTTCCTATATTGTTTTGGAGGCTGTCCTGGAACTTGCTCTGTAGACCAGGCTGGCCTCAAACTCACAGAGATCTGCCTGCCTCTGCCTCCCAAGTGCTGGGATTAAAGGCACGCGCTGCTGCTGTGGCCACCGCCACCACCACCACCACCACCCAGCAATAAATGACAATCTTATTAAGCAATGGTATGCTTACTTTTTTGTGAAGGAATGCAATTGGAGTGTTTTTCTGTTAGGAAAACATCAGGTTGCTGTTTACATGACTATGGAACTTATTACTGACTCCAATGTAAGAGATAGCAGTTTACAGTTCAACAACTACACATTGATAGCTAGTAGGAGTTATAAAGATTTTAACCTATAGAAAAGTAGATTATCTTAGTATTTATTATTCTCTACTTTTGCGTCATTCTTCAGGGTTAAAATGTTGGTCATGAGACTGACCAGTATTTTTTTAAAAGATAAAGCAAGAAGTAAAAAATCACTACTTACTAAATAGTATCATTTATTAAGCTTTCATTTTATCTAGGTATGTATCTGTAAGCCATGTCAGTGAGGAATGCTGTAGGCTACAGTCAAAAGGTCTTAAAAACTATCTTCTAGGTATGTACCTAGAGGCATATTTCAATTTGTGTGGGTATGCTTTCTGTGGTGTAAGATGAATCTTGAACAACCTGAGGGTGAACATGGGAATGGGTTCTCACAGTAGGTTTGGAATGTGTATTCTGAAAACAGAACACTGCCCATGACTACTAGTACAGCATCTTCTCTTTTTATCATTTGTCATGTGTAGGTGCTTGTTTGCGCCCACACACATGCATGCATACATGTGTGCCTATGAGTATGGAGGTTAGAGGTTGATATTAGGAATCTCCCTTGATTATTCTTTACCATGTTATTTGATGCAAACTTTATTTGATCCAACCTTTATTTGGTCTTAAAGTTAGACTCTGAATTTAGACAGGGCTAAAGTCTTTCTAGCCCCCTTCTTGTGTGATTTCTTGTCTCCAGGGCTGGAATTACAAACTAGTTGCCATGCCTACCTGGCATCTATGTGATATATCTGGACTCTGTAATCACTGAGGCATCCCTTCGGCCACAATATTTTTTATTGTAGCATTTTAAGCAATACAGTAAAAAGTGATCTGGAGCCTGGAAGTAAAGGCAGAGTTCCCATGGTGATTGTTATGGATAGGGTTGGACCAGTTGTTCATAGGCTAAATGCATATGCACATATGCTTAGGAGTTAGTCATAGTCTAATCATTCTGAACTCTTAACAAAGGTGTCCACGTACCCTAAATGGGTAAGTATACCAATTATGAAATTTTTATTTTTACCCCGTTAATGCAGTGGCAGTGATTTTGGGGATAAATAGGTTTGTGTGCTTATTCCACTACTTACTTACATCGTGACCTTGACCTTACTTAATAGTCTCCTAGTCTTGTTTTTCAGATTTATAAAATGGAGAATAATTCTTTTTGTTTTATTTTTTGTTTTTTGAGATAGGGTTTCTATGTAGACCAGGCTAGCCTCGAACTCACAGAGATCCTCCTGCCTCTGCCTCCCTCATGCCTCATACTAAAGGCGTACGCCACCAACGCCTGACGGAGAATAATTCTTATCGTACAATGTTATTGTATTGGATGACTGTACTAAGAACAATGTCTGTTGTACAGGTGTTGTACAAGGGCTAGGAGTTTTTATTGTTTTCAGATATGAGTTAGTTATACTAGGGTCTAGCTTTTACAAGGAACAGTTATTTTAATCTGATGGGTCCACTTGATATACTTAGTTATCATTTGTGCTTTAGTGTTAGGTCTAATTGCCCAACCCAGGGTCACAAGACTCTTACATTTTCTTCTAAGGCTTTTATACTTGGACCTAATCTTAATTTTTTTCTTTTGCATGGATGGCTATCATTTGTTGAAAAGATTATTTTTTCTATTAGAAATATATTTTTTCAATGAACAGCTAGACTTAAATTTTCTAAGATAAATATTTAGGTAATTAGTAAATGGTGCATTTTATTTCCATGGGTGTCCAAGTGTTATACAGTTCAATGACTATAGAAGAATGAAATGAAATTGAAAAGCCTTCTTAGTACAGTTAATTGGTGATGTCACTTGCAGGCCAGTCTCCAATTCATTAGCGGAATAGCTTTTTTTTTTTTTACTAAGTGAAGTCTTTTAGTGTTGTGATATTTGAGCTCTGAAATTGCCACTAATTATGTTGTTGATTATACTTCTAAGCGATCTGCTTTTGTATATATATTAGTATAATTATTAGAGTTACAAATTTGAGACCCACCTACCACCTCTAAAGTTGAATAATTCCTTGCCTACATGTAGAAGATACTTTTTTCTCCCCTTTTCTTTTGCAATTTGTCAATTATTTGGGTTAAGATTAATACTATATGATTTGATTATATTGAGTATCATATAATACAATCTAGAGATGTCTTAGACACCAAAAATGTCTGTCAAATATTAATCTTTCTTATTACTTGCTTCTGGTCTACACACTGGCTTTTAAGCTGAGAGTGGCTGAGAGAATGGACCTATGCACTAAGAGGTTAATAAGTAATGTGTACTGGATCACAGAGCTAATGGGTGGCAAAGCTGGAATTTGACTCTAAAACCTTCAAACATCAAAGTACATTAAGGTCTTTTCTAGGCTCCTCTGAAGGAAAGAATTTGTTACGAATTTTAACTGCTAGGTAAATATAAGTAGACATTAGATTGGCCTGCACAGACATTGTGTGATTAAATCTCCAGAGAAGTCAGTCTGTTTGTCTGTCTGTCTGTCTGTCTGTCTGTCTGTCTGTCTGTCTGTCTCTCTCTCTCTATCTATCTATCTATCTATCTATCTATCTATCTATCTATCTATCTATCTAACTATCTCTCTCTGTGAGTGTTTTGCAGGGTCATGGGAGTGGGTCTTAAATTTGAGAGCTAACAAGCTTTAATAAAGTTGAATATCTTGGAGTCCAAGTAGCAGGAGCCAGCTTACATCCTTCTGATAGTTTAGCTATTAAAATTAATTAGTTTCATTTTTATATCAGTATATTTGAAATTTATGTATCCAGCAGCTAGTTTTGATGGACCCCCAGTCCCACAAAGAGTTCAAATCCTGTGCCTATTTCTTGATGGGCAAGCTATACTCACTTTTTCCTGGCCGAGGCGTGTATCTGATAGATCTCCAAATCAAGACTACAGACCTCATAAGGTAGAAGTTTTCTTTAAAAAGCTTAAGATGTTACTAGAAGAGAAGTAAAGGGATACCAAATGGGTAATATTAATATGGACCTTTTGCAATTACTTGATTATTTAATCATTTTAAGTTTGGAGATATACTTGTTATTAATAATGATTATTTGGGAGTGGGCTCTGAAAACAGAGACAAGGAAAAATTGAAATTGGAAAGGATGATCAGGAATATGCATATTATTCAGTTACTGAACTTAAACATCTATATGGTTAATTGTAGTTCATCATAGAAAATATGTTAAGCAGCTCATCAAAAGTGATGTTTGTCCATTTAATGATAAGACTTTCAGAAAGTGTGAATGAAAAACTCATCATCTAAACAAATATGGCCAGCAGGTAAGTATGGTCTGTATATTTCACTTACAGGAAATGGAAAAGGCTGAGGCCATTCACTAGTCTCTTAGGACTCTCTTGTTTACTTGGTTCTCTCCAGTTCTTTCCACAGCACATCTCAAATAACAAAGAAAGATGGGTTCTTCAAATGGCTTCTTGCCATTTATTTTCCTTACAGATTTTTGAAATCTAGAAAATTATCTCTTGTGCTCAAAGTATTTGCTTTTATGATTTTCTTTTTTGTATACCTTTCAGAATTCCTAATTTGAAACTTGGGAATAATATTGAATAAAAATATTTATTCTTTATATGCATAAGTGTTTTGCACACATGTATGTATGTGTACCGTGTGTATGGAATGCCCACATGTATGTATGTATACCGTGTGTATGGAATGCCCTGGAACTGGAGTTACAGATGGTGGTGAGCTTCTGTGTGGGAACTGGGAACTGAACCTGGGTTCTCTTCAAGAAAAGCGAGTGATTTCCCTGCTGAGCCATCTCTCCATCCCCAGTAATACCAATTCTTATCTTCTACTCTTTCCCTGATAACTCATGTCTTTGATGGTCAGGGGAAGGAAATAAGGTCATGAACTTCATTCATAGTTCCAGAAGGTGTTTTCCTACATCTCCATTACTGTCTTTATAGATAGCAAACGAGGGCAGCATTTGCATTGAGAAATGACATCCTGTAAGCTTAGGTTAATAAAATCCAATTGTAAGGAGCATTTTTTTGCTGAGGACAAAGAAAGGAATAATCAAGGAAACACGATGGTCTTGACTAACCCTATTTTAACCTTGAAGACCTCTTTATTTTCCAGAGCTTATATATACATATATATATATACATATATATACACATATATATTTTTTTATAAAAGCCATATCATCATTTCTGTATGAGTTTCTCATTCAGTTTCTGAAAGTCATATTAAGTGAATAAAATATCACTTCTGATGAATTATTTAATATGTCTATGATGTACTATAATGTAAACATTTAGATTACCATTGCAAACAATAATAGAATTATATGTGTATTTTTGGTCATCTTTTCCAATTAATTTCAACTTTTTCTTGTCCCTGTTTTCAAAGCCTACTCCCAAATATTCATTATTAATAACAAGTATATCTCCAAACCAACTCTTGAAATACTCTTTTAGCATAAAAGAAGTGTATCCTAAGTGTAAGAGAACTTTGGTTTGTGTTTGGGTAATGCCTAAAACTTGTCTACTTCATGTGTTTAATCTGCTGCTTATTAAAAGATTTAATATACATATAATTGATTTCTGTTTATTTCACTTTTGCATATGTAAGTAAAACCTTATACACAAACACACTACTATGAATTGAATGCAAAGAAATGATGCATTTGAAATACTTTGTGGTTAATGTTAGGAAATGGACCTTTAACGTTACTCCACAAGTGGGATGTGTATGCATCTCTGATGTATGTATTAGAGGAGACTCAAGTGGCTTTTACTCCTCTCCGTTTTTACAATTGTGTGTGTGTGTGTGTGTGTGTGTGTGTGTGTGTGTGTGTGTGTGTGTGTGTGTGTGTGTTTTGGAACAAAGTACATAAAAATCAGGTAGAGGTATTCATGCTAAAGAAATTATTTGAATTCTTGAAAATATTGGTTTTTAGAAGTTTTGATTTGCTGCATAGTTTTGTGACTTGGCAAGTTAGAATATTTTCCATGGGGTAATTATTTGAAAGTTGCTAAACTCAAGCATGTGAATGATGAATATAAGTATTTGTTGTGTTCCTGTTTTCTTATTTTGTAAAAGTGAGAATAGCAATCTTTTTCTACTTTCCGTGTCACAGTGTATTGGAGAACTAGGTATTCCATATGCATATCTTCATGATACAGATAGTCTAGAAATGTGTGCTACCTGTGTGTGGCTGCCTGCAGAAGCCAAAAAGGGGGCATTGGATCCCTGGATCTAGAGTACAGATGATTTTGTTGGGAACTGATCTTGAGTCCTTTTATACCTTTGTTTTTTTTTTAATTTGAGAGAGAGACAGGATCCTCACTAAGCGTTGAGCTTGCTAACTTGAATTCCTAGCCAGCAAGACCCGGAGAGTGGTCCTCGTGTGTGCTTCCTGTCATCTCACTCCTGTATCTGGACTTTGTGTACATCCTGCGATCTCAGCTTTGCTCCTCATGCTCACACAGCAGGCCTCTACTGACTGAGCTGTTTCTTTATCCCTGTAGCAGGTTCTCTGAATAATTTCAGGGCACTTATTGTGAATGATTCTCAGCATTGAAGACAAAAGGATCCTGAAATTTATCTGAATTCCTAAAGTATTAGCATTTTACCACATTAGTTCATTCTGTGTTTTGTTCTTTGCATTTGTATTAAATGTGCCAAGTTATACAAAACATAACATTTTTCATAGATATTTATCATGTATGAATATTTTTATTTTTATTTATGTTAAGAATAAAATTCTGAGAAAGTACCTGTTTTCCCAAATAAAGAAGTGAATTAGGGGTTGCCAAACTGGCCAGTCTGACAAATCTTAGGCTCCACCTTTCTTTCCTTCTTTTTTCCTTTTTTTTTATTTCACCTGTTTCTTAAACTTCTCTTAGAATGCTTTATTTCTGTACTTTATTTTGTGGTACTGGGGCAGACAGAATTAAGTAGTTGTAACTTTGTGGCTTCCATGTCAAAAATACTTACCCTCTAACTGTTGGTTGGCTTTTGTATCTTAAGTCTTCTGGCATTCATGTTTTTGTTTTATTTTCTGTAGGAAATCCTACACACACTGCATAATTTTTAATTTGTTCAACGATTGTACAGATAGAAACTTAAAAATTTCCTAGTAGTGAACTTACGGGTTTTAGATTATGTGTATATGTCTTAGTTAATGTCCTATTGCCATGAAGAGACATCACGGGCAAGGCAACTCTCATGAAAGAAAGCTTTTAATTGGGTCTTGCTCACAGTTTCTCAAGGTTTGTTCATTGTCATGGCAGAAGGCAGTCAGTCATGGCACTGGAGCAATAGCTGAGAGCTGAGAGATCATAGGTAGCAAGGAGACAGAGAGCCTAGCCTGGGCTTGGCTGGGCTTGTGGACTCTCAAGCCCATCCCCAGACACATCTGCTCCAGCAAAGACTCACGTACTCTAACAAGGACATGCCTCCTAACCCTTCCAAACAGTTGTAATGGGAACTAAGGATGCAGATATAGGAGCCTATGAGGACATCCCCTTTGTCTTCCCAAAGGGTTTATATTTAAAGTATGAGCTTTTTGTCAGGTCTTCCTTTACATAGCTGGCAGCTCAGTGCATTTACATACTTTAAAAATTTGTGTTTCATTTATGTGTTAGAATGAACTTATTTTCATATTTAAAAGCTATCTGTATTTCTTCAACTCCCCAGTTGTCTTTTTAGCATCACAGAACCTTCTTTACATTTGTTTGTGCATATAAAATATATGTCAAAGATTTATTTAATGTTAATGAAGGAACCAGCTTGATTTCACAGTAGATTCAGTAAACATGTGAGACAGAAATGTATATAGTCTGTGAAGGAAAGAAAATTCTTTTAAGACATAAAACAACAACTAGCAACAAAAACCTTCACAATTCTGAGAGTTATCTTTCCTATTGAAAAGCAACTATTTGCATTTTACCAGATGAAAATTATTTTCTGCTTATTAGAATCACAAATTGTCTTCTAACTGGAGTTCATCTTGTTGTCAGTGGCAAATGGTATAAGTTCACACAATATTCTTTCGTCCAGAGTACCAGATGACTATTGGGCTGCTTGTTAATAAAAGGTCATTTGTATTCTTTTTATCTTAATTTATCCAAAATTGGAAATAAATTTTGGATAATCAACATTTCCTCTACTTTTCAGTGATTTTTGTCATGGCATTAGTAACTTAACAATTTGTAAGGAAGTTGCAAAACTCACTGTTACCTGATAAAATAAACTTGCCTTTTCTTTTTTGTTCTGCAGGAACTCATTATACAATGACAAATGGAGGCAGCATTAATAGCTCTACACACTTGCTGGATCTTTTGGATGAACCGATCCCAGGTGTTGGTACATACGATGATTTCCATACTATTGACTGGGTTCGAGAGAAATGTAAAGACAGAGAAAGGCACAGACGTGTAAGTGGTTTTAGTATTTTATAAAAATGGTGCAAAATGGATTATTTAAAATTACATGTTGCTGGGTGGTGGTGACACACGCCTTTAATCCCAGCACTCAGGAGGCGGAGGCAGGTGGATCTCTGTGAGTTCGAGACCAGCCTGGACTATAAGAGCTAGTTCCAAGACAGCCTCCAAAGCCACAGGGAAACCCTGCCTTGAAAAAAACAAACAAACAAAAAAAGATTACATTTCTGCCCATGATCTCAGGTCATCAAAATAATGCACATTAGAATATATTTGACGTGTCATATAGGATGCATTTCTTCCCTTTGTCTTGGTTTCCCTCTTTTAGTTCTTTATACCTTGTATTTTTCTGGACAGGGTTTGAGGTGATTTAATAACACAAAATATGAAGGAAATAGAGAAGCGCAGTCTAGGAGTTGGGTGAGACAGCAAGGTATTTGCTTTCAGCACTCAGCAGCTAAAGCAAAAAGAACCTTGTTGCATAAGTCTAATGCGAAAGGAAGATAATGTACTGAGAAAAAGAATGATTTTTGTAGGGGTTTGCTGTTTAACATTTCCTTTTCCGGTACTAAATGCTGAGATGTTTCTCAAGTTGGATCCTGGATAAAACTTTTTGTGTGCATAACCAGCCAGTGATTTTGTTGTTGTTGTTTTTACTTTTTTTAAATGATTTGTTTTTATTTCATGTGCAGTGGTGTCTTGCCTACATGTATATTTGTGTGAGGGTGCTAGATTCTTTAGAATAGAAGACACAAACAGTTGTTAGCTGACTTGTGGGCGCTGGGAATTGAACTTGGGTCCTCTGGAAGAGCAGCCAGTGCTCTTAACTGCTGAACCATCTCTTCAGGCCCCCATTTTTTTTTTAAAGGAAAAACAGAAATAAAAATTGAGGCATGTTAGTGCAAGCCTATAATTCCAGCAACCAAGAAGCTGAGGTGCAGGAGTGCATATCTCAAACAAAACAGCCCCATCCCCCAAATCCACAGTATGGTGAATGCAAACTGGTGTAATTAAAATACGAGTTTTCAAAAAAGAGAAAGAAAATTTCTTTCAAGTAAAAGTTCCAAGTTTCCAAAGCTTATTTACTTATTTGGTATCTGAAATTTACTATCAAAATAAGTTTATACAAGTTGGCTGTAAATTTTTGTCTTGGTGTCTGTTTCTTGGAGAAGCCTGAGCCTGTCACAGATTGTGCTGTGGCGGAAGGTCCTGTTGTTCAGGGGCACTTGACCTGAGCATGACTGCAAGTAGCACATGAACTCACTGCTCTCATCCAGTGGGTCTTGTTTTAAGCACTCAAATGGCCTTTGAACTAGAAAAAGTACTGAGGAACCTCAGGAAACTTGTTTAGATGAGTTAATAAATAGTTCCCTGTTAATTGTTAAAATTTAGAACATTTAAAAATACTGATTCACTTAAAAGTTATGATCACAGACCTATTATTTTTAAACCTAACTAATGTTATATTAAAATAATGCATTTTCTAAAATAAAAATGTATTTGCAGAGTATTTTTTTAACCCTCATGATTGCCTGGCTTGATAAAAGACTGGTGGATTTTTATATCTGCTTTTGCATTCCAATGCTTAAAGAACAAAAAGAAAGTACAGCTTCACACATTTGTAGTTTGAAAAGCTATAAGTATTTCACTAATCATTTTAGATTATCATAGCTGCTTTCTGATAGAATAAAATAACAAGTAGTTTGTAAAAGATTAGCTGTTGTGTGCATTCAGAAGTTGTCTTAACCAATACTGACTTTGTTACCTTAAAATCCATTGTTTCACCTTGAACTTTTAGGCTATACTTTCTAGACATGAAATTATTATTTGGTAAATAACGACTTTGCTGATGTATGGATTGTCAAGTGTGGACAATGTTGTTGGTTGGGTTTGTCCTGGGAACTCATGGCCCTATACAATCTTAGTATGCTGGTCCTGGGCATTTAACCCATGCCATATACAATCTTAGTTTTTTTTGCAAAGCTTCGGGGGTTTTATGGGTCTTCTAGGTTGTCTGTGGATTTTTCTTTGAGAACTATTTTTTTAGTCTACCCCAGATTGATAATTTTTATTATATACTATCGTAACTATCAGAAAACTACCAAAGAGTAAAAATACTTTACATTGTTTTTAATTTGCTTTACATAGTGACAGATAATATCCCCAGTGATTTCTTTAGAAAAGTTTTTATATGCATTACAACTTATTTGACCAAACTAGATTGGTAAGCATTTAGGTGGTTTCTATATTTTTTGTTGCGTGGTGATGCACACAGTGTTTCTATACTGAAAATAATTAGCAAGTGTTTATTAAGTGACTGTTATGTACAAACAGAGGAACAGGAAGAATGGCAGACTGTATCTGAAAATGATTTCGTATTATCTTTTAAAAATATGTTGATTTTTTTATCAAGGAAAAGCAAAATGAAATTTAGTGACTATTTTTAAGACTTGCCTTACATCCAATCCTAAAAGTGGTTGTTGTCTGTGTTTGGATGCTTCTGTTATGAAAGGAATACAATTTTCTCATTCACCACAGAATTTACTGTGTCTTTTTAATTGGTTATTGTGACTTTTGTGTAGAGGATCTATTTGAAATAGACGAGGCCGTTGAATTCCAGCTATAGCTCTCCTATAGGATAGTTGAGCACTGAAGTCCTGGATGTACACCAGAGCTTCTTAAACTAAGCTAGGAGTAGGACAAAAGAAGCTAGTTAGGGCTGGGCTTAGAAAAACGTTCTTAGGAAGACAGGTGTGTGCCCTATTCTTAATGAGGTGAGATTTGCAGCAAATATGTTTCCTTCTTGTTACTCTCCTAACTGCCTACTCTCACAGTCAGTTGAGGCTGTTCTTTAGCTATTGCAAATGGGATTGGAGCTGGGCACCAATGTATTCACAGTTGTATAACTTGGGGGGGTATCTTTGCCCGTGTGACTCATATTTATGAGCATTTTTTGTCTTATTAATTTTAAGTTTTAAACACAATTGTATTTTACCTTAAGTACTGAAGCCAGATGTTTCCAGCTGTGTTATCTAACTTCTGATGTGTAAGTTATCTGTGTGTAGCAGGTAAGGTTTGAATTTGATGTAGTTTGAAACAGCAGAGGTCAGACTTCCATGTAGTTTATGGGCCCCTCCCACTTATCTAGAGGTTCTTATTTAAAATACAGATCTCTGCATGGTGTTTATCCTCTGCTCTTAATACAACATCCTACAGTCCTAATTTTGTTGCTGTTACTTTATAAGGTACTTTCTGTGTTGTGATAACTTGATAAAATTAGACTCAAGAATTGTAGAAATACAGTTTAAAAAATAAAGCAAATATTTGTGATTTCAGATCAACAGTAAAAAAAAAGAGTCAGCATGGGAAATGACAAAAAGTCTGTATGATGCCTGGTCAGGATGGCTGGTAGTGACACTGACAGGACTGGCTTCAGGTAAGGAAGTTGACGGTAAACCTTTGGTTTGGTTTTTAAGTTAGATGAATAACTCCTCTCCTCAGCTTTTAGGTACTTCAGATTTTCAGTTTCTGTATTGGAGAAGATAAATGGTTTGGATGAATGAAATATCTTGTATTTTAGTATCATAATTGATAGCTAATACTGGTTCTCGTGCAGTACTCTAGCAGCTCTGCATGTGTTTAAGCCTGTGGCAATCTCCATCATTAACGGCATCCTAACTATGTACAGATGAGGGACTAAAGTACAAGTGTCTTGGCTGCAACCTTCTAGCCACAGGTGGCTTGGCTAGTCACGGCCTGTTGTAGTGCTGCACTGTCCAGTGTGGCCACCCAGTCTCTTAGAGAGCAGAGCTGATGGTGTGAGTACCACTGGGATAGTTTTAATCATTCCCAGCATCTAAGACAGAAAGCGTGAAAAAGTAGTATTTGTGGAATAGAAAAAAGTATTGAATACTGGCATGTATAAGAATTTTGTGTTCTGGGGGCTGGAGAAATGGCTCAGGGGTTAGGAGCACTGGGTGCTTCTGTACATGACCCAAGTTCAATTCCCAGCACCCATGTGGCAGCACACAACTGTTTGTAACTCTAATTCCAGAGCGTCTGTGGCACCAGGCATGCATGTGGTGAGTGAGTGAGTGAGTGAGTGAGTGAGTGAGTGAGTGTGTGTGTGTGTGTGTGTGTGTATTTATGTGTGTGCAGACAAAGTACCCATCAACATAAAATAAATAATTCTTTAAAAAAAAGAATTGTGACCCATTAATTTCTTGTGATGAGATGAGAGCATCATTTGAGCATAATGATATATTTTTAGTATTCTGTTAGTAAGGTAATCTTCATATGTATAGCTTTGTGTCAATTAAGAAAAATTAAATTTATCATGAATTTACTCAGTGAATGATGTGAACTTCCTTAATAATGAACATATTATTTTATTATTTTGGGACAGTCTTACCATCTCACTCTGACTGTACTGGAATTTGCTATGTAGATAAAAGCTGGCCTGAAACTTACAGAGATTCACCCTACTCTTAATTCATTGCTGATATTGAAGGTGTGCCACCACACCTAGTTGTCAGCATTCAATTTTCATGAGGTCTATATCATTTATGAGTCTACTGATTAAGTTTTGGGTGGAAACATGCTAGTTAAACATCCTGACCTCAGTTTTCAGAGTTGTGAAGCTCCTGTCAAGTAGCTGTCTTTTGAAGGTGCTTTAATGGTTTTGAGATAACTTTTTCCCTTTTTTTAAATTTTTTAAATTTTTTTGGTTTTTACGAGACAAGGTTTCTCTGTATTGTTTTGGAGGCTATCGGTCCAGCCTGGCCTCGAACTCACAGAGATCCGCCTGCCTCTGCCTCCCGAGTGCTGGGATTAAAGGCGTGCGCCACCACCGCCCGGCTAACTTTTTCCCTTTTTAAAATGGCAATTGATTTTAATGAAGTGTCAGTTTTAATTCCAAAGAATATTAATTTTATTTTAAAATAAAACTATCCAAAAGTTTTGAAATTGTGTTTACATTTTTAAATTTAAAAAAATTAAAAATTAAAAAATTAAAAGCATGTATTTAAAAATTTAACTCTTAAATTTGGATACTAGTTCTTAATTGACCCTTTGTTTATAGGAAATTTTTTTGCTTTTTATTAATCTCCTAACTAGTTTCAACCCTCCCTGACTAGACTTACAAAACATTTCCAATGTATTCTTACAGGGGCACTAGCTGGATTGATAGACATCGCTGCTGACTGGATGACTGACCTAAAGGAGGGCATTTGCCTCAGTGCATTGTGGTACAACCATGAGCAGTGTTGTTGGGGGTCTAATGAAACAACATTTGAAGAGAGGGATAAATGTCCACAGTGGAAAACATGGGCAGAGTTAATCATAGGTCAAGCAGAGGTAAGTCTTAGCTCAAGATGAGTTAGTCGGTTATGTTGATAAATGTCTACTTCCCTTAGCTATAGAATTAATGACATATTAGGTGATTGTAACCTGCACTAAAGAAAAAAAGACAGTCTGTATGTAGCAGAGAATAATAGAAAGTCTTTAAATACAGTGAGAACAAAGGCAGATTGTTTGAAGCAGCTTTTGTGTTATTTAATGAATAATGCTATGAGTCATATGCATTACGATACAGATTTATTGCACAGAAGTGTAGTTAGTGCAACTGGAGCTGTGTAAAGGTACTAAAGTGGACTAACATTTTATGTCACTAAGATTGGAAAATATGAATTATGGAAGTGCAGATATATTTTATAGTTTATAAAATCAGCCTTTCTAAGATACATTCTTAATTGAAATAGAAGTACATCCTTCCCCCTTCTCTTTCCTCCCTCCATCCCCTCCCAGGTACCCTCCTTCCAACTCCTCCTATGCTTCCCTTGCTCTTAAATTGATAGTTTCTTTGTCTTTTATTGTTGTTCCAGTGTGTGTGTGTGTGTGTGTGTGTGTGTGTGTGTGTGTGTGTGTGTGTGTGTGTGTGTGTGTGTACGTGCACTCTGATGAGCCTATTTTTGTTTGCCCATGTTTGCAGGGCTGTCCATTTTGTATTGGATAACTAAAAGGGGGAATCATCCTTGGAAGAGCCTAGTACTTCTGGTTGTTATTGGTCTCTATAGTTCTTTGTCTAGGCCATTGTTGTGGCCTTGCTCATGCTGCCTTTTTCTAGGAGATACTATTTTCAGGTAGACTTCCTGGCATTTTGGTTCTTAAAACCTCTCTGCTTCCTGTGTGCTGAACCACAGATGCAGGAGCTATGATAGAGATGTGTCCAGTGGGCCTGGGCTCCCTATAATCCATTGATCTCTGCGTTATGGACAGATTTCTGAGATGACCTCCATTTGCCAGGAAACGTGCCTCCCACACAAAAAGGATTAGCAGGCCTTGGACCGGAGCTAGGCTTATGTATTTGCAGATGGTAGCAGGTCATGTTTTTTTGTATTGGTATAATATTTAATTATATTATTATAATGATGTTCTGTACTAAAGCTTAAACTTAGGATATTAGAGTCAATATTTATATATTCACATGTGGATATATATTCACAAAAGGACTTTTTTTTTTAAAGATAGCGTTTTTCTGTGTGACAGTCTTGACTGTCCTGGAACTTGCACTGTTGACCAGGCTGGTCTCGAATTCACAGAGATCTGCCTGCCTCTGTCTCCAAAATTCTGGGATTAAAGGCATGCACCACCACTGCCCAGCCACATATAGATATATTTTAAAAACTTTCATTAGCCGGGCGTTGGTGGCGCACGCCTTTAATCCCAGCACTCGGGAGGCAGAGGCAGGCGGATCTCTGTGAATTCGAGACCAGACTGGACTACCAAGCCAGTTCCAGGACAGCCCCCAAAGCCACAGAGAAACCCTGTCTTGAAAAACTAAAAAAAACAAAAACAAAAACAAAAAACCTTTCATTATAGCCAAAGTTTAGGTCAATAATATTTTTTGGTATTATGTTCAGTATGGTTTTTGTTTCTTATCTTGCTTAATTAAAGTTAGTATAGCAATTTCCAGGAGAACTGAAATAGAATGAAATCTGAGTGCCAAGGCTGGAGTGATGGTTCAATGTTTAAGAGAGGCCACTGCTCTTGTTGGAGACCAGAGTTCAGTTCTCAGCTCCACGTGGGAGCTCATAGTTCTAACTCTGTTTCCAGAGAATCACATTGTCCTTTTCAGTGTGCTGTGGGCTTCTGCATGGTTGTGGTTCAGTAAATTCACACCGCCAAATACATGTGTGCATTAAACAAAGAAGCTTGCAAAAGAAAGGAAAAATCAAGTGCCAATACAATTTTACCTCCACCAACCATTTCTAAAACATTTGTGGGTAGGCATAGGTCAGTGCCTATGTATCTATGTAACAAGACTTTAGAACAGAAAAATTAGGAAATTTACCAAATGGGAATAAGGCTTCTTAGTATGTACAGTGATTAGCTTTTGTCTTCTACTTAAATGCTTTGTTCACATAAAAAAAGCTCTTATCATTGTAGAAATAAACCAAGAGACTTTTAGAGCTTTTACCCAATTGTGTGTGGTGGCATGTGCTTGTACCCCGCTACTTAGGAAGTTGAGGCAAGAGCGTTTCTTGAGCCTAGAAGTTTGAACTCAGCCTGGGTGCATATCTGAATCCCAAATCAAAAAATCATAATAACAGTAGCATAATGGTAAGTATCAATTAGGTTTCTTATGTGGCAGAACTTGAGTTAGTGGTACACTGTAAAACTCACATTCATACTCCGAGCTGGTTTTGTTTTTTAGGGTCCGGGATCTTATATCATGAACTACATAATGTACATCTTTTGGGCCCTGAGTTTTGCCTTTCTTGCAGTTTCTTTGGTGAAAGTATTTGCTCCATATGCCTGTGGCTCTGGAATTCCAGAGGTAAGCCCATAATATCCATTGAATGAAAATTGCATGCTGCTTTTTATCTTTAGGAATTGTAAGTTTTAGAAAATAGGGTGGGTTTTTTTTTGTTAATATACAATGAAAATTTAAAACAGTGTAAGCTGGGGCTAGAAAGATGGTTCTGCCTGTAATAGAGAGGTTCTTCATCATCATCATCATCATCATCATCTCCTCTCTCTCTCTCTCTCTGTCTCTCTGTCTCTCTGTCTCTCTGTCTCTCTCTCTCTCTCTCTCTCTCTCTCTCTCTCTCTCTCTCTCTCTCACACACACACACACACACACGACTCATGAATTTGGTCATTTTATTTTTATCTGTCTACCAATCAATCATCTGTCTACCTATTGTTTCTCAGGACAGGGTTTCTCTCTGTAACTTTGGAGCCTGTCCTGGAATTCACTTTGTAGACCAGGCTAGCCTGGAATTCACAGAGATCCACCTGCCTCTGCCTCCTGATTGCTGGGATTAAAGATGTGGGCCACCACTGCCCAGCGTAGACATTTTATATTTTAGGACAATATTTATCACAGTAGTGTAAGTGCTTACTTTTTACTTCATCAGTAGTAATTTAAAAGACAATAACATTTAGGCTCGAACTCATTTAATTCTATTTTTTATTTTTTAAAAAATAAGTTATTTCTAATATCTTTTAAAAATAAATTGTGATTTTTAAAGGCCGTGTAGATAAATATATCTTTAGTAAGGAATCAGTACTTGTTGTCATTCATTCTCTGTGGTTTAGGTAAGAACATTCCATGTGGTCACAATGTGGTGAGGAGGCATGTCTTTGCTCTTGACAGACTGAAATGTCTCTGAATACTTTGTGTTTATTCCTACAACAGACATTTTCAAATTTGTGTTTTATTATGTATCACTATGGCCCTGCATTTACTTTACCATGACCTACTGTTTTTATCGTTCCTGAGATAGGGTTGCCTCTTATCTTTGGTTCCATACATAAATATGATAAAGATTTATTGTATGTGGTAAAATAAAGTTTTTTTAAATTATGAAATATTTTATAGTTCACCAAGTAGCTTGGTGAGTGAAATGTGAGATAGTTTTAGCTAAGTTAACTTCTCATTTCCTAAAGTAAATTAAACTGCCTTCATCCTTCCTTTGTAGATTAAAACTATTTTGAGTGGATTCATCATCAGAGGTTACTTGGGAAAATGGACTTTAATGATTAAAACCATCACATTAGTGCTGGCTGTGGCTTCAGGTTTAAGTTTAGGAAAAGAAGGCCCCCTGGTACACGTTGCTTGTTGCTGTGGAAATATCTTTTCCTACCTCTTTCCAAAGTACAGCACAAATGAAGCTAAAAAGAGGGAGGTAAGTGATGTCTGTAGCTCATTTAACAGAAGAATGAGTGTTACATAAACTTGATGTCCCTTGAATGATTTCCCTGTGTTTCTATGTAACTTGTTTGGATACATTATGTATTCAGAGTAAAACTTGGTTTAACCTGTGTTTCTTTTCACTTTCCTAGCTTGTACCTTTTTGGAATTGACTACTGGTTCAGCCAGGCTAGCTAGAACCCCTTTGATTTCTGTTGATTTCTCAAACTTCTTTGCTATTTTTATTCACTTGGCCTTTGATATTACGTTGTGTTCTTACTTGGGAAGTCATGTTGTGTTTTCCTCCTGGAGACAGTATCTGATGCCTTGGAAATTGGGTGTGATACACAGAAAGTTCTGAGTGCCTTTAGGACTTCTGGAGTCTAAGTCAGAAACTTACCTTACAGGGAACAAGGGAAGTCCCCCCTTACATTATTCTAGGCCAACTTGAGCGTTTCTAGCAGACTGTTAAACTAGTCTGCAGCTCATGTATTATTGCGGGTGTTTCTGGATGAAAAGCAGCATTCTGAGCTTTTCTCGAGTTTTGAGTCTCTTTAAGAGTCTTAGATTCTGTTTTCATAATCTAACCCTGCAGCCTTAGATGGTACAGAGATCCTATGGTTGTTCAGGGATGACTTTTACATCTCATCAAGGATTGAACTCAGGCCCTAGCCTTTCATCCTGCTGGTACTAGTATACCCCTTCTCCAATTTTTATCAGTTTCTTTAATTATAAGTAATTATAGTACTTTTTAATATTAGCATTGAGGTACTATTCTTGTACTGGATATAGATATCTCCAAAGTGGAACATTTAAAAGCATCACATTTCCATCTTTGAATGATAATTGTAATTTCATTGTTTTGTATCTGGTACTTAGGAAGTATTTGCTCACATTGTGAAATTATGGCACTGCCACCTTTATTCATAAGTTAAAATTTAGCATTTAAACCACTAGCAGAACCAGGTGGTAGTGGTGCACATCTATAATCCCAGAATTCAGGAGGTAGAGGCAGGTGTATCTCTTTGAATTCAAGGCCAACCTGGTCTACAGAGTAAGTTCCGGAACAGCCAGGACTACACAGAGAAACTTAAAAACAAATAAATAAGTAAATGGCAGACATGGCTCAAGATAGCATACAATTAGTAGCAGAATGTGAATTTATTTTTCTCTAATTCCAAAAACTGTTTTATCTACTGTGCTATTACTCTAATTGTCTATGTATATCTAGGTATGCTAAAAAGTGCAATATCCAAATCCTGTATTATGGGTTGTAGGTGGTATTCTCAGTACCGTATGTATGTATGTATGTATGTATGTATGTATGTATGTATTCACTAAGAAAAACTATTGCGATCATTTTAGAGAAAGGAACAGGGAGCCTCAGAGAGGTTGAGGTACTTACCATGGCTGCACTGCTGGTCTGTGACAGAGGCAGGACCTCTGCCCTGCAGCTTGATACAGTTTGTGGAGTATAAAATTTGATGATTTGAGCAAGTGCTTAGGGTGCCCACAGATGTTTACTTGATCAAAGTAGTGAAAGGGATAAAGATTCTTAAGAATAATACTTCATTAAATTTCCAAAGAAATTACAGTGTAGTTGATTTTCCTACAGGTGGAAAGTCAGCAATGATCAAGTGCCCCTAGAGATGTGCCCAGGGCCCACAAGAATGTGTATAGGCTTATTTCTTCTTGAAGCTTTCTTTACTGTTTAGTTGGTGACTCAAAGTGGACCAGCAACAAATGGTCCTTTTAGAAAGATGCCTTTGGAGCATTCTTAGAATGGTGTGGCAGGATGTTCAGAGTGCTTAGGGCAGTTAAAATATAGAGACATCTTTAATGGGCTGTAATGTTCTTGATAAGGTGTTGAGTAATTACTAATGGTAAAGCAATTGGCTTCAAAACCCGGAGAAATGATATCCTAGGTAAAAATAAGTAAATTGTTTACCCCTATTCCACGGTTGTCCTCTCTCCCCGAGGTAAACAGCATTCATTTCCTTCTCTTCATTACAGTACACTCACATTTGTAGGTCTGGTGTCAACGCTTTGACTGAATAGAAAAAGTGCAAATGAGTTTTAAATTCAAGCAGAAAAGAAAAAAATAGCTTTTAGAAGACATGAATTCTTGCCCTTTGCAAGAGGACGTGGAGGGCAAGGTCAGAAGTGGCATTTAGATAGCATGGAATATAAAGTGTTTGCTGGGTCTGAGTAGATCGGGAACTAGAGACAATCCACTTTCTCTTTGCAGGTGCTGTCAGCAGCCTCCGCAGCAGGTGTTTCTGTAGCCTTTGGGGCGCCCATTGGCGGAGTTCTTTTTAGTTTGGAAGAGGTATGTACAAAAGCGGCATGAAAATGCCATAGGAATACATTTAAAATTGTATCTTGGTGTTGCAGGATTCCTGCCTGGGTCCCATTGCCGCTTTAGCCCCCAAATAACACACGAGACACTCTATTAGTTATGAAGCTGTTGACTGTTTGCTGATTTCTTATCGGCTAGCTCTGACTTAATATTTAACCCACAATTGCTAATGTGCATATTTCCATGTCTCTTCCTGGAGAAAGGTTCCGGTCGGACCCTTCACGTCTCCCGTGTCCTACATCGTGACCCTGTGCCTCTGTTTCCCAGAATCCTCCTCGACGCCTAGTCCCACCTATCTTGCTTTCCTATTGGCCAACAGTGCTTTATTTACATATACACAGAAGGACTTCCTCCATTATCTTGGTGTATATTTTATTTTCATAGCTTGTGTAATAGAATTTAAGTTTTTTAGTACTTTTAGAAGGTTTTAAACTAGTTCTCACATAAAAAGTGAGAACTACAAACTACAGAAAATTATTTAATTTTTTTCAAAAACAGATTTATTTTAAATTATTTATATGCATCTGTGTGTGGGTTTATGCATGTGAGTCAGAAGTGGGCGTCAAGTCCTCGGGGCTGGAGTTACAGACTTGTGAGCCACCAGAGGCCAGTTCTCCATAAGAGCAGTATGTGAGCACTTTCCTGCTGGGCCATCCCAACAGCTCTAAGGTTTAGACCTTGTATTCATGTGTCAAGATTAGCAGTTGTTTCCAGCTGAACTTTACGTTGTTGACATATTTAAAACTAGCAAAATAAGAATTTTACTTAATGGAAGCCACTAAAACCTGTGTTTCTCTGCTGGCTAAATTTCAGTCCATCTTTTCATTTTACTATTTTAAATCAGTTCATTAGCTGACTTTTAATTAAAGTTTTATGATTTGCTTGTTTAAAATTTGTATGGTTATTTCCTTAACAGTTATTGATGTTTAAGGAAATAATTTTATTGCTTTGGTGGAATAGGTTTTTATTTTCTCATTGATTCTTAAGTCTTCCCTTTTTTATATTTTACATAAAAATATGCCCATGTATGACTTAAATTTTTTCTTTGTTTTATAGAACAAATCATTTTAATGAGTTAACAAGAGTTTCTAAGGGTCAGTTTTTAGCTAACACATTGAATTAGATATGAAACTCCTTTTGAAAAATAAGCATTTCTTGGTATTCTAAATGATTATTAGACATTCATAATCAGTTACTGTGAATTTGTAGTTACAAGATAGTCAAACAGCATCATTTTTTTTTAAGGGCAAATCATGTAAATTCAAGCTGCAACAAAATTTGAGCTAGCTACAGTGAAGTTTATACTTGCTATCATGAGTCAGAAATAGATGATGGCACTAATTTTTCTTTCTCTTTTACAGGTTAGCTATTATTTTCCTCTCAAAACTTTATGGAGATCATTTTTTGCTGCTTTGGTGGCTGCATTTGTTTTGAGATCCATCAATCCATTTGGTAACAGCCGTCTGGTCCTTTTTTATGTGGAGTATCATACACCATGGTACCTTTTTGAACTGTTCCCTTTTATTCTCTTAGGGGTATTTGGAGGGCTTTGGGGAGCCTTTTTTATTAGGGCAAATATTGCCTGGTGTCGTCGACGCAAGTCCACCAAATTTGGAAAGTATCCCGTTCTCGAAGTCATTATTGTTGCTGCCATTACTGCTGTGATAGCCTTCCCCAATCCGTACACTAGGCTCAACACCAGTGAACTGATTAAAGAGCTGTTTACAGATTGTGGGCCGCTGGAATCCTCCTCTCTTTGTGACTACAGAAATGACATGAATGCCAGTAAAATTGTTGACGATATTCCTGACCGTCCTGCAGGCGTTGGAGTATATTCAGCTATCTGGCAGCTGTGCCTAGCACTCATATTTAAAATAATAATGACAGTATTCACTTTTGGTATCAAGGTAAGTGCTCATGTGAGATGATATTGAAAGAATTTAGAGATGTCCAAAATATTTATGTGTAATGAGAAATGAAACTTTATCTGAATGATTGCAATTCTGAGACCAGAATCTATAAAGACCTTATTAGTCTAAAATCAAGAGGTTCCTGGTAATCTCTGGAGATAGTGGGACAGAATTTGTTTTTTCTGCATTTTCTGTGTCCTAGAGGTTGTGTGCTTTCCTTGACTTATGTTCCCCTTCTTGCATTTTCAGAGCCATGGATGGCCGGCCAGATTTTTCTCTCGTAACTCTTAGAAATAAAATCCTGATTTCACATGGGGAAAAAAACACTAGGATTACTTTTAATTTACCTAGATAGTATAGGGTAATCTCTTGTTCTAAAAGTCACTTCTCTGCAGCCATAGTTTTTCCTGGGATGCAACATGTTCACAGATTCAGGAGAAGCCATCATTGTACATTCTACACTAGTGCCGTGTGTTAGCTTACATGGCACCGTGGTCTGAAAATCAAATTGCTAGAGCTATACATACTGTGACTGCGCATCAAGCATTTAAGATCATGCACCCTGGAACATTACTTCTCCTAGACTCACTTAATACAGCTTTCCCATAAACACAAACACAGAGAAGCAAATGTCAGCTTGCCGTATATTGTCCTCAAATCATGACACCTGTGGTTCCTGTAGTAGTTGATACTTGCAGGGATGGCATAATTTCACAAACAGTTCATTTGGAATAACAGCTTTATTTCTACGACATTGTCAATGAGTTTTGAGTTTAAGATTGTTTTTCTCTTGCCTTTTTTGTCCATTGAATATCAAACTGAAAAAACTACAGTTTTACTCTTATTTTCCTTAGCAGAAAGTTAAGTTAAAGGAGCCATTAAAGTGGTTATTTTTTCTTTACGAATCCCAGTGTTATTATTGTCAGTAGAATTACACCACATATTCTCAGCCAGTGCTGATGAAGCTGGAGGCAGATGGCAAGCCCTGGTTAAGTCTTAGGCTCTTGCTGAAGATTGTGAATTGTATTTCAGTCCTTAGCATTGTATGTCCCTTTAATTAGCTTCGTACTTGCCAATATGTTCTTTCCTTATCTTCTAGTAATTTCTGCCAGTGAGGTTTTCTCTTTGTAGTTGATTCACATTTAAATCTTGGGGACTCCAGAAGCATTGTCTGACTTGGGCTGTAGCACTTAAGAAGTGACATTTGCTGCCTCTACCATTTGCAGAAGTATAATGGAAGAACAGCCTTGAGCTTAACTGCTTCACACTGGACAGACTTAGTTTTATGGGAACACCAGTCCCTCCCTCCCTCCCCTCTGGACTACTGAAAATTTTGTTAGAGAGTAGCTAAGGATTCCCTAGGATAAAGGTTAAATAAACTGAGTTACTTTCTCTTTGGCTTAGAGAATCCACTCTATTACTTTGTTACTGTATTTAAAGACTCATAAGGAACTGTTTGATTTAACAGGACTTTGCTGTAGTTTAACATGTGCTAGGATTTTACAGTTTCATAAGTTATTAGAAACAGGTGCATAGGACGTAGTTTTCAGTCACATGACTAGAGCTGTGGTATGTACTGTCACAGGTTCCATCAGGCTTGTTTATCCCCAGCATGGCCATCGGAGCAATTGCAGGGAGAATTGTGGGGATTGCCGTGGAGCAGCTGGCCTACTATCACCATGACTGGTTCATCTTCAAGGAGTGGTGCGAGGTTGGGGCTGACTGTATCACGCCTGGCCTTTATGCCATGGTTGGCGCCGCTGCGTGCTTAGGTAATGGGATTGAGTTTGCTTGTTTGTGGATATTTACAGGTCTGAGAAAGAAGAGACGAGATTAATATATTCATGTTTATTTGGTTGCTAGGGAGAAGTGGATGCAAGATGGAGGGAAGGAATAATTTTAAAAGAGATGAAGCACTAATATTCTTATGTAGTACTGGATTTTGTTTTACTGAGAACATTTGTTTAATGTAAAATTTAATAATGGCATATTTGTAATATCACAAAATGCTTTATGGCAGAAACCATCTTGTTAAAACAGACTTAATCTGAATCCTGTCCAAGGAGACTTGGTTTTTTCACTGCTAATGATCTGAGCCTATCTATAACCATTGATAGCAGTTGCTGTTCCTAAAATAAAATAGTTTCACTTTAAACTCTGTAGTACTTATCAGCCTAAATACAAGATTTATTTTTTTTCAGCCTTCTAGCTTCTAAGGTACATTTGTAGAAAAGTAAAAAATGAATCTTCATTTTAGTGAAATAAAAGCAAAATAATGACTCTAAATCTACTAGAATTTATTATTTTCTCTGGCATGAAAAAATTGTTAGGTTTTATATTTGAATATTCCACCAATCTTTGGTTTTACTATTTAATACTGGCTGGTACTTTGACTTTTTTTGCTCAGTGACTCAGCATCTTCAGAAGTGTAATATTAGGTGAAATGAAAGAACAGAACCATTTCCATCAAAGTGACAAGTATGTCTTTAACTTCCACTGTCTTTTAGCGTTGCACCGTACAGTGAATGATAAGAGGAAAATGAAATGTGGGCTGGCCTCTGGCAAGATACGGCCAGCACTAAGACACAACAGTGAGCACTTTCTTGGGCTAACAGCATAGTGCAGGGTTTACAGGGAGCAAAGATTCCAGTATTCCAGCAAGGGCAGAATAGGAGTTTACTGTTGTTAAGTTACATTTTAATTGAGAAATTATACATGTCACCTTCATACTTCTAAAGCTTTGGTTTTGAGGCAGCCCTCTTTAAAGACTGTCAGCCCCCAGTTCTTCTGTCTGGGTATGCCTTCTTTCCACTTGAAGTAGGAGCTTACTAATGACAGTTTAAAACCTGTGACTCTTTGGGATCTGATTTGTTCAAGCAGACTTTAGGGTCGTTTTACAATCAGACAGATCTGTCTGGTTCTCGATTCCTATGTGAGTTCAGGTCATATCCATGTTTTCTAAGCTGTTATATGAAGAGCCATACAGACTCTTGGGATATGCTAGCACCTCAGATAAAAAAATGTAATAGAGGGCTGGGAAGGTAGTGCAGTGAAAAAGAGCAGTTGGTATGCAAGCATGAGGACCTGAGTTCTAGTCCCTAGCGCCATCCCAAAAGCCAGGTAACCCAAGCATTACAGGGTGGAGCCAGGTGGATCCTGGGAGCTCACTGTCTAGGGAGACCTTTCACTTTACTATAAGACCTTTTTTTAAAGGAATAAGGCAGAGAGCAATAGAGGAAAACAGCAGGTGTCCTCCTGGCCACTGTCTGTGTGCCCACAACTCTCGGCCACACAACTCCCGGCCCTAATCTTAAACTTTTAATAAGTGTCTTATAGCTCTTTATAATAGTCCTGTAAGTTAGATCTATAGAGTTACTCTCTGAGGTTTTTTCAGAGTAATCTGATGATAGGAAGATTTTAATGCAAAGATAAATTTGTATGAAAGCACATTTGTAATTCATGCTTTGAAGAAATGTAACTATATAGTACATTTTGAATATTTTGGGAAACAAGTTGAATTGGAAAGAAGTAGACTACAAAAAGATTAGTATCTGAGTTTGCATCAGCATGAATATATATTTAAAATTGTTCAGATTTGTGCCAGAGTTCTGGCTTTGCCTTTTTTGCCTTGATGACTTTAGAAAAGTTCCTTTAGTTCTTTGATATTTACTTTTCTCATCTATAAAATGGAAATATTAGCTTGTCCATTATTATTTTGAGGATTATATGCAATAACATGTACATATGGATGTTAGCATGGTTCCAGGAAAAAAAATAAGTGCTTAGTTTAAGCACAAGAAAAAGCTTGTATAAACTGACTGGGACATGCTGACATAGAGTAGATACATAATGCATAGTAGATCCTTCTTTTTTAGGTTAAGAAACAGAGCTTAACTCTGTTAGGTTAAGAAACAAGTTTAACTTGTCAGTTAAACTTTTATTTATTTACTTTGTGGGGGTTTCAGAGTGTCACACTTGTATATGGTGGTCAGTGGACAATTTGTGAGAATCAGTTCTCCAATTCCATGTGGGTCTTGGGGGATTGAACTTAGGTCATCAGACTTGGCATCAAGTGCCTTTACTTACCAAGCCATCTAGCTGGCCCATATTAAGTCTTTTGACAGAAAGAACAACATGATGGAAATGATACTAAAGCCATTGTGACTGTGCATGCCTGTCGTCCCAGTAGAAATGTGAAGGCTGACAGTTCAAGGCCAGCCTGGACTACATAGTAAGACTTTGTCTCTAAAAGCAAAGAGTAGTATTTAGTTGTAGTACATGGCTTATGGAGTAGGTTGGCAGTAACTAATAATCAAGGAGGTAAGATAAAGTGGTATTAAGATGACAGCACAGGGACTAGAGAGAGTCCTGGACTAGGTTGGTGGCAGTCAGAATCCTGAGAAAAGGACTTATAGCTAGGTATTTTACAGAAGAATTCAGATCTGTAGAGGTGATAGTCAAGATTGTGGAATAAAACTAAGGTTCTAAAACCGGTCCCCTAGATTGTCGGGAAGAATGTGTGCAGGAACGTGGGGTCAGGAATGTTGAAATGACCCCTCTTAGTGAAGAAGAGAAACTTGGATTTCAAATGTGTGTTGTTGTTTGGCAGCCACTTCAAGTTTTTTTTATAGTTGACAAAACAAGTAGGAAGGGGTGGCGTGCATACCAGAAGCATAGGAAAGGTGCCAGTAAGTAGAAATCGATTAGGTGACAGTGTCGGAGAGTTTACAGCTGATGATTATCTGAGTAGATGAATACGTAGATACCCTTCTCTCCCTTTCTCCTCATCCCTCCTAGGGAGAATGGTATAAACCCAGGTCTTTGCACATGCTAGGCAGACACCCTCCCACTGTGTTAGACCCTCACCCCAGCCTCAGAATATATTTTCTACTTGACAATGTCACTTTGTTAATAAATATCAAGCCTTCAAAATATTTTACACATTTTGAGAAGACATAGAGGAAATAAATTTCTTTACTATTCTACCTATATGTTTAGTTTATAAATAGGTAACAAGAAAGAGCCAATGTGTACTTACTTATATTTAAGAGATTATAGTAAGCTTTTATAAGAGTGAACTTTGTCTTTGCTGCAGCAGTAAATCAAAATGCCAAAGTCACTTCTCTTGGTCAGCTGTGGTTTGTTTGTTAATATTATAAAAGGGTTAGGAATGTTACTTCAATCATCTTCTGTGCTATATATAACTTGTTGGTTTTTCTCTAGATCATATTAGAAGTAATGGCTGTTATCCTAAGAGCAGTTGTTTTTAGTGATAATGCTTTTCACTGTAAGAGCCTGTCTGTGTTCCATGTTTTACTGTCTAGTGCAAGACTTTAGTAATGTGGTGGAGAGGAGGCTGTCTCCCTGACCAGTGGTGTTTATTTCTTTCAGGTGGTGTGACAAGAATGACTGTCTCCCTGGTGGTTATTGTTTTTGAACTTACAGGAGGCTTGGAATATATTGTTCCTCTTATGGCTGCAGTAATGACCAGTAAATGGGTTGGTGATGCCTTTGGTAGGGAAGGCATTTATGAAGCACACATCCGACTAAATGGGTACCCTTTCTTGGATGCAAAAGAAGAGTTCACTCATACAACCCTGGCTGCTGACGTCATGAGACCTCGAAGAAGTGATCCTCCCTTAGCTGTTTTGACACAGGACAATATGACAGTAGATGACATAGAAAACATGATTAATGAAACCAGCTACAATGGCTTTCCTGTTATAATGTCAAAAGAATCTCAGAGATTAGTGGGATTTGCCCTCAGAAGAGACCTGACGATTGCAATAGGTATGGTTTCTAAAAACACAATCATCAATGTATATGCCTTATGTGTAATAGATTTGTAGGAGGAGAGAAAGCATTGAGGTTAATTGGTTGGGTTCTGGGGGCAAGTGATGTTAATTTAGGAGCTTTAAAGTCTTGTGTTTTCTAGGAAAGGAATTGAGGCTTCAGTGATTGTTTTTGTGCTAATTGGTGGGAAGGCCACTAAGAATTTTAATCTTTAAATCCTCTCCATATGATGCCAGAAGTGAGAGAGGAGACTCATTAAACAACTAATTGCTACTCCCTGGTGTTTTGGGCAGTACCTTGAGCTAGAAATGTCATAATGAGGTCTGCCTCTCATTCTCTAGGGGTTGCTAGTGCCAGCCAAAGAAAAGGAAAAGAGGAGAGCAGTTTTGGAATTAGTATAGAAAGTTAAAGGAAAATGGTCAGGTTTTGAAGACAAGACAATGCTAAAATTTTCAATAACTCATACTTCTACTGACTGTGGACAGATGGTGTTGTAAACTTTTGTCTCTTGACCCAGACTATTGCATAGGAAATAATGTTAGTTTAAGGGAATGTGGTACTCTTGATACATGAAATAAGCAAGATGTGGCATCAGAAATGTTAAGTCACAAGATTACTTTTGAACATATCTTAAATATTTGCTCGTGTGTACTTCTGTAGATTTTAATTTTTTTAGTGGAAAACAATTCTGTACAGTAAGTATATGTCTATGTGTGTGCTATTACACTATATATTATGTATATATATACACATATAATATATATACACACACATAATTATATATTATTGGAAGAACAGATTTGTCTTTGCTCAACAAGACACGATCTTTGAAATACCAAATTAGATATATTCTCCTTTTTAATAGAGAATTAATAATAGAACAAGTTTTTAGAATATTAAATCCAAATGAGAAGTCTTATCATTTCAAATCGTGAAAACGAAAGTGTTGAAAGTCTTTAAAAATCTGGGTGGCATGAAAACAAAATCTGGCTTGGCACCCTCCTGGAACCCTGTTACTTTGGAGGTGGAAGCAGGAGGGACTGCAGTGTGAGGTTGCTGGGCCACGTAGCAAGACCCTGGTCTTTAAGAAGAAAGGGAAAAAAGGAAATCTTTTGTTTTCTACTTCAAAGACCTGTGAATGAATGACATTAAAATAATTTTAAGAATAAAACAACTTAGCAGATGCCATGGCACATTGTATGTCTAATAAATGATGCTCCTTAGAGTAATTTCTGCATCCATATACTAGTCGTATTAATATAGAAACAGATGTTAATGTTGTTTTGATAAATGCATACATTGTGCAATGTTAAGCTGCTTGATATCTGTTACCACATATGTTTATTTCATGGTGAGGACTAAAAATCTCTTAAATTTCAAATGAAATAGAAAAATGAAAGTGACCATTCTGTATTTGGGGTGGGAGAGGTTAAGACAGGGTCTCCTTTAGGCCAGGCTGGCCTCAGTAATCTGTATGCAGCTGAGGATGATTTTTTAACTCTTGATCATCCTCTCTCCACTCCCATAATGAAAAAATGCCTTTCCTTGAAATGACACATTTAAGGCAAAGAGGCTGGATGTTCACTTCTGATACCTTGTCTCATAGAGGACCATTCCGATTCCAAAAAAATATGCTTTTTTTTTTCTCTAGAATTTGCATTTTAGGGTAGTGATATAGCTAGGTTGGTAAATATGTCTAACACCAGCCTCTAGGTTTGCTCCCAGTACTGCAACAAGTGAAAGCCAAACAAAAATGAAACTGTTTAGTCATAAATGTGTTGGTTAAACACAGTCAAGGTAACCTCGGAGGCACCAGAGTACTTTGGTGTTGCATTAAGGAGTAAAATTCCAGGGTTCCTCTTGTATTAACTTAGCACGGTCACTGTTGTACTATCTCCCCTCTCCCTGTGTCTTCAGTCTGTCTGTAGCTAATGGTTTCTGGGCTGTCTGCCTGAATTCTATCCTGGGTCTGACTGCCCTCTTGCTATGCAGTGCTGTAGATCTGTCCCTGTGTCAATGTCCCTAACAAATGGCTTTGTTCCATGTGTGTTGAGCAGCACAGAAAACGTGGCATGAGGAAGGGATGAGGGATATTTTATAGACATCTCTAAGAGTTTTATAAGGGATGAGGCAGTTTACCTCACCTGACCTAGAAGCACACAGAAAAACGAGCGTAACTGCAAAGATACTGCTATCAAAGGATATCAGTTCCCAGTATTTATGGCAAATGTTGGCCTGTATAAAGTCGCGTTTGCGCTATTTGCTGTTTCTAGCAGTTACCACAGTCTACACATACAGGGATATGGTACTCTGTGTCAGGGGCATGGAAGAAAGAGTACGTAATTGAAGAGTAAAGCACTGCATTAGTTTAGGTTATAAAAGCTAAGAATTCAAGGCGATTAAGGTTGCGGGTTCAACAAACAGACTGAGCGTACAACAGGAAATCTAGTCTTATGTGATCTAAAGTGTATTATTAACTCAGAAGTTCCTGTCTCTGAATGTGAGAGACATTTTCCTAAAATATATCTCCACAGGTAAATGTTGGAGTATTTAGGGTTTTTTTCCATTGGTGATATATTTGTTGTTGTTGTTTGTATATTTAACATCACATTGTTAATATTGTAGTCACAATTGGTTTTTGAACACTTTTGCTTTCTGGTGTGTGTGTGTTTTTGTTTTTTGTTTTTTTTTGTAAGTCACTTTTATTATGTAGTTTGACAACAAGGTGCATAAGGAATTTCTAACAAGCTCTAAATATCAAGAAAAGAAATAGTGGGCCATCTTAACCAGATTGTAAATAGTCAGTACCTTCATGATTTGTAATGGTTAGTGCTATGGAAGTTTAATATACAATAATTTATTTATTTTCTGGTTCCATGCACTTTTGCTTTCTATACTGGATTTTTAAATGATATTACAGTGTACTAAATTGATTGTCTACTCCTGATAACTTAATTGCATAGAAAACTTTCATACTTACACTCCTCTTTCTTTTTATTCATCCTTCTCTCATACACAGTGTTCCCTACATCTATTCCTATTCTCCTTCCCCCAGATCCACTGCTCCTCCCTTTCCCTTCAGAGAACAGGCCTCACAGGGATATCCACCAAACACAGCATAAGTTACAATAAGACTAGACACAAACCCTCATATCAAGGCTGGATGAGGCAACCCAGTAGGATAAAAGGGGTCCCAAGAGCAGGCAAAAGAGTCAGAGATAACCCCATTCCCACTCTTAGGAGTCCCACAAAACCCCCAAACTACATAATTGCAATATATAGGCAGAGGGCCTAGTACAGAGCCTTACAGGCTCCTTGATTGTTGCCTCAGTCTCTGTGAGCCCCTATGAGCAACCCTATGAGTTGATTTTCTGGGCCCAGTTCTCCTGGTGTCCTAGACCCCTCTGGGTCCTACAGCCTTCCTCCACCTGTTCTGTTGGGTTCCCCGCATTCTGCCTAATGTTTGGCTATGGGTCTCTGCATCTGCTCCCATCAGCTGCTGGAGGACAGACTCTCTTCATACTTCTCTTTTTGATATTGTTGATGTCACATTTTCCATCATTTTTATTCTGTGTATTCACTGGAGATATATACTCTTACTGTTTACACTGTACATTCAGTTGTCATGCACAAGCTGTATTCTTATGGATCTAAAGCAACTTAGCATTTTTCAAGAGCCATCTGAGTTGGATGTCTTTTCCGTACCATAACCAAGCTCTTCAGGTGAACCATCCACCAGCCTTTAGGACCTCACTTAGTGCCCTGATATTCAGTATGCTTATAGCACAGCTGAGTACAGCTTCAGTGGTCAGAAAGACTAAACAGCACAAAAGCTTTCAGTTAGAAGCAGTACCTGTTTCCTTTCTCCCACTGGACTGGTGTTTATTATTTTGGCTTAAATATTTTTGTAGCAAAATTTATGTGCAAAATACTTTCACTATACCTAATACCATATTTACACACACATAGTTTTCAGTTAATATTTATTTACTCAAAACCAAGCATAAAGCTGGGTGACTATTTCGTTTGCATATCCTGTCCATGTTATGGGTTTCTATTTTCCTCTATGTGGTCTCTTGCACTTTCTTTGGGCTCTCAAAGTGGGGAGAAGAAAGAGGCAGCTGGATAGAGCACATTGGAGAGGAGGAGAAATTGATAGAAGCTTTATAAGTAAAACAGCCCAGCCAGGTGGGGGGCTTTAATCCCAGCATTTGGGAGACAGAGGCAGGTGGATCTCTGTGAGTTTGAGGCTAGCCTGGTCTAATCTACAGAGCTAATTCCAGGACAGCCATGACTACACAGAGAAACTCTGTATTGGGGGTGGGGGGAGCCCACAGATCAGTCTTTATTTACTTGGGAATGTAATTGTGGTTAGGAAGAGCCCGCTCATTCACAGTGGTGGGGTGTAAAGCGGAGACAACAAGGGTGAAAAGTCTTCAGTCTCATCTCCAGTGCAGAACAAGGCACATTCTGTGTAGGCGGGCTTCACTTGATGACATTCTGTGATGTGTTATTTGCAACACACTTCCTTGTCTCTGCAGATAGCAAACAGTTCAGTGCCATTGAAGAAAATCGCATCCTGATATAATTACAGAAAATTATTGTCAGGTTCCCTTTCAGTCAGATAGGAAAAGTTACCAAGTGCCTTACCAGTTAATTCTCTGTTAAGTAGAAGACAGGAAAAAGGAATGGGACCAGAAGCTGAACACACTTAGTTTTTAATGTCACATGAGCAAAGTTGCATGTAAGAAAAGAAAACTCATCAATTGAAAATGTTTGTTCTTCTCTCTTTTTCAGAAAGTGCCAGAAAAAAACAAGAAGGTATTGTTGGCAGTTCTCGGGTATGTTTTGCACAACATACTCCATCTCTTCCAGCAGAAAGCCCTCGGCCATTAAAACTGAGAAGCATCCTTGATATGAGCCCTTTTACAGTTACAGACCACACCCCAATGGAGATTGTGGTAGACATCTTCCGAAAGCTGGGTCTGAGGCAGTGCCTTGTAACTCACAACGGGTAAGTTCAACACAACAGAAGTCAGTTCCCTCCCTAGAGTTACTGGTCCTTATTAACAGAATCATTTCAGGGCAGAGTGAGAGTCAGGTCCCAATTGGGCATGTCTGACTTCGTTTGGTTATAAAGTCAGGACCAGTCAAGCTTCACTCATGCCTGAAGAGTCAGGAGGATGCCAGCTCTGTGTCTGTTGTCAAGGACACTGTGTCTCCTTGACTGGAGCTGGAGAAGGATGAAGAGATAGATTGTTGAGCTTAAGGTGTTTCTTTCCTGGGGGATACTAGGCTCAGCCTCAGGGAGCATCGCAAAATCACTGTCTTTGTGTTTCTTTCCTGGGGATGCTCTGCACAGACTTCAGGAAGCATTGCAACATCACTGTCTTTTGCATGTCTTTTGTCTGTATCTTTTCCTACATATTTTGCTATATGCTATTTGAGCCAGTATTTATCATTAATGAAATAATATATATGAAAATTTGTAGTTTAACTAAAAATCTTCTTTACCCATACTGTTTTTCTTTCTTTTTTCTATTCTTTTTACCCTCTCCAAAACAAATCTGACCCATAAACTGAACTGCTAATGGCATACAAACATTCATGTATTTAGAGCCTTTTATTTCCATTCTTTTTCTTAGGAGAATTTTAATTTTTTATTTATCTTTTGTTGTTACTGAGACAGAGCCTCACTGTAGCTAGAGGCAGCCTGGAGTTTGTGATCCGTGTGAGGCTCACGAGCACTGAGAATACGGGCATGTGCCTCCTTGCTTGTGACTTGTTGGAATTCTTAGAACATTGTTTCATGGGAAGTTGTGGAGCAGAGACACTAGGGAAAGGAAACAGATTTTTTTTTGTTATGAACTGACGGCTCACCCTTCAGTGTGAAGCTGGTTAAATACTGTACCAAACACATCAGAGGATCACAGCACATTTTATCTTTTTTTAAGATTTTGTTTTAGACACATGACCCCTCTCTAGATAAAGGGGGCATAAAAAGCAAAGGAAGGTAATTTACTGGGCACGTTCATCCTTTTTCACCTAATTCCACAGCTCTGCACACTGAGTAGGAGGGGTTGTATTTGCAGGTATTTTGTTCAAGTTAGCGTTCCAGCTTGTAGACTCTTGCTGCTATTCCACAGTCTTCTCCTGGGCTAGTCTGCTTACTGACTGATCTTTCTTCATGATCTTTTCATCTCCTGAAACATTTTCTGGGCCTCTACCATAGACCATATTGGCTTAGAAATAGCAGTATCATAGATGTTTATACTTCTGTTAAAAACAAAACAAAGCAGAAAATCCAAGAGCTATGTTGGGTGTTTGTATAATAATAAATCAGAAATGTGTTTCATAAAATACTATGGTCTACAGTTTTGTTTACTATTGTCTAATTTAGAAAATGGTACCAAACTTCGTTGTTTAAAACTGAATTATTGGCTAAATAGTGTATCTTTTCATAAAGCTTTGCCGTGGGCCCTTTAAATCATTATATGGCTAGATTGGAAACTAAAGTAAATTTTCATAAGCTACAGTTGGCTTTGAGTTGTCTGTGCCTGGCATGGGTTCTCTTCTGTACTGACAAACACCAGTGCTACTCTGTAAGCAGTGATGAGTTGTGACCACAAAGCCCTGGTATGTGGCTCCTCCTCCTCCCCCTCCTCCCCCTCCTCCTCCTCCTCCTCCCCCTCCTCCTCCCCCTCCTCCCCCTCCTCCTCCTCCTCCTCCTCCCCCTCCCCCTCCCCCTCCTCCTCCTCCTCCTCCTCCTCCCCCTCCCCCTCCTCCTCCTCCTCCTCCTCCTCCTCCTCTTCCTCTTCCTCTTCCTCTTCCTCTTCCTCTTCCTCTTCCTCTTCTTCTTCTTCTTCTTCTTCTTCTTCTTCTTCTTCTTCTTCTTCTTCTTCTTCTTCCTCTTCCTCCTCCTCCTCCTCCTCCTTCTTCCTCCTCCTCCTTCTCCTTCTTCCTACCTCTTCCTCCTCCTCCCCCTCCTCCTCCTCCTCTTCTTCCTCTTCCTTCTTCCTACCTCTTCCTCCTCCTCCTTCCTACCTCTTCCTCCTCCTCCTTCCTACCTCTTCCTCCTCCTCCTTCCTACCTCTTCCTCCTCCTCCTCCTCTTCCTCCTTCCTCTTCCTCCTCCTCCCTCCTCCTCCCTCCTCCTCCTCCTCTTCCTCCTTCCTCTTCCTCCTCCTCCTCCTTTCTTATTCCTTTTCCTTTTCCTCTTCTTTCTTCTTCTTCTGTTGCTTATATAAAAGCACTTTCTTTCTCCAAGGGGTCATGTTTCACAGCCTTGATCATATTTTCCTTATTTCTTCACAGAAAATAAGTGTGTTCAGAAAGAAAAAAAGTCACACGTAGAGGAAACTCTTGACTATGTTGTCTGTGAACTATTTAAGCAGTACAGTTTTTGAGCTTTGGAGAGGTTGTTCACTACATTTTTTTTAAAGAAAATAATATGAACACACGAACCTATCTTTGCCTTTATTCTACCCTTCCTGCTCCTCCATTACTGTATTATGAGGTAAATATTTGTTAAAGGCCAGATTGCTTTGAAGTCCCATAGTGACCCTCTTTAAGAAATCAGGCCTGGTGGTGATGGTGGTGGTGGTGGTGCATGCTTTTATCTTGAGTTCGAGACCAGTCTGGTCTACAGAGCAAGTTTCATGAGAGCCAGAACTACACAGAGAAACCCTGTCTTGAAAAAACAAAACAATAACAACAAAAATGAAATCAGAAATTTCCGAGGCGGCTCAACAGAAAGTTGACTTAAGCAGACAGATCACCAAGGAGATGCCTGATTATATTGAAGATGTTTGAGATGGGCTTTGGAATTTATATCACTACATATTACAGTCAAATTCAATTATTTGTTGTAAAATAAGCATTAGGTTATTTAGTAATTAAAAGTAGTTTAGTTTTAGGTATCCTTATGAGAATTTATAAATGATGTAATAATTGTAAACTGAGAAATAATTGCTTAGAAAAATATGCATTGAAAATCATTTTGACCTCTACTCATAAATGTTTTATTACTATATTACAAGAAATGGGATTCAGTTCCTGAAAATGGGGTCAGTCGTATTTACACGTGCTCTTCCTTAATTGGAATTCCAAATAAATCTGGGAGATTTAAGTTTTCTTATGGAATTCAAACTCAACCTCCATCCCTCAACACATACAATGCTGAAGATCAAATAGCTCTTAGGTTGTTATGTTAGAAACTGAAAAGCGTGTTCATCCAAGGAAACCCATCTCCCAATTTTGAGGTCTGTAGCTGTGTGTCATTAAGTTTCTTCTGTACTTTTAGTTTTAGTCATTATTATAATTAAAATTTATCATATTTTCATTATTTTGATTTACAAACAATAAACTCCACCATTAGAAACAGTATTATGTCACTTTTGAAGTTAGTAGAATGTCTGAAAAATGGAACGTAGATTTTTAAATCTTATTTTTATCTCAAGTTCATGAGAAACATTCTTATGGTTATGTTGTCCTTCTCTCATTCTTTATCATTATGATTGGAACCTCTTTCAGTTTAATTTCTCACAGTTATTAGCATAATAATCTGTTTCAGGATTGTCTTGGGGATCATCACCAAGAAGAACATTTTAGAACATCTCGAGCAACTAAAGCAGCACGTGGAGCCCTTGGTGATTAGCTGTCAGCTCTCCTCACTAGACACCTTAAGTCAGGAGGCATGAAACTTGTGAACAAACAACCCCACCATGCTGCCAGGCACTCTTGTATCTCAGCAAATGTCTGTGAGATAAATTAGATACACTGTCTAAAATCCCATTCTTAGAAAGTGAACCACAGTTAACGTCCATGAAAATTAGGTCAACTTGGAGAACTGCAGGAAGTCTGTGGTTGAATTAAGGAGACATTATTCAATACGCTTAAACATGAAAAGTCTACCTTAGTGGATTCATGGTTTCAGCAGACTCCTTACTGGTTCAAAAATGCCTGTCCTGTCCCCACCCTTCACTCTTATGCTTCCCAGTCTGTGGTAGTGTTGTGGCAAATCTAAGCTCTTTTGTGACTTTACCTGAGCTTAGCAAGTAGAAATGCTGAACATCTAATATTTATTGGGCACACTAACCAGAGCACACTGTGTATGTATCTGTGATCATAGCATTAGTCGTTTTTCTGCTACCCCTTGTATATGTTCAGAATTAGAATGTGTGTCCTGCCATTTCATTAGTGGACTGTACATAGGTCATGTGTGTGCCCCTCTTGTATGATGCTTCTGGATTACCATCAAAGTAGCTTTTGTGTTAGTGGTGTCATTGATTACAGATAAATTTTGATTTATGCATAACCAGTTGTCTGGCTTTAACACTTAATGCCTCAAATTATTTTGCCCTGCAATTGTCATACCTATATGAAACCTGTCCCTATTTGTTTAAG
This sequence comes from Mesocricetus auratus, assembly GCF_017639785.1. Lineage (NCBI taxonomy): Eukaryota > Metazoa > Chordata > Mammalia > Rodentia > Cricetidae > Mesocricetus > Mesocricetus auratus. The sequence goes on from NW_024429185.1 coordinate 12,445,059, forward strand.
TATACAACTGAGTATGTATTCCTGTTGTATGCTAATATTTCACAAGTGTTTCATGCATCCTTCTTTAAAAACTACTAACCTCAATATAGTAGCTATTCGTTCTGCTTTCTGCTTTCCCTTAATAACCTTTCAGGATTGCCTCTTGATTTTCACCTACTTTCTAATGTAAGCGTTAACATTTTCATAGCAGCACTGTATCTTCTTTCCGGGGAGCACAAGACTGGAAACAGACCATGAGTGTGCTTTCCGAGCCCCGGCTTGTGCTGTAGGCTTACTCTTGCACCTGCAGTTGGGAGGTGAAGCTTTGTGCTCATCTCAATTGTATGTGCTTCCAGGAATAGTCTGCATACAACGGGGTAATGTGGAAATTACTTCTTGAAATTTTGGTTCTACAAAATGTTGAGGTTTTAAATTGTTTCCTAATACAATGGGAATGGGTTCCTTTTCCAAACTGGATCAGTGTTACTTCCTGTTCATACACCTTCCCAGTTTTTTTTTTACTTTTTTGTTGGCATACATGAATCAAAACAGCTCTGCTTCAGGGAGGCTTGCAGTCCTCAGTCCCAGTAGAAGCACCTCAGTCAGGCCTGAGTGACCACAGTACTTTTTATGTCAGAGGATGGTTGCTGGGGAATTTCATTGTTTTTACCAGTTAAACACTTTTTAAAAATGCATAATCAGCCTGCTTGCTTGGCTATCTGTTCCTGTCAACAAAAGAATTTATCTATAGATTTAGCTCCTGTTTTCTTTTGCCTTTTAGTTTAATAGATCTTTTCTGTTTATCCTTTTCAGGCGCCTCCTTGGCATTATAACAAAAAAAGATATCCTCCGTCATATGGCCCAGACGGCAAACCAAGACCCCGCTTCAATAATGTTCAACTGAGTTCTGTAGATGAGGAGAGAGAGGAGACAGAAGAGGAAGTTCGTTTGTTGAATAGCACAATTCTTTAATGAGGGACTCATCCACTTTTTTCTTCTTTAAAAAAAGGAAAGGAAATACAAGCCGAGCTTTTGCAACCTGGTTTGCAAATAATGCTGGGAGACCAGAGGGATTGTCTGGGGAGGGAGAAGGTAAAAGGAGTGAGGTACTTCCCTAAGTGACTGGAGCAGTGATTCATCTCATGCTGCTCTGCACTGGCTGCATTCGCTGAGGCTATGCAGAGAGAGTGCAGGCCTGAGCCTTCATGGAGCCTTCACTGGAATCCTCAAGCCTCTGGCTGTCCTTCAGCACCACAGAGCCGCGTTCTCAGTCCCTGTTTCTGGAGGGATTACTTTGAATTGAGCCATCTATTATGACTGCAAGGTCTTGCCCTTTTATATCAGAACTGTTCTGTTTAACTCATGAAATGTATAGTTAAGCATTACCTTTCTACATTCCAAAAGAGCTTCTCTCTCCTCCCTCCCCTCTTCCCTTTTCTGAGCTGTAAGAAAACCTTTAAATTGGTGTGTCCTTTTGAAGCAGTCCTTTCTCATATTGAGAAGTACTGTGATTTTACTGAGGTTTCATCACAAGAAGGGAATGTTTCTTGTGCCATTAACCATATAGTTGGTACACATCACTAAAGGCTTGGAAATGTGCACACACATAGCACTGCTGGCCAAGCAGTTAAAATCTTGAGATGGGAATGAAATCCCCCAGCTTATGTGATGTGTGATTCAGACTCAAGAACAAAGAAACTTGACTCTAATCAGTTTTATTTTTTCCTCTCAGACTTTATGGATAATGTGACCTACTCTTATGCAAATTTTCTATTTCTAAAATTCCTACTATGACATACAGTGCTTTTCAGCCTAATTAAACAGTGCTGCTGCTGTGACAGTGAAAAGAAGGAAGTATTCTGTTTAGCTGGACCTGGTATTAATTGCATGTTAAACACTGGAACTTTTTTCTTGAAATTAGATTATTCTTTTATTTCAGGATGTTTCACTGCTGACACTGGAGATGAAATGTAATTCATAACTTGCACTAAATGTATATTTCTTTTCTTAAAAATTTACCATTCTTATTTATATTTTTATGGATTAAAATTTATAAAATACAGATCAGTTAATATTGCACTTAAATAATTTTACCTTTTTAATGTGATTTTTTTTAATAGACTAATTCTGACTTACAAATGTGGAGGTATGAACAAAGTATCCCATGGGCGCAAGGGTTTGAGAAGAGGGTCACTTCTCTGTGATCCAGAGTGCATAGGAGACCTTGAGTTCTCACTGCCATTTCCTGCCTGGGTTATGCCCTCTGACTTGTCCATTCTGACTTGCAAACTAGAAAGTTGAATATACCGTAAATTACTACTAGTAGATTAAAACCACTTTTCAAGCAAACATGAAAACAATAAAATCATAATCTGAGTATAACCTTCAAATCACTGGGTAGGTGACCTTACCTGAAGTGTTCAGTGATAATTGATTTGAATAGCTATGGTGCACATTGTTTCAGGATTAGTTATAAGGTACCTCAGAGTATTCGGAATTGTTAATGGAAATACCTGTTTTAATCATGGTCTTAATTCACTACTGGCAAAGGCACTTTACTCGCTAGATTGGCCCAGATATCTGTGAGTATGCATTTTTGAAAGGCAAATGCATTTGTGCAGACAGACATTTTCTGAGACAACTGGCAAAGAGCCGTTTTTAATATTGGTGAGATCATGTTAGATCTGTATGATCTTGATGACTTAAAAGATCGGGAAGCCATATTAGAATGATCCACAGTTCACCAAACTTTTAAGGTTTCTCAGCTGTGCTGTCTGCCAACAATATTTTTGTCTTTTCACTTCTGTTGGCAGATTTCAAGATCTTTCATAGCCCCTTCATTGTTGTTTGGATAAATAGAGTCCACCCATTTTTAGTATTATTTCTGCAGATCTTGAAGTGTATTTGCAGTGTGCAAGGCACTGCTGAGGTACAAACTCCTTAGCTTGGCTAATGGGTGACTCATTCCTTTCTGGGTTCCAAGTCTTCAAAGGAGAAGCAAGCTTCTTGGCAGCTTCACAAAGTAAAACTGAACATGATTTTAATTTCTACATTTCCCTTTAGATTCTGCTGTCATGACACATCTTGTTTCAGAGATTGACATTTCAGGGTACATATTAAAGCATTCATTTTCTTTGTTATATTTCTCTATTTCATACTGCTGAAATACATGAAAAGTGCCGTGTTTTTAATGTGTTCAGAGGTTTGGGGTTTTTTTTTTCTTTATGGTATATCTATTTTTCTTTTTCCATACATTAAGGTTTGGTTGATTTTCAACCAAATAATATAGTGGAGACCATGAACTACATGTGCCTAGCTAATTGGCAAACTTACTGACCAATATACTAAGTACAGCGCCTTATTTGAGTACCCTTTTTAAGAAGGTATGATGAAAATGGGCAAAGGTGTCAGCATCTCTTACTAATAATTGCTTTTGGTTTTGGTTCCTGAAGAATGCTTAGTTGTTAATCTGTGATGTTGCCTAGAGCTGTATTTATCTGTTTTTATTTATACTAGTGTAGTAAAGCTGCATATCATTACAGTAAAGATGATTACTGTGATGAGTTAATAAGAAAATTATTAAAATCTCTACTTCAATGTGTGGTTTGGCCTTTAATTGCACCTGTCCCAGCAGCCCTCCCCTGCACAGCTGCACTCTGCAGTGGAAGCCCGCATGCCTGACACATGCAGCCTCAAAAGCATGGTGCTCGTGATACTTCAGTCAGGTTACAGCTGTTCCTTCTCTCGCTTTGAGCAAGAAGCCAGAAGAGGAGGAGGAGAATGCTGGATTGAGAATGTATGGACACATTTCTAGCAACAGGCAAGGGCACCCAATTGTCAACACAGAAGATTCCAGTTCACTTTCCAAATTTTTTTATTTTGTAGAAGAAAAATTATACTGTCTACACAGAGGGAATAAATGACTTTTATGTTTTACACTAACAGATCTGCTTTAAGAAATACAGGAATGGAATTTCAGTCTTCTAATACTAAGCATTTAGTTAAGAGGAGAGCACCAAAGGGACAGGATAAATCAATCTATCATGTACTTTTCCACTTAGTGTTCATGGAACTTAACTGTGATGTTCTGAAAATGGTAGGACTCTAGAGATGAAGGCGAGCAGGATTTGCTAAGGGATTGCTGAGTGTGTAAGAGTGAGCTCAAGGGTGAGCACGATCACAGAATGGCACAGACTGGAAAGGATGGAGGAAGAATAGATCTTTGCCTCCTACTACCTGAGTTTAGACAGGAAGCTATAGTTATTTTGTGCTTATTAGGAGCACACAGCATGCACGTGGAGGTCAGAGGGCAACCTTCAGTGGTCAGTGCCGTCACGTGGGATCCAGAGATCTAACTCGGGCCATAAGGCCCACCTGAACAGCCCAATACTAGGGCTTTTTTTTTTTTTTAAGTTTTATTTATGCTGTGAGTATGCTGTGCAGGTACCCATGGGGCCAGGTATCAGCTCCTGTGAAGCTGGAGTTACAGGTACTTTGCGAGCACCTAATGGGGGTGTTGACAACTGAACTTGGCTCCTCTGTTAAGTACATGACTTGCTCTTTAACCACTGAGCCATCTCTCTGGCCCCTTATTTCGTGTGTGTGTACGCATATGAGTGCAGATGCCTCTGGAAACTCAAGTTACAGGTAGTCATGAGCTACCAGATGTGGGTGGCAGGAACCGAACTTGTTTTCTGAAATAGGTAGGTGCAAGTGCTCTTAACTGCTGAGCTCTCTCTAGCCAATACCTTTTAGGATTACAAATGAGAATTTCAAGTAGGAACTAATACATACAAAAGATTCGAGCTAAAGATCCACCTTGAGCTAAATGGGAGGTATATTCCCAGAAACAGGATAAAATGACATGGGTTGAAGTTTAGACAGAGAAGAGGCAGAAGAGCAACGGTGAAATGAGAGCAAAAGAAAATTGCCAATGAGGTGGGAAGAGTTGCCCTTAGAACAGGGAGCTAAACCAAATGATGGGAGCCCTCAGCAGCCAGCTATGTACTGACAGGTGAAGCAAGGGCTGAAAGTTGGCCAGTGTGAGCAGACTGATGACCTCATTGGTTTGTTTTTTGGTTTTTCGAGACAGGGTTTCTCTGTGGCTTTGGAGGCTGTCCTGGAACTCGCTTGGTAGTCCAGGCTGGTCTCGAACTCACAGATCCGCCTGCCTCTGCCTCCCAAGTGCTGGGATTAAAGGCGTGCGCCACCAACGCCCGGCTTGATGACCTCATTGTTTGATGGAACAGTGGCATACAATAGTGGAATGGGTCTGTTAGGCAGTAGAGAGGTGTGATTCTTCTGGGATGTTTTCCAGAAAAGAAGTCTGTTACAAGTGATTAAAGATGCAGGATATAGCTTTTCCCATTGGTGATAGCAATGTTTGAGAGAATAGTTTGAGATCCTATTTTAAGTAGGGTATTAGTATTACAGCCTAAGCTAATTATGGGAGCAAGGGAAAATGATCTGTGTGTGTGTGGGGGGGGTCTTTGTGTAGGCTAAAGAGTATGGGATCTTGGCCACAAAGTGAGACATAAATGTAAAAGGCAAAGTATACTGTGCATTTGAATCTGTTGTTTGGATGGTTGCCACTTTTTTTCTGTGACATCCTCAGTTGTGAGGATGGAGGAGATATTGGAGACTAAGCACAGGTGAGAAAGGACTAGGACCCACAGGCATCAAAATGACCATCTGAGGTTAAAGTAAATAACCTCAGTTTGACACGAAGCATGTTTTCCCCTCTAGCTACTTAGTAGAATTAGGATGAAATGTAGACTGTTTGGTTTAGGGTACAAACATAAATACAACAGAGTTGAGGCTGGATACACAATGATGGGAATTGAACCCTTAAGGCTGGGAAAAAAGGTATAGTCAGGTTGAAAAAAAACAGGGGGGGTCCTAGAGGAAGAAAGATGGAAAGTTGGGGGTAGCATTTAGGTAGTAGGGTGCTTGGAACTGTGATGAGGTTTCATTATTAGTACTGACCAGCTCCAAGTTTGTCAAACCCTAGTCTAGAAAGCAGAACTGAAGTATGTCCATTGGATCAATAAAAGAATTATGGTGGTGTAGTTTAGAGACAATGCTGCTAAGACAGTAAGGTCAATTTAGAGTTAATGTGAGAATTTTAGGTCCTTATAAAGTATCATCTCCCACTTTCATAGCATTCCATTTCCTTGGACATACTCAAATACTTGAAAAGTTAACAGAAATTCCATTATTAGGCCCCAAGAAGTAAGAACATGGATTTAAGTTGGCTAATAATCCTAATTGAGTTAGAATGATTCATGAATGTGTTCAGGCACTTAAAATGTGTTCCAGTCAGATCCTAGATAAATGTTTTTAGTACTGACTTCAAAGGGACTATGTCTTTAGTAAAGGAAAATGCCAACAAAGGAAGGTTTGGTATTCTGTGATACAATGAAAAGTGTTTAGTAGCTGAAAGATCAATTACCTCACTGCCCTCTTTACTGTATCCACAAACATCCAAATTGTAATTGCCATATACAAAATTTTGTTTAGTGGGGCTAGGGATCAAACCTAGGACCTCACACATCTTAGACAAAGCGCTCTATGGTTAAGCTAACCTTTGATTCCACAGTTAATAGTCATGTCTTTTGTTCAGTTCCTAACTTGGCTCTCTTAGGCTGGCATGGCTTCTGGAGATACAGTTCCATGTTAGGCCTGTTTGTATGACATGGATGAAAAGCTGGCTCTCCCACTTCTTCTGTTTGTGATAAATCTTGTTGGGATTCATATTGGCTCTAGGACATGTAAAAAGTCTTACAAACTATATTTTTGGGACTGTCGCATCACTAAAAGCAGAGTGGTTTTAGCTTTAGTTAGCCTGGTATTTCTAGTGAATAAATGGTTATTTGAATTTGGACAAGCAGTATTTTATATAAACATGTTACTACTAGTGACAACACTCAAAGAAGTACCTTAGAAACCAAGGAATTTCTAGAAGTTAAGAGGAGTGCCGTTTGTTAGCATGTGAAAGAAAAACACCAGAAGAGCTGTATTATGAAAGTTTTTAATAAATGTTTCCATTATTTATTTTTCTTCCTTAAAAACGAAGCCCCATCTGACAGTCCCACTTTAAAACATTGCACCGACAGAGCAACTCACTCATCCTGCAAGCTGATCTATGTTCTCTGTACTTCTGCTTGCCAGATGGTCTTCAATAATTTTTGCAAACAGATCCCTCTTCAACAGATTATACGCGAGAGGTAAAAGCTGGCCAGCAACTTTGTGAAAATACTGAAAAGAAAACAAACATCAAGCAGAGGAAATGGCAAGTATAGCTGATAATTTATTGAAAAGCCCTCCCCTCCCCAAAAGCATATCTTGAAGGGAATTCAGAGCCATTGCAAATTTAAGTTTCCCATGGTCCATTAGTTTTATCAACCATTTTGTCCTAAACTGCCATAAAATGCTTTTTTTCCCTTAACTCTTTTTACTAATTATGATGTGACGCTTTTTTCTTTTATAGATCCTATAATACATATGTTAAATATAGGGTACAAATCACTCTTTTATTTTAATAATGTTATGTGTGTTTTGCCTGTATGTGTGCTATGTATTTGACTGGTCTCCAAGGAAGTTACAAGGAGGTGTCAAATCCCTTGAAACTGGAATTGCAGACAGTTGTGAGCTGCCATGTGGATGCTGGTAATCGAACCCAGGTCCTCTGGAAGAACAGTGGGTGCTCTTAACCACTGATCCATCTCTCCAGCCCCTGCCCTTATTCTCAGACTCATTCTGCCACATAGACACTTCTTCCCTGCTAAGAGTTCAGTCTTAGGTTTACTGAATGATTTTACAGTATTGCTATTACATTCTTTTGCTGGTATATAGTAAGCATTTACTTAAGCACCTATACTGTACCTCGTGTGATTGTCATAGCCATCAAGTTTGCTTTTACCTACTTCATGTCTCAAAGGTATTTCCGGTTAGGTCCTTTGTGACAACTGTATCAATCTGCCTGTTTATTGGATACGTTTTACTGGTAACAAGCAACCACAGGCAGAGAATCATGTTTTACAGCAGGGTTCTCCACTAGTCACATCAATTTTTCAGGACCTACCCCATAGCTCAAAGTGGGGGACAGGGAGGCACTAACCTGCACACAAGCCCACCCTCCAGATGACTGATGCACACTCAAGTGAGAAAGCTACTGGCTTAGTCTTGCGCTTCAGCATGGTCTGGAATGTGGCATTCGTGTCACATGGGAATGTTAGTGCCATAAGGGCCCCATCTCTGACCTACTCAAACAATCTGCATTCCTGCAGTTTGTGGATAATGAATTTAAGACACTGCAATGGGACTGTCTTTGTGAGCCTGAAGAAGATTCTACCAATGACTTACTAAGATACAATGAGAAATGTGCATGGTATATAAGACAATTTTACAGGAGGAAAAGAAATAAAAAGGTACTAAGAAAACTGCCCAGCCTTCAACAGCTGGTGGGGGGGGGGCTTTCAACTCTGTGGCACCTACAGTTAAAGTAGCACTGATATGGCTAATTTTCTTAAGGAAAAAATAATGATAGGCTACTAGCTCCAATATTTTAACTAAAATATATGAAAATAGTATTGTAAGACACTGTAGCAGATAAACACCGAAGCAGAACCAAAGCAATGGTGTGTGTACATTCCCACATATATCCCTATGAGTCTATACACACACCCAAAAGATGGCACACCCCTAGTATATTGATATGTTTGCCAAAATACAAGATTTCCAACAGTTTTAGAATCTTTTCTTTAAAATTAGTTCAAAAGTTCAATTTGAAATACAAACTGGAGCCAGGTAGTACACCTTTAATCCCAGCACTCAGGAGGCAGAGGGGCCGTTCGCTACAAAGCTACACAGAGAAACCCTGTCTTGAAAAATCAAGCTGGATCCATGTCTTGCCAGCACTGGAACTTGAAAATATAGGTGCAAAGACTGAGTGGTGTACAGGGAGTAATGGGGAAAGGCGGAGTTTTTACTCACATGAGAGCCATAGCAAAAGAGGTCCATTCCTAATTCAAGCCCCATGCCATAATCACATTCATCATTAGCAAACTGCACAAAAGTCATCATTTCCTGAATGGGAGCAAATGCTTTTAGTCTCTCCTCATCACTTGCAGCCTCCACAATTGTCTTGCAAATTCTTCTAAGGTCAGCTGAAAGAAATCAATGATATAAAGATACCATGAACAAAACCACACAGCCATCTTTAATGGTAGATTTTCCTATGTCTTCTACTACTTCTGTCTACTACTACTCAACTGATGCCATCTTAGTAATCTGACAAGCTGCAATTCAGAATGTTAATCATAACATCACTTCTGATTCAAGCAGAAGACTGGACAAGGGTGCCCGAACTTCCCACAGGGACTGATTAATCCTGGCTTCAGGGAACTGGGACCAGTATGAGAGAGAAATATAGGATTGGTGCATATATGATTTGCATTTTTATAGTAATCACATTTCAAGAGAGGACTGGTGATAGGGCTCAGTGGGTTAGAGGTGCTGTACACAGGCCTGGTCACTTGAGTTGACTGTCAGATCCTATGATGAGAACCAACTCCCAACGGTTGTCCTATGACTCCATATGCACCCCAGAGCATGTGTTAGCCCCTACCTTCTCCTCTCTCCTCCCATCTTCTCTCTCCCTCTTCCCTCTCTCTCACACACACCTACACCCAAACTCGAAACAGATGAAACTGGTGATATCTAACCCAATACTTCTAGTATAGCACTATTTCAACATAAATCAATATAAAGATGTTTAATGCTGGTTCAACTTAAAATTTTAAACAAAATTTGTTTTAATTTTTAACAAGATTTTAAATTTAAATTATGCCATTTGTCAATGGCACTAGCCACATGGTGAAGTGTTTAGGAGCCACTTACTGGACACCTTAGCCCATCACCCCCTGTGAATTCCTAGAGGAAGAACAAAACTGTAGCAAACATGATTAAATATAAATTGTCACACAACACATCCCAACATACAGCTGGATACACCACATAAGAACTTTGAGAACTGTCACTTAAAGAGTGGTAATTACTAAGACTCATTTATAGTTGTGAGAAACAAGTGGCCATCTATCTGAGGCAGGAATACTTGCTTCTTTGAGGGGGCACTAATTCAGATTCTCTCTCACTCAATTTTATGCCACAGAAACAGTAAGGTAATCTCAATAGGGGTGCTCACAGTAAAGAGACAGAACAATGGTAAATGATTTCAGCAGAGTAATAACTGGATTCTGTGTAATCGTCTAAGTATCTCTGTATGATATGAAGTAGTATCTCAGGTATGAAAGCTGAAATGTTCACAAAGAACTAGCGCTTCATGACTGCAACCAAATACTTTCTCCTCAGTTATTACTATGTCAAAGTTAGTACTGTGTCTGAAACGAGTTAGAAAAAAATAACCTACGCAATGGGTTTTAAATCCCTTAGACTTTAAAAGTAATTACCTTGCATCAAGTATTATGTGACACCATACTAAGTACTTTATATCCTTTCACATTCCAAATACCCCTATGAAATGAACTGCCCAATTTGCAGATGAGAAAGACAAGGCTTAGTAAAACTAAATCGTTTGTGCAAGGTCAAGCTATGAGTCCAGTTTTAATTCATTTTACTTGGAACCTGACTTTGCTCGTAACTACCTTTTTCCGTACACAAGGGAAGGCTTCCTCCGTGTGTACAAACATACATACACATTTACACATGAAACACATTACCATCTGTTTCAGGGAGCTCTCTATAGCCAACATCATTTTTATCTACAGGAACAACCAAGCCTGCACCATGAAAGGTCTTTGTCACAACCTAAAGTCAAGAAAAAAAACGAAAAAAAACAAAATGAGACCAAGAAAACAGACCCAAAAGAACAGAAGACTCCCCACCTCAATAGACACATAAATCCAGTGTATTTTCACACAGAACACTCAAGGACATTGTCTTAGTAAATCTGGATCCTGGGGAGAATACATTCTTAAAAACCAGAAGTCAAGCATTTGAAGTAATTATAAAATTTAAAGCTTGTCTTATTCATCAGAAAACAGTATGTTAACAGCAGGTGAGGCAGAATAGCAGTCTTCTCTAGACAGAAAACAGGGGACTCTGGGTAGGAAATAGGGTGGAGTTTGTAGAAAACAACAGAACTCTTCTCAGTACTGCCAAATTCAGAGTCCTATTTTTTACCTGAAAAATGTAGGGTCATTAGTAAACTGTGAAACAGGATACTTCTAGTAGATGGTGCCTTTATAGACAAACTGCATAACTAGTTTACCTAGTCATCTTCAGGGATGAAAATAAGCCCAGCTATAGGAGTCACCATTATAAACCTGGTTAACATTCTTTTAGTCATATTTTAGCATCATTTTTAGATTCTTTTTCTCCTATTTTTTTGTTGTTGTGCTTTCACAACACCTTGTCCATTTTATGTGTATGTCTGTATACCACTTGCATATTTGGTGCCTGGAGAGACCAGCAAAGGGCATCAGATCCACTAGACCTCGTTACTGATGATAGTGAACCTCCATGTAGGTCCTGGGAATCAAACCCTGGTCCTGTGGAAAAGCAGCCAGTGTTCTTAACTGCTGAGCCTTCTCACCAGCCCCCTGGCTTGCATTCTGATCCTCCTGCCTCAGCCTCCTGAGTGCTGAGGTTACAAATGTGCACTAACATATGGCCTTGGTCTTTCTAGTTAAGTATCTTAAATATTCTACTTGTTTATGTAGTCTAGTGAAAGCTTCTAGGACAGAAGAAAACTAAAGTCCCCAAATGCCCTCTACTTTAAAGGTTTTCCAAAGCCCCAGGTCTGTTGAGAGTTCCTTCACCCCACCCTCCCCTTACCCCTCCCTCCTCCACGTCTTTCATCATCTTTTGCTAAGCTACCCTGAAGGGCAGAATGATCAAAAGAAATTTTCAGTGATCATGATTTAGGGAAAAAGAAATTATAGCCTTTTAATCTTTACATTGGATTAATTTATGGTTGCATTTCAGTCTTAAATGTGAAAACAAAAACTAAAATACTGGAAGAAAAGCAGACTTTCTTCCAAGTCTATACAGATTTCTTATAGGGCAAATGTAGGCAGGACTCACATAGACTTTGCATTCCTAGTACTACAAGGTGCCATCTACACGAAAACACTGCTGCTCTCTGAGATGCTATATCACGCTCTGTCACACTACCATGCAGATTCTATGGTGCTATGCAAGGACAAAGTCACTAACATACTACTGAAGCTGAATTTTTCAGGAATAGGAAATTACAAATTAATGATCTCACAGTAACATTAAAAATTATACATAAAAGGGATCTGAAAGCTATTAACACAATGAGGAAAATCATAATTTTCTTGAAAATTATTTTCCTTGCATTTATGTTACTAGCTATCATTTAATGAAAAACAAATACTGAATATAAACTTGAGGAGTCAAAATAAGCACAACATGAAACTTAAGTTTCAATCATATTTTTAGATGTAGGAAAGCATTAATGAAATTTCTGAACTAAATTCTGTTAACAGAAAAAAGCAAGGGTCTTCACAAAGAACTTGCTGACCAGTAAAATCCACAAAAGCTCAGTGTCTGGTAAGACACCTTCAGAATGCATGGAAGCTAGGCCAGCTCATTTCCCTTTCTTCTAGTAAGAGATTTCCCTTGAGAACCACACAGGTAAAAGAACAATACAAGTGTTTAAATGTCACTGTAATTTACTCTCTAAATACATATCTTTAGAACCCATTTCTGTTCTTTAGGACTGAAGAGAGTTACTAAAAGAGCAGTCGAGTCTGTGGCTGAATCAAGATCAGAGTGAGGCAGGGTTCCCAGTGACTAAGTGCACTAAACTCTGCCCCAGTTCCTTCAGAGACAGTAAGGATGCCATCTGCCTTAGCATGTTCCCACAAAACAGCTTCAGAAGACACCTTGAAAGACTGGAGGAGAATGCCAGTCCCCACACCCCCGGAACTTATGAGGAATGCCCACAAAAAAAAAACAAAGAAAAAAACAGAATACTTTTACCTATCTATTGGCTTACAGATTTAGAACTGAAAAACCAAATGGACCCGAAACCCGAGAATTGCTTGCTGCTTTATAAAACACTTTCTCACTCTGCAGGCACTAGTAAATTATGATAGGGTCAAGGAGGAATCAGGAGAAAATGAACAAATCTTAATCCATACTGTTTCTAAAAAGCAAGATGCCTTTGCCATCTTAGGTCACTAAGTACAGAACTACACACCTAAAGTACCTTGCATGAAAACGAGACCTCACCCATCAAAAAATGAAGCTTAAGTACAAAGCTGCTTTTATTTAAAATACCTTTATACAATGGCCAATACAACAAGATTAAAAGACCAGAATGAGGGACTAGAGACATGGCTCAGCAGTTAAGAGCACTGGCTGCTCTTCCAGAGGACCCAGGTTCAATTCTTAACAACCACATAGCAGCTCACAACTAACTCTAGTTACGGGAGATCCGACACCCTCACACAGACATACACGTTGGCAAGACACCAAAAAAGACCAGAATGACTTACAGTGCCACATGAATGGCCTCCAGTTATGTCAGGCTGCACGCCAACCTGCAAGCTGACCTGATCCCTGCTCCAGCACTGTCTAAGAGCCCCTGGGAGTTGGTATGTAGCTTTCTTTAGGACAGAGCTAGAGAAAAGTACACAGTGCAGATGGGGAGGAGCCAAGAGCACAACAGTCAGACGATGGGTGGAACCCTACCTTCTTATCTCTCTGTCTCATCTTCATGGTTCTCTGTTCCAGTGAGTATCCTAGTTTTCTGGCTGCTTCTGTGAGTTTTTCATCTATGCTTTTCAAAATGCTAGTTTTCTTTTTATCTGTTACTTCTTTAAGCTTTTTCATCAAAAACAACCTGGAAAAGAAGCAAAAGCCCTAGTTACATTGCTGGCCTCTATTTAAAACACAGAGGTCAAGGAGCTGAGATGAAAATGGAAGTCCCCTGCAGTGCTTTCTCCAAAGTCTCCAGTTGCATGAAGCAAGGAATAAGCAGTACTCATGTTAAATGTCTGTATTATGTATCTTCACCGTAAACACTGGAAGCAAACAATCAAAAAGCCCAGGCTGAGTTTTAAGTCATACTGCTGGAAATTCAGATGTGGCACACAGAACCGGGCAGTGGTGGCACACGCTTTTCATCCCACCCCTGGGGAGGCAGAGACAGGCAGAACTCTGAGTTCAAGGTCAGTCTGGTCTACAGAGTGAGTTCCAGGACAGCCACAGCCATACACAGAAATCCTGTTTTGGAAAACATCAACAACAAAAATATAAGGCTGACTCAAGAGGAAAACACAAATGTGCTGCCCACAAAAAGAATTTTTTATTTCTAAAGCACCCACCCTGGTTACAGACTCCTGGAAAAAACTGACTTCTTTTGCAGTAGTCATTTAGATCATGTAAGTTTTCACTCCTCTTTACACATCAGGAAACTCAGGTACAAAGGACAGACATGTCAGATTTTATGCCATGGAGACCCAAACCACAGAAATCAGCACCTCCTCATTGCAGCACAGTTGTTTAATCACGGACTGTATATTAAGAGAATAATCATTAGATCTGGTCCGTCAAAATGAGTTCTACCCTGAAGCTCTTGTGGGAGCTAGGAGGCCTTAAGCACTCTGTCTCTCACTTAGACACATCCACACAGCCACTGTTCCTTCACTAAAACACTTCTTTCCAGTACTGTGAGGAAGGCGCTGTGCAGTCACCATGGCCCTGTATCCGTCAAGATGCTAAGATCATCTCTATACCAGTCAGAGTTACTATCAGATCAGCACTGCTCCGTGTTTAAAGATGTGCAATGTGCAAACAATTATCATGAACATTTTGTTAGGCCCACTGCAGCTCTGAAGAAAGCTTTACCCACACGTTTTACAGCAGCCTGTGATGGTTATTTGGACCATATTGGCCCACTAAGTATGTAAATCTCAATGTTGAAACTTCTCATTACACCAAGTTCATTCCATTATGCAACATGAAAAACATCACATTCATGACAATTAGGAAGTTCTAGAGAACAGCTGTCAAGCTCATCGTAGTGTTTATAATTTTTTATAAAAATCTTGAATTTTAATATTGACACAAAATACAACTGGTCATTTCTTTGGGTTGAGAAAAATGCCTGCTCTGCAAGATCTTGTGCCCAAATAAAAGTTTGCCAGTCACTCCCACTCAGCAAAAGTAGGTAAAAGTTCAGCTCACAAATCACATCAATTCAATGTGCAGAGGTACTTCCTATTTCCCACTCCTTATGCACTGTTAGGATATGCTGGACTGCAGCAACCTAATGCACCTGGCGATGTGCATCACTGATGTCCTGCAACACAGCTGCACATGCTGGATGATAAACAATGCAATACTGCTATACTGCTAACACGGTGAGTGCCAATGTGCTGATTCTTACAAAGGGCACAACAGTACCACTCTCGTGCCCCTGGTCCACAACAAAAACACAAAACCATTGTATTACTACGAATACTTCCGACTTAGGTCAGGGACCATAGGTCCCTCGGGTCAAAATTACTGTAGCATTTAGTTTCATGGAAGGAAAAAAATGCAAAACATCACTCCTGCTGTTTATGAGTATAAATTATTTCCTACATGCATCAGACAGGAAAAAATAGAATCATTCTGACCCAATATCTGCCCTCTTCACAACAAATCAAAGTCATGGCATTTATAATATACAGATGCTTTCTATCTACCTTATCTTCCTTATTGCTAGATGAATTAATTCTATAATTTGCTTTTACAAGCAATTTATAATACATATGTTAATAGATATCAAATTCCTTTTTATAGCTATAAGTAGCCTATTTAAAGACATTAATGTGTACATGGCACAGTACCTGTAGGTGTTAACTACCAGCTAAGAAATCTTGGAATATGGATGTGTTCAGGTGTTTTTCAAATTGATTTCCATAAAGGTTTTACCAATTAACACTTACCAGTAAGGTTCTTAGATCCTGCCAGTCACTGGTCACTGTCACTGCCTAACTTCTAGTGACACTGCTTTCTTAATTCGAATTTCTTTAGCTATTGAGTCTTATACAACAGACCAACAAACAAAAAACCTAGAATTTGGATTGTTTTAAACTATTAAGACTGATAAGACAAAGGCAAATTAAATTATATATTTGGGGAGTTAACAGATTTAGTTCTGTGGTAGAGCATTTGTCTTGCAAGTGTAATGCCCTGAGTTTGGTCCCCAGCACTGGATATTTTAATAAGACACATTTATATGCTATGGTGTTTTTAAGATGACTTATAGAGCATCTACTAGAGAATATCACCATGCAAAAGACACAGCCCCTGCCCTCATGGGGCTTATGTGCTAGCATAAAAGACAGTAACAACTACAGTTTCCAATAAAGACAATGCCAATTTAAACTGAACACTAAATCTTAAAGGTTTACAAGAATGGTATCAGGGCCAAGGATATAACCCAAGTAATAGGCACCTGTTTAGGCTGATCACAGCACTGGGCTCAGTCCCCAGTACTCAAAACAAAAACCAACCCCAGCCGGGGAGGGGTTGGGGGGAGGAAACCACCAATTACAAATGCCAAGCAAATTTTACATAAAAATCAAGTCTTAAAAGAGAAAAAACAAGCTGTGGCTGTCCCTCATATATAACAGTGTGTACACTGGTAGAGTGGTCACTTTGGGTGGACTTTAATAATAATAAATTTCACTGTTAAGTCACAGGAATAAAGCCCTTTAGAGTCATACAAAACACAGTCTATTTCATGTGACAAAGATTACCTTGTTGAATAAATTACAACATAAAGTGCATACCTACTAACAAATGACTTTAAATCATGTATGTGGCCAATACCAGTTGGTTCATTCAGCTGGATTCTGACCCCTTCCTACTTGAAAAATCAGTGTATTTCTCATGCTATC
Source organism: Mesocricetus auratus (assembly GCF_017639785.1). Lineage (NCBI taxonomy): Eukaryota > Metazoa > Chordata > Mammalia > Rodentia > Cricetidae > Mesocricetus > Mesocricetus auratus. The sequence goes on from NW_024429185.1 coordinate 12,461,981, forward strand.
TTTTTTCTCTTTTTTTAGCTGATTCCATGTGGGATCTGGCTTATGGCAAGCAGAAACAACTTAAGTCTGAAAGGCAGAAAGGATGAGAGTAGCGGCCACGCTTCTGCAGTCGACTTTGTATAAGATGCAGAGACAGCAGATAGGTCTAGAGCAGCTGTAAATGAGATCTCAGTACCTCATCCTTAGCTTCATGAGGTTGAGGGGCAGAGGGCGGGGCACTGTTTTTTCTGGTATAACTGCAGAACAATGATACAGCTATCGAGATACTTGAGAAAGCAGTTAATATCCTGGGTTCTTTATACAAGAAGTCATCATACAACTGTCATCCCTGGAGGTTCAGCTTGTACTAGTAGCTCTTCCAAGGATTTCATAAATACCTACTGTATTCTTAAAAACTGTTCAGCTTGAACTATATTGCAGTTACAATAAATTCTTCAAGGCACTGTTTAAATGTAATATCTAGTTAAAAGAAAACTCTGAATGAAATTAAGACTAAGCACTATTCACACACTTTTGCAATGTAGGGGATAAAACTCGGGTTGTGACATGCTCAGAACATGCTCTGTCACATGTTCAGAGCTCAGCCCAGAATAAAGCAATATGTCAGTTACATAAACTTTTGGTGGCGAGCAGCAAAACTTCTGCTAGCTTCAGAAGTCACAGACGTGAGCGCTAGAAATCTGCAGTGTTGGCGTCACCACAACCCTACTCTGTAATGTGGCGTGGACAGGCAACAAAGAGATCAAAAGGAACTGAAGTGACACAGCTTCTTACTTGATGGCAGCAAACACATTGTCTCCATTTGGAATAATTATACAATTTTTCTTTGCTTCATTTGTACCAACATACACAGGAAGTTCATCAGGAGAATCCCTGTTTTAACAAAAGATAATAAAAATTTAGCTGCCCAGAATTTATGATCCAACAAGCAGAAAATTAAGTCTATAGACAAACTGTACCTGTAAAAAGCAGAATAAGCTTACTAGGTTTAAGCTCCAAGTATCTCCAGACTGTCTATGAAAAATCTTATATATCAGAACACAAAGCTAAGGTTCTTAGTACCTAATTATTTTCCTCAAATATAAAAGATGGTAAAGAAAGTCTATCAACAGAGTATTACAAATAATTGATGATCACCTTCATTTAGAGTTCATTAAGAAAAACAAGAAAAAGCAAAAGTCAGAAATAAACAGGGCATATTATTAAAAAAATTGAAGAATCTAACTCATGTATATAGCCAAACCTTTTATTTTGAAACTGAAGAAACCAGTATATTCTTGGCTAAGGTTCTAACAGCTGATTAATGTCAAAACCAAGAACAAAAATCCATCTGACCCCATTCCCAGCCCCACGAGTGTTCTGTACAGTACTTCTCTCTAGCCACGCCTCATTTTTCTTCTATTAATTCACTTCGACTTTATACCACAGTACTCCTGATACATGTAAGGTATTTCTCACATTACCGTATCTGCTAACAGTTTACCTATCTGCAGGCATTCCCTTAATTCTCACACTATTCCTATCAAATACATGCTATTATCTGTTCTTTCAAGAAAGGAAACAGGAGTCACAGAAAGCCCGTAGTCACCACTGACTGGCACACCCTCGATCAAGATAATAAATAGCAGGACCAATCTGGAAGTGCGTGGTTTAAGTCAACAGCTGGTTTACATTATCTTATTTGGGCTTCAAAGAAGCTCTTCTGATCCCAAAAGGACAAAACTTTATATTCAAAGAGAAAAAGAAATCAGGGAAGATTACTGCAAAGAGTTCACAGCCTAGGCAGGCTACCGAGGTGAAGGACAGCCAGAACAGCAGGCAGACCACAGAGCCACCAACAGGAGGAAAGGAGTCTTTCCTCGGGGATGCCAGTGAGGGCTGGAAGACTCTGATAGCAGAGCAGCCGTATTTGAGAGAGAGAAGATCCTTTACCTGAAATACCCCATGTGGTACTGAGTTTTACTATCTCCAATAACAATGGTCTGGAACTCAGGAGGGTCATAGTAAAACCTCCAGTGAAGATTACAGTTCAAGCCTGTGGATTTTGTCTTCATTTTATGTTTCCCAGCAAGGATATCATAGGGACCCACTAACCGAAGTCCAAGGCTTGTGGCAAGTGCATCTATAAGGAAAATAAGTTTACTCAGGCAACACTTTCTAGAGGCAAATAGGAGAAATGCCTTTCATCACTTTGATTTGTTCCCCCCCCCCTTTTTTTTTTGAGACAGGGTTTCTCTATGCAGCTCTTACAGAATTCACCATGTAGACCAGACTATCCTCAAACTCAGAGGTCCACCTAGCCCTGCGTCCTGATTCTAAATAATTCTTAAGCAAACTGTTTTAAAGAATGCTTTTAAAGTCTGTAAAAGTGTTTTTACTCAATGGAGGAATCAATTTAACAGAAACATGGCACTAAATTTAGGATTTCCCCATAAGCCTCCTACTGAACTAGCTTAGCATTTGAAACATCCCATCCCTCATGTAGCTCAAGCCAAGATGCTCTGAATTCTTTCGGGCCTAAGAGCCACACACGAACCTTGTCTCACTGCCGTCTGCTGTTAGCTACAAATACACAGATTATGGAGGAGACAACATAGACCAAGGATAGAAAAACACCTCCTTTCCTTCTCCTCAGCGGGCACTCCAGGCTCTTTTGACTTTTAGATAAACTGTGAACCATAACACTCAATGACTCCATCTGCTTTCACACATCACTGGGGCAGAAAACCACAGTGCTGAAGGCTGTGCTGATGGGCAACTGACAACTTCAGTACCTGCAGCTTCCTGGGAAGGATACACTCAAGCAGTAAACCCTCCATCTCTTAGTCAACAGACTTGAAGGAAATTCTTAGTTTGCCTAGTCCACAAGTTTGCAGAAGTAAAATGACAATATATGCTTGGGGTATCCTCAAACTGCTTGCCTTTGCCATGGGGTGACAGCAGCATATTATTAGCATTATGGTTTGAGTATGACCAAACCAAAAAAGTTCATGCACTGAAAGCATGGGTCCCCGCTGGTGACATTACTGAGAAGTGACTGGCCAGTAGGAGGTGAGGTCGGGCTGGAGGAAGTGGTCCATGACTTGAAGGGTTCCATCCTATCCTAGGATTCCTGCTCCCGAATGCTCTTTGCTTCCTGTCTGCCATGACATAGCACTTTCCTGACACATCCTTCTGGCATAACAGATCACAAATCCCAAAACAATGAAGTCAACTAACCAGGGTCAGAAACCTTTCAACCCATGACTCCAAATAACCCTGTCTTCCTGCGGGGCTGTTTTCTCAGGTCAGTGTCATTAAAATTGTTTCTTTGACAACATAGCTCTCATTACAAACCGTGGGAATGTTCCTTGGTCTTCTCTTTTTTTGATGTGATCTCACTGTACACAGAAACTCGTGAAACTCTCAAACCAGTGTCCTAATTGCCGAGACTGCAATAGGCACGCGTCACCATACCTGGCTGCAATCCCTTTTCTCTACTTGTTTCTGTCTTTCCTCCAGTGTCCCTAGCATCTCTTCCAGTCACAGAAGCAAAGACGCTGGAGGAACTCACCAGCTGGCTTTTCAGGATCAAGGTCTTCACAGAACTTCCAGAAGTGATAGAAATCTTCAGGCAGGGAAAGCTTATAAAGATCTTCTACTTCTTTTCGAAGGTCACTGGAGACATCGGCTTCACAGGATTTACTTTTCTTCACTTCAACTGTCTTCTCACACTGGAAATTGGCATATATAACTTTAGTTCTCCAAAAGAAACCTCAACAACTCTCCTCGCATACCAATTATCGCCTATAATTGGTTAGTTTCCATGAACTACAGACATTTTTCTAAAGATTTACGTGAATTAAGTGCATGTGTGTATGTCTGTGTTGGCTACCTGTATTAGAGTCCCTGGAGCTGGAGTTATATGATGCTGAGAGCTACCCAACATAACAGGAACTGAACCTTCGTCCTCGGTGAGACCAGTGCTTAGCTACTGAGCCATCTTTGGAGCTCCATTTTAGTACATGTTAAAAAAGTAATATTTATGAGTAAAATCTAAGAATTCTTTTATACAAAGTAGAAATAGCTTACATGGCGGTCAAGTAATACCCACACAGCATGTCTTTAAATAACCTTCTCCGTGATAGCAGAAACACAAGAAAAATTTTAAAAACTGTCAAAAAGTCATTACTCCATTATCAGCACTCAAGAAGACTGCCTGGGCAAAGCCAACATGGTATACACAGTGAAACCATCTTAAAAATCAAGCAAATAAAAAAAGGTACAATGGCACATATATACGAAGAAACCAGAATAGCCAATTACCTTGTATTCTAAACACAATCACTACGAACCTTCCATTTAAAACTGGAGGCTTCCTTTTAACACTCCAAACAAAATGAGGGGAGACATGGCAAAGTTAATGAGAATAAACTCTGAGCGAAAACCAACCACTTCTTTCAGAAAAAGCTTTGTAATGCCAAGACTTGCTATTCTTTGCATCTTCCAGCACCCGTGCAATGTAAGCATGCTAGGCTAGACATTACTACCAGAAAGCTGCCTCACTCCTGCCACGGTAACATGCTCAGTTCAGGTTAGCTGTCTCCGTTCTCTAAGTACCACCTTTTTCTTTTTGGGAACCTCGATCCTTCCCTAGAGCCTCTGGAGTATATTATTCCCATCACAGTCCTCCTTTCGACGCAGACCTGGCTGTGAACAGGGTAACTGCACATATAACCCTTCAGGGCTAGTGGCAGCAGGCGGGGCGGAGATTAGGGACAGTGCTCAACACTGCAACGCACAGAGTGCTGCACTCAACGTCAACTGTGCTAGAGTTGAGAACTTTCACCTAGGTGTTTCTGATAATTACGTTTTCTCAGAGGCCCAGGTCTACTAATGTATGTACACATCAAATGGCATGGAAGACTTGCTCACAATGGCACTGTCCTTAGAGGTTCAAATGCCAACCGACAGGAGAATGGACAGTTATAGGTCTTTCAAACAATGGAGAACACTAAAGAAACTAAAAGGAGTATAGTTAGACAACATGGGTCAATTATGAACCATTTGAAAGGAGTAGGTGAGGCCTTGTTAGAGGAACTGTGTCCCTGGGGGTGGGCTTTGAGGTTTCAAAAAGCCCATCCCAATCCTAGAGTCTCTCTCTTCCTGCTGCCTGTGATCCAGATGCAGAACTCAGCTGCTTCTCCAGCACCAACCACGTCTGCCTGCATCCCACCACGCATCCAGCCCTGACAATAATGGACTAAACCTCCGAAACTGTAAGCCAGCCCCAAGTAAATGTTTTCTTTTCTAAGAGTTGTTATGGTCATGGTGTCTCTTTACAGCAATAAAACAAGATGGACCACAATAGTTTTTTAAAGGAAACAACAAACTCTAAAAGAGGGCAAGGAAAACCTCAAAATTCAGGGTAATAGTTACAGTGACTGGAAGCAGCAGGAAGTTTAGGCAGAAAGGATAAGGAACCTGGATGGGTGGATGCAGAGATGTTTTATTTTCAAAGCCATTTTTTATTTACATTTATCAAATACAATATATTTTGGTCACATCACCCCTCCCCCCTCAACTAGACATGAGTTCCAAGGATTGAATTCAGGTCATCAGAATGGAGGCTAAGTGCTATTACTCACATCGGACCCTGTTTAAGACAGGGTAAACTGGTAGCCCAGGGTGGCCCGGAACTTGCAATGTAGCTGAGGATGACCCTGGACTTTTGATCCCATTGCCTCTGCCTGACAAGTGTTGGGAATGTGTGTGCCAACACTCGGACTTTTGAGTTGACTCCTTACTTAATTTCCAGCTGTCACCTGGGGCAAGCTACTTAATTGTGCTGTGTATGTCTCATCTAAAGGCACATGGTAGTACTTGTTTTCACAGTTTTTTTTCTTTAATAAGAAATAGCTCTATTTCAAAATAAAACAGTCCTGGCAGATAATTGACACTGGCTACTATTGCCTGTTAAAAACATTCCATCAGATCATCTCCATCTCATTTCCAGTTAAGCCAGTTATTCTGCCAAAGCAGCCCACTGTACCTTTAAGAGACCTCGGCTCTGCTGTAAACCAATAAGTTTCAGAATCCTCACATTCCTAACACGTAGAATTTGAGACAGCTGCTCATGTTGTGAGGAAACACGAGCCAGTGTGAAAATTGTAAGTACCGTCTGCTGACCGTTAAGCACTAACGACAGCCTCACCTTACCTAATCGGTTTAAAAATTCATCTAGAACAATTTTTGCTAAACTTTAGTTTTCCTGCTCAATTCCCCTTATTAGCTTTTGAATGCCCAGGGGACGCAGGAAATCATGTCAAAGTCCAGACCGGCCACTTCATCCCTCACAGTCCAATGTCAAAGGATCTCTCATTTTTCTTCTCTGCCATCAAGAAAGATTTTCAGGACAGAGTTGTCTTAAAGTGGTGGGGGGGGGCAGGAGGATCTCTGTGAGTTCGAGGCCGGTCTCAAGAGTTCCAGGGCAGCCAGGGCTACAAAACAGACCCTGTGTCAAGCAAACAAGCGTCGCCTTTCACAGCTCCAGGACTCGCTAAATGCAGCGTTAGGCCCAAGTTTGCGGTGAAAGGTACGCTCGCGTGGGGCCCTCCACATCTCCGTGTCCATCAGCTGATCGAGGGAATGGATGGGCGCCTGGTCGGTCGGCCAAACCGCTGCGCGGGAACTGCGCCCGGGGACGCCGGCTGGGGCGGGAGAGGAACGAGGAAAGAGTCCGCCGCGGTTCCCCGGGAGAGCGGCCCTCCCGGCCTAGCCAGGGCGCCGCCCAGCGCCGCCCGGAGCTCCGCCCCCGCCGCGCACGGCAGCCCCGCACCCAGCGCATCCCGCCTCACCTACCTGCGGCCCCGCCCCGCCCGACCTGCGCTTCCCGCCGCCGCCGCCGCCGACCATCCCGCAGCCGCAGCGTGACGGGCACCGCGTTCCCGCCGCTTCCGAGCGCCAACTACTGCTTCCGGGTTCAAAAGCCGCCAATCCGAGCAGCCGCTCAGCGGCGCCAATTTAGAGATCCGACCCCGCCCCCTGAGGCGGGACGTGGAGGGCGCAGGCCCCGCCCCCGAGGCGGACCCGGAGGGCGCAGGCCCCGCCCCCTGAGTGCTGGTCTGTCGTGTCCTGACCCATGAGACGCCTCTGGGGCGGCCCACTGTGCAGTACCCAGGCTTGATGCTCCAGACGTGATCGACTCTGGGTTCCTGGGCTCCAGACTTCGTCCTCGGGTGCACACGGCTGGCCAGGTGGCTGTGTGATGCCGCCTCGCTTCAGCGTCTTCTTCTGTTCATTTAAAGAATTGATCTTTTGCCTTCCATCCTTTTCCCTTCCCTGGTCCATCGTCAATCCCGCTCTTGTTATCTTCGAGAAGTAAATCAATCTTTTTTTTTCTTTCCTCTCTCGCTCTCCGTTTCTTTCCCTATTTCTTCCCATCTTTTCTCTTTCTCCTTCATTCTTAATACAATTTGGTGTTGTTTTTTTTTTTTCTTCTTCTTCTTCTTCTTTTTTACATCTCGGCTATGCTTAGTTGTAGGGCCTGAACCACCAGCATCAACAGCAGCGACATCCAGCCCCGGAGAGCTAGTTTAAAAGGCACAATCTCGGGTTGTACCCAGAGTTTAAAAATGAGAATCTGACTTTTAGAAATCATATGGTTTGAAAGACACACTGCTCCATCACCGTCCCAGCAACGCCCCATTCTTGAGATGGAGTCTGTACTTCGTTATTCATAATCTGCATACTCTCATTTTGTGGAACATGTCCTAAGTTTTAAAATTATTTTATTCTTAGTTATGTGTGCCCGTGGATGTGTGCACATGTGTGCAAGTGTCCACAGAAGCCAAAGCAGGCATCGGATTCTCCGGAGATGGAGTCACGAGAGGTTGTGAGACACCCGAAATGCATGTCCTGCAAGGGCAGTGTATTAGTCTTAACTGTGGAGCACTCCCTGACCAGCAGGAAAGACTACCACCAGACAAGGATTCTTCCCAAATCACGCTTTATTGGAGCCTCTTGGTTGAAGGGAGAGCAGGAAGCAAGGGACCCAGAACAAAGACTGCAGCTGCTTATATAGGAGCTGAGGCAGCGTGCAACTGTCCTATTGGTCGAGCAACCCTGGCAGCCACCTCAGGCTCCCTGATTGGCCCAGCAAGCTGAAGACACTGAGCATGCTCGAGCTGGTGATTCTGGTTATGACCCTATATGGAGTTGTTTACTCCAGCCCTGCAGGGGCCCAGTGCCATCTTGGAATGGCGGCCACAATTCATGGCTCCCTGCAGTTCCCCCTTCTTGTTTCCTTCAGGGCCAAGTCAGGTCTTATTCCCGATCAGGTCTTCACCTCATGATGTGTGGACCGATCAAGGGAGGCCAAAAACACCTCATAGCATTCCTTCTCCAGTGCAATGGGATCAAGCCCTTGGAGGTGCAAAGGCAATGCTACGAAGGGGCCAGCACGCCTTCCTCAGTGCAATGGGCAAATATCCCATGAGGGTGCAAAGGCCGTGCTTGGCTAGTGGCTCCTGAGAGCGGACAACCATACTTGGGGGGAGTTGCCTTTCTCAAGAGCAGCCAGTGCCTGCAGCACTACTGCCTTATCACGGGACACCTGAGTCCGCAGGCGGCAGGTCAACCAAAGGCACAGTATGCACCCTCCTATGCAGCATGCAAAAAAATCCCTACCCCCACCCACTCCTTGAACAGGGAGAAGGCAGAGGAGATCCAGGACTGTAGTCCCTTCTCCAAGCTGAGATCCACACGTGTTGAATTAATTAGGACTACAGCATGCCTGAGGTCTTCCAGGGTGGCATCAAAATCCTCAGACCAATTTCCTGCAAGATACAAGGACAAAGAGCGAGACAAATTGGCAGTCCTAGTAAAATTTTCATATTGAACACTGGTAATGCACAGGGCGTCCAACTTCTATTCGCAGCCCAATTGGGCCAACTGCCAAAGAATATCCACCTGCTCTTGTACCAAATCTATTCTTTGGTTGATCACCATTAATCCACCTTTAATATGAGCATCCATGGCGGTTTGTTTTTCTAGGGCTGAGGCCACAGCGGTGGACAACCAATTAAGTGTCTCGCCTGTTTGAATAGCAGTAGTCATGGCAATGGCCGCCGTAGTGGCAGAGACCGCTATGGCCGACATTGCGACCACCACCAAAGCCGTGACACCGAAGTCCCTCTTGTGACGAAATAACGTCATCGTACTAGGGGCCTCTACTGGCACAGGGACCCAACGAGGGACCTGTGCCACCAAGGCTCGAGTGTATTTAGCCGTGTTCCAGCATTGTGATAATGAGCAAGTCTCATTAGAGCAATTGGTAAAAGAAGAATTACTTAAAATAAACAAAAATGGTGGATGAAGGCATACTGGGGCAGCTTTATAAGAGGTAACGTTTACAACATCTTCCAACCTTTTGGTGCATCCTCCAGTACCATTAACTTGCATAAACCCCAGCACCATCCCTCTCCCTGCATTACTTGCTACCTCTCTTTCAGTCAGATTATACACACAACTAAACTTACTATATCCTGCCTCCCCCCTCTCCCAACAATACAAAAGGGGAGATATCTGAACAGCTACCATATACACCACAAAGTAACCATTTATCATAGGGAATCATAACATCCGCCTGCATAAAAAAACCCATGGTAAACGAGAACCTATGAGGGGCTGGTCCCCGCATATCAGGAGAAAAGGTGAATCTATGTGCGCTATCCGCCCAGGCGACCATGTGAGACTGACAGTCTGTCCAAGGCCAAAGTTCTCCTTCCTTAAGGGAGCCCCAGCAGTGTGGAGCAAGTCGTGGCTGGACAGGCAGAGACTCGCTTTCCGAAATATTGGGGAAGGACACAAAGGTGCCATTGAACCAAAGGGCCTTTTGGGGATAAGAATAATTGCTAAACTGAAAAGGGGACGACTGATTCCCTGGCCCAAATTGCCAATTCCTTCTCTCCTGGGAAACCAAAGTAAAGTCTTGATCCTGCTGGAACCATGCCAAACCCTGCTTTCTTAGAGCAATGCATGATCCCGGGTTTATTTCCAAAGTAAAACATAGGTAACCCTTTTCCATAAAACTTCTATTCTCCCCTAAGGGGGCCACATGCATATCAAGGGGTAACATGGGAAGACCCAACATTTTCTGACTGATAAAAAATCGTGGGGAAACAGCTGCATTATGCCTGACAGGAATCGGCTTGGGGAAGGCTGACAGAATCCCCCATCTCTGCTCTGCTCGACTCTGTATCATCTTCCACAGGATCGACAGCATCAATATCTTGACGAATGGCAGAATCATTTTCCTGAGCCTCGACGACTCTGGTCAGGCGACTCGGAACCCAATGAGGTGCTTCTTGCCCCTGTGGAAAAACACAAACAGCTCCTCTGGACCTCCGAATGACAGGGTCCGGGCCATACCATTTGTTATCCAGCACATTCTTCCACATCACATCCCCTACCCTATCCGGAGTGGGGTAGGTGTGTCGGTCAGCCGCTGTACGGCATTTGTCATCCATTATCAAGAAATTAAGAGTGAAAAGGGCCATGGCAATCCTGTTCCTAGGGGAGGCAGTCTCAGCCACTCCCCCTTTTTGTTTTTGTAAGAGTTCCTTGATGCTGCGATTAGCTCTCTCCACTATCCCCTGGCCTTGGGGATTATAAGGCAATCCAAAGGTGTGTGCAACCTGAAGCTGTGCACAAAAGACACGAAAGCCCTTGGAAGAGTAGGCAGAGCCGTTATCTGTCTTCAGACGGACTGGCTTGTCCCAAGCCACCCAAGCTTCCAGGCAGTGGGTTTTAACATGAGTGGACTTTTCCCCTGCCAGAGGGGTGGCAAAAATGACACCCGAATAGGTATCCACTGAGACATGAAGATATTTGACACGGCCAAATTCTAGAACATGAGTGACATCCATTTGCCACAAGGTATTTGGTCGTAGGCCTCGGGGGTTAACGCCTACATGAGGGGGATGAAAGAAGGTGATACAAGAAGAACAGGCTTTTACAATGCTTCGAGCATCATGTCTGGTCAAAGCAAACTTTTTCCGCAGGGTATCGGCGGGGACATGATACAGGTTATGAAAATCCCGAGCTTGCTGGATGGGATCTGCAACCACCATAGTCATCAATGCTCTGGTGGCTAAATCAGCTTGCTCATTGCCTTTAGCAGTAAAGCCAGGAAGCAAGGTATGTGCTCTAACATGGCCAACAAAAGGAATGGCTTCTTTGTAAAATACAGTGTTGAATCTGTAACAAGATATTTGAGACGGGGCTTGCCTGACGAACTGAGGCAGCCACCTCAAGGGAGGAAACCGCATTAACCACGTACTGGGAATCTGAAAACAAATTAAAGGGCTCAGGGAATTTCTTGAAAACTTCAAGTACCACCAAGCATTCAGTTGCTTGGGGTGTATCAGGTTGAAAAGAAAAAACCTGAGGCGGCTGGTGTCCCACAACCATCGCCCCTTTTCCTGTTTTTGACCCATCAGTAAATATAGTCACGACACCGACCAGGGAACGGGTGAAGTGACCTTGGGAAAATAGACCAGATTATCATCCACAAAACTTAACAATGGATGTTTTGGAAAGTGATTATCTATAATATTAGAAAAGGAGCAGAGTAGAACTGCCCAATCATCCACAGTGGCGGCCAAAACTTCTACCTGATCTTTGGTATAAGGAATGATTAGCTTATCCGGCATTTTTGCAAAAGATGTTAAGCAAAATTTTATGCCAATCATGGCCTGAAGGGCTACTAGGGCAGGATAATAATTAAGGGTCTGCATTCCCACCGAATTGCCATGTAGCCACCAGAGGGGCCCATCCTGCCATAACACACCAGTGGGAGAATGTCTTGTCTTTAGGATGCATAAAGAAATGGGAAGAGATGGATCATATCTATTAAGCTGTGCCCGGGACAGTGCCTCCTCCACCAAGCGTAAGGAACGCTTTGCTGCAGGAGTCAAGGCCCGTGGGGAGGTTACATCAGGATTGCCCTCTAATATGGAAAATAGGGGCAATAATTCAGATCTAGGGAGATGAAGATAACCCCTAACCCAATTGATATCCCCCAGCAACTGCTGGAAGTCGTTGAGTGTCGTCAGATGTTGAGTCCGAATAAGGACCTTCTGGGGGCGAATAGTATCTGGCTGAATTATCATCCCTAGGAATTTAGCTGTGGTCGAACGCTGTACCTTTTCAGGAGCTATAACCAGGCCCCGAGCCTCCAGTGTAGAAACTGTCCTTTGAAAGGCATCCTCAAGATTTTGTAGGGAACGGGCTGCCAACAGGATGTCATCCATATAATGAATAATACGCACATCAGGATATTGCTGCCGCACAGCCAACAAGGCAGCATCCACAAACAGTTGGCACATTGTAGGACTATTAGCCATCCCCTGTGGGAGGACCCGCCATTGAAAACGGGCACCGGGTTGTTCATGATTAATGGAAGGTATGGTAAAAGGAAACCACTCCCTGACTTGCTTACACAGGGGGATCGAGAAGAAACAAACTTTAATATCCAAAATCATCACAGGCCAATTTCTCAGTAGAGCAGAAAGTAATGGGAGACCTCTTTGCGTAGGCCCCATGATCTGCATTTGGTTGTTAACAGCTCTCAAGTCATGGAGCAATCGCCATTTTCTAGATGGTTTCTTAATGACAAAAATTGGTGTATTCCATGGCGAAACAGAGGGCTCAATATGGTCCAAGTGAAGCTGTTCCTGGACAAGCTGTTTAACGGCTTCTAATTTCTCTTGAGAAAGGGGCCACTGGGGTACCCACACCGCCTTTTGAGTTGCCTAAGGTATGGGGAGAGACTGAACATCAGAAGCCGATGAGTCAGTGGCCCCTAAGAAAAACCCAGCCCTTTCCGGTCTGTCTTCACAGACGGGATGATGGGCTGAGATATACCCTGAAGATTTTTTCCTAGCCCCTTAGTGGGGACGAATCCCTGTTTTGACATCATGTTTTTACTTTCCTCTGAGAACTCATTTGTCAACCGCAGCTGTAACTGCTGTTGGATGTCTCTGCCCCAAAGATTAATGGGGAGGTCAATTACAAAAGGTTGAACTCTGCCCTGTTGGTCCTCCATCTTCCAGACCAGCTCTTTCGAGCTTATACAGGGCGTGTGTGCATAGCCCAAGCCCTGTAGGGATTGGGCCGAGCGTTGGAGGGGCCATTTTTTTGGCCATTCTTTAATTCTAATAGTACTCCTGTCAGCGCCCGTGTCAACTAGGCCATAAAAGGGCCTCCCTTCAATGATTAATTGTAATACAGGTTTGTCATCAAGAGCCATAGACAAACAAGCCAGATCAACTCCTGTAGAGCCTAGGCCTCCCTTTTCTCTGGTCCCTTTTCTTGAGGGAAACATCCCATGGGACGAGGGCAGGAGCAGGAGCTGAGCAATGTGATCTCCAGGAGCTATTGAAATAACCCCTGACAGGGAATGACAAAGAAGCTTAATCTCCCCAGTATAATCCGGGTCGATTACTCCCAGGAAAATCATAAGCCCTTTCATTGTTGACGAAGAACGTCCCAAAACTATCCCCACTTGGCCCTCTGGCAATGGACCCGACATGTCTGACGTCAAAATCTGAACCCCCATCTCAGGCGTTAATACCAATCCGGAGGTGGCACAGAGGTCCAGCCCTGCGGAGCTGCTAGTTGCTCGCCGGGCGACTGACTTGGCCCCATCAATTGGGGAGTCTGTGTTGACATAGGGGTCTGAAATGCCCCAAATATTTTTGGGCCCTGGGGACGGGGGCCCCTCACCCCGTTTTTTTGACCCGGTTGTATCTGGTGGAAGAATGGGGTGGCCATTTATGTCCTTAGTGGAGTGACACTCATTTGCCCAATGTTTGCCTTTCTTACAGCGTGGACAAGTCCCAGGCATGCGCGAACCTGTCGATGCAGGTTGCCCAGTTGAGACGGTGCCATTAGGGCAATTTCTTTTTAAATGTCCTGGCTGACCACATCGGAAGCAGCCTTTTCCTTTGGAATCACGAGCGGCTTTAGTGACAGAAAGCACAGCCGCAGCAAGGCCAGCGTTAGTCAGGGGGCCCCCCTACCTCCTGGCAAGCTTTGATCCAAGCATCTAAATTCTTATGTCTGACCGGGGCTATGGCCCTTTGGCACTCTTTTGTGGTTTGTTCAAAGATAATTTGTTGTACAAAAGGCATGGTGTATTCAGCACCACCTATTGTCTTATCTGCTACCTCAAGTAGCCTGGCTACAAAATCTGCAAAAGGTCCCGCGGGGCCCTGAATGATCTTTGTCAAGTTACCAGCCACTTCCCCTTTATTGGGGAGTGCTCTCCAGGCCCGATAATGAATTTCATTTATTTGTTGATAAACATCCATGGGGAGGCCAACCTGATTGCCCAAATATCGTCCAAGGCCCAGGAGCATGTCTGCTGTCCATTCTGGGTGCCCATTTTGAATATTTATTCTAGCCTGTGTCTGGGCATTATCAGCGGCCAGGGACTTAAAGTCCAAGAATTGGCCCTTAGTCAGGCACGCTCTGCCCAACTCAATCCAATCTGTGGGCGTCAGCGGTGAGACGCAGATTCTGCGCAAAAGGGCAATCGAGTAATCTGCTGTAGCCCCAAAGTCTTTCACCGCCGCGACTAAATCTTTCAATTGCTTATAGGGGACGGGCTCATATCTCCTCTCCTGAGTCATTAGATCCTCCAGCACCGGAAATGCTGAGGCTAAACGGGCCCAGGTGCTCTGGCTAATGTAATGGCAGCCTCCCCGCACTCCAAAATGCAAAGGAGCAGCCTTTATCGGTGGTGCGGAGGGCGCAACCCGTGGTGGGTCAGGTGGACGAGGTGTTGGATTTTTTATGCCATATGAGGGGTTGTGGGCAGGAGAATGTACTCCTGGCCATTCCCATTCCTCCTCTCGATACCTTGCCGCTTCCTCTTCCAATTCCTCCTCCTCATCATGACTAAGTTCATCATCTGACAACTCTAGATTAGAAAATTCTCTCAAGACCGGGTAAAGTCGGCCTGTCTCCTCCCCTGGCCTGGGGAGGGGCTGTTCTTCTTTCTTTTTATCTAATTTCTCCTTCTCATCTTTGCATATGATTATTTGCTTTTCCTTCTTCTTTTCTATTTTTTTCTTAGGCCTATCCAAGTTTCCCTCTTGTATGTCTGATTCTGAAAAACTATCCTGGTGTGCTATCAATGCTTTTCGTCCTTCCCTAATGATTTCTGTATTGGTTCCCTCTCTGAGACAGTCACGCGCAAGGCCCCAGAAAGGAATCGTGCCCCTTTTTAGTTTTCTTTCTCTCTCTGCTGTTTCAAGGTCGAGCCCTAGCTTTTCCCAGGCAAAGTAAGATCCCCTGAGACTGCGAACCATGGAGCTGATTTATCTATATCTGTCAGCAAGGTGGCGATTGTCCGCCTAGACACCTTTAAATCACGTTGTTTAAGTAAGGCCTGTACGGGGCCTATCATGTCCACCATCTCTCGACCAGCGCCCTGTACGTTACCCATGGCACGTCAAGTTGCCGCTTTATCTACAGCGGACTTATCTGGCGTTTTCGAAAGGCTGCGTAAATTATGATAGACTCTAATCTGGATTTGGTTCGTCCCAAAGGCTGTTTTATCTACAACAGGCTTACTTTCGGGTTTAAGAATGCCTGCAGCAGCACAGGCACTCTTGCTCAGGCCTATGACAGCGCAACCAAAAACAGCAAAAGAGCACAACAACTACCATCAACACAAAAACCAGACAGAACACCAAAGGATCAATCCCCCCAATCAGCATACTTGGAGAAAACTTGCTTACCGACGTCGCCGCTCCGCGTGTTGGGTTCTGAATCCTCTGTGGTCCCTTGCTCGGTACCAAAAGGAGTCCCAGCATCCCGGGTTTCGGCACCAGTTGTGGAGCACTCCCTGACCAGCAGGAAAGACTACCACCAGACAAGGATTCTTCCCAAATCACGCTTTATTGGAGCCTCTTGGTTGAAGGGAGAGCAGGAAGCAAGGGACCCAGAACAAAGACTGCAGCTGCTTATATAGGAGCTGAGGCAGCGTGCAACTGTCCTATTGGTCGAGCAACCCTGGCAGCCACCTCAGGCTCCCTGATTGGCCCAGCAAGCTGAAGACACTGCGTATGCTCGAGCTGGTGATTCTGGTTATGACCCTATATGGAGTTGTTTACTCCAGCCCTGCAGGGGCCCAGTGCCATCTTGGAATGGCGGCCACAACTCATGGCTCCCTGCACTTAACCATGGAGCCGCCTCTCTAGCCCTTAGCCTCAGGTTTTGAGGAGCTGGTCAAGCCAGGTGCATAGCTGCTTCCGAGTCTGTAACTGAGGCAGGAATGAAAGAAAGGGAAAAGTAAAAACATCAAAGCGATAGCAGTCCCTCCGTGATCCTGCCCGATCCTCCCATCTGGTACATGTTTCTCACTTACTTAAAGAATTTCAACACGCCTAACAAAACTTGAAAAGACTACTCAAGACTATGATAATATAATCTTTTCAAGTGATTGTACTCCCTTTTCTGAGAGCTATTGAAACAGGAGTATAGAAACAGCTAATAAACCATGCTTACGACCAGAATGTTTGTATTTGACCCATATGACCTCTGATATTGACCTTATCTCATTCATAAACCTGAGCAGTGCATCTCTTAAAATACCTTGTAATTTCTTTTACAAAACGAGGTTCTCTAAGATTAGAAAATTAAATAAATCAACTCCTTTAGCATTTAATTTTAAAACTTTAGTCTTTGAGAGTGTTTATACATCTTTTGAACAATGTAATTTCAAGAGCTACATATAAAATTTAGATTTTTAAAAGACATTAACGTGTGTCTCTTATTGCCTTGCTTAGTTTTATTTTTTGTTATTTCATTTTGTTTTGACATCTTGACACAAGCTAGGGTCATCTGGGAAGAGGCACCTCAATTGGGACAACACCCCTGTCAGAATGCCTGTGGGTAAGTCTGGGAGGCATTTCCTTGATTAATGATTGATGTAGGAGCACCCTGCACACTGAGGGCACTGCCATTCCTGGGCAGGTGGCCCTAGGTCCTATAAGAAAGCAAGCTGAGCTGGGCAGTGGTGGCACACACCTTTAATCCCAGCACTTGGGAGGCAGAGGCAGGCGGATCGCTGTGAGTTTGAGGCAAGGCTGGACCGACAGCCTCCAAAACAATACAGAGAAACCCTGTCTCATAAAAACAAAAAAACAAAAGAAAGCAAGCTGAGCCAGGCATGAGAGCAAGTCAATAAGCATCACTCCTCCGAGGTCCCTGCTTCAGTAACTGCCTCCAAGTTTCCGCATGAGCTCCTGCCCTGACTTCCCTTCATGGTGGACTGTGGGCTGTAAGATAACATAAACGCTTTCCTTCTCAAGCTGCTTTGGGTCATGGCGTTTATTACAGCAATTGAAAGCAAACTGATGCTCTTACCAATGGCCCTTTCGTTTCTCTGTGTGTGTATGCTCCTTTCTTAATGAGCCCCAGCTTTGCTTCATACTGACTTGTCCTGAAATTCCTTTCTACAGTATTGGTCAAGAGCCCAACTGTCCCCCAGTAAAGGTCTCTGGGAGGAAGTGTTGTGGAATACTATTTTAACTAGCCAAAGGTGTGTACATTTGTTTATGCTGCAAAGATGAGCTACATTTTCTGTGCTGCTTTGTTTAATTATAAAAAGATGTGTTGCTCTTACACCTTGCCTGCCTAAGGCACCTGATTGGTCTAGTAAAAAGCTGAATGGCCAAGGGCTAGGCAGGAGAGGGATAGGCAGGGCTGGTGGGCAGAGAGAATAAGTACAAAGAGAAATCTACTCTTGAGAGGAAGGAGGAGGGAACAAGGGAGAAAGAGAAGGACATGCCCCAGGCCAGAAGCCAGGCAGCCACCAAGCCAGCCAGACTTGAGAAACAGGAAAGTAGGACATACAGAAAGAAAGGTAAAAATCCCCAAGGCAAAACCTAAAGAGGACTAAGTTAAGTTATAAAAACCAACGAGCCTAAGCTAAGGCCCAGCATTTGTAATTAGTAGTAAGTCTCCATGTCATGATTTGGGAGCTGGCTGGTGGCCTGAAAGAAAAAGCCTGCTAACAAGGAAGTACTTGGACTGCACAACCAGCAGCATGGAGCTGTGTCTCCTGATGCCAGTGATACACTTATTTAAACAACAGCTTCTTAGATGAAAATAACAAGCATTAAGAATACTGAAGCTTAAAGATTATAGCATTTTAGTTGCTAATACTCTTGACAAACAATCGTATACCACTGATTTGTTTTGTTTAGGTTATTAACTTCTTTATATGTAACCCACCTGTTGTCTGTTTTGCCTCAAAAAAATTTCAGGTCCTCTTTCAATTCTAATTTCAGTGTTCTAATTATAATGTGTTTTGACTGTAATTTTTTTTCTCACTTCTTTTGAGCCTTGAACGGGTTGACTCTATACAGGTTTATAATACATGTTCCTTAGTTCTGGGATCCTGCCATGACTTATTTGATAATTTCTTCTAACCTCCCATCACTAAATTGCTACCTTTTCAGAAATTAGACATTTATATTTGTATATGTGTCTGATTTTTTCTTATCTTCCCTATTTCTATTTTTCTTCATCTTTTGCTCTTCTTCCTATGTGAGACACCTCTTTTTTAAATTATTTATTTTTAATATAATTCTTTACTGATTCTTTGGGAATTTCACATAATGTACCCCAATCCTGCTCGCCTCCAAGTCCCTCCATATTTACCCCTCAACCCTGTAGCATACCCTCCCAAGAACCCCTCCAAATTAACTAAAAACAAAACAAACAAAACCCACCTCACTCCTTCATGTTTCCAACATCTCTTCATTCTCCTAATGACATCAGGAGATGCTGGTGTGTCATGTAGTATTCTTTTGTCCAATCAGCCCTACCCGCAACATGTTCATTGCAACTAGCCATTGGTCTGGTTCAAGGCCTCTGGCACACCATCATCCCTGGGTCCTCACTGAAACTCCTCTTAGATATACTGCTGTTGTCCCAAGTCGTGGAGATCCTGCGGTTGTTCATTCTTCAGGACCAGTCCCTTCACACAGGCCATAGCAGGTCACAGAAGGAGTAGATGTTAGGGTGGCCCAACCCAAGGCCCAGGATGCAGGTCTGAGTGGTAGCTGAGCTGGTCTGTCTGGGCCACTGGGACTGCCCCCCCTCAGGCAAGGTGCAGAGCCAGCTTTCCTATGCCTTGCCATCAGGGCCAGTTCTCCCCCACCTACGGTGAGGGTTGGGCCATCTCTCCCCAGTGTTGTGGGGCAGGTGGCTCTCTTGCTGCAATGTCCAGTAAGGGGCAGGGCCAGCTTTCCCAGGGCCAGTGAAAAGTAGGCCCAGAGGCCTCAGCCAGCCCTCTGATTTCATCATGCATTGTTCCTGTGGCCCCTGAGGTGACATGTGTTAAGAGAAGCTTTTTCCTTTGCTAGCCGCTTTGGTTTATCCCCCGCCAGTCACCTGGGCTCTGCCGCGCCAGCCTGGTTCTAGATCCGCATGAGTCCCAAATAAACACACAGGAGGCTATATTAATTACGAAGCTGTTGGCCTTGTTTGTCTCTTACTGGCTAGCTCTGCCTTAAGTAATTACCCCATAATTGTTAATCTAAGTATGTTTCTTACCGGGGGAGGTTCCAGGCTTCCTACCCCAATGGCGGTTACATCTCGACCTCTCTTGTGTTTCCCCTTCCCAGAATCCTCCTCGACTCCTAGCCCCACCTATCTAGATTCCTATTGGCCAGACAGTGCTTTATTAGCATAAGACTTCCCCAACAACATGTGCTGTGTAAATCAACACAGACAGCGGCTGCAGCAGGACCACAGACCCAGACATGGCTCTTGGCAGCAACCGGCAACCCACAGATATTTATCCTTTGTCTATCATTCATCTGTTCCTCCATTCAGTTCGCAAGATGGCTGAGAAGTCCCACAAATCGTTTTCTCCAAGTTGGGAACCCTGAACATCAGGGTACTAGTGCTGAGGAGTGTAGTTCCAGACTGGAGGAATGACAACTAGGGTCACCGAGCACAGGAGAAGATGGATGACAAAGCTCTAGAATTCTGGTAGGGGCTATGGGGAGGGAATGGAGTCGGGGAGAGGAAGAGGAAGAGGAGGAAGAAGGAAAAGGAGGAGAAGATGATGACAGGAGGAGGTTGAGTAGGGTAAGAGTGAATCCTCTCTTCCTCTTTTCATTTCATTCAGACCCTGAATGGACTAGATGATACCCCCACTCACATCTCTCCACACCTCTGAGGATAGTAGATTTCATTCTGTATTTTTACATGCTTTAGAGTAGATATTGTCATTAGGGATGATCCTCATGAACTTCTTCTATGTTACATAAATTTTCCATCATGATGACATCAATACCCAAGAGAAACAACATGAGAGAGGTAAGCAGATTTCTCTTGGCTCATGTTTTCAGTTCATGATCACTTGGCTGTGTGTTTCTGAGTCCATAGTGAAGTAATATGTCATGGTGGATGACTGGAGTGGGAGATCGTTCCTTGCCTCATGGCAGCCTAGAAAAAGATGGACCAAAAGGGGAGGAGTCTAGAGCATGATGGACTCTTCACAGGCATTTTCCCCAGGGACACACTTCCTCAAGCTTTCCCAATTTCCCAGTTTCCACCAGCTCCCAATAATGCCCATTGAAATTGAATTCACCAAGAGATTAATCCGATTAGGTCAATCTTCGGTATCCAATCATCTCCAATGATTACCCCCAGAGGTGTGCTCTATTAATCTCCCAGGCATCCTCAGTCAATCTATTTCTGTTTTTAAAATTCTGCATATGAAAGTAAGAGTACTAATTGGTGATTGCCAGGATCTCTGATGTCTTAAAAGAAATGTACACCAAGTTAAATTGAGTGGCTCAAGGCTGCAACCCCAGTTACTCAGGAGGCCAAAGCTGAGGCTTGCAAGTTCAAAGTCTTCCTGGAATACAGAGTGAGTTCAAGGTCAGTCTGTGCAACTTAAAACTAAGAAGGTGAAAAGGGGCTGGGGGATATAGCTCAGGCTAAAGTGCTGGCCTAGCCTGTGCAAAGTGCTAGTAAAAATTCTTATGAATGCTTTAAAGGAATGATTCTAATATACCTCCAATTTTAAACTCTGATTAAAGAGAAAAATTTTAGAGGACAATTTCTTTCTGACCTTTGGTGGGCTCAAAACCGTTTGTGCCATATTTAGTCTCTTAAATAAGCGTTTGTTTGAGGAGTCGTTGAAAACTAAAGGCAAGAAGAGAGCTTGCCACTTAGAATTCTAGGTGCTGTTGAGCACCCTCCTCTCAGCATCCACAGGGATTCCGGACAAGATGGCCCTTGGCTTGGCACCTGTGTAAGGGACGACAATGCCCTTCATGAGCTCTGGGTGGTAGAAATCTTCAATCTGGAAACCAGGAGTGAAATGAATCCCTGTGACGGAGTCCATTGTCCATCTGTAAATGATGACACTGGTACGGAGAAAGCCTGGGAGGTGGAGGCTGGGCATTCAGATTCCCAGCCCGCCTCATAAAGCAGGGCTCCTTTGAAGGCTTGTTGGCAGTGAGGATCATGGAAAGGCTGGTGATTGCACTGATTCCAGAGGAAACTGAACTTTGTGGACAGTGAATTTTTGCTATATTACCACATTAAAACTCAGCAAAAATGTCACACAGGGTGGATCCCAGGTGGGTGGACTCTAAAGGCTGCATTAACCTTTGACCCCCACATTCTGATCTATTCTGTGACCACTTGGCCCTGAAAAATTACTCAACTGTATAATGAGCAAAGTGTTCTGTTCCACTTTGCTTAAACCAGATCAATAGCTCTGGCATCATGTAGCCTTAAGTTAGCACCAGCTAGATGGTCCAGTCATCTTTAAAGGGTGTCAAATATCACTCAGCCTTCATATTTATAGTGGACAAAAAGCATAACCAATTCACTGATTCATTATCTTAAACTACAGTGTTTTATGTGTATGCATGAGTGTGTGTGTGTGTGTGTGTGTGTGTGTGTGTGTGTGTGTGTGAGAAAAGAGAGAGAGGTGGGTTGATGGGGGAAGTCCTGTGTATATGTCAATAAAGCACTGTTGGCCAATAGGGAACCAAGATAGATGGGACTAGGAGTCCAGGAGGACTCTGGGAAGGAGAAACACAGGAAGTCGAGATGTTTTGTCATGATCCCCATGGTATGAACAGCGCCCCCTTCCAGCACGAAGCAGTTTGGAATGAGCGACATCCTAATTCCCATCTTGTTTATAAATCTTTGTTTTCATTTAAATGGGGTTGTTTATAATTGGCTAATGATCACAGCCAATCTCTTTTTAATGGTAAAAAGGGGGAATTTGTGGTATGGGTATGGTTTTTCATTTATTGATACAAATTCAAGGTCAATTTTGTGATGCGTATATTTCTCCTCTTGATTAAGTATTGTGTTTATACTAATCTTTTAAAACATAATGCATAATTAAATACAGATTACAGATAGTTACTTATAATAGTCAGAACTTATAGTTAGGTAAGTTAGGTTTTCTAGATATACAGAAATATATTTGAGATAGATAGTCTTCAAACCTTTCAAAGACCTTCAGAAAATGACATTTAAAATGGTTTAGAGTTTTTCTTGACAATGAGAAATATCTGCTCCTGCAGCACCAATTACCTCTGAGAGGAAGATGGGCATCGAAGAAATTCGTTATGGAGTTTGATTTCAACATGGCAAGATTAGCCATTTGGGCAAGAAATTGCTCTTGCCTAGACTGTTTGACTGTTGCTATATAAACTGGATATGCAGGACCCACAGGAAAGTGACTGCTGAACTCAAAGAGTCCTACAGGGTTCCTGCTTCATGGAAGCAGTCTACGAGACTTTCTGCAGGACACAGAAAAAATGACTGACAGACTGCCAATGCAGATGGATAGTTTGAAATTTCCTGCTTTGCTGAGAAATCTCCTGGACACATTGTGGCCTATGGGCTGAAGATGGATGCCCCGACATTACAGAGAAACTCAGGTGACTGTCCAGGCAGTAAGATGTCTCTGTCAATCTTAGTGTTTATGTATTATCCTTCTGTGGTCTTTGATGGAGTTGAAGGCAGATAGTTATAATTATAGTTTTCCTTAGTTATGGTAAGAGATAAGCTACATATAGGACTTTGGACTCACAAGAATGGGATAGATGATATTTTCTTTAAATCTTGCTAAATGTTGATAGACAAAATGTAACTGTGTTCTTACTTGATAACTGTTCTGTTATATATAATTTCACTATGTTAAAGTTAAGACCTTTCTTTTTGTTTAGACAGAAAAGAGGAGATGATGGGGGAAGTCCTGTGTATATGTCATAAAGCACTGTTGGCCAATAGGGAACCAAGATAGGTGGGACTAGGAGTCCAGGAGGATTCTGGGAAGGAGAAACACAAGAGAGTCAAGATGTAATGTCATGGAGGTAGGAAGCCCGGAACTATTCTCCGGTAAAAGAAATACTTAGATTAACAATTATGGGGTAATTACTTAAGTCAGCGCTAACCAGTAAGAAACAAGCAAAGGCCAACAACTTCATAATTAATACAGCGTCTTGTGTGTTATTTGGGGACTACAATGCGGCAGAGCCCAGGTGGCTGGCGGGTGATAAACCAAAGTGGCTAGCAAAGAAAAAGCTTCTCTCAAAGAAAAAGCTTCCCTTAACAGTAGGGACTCAGGTATTTTGTTAACTCTGCCCCTTGACGACCAGGCACGCACAGTGACGCGGCTATGTCATCACTATGTCACTCGTTGCGGGACTCAGTGCACTGTCCCCTTTATCACTCAACCCCGCCCTCTCCCTCTCTCAGCTCTGCACGGGTTGGTGACCTCCCACCCGCCTTTCCTTTCCTGTCCACCAATAAAACTCCAGGTGGGAATCATTGAGTCACGGTCTGTGTCTCGTTACTGGGTAAACCTAGACATTTTAACAACATCAATAGACATGCTATCTGTCACTAAACTGCCATGAACACACACCATCACCAAAGCTAGAAAATGCAAGGAAGACAATGATATTTGGCGATGTGTAAATAAAAGAGCGCTTGTTATTTTCTCTACTCCAAAGAGTTAAGTGCACTGCCATGTAGACATGTCCTAAGATGAGTCCATGATTATGTTAACACACACTGTAAAGACTTAATTGACTTTGTACTTCTAGAATAAGGGAATGATGAACTGAACAGAGAACACTTGGCTTTATAGAAAAGGGGTGAAATAGAAATGAGATACCCCAAAATGATTAATTTCTCCCAAAATTACTTTCCTTATAGGGTTAGAGCAAAGGAGCACTTTTTTTCTCTCAATATATGTTTTTATTTAAATTAGAAACATGAATGCTTCGCCTGTCAATCCCTCCTGCCTGGTCTCTCCACCAGCCCACCTTCCCAGCCCCCAGTCCAATCCCTACATCATTCCCCAGGGAGGGTGAGGCTCTCCTTGGGGGGATCTCCAGAGTCTGTCATTTCATCCAGGGCAGGACCTAGGCCCTTCCCCATGTGTCCAGGCTGAAAGAGCATCCCTCCATGTGGAATGGGTTCCCAAAGTTCATTTGTACGCCATGGTAAACACTGATCTACTACCCCAGACCCCAGAGATTTCTGAGGCCTCCTCACTGACACTGCATTTGTGGAATCTGGATCAGTCCCCTCTGGCCCCTCAGCCATCAGTTTGGGGTTCAAGAGCTCCCCCTTGTCCGGTCAGCTGTCTTAATGGGTTTCACCAGCACAGTCTTGACCCCTTTGCTCATCACTTCTCAATCTCTGTTCCTGGATTCCAGGGGTTCAGTTCAGTGGTTAGCTGTGGGTATCTGTCTCTGCTTTCATCTGACACAGGGTGAAGGTTCTAGGATGGCATATAAAATACTCATCAACCTTACTATCAAGGAGGGGCATTTAATGTAGTCTCTCCACTATTGCTTAGTTTGCCAGTTGGGGTCATCCTTATAGATCTCTGGAAATCTCACTAGTGTCAGCTCTCTTCTCAAACCTATAATGACTCCCTCTATTATGGTATCTCTCATCCTTACCCTGACTCAACCTTCCTGCTCCCCCATGTCTTCTTCTCCCCTCCTCTTATCCCCTTCTCTTTTCCCTGGTTCCCCCCCCACCCATGGTCCCAATCTGCTCAGGAGGTCTTGCCTCATTCCACTTCTCTGGGGTATCATGCATCTCTCTTGGGAACCTCCCTGTTTCCGAGACTCACTGGCACTGGGATTGTAGGCTGACGCTCAAAGGGCACTTTTTATTGCTATAGCCATAGAAGACTGGAATCTCAGGATTTAAAGTTGTTCTCATTTCAGGTTCAATTTAAGCGGGTGGAATAGGAGTGACTCCATTCTAGTCTGTTTTGCTGGGCCTTAGAGCAGGAAACTGGTTCCAAATAATGACCCCACCAAGTCTTTGCTCACCACTACAGATGGCAGAAAAATAAAATGGGTGCTCCCCTATGTCATTTGTGCTCCCCTCTTTCAGCTTGTAATCAAAAGATTAGGATTTAAACATGCGCTGAAAAAGATATTGTCAAACTTGGTCTCTAGACCCTTCATCATTATGTGCTCAAAAACCTTGCTGTAAAACACACTCTCTTGTCAGGGACCTCTGCCATAAGCCAGCCATAGCATTGCCACGTCTTCTCCATGAGGAGGGGGTGATAATGCTTCAGCTAGATTGTGACGGAGGTCCCTGCCACTCTCCAGAAAAGCAATGGCAGTGCAGATGGACATACACTCACACGCTCAATGTCTCATTTCCGCATTGACCTTTTCATTCAAGAAAGACGATGAATCCCCATCAGTTTGTGAGGGCATTACTATAAATCACCCAACATAGCAATAAATAACAATGTCATTTTTTCTTAAATAAAAGGTCGTCCTTGTGGCTAAATGGCAGTTTAAAGCACACTTCCAAAGATGCCACTGAGAACTGGGAGTGATCCTCATTCTTTAATCATATAGTTTTTCTATTATTTTGACAGATCAATCCTTCAGGCCATCCCATATTTTACTTCTTGTAATTGACTACTTTTTCTCATGTATCATGTTTGTTGAGCTTTCCTCCCTCGCCAAAAGATGAAATGAAAGCCATTTCTCTTCCAGGGACTTTTTCTTTTTATGTGTCTGTGTAAATAAATGCTTGCATATATATTTATGTGCACCATGTGTATTTCTGGTGCCCTTGTCAGTCAGAAGAGGACATCAGATCCCCTGGAAGGCACCCTTGGGTGCTGGGGAACCAAACCTGGGTCCTCTGCAAGAGTCAACCCCTGGGCTGTCTTTCCATCCCCACTTCTAGAGAGTTTTGATTGGTATTTTATCCATCTGAATTGTGAAAAAGGAGAGCGCTCCAGGACCAAAGCGTA
The DNA here is from genome assembly GCF_017639785.1 of Mesocricetus auratus. Taxonomy (NCBI): domain Eukaryota; kingdom Metazoa; phylum Chordata; class Mammalia; order Rodentia; family Cricetidae; genus Mesocricetus; species Mesocricetus auratus. Next base: position 12,488,331 of record NW_024429185.1, read on the forward strand.
AGACTGTACAGATGGAGAGACCTTGTCTGCAAGTTGTCAGGTCAAATCCTGTTGCATCAATAAAGAAATAAGGAGGGCTGGGGAGATGACTCCATTGGTAAGTGACATGCAAGCATGAGGGCCTGCGTTCAGTCCCCAGAGCACTCATACAAAAGCCAGGCCTGGTGACATGTACTTTTGACCCCAGTGCTGAGGGGATGGAGACTAACACATCCTCAGAGCCCATGTTAGTTGCCATGTTCCAGATCAGTGAGAGACGCTGTTTCAAACAAAAGCAAAACAACAACAGAACCCAACAGCAGCAAACAATCTCCCAAATCAAAACAAGATGAACACACCTGAGGGATGACACCCAAGGTTGATTTCTTTTCTTTCTTTCTTTCTTTCTTTCTTTCTTTCTTTCTTTCTTTCTTTCTTTCTTTCTTTCTTTCTCCTTTTGGTTTTATGAGACAGGGTTTCTCTGTATTGTTTTGGAGGCTGTCAGTCCAGCCTTGCCTCGAAGTCACAGAGATCCCCCTGCCTCTGCCTCCCGAGTGCTGGGATTAAAGGTCTTCGCCACCACAGCCAGGCGACCAAGGTTGTTTTCTGGTCAGCCAAATGCAACAAATGTGTGGAATGTGTGTGTATTTACACCCACACAGATCCTAAGTATACAGAGAGAGGGAGAGAGAGACAGAGACAGAGACAGAGACAGAGAAACAGAGACAGAGAGACAGAGAGAGAGCACAGGCACAAATATAATAACAATATACTCTGTTATTAGCACTTGGCAGTGGGCCATTACTGACGGAGAAGTATCTTCACGGTGTACCCTTGCCTGAGCAGTTCCTAACAAATACTACTTAGAGCTGGAGATAACTGCTTTCCTCCTGCCTGGTATAACTCTATATGAGATAGTCCTCTTCAGTGGAATAGTCCACACCATGTCCCTCAATAGCCTGCCCTCCCTTTGACTCCTGGTTCGTGTAGTTGTTCAGCTGTCTCCTGTCCTGGGATGACCCCCACAGGGTGCGAACTGGATTAGTAGTGTTGGTTTTGAATCCCTGTTGTTTCTTTTCCCATCCGTGTACCCTTGGATAAGTTAGTTAATATTGTTCGCTTTAGTTTTTTAAATTTGTAACTGCATATAGTATCCATACCTACTTCATAAGGTTGTGGTAGGGACTTAGGGTACACATATAAAATATTAGATTGAGGTATCATTATGATGAAGCCTTTACATTCAAATGAAAATTCCACTTCCTCTTAAAGTTGTTGCCAACAATTCTTGTTGGAAGGAAGAGCTTCCTGTGATGACTCATGAAAGCACTTACTTCCCTCAGGACCAGTAGGGCTTTTAGTACATGTAACATGATACATAAAATAATGGGGTTCAAGCTTCAAGCTGAAGATCAGAAATGCAAAGCAGTTGGTCACTAGCTCTCACTCTACCTCAGACTGAGTGACAATCCTGGCTCCACCAAACCTCAGACTGCTGCCTCTACTCAGCATGGCTGGAGAACCCTGAGACTTCAGTGTCTTCCTATCCTCAATGTGGCTGGAGAATGAATCCTGATACTGACTACTGAAGACCCTGCTCCCATCTCTTATACCCTCTAGTGCTGGGATTAAAGGCGTGTGATCCCAGGTGCTGAGATCATCTCTGTGTGAGCTGTTTCTCTTTAGGACTGGATCAATCTTTTTTTCTCTTTTTATTAATTTATTTTTCACATTCCAATCCCAGTTTCCTCTCCCTCTTTTCCTTCTGTTCCCTCCACTCCCCCCACCCTCCTTTCTGCTCCACAGAGAGGGTAAGGCTTCCCATGGGAAGTCTACTAAGTCTGTCCCAAGGACTGGATCAATCTTGTGTAGATCTAGGTGGCCTTGGACTCACAGAGATCTGTCTACCTCTTAATCCTGAGTCCTAGGATTAAAATGTGTACCACCGCCTCCTAGCTTCTGGTTGCTGGAATTAAAGGTGTGTATCACCACTATCTGATCTCTATAGCTTGAGGCTGACTTTGCTTTCTAAATCCTCAGGCAAGCTTTAATAAATCATAAATAATCTATCATCACAAGTATATGTGGCCTTGTGATCTGGTTAATTGTATATTATATGTGTGTATATATAGTGTAATATTACTATATATTATAATTATATATTGCATTGTGTGTGTGAGTATGTGTGTTTTGCTAGGCATCGAACCTAAGAACTTGTGCATACTAGGTAATCAATCCACTCCTGTTCTGTATCCCCAGGCTTTACCCAATATTCTTTATTCTTTATACAGCAGATATCTGGTAAATAATTGTCAAATCAAAATGCAAAGTGGATATTGTAATGACTTGGATGACTGAATGAAAAGCTTCATTTTAGTTTTTGAACTCTTGTCTTTTTGTGCGAGTGATCAAAGGGCTTATAGTCAGGGTCTCTTTGCAGGCTAAGCAAGTGCCCTTCCATTGAGCCGCACCCCAGTTACAGGTTTTCAGGTTTCCATCTAGTATCCACATAGACAGCGTGGAGATGTCTGACATAGACGATTATAGGAAAATCCCCCTGTGTGCTAAGCATACACTTTACCACTGAGCTACCCTTCCTCCCAGACCTTGAAGATTGCAATTTTAACTATTGCGCGAGGCAGGACATCCCCATGACAGTAATTTTTACTGACAGGATATTGCCAGGAGTCTCCATGTTACTTGAGGCTGACTGAGAGCTGTGTGATCTATTTTCGTTTCCAGTGTAAACAATCAGCGCTAAAGAGAAAGTTCAAATAAATAACCAAGGGGAGGAAACAAAGTTGCTTTCTGCCATCAGCCACGGGGTCTCACTGCTGATGTAGTGGTTTTAGGAGTTCCATTTCGTGTCAGTGCTGGCCTATTGGACAGTAGAGAGAGGAATAAAGCCACCAGAGGGAAGGGGGGGAGGGGGAGTCATAAAAGGGCAATCTACTTTTCTCAGAAAGAGAAAAAGACTGTGCGGCACAGCCAATGGCTGCCCCCACACCCTAGCTGTCTTGACTGCTGCATGGCCCTGAGTGGTTGAGCCGGTTATCTTGTTATCTTTCTTTCTCCTCTTTCTACCCCACCTAGCAAGAGACTCATTTCGAATCGTGGCAGGTTTGCAGCCTGAGTCACCTACAGCCCAGCTTCGGCTTCCTGTATTCCACAGTAAAAGCCAGGAGAAAGCACTTCCACCCTACAGGCTCTCGGGAGAATTTTTGATTTTTTCAGCTCTGTATTAGATTTTTAAAAAAAAATTCTATTGGGATGCAGTTGTCAGTTGCCATGGTATTCTGTGCAAACAGAAGCCCTTTATTCCATGTTATGTTTTCAGAACAGTCATCCTACGGTGTCTGTCACTGAATGAATTGCTCTGATAGCCGATCGTTCATAGGTGGAAAGCCCTTGAGATTTTTACCATTTCTATTAGCAGTACCCGAGAGCCACTTGAAACCGGCTCTCCCAGATCCTTGTATATGGAATTGTGAACTCTCAGGGTTTTATCAGGTTGGTCCTGGGGAAGGAAAAATGCATTTTGAGGGCAGGTAGAGATAAGCAAAAACTTTTTTTTTTCTTAAGACCAGGAATCCTGGGCTAGGAGAGAAAACAAGATCAGCCATTGCATCCTAACAGGGGGAAACAGGTCAACCAGAGGAAACTGTTTGTTGTGTCATTTTGCTCCCTTCCCCTTTCTATGAGCTTTATTATTGTCTGTCTGGTCTCTACCGCCTTCCTTCAGGCCTCACTTTAGAGACCTGCTAGGGTTTGCACTTTCTGAATAATGCCCCTATTCCAGATGTTTCCAACTTTCCATGATAACTGCCCACTGCTGTGAGAACAACAGGGCATATGCCACACAAATTGAGGTGTTAGTGAGGGTTGATTTCCAAGAGAATGCCATTTAAGGCTTGAGACAATGTGGTTGAAAAAAATTTCTCTCTGTCTCTTTTTCTTTCTCAGTCTGTCTCTGTCTCTCTGTCTCTCTCGTGTGTGAGTGTGTGTGTGTGATGTGAGTATGGGTACACATGCATATTACAGCATGCATGGATGCGTGTGGAGGTCAGAGGACAACTTGGGGGAGTCAGTTCTCTCCCTCCTCCTTGCGAGTCACAGAGATCAGCCTCAGGTTACCAGGGTTGATGGTGGGCATCTATGACCTTGAGAGAACTGTGTTTAAACTAATTGGGAAAACTGAGCTTGGGAAGATGCTCTTGTACAACAGATCCCAGTTTGAACCGGTATCCCAAGGACTTCTATTCATTCATTCATTCATTATTCATTCATTCATTCATTATTCATTCATTCATTTATTAACTCTTGCCTGGAGGAGAGTGGATAACTTCTGGGTGGGTGCCCGAGAGAAAGACAGAACAGTAAGGAACAGAGAAGGCATGTCTGAGTGTGCAAATTCTGTAGCCGAGGATCTTGGATCAAGCCCTAGTTCTTCTAGTAGCTGGTAGCAACCTTGGACAAGTTGCTCAATCTCTATCACTATGCTCTGTTTGGGAAATGGTGCTAGTTGTAGTCCGAAGCCTGTCAAGGGTATTTTGAGTTAATTTGCATAGTCTACTTAGAATGGTCTCTCACAGGCATTGTGTGCTTTAAATCTTTATTCTGTTCCTCCGCACTTTGGATGGACTGATTTCTGAGCTGGGCGAAGAGAGGGAAAGGGTTGTAGGAAGGGATCTGGGTAGGAAACCCAGGGACTACCATGTGTATTCCTAATTGAAGAAGTGTGGCCCAGAGGGGAAAAGGACACTGCCTGTTGCTTCGAGGCATGTAATATTGTTCTGGGTCAGTGAAAACCCTGAGCTTGAGGATGTCCATGGTTTTCTTCTTTGGGGATGTCAGGAGATGGTTGGGATTTCATGGAAGGAGAGTGTTATCACTGTGTGGAGGTCCCCTTTTCCTCTCAGCCGATTAGCCATCAGCCTGAAAGGGAAAGAGGCAGGAGGGTTGACAAAAACAAAAAAACAAAACTTTGTACATGGGCCATAAGCACTAATGGAGACAGCCCTCCTGGAGAGAGACTGATGAATTAGCTCGACTTTATTCTAGAGTATACATAGGGTTGGGGAACCTGGGGACAAACCCTAGTTTTCATTAGGTGGCATGCTTCTATCACAAGGCTTTGTATGGGGCAGTAGGGTCCTATCAAAATGGCTTATCAATTTGCCTAATTACCTAATTATCATGTGGGTCATCTAGGGAAGAGAGTTTGCAGGGAAATGTGCCAGGGGTCAGGTATGGGGGTGGGGGAGGAGTAGTGACATCCTCCCGATAAGGCTGTGGTAGAATGGTATTTTCAGGTGTGTGACTTTTGTTTATGCTGCATTTGTTTAACTCTGTGAAGCTGTGTTACTGTTCCTGTCTAAAACACCTGGTGGCCCTAATAAAGAGCTGAACGGCCAATAGAGAGGCAGGAGTAAGGACAGGCGGGGCTGGCAGGCAGAGAATATTAACAGGAGACCTGCAGGGTGAGAAGCAAGAGAATAAGGAGAGGAGGACATCAGGGGCCAGCCACGCAGCCACCCATGTAAGATTTACAGAAGTGAACAAGAAAAGCCCAGAGGCAAAAGGTAGATGGGTTAATTTAAGGAAAGCTGGCTAGAAACAAGCCAAGCTAGGGTTGGACATTCACAAGTAAGAATAAGCCTCCCTGTTTGATTTACTTAGGAGCTGGGTAGCAGGCCCCCTCTAAAAGGCCAAAGACTTAAAAATCACCAGCTACATAAGGCTAGGTAAAGAGCAGGAAGCTTTTGCTCGGGGCAGGGAGACTAACAATATCGGGACTAGGCCTCACCCTTACAATAACCAGGAAAAGCTGCAAACGTACCCTGTGGGGGACCAATCCAAATTGAGACAAACAAGCATTAGAGGCTCCAAAACATCAAGAATAGCTCACCTAACTTGTATATGGGTTGCCAGTTTCCTTGTAGCAAGGCCACCACCAATCCCTGTTTGACAAGACTTCTGTTACCCCATTCCTGCTCAATCAAGAGTCCCACCCACAGCCGAATCTAGAATTCCCCCATCCTTTATTCCTTACAAACCCTGCCACAGCTGAGTTCAGTGCTCTCCCTGATCTAACCTCTGAGTCAGGACAGAGAGCCCAAGCTCCAGCTTCCAATAAAGGCTCTTTGCTTTTACATATGAACTCAGACTCCTGGTGGTCCTCTGGGGAGGGGTGGGGGTTCATGACATGGCCATAACAAATTTAACTACTGTCTGGGGCCCTGTGGCCTGAAGTCAGCCCCCTGCCACTCAGATTGCAATCTGGTTGGATTTCCCGTCCCGCCAGCACTGGCTGTCCCACTGCCGTCAAATATAGTTTTTCTTTTTTTTTTTGGTTTTACGAGACAGGGTTTCTCTGTATTGTTTTGGAGGCTGTCGGTCCAGCCTGGCCTCGAACTCACAGAGATCCACCTGCCTCTGCCTCCCGAGTGCTGGGATTAAGGCGTGCGCCACCACTGCCCAGCCAAATATAGTTTTAAATTAAGTCTCTAGCATTCTATTTACCAATAAAGATTTGGGAGTCAGATGTTGGGGTGAAAATCTGCTAGCCCAGAGAGGGTGAGAGGCAACCAGTTGATCTTCTTTTTTTGGCTGGAGACCCAGCAAGAGAGTCCAAGCTTTCCCAAACCCAAAAGAAGCAAAACCTCAAGTCCCTCCTGAGTCCTTCCTGGGCATCTCTCTATCCATCTTCCTAGTTTCTCTGTCTGGCTAATGAATCCTGTCAACAAGTTTCTGACTCCACCCCCTGATCCAAGGTTGATTTTACTAATACAGTCTCTGGTTTTCACGGTGTGATCAAATATCCCACAACAGCAGATGGTGTAACTTACTCTAATGAAGTGTCATCTTTATGCCAGGGAAGCCTGATGAGACCCGGACACATTTCCTTCATGTGTTGCTTGTTGAATAAGTGAGCTGGCTCTTGGTGGTTGAACACTTGTCTCTTCGGTCAAGGCAGACCTATGCTCAGCTGCCAAGTACTTCAGAGCCTAATTGCTCTGAGTGATCATATGTGCTAACATTTTCTTAGCACATAGATGGCTATTTCTCAGGATAAGGACAATCTTGCATTTCTTTGATCTTTCTGCATTGTTTGCAGAACCCCAACATGCAATAAGAGCTTAATACATGTTTAACTCCTTCTGTAAACAATAGAGCTGTGTGCAAACATCTTGTCAACTCATGCAGCACATACATCCTTCTTACTCCCATGCTAGTTCAAAGGTAAGACAGGCTGACTCCCTCTGCTTTCCTTGTCTGTCTATCTTCACATGAAAAGGTGACTGGTTATGCCTTTTCTGTATCCTAGGATAGACAAGACCGCCATGTCAGCATGCTTGACATAAGGTGTGGAGATTTGTAGCAAAGGTGACCACAGAAAAGCAAGGATTTTGCTTTTAAGCTCAGATCTTCTGCACATGCATCAGCAGTGACGGCAAAAAAAAAATTGCAGACTGCAGTGATTCACTTGCTGGGTCAAGGTAAAGTCAGGCATCAAAATGCATCAAAATCGACACATGGCAGCAGAGAATGCATTGAAACAGCCTTACAGATTCCTAATAATCTATGCCATACCCACACCCCAGTTAGCTTCATTTGATCTGGAACGAGCTTTTTCTCATCAAGCAAATACCAGGCATATACTTGTATAAATCCTCTCACACGCTGTGCACACTCCACTTTCCAAGACTGCAACCAAGAATTGGCTCTCCTCACAACCGCTCCCTCCTACAGCCTTGACACAGGTGTGATTGTAAATGGTGACCTCTCTATGAGGCTTGCGACTCTGTCCAGAAATTCAGTGGGCAGACAAAGCAGCTCCTCAAACACAAAAGCTCTTCTGCCTCCCTGGCCCTCTCACCCAAGGCTCTTTCTGAGCCCCTTTCCTTCTCAGTTTGACCCCATGAATTTCATTAGAGTTACAGGAGCATGGGCCACCTACCTGTGGTTATGTCCCGGAAGAACCGGATGCCCCTGCTCACCCAGCAAACATTAACTATCTACAGGTCCTTGGCAGAGGTGGGGCCTAGTGAGCCCCTTGCCACTCCATGCAAGGAATGTAAGGCCTGCACAAGATTTTATAGAGCTTAATGTGTAGGCTGGGGGTTTTCATGGTTTGTGGCCATACAAGGTTGGTTTTGAATGTTTTCTAAGTGGAACCTCTTGTTCCCATCCCTTCATGTTCCCACAGAAAAGAAAGATCAAATGCAACAAGGCACCTGTGCTAAGGCTCTTCCTCCCTCTGTCTAGGGAAATAGACAAGAGATCACATGGTCTGGTGATTCTAATGTATCCCCTGGGAAGCGGACGGGGATGACTGTCAGCAGGTGGGAACGCCATCGGTGAATACTCAGGAGGAAGAGAGACAGAACTGTTCAAAGGAAAACAGTAAACATAAAATGTGTGTGTGTGTGTGTGTGTACATGCATGTTTATGTGGAGGCCAAGGTCGATGTTGAGTTCCTTCTTAGATCTCTCTTGTTTTCATGAGTCGGGGTCTCTTGCTGAACATGGAACCCACTGACGTATCTAGACTGGCTTTCCAGTGAGCTTTAGCGTTCTGCCTGTCTCCACCTCCCCATCGCTGGGATTACACACACACACACACACACACACACACACACACACACACACACACACACACACACACTGTACCTGGCTTTCTGCATGGGTGCCGGTGGTCTGAATTCAGATCCGCATGTTTGTACCACAAGAACTTTACTGACTGAGCTGTTTGCTTGGTCTTGGGTCTGCATTCTTGCTTCTGTCTTCTTCCTAGAGACCAAAATGACAGAATGAGACAAATGGGCCCAGTAAAGTCAATGTCACATCTAAAGCAGATGGAAGAACATTTATTTTCTCCCTAATGAAAAGGAGTTTTCCTCCTTGTGGGCTTGAGGTGATAAAGGCTTCTAGAACCCTCGGAAGAAATGAAACCGTTTTGTTAGACACTGTCTTCTCATTTGCTTTGAAATGAGTTACTAAATGAAGCCACCAGAAGACACTCTCAGCTCCCCATTCTCCTCCCTGTATTTGTTTTTTATGTAAATGGAAATGAGGTTTGCTCCATCCATCCTGCCAGACACTCCTATGCAAAATTCTCTAGCCATGTCCTCAGCTGGCCTCCCACATTCAATCATGTCTCTCTCCGCTGAGAGATTGAGGTGCCTCTTTCTAACTCATTTGAACTCTCAGACAATTTAAAAGCCTGACATTTGTCCTGCAGACTAGATAATTCTTTCTGCTTCGAGGCCAGAAAGATCTATTTTTATTTCATACTAGTGACGGAAGTGTGGGCATAGAGTAAGCAGGAAACTGAAAGGAACATTTCTCCTGCTTTGTGTGTCTCCTAAGAGATTTCGATGTGTATTCACACCCCTTCCATCTTTACCGAAAAATGTGAGAATTCTCTTTTTGACTTTTCTGAATCTGTTGACTATAATGTTGGAAATGTGTGCTCAGTTTATGTTCTGCTCCGAGCCCAAGCCATTCCGTGGATAGCCATGATGCTGAGGATAAACTTCTTGCTTGTTTTTGGCCCTTCAAATAATGGGCTTTCAGATTTTCCAGTACATTCTCTTGGCCTGAGTCTGGAAAGTCACTGGTACAGAATAAGCCCCCTGTCTGGGCTCCAGGAACTTCAGAGAGGGGAGGTCATGGTGAAACAAGCTACGGGGATGCCTTTTATTTTTTGAAGTCAGCTTTTTCTTCCTTTGGAAATCTGGTTTCTCTGCATGCAGTATCATTTGTGAGGTGCGTATAATTGGAACGTGTCCATGTGCTTTGCTGCATCATGTTTAACCATCCCCTCCCCTTTTAAATTTCACCGTGAAATCTCACCAGCATCATCTTCAAATATATCTAAAGTCCTGTTTCCTCCTGCTATGGCCTCAAACACGCCGGCCACCCCACGCACTCCTACAAGGTTCCAGCCAGCAGTGGTTCTTTCCAGAACATGACTACTATTGCCTTTTGATATACATCTGCACTGCCGTCACTCCTCCTCTTCAAGTCTGTCTTCATACCCATTGTGACTTTTTTTTTTAAAGATGGCTCTATCATGTTAGCCAGGAACTCATTCCATGTGCTCCCACTGCCTTTAAGACAAAATGCTCAAAGTCTACATGTGGTCTACAGAGCCCTGCATGACTTGTTCCCCCTCCCTGCACCGCCGTGTGTGTGTGTGTGTGTGTGTGTGTGTGTGTGTGTGTGTGTGTGTGTGTGTGTGCCTGTGTGGTTCTGCTGATAGAGCTTGGGTTTACTTAGCAAGCACTTTTGCCCCCGAGTCCCCGGGACTCCCTGGCCGACGCTGACCTGGTGTACATCTATAATATGCCACCCTCTCCAGCTCCACTGAGATCTTTCAGCTCCCTAGAAGAGTCGAGTCCTTCTCTAGCCCCAACTCTGGGATGTTTTGTTTTTCTTAGTTGGAATGGTTTCCCACCCTGCCTTAATCTGTTAAATTCCTTCTCAGGTCACTCATGTAGCTCTCTACACAAAACCTCCCCGTTATTTTCTTTTCTAGTGATGCCCACCTCCAGCCGGCTCGTTCCATGCTGTCTTCCCACTGTTCACTCTACAGAGCTGTACTGGTCTTCAGTACTGCTTTATTTTCCGAGTCTAGCACAGGTCATGGTACCTGATCACTGCTTCAACAACATTTCTGGAACCAAGAAAGAAAAGTAGAATTTCTAAGAGTGTGATATAGTTTGCCAGGAAATAGCAGCTATCTGTAGACAAACAAGAACTTTCATTCATTCTGAAAACATTTTTTCTTAGCGTGGAATCTCTCTATATAGCCTCTTTCTCCTAAATGCTAGGTTTAAAGGTGTGTGCCTCCACCCCTGGCTTCGTTCTGGATTCTTTGGGTTCTGAAACTTTTCAGCTGAAGATAGGTAGATCAGATGTGATGATTTTGAAGCATCTTGTGGCTAAAATAATCAATTGCAGGCAGCCATTCATTTAATGAGTTGTTCTTGGCAAAACTCCTCCTGGCCTTGTAGACAAACACAGTCCCCAAATTAGAAGGAGCAGCAGCAGTGGCAGCAGCAGCAGCTCCCATCAGTGATGCTGTGAGACTTCAAAGCAGGCCGCATCTGTGCTCACAAGAGACAGAATTCACTTCAGAGCTTTGTAGTTTTCCCTTCTCCATCACTCCAGCAAATATAAAATATATAATGCCAAACAAACCACTTGGTGAATAATAAGACCACAGATTAAATTTACCAGACTCCAGATTGCCAGTGACCTTATGGGCCACAAGAGGGCACTGCTTAAACTCTTGTTAAACTTGGGGAACAATTGAAGGCAGAAATTTGGCAAGCCTAGGGTTGGCCAGATGGACACCTATTTATATGATAGTGACTCTGGAATCCCATTTATTTTTATGCTATGGAAATTTCAGTTCTCCTCATCTGCATTTGAAATGGCACTATTAAAGGCAGAGAATTGTTTTTGTCTTAAAAATCTAAATTTAAGTCTAGTTTTGTGAGAAAAAATTTAAGCATTCATTTAGGTGACAAAGAGATGATATTCTTTCAAAATAAACCTATTTCTAATTACTTAGTAGTAAACAGGCTCATGAAGAAATAGCTTAAAGTGTCTTCTGTCAGCAATTAGCTTAGATGATTTTAAATATTTAAATATATGCAATTTTTAGATTTTAAAAGAAATGTATTAATTGCAACTAGAAGCCCAATAAAGAACACTGAGATGTAATTATATATGAATTTACACACCAGGAGTTGATTTTACAGTGGCTATACCTACCAGCCTTTCTGGTACCTAAGATGCAGTTAAACTGTCCACAGGGATATGACTCAGGGTCAGAAATATGATTTTCTACACACGGGCTACAGAGAGGCACATTATATTGATTCAGTGACCAACACTAATAACAGTAGTGATAGCCACTGGATGTTTATATAGGCCAGGCACTGTGCTTAAAGAACTTTACATGGACTAACTCATTAATTCCTTACAACATTGTGAGATGGTTAATAATATTGTTTTAATTTTAGAGAGAGCAGAGAGGCTAAGTGACTTGTACAAGATTAAAAGCTATTAAGTGAGGGAGCCAGGATTTGAACCCCTCTCCTCCGAGGCCCTTAAACGTAATTCTCAGTTGGCAGATCTGGCTGAATCAAATGGTCCAGTCATGGAGCTAAAATCCTTCCCTTCCTGTCCTGTACATAGTTACCCTGTACATAGTTATCCTTATTCTGAACATCAGGATTTGGTCAAGATGAGATTCTCTTGCTCTGATAAAACCCTTCATGACTTGGGTGCCTGTGCTTGGGCAGATTGTCGGTAAATAGGAGGTGTGGGAAGGATGCTGGTTCCTGCTGACTCACTTGTGTGATGTCAAGCTTTATGGGAATACAGACAAACTTACTGAATCATAATAACAGACATCATCCAGTGCTAAAAAGAGAAGCTACCAAAATGTTCTAAGAGATGTCTTCCAAAATGCTTTACTTCAGTGGTCCTGCTCCCCGAGTGTGTTTTAAATAGTGTTCAGATGTGTCTTATGAGAGAATGCAAGATATTGCCTTCCTGGCTGGGGGCTCGGGCTGGGACTGAAGGTTGCAAGGAAGTCAGAGGCTCCAGTCTTTTTGGTGATTGTTGGTGATCTTCCTGTATCTTCTCCATTCCTCTCCCCTCAGCCCTACTCCTAGCTTTAGAAAACACTGATGTTTTGTATTAGAGTACTTCCGGCGGGGGGGGGGTCAATTCTAAACATAAAAACAAATGACCTGATTCTCATCTTTTCATTATTTCTCTCTTCAGGCCTCCAGCCAAGACTTCCTACTGAGTTGGGCTCAGAAAAGATAGGATTTTTCAGAAAGTTTGGAAAGCATAATACCATGAGATCCCTGTATTTTTCCATCGGCTGTGGTTTGAATAAGGTTTGTACCCTGTCAAAAGGTCAGGTCTTGGCATCCAGTTGTCTAGAGTGACAGTCCTGGGAGTTGGCCTGGACCTTTATGAGATAGGTCAGTTGGAGGTTATACTGTCTAATGAGGTTGTTTGGACCCCAGCTGCAGTTTTTGGTTCCTGGTTCTTTGTGACATTTTCTCCACTGTATTCCCATTGGCTATCTCCCATGGGCCTTGCCTCTAAGTCAAAGCCAGTTTAAATGTGGGAAATGTACCTAAACTTAAATTTCAGGTAAACAACACACACATGTTTTTTTTTTTTTCAGTTTTGGTATGTTCCAAATATTTCTTGGCAGGGCAGCACTTGTATTAAGTGTTACTGACTTTTTATCTGAAGTTCAACTATAGCAAGATGAACGGGCCTTGCATTTGGTAAAGTTGACTACCCTGCACTCTCATTTCCTTATCAACCATTACATAGAACTTAGCACTTAAGAGCCAGACCACAGGGAAGCCATGTAATTGTTTCCCTGGGCTTAGTTTCTCATCTGTTAAATGGGGACTGTCGTGGAATCCACTCACATGGTAGGCCCATTGACGTGCTTGTATTAAGTGAATACCCTGAAGTTCTAGGTAATCGTCTTAGATGATTCAAGCAACTACAATAATTCACCCAGACTGGGTTGTTTTCATTTCTTGTGGTTCTGAAACATGACTCCTGCTCATTTGGGTTGTGTGGGTCTGTCCCATGGGTGGCACCTTCCAGCAACATCTTCCCACAATCGAAAAGGCAGTAGGTCACATAAGAATAGGGCAACCCTTCAACTTCTTTTGTAAGAGTGTTGACACATTTCCTGAGGGCAGAGAGCTCAGAAAATAATTACTTCCTGAAAGTCCTTTTACTACAAGGTTTAGAGCCTTTTTACCAGAAATGTTTGGGGCTAGAAGAGTTGGTGTTTTTGAACTCGTTTTCTGGATTTTGGAATGTCTACATGTATCTTATGAAGTATCTGGGAAGAGACCTCCATCTTGAAATGAAATTCATGCATATATATGAACATCATGGCCAGTATGTCTCATACCCACCAGCACATACAACCTGAAGGTGATTTTTTAAATTAATTTTTTACATTCCAATCCCAGTACCCCCTCCCTCCTCTCCTCCTACTTCCCCTACTCCCCCACTCCTCCCATCTGCTCCTCATAGAGGGTAAGGCCTCTCCTACAAAGTCTACTAAGTCTGTCCCATTGTCTCGTTGAGGCAGAACCAAGGCACCTCTCCACCCCCAAAAACCCCTGTGTCTAGGCTGAGCAAGGTATCTCTCCATATAGAATGGGCTCTACTAAGTCAGTTTGTGCATTAGTGTTAGATCTTGGACCCACTGCCAGTGGCCTCATATACTGTCCCAGTAACACCATTGTCACCTATATTAAGGAAGTCTAGTTTGGTCTTATGCAGGTTCCCCATTTGTCAGACCTGAGTCAGTGATCTCTCACTAGCTTGGGTCAGTTGTTTTGTGAGTTTCCCCTTCATGGTCTTGACTCCTTTGTTCATATTATCAATCATGCCTCACTTTGATTGTATTTCAGGAGCTTGACCCATTGGTTAGTTGTGAGTTTATGCATCTTCTTCCATCTGTTTCTGCAAGAGGGTTCTAGCTTCTCTGGGTTTGTGGATTGTAGGATGGGTATCTTTTGTTTTATGCCTGGTATTCACTTATGAGTGAGCATATGCTGTATTTGTCTTTCTGGTTTTGGGTTACCTCACTCAGGATGTTTTTTTCTATTTCTGTCCATTTGCCTGTGAATTTCAGGATGTCACTGTTTCTTACCACTGTGTAAATACACCACATTTCCTTTATTGAAGGTGATTTTATATAATACTTTCAGTGCCCCTGTGTTTGGACTGGGCATGCTCATATGAGATTAGATATGGAATTTTCTACTTGTGACATGATGTTGATACTCACAATATCATTTGGGAGCACTTTGGGTTCAGATTATGAATGTTAAACCTATGGTGTCATGCTGACAGTTACTTTTATCATGTGAATCTTGGAGGGACACCTTCAAATCATGGCAGTAACTGAGTTAATATTACATATATTGTTGCCCTTCCTACTTAACATTGGACAGGATAGTGGTTTGTATGTCATCAGAATGTGTTCTTTCATCTATCTATTTTAAAAGAGTTTGGAGGTGTGAAGAGATGGTGCTTTGTCCTATAATTGCTGAAAGGTTCCCAGACATAGAGATAGAGAGAGGGAAAAATAGGAGGGAGAGGGAGGAAGACAAACAGATTTCTTCTCAACATTTAGCTTGTATGCAAGTGTGACTGAGCTTGTACATTTATCCAAAGATGCTAAGTCCAGGAAGAGCCAGTGAATTAATACAACCACTCTGTTATATTAAGGATCAGAGCCACTTCTGGGTTGGTTGGGTATGAGGTCTCCTGGGGTCTGGGCTAAAGAGCCTTTGTTGTCTAGAACTACAGGGCTCAGGGCTGGGTTACATGCCTGGGTCCCATGCCTGGGTCCCCACCACTCACTTCCCGAGTGATGGGAGGAAAGGCATGTCATACCTCCATGGGCTGTGAGGATAGCAACAGCCTTCCAGACTCTCCATTCTGAGTCAATGAGTCTTCCCAAGGGACAGGCTTGAGTGCAAGAGAGAGTAGTTATTAACTTTGAGGCCCTAACTATATTAGAGAAGAAATTCAAGGTCCAACCATTTTTATTATCTATTAACAGCTGAGATATTGAAGGTCCATCCATGGCCACTGCAATCTGTAGCTATTGAGTGCTTTGTGCCTGCAATATTGATGAGGCTTTTATCTGTCATCAATTTTTCTCACTTGAAAAACCACTAAAAGCAGGATAAAAAGAAACAGAACTTTTATTGTCATCTTATTATTTACTTCAAAGATTGTTCTGTGGGGCTATCAGGACAGAGAATCCTAACTGACCTGTTCCAGTGAGGCCCAGGGAAGGGAAAACAGTTCAGTCATACTGTTTGGACTTACCTTTGCCTAGATAGGAAACCAGAGGAAGATGAAAACGATACCCACGTTTGAATATCTATATGTCCTGGAACATAACATTCCTTCAAGGTTAAGACCAGAACATATTGGAACGGGAGTGACACTTAATACATCTTATGCAATGACTACTTTATAGACAAGGACACAAGCCAAGAGGAGGATGGGGAATCCCAGAAGGCTACATGACTGGCTAGTGACACAGCTAGCTTCCCTTAACTATTAGTTTTGTGGGAAGACTGTCTTTGCTTTCACAAGTGTCAAACTGAAAAGAGGGAGGGAGGGAGGGAGGGTGAGAGACAGAGACAGAGAGACAGAGACAGAGAGAGACAGAGAGAGACAGAGAGAGAGATAGAGAGAGACAGAGAGAGAGACAGAGAGAGACACAGAGAGAGACACAGAGAGAGAGATTTAGAGGAAGGGCTATCAGCTTTGCAGAGCTGAAAGTAACATTGAAAATGGGAAAAGTGGTGGTTGGGATTTGGTTCATCAAACACTGCAGTATCTACAGAGTCAGAATGATTTTAATTTTTATCACTTCCATGAACTGTGCCTGTGCCTGTGTGGGTGATGGCCATGATGTGAAATGTGGCAGCAGAGAAGGTTTTTGTGAACTCCATTCAAGATGGAGAAGCATATGATGTGATTCATCTTTGAGGTGTTTATAAATCAGTTGGGAAGGTAGAACAATCATATTCTCATGAGAGGAGAGTGATTCACTCTGCTATTAGTGACCAACTGCAATGTGGTGTTTGGAAGATGAATACGGCCATCCTTCTACTTCTCTCACAACCCAGGCTCTATGAGTCACTCCAGAAAATAAAACTGCTATGAGTCATTTGGAGGGCATATGTGGCTCATGAGAAACCAAGCAGACTTGAATGTCTTAAATGCAACAGAAGAAAAAAATACCAGTAGTCTTGATAATCTTTTAATAATTTTAGCTTTTTTTCTTTTCTTCTATATGGCTTTTATACCAGATAGAAATTGTAACTGAGAAAAATAATTTCTGTTGTATGAACTGGTCATGTCAGACTTTTCTTTTTTGGTCAGTTTCTACACTATTCTTTTCTCTCTCATTTTGTAGGCTTTAGAATCTAGGGCTAGACATCCATTTGTAATGTAACCTTTTAGTGTTATTTTATTAATTGCTGAATGTCCTCTTTTGTGTGCTCTGTGTTTTAAAAAAAGGTGAGATGTATCTGTCCCTTCAAGGTAGTTACCAAGACTCCCTACCCTTGGGTGTGCTAGAAGCCATGCCATAGCATAGGAGTCTGCGATGATTGGTTTGAAATTGCCACTGTGACACAGCCAGAATCAGAGGGAGGAAGTCTCACTGAGGCACTGTCTGGATTAGGGTGGCCTGTGGACATTTTGGTGGGAAGACCCAGCTGTTGTAGGTGACACCATTCCCAGGGAAGAAGATTCTAGACAGTATCAGAGTGGAGAAGTAGGGGTTGGAGAGGTGGCTTGGTGAATAAGAGCACTGGCTGTTCTTGCAGTGGACTAGGGGTTGGTTTCCATCACTGCATGATGCCTCACAATCATCTATAACTCCAGTTTCAGGGATCCAATACCCTCTTCTGGCCTCTATGAGCACCAGGCACATATTTGGTACACATAAATACATCAATGCAAAATACTTATACACATAAAGTAAAAATAAATAAGTCTTTAAAAAAGTACTTGCTGCTTGCAGAGGACTCAGATTCCTGGCACCCTTATGGAGGCTTATGACCACTTACAGCTCTAGCACCAGGGAATCTGGCGCCCTCTCTTGCTCTTCTCAGGGCACCAGGCAGGTAAATGGTGCACATACAGGCAGGCAAACATTGACATATGCATGTTGTGGAGTAGGATATTTGTTTAACTATATAAAGATGTGTTGCATTTGTTTGTGTTGCAGAATAATTGTTTAACTATGTAAAGATGTGTTGCTGTTTCACCTTGCCGGCCTAAGGCTCCTGATTGGTCTAATAAAAAGCTGACTGGCTAATAGCTAGGCAGAGGAGGGATAGGTGGGGCTAGTGGTCAGAGAGAAAAGGAGAGCCAGTCAGCCAGCCAGGGCCTACTCAGTCAGATACGGGGGTGGGGGTGGGGGCTAGGTAGAAAAGCACTTAGATGAGGTAAAGGAGCCTCGGGGCAGCACATAGATGAAAAGAAATGGGTTAATTTAAGATAAGGGGGGAAAAAGCTAGCAAGAAACAAGTCTAAGCTAAGGTTGAGCATTCATAATTAAGTGTCTATGTCATTAATTAGGGCATGTTGGACCGAAAAAGCTTGCTACATATACACATAAAATAACGTCTTTTTGAAGAGTGGAGGAAGTGAGCTGAATACTCCCATATATGTCTTAAATCTTTGTTCTCTGTTCCTGATTGCAGATGTAGTGTGACCAGTTCTCTGCAGCCCCTACTGTAAATGAGAGTTCTTAATTGGTTTAAGCAATAAAAACCTGGAGTCAGATATAGAGGAAAAACTGAGAGATAAAGAGAAGGGGAAAGCCAATGCCACCTTTAGCTTCCCAGCAGAAAAGAGATCGAGTTCCTGTTTCTTCCTGCTTATAGTCTCTCTCCACCCAGCCTTCTTACTTCCTGTCTGTACCCAGCCATCTTACTTCCTGTTTCCACCCAGTTATCTCACTTCCTGTCTGTTTGTACAGACCTCCCGACCTCTATGGTTAGCTAGTGGCTGCCTCTAACCTCTGATCAGGCTTTATTTGTACAAGCAAGATATCACCACATCCTACTCCTGTGACTTCCTCACTATGATGGATGATAACTCGCAATTGTGAGCTAAAAGAAATCCTTTCTCCTTTAGGTTGCTGTGACAAGGTATTTCATCATAGCAACAGGAAACAAAACTACGTCCGGGTATGATTAGTCTAGTTTATAGGATAGGAACTAGAAAATCCTACAATGGCCATTTGTATGCTGGTGAGGCAAAGACACAGGTAGGAAAAAATCAGCTTGGAAGGCCCCTGGAGGGTCACTGATGCCGAGTCCGAAGAAATCTTGAGTACTACATCAGCAGAGAATCCAGCAGCCTCGAGAGAGACACTTGCTCAGAAAGAAGGCATGGCAGGTACTCATACTGCTTTGCATTTATGTTTGATTAGGAATAAAGTTTTACTAATGTGTTAATGTTTCGCAAAGTTATTGTAGTAGTTTTAAAAGCTAGACAGACACTATTATGGGCTATTAAGTAAATGAGTTCTACAATTAAATTATTATGCCTAGGAGACTTGCTGAATAACTACAGGGCCCAGAAAGCAAGTTAAATATTCCAGATTAAATCCAATATTGGCACCTATAACATCTTTGAAAGTTAAACTTTTAACAGCTTCAACCTTCACTAATATAGTTCTTAATTTTCTCCCAGATACTTTAATTAATTAATTTTAATGTAAATTAGAAACAAGCTTACTTCACATGTCAATTCCAGCTCCCTCTCCCTCCCATCCTCCCCTGCCCCCCAACTCCCCCAACCCCCATCTATCCCCCCTTTTCTCCCCAGGTAGGGTCAGACCCTCCATGGGGGAATCTCCAAAGTTTGTCATATCATCCAGGGCAGGGCCTGAGCCCTCCCCCAGGTGTCCAGGCTGAGAAAGCATCCCTCCATGTGGAACGGGCTCCCAAAGTCTATTCATACTTCGGGGATAAATACTGATCTACTACCCAAGGCCCCATAGATTGCTGAGGCCTCCTCGCCGACACCCACGTTCAGGGGGTCTGGATCAGTCCCAAGTTGGCCTCTTAGCCATCAGTCTGGGGTCCATGAGCTCTGCCTTGTTCAGGTCAGCTGTTTCTATGGATTTCACTTGCCTGGTCTTGACCTCTTTGCTCATCACTCCTCCCTCTCTGCAACTGGGTTCCAGGAGTTCAGTTCAGTGTTTAGCTGTGAGTGTCTGCCTCTGAGAGATGGCTCAGCTGTTAAAGGCTAGGCTCAAAACCAAAAATATAAGAGTTTGATTCCCAGATACTTTCAAATCCCCCAAAATGAACACTATTAGAAATGCTAATACTAAGAGTATACAGATAAAAGGAGAACTGGGTCTCTGTATTCGTTCCCATTGCTGCAGGAGGAAGCTCTTCTGATGATGGATGAACAAAGCACTGATCTATGAGTATAGCATGATGTCAGTAAGAGCCATTTTATTGTTAGTGTGTATGTATATACTAGAACAGTAGTATTTGAGTTTACCCTAGGACTTGGGGCTATCTGGTTATTGGTCACCCAAGTGTCAGGTATGGGTTCCATTTCATGGAGTGGGTCTTAAGTCAATTAAACATTGGTTTGTTTGTTACTTCCATAAGCTTTGTGCCACCATTTATCTTGCATATTTTGCTGACAGGATAGCATTATAGATAAATGGATTTGTGGCTTGGTTGCTGTTCATGTTTCTCATTAGGTAGCCTTCAGAGTACCTTCCCACACCAAAGACACAAAGACATAAAAGTGAAGGCTCCGTGTAGGCACCAGCTTGATCTCTATGTTCAGTGAGTTGTGTGGGTACTGTCTTCAGCAATGGGTCTTTGCAATTAATTTCTGGAGAGCAACCTATTTTCTTGGTAACATCTTGGGTTGTTTGGGAATTTCAATGGGGTCCCTTTGACCAACTAATCAATAGGATGTAATCCAGTTCCAGTACTAGAAGCTTCATTTGGTGACAAGTGATGGCCAGTTCTGACTCTATCCTCTCCATTATTTGGAGACTTCATTGAGATTGCCTTCATATATTTTAGGAAGTTTCCACTGCAATAGGTTTTCATACCACCCCTCAAATGTTCCTCAATTCAAGTTGTCTCTTCCCACATTCTTTCCCTCAACCCCATCTCCCTTACCCATGTCTACCTGATCCTCCTTTTCCCATCCCCAGTCCACCCATAAAGTCAATTCTAGTTTCCCCTCCCAGGGAGGTTCATGTGTTCCTTCCTCTCTCCCTTTCTCTAAACCTAACTCTATGGGTCTATGGATTATAGCTTAATTATCATTTACTTAATGACTACTATCCCAAGTGAATACCATATTTATTTTTCTGGGTATGGGTTACCTTACTCAGGATGATTTTTTTCTAGTTTCATCCATTTGCATGCAAATTTCATGATGCCATTTTTTAATCCATTTTTCTATTGAGGGCATCTAGGTTGTTTCCAGTCTCTGACTATTTATTATGAGTAATAACCATGATTAAGCAAGTGTCCTTGTGTAGGATGAAGCATACTTTGGGTATATGCTCAAGTGGTATAGCTGAATCAATTCACATCTTTCTAAGGAACTGCCACACTGATTTGCACTCCCACAAGCAATGGAGAAATATTCCCCATACTCCACATCCTTTATAGCATGAGCTGTCACTTGCATTATTGATCTTAGAAATTCTGACAGGTGTAAGATAGAATCTCAAAGTAGTTTTGATTTTCATTTCCCTGATGGCTAAGGATCAGCCATTTGATTTTCCTCTATTGAGAATTCTCTATTTAGGTCTATACCCCATTTATAATTGGATTATTTAGGGTTTTATTGATATAGTGGGAAACGTTGGAACATACAACTCTAAATGAGATGTCTTCATCCAACCTCTCCATTCAGAGCTCAGGGAACCCTGTGGAAGAGGAGACAGAAAGAGTGTCAGAGCCAGAGGGGATGGAGGACATCGGGAGAACAAGTCCCTCTAAATCAGCCAAGCAAAGCTCATATGAGCTCACAGAGATTGAAGCAGTACACACAGGGCCTACACAGGTCAGTACCAGGTTTTCTCATACATACATTTTAGCTTTCTGTGTAGTATTCTTGTGGGAATCTTGAATGTATGAACACCCCAAACTTGCAAGGTAAGTGTGAGGGCCACAACTTACTTTACTTGCACCAATAAAAAAGATTTCTGTGCACTTAATACTTTAGGCAAGGAATTTATGAACCATGAAGCTTCTCAGTAGAGTTAAAAATTAGCAAGACACTTGGGTCTAGAGAGATAAACACAATTGATGGGGGATGTCCTTCTGTGTATATGTTTCTCATTGTTGATGAAAAAATCAGTTTGGCCAATGGAGGCAGGAAGATAGGTGGGACTAGGAGATGAGGAGAATTCTGGGAAAGATAGGCAGGAGAGCCTGACAAAAGGAGTTGCCTTGTAGTGGAGGAAGGAGTAACAGGTCTGGACGTTTCTCTGGTAAGCTAAGACCACTTGGAAATACATAGATTTATAGAAATAGGTTAGTAATTAAGACAGAGCTAGCAAATAAGAAGCCCAAGCCACCAGCCAACAGTTTAATAATTAATATAGCATCTGTGTGTTTATTTGGGGCTGAAGTGGTGGGACCTTGTGGGACAAGAAAAACTTCCAGCAACACACAATAAACACAAGTATGCAGGTATCACTAATCTATTGATTCATTTGAATTAATACACAGGAGTGGGATAGTTGGACCATGTGGTTGTTCTGTTTTTTTAATTTCTGTAAGTAAACTGCCCACTCATTTGTATAGTGGCTAGACTAAAATGACACTTAAAATATTTATTTTTTTAAACTTCTGTGTATGTCCGCACGTATGTATGTGTACATGATGTGGGCACTCACAGAGGCTGGAAGAGGGCGTGGGTTGCAATTGTTTGTGAGCTCTCCGACGTGAGTGCTGGGAACTAAACTTTGATCCTTTGTAAGAGCAGCAAGTGCTCTTAACCACTGAGCCATCTCCCCAGCCCTTAAAATGACATGATTTAAAGAAAGAAGAAAGAAACTCATGGCAGAGAAGCTGGCTGATATAGAGGTCACAATTAAAAAGTGACCATGCTGTGCTAGAGAGCTAATTATTAATATCTCCCATGCATGTATGTATGTATGTAAGTTACATGATAGGGTGCAAAACACTACTTAGGAACTCATTAGAGTAAGATATATGTAACAATGAAAATGAAGCTCAAGGGTACCACAAGAGAAAAGTTAGATTCAAATGATTGTAGATAACATTGCACACAATGCATGAACCACTGTATAGCACCACATACTGTTGCACCCTTCCCCCATAGGGGTCTGTTGACCTGCTTGTGACTAGGAGCTTCTAGCAAAACACTTCTCGCACCTTCCTCCCAGTAAGGCCTGGATACAAGTTTCTGTTTTCTGTCCATCCTTATTGTCTAAATGCTAATTTCTGTTATTGGCCCACCCTTTGCTGGACAGCCCTGGGAACATAGGATTCTGACTTTGGTGTTTTTTCCACTGTGCCTGCCACTGGTATATAATGCTCTGCTCTTGTTAAAATAAACGCCATTCTCCTTGTAAGAATGAGCCGCTGTCTTTGTCTTCATTTACATCCTTAGCCCTTTGCCTTGGATCGTTATGAAGTATTGTAGCGCTGTAAAACTGCGAACACCAGCTTGCTACAACATACTTCATGGGTCACTTATATAACATTGCACAGCACATGAACTGCCTGTATAATATCCTGTAAAGTGAGAAACATTTATATAGAAATCATGCTGCATGGATCACTTATAAAACATCACACACCACACATCACATAAAACACTTATATAACATTGCACACTTCATCCATTTATGTAACACCACACACTTTATGAACCACACCTGCATGAGCTATTTATATAATGCCGCATACCGCATGAGCCACTTCCATAACACCACACAGTGCATGAACTGACTACATAACAACATGTGCTGCAAAAGAAACTGCTTATATAATATCACATACTGCATGAAACCTATAGGGAAGTGTCCTAGGATTTTTATTGCTGTGAAGAGACACCATGACCAGGGAAACTCCTATAAAGGAAAACATTTAATTGGGTGGCTTACAGTTTCAGAGGATTAGCCCATTATCATCATGATGGCATGGTGATGTGTAGGCAGACATGGAGCTGAGTATTCTGCATCTTGATCTGCAGACATCGGAAGGAGTCTGTGTCCATACTGGGCATAGCTTGAGCATAGGAGACCTCAAAGCCAATCCCCACAGTGACACAGTTCTTTTAATAAGGCTACACATCCCAAAAGTGCCACTCCCTATGAGCTTATGGGTTCCAGTTACATTCAAACTACCACATTAAAACACATCAGTGCTTTCCATGGTTGAGGGCTGGGGCTTCCAATTGAAGAAGGGTAAACCTGGAGAAAGTCTTTGGGGTTTTGTGGTCATTTGATGTGGGAGCCCACAGTGACTCCATCTTGACTTAAGGTCAGAGAGTTCACACTTGTTTTTATATTCCAAGGCCAAATAATGGGATGTTTGGCCAAAGGTGTGGCTACTAGATGTTCTGAGAATTAAGGAGGTGATTATGTTTGTTTGTTCCTTGAACTATGGAAAGGAAGTCTTTTGCTGTCTCCTTTTGCTTTGGGTATCAAAGGGGTGTGAGAAATAAATTTGAGGCTGCTACAGTATTCACTGAGAGCCCTCCCATCTCTATCTTCTGCCTTTTATATCTTTCCTCACTCCCCTTTTCAGGCATGTCCTGACAGGTTGGCTGGCCCCAAAAATGTGAGATCCTGTTATGGTTACAAGAACCTGGGTATTTGTAGCTCAAAGAATTGAATGCCATGTTTTTACATGATGTAAATCTAAAACATAAACAAAAACAGAAGATTCAATTATGTTTAGGTAAAATTTCTGCAACTTAATTTTGTTGTCTAGTTCTTTAAAATGTGGTGATTTCTTTGTAGTAGTCATGACAGTTATACACACATATACATGTGTGCACACATGCATGTGTGTGCATGCTGGGCTTTCAGGCATCATATGCATCATCATTCACTAGGGGTTTAATTACCAGACACTATTCAAATGAAAAGAAACTCATGATACTCAAGTCCTTTGTATAAAGTGGCTTAGTATCTACATAAGGCCTTTGCACATCTTCCTGTATATGGTAAATCATATCTGGTATTAAACCCAGTACAATATATGTGCTCTGTAAAGAGCTGTACTACATTGTTTGTGGAATAATTACATATTCAGTTTAGATGCCACTTTTCTTCCAAATATTCTTTCTCTGCTGTTTATTGAATCTTTGGGCACAAAACCCACGGATATTGATGGCCAATTGTTGTATATGTTTGTATATACTTGTGTCTCTATTACACATATGTAATTAAGAAGAACAATAAATTACATGGCTATGACAACAGGAGGGGATATATGTCCTCAAATATTCGTGGACCTTATTAGAGACTTCCCCGGCTCTGATGCTTCAAATCAATAAGACACTAGAGAAAAGCACAGTGGCCACTCTGAAGCTAGTTTGTATTTTATGACTTCTATCACATTCATTTTCTGTCTTGTTCATGTTATGGGTTTGCTTAATGAAGTTTCCTGTTACAAACCTAGCATCTAATTGGATCTCGGAGGTTTTGATTTAGTGGCATTCACAGAAATGAAGTTAGGTTTGGAAGCCTGTCTTTAGCAGTCCTTCTCAGTCATTAAAGCATGTAAATGACAGCTGACAGTGTTTCAAAATACAGTGATTACAGCCTAGAGCCTGAGCTGAAGGCTCCAATTGTGTTTTCTGTGTGCTGGGGGCAGAAAGTGAAGGCCTTTGTTGTTTATTATAGTCCAGGATGAAAACAACTAGAGACGGACTTAAGTTCCAAAATGATCTCATGCTGTTTTCTTTGAAGCATCTTTATTCTGACTTGCTATGTAGTTTCGGTAAAGTGGTGGTTGACAATTCTCCTAAAAGGATACATTGACTTTTGATTTAAGCCTGTATTTAACTCTTTGGAACAACAGGCTCCAGGGCTGGAGAATTGTGTCCCTCAACTCCACTGTGATTACAATTCACCTGTTAGTAGGGAGAGGGTGCTTCTGGCCTGTGAGGGGCCAAACCAACTCCACCTCCTCCCTGAGAAGCAGAGTGCTGAAGCTACAAACTGCACAAGTCCTGTAATACAGGGCAGAATAAATGAATTGGGTGTGCCTTTGTGTTTTTGGATTAATTCATTTGAATGGCTGCCCCTCATCATGTAATTTCTGATGGCTATTTTTAAGTTGGCAAAATTAAATAACTAAGATTTTACAGTCCTTAGAATGTCAAAGGTCACTGATTTCACCAGTTATAATGGGGAAATCCTCACTTGAACCTGTATTTCTGTTGCTATGAGGCAAAATTCTGCCTCGTCCACCTAGGTGTTCTGGCTATACCCCTTCTCCTCCCTTTCTTTCACAGTTGCAGAACTGACAGACACAGAAGATGTTTTTAAATCCTCTTATAGAGTCATATTGATCTCAAGATAAAACCCAAACATCCTCTACAGAACTCGGAAGTCTCCATTTGTCTGTCCTCACCAACTCTGCACTGTGCTGTCACTGATGTAGTTATCAGCCTACTTCTGGGACCCATGTCCCCTCTACCTGAAGTCTTCTTATTCCTAGACAGTTCTCCTCTTCCCATTCTGCAGATGCCCATTTGGATGAGTTGGTGTCCTTAGTATTAGCACTTTTTAGTTCTTCATAGTAGAGCTTGTCAAAATTGCAATTGAGCAATTAGTTATGGAGATATTTGTTGTTTTTTGTCCACGTTAGAATTAGAGTTATGTTTCTACTGAAGGCGTCTACATTTCTTTTTATGATTTTTTAATGAAGACTTTAAAGTCTTTCCACTGATGTTCCTAGGGGAGGTGGGCCAGGTGCCTTGTTTACAGTGCTCATGAAATAAAAATATGGTGAATTATATAAAAAGTCTGAGGAAGCCAGTGTTTTGACTATGCTCTTGTTTAATTCTATTAAATGAATGAAATAGTAAAATGAGCTGGGGTAAGTCAAGTTTTCTTGAGATCGCATTACATGTGCAGGCTGTCAGCACACAGACAACAGAGTTCTCCTTGACAGCCGTCAGCCCAGTGTCTCTTCTGTCACAGATGAAACACACATCCGAGAATGCTTTCAGGCAGAGTGAGAAGGGATCGCCTCTATCTATTAAGATGTATGCGATCCCCTGTGGAAAGTAGAGCTTGAATGTGAAATACTTTCCACAGGCTAAAGTGTTTGAACATCTGACATAGTAGAGGGTGATGCTTTGGAAGGTTGTGGGACCCTGGGAGTGATAGCCTGGACCTGTTTGTGGCATCAGATGGCTGGTTCCTAATCTGCCGAGATGTGACCAGCTCTGTCAGGTGCCCCACCATGATGGACCGTGTTCCCTGAAGCATTAATGAAAACAGGCCTCTTTGTCTTTAAACTGTTTCTGTATGGTATCTGGTCACCATGAAGCAAAAATAAGGATGATGCTACATGATACTGATCCAAAGTGAATATAGAAAGAAAGAAAATTCAGGAGCATTAAAGTTTTTAATCCTTTGCTTAGTTTTCTTCTACTGGGGGGAAACCTTAGGCACAGGGGCCTCTGGGTTTGCTCATTAGGCACAACAGTAGGGGAGGAGTATACCTGAGGAAATGTGCTGCTCCTGGGTGGCCTTCTTGTTGTTTTTGTTTAGAAGTGCCATAAATACACTTTCTTGGTCCTTTTAAGACTTTTTATATTGTAACTATCTAGGCAAATTATAGTCTCATGTAAATTAAGCGTCCCCAAAGAAATAAATTCACTGTCTGCGAGCTAAATTGCACATAGCAATTATTACTTCATGAAACTACCAGGTTTGTAGGCCCTTGGTATTAATAATCCAATTTGTCTCAGGTTTGCTGATTACAGGTTGAAGTAAACCTATTAGAAGAGCCAAAAAATGACATAGAAGGTCAGTCAGGCCTGAATCGCCATTGTGAATATCTTTGCTCTATGATATATTCCCGTCTGAGGGTTTGCATTCTGAGGTAATGCTTAACCATTGCCACTTGAGGCCTCCACATTAATGGCCTTTTAAGAATTGGGGCTTCTTTGTTTCTCTTTGTGTGGAGATAGTGAAAATAGCTGTTATATATTTTCTGAGTTACTTCAATAGTATGATTTCTTTCATTTAACTAAAGTCCTGCCACCACAAGGAAGGAACTGTGGGTAATGGTCAATGATACTCTCCAGCTAAGTGCCCAGATGTCAATTTATCTGTATTGATCCTTCAGTTAGCGGCTCCTTTGAATATTTAGGATAGTGTTAAGAATCCCCAGAGGTGTGCTCTGGTAAAATGTGACGTTCAGCTAGGGAGGAGAAGCATCTCTTGCGCTCTGCTCCATTATCAGCACCATGACCACACAGGTGGCATCTATGGATTCTTTGAACTTGGTCGCTCAAAAGTTCTGATGCTTGTGGTGGTTGAGAATAAGCAGTATTTGCTTATTCTCTGGGGTCCGTCTGGTGTAAGTGTCAGCTCTTCAACCACCCAACAAGAAAACGATGGGGTGGAGTTTACCACACAAACCCCTTGCCATTCTTATTCTGTGACGCTGGGGACAGACACAGGAAGCAAGTGCTCTCCTACAGAACTGCATCCTTAGACAAGCCTGGGTTTCTGGAACTAAGAGGCCTCAGGCAGGAGGGAATCAGTTTTGGCAGCAGGGAGCTCTCCAGGGTACTGGCCACTTTCTGCACCTGTTGACTTGTGTAGGTCTGAGCCACTGTCTTTATCTTGTTCTTTTTACCCTGACTTGACTTCGTCCTGCTTGACTTTGTGTGGCCTATGCCTGCCCTCGCTGTGTTCAACCTCTGTGCCTTTCCCACCATGTGCTTCTCCGTTGTGAGGCTATTTCCTGTGACCACTGTTCAGAGTTAAATCCTAACTAATGCCCACAAACCCATGAATATAAAAAATGACTGCAGGATTTATAAAACATAGCATCAATAAGAAGTTCTGGGAGCGGGGATCTATGAGTGTAGGGCCCTCTAGCATAGGCAGTTATTTTTCTTGTTTTACTATTTTCCTTGGAGGGGTAAGCTGTGTGTGTGCACATGCATGCATGCCTGTGTATTCTTTCTTTGAATGGGAAGAAAGTTGCAGTATGGGAGTTTTCAAAATATGTAAACAGAGATATAAACATGTAATAAGATGCAACTGAACAGCAGGTAAGAAACATCCTCTGACACGGACAGATCTCAAGTAGACTTGTCTAGAGGGAGCCTGGTGGAGGCAGTTCCTCAAAGATTCTTTCCTTCAGATGACTCTAGCTTGTGTCAAGTTGACAAGCAACTGAATAAAAAGCAGAAAAAATGGACCATTGTCAACCTGACACAAATAAGCCACTATTAAACCATAACATTTCTGTTTTTGCTTATACCAGAAGAAATAAAATGGACATAGTCACAAGCAGATCAGAGCAAAACTAAAATCTAACAAGATAATCTCAGTGTCTGATGTCTAGGAGTCACTCTTCATCTTCTGGGCTGCAAAGGGCTCAGGAAACTCCCTGTCTCTGGGTCTGTGATTCACAGCACATAAAGCTTGTCTCACAGACTGAGGCCAGCTCCATACCACAGCTATTGCTGTCCTTGGAGGTTACTGCATGCTCCTGTAACCTCCAGTATGCTGGGGTTTCTATTTCAGCTGATGCTGTACACTCACTAGTGGCCTCTTCTGACCTATTTGGGGATGCCAATCTTGCCACATGAGGCAAAACTTCAGCTTTTTTTTCATGATGCCTTCTATTCTGCAGCTTCCATGTTGCCCAAACCAGTACCATCTGGGACCCTTTTACACATTACCAAGTTTGGCTGCAGATTGAGATGCAGTCTATTCCTTGCTATTTTCTGACCCTGAGGAAACATCTCCCAGATTTGTCTCGGTGATGTTTGTCTCTTGCTAACCACAGCTGAGTTTCAGCCTCTACTAACTAGCATCATTGTCCCTAGCCATTGTCCAGTTAAGGCCAAGGTTTCACTTGAGTGGTTCTGGTCTTCTATTACCCACAATGGATTCTTCAGCTCCAGCCGACTAGAACCCACAGACTCTCAATTCAATATATGTCTCGTGAATTGCCCTGATAGGGCCTTTGCTTTCCTCTGAAACTTCAGAAGCCAGACCTCTATTGTCTCCGTTCTCTCAACAGTCTTATCTCTCACACACCAGAGAACAGTTCATTGAGCTTTGTGCACTCATGGCTTTTCCAGCCCAAAGTTCTAATGACTTCCACAGTCCTCCCCATAGCAGCATGATCAAGTCTGTCACAGAATTATCGCATTCCTGGTACCAATTCCTGTCCTGGTTTCCTTCCTATTGCTTTGAAAAACATCATGGTTGTCCTAGTCAGGGTTACTATTGCTGTGATAAACACCATGACCAAAAACAAATTGGGAAGGACAGGGTTTATTTCAGCTCATACTTCCACATCACTATTTATCATTGTAGGAAGTCAGGACAGAACAGGGCAGGGACCCAGAGGTAGGAGCTGATGTAGAAGGACACTGTTGACTACTGGCTTGTTCCCCATGGCTTGCTCAGTCTGCTTTATTATAGAACCCAAGACCACTGGCACAGAGATGGCACAAACCACAATGGCTGGGCCCTCACCCAACAATTATTAATTAAGAAAATGCTCTACAGGATTGCCTATAGCCCGGTATTTCAGAGGCGTTTTCTTAACTGAGATTCCCTCCTCTCAGATGACTCTAGCTTGTGCAGTGTTGATGTAAAACTGGTCAGCATGAAGAATAACTTAGGTAGAAAAAGGTTTATTTTAACATACAACTCCTCATCTCATTTAATTACTGAGGGAAGCCAAGGCAGGAACTCAAGCAGAGCATGAACCTGGAATAGGGAACTGAGCAGAGACCATGGAGGAACACTGTTTGCTGGCTCCGTGGCACACACTGAAGTGTGCAACCCAGGACTACCTGCCCTGATGTCACCAACCACAGTAGGCTGAGCCCTCCTACATCAATCCTTAAGTAAGAAAATGTCCCCACAGACTTGCCTACAAGACAATCTTACAGAGGCATTTTCTCAGTTGAGACTTCATCTTTTCAGAATATTCTAGCTTGTTTCAAGTTGCCTAAAATATGAACCAGCGCAATTGACACATTGTCAACTCAACATAAAAAGATGTCACTATTGAGCCATAACTTTTCCTTTCCTGTTTATCCTCAAGATCTTCTCTTGACATCCTAATATAAAACATAATATAATTGTTTTGAGACAGGGTCACACTGCTCAGCTTCAGCTGTTCTGGAACTCACTCACTTTATAGACCAGATTAGCCTCCAACTCAGAAATCCACCTGCCTCTGCCTCCTGAGTACTGGCACTACGCCCAGCAACAAAATATAACTTTAACCCCCCCCAGTCTTTAAAAATTTCAACCCTTAAAAAGTCTGAGTTCTTTTTAAAAATCCAATGTCTTTTAAAGAGTCCAAAGTCTCTCAGCTGTGAGCTCTTGTAAAATCAAAACAAGATAAGATTTTCTGAGGGAGGAGAGCACAAAATATTTTGCCTAGCATTGTTGTATTTGTTTTTAATATGAGTAGAATTAGCATCTTACACTTCCTCCTGATTACAACAGAACTTCTGAGGAAATACCATGGTTACCATAAATTTGACATTCTATTGTACTAATATACTAAAAATTGTCATGCTTTTTCATGATCCCATCCAATTAGGGAGAAAGAGGTAGCATGCTAGCATTTGGTTTTATTTGGCCACAATCAAAAAAAGACACTGATTTAAAATTTAAGAAGATGAGGGAAATAAACATTTATCTATTTATCTTATGTTTCATCAGTAGATATTACATTACAGAATTATTTAATGAAAGTGAAGGGCTGAAAACATCGTCATCAAAATTGTGATCAAATTATTTATTCCATTTTATTGGATCCACATGTAGAGAAAATGTCTTTAACATCAAATGACAAATGACATCCTCTGTGGGTTTCAAATGTAACGTACATCCTCCAGATCAGAAATAGAAATTTCCTTAAGGAAATGAGTAAACCTATAAAACTGGGAGAAGATGATGCCACTCTCTTTTCTTTTGTTTACATATGCTGTCTGCTAAGAATGCTTGTGTCTGTAAAACCTGTTAATGAGCTAAAGACTCCCAAATCCTCTGGCTACGCTCTTCTTTGAGATTTAGACATGAATACTCAGTTATCTAATTAATGTGTTCACTTGGACAGCTCCCTAACAGGCACTTCAAATGTATCATGTTCTATACATAACCTCTAATTTCCCCACTCTCCTTCATCTCTGGAGTTGCCACCACAATCTTCCCATTTTCATCAATTCAAACCAAGGCAGGATGTTAGGTTTCCTGATCCCTCATTCCCACAGCCACTTTTCCATATTTTCTTTAAAATACACCTTAAATCTGGACACATCCATTCCTGCTTAGGAGCTTGCATCAGCTCAAAACTCTTATTTTGCTTATACTTTCATCTCTCAGTTCATTTCCTACCTAACAGAATGAAAATCAGATCCTACCCCATCATAATTCTCCATTACATGCTCCTGGCCATGGCCTCCCATGAGCTGACCTTTGCCCACCATGGTGGCTTTGTCTTCCAGTCCTCCTCCTTCATGGTTAACCACTTTCTGCCTCATGGCTCATATCAGTCCCTCTTAGGGCTCTGCACTTTCAGTGTCCGTCGCCCCCCCCCCCCGCCCTGTACCTTGGAATGTGTTTGACCTCTTGTTATTTAAAACTAATCTCAAATTCCACCTTCTTAGAAAAACCTTCATTAACTACCTTTTACAAATTAAGTAGCCCCTTCTGCCCAAATAGTTTTAGTCACATATTTTTGTTTTATTTAAGATACTTAGTGCTAAGGAATGGGGATATGGCTCACTCTTTCCAGGCATAGTATGAAACATTAAGGTTCAATCCCCACTACCAAAGCAAGCAAGCAAGCAAACAAACAAAAACCGTAAAGAATAAAGTCATACTGGTTAAGTAATTGCATTTCTGCATTTGTTTCTTAGATCAGTGCCTAACCTTCGCCACTGACTTAAAGTTCCAAAGAATAACTTTTTGTTTATTGCTCACTAGTTTATGCTATAGCCTTTACTTAACCACTAAGCCATTTCTCTCGTCCCCATTGCCTTTACTTAAAATAGTGTTTGGTTCACGATTTGTTTTCATGATTACTGTTTGTTGGATGGATGGATGGATGGATGGATAGAAAAATGAGTGGGGGATGAATGGATGAATGGGTGGATGGGTGAATGGATATATGGGTAGGTAGATGGGTGAAGAGATGAACCTGTCCTATGCATACCTTCTGCACTACAGCTTGAATTTTCATGAGAATGGTGGGTTGATACAACATGCCACTCCCACATGGTAGGAGATGGGGAAGGTTGAAATGAAAGATGCTACCATGAATTTTTAGACATGGCTCTTTAAGATAGTTGACCTTGAACTGCCTTGTCTTTCTGACCTCAGTTATCTGAACTATAAAGTGTCTGTAATTATAACTACTGCCAGAATTTTTATAGAGACAGTGACTTTAGTACAGTTGTGTCTGTAGCTTGCATGCAGTATATTATCATAGCAAAGAACAAATGCCTCTTTACTGGTAATGTATAAAGACATGCACACATCTCTCTCTCTCTCTCTCTCTCTATATATATATATATGTATATATATACATAATGTATAAAGACATACACACATCTCTATCTATCTATATATAATGTATAAAGACAAGCATACACACATCTCTCTCTATATATATAAATACATATATATAATGTATAAAGACAAGCATACACATCTTCTCTGTATATATATATAATGTATAAAGACATCACACACATCTCTCTCTGTATATATATATATACATATATATGAAATGTATAAGGACATGCACACACATCTCTCTATATACACACATATATACAAACATATATGCACATGTGTTATGCTGAGGAATGACTGATTCCTTAATTCATTAATATAACCTTCTGACATGAACTGGAGTTTTAATATTAATTGGTACTAAGAGTGTAACTTTATAAAACTTACATTTGAAAGTACCTCCTCTTAGAGATCCCTGCCCACACAATGTTGGGGACACAATAGGTAAGTACTCCACACTGAACCACATTTCCAGCCTCCTTAGAGTAAAGATAAGAACCATTGAGCTTGCCATTTATGAAGTCCTTGAAATTTGGAATTAGCAAACAAAGGATAAATGTATTGAGAAATCCCCTCTAAGTACTCATAAATTCCTCAAATGTCAATCGGTGAACAGTGTTCTCCAAATGAAGGCCTTTTCCAAGTAGGAGGCTATTGGCTCTTACAATAGCTCTCTCTTCTTTTTCTCACCAAAAGTCTAATTAAATGTATTTTCCCAGCAGTGGCAGCAACAGCTTTCAGGAAATAAGTATATACTTTTTCATAGCACTTCATGTTTCCCACACTTATGAGCTTAATGTTACTGTTGATGATTCATGGCTTAATTCTAGTGTTGGGATAAAAAACACCAAATTTCCCCAGATAATCCACAGAGCAGAAAATTGATTTGATGATAGACAAGGGTTGACTGAAAAGAGAAATCAGAGTGTAAATAATTGTTCCCATAAACTTCATTTTCTAAAGGACCAGCTTGGAAAATACTGCTATGCCTCCATATTGCTGACTTCTATAGCCCTATTTAACCCTATCATACATTCAAGTCATGAATGATGTTGTTATATTTACCCTATGGTATTGAAATTATCATATAGAGATTAAGTGAAGCAATGGATGCAGCTGATTGGCAAAGCCAGAGATCAAAATGAAATTGGACGTCATCTATTCTGCCAAGTCAAAGAACTGAAAGGTTTTTTTGAATGACATACTGATGAATTTGTGTTATTGATGAGGATGATGGACAAAAGGAGACTGGGACCCTCTTGGAAGGACACAGCTGGTTGACGGAAGAGCTGGAACCAGACACTCAGAACCTCTTGACTGATGCATGAATGCTTTGTTTTAGACAGTTTGACATTTTCCCCTTTTGTCTTTGTTCTTCGAAGTTAATTTACAAGGGGGCTGGAGAGATGGTTCAGGGTTCAAAAGCACTTGCTACTCTTTTGAAGGCTACAGGTTCAATATCCGACACCTACACGATGGACTTGCTACTCTTTTGAAGGCTACAGGTTCAATATCCGACACCTACACGATGGACTTGCTACTCTTTTAAAGGCTACAGGTTCAATATCCGACACCTACACGATGGACTTGCTACTCTTTTAAAGGCTACAGGTTCAATATCCGACACCTACACGATGGACTTGCTACTCTTTTAAAGGCTACAGGTTCAATATCCGACACCTACACGATGGACTTGCTACTCTTTTGAAGGCTACAGGTTCAATATCCGACACCTACACGATGGACTTGCTACTCTTTTGAAGGCTACAGGTTCAATATCCGACACCTACACGATGGACTTGCTACTCTTTTGAAGGCTACAGGTTCAATATCCGACACCTACACGATGGACTTGCTACTCTTTTGAAGGCTACAGGTTCAATATCCGACACCTACACGATGGACTTGCTACTCTTTTGAAGGCTACAGGTTCAATATCCGACACCTACACGATGGACTTGCTACTCTTTTAAAGGCTACAGGTTCAATATCCGACACCTACACGATGGACTTGCTACTCTTTTGAAGGCTACAGGTTCAATATCCGACACCTACACGATGGACTTGCTACTCTTTTGAAGGCTACAGGTTCAATATCCGACACCTACACGATGGACTTGCTACTCTTTTGAAGGCTACAGGTTCAATATCCGACACCTACACGATGGACTTGCTACTCTTTTAAAGGCTACAGGTTCAATATCCGACACCTACACGATGGACTTGCTACTCTTTTGAAGGCTACAGGTTCAATATCCGACACCTACACGATGGACTTGCTACTCTTTTGAAGGCTACAGGTTCAATATCCGACACCTACACGATGGACTTGCTACTCTTTTGAAGGCTACAGGTTCAATATCCGACACCTACACGATGGACTTGCTACTCTTTTGAAGGCTACAGGTTCAATATCCGACACCTACACGATGGACTTGCTACTCTTTTGAAGGCTACAGGTTCAATATCCGACACCTACACGATGGACTTGCTACTCTTTTGAAGGCTACAGGTTCAATATCCGACACCTACACGATGGACTTGCTACTCTTTTGAAGGCTACAGGTTCAATATCCGACACCTACACGATGGACTTGCTACTCTTTTGAAGGCTACAGGTTCAATATCCGACACCTACACGATGGACTTGCTACTCTTTTGAAGGCTACAGGTTCAATATCCGACACCTACACGATGGACTTGCTACTCTTTTGAAGGCTACAGGTTCAATATCCGACACCTACACGATGGACTTGCTACTCTTTTGAAGGCTACAGGTTCAATATCCGACACCTACACGATGGACTTGCTACTCTTTTGAAGGCTACAGGTTCAATATCCGACACCTACACGATGGATCCAGTCCCAGGGATTTTTGACTCCCTCTTCTGGTCTCCTTGGGCACCAGGATTGCACACAGTACACATACATACATGCAGGCAAACTCATGCATAGAAAACAAAATTAACAAAAAATTTAAAAGGCTAAATTTTAACTACAGATGCTCAACAAGCATAGAAGAAAAGCTCAGTTTCTTTAACCATCAAGGGAATGCAAATCAAAACTCCAATGAGATATCACCAATTGGCATGCCTATTATGGAAATACAAAAAACCAAAAAACAACAAAAATCAAAGTGTTAACAATGCCAACAATAAAACAATGCTGGAGACGGTGGGGACGCAGGCTCCTTTATAAACTGCTGACGTGAATTTAAATTATTGCAGCCATTATAACTGTAGAGGTACCTGAACAAACTAAAAATAGATCTATGATTCAGAAACCACCCTTACTACTGTGTAGACAAAGAAAATCAGTAGAGCAAAGAGATAACTGTAATAGTTAGCATACTGAGTCATAATTGGACATAGAACACACACACACACACACACACACACACACACACACACGAGAGAGAGAGAGAGAGAGAGAGAGAGAGAGAGAGAGAGAGAGAGAACAAAATCTCTCCTCTACAGCAAAATGATGGATGCAACTGGAGGACATTATGTTGAGGTAGACCAGACTTAGAGATAAGAATCACATATTGGGTCCACGTGTATTAGGAACTCTATTTGTCTGCAGAGAGAATCATCACTTAGCTTGGGCTTAGTTGATAAAAGCATGGGACTTTGTTTTTGTTTTGTTCTTCAGTTACTATCAGCTGACTCTTTTATCTGTTTCTCGACTTATTCAGGACTCAGCAGGGAAAATTTGAGTTAGACACTGCACAGACCCAAACATCTCAGAGTCAATGACCTGGGAGTTCTGGGATTTCAAACTAAGTGTTTGTGCAAGCAAGGTACCACCTGAAGATTGAGGCTCGGCAGGAGCTCGGCTGTGGCAAGTCCAAACTGGGTGCTAAACAGGTCGATTGTTCCTGGTGGTGCCGGAGCTTTGTCCGGCTTGTCTATGTTAATGAGCTTGTATTTATAAAAGAGGCCATGCTTCTCCAGAAGCAAAAGGCCAGGGTTTAGGATGAGAGCTGAGGGGCAGACCTTTGCAGATCTACAAGAATGTGAGAGAACAGATTGCTGAGGGGACAAGCCTTTATTGGCAGGCAAAGCTGGGACAAGCACTTGGTTGTAGGGAATAATCTTCCCCCATGGCTTTTGGCTATTAGCAGAACAAACATGGCCTATTAAAAAGTAATATGCCACTTATTTTTACATGGATTAAAGACTCCACTCAAACAATACCTTCAACCAACAGTGCCAAGTCTAAGTAGGCAGTAGAAAGTGAATATCCCATTTCCGTTCTTTTATTAGTTTCATTTGTGTGTGTGCATGCCCATGTGAGTATATGTAACATGTATAAACTCATCAATAACACTCCATTCTTTTGAAACCAGTAGCAAACTAGATGGAGTTTGGGGCTAAAGAAACGAGAATACTAATTACTAAATACTGCCCTATCAAAGGTTGAGTATGCACTTCCTTTTCCTGAGTGCTTCAGAGCTTTACCATCAGGCAGTAGGCATTTCACTGTGTGCATCAAGACATCATGCTGACACTTTCAGTGAAAAACAATGAAAGGCTTAACAAATAGACGTTTGCTCTTTACTCATAGCATGTTGTTACCTGGTTGTCCTTACTTAGGTATTATTAATGCAAACAGAACTCGTGGGACTTGACTCTTCCATCACACTGATGGCAGGGGTGGTCCGTAGTTGCTACTTTGGCTCCCAAGAGGTCCCTTCTCTTTGAGTGTATGAAATAACAGAGAAGAGAGAGAAAGTGATGTCTTTTTTTGTAGAAGTGATCTATCTCTACAAAAATCATCGGAAGAAAAAAATCCTGCCATATTTACCCTCTATTTAAAAGGAATGTAGGACTGCTTTCCTCCTAGTGCATCTTGGTCAGTCTGGGCACCCCAGTGGTACCCTAGGACCTCTGAAGGGAAGGAAGACACAAATGTGGGGTGCCTGGAGGGTGACAGAAGTCATTTCTTTCTACCTTGTTTCATTTGGACCTTGAATTATAAGACATCAACATTCCTCACTCAGGTAGCTTTAAAACCACTTGCTAGCAGCAGGGGTTTAGTTTCAAGCATGATTAAGCAGCCGAGGATGACTTTGAGCTTCTGATCCTCTTGTCTCCACCCACTGAGAGCTGGGACTACAGGCAGATATTGCTAACTACATGTCCCGCCATATATACATCCAGTCTCAGCTGATCTCAGAAGCAAAGCAGGCTGGCCAGCCTAGCACTTGGATAGGTGTATACAGTCCTTTTATGTTGTGGCCCTTTGCTACTTTAGAAAAAAATGTTTCATTTTTGCGTGCCTCCTGGATTCGAGCCATTCTAAATGGACTCTAGGTCGTTATGCTGAGCTATTTTGAATTTCAGTGCCTTTACATACATTGTGCTCTTTCCTTAGGATAGCTGTTTTCTAGTTGCCTCATTATATTAGTGCCCATTCTAGCTCCAGTATCATCATTACTTGATCTTATCAAGCAGACACTGGCATCTTCTCACCACTGTGCCAGATTGGCTGCAAAAGCATGCATTTTCCTGAGCATTAGACTTCTCTCTTTTTCTAGACTGTGCACTCTCACAGGGTATATTTGATTTTGTAATTTTAGAACCTTAGTTCATTTGTTTGCTTCTTCAATGAGTATCTACTGAACTCTTAGCTCCTTATCCGAAATTCTTGAGGCCAGATGCTTTTCAGATCTCAGAGTGGTAATGGACACCGTAAGAATGTGGTCATGACATGTGGAAGAACTCATTAATGTATCTTCTCAAAGTGCTTTTACACTTGCACAGTGTTTTGGAATAGGTAAGAACTATAAATAGGCTTATGGTTGTTCAGGTTAAGTTTTTGTCTTTAAACAAGTTCATTTAAGACTAGGTTTCAGTGCTGATGGTGTTCAGAGCTTTTGGATTTTGAAATGAAACTTTAAATGTGTTTCTTTTTCAGATGAATTCCCTTTGGAAGACAAATTTAGAAAAGTGTCCAGTAAACATATACTCTATCTGTGATTTCCAATATGTCTTTGCTGAATGAAAGCCGTTTCAAAGGATGTTAGCAGGGGCCAAGGACAAATGAATTTAAATTTACTCTATGAAAAATGAACCTTGATGCTGTAGTTCTCTTCTTAGCCAGTGACAAAGCAGATCTAATTAGTAGGACAGAGGGCACTGAATCCCAAAGCAGCTCCTTGTAAATGCTGCTGTAGGGGAAGATGGTGAAGGGTAGGCCAAAGGAGTAGCAATAAAGGAACAAAAGGAAGTAGCTAATGTTAGAAGCTCAACAGTTTCAGGGCCCGCTAATTAGATTTGTATCATGTGCGTGGATGCTCTGAAACTGTCATGTTTTCATGTTGCTCAACATTAGGCATTCTTTTATCTATGCAGAATGTATTCATATGTACAAATGTATGGGTGTATGTATGTATGCATGCATATGCATGTTATAAAATACAGTGACAACCACCACCTTGTATGGAAGATGATGAACAATATTGTTTCAACAACAAAATAATAATCCAAAGCCTTATTGTTTTTGTCCATATGATGTCTAGAGTTTTACCAGTGGGTGAAAAGCAGTTAAAGGCTTAAAATAATACATATTCACCCCAGTTGTTCCTGTTTTGGAACTATGTTTAGAATGTCCCCTGCCAGTCTCCTGACCCTTATGGGATGTTAAGATTCTATAATTGAGCTTCTTTCTGGGGAGCTTTATCAGACCCCCCCCCACCAGGGTGTCCTGGGATTACTGCACAGACTAGGGCTGGCGTGCATAACAAGGATTGGGGATGGGTAAGGACCTGTGTGCTTCAGAGTTCAAGGTCCCATGAGTCTGACCCAGCTGTCTCCTCACTGTTACTTTTTCCGTCCTTGTTTGCTCTACCATGCAGTGCATGTCCCATCATGCTCCCTTCACCTTGTCAGCCTCAGGCTCTTTCTGCTTCTGTCAACACAGGTTCACTAACACAAGGGACTTACTGTTGGCCTGGAGAATCTTGGCCCTTTTACTGAGTTAATACCTTTGTTACCATGCTGACGGAATCGCCAGACTCTTTTTGCACAACAAAGCAAAGATTGGACAGTCTTCTACCAAATTCTGAAGATGAATGTTTCTGTTTTGCCTGGTCCCACAAGCTGTTTAGTCCCAAATAAACACAAAGAAGCTTCTATTAATTATAAACTGTTTGGCCAATGGCTCAGGCTTCTTATTGGCTAGTTCTCTTCTTAATTATTAATCCATTTCTATTAAACTAAGTATTGCCATGAGACTGTGGCTTACCTGTAATGCTCTGGCATGACTCCTTTGATGGCTATGTGGCATCTCTCTTGGTTTCACTGTGTTTCTCTTCCCAGCCTTCTCCTAGTCTGGTAGCCTCACTTATACTTCCTGCCTGGCTAATGACCAATCAGCATTTATTCACCAATCAATAAGAGAGACATATATTCACAGCATTCAGCATTCTGTCTAAATAAAAAGGAAGGTTTTAACTTTAACATAGTAAAATTTCATATATATATATACATACATGTATATATATATACATACATATATATATGTCAAAACAGTTATCAAGCAAGAACTATAGTTTACAATATTTAGTTCACTAACATTTGGTAAAATTTAAAGAAAATATTCTATCATCTATCCTATCTTTGTGAGTCTAAAGTTTTATATGTAACTTACTTTTATCATAACTAAGGAAAACCATAACCATAACTGTCTGTCTTCAACTCCATTAAAGAATCCAGAAAGATAATATATAAACTCTAGAATTGACAGAGACATCTTGCTACCTGGGCAGTCACCCAAAGTTCTTCTGTAGCTTTGGGGCATCCATCTTCAGTCTATAGACCTAGAGTGTCTGGCAGACTTCTCAGCAAAGCAGGAAATTTAAAACTGTCCTACCTGAATTGGCAGTTTGTCAGTCATTTTTTTTCTGTGTCCCGCAGAGTGTCTGGCAGACTCTTCCCTGAAGCAGGGCCCTGAAGGACTGTCCCATCTTGCTTTAGCAAGTTCAGCAGTAACTTTCCTCTGGGCCCTGCATGTCCAGTTTGGGCAGCATACTGCCAGCAATCAAGGCAAGGGCACTTTCTTGCCCAGTGGTTACTTTTGCCACAAAGGAAGTAAACTCCATGTGGAGTTTCTTCGATGCCCATCATCTTCTCTGATGTAGATTGGTGCTGCCACAAGCAGACCTGTCTCACTGTCATAAAAAAGAACCTATATTATTAAAACAAGTTAAATGCCATATTCTGTAGATCTTTGAAGTTTTTGAAGATGACCTGTCTTTCTAAAATATCAATTTTACCTTGTAAACATACCTAAAGTGACTACAAGTTCTATTGTATTAATTGACTAATTGCTAAACTACATTTCCTTTTTGTCCTGAATAGTTGATAATAATAACTTTCAAGGGCTAGAGGTTTGAATACATTGTTAAATGAGCTGTGTAGATGCAATACCTTGAACAATATTGGAAATGCATGTATAGTATGTTTCAGCAAAATTAATCTCACATTTGTATCAATGCACATTTGTATACAATAAAATTCAGTAAGGATAATTGGGTAGAAAGACCTTATATACACAGCCAGAAGGTACGTTTACCCATGGCTTTAGTGTGTCTGCATTTTGACTGTGGTCCCTGATTACCCAGTGTCGTATTCCACACTTACCTCTTGCGACATAGTATCTGTGTTCAGAGAGTTTCAGATTTTGGAGCATGTAAGATCTGTGCTTTTTAGTGATACTTAACCTGTATCATGTATATTCTGAAAATGACTGTAACAGGGCGGGGTGGTGGTGGGGGTGTCAGCTGTAAGACAAGTGATTCTGGACTTCTGAAACATTGAACATGTATGAGTTTTAGCTCTTAATTTTCCTAAACAACTTCATTATAATAAAAATAGGTCAGGACTAAGCCAGATGTCTCAGTTGTTGAAAGTGCTTTCTATGAAGACTCACAACTTGAATTGATTCGTGGAACCCAAGTGAAGATTTGTGGAACCCGTGGAAAGATTCATGGAACCCGTGAAAAAATATTCATGGAATCTGTGTAAAGATTCGTGAAACCCATGTAAAGATCGGTGGAACCCATGTAAAGGTTTGTGGAACCTGTGGAAAGATTCGTGGGACCTGTGGAAAGATTCGTGGTATCTGTATAAAGGTGGAAAGAGAGAACAGAGTCCACGAAGTTGTCCTCTGACCTTCATAAATGGACCATGGCATTGGCACAGTAATCAATCAATCAATCAATATCTGTTACAAGCAGATCAGTGATGACCAAGATTCAGAATGCCCCGAAGTGTGGGAAGAGACGCGATGAGCTGGGGTGACTGTTTAGATTCAGCCCGTCACTGCAGGGAGAGCTGCTGGCTTCTGAGACAAGCAGGTGAGTCTGCCATGTGTACTCTGACCTGATTTTCTCTCTGCATCACAGCAACAGTGGAGCAACCACAGCAAATCAGGTCCCGGGCAGAGCACATGCCGCGAAAGCAGCCCCTCCCGGGAAGATCTGGGTTCTCCTAGCCCTCTGTGGCGGTGACAGCACTGGAACACTGGAAGTGGATTCCTGCCTTACCCTTAGACAAGGCTGCTCCTCTGTCTCAGGGGAGGTTACAGGGAAACAGGAGAGACTGTAAACTCATCCCACAGAGACAGCGGCTTACCTGAGCTGCAGAGCCTTCTGTGACCAGGA
This sequence comes from Mesocricetus auratus, assembly GCF_017639785.1. Taxonomy (NCBI): domain Eukaryota; kingdom Metazoa; phylum Chordata; class Mammalia; order Rodentia; family Cricetidae; genus Mesocricetus; species Mesocricetus auratus. Next base: position 12,531,376 of record NW_024429185.1, read on the forward strand.
GGGGGAGGAAGGCTGTGCTGTGCAGAGAAGAAATGGGGCCACAGGTCTGCGAAGTCAATTCAGCCATTGTCCTGAGTCTCCTTAACAGAAGAACTTGTCCCTTGGTTCCTACTGTCCCCAGTTTTGTACTTTTAAAACACAGTCTATTTGAATATTTTCATACAATTCCTAGACTTCTAAAATACTTTTGAGCAGGCTTTAGTATATAGCATGTATTCCCTGCGTAGTTCCTACCTACAAGTCAACACGTACGAAGTGTAGCAAATGCATGTGTGAAAACTATCACAGTGAAACTCTTATTATTTGTAATTGATATATGATAATACTCTTTTAAAAGAACATCCCCTGAAATGGTTGAAACATCACATCAGATTTCTTCTTAGTAAAGTAACACTTGTGCTTCTATTTTGTTTTTGGACAGGATCTCACCAAGTAGCTTTGGCTGGCCTTGAACATAGTATGTGGAACAAGCTGTCCTCAAACTTGCAAAGATCCTCTTGTCTCTGCCTCCCAAGTCCTGGACCAAAGGCACCGGCTACCATGTGGGGCTCAAAATTATACTTTTCTAAGAAGAGAATTTGACATCACTGTGACAAACACTAGCCATTGCCTTGGCTTGGGGCATTTGTAGGTGCATAGGCTTTGGTGTTGACAGACTTGGGCTGGACCTGGTTGTAGAGTTTATTATTTCTGTGTCTGTGGCAATCTATCCACATCTCTCCGAGGCTCACTTTCCTTGTTTATTAAATGGACATAGAATCCTCCTTGAGCAATTGAGATGAAGATGAAATGAGATAAATAGAATTGCCAAGATACTCGATAAACAGTAGGCATTATTATCTGTGGGCAGATCTCTGACAGAAGCAATATTTATATATGCATCGGAAGCTCTCAGACTCCAGCTAGAACGCAGAAACCATGGCATGTGTACTACAAGGATCATTTATATTTAATGTGCAGTGCACTGTCTGTCACCCCCCCCAATTTACTTTTCTAATTACCTGCCACTCTAGTTACTATAGGATTTAGCTCGTCTTCTTCAGTAGTCTCTCGTGGCCTGTTTGGTAAGGGTGGAAGCCAAAGCATTCAGTGAGCTCATGAATAAATGAGCTCAGGGAATTCAGCCCCCATAAGAGCGACACCTCTCCATTCTGAATTGATTATCTCTAAAGACTTCCTTGTTTGGAAATCCCGATGCTACATACCTAAGCATCTATGGCTTACCCTTGGTTTTTGTCTCTCATAAACTCTGCCATCTTTTCCATCGGTGCCGGAAGATTCAATTTTCTCAGATTTCACTTTCTCTCTTTTGTGACCCAGGAGGACAGTGAAGTGGCAGCAAAGTGCTCTTATCGACCCAATATCCTTTTAGAGTCTTCCCTTTGGCTTCTCGACAGCATGACCTTTGATCAGGACCCTGGGGTTTAGACCATTATTATTCCACAGCACCTTACACAGCGCCGGTGCAAAGGGTGCCTGGTTTGTTTTCACTTTAGTAAAGGAGAAATGCCAGCCGCTGCATAAAACCCATTTGCCTTAACAGTCAGCAAGTACTAAAAGGAAGCCTGGAACATTGCCTTGATAAGCCATTGCTTGCTTCTTACCCGGCAAAACTGAGATAATAAATTGTAAAAAAATACACTTGAGACACCTCGTAAAGCACAGTGATTATCATAGAGCAAATTCCTCCCATGATTGCATCGTTAAGCAGGTGCACCCCAAAGAAACTGGCTTGAAGTTTGCATTTACCCCTCAAGCCCATGATAAACTAGCCACTTACTAAAAATGACAGGTTGCATCTATCATACCGTCTTTGCTGTCAAACAAATACCTTAGGTGGATGTGAATGGAATAGTTGCCACTACTAGTAACCCAGACTAAGATGAATGAGGGGACCTCGTACTGCCATGTTTGCTGACCGGACTCTGGCATTGTTCTCAAGCATCGTGCTTCCCCAAAGTTGGGGGAGAAATGTGTTAGGCTTAATAATTCAAGGTCTTATTCTAAATTATATAGTAAACAAATATTTTATTGTACTATATAATACTAGCTAATATGATATACTATTTTAGGTAGAAATATTTCATGGCTGTGGATTTTGCTCAGTGGAAGAGGGCATACCTAGAGTGTTTGCACTCTAGATTTGATATGCAGTATCATGAAAGAATAAACAAATAAACTGCTTTTTATTTATATATGGATCAAGTGTGTGTGTGTGTGTGTGTGTGTGTGTGTGTGTGTGTGTTTGTGTGGACAGGCACATAGGTGCACCAGTGAAAGTCAAAGGATAACTCTGAGGAGTTGGTCCTCTCCTGCTGTCTTGTGGGATCTAGGAATGAACTCAGGTTGTCAACTCTGCACACAGGTACCTACCATCTCTCTAGATCTTAAGAACAAATACTGTTTATGCAAAAATAGATTTAGGATATTATCTGAATAAACATTCATGCAATGTTTTAAAAATATTATATGAAATTAATTGTGACTATTGGATTATGAGGGGCCTGAACGAAGCATCCCTCTTCACAGACCTCATTTCAGGTACAGCTGCTGGCTATTAAAGGTAGCCAATGAAGGCAATATGCCAAGCTGAAAGCAGTGGTCAAGCCTTTTTTTCTTATCGTAACTGAGCAATCTAGAGGCGAAGGCTAAGGTTGACCCTCTCCCCAGTGTTCCCTCACAAAACAGTAGCAGGTTAGGGGCAGGGGACAATCGTCAAATGTGGATAGATTGTTTTACTGCAGGGTTCGGAACCAGACAGCTTTTTCTGTCCCCACTAGGATGAGCAGAAGGGAGACAGGAAAGGGCTAGGAAGAGAAAGTGCTGGTTCAGAGGGAAGGAAGGTTGGCTTAGTTAGGCCTCCTGGTAGAAAGGTCTTGGTGGAAAGAACCAGAAAGGAATGAAGAGACTTGAAATGGAGACACCTGGGAAGCAGGTGAGTATCTGCATGGCTGGCCTGCCTGCAGTCTCAGTCAGTTCTGGATTCTAACTGTCTTCAGAAGACTGTAATGTCTTCAGAAGACTGTGTACGAGGTTGGTATAGGGAGAGCGGCTTTCCTCACAAAGCCTTACAGCTGCCTGTAGTCAGGTCTGAAGGGTCACACATGGGATTTGGGACTGGGCTGGGTTACTATGTCCTTTACATGGAGGATCTCATGGTATCTTTGCCTCATGTCTAAACAGCAGACCTCACCCAATTCACAGAGGATGAAACAGATATGGAGTGGAGAGACCGTTCCATGTCACACACTACTAGATAACAAATGCTGGATTTGAATTTAGATTTTTGAGATTATTAAACACATGCTCTTTTTCTTCTAGAATATGTTACATGTGATGTTCTGGGAGAATGTCCGTGGTTACTTGCTTCACTATTGTGACAAAATATCTACCCAAAACACTTTTAACACAGAAAGGTGTTGTGGGATTCCTGCCTGGGTCCCGTTGCCACTTTAGCCCCCAAATAACACACGAGGCACTATATGAATTATGAAGCTGTTGGCCGTTTGCTATCATTTCTTGATGGCTAGCTCTGCCTTAGTTATTAACCCAAAATTACCAACATATATTTTTATAAGGACTTATCTTACCGAGGATGCAACCTCATGTATCCTCTCTTCCCTCGGTCACATAGAGACCCTTTACTGCTGACTACATTTCCCAGAATTCTCTTTGACTTCTAGTCCCACCTATCTTGCTTCCCCATTGGCCAACAGTGTTTTATTAATCAACCAATAAGACAACATATACACAGAAGGACTTCCCCATCAGAAAGGATTTTTTAATAGCAATCTGAGGATACAAATCCATCATGGCAGCAGTAGCTTGAGACAGCTGGTCACATTGTGTCCTTGACTCCATCCTATGGTATGGTGCCTCTCCCCCTACAGACAGGCCCTGAGATTTGCTTCCATGGTTATCGTAAATCTCATTCAGTTGGCAATCAATATTAAACATCACAGTCCCTGTTATTAAAAGACTTCTGCTTTTCCCGGCAAAACAAGGCTTGCAAGTGAAGTTCCAGAGGAAAGAGATGAGAATTGGACTGCACATAGAAATGTCAACCAAACGGCAGGGGCATAAAATAAACCTCTCATGCCTGTCTGTCCCATGTTGCCATTCAGAGGTGGGACAATTACATCCAGGGCCACATTTGGCTATGTGTGTAAGTTTTCAGCTATCTTGTCGGCTTTATTGCTACAGTAGCAGAGTAATTGGGACAGAGAGTGTATGGCCCATGAAGTTGAAAGCATTTACTGTGGGCCCTTGTATAGACAAGGTTTTCCATCTCTGCCATACAGAATAAAAGCAACAAGCAACAGAAATGAACACACAACAAATGAATTTACAGCAAGTAAGACATCTGCTATGGCAGATGTGTCTACCTTTTATAAGAAAAATAAAGGCACTGGTTACTTTTCTGAAATGTAATTAGTTGGGCTTTTGTTACATGTTTCTTTTTTTTTTTTCAGACAAGGTCTCACTTTGTAGCCGTATAGCCCAGACTGGCCTTGAAATCACAGCAATCTTTCCCCATCGTCTCCTTTGCTAATATTACACATATGAAGCACCACATTTGGCTTATATAATTGTACTGCATTATTATTATCATTATTATTGTTATTATTATTATCATTTGTGTGTGTACGTGTGTATGCTCGCACATGGTGGGTGAGATGGGTAATATGTCGAAGTGTGTGGATGGGGGATGGTATGAGCACACATCATGTAGTATGTCGAAGTGTGGCAAACACTTTTATTTTTGACACCTTAATTCTTAAAAGAAGAAATCTCATTTTTGTCACGAATTATTAAAATTATAAGCAGATGTGACGAACTATGTAGATTCTGGATTGACTTAGCGATGGATTTGTGACTGAATACTTCAAGCAGTGGCTTTTGTAGAAGAATTAAAATTTTAAAAGTATGCTACACTCAAATTATCTCTAATTTTGGCAAAAAATGCTTCTGAATGTGGGACAAAACAGGATATTAACTATAGGAGCTAGAGTTCCTATTCCTAGGAGCTAGAGTTCATATGTATTTGTTTTACATAAGGAGAATACTTTAGTATAGCTTTCATCCTCTTAGCTCTTCGTTGGTGTCAGCCTTGTGACCAATTTTCAAATATCACAGAGTAGAAAAGAGCAGGGGGGATGCAGGTGAGAAGGAAGAGGTGACTTTGGAGCCTAAGTTCCAGTCTTGGCTGAGCGCTCACAGGTTCACCCAGACACTGAATCTTTGCCTTCTATTTCTCTAAGCTGTCTTTGGTGACTCACGGCATCATCTGTGTATAAGCAGGGCTTACACACTCACCCTCCCCATGCCTGTCTGAATGCCTAAGGTACTGCCCTGTATCACTGGGGTCCCTAACAACAGAAACATCTTGTTGACTTATTAATTTAAACACATGTTTGGAACCTGCTGCAAAAGCAGAGCAGAGTAACCTCTGAAAGGAACCATTCTTGGAGTGTGTTAGTGTCTTAGGGTTTCTATTGCTCTGAAGAGACACCATGACCACGGCAACTCTTAGAAAGGAAAACATTTAATGGTGTGGCTTACAGTTTCAGAGGCTTAGTCCATTCTCTATTGTCATGGCAGGCATGAGGGCATACAGGCAGCTATGATGCTGGCAAAGGGGTTGAAAGTGGAAAGGGAGTTCCATCTAGATCACGCAGGCAACAGGAAGTGATCTGGGACACTGGGCATTGCTTGAACACACATGAGACCTCATAGCCCAGCCCCACAGAGACACACTTCCTTCAACAAAGTGTGCTCCTATTGCAACAAAGCTACGCCTAAAAGATCCATTCTCTATGAGCTTAGGTATGTGTGTGGGGGGGGTTGGGGTGGGGGCAATTACATTCAAACTACTACAGTAAGGTTTCAGTTGCTAGGACAAAACACCCGGAAGAGTCAACTCACAAAGAGGAAATGTTTGTTTGTGCTCATGATGAGGGCACTTTTATATGCTCTCAGGACACATTTGTACCTCACATTATAGAAAGGAATCTATGCCTCCACTTTCTAAATAGCTAAACATGCACACCCTGTTAATGCTTTGCTTATTCTGAGTTGTCTCCCCTACCCAGGATCGATACCAGCAGACCCTAAGTAAACTAACTCAGCATCCTGAAGTGTGTGGACCACCTTCCAATAGTGATGTCAATGACAGGAAGCACAGGAGATAAGAAGGAGAGACATGCCAACACCACAAATCTCAGGGATGTCAGTGACCAACAGGGCAAGGCTGAGTTCTGAAACAATTGTTGCCTTGGTCCTACATCAACATAAGCTTCTGAAACAATTGTTGCCTTGGTCCTATATCAACATAAGCTTCTGAAACAATTGTTGCCTTGGTCCTACATCAACATAAGCTTCTGAAACAATTGTTGCCTTGGTCCTACATCAACATAAGCTTCTGGCTGGAGATGGGACTTTAGGAGGTTTGTTCTTTCTAGGGTGATCTCCGATGTTCTCAGATTACTAGCTCCCTGCCTGGACTTGAGAAAGAAAAGAGAAGAGAGAGAAAGAGAGAAGAGAGACCAAGCAATGCTATCCCGATTTCCTTCAGTTAGTATTCATGTCTTAAAGATTTTTGTCACTCGCTGGCTGTAGAAGGAGGTTGACTGGGGAGATCAAGGGAAGAGGGAGGCAGGCCATGGTGTGTCAGTATGAAATCTCTACCTTGTGAGAGCTTGCTGTGCTCTAGAACCCTGGTTTGAGAACACAGGAGGTACCCTGTTGTCTGCTCTACAGATGTTTAAACTCTTCTTTGCTGGAAATTTCTGCTATACTCAGGTTACCCACCAGGGCCCAACTTGACTATAGAAATCACCCAACAGAAAGCATGCAGGTAAACTCCCATACAGCAGGCAGGCACAGTCATTCTGAGGCCTGTTGCCTTCATTTTCATGTCTTGCCCCATGACGAGTGTGGAGACTTAGGTGTCTGGAGTCTCTGGGCAGGCATATAGCTGGAGACTTGCCCTCCATACAAGTTGTACTTCTTTCTTTGGAGGGTCGAGGCTGACTTCTGACATTTTTCCTTCTAAAGTGTGTCTGAGTCCAGTGCTTTCTCAGATCTTAGGAGAGTGCCTCAGTGATGGGGGAAGTCCTATGTATATGTCAATAAAGCACTGTTGGCCAATAGGGAACCAAGATAGGTGGGACTATGAGTCCAGGAGGACTCTGGGTAGGAGAAACACAGGGAGTCAAGATGTAACACCATGGAGTAGGAAGCCCAGAAACTTCTCCGGTAAGAGACATACTTAGATTAACAATTATGGGGTAAATACTTAAGTCAGAGCTAGCCAGTAAGAAACAAGCAAGGCCAACCGCTTCCTAATTAATATAGCCTCCTGTGTGTTTATTTGGACTGGAACCAGGCTGGCGGGAAGGCTTCCCTTTACATAATGGTGATCAGGAGTGGGATGATGAATTTCCACGTAGAATGACAAAAGCTTTAAAGGAATTTTAGAAACAAAAGAACAGAGAGAAGCACAGATTTTTGGTAGCAGCATTTTTCTCAGGTGTGCTCTATTTTGCTAGCGACAAGCAAAGACTCACACAGCTTGCTTAAGGGAGTCTTCCTGACTCAGCATAAAAAAAAAGCAAGGTTCTTTTAAGAGGCTCTGCCAACAATTGAAAGGTGTGTACGTACAGCTGGAAGTGACAATGACCACATCTCCAAGCTGGCAGCTTTTGCTGGATGTCAGCATAGACTAAGACTGTGAGCTGGAGTCACGCTTACGCCCGCCATCTTGGCAAAACTGCAGTTTAAACAGCTGCAGTTTTAACAGATAAGACCCGTGGCCAGAAAAACAAAGATTTACAGTAAAGTCAGACTTTGATGAAGAAAAACCTCTAAAGGTTTCAGTGTGTTTAAAAATATACGTAAGATTGAGAGAGAAAAAGAGACGGCAAAGTGGTAAATAAGTAGAGAAGCTGGCTGTGGTGGTGCACGCCGGTAGGATTTACTCCAGAGGCAGAGACAGGCAGATTTCCAAAGATAAACCCTGTCTCAGAGAAAAAGAAATAAAAGTAAAAGAAATATAGTAATAAAAGATAAATAAATAAGCCACATAAACATGGAAAATACACAGAGAGTCAGGATACTGTATGCTATTGTGTTTTTCAGTTTTTTGATTGCTCAGGAAGGAACAACTGCTAAAGTACACTTGATTATAAATGCTGCTGAATTAATTCAACTTATATCTTTTGAAAATGCCTTGACTTCAAAATTTAAGTATAAGGATATGTTCCTTTGGAAAGGAGATTTTGCTTATGTTTCTACAGAAAATGAAAAGCTGAGGATTCCTTCCAGGCTTCTGTGGTTTGATGAACCAAGACTCCCAGAAGCAGTGGACCAAGTGTTCCAACAATTGAAACAGCTAAGATGATGCAGTCTTACAGACCCTGAAAGTAAGGACTTATACAGGTTTCTGAGTTTTGTCATGATCCCCATGGTATGAACAGCACCCCCTTCCAGCATGAAGCAGTTTGGAATGAGCGACGTCCTAATTCCCATCTTGTTTATAAATCTTTGTTTTCATTTAAATGGGGTTGTTTATAATTGGCTAATGATCACAGCCTATCTCTTTTTAATGGTAAAAAGGGGAATTATGGTATGGGTATGGTTTTTCATTTATTGATACAAATTCAAGGTCAATTTTGTGATATGTATATTTTTCCTCTTGATTAAGTATTGTGCTTATACTGATCTTTTAAAACATAATGTATAATTGAATACAGACTATAGATAGTTACTTATAACAGTCAGAACTTACAGTTAGGTAAGTTAGGTTTTCTAGATATACAGAAATATATTTGAGATATATATAGACAGTCTTCAAACCTTTCAAAGACCTTCAGAAAATGGCATTTAAAATGGTTTAGGGTTTTTCTTGACAATGAGAAATGTCTGCACCTGGCAGCACCAATTACATCTGAGATGGGCATCGAAGAAACTCATTATGGAGTTTGCTTTCAACATGGCAAGATTAGCCATTTGGGCAAGAAACTGCTCTTGCCTAGACTGCTTGACTGTTGCTGTATAAACTGGATATGCAGGACCCACAGGAAAGTGACTGCTGAACTTAAACAGTCCTACAGGGTTCCTGTTTCATGGAAGAGTCTACAAGACTTTCTGCAGGACACAGAAAAATGACTGACAGACTGCTGATGCAGATGGACAGTTTGAAATTTCCTGCTTTGCTGAGAAGTCTTCCAGACACACTGTGGCCTATGGGCTGAAGATGGATGCCCCAACATTACAGAGGAACTTCAGGTGACTGTACAGGTAGCAAGATGTCTGTCAATTCTAGTGTTTATATATTATCCTTCTGTGGTCTTTGATGGAGTTGAAGACAGATAATTGTAGATTTCCTTAGTTATGATAAAAGATAAGCTACATATAGAACTTTGAACTCACAAGGATAGAATGGACGATATTTTCTCTAAATCTTGCTGAATGTTGATAGACAAAATATTGTAACTGTGTTCTTACTTGATAACTGTTATGTTATATATAATTTGACTATGTTAAAGTTAAAACCTTTCTTTTGTTTAGACAGAAAAGAGGAGATGATGGGAGAAGTCCTGTGTATATGGCAATAAAGCACTGTTGGTCAATAGGGAACCAAGATAGGTGGGACTAGAAGTCCAGGAGGACTCTGGGTAGGAGAAACACAGGGAGTCAAGATGTAACGCCATGGAGTAGGAAGCCCGGAAACTTCCCTGGTAAGAGACATACTTAGATTAACAATTATGGGGTAAATACTTAAGTCAGAGCTAGACAGTAAGAAATAAGCAAGGCCAACCGCTTCCTAATTAATACAGCCTCCTGTGTGTTTATTTGGGACTGATGCGGCTCTGGAACCAGGCTGGTGGGAAGGCACCTCAGGAGCTCAAGAGGCCAATTCAGGTTATTTTCTGCCAAGTGTGATTGTGTCTTTGGTGATTTTCAATGTTTATATGCGATCTGCCTTGCTTAGTTGTTGTTGAGAGAGATTTCTGATATTACAGGTGGGTCAATTTGGTTTTAGAACTCTATTGAGCATATTAAATTGAAAAATTGGAAATAATGTCTTAGGTATACACATGCTCTGGATAGCTATTCTGTATTGTTATTATTATTATTATTATTTAGTAATACATGTTTTTACACTTGCTTGGTATGTCTACCTTTCTCCTCTGAGATTTAATTAGCTTTATTTATATAGTATAAAAAATGTCATGGCTGTCACATCAGGGTTGAATTCTCTGTAGAGACACCCTGGCTATTTCTGGACCTTTATGATGGTCAAGGAGTTGCTGAGAAGGAAAGTGATCTCTTTGCCGACGCCAGAATGAGAAAGCTGTTCCTTGGATACTGCATTCCAAGGAGTTTTAGCCAACTTACATGAGGTGGTCACAACCAGTACCACCCACAGCAGCAGACTAGTAGGCAAAGAGGCCACAGAAACGCCACCAAGTGGGAGAGGGAATCGGTGCCAAAAGCACAGAGCCCCATACCTAGGCAGGTACTGTGCAAGGAGAGAGTAGGCTTTGCTTATTTATTTCTCCAGTAGCCTTGTGTCAGAGAGACATTGTCTCAAAGAGTTGTCAATTCCTTAGAACACTTGATGTCTGCATAGATGGGTCTATATGGTTTCTGGTTGCCATGGCAGCTTGAACCTGGTATGAGGGTTACCTGATCACTTCTCTAAAGGAACTCATTCTCAATGAATATGTGGCCTTTTCTTCTGTCTCAGTCTTCCTCCCTCCGTCCCTCCCTCTGTCCCTCCCTCTGTCCCTTCCTCCCTCCCTTCCTCCTTCTCTTTCTCCTTCCTTCCCTCTCCCACTTCTCTCTCTTTCTCTGAGGTAGGGTTTCTCTGTATAACAGTTCTGGCTGTCCTGGAACTTGTTTTGTAGACAAGACTGACCTCGAACTCACAGTGATCTGCCTACCTCTGCCTCCCAAGTGTTGGATTAAAAGCATGTGCCACCACCACCCAACTTGGCCTTTTCTTACAACACAAACAAAAGCTACCAAACCTTTAGGATGTAAAGAAAAGTTCTTTTTAAAATTTATCTTGAACATGGTAATGAATTGACCAAAGAGCCATGTATAAAGAGAATAAAGCCAAAGTGACTGGTATGGCTTCAACATTCACAAATAGAACAAATAAGAGTCAGATATTTGCATGGCATTTATCTTTGAAACTATAAAAATAATCTAAAATTGTAGGCATGATCTGGTGAATTGGATCAGTGGTTAGGAACACTTGTTGCTCTTGCAGAAGACCTTGGTTTGATTCCCAACACCCATATGTGGCTCACATCCATCCACAGCTCCATATCTCAGGGATCTGACTCCCTTTTCTGACCTCTTTGGGCATCTGGCACCCACATGGTGCGTATGTACACTCATATATATATATATATACACATATATATACATCTTATATACTATATATGTGGAATATATACTGTAAACATATTTTGTTTTATATATATATGTAACAGGAAAATAAAAAAGTCTAAAACTGTAGGTATGCTGAAAATAGTCAACATTACAATTCATTTAGGGGTTTATTTTTATGAACAATTGGATGAATGTTTAACTTTTCTTAGGGATAGACATATACATCTACAGGCACATATTTCCATATATTTCTGGGGGATTGTAGACCTCTCAAAACCCACATAAAGGCATCCAGTTAAGACCTTCTCAATTATGAAGTATTTGGGCTAGAGTTAAACCCATCATGGTAGTATCCTTAGGTATCTGAGGGTAGTTTTAATTGATGTCTCCTTCATCTCCCCACAGTCTCCCATCAGTTAGATACAAATGCATACTGTCCTGAAGCTGATGCGTGGCTAAGAGTGTAAAATGCCATCATGCCTGGATGTTTTCTAATGCGGGTTCTGAGGGTTAGGCTTTGTGCTTGCAAGACAAGCAGTCAGTAAGGCCTGCGGACATAGTCTGGAAGGGTCAGCTTCCTCAGAGAGAGGGAGGGAGGGAGTACACAGCTTCCAAGCTTACCCATCGGCTAAGTGCCTCCAGCTCCCCGTGGGCAGAGGGAGTATAAGTGATGAAGTGAGACTTGGGTGAGACCCCTCCCCATGGAAACTAAGAAAGCGAAAGCTGGCGCGCACGGGGAGTGGGGTGGGGTGGGGTGGGGTGGGGGGTGGGGGGTGAGCTCGGGGAATGGACGGACAGAAGGACGACATTTTTTTCCAGGAGTTCGGCTCAGTCGCTTCAGTGTATGCAAAAGTGGACTTTCCAGCTTTAAAATGTGCCCTGAAAAACCCTCAACTGGAGTAATTCATGCTCCGATTGCCTCTCCAGCGTTATTAATGCTGGCAGGATAGCCTCCTTGTCACAAGAGCCATTTATGCAGGCTGATTATGAGGGGTTGTCCTTGATACCACCTGGTCTCCCAGGCAACGGAGCTCTACCTCCGCAGTTCAGGAGAGGTAGGAATCCCAAGCCCATTTTCCTTTCAAGGAGAAAGTCTCTTGTCCATTCCCGTGGTATGACATTCTGCAGCCCCACAGGGTGATGCCATTCCAGGCTCTGCAGAAGGATGGGTAAGGTGACATAAATCGCAAACTGGTCAGATCTGTTGCTCTGAGGCAATGCTATCAGATGACACTTGCTGAGGCTAGTCTATTGTTTAGATTATTTAGAACGCACCCCTGCTTCTTGGAAACCATCATTTCCCCCCCTCTTGAAAAAAAAAAGCTTGTATGCTTTCACATCAAAAACCCTTGATGCTTTTCTCTATGCTTTAGGTCACTCATAAACTTGGTGTTTTTTCCTTTTTCTTCTTTCTAATGATTAATTTCATTGTGTTTTTAAAGCCCAAGATACTGCATGAGAATCTCTGGCGACCTTGTGCTCTCATAGATTTACCTTGATGTGGATGCTGTGGATCTGAACTCTTAAACTCTTACTTCACTTCAATAGAGATGAACACTTCTGAGGTTAAAAGAACTCATCTATGTCTGGCTTGTTAGAGCCCAGGACCACTGTGTGATTCTGAGTCTCTGTGTGAGGACTTCTCATGATTCAGTGGCAAATGCTGAGTTGTTAATATTCATGTTTGTTTGGAAAGAAATTTGGCTTTTCTTGGATTCCAAGCTCACTTTCTGATTATCATGTCTGATAATCTTGTCAGCCCCCCCAGACTTGTAGCTTGCTTTCAAAGGGAATGCAGTAGATCATGCTAAGAGGAATATATTAAATGTACATGTTAGCAACACTTTAGCCTTTATAGTCTTACAAAAGCATATTTTATATGTGAACTTAAAAAGAAACATGGCATCATGAACTTGAACTCAGAACTGTGCAATGTGTGCAATGTTGAAGTGAGCTGTTGCTTGGACTGCTTTCTGGTTCTCTCCATCTCTCTTTCATGCATGGGGAGTCAGACTAGGGCTTTGATAAGGTCAGGCAAATACTCCCAAAATTTAAAAAATTGAGACATTGTTTCCCTGACTTGCCTAGGCTGGACTTGAACTAGATATGTAACCCATACAAGCTTTAAACTTGAGCCCCTCTGTCTCCCCAAGCTACAAAGTAGCTAGAAGGACTCTGTCCACCATCACAATTGGCTAGAGATCTTCTTTAAATCGTTAACGACTTTTTGAGGTTTGGTCTTCGTTTGCCTTAACTCAAGCATTCTCAGGGCCAGGCTGTGTGGTATAGCTACACTTCATGGAGGAAGTGAATTTCACAGTCTCCAGACTGAATCCACTGAATCCAAATAAAACTGAATGAAATGTTTTTAATCACCTGTCAAATCTGCTTAACTGTCTCACAAGCTTTGTTCACTGACTTTCAAGATTTTTACAAAGTTAGGTTTTACTAATGTATATTCGTATGTATTTGATCTATACTGTTATATTTGAATATTATCAAATAGAAATGTTGTTATATATAACCAAAGACTACAGTGCTGACCCATTTCATGCTATAATCCTGTAGGAAATTCCAAAGTTGTTTAACAAGTAGGTGACATGTACATTCTCATTGTAAAGTATTGAGACAATGTGAGACATGTAGAATGAGTCACAAAAGTCTTCCTTTGTCACCATTCCAGTAGGTTTTGTAATCATTTCCAGACCATGATGACATTAGCATAGCATCCATTTTGGCCTGTGTACACGTGAGTTTAGGTACCTGTGTGTGCAGACACCCATGTTTACCATATTTATTTCCTCATTTATTTGAAAGAGTGAGAGTCCCGGTCTGTTTTGTGTGGCTCTAAGAGTACTTGAAGTTGAATATCTTACAAAGAAGGAAGGAAAGAGGTTTACTTAGTTCATAAAAAAAAATGTGTGTGAGAAACAAGTCTTCAAGAGCTCAGATGGGGAGAGAAAGGAAGCAGGAAAACCAGAAAGGGCCTGGCTCCCTTCATGTTCTTCTCTGAGCCACATGTTCTTGTGGAACTACACCATTTCTGTGAGACTTGACACAGCCGAAGAGGCCAACATTAACATCTCCACCAGCTTTCAATACCACACTGAGGCCAAGCTTCCAGCATGCATTCATCTGGGTTTAGGGAGACACATTCAAGCACTATCCAAACCAGACATCTGGGCTGTGCTCCTTGTTTTTTGACTGAGGCTATGCTCCTCATAGAATGAAATAGCAAATTATACTGAAAAACAGTTACGAGCTTTGGAGTATAGATATCATTTCACAAGAACAGACTGAAAACCCATCCCTTCCTCTCACAAGCTGTGCTGCTTGTGACATTGGTGCTATTGAGAGGAAACAAATCAGCTTTGGAATAGCCAAATGTTTTAGGTTAGCACGGAATCAGTCAGTCAAGAATGTAAGCTCACCATTAGTGAATGTCACTACCAGGGGAAAATGAGGAACTTCAGAGCAAAGCCCCGGAGCTCTGCTGCATTCCTAAGGGAAACTAAGTTCTCCCCACCTCTGAGCAAGGAGGACACACCCAAGCTACATGAAGTAGGAAGAAAAAGTAACTTCCCATGGACGGCAAGTTTGGAGTGATGGGGGAGGACAGGAAGACATGAACGGCCAGGTGAGAGCCTAGAAATCATCCCCAGGAAACAGTAACCGACAGAGGAAGGTGTCATGTTTGGGATAGGAAGTGTTCCCCTCAAAGGCTTGGCGTCTAGCTGATGAGTTTTGAGGAAGGCTTTGGCTCCTGAGGGTTACCCCACTGTTGGCATTATTATGACATCATATTGTTATTATGGTGGCAATTCCAAAATAAGAGGGGAAGCCAGGCACTAGTGACCCACGCCTTTAATCCCAGCCCTCGGGAGACAGAGGCAGGCAGATCTCTGTGGGTTCCAGGCCAGCCTAGTCTACAAGAGCTAATTCCAGGACAGCCAGGGCTACACAGAGAAACTCTGTCTCTGAAGGAAAAAATAAAAAAATAAAACAACAACAACAATAACAACTACAGCAACAATAACAACAAAACCCAAACAAAAAAGAGAGAAAATAAGAGGGGAGACCTTATCAGTGGACATGGATTGTATTGGGCTCCAGCCCCTCCCTCCCTGATGCACTCTCTCTGCTTCCTGCCTCTATGAGGTGAGCAGCCTTCCCTCCCAGACCCTTCCTCCCCGATGGTTCTGCTGTATAATAGGTCTGAAAGCAGTGGAGCCAGCTCACCACAGATGGAAACATCTGAAACCTCGATCCCAAATAAATCTTTAGACTTCCAGTGGTCTCCATTAGGTATTTGTCACACTGACAAAAAACGAACCAGAAGGGACGGGAAAGAAAAACAGTTAAAATCACCACAACACCCCACAACCTGTATAGATACTTTCTCATTTAGCACTGAAAACACTTGATGTAATAAGTGGTATTTTGTCTGTTTTTTTAGAAGAGGAAACAGATGCAGACATACGTTTCACAATCTGTCCCGTTTTCTTAGCCCACATTGTGTGTGTGTGTATATGTGTGTGTGTGTGTGTTTGTGTGTGTGTGTGTGAAAATCTTGTAGGTGAGAGAACTCCCCAAATATGTCACATAGACTGAAAACGAACAATTCTTCCTGTGGTAGATGGTAAGGAAGACCGTAGGGTTCATATGCCACATCAAAACAAAACAGTCACCCATCGAATTACCAAGATGCTGACCGATTGCTGCTTTCCTTATCCAGGCATCCTTTCCTATGTAGGAATGGCCTTCAATTTAAACTTTTCTTTATCGGACTTATGAAGTCTTTATTTCTTTCGTGACCATGGCTTCCACATTCATGCGTTAACTATTTCGTCAAGGCTGGCCTTTGCCTAGGCTGCTAGGTGCTTGGCTTCTTTTGAAATACTCCTGCCATGTCACTTGACACAATCTCTCATCCTAAAAAGAGAAAAGATAGGATTTACCAGTGTTCAAACAGGCTCTTCCATTTTTCAAAGAGACAGATGATTTAAATGATCTGGAGGGATTATAAATTTTTGTTTAGCTCTTCTGTATAACTCTGAAGTGGCAATATAATTCAGAGTTGATGGGAATTTCAGGCTCAAAGTCGCCACAGAGATTTATAGAATATAGAACCTATTTGTTTCTTTGGTGAATTAGCCATTTCTGTTTTTTTCCTTCCCTGCTTTATCCCTCCTGAATTTATTGCAAGCATCTGTCTATGCTTGGCCTATAATCCATTGCCATGTATGTTGCAAATAATTCCTCCACATTGTTCTTAACTTTGCTATCGAAATATTGCCATTTTTACCTTTAATTTTTAATGTTGGAATTTATCGTGTTGTAATATAGGAGTCTAGCATTCTTTTCTCTTCTGAGCAGTTCAGTTTTCCCAGCATCGTTTACTGAATAACTCATTGTGTTGGATTGGTTATGTCTATGGCCCCAATTTGCTTAATTTTGGTCCTTTGGGGCTATACTCCCTGACTAATTGGGCCTACTGTTTTGTCTGGGGGTGAGATCATATGTGATTGCTAATTCATTTCTTGTCACTTTCCCACAGAGGACTCCACAAGTTTCAGTGCCTTTGGTGGTATTGTCAGTGGCAAGCTGGAGATTGTGTAGCACCACAATGTGGTACAGGCCTTTGGTAGTAGGGACATTTCCTATGACACTGAGTGTTCTGTTTCAGGGACCTGCCCACCAAGGATGGCCTAGCTGGCCTCATGCTTGTGTTCTGAAGTCTGAGTGGATGTGAAGGGTGAGGTGGGGACCACATGTCTGCATGGCATTTCCGGGTCAGGCTGCAGAGGCCTGCACAGGCCAGAGTCTGCCTTCCTGAACACTTGGACAGTCTTTAGCTGCTCTTTTTCAAGCTCTTACTTCTGGATCATCTCCCCTCAGGCATGCAATTGCTCCTGCATTAGGTGTTGCGGCTGGGCAACTCATTGTCTTTTTCCAACTTTTATAAGAAGGTGGTGTTCTGACAAGTCCCTCCTCCTTTTTCTTTCGTTCTTTATACTGCATGCAGTCTTTGGTATGCTTTTCAAGAGTTCAGTCTTACATTATTCTGCTTTAAGGAAAGCAACGTGTCTATGGCCATACCACCTTGAATGCACCCAATCTCATTCTTTAATTTTTTTGACCACTTCTTTCTTTTCAAGAACGGTAGCTGATTTGTCATCTCTTAGTTTTGGAAGTTTTTCAATGAGCACTGTGATATACTTGTTGTAGAGAATATACGAATGTTCAATGTTGCCTTCTTTAGAGTAAATACATGCCATGTGCGTGATCTCAACACCAGAACAAAAGTAGCAATGGGGTGGAATGTCTGTTCAATTCACTGTGCTCCCAAGTGGGGAGAGATTCCTTACCCCATCTCAGGGTGGGGGACTGACATGCTGACAAGGTGAGACATTGGGCCAATGATGTCTTTCCTGAAGGATGGCAGTTAGAGCTCCCAGAAATGTTTTATTTTTCAGTGATAGATTGTGGGGAGCCGCCCCCACATTCTCCGTTACAAGATGGTGCTGACGCCCGTTGTCAGTTGGAGTAAACAACCTTGGTGCGCATGTGCCTGCTACTTTTCCATCCCTTACTCTCTGCCTCTCACGTGGCATCATATAGGATGACGAGCAGGAGCCAGTCAGGAGATGACACGTCCGAGGCGGGGACTGCTGAGCTATATAAAGGTTGGGCTTTTCACTCCCCGGGTCTCCGCTCTGTAAGCTTATGCTCTCCCTCTCAAGATGCATTAAAGCTGTTCTGCAGAAGGATCCTAAGTGTGCCGCGTCGTTCTTGCTGGTGAGACGGTAGCGCGGGACAATAGATGTGTCTCTTTAAGTACATTTATATTTCCAAGAATAAAAAAGGGACAAGAATCACCCTTAGATGCTCTTGAACACTCAACCATCTCTACTTTCTTGCAGGGCTAATATCTTGTGTTCATGTATTGTTTACATGATTACTGATGAATGAATATTGACTCGTCATTAGTAGCTAAGTCCTAGGGTTTTCTATGTGTTCCTTCTGTGCTGCACAGTTCTCTGAGTTCTTGAAACAACAATGTCATGAATTCCCCCACAGCAATGTTTTACAGAGTAGTTTCACTGACTCATATTCCCCATACTCCACATGCTCACCCTCCTTCTGTGTGTCCCTCACCTCCCCACACCTAGCCACCAGAAACCATGGACAGGTTTTTAAGTTTTTTATTACTATTTTTGTATAGTCTTTTTAGTTTTACCTGTCTCAGAAGGTCATATGGGTTGAGTCATAGTCTATATTTTCTTTATGGATTTTCTTCCCCAGGTGCTTAGAAATTATGTATAAATTATGATAATAAGCAAAATTTTCTATACTTAGCGGACAGTTGCATGCATAAACAGTCATATCAGCACACATTTTCTTCTTTTTTATTAATAATTTTTTCCATCCTGACCCCCGTTTCCTCTCCCTCTTTTCCTCCTGTTCCCTCCCCTCTGCTTCCCCCATCCACTCCTCCTTTGTTTCTGTTCAGAAAGGGGCAGGCCACCCAGGGGTGTCAACAAAGCACGTTGGCACACATTTTTGAGCAAAGTGTAAGTTAAGCTCTGTCTGAGGCTCCCTTGTCACTACAAAGCTGAGAGTTTGGAGCCTTCCATCTTCATCTGTTTCCTCAATGTCCAGGTTTAGTTGTTGTGTTGATCTGAATATTTGCATCTGGTTTGAAGAAGCGTTGTTTAGTCATGCTCTCTTCCAGTCAGGGCATCTCTGTAACAACTGCTTAAACATGGCAAGAGTGCCTTCACTTGTCCTGATCATTTGGTTTCCCGGGTCCTTGTCCTTTACCACGTCTTCCCCTCTCTTCCTGAGGTCTTTATTCTGATTAATTTGTAATTTCCTCAGATGCTTCGAGGAATAGTTTTTTTAAATTAATGAGTGTAGAGGTGACAGACTCTCTGGATTCTGCAATGCTGAAGTGGAACTTTAATTTTCAATATATATTTTTTATTATTTCTTTGAGAATTTTATATAATGCATTGTGATCACATTTATTTCTGTTCCCCCAACTCTTTTCCCATCTAATCCCTTTCTTGCCCCTCCCAACCTTTTGTTCCCTTTTTCTTCTTCTTCTTTTTTTTTTTAAATAACCACCAAGTCCAGTTTTTGCTGCCCATTCAATCGTAGGTTTGAGGACATCCACAGAAGCTTTCATTTGCCAGGGGCCACAACCTTAAAGAAAACCCGACTCTCCCTTAACCAGAAGCCACCAGCTGTCATTAA
Source organism: Mesocricetus auratus (assembly GCF_017639785.1). NCBI lineage: Eukaryota > Metazoa > Chordata > Mammalia > Rodentia > Cricetidae > Mesocricetus > Mesocricetus auratus. The sequence continues at coordinate 12,551,041 of NW_024429185.1, forward strand.
CCCCTCAGTTAGGTGACTCATGAGCCCCTCCTTCTTCTGTACTCCATGCTGACTGGCTTGTTCCTATGCATGTCTTGTGCAGGCAACCAAAGCTACTGTGAGTTTATGACTGAGATTGTCCTGCCATGTTCAGAATATGCTGTTTTGCTTAAGTAATCCTAGACCCCTGGCTCCTACAATCCGTGTGTCCCCTCTTCGGTGATGGTCCCTGAGCCTCGTGGGGGGACTGATGTAGATTTCCCATTTGTGGCTGAGCACTCCACTGATACGAAGCAGACATACTTTTGGTCCTGGCTGGCAGAAGTAGGTCAGTGGGGCAGCTTTCCAAGACAACACCTGCTTCTGGCTCCACTGGGTGATCTCAGCTCTATTTTCCCATCCGTGGCTGTAAGGAAAAAGCCTCTGACTTAAGGTCCTACCCACAAAATTGCACTGTTCCGGCCATCATGTCATTTCTGCCGTGGTGGACTGAGACCCTCTGAAACCTGAGCTAACTTCGTTGTCCCTTGTGTTAAGTTGTTTCTGGTGGCATTCTGGTAAGTGGTGAGAAAAGGAACAAATACAGGAACCTTAATTTTTTTATTTATCTTTTGAATTAACCCCTTTTGTGAGGATTTGGCAAGGCATGTACCTTTTTTTCTATTAATGTTTCTATTAATACTTCAGGCTTGCTTTTGTTTTTGAGTCTTTACACTCAAATTTGAGTGTGAAACTCTCCCTCCTTCCCATGATTAGGCCACTATTCCCATTTATCAAATCCTTCTCTAACAACTGCACCTTAAACACCACAAATCATTGTCATTATCTGTCTCATTTCCTCGTCTGCTTCAGCTTCTAAAGCAATCATCTAATTTTGTACATGTGTATTGTCTTCCTCCTCTTACCAGAACACGCATTCCATGAGGCACCTTGGCTATTCGACAGTCATTTCTTTCTCTCTTCTAATAAAACTATCACACAGGAGGAGCTGAATTAATGATGGAAAAATATTAAAAAATTTACTATTTCTAGAATTTTCCAAAAGATTTCCATATGATCAATTCTTTGATTTTATAAACTTTCCAACACTGTCATTGGTAGTTTGTGTGTGCCTCAAGACTCTTGATAAGAAGAAAGTATACACACGCACGCGCGCACGCGCGCGCGCGCGCGCACACACACACACACACACACACACACATATATATATATGGGGTGGGGGTGCAAGCATACAGAATGAATTTACTGGAATTCTAGCATATAGAAGAGTTGAATTGGTCAGAGACTTGACAAAGTTCATAAAATCCCTGCAGTGTTGGATAGAACTTTTCTGTTTCATAACATTTCAATTATCTGAAACATTATCTGGTTCTTATTTCTGTTTACTGCCTAGTCACAGGCAAAGAGTATTGAATGTTGTTTTAATTGTGTCTTGTAGATGTGATTTCACAGATAACAAGATTACCACTGCTCATGGATCTGTTTTCTTGGACATTGAGCTTAACATGATTTGGTTTGGCCAGTATCCCCAGGCTTTGGTGATGGCCACTGTCCTTGAAATCTAACCCTAATTTTAAGGCCATTTTCTTTGCATGAGGTGAAGTTTAGAAGCGTGGATTCCTCACACTGGTTTTCCTTTACTATACCATTAATTGTTTAAAGAAATGGAGCTGGAATTATAAGCTATTTTGATTCACATTTTGAGATTTGTTCCATTGGCACATAGTGGGCACAGAAAGCAAAATTTTGAGTATTTGGTAATGAGTCTATTTTAACTTCTAGCATAGAAGGGTAACCCAAAAGCCATGGAAATTATGCTCTAGCAGAAACTTCAAAATTAGTAAAATAATTATATGAATAAATATAAAATGGTGTCAAAGTGACGATCTACCCAGAATGGCAAATTATATGTGGGGCCTAGAGGATGCTTGGTTGGTAAAGTGTTTGCTGTGAGGTCCCGAGGACCTGAGTTCAATCTTCAGAACCCACATGAAAAAGATGGGTTTAGTGGTTTGTGCTTGTGATCCCAGTACTGGGGAGACGGAGACAAGTAGGATTCCAAGGATCCAGCGGATGGCTGGCCTAGTAGAATGATGAGTTCCAAGCCTAGGAGGGTTTGATCTCCAATAGACATATTTTCACAGCAGGTTCACACACACACACACACACACACACACACACACACACACACATCACATGTGCATTGTAAGATGTTTATAGTTAAATAATGTTGGTGTACAGGAGTGTTGGTGTGCAGAAATTATTTATAGTATTCTTAAATTTTCTGGAAACATAAATTATATCAAAATGTAAAATTATTTCTCAAGGTTTCCAACTATTGTGTGAGGTACCTCTATGAGACATAATTCTCAGGAGAATTAATTTCCATCTGACAATAAAATGAGAGAAAATCCATATTAAATAAAACCTCATGTTAAAACAGACATGCAAACAACTCCTTTTTTTCTGTTTTAAAGGAAATTATATGAAATTCGTATGAGTAGTCCAGGGAATGTGGTAAAAAGTGAAAGTCACTCATAACTTAAAAAATGTATCATCTATCTATCTATCTATCTATCTATCTATCTATCTATCTATCATCTATCATTTATAGATGTGCATGTGTGTCCCATGACCTGCATGGTCAGAACACAACCTGCTGGAGTCACTTCTCACTCTACCATGTGAGTCCTGGGGATCTAACTCAGTCTTAACACCTTTAGTGTTGAGCCATCTCGCTGGTCCATTCATAACTTTTCAGTGCTAGTCAAAGTTAACCTTTTGACAACCTTCCTATCATCTGTGTCTGTTTTTCATTCAATGGTGGGAATTACCTGTGCATAACAAGCTAACACAAGGCTTAAGTGCTTAACATAATAAGCAGTTATCATGTGACACAGATTCTGAGAATGAGAAGCTGAGGAGATTTAGCCCAGCATTCTGGGTGGAGATTTCTTACAAGGTTGTCCTGGTGATGTTAGGGGCTTGAGAAATAGCCTTCAACTTCATTCTTGTGGCTATTGACAGAGACTGCAGTTCTTGACCAGGCTTGTGTCTCTATAGAGTTGCTCATATGACAACTGACCTTCCCTTAAAGAGAATGGACACAGGATGGAGGGATTGAGGGAGAAAGAGAAGGGAGGAAGGAGGTAAACAGTCTTTCAATATAGAAGCTATGGTCATTTTTATAAAAATATCAAAAGTGCCCTTATGGGGTGCTATACTGGTCAGGCTGACTAAATGTGCAAATTACATGTGCTAATGCCATGGAGGAATTATGAACCATCTTCAAGGTTATCTAGCCCATAACACTTTAGCATGGACATTTTACCATATTGTAAAAAAGGTTCTATAGTGACTTCAATGGCCACATTATATTATTGTAGGTCTTAAAATTCAAGTGCATAAGGATACTATACAACTGTTAGGTTATTTAATTTAGCAAAAATGGTGGAATGTATCAAGTCATCCAAGTCAATGCTACTTTTTCAAAGTTCCTACTTAGGAACCTATGAATTTATTCTGATGATGTCAGGCTGTTGTTACAAATGTACGGAAAATCTTCTGAGATTAGGGTTGGATGCTGTACATCATTCTTATCAATAAATTCAAAGACACTGCAAGGCAATTATGCTAGTCAACAGAACACCTGCCTATTCTTGCTTTTCTGTTTTTCAGATTGCATTACCAAACCAGATATAGTAGTCAAAATTGTGGTTTTGATATGCAGCTATGGCTTAACAAAATAATATACTTTAACAAACAAATTGCTATTATATGACCCAACTACCTATGAAGGAACTTTGGAGGCTGCAGCTCTTGAATCTATAATTGAATGGGCCCTCCCTTTAGTCCTCAGTAACAGCCAAGCCATACTCTTAGTGAATATCCTGAAGTATTCCTTCCTGCAGTATAGGTCTTAGAGGAAGTCCTATACTGGAAGTTGATGAGTTACGTGGTAGATAAAAACACTTGACACCAAGCCAGAGGACTGAGTTAGATTCCTGGGAGCCACATGGTGGAAAGAAAGAGAGAGAACTGATTTCTACAAGCTGTCCTCTGACCTCCACACAATCCCTGTGTTAGTCTTCAGGCATCTGCACTGGCCTGCCCTTAGGATTCTGACAGGATATGCCCTCAGCTGCACCAAGAGCACCACCTGTGCACATTTACTACGTTCCCTTTTAAAAGGGCCCTGCCTACCTCTCATCCTCTTCTCTTTCTTTCTCTCCCTCTGTCAGTATTTCTCTCTGTGTGTCTCTCTCTTTCCTCTTTCCTGCTGCTCCTGTCGCTCTCCCCTCCCTCTTCCCTTTTTTATGATCACTTTCTCTAATAATAATAATAACAATAATAATAAAAACCCTCCACTTGAACTCTGTCACATGGCATCTTTCTCTCTCATGGCACTTTTTAAAATTACAACACCTATGACACACATGCACCCTTCCAGAATAAATAAATTACGTTAAAATGTAAAAAAAATGAAGTCCTATGTTGGCAGAAATTGCACATGCTGGATAGATCATATATACATGGCCCTTAATTTTTCTGGAAAAAGTAAATGGTGGCTTGTGAAGATATTTTATTTGATCAAGTTTCCCATGGTGCCTGGGACACATCTGGAGCTTAATCCCTGTTTGCTGAATTGAAAGCACATTAAAATTATGATGCTGTGAAGAATAGCAATTAAACTAATAGGAAGTAACTGGGTCTCTTAATCTAATAAAATGTTACTTGTATATCAGGCTTTCTCCCTCAAGTCTATGTTGATGACATCATAGAATTGTTTCTTTTTCTGAGACTCCTGTGTAAGTCTTTGAAGTAGACAGCATAGGGAAAAACATGGACGTTTCCCTGTCTCTAAATTCCCCCAAACGAGAAGCAATGACCGCCCAGCAAATACACTATCCTTGGTCTCATCAGAAGCATCCTAGAGGTATCTTTGCATGCCAACTTTGCTCAGAGCCATAGTAGGTTTGCTTATACCCTCCTTGAACTGAAAACAATCACAATTATTGGTTTTCTTTCTGACTTCCAAAAAGACATGTGTGCTCAATATATGCAATCATAGTCTTTGGAAACAACTGCTTAGGGAATGGGATGAAGGAGTGGGGAAATAAACAAACCGTTCTCACCCCAGAGAGCAAATGTTATATTAGCAGTTCTACTTTGGAGGTGGAAAACAATTCAATTGTAAGGCTGGCATAAATATTATGCCCATCATTCACTCACTTCCTTACACAAGAGGCAGAAAATTCCAGTTTCATGCCAAGCCCTCCAACCAAGACATAGCAGGACATTTTCCTTCACCTAATTTCTTCCAGTTTTATCATAACAATTTAATTTCTAATAAGAATGAGAAGCAGCTAATAATGTTCACAAATTGTCATGAGAGGAACAGAATTCTCTCTATAATGGTTGGAATCACTGGGTGCCTAGAGCCATCTGAGACGCATGTATTTGATGAGACTCCATTGAGACAGTGGGGGACTAATCCTCTCCATGCAAATGAGTACTTCCTGTCAAGGGCATATTCAGTCTGCACTTGGTTCTTCCTCTCCTAATATAATTTCATGCTTACACACACAGACACACACACACACACACACACACACACACACACACACAATCTATCTGTCTATCTATCTATCTATCTATCTATCTATCTATCTATCTATCTATATCTATCTATCTACTATCTATCCTCCCCCTTTCACACAAAACATATTTTTAAAGGTTTATTTATTTCTACTTTATGTGTATGGGAGTTTGCCTTGCCCCATGAACCAAGTACCCACAGAGGCCCATGGAACTGGAGTTACTGATGGTGGTTAGTCACCACATAGGTGCTGGGAATTGAACCCTAGAGTGTCTGGAAGAGAAACCAGTGCTCTTAGGCCTTGTGTCATCTCTCTACCCCCAACATATTTTACTTAACCAGCTGAAAGTAATGTGTGCACACTGACCCTTGTTACAAATCATTTCCTAGTGCATGTTACTGTTCACCATAACAAAGATGTTTGGCATCCCCTTCTCTTCTCATGACACAGTGCTCAAGGTGAGAGCACCACAGTGTTTTAACCCATAGATTCCATTAAACTTTGTCAGTTGTATAATAACTTTTGTCACCTAATTTCAAACCAAGGGTAGCATGTTGAAGTTAGTTTTCGGGCCTCTTTTAACCCTCATTTAATGTGGAGACATTGCTCTTTCATTCTTTCTCTTATGATCTTGCCCATGTTGAAGGACCCTCTGTAAACTACCTTCCTCTTGGTTTGTTTTCTGCTAGGGCTGTACAAACCCTCCTTTGTGTGACGGGCCAGGAGGTTCATGAGATTGGCTTGTTCTAATGCCAGGAATGGTCACTTTGACCAGTCTTTTGGAGCTCCTACCTCCTGTTCTGTGCTGTGAGGCAACATAACACATTCTGAGACTCTGGGTCACACAGAGGAAGGCTGCTCTGCACTGGTAACTCTCCATTTGTTCCCACCCAAGATCTGCCCTCTTCCCTTCCTTCTTAACACCACGCTCTCATCCCTAGGGATCACACACCAGAACTTCTGAGTAGACTCAGTGAATAATTAACACAACAGGAGATCAAAGTATCAGAGGAGAATAAGTTCGGGTAATTTGGTCCCCTGAAAACACCTTCTGCTTTTCCTTGACCCTGAGGCATATGGATCTTCTTGGCCACAGCTCTCACCTTTACTCAGTGTTTTGTCTTCCAGCTTCTTCTGTTGCTAGCCTCTAGGTGCCTCACCATGCTTTTCTGGTTCTCTTCTCTGCCCACACACATCTAAAAGTAGACCTTTGTTAGAGATGCTTAGTTGGCTGGAGTTGAATTCTATTTGAGACTGTGATACTTAGTGGTCCAGCTCTCACTCTCTGTGGTATTCTCGGGAAACTATACAAGGAGAAAGACAGTCTTAAGAAAAGGATTGATGGAAGGGAAGGTGATATGACCTACTACATTAAGAACAAAAGCCAACCGTTGATCGTTTATTGCAAGGAATGCACTGTCTTAGGGTTTACTATTGCTGTGAAGAGACATCATGACCACAGCAACTCTTATAAAGAAAGCATTTAATTGGTGTGGCTCTCTTACAGCTTCAGAGGTTCAATCCAACTCTGTAACAGCGTCATACTTATTTTAAATCTCTTCTGAGATGAATGGCAATCTCTTAACTGTAACACACCTGTAAAAATAAAAAAGCAGCTATCATAATTCTTTTTATTTGTTTTTTTGTGACAGGGTTTCTCTGTGTAACAGTTCTGGCTGTCCTGGAACTTGCTTTGAGATCTGCCTACCTCTGTCTCCCAACTGCTGGGATTAAAGGTGTGTGCCACCAACACTGGCCGAACTAACATGTAGTGGTACAGGATATGCCTTACCATTATAAAAATATAGGGAATGGAGCATAGTGAGGAAATACTCACTCTCTTGCTAAAGTAAGATCAAGAACCAGCCAGACAAACTCAGTGTCTGATGTCATTGAGGTGGCTTGCTTATAGTTTCAGAGGTTTAGTTCATTATCATCATGGCAGCATGCAGGCAGCTGTGGTGCTTGTAACTCAGAGTGCTACACCTTGAAGGCAACAGGAAGTCAACTGGGTGCCACACTGAAGGAAGCTTGAAAAAAGAGATCTCAAAGCCCATCCCACAGAGACACTCTTCCTCTAACAAGGCCCTACCTCCTAATATTCCCACTCCCTTGGAGGTCATTCTCTTTCAAACCACCAGAGACAAAAAGTAGAATTCAGAATAACAGAAGGTGCTGCATTTCTTTTTCTTGAAGCACTTAGAATGCAGTCCAGGTGATATATAATGGAGAAGTCAGGCGGGAGAATGCCATAAGATGGCAGTAAGGGAATGATTGTTTGGCTACTGCCGAGGAATCCAAGGAGACTAAAGTGCATGGACTGTTTCCTTGTCATCCAACTCTGTATTGGTCTTCTCTCCTCTTACAGTTGCTTCATTGTACAGCCGAGGATACAGAGGATCAACCCGCTGAGCCTGAAGCAACAGGTACAACTGGAATTGTAGACCAGGTTTCTATGAGTCTAAAGCCCATGATGTTTTCATTGTAACAGCAATGGGAGTGAGAAAGAGTTCTTTAAAGGAACAATTTGGTGGGAGAAATGTCAGGGGAGCAGAAATTTTTTATTCATTACATTTTGCAGGGGCAAAAAGCAAACAAAAAGAATCAGAGGACAGGGTAGACTATGGGGACAGCACAGGTCAGCTTCAAGTCACAGAAATCAGCATGTTTTTGCCATTGGTGAAAATCAGATATGGTACAGATAATACATTACACAGGTTAAAGTTGGCTGTCCACTGTGGTAGGATTCTCTAGACACTTTGTTAATAGTTGGTGAACATATCCTGAATTTAATGAACAGCTATTTTTATAGATGTCTGGTTAGAAAAATTATGACTAGACAAGAACAATTTTAATGCTTTATCATCACATGTCCCAAGCTGGTAATGATTAGATTAAAAGTAACTCCAAGGGATTATGTATTGAAATGATATGTATAAAATACACAATTTTTAAGTGCTTAGATTTACATATCACATCTTTTCCAAAGAGTTAGAGACCAACAGTCAAATACAGGTAAGACAAATCTGGGTCATATGGTAGATTTACTTTGAAAATATGGTGCATATACACTGTGAAATACTGTTTGGCTGTAAGGGAAAATGAAGTCATGAGCTTTGCAGGTAAATGGTTGGAACTAGAAAAGATCATATTAAGTGAGGTAACTCAGATCCAGAAAGTCAAACATGGTCTATCTCATATGAGGCTCCTAGCCCATAACCTTTAGATGGGGGTACATATCTTGGAGTAACAGCAGAAACCGGGTAAGTAATAAGGAACTATTGTTAGGGCCAGGGAGCAATAGAGAGGGGAATATCAGGGTACAAGTGATCTGATTGAGAAAAGAGGAAAAATGAGGGAGTTTACTAGGGGAGGAAGGGATAAAAACAGAACAAGGAGAGGAGGGTAAAAACCAGTAAGGTCTGAAAAACTCATAAGAAACCATACTATAAACAATATACCTAAAACACACTATAATACATGTAAGTCTGTGTGTAAATGAATATTTTTTTGTCTGGGTTGACAATGTTTTCCTCAAGAGCCAAGGACCATCTACCAGAAACTCTAACACCAGACCCAGGAAGCTGTCTCTTGAGTTGTTGCTCAGGGTTTTCTAAGAGACTCCCCAGACAGTACAAGCTGTTGCTATTGTCCTTGGTTGCTTCTCAGAGGCAGAAGATGAGTCCCCACTGATGAAGACATCATGCACTTTAGAAGCCAGGCCCAGAGGGCCCCTGACCTGGAACTAACCCCGAAAGCCTCCCACTTGAGGACACATATGTACGACCATAACAATCAGTGCGACACACATAACCCTAGGCAAGCAGTATCAACACGCTTCTCTTGGTAGTGACCAACTGTAGTCAGACTGTCTTTGTTATTCCAGTTCCCAAATAATGGCATGGAGACTTATTACCTATGAACGCTTTGCCTTAGTTTAGGCTTATTCCCAACTAGCCCTTATAGCTTAAATTAATCCCTTTATGTTAATCTGTATTCTGCCATATGGCTCTCCTCCATACTGTATGTCCAACCCCCCTCCATATCTTGCTGGTAAAATTCGTGCACCTCAACGTGGAAGTAATTTTAAGTGGTTTTGGTTGTTTTGTGGGTTGTGGATGTTTTTCATTGTTTAGAGGAATTAGTTGCAACTTGTTATTGGTCATAGTCAGGGAGGAAACTAAGCAAAGGAGGATAGATTAAGGGATCTCATTTTGAAAAGAAAAGAGGAATAAGAATAATAGGTGGAGCCAGGCGGTGGTGCCACACGCCTTTAATCCCAGCACTCGAGAGGCAGAGGCAGGTGGATCTCTGTGAGTTCGAGGCCGGGCTGGACCGATAGCCTCCAAAACAATACAGAGAAACCCTGTCTCGTAAAAACCAAAAAAAAAAAAAAAAAAAAAAAGAATAATAGGTGGAAAGGGTAGATTATTGAATCTACTTTAATCCAAAAAGCAACAAGCAATCTCAAAAAATTTTATATTGTTATGGATATATGTATGTTGATGCAAATTTAAAGTTAACTTTGAATTGGTGGGCTGAGCTAGCGACTGGAATTAGCTATAGAGAAACCAGGAATATGGATAGGGGAGATGGAGAGGAAGGAGAAGGGAGGGACTTGGAATTTGCATGCTCTTCTTCCTGGGATGTGTAGAGAGAAGAGGCTCTGACTGGGTCTCTGGTAAGAAACAAAGGTCAGCAGGTCACTCCTCCTCTGCTTCTCTGACCTACAAGGTTTTCACCCCAATATCTGATTCTCCAGTTTTTATTGGTAATAGAACAGCTTAGCAACAAGCAACCAACAGCTCTCTAATTCAACTTAGGAGCCGCTCAACAAGAGACAAAGCCGAGACAAGCTGCCCAACAAGAGACGGTACCTCTGTGTCTGGTCCTGAAAACCCAAGGCTGGTGAAGGCACAGCTATCAGAGGAGAATCTGCAACCACCCCTTTCTGAAACCAGCATAATCCCTAACTACACTCTAAATATTTGTCCTTAGACCCACAGGTAAGTGTAATCTTTACCCCTCATTAAGGAAAGCTCTCTTTGCAGTAGATGTAGATCATTACAGGAAAACCACAACTAATAGAAATGTGAATTGTGGAGGTCAGGCTCAATGAATATGTCTACAAAATGCTCCTGTACCTAAGGCTGGAAGAGGCAGTAGAAAGACTGTAAGAGCCAGAGAATCAGGGAGTTTGCTGTAAGACTGGGTCTCTGGGGAATGTCTGAAGGTACATTCATGAACTCTTACCAACTCATCTGCCTACACATGAACTGAATAAAGACGACACCAACAGACATGCCATAGTGGGTGGGAGAAAATCCCACAAAGCCCTCCACAGAGAACTACAGGCAATTAAGGAATGCTGAGAGTGGGAGAGACAGTCTTCCCCCAGGAAGGGCGTACCAGCTGGTTATCCAGTTCCAAATGGCCAGCCCTGAAAACATACGTATGGATAACATTATACAGACTGATCAGGGAGTATTTATGTATGTAGGAATATATGTGTGTATGTATGCTTGTATGTAACAACATTTAATGAAAAAAGATTTGAAAGAAGGAAAGGAGGGGGTATAGGACAGAGTGTAAAGGGCAGAAAGCAAAGGAAGAAAGGTTGCAGTTATAGTATAATATCAAAAATAAAATAATTACATTAAAATTTAAAATCTGAGCAGTGGAGTAAAGGCTGGTCTCAGGATTAAACATGATGCCAAAATTCAAATATGGGCCATAACAGTTCAAAAATGCTTGAAATATGTAGTATTCCATCACTTCTTCAAAGTTTCTCAACAGTGGTGATAACAGTGAGAACATTTTGCAGCTGCCCAGCTCAGACCTTACCCAGGCTGGGTGGGGTGAGTTTCCTGCGCTTTGTGTCAGGACTTGCTACCTTCCTCTGCTCCCCTCCAAGACTCTGTCTGCACTCCTGCACTTTGCTCTTTGCCACAGTTCAAGGTTTTCAGCAGATTCCTTACCTGCTGATGCAGCTGTTAGCTGATATGCAAGGTAATCACTGGCGGTGGTTTAAAGTATCGCATTTCTTCGAGACTTATGAGCTGTAATGGAGATCTGAAACGAGGAGGCTTTTTCCTAGTAAAAGAAGTGAGCTTTAATGGCTCAATCACATGTACTCTTGGCATCATTTTCTGGGACAAGGAAATCTCACATGCAGAGTCAGGTCTTAGCCCCTGGCGGGGCAGGAATGTAACACAATGTAAACCTTCCAGGAGGCAGAGAAGGTAGATGGGGAGCACTTTTGGTCTTACTTCTTGCATTTTCCCTGTAAATCTAGTTGCTTGTCTGTGGGGTGCTCAGGGCTCTGGAGAGTTCTTGAGGATCTGCGGGCGACTGTGCCAGCCAGGTCTGGCCTTCATTCCCCACATACTCTATTTTTCTTCTTTTGAAAGAAATGACACAAAGCGTGATGGACAGATGTCTTCTATCATCAGAACATAAAGAGGACAATGCCATTCTATTTCCTGGTCCTAAAAAGTAATATAGAAACGGGCACTTGGAGCCAACTCCCACAATTCTGCTGACATCTGACATCTATCGTTCCCACAAAGAATCCAGAGGAAGATAAATTGATTGTTTGGTCTGTTGTAAATGTGCAATTATTCTCTTGGTTACAATAGCAATTTGTCTTAGCTTAGTGGCAGCATGGTCACTTACTGGGTTTGGCACAGAATTCTTGGAATGAACGTAAAGTAAATGAGTTATTAGGTGTACCTTCTCTGTGTTCTAGGAAATTGTAACCAGGGAACCTAAGAGTGATACAGAATTGTAACCAGGGAACATAAGAGTGATATGGATCCTTCCCTCTCACCTTAGACATTTAGAGCTAATGTCTATCATTAGCCATCAAGGGACCCAAACTGAGTCTTTCCTAGACTTTGCATGGAATAGGAAGCCACTATTTTTATGTGTGCCAAAAAGTAGGTTACAGTGAAAGAAACTACACTTACTGCATAATCCTTCCTGATTACCATTCTTTTTTTTTTTTTTTTGGTTTTTTGAGACAGGGTTTCTCTGTATTGTTTTGGAGGCTATCGGGCTGATTACCAATCTTAATATTTGAAATTGATACCTGTCTAGAAGATCTGAGCCATGAGGTTCCTGAACTTAACCTTGAGCCACATTGCTTCCCCATGGGAGTTAGCCTTGTGACAAGTAACTATCTGTACTGTATTAGCCCATTTTCTGTCAACAGTAACAGAATGCCAGAAAGTAGGTTAGTTAATTGAAAGGAAGTTTATTTGAGCTCATGGTTCTACGGGTGCAAGACTGAGTGGCTCCATCTGGTGTCAAGTTAGGGTATGGCATCACAGGGCACAAGGCATGTGACACATGCATGAATGTATGGATATGTATTTTGTAGTCTCTCTCATCAAGCCTTCAGGCTTCAAGCATAGGGCTCTACCTAATAATCCTCTTTAATTCAAATCACTACATAAAGGGTTTCTTCCAAGCACTTAGGTTAGATTAAATTTTTCCTCCTAAAACCTCCCAGTGGGGATTGAATTCTAACACATGAAACCTTGAGGGGGACATTTGAACCAGATACAACTGCAACACTCAAATAGAATGAGATTTTTTTTCTTCCACGATAACAGTATTAAATCATAAAATAATTGCTAAAGGGCATTGCAGATCAATAGTTTATTTCTCCCTTCCTTGAGCTTGAAGGTAAATTCCTAAACCTGATTTAACTCCTGTGTGTGTGTGTGTGTGTGTGTGAGCGTGCATGTGTGAGCATTTGCAAGCACAGACAGGGCATGTATTCTCATTCTTCACCATTGTCCACCTCATTCCTCTGAGGCAGGGTTTCTCCCTGAAAATCTGGAGTTCACATTGTTTTACTAGGTTGGCAGTCAACAAACGCTGTCGCTCCTCCTGTCTCTGTCCCCAAGTCCCTCACGGCAGCGCTGAGGCCACAGGTGTGGGAGACAATGCCTTATTAGGTGGGTGCTTGACTCATCACAATTGTGCAGTAAGACCTTCTAACCACTGAGCCATCTCCCTAGCTCCCAGTTCCTTTTTCTTTTAAATCTCAGCATATGTTTACGTCTTTCTTCATTATCCAACACAGCGGACAGCCTTAAAGTCTTAGGAATGATGGTGTAATTCCTCCTTTCTCAGCCTTCCCCATTTAAACAAGGGAATGGTGTTTCAGAGCCGATGTCATTGGTCAAACTCATCTCAACTCTGCACCTCCAGCCAATCAATGTTTCTATATTTTATGTGTCGCAGTGGAGTTCTCAATTCAGGCTCTATGGTATTTTCACCCCTTTTTCTCACATTAAAAGTAAAACTTTAGAGAACAGTAAAGGGCAAAGAGGGATTAATTTAATAAGAGACTCCTGTGTTGGCCATGATAAGCACAGTTTTGCCAGCTGTGGTTTTGGTAAATTAGGTTACCTTTTACAAACTGTGGTTCACTTTCAAAGAGGCCAAATGCTATTTCCTGTCAGCTTTCTTAATTACCTGTCAGGCACAACCCCCCTCACCTCCCCCAGAACAGATTACAGTGAGGGCCGGAAAGCTGCAGCTCATCTAGTCATTATTTACCAGCAGAACAAGGTGGCTAAAATCCACACGGAGCTGTCAACAGCTCAGCCTTGGGAAAACATCTCAGAGGCCCTAGCTATTTTCTTTAGTCAATTGCATAGCTTTAGCAATGCCTTATTCTCTGGGCTTTCCAGACTCCAACATCTAAACACCCCTAATAAATGTGCAAACTCCTTCTAGCTATGTGATGCTGGAGGCTGGTGAGTCATGGGGCCCAGAAAAGCACAATAGTCCATTACCGGCTGAGAGGAGGTAGGTGTTAAGATCACAAAAGGAACCTGGGTCATGTTTGCAGCTCAGCCTACATATCCTGGCTGTGAATCTCTTCTACAGTCAAGTTCTTGGCATAGTTCTCATTTTAGTTGTATGAGTCAGGGGTTATACATGTCTACTGGGATGCTGTAGAACAGGTGGCATACAAAAGCAGAGAGCAGGAACAGGTGCAGAGAGAAATCAAACATGTTTGTCCCCCGTGAAGGTGGGAGAGAGGAGAAGGAGGACATATGAATATCTTTGGGATTTCCTCTGTTGGCTTGATGGGCAGAGTGAGGTAATGAACCAGTGGGATTATAAATCAGTTAAACGTGCTTCCCGCTCCATTCATTTTCCACACTGATAAGTTCCTGTGCTTTTCTCAGGGAGAGTGATATGGCCGGGTGGGGATCTCTCTCTGTGTTAAGTTATTTTAGCTCCTCTTCAAGATGCCAGTCATTCTCCATTGTGTTTTTCCATTCTACTTAGAGAAGATTAAAAAAAAATCAGAAACACACACACACCTTCTGTTCTGTATCTTCCCACACATCTTGTTTAAGCTTGATTCTTGCCTCTGGGATCTACCATCTGAGCTGCCTGGTTCACCGACGCACAAACATTCCAAGTTCAACCTAAGCCTCTGTCTTCCACAAATATTTCCAGGGGACACTTTTGCACATCAGTGTTGTATACATTTCATATGTATTACACACACACACACACACACACACACACACACACACACACACACACTGTATCTATTTCTCTTTTCAACCTAGAATGTGAGCAATTCCAATTAACTGGTACCTTTGGCGAATGTCTTGCGTGCCAGCGAACAGAGCATACACAGGGGTGTGTCAACATATATTGGCTGGAGTTCTGAGTCACAGAAGTCTGGCAGGGTTAACAACTTACTAAAATGAAGAGGGAGATATGGCTGGAGAAATGGTAGGAAAAGCTGAGCCCCGGGCTTATGTAATCACCCATCTGCTCATGGAATGTCTGCATCTATTCTGGAGTGGAAGGGACCACACACTGCTTCCATGTCTGACAGCTGAAGGGTACAATATCTTAGAAGAAATATCAGGAACTGGAGACTGAGGTCAGGGAAACAGGTGAGGGCAGCCTGGCTTCTACAACAGATTCAAAGAAGTCCGCACTGGGCAAGCCAGGGAGGAGAGTGTCTACTCTGTGGATGGAGTGAAGCAGGGGACAGTGGCATGACTGAAACACACCATCATTCCTGCTACTCAGAGTACCTTTACCTCCTCACCTGCATCCCATCCCCTTAGATAAGGTCCCAAAGTTCTTCCTACTGTTTTGTCACCATCTTTATTTCCTACGTGTTGCATCTGCTCTGACTCAAGCCAGATTCTGCTGTGACTGTAACATACCGCATCACTACCACTCATGAACCTTGCTTCTATGGCTCTGTATACAGTTTCTCTAGACACATGAATGGCTTTAGACTGACTCGTTACTGGTCTTGCCATCTTCTCAGGCAGAGGAGATCTTTCCGGGACATCCTGGCCAAATTTACTCTCCCCCTTTTTCTGTCACTCTTCTGAACACTAGTTTTATCATTTGTGACAGTTCTCATCTTCAGACTGTATACCTGTGTATCAATCTATAGACACACACACACACACATTGCACAATCATGTATTGCTTAATGAAGCCTCAGAACCCTGTCATTAGGAGAGTAGGTCATCAGCCAGGTGGTGGTGGTGCACACCTTTAATCACAGCACTTGGGAGGCAGAGGCAGGTGGGTCTCTATGAGTTCGAGGCCAGCCTGATCTACAAAGTGAATGCCACGACTATTACACAGAGAAACCCTGTCTCAACAACAAAAACAAAAGAGAGAGACAAAGAGTGAGTGAGTGAGTCATCATGTGAACATCACAGCCCACTTCACAAGCCTTGGTGGTACAGACTGCTCACACCAAAGCCGTGCTACCAACCTGAATCGTGTGGCTGTGTTGAGCACTGCAGGCAACTGTGGCATACTATTACCATGTCTCTAAAAATAGTTAAACATAAAAAAGATGAATTGGTATGTTGTAGGAGTCTTTCAGCTCCATTATAATCTTCTTGGATCATCACATATGCAGTCTATCCCTATGTAGCAAAGACACACAGACACAGACACAGACACACACACACACACACACACACACACACACACACACAGACAGACACACACACACTTGTTTATGTATTTCTCCTCTGTCCGAATGTAAACTCCCTCCTATCTTACTAGGCCCTATCTCATAGCAGGTTTATATTGAATACCTATGAGACAAATGGTCAAAGAAGACTCTCTCTCTCTCTCTCTCTCTCTCTCTCTCTCTCTCTCTCTCACACACACACACACACACACACACACTCTCTCTCTGTGTGTGTGTGTGTGAACATGCGCATGCATGCACTCATGCACTATTGGAAATCAAATCCAGGGCCTTGGGTGTGCTAGACAAGTACTGAGCCAGGGAGCTACATCCCCGGTTCCAGATAAAATAACTTAATCCACATAACCTGACTTTGCTGTCTGTAAACTGACTTGATTACACACAATAGCAGACTTTGGTGAAGGATACGCCACACACAACACTGGGACAGTCCCTGACACAAGGTGCCCATTAAAAGACAGCTGGGTTTTTAAGCTTGCTTTGGAATTTTCAAACATCTGTTCTTTGCTATGTACAGCTGTTAAAAGACCTTTGAAGGAGCTGGGTGTGCTGGGTGCTGGTGACTTCCCATTCACAGGTGACAGGAATGCTGTCAGTCACAATGGTATATTCCAAGGGGGGGACTCATCGGCCTTTGATGTTCCTTAAAAATACCATATTATCTTTTCTTTGGGGACAAGCAGATACTTTGGTCTTGTTTGGTCTGGTTCAGTTAAGGGAAAGACATGGGACTGTGTACTTGAGGTGGGTCTTGTCCACTCTGAATCAGTTTTGGGGGATGGTCTTTGACACACTTTGGCCTTCCAAGAACAAAGCCCCGCCCAAGTAAATGCCTTTGAAACATGTATCTATTTCTCTCTCCTGCTTGATTCTTGTTTGCACCAAAGGCCAGTAACAGGAGGGAACTGTAAGAGAAAGACATATAAGGCTAGAAACAATGAAATGAACACTAGTCCCTGCACATTTTCTGGAGAGACAGCCAATGTCTGAAAAATGTGCTTGTGAGGCCATAGTTTAATAGAGGCCATCATTTATCTATTTCAAGAGGCCAACAAAGAAAAGCTTAATGGTTAAATTGAGTAAATCATAGCCTCCAGTTTACCCTGACATGCCTGGTAAGATGGACCCTTTTCCTGGAAGAAGACCTACAGTATTTAGTGCTCCACAGTTTGTGCTGGTTTATGTGAGAGTGTATATTTTGGGATACTAGGACATCAGTTGTGAGTTACTCCTGTTTGTAGCATGAAAGGTAAAAGTAAAATCTTTTGAGAGCAGGCTGTGGGAAGCAAAGACAAAATGAAGCCGAGGGAAGGCTTGCTCAAAAAACAATACTACACAAACAAATGAGCTACAACCCTTTCAAATCTAGAGAAATGCTATACATGAGTTGTTAATTAAAAAAATCAGTGAACAATTATTTGAAATGTTTCCATGAGTGACTAGAGACTCTCTGCCCTTGGTGACTAGAATATTTACTCATTTTAATTTTCTTCTCAGATGATTTCATTTTAACAGATTTTTTTCTGCTTCTTGTCTAAGATCTGTTTATCATTTGCTTCTGAGAACAATGTCTAGACAGAGTCCTGCATTGAAATTCAGTTATTCGCTGAGCATCTAGCAAGTACACTAAGTGTGATGTTGGCCATGTGGGCATCTTGGGTGCTGACAAACCATTCTGCTTCGAGTAAGCCACTGTTCTTTTCTGGGCTTCTATTATTAGTTTTACAGGAATAAGATTATTGCTGATGAAATTACACATTACAGAGCATTTGTGCAGTTATAGAAGAAATGATGCCAATGCAGAATGTTACTGAAAATGTAATCCTTGTTTTTTACATATGTTTTAGAGAAAGGTTAAAAGAAAGAATTGCAAATTGGATTCTGTTCTGCAATAAAAGGGCAGCTGTCAGCTTACTGCCCTGAGCCCTCAGAAAACGGAAAAGGATGCCAGGAAGCCAGCACAATGGTTCTAATTCAAAAGACCATTGGCTTTCCAGTTCCTCACCCTGTTGTGCCTGATTCTTGGGCATATGTGTACATCCTCCCAGCAACCTGCCTAGAAGTTCTGGAAAGGAAGGAAACTTGGTCCAAGTCTAGCAATTTTCTGGACTAAGTGCTACATTTTTTTCTTGAGTTATCATCAAATTGGAAGTCAAAGGTCTTCCTGAACTTGGAGCATTGGGTGGCATTTTCTCAGTCTCACTGTGGAGACCCAAGTCTTAACACTATCAGGAATGATAGACATTCTTCTTATTTACAAATCTGGATATCAGATGAACTCTTGTCCTAAGCTTAAAGGGGATTAGGAGTTTGAAGCTAGAGCGTTATTGGGGAAACATTGCCTTCATCCCTTCAAGTCACCTTGCAGGGGGCAGTGCAGGGAAACAGGGTGTTGATGGCTACTGTGGCACTACCCAAGAGTGAATGACTCGGGTCGTGGAAAGAATCCTGGAAGTGCTTGTGCCTGTCTTACCTCATCAATATGTTTATATTTTGATAGTAAATGATGGGCTTTTATTTGTAGGGGTTGACTGTATCTCCTGCCAATCATTTTGGGGAAGATAATCACAAAATAAACATTTGAATTAGCAGGGAAACTATATTGTAGGGGATGCTAGCAGAGAGATTTGGGGTAGATCCCTTCTATGGAGGTTGACCTCACTGATTGAAGGCTGGGTAGATAGAATCAGCTATTGGACTCCCCTTCTATCAATAGGTATAAAGAAACACATGTTACATTCTTGTTCCTCTTCCCCTTGAAGCTGCAGGAGAGTTTTGCAAGGGACATGATTAGGTGTGGAAACTCTTCTGAAGTGCAGTGATCATGTTGTGGCTTTTCGGTCTTTTACCTACTACAACATATCTTTTCACAGACTTGAAAGACCACCAGAGTCTTAATTGAGTTCTTTTTCACTTGTATGCGAGTGTTTTATAAATTTCTAAAAAAATTTTTCTTCAAGGCCAAGTTTATTACAATGGACACTAACAGTAGGATAAACTGTTTCTGAATAATCTCTTCATGGAAATAATGTGTAGAAATGCATATCTCATGAGTGATTTCAGAAGAATATTTAGCTTTTACTGTTGGCTGCTCATTCTGGGGTGGTTTAGCAATGTGAACTTTTTGTTGTTTTGGTCATTTTCATTCAACATACCTTGAGTGAGTACAGATTATGCACTAGGCATGACTTAGCTACTGAAATACAATAGTGAATAAGATATTAAAATTCCTGCACTCAAATAGAGGGAAAGCAGACAATAAGTAATATAAATCTGCTAAAATGTACTATGTTAGGAAGCAAGGCAGGTTCACATAATTGTGTAGGCCGTCCACTGCACAAGGGTGCCACAATCTAGAGGAAGGTGTGGCATTGAAAACATTATAGTTTTGTGTACTTGCTTTTATAGTATTCTGGGGGAACATTTTCTGATGTTCACAAAGGCGTTTTTAACTCATAGTTGGGGTAACAAGCCAATGGTTATGGAGCCTGTTACGAATCTGTTGTGGACACTCAGGTACAAGATGATAGTAGCTTGATTAAGGAAGGTATATTAGAAGTAGCACAAAGTTTGTTTTTAAAGTTTGTGTATACTTTGAAACAGTCACTGAAGGGATCTGCTCTTGGAAGTGATAGAAAAATAGAATTTAAATAGCTACAAAGACTTTGTTCTAATCGGCTGGGAAAACGGAGGAGTCATCCTAACTCGAGGTAGGGAAGACTTTAGTTGGAGCCTGTCTGAGGGGTGGAGGTCGGTGGACAAGCTTTGCACATTGAGGGCCAGATGCCTGCTAGATATCCACATGTCACACAGGCCAATGGATAATTATGTCTGAAGTGCAGAAATAAGTCCAGACTAAAGACATGAATTTTTAATCATATTATTTTCTGAGAGCTACTGTGAGCCACCACTTGCCCTTTAATGGATAACAATGCGGGTAAATCTATAATTTTTATCTAATATTTTAACAAGGTCACCTCTATTATATACCTTTCTAGCTTATAAACCGAATAAGTATATTTGTCTTAGCCTGCAAATCTATTTCAGGAAATATTTTAAAATACTTCCTGTATTTCATTGTTGAAAATACACAGTTCTACAAAACAAAGAAATCAAGACCTTAGGACAGTATTTCTCAACCTTCCTAACACTGCAACCCTTTAACACAGTTCCTCCTGCTGTGGTGACCCTCAACCACAAAGTTATTTTCACTGCTACTTCATAACCATAATTGTGCTACTGTTATGAATGAGAATGTAAATATTTTGGAGATAGAGACTTTCCAAAGGGGTCGTGACCCAGGTTGAGAACTATTGCCTTAGAGCAGCACTTTCTGCCCAAGGCACAGGGGATGTCTCAGAGGAGGAGCCAGAGAGAACATAAGATTTGGCAGACAGGCTGGGCAGTGGTGGCACACGCCTTTAGTCCCAGTATTTGGGAGGCAGAGGCAGTCAGATCTCTGTGAGTTCAGACCAGCCTGGTCTACAGAGTGAGTTCCAGGACAGCAGCCAGGGCTACACAGAGACTCCCTGTCTTGAATAACAAAACAAAACAAAACAAAACAACACAAAAGGAAGCTAGAGAGGGGGTTATAAAATACTGTCTTCTGATATAACATGAGTATCACACTCATTAACCATATAAGCTCTGGTCATGTGAATAAGATCAAGGCAGACAAAATTCCAAGGCAGAGCAGACCATCTCTAGGCCCTATTTCTCATTGAGGAGCTATTGGAGGTGGGTAGTTACTGGGGAAGAAAGGATCATTCTTTTTGAAGATGTGGCCACTAGGGTTCTCATGCTTCAGGGGATGGCCACACACTCATGCATAAATCTACCAACTGGATTTAGTAGAGTATTTAAAAGGGCATGAAATCATGAGGTTTGGGTAAATGGGATGTAGATACGGTTGTATTTCTTTTTATACATTTATGAAATTGTAAGGATAAAGAGCCTTTTAAAAAAATTTAGATTTTCAAAGCATGACATGCAGGGAATTTTAATGTGATTATGTGTTATAAACTGTGGAATTAATTTTACATGGAAAGAATAGTATTTACTGAGAGCAGTATATACTGTCATCAGGTGTTATTAGTGTAAGTGTGTTACTAATTTTCAGAGATTTTTAAATTGGTAAAATGAAATTGATGGAGTAAGGCAGCAGGGGCTTGCTTTAATGGATTTGTTGTTGCTATTTCCCCGCTGTCGTGAAGCTCTCCAGTGGGATGGAGGGGCTTACAGGACTCAGCCTTGCGTTCTCTGGGCACCAGCACTGTCATTCACAATCAATGGCCTGCTCACAAGTTGTCTACAGTTTCACCATCCAGGTTCCGTCACAGGGAAGGGAACTGTGGCACACCACACAGGCTGGGCCTGTGAGATCAGTGTTTCCACAAGTCCCCTTTCATGGCTTTCAGGCTGGTGGTAGCCCTGTGGTATTTTCCGGTCTTCAGCCTGCTCCATGGACAGTCAAGGGTGGTCAAGTAAGAACATTTCTGCAGGCAACCTGAAATGTTTCAGAATAACTCACTTCACGGACATCATAGTTTCTGCCCACTAAGGAAACAAATGAGCATTTCGGAAGAAAAACATATCCTGCTGATTTTTATTTTCATAAATCTAGGGACTCATTTATTGACTGGAAAGTGTTGTTATTTTAAGTAGCAGTTTGGCTCTATTATAAATTACAGTGTCAGTTGATTTGAAAAAAAAAAACAGCTTTTTGAAATGCAATTCACATGCACACAACCTACCCGTTTAAACCTAGTGGTGCATGGCGTCTTGCAGGGCTATGTTATCATCTCTGCAATCTAATTTTAGATTATTTTTATCCTCTAAATGAAATCCACAGTCTGTTCATGATCCCTCTTCGCCTCACTGCCCCAAAAAGCCCTACCCCATTAGCAACTTAAGTTTTGGTTCTCAGAAATGCGCCTGTTCTGGATATTCCATACAGACTCATACAATATGTGCTTTTTTGTCATCAACTTTTTTTAACAGCATAATTCATGGCTCATGCATGGTGTAGGTTTATAAGCATTTGACTTTATTGCCATTGAATGAATATACGACCTTTTGTTACTGTATTCATCAGTGGATAGATAACTGGATGCTTTATAGTGCCTTATTATAGGTAACAATGCTGTTGACATTCATGTGTAGGTTTTTGTGTGGACATATGTTTTTTTTCTGGGGAATATATGTAGAAGCCAATTTCCTGGGTCATATGCTAACTCTATTTTCAGTGGGCTGGATAAACTGTTTCCCACTGCCTAATCTGATTTTTGGTTTATTTTTACCATTTATTTGTAAGCTTACTTTTTGTGTGTGTGAGGTTGTGTGTGTATGATGTGGCTGCATACATGTGTAAGCGTGCACGTGTGTGAGGTGCATGTGAAGGCCCACAGTTCACATTACATATCTTCTGCCATTGCTCTCTGTGTTATATATTGAGGCAAGGTCTCTTGCTGAATCAGGGGCTGGCCCACTCTGGCTAATCTAATTAGCCACCTTGACCTGGGGATAACCATCTCGTCTCTGTGCCTTGACTCTTAGGATTAGATGGCTGCTACACCTGCCTGGCTTTGACATGGGTTCTGGGGATCCAAAATCTGTTCCTTGTGTTTACAAATCAAGCCTTTACCCGGGAGCCATCTCCCCATCTCCTCATTTGATTTTAAAAACGTTGCCTCCATCATTTCCATGCTCTCTTAGATACAGTTTTTCATTAATTTATACATTTCCATTATGACTTTTGTTCATGTATGCATACACTTTGCAAAATTAGTCATATTTTGAAAATACCGAGATGGAAACAATTGCTTATTTAAACTGCTCAAATATCTTTAGAGAAATGTTTCAACCTCCTCCCCTGCCCCAGAGGTTGGACAAAATTAATATTTAATTTTCAACAGTTTAAATTAAATTTTATTTTACTTATTAGCTTTTTGAGTAGGTAGGGATCGTATGTTGCAAAAATCTGGATATCTGATGATATGCTTGGTGTGTTGTCTTCCTTATGTGCCTCCGATACCCAGTTTCCCTCTCTGAGGGCAAACAGTACTACTTATGTCTTAAGTAGTGTAACAAGGAAGACATTTTAATTTGAATAATGTAAAAAATGTAACAAACAAACAAACAAAACCCAAGCAAATGGGAACATGTGAAGAAGACCTGTTCTAAACTTGTTTGGTTGAAATGAAAGTTAGAACAGCTTGTGCACCATTGGTGACTTTGCAGGTTGAACCACTATGAAGGACTTAGAGTTTAATCATTGTCCTAAGCAGCCCCAGGCCATCATCAAAGCAGCCGACTCCTTTTGCTCACATTCTGGTGATGGTTTTACTTTGCCCACATTTCTGAGTCACACATCTCCTGATTGTTATCTCCCTTGACTACATTTCTGCTTCACGTTCTTCTGGGAAATGTCTCCAAAGCTCTCCGTGTTGTCTCTTGCCTGTCTTCCAGAGCTCGTCTCAAACCTTGCTCCCTTGCCCTCACAGAACCCCAGGACTCAAGGACTAGACTGTGAATATTTAACAAGCAAGTCCTCCACATCAGGACTCTGAACGTCTAAGCCTTCTCTCTGGCTGGTTTTCTTTAGCTCTCCCGTGACTGGCTCACGCCCATTCTTAGGTAGCAACTTAATGGAGACCTCACTGATTGTCTCTACCACAGCTGGCCTCCTCTCTCTCGCTCTCTGTTGCACCTGATGGTCGATTTAATTCAGGATTTATTAGATATTTATGTGTTTGCTAATTCATTGCCTGGGATAATTTACTCTAGGATGGTCTATATAATCTAAACCAGGGAGCAGGCTCTAGCCCCTGCTCTAGTTTTGTATGACCCCAGGAGTAAATATCAGTGTACATTATTAAAGAATTGTCTGAAGTAAAGAGAGAGCAAAGGATAGGCCGCTGAGATTCTGCACAATCTGAACCTTTTAAATATTTACTATGTGGCTCTCTACAGAAAAAATTGTTGATTCCTCTGTAAAAACAAGGGTCTCTAAAGTATAGTGTGTGTATCACAAGAAAGCACGAAACAATTACATAAATTATTATTTATTGTCTTGCAGTTATGTGTGTTTTATAGAGCATATGAATTTTTAATGTAATACTGTATGCATATGATTTACAATTTATTCATTTTTAAATATTTATTTTTATTTATCCCTATGTGTCTGTGTATGTGTGGGTGCCTACAGGAACCAGAAAAGGACATCAGATTCCCTGGAACTAGAGTTACAGGCGAATGTGGGCCACCTGATGTGGGTCCTGGAACCAAACTCAGGTCCTCGGCAAGAGCAGGCAGCACTCTCAACCACTGAGCCACCTCTCCAGTCTGATTTATAGTTCCTATATACACCGTGTTAGTTTCATCTTTGCCAATGAAAAGAGAAACTGAAGGGAGGAAGGGTTTCTTCTGATTCACAGTCTGAGGTGGCCCAGTCTGCAGCAGCGTGGCGGCACGGTGGGGTGCGCAGGGGCTCACAGCTGAGGCAGTGAGAATGCGTGATAACTTGCTTGCATTTCAGGGGATCAGGAATCAGAGAGGTTGGGGAGGAACCAGGACAGGGCTATGACTCATAAGGCTCACATCACAGTGATTCATTCCTATATATAACCCCACTTCCTGAAGACTCCACAGTCTCCCCAAACAGCACCACCAAAGTGTTCAAACACAGGAGTCTGTAGGGACATTGCACATTCAAACCTGCTGTGCATGTGTGTAGATTTCAAGTGAAAAGTGGCTGTGTGTGTGTGTGTGTGTGTGTGTGTGTGTGTGTCTGTGTGTGTTATTCCAGTGCGCATGTGTGTGCACCTGTATGTGTGCTCATGGAGATCAGAGAAGGATAGATCTCCTGCTCTACTAGTCTCCACCATATTTCCTTGAGATATTGTCTTCACTGAACCTGGAGTCAGGCTGCTGTCATCAAGCCCCGGGACCCTCCCGTCTCCAACCCCTGTGGCACTGGCTTTACAAGTTTTTGTGACCATGATTGGCTTTTTCTGTGGTGCTGAAGTACACACTTAGTTCCTCATACTTGTGCAACAAGCACTTTTATCCAGTGAGCCAATGCTAGCCCCAGTTTTTTTTTAAATGAGTGAGCTTCACAATAAAATATGTGCAGGGATTGGGTTTATAGTATAACATTGATGGGAGAAGCACCATATTATATATTCTCTTATATAGTCCTGTCATCTAATATATACCCACTATATGCTTTTATAAATAACCACAGCAGACTCCGTCTACTGAGCGTATGTGAATTTCAGGCAATAGCTTAGCTCCTGGTACAAAATGTCTATTTAGTTTTAAAGACAGAATCACACTCTGTTGCTCAGGCTGGCCAAGTTCTCTCCCCACCTCAGCTGCCAGAGCACCTGAAACTACAGGGATATGCCAGCGTCCAGGTAAATAGCATCTATGATGACCACAAATATCCTATGAGCTCTGTCTTATTGCCCCATCTTACAGATGAGGTAACTGAGGCCTGTATAGGTCAAACAACGCTCTGAAGGTTATACTGTCAGATGCTGGTCTGACTACAAAGCCAGGGTTTTCATTACTAATGATTTGTCTCAAAATTCATTCCCTTTGATCCCATATATATCTAAATCTAGTCACAGTTTGGATTTCTGCATGGCGTAGAAATGGCATTCCCGTTTCCCACAGCTGTAAACCCAGTTTCCCTGGAGCTTGCTGGTCAACCAGTCTAGTCAAATCAGAAAGCTCCAGATGTAAAAGGAGAACCTGCCTCAAAAAACCAGATGGGCAGTGAATGTTCACCTTTGACCTCTACACACAAGAAAACACACACACACTAATAGTGAAAGTCAACACTGAAATTTTGTTGACAGCCTTTGGAATTGAAATTAGTATACCTGCACTCCAGTATGTCTCCACAGCATACTTGGAAATCATTTAACTTCAACAGAACTAATTTCTAATCTAATCTGAGCTAATAACATTTACACCAGGGGCAGTTTCCAAGATTACATGTACATTAAGGTCTGTAACATATGGGCTCCTCTCCTTTAGTCCCAAGTAGCCAGGCAGAGCATGCATTTTCTGTTTTCCTAGTTTGGGTTATTACTGGGGCAGACTTCATCAGGCAAACCATGCGATTGTTTAAAGCAAGCACCACTGTTTGCACTCTAAGCCCAGGTCTAAATTTGACCTGCTACATCTGGGCCTCTTGTGAGCTCTAGTTCTTTTGGTTGTAGTCAAAAGTGCACAACTGCCATGCAATGCGGTGTTAAAAGAAATGCATTCTATGCCAGCATCCTTATTGGTATGACTAGGGCCTGGAAGAGCACGCTGCCTGTCACATCCACTAACACAGGAATCAAAGTGGAAGTAACTGTTTAGATGTCGCCAGTGTAACTCTGCCTTCTTAGTTAAGAAACAGCTCTTCAAATTCCTTCTCAAAAATATGGCTCTTTCAGGTAATTTTACATTAAATCATAGAACAAAAGCCAAAGCATATGCTATATTTCCATTTCATGTAGCACCACTTTTGCACCTAAAAATTCTGAACTCCGGTGTATTTTTGGGGGGGGGGTGCAGTTTTGAGATATGGTTTCTCTATGGCTTTGGAGCCTGTCCTGGAACTAGCTCTTGTAGACCAGGCTGGTCTCAAACTCACAGAGATCCGCCTGCCTCTGCCTCCCGAGTGCTGGGCTTAAAGGTGTGTGCCACCACTGCCCAGTGAACTCCAGTGTTTTAACCTACTTCTAAAACCCACATGTGCTAAAGGAAAACAAACTTGCCACAGACTCTCTTGTGTCCCCACCCCCTTTAAGTGTCTGCTTGCTTCTCTTCCACAAGGGCACTGAAGAAGAAAGAGGTTATGTAATTAATCCTTTTAACACTAGCCTTGTGCAGCGTCTAGTTTTAGGGACTTTAAGAAGAAAATTTCAGATCCACGCACTGTTTACCAAAGTTTGAACATATTTATAGATCTCTCTTTCCCCTAATGGCTGTACCACTTATCGCCTGATGGTCCATTTAGCAATTAATCATGTTCTGCCGTGTAACAGCTTTTCTCTTTTGACTTGAGCCCTAATCTCAATATTTCATTGCTATTCAATTTTACATGAATCTGTCTTGTTTTCCCTAATTGCTTTTGGGGGTCTTTAAATGTCAGGCCTCTTGCTTATTTTTAATGCCACATAGGAAGGAGACTTCCTGCCAGTAGTGGACATTTGGTTTTAGTCCTGAGTTTCCAGCCCAGATCTATTCTTTTCTACTCATGTAACCCTAATCAATTTAATCACTTTCATGACCCTTTGCTACATCTATAAATGGAATTTATGATACCACTCCATTTGGCTGTGTTATAAGCTTTGTGTTATAAGAAAGCCTACAGCTTTTACAGCTCCGGCCCAGCCATCCATTTAGACTCTGGTGTATCTGTTAGCGGGGCTGGTGTATAGGAGACATTCAATAGTAGCAATTATTATTTCCCCCACACCTCTGTCACCTACTCTATAAAGAACAAAAGCTCACCAGAGGCAAAGTTGAACACTGCATGAGCTGCTGGAAATAAGAGAGTTGCCTTTGGCTCAAAAATCTCAAGGATCCATGTAGATTTTTGTTTTCTCTAGGGACAAGTCAGCTATTCTAAGTTTCCTTTAGGCAATTCTAATTTCTCCTTTATGTGACAGAGAAAATGATAGGTAAAAGTGAAATGGGCTACAAAATATATTGATTCTCTGACATTGGGGATTATCTTGTCTGCCTTTGAGAGTCCAGTGTTTCAACTTGAATTACTGTTGTGAGATAGAGAGGGGTTTTCAGTGAGTCCAGGGAAGTTAAGTTTAAAGAATTTTCAAGTTAAGGATCCTAAACCTAGTTCCTGGGGTTAGCAGTATAGTAGTCCATAACAACAAAAATTATAATGAACAGAGGGTTTTAAAGCTTGGTGAACGAGGTTCTTGGAACTCATTTAAAGTTCAGATCATATGACAGCCACTGATTGAAAGCCCTCAGAGTGGCTTTTGTCCAGCTGATGAAAAAGTAAGAAGAGATCTTTGGATCAGTTATCAAAGTCATAGAGTAAATACCAATGGAACATGCAAAGTGGGTGTGTGGCATTAGGTTAACATATCATGTGGTTTGAAAACAAATGTAGTCACTAGGCATTTGCAGAGTGTAAATTGCTGGAAAATGTGGCGTGATTAAGAGAATTGTAAGACAGGAGAGCTGAAGGCACTTAAAGATGTGATCTACCCTCACTGGCTTTGTTCAGGCATGGGGATGTCTACATCATCCAGGACGATGTTAATCGTATCTCAGAATGCTTGCAAAAGAAAGAGTCCATCTGTCCTTCTGTTAGTTGGAAAGAAGAAGAAATAAAGGAAGAAAGAAAGGAAAAAAGAAATGAAGGGAGGAAGAGAAGGAGAGCAAGAAGCTCACTGGGCAAGCTCAATGTAAAACTCAGATGATTAGTTTTGGATTTCCAGTTTTTCCTGTATAACCAACCAAGACCGGTCTGTGAGGCAACGCACACGGCTAACAAAGAACAAGGGTGACTTTTCTGCTCTTACTTCTTGTGTTCTTTGTCGAGGAGAACAGGGACAGCTCATATATTCAGCAAATGCCCATGGAGTGCTGACCTCTGTGATAGGACGTGAGGATGAAGCTTGAGGAAAAGCAGTAGCTTTTTTATCTACTACTCCATTCTTAATGAATGGGTGGTGCAGCCTCCAAGCAATGACCCTGTAGAAAATACAGGGATTAGAATCATAGCTATCCAGCCAACTGTATGAGCATGGAGAGATTGTAGACTTTGTTGTCTAAATTCTTTTCTGGCATGAAAGATGCATATTTTCGATCACATAACTTCTTTTTCCAGAAAGATCTCAAAGTTAGAAATAAGCCTTAAAAAAGCATAATGCTCCAACTCTGAAATACCATATTTCTTTGCCAATAAAACCTTATTTCTTAATGATCAATTCCAAAATGCCTGTGAAAATATGAAACTCGGCAAAAGGAATTAAAATGAACTTACAGCTTGAAATGAAGATTATTGCCTGTCTTTTTGAATATGTTACATTTTGAAAAAATAATAATACAGGTATACTAGATAATAAAGATTCTCTCTCCTCAAAGACCAAGAAGCTTTGTAGCCATGATCTGCCTATGCAGAATACTCTCCACAGCTGCTTGTTTAGTAACAGTGTCACCTATGAATTCTACAGCTGTGCTCCATGTCTGTAACCACAAACGATTAATTCAAGTGGAGGACTCTGTCTTATTTAGGGTTTCTTTTGTTGTGACGAAATACCATGACCAAAAAACAAGTTGGGGAGGAAAGGGCTTATTAGGCTTACCCTTCATTATTGCTGTTCACCACTGAAGGAAGTCGGGACAGGAACTCATACAGGATGGGAAGCTGGAGACAGGAGCTGATGTAGAGACCATGGAGGGATGCTGCTTTCTAGCTTGCTCCCCATGGCTTGCTCAGCCTGCTTTTTTATAGAACCCAGGACCACCAGTCAGTCCAGGGATGACACAAACCACAATTTGCTGGGCCCTCCCCCATCAATTACTAATTAAGAAAATGCCCTCCCTCACTAAATGAGAAAATGCCTTACAGGTGGATTTCATTGAGACACTTTCTCAACTGAGGCTCCTTCCTCTGATAACTCTAGTTGTGTCACATTGACACACAAAACCAGTCACTAAAGAATCCAATTTCTTTCCAAAGTGTTCTTTCATTCATTACAACTGTTTAGAACCAACTTCCTTGGATAGAGGGGGCATCTCCAAGTTCCCCTTTTATAAGACATGTATTTTTAAAAATATACAAACATGTCAAAATTTTCCAACTTGCATCATATTCAAAACAGGGCACGTGTTTTACTTGGGTCATAAAATTATTGTATATACATATACATATATGCTCACAAATACATACCTACATGTGTCTGTGTGTGCATGTAAATGACAAAAGTCAGTGATAAATCCACATTATCAAATACAGAATGGTGCACATCTTCATTGAAACAAGAGCAAACAGTATTTCTGGGCACACAAAGAAATGAACAATAAATGTATCTGTATAGATGGAATTTGATATTTTCCCCCTCCTATTTGAGTCAAATATGATACACATGTGTCAGGGAGATTTATAATTATTATGTTTTTCAGAAAAAATAAATCAGTAAACCAGGACAAAGGTAATACTTGTCTATTTATGGTCTGTCCAGGTCCACCAGTCAATCCAGGTTCACGCATGAGAAAGGGAGTATAAACTGAGGAAAGAAACAGGCTAGACAGGAGGCAGAGTCACATCGTTGAGAGTGAATCCATCCAAGTTTATTGTTATTGTTGTTTATACTCCCATCAAAAGAGAGGGAGAGGAGCCGGGCGTTGGTGGTGCACACCTTTCATCACAGCACTCGGGAGGCAGAGGCAGGTGGATCTCTTTGAGTTCGAGGCCAGCCTGGTCTCTACCGAGTGAGTTCCAGGACAGGCTCCAAAACAATACAGAGAAACCCTGCCTCGAAAAACAAACAAACAAACAAAAAACCAAAAAAAAAAAAACCAAAATCAAAAAAAAAAAAAGAGGGGGAGAAGGCAAAAGATTTCCTTTCCAATGACACAAAGAACAGAGTAATTACCTCTTCAATACTCAAAACATCAAATAACTCCATGCTGAGTTAAGTGTTTTGTTGTTTAGGTAGGACATGCAGCAACCACACCTTAGGCCAGGAATCCTGTTGCACTCACACTTTAGGCCAAACATCCTTGTTGCTTCACCTTGGAAGAGCAAGTGCTGGTAAAAACTCTCTGACCTTAAGTTGAAACGGAGTCAATTCTGTGGGCTTCCACATTGGTCTGGTGTGAGGGGAGCAGGGATGTAGAAATAAGAGTAATAGTTTCTAGGTAGTGTGGTGGGTGTGTTCATGGCCATTGCACACCATAAGAGTGGGTCTGCCATCCTGGGAAGTTAAATGCTTCAGGCATGTTATCTAAATAATTCTTGCAGTTATACTTCCATTCTAATCTTTTTCTTTAAAAAATATTAATTTATTTATTTTGTGTACACAAATGCTCTATCTACATGTATGACTTCATGCCAGAAGAGAACATCAGATACCACTACAGATGGTTGTGAGGCATCATGTGGGCGCTGGGAATGGAACTCAGGACCTTTGGAAGAGCAGTCAGTTCTCTTAGCCTCTGAGGCATCTCTCCAGCTCCCTCCATTCTAATCTTACAACTGTGAAACAGTATCTTGAACACAGACTTTCCTTTTTCTGGTTGGAACCTTATAGCACAGCCCAAACTCTTCCTGTCAGTGGTTTGGAGTGAATTTGTGAGCTACCCTGCTGGCTTTGCCGGTGAGATGTGTGAAACAGAAAGCATCACTGAAGGCACATGCTGGAATTAGAATCCAGGTGCCCGGAAGATGCCAGTGAGACACTGAAGAGGTCAGACAGATGGAATAGAGTAGAGGTAATCAAATCACATGGGAGAACATGGATTAATAAAAACGGGTTAATTTAAGTTATAAGGGATAGTGGGACAGGCCTAAGCTAATGGTCAAGTTTTCAAAATTAGTAATAAGTCTCTGTGTCATTATTTGTGGGTTGGCAGCCAAGAAGAAAGACCGACTACATTTACACATTTTGAATGACAAAGAAGATGGCCATAGTATTAATTTGTACAGATCGTTGCCCAGATGATGGAATAGAAATTCACCCCTGGGAGGAAAACAATGCCTCTTCATTACTTACACTGTGTTACATGCATGCTGGCCACTTGCTGCTTGAGGTCTTAAGTGAATAACATAGCATTAATTCTGAAAATCAGTTTAGCTCCTAAAACTCACATTCATTGTGATGCAAGTACAATCCTAGAGTCCACTAGTTAGTGAGATGGCTTACTGGTGTGACACTGGTGTGACACTGTTATTGGATGGCCTACCCACAGTGAATTTAAATGTCACTTGCTTTGCTGGCTGTTGACACTTCTCCCTTCTCCCCACCCCCAGCTTGGACAGAATGTGTCAGGAGGAGTGAGACAGAAATGCGTTCTTTCATGGGTTTTGAAAGCACTTGCTGAGATTGTTCCATCTTTGGTGGGATTTTTTCTTTTCCCCATTTTGGAAGAAGAAGAATACATTTGGAACCAGTTGGTGTGACATAATGCAGAGTCCTTGGCAGGTACTTGTATGTCTGGGCACTTTGGATGTCAAAGAGACCACGGCTAAGTAGTATCTTCTCTCTGAAATCCAGAGTATTTATTTGTATGCACACAGATCTCTCTGCCTCTCTGCCCCACCTCTTATTGCACGGCACTTTTATTCTTCCTGTTTTATTCCTTCTCTCTTCCCCTCTGTCTTAGGGTTTCTATTGCTACGAAGTGACACCATGACCACGGCAACTCTTAAAAAGGAAGACATTTAATTGTGGTGGCTCCCTTACAGTTCAGAGGGTAAGTCCATTATCGTCATGGCAGGAAGCATGGCAGCATGCAGACAGACATGGTGCTGAGAGATCTTACATCTTTACTCACAGGCAACAGGAAGTGGTCTGTCTCACAGGGTGTGGCTTGAGCATATGTGAGACCTCAAAGCCTGCCTCCACAGTGACATACTTCCCAAAACAACGCCACACCTACTCCAACAAGGCCACACCTCCTAATAGTGCCACGTTCCAATAGTGGCTCCTAATAGTGTCATTTTTCTTTCAAACCACCACACCCTCCTTAAGACCCAATGCTTCCATGGTAGGTCAGAGCAAATACGTTTGCACTCAGTGTAGAAGGGAGAAGAGCGGATATGCCGCAGAGTGCTGGAGCAATCATATCACTCATTGCTTTATAATGTGTGTAAATTTGTTACCATCATTATTATTTATAATAACATGCCCTAATGACAAACTCTGCTTCACCATTGACGCAGTGACTTAATTTCTGTTGGAATGGCAGGAAATCTTAGTCCCAAAATATCGATCACTTAAAAATGTGATTTAAAGATTTTATTCTCTTCCCCAGGGAAATGGGCAAAACCCAAGCCCCATTGATTTGCCATCTGCACGCTCCTGACTTTATCCTCTCTTTTCCTTGGGGATGGTGGTGCTACTGTGCACAGTGAGATCTGCCTAACTCTGACTGGTGTGTCTCGATTCTTCCAGCAATTTATTGAGATCCTGAAAATCCAAGGAACCTGTGGTCTTGGGATGAACTGTATACTAGGAAAAGAGAGATGAAGATTATCTATTGTCTATCATCTATCTGTCTGTCTGCTTATGTGTTTATGTATCATTGATCACTCATCTACTTATCTATATCTGCGACTGAGCCCAAAAGCACGGCAGGAAGCTGGCGAGGGAAGTGCCAAAGGGATTGAAATCATCACTGTCTGGGATCAGAAAGTACCGCTTTCACTGTCCTCAATATAATTTCATTTTGGCCAGGTAATCACCATGATGACTCAGGGCTGTAATTTCTCTTCTAAAGCCCAAAAGAAAATGTAGCTTTGGCAATACTGTAAAGCTGGGAGTTAGATAATAAGAAATGAGATGGTCCCACTGCTGTAGGAGCCTGAGTTGCTCCTGCAGTATAATTGGGAGGTCTCCCGAGAACATGTTGTGCTGCAGAATAGCCTGGTCTGGGTGCCGGTATTTCAGCTGGCACAGCTCCCATCTCTGCCTCAGACTCTTTGTTCTGCCACCCAGGCTCCAGACAGTGGCAACAAAACATCACTCTGCATGGTCGTCTTTCTGGAAACCAGCTTCAGAATGGGACCAGCTTTATGGTTCGGCAATTGGGACATTTAAGCAAAAATAAAACTTAACCTTCAAGGAACCTGCTCGTGGAAAAAAAAATCCAACTTCATTAAAATAAAGCATTTCAAACCAGCCTCACTCACCATGTGGGAAACAATAAATTCAGCAACAGAACAGACAAAACTGCTATTGAATATTTTATTCTAGTCCAGTTTCAACCCTCTCATTCATTAGAAGCTTTAAATTTTCCTTTTGTGTGGTTAAATATGAAGTGAAGTGACAAGTCTTTGTTAGAGGCTTATTCCTTGTGTTAAATTATTATACATAGAGATGTTTTCCCACATTTGGACTCAGAGAAGCCACTGCTTTGTTACTCTTTGAAGGAAAACTGGATTCTTGTGGAGCAGAGGAAGGAGCTACCCTTCATTGAGGGCAGGAGAGGGAGAAACAGAGGAATTATGGGAAGGGTGTGGCCAGGAGCCGAGCAGTCCTGATTGACTCATCCCCAAGGCAGGGCAGCAAGGGAGAGCCAACCATATGTGAAGTCCTGCACTGACTTTGCCTAACAATTTTATTTCCCCCCAGGGAGGCATGAACTTCCAGAAGAAATGTTTATTGAGCTTTCCTTATGGGAGACACAGAGAAGGTGGCAAAAGAGAGAGAGAGAGAAAGAAAGAAAGAAAGAAAGAAAGAAAAAGGAAGAAAGAAAATGTTCAGAAATGACAAGGATTGCTTCCAATGTCGAGTTTTTTGCAGCAATAGTACAGACTACCAAATTTCTAATATTTTAGAGCCCAAGTTACTATGTATTATCTTACTGAGTTTAGCTTTATAGGGATCAACTTTATTAAATTGATTAACATGCCAATTAATTTTAATTAAGAAACTTATAAACCATGCGTATAAATACATACACTTATCTGAGAAGTCATTAATTAGAGCATATCTCTTACCCAACATAATTTTACATACCACCAAGTACAATAAATATGAAGAATGGTTCTGGACCTAAAGTCTAATTACAACTTGCTAAAGCTGTAGCCAGGTACTGCCAAGAAAATCATGTGTGCTCTGGCCCTGTTTATTACCACAATTCCTTTTGTCTAGCTACTGACATGTAAAAGCAGTTCTTAATTGATCTAAATAATAAAAACTCAAAGGCAGATATAGAGGGCAATGCTGAGAGATCAGAGAGAAGAAGGAGCAAGCCACTGCCAACTTTTACCTCCTTAGCGTCTCAGCAGACAAGAGATCAAGTTCCTGCTTCTTCCCACTTAACTCACCTCATCGCCTAGCCATCTCACTTCCTGTCTGTGCCCAGCCATCTCACTTCCTGTTTCCACCCAGCCATCTCACTTCCTGTCTGTCTGTACAGACCTCCAGACTTCTATGGTTAATTAGTGGCAAGCTCCATTCTCTGATCTCCCGACAGGCTTTATTTGTACAAGCAACATGTCACCACAGTAGCATGACTGTAGATATGATCCATATCTGTAATAGTTACTTGAGTTATTTTTTAATGAAGAAGATATATAAATATGTATATATATATATATGTATATAATGCTATTGTGAAGTCAAGAATCCCTTTCTGAATCACAACATATATATGAAATTAGTTTTTTTATCATTTTTTATTTTAATTTTAAATAGCTTGTTTTACATGTCAATCCCAGTTCCCTCTCCCTCCCCTCCTCCCGCACTCTCCTTCCCCCCCCACCCTCCCACCCTAATGCCAAATCCTTCCACATAGGGGATATCTAGAGTCTGTCATTTCACTCTGGGTAGGGTCCAGGCACTCCCCTAAGAGTCCAGGCTGAGAGAGCATCCCTCTTTGTGCTATAGGCACACGATGACTGTTTGTATTCCAGGGATAGACACTGATAGACAGCTCAGGGCCTCATAGGTTGCCCAGGCCTTCTCGCTGACACTGACATTTGGGGGGTCCAGATCAGTCCCATGCTGGCCTTTTTTTTAAGGCAGAAATTGCATAGTTGCTATGATTAGATTTAGAGCATTCTCCCAAGGGATGGGACACATGTTAAAGGCTTAGTCCATAGCTTATGTTGATACTGACAGGTGGTGTGACCTTCAAGATGTGGGACCTAGTATTGGAAAGTCAAGCATGCCCTCAAATGGGGATACCGTGAGCTCTAATTCTTCCTCATCTTTGTATGCTGGTGGCCATGAGGTGACTGCCTTTGCCACCTCATGCTTCTGTTATGATGTTCTGCCTTGCCACGGTCTCCAAAGCAAAGGAGCCTACCAGTTGTGAACTGAACCCTCTAAAACCATGAGTCGCCGGGCGTTGGTGGCGCACGCCTTTAATCCCAGCACTCGGGAGGCAGAGGCAGGCGGATCTCTGTGAGTTCGAGGCCAGCCTGGTCTACAGAGCGAGTTCCAGGACAGCCTCCAAAGCCACAGAGAAACCCTGTCTCGTAAAAACCAAAAAAAAAAAAAAAAAAAAAAAAAACCAAAACCATGAGTCAAAATAAACCTTTGCTCCTTATCAGATGACAATTTTTGGTATTTTGTCACAGCAACAGAAAACTCACTTAACACAGCAACCTTTGGTCTAATAGCAGTTGCAGGCTATATGGATCCAAATATTGCTTTATTGAAGTGTCAGGCCTCAGAGAACCAATAGTCTTGTAGGGGGGGGGAGGAGAGCATATGCTTGTAGCTGGTTCTTGAGGGAAGATGTGATTGGGGAGACTGCACTTTGCTTTGTGCTTGTCCTACACTCTGTGCCATAAGAATGTACTGGAAGAAATCACTGTGTTGGGCTGATGCATGGTGACTAGACACTGACAGTATTCTGAGTACTGTGGCTACTGGGAAGAAGATGAACATTCTACAGGCATTCTAGCTGGCATTTAATTTTGAAGAACTGCTACCCACCCCCGCTGGAACTCTGGAGTGCTTATACTCTCCCTAATCAGCCACCTATACCAGACATAGACTTTCTTTTCTTTGAAAGAAGACCTTATCCCCCACAGTCATATTTACATTTATCTGAGAAAACAATTTGGCAAAGAGCTCTCTGTAAGATGTATAGCTCATAGGGAAGTGAAACTGTTTCCTCAGGTTGGATAGCATATGATCCTTGGGCGGTCACTGCCTAGCCTGCACAGAGGGGCATCTGGCATCCATGGCTGATCCATGTTAAATGGCCTTTTCCCATTTGGTTAGTATAATAAACATGACCTCATTTAACTGTTTCAGATTTTTATTGTGGAATCTGACATTTGGGTCTGGAAGGCATGGTACACGGGGATTTTTAAGAGTGGAGTTATACTGGTGGAACTTTCTAAACAAGGGCGATAAAATGTAGTAATCATCCTTGAGCTCCACGGTCTACTTCAGAGTTCAGAGTTTCTGAACTCTCCATTCTCTTCATTGCTCTACGAAGCTAGCCACGAGGGAGTTCTTTTATTTGTAACCCCCTCACAAACTTTAATTATGTAAGCCTTTATAGTGAGGGACTGACTATTATGCTTTGGACTCAAATTCATAGCCACTCAAATATTTTAAAATTCTTAAAATTGAGAATTGCTGTTCATACACGTCTTAGAAAGTCTCAGGATTTGGAGTGCCTCAGAGGGAATCTACATTAATATTCGCATGGTCTCCGATGACCTTCAAACTGTTCTCTTTGAGGTGGATGAGCTTTGTTTGGCTTCCACAAGAATTTCTTATGTGCAGAAAACCCTTTCCCTGTCCACAGAAAGCTTCTGTAATGGCTTGGCATCAATAAACTTTATCAAGCTTCCCTAGCCAAATGATACATTTAAATGGAAACAGTGCCTCTTGGTTCATTCCTTAGCCAATGGGGATTGTTTATGAAGAAATGAGGGGAGAGAAGAGTGCTCTATTCAAATCACTAGTTTGCAAATGTAAAAATGTGATTTTTTTGTTTATTTCTTTTTTGAGATATGGTTTCTCTGCATAGCTCTGCTGTCCCGGAACTTAATCTTTTCTCCAGACTGGCCTTGATTTAAGAGATATGCTGACTCTGAGATATCATCTTACTCCTATCAGAATGGATAAAATCAAAAACACCAATGACAGTTTGTGCTGGAGAGGATGTGGAGAAAGGGAAACACTCCTCCACTGCTGGTGGGAGTGCCAGCTCATACATCCACTATGGAAATCAGTATGGAGATTCCTCAGGAAAAAGGGAATCAGTCTACCACAAGACCCAGAAATTCCACTCTTAGGCATATACCCAAAAGATGCCCATTCACACAACAAGGATGTCTGTTCCACTATGTTCATAGCAGCATTATATGTAATCGCTAGATCCTGGAAGCAACCTATATGCCCCACAACTGAAGAGTGGAGAGAGAAAATGTGGTACATTTACACATTGGAGTACTACTCAGTGGAAAAAAACAATGGAATCTTGAAATTTGCAGGCAAATGGATGGAACTAGAGGAAGCCATCCTGAGTGAGGTAATCCAGTCACAAAAAGACAAACATGGTATGTACTCACTCCTATATGGATTTTATATATGGATCAGGGGCGACTCAGCCTACAATCCCAGTGCCAGTGAGTCTGGCAAACAGGGAAGTCCCCAAGAGAGATGCATGATATACCAGAAAAGGGGAAAGAGGCAGATTGGGAGCATGAGGGGAGGGGAGAGGGAGCCAGGAAGAAGAGAGGGTATTAAGAGTGGGGGAGAAGAAGGTATGGGGGAGCAGGAAGGTTGAGTCAAGGTAAGAATAGAGGAGAGCAGGATGAGAGATACCACAATAGATTGAGTCATTATAAGCTTGAGGAGAGAGCTGACACTAGTGAGATCTCCAGAGATCTACAAGGAATACACCAACTGGCAAACTTAGCAATAGTGGAGAGACTACATTAAATGCCCCTCCTTGATGGTAAGGTTGATGAATATCTTATATGCCATCCTAGGACCTTTATCCAGTGACTGATGGAAGCAGAGACAGATACCCACAGCTAAACACTGAACTGAACTCTTGGAACCCAGTGACAGAGATGGAGGAGTGATGAGCAAAGGGGTCAAGACCATGATGGTGAAACCCACAAAGGCAGCTGACCGGATAAGGGGGAGCTCTTGAATCCCAGACTGATGCCTGAGAGGCCAACAGGGGACTGATCCAGACTCCATGAATGTAGTCTCAGTGAGGAGGCCACAGAAATCACTGGTGCCTTGGGTAGTAGATCAGTGTTTACCATGGTTTATGAATGATTTTTGGGAGCCCATTCTAAATAGAAGGATGCTCTCTCAGCCTGGACACATGGGGGAGGGCCTAGGTCCTGCCATGGATGAAATGACAGACTTTAGAGATTCCCCTAAGGAGAGCCTCACCCTCCCTGGGGAAAGATGTGGGGATTGGGTGGGGGCTGGGGAGCTGGTGGAGGGACAAGGGAGGAGGGGTGGGAGAGGGAGTTGGGATTGACATGTGAAGCATTCATTTTTTTTTTTTTTTTTTTTTTTTTTGGTTTTAGGAGACAGGGTTTCTCTGTTTTGTTTTGGAGGCTGTCGGTCCAGCCTGGCCTCGAACTCACAGAGATCCACCAGCCTCTGCCTGGCAACATTCATGTTTCTAATGTAAATAAAAACATTACAAAAAAGAAAAAAATTAATAATTTTTAAAGAACTGTATTGGGTTGGGGATTTTGTCAGGTAGATTTTAGTTGCGCTTGTCAAAAATTAAAGAAGTGCCACGTGTGATGAGAGGTGAGTCAATCTGCTTCATTGTTGACAACTGTTTCACAATCTATATGTGTACCCTAATACTGTGTTGTAAAGCCCGGATACACGCAGTAAAATTTACTGTTTTTAATAAAAAAAGAGAGATCTGCTTGCCTCTGCCTCCTAAATATTGGGATTAAAGGCATATACCATCACTGCCTGGTGTAAATGTGATTTTTTTTAAAGAAAAACAATGCATAATTGCACACGTATCGTGAGGTTACCCACACAATAAAAATAAAAGGTAGCTTTGTAAGACTGTTTAAGAGGAAATGGATATCAATGCCAATAATGATTGTGAATATATAGTATAATTTCAGGCTTTGCCACTTCACCATTCCCCCTGGTTCTCATGTGTTCTATCAAGTGGCTTCCCTGTGTCTATAAAACCCTGAAAGTGACAGAGAGACTAGCTGCACATCTGGTCTGCTTTGAGAGACACACAGAGGGGGGGGAGGGAGGGAGGGAGGGAGGGAATGAGGAGAGAGGAGACTGAGCAGAGAGAGAAAAAACAATGACCAGCATAAGAAAAGAAGAGTTAGAGATTCTCAAGTGTTGCTAGAAGGAAACTCACCTGACAGAAATGTTTTGAAAACATTTAAACTTTTATATAAATATATATATATGTGTTATGTAATATATATGTTTGCCATGCCCAGGGGTTGTTATGCCTGACTGATTTGTCAACATGTAAAGAAAATGGACTAGGAACAAATGGACTAGTGTTTTCTTCACTATAACATCTGAGATGCTAGATACCCCAGGCATAAAGCACCTGCTTCTCAGAGAAGTGTCACAGGGTGCTAGTGGGTTTGGCTGAGCCTGTCACTATTTGTCTAAAAATCTATCACAAAGCTGTACCGTGTGAGATAGCACTTGTCTAGCATGCACAAGAGGTGCCTCCAATCCCTAGTCAGCTTTCATCTCACACACAGGGAATGTGAAAGAAACCTTCTAGGTTCACAAGAAAGTGAGAGAAAAAATAGATCTTCCTCATTTCCTAGCTTCTCTGGTGGTGTGGATTATAGTTTGGCAGTCCTTTGCTCTATGTCTAATATCCATATATGAGTGAGTCCATACCATGCTTGTCTTTCTGTGACTGGGTTACCTCACTCAGGATGGTTTTTTCTAGTTTCATCCATTTGCCTGTGAACTTCCAGATATCATTGGTTTTTATCTGCTAAGTAGTACTCCACTGTGTAAATGTACCACATTAATTAATTAATTAATTAACTAATTTTTTTGGTTTTTCGAGACAGGGTTTCTTTGCATTGTTTTGGAGTCTATCCTGGAACTCACTCTGTAGGCCAGACTGGCCTTGAACTCACAGAGATCTGCCTGCCTCTGTCTCCTGGGATGCTGGGATTAAAGGTGTGTGCCACCAAGGCCCGGATAATGCACCACATTTTCTCCATCCATTCTTCAGTTGAGGGGCATATAAATTGCTTACAGGTTCTGGCTATTACAAATAATGCTGCTGTGAACATAGTTGAACAGATGCCCTTTTTGAATGAATGTGCATCCTTTGGGTGTACACCAAAGAGTGGCATTGCTGCATCTTGAGATAGACTGATTCCCATTTTCCTGAGAAACTGCCATACTGATTTCCAAAGTGGCTGCACAAGTTTGCACTCCCACGAGCAGTGGAGGAGTGTTTCCCTTTCTCCACATCCTCTCCAGCATAAACTGTCATCAGTGTTTTGGATTTTAGCCATTCTGACAGGAATAAGGTGGTATCTCAGAGTTGTTTTCATTTGCATTTCCCTGATGTTGAACACTTTCTTAAGTGTCTTTCAGCCATTTTAGATTCCTCTATTGAGAATTCTCTATTTAGTTCTATATACCACGTTTTATTTTGGTTGTTTACTGTTTTGGAGACTTGCTTCTTGAGTTCTTTGTATATTTGTCAGATGTGGGGTTGGTGAAGATCTTTTCCCATTCTGTGGGCTGCCATTTTGTCTTGTTGACTGTGTCCTTTGCCTTACAGAAGCTTCTCGGTTTCAGGAGATCCCATTTATTAATTGTCAATCTCAGTGCTACTGGTATTACGTTCATGAAGTGATCTCCTGTGCCAATTTGTTCAAGGGTACCTCCAACTTTCTCTTCTAATAGGTTCAATGTTGCTGGATTTGTGTTGAGGTCTTTGATCCATTTGGACTTAAGTTTTGTGCATGGTGATAGATAAGAATCTGTCTGCAGTCTTCTACTTGTCAGCCTCCAGTTATGTCAGCACCATTTGTTGAAGATGCTTCCCATTGTATAATTTTAGCTTCTTTGTCAAAAATCAGGTGTTTGTAGGTGTGTGGGTTAATATCAAGGTTTTCAAATCTATTCCATTGGTCTGTCTATTTTTGTGCCAATACCAAACTGTTTTCAGGATTATTGCTCTATAATAGAGCTTGAAGTAGGGATGGTGATGCGTCCAGAAGTTCCTTTATTGTATAGGGCTGTTTTGGCTATCCTGTTGTTTTTTTTTCATATACAGTTGATTCTTGTTCTTTCAAGGTCTGTGAAGAATTCTGCTGGAATTTTGATGGGGATTGCATTGAATCTGTAGATTGCTTTTGGTAAGATTTGCTATTTTTAATAGGTTTATCTTACCTATCCAAGAGCATGGGAGATCTTTTCACCTTCTGATATCTTCTTTAACTTCTTTCTTGAAAGACTCAAAGTTCTTTGTCATATAGATCTTTCACTTGTTTGGTTAGAGTTATCCCAAGGTATTTTATACTGTTTGTGTCTATTGTAAAGGGTCTGATTTCTTTCTCAGCCCATTTATCATCTGTATACAGTAGGGCTACTGATTTTTTGAGTTAATCTTGTATCCTGCCACTTTGCTTGGAATGACCACTTGAATCTGAGAGATCCTGTTATGAAGGGTACCATTTGGATCAATGGATCTTCTTCATCATAATCTTCAGTATGAAAGAACAATGGGAAAATCAAATAAATACTACAATAGAAAAACAAAGATCAGTATTATAAGCTAAAACAACATGCAGGGGATGAGAGATGGCTCAGTCTGTTAAGTGCCTGCTATACAGGCATGAGGACCTGAGTTCAGATCCTCACTACCCACAAAAAGCACGAATGACCCCTGCACTGGATGAAGGTGGGAGGCTAACTGAATGAATGATCTCCAGGTTCAACTAAAGGCTGTCTTTTAAAAAAATCAGTGTGAAGGAAAGCATCAGGTGACCTCCCACCTCTATCCATGTACAAATACACAAATATATATATAAATATAAAACACACTTATGTTTATCACAAACAATAGTTAATGCACAACATCCACACTGGAAATTATAACTGTGTCTTCTAGGAATGCAAATCTTTGTTCTTAGTCTGGGACATTGTTGATCATCGCAATTCCATTAAGTACTGCCCTCTGAAGAACACTCCAAGTACCACCCCTCCACACCCCTACCAGACTCAAAGAAATAAAACACTTTTTTTTCAAAGCAGGAGCACCGGTAGATACTTATAAAGCTGTTTTACCAATCCTGATTGGTAAATATTCTGGTGGAACATGGTACTAACGTCACCAAGATCACAGCTTTGATTTCCACATAAGCCAATTAAATAGAAAGTCTAGTTCACATTTACAGATTTTTTTTATCATTTTTTATTTTAATTTTAAATAGCTTGTTTTACATGTCAATCCCAGTTCCCTCTCCCTCCCCTCCTCCCGCACTCTCCTTCCCCCCCACCCTCCCACCCTAATGCCAAATCCTTCCACATAGGGGATATCTAGAGTCTGTCATTTCACTCTGGGTAGGGTCCAGGCACTCCCCTAAGAGTCCAGGCTGAGAGAGCATCCCTCTTTGTGCTATAGGCACACGAAGACTGTTTGTATTCCAGGGATAGACACTGATCCACAGCTCAGGGCCCCATAGGTTGCCCAGGCCTTCTCGCTGACACTGACATTTGGGGGGGTCCAGATCAGTCCCATGCTGGCCTCCCCATTGTCGGTCTGGGGTCCAAGAGCTCTCCCCTGTTCAGATCATCTGTCTCTGCTGGTTTGGCCAGCCCATTCTTTGCCAATTTGCTCATCACTCCTCTCTCTCTGTCACTGGGTTCCTTGGGTTCAGTTCAGTGATTAATTGTGTGTTTGCCTCTGCTTCCATCAGTCACAGGATGAAGGCTCCCAGATGGTTATAGACATCAAGTTCATTATCAGGAATGGGCATTCGAGGTGGTCTCTCCACTATTGCTTAGCTTGCCAATTGGTGTTATCCCTTTAGATCACTCGAGGTCACTCTGGTGCCTGATCTGTCTTCGATCCTATGATTCGCTCTTCCCCCTATTCTACCCTCACCCCCTCAACTTTCTGTTTCCCCATGACCTACTCTCTCTTCCTCTTCACCCCCTCTCTTCTTCCCAGGTCCCACTCCCCCCCCACCCCTCGCCGTGTTCCCCATCCAATCAGAGGATCTTGTCTCAATCCTCTTCTCTTGGGTACTATGCATATATGCATATCTTTTAGGTTCTTTCCTGTTTCCCAGACTCTCTATCAGTGGAAGTGCAGACTGGAACTACCCTGATCCATGTTTAAAATCCATATATGAGTGAGTACATACCATGTTTGTCTTTTTGCGACTGGGTTACCTCACTCAGGATGGTTTCTTCCAGTGCTATCCATTTACCTG
The DNA here is from genome assembly GCF_017639785.1 of Mesocricetus auratus. NCBI lineage: Eukaryota > Metazoa > Chordata > Mammalia > Rodentia > Cricetidae > Mesocricetus > Mesocricetus auratus. The sequence goes on from NW_024429185.1 coordinate 12,595,754, forward strand.
CGAATTTCAAGATTCCATTGTTTTTTTCTGCTGAGTAATACTCCATTGTGTAAATGTACCATATTTTCTCTATCCACTCTTCAGTTGAGGGGCATCTAGGTTGCTTCCAGTTTCTGGCTATTACAAATAATGCTGCTATGAACATAGTGTAGCAGATGCCCTTGTTGTATGAACTTGCCTCATTTGGATATATGCCTAAGAGTGGAATTGCTGGGTCTAGTGGTAGATTAATTCCCATTTTCCTGAGGAATCTCCATACTGATTTCCAAAGAGGCTGTATGAGTTGGCACTCCCACCAGCAGTGGAGGAGTATTCCTCTCTCTCCACATCCTCTCCAGCATAAATTGTCTTCAGTGTTTTTGATTTTAGCCATTCTGACAGGAGTAAGATGGTATCTCAGAGTTGTTTCGATTTGCATTTCCCTGATGGCTAAGGATGTTGAGCACTTTCTTAAGTGTCTCTTGGCCATTTTAGCCTCCTCTTTTGAGAATTCTCTATTTAGCTTTGTACCCCACCTTTCAAGTGGATCCTTTGGTGTTTTGGAGACTTGTTTCTTGAGTTCTTTGTAAATTTTGGAGATTAGCCCTCTGTCAGATGTGGGGTTAGTGAATATCTTTTCCCATTCTGCGGACTGCCTTTTTGTCTTGTTGACTGTGTCCTTTGCCTTACAGAAGCTTTTTAGTTTCAGAATGTCCCATTTGTTAATTGTCGATCTCAGTGCCTGTGCCACTGGTGTTATGTTTAGGAAGTGGTCTCCTGTACCAACTCGTTGAAGAGTATCTCCCACTTTCTCCTCTAAAAGTTTCAGTGTGTCTGGATTTATATTTAGATCTTTGATCCATTTGGACTTAAGTTTTGTACAAGGCGATAAACATGGCTCTATCTGCAGTCTTCTGCAGACCAGTACCCAGTTATGCCAGCACCATTTGTTGAAGATGCTTTCTTTTTTCCATTGTATAGTTTTAGCTTCTTTGTCAAAAATCAAGTGTTCATAGGTGTGTGGGTTAAAATTAGGGCTTTCAATTCGGTTCCATTGGTCTACCTGCCTATTTTTGTGCCAATACCAAGCTGTTTTCAGGACTATAGCTCTATAATAGAGCTTGAAGTCAGGTATGGTGATGCCTCCTGAAGTTCCTTTATTGTATAGGGTTGTTTTGGCTATCCTAGGCCTTTGGTTTTTCCATATAAAGTTGATTAATGTTCTTTCCAGGTCCTTGAAGAATTGTGATGGAATTTTGATAGGGATTGCATTGAATCTGTAGACTGCTTTTGGCAAGATTGCCATTTTTATTATGTTGATCCTACCAATCCAAGAGCCTGGGAGATCTTTCCATTTTCTGGTATCTTCTTTGATTTCTTTCTTTAAAGACACAAAGTTCTTGATATACAGATCTTTCACTTCCTTGGTTAACATTATCCCCAGATATTTGATGCTGTTTTTGGCTATTGTAAATGGTGATGTTTCTCTGATTTCTTTCTCAGTCACTTCATCATCTGTATATAACAGGGCCACTGATTTTTTTGAGTTTACCTTGTATCCTGCCACATTGCTGAAGGTGTTTATCAGCTCTAGGAGTAACCTTGCGGAGTTTTTTGGATCACTTATGTAAACTATCATATCATCTGCAAATAGTGAAAGTTTGACTTCTTCTTTTCCTATTTGTATCCCCTTTATCTCCTTTGGTTGTCTTATTGCTGTAGCTAGAACTTCAAGTACAATATTGAAGAGATATGGAGAGAGTGGGCAGCCTTGTCTTGTTCCTGATTTTAGAGTAATTGCTTTGAGTTTCTCTCCATTTAGTTTGATGTTTGCTGTTGGTTTACTGTATATTGCTTTTATTATATTCAGGTACGTTCCTGTTATCCATGATCTCTCTAGGACCTTTATCATGAAGGGGTGCTGGATTTTGTCAAAGGCTTTTTCAGCATCTAGTGAGATGATCATGTGGTTTTTCTTTTGCAGTTTGTTAATATGGTGGATTACATTGATAGATTTTCTAATGTTGAACCATCCCTGCATTCCTAGGATGAAGCCTACTTGATCATGGTGGATGATTTTTCTGATGTGTTCTTGAATCCGGTTTGTGAGTATTTTATTGAGTATTTTTGCATCAATGTTCATGAGGGAAATTGGTCTATAGTTCTCTTTCTTAGTTGTGTCTTTGTGTGGCTTGGGTATCAAGGTAATTGTAGACTTGTAGAAAGAGTTTGGCAGTGAGCCTCCTGCTGCTATTGTGTGGAATACTTTGAGGAGTATTGGAATTAGCTCTTCTTTGAATTTCTGGTAGAATTCTGCACTGAAGCCATCTGGGCCTGGGCTTTTTTTGTTTGGGAGACTTTTGATGACTGCTTCTATTTCAATAGGGGTTATAGGTCTGTTTAGATTGTTTATCTGTTCTTGATTTAGTTCTGACAAGTGATATCTATCCAGGAAATTGTCCATTTCCTTTAAATTTTCAAATTTTGTGGAGTACAGATTTTCAAAGTATGCCCTGATGATTCTCTTGATTTCCTCAGAATCCGTTGTTATGTCCCCTTTTTCATCCCTGATTTTGTTAATTAGCATGCTCTCTCTCTGTCTTTTGGTTAGTTTGGACAGAGGTTTATCTATTTTGTTGATTTTCTCAAAGAACCAACTCTTTGTTTCATTGATTCTTCTCAGTGTTTTCCTGGTTTCTACTTGATTGATTTCAGCCCTCAATTTGATTATTTCCTGGCGTCTGCTCCTCCTGGGTGAGTTTGCTTCTTTTTGTTCTAGAATATTCAGCTGTGCTATTAATTCTCTAGTATGACTGTTCTCCAGTTTTTTCATGTGCGCACTTAGTGCTATAAACTTTCCTCTCAGCACTGCTTTCAAAGTGTCCCATAAGTTTGTGTATGTTGTGTCTTCATTCTCATTGAAATTGAGGAAGTTTTTAATTTCTTTTTTTATTTGTTCCTTTACCCAGGGATGGTGCAATTGTGTATTGTTCAATCTCCATGAGTTTGTAGGGTTTCTGCGATTTGTGTTATTGTTGAATTCTAATGTTAATGCATGGTGGTCTGATAAGATGCAGGGGGTTATTCCAATTTTTTTGTATCTGTGGAGATTTGCTATGTTTCCTATTATGTGGTCAATTTTAGAGAAGGTTCCATGTAGTGCCGAGAAGAACGTATATCCCTTTGTATTTGGGTGGAATGTTCTATAGATGTCTGTTAAACCCATTTGGGTCATAACTTCCATTAGTTCTTTTGTTTCTTTGTGAAGTTTCTGTCTGGAGGTCCTGTCTAGCGGTGAGAGCGGAGTGTTGAAGTCTCCTACTATTAGTGTGTGAGATTTTATGTGCATTTTGAGCTTTAGTAATGTTTCTTTCATGAATGTAGGTGCCTTTGTATTTGGGGCATAGATGTTTAAAATTGAGACTTCATCTTGATGTATTTTTCCTTTGATGAATATGAAGTGTCCTTCTTCATCTCTTTTGATTGATTTTAATTTGAAGTCTAATTTGTTAGATATTAGGATTGCTACACCTGCTTGTTTCTTGGGACCATTTGATTGGAAGATCTTTTCCCAACCATTTACTCTGAGATAACGTCTGTCTTTGATGTTGAGATGTGTTTCTTGTATACAGCAGAAGGAAGGGTTCTGTCTTCGTATCCATTCTGCTAGTCTGTGTCTTTTTATAGGCAAGTTGAGGCCGTTGACATTGAGGGATATTAATGACCATTGATTGGTGATCCTTGTTTGTTCTTGATTTATTGTTAGTGAAGTTATTTTGTGTAGTTTATCCTCCCTTTTTCTTTTGGTGTTCTGTAAAGTGTGATTATATATTGCCTGTGTCTTTGTGAATGTAGTTATCTTCCTTGGCTCTAGGTTTTCCTTCTAGCATTTTCTGTAGAGCTGGATTCATGGATACATATTGTTTAAATCTGGCATTGTCATGGAATATTTTGTTTTCTCCATCTATGGTAATTGAGAGCTTTGCTGGATATAGTAGTCTGGGCTGGCATCCTTGTTCCCTTAGCGTTTGTAGGACATCTGTCCAGGATCTTCTGGCTTTCATCGTTTCCATTGAGAAGTCAGGTGTAATTCGGATAGGTCTGCCTTTGTATGTTACTTGGCCTTTTTCTTTAGCTGCTCTTAATATTTTCTCTTTAATCTGTAGGTTTGATGTTTTGATTATTATATGGCAAGGTGACTTCTTTTTCTGGTCGAGCCTATTTGGTGTTCTGTAAGATTCTTGTATTTTCATAGGCATATCTTTCTTTAGGTTAGGGAAGTTTTCTTCTATGATTTTGTTGAATATGTTTTCTGTACCTTTGAGGTGTATTTCTTCGCCTTCTTCTATACCTATTATTCTCAGGTTTGGCTTCTTCACGGTGTCCCATATTTCCTGGATATTTTGTGTTAAGGATTTGTTGGTTTTGAGATTTTCTTTGGTTGACGACTCTATATCCTCTAATGAGTCTTCAACACCTGAGATTCTCTCTTCTATCTCTTGTATTCTATTGGTGATACTTGCATCTGTAGTTCCTGATCATTTACCCAGCTTTTCTATTTCCAGCATCCCATCATTCTGTGTTTTCTTTATCGTTTCTATTTCAGCTTTCAATCCTTCAACTGTTTGAGTTGTTTCCTTAATTTTTTTGGTTGTTTTTTCTTGGTGCTCTTTAGATTCCTTGAGAGATTTGTTTATTTCTTGAATTTTCCCCCATTTCATGGATCTTTTTGTTTGTTTTTTCTTCTATTTCTTTAAGGGATTTCCTCGTTTTTTCTTTGAGGGTCTCCATCATCTTCATGAAATAATTTCTAAGGTCTGTCTCCTCTGCTTCGTCTATGTAGTGCTTTTCTGGTCTTGCTGGTGTTGGACCCCACTAGAATCTGGTGGGGTCATGTTGGTGTTTCTATTGCTGAGTGATCTCTTATTCTGTCTTCTTCCCATCTCTTCTTCCAGTGGGTGCTGGTGGGGTCTTTCTGTCTCCACTGGTCTCCTTCCTTCCTGCAGCTGAAGCTGGGGATGCTGACATGGAGTTTGGGTCCTGGTAGGGCTGATGTCTTTCCTGAAGCTGTACTTGCTGGGGTTGGGGTCTTGGAATTGTTGATGTCTTTGCTGTGTGGGCAGGTCTCCTGAAGCTGTACTCGCTGGTGTTAGGGTCTTGGAAGGGCTGATGTCTTTCCTGAAGCTGGACTCGCTGGGGTTGGGGTCTTGGAAGGGCTGATGTCTTTCCTGTGTGGGCAGGTCTTCTGGATGCCAGGAGCAGCCCGGAAGATCAAGGGGATGGGTATTGGGCGGGTGGTCCCCGCCGGAGATGCAATCTCACCTGAAGCTGGACTCGCTGGGGTTGGGGTCTTGAAAGGGCTGATCCACATTTACAGATTGAACCACCAACTGAGGCAGACCTTTTAAGCAATGTGTGTCACAGAATCTGGGATAACTAGGATATGTTTATGGCTCATCACAGATCCCAGAAACAGTAGCACAAGGACCTTGACATTATATTTTAAGGATGGCATGTTGTTAACAGATTCAGAAGAATACTCCAGAACTAGGTTCCAGCTCTTTACCCATCAGCTAGATATACGACCTTGGGGCTTTCAACCTTGCTTGTACTATGTAGAAGATAAATAATTATGGCTTTTCTTTTCCTGCCTCAAGCCAGAGTGGGGAATAAATGAGAAAAATGGAGAAGAAATCTCTTTGCAATGGCAAAGCACTTTTCACAAGTAGGGCATGTTGTTAATATTTATAAACACTAGGGTTATTTATTTTTATAGTTGGTCCTGCATGTTTACCTGTTATTCCTCTGAGGTAACTAAAAAAATGTGGCTCCATTTCTAGAGTGATGATGCTTATCCCTATACTTCATCGAAGTCAGGAGTGAACTTTTCTGTATCTTTCTTCTATAGTGACCTTGAAGTCACATATGCTATGCTCCACCTCCAGTGGCCCATTATCTCCAGTAGGTACTCAGCCGTTGATGAATGACTGTGGAGCCAAGTTGGTGCCTTTGCATAATGACCCTTCCACAAACATTAAATTTAAAACAACACTGTGGAACACATCACAGACATAGCCAGCTTTTAAATCAGTTATTTCCAGTTGAGAGCGTGTAAAGGATGGTATATCACATGCCTCTTGGGGAATTGTGAAGCACATATAACCCTATAACCCTAACACTATGAGGCTAAGACAAGAGAATCACAAGTTTGAGGCCAGTCTGGCCTACATGATGAGCTTGAGGTAAGCCCCAGCTACATATTAAGACTGTCTCAACTAAATAACCCAAGAATAACACAGATGAGGTGAGTATTTCTTGGATCTTTGTTCTATGCTTGCAATGGTTGATCTTGATTGTCAACTTGAAGGAATTTAGGCTCTCGTTGGACACATGCCTCTGGGAGTGTCTGTGAGGGCATTTGAAGACCCATACCCTGGTTGTTATCCACATTACTACATGGGTTGGATTCTCAGACTAGATAGGAAGTGAGCTGAGCACTTGAATTCATTTCTTTTGTCTTCTTGACCATGGATCCAATGTGAGCAACTGCCGCCTGCCTCTACTGCCACAAAGAGTCCTCTTGTGTCATTCTTTCCCTTTCATTATGGACTGTGTTCTCTCAAATTGTAAGCTTTCTCTGCCGGGCATTCTGTTGTGCAACAAGAAAAGAACCAATTCAACAATGATTCCTTTTGCTGTCCAGTTGACTTATAAATTAAAAAAAAATCTCAGGCATGGAAATGTCTCCCCTTTCCCCTTCCTGTACTGAACTGGATTTTTATTTGAAAGTTACACAGGATCTCAGATATCATCTCTGAAAATCTTACTCAGATATGGAGAAAAGCACTTCCCAGAGAAGGCTTAATGAGGAGTGTGATTTTTTTGCATCCACACCTTAAAAATGAGTGCTGCTGAATGAGTTCTTCCATAGTTTTAATACTGAAGGGGAGGTACCATGCTTAAGAACAACATAGGATACGAAATTTAATCTACATTTTTAGTAAAATGTTTCAATTAGTGACTGATGAAGGAGAACAGAAATTTCAGACCCACCGGGAAAGTTCCTTCAAATTTAGTCTGAGTCCATGTTCTGCCCAGCCTCGTAAAGCCCTTTAATTTTTACTCTGAACCTTTGATGTCAAGTTGGAGCATCAGTCTCCTGTCATAAGGAGATCCCCACTCTGCCCAAGTCAAGTAGATATTGCAACCTGTGGTGGTCCTTGGCTCCCGAGTTCCATCTGAGCTGTGTAACACTCAGTATTCTTTGACTCCTGAATGCTAGAATACCTGTCCCATCCTGATCCACCCAAAATGCCTACAGAGATGAGGCCATAAACTCTCAAAGCTACCCCCAGTTATGGAGGCTTCTCACCCTACAAGTTCTATAACCTCTCCCAAACAGCACCACTAACTGGGAGCCAAGTGTTCAGGTACAGGAGCCCATGGGGATTGGTCAGATTTTAGTGCTGAGCTCAGATTGGCTAGAGCTCTGCTCAGGGATTGGTTAATTTTCTGCACAGGATTAGGGTCAGATTTGGCTCTGGTTTCACTGACTCTGATTCCAGGGACAAAGTGCGTTCTTTTGGCACTGGCTTCAGGGTCAGGATACATTTCTTTAGTTCTGGTTGCAGGGCCAAAGTGTGTTTCTTTGGCTCTGCTTAGGGTATTTCTTTGACTGGTCTCTTTTCCCTACAATCTCACTTCTCGTTGACTGTCTCTGCTCCCTGTGTGTGGTTGGGGTGTGACTTCTTAGATTCCTATTTTAGCCACCTGGTGCCATGCACTTCCTGCTCTGGCTGCCTGTTGCCATGCACTTCCTGTTCTGGCTGCCTGCTGCCATGTACTTCCTGCTCTGGCCTCCTGCTGCCATTCACTTCCTGTTCTGGCCTCCTGCTGCTGTACACTTCCTGTTCTGGATTCCTGCTACCAAGAACTTACTGATCTGGCCACCTGCTATCATGCCTCTGCTGCTATTATGGAGTCTCTCTGTCTGGAATCATAAGACAAATTGAGCCCTTGCTTCTGTAAGCTGCTTTTGGTTTACAGTATTTTATCACAGCTACAAAAATGTACCTAATATAATTTTCCATATGGTATTGGCTTAATCCAGGAATTCAGAACTGAAGATATTAGAAGCCAATATATTAATTTTCAAGTTATTTTCTTCCTAAGGCAGTGGTTCTCAACCTGTGGGTCTTGACCCCCACAGGGGTTGAGTATTAGGTGTCCTTCATATCAGATATTACATTACTATTCTTATCAGCAAAATTAGTTATTTAGTAGCTACATGAGGAACTGTATTAAAGGGTCGCAGCATCAGGAAGGTTGAGAGCCATGGACTCTAAGGACACTTCCCTTCTAATTTTGTCAAATAAGCAGCCTTTAAGTTATTCAAGAAGAAATAAAGTCTTCCAGAGAAAGTCAGCTGTATGGAGAAAGCAGGACAATTACCCTCTTGTGGAAAAACAATCCTGCTCTTCCTGCTTCCTGGTTATTGTCTTTGATCCTTCTGCGTGACTTGAAGGGGAATAAATTGGCTAAGAGCTCTGAACTTAGAATTGTAAATGAGGAGCTTTTCTCTTTGCCCAAGAATGGGCAGGCAACTTGACCTTCACTTTGCACCCAAAGCCAAAATGAATCCCAGACAATTCAAGCATTAACTAAAAAATAAAATTAAACAACAAAACAAGAACCCGGGAAAAGCTGTCCATACATAGTGATCAAATGGGCAAACACCAGCAGAAGTCTTGAACAAAGTCACGGGCAGATTTGAGTAAATGAGATTAATTTTTAAATGAATTTATTTTATTCTAATTATATGTAGTAAAAAAAATGGTCTTAGGCAAATTGGCTTTTAAGTGAATTTGTTTGGGAGGAATTGGCCAGCTTCTTCTCAGGGGAATCGTGATGGAATCATGATGGGAACAGAGCCAAGAAGGGGAATGAGAGGATGAGATACCACTGTTGGAGTTAGACACTGAGCACAGGTAGGCAGGAGGAGTTGAGAATGAGCGGGAGTGTATGTGTGTGTGTGGGGGGGGGGCTAATGTAAATAATCACACTGGAACAAAGAGGGGAGAGCGGCTGACAGTTGGAATTCACACCACTTTTTTTAAAGAAACTGTTTCTTACATTTCAGCTGGCAGCAGAATGGACTGCAGGCTTTACTAAGATTCCTGTTGCTGGGTCTGGGCCCCAGAGTGGCTGAGTTAGTAAGTATGGGGTGGGGCTGGAGAATTCTATTTCTAAAGGGCTCTGGGATGCTGCTGATGCTGCAAAAACAGTCGCCTCACTTTAAGAACCACCATGCAGGTTGGGGATGGAGGTGATGGGGAATATTCAGCAGAATAGTGTGGCTACCAGCCCTGGAAAAAAGATAGAGCCCAGATTAAAGGATAATAACTGATCTCTTTCTCTCTGTGTGTGCCTCTTTCTTTTTATCGTGTGTGTGTGTGTGTGTGTGTGTGTGTGTGTGTGTGTTCCTATGTGTGTAGTGTAAGGCTTCCCAAAGGTGTACCAGTAGGGATAATGGACTTAAATATTGATCATTCCATTGGATGGGTGACTTGGCAAAAGCCGATGTAGCCATAGCACTCTGGACAATTGTCTTCTGACTGGAATGGCCCCTGAAACGTATTTCAGAGGATATGCAAGCATTATTATCAAATTTCACATGTATGCAGTTTCTCAAAAGGCAAAAATGCTGAAACCAAGTGCTTATCAGGTGGCAATTTAAAGTGACAGACACATCTATGAGAAAGAAGGTGTTGTTATCCAGATTTAGAGTGGGTGGAAACGGAGGCTTAGAGAAGTCAATCTACTTTCTCAGTGTAGCAGGGCTGGAAATCTACATATCCAGGATTAAAACCCTTGTCTGGCTGGTGCCCAGTCCTTGAACTTATAATCACGATGTCTACCTTTTAAAGGACTTTCCCATTATCTATACAGAGGTAAGATTTAAAACTACAACCCTGAAAGAGATTGCTTAGGAAGAGACTGTGGAGACAAACAGCGGAGGAAGTGATTCCTAGAGCATGGCACAGAAATGAAAGTAGCAAAAGGCAAGAAAGGATTTCACTGGGGTCATATGCCTTGGAGCCGTCAAGAAAGCTCTGGAAGTTGGCAACAGCTCACTGTTAGAAATGCCATGCACTTGCTGAGTTGAACAGATGCGGCTGGAGTTACAGACAGGAAGGGGCTAAGAACAGAGGCAGATGGGAGATGGTCACTTTAAAGTTCTTTTCCTCTTGAAGGTTAAATAAGGGGATTTCCCAAGGGTGCCTGCTGAAACAGATTTATTTGGGGGTTTAGCTCCTACTCTCCTGATGTATCAGTAGAGATGCACAACTTAGCTTTGGTTGACGTGAAACCTTATTTCACATGAGTAACACCATTTTGGTTTGATTTGTTGGGTCCAAAGTAGAAACTTAGTCAAAAATCAATGACCTCCTATATATCCTATTCAATATTAGAGAAGTAGAGATGAAAATTATTGTTGAGTGTCCTAGACAGTAGTTCCTGAGTAACAAATAACCCCAGATTTAGCACCTTTATAGGAACAGCATCTTTGGTCAGGGGAAACAGCTCAGTAGGTAAAGTATTTGCTATGTACAAGAGGACCTGAGCTCTACTCCCAGAACCCATGTAAAAGAGCTGGGCTAGGCATGCTTTAATTAGAATACTGGGGAGGCAGAGACCCGAAGATGCCTGGGACTTTCTGGTAGCCAGCCTACTCTACTTAGACCCTGTTGCAAAAACAAATAGACAGTTCCTGAGAAATGACACTCCAAGTTGGCCTCTTACCTCTACATATACACATACACTCACTCATATGTAGTGGCATTTTGCCTTGCCAGTGAACTTGTTGTAGTGGCCACACCCTTTGGGCATGGTTTCAGGTGCAGATGTGACCCATTAAGGTAGAGGAGGAGCTGGCTCACACTCTCTCGGGTTGCAGAGAGCATAGGAAGGGCAGAGACTGCATCTTCTGGAGCAGGAAAGCATTGGCGGTTATTTACTCTTATTTGTGTAAACCTCACACTTATAGTGGGAGACTTCAACACCCTACTCTCAACCACTAGACAGGACCTCCAGACAGAAACTTAACAAAGAAACAAAAGAACTAATAGAAGTTATTACCCAAATGGGTTTAACAGACATTTATAGAGCAACCCACCCAAACACAAAAGGATATACCTTCTTCTCTGCACACATGGAACCTTCTCTAAAATTGACCACATACTTGGCAACATAGCAAATCTCCACAGGTACAAAGATTGGAATAACCCTCTGTATCTTATCAGACCACCATGCATTAAAATTAGAATTCAACAATAACACAAAGCGCAGAAACCCTACAAACTCATGGAAATTGAACAATACACAATTGCACCATCCCTGGGTAAAGGAAGAAATAAAAAAAGCAATTAAAGACTTCCTGGAATTCAATGAGAATGAAGACACAACATACACAAACTTATGGGACACTCTGAAAGCAGTGCTGAGAGGAAAGTTCATAGCACTAAGTGCCCACATGAAGAAACTGGAGAACAGTCACACTGGAAAATTAATAGCATAGCTGAATGTTCTAGAACAAAACAATCCCTATCAAAATTCCGGCACAATTCTTCACAGACCTGGAAAGAACAACAATAATCAACTTTATATGGAAAAACAAAAGGACCAGGATAGCCAAAACAACCCTATACAATAAAGGAACTTCAGGAGGCATCACCATACCTGACTTCAAGCTCTATTATAGAGCTATAGTCCTGAAAACAGCTTGGTATTGGCACAAAAATAGGCAGGTGGACCAATGGAACCGAATTGAAAACTGATTTTAAACCACACACCTATGAACACTTGATTTTTGACAAAGAAGCTAAAACTATACAATGGAAAAAAGAAAGCATCTTCAACAAATGGTGCTGGCATAACTGGGTACTGGTCTGCAGAAGACTGCAGATAGATCCATGTTTATCGCCTTGTACAAAACTTAAGTCCGAATGGATCAAAGATCTCAACATAAATCCAGCCACACTGAAACTTTTAGAAGAGAAAGTGGGAGATACTCTTCAACGAGTTGATACAGGAGACCACTTCCTGAACATAACACCAGTGGCACAGACACTGAGATCGACAATTAACAAATGGGACCTTCTGAAACTAAAAAGCTTCTGTAAGGCAAAGGACACAGTCAACAAGACAAAAAGGCAGTCCACAGAATGGGAAAAGATATTCACTAACCCCACATCTGACAGAGGGCTAATCTCCAAAATTTACAAAGAACTCAAGAAGCAAGTCTCCAAAACACCAAAGGATCCAATTAAAAGGTGGGGTACAGACCTAAATAGATAATTCTCAATAGAGGAGGCTAAAATGGCCAAGAGACACTTAAGAAAGTGCTCAACATCCTTAGCCATCAGGGAAATGCCAATAAAAAGAACTTTGAGATACTATCTTACTCCTGTCAGAATGGCTAAAATCAAAAACACCGAAGACAATTTATGCTGGAGAGGATGTGGAGAGAGGGGAACACTCCTCCACTGCTGGTGGATTTCCACTTTGGAAATCAGTGAGATTCCTCAGGAAAATGGGAATCAATCTACCACAAGACCCAGTAATTCTACTCTTAGGCATATATCCAAAAGAGGCAAATTCATACAACAAGGGCATCTGCTACACTATGTTCATAGCAGCATTATTTGTAATAGCCAGAAACTGGAAGCAACCTAGATGCCCCTCAACTGAAGAGTGGATAGAGAAAATGTGGTACATTTACACAATGGAGTATTACTCAGCAGAAAAAAACAATGGAATCTTGAAATTCTCAGGTAAATGGATAGCACTGGAAGAAACCATCCTGAGTGAGGTAACCCAGTCACAAAAAGACAAACATAGTGTGTACTCACTCATATATGGATTTTAGACATGGATCAGCATAGTGCCAGTCTGCACTTACACTGACAGAGAGTCTGGTAACAGGAAAGAACCTAAAAGATATGCATAGTACCCAAGAGGAGAGGAATGAGGCAAGATCCTCTGAACAGATGGGGAACATGGTGAGGGATGGAGGAGAGTGGGAGCTGGGAATTAGAGAGGGGGAGAAGAGGAAGAGAGAGTAGGTCATGGGGGAACAGGAAGGTTGAGTTGGTGGGGTAGGATAAGGGGAAGAGGGAATCATAGGTTAGAAGACAGATCAGGCACCATTGTGACCGCTAATGATCTAAAGGGATGACACCAATTGGCAAGCTAAGCAATAGTGGAGAGACCACCTCGAATGCCCATTCCTGATAATGAACTTGATGTCTGTAGCCATCCTGGAGCCTTCATCCAGTGACTGATTGAAGCAGAGGCAAACACCCACAGTGAAACACTCAACTGAACCCAAGGAACCCAGTGACAGAGAGAGAGGAGCGATGAGCAAATTGGCAAAGAATGGGCTGGCAAAACCAGCAGAGACAGCTGATCTGAACAGGGGAGAGCTCTTGGATCCCAGACCAACAGCTGGGAGGCCAGCATGGGACTGATCCGGACCCCGGAATGTGAGAGTCAATGAGGAGGCCTGGGCAACCTATGAGAACCTGAGCAGTGGATCAGTGTTTATCCCTGGAATACAAATAGACATCGTGTGTCCATAACAAAAAGAGGGTTGCTCTCTCTGCCTGGACTCTTAGGAGATTGCCTGGCCCCTACCCTGAGTGAAATGACAGACTCTAGATATCCCCTATGTGGAAGGAATTGGCAATAGGGTGGGAGGATGGAGGGGATGGTGGGGGGATGCGGGAGGAGGGGAGGGAGAGGGAACTGGGATTGACATGTAAAACAAGCTGTTTAAAATTAAAATAAAAAATTTAGTATCTAACAAAATAGTGAGTGCCTATATCGAGGCCTCAGGCAGAATTCAGGAGATGAGTTCAAGTAACTTTTCTTAGTTGTTATTCAAGCACTCCTCTCTCCCTCCTTCCCTCTCTCCCTCCCTCTCTTTTTCCCATCCACCTGTACCTGTTCCAATCAATTAATCTTCAGTGTTCCTGTCTACAGTATGCATTTTTTAATTAAAACTTGTAGTAGAAATTCTGGTCGAGTAAAAAACGTTTACTTCTGTGCCTTGGGCTCATTGTTCCCAGCAAGTCTTGAAGGTTACACTTGGCATTTAGCAGGGCTGGCTCAGACTCTTGCTTAGGGCACACACGGCAGAGCAAATGAACAGAATTCCCTGCAGTACCACCAAGAGCTCCGAGTAGAGACAAATCAATCTGCTAACACAATGGAGAAAGCCTTGTGTTACTATACTACATATATATATATATGTATGTATGTATGTATGTATGTATGTATGTATGTATATATATATATGTATGTTACTTACCTGTGTGAGCGTGTGAGCATGTAACACCGAGCTACGTATAGGGAGCAAAAGCTGGCAAGGAAAACAAAAGCTCTCCTCCGGTCTTGGCTTACTCCAACTGCATGAAAAATAGTTTGACAGTCAAAGGCAAGGTTTGCAAGTTAACAGGCGTGTGCACAAGCCATGGAAGAACCTGTTCAAGCCTTACAGTCTGACTGCCTGCTGTCTCCAGAGGCCAGAGTTCAGCTCTTGGTCTTGCTCTGTGAGGGCTCAACAAGAATCAGTTCAAGGACATCTTATGCTCAGGCACGAGTTAAGTGGGCACAGAAGGAAGGAAATCTAAGCTGATTTAAATGAGATGACGTGGTGAGATGACACACAAGCCTTGGTGAGGCAGGGGTGAGTATTGGGAGGACTGCGGTGGAGTTTGCAGACCCTAATGGGTGTTTTGTGCAGATTTGCAGTTTCCCGTCTGTTACCTGCAGTTGTAAGCAGTCTTAGAATATGAATCCCTGGACAAAATTTCCTGGTGATTGGTCTAGAGAGGTGGCTTGGTCATTAGGAGCATACACGGAGCTTGCAGAAGTCCCAAATCTGGTTCCAAGCACCCAGCACCCCAGGCTAGTGCTCACATTCACCTGTGACTCCAGCTTCAGGGCTTCAATACCTCTGGCTTCTGTGAGCATTTGCACTCATGGGCACACACTGAAAAATACTTAAAAATAAAATAAATCTTTTCTGATGTCTGTAAATGATTACTTTATTATAACTTAAGGTATATGGTATGATTCAAATCTTTGATGCAGTGCCACAGAAACTTTGTTGCACAGACCTATCATGGATCTAGCAAGTGCCAGGCACCGTGTTTAGAACCTCATATGTAAAAGGTGAAGAGCAGAGAGCTCCATAGGGAGTTTATCTAGTCGGTGAGATCCGGAGACAGTGCTGTTCTGCAGTATGAAGAAAGCCAATAGTACTGGTAGTCCCACAGTATTTAGGGCCACAGAAATTTGTTCCGGCTGCTTTCACTGTGTAATAGCTTAGTCCCTGTCTCACATGTGTCTTGACATTAGGCAGTCGTTTCATTATTCTCACAGATTTTGTGGGTTAAGGATTCGGAGAGGGCACAGAAGAAAGAGAGAGGAGCCAGCTTGACTGTTCCGCAGGCCGGAGACCCTGCGATGGAGATGTGTTAGGATTGCCAAGGGGAGTGTGAACTTGTGACACTGTGAGCAGCCAAGCTACCTCTCAGCAAGGCTGATTCAGGCTCCCATGCTCCTGCCACACCAGCCTGACAACACAGTCAGACTGCTGACCACCTATGACTTCTGCTGCTCCTTACTGGGTTAAGTAGTCTCAGTCCCACTTTAACTCTCAATGTGGGGAATGCCAAAACAGTCTGTGAACATTCATCTGCCGTGAAACATATGGTCCTACATCTATCTAGCCCTTGGAAGAGGACAGGATGCCTAGGCTACATCTGAGGAAAGGGGCTGTTGTTTGCCAGGAGAAGGGGGTAAGATTCTCCTCATGGAATGATCCCTTGTATCTCACACTTGCTTAGAAAACACAGAACTACATTTGAACAGCTAGCACACTGACTGTTCATTTGTTCTAAACTGTACATGGCCATTGCTGTAATGTTTCTGTCAATGATGGCCCATATCTGTGATGGGGTCTCTTAAGAATGTAATGCGGTTCAAAGGTTCCCATCATTTAGTGATATCACAAGTTTTGTGTCTTACCACATTGTATTAAACATGTATTTGAAGCAATGTAAGCAAACTTTCTGTAAGCATTAGTCAATATAAAAGCAAAACAAATACACTTGTGCATAATATGTTGTGCTTGACAGGAGGTGACAATGTCACTTGGTTTAGTGCTGCATGGTCTGGGTTACACTATTGTTTGCAGTGCTAGAGATTTAACCTAAAGCCCCACACTTTCAATGAACATTTTGGAGTATTTTCTTTCCACTTAAGACTTCTTAAAGTAAACTGTAAAATAGCCTTAGGCAGGTCCTCCTAGAGCTGTTCAGAAGAGGAGGGTTCTATCATAGGGGTTGATTGACAGCTCCAAGGGTGCTCCAGTCCCTTGAAGCTCCTCTCTTGAGATGAAAAGTATGCATTGATAAAACCTAACATGGATAAGCTAGAATCGTAGTTTTTATCAAAAAGTTTAAAAAGTCAAACTCAAAAATTTCAACAGAAGTAAAAGCTTAGAGGGTATTAGCATATGGAAATATAATATCCTATACAATTTGAACAACATGGTTATGTTGCAAGCTAAGTATTATAAAATCGTGAAAAAAATTTAAAGATTTATTTATTGGTGTGTGTATTTGAATTTACCCATGAAGGCCAGAAGGGGGTGTTGGACTTGGGAACTGAAATTATAGATAATTGTAAGCCTAACTTAGCATCTGAACTTGGGTCCTCTAGAAGTAAGTGATCTCAAACACTGAGCCATCTTTCCAACCCCCTAAAAAGTTCTGGGCATATCTAAAAGTTGGTGAAATGTAAAAGTTACAGTAATCTTAATATAATGGTTGAGATGAACCAATGTAAATGGAGTTCTTAATTGGTCTAGATAACAAAAAGCCAGAGTCATATATAGAGGGAAATGCTGAGAGATCAGAGAGTGATTTTCTATCTCTCCCTGCTTATATCCTGTTTCTGCCTAGCTACCTCAGTTCGTGTCTGTCTGCTCAGACCTCCAGACTTCTATGGTTACTAGAGGCAAGTTCCAGTCTCTGACCCTCAGACAGTCTTTATTTGTAGAAGCAGGATATCACCACGAACCAAGATCTTTAGCTTGATTGGACTGAAAAGTACCTTGGAGTCTGATGAAGCACACTTATGTATGTCTGTGATGGTGTCCGCAGGGATGTCTAGATCATGAAAGCTCTGACTTAGTGAATGGATGAATCTTTTGATGGATTCATAATTTTTTTTTTGGTTTTTCGAGACAGGGTTTCTCTGTGGCTTTGGAGGCTGTCCTGGAACTAGCTCTTGTAGACCAGGCTGGCCTCGAACTCACAGAGATCCGCCTGCCTCTGCCTCCCAAGTGCTGGGATTAAAGGCGTGCGCCACCAACGTCAATTAAAAAAACCTCTAATACTGGAGGATGTGCCCATTTGGAGGAAATAAACCACTGAGAATGCATCCTAGGGGATGACAGCTTGTCTTGGCTTTTTATGCTTTCTGTCTCCAGTGAGGGGAGAACTCTTCAGCCTTCCACTTTGACAGCCGTGATGTTCTCTGCCCAAGTTCATGGGGCCAGGTGGCCATAGACTGAGCCCGTTGAAAATCTGAGTTCAAATATCTCTTTTATCCTTTAAGTTGTTTTCGCCACACATTTGGCTGTGGCTATGAAAAGTGAACTAATACACCAAATTTACTTTATTTGCAAAGAAATGAGAGTGGGTTTTTTTTTGTAATTTTAATGTATCCTATCTGAATGGGTATTGTCAAATCTTCCATCAGTACTTAATACAGTAACACATTGCAATGGATTGTAGTATAGCTATGTGATAGGATACATCACCCAGGTTTGTGTATGCATACACCGTGTACCCCAAGATGTCAGTGAAATGATGAAATTACCTAATGGTGACTATCTCAGAAGGTGTTACTATCAACAGCAACATGTGACTGTATCTACTTGAAAAAGCAGGTAGGTGTAAAGTCAGTCTTTGAAGAGCAGACACTGCTATCTCTTGGAAATTTATAATACTCTCTGCCCATCACTAAGCACGTGACAAATTAAACCTACTCACTATAGCTCTTAAACCTGCTTACAAGGTAGCTAGCTATTCTTTTTTTCATTTTATAAGCTTTATTGGAACATATGAACTTGAATTTATTTAAAACCATTATAGAGCATAATCTACCTCACTCATAGTGTTAGATGTAAAGATCATAAAGTTTTTCTTCACATTTATCCTGCCTTCCTAGTTAAAATTTCTCTACTTTCATATGAACCAGTAAAATATTTTGTTTCATTTTTTATTTAAATTAGAAGCAAGTTTGCTTCACATATCAATCCCAGCTGCCTCTCCCTCACCTCCTCCACCTGCTCCTCACCAGGCGCCCCCTCCCCCTCCCAATCCCCAATCTGATCCCCATAAACAAAATTATCATGTTATCTAGAAACATCAGAAAACAAGGTCTTAGATATTTCTAAAATAAAATCACAGACAGCATGGTAGCTGGCTATTCTTATTGGTCAGTCAAAGATTAAGAAATTGAGTCCCAGAGAGAGTGAACAACTTTTCCAAGTTCACACAGCTGTTTGGTGGCAGATTATCTGGCTTCAGTTTAGGCTTTGCCACCCAAATGATTGGAGCAGACCAGTGATTTGAGTTGAAGGTAACACTAGGAGCTTCAGTTTGTTTTGTGTGTCAAACATCATAAATGTCGGTGAGTGTGGTATAAATGGTGCTCACATAGCGGTTGGCTGGGGGAGATGTGAAAACCCATCTGTAGGCTTTTAGCATTCTTCACTATTCCTAACGCCCCTGAGCCTATAGACAGAATTTCTGTTTTTTAACTTCTTTTTGGTTCTGCGTCACTTCTGAATCACTTCCCTTCATTCCTGCCTCCTCCTCCTCTCTCTCTGTGCTTGTGTACATGTGCTTGTATGTGAATACATGTGTACAGGAATACATGCGATGTGTGTCCGCAGAAGTTAATGGTTAACATTGCATATCTTGTTTAAGTGCTTTCCATTTTGTTTTGGGGGAAAGGGTTTCTCACTAAACTTTGTGCTTGAAATTTGGCCTGGCTGACTTGCAAGTCCCATGGGTCCCCTTTCTCTGCTTCCCCAGTTCTGGGGTCACAGGTGTAGAGCACCTGTACCAAGCTTTTCACATGGTTCTTAGGGATACAAACTTAGGTCTTGTGCTCACTTGGCCATATCTGAGCCGTGCCTTCAGCTCCTTGAATCATCTCTCATTAATAACTTGAAGGCCTGGCTTCTTGAAGAAGCAAGCAATGGAGGTAACTCATGCCCTGACATTTAGATTTGACCCGCAGAGCATTCTGACTGACCTAAAGTTAGATTTTTGAACCTAATCTAGAGTCATGAAACACATTTTTCTGCCCTTTGTCTCTCAAAGATGAAATCTAATATCTCAGAGCTTCATTCTCTATCAGTTCAGCCTATTATTTTACTGGCATGAACTTATAGCTGACCTAACATTTTGCTGCATGTCAGGGTGTCACTTAAACATGCACGATGATGGCAAGCAGTCGAGAGGCAACAGCAGTGAAAAGACTATGTCTGAGTGAAAACAGGATTGCAGTATCAAAATGTTACGTGGTATGGAATGTTCAGATATGGAAGCCAAGGAAAAGGATGTTTCCCTGGCAATCAATTTTAGTTTCAGATTTGCCCTCTCCGTGTACTTGTAGAATCTAATATGTATCATGATTAAGACAAGTTGGGGCCACTGCTGTGTCCTACAGGTCTGGGTCCTGGAAGCCTGACTGGGTCTCCTGGGGAATAAGGACATGATGGAGACTGAAGAATGACTGGTGAACATACAGAAAAGCTGGGATCAAGTTGCATGTGTACCCTCGATGTAATTCAGAAACTCAGTCAGTTTATTATGTATAGAAGGAGGGTTTGGCTAGTATTGATGTGAAATCTATGGAGGGGAACAGTTTCAGGCTGTAAACATTATAGTAGATGCTGTCAGCACCAATTGTCAATATTTGCACATGGACCATGGGAAGGCTTTACCATTTCTTTGAGCCTGACATTCCAGAAGGCTTTGCCATTTCCATGGACTGAGATGTTGAGGTTCTTGACATGGGTGTGTTCATATTGACAATATGCATTCACTCAGGACTCCATCCTTTCCTTACATATTAACTCAGAGCTTTCTCTACTCCCACAGGGTATAACAACTGTGTCAGAAAATAGAAGGAACAGTTGGCAGCTAATTTCAGGTATTTAGGAAGCAATGTTGCATGGACATTATGGTAACCATTACACATGCACATGGGTGCACGTGTGTGCACACACACACTTACCACTACTACCACTATCACTACTACTACTACTACTAAAAGAAATTTAAAAATTAAACTTCTTACATGTATGGCTATTTGAATACGTGCGTCTTTTCTATATAAACTTCTTTTTCTCCAGTGAAATAAGCTGCTTGCCTCTCTGATTTCCTATACCTACTCCCAGCAGGAATGGAGATGAGAATGTCCAGTACTGATTTGTGAATAAACCAATGGATAGCACCAGAGTCTTCTTTTTCCTTCTTGAGCCCAGTGCGCATCTGCATGAAGGTTTGCAGTATAAAGGAGAACCAAGAATATAGCGACTTTGAAAGAGATACTCACACATGTTGCACTCGATTTCTGGTTAAAGTAATGGGACTGTTCACTGATGAAGTCGTCATTTCAAACACACAACAGTGGGTGGGAGAAATTGATCTGTAAGTATTAAAACATTTTTGGTTCTGTAGCATTATAGTGACATGTAAAGATAACATTCCCTTCCAGTCTAGAATTTATTAAGCCCTTATTGGAGTCTATTATCAACACTCATTTTTTTCTAGAAAATCTTTCTGGTTGGCAAAGCTAGGGTGTTACTAGTAGTGGAAAATGAAAACCCCATAACCACTTGGGTCCAAAGAATATGTAATGGATGCTGAAAACTTCCTCTTGATCTGTAGGTTGTGTGGATAGCCAAGAGGTGCAGAAGGTTGGTCTGGAATTTCAAGTTATCTTTGCCTTGAATCGCTTCCTCTCCATGTATTCCAGGCTGACCTTTATTAAGCCTGGGTTGCTGGTGTGGTCAATCCACGCTAACACCATACATGGAACATTTGGAAAGACGTCTAATAAACTGAGTTTTGGGAAGGAGTTTGTTTTTCCTTGCCTATAAGGAAGGGAAAAAACAGGCTATTTTGGGATTCTTTTTTTATATTCTGTGAATGTCACTTCTGTTGAAACTCTTTGATTCTTTTTCCCTGTTGCTTAGAAACATTTTATTAAATGTTGTCAGTGCTTCAATCTGATCTGATTTAAAAATGTTATTTCTGTCACTGTAAAATGAGCTCTTTGATTTACCATTTTCCAGTAACTGTGTTCTAAGTTATTTATAGCTGTTAATGATGTTTTATTGACAAGGCATGATAGATTGAGGAGCCAATGTCTCATGCTTACCTATTTTAGGGCCATTGCATTTGGGGTTGGTCTGGCAGAAACTGTAATAGGCAAAACAGGAATGATGGGGTATTTTTTTAAATCGTTGGCCTCTGACCTGTAAAATGCAAGCATAGGCAGAATTGGGAATGCTAAGGGTTAAAACTCTCTTCAGAAATTTCCTTCAACACTTCTCAGGGTTCAGCTACTTGAAATTATCTACTTGAAATTCCATTAAGTCATCCTAATCCAGCTTCCTTAAAGATTAGTCGGATCCATTGACTAGCAGGATGAGTATGAGTCTCAGTAGATGTGGGACACAACACAGGAAGTTGGTATCAACAATGGCATCAGGAGTGATGGGGGGATTGACCAGAGATGTGGGAAAGAGACAAAGCCAAAAAGCAACCTAGGATACATAGTCAAAGCCTGACTCAACAAAACCAAGCCAAAAGGGTGGAGGGAGGTATGTGGACTTTCTGTCTTCTCCAACAATGCCTACAGACCATGGAGACATGCTTCAGGAGAGGGAGCAAATCACACAGCCTTCTGCTTGCAAGAACACAAGTCTCTGTAGCAAGGTCAGAAAGTAGAAACTAAAATAACTAGATTCTTGTTTTCTTCAAGTAGCCAAAGAACAAGTCCTTAAAAATACTCATGGCCTCCTTGAGATTTGACTCACTGTGTCATTTTCTCACTCACATATGCAAATCCACACATCAGACCCCTTAACCTGTAAACTGACAAGGCTCAGAATAAAATTTCATTCATGAGAGGATTTTTCCAATGGGGAAACCACACAAGCTGAAGAGGAATATTCAAATTAAACATAATTTAATGATGTCAACACCATTTCTAAAAGCAAGCAAATTCTACATGATCCCTAAGTTAATAACAATACGGTGCGGAAATACTGTTTTTGCCTATGCTCATCTGAATACTTGAAGCAGTCAGATTGTATGATTAGGCACAAGTCCAATGTATGACAAACACTATGGCCTGAAATAGTTACATGGGAAAGCACTGGAAATATATTTCAGCTTCTAAGAGATGTCAACTTGGTGAATCAGTGTATTCCAATGTAGTCAATGTGCATGTCTCATGTATTTCCCTCCAGCCTTTTGGGTTTTGTTTTGAGTCAGGCTTTTATTGCATAGCCTAGGTTGTTCTCTAATTTCTTATCCTCACAGTGGTGGAATTATAGGAATGCGCCTTAGTTGTGATGGAATCTTAGGAACTGGTCCTTAAATAGGGGAAGTGGGCCACTGGGGATCAGGCTTCTGGGTTATAACCTGGTCCCCTAGGGGGTCTCTCTGTATCCCCGGTCCATGCTATCTAACATGTAGCCACATGCTCTTGTTATGCAACTACCCACCCCTATGCTTTCCCACAAGGCCAAATAAATTCTTCCTCCCTTAAGTTGTTTCTGAGGGTGTTTTCGCAGCAATGATAACTAATATAGAACCATACCCAGTGATGCTTCTATCTCAATAGAAAACAAACACACAAAGAAACAAAGCTTAAAGTGTGTTTCCTAGCCTTTCGTGTTAATGACCACAACCATGATTGAAATGTTTTATACCTCTGGGATTCTGAGGAACTTAGGGTGATTTAATGATTGTATTTGCTCACTGATGCTTAAGCCAGAAATTCTTAAGAAATCCCAAGTAGTTGCAGGAGGCAATTACTAGTCAGAGCACAGGCCATTTAAGTGGAGAACTGTTCATAAATAATAAATCTGTGGATAGGTGAGTATGGAAAACCCTAGCCTCTCTGTAAAATGTTTCTCTTTAAATGGATGGCCCCTAAGTTGCAGACTTCATGAATAGTTAAGATGTGTAGTAGTACCAACTCTGAGTTTCATTGCCTTCTTTCGTTATTTTAGTCCATTGTTGGTTTCTGTGTCCTTTGACCTACTAGTCTGAAAAACAGTTGTCCCTGGACAATTCTAGTGAAGTGTCCCGCTTATGTAACCTGGCCTACTGAAGAGAGATGGAGGTCTCAGATCTGAATGGGGCTCTAAGAAATTTTCCTCTCTTGCCGCAATGGAGGCTGAGAAAATGCAAAGGGAAAACAGACATGTAATTTTGATAGACACAAAGGGAAAATATACATGTGATTTTGACAGAAACAAAATCCTATAGCTACAGAATCGATCTAATTTCAAGGATGATGAGAATATAAATACTTGGGATTGAAAGAATCTCTCCCTCCTTTCTCTGTGTCTATCTCGGTCTCTATCTCTCTCTTTCTGTGTGTGTGTGTGTGTGTGTGTGTGTGTGTGTGTGTGTATGCACACTCGTGCACATGTGTTTGTACCTGGAAGCCAGATGTAAAATGTCAGTTGCTTTCTACCATTTCCTCATGGAATTGTTAGTATTATTGAGTCAGGATCTCTGATTGAACATGGAGTTCATCAGCTGGCTAGGCATGCTGACCAGAGAGCTTTAGGGATCTGCCTATCTGCATCCTCTCTCAGTACTGGGTTATAGACACTGCCAGGGTACCCAGCTTTAACATGGGGCTAGGGATCTATTTGGGTCTTCGTGCTTTCAAAGCAAGTACTTTATGAGATGAGCTGTCTGTCTGTCTCTCCACTCTGTTCCAAGAATGTAGTGGGAGTCGGTGAGATGTTCTGAATATGCCATGCCTGCTGCAGAGGTGTTTGTGTGTTTACTAAGTCTGTCTCTTGCATTATTAATCAAGCTCCATCTTTCCCCAATGGGAAACAAAAATAAAAACAAAACCAAGTCCATTGGACTTTGGGGATTTCAGTGTGTTTTGTCTGTTTAATCATAAAGGAACCTGAGATACCCAAGCATATTCTGAACCAGAATATACTGCTTGTTTATTTCACCCACTTAGCTAAAATTCATTTACCGTGAGCTGATATGAACTCTGGCTTGAAGATGCTCTGCCTTGGATCCTTGTCTCTCATCTTCATAGATCATCTCTCATCTTCACGGAGTTCCAATTCTGAAGGGCAGACAGGTCTATGAATGGCTACATTACTCTGGCTGTAGTTTCAGGGTTCTTACAGTGAGAAAGATTCCAACTCAGGCTAGAGAAGAAGGGAAGGATTCCAGAGGTGAATCAGCATAGGGGTGGGTGTCAGAAGGCAAAGAGGGAATAAAAGCATTCCTGAGCAGGGATTCCCTGGAGCAAAGGCAGAGAGAGTCGGAGAATGTTTGAGCTATGTGTTGGTTTTGAATCAGTAAACTAGAGATAAAGAACTGCAAAGCACTGGGCTGAAGGGAGAGAGAGTGAAAGTGAGATAAGGATGAGGAGGGAGACAGCAGGTCTGTGACATCACAGGAGCAGCTAAGAGTGAATTCAGGAAGAGGGCAATCTGCTCAGATTAGCTGAACGCAGAGTTCTTTCTGCGAGCACGTTGGAGAACAGATATGAAAATACAAACAAGAAGGAAGGAGAAGTGAGGGGGTAAGTCTGAGAAATAACTCTTTAGAAGGGACTGATGTTAGTGCCAGTCAGAATAGGTAGACTCTAGAAACAAACTGGGTAATCTAATCCTACAAAGACTTATTAGAGGGATAGGGAGCCTCGTAGCATGTGGTTTAATAAAGGTTGCAAAACTTGGCTGCCAAGTCCTTGATATACTTCCTTTCAAGAGGTGAAGTCGGTGTCCCTCCTCTTGAACTGGTGAGCTTGTGACTACTCTGAATGATAGAGCATGACTGAAGTGATGCCCTATGACTTCCTACGTGATGTCTCATGCCCTAGGAGACCTGAGCCGCCATGACTAAGGTCCAGCTTCTCCACAGCTATACAGAGACTTCTAAAGGAGAGCACTTCTGACTGCAGAATGGAGATCTTCTGCCATCTCCAACTTCATAGTTCCAGATGTGAAGGGAGAAGCCCCAGACTAATCTCATGCCTACACTATTTTCCCCATGACAGTTTAGAAGCCCACCCAAAAGGCCATTATGGAAGAAATGAAGGCTGCATACGTTGTGTCTCGCCTGAATTCTTGACTCACGGAATCCGTGAGCAAGATGACAGGGCTGAAAATGTTCAATTGGTAGATTGCTTGCTAACATGCTTTAAGTTCTGAGCTTAATTTTCACTATCACATAAACCAGGCATGGTGTTATATGCCTGTAATCCCATTATATGGGAGGTAGACCCAGCAGGATCCCAAGTTCAAGGTCATCCTCTACTACACAGCAAGTTCAAGGTCAATATGGGATACATGAGACTTTGTCTTTAGGAAGGAGGGAAGGAAGGAAGGAAGGAAACAGGAAATCAGAACATGGGACTGAACAAAGCTGGTGTAAACTCCGGGACATATGAACACCACTCCACACAAGACATGCTAGTGTGGGACAGAACCCCTACCACTGCTGTCCCAGTGCTGTCACTGAGTGTTGAGAAGTATATACAATGCACGACACCTGCTTCTCAGGTCATTGCTCTCCTGCTCAACCTCTGGGGAAAGGTTCGTCTTGTTTGTGAAGCAGGTCTGAGGTGCAAGGGGAACTAGCAGAGTACTAGCCATTCTTACCTTCTAGAGTGACAGGCGGGTCCTGGCTTATGGGTCAGAGGATTTGTCAAACACAAGAAAGAGGTTTCATTTGTTGTATCTGTGTGATTTGTAGGAATTGAACCCAGGGCTTGACAAGCGAGGTGAGCACTCTCTCTCTCTCACTGGTCCATCTCTTGCTCTCTTTTGTGTGGTGGAGACAGGGTCTTGCCAGGTTGCTCAGATAGCACTTGAACTTGTGATCTTCCTGCCTCAGCCTCCTGGGTAGCTGAGATGCCAGGTCAGCACTGCACTTATTGCTGGAAAAGGTTTGGATTCTGAGCTGCCTAAATGAGTAACAGATGCCCACTACACAGTGTATCACCAAAGCCAGTGTAGAAACGCACAGAGGGGGTGACTCCCACCAAGACTCTGCATCCAGTACAGACAGAGGCAGAGGCATGGGCTTCAAAAGTGATATCCTGGGGCCAGTTGAATGAAGGCCAGAATCATTACCTAATATCATTTTATTTTCACCTTTGGACTTTATTCCTTAGAGAATTCCCCAATTACAGATTTCCTGGATCATGACTCACAGATGACCCAAACCCTCCAAAGGTGTCCCATCTCAAATCAATGGAAGAGTCCTTACGATGTCTGTCCCACTCCACCCTGCCTTATCACCAGATGATCTCTTTTCATCCAGCTACTGGTCTTCCTGGAGCACCCATCCACCCTCCTTTCCAGTGTGTTTGTGCGAATTTCTATTACTGAGGCCGCAAACGAAATAGAAACTGGCCCCGCCTACCTTCTCTTTCTCTTTATCCTGCATCGTTATCTGCGTTAGCTCTCACCACATCCAATGCAAACATTTATCTTCTTGTCTATTGTCCGACTGTCCCCCAAAATGTTATCTACCTAAGGGAAGGGATTTGTTTTGTCAGACACTGTATCTCTGGTGATTGGCATTCAGTAAACACTTGTTGGACACACTGAAGACTCATTATATTTGATTCCTTTGTTTTGATGCAACTTGTTATCATTGTAAAACAAAGTTCCTGGTCCAGAGGGGATTTCTGGGTGGATGCATGTTCATCAATACAATGCTTTTAGTAAAAAATTCTGTACAAGTTTACATGCACTGTGGTGTGTGTGTGTGAGTGTGTGTGTGTGTGTAGAAGAAATGCACATATGTAATAGGTTGTCATTTTGTTACACAATTACACTGACTTGTTTTTTCACAGCATTTACTTTCTGAAAATTATATTATTTAATTGACTGGGTACTTACTGTCTGTGCCAACTAGATCATATGTTCCAGAAAAGCAGGAGCTTTGACTTAATAACTGCCACATTTCTAATAATCAGGATAGTATCTACCATATGCATTTGTAAGCAACCAACAATGTGTGTTGAATGAATTCAAATGTTAGTCACTATTATTATCTATTGCTATGATAGCATATTTTGATTTTGGTAGACGTACATGCACATATACTTTATATTGATTTGCAAGAACACACATAGCAACATATAGGCCATTTGTTTGTGGCTTAGTGAATTGAGACTCCAGAATGGAGTGCCTTGTTAGCTTGCTAGGTAAAGGAAGGTGAATGGCCAATTTGGTTTGAGTATTTAAGTTGAAATGACCCCCCTGTTTTAGGAGTCATGACAGGCTAACATGTGCTTACATGACCTTGTGGCTCCTGTCCTGGTCACTAGGAGGCCAGATGCCCTCCTTGTGGCAAGGAACCAATCAGAAGTTAGTTGGCAGGGCTGTCTGTTATGGCTCTGAGTGTGCTTTATGGACAAATGCACAACAGTGATGTACAGAGCTTAGCAACTGCCCTGGGAGGGTCTATGGGCCATAACAACCAGTTGACCAATCAACACTAGCCAGGTCATCCAAGCCTGGAAGTGCACCAATCCTGAGACTGTTCCATACCTGTAGACATTCCCCTTAGGCTGCCCTTTAGGAAACCTTGAGGTTTCTCGGGGTCTTTCTCCAGCCATCTGCCTCAGTGGATGGATAAAGGGCCGAAGCTAATAGGGTTAGCTCGTTAAACAACTACAATAAAAGACTCTTTGCTTTTGCATGGAAATGGGCCTCTTGCTTGCTCATAATTTTTGAAATTTAATATAATAGAAATCACTCATATCTATTAATAATCAATACTAAGGTATTGTTCATAAAAAATATCATTCACGCTGGGCGTTGGTGGCTCACACCTTTATTCCCAGCACTGGGGAGGCAGAGGCAGGTGGATCTCTGTGAGTTCGAGGACAGCCTGGTCTACAGAGTAAGCTCCAGTTCAGCCTCCAAAACAATATAGAAAAACCCTGTCTCGAAAAACCAAAAAAAAAAAAATCATCCACAGAAACTACATAATTTTTATTAAGAGGTATGAGAAGGATCTAAATAAAAGGGTTGTTTCCTAATGCCTGGAACAGAAAATTTATACTTATTTTTCTTTCAATTAAAAAGTAATTATTAAGACAACATTCTTGAGTCAAATGATGGCGATCCCAGATACTAATTTTATTAAGATAAAAAAAAAACGAAATGGGCCTCTTGGGGGTTCAGAATTTGGGCACAACAAAGTATGCTCTTGTCAAGATGCTTATATGGCTTAGAAATAAATCCATCACATTGGCACATAGGAACTAGCACATGCCTTGACTTGAAGAGCTCAGCTGTGTGTGTGTGTGTGTGTGTGTGTGTGTGTGTGTGTGTGTGTGTGTTTATTACAGACCTCAGACATGGACCACCATTCTTAGTCTGGAAAGACACGTCTTGGAGGTAAGACAAATGGAGAGTGAAAATTGGGTCCACGGGAGTATGGGAGGGGCACAGTAAAGAAAGCACCGAGAAGGCTGCTCCATGGGTAATGGGGAGGTTTTTATTACAGATAAGGGAAACAAACCCAGAGGCATCTGGGAGTCCAGAGCAGAGAGAAAAAAGAGCAGCCTGGACATGGCCAGGGCTGTCTGTGAGAAACAAACAAACAAAAAAGCATAGTGGAAAACAATAGTGGAGGTGGAGGAGAGGACAGGCAGGAAAAACCTTGCCTGTGTGTGTGTGGGGGGGGGGGAGATGAAATCTGGAACAGCCTAGGGATTAACCTAGTGCAGGGGGAGTGGGAGAAGGAAGAACAGCCAAGAGGCTCCTGTGGGGCTTCCAGATGCATAACTTGTGACTAGGGACTGGGGGGAGTCTGGAGGACAACACAGGCTTTGACATGCAATCACAGGTATATGTCATTGTCTCGCCTGCTAGAGGCAAGGCACAGGGACTCTTTTTGGTGGATGAGAACCCCGTTCACAAGTTCCTGAGGAATACTGGCTTTTATCTTCCTGCCAGAAATTCTTCTATAGGTTGAATTAAGCTAATACTCTCATTAGGCCTGGGACCTAACCATGGGTAACTACTTCATGAATCAGAGATGGAAAGTTTTGAGCCAGTTGGAGACAGTCACCTTAAGGATTGTTGGAAGACAGTGACTCACCCAGGGTTGGGTTTTTCACTTAGTTTAGAGATGAGTTGTGAAGTCTGCTGGCTGTATTTACAAAAAAGGTTCATCTTCTTTAAAACAAAACAAGACACATAGTCAAGCAAGAGTAAGAAGAAATGGCTCTTTTGTGTTTCTAATGGCAGTGTGAAGGGATGATATATACAGTTGTTTCTACCATCTGGAGATCATGAAGAACCTCTTTGTAGAACCAGGATGCTCTCAGAACCATTGGAGACTGAAGAAAGCCTTGCCACTTAATTATATTGGCAATTTAACCAGTCTGGGAACTTTTCCATCTCTAAGATTCTTAGATGCATTCAGAACACTGAAGTTATAGAGTCAGATTTTTTTTCCTATTGACCCTGAAGTTTCTTAACCAACCATTTCTTTCCTACTCACTTGCTCGATATGACTCCAAAACTCCCATCTCTTTATTGTCTAGGGATTTTTGCATGACCCTACTTTCTGGTAATAATTATGTCATGATAAAAGACAGTGTTTCCAATAGAAGACCAATTGTTGATTCTGTTTTTGTATTTTAATGTACAAAATGTTATTGAATGTTTTCATCTCTCAGTGGGTTCTTAATGTTCTACCATATGAAGGCATCCTGAGAAAAAATACTTCATAATTTCAAATGTATCAAGGGAGAAAAGGCATTTTTGTCATGTACAAGTTCATATGCACATAAATAGCAGTTGTAACCAGCAAGAATGGATTTCTCAGGATCACATTAAGAACTTAGATTTATCCCAAATGTTAGTTCTATTTTGGGGCTAATTTTGCAAACAGAACCAACATTCTACTGGTCATAGAGGCTTAAAATTTCAACTTTCATGTTGAAATTTTAACATGAAAGTTAAAGCAAAGAGTCTTTTTGGGGGGATTAAAGGTGTGCGCCACCATTGTAATTGTTTAACAAGCTAACCCATTAGCTTGAGCCTTTCATCCATTCACTGCAGCAGATCGCTAGAGAAAGACCCCCAAGAAACCACGAGGCAGGGATCTTATAAGGTAGCATAAGGGGAGTGTCAAAGGGGATGCAACAGTCTCAGGATTGGTGCGCTTCCAGGCTTGGGTGACCTGCTCTGTGTTGATTGGCCAACTGGTTGTTATGGCCCATAGGCCCTCCCAGGGCGGTTGCTAAGCTCTGCACGTCACTGTTGTACACTTGTCCATAAAGCACACCCAGAGCTGTAAAGCACTGCCCCGCCAGCTAACTTCTGATTGGTTCTTTGCCATGAGGCGGTCACTTCATTGATGACACCTTCTGGGAAATGTCTCCTATGTTCCTTCTTCATGCTCTGCTCTCAGGGCGACTGATTAAGTTCAGAACTTTATCAATAAACTCTTGCAGTCTGGCCAATGTTGAAAAACTTGCCCCTGAACTGTTCTCCGGGTGTCTACTTTTTGTTCATTTATTTTTCTCTAGCAGATTCCGGGTAGAGGTCTGCCCTCCTGTAAGGGAGGCCGTGCTGCCCCAAGGTGAAAGTAAAGTTCATCACCGAATTGCAGGTCTCCTGAGCTGTCTCCAGTGGGCTATGTCTTTCTGGCCTGACCTCCGACCTTCTGTAATGCTCTAGCCTTCAAGTGACCGTTGCCTTGTCTCCTTTACTCCTTTTTTTTTTTTTTTAGGTCTTTTTGACCTTCAACCTTTAGCTTATCCTTTTCCTCTCCAAGTTTTCCAAGTTTTTCCCAATTATAGAGCAATTTCCCCCTGGACTTTCCTGATGATTTTTATCCTGTTACCAATAAAGACATTTATTATTACTAATTGCCATTTTTATTATCCCTCCTTCTCACAAACTCTGCAGGAAGGTAGAGTCTCAGAACAGCAGCCATTTTTGCTGCTTTATCTCGTCTCTTCGGTGCCTGCTATATCCATGGCTGTTGCAGACACCCAGGAAATAAAGCAGAGTTACTGAGGAGGAAAAAGCTTTGGTGTCACACCTTCCACAAAGCCAAACCTTATCACCAGCCTATTGTAATCAAATGCATTCAAATAGTTTTCTCTGTGTAGCCCTTGCTATCCCGGAACTCACTCGGTAGACTAGGCAGACCTCAAACTCAGAGATCTGCCTGCCCCTGTCTCCTGAGTGCAGGGATTAAAGGTGTGCGCCACCACATCTAGCTCAAATGTTTCCTTAAAAGGAAAATCATTTGTTTATTAGAAGGTGATGAACTCAGAATCATGCCAATTTTAACTGCATATCCATGACTTTACTTTCTGTGCTAGGATATTCTGAGAGTTTGAAAATCAAACAAATGCTTCCAGAATATTTTCTAGATTTATATGTATTTTCTGACCCTATATTAAACATTATTACTTGAGTTTTACCACGTAAGTGCATACAGGCCACCACTTCCTTTTAAACCAAGGGCTCATCAGCACAAAGATGATGGATATTTGTACAAATGCTTGTTTCCCCTTTGGTAGACATCACTCATCAAGGGTAATTCATGGCTGTTCATTGCAGGTGTTCTGGTGTGGATACCCAATCATCTTGTTACCAGTCAGATCCAGGGAACCCTGTTTAATCTCAGGAACCCATCTGAAAGTCAGTAGAACAAACACCTACATGTACAGGGACTCTGACAAACACCTACAAATATGTTCCGTGTTTTATCTTTATGTTTTAAAACTGTTTACATTAACATTAATTCAGAGTATAAAGCAGAAGTAGACCCCCCGGGATACTAGATCAGAAAAGCTAAATGGTAAATACACTCCATTCATTTTTCCTTAAGGAATAAGAAGATCAACTCTGGCTCAGGAGGATTTGCTCTGATTCAGCCAGTGCAAGGACAGATTACAAGATAAGCACCTTTATAATTGGCAAAATTAAGTTCCCGAGTGTCTGGCAAGAGCAAGTCATGTTTAATTTGTCTAATCTTCTCATAAAAGTAAAAACACAACAGGGCCAACCTTCTGCCCACATGCTTATCAATAGCTCCTTTATCAATTGGTGAACTCAGAAGCCACGAGGTGCTCAGAGATTCAGTCAGAGAGACTTTCTATCTTTTAGTTAAAGATACCAAGAATGCAGCTCCTCCCATTCTCTGAGAGAGGGGTCTTCAGGCAGGTTAGCAGGCTGTTGTTACTCAAGAAGGCAGCTGCTGGGCTCTCCACCTACAGATACCAGAGCCAAGACCCTTCTCAGATTAGGGACACAATGTTTGTAGAATTCAGATGACACTGAGAATAGTGGAACAGAGCCCATGAACTTAGGCAAAAAGTTTAGAATCTGGCTCTAAATTCTACCTCTATCACTGCCTGCAGGATGGTTTGAACCTTTAAGATGGCAGCATTAGAGTCAGGCAAAGAACAAACTGCTTTGAATGTATTAAATGTGTTTGTACAATGTCCAGGACGAGGTGATTAGACTTCTGCTAATGTACACTCAGCACTCTTGATTTTCTCAAGCGTATCAGGACACGTTTCTTCTCACCTGCTCTCAGTGATGCGCTGGGCTGTGTGTAATGTATGTAGGAAGCATAGGATGTAGGTCATATAGCTGTGTAAGCATTTGCCACATAGGGAGACAGCTCAGGGTCAAATAGCTTGGGGCTTCTAGGATGAGTTCTCTCCATGTTTTGACAATGATGACAGTGGTAGAGTGCCTGCCCATAGCAGGGAACCTCAGAGAGCAGTGAATGAGATGTACTTGTGACATCTGGGGACAGGACAGTAAGGAGGTTGGTAGAGATAAATCAAGCCACCGCTTATAAGTTTGGAAAGTTTGGAGTAATTAAGGAGATACCCAACCCTAAAAAAAGTTGCCTGTGTGTACATGTATGGCATTTGTGTATATACATGTGTTCTTCAGTCCAACGCTCTCCCAACTGAGCTATTTCGGCCCCCATACACGTGTTCTTAAGTGTGTGGATACACGTGCGTGCAACATGAATTGGGAGGCCTGAAGTTGATGGCAGATGCGTTATTCAATCCCTCTCCACTTTGTTCAGGGTCTCTTTTTGACCTTGAGCTCACCAATTCTAACTAGTCTAACTGGCCAGCTTGCCATAGGGATCCCTTCTCAGCCTTTGTACTTCTGGGGACACTGATGGCCATCAGGTCTGCCTGTCTTTTGTGTTGACTAAACACTGGTCTTCATGTTTGCATGAGAAGCACTTTATCTACTGAGCATTCTTCCCAGCCCAGGGAACACCCAACTTCACCTTGCAAAGCTCTTGTAAAATAAGGGGAAGGGAGATTTTAATTTTTATGAATGTTTGTGGGTACACATGGTGACTAAGAATGCCCAGGGTTGACCAGAGATATTTTTGAGGGCCAGGGCCAATTTGAGACATCAATTTGACTTGATTGAGAGATGCCTAAAAAATTTGCAATTTTGCAAAGCATACTTCTAGGCATGTCTGTGGGTGTGTTTTAGAAACAGTTACTGAGTGGGGACAACTCACCCTGAATGTAGGCATCGCGGACCAACCCACCGACAACAGGTCTGAACAGAACAAAGAGTAAAAACAGGAGGGATGTTCCTGGGCACACAGGCTCCAGTCTTCTTCCTCCTTTCAGTAGAGGCACCTTTTCTTTTGTTTTATTTCTGCTGTCATCAGCCCGGGATATCACACTTCAGATTCTTCAACCTTTGAACTCAGGCTTGCACACAGACTCTCCAGGGAGCTCCCAGGTCTTCAGTCTCTGTTTATTATATTGCTGGTTTCTGTTCTGAGGCATCCAGGTCCCTGGCCTAAGCAGCTAGTGGCTTACCCTGGTTTTCCAGCTTGCAGACAGCTGCGGTGAGACTATCCAGCCTCCGACTGTGCAAGTCAGCATTATAACGCCCCTCTAATAACTATATGGACATTCTATTAGCTCCCTTTTATTAGCTGCTCTAGAGAAACCTGACTGACAAAATGGGAATCAGGAAGGACTAGTGTCTACCCAGGTAAGAAGTTGCCTGTGTAAATTCAAATACAAGCACTGGGCTAGCTTTCAGACAGGAAGAAGGGAGGGGTGTTTATTTTCAGGAAGCCTAATAACAGTCCAGTATGAACCATAGTAGACCAAGATGGGGTGGCACAGGAAGTCAAGGGGAGACCTGACTTCTCTAAAGGGAGGGAATGTGGCTTCTTGGAGAAGTGGCAGTGAGCTGCAGAAGCCACCCCTCCATGGATGCTATGAGTGGTGGTCCTCCTCAATCATGGACACGACTGAGCAGAATCGAATACAAGTGAGTAACGCCAGAATACAGTCTCAGGACTTTGGACTCCATGTGCTTTTCAATCCGTTCACTGTGTCTGTGTCTTTTCCCTCCTCAGTCTTGAGCCAATTCCCTTATCATAACTCAAGTTTTCTTTTTCTTTTCTTGCAGCAAAGACACTTATGCTGAGAGAAAATCTACCGTGGTGAAGATGATAGGGAAGGCAGAACAGGCTCTGAGGAGTGGAGTTTCTAGTTTTGTTTCTCACTAAAATTTTGTTGCTATTGTTTCCTTTGCTAGAAAAGAAACCTAGGGTTAAGCTAGGACTTTCCTAACAGTAAGTGTCTTAACCCGTAGCTGGGTGCCCATACTGTCCCAGAAAATACCTGCACTGTGAAAAGGAGGTGATTTTGTTTTGCCTGATCCTCTGGAGTGACTGTAAAGTGTTGACATGGGATATGACACACAATGGCATAGAAATAATTTCAGTGTCACAATTTACCTGCCTTGAATTCAGCACAGATTTCTAATTATAAAACCTTATTTTGGTCTGACAAGAATGAGTGGGCATGAACCTTTTAAAAATTAGGCTACAGTGTAAAAAAGAAGTTGGGGAAAATGAAAAGTTACCTTTTTGTTTGCTTGAGATTTGGTACATGGCTTTTCACGCTATAACCCCGGTCAAGATAGAACTCATGATGTAGGCCTGGCTGACATTAAGCTCACAGAAATCTTCCCATCACGCCTTCTGAGTACCAGGGTCACTAGCATGAGCCAAAATGGCTGTTATTCTTGCAAAGAAGAACTGTGTTGAGAAAAAGCATTTTCTCATTCTATTTGGCTGCTGCAACAATACCACACAGGCTAGGTAGGATATGAATAACAGAAAGTTATCTCTCACAGTTCTGGAGAGTAGGAAGCCTGGGGTAAGGTGACAGCAGAGTAGGTATTCAGTGAGGGTCAACTTTCTCCTAGGTGGCACCTAGGTGGTCTCCTTGGGACCCCTCTTGATAGAAAGGGCAAAGGATCTCCCTTAGGTCTCATTGGTAAGACCTTGATCCTTTTCTTAAGGGCTCCACCTTCATGAATTAATTACTTCATGAAGGACTGTCTCCTAATACTATGACATTCTGGATTAGATTTAAACCTACAAACTTTAGGAGTGCAGAAACATCTAGATTGTAGAAGCTGTCTTGGACATGGAGGTCTGCATAAGCAAAGATATAAACAGATTCTTCAGAATGTACTTTTGAGGCTTACCTTGCTGTAGTTAAATATTCTGATACCAAGAAAGCGACAGGAAACATCAAATCCTGCTATTGATAAGTGGGTATAAGCAAAAATTTAAAACTGGGAAATATATCATGTGTACAAAAAAAAAGTGCAACTTAGAACAAATCTGAATCTCATAGTTGGAGTATGGTGTACAGATTTTCATTCTTATCCTGAGTTTTGAACAAAAGCCACTGAATAGCTGCGTTGCTGATGAGACAATTACAGGTAAGAATTTTGAGGCTGATGAACTGAAACACTCCAATTAATCCATCACACTCTGAATAAATGAGCATGTGAAAGTTCCTTTATATTGCTACCGGGACTGAAAGTCTACCTTCCGCTATTGGTGGGGATAATTTCTTGAAAAAGAGCAGACAATTTAATTTTTAACATAGTGCCCCAATTAACTTTGGACCAAGTACTTTAAGCACTGAGCTTCTGTCAGTTGAAGAAATAACAATAGCTGAAATTGAAGAAATTTTCCTGGATGAAAATTAGGTAGCAAATGTAATTTTCTCACCATTTTACTGGTTAATTTACATATGCTAATACAGATATGCTATGCCACATGTTACACATTGGTATCTAGGCACTGCTGTCCCTGGTTAACAGTATGAAGGAGCTGCTTTTTAATGTTCTCATCTTTTTTTTTAAGATTTTTTTATTATTTATTTTTAAATTTAAATTTAAATTAGAAACAAGGTTGCTTCACAAGTCAGTTCCAAGTCCCTTACCCTTTCCCTCCCCTCCTGCTGTGGCCTCCCCCCCATCCCTCCTCAATATCCCCTCATTTCCCCAGGGAGGGTGAGGCCCTCCTTGGGGGTGTCCATAGTCTGTCATTTCATCCAGGGCAGGGCCTAGACCCTCCCCCAAGAGTTCAGGGTGAGAGTGCATCTCACATTGTTGGATGGGAGTCCAAAGTCCATTTGTAAACTCGGGATAAATACTGATCTACTACCCAAGGCTCAATACATTACCTAGGCCTCCTCACTGACACCCACATTCAGGAGGTCTTGATCAGTCCCATGCTGGATCCCCAGGCATCAGCCTGGGATTCAAGAGTTAACCCTTGTCAGGTCAACTGTTTCTGGTGTTAAACCAGCCCAGTCTTAATCCTTTTGGTCATCAGCCCTCCCTCTCTGTTACTGGCTTTCTTGAGTTCAGCTCAGTGCTTAGCTGTGGGAGTCTGCCTCTTCTTCCATCAGCCACTGAATGAAGGTTCTGTTTTTCAGATTCTCTGGCCATGGGATTGTAGGCTGGCACTCCCCAGATCTATGTCTAAAAACCATATATGAGAGAGTACATGCCATGTTTCTCTTTTTGTGACTGTGTTACCTGTGACTGTGTTACCTCTCTCAGGATGGTTTCTTCTAGTGTCATCCATTTGCCTGCAAATCTCAGGATTCCATTGTTTTTTCTGCTGAATAGTACTCCATTGTGTAAATGTACCACATTTTCTCTATCCACTCTTCAGTTGAGGGGCATCTAGGTTGCTTCCAGGTTTTGGCTATTACAAATAATGCTGCTATGAACATAGTGGAACAGTTACCCTTGTTGTATGGATGGGCATCTTTTGGATATATGCCTAAGAGTGGAGTTGCTGGGTCTTGTGGTAGGTTTATTCTCATTTTTCTGAGGAATCTCCATACTGATTTCAAAAGTGGCTGAACAAGTTGGCACTCCAACCAGCAATGGAGGAGTGTTCCCCTTTTACCACATCCTCTCTAGCATAAATTGTCATTGGTGTTTTTGATTTTAGTCATTCTGACAGGAGTGAGATGGTATCTCAGATATTCTCATCTTCTTAAGCAGCTCCTGTCTTCACTTTCCAAGCGGCTGGATTCAGGATGCTCCCCTGTGCTGAGAGCATCTCCATCTCCATCAACCCTTTGGAAGTCTCCTTGGAGTCAAAGTTGCTCTTGTTTATCTCCTCCCACCTCTGGATGCTCATGTTTCAGTGGGCTAAGTAGATGAATAAAACGGTCCCTCTCCCCACATACAATTGAATGCCCATGACATGGGGAAACTGAGTAAGACTGGTGTCATGGTGAGAGTGTGAAATATCTCTCACCATCCCATGTGTTTGAACACTTGGTTCCCCAGATGCTACTTTGGGAGGTTTGGAGGCCTTTCAGACATGGACCTAGTGGGCAGTCACAGAGGCAGGGCTTAAGTGTTTTGTAGGCTACCCATGCTTTCTGGCCAAACCCTTTGCTTCTTAACTGGTGAAGTGACATAACCACCCACTTTCTCTGCTCCTGCAGCCATAGCCTCGGGCCACTCCCATTGCCATGCCTTTCCCATCAAGACAGAGTATGCTTCCAGAGCATGAGCCAAGTCCACCCTTCCTGCCTCAGGTGGCTTTGGTTGTAGCAATGAGAAAAGTAACAGACAGCAGGGGAACTGTACTAAGTAAGGTCAAAGGACTGGCGGTGATACAGTGTCACAAGACCTCACCCTTACAGAAATTGGGTAAAGCATATGCTGGACTCAAGAAAGAGTCAATGTGAATCTAGAGTCATATCAAA
Source organism: Mesocricetus auratus (assembly GCF_017639785.1). Classification (NCBI taxonomy): domain Eukaryota; kingdom Metazoa; phylum Chordata; class Mammalia; order Rodentia; family Cricetidae; genus Mesocricetus; species Mesocricetus auratus. The sequence continues at coordinate 12,634,208 of NW_024429185.1, forward strand.
AAGATAAAGTCTTGATGAAATACACGCTCTGTGTCCCAGCTTTGGAGCATTCAGAAGGATGTTCATCCACGTGACATGTAAACAAACTGCCAGGCTCACAACAGTAATCAAGATTTAGATGACTATGATGAGCATGTATACATTTTGCTACTAAATTCACATTTGGGTAACAGAGTGACTCTAAAGCAGGTGTCACAAAGCAGGGCTGTCCTCTTGATTCTTTTAAAAAGATGATTTAATATTGCCACAAGAGTCCTTCAGTCAACAAGAAACAATAGAGACTTCTCGAGAGTCTGGGTTCAGTAAGGCAGCTGGTCGTCATAGTTCCACCTAGAACTGGAGTTGTGAGAAGTTGTCCAGTCATTTCCCTCTACTTAAAGATTGAAAGGTAAGTACAGGCAAAAGGAACTTTTCTATTGAAGATCCCAGTGTTCCCAAGTAACAATGCCTATGGGGACCTTTAAAATCTTTATTTTGCTTCTGTGTCCTCAGACCCTTGGTGTCCTTGTCCTGATGTCTCTACCTTTGCCAGTGGTTCACCCAATATAAATCAGTGGTTTGAATGTCATCAATATTGTTGCTATGTTGCTGTTCTATATACTTACATCTATACACCCCCCCCAGACAACCTCATCTACCTCTCCCATATTAATTATCAGTTCTGGCCTCTTTCTGAGCTCTAATCTCTATTTTCAAACATGTAGCTGTTCCTTAAGGTCCTGTTAAACAATATATCATTTTCATTATCACCTAGTCCTCACTCTGAGACCCTCTAAAAGCAACCTCTTCCTGCTCCATGAATGACACTGTTGTCTAGTAACCATCTTGAGTCAAAACCAAAACAGCATTCCTCCCAAGTGTTGGGATTACAGGTGTGAACCACCAACATCTGTCTTGTCTAATGATGGGAGATGCAACTATGTTGAACTGTTCCACAAAATATAATTAAATAATGCAGATTTGTGCTTAGATGTATTCTGCTCTTGTAAAGCTGCTATTTTTCATGTTTCCTGCCATCTTCTGCAGTTAGAAAGCTTTGGATTTTACTGACTGGGGCTTTGAACAGCAGCAGGGTAAATCACAGGATTCCTAAAGCCGTTTTACTCACAGAGCCAACTGGTAACTAGGGAAAAATGGTAAATGTGCCATGTTGAATAACAAACAGTAATCACCCAATGGCTAGACCCTTTCCTTCTCATTAGTCTCCCTGACTCTCAGGTCCTGTCTACTGTTGTTAAGTTTGAATAGCTGCAGGTAGTTTGATCAAAAACTGACCTTAGGAAACATGACTTAAAGATGTTGATTATAATTCCAACAGAGGAACAAAACTCGGCATGTTTTTAAATTAAAAACAAAAGCAAAAATAAAACAAAACAAAAAGCAAGCAAAGAACTTAATTGAAAAAGAAACTTCAAATATTCACATAGCTTCCGGAGGAGGTCTTGATCCTCCCACTTAAACAGCCCTCTTATCCACACAAGGCTATTTGGGCAATGACTAGGAGTGGCTCCTCTGTGACCTGGGGATTAGAGTGGAATCTGAATCACCTGTCTCGGGACCTGCTTCAACGGCACTCTGGATTCTCACTCCTATGCCTTTTTGAGAGGGGGTGTCCTAGTTTACTTTCTACTACTGTGATAGAGACAGTGACCCAAAGCAACTGGGGAGGAAAGGGTTCATTTAACCTATGAGTTCCAATTACAATCTGTCGCTAAGGAAGGAACTCAAGGAAGGCAAGAACCTGGAGACAGGACCTTCAGCAGAAACCACAGAGGAACACTGTTGGTTGCTTTTATTGGCTTGCTCAGTCATTTTCCTCCCCAGCTGGGGACCACCTATCCAGGGATGGCACCTCCCACATCAATCATTAGCAAAGGTGAATAGACTAGCCCATAGGCAATCTGATGGAGGCACTTCCTCAATTGAGTTTCTCTCTTGCTAGATAACTCTGGCTTCTTCCAGCACAGTGATCAAGGGCTTCTTTTGGGTGATGGGTTCCACCTCCCATTCCTCTACTAGCAAAGAGATGGATTTCCCAGAGTTGGAGGGCAACCTGAGGATGGTGTTTTAACTTGTCTCAAAGGGCTCAAACATATATATTTGGGTGTAGGATGAGTTCCCTTTTTCCCAAGAGTTGGTTTGGGTTATTATGAAGAATTAGATAATCCAGACAAAGAAAAGGAAGCTTGTCACTGCAATATAAATCGCACACTTTATGAAGGATATAGGTAACTATGTATTGTGGAAGGTACTTATAAGAGAAACTGGCAACCCAGGTTGGTCTCAGCGACTTCTGAGACCCGACTGGAACCCAGAAAAGAGAGCAAGCATCTGTCCTGCATGGCCCTTTATTCCCATGTCCATAAGCGTCTGTAGCCACGCCCAAAGCAGGGGTGGTCAGAGGCACAGGTATCTAAAATCTTTCCCTACAGAAGCAGAAGTGGACTGGAGCCACCCTGGTGGAAGATTTGAAAGTCCGAGGGGAGGGGGTGCCAAGTTTATGTCTTGGGGTGGGGTGGAGAAGAAGCAGGAAGTTGGTCATTTTAAGCTTTAATCTACCAGGACTTCTTTTCCCTGTGTATCTGCTTGCTGTGATCTGCCTGCCTCCTAGTCTTTTGAGTGTTCTAGAAGTCTTTAAAAAAATTCGGATGGAAAAGCTAACCCATTTATAAGGATGTGGAGGAAACGTCTGTGTTTTCCGTGTTATCTCGTTTGTGAGGGTGTGTTATTCTGTGTTGTTTCAGGATGCCTTCTCCTATTAGCTGCAGCTGCTCTCCTTTTATAGGCACACTGTAAATCCCTCATTGATTCAGCACGTCTGGGTGCGGGATGTTTGATTAATGTAGTCTGGCTGCGGGATGTTTGATTAATGTAGTCTGGCTATTGAGGGCCTGTGTGCTTGTCTGAAACTCAACAATTAGCAATTCAAAGGATTCATTCCTAGAAGTAAAACATACTTAATTCCTTCAAAATTGGTAGGGAATGAGAGAAGGTACCATAAAATACTCAGATTACAGAAATATGAATAATTTCACATTTACATTCTTTTCAGGATCTGGCAGCATCTACAGACATCACTAATGCACCTCAGTTATTGTGAAGATAGACATTGGAATGAGCTGGTGACATGGAAAGCCACACTTTTCATATCGGAAAAATCTGGTGATCACAAAACTCCCCTTTCTGTTTTCCCTACAAATTATGTACAACGTGAGATTCTATTGTCTGAGGCCTCAACACATTCAACTCTTTGCACCGGATGACTAACTCTTTGCATCAATTGCCAATGCAATTCCAAACCAGGAGGGCATGTGTAGATCTGTGACACACTTCAGACTAACTGTTTCTGTTTATGGTGGTTTGCAAGAAAATGGCCCCTCAAAGGGAGTGGCACTATTAGGAGGTGTGGCCTTGTTGGAGTAGGTGTGGTCTTGTTGGAGGAAGTGTGTCACTGTGGAAGCAGGCTTTGAGGTTTTTTTATGCTCAAACCATGCCCAGTGAGACGGTTGACTTCCCATTGCCTGCAAGATGTAGGATTCTCAACTCTAGCACCACATCTGCCTGCAGGCTGCCATGCTCCCTGTCGAGATAATGGACTGAACCTCAGAAACTATAGGCTGCCACCACAACGAGGACAGGACCACTTCAGTGGTATTTAGAAGAGTCTAGAGTGAACATGGTCAGAAGAGTAGACTGCACCATGAGATGGGAGAGAAGGGGGGAAGGCAAGAGAGGAAGAGAAGAGAGGTAAGAAGAGAGAGGGAAAATGGACGAAGAGAGAAGCTGAGGGCCAAAATGGCTGAGTTATACAGGAAGGAGAAACTGTGGAGGGAGTATTGAAATGCAGGGGCCCAGAGAGGTTTAGTAGGGGCTGGGGTGAGTGACAAGAGCCGAGAGGAGCCACTGTAATAGGTACTTGAAATGCTGGGAGAACCTGATGACCAGCATCTGCTTTGATATGTTAACAGTACCTGAGTTAGCCATGGGTCCCACTTTCCTGGGGACCTAACATTTAGTTAATTTCAAGTACTCAGCAAAGTAATTCACCTGTGCAGCTAATATTGGGCAAGAAGTAGGAAACACATGGATAAGGATAAATTTAGTGAGACTTACTGTTTTTGAGAAAGTCATATTACCATATTAAACCTCATTTTAAATTTATTTTTATTTCCTATTTGTCATTTGCTAAGGAAAATTATTTTAACTTTGGTGATTTTCCCTAACATTATAAAGGCAATTAGTGCTGACCATTTAAGAAGTATCTTGATACAATGTATAATACATACTTTTTTCAAGTTGATTCTAGTAATTCCTTGAAAACATAGTTCTCTACTTGATAGTAACTCTGGAAACCTGCTGCCCTGCAGCTGTTGAGCAGAATTTACTTCCTGGGGTAAAGAGTTCTGCCCTTGCAATTAATTCCAAGAAGAGCTGAACTATTTGTCAGTGACATCACAGGGAAGACTATATCAGATAACCTTATACTTGCTTTCCAAGTCTACAACTCTATGCTTCTTAGACTGCCACTCACACACACTGAACATGACCTAGCCACTTGAAGACTACAGCATTCCAGAACCTGAAAAAAATTATGGTACTGTGTTGGGGGAAGTCCTGTGCATTTGTCAATAAAGTACTGTTGAGCCAATAGGAAACCTAGATAGGAGGGACTAGGAGTCCAGGAGGACTCTGAGAAGGAGAAACACAGGAGAGTCAAGATGTAACGCCATGGGGGTAGGAAGCCTGGAACCATTCTCTGGTAAGAGAAATACTTAGATTAACAATTATGGGGTAATTACTTAAGTTAGAGCTAGCCAGTAAGAAACAAGCAAGGCCAACAGCTTCATAATTAATGCAGCATCTTGTGTGTTATTTGGGGACTACAATGCGGCAGAGCCCAGGCGGCTGGCGGGGGATAAACCAAAGCGGCTAGCAAAGAAAAAGCTTCCCTTAACAAAATGGTGATCAGGAGTGGGATCATGAATTTCCACACAAAATAACAAAAGATTTAAAGGAATTTTAGAAACAGAAGAACGGAGAGAAGCACAGATTTTGGTAGCAGCATTTTTCACAGGTGTGCTCTGTTTTGCTATCGACAAGCCGAGATTCACGTCTTCCTGACTTGGCATAAAAAGAAAAAAAAACAGCAAGGTTGTTTTAAGAGACTCTGCTAACAATTGAAAAGTTGTATGTACAGCTGGAAGTGGCAGCTTTTGCTGGAGGTCAGCATGGACTGAGGCGGTAAGCTGAAGTCACGCTTACGCCCGCCATCTTGAAACGGCAGTTTAAAACAGCCGCGGTTTTACAAATTAGACACCTGGCCAGAAAAACGTAAAGATTTACTGTAAAGTCAGACTTGGATAAAGGAAAGCCTCTAAAGGTTTACAGTCTGTTTAAAAATATACGTGAGATTGAGAGAGAAAATGAAACAGCAAAGTGGTATATAAATACAAAGGCCAGCATTGTGGTGGCGCATGCTGGTAAGATTTACTCCAGAGGCAGAGGCAGGCGGATTTCCAAAGAGAAACCCTGTCTCAGAGAAAAATAAATAAAAGTAAAATAAATAAAGTAATAATACATAAGTAAGCCACATAAAGATGGAAAATACACAGAGAGTCTGGATACTGTATGCTATTGTGTTTTTCAGTTTTTTGTTTGCTAAGGAAATAACAGCTACTGAAGTACACTTGATTATAAATGCTGCTGAATGAATCCAACTTCTATCTTTTAAAAATGCCTTGACTTCAAAATTTAAGTATAAGGATATGTTACTTGGAAAAGGAGTTTTAGTTTATTTTTCCACAGAAAATGAAAAGCTGAGGATTCCTTCCAGGCTTCTGTGGTTTGACGAACCAAGACCCCTGGAAGCAGTGGACCAGTTGTTCCAACAACTGAAACAGCTAAGATGATGGAGCTTTACAGACCCCGAAAATACGGACTTATACAGGTTTCTGAGTTTTGTCATGATCCCCATGGTATGAACAGCGCCCCCTTCCAGCATGAAGCAGTTTGGAATGAGCGACGTCCTGATTCCCATCTTGTTTATAAATCTTTGTTTTCATTTAAATGGGATTGTTTATAATTGGCTAATGATCACAGCTGATCTCTTGTTAATGGTAAAAAGGGGAATTATGTTATGGGTATTGTTTTTCCTTTATTGATATGAATTCAAGGTCAATTTTGTGATATGTATATTTCTCCTCTTGATTAAGTATTGTGCTTATACTGATCTTTTAAAACATAATGCATAATTGAATACAGACTATAGATAGTTACTTATAATAGTCAAAATTTATAGTTAGGTAAGTTAGGTTTTCTAGATATACAGAAATATATTTGAGATAGATAAACAGTCTTCAAACCTCTCAAAGACCTTCAGAAAATGGCATTTAAAATGGTTTAGGGCTTTTCTTAACAATGAGAAATGACTGCTCCTGGCAGCACCAATTACGTCTGAGAGGAAGATGGGCATCGAAGAAACTTGTTATGGAGTTTGCTTTCAACATGGCAAGATTAGCCATTTGGGCAAGAAACTGCTCTTGCCTAGACTGCTTGACTGTTGCTGTATAAACTGAACATGCAGGACCCACAGAAAAGTGACTGCTGAACTCAGTCTTGCAGGGTTCCTGCTTCATGGAATAGTCTACGGGACATTCTGCAGGACACAGAAAAATGACTGACAGACTGCCAATGCAGATGGACGGTTAGAAATTTCCTGATTTGCTGAGAAGTGTTCCAGACACATTGTGGCCTATGGGCTGAAGATGGATGCCCCAACATTACAGTGGAACTTCGGGTGACTGTCCAGGCAGTAAGATGTCTCTGTCAATCCTAGTGTTTATATATTATCCTTCTGTGGTCTTTGATGGAGTTGAAGACAGATAGTTATAGTTTTCCTTAGTTGTGATAAAAGATAAGCTACATATAGAACTTTGGACTCACAAGGATGGGATAGATGATATTTTCTTTAAATCTTGCTGAGTGTTGATAGACAAAATATTGTAACTGAATTCTTACTTGATAACTCTTCTGTTATATATGATTTGACTATGTTAAAGTTAAGACCTTTCTTTTTGTTTAAAGAGAAAAGAGGAGATGTTGGGGGAAGTCCTGTGCATTTGTCAATAAAGTACTGTTGAGCCAATAGGAAACCTAGATAGGAGGGACTAGGAGTCCAGGAGGACTCTGAGAAGGAGAAACACAGGAGAGTCAAGATGTAACGCCATGGGGGTAGGAAGCCCGGAACCATTCTCCGGTAAGAGAAATACTTAGATTAACAATTATGGGGTAATTACTTAAGTCAGAGCTAGCCAGTAAGAAACAAGCAAGGCCAACAGCTTCATAATTAATACAGCATCTTGTGTGTTATTTGGGGACTACAATGCGGCAGAGCCCAGGCGGCTGGCGGGGGATAAACCAAAGCGGATAGCAAGGAAAAAGCCTCCCTTAACAGTACTGGCTTGGGTCTTTAAGATACAAATCAGCTTAAATTTACCAGGACAAACTTTTTTATTTCCTGTCATGATGCAACTGACAATACACTCATTAACACCAACATAAATCTCTTAAAAAATTTTTTTGTTATTCAAGCAATAATTTTTTAGTCTCCTTTCTTACTCACCCCACATTTCATCGAAAAGGATTTGAGCTTCTGCAAGTTACTTGATCACTGAAGAATCTACTCAATGAGTCTTTGGAGCCACCCCTGGTCTCTTGTCCAGGTGACTAGAAGAATTTCAGCTATGATGCATTCTTCCTGGGCTATGCTTGAGTTTCCTAGTTCAAAATTAATTCCAGAAGGATTCTCTGCTTGATGTTATGGCTAAAACTTATTCAATATAATCTGCTCTGTAAAGTTTGTCAACATAGCTCATAGGGCTCTAAACTAGGATAAAAATTAATGTTTTTTTTCTTTTCCCAAGAAATGCTGCAGGTGCAAAAAAAAAAAACAGTGGGGAAATGATTTTGGGCACAGATTCCATATTTTCATATCACATGCAAGGAGTGAATCATACCACAATTAAGTACCCTTCAAATGGGACATGACACACAATCCAATCTGCACATCTGTGTAAACCCTTTATTAAAGCAACAATCAGACTACAGGATGGATCACACATTATGTTTTCTTTTTTACTACAGTGATATCTTAGTCATTTGTTTATATCTTTAAATTATTTCATATTTCTTCCTGATACATTTTTTTCATCTCATTTCCAGTCTAACAAAGGATGTTCAGGACTAGAGATGCATAGGAAATCAGAAATAGATGCAAACACATTCTCCGAAACAACTCACTGGTCATGGTTCTGTAATATTAGAAAGATACATTTTGAGGCTTTTATAATTGGTTAAATAATAAAATTTATTCTATAATGTTCTTAGAATGACTTCCTTTCTGGTTTTATTCTGTCTTTAATGATTGTAGCATTCTCAGTGTTAGCCCCTTTACATTTGCATTTCTAAGAAAAAAACAGTCATTGAAAGAGCATCCTTCTCACATGAGATTTTCTTGTATAATCATCAAACACTGTCTTGTGGAAAAATACAAGTAATTCTATTTGATTATTTTGCCCACAAATGATTTGTTTCATCAAAACCTGTTAATCTCTGAAGAAATCATAAAAAGGCCATTAAGAAAATGAACTTTGTTATTGGTTTGAAGGCTTTATCGGTGAAATGTAAAATTGATATCTTAGCTTTAACAGATGCTCAAAGCTGTGTGTGTGAATACATAGTGATGTCTGGTTGGTATTTGAAGAGTTTTAGGAAGTGTTTAAGGAGCAACAATAGGAACTGGGATAACTTAGAGAGGTTGGTGAGAAGTTTCGTGAAGATATGTGAAGGACAGCCGTTGAATGGGCTGAGAAAATAGTGTTTGAAATAGACTTTAATGTTCCACTTCTTACCAAAGGAAAACATGGAAACCCCCAGTTAAGCTAACCACTGGGGGTGCCATTAAAGGATTCTAACACACAATAAACATTCTCCTTCAAACCATGTAAGAAAAGAGAGCTGACTTATTTTTTTAAAACATTTCTTCCAGTGCCAGATGGGTGTTCCCATAGTCACCAATAGAGGCCACACTAAGTTTCCACTGTGCCTATTCAAAACATGCAAGCACTCTTCATGCCCTACACTTTGTGTGCAAGAGAACTAAGCGGATGCTACCTCACCAGCATGTCACCAGTGAATGACAACCCAGGCATGGGATTTAGCACATGTCCTCAGTCTGTTAACGTGGTTTACACAGCCATAACGAGATTCATTCGCGTTGCTTTCTCACCATCTCCTGCTCGCCCTTCAGAAGGGCGTGTCCAGTTGAGGAAAAAACAAACAAGATAAAGAAGGAAAAGATATTCCAAAATCCATCCTGTGGGATATCAGCCCTTTCAGTCTTCCTGGTGAAACGGTAATGTTCATGAGCACCCCAGACTTTTGGGTCACAATGACATGACGCAACAAAGCTTGGCATGGGTGAGAACATTCAGATATTTCTAGAGCAAGTTATATACATTATGTATCACATGTATCACATTTGGTTCCTAGAGATTTTAGTCAAGTATTAGCATTTCTTTTTGCCAACTGTGATGTACAAAAAGATGAGAGCAACAGATGTATCCTAAAGATATGAAAATATAAATATATAAAACAAAACATTATAAATTACATAGCTTTTTCCCCATATAAAATTTTAGGTATTTTTCCCATTTAGAATAAATACCACCCAAGCTTGTAGATCATCTAAGAGAATTAAATATGCATATTTATGTGAATCATTTTCAGAATTTCAAGAAACTGCTAGAGGTATGACCAGGATGACTCTGAAACCAGAAATTGTTTGATTTTTTTTTAAAAGAATGACTATAGAAGACCCAAAGGACATACATAGGTTGGGATTGAGTGTTGAGCTTTTAAACTTGCTAAAATGAGTCCATTGTGCCCGGGCCTGTATTCATGGGTGTTCAACAGGACTCCACAAATGATCCTAAGAACCTGAATGGTTCATTTTTGGGGGATACTATCAGCCAAGTGTTATGAGGTCTTCCACATTTCATATTCTAAAAAGAGGCCGTTCTCATTTTGTAAGGTTCTCTGGAGGGGCAGCAAGAGCATAGAATTTCTGGATGGACAAATTCTGTATCAAGCCAAGTTCCCTTTAAGGTTGGATATTGTTATATTGAGAACATTTGATACCTTAAGGAGGGAAGTTTGAAAATCATCCACTTATTCTCTATCCCACTTCAGTCTAAAGAATCAAAATCAGTGTGGGGACATTCTTTGGTCATATATTTCAGCTCTTGCGTCAAAGAGAAATCTGCCTACTTTAGCTTATTAATCAGTAACTATAGAGCGTGAATACTTTACCCTCCAGTTTTCATGGGGAAGTTGGCACAGGGGCTTGGATGGAATGAGAACTGAGTAGAATAGAGTTCACATAGCATCACAGGACATCCACTAATCAGTCCCTGCTGTTCCTCTGGGTATATATGTCAAAAGGAATCATTTGTCAAACTCCATGACTGTAATGGAATGTGTATATTCTAAGAGCTGGGAATAAAACTTTTCAGTCTCCTTTGTTTGTATTTGAAAATACATTCCTACCAAGGTTATATCTAAATTTTAGTAATGGGCCACATAATTTACTTGTAGGGAGAAAATTTCCAGAATTTGTTGAAAATGCTGTGATCCCTTTCATTTAAGTAGGTAAAAGAGCATTAAAAATAGCATGGGAACCCAGAGACGAAAGCAAAAAATATCTTTAAAACAATTGTGAAAAAAGGCACACACAAAAACGTTTTGATACTGGGTTCTTTCTCTGAATGTGATGCCTTTGACAAAGAACAGCTCTCAGAGTTCATGCCAGTTGGCCCTTTCCTACAGCGAGGTAAACCAAGGACCAGATTTGCAAAAACCTGGCAGCTGGTTATTGGCACTGTCAAGAATTAAACCTATGGATGGCTGGATTGTCTTTGTTCTCTATATCAAGCTGCCTTGACAGAGAATTCAATCATTTCAGGATAAAACCCTTTATGTCATTATCCTAATTTTGCAAGCTCCCTTTCAATGATTAACAAGTTAAGTATGCAGTCTAAAGGGGACCCAGTTATGCTCTTTACAGAGCTGATAGATGCTGCCCTAAGTTTAGGGCTGACCTGAGCAGCACCTTATGGGCCCTGCAAGGCCTTCTGGGAAGTAGGCATGCTGTACTTACAGGAATTCACCAAATGCCTCTGTCTTTGGAAGCGCTAAGTCTTCCAGGTGAAGAACCTGCCATCGTTTGGAGGGTGAGGGCACTTTCATGTAAACCATTTTCTTGAGTGCCGTGGGTCTATCTAACCAATTATAATATTGCTTCTCACCTCAAGCTGAGCTCACCTAACTGGACAGGGAAACGTTTTTATTTGACTGTTAAAGTGCTATTTGGGGGCTAAGTTTTTCTCAGTTTCACAATAGCAGCCTCATTGGAAACAAAAAGTGTATGAACACAGGTGGGAGGGTATCTTTTTTTTTTAAAGAGAAAATTAGGAAAAAGAAAAAGGAGTGTAGTAATTACTTTGGGGCATTCCAAATGACACAGACATCAGCGACACCCAAGACTCTGAGGTAAACACACTAAGAAAAAAATAAGGACAAAGGTGACACAGAATACTCCAGCAGAAAGAGCAATTAATATTAATATAATAGCAACTACTCCATTATAAAAGAACTGTGAAAATAATTAAAACTGAGAAGAAGAAAGTGCAACAAACCCATGTATGAGCAATTGCTACTGTAGCAGACTTATAATTTTCAAAAGAAAAGCAATGCATTATGCATTAGACAGGGATCCTGAACTCAGAACATCTTACAGTAGTATACTCTTGGCCAAAAGGGCATTACCAATTAAGGGATCTTGCAGAGAATGGCCTCTATAATTCAGATCACACGGACAGACCTGTGCCCCATCTTATCAGGTCTGTACCCCAGCACTTCTCACGTCTTTCCCTACTGGGGTGAGTCAAGTCACATGAACTCCATGCAGGTGTCTTCCCTTTCACGGGGCATCACTCCTACCTAAGGGATGAGAGTCTCCTGGTAAGGCTTAGCGGTAAGTGCATACTACGTTTGTGTTACAAGGAGCAGCCCCTGATTTTCTTGATATGCATAGCGTTTCAAGGGGTTAAGATTAGACATGGCTTTCATAAATAATGCAGGTGTTTTTGTCACATGTCACTGCTGGCTCTGTCGTTTCCAGGTGTGCTGGTGGCAGTCCTCGTTCTGGTATTTCTACAGGTGATGCCTCTTCAGAAGTCAGCTCGGTGGTCGTTATGTCTGTAGAAGGCTCTGCAGTCTCTGGAGAATGTTCCTCCGAGGGTTCTGTCTGCTCTTCATCTCTGACCTCAAAATGTCCACCCTCTTGGTCATCTCCATGATCCTTTCTGGACTGGGGGTGAACTGAAACCTTGATGGCAATCTGCTGAGGCTGTTCATGCAATGACGAGGCATCCGAGTCGGCTGTGGGGGACTCACTTCGCTTCAGAGAGTTGGGGATGGTGTATACCTCATCCCGATCTGTGGCCTCCTGGCCCTCTGGGGTATGCCTCACAAAATTCTGCCCCTGCTCCTCAAGCCCGACCACTTCCATGATCTCCTCCATGATCGTCCTACAGTTCATGATGAGGGGAGGCAGGGGCACGCTTCTGGCAAGCTCTTCGATGTAACGGGCGAATTCCATGGTTTTGAACTGGGTCACTTTGGCAAGCTCTAGAGTTTTGGCTGAGGTGATAATGGGGATGCGCTTAGCGATCTCAAACGCCTTCTGCAGCTTCTCGGCGCCTTCTGTCCTAAAGAACTCGTTGATGGCCTTCTCAGTCTTCTTCAGGTGGCTGCTCATCATACACAGGCGGGTGATGTTGAGGATCATGACGATGGTGAAGGCCACGAGGCACACTACCATGTAGTACACGCCCATGTCTCCAGAGGTAAAGATGACTCGCAGGGTCACCGTGTTGTTTACGGTGCCATAGATGTTGGATGCCACACATGTGTACTTCCCTCTGTCTGAGAAAGACACCTTGGTGATGTTCAGAAGGCCGCCATCCAGCATTTGCCATTTTCCTGTCAGAAGGGACGGAAGACAGTTCAGTCAAGAGTACAGGGTTTCTGTGACCACACACACTCTTATGCCTATCTAGAAACACGGTTCATAACTAATGACGGCGTCGGGCATGTGACAGATGCACTTGCTGTGTTTCTGACACCAACCCCTTCATCCCCTCTGGACTACTTTAAGGAAGCACTGATTTTGGTCCTATATGATGGGTAAGAAAACTGAGGTACCCTTGAGCAATTTTACCAAGGTTATTCTTTTAGAAATAGTATATATAACTAAAGCATGGGTTTGTACTTGAGAAAGTATATTCTTCTCCTTCCCCAAGTCCTCTTTTCATGGTCACAGGGTTCAAACCCAAGGCCTCAAAACACATGCTAGACAAGAGCTTTACCAGTGAGCCACATCCCAAGTCTCTAGTGTCCCACTGCCCCATATCCCTCCCTCCCAACTTCAAGCCCACTTTTTGTTTTTGTCATTAATAATCTCCTCCATCCAGTCAGTGGTGTCTGTGTCCATATGGATGTGGAGGTTCACTGGAATTTGGGCCTGCTAGAGGCAATGCCCCCCCCCAGGAGTGGGACTTACTCAGTAGAGAAGGTTACATTTCCACAGTAGAGAAGGTTACATTGTTAATGTCACACTATAGTGTGGAATTTCAGTTCCTTGTACACTGGAAAATGTAGTGTTTTTAAGAAAGAGTTCCTTAACGTACCACATGCTTTTCTAGCGTGCCTATGAGCAGAACTCCACTGAACACACCTCACAGGGAGTCTAAGACCTCTTGGAAGGGAAGGCATTTTAGGTTCAACATAAAACATGGAGAAAAATCAATTAAATCATAATTGCTTGCTTTGGTGACCCACATTTAGGACTGATATCATCCTTTTATGACTTCAGCTAACTAAACATAACGTCATTCATTTTTGAGAGTTCACAGTGAATTATCTACACTGCTTAGAGTTATAAGCTGACAGTGATGGGTTATAAGCTGACAATGACGATTCAGAAGTCAGATATGAATTAATATCAACTAGCTTTAGCCTTGAAAATAAATGAAGCCCACCAGGATGATGACAAGCCTTACAAGAAGGAGAAGACACTTTGAGAAACATGACCTTATGCTAGCCTGGGAATGATGTTCTAAATCCCGTGGGATAGGATGAATTCTGGGCCTGTATCCCTGCAGCTCTCAAGATTTCTGTGAAATAGGATACCAGGTTTGGTTTCCAAGTATTGGATCAGAGTTGGAAATTAAATCATAATACCCATCTATATTGTCTCCCAGAGAGCAATGAAACTCCAAGCTAAGTGTCTTGGAAGTTGTAAGGAATGGGCAGTTTTTCATAAAAGGCATCTTACCCTCTGAGCCAAACGGAGGAGCTCCCTGAGAGGTGGGGTCATTTAAGTGTTAGTGTCTATTACAACCATGTGCCCAGATCGCCTGTCTCTCCCCAACAGGGTAGTGGCTTATTTGCAATTCAAAGTTTGATGAGCCTCAGAGGAGCTCAATTACTCCCAATGGCAGAGCACTTGCCTCACATTCACAAGGCCTGAGTTCAAGCCCCAGAACTGCCCAGTTTCAGAGCTCATAAACCGTTGGGGGTCTCAATGGGCTGCTGTATGAGGTGAAGACCTGATGTCTTCTCAGCCAACAGTGAGAAGCACCAATGCGGTACTTTCCTGGGGTTACAGCACCTCCCCGTTGCCCACTGCTGTAACTCTGGCAGGAGGCCTCCACTCAGGTGCTGTCACATTTCTTTGTCTTCTGGAAGAACACGTGTGAAGAGTGATTCCTGGTGTCCTACACTAACCCTCTCTGACAACCTGGCTAGTGTACTTCCCCTAAGAGTAGAAAGCTCTGACTTAGAGTCTAGCCATTTCAGTTCCTAGTAAGTGTGGGAACAGACAAACCCAGCATGTGGCCTGTGATAATTTCCATTCCGATGCAGCTCAGGCAAGCCTTTATTCCCTGAGCATGAATTTTAATCCTTCTGCTGCAGAGTTAGCTGCATATACAATGACAAGAGGCCAGGGAAACCGCATTATCAGTTTATTTTCTCATAACGTGCATGTTTCATGTAGACTACAGCAGGCATGGGGGGAAATACCCCCATAGATGTACAGTTTATTCTACGTGGAAGGTTCTGGGTTTCAGAGACTAGCCTTGGAAAGTGTTCTCATACCTGCCTTCCTTCTGCTGGAAATAGGATAGGATGGAAGAGAGGGAGAAACAAGAATTTGGTTCTCTGCAGTCCAATGCCTTGCTCCACCCATTACCTGAGAAACTATTATAAACCCAAGGCTGGAACGGTGTGCACTTGGGAAACAAGAACTCAGGAGAACATCAAATAGGGACAGAAGCTTTCTCCCCATGCTTGAATACTACCCACTGTCACAGAAAAAGAAAATGAAAAAACACACATTAGCTACAAGGAACAGGTGTTTGCCTCCAGTGAATTTGACCTTTATACTTATCCTAGACATACGTTAAATTTTCTATCGACTCCCGCTTGTCTAACTTGAGGCCAAGCAGTTAAAGTCAGACATGCAGACACTTTGAAAGTGTCTTACTGTGTTGACAAAAGGCACACACCGTGGTGTAAAATACAAGTTGGTGTACTGATTGATAACTGAAGTTCATCCTGGGAAACTGGCCTTTTAGCAGACAAGTGATTACTTACAAATAAATTATGGTTCCTAGCTCAGAACTATAATTCCTTAAACTAATGTCTCTTAAACGCTTTCTCTAGCACAAAAAAAAATCTCATTTACTTTTTACAAAAAGCTTTTTATTCATGTATAGGTGTATGAAACTGTATAAGTTTATATGTCCAGTGCGCATGCCTGAGCACAAGGAGGCCAGAAAGGGGGTTGAGGGCCGTGGAACTGGAGTTACAGATGGCTGTGAGCCATAGTGTGGGTGCTGGGAACCAAGCCTGGGTTGCAAGAGCAGTGAATCCCCTTACCTGCTGAGCCATCTCTTGTTTTGCTTTTAAAGTTTGAAGCCTAAACACCTATGTGTGAAGTGAATATTGTGACTTAACTGTAAGGCAAAACAAATATATAAATACATATACTATGATCCTCAAGTAGTTTTTTTAAACCACCATTTTAGTTAAATAACAGATTACCACCCTCTGCCAGCGATTTTTTTTTCCAGCCTAGGAGGACAATGACACATCAATTCAGTTCTTGAAACCAACAGCATGTTTGTTTTATGGCTTTCACTAATATCATTGAAACTCAGGGTTCTGCCCATGTGTCGTACATTAAAATGAACACATGATCTAGATTAACACTCTGTTACCAGACTGCAAAGCAAGTCAGAATAGTAGAAACCTATAAACACCCACGCACGCACGCACACCTTCCATGTCAGATGGACTGAAGTTCTGATCCTCTGATCTCAAAGGCTAGGTTTATCTGTATCTGTTTCTTTCCCTTGGCTGCTAAGTTCACTCTTTTCCCTTCTCATTAGTGGAAAATAGATATGTACATGATCTATTAACACAGAGAGACCTGAAAACCAGGAAGATGCCATGAATTATGCTTGGTGGTTTTCAACCATCAGGTTGGTCTAGGCTCAAGAAACATCTCCACAGGGTATACCTCCCTCCGCCCCCGTGGAAACATGGGGTGCATCCTGTCTGTGCTATAAGGGTCTATCCACCTATGCCTGTGAGAATGCCCTTCCCTGAGATCTATCCTGGAAGGCTCCCAACATTGGCTGTGGGACATTGAAAGATGTAAGAACACCCACAGTGCCGGTCACAGGAAATTGTCATTGCTATGAATATGAAGCAGGCTGCTGCTGAGTGGTTTCAACTGTAGCTGGTAGGAACGTCAGGGCGACGCGCTGAATTTTCATGAAGCTGGAGCACTTCAGTGCGAACAAAAACCTGAAGTGTCAGCAGTTGAAGCCAAGACAGCTCGGCCAGTAGTGCTTTGGAAGGCAATAAAAGGGGCGGGCTGTTAATGACTACTTTACCTGCTGAAAATGCCACGAGGCCGAATGGCAAGCTTTTCCCGGCACTCATTTGCGTTCCTCCTCTTACCCACTTTCTGCATCTTGCTCGGGTTGTAGCCCCTACCTTCACATTCCAAATTCCTTCTCTCCACTCTTTCTTCCCTGTGCTGCTTTGCAAAGCGACAGCATCTCTGAGGCCTCGGGCTAAGACACAGACACATTCATTATCGCAGAGTAGTGGCCACCTAGCAAGCTGCCACTGTCTTCCCCCAGGAACTCGAGGCACGCGGACACATCTCTCCCATGTGAATGAACTGCGTTGTGACAACCTCTCCTTTGCAAACAGAAGAGCGAAGGGATGTGGGCTTTGAGCTGTGCGGCAGGCTGTGTGCTGGGCCCCACAACAAGGCTGACATTTTCAGAAGGGCAGCCATCTCTGTTAGCTCGCACACCCATTCAGTCAACAGATAGCATTGAATAAATTGTCTGTGTACCAGGCACCATACTAGATGATGAGAATACAAAGATGAGTAAGACACAGATTCCTGACTACAAAAATCAGCCAGTCCCCGTGGGGACAAGACTCCAACAGACAGTCAGCTCTAGTCCTGCGTGCCAAGTGCAATGGCGTGTGGAGGAGGGGAGGGCAGCAGGTGGGAAGAGGGATGAAAGAACAGAGAGGAGACTCTTAGGGCCAGTGGGGGGTGGTGCAGGAAGCAAGAGACAACACAGCGTGAGCTGCTGAGCTGACAAACATGTATAAAATCGCAGGGCACGGATGGAGACAGGCTTGAAAGGAATCCAGGCCAGCGTGCAGGGGCCTCCTGACTAACACACAGCAGAGGAAGAGCACCGGGCCCTCTCAGCTTTTGGGTCTCATTTTAACTGACTTTTCCAGACACAATGTGCACATTTCTTCTAACAGAATCTTCCTATCACTTTCTCTCTGCCGAGACCACAGCTCTCCTCACTCTGGAGTCCCCTGCCTGACTTCACCCTCATGGCCCGTCTCATGTTTTAAATGGTCATCTCTAACCCTGAGTGAGTCAGAGATGGAAATCAGAAAATCCAGATTAGAAAGAACTAAGAGATTTAGGAGTGAGTAAGCAGGCATTTCAGATCAGTGGAGAAAGTCCTTTGGGCTGACTGGACATGGGAAAGACGGCATGTAAATCTGTTTTATGTAATAAATAAA
The DNA here is from genome assembly GCF_017639785.1 of Mesocricetus auratus. Lineage (NCBI taxonomy): Eukaryota > Metazoa > Chordata > Mammalia > Rodentia > Cricetidae > Mesocricetus > Mesocricetus auratus. The sequence continues at coordinate 12,652,466 of NW_024429185.1, forward strand.
AATCCATTCCAGCATTCTTAAGACATAAAATTAAAATTTTGAAATTAATTGAGGACATAAAACTTTTGTAACCTGGGGGGAAGAGAGGCCCTTTCTAGGCTTTTTAAAGAATTTCAGAAACTATAAAGGAAAATGTTGGTGGATTACATTTTCCACCAAATGAACATATTTTGAGTCATAAAAACTTATATCAGAAAAGTTAGAAGGAAGTTATAGACTGAGAGAAAATTCTAGAATATTTGACAAATGCTTTTGAGACAACTGAAACAAAATGACACAATAAAAACCCCAAATAAACAACAAAAAACCCTTATGAGTTAAGACAAAATCTAAAAGAAGAATAAGGAAATATATATATATATTATAATTCTTATAAATTGTTTATATATATATAAACAATTTATAAGAAACAAGGCCCAGAAGTAGTGTCTGAGTTCTCTGGCCAGGACTGACTAAATAAATCATCATTAAACTTAAAGGGATCAAAGCCTTGTTTTAAAACATTAACTTTCACTTTTCCTGTTGCCAAAATAAAGGGGGGCAATGACTGTAAATTTCATTGCTCAGAATGTGGGGAAGGACATTCCCCACATGGCAGGTAGGCTAAACTGGTTGGATAAGCTTTTGGATGCATCATCTTCCTCTAGACTTCTTGACATGTATCAGATAAGGCAAGCCCCTTGACCAAAGGGTAAACATTAATGAATGTGACAAAAAAAATCAAGGCAATGAAAAAATTCATAATAATAATAATAATAATACTAATAATAATATATCCTGCTCAGATTACATCTCCTCCTAGAATTCTCCTCCTTCCTTTTTAGCTGTCTCTAGGAGAAGCTACAACTTGGTTCCAAGGCAGGAAGGTGATGGGCCTAGGACCATGATCCTGGCACGAAGGCCTGCGCATGAGTTACATCACAGTGTCACACCAGTAGGACAGTAGACCTTCTTTTCTGGCAATGAGAGCAACAGAACTGTGTGACTGGAGTTAAACCTGTAAGCACAAGGAACCCTACAATACAGGCACTACCTATCATGACTCAATCCGAAACCAACACATGGCACCATCAAACCATCCGGCACTTCCGCAGGCAACTTCTGGTCAAATTGTTACTGCATGGAAATGAACACCATCAACAAGGGAAGTGAGGATGTCACCTATGAAGATCCAGTGGGTGGGTCACAGCCAAGGTCCTCCACCCACAGCTAATGCCCAAACACCAGTCCCACAGCTTTCCTGCTTCCCCCAAGGCTGAGCATTAAAGAGAGACACTATGCTCTCAGACTGTCCATAGGTTATGTATCTGAAGGAAGAAGAGTTTCTTCCTCAGCAGCTTCACTCTGAAAGTAGGCACGGGCCAGCTGACATGAGGCTCCTCTCTATCCCCAGGAAGTAGGGCAAACCGATTAAAACTCTGCTCCCAGTCTCCCTGGGTACCTGTTCTCTTAAGCTTCACCCACCCCCACCTTGCAAGGAGGAGGGTTCAATCTGACAAAATTAGCATGCTGTTTTTTGAAACCAATCTACATGAAAATGATCAGGTGGTGAGCATGCAAACGCACGCTTATGCAAACATAAGAAGACAGCCTTTTGAATGAGAATCACATTACACTGACACTGCAAGGGAGCATACAATGCCTGCGTTTGTGCCTATAAATGTGACACTTGTTTTCTGCTGTGTGAAATCCAGACTGCCTAGAAGAAAGGATCCCATGCCTCTCTACAAAATATAATTGAAAACAAATTTAGCGCTGCATGGCTGCATCTGTTCCAAGGCTTCTGTGACAGATGACAGACCCTTGAAGGCACTATGAGTCGAGATACAAACTCTGCAAGCTGCAAACCCTCTGGTGCTCTTATCCCCACCCCTCAATCTTCCTTAAGTGTCCTCTTCAGAGAGTGCTGGGTCAGTTCTAACCAGCATGGCAAGGAGCAATGGTGGCTTGGGATGAGAGCTCAGCTTTCGGTGCAGGGAGGTTGGGTGGATGGAAGGGTTTGGCTGTTCAAGCCTGCTCTTCTGTTCTGCTGAGAGGAGTAAACATCTGAAAAAAAGTCTGCTGCCTTTATATCCTGGCAAAGGGGGAAAAACCCCCGATCCTCTTGCTAATTTGATATGATAATCTTGATTTTTAACAAAAGTGCTGTGCATGTCATTCAATGCATGCTCCCCACAGGCTTTTCTGAGAGTAGCTACACCCAGTCATCCAATGCAGGAGCACAATACACTTGCTTCGTAAAAGTGACTTCCACTTGGGGGAATCTCAGCTGTCATTCTTATGTTAGATGGATCTGAAAGAGTCTCCTCATGGCTAAGACTGTAGCTGTCCGGGCTTACATCCCAAATGAAGCACAATTCACTAAAGAAACATGCAAATGGTGGTGGTTAACTTTAATGTGGACCAATCTTGAAAATGAACCTAAATACCATTAACTGATGTGCTTTTTTGGAGAAAAATATATTAAGGGTTTGAAGACCTGACTCAAAGATCAACTTCAGAAGGTTTCTTTAGTGTGTGTGTGTGTGTGTGTGTGTGTGTGTGTGTGTGTGTGTGTGTGTATCTCTTTGGGTAAGACCAATAGTGGCACGGTGGCCTGTGGATCTGGGTGATTCTGTTTTGTTGTGAGACCTATGCTGTTAGGTGTAGGCTTTTTAGCAGCATCCTTGAGTCTTGTTTATTAGACAATGACAGTGGGGCTCCCCTATAGATCCCAGTTATGAGAAGCAAACTTGTCTCAGAATTGGCCACATGGACTCTTGGCAGTGGTAGGACTTGAACAGCTATACACATAAAATCTAAATGGAAAGTTTACTCTGCACAGAATATACGTGGTAATTTCCAGATATTTTGGGTGTAGCAGGAGGAGAGCATCAGGCATCAAACGTCCCATGTACACAAAAGTCAACGGCTGCTATGTTGCCTGAAGATTATTTTGAAATAATATGAAATTTCAAATAGCATTTAAGGGAATGCTAATTTTTTGCACGTACTGAAAAAATACGGTTATTATTAGTGGATGTGTCACGGGGCATGTGTGGAGGTCAGAGAAGACATCCTTGAGTTGGTTCTATCTGCTTCCACTTTGGGTTTCAGAGTCTCAAACTCAAGCTGTCTGGTTTGCAAGACAAGTGCTTTTATAGACTGTGCTGCCTTGCTGGCCAAAAGGGTCGTTTAGTTTTGTTAAAGTGTGTGAGTGTTGTGCCTGCATGTATGTACATGTACCTCGTGGATGCCTAGTGCATGCAGAAAATACCAAAGGGCATTGGATCCTCTGGAAGTAGAGTTATGATGTTTGAAAGCCACTGTGTGGGTGCTGGGAATCTAATATAGCCTCTTGTAAGAGCAGTCAGTGCATTTAACCGCTGAACCATCTCACCAAAGAGCAATTTTTTGAGGTTGAAAACAAAAACAAAAAAAAGAGAAATTATCCAAATATTCTTTGTGTTATAAGACTATATTAGGAAATGGGGATTTTAGCACTTCAAATATACTTTTGTGAGGACAGAATAGAATACTAACAAAAATAGCAGCTGTCATTTACTGTGAGCTTGGTAAGTTCTAGGTACCATGCCAAGCATTCAACAGACAAGTGTTTATTTAAGACTTGCAAGTTATCTTGGTAGTAAAGAAAGATTCTCTCTGGTTTACAGAAGAGAAAACAGGGGCTTAGAAGAACTCGCCACTGCAATTGCATAAAGGTTTAATGCCTTTGGGAGTATTCTTAGATTCTCAAGCATTTAATGTACTAAATGAGGAATCTGTGGAGGTTTTTATAGATTTCCTGCTTTACACTGACAGTAAAGAGTGATTTAAATTTAATACTGTGAGAACTGGTTCCCTAATGTTCCCTATACATTGTATGTAGCATGGGTGAACATGTGTGTATATTTGTGCATACATATGTATGCCTGTTCATGTATGTGTGTGTGTGTGTGTGCATGCCTGTGTGCTTCTGTGCGTGTGCATGAATGTGTTCATGTGTGTTTGATAAAGCAAAGAGGAACAAAATGGTACTTTGGAAACCTGGCTGACTTCCCTCTGCAGAACTGGCATTCCCAGTCTATTAAAAGAATCTGTGGAATAGTGGAGCAATGTAAAGACAGCTCTGGCCAGTTTTCTCCTGCATGGTCAAGTCAAGACAATTTTTAATTGTTTTTGGAGACAGAATCATGTGCAAAACATTTCCACACCAAAAGTACATTTTAAGGAAAGGGCTTTAAAGGGAGAATTCGTCATCTCCAACAGCCAGGGTCTTGCAATAGTCAACTTTCTTGAAACGCTTGTTACTTCTCGGATGGAGGTACTAAGGTGAATTTAAACATTTTAACATTGCAATAAGAAAGCACCATGAAATAATGTGATAATTAGTGTGTCTGCAATAACTGGGGACTTTTCATAACACTTCCCAGACAAGTCGACAGAAGGAAAACTGAAAACAGTGCACTTCTGTCTGTTTGCACTCCTGCATGCCTGAATTCTGAATGAGTTCTGGAACACGGTTGGTGGGACCATCCGAAACACTCTTTTAGTGAATTTCAAAGCCGTATGGATTACATATGATGCTTCCCTGATCCCGTGGGAATGAACTGAGGAAAATCAGGAAAGCCATACAAGCCAGCAGCTGCGACTATCAGGACCCGCAGTGTCCCCATTCTTCCTAGCACAGGTGGGGCCACCATGCAGAAGAGCTATCTCACTTTTCCAGCATAAACAAGATATGAAATTGTTTCTTTCCAGGCTAACCCTGAACTCAATGGTAATCAGCTCCTGTGAGCAAACTGACCTATGACTTTGAACGCATGTGTGACACATGCATGACAACATGCACCCTGCGGCAAAAATCTTGACTCTCACTAGGATGATAGTGGCTAAAAAGCCTCTTCCATGAAGGAATTCTTCCCACTCACTCCAGCTGTGTTAAGATGCTCCATGTATTTCTCATCCGTTGAAACCTTGAGGTTAGCAGACATCGGTCTGACGCAGACAAAGCAATTCCAACTGTCTTTGCATGATGTAACATTTGCATAATGTCTTTTCCAGCCCCATGACTTCTGCTGCATCCATGAGGATAGATAACACCTCACTTATCCGCTTATCACAATGATTAGAAGTTACACATATCACAGGCTGATGTGCAATAGTTGTTAATGAAGATAATCTGAAGTCCATTCATTTGCCTTAAGCAGTCCCCGTGTATTATGTGATTCCCTCACCCTTTGTTCAGTTGCAAATGGATATTGCTTGTTTTAAACTTCTGGCTTGAAAACAGAAACCTTAACTCATGCTACATTTCCCCATGTGACTTACGCTCTGAGATGACTATTGTCACGCACTGCAATTACAAAAGCTGAGCTGGGACATCAAGTCCTGGTATCATGTGTTCTTTTTAGAAATTGAAAAATGCATCTCCTTTGACGTTATGTAAAACAGCTAACTGATTTATCGGCAAGTCTACAGAGAGGATGTGAGCTGTGGATTCTGATGCTGCAATTCTCAGGCTGCTGGTGGAGTGGAGTCTATGGACGGAGTATTCTAATAGGGCCACTTGAGCAAGTCTACGGACGGAGTATTCTAATAGGGCCACTTGAGCTTCCACAAGCAAAATAAAACGAAAGCAAATACAAGCACCTTCTAGTACATCCCAGCCACCTTTTACTGATGAAGAAGGCAAGCCTGCGTGTCTGCTTGCAGAGACTGACTCCACGCTTCCAAAGACTTTCTCAGTGAAGGCATTGTGTATCTCTCTGAAGCAGGAGGGTACAACTTTAGAATAACATTCAAAATGATGTCACTGAAATTCAGACTCCGGCGTCACATTGTTGCCATAGTTTTCTTCCTCTCGAGGACTCATCTTTAAACACCCAGGCGTGACCCTCGCTTCCGGGTCCGTGTGAGAGGTGGATGCGAGTCTAGGGTTCTTGATCCTCTCAGTTCAGCCCTGCAGAAAGACCTGCTAAGGTCTGCATGTGTGTCACCATGGCACTGTCCTCCCTTCCCTACTGTGATGTCATCCTTTTGACTTACGGTTGTGGAACGGAGTCGTGTTTCTCATTTCTCCACTGTCAGCAGTAAAGGGTCTAGTCACAAGCACTTAACTGACAGCAGGACCTCAGACAGATTTCCATAAAGGAAACTGTTATGTGTGGAAAGTCCACTCTACGTTAGAATTCCCATGACAGCGCGATTTGAGTTGTTGGGGGAATAACTATCCTTTGCTTGGGTTAAACACACATATGATTTATAATATATAATATTTTGATTGAAGGGAAGTGGCTATACTATACAGTGTAGTCATGCTAAGCAAAATAATATCAGCAGTAGCATGACAGCCAGGGAACACGTTCCAGGCAGTTGGACTTCTAGCAGCCTTCCCCACTGGGAACAAAACTGTGAAAGAGAAGTGTGTAAGAACCTCCTAAGCAAATGCAAAGCATTTGACTTTCTCTGTTTGCAAAGCAATTAAGATAACACGAGGGGAAGAGATTAAGTATGTAGGGTTTTTTTTTTTCTGGAGCAGAAACTCTTTGGAGGATTGTTCATTGGTTGGAGGGCTAAGGAGTGGGGAGGGTAATGCAAAGGAGGGAGGGAAGGGGGCTGCTTCATATTCTCCTGCCTCCAGTGCCCTACTTCATTATAGTCAAGAGCAAGCCCAGCAGATTAAGTCCTTCGCACCGCTCAGAGCATGCCTGGATTGTCACACAGTTACCTCACACATCTTTAGCAAGAAGAGGAGATTCTCAAAGCCTGTCTCTGCATGCAGTTTCTGGAGAAGGAAGCTCAGGGCTTCAGAAGAGGATTCATACCTTTTAGTAAAAAAATTCCTTCACTAAATGCCAGTGTCTCACCTGCTGCCCCAGAATCCCAGGCTCCTTCTCACCCCTGACTTTAGCCAGGTCAGGAGCATGGAATGGGCTCTGCAGGTGGCTGAGAGTTTGTGTAGACATTTCTTTAGGAAGGCTAGTTGGTAAATCCACAGTAAATATGTTAAACTGACATTTAATGACACACAACTGCTCCACTGCTTATTGGAACCAATCCCAGGACACGAAACACATGTTTTATAAATGGAACATATACTTAGGGAATATACCATAAGCTCTAGAATGTCTTGAGTACATTAATAGCATAACGCTCTAAGAGGCATTTCCAAACACATCACTGTTTGCCCTTTGTCTTCCAAGACAAAGAATGGGAAAAAATGAATTAATTACTCCTTGAGACCTTAAGAGGATATGGTTTTTCTTATGCCTTTGCAAAAGACAGAAAGGAAGTTTGAGTGACCTGGATGAGGACAACTAACATTAGCGTATGGGTTTTTAAGTCCCTGTTTATAATTTATGACAACAGACAGGACTTTGAAACCTACTGTTAGTATTCAGGCATCTGCACTGGCCTGTCCTTGGGGTTCTGACAGGATACGCCCTCAGCTGCAGCCACTAAGAGCACATTTGTTTGAACCCTGTTACATGGTGTCTCTCTCTTATGTGGGTCACTTTTCTTAAATTACAACACCTACCTCCTCCTCTCTCCTTGTCATCGTCGCCTTCTTTCAGCAGTTTGCCAACAGAATTAAACCACTTAAATGATAGGTCAGGGACGCCATGAACACTGCAGTTAATCAAGGCACTGTTCCCCTCCTTGACTATGATATGGTCCATTTTGGCAATGATTACAGGCACAGAGCCCAATTCCTCGTCAGTGCCATTTAAAGTGCTGTTGGTCACACTCTTAGCAGTTGCCAGAGTGGATACTAGGATTAAAAAGGGCACAGAAGGTGGTAAGCACACAGTCAGATGGTTCTTCAGTAGGTCCATCTTCTCTGCTTGTTCCGTAAGGCAAGAGATGGTTTGCCGATGGAATCTTCTATCAGACTGTATCCTGTTCAGAGCAGGCCATGGGATGAACCTGTCCTGGATCCATGGAGTAGGTACTTGATCAAGAATCTGTTTAAAAAGAAAAAACACATACATGCAAACATTAACTTTGGTACCTTAAATAAAACATAAAGTAACAGCAATCTTCTAAGGCATAAGGTATAATAAAATAAGCCTGTATCACCCTTAAATAAAACAATTATTCTGGTGCACCAATATTAATTTTATAATGACTGAAATCTTAACAGTATACATCTACGTTTCTGCATTAAAACCGTCAGATCAAATACATTCCTTATGCTAAATTGATGTCTGTTTTGTTTTTGCTTTTGTCTTTTGCTGGTGGTTATTGAGATAGGATCTCATAGAGCCCAGTCTGGCTGCAGATTTGCTGTGTTGCTGAAGATAGTCACAAACTTCTGATTCTCCTGCCTCTGCCTCCTAAGTGCTGGGATTGTAGACATGCATCACCACTCCCGAATAGTACTGTACTTGTTAATTTACAATACTTCTTAATTTTACATTCCTTCTCAATTTACACTTTTTTTTAGTATTTTTTTTAGTATTTACAAGATTCCTTCTACCCTGCTCACTGTTTTCACAATAACCTGGTGGCTCCTTCTTCCTTTTCAAGGTACATGTCTTCCAGGGCATTCCACTGGTCCCAGCTCAGACTCTGCCAGCCTTAGGAAGGACTCCTCAGAATCAGTCTGGTGTTCTCATTACCCTCATTATAGCTCCCACACCTCACCGAACTTCCCCATTGCTATGAACTGCACATACCATCCCGTCTCGTCTGTGTTACTGTTACCTACTTGCTAACAGCCACTCACTGAATTCCCTGGTTTTGATCTTCATTTGCCCTCCCATGGCTGGCTAACATCATCAGGATATGGAGAGTAACATGATGGGTTCCTCTGTGTCTAAGGTCTAACTTCTACTTGCTCCTTTAGCCTCCATTGCATCCACTACTCTTCCAAGTCACACCCAGACTCCAGATTCTAAATTCTGAAGTTCCAAGGAATTCTCAGGTTCTAAATAAACCACCTTTAGTTACACTCTACCATCCTTGAAGATCTTTTTTTGCTTCTCAGTGGGCTTTCTGACCCTTGTTTTTTTGTTTTCCTTCAGTCTCTTCCCATACATGACTTTTATGTTTTATTTATGCTTCATTTACACCCAACCACATAGACCACAGTCTACAATGTCTTCTTTGCTCATGATACATTTCTTCAGCTTGTAGGTGAACCTGATCAAGCCAACTGCTTGTCATCCTTCTGCACCCAGGAGGCAGACTCTGAGAGGAATTGATCAACTGTATAATTACTATGATAATGAAGGTATGATCTCTAGCTCTTGCCAGGCTTTGGTGACATCTGGCAGTCTGTTTACCTGTACTCATTTGGTTCATTATTGTCTTTCCATACTGCTTATGACATCATCAGCTTGAGAATCAAGTGTCTAAACCCAGTGGTACTCTAATCTTAAGACAGCAGAGATCATGTTTCTTCTACCAGTGCTTCAGGTCATAAATACCCACTATGCATTTTTTTGGCCTTTTGGAAAGCATCTTGTATCTTATGCTCATTTCCTTACATGCTATATCTTTTTATTTACATCCAGACCCTACTGTGTCCAAGGCCATTTCTTTAGTTCCCTTTCCTGAGTTTTTGGTCAGTGTGGTCAACTTCCCACTAGACATCTCTGGCTGGATATTCTGTAGACACTTCAATTTAACATTACAGAAGCAAACACATTTTTATACTCAAAACGTGCTTTATTTCTTTGATTCATTATCTCTGTTCAAGGCCCCATCATCTGTGAAAGTCTGAATGTGTATTCTCATTTCCTAGAGCACCAGTAGACAAATACTGTTGACTTTGCTTCAAGAACTGCTTCAAGTGCTGTCTTTAATCCAAGCACTCCAAAGCAGAGGCAGGTGGATTCTGTGAGTTCTGAGGCCAGCCTGGTTTACAGAGTGAGTTCTAGGACAGCCAAGGCTACATCCTTTCTCAAGAAACAAACAAAAAACCCCACATAACTGCAATGACTAGCCAAGCAAAATATTCCTAATGGTGCAACAGTGGTATTTACATCTTAGAAGTATCAAACAGCTGTCTAATTTGAATTAAGGCCTACTCATTATGATGGAACCTATGATTGTATTGCAAACCTGCCACCTACACATGTCTGGAGATGTCACAGACCCTAGTGGACAATCTACTACTCCCTTATCCTAAATCAATGTAACTTTTAACTGTATTCTAAAGACTTATACCCAGAGATAAGTGGAACTCCTACCCCTCATCAAAGAAACCTTTTTTGACAGCAGACTGAGGCTACTATAGAGATCTACTAACTGGGCAAAATGCAGAGTATGCAAGCCACCCCCAATTTACCTATCTATACCATAACTGCTATACCAAATTCTCATGGAGCACAGGGGGGGAAAATTTTATGATCCAGAGAAACAGGATGCCTGATGTGAGACCCTGTTTTATAGGGAAGCAGAGAAGCTGCACCCATGAAATCTTAACAAACATGGTTGCCTAAACAAGGCCTACAAGGAAGATGACCCCACCAGTAGACATGACAATAAGGATGAAGGAAATTTCATGAGGCCCCACCCCTAGATGCAGAACTACATCAATCAACAGCTGCAGAGAGGCAGAACTGGTTCTTTCCAGGAACTAATCCCCTGATGAGTTATCTAGTCCCTAGTGATTGATCCCACAAACACATGGACATATAGCAACACCACCTCAGCGACCTCAGTAGATTGTTGATAGGTTATCTAGTCCCTAGTGGTTGAGCATATAGCAACACTCAGTGGATTCGGCCAATTGTTTACAAGTAGGTAGCAATAATTTTAGAAGAAGCGGAAATGAATCTGAGAGCAATTCGCTGTGAGGAAGAATTTGATGGGGAGAGGGATGGAAATGATATAAACACAGTATACTCATATATGAAATTCTCAAGAAAAAACTGAAAAATCAATAAATGGGTGTAAGCGTAGGTTGGCCATGCTCAAGTGGATGGGTTCCATAGCCAAGAATGTGTCAGCACAAGTTGGACTTGATGGTTTTAAGAAAAAAAATTGAGAATAAAGTTGGGTGGGCAGGAAAGGTAGGCATTTGGGAGGAGTTGTGGGAGGGAGGATGAATGTGGTCAAAATACATTATGAAAAAATTTACAAGAGTAAGAGTAAATTGATTAAAAACAAAAAATGCAATTAAATACATGAGTTGCATCTTTTTTGTCCTTGCAAGTGCTTCTTCCGAGAAACTGAGTGGCAGTGAGAATCAATTCCAACTTCACTATCATCTTGTCAGAAGTCTTTTGCATAATCTGCCTGAGTTCACTCTTTCTGTAGCTCCCTGCCCGATTTCTATAGCCTTCCAAAGCTCAAATCATTCAGTGCTATTCCTTTATGCATTTCTCTTCTCTCCATGCTGCAAACTCTCAAATTTTAATCCTTTTACACATTCAAAAATATTTATTGAAGATGTGCTGTCGGCAGACTCCACTCTCAGTCTTGGAGATTCAAGAGTAGGCCACAAAGATGACTTATGATACATGGGGCTTACAGTCTCATGGGGGAAGCACAAAATAAGTAAGTACATGTGAAAATATGAATGCCAATGCATGACACATGCTTAGGAAGACACACTCTGATGGGCTTGGTCCTGAGTTAGGAGGTTAGGAAGGACTTCACTGAGAAGGTGACCCCTGAGCCAGGACCATCAATGCCAAGGCCCAGGGAAGGAAACTCTGGTTAAAAAGGGACAGTGAAGGCAGGGTCCTGGAAGGGGAAGAACTACAGGATGGGAAGGAGTAAGAGAGACTCTGGCCACACATGGGCTTCTCAGATAGAATAAGGAGCCTGCGTCTTAGCTAAGACTCACGGAGAACTGAAGAGAACTGAAAAAAATTCAACTCACTGTAGTATAACTCACATACATTAATCCTTACCCATTTTAGGTACATACCTTATGTGCCTATGCAACAGTAACAATAAATAAGATTAAAAGGCTTTTCTCACCTAAAGTTCCTGGATGCCACTTCCCAGTTTTAGCATTCTATGATCCAGCCTAGTGTTTTTGAGCATAGCTCCAAGGGGTTAAGGGTCATCTCCCCATATGGACATCAAGTTGTTTTAGTACAATCTGTAGAAGAATATCTTTTCTCCAATGGCTTAACTTGCCCTGCTGTCAAAGGCCATCATACATGGGTGGGTCTATTTCAAAACTTCTTATTCTGTTCCACTGATGTTGAGATCTTATCCTTATGCCTACACGTCCTGACAATACCATCTGCCTCATTCATCTGCAGTGTCTGCTACGCCTCTGACTCATAGGATGCTCAGCATGTTTGTCTGGTCAATGAATGACGACCTCTCTGAGGGCAGGGATTATGACACTAGTTTCAAGCACAATCAGCCCAAAGAGGTAACTACTGATGATAATGTCACCAGGCCCCCCCTTTTTTCATAAAAAAGAAAAGCATTTTCTCCACAGTTTCCTTGAGATTCTAACACCTTCCTTGTCTCTGCATAGCCAGCACACACCCCCAACCAGTACAGACCTTATGGCCAAGGCAGATAGCGTGAAAAGTATGAGTCATGATAGACCTTGCTGTGACTCTAGAGGCAGTCTTCTTCACAGGGCTGAACTTGTGGTTTCTTTTCATCAGGGTGGTTATAAGTTAACATGTTTAGTGTAGAACAGTGGCTAGACGCAGAGCTTCAGCCAGGAGCGGGCCTACAGTCAGGAGTAGGGCTCTAGGTTTTAGATAGGTTAGGCAGGGTCTTGTTCTAACCGCTGTTATTGGCTGTGTACTTTTTGGGGCAAGCACTTACTCAGCACAAGAGAACTCTTTGTACACTGAGCCCTTGCATATTGCCTGGCTTGATAAACAAGAATGACTGGGTCCACCTACAAAGTTTTCTTTACAGCAGCCGGGCTTCTTAAGTCTCCTTTTAAGTGATGCTATTTGGAGAATGTAGCTTGGTAGCTCAGTGCCATATTCATTGTCACTGTCACCAGAAGTCATTGCAGTGGCTTCCAGTCCTGGGCCCTTTGTAGGCACTCCAGTCTGAGAATTGGGAGAGTACCTCTTTGGGCATCACACTGGAGTGAACATGAGGAGAGCAAAGGCTGCATTCTCTCCCTCTTTCCTTCCTGATGACTAGGCAAGAGCAAATGCTTAGACCAAGGACAAGATAACACGGCAGAAGGACTTAAAAAATACAAGGGGGAAACAAGCCATAGTGCTGTCACAACTAGCAAACCATAGTCCTTTTCACAATTAGGGGGACTACAACAAATATGCGTTAAAAAAATTAATGTGCAAACTAAGAGCTGTTTCCAAACAGAACTGGCCCTGCTGGTATTGCACTTTCAAATGCATTGTTTGTGCTAGGGCCCTACAGTGCTATTTTAATAATCTCAGTAGGTACTTGGCTAAAAACATGGTGGCTTCTGCACCTGGCTCCTCAGAGTCTCTGAGATGACCCGACACAGTGACTTGCAATTTTAATGTGGGACTTTTACTTAGCAAGCTGCCAAGCCTCCCTTATTACGGTTATCCTATGTCATTGTGAAGTTCAAAGACCATAAGAAAGATTCTTTATTCAAAAAAAAATCATGAAAAAAATTTAGTTTGAGGGGAGAGCTCTTGGACCCCAGACCAACGGCGGGGAGGCCAGCATGGGACTGATCTGGACCCCCCAAATGTGAGTGTCAGTGAGAAGGCCTGGGCAACCTATGGGGCCCTGAGCAGTGCATCAGAGTCTATCCCTGGAATACAAACAGTCATCCTGTGCCTATAGCACAAAGAGGGATGCTCTCTCAGCCTGGACTCTTAGGGGAGTGCCTGGACCCTACCCAGAGTGAAATGACAGACTCTAGATATCCCCTATGTGGAAGGATTTGGCAATAGGGTAGGAGGCTGGGGGGGGATGGGGAGTGCGGGAGGAGCAGAGGGAGAGGGAACTGGGATTGACATGTAAAACAAGCTATTTAAAATTAAAATAAAAAGTGATAAAAACATTTAGTTTGGCTAAAAGGAAAAAAAAATAGAGCACCAGGTTGATGGACAATAATTACTTAGTAGTTAATTTGGGAATCCCATCTATTACATGCCATACGCTTTCTCTTCTAGCTTTTTTTCACATAGCATTTTTTAACTGGTGAATACACTGCTGGGGACACAGGGGACAAACAGTACTATAAGCTAAATAAATCCTAGGCCATATATGCTCACAGTCTAGCTGGAGAGACCAGTGCTTCCAGGCGACATGGGCTGACGACTGAGTGGGTGGAGGGGCACTGGTTAGCTGGAGAGTTACATACACATCATGTTCATTGAATGCTACCCACTCTCCCGTCTTTCACCTTGCTCCTTTGGCATGTGCCAGGGCTTCCGGCATCCCATGGCGCCCACTGTGAACATGGAATGCCAAGCACTCTTCCTATCCCTCCATCTTGTTCTCTTTCTTTTTCATGCTGAGGAAATGTCACATACAGACCCATAGGATCTCCTTAAGAACAGGCACCACAAATCACATTTACACTCTTGCCTTATGACACTAACCTTCTACGGACCACAGCGGCGACTGTGAATGAGTAAATTACAATGCGCAGTCCAAAGCATAGACGATATCACATAACTGAATGCAAGAGAAATAACCTCCAAATGAATTTTTAGAAGAAGAGCCTACCAGACTGGGATCTGACAGCAACATTAAAAGTTTAGCTAATAGCATTCCAACTTTGGAAAAGACAATTCAGGCAGCCAAGCGTAAATGTCAGTACTATAATCCAGCAGCTTAAAATGCTGTCCTTCGAATCTCAAGAACAAAGAGCACACATTTCAAAGACAGGGTTTAACAAAGGCTACAATGGGTGAATTGTTAAGCTCCATGTGTTTGCCCATGGCCTTTGGGAAAACTTTCATAGGATACTTTATTTTCTATAAATAGGGAAAAAGAGAAAATGTGTGGCAAACATCAAGTGTTCTGTCTTTAATTTGCCCTTTCTCTATTTCCCAACACTCGTATTTTATCTACAAGTATTTAATAAGATGCTCTGTTGAAGCCTGTTTCTTTCTTCTCCACCTGTAGCCTGCAGGACTAGAGGTAATGTTATTTATGTGGTTAGGAGAAAAGGGCCTCTTGTTCAGAGTGTTTTAAACTAAATGAATATACATTCTTGTTTTGTTTTCTTGGCAGTATTATTGCTGGCACCTTGCCATCAATGAGATCAAGCAATTTGTTTAGTTATACAATGGGGGTTTGTCACAACCTCTACCAAATCACCACTGTTTTCACTGGTGCACAGGTGAAACCGTGAGCAGAAGAGATTTCTTTTGGGTGAAGACACATTCCTGACAACGCATGCTTGCACAAAGGACTGGGAGGGAAAGGCAGGCTTGTCCAGATGGTGAGGGTGGCGGCATGGAATGCTGAAGACATGGGCACTCCCTTTGTTTACAAAGGTCACCCCAATCAGGACTCGGTGGCTGCTGATACAGAGATCACTAGGAGACTACTACAGTGCCCAAGGAAAGAAGGAAGAGTAAGAGCCTGAACAAGACACGAAGGGGGAAGAAGGGGGTGGACAAGTCAAAAAAGGCACAAGGATTAGAGGGCATGGGAGTTAAAGGCTGACTGAGCAGGTTAATATCTGAGCAGTGGTGTCTACAAGTAAACTCTCAAGAAATATCTCATTTGCCAACAACCAGTGCTGTCGGCAGAACACACATCTACACACAAATTATGGATTTCAACTACCACTCCCTTGGGCAGTGCTGTCCACTGCCTGCTAGAAATGGCTCAGGAGAGCCTGTGGTAGTTCTGGACTGGTCCCCTCATTTCTCCTTCTAGCTCCACTGGACTCCCGTCTCTGATGGACGCTTCAAAGACAATCAATAGTGACACTATCCAGATGGACAAACTGTCCTAAACCAAGTTGCTAGACAGTGTATCTTCAGGAGGGGTGAGGAGGCCATGATTGACCCCTACGAAGAGAAAGTCAAGACTCGGGGACTCGGGACACTGTGTGTACACCTCTGTCTTATTGCAGGGTTAGGGCTATTTCTAGCTACTCACTGGACAGAACACAATACATATCCCAACTTACAGGACTGCTGCAAACAACCACTAGACACAATTGAGGGGACACACTTTGTGAATTCCCATCACTACTCCATCAACCACATCGATGTGAAGCCCTCCAAAGAACTTTATGCTTTGCTAATTTTTTGACATAAAAGTATATTTTTCAAAAACAATCTGTTTTAAAGTAAGGCTTTTCTAACTTAAGAATTAACTATAATACCATCTGTATAGTCTGATTTTTGATGGTATATGATGCTACGAAACCATTTGTGGATTTTTATCACATCTCCCCAGCTTAGTTTGCTGTTCTGATTAGAAATAGGTATGTGATAGGAGCTGGAGATGTACTTCAGTTGGCAGACTGTCTGCTTAGCATGCATGGAGTCCTGGGTTTTGATCCTAAGCACAAGATGAACTGAGCTATAGTACCAGCCCTCAGAAGGCGGAGGCAGGAGGATCAGTTCAAAGGTCTTCCTCAGCCCCACAGTGAGGTTGAGACAAGCCTGGGCTGTATGAGACTATCTCAAGAGAGGACTGGGGCTTAAAAACATGTTTACATTGCCTTGCCTGGGGTCATGAAATCATTTTAAAAGTCCCTTTACTGCACAGGTAAGGTACTGTTGACAACCCGTTAATTACAAATACTTGTTATGCGTGATCGTTGGAAAGGATGGATTCTGGGGATTTGCTACTACAGTCTTTCAAAGAGGAAAAACAAAAACTGCAGAGGAAGGCAACTACTATTAAAGGTTTTCCTTCCTCTGGAGATAGAAGTATTAAACAGTTGAAAACAGGTCTATCACATGGATTTGTTCACCGAACTAGAACATTAGTCCTAGAAAACCTTAGACATTGTTCATAAAGGTTTTTTATTTATACAAGGTAAGAAAGAAAGTCCAAAAGAATGCAACACTTGCCCAGGATTAGTGGCTTAGAACCAATAAAAAGAGCCTGTGCTGCTCCTACCTAGACGTAGACTGTTAGAATTTCTTGTCACTAGAAAGGCAGTGCTTAGGTTGTTCCAGTGGCTGGGACATTCAGTGAGGACTGATACCATAGGTGTGTCCTTCAGAGCAGCCAACCATTGTTATAACTCATATTTAACTCCCCCTAGTTTTCATTCTAAAGCAATGGGTGGAAACAGTTCATGTCTCAAAGAATGTAAACCTTTAACTGCACATAGCGGTCCTTCCTTAGATATAAGATGACAGAGAAAAAACCTGGGAACAGACTACGAATGGGAGAGGTTTGCAATGCCTTCACTCTCCGAGGCCATCATCCCAAATACATTACATGGCAGTTTCTAAGTTCACATGGTGTGGTAGCATACACTTGCAATACCACCCCTCTGGAGGCGAAGCAGAAGAATTGCTATGACTTTGAGGCTAGCCTGGGCTACACAGTAAGACACTCTGTCTCAAAAAAAAAAAACAAACAAAAAGCAAAAGCAAAAGAGGGGAAAGAAAGATGCTTATGGTTCGATAAAATGATTATTTTAAGTCATCCCTGATAGAGTCCACAGTCAGCCTAAGGTTGGGTCAGAAGCGCTCCTAAGTTGTGTTTTGCCTTTGTTGCTTCTAACATATGTCCCCCAACATTTTACCCTTAAAACCCCAAACAAAACATCTTTCCTACCCATTCAAGGCTACATATAGGAAGATTCAGACCTTCTAGTCCTGATATGTTTTCTATGTGTGTAGTATGTACCTATGTGTACACATGCCTACGTGGCTGCACACACCCATCTTGCTCACGTGGAGGCCCTAGGGTGACAGTGGGTGTCTCTGCCTTAACTTTTGAGACAGGTTCTCTCAGTGAACCCGAGGCTCACCAGTTAGCTGCAGTGGCTGACTGACACCTCCCTGTCTCTGTCCCCCAATGCTGAGATTACATAAAGGCTCACACCAGCACACCCAGCTTTTCACACACTGTGGCTCTAAGTTTGGTGTTCAGTGTGTGCAGTGAGCTCTTTATGTCTGAGATATCTCCTGTCTCCCTAGTTCTTTCCAGTATTTTTTTTTTTGAGACAGAATTTCTCTGTAGCTTTGGAGACTGTCCTGGAACTTGCTCTGTATACCAAGCTGGCTTCAAATTCTCCTGCCTCCTGAGTGCTGGGATTAAAGACATATGCCACCACTGCCTGGCCAATAAATTTTTTATGTTAACTTGATAATCTACAGTATTCTTTCTGCCAGCCTTGAATTCTTGTTTGTCACTGTTGTGCCCAAATTCTGAACCCCAAAATCACCAAGAGGCCCATTTCAATGCAAAAGCGAAGAGTCTTTTATTGTAGATGTTTAACGAGCTAACCCCATTAGCTTGGGCCCTTCACCCCGCCACCATGGCGAATGGCTGGAGAAAGACCCCAAGCAACCTCGAGGCAGGGATCTTAAAGGGCAGCGTAAGGGGAGTGTCTAGGGGTATGAAACAGTCTCAGGATTGGTGTGCTTCCCGGTTTGGGTGACCCGCTCTGTGTTGATTGGTCAACTGGTTATTATGGCCCATAGGCTCTCCCAGGGCTGTTGCTATGCTCTGCAGGTTACTGTTGGGCACTTGTTCGTAAAGCACACCCAGAATGTAAAGCACAGCCCTGCCAGCTAACTTCTGATTGGCTCCTTGACACGAGCAGGGCATGTGACCTCTTCTTAGTGACCAGGACAGGAGTGGTAAGGCCATGAAAGCACATGCTAGTCTGTAATGGCTGCTAAAATGGGGAACTGGTCACTACATCACCTATCTCAAACCCATTTCCCAGCAATTTCTTGGTGCATATGATGTAGAGTCTTCTCAAGCCAGAGTAAAGACAGCAGGAACAGCCAGGATCTACAATTCTGGATCCATCAATGGGTCAGAACTCTTCCTGGGGCCTAGGAAAAATGTTCAGAGGAGCTCACAGAACAGGAAGTGTTAACTCCTAGCTAACTGTCTACAAGTTGAGTGACCAGCACTGTGTTTGTATCTCCATGCAGCCTACTTGGTTTATCAACCATGGAGTGATGCATTTTTTAAAGGATTTAATTATTTTTGCTTTGTGTACATATACAAGTGCCTACATGGATGTAAAATGTACCATGTGTGCACTGGTGTCCACAGAGGCCAGAAGGGGCTGCAGATCTCTTGGAACAGACAGTTGTTTACCACCTGAGGTGGGTGCTGGGAACCAAACCTGGTCATCCTGGTCCTTCTGCAAGATCAGTGAGAACTCTGAATCACAGAGCCATCTTTCCAGCCCCATCTTTTAAAAAGTCACTGTTATTACTATTGTTAGAGAGAGTATGTGTGTGTGTGTGTGTGTGCACGTGTGCATGAGCACCAGTATTCACATGGAGATAAGAGGTGTAGAATTCTGCATACAACCTTTGGGAGCTGGTTCTCTCTTTCCACTGTTGGGATCCAGATATCAAATTCAGGTTGGGGACTGGACTCGGGTCATCTAGCATACTTGGCAAGTACTGGTTTTACCTGTGAGCCATCCTTCCAGCCCAGGGAGCAATATTCTCAAGACACTTTGTTAGATGAAACAAGCCAGAACCAGCTTTGAGTTCACATTTTCTTACTGGTTCCGGATACTCTGTAAACTCTCCTGGCCTGCACAGTGAATGAGTCTCTTGTGCACACACAGCTTCCCAACTGGCCAAATGCAATTAACTCACTGCTCTGGAGCTGAGAGAGCAGTTTCCCATGCACACTTACAAAGACTGGCTGATTATTTTGTAAGGGCACAACCTGTAATAAAACTATCAAACTCATTACGAGCCTCAGGATATTAGTAGCTCCCAATAAAGAAAAGAATAACTTCCACCAGAGACATGGACTGTATTCCAGGCTACAGCCAGAATTAAGAGCACTTGGAAGATCTTCCTGGAGCCAAGAAGCCCAGATTATAAAAGGCAAAGGGCAGAGGGGGCTTCTGGGAGGAGGAATACGGTGGGCCCCGAAGCTGAGGTGGAGAACAAAACCCCTAGGGAGATGTGAGGGGAAAACCACTTTAGAATTTTAAGATTAAGACCCACAAGCTGGGATGATGACACGGGCCCAGTTCTTCATTCGCACAACTCACCAGACAACACCTGGAGTCACCCAGCACCCGGAGCAGCAGATCCATCTCTTAGGTCCTCCCCAAATCTACAATGCTCTAAGCACAGCAACCAGGGCCGGGGATGGCCAAGGGAAGAGAAGGTAAGGGGCCAGGAGACAAGAGAATGAATAAGGGAATTGTTAGCATATGGGTTAAAAAACAAATCCTATGCCTGGGTTAATCTTCAATGCAGCTTGGTGCAGTTTGGAATCACCATAGACACACATATCCAGATGTTTACAGGGTGTTTCTAGAAAGGTTTGCTGGAGAAAGGAAGGTCTACTTCAGATGTGGGTTGTGCCATCCCGTGGGCTGCGGACGAGAAAGGCAGGTGACTACCAGTGTTCATCTCTTTGCTGGCTAAGTGCTTCCTCACAGTCCTGTGGCCACTACGAGCTGTCCCCTTAACCTATGTGCCCAAATAAACACTTCTTTCCTTAAAAAGGGAAAAAAAAAAAGATCTCATCGCAGTATCAGCAGGTCATACTGTGACCACACACACCATCCGAGACTTGATGGGTGGCTCGCAGGAACTGATGGAGTGCCCTAAGGCTCGTGATAGCTTTCCTCCTCTGAAACAGAACTTCCTGTGTATGCAGAAGACGTGGACTTGAAGACATGAGGGCCGTCCACTCATATACCCTCTTTGTGAAGTCCTAACAGGGACTAGCCACAAAGTTGGCAGGGACCATCCTGCTGGGTATAGGCCAGGCCTCCAATCTCTCTCCTGAAACAGTTGAGTACGGACTGTGCCTCACTGACGATGGAGCCCCTTTCTGTGCCTGAAGTACATATCCTTAATTTGTATTCCCAAATATCCAAGCACCCTTCACTCTCTGTGCCTCTGAGTATCTGATTGAAGCCATTCAAATCCACAGCCAGTGACGTTAAGCAACTAAGGTTCTGCCTCTCATTGGAGTAAGAGTTTATCCATTTAAAAAAATGCACTTCATAATGAGATGATAGTTAAACAGCTTTTCCTCTTTCCTGGTTCACCAGCCCATTACCACAGAGTGAAGTTGCATAACCAACATTCCACATGTCAAGTGGTTCAGCCACTCTTGCTAACAACCAGACCTCCAAGCCACAGAACAGAAGAGATTCTGTAATTCAAACTCCATGTGACTTAATTCTTCTTAACACTGTGACAATAACTTCCTTTATAATCACCCAATATTTATGGCTTCCAAGACATTCACACTCAGATGTTATCCCTTCAGAACCCCCCTACGCTCTGGGACGGGGGCATGCCTGTGTGATTCTGCCCATGTGACCCTGAAGCTGCAAGCCTGAGCCCAGGAATCTTCTTGCTGTATTCATTTCCTCAGATTCCCAGCCCATGGCTCTTGCAATCTGCACACAACGACCAATGAGGACACACCACAGCTTAGGTAAGCTACGAAATTGCCAAACACATTTTCACTTAATAAATTTAATAAATTTGTCTACCTTTCTAAGTACTCATTATCTCAAAAAGTTGGGGCAAATGAATGACACTTTTCAGAAGTTGGGTTAGATCCGAATTGTTTTCTAGTTGGCTTTATTATATAAGATTAAGATCATTTCCCCACCAAGTCTACATGCTTTCCATTTTGACAGTGAAGCAAATTGTTAGAAACAAATGAAGTCAATTCACAGTCGAGATAGCCTCGTGGCTAAGAACACTGGCTGTTCCTCCAAAGAACCCAGGTTTGATTCTCAGCACCCACATGACAGTTCCCAATCATCTGTAACTTTCCTTACAGATGATCTGATGCCCTCTTCTGGCCTCTATGAGCACCAGGCACACAAATAGACACATGGGCAATCACTAGACAAAACACCTAAAATAAAACCAATGTTTAAAAACAAAAAACAAGCAGCTGGAAATAGGAATTCCCTGGTTTCCATACAGAGTTTCTCCCTGCTGTGGTGATCAAAGGACCTGGAGGTCCAGGACAGTGACTTCTTACCCAGGCAGTCAGGTCTACGGCTAAGTGATAGCAGCAATGAAGGGTTGATCCCATCCACTAACTGGAGTATTTATAAAGCCATTAGTGTCAGTTTAATACCAATTGCTCTAGGGAACAGAAACGGTTCAAGACCCGGTCTTTACCTAACAGGTGCTTAGCATATAGAGCACAGAAATACATGGGGAGCAAACCGGAAAGATCACAGACTGTCCCCTGGGCTTGGCCATGCCCTGGAGGATGAACAGAGGAGATATCACAGTTTCTTCAGCAGGAGTAACGGCTTTTCTGTGAAAAGTGAGGGCAGAAGTAAGTTGTCACGGCAATGAATAGAAGCCCATGTTGTCATATGTTTCCACGGAGCTCATCTGCTACATCTGTCTTGAGTGCCATCCTGAGAACCATGGGATGCTGGGGCACGCTCCAAAAGTTCAGTTTAGTAAAAGGGCTGCTGCAGCTTCTAGAGAGAAAATGGTAAGGAAGACTTTGGGATGGATGGCCTATAATGTAGGAAGCAAATCCTGATGCTCAAATGAGAGAAAGGGAGGTGACTGGCCATAGCCTGGAAGTAGGAATGAGAACCCCGTCAACGACAAGAGCAAAGTCTAAGTGTGGTGGTGTACGAACATTCGTGGAGAAATGCCGAGCCCCCAGGATGGCAAACCATGGGCACGAGGAAAACACTTTCTGGAAATGAGTCTCAAGATTCTGAAACGTGTACTCAAATAGAGAAAATCTGATTACTTTAGAGAAGTCTAAGGACAGTCCCGCTCAGAGGAGCTCAGAGATGAGGTCATCTAGGGTTGTCCAAAGCTTGAGGTTAAAATTAAAAAAGAAAGAAAACTTACGCACACAGGGAGGGGAGGGGAGGAGACAAGAAGAGAGGGGAGGGGAGGGGAGGGAAAGGGAGAGGCAGAGACAAAGAGACACAGGCAGAACTAGAGACAGAGAACAAAGAACAGCAACAAGGCCTTCTTTCCAAGGGCTAACAGCGGAAGTGGCAGAAGACAGGCAGAATGAGGCAAGAGCCACCCTGGCCTGTGGAAAGACTGGCCATACCTGTGCTAACATTTATAATAACACAGACATAGACAACATGAGATAAGTCACAACAGCCAACAAGCAGGAACACTGAATGGTGTCCAGGAGTTTAAACTGTCCACCGCCATCCTATAAGCATGTCACATGTGAAGTCTGGAGCTAGTCACCTGCCTCTGCTAAGGACAGGAGAAGATAGACTCTGTATCTCTCCCCACTGAAGCTGTGCGTGACTCCCCATAGAGACTGTGTGTGACTCTCTCCCCATGGAGACTGGGTGTAACTCTATCCCCATGACTGTGTGTGACTCTCTCCATGGAGACTGTGTGTGACTCTCTCGATGGAGACTGTGTGTGACTCTCTCCATGGAGACTGTGTGTGACTGTATCCATGGAGACTATGTGTGACTCTCTCCATGGAGACTGTGTGTGACTCTCTCCCCAAGGAGACTGTGTGTGACTCTCCCCATGGAGACTGTGTGTGACTCTCCCCATGACTGTGTGTGACTCTCCATGGAGACTGTGTGTGACTCTCCCCATGACTGTGTGTGACTCTCTCCATGACTGTGTGTGACTCTCTCCATGACTGTGTGTGACTCTCTCCATGGAGACTGTGTGTGATTCTCCCCATGGAGACTGTGTGTGACTCTCTCCATGGAGACTGTGTGTGATTCTCTCGATGGAGACTGTGTGTGACTCTCCCCATGGAGACTGTGTGTGACTCTCTCCATGGAGACTGTGTGTGACTCTCTCCATGGAGACTGTGTGTGACTCTCCCCATGGAGACTGTGTGTGACTCTCTCGATGGAGACTGTGTGTGACTCTCCATGGAGACTGTGTGTGACTCTCCCCATGACTGTGTGTGACTCTCCATGGAGACTGTGTGTGACTCTCAACATGGAGACTGTGTGTGACTCTCAACATGGAGACCGTGTGTGACTCTCTCCATGACTGTGTGTGACTCTCTCCATAGAGACTGTGTGTGACTCTCTCCCCATGGAGACTGTGTGTGACTCTCTCCCCATGGAGACTGTGTGTGACTCTCCCCATGGAGACTGTGTGTGACTCTCCCCATGACTGTGTGTGACTCTCCATGGAGACTGTGTGTGACTCTCCCCATGGAGACTGTGTGTGACTCTCTCTCCATGGAGACTGTGTGTGACTCTCCCCATGTAGGCTGTGTGTGACTCTCTCTCCATGGAGACTGTGTGTGACTCTCTCTCCATGGAGACTGTGTGTGACTCTCCCCATGGAGACTGTGTGTGACTCTCCCCATGGAGACTGTGTGTGACTCTCTCCATGGAGACCGTGTGTGACTCTCTCCATGGAGACTATGTGTGACTCTCTCCATGGAGACTGTGTGTGACTCTCTCCATGGAGACTGTGTGTGATTCTCCCCATGGAGACTGTGTGTGACTCTCCACTTGGAGACTGTGTGTGATTCTCCCCATGGAGACTGTGTGTGACTCTCCCCTTGGAGACTGTGTGTGACTCTCTCCATGGAGACCGTGTGTGACTCTCCTCATGGAGACTGTGTGTGACTCTCCCCATGGAGACTGTGTGTGACTCTCCATGGAGACTGTGTGTGACTCTCCCCATGGAGACTGTGTGTGACTCTCCCCATGGAGACTGTGTGTGACTCTCCCCATGACTGTGTGTGACTCTCCATGGAGACTGTGTGTGACTCTCCCCATGGAGACTGTGTGTGACTCTCCCCATGGAGACTGTGTGTGACTCTCTCCCCATGGAGACTGTGTGTGACTCTCCCCATGGAGACTGTGTGTGACTCTCTCCCCATGGAGACTGTGTGTGACTCTCTCCATGGAGACTGTGTGTGACTCTCCCCATGGAGACTGTGTGTGACTCTCCCCATGACTGTGTGTGACTCTCCATGGAGACTGTGTGTGACTCTCCATGGAGACTGTGTGTGACTCTCCCCAAGGAGACTGTGTGTGACTCTCTCCATGGAGACCGTGTGTGACTCTCCCCTTGGAGACTGTGTGTGATTCTCCCCATGGAGACTGTGTGTGACTCTCCCCTTGGAGACTGTGTGTGACTCTCTCCATGGAGACTGTGTGTGACTCTCTCCATGGAGACTGTGTGTGACTCTCTCCATGGAGACTGTGTGTGACTCTCCATGGAGACTGTGTGTGACTCTCTCCCCATGACCGTGTGTGACTCTCTCCATGGAGACTGTGTGTGACTCTCAACATGGAGACTGTGTGTGACTCTCCCCATGACCGTGTGTGACTCTCCCCATGGAGACTGTGTGTGACTCTCCCCATGGAGACTGTGTGTGACTCTCCCCATGGAGACTGTGTGTGACTCTCCATGGAGACTGTGTGTGACTCTCTCCCCATGGAGACTGTGTGTGACTCTCCCCATGACTGTGTGTGCCTCTCTCCATGGAGACTGTGTGTGACTCTCTCCCCATGGAGACTGTGTATGACTCCTTAGTGCAGTACTTACAGGGCCAAGTGTTGTCCATGATAGTTTCAAGCAGGAGCAATTAATACAGGTGAGTGAGTGTGTGTGTGTGTGTGTGTGTGTGTGTGTGTCTGTGTTCATTCTTGCATGTCTTCTCAAGTAGCTTAACCTCCACACTCTGACCTGTGTGAACTGGGTGGACCCCATCAGTGGATAATTCTGGAGCCCTGTTGCTCCAACCCATTTATTTCTTCAAGAAACAAACCCTCCCCCTTTGCTCTTCCTCTGACTATCATCAATTTTCAGTTCTCAATGGAAGGAGAGGGCCAGGATTACACTTCAGTATCTGTTCAGGAAGTGTTCCTCTTTGCACTGATTACAGAGTCCACTGTAGCAGCCCCTCCTCTAAGGATGCCCTCTCAATGCAGAATTACTGAAGTCCACCCACACCGTGTCTCTCAGCCCCATCAACAGGCCCCAAACACTCCCATCTAGACGTGGCGAGGCGCTAGGGAATGAACTCCTTTCTTTATGTCTCTCTTACAGGCTGTGCCCTGCAACGGTAAGTAAGGTTCATAGACGTGGTCTTGGGGGTGGGCATTACCTCCCCTTCCTGCTTTAAGTACATACAGTGGAAATTTGTCTCTCTGGAGCTGCCAAGTCCTGCCCTGGAATAGAGCCTGGGAGAGTTGCACCAAGCAGGTGTGCCTCCATATATATGCAATGCCTGACAAAGACAATCCAATTAATTGCAAGGGAGTTGTTTTAAATGCCTCCCTTCATTTCCTGCCCAGATGTAAAGATCAATTACCAAGTCGTAGCAAGTCTCCCTGCTAGGTATCTGGCCACCACCCCTTTTCTGCCCTGGCAATCATCACCTCCAACAGGCACCACCCTAACAGATTCCTTCCTCCTGGATTTGCTTCTAGTCCTACGTGCCTTCAACTTGCTGATGCAATCAGTCCCACGTGACTATACAAAATCTGATTTAAAACATATTCCAGGGGTTGAGGGTACAGCTCATATAGACTGTTTGCCTGGTGCATATTTGGGCCTGGGTTCGAATCCTTACTACTGCAAACAAACAAACAAAAGTCAGAACAAATAAAATATGATTTTGTACAGAGTGAAATGAATTCTTGAATAGAAAAATGTGGCTTTTCACGATGCCCCCACTTTAATGTCATCCGGAGTGTCCTCCCTCCCTCTGTTCCCTCCCATGCATGTCCTCACTGACTTCTTGTAGTTCTCACAGAACCGCTGTGACTTCCAAAGCTGCCTTCCTTCCTCCTCTGCCCATGTGGAAAAGCCCCTGCTTATCTAGGAAATCTTGGCTAGAAGGTCCCAGACACTCCTATCTCACCAACTTCACCCAAAACTCCATAAAACTCTCATGTGACTGCCTTTTGTGCATACTCCATTAAATGATAAAATCTCAGGCTTTCGGCTTTTGTGAATGAATCCATGAATTAATGCACAGATAGAAGGTATGCTTGAAAGTGGATAGTTTGAAACACAGACATGTTAACAGTGGGGTATGGTGACTGACTGTCATAGTCACAGGGAAAGCCATTTACTCAGAAAGAATACAGCACCTTACAAATGAGAAGATCCAGGCTGAAATCCTAAGAAAAGGCAGGACGAACCTTCTGAGAAAGAGCAAAACAAAATAAAGGTATAGCGACCAGAGAGATGGCTCAGTGGTTAAGGACATTTGCTATAGAGAACCTGGGTTGGGTTCCCAGCACCTACATGGTGACTGACAACCATCCGTAACGTCAGTTCCAGAAGATCTGACACCCTCTTCTGGTCTCCTTAGACACTGTGTGTATGTGAAGCAGACATGCATGGAGCCAAACCACTCTTACACATGAAATAAAAATAAATGAGCCTTAAAAAGAAGAAAGGGTTTATCTAACTTGAGAACCTAAAATGGTTGAGAGATACTTGAGAAATTGCTCAACATCCTTAGCCATCAGGGAAATGCAAATCAAAACAACTGTGAGATATCACCTTCCAACTGTCAGAATGGCTAAAATCAAAATCACCAATGACAGTTTATGCTGGAGAGGATGTGGAGAAAGGGGAACACTCCTCCACTGCTGGTGGGAGTACAAACCTGTACAGCCACTTTGGAAATGGTGGTTCCTCAGTATGATGGCTCCTCAGGAAAATGAAATTCAGTCTACCTCAAGATCTAGCAATTCCACTCTTAAGCATTTATCCAAAAATGCACATTCATACAACAAGGACATCTGTTCAACTAAGTTCATACCAGCATTATATGTAACAGCCAGACATGAAAGCAACCTAGATGCCCCTCAACTAAAGAATGGATTGAGAAAATGTGGTGCATTTACACAATGGTGTACTATTCAGCAAAAACAAACAAAACAATGAAAACTTGAAATTCACAGGCAAATGGATGGAACTAGAAGAACCATCCTGAGTGAGGTAACCCAGTCACAGAAAGACAAACATGGTATGTAATCACCCATATTTGGAGAGGAGACCATGAGGGATCAGGAAGGAAGATTGAGTTGGGGGATTAATAGAGGAGAGCAAGAAAAGAGATGCCTTAATAGAGGGAGCCATTATAGGTTTAAAGAGAAATCTGACACTAGGGAAATGTCCAGAAATAAATAAGTATGACCTCAACTAAGAATATAAGCAATAGTGGAGAGGCTACCATAAATGCCCTTCCCCTATAATGAGATTGATGATTACCTTAAATGCCATCCTAGAGCCTTCACTGAGTAGCTGATGGAAGCAGAGATCCACAACTAAGCACTGAGCCCAACTCCTAGAATCCAGTTGTAGAGAGGAAGGAGTGATGAGCAAAGGGGTGAAGACCATGCTGGGGAAACCCACAGAAACCGCTGACTTGAGCAAATGGAAGCTCATGGACCCCAATTAGACAGCTGGTGAAACCAGCATATGACCGAACCAGGCCCCCTGAACTTGGATGTCAGTTAGGAGGCCTGAGTCTATGGGGCCTCTTGCAGTGGAACCAGAATTTATTCCTAGTGCACGAAAGGACTTTGGGAGCCCATTCCTCCATGGAGGAATACTCTCTCAGCCTAAATACATGGGGAAGGACCTAGGCCCTACCCCAAATGATGTGACAGAATTTGATGAATCCCTATGGAAGGCCTCACTCTCACCCTCCCAGGGAGTGGATAAGGAGTAGGACTGGAAGGGGGTGTGTGTGCCTGGGATGCATGGGAGGATAAGAGGGAGAGGGAACTGGGATTGATATGTAAAATAAGATTGTTTCTAATTTAAATAAAAAAATATCAAATGGGAAAAAAGAGAAGAAGAAAGGTATAACCAGCAGCATGAAATCCCAAAGCCTAATATTTCAGAAAAGATTCTGAAAGGAGGACATGGTCTGGCAAAGAAATGTAAAGTTCTTCAGAATCAGAATGAAACTGCTTGATCAACCCTAACAAAATGAGCACAGCCAGGAAGCCCTAAAGTGAGGACAACAAAATGAGCACAGCCAGGAAGCCTTAAATCATGAGTTCTTATCATATGATTATCAGAGGACTACCATGACAGGGACTTATAAAATCACGTATGAAGTTCTTCTCTCAGGGTATTTTCTCAGCAACTCTGTGGAGCCGTAGAATGAAGGCTCTCTTGTTAGTGGTAGCTGTGATTAAGGGTTATGGTCTCCAAATACCTGATGTAATCTTCCTCATCTGTGGTTTTAGAGCCCCCTCACTACAAAAATGTCCATCATTTACTTTGCCACACATATTCCCAGTGAAACTCTGTTAGTCCCAAATAAACACCACTTTTTTTTCTCTTTATATAATCTCTCTCTCCCTGATTGTCTTTTTCTTTGATTGACAAGTTTATTCTGAGCTAGTATACCACAGTGGAAGAGAAGAATTACAGCATTACTGTGAAAGGACATTTGGGTAACAACAACAAAACAACCATATGAAGTTATGGAAGTAGAATCTACACAATATACACACATACATACATGCAATTCTTTTCATTGAGATAAATTTTAGTAAAGTCCTACTGTAGTTGTTTTTTAGTAATAGATTGTGATAGCCTAGGGCATCCTTTCTACCCTGTCTAAAAACAGTTTTTTCCTGAAATTTTCCCCATATAGTTTGTTTTTGGTTCTGAGCCATTCTTTTAGCAATACTGTAGAAAATCTCCAGTTTAGATTTTCTAGGCACAGAGAGAACCAACTCAACCAGACAATAATAGGGCAAGAAGTGAGGCCTTGTCCAGAAAAGAGACTAGCTGTGTTTGAAAAGAATAGCTGGGTTTCTTACATTTAGACATGATGTTCTGTGATCTCACATTAGCAGCTGTCACTATCTCACCACAAATAAGAAGCCCACGGCAAACATGGCTGACTGACTGTGGCAGCCTCCTGGATGAGTCAACACAGGTCCAAGATATTTTGAGCCCCTACCAGCCGGGTTGAGTTGGCCAGTGCAAAATCTCCCCATTCTCAGTCTAATGCTCCCACATTTGTGTTTTCACAACTCCCTGCTCAGATGGGTGTGGTGTGGAGACAGCAGAATCATGGCTGTTGCAAAGAAGGCAATGAGCAGAAATAAAGTATGAGACTGCATCCCATAAGCCACCATAAAATCAGAATCTACTAGAGTGGAACATCCTAAATCCGGGGTGGTGTCTTGAATGTGAGACATTACTCCATAGGTTTATGTGTTTAGATACTTGGTTCCCAGCTAGTGATGCTGTTCTGGACAGTTGTGGGACCTTTAAGAAGTCTAGCAGGAGGAAGTGAGAAACTTGTAGGAAGGACAGGTACTAGGGGCTACATAGCCACGCCCTTTCTAGCTGAGATGTGAGTGTGTAGCCTCATGATCCTGTTGCCCATGACTATCCCCCCTCAAACCATGAGCGAAAAGAAATACTTTTGTCACTGGGTTGTTTTTGTCAGATGTTTGGTATTAAGCCATGAGAGGTGTAATTAACATGGGAGCCATCTCTAAGCTATCATTAACACAGGACTGACTTGATCTATCTGTTTTCATTTCTATGATGAACTGTGAATAAAAGTTTTCTTAAATACTGATGGCACAAATACATAGGAATGATGCTATTCTCAGAGATCTTGACTAGCCACGGACGACTCCGGGGTAGACTGCCTTTATCAAACTGACCTGTGAAATTTGGTTTGGCTACTGTGGTGGTTTTAGCCATGAGCTCAGGTTCTTGGACACTTGGTCTCAAGCTTGGTGTGCTGTCTGGGGAGGTAGAGCCTTGTTGGAAGATGTACACCAGTGGGAGAGGCTTTGAGAATTTGTAGCCCTGCCCCATTTACAGTTCATTCTTTGTTGCCTATGTTTGGATAAAGATGTAACCAGCGAGCTTGCTCCAGCTGCCTGCTGCACCCCCCCCCCCCCCCCATGTCATTATGGACTCTCACTCTGGAACAATAAGTCAAAATAAACTTTTTCTTCTGTAAGTAACTTTTGGTCATTGTGTTTTATCACAGCAAGGAAAGGTAACTAATAGCTACATCTTCCTTTTTAAGGAAAATAAACCTGGAAGAAACATTTCTGTCTTAATTTCATTTCTGTTGCTGTGACAGCTACCCAGACAAAATGTAGCACCGAGGATGAATGGGTTTATTCAGCTAACAACCTCAAACTTCAATCCATCATTTCAGGGAAGTCAAGGCAGAGACTCAAGCAGTTAGTCACATCATATCCAGAGGCAAGAGCAAAGGGAGATTAATGCTTGCTCTCATCTATCTTTCCCCTTTCTTAACTGTTCAGAACCCCCCTACCTAGGGAATGGTACCACCCACAGTGGACTGTATCTTCCTACATCAATTAACCATCTAGACTGTTCTTTACAGACATGCTCAGAGACTAACATGATCTAGATGGTTGCTTATTAAGACTCTATGCCCAGTTTACTCCAGATTGTGTCAAGCTGGCAGCTAAAACCAGTCAACAAACTGTTCATTTCCTGTTGTTATTTTAAACCCTCAGTTCATTTCCCACTGTTTACCTATAATGGGATAGAGTGCAAACTCGTTTGTGTGTAGTTTAATTGATGAAGGGTCTTCTTCATGTCCCTTACCCTGCCTCTGTCTACTACCTCATCACATCAAGTCTCCCTTTGGGTACGGAGGCATGAGCTTTCTATGGCTTCCATAAGAGATTATCACAGTGTTAGTGACTTTAGACAACACTCATCATCATATTGGTCTGTGGTTTGGAAATTCAGTGCATGCTCTAGTTTTCCTTCTGTTGCAAAATATTCTGACTGAAAGTGCCATGGGGAGGAAAAGGTTTATTTGGCTCTGACTTCCAGGTCATAGTCTGTCATTGAACAGGGCAGAAACTCAATCTGAAGCTTGAAGCAGAAACCATGGGGGACTGTGCTTGCTGGATTGATCGACGGCTTATTCTCTGACTTGTGCTCAGTTAGCTTTTTATACAGCTCAGGCCCTCCTTGCTGAGGAATAGTGCCTCCCACAGTGGACTTGGCCCTCCTATCAATTAGTAATCATGAAAATGTCCAAACTAACGAGACCAAAGTTTATCCTTTCTATACAGTTAGAACTGGTATTTGGAGCAGAAGCTGTGAAGCTTCCCATTACATTTTACTCTTTGAGTACAGAATATGTCTTATGGACTAATGGTTAAGTTGGATGTTTGATTTTTTTTATTTCCAAAGTTTTCTTAATAACAAAATACATATTTTTTTTAAAGGACAATGCTCCACAGACATTCCCACAAGCCAATCAGACCTGGGCAATTCTTAGGTGGTGTAAGGTGGTAATAAAAACTAACCAGCCCACCTTAATGGGCTACATCCAGGGCTCTGGTAAAGGAAGAACCTGTATCCTTGCTTCCTCCACAGCTGCCCACATTGTGAGACCCTTTCATCTTCAAAGCCAGCAGTGGCCAGTGGAGTCTTTCCCAAAACAGCAGGAGATTCTTCCTCAGCCTCTAAGAGCCCTGTGACAACACAGGGCCCAGGTGGACAATGCAGAATTATCTCCCCATCTCAAGGCTCTTTCTTCAATACCCTGAGAGTCTTGCCTCCTCTTCCAGACCAAAGAGGTCAGTTTTCTCTGCCTCCTCAGGCCCACACACATACACGGACTGCAACACCCATTTTGTACTCTAATTGATTTGTCTTCAGGCACACCACTCCAACTAGACAGTGAGTCATAATGTCTTACGCATCCTGGCAGCTTCAGAAGCCTAACCATAAAAGTTTGAGGGGAAGAAAATTTAATGTGATATTTTAATGCATGAAGAGACCTCAGGTGGGGAGGCAGGGGCAAGACCAATAATACATTTACAGAGTCTCTGTTTGGAGCATGACTGTTGAATGACTGACAGCCTTTAAATTAGTTATGATCACATAACCAACCCCTATTCTTTTAACCATTCCAGGGAGGTACCACAGCAAATTCAAAACTAACCATTTGCACCTTAATGCAGATGCTGATTTTAACTGTAATGTGACTGGCCATGAAACTGTCAAAATTGTAAGTCTTCTCCTGGGTTTGGCTAGAACAAGCAACTTTTACCCCAAGTGCTAGGATAGATTCTAGGTTAGGCAAGTGCTACTATCCACATGTTTTCTGAATTCATACAAACACACTTGGCCGGACAAAGCTAACTGGATTGGTTAGAGATTGAAAGCAATTTGGTCACAATAGCAGTCACCTGGCATTTTAAATGTTTGGAACTTCTTTTAAAAAACTATTGAAAGTACAAATTAGGCAATAGCTGTATTGCTTAACAGCCCTAAACATTTTAATTGTAAGCCAAGGGGGTGATGGTTGAATAAATTAAAGTCACAAGAACGTGGGGAGATCTATTTTTAAAGTAAGTGGTCTGTTGTTCATATCTAGTGCCACTAGCAAAATACTCAGGCACAGAAATACAAGCACAGAAACACTCCTAAAAGCTATGTGCTCTGAAACTTAGTGGCAAGGACCCAACACTGAGACAGAAAGGAGAGATTATCACCTGCTTTGTCACTTGAAAACAAAGTCCCCTTAGTTGTTTTTCTTCACTAGTAATAATGAAACACTCTCTAACCCAACTCCTTTAGTTTTGTTAGTGTAAACCTGTGTGAACAGAATTTTGTGAAGTTCAGGGCACTAGGTGAATGAGCCTTTGGGTATTTCATTGTAATTCCTGGCACTGAGAATACTTGGTAATTTTAGAGCCAGATGGAGTCTTATAAGGAAAACAGAGGCTCAGCCTCCTCCTTCCGCCCAGAAGAGCAAGGCTAAGGAGAGATTCTACCTATTTCTATGTAAACAGCACAAGGTGTAGCTTTATGGAGTAAGCATGGCAGATTTTAAAGGCGATGCATTGTACAGAACCAGGAAGTGCAACCATTCATGTACTGGGTTCCTGAAGCTTGTAAATATTTTAATAGATGTATATGGGTCGCTGTAGGGGAAACAGTACAGTTGCAGTGGGACTGCAGATTGCATTTTGCGTATTAGCCCAATGTCTGCAAGCTACCTTGCTCTAACTTAGTCTCTCCTGAAACTCATTCTTTTTTTTCTGTCTTGCATATTTCATCCTGAACATTTTACGATGTTGTGTATAGTAGCAGCTAAAAAAAAGTGTTTCATCTAGAAAAAAAAGTGAGAAAACTTAAAAACCACTGCGTTCCTGCAGTGCTGTTTCCAAGTTTTTAATATAAAGTCAGAGGGAAATAGCGATTGCTGCAATAACCAAACTTTGAACAAGTGTCGTTCAAAACAATCACAACTGAACCATAATATTTCTACAGTGTGAGCAGCTAAAAGAAACTGCGAACATTTTCTATTCTTTTTTTCTAGTTTGCTTTATAAACCTTGGAATTTGCAATCCCGGACCACTTTAGAGAAGGAGACAAGGTTTAAAATGAATAATAGACTCTACATTTACTCTTTTAGTCAAAGAAGCACGTTTCTCCATTTCAGGCCACGAGGCAATTCCGTGTCAACTTGCTATGGTGTCAAATGCGACAAACTCCAAGAGCTCCAGTGACAAGGAGGAGGCGGCTCTAAGCACCCGCTGCTTCCCATACTCCTGCAGCATCAGGGCGCTGCGCCCTCAAGGCTCCCCGCGCCGCCTTCCGGGCAAAGGCGAATACACCCCCTTCCCTGCCTGGGGAAACTGAGGCACCGTGACACGAACGATCCACAGCCCGGCGAGGGACCCCGCCTGTGTGTTGCGTCCTCCTCCTCCCGGGAGATCCGAGAGGCTCTGGGTCAGTGCGCGCTGTAGACAGCTCGCTCCTGGCCCTCTGGAAGGTTGTGGCACCAGCCTGGAACTAGGCAGTCCCCAACCCACCAGTCCCCGCCCTGCACGTATTTCCAGCATCCTGCCACCAGCCAGGAGCTGGGACCGCAGGGTACCTCCAGGCGTGTACCCTCGGCCAGCCCAGGCGTCTGAAAGTTGCGCAGCTCTGGTGGCCGCTGACCACCAACCCGACGCAGGGCTCCCTCCTACCGTACCCAGGCTCGCCCGCCCGGTGCCCTCACTGACCTGACACCGCTGCGCCACTCCGGTGGTCGCCGTGCTCCGCTCGCCATGGCCACCGGGATAGGACTGCAGCAACCAGCGCGTACCAACCTCCTCCGCCCGCGCTTCTTCTGGATGCGGGCTGCGAGCCCTGCCGCCGGGATCCGGAGCTTTCCACCTACGGGCGCCGGAGCCGGCAAGCGCCGAGCATGCCCAGTGCGGCTCCCGGCGGTGCCGAGCCACCGGTACGCGCTGCACAACCGGGTTTTCGCGGCAGCCGAGGGCGGAGGCGGGTCGCTGCGGGCGGTGGGCTCCACCCACCCGGGGCGGTCCCCGCAGTCCGCGGGGGAGCGCCAAGCTCAGCCAGCTCCGCCTCTGGGCGGGACCCGGCGGCCACCGGGAGGTGCTCGGTGCGAGCCGAGGTGACTTAACCGAGCCCTTCCACCAGACGTCGTCGTGCTGGGCCAACGTGACTGGTAATTGTCGGGGGCAGGGCGCTGCAGGCGCAGCCACGGCCACTTTCTTGAGCTTCGAGTCGCAGTGGCTTCCAAGGACACGCAGGGACAGGAGTCTTCGAGCGCCAACCTGGAGGCCAGCGGCAATCAGCCCACCCACCAATTAACCTACCTAGTCACGCCACCTCCCAAGCCTTCCCGGAGGCTGCTCTGTGTCACCTAAAGCACAGAGGACGCCTCGAAGCGACAGGGATAAGATACAGCAGGGTGTTTGAGGATGGCTCCTGAGTAGTGGGGTCCAGGGTGGGGGAGGGATTTATAAAACTGCCCCTTAACATTTGCAGTTTTGACGTTCTTTCTAACGCGGAGTTAAGTTGTTTCCTGGTGGGAAAAAATAGTCTAAAAATATTTCTCTAACACCTACATAAGTTTTCTATGCACAATACTGCAGTATTAGTGGATCTCCCTCCCCTACAACCCCATTTCTTTAGAGAGAGCTTGTCAGTTTCTGGGGCAGTGACCAGGCTCCTCCTCCCGGGTTCTTCTTTGCTGTCCCCCTCGGGCCACGCCCCACACCGTTTTTTTTTTTCAACTCCAGTCGTCTACCCCCCCCCCCAACGTTGGTCATAGGCTGCTAAGAAAATACGGAGAGGTGGATTGCACAAATTAACACTCCTAAGTGGCTCCAGCTGTCAGACCCGGTGTGTCTCACCATGAGTCAGGGACAGCTGTCAAAAAGACCAGAGGCTGTTTAAGCGATCGCAGACCACTTCCTTCCCTGTGACTGGCAAACCCAGTGGCAAAGTGTTGCCTGTGACTCTCAAGCTCTGGGCTCGGACCTGCAGAAGTGGCTCCGGACCCGACTGAGCATGCTCCTGACGGTGCCAGCCTGGCACACGTGGCTGCCTCTGGCATCTGGCTGCCCAAGGTTGAGGAGCATCACGACATCAGGGCTCAGGAGACCAGAGAGAGATGGGCTTGCAGAGAGCGATAGCGTGGACGCGTGGTCAGAACGCAGGCGCTGGGGGTCTTGTGGGCCGATGGGTGCATGAGCTCTGGTTTCTAAGCTCGTGAAAACCCAGCCCTTCCCTAAAAGCCTGAAAATAGAAATCATACTTCAATATTAGTTTCCATAGCGTCTTGAATAACAGCATACCTTAGCTCGAAGAACCTTAGTTCAAAGAAGCGTTTGCCTCTTTTAAAAAACCAAAAACAAATCTTTTCGAGTTATTCAGTGAGCATACCCTGTGATCAGTGTTGAGAACTACAGGGGATCTGTCTCTCTTTGTTCAGATAAGTCGTAGTAGATTCTTGTAAAGTATTTTTGCACTCGCTTTGGCTCTACTCCTTTTAATGTCGCAGCACCTGCAGGATAGTCCCATTCTGTCTTGGAAATACTTGCTGCAGTGTGTGTGTGCGTGGGGGGGCTGCTTTAAATACTCAAATACTCAGCGACAGAAAGCTCAAGTGGGAAGAGATTACGGGGCAGGTGTACAGATTTGAGAGGAATAGACTCAAGGAGAAGGAGGGAGAGGGAGCAAGAGGGAGAAAAGGGAGGGGTGGTGGGAGAGGGGGGAGGGAGACGGAGGGGAAGAGAGGGAGAGAGGCGGGAAACTGCCTCTCCTGGAGTTTAAAAAGATAGTGGCATCCTTGTAGGCCTCTGGACATCTCGCAGGTACCAGATCTCTCTTCAAACCTATAATGGCTCCTTCTATTATGGTATCTCTCATCCTGCTCTCCTCTATTCTTCCCCCTACTCAACTTACCTGCTCCCCAGTGTCTTCCTCTCTCCTCCTCTTCACCCCCTCTCTTTCTCCCAGCTTCCTAACCCCCCCTCTCTGCCCCCCCTCACAAGAAGATTCTGTCCTGTTCCCTTTCTCTGGGTTACCATGCTTATGATGCTGTCTCTGCCTGGACACATGCGGGAGGAGGGTGGGGGGGAGGGCCTAGGCCCTGCCCCAGATCATATGACAGACTTGTGAGATTTCCCCCAAGAAGGGACTCACCCTCCTTGGAGAGTGGAGTGGGCATTGGGGGAGGGGTTGAGGGAGGGTTGAAGGGGGTGGGAGAGGAGGGGAGGGAGAGGGAGAGGGAGCTAGGATTGACATGTGGAGCAAACTTGTTTCTAAATTAAAATAAATAAATAAATAAAAAGATGAGAGGCGGGCCAGGTTTGCTGAGATCCTAGGAAACAGCGTGAGTGACAGTGGTCCTTCTTGCCAGGCTTCGGTGTGGTTGCAGGGCACCATGTCATGTGGGATTCTCCCTCCCGGAAGAGGAAGAATGCTTATGTGCTTGGCCTTTGAATCCTAACTTCCTGGGGCCTTTTTAACTCACTTCCTGGCTTTCTAGAATCTGACCTTGTTCAGGTCTACAGCACTGCCGGAATCTTGCTCCATCGACGCCAGTATCTCGAGGGGGATAGTGAAGCCTGGAAAAGGGTGTGCAAGATTTCTCTTCAGCAGCCGCCTTGGAACTTATGTTTGAAGCTATCCCTGCCTCGGTGTAACTGGTGTGACATGTGCTTAGTTCTCTGGTCACGGTGAGCGTTCCTCCTCCACATCCTGATTCTTCATTTTCTCCTCTTTCCATCAATCTACCATAGGTGTTCTCTGGCCTCTCTCTTCTCTCCTGCTGCCCTGTGATCTCCCTTCCTTCTGATGATGGTCAGTGCCAACCTGGGCTAGTTGGCCATACCCAATTTGCTAGATCTTTTCAGGTACCTCAAACTCCTGTTTTTTGTTTTTGTTTTGGTTTTGTTTTTTGTTTTTGTCTGTATATGTCAATACTTTATATCATCTTTGTCCCTAACTGTATTGTTTCTCTCTATCTCCCTAAGTTCAGACCTTTATGTGTAATCTGTCAAACTTGTATGCCTCAGGAAACAAACCCAGCGTGTCCTGAACAGAATTCATGAACTGTGATTTCTCTTTTGCAATTCTTCTAGTATTTTTTAGCAAGGGTATTGGTAATTCTGCTCAGTCAGATCACAAATCTAGAAATTTCTAGATCTAGTCACCTGGCTTTCTTCTGTCAGCCCACTGGTCCCAGGTACTGTCTGCCTGCCTGCAGACATCTCCGAATAGCTCGTATCCCGGTGTCAGCATCTACACCACCCTCTTCAGTCTTCTCCTCATCACTAGTCATCCTTAACCATAGCGCAAGGATCTCTCTGTGTCCTCCAGTGCATCTTCTGTACCTCTTTAGAGGTGAGTTTTCAGCCCGTGGTCCCTAGTATCCAGTACCACAATCCAGATCACCTGATGGGCAAACTGACACTTTCACATGCTTGTGACTTCCTTCATTCTGCCACCCAGTCTACCTGTCAGTTATAAGCATTCAAGTGTGGCTTCAGACAAGCACACTCTGGCCTCTTGGATACGTCATTTATGCCTTGTATCCATTTTGATGCCCATCTTGGGTAGGGTTTCTGTTGCTGTTCTTATAAAGGAAAGCATTTCATTGGAGCTGGCTTACAGGTCCATAGGTTTAGTGCTTTGTCCATTATTGTCACGGCAGGAAGCCTGGCAGCATGCAGGCAGACATGGTGCTGGAGAAGTAGCTGAGACGTCTACGTTTGGATCTGAAGGCAGCAGGAAGAAAGTATGAGTCACTTGACCTGGCTTCTGAGAACTCAAAGCCCAACCCCAGAGACACTTCCTCCAATTATGGCTACTCCAACAAGGCCATACCTCTTGATAGTGCCACTCCCTAGGAGCCTAAGGGGGCCATTTTCCTTCAAACCACCACAGCACCTGACTTAAACTTTTTAATTTTCTTCACTGCAATGTAGGGAATTTGATAGCAAGGGCTGCATCTCAACCATCTTGGTTTCCACTATCAACAGAAGTTTATCTGATAGAAGAAAGATAGACACGTATCAATATAAAACCGACCATTTATTCCTTAAAACGTTATTTGTTGTGGGAACTCATTCAGCCAATAGTCTTTGAGGTATTCGCCCCTTCTGGGTGGTGTCTCAGGTGCCATGTGTGCCCTGGGAGCAAACTGACTTTCTTAGGAGGTGGTTGGCAGCTTCCAGTGCCTGAGGGCAGAAGACCCTGGGTGGCTCTTTGCCTTCATTTGTGTGAGTGCTCCCCAAAGGAATACTTGTTATTCTTTTATTTGGACATTCTTGCATCTCCGTAATCCACCTTCAATTCTTCTTGAGGTGCTTACACAGATTGCTAGTAGCACGATGCCAGAACAAAGTCACACCCAATGCAATCGGAGGTCTCAGGTTCGACCTCCTTACACCCAGAGCAATTTCTTCACCTTCAGAAATCTGGAGTGTTCGGAGAGCCATCTGGTGTGCTTGTTTCACTGGCACGAAATAGCACGGCATTACTGTTTAATCCACAAACCCCATTGTTTTCCATTGCCCTGCTTTCTTCTGGCAGTGTAGTTATAGCCTTCTAATTGCCTGAAGGTCATTAAAGCATGGTGCCCCAGATAGGCAAACGGACCTTGTGGGAATTAATATAATTTTAATACCTCCCTCAATTCTCATTGTCCACTGATACCTAGAACTAAACCCTGCGGTGGGGCCAGTCACCTGCTTCTGAGTCACCTGGGGATGATGACTGTAACGGTTCATTTTTGTCACTTGATACAGACTGGAGTTACCTGGGCAGAAGGATTGACCCTCAGCTGAAGAGCTGCCACCATCAGATTGGCCTGTAGGTATGTCGTGAGACATTTTCTTGATGTCGGAGGGCCTATCCCATTATAGGCAGTGCTACTTCCTCCAAAGGTGTAAGAAATCAAGCTGGTTGAACCATGGAAAGGAAGCCAGGAAATGCTGTTCCTCTGTGGTCTCTGCTTCAGGAGCTGTCTTCATATTTCTGCCCTGAGTTCCTCTTGCCTCCAGTTTCCTCAATGATATACAGTAGCCTGTAGGCCAAATCAACCCTTCCCTCCCCTTGAATCGACCTGCATATTGCAGGACACTCCCCTCTGGACCCTGATTAGGCATAGGCCACACCCAAAGCCCAGTTTCCAATCACAAACAAAATTGTTCAAAAGTGAAGCAGGCAGTCTCTGCCCTTGACTGGAGTGAAGTAGGTAGCCCAAAGCCAGAGACTATGTTAGAGCCCAGAAAAGTGGTAAAGGCTGACACCTTTTTGTTTGTGGATGGATAGGCCTCAGCTCAGCCAGAGAATGTATCAACAAAGACCAAAAGGTGTTTAAAGCGTTTTTTTTTTTGTTGTTGTTTTACAGTGGGCATAGTAAAGTCAACCTGCCACTCACAGCCAGGAAGCAATCCCCAGGTCTGGTGAGTGGAGGTGGTGTTAGCTTGCTGACATTCATGGTAGGTTTGGGTTCAGTTCTGTAGAAAATTCTTATCTGCTGGAATGTGAATCGGGTGGATTTGGAGAAAGGATAAAATGGATTTAGCGTTAGTGTGAAACATTTGATGTAAGTAGCAAGTCATGTCCCATGTTGAAGGCGAGTTAGGTATGTTGTCATCTGGGTTATGTAGTAGGTAGCCTGCAGGGAAGAGGGGTAAGTTGTAAGAGATGAAAGGGAAGCTTGGCATGCTGCCATGTTGGTTCTACTGACAGTGGAGGGGTCAGTGTGATGTGCCTTGCAATGATCCAAGCCAATCTGTGAGTAAAAGAGAGGTCTTGAGGAGGTTCTCTCTCTCTCTCTCTCTCTCTCTCTCTCTCTCTCTCTCTCTCTCTCTCTCTGTGTGTGTGTGTGTGTGTGTGTGTGTGTGTGTGTGTGTGCGTGTGTGTGTGTATGTGTGTTGTAAAGATCTTGAATACTGTTAGGATCAAGGAAGTCGTCAGTGGCCATTTTGACTGGTCATCTGTGGCTTGAGTACTGAAGTGGATGAGCTTACGTTTGAGGTCTGGAGTTAGTTGTCGCTTTTGAGACTTTGAAGAAGACATCCCAAAGGCAAATCAAAAATGGTGTTGTGGGCCAGGATCAAGAGCCAAGGGCATCC
The DNA here is from genome assembly GCF_017639785.1 of Mesocricetus auratus. Lineage (NCBI taxonomy): Eukaryota > Metazoa > Chordata > Mammalia > Rodentia > Cricetidae > Mesocricetus > Mesocricetus auratus. The sequence continues at coordinate 12,693,852 of NW_024429185.1, forward strand.
CTGAGAGTCCTGAGTGTCCGATAGAGAGGCCACTGGGAGGGAGGAGTGGCCACCCAAACTCTGTCACCAGGAGGAGGACACAATGATCCAAGGGGAAATCTGGGACCTGTTGACAGGATTTTTGGATGGTTAGGAATGGACATCAAATTCCAACAGAGTGGACACCAAAATGAAAGAAAACCTGCCAACCAAGCCAAACAGAATGTGCCAATTGGACATCCAAGGGAGTCCATTGTAACCAATGAAGGCATGGTGGGGTACAGTCTCCCCAGTCACACAGCACAGAGCAGGGATGCTGGACACTCAGCAGCTGTCACCCGTTACCTGGGGACTACTTAGGATATCGAGGGTGGGGGACTTACTGATCAGACACTGATGAGGAGATCAGGTGTCAGAAGGACTGGAAAGTTTGGAGAAAGGGTTGGGGATGGTGGAGGTTACTGGTCAACTGGAACTCCTGAACCAAAGTGAAGAAACCTGCCTACTACAGGGTGCTCCCCTGTGGACCTCAGAGTAGGCAGAGATCACACCCAAACACCAATTTCCAAACACAAAGAGATCCTTTATGTTTGGAAAGAGACAAGGTGACTGGAACTGACTAGGGCAGAAACAGCAACAAATAGCTTTGCAAGCATAATGTTAAGAAGGGAAGAGGAGAGGTTCATGTGAGAATGAGCTAGGACATATTGGTCAGTCTTGATTTGGTACTTTAAGTAGGTTAGCCAAAATAATGAATTTTGATTGTTGGGCTTTGTTGTATTGAGAGTTGGACCTTGGTGATCAGTTGGTCTCAGGAATGAGTCAGGCATAACCAGGTGGCCAAACAAGGGGATAGACCTTGGCGGGGTAGATATTTAGGGATGTAATCTAATGGTTTAGCAAGAGAGAAGGGTAAAGGGCAAAAACCTTTGGGCGCCATCTTTGCTAAGCTCAGATGTGATAGAGCCCGTCACCTCTAAGTTAATATTGCAACAGAGAAGCAAACTGGAACAGTGACCCTCGTGGAGAACGTGTTCACAGAGGAAGTGACTAACAATCCCTCTAGGAGATTCTGCACACTGTATTTGAGAATGTTAAGTTACAAACCAGGGACAAATGGCTGAGGTGTCTTTTTAACATATCTAAGCTGAACCTGGCTACAAGGGTCTCCCAACATCCCTCGTGCCTACCTGTTACAGGGTATGGCTGGCATGCCCCACTCTCTACCCTGAACTTTCCAGCCCAAGGGCTGGGGTGCCCTTCCCCAGGAGTTTCTTCCCTATATAATCCAGGCATTTTGGTTACTTGTCCCTTTTTGGACCTTTGGTCTCCTGGCTGCTGTGCCTGGTTCCTCTCTCCCCTCTCTCCTCTCTCCCTTCCCCTCCCTGTCCCACATGGCCCAGCTCGGCCTGGTCCGGTCCACCCTGGACTCTCCTAGATATCCCTGCCTCTGACTATGCTCTACCATAAACCTTCTCCTCCACCATATCTAGGAGCAGTCATGTCCTTTCCTCTTCATTTCTTTTTCTCTTTTTATTCAGAGAAACAGTTCTCACCCATGTGGATAAAAGGAAAAAAAATTAGCAGATGTGAATTTTCTTGCCTTGCAGTACAGTAAATAAACTTGTCTTCCTTAAACATAAAGATGTAAAAAGCAAAACAGGAAAAAGCAAAACAAGATAAAAGAAAATGAAACGCTATTAGTACAAAACTTTAAGTGGCTTCTACTGGTTTTCTTTAGTAGGTTCATATGTATAAGAAGATTGTCGTCAGTTAATTCTTAAAAGTGTTACGCACGTTTGTATTCATCCAGCCTCCACTATATCAGAGAGTCTGGGGAATAGAGAAGAGCAACCTACAGGAGGAGCCAGCTCGTTTTTGCCCTAGCAGGGATTTTGCGTGGTGACTGAAGAAGGGCAGATGCTATTCTCCAACACCACCTTCCTTAGATTCTGCCGCCTTCATTGGAGAGTGACTAGGGCAGGAGATGTTTTGAATTTATACTCTCTGTAGGAGAGAAGAATAAGAAGCTAAAATTGCACGTTAGGTTTTTCTTTGTTCCTGTGAGTTTGAAACAGCACACTTGGGACAGTGGGGTATGTGGGGAGGGAGTGGAAGGAAACAAAGGCTTCCCTCAGCACTCCCGGTAGCTGAGGCTAGCCAAGCCACTGGAAAAGTCTGTGTGAGTATTCAGAAAGTATTCTCTCCCTCTTATGGAATGAGCCTGTGCACCCAGGTTGGTCCCTTGGAGGCGTTTGAGCATGTGTGTGGTCTAACCAGTTATCCAGCTGGAAAAATCCAGATTTCAAATGGCATGTCTGGAACTCATAGGAGGCAGAGGGCCCAGCAGAAGCCACACCCATCTGGGCCTCCTTCCACAATATACCAAAGTCTTTGCCTCCTGGAAAGTTTGTCAGCCTGTGACACCAATGGCCAGGACAACTGATCACTCTCATGTGTCTTACCATGGCTTCGTTCACTTGGGGTAAAATTATTTGCAGACGAAAGGGCAGGTTTTCTGAAAGCTATTTGGGTGTTTGCAAGGGATGTTTAGAAGCCATGAGGGAGATGACTGAGCTATTCATGGGAAAGATTTTGACTTTGTAGGTGTTTCATGCTTGAATTCTGGAAAAGTCTTGTCCTGTCTATAGCTGGGAGTTTTGTCTTTCTGGTTTGTAATTTCTTCTGGAAGGAGGGAAAGGCAAACATCCCTACACCGGGAAATGGAAACTGAAGTCATGTTACCCACATAATCAAACAAAAAGATCCAAACAAGACAGTGCATTGTACAGGAGTGTGGGCCACTAGGCAAATTCTTTGTTGTCAGACTTGACAGGAGACCACATCATTCATTTCAGAATACTGCTCAGGGGGGCATTCGTGCCCAGAGGTCTGGCCTCTTTATGGAGTCCTCTGCAAGAGAAACTATGACTTTGTGCCTGCATAAGAAGAAATCCCAAGGGAAACTTGGCAGTTCACACCATTCTTTTCTTTTGGGGGGATTTTCATTGTTCTAAGTTGTCTGTTAAAAGTCAGAGGAAAGGGAAGAGAGTTTTATATTTTGTCTTTTGAATAGACATGCTATCAAATTCTTGGTGTGGACACAGACCTCCCATAAGGTGGAGGCTAAGAAGCCTGAAGCTACAACAGGAGATAAGAAGCAGAGGGAATCCCAGGGACTTGCAGAGGTAAGGGGGGGGGAGTGTGCAAAGAGCTGGAGAGATCTAGCCTGCATTTGGTGGCATGTGAAGAACACATATCTGGCTTCCTTTCCAGGGACCTAGTCTCCTGCTAGATGAGATATGGATAGAGCCAGAAGTCAGCTGGCCAACACCTAGTTCCCACCTTAGGGCCTCCATAGGGGAGCTCCAAGGCCCAGAGCATCGTTAGTTGTCAGAATGGGAAAGAAGATATGACATCTAAATTTACTTCGGATAATGTCTCTATTCTAACTTGACCCAATGTTGGGAATAAAGTGTCTCAACAAATAGAGTTTTATGTTTCTTTGCACAGCAAAGGGCAGAGTCCAAATGTGGTAACCTTCAGGGTGGACCCAATTTCTCTCTTACATGTAGTTACAGGACTGTTTGGACTCCTTGGTTCTCTGTCAAAGACATGTCTGCTTATGAATAGCAGATTTTTTTTTAAACCTGGGGATCATGGGGGGGATTGTGTTATAACTGCAATTATTGGGCTGAGGCCTACAGGTGATTTTTCAGACATATATAAAGTGCAGTTTCTCTGTAGTCCTCTTTTTGATTTAATCTCACACAGTTGCTGGCACAATGTTGATTCTAGTAAATTACATTGAATTGGAAATCTGTTTGGGCGTGTTGACTGACGTTCCCAGGGAAAAGCTGTGCCTGTATTAACCATTCTGCAAGTCTGGTTGGCTGAGTGGAAGACCAGTGATTGTGGGGATTAGAAAACGTTACAAATATAGAGGTAAATTATCTTGAGTTATCTTAGTCTTCAGTCTTTTATTACCTACATCTCCGTAAGATGTAACACCGTTATGACTGTTAGGCAGATCCTTTTGGAATGTATGAAGAAACATGAACCCAAAACTAACAAAGCTATCAGATAACATCTGAAGACTGCAGCAAAGGCTTCCCTCCTTTGCTATAACATGCCTGTGTATGATGTTTCCACCAATGTATTTGAAAGTGTCCTGACTTATGACTCGTTTTGCTGTTACCATAAAAGCTTTACTGTTACAATGTTAGAACATAGTATTTCGGGTAAACCTAAATCTGAGTTCTTGAGTCATGGTCACTTTTATTTGGTCCCAGAATAGTCTATCTCTTATTCCTGTTGAGATGAAAGCTGTGTTTAGTGTTGTTAAGTCACATGTTGAGGGATCATATAGGCAGAGAACCTCTGCTCACTTGGTGGGTCTGAGATGCATTCAGACTTTAGTCTCACCACCTCTGAGATACTGGTTCTGTTTTTCTCTTAGTTGGCAACATTTCAAGTCTGTGGTCCACATGTTTCTCCTTGGCCTGGAACAGTAGCTAAACACTAGGGTGTTCATGAGTCAGGGGGGAGGGTTGGAGTGGGGGGGTGGGGAAGTAGGGGTGGTGGTGGTATGAGTGTATAAACTGATATGTGAATAATAGCTAACCCAGCCAAGGAGTGTTTAGCGGGTTTTTTTTCCAGTGCCATATCCATAGGCTTCTTATTGGAACTGTTATTTTAGTGTTGCTTTTACAGTGCCAGGAATTGAACTCAGGACCTGACGCATGCTAGGCAAGTGCTCTACCACTGACTTATGCATCGCCAGCCTCTGCTAGTAATTTTAATGAGCCTTCCTAATTGATTTAATTTTAAAGGCATTTAAAAATTAAGCACTGCCAAAACTCAAAGAACGTCATGACTGTATTTAATAAATGAAAAATGGGGCAATTTTCTTAAACTGCGTAGAAATTACAGCTTACCTCTCACATGTATAGAATGTTGGGTAAGAGATTCCACTAAGAATTGCCAATGAGCAATGACATGGGTTGGCCCTGTCAAGTAGAAAACAGGACCAGGGAGGGACTCTGCAGGTCTCTCTCAAAGTGACTGATTGCAGTGATTTATAATGCCACGTGTACACTTTGGCCTGTAACTCTAATTACTGAAAAAGGACCGGCCATCTTCAAGAATCTTTGGCTGTTACCAGAATGTCACATTTAATTACATTAAAAGTCCACAGTCATTCATTGCCTATGGAAGACATAATCAACAGTGCATTCACTCTGAGTCAAACTGCCTATTATCTCCTGGCCATTTACATACTCAAACGTAATTCATCAGGAGTTGGATCTCGGTCCAGAAAACGCCAGAACATCTGGAGAGCCAAAGACAGCTCTACAGTGTCTGCATTACAAAACAATATCAAAATAGCCACATACAGAAAAAGTCACTGTCCTCTACTCTGTCCTACACCTGCCTGAAGGCCTGGCGTGGCTTGCGTTTTGTCTACGCTCTCCTTGGTGCTGTTGCTAATGGGGTCTAACCGTCTCCAGCTGGCTTTCTCTGTCAGCCTCACTCGTGCTGAATTTCCTCTTAGGAGGTTTATTTTCCTGCACTGTGTTGTTTGTTTTCCTTCCATAGCTCTACCCACGACAGCTTTCCTGGGGGGTCCTGATCCTCAGGATGCTGTTTAGAGTCCACGAGCTGAAGCGGCTAGTTATGTTTTCTAAGACACTGGCTCAGGTGGAGGGTTCCTTTAAACAGTTGTCTGACTTAAGGTCAAAACGATGACGAGCAAAGCGAGAACACAGAAACTGAGGAATTCAGTGGTCTCTGGGTCCTTTCTTCCTTCCTTTGTCTCTGTGTGCCCCCTCTCTCAATATATATAATATGTATACATATTATATATATATATTATATCCATGTGCATGTGTACGTGTGTGTGTGTGTGTGTGTGTGTGTGTGTGTGTAGGAGATAGGTTGATGCTATCTTTCTTGACTGATTTTCCACCATTTTTTTTAAGATTGGCTGCGCATGGACCCCAAAGAACCCCACTCCTCCCCCAGAACTGGGGTTACAGCATAATGGGCTGTGTGGAATCATTTTAAGGAGGCAGCACTGCGAGCTTCAGTGATGCTGCTGTATTATTATTTCTTCATTCCGCTTCCTGGATTCCCTTTTCAATGGTTGACCTCAACTTCAGCAGGGCCTCGTTTCCTCTAGGAAGAGGCCACATCTAACTGTCCCTGTCTGAAGGCCATGTCTCATGGAGAGGAAGGGGACATGGAAACTTCTAGATGCTCAAGACTGCATCTGGGTATGAGTTTCCTGTCCTAAACACTGCAGCTGCTTCCTGGTCCCCATCCTTTGTCATCAGGGTTGAAGAAAATGGAAGAATGTGGTGGCTGCTTGCCTCTGCCTTTAACTATCTACAGCCTCCCAGATCCTCCTGACAGCTTCAGAGTGAAGCCTGGTGCTGACGTTGAATGGGCTTTCCTACTGCCCTCAATGGCCCGCTTTCCTGGGCTTGTTCGGAGGATCTGCTACTTTTCTGTGCCGAGGTGCTGTTAAGCCTGTCCCCAGTCTGTTCTGTGAATAATCTGTGAGGCTTTCCCAAGAGTCCTTCCTCATCTACCCAGTCATCAGACTTACACCTCTTCCGGGAATGGCTCATTCTATTAAGTAATACATTTAAGAGTGGTCCATAGCCTTAAGTGCGGCTATGGAATAACAGCAAAGGTGAATGTCTGCCTGCTAAAGACATTGAAATAGCAGCAGTATCTTTACCATAGAGAAACATGAAATGATTGTGGAAAGAATCTTTTTTATCATGTTTCACTGATTGTTCGAATGGCATTAGGATGGCCTTGGGTCACGGCCAGGTTAGACAGTGATAGGTAAGCTTCTATATGGTTTTCTCGTAATGTCATCGTTTGAAATTAGCTATATAATTTATGAGACTTCAGAATGGACCAGATATAATATTTTCATGAGTGAAACTAGTATTGACAGTAAGTAGGGGAATCAAGTCTGATGCATACATTTAATTTATTATTAAAAACATATGTTATGCTTGGCTAAATTTAGGTACACTGTATAATTTATAGTGACAGTTCATTTACAAAAGAACCAGGGGATCTTTTTTTTTTGAAAGCCATAAAGCTAATTAGAGAGTGACTCTCATCCCATGATTTAATTATAGCAGGAGAGCTAGAAGATTAATAAAAATATTAAACACGATAAATGCAATTTCAATGACAGGATTACAACAAGAAAAATAGCAGCAGTCATAAAAACAATATAAATTTTACATTTTTAATCAGCCTTGCAGAATTTTATTAAACATCAAATTAAGTAATTTCCTTTTTCTGGTACAATATTGAAATGGTTTTATACAAAGTACATTTGGTGTGTATTGTCCATCTTCAACAATTATGGTTAAAATTCCTTGAAACAGAGGTAACATCTGTTTTTATAGCCTTGGCAACCAGGTTGGAGCTTTATCTAGAGGTGTTTGCTAAGCGTCTGTTGATGAGACTATTAATTTGTTATTGACTTATGTAGCTTTCTAATAAAATGGTTTACATTAGGGAATCTACCATATGAAAGTAAGCCAATGACTTCATTTTGAATAGTTATGAATTTGAGAAAAAAGACAATGATTATTTGGTTATCATTAATCAAGTGTTTGGGGAGTGGTTTCTCGGGTAGGAATCAGTTCCAAAGTTAATATACAGCAAAAATGAATGTAGAAGATGCCTTAAGTCGACCACAAAATTTAACATGCTTTTTATGTATATGTTCCTAATAGTAGTTCCTTTTTGTTTTCTTTTGAGACAATGTCTTGCTAGCCCATGCTGGTCATACACTCTTTTCACTCAACTCCCATGTGAGTTAGAGGCATGTGTCATCATACCCTGCTTCATATACTAATTCTTATGCAGGAAATGTTCCAAAAGGCAGGAATGAAGAGAAAGTCTCTGTAGATGTCTGGGTGGCACTCAGATCCATCTGTTGTTAAGTTTTCTTGTTTTTAATTTTGAGACAGGGATATAGCTCAAGTTGGTCTCCAGCTTACTGTGTATAGCCAAAGGTTACTCTGGACTTCTGATCTTCCTGCCTTTACCTCCTGAGTGCTGGGATTATAAGCATGTGCCACCCTGCCTGTTTGTTTTGTTTTGTAGGACTGGGCATTGAGCTCAGTCTTTGTGGCAGCATTCTATTGACTGATCTGCATCCTCAGCCCAACACATCTCTCTTGAAGGTATCAATAAAATTTCCAGGTGAATGGAAGCTGGAAAGGGATACCACAGTGCTCCGACTTCCTTAGAATTTACTCCTTTGTGCCTTGATAGCAAATTCTTGTCATTTTAATGTATCTCTCTGTGGTGGTGTGAAAGAAAATGGCCCCCATAGGCCCACAGGGCATGGCACTGTTAGGACATGTGGTCTTGTTGGAGTCGGTGTGGCATTGTTGGAGAAAGTTTGTCACAGTTCACTTCCTGCTGCCTGAAATAAAGACGTAGAACTCTCAGCTCCTCTCCAGCACCATGTCTGCCTGCCTGCCACTATGCTGATAATGGACTAAACCTCTGAAACTCGAAGCTAGCCCCAATGAAATGTTCTTCCTTTGGAAGAGTTGCCCTGGTCATGGTGTCTCTTCACAGCAATGAAACACTAACTAGGACAGTCTCTCTGGGGAGTAAGCGTAGTAAGGCATATCTTGTGTAGAGAAGGGTCAGGTGCTCAAGGAAGGGAATCTACCATCCCTTAGATGGCTCCCTCTAATGTGAAAGGTGCAGCAGATCTTTTTCAAACTGAATGTAATTGTTTTAGAGTTGTCCTAGCTCTCTATGTCCTTGCCATCCTGAAGTGACCTTACTCAGGGAGATTTTGATGGCCTGAAATTGTAGCTCAGTGGTAGAGGGTTTGCCTATCATGCACAAAGTCCATAGTTCCTTTCAGGTTGGAAGAAAACAAGCCCTAAGTATTGTTTCTGGATGCTTTGCTCTATTGGGTATTATCCTCAGATTATAATGAGCTATAGTGTAACAGTGACACCCACATATCATTTGTGTTTAAATCAAGTTTCTCTTTAGTCTAGGTCTTTGAAAGACTGTTCAACCATCCTAAGGTTGTCAAGAGAGAGATTACACAAGGAATAATGCACTAGTGAACTGAATCACCATTGCAAGCAAAAGCTGTCTAAAGCGGGCAGTCTAAAGTGGATCGTGTGTCTCAAGTTATCATTAATAATATTTTTGGGAGCTGGGGAAATGGCATCATTGTAAAGTGCCTGATTTGGCCCTCCATGAAGTGTCACGGGTGGGTTCCCTCTCACAATATGGGTCTTAAGCTGGACCAACACTCTTTGACCAAGAAAGATAAAAGGGACTAAAGAACAGCCAGCATGGCAGTCTAAAGAGGGGTGGTGAAAAAACAAGTCTGTGACTTATAAAAGTGCTGTTACTGCAATAATTCCCCATGCTGAAGAATTCAGATGGGAGTGTTCTCAGACCCCCTTGACTATGTTTTCATTGATCTCCACCACCAGTAATACTTACTTTTATATTTCAAAAGGGAATCTGTCCAGAATCCTTGAATTTATCCAACTTCCTCATAAAATAGTTTTCTTCTTCATGCTGCAGATTTCTAATCTATCTCAACACTTATGTCAGATTTCATTGCATTTCTGAATGTGTATAAGATATTAATAGGACTAAAGGCAATGCACCTATCTGATGTTTCATGTTAGTTGGCTAGAGGTGTACCAGAGTGCTACAAATCTGAGTATGATGGTATCCTGACCTGTGTTGCAATCCTGACTTCCAATTAAGATCAGATTCTGAGATCTTGGGGATTAGGACTTTCTTCTAGGTACTGTGGGGAAATATAGCTCACTCCTAAAAGTGTGGTTGCCTTCAAGGACTAGCAAGCATGGGGAAGATTCTGCAAGTATAACTCTTTTTTTTTTTGGTTTTTTGAGACAGGGTTTCTTTGTGGCTTTGGAGGCTGTCCTGGAACTCCCTTGGTAGTCCAGGCTGGCCTCGAACTCACAGAGATCCGCCTGCCTCTGCCTCCCGAGTGCTGGGATTAAAGGCGTGCGCCACCAACGCCCGGCTGTAAGTATAACTCTTATTTTCAAATAAAATCACTGGTCTACAAGTGTAGAGTCCTGAAAATGCCTACAACAAGGCTCCTCCATCCTTATGCACAGCTGTCTCCCAATCCCAATGGTCCCTTGTCTTCTCTTCTTGGGCTCTCTTCCATCACGCCATCCCCAGCTCATGTTCATCACCGACAGGAATCTGCCTTTACTTATTTATTTCATTTTTAAGAAATGGTCTTGATGATATTTTACTCCAAGTTATCATTGAAATCTCCACTTTCTGCTCTCAGCCTTCCAGGTGTTGAGATAACAGAGATGTGCCACTGTACTCATCTTGGAAACTTTGACTGTCTTCACTGGTAGAGGCCCTGCCTAGTTCTTTACCAACACTCTTTACTCTCTGATCTCTGGTTTTGTTTCTTTTGTGTGCTTTTTTAGCTAATTGATATTTGAAATAATTATGCCACCTCTTCTCTTATGCTATGTACTCTCTAGGCTTCTGGCATCTATACAATTTGGACTCGGTCTCTCTCTCTCTCTCTCTCTCTCTCTCTCTCTCTCCCTCTCTCTCTCTGTCTCTGTCTCTCTGTCTCTCTCTCTCTCTCTCTCTCTGTCTCTCTCTCTCTCTCTCTCTCATTTTTCAAGACAAGGTTTCTCTGTGTAGCCCCTGCTGTCCTGGAACTCACTCTGTAGACCAGACTGGCCTCAAACTCACAGACATCCACCTGCCTCTGCCTCCTGAGTGCTGGGACTAATGATGTGTGGCACCACCGCCTGGTTGGAGGCTCTCTTGTTAGAAGAAACTCAGCTGCATGGGAACAGGAGACTCTGTGAGACACAAGCTTTAGCGGCCTTAGTCTTGAAGAGAATCTATGAAGCAGTGGGTTGGACTATAGAGTGATGTAGCTGTGACTAGCTTAAGTAATGACAACCCAGGAGAACACTATTTGAAGATCAGACCAGTCGTTTTCTGTTTTGATGATGCAGGTATTTTATTGTGACCATTGTCATATACTTACTTTGTAAAGGATCTAATTTTTATCCTGATTTGTCCCTAGTTTTAGGGCTATAATAATGTCTTGAGCGTATCTCTGTAACACACCAGTGCATTTTTTGAAATAGGAAACCTTTTCTTTTGCATCTTAGTGCCCAACATAAAGCTGGACAGAGGTACCAGATTAACACATACTTTAGCTGGGGAAACCAAGATCTCCTTATTAAAAATAAAGTTATTGAAGAAAAATGACTTGAATGGAAGCTGAGGAGGCCTGACTGGTGGCTGATCAACTCAGCTACCATCTGGGCCCAGATCCAGTGCTTTGAGTCAGTCCACCCCAACATCTACTCCATCTGCGAGCTGCTGGAGTGGTTGAAGGAGCTGGTCCTGTGGAACCAGAGCTGCAGGATCTCCATGACTCTGACAACAGCAAGATATCCCAGAGGAGTCTTGGTGATGGTACATTTGAAGGTGGGTGAGAAACCAGAAATGACTCAGTTTGTGGAGGGAACAGACCATGAAGACATAGCTCCACAGTGTCTTAGAAATCCTGAAGAAATCAAGGACAAAGTTGGAGCCTTTTTGGAGAAGACAGGATTTGCAAGTGAAACTCAAGCTGCCAGAGTGGGCCCTGTGAAACAGGAGAAAGGCACTTTCTGGGAGCCTGTTGCTAAGGTGACCGTAGAATAAGCAAATGGGGTTGGCTTTACACTTTTCAATGCTGGCACAACGAACACATATTTGATGGAGAGGTGGAAGAGATAGAGGAATGGAATGGTGAGTGAGCAGTGGAGAAAGAGATGAAACTGGAGAAGCCTTCGGTGGATGGGGGACCATCTCACTGCACAGTGGGGCCTACCAGGTAGTTTGCAGCAGCCTGGAGCTTGTTCCCTGACTCGGCCCCTGAACATACTGCCCATCAGCATGATCACCCTGGTTCTGAGCAGCAGGTATCCAAGATGAAGAACAATTCATTTTCTGGATTGGACCTCCTCGAAAGACCTCTATGGTCCATGCTACTCCTGGAGCCACATTGGTATCCGTAATCCACTGCCACAAGTTGTATTGAAGCCTGAAGCTCTAGTGGATTTCTGTGATCCTACGGCAGCTGGGAGCCGTGTTGATGTCCCTGGTCCAAGTTACCACCTAAGACCATACGGATGTCCTTGGCCTGTGCTGTCTCCTGAAGCCATGCTGACGTCTATCATGCTGCCACCGGGGGCCTTGCTGATGTGAGTGACCTGTGCAACCACCTGAGGCCATGTTGATGTCCATGGTCATGTAGACACTGAGGACCATGTCTGGGTCCATGAGTTTACTGCAGCTGGGGTTTCTGTTGATGCCCTTGGCATGTGTTAGCCCCTGAGGCCATGTTGATGTCGTTGGCCTAGGGCTGTGATGGTGGCCACAGCCTGCACAGAGACCCAAGGCTGTGTTGATGTCTGTGGTATATGCTGTCCCCAGAGACGATGCTGAGGTCTGTGGCACGTGCTGACACCAGAGACTGACTATGTGGATGTCTGTGGTCTGTGTTGTCTCCAGAAACCATGTATAAGTCTGTGATCCATGCTCCCACTGATTGTAAAGGGCAAGGAAGCTACTTTTCCCATGGCATTGATGACTGCAGACAGCTGAGACAGAAGGACTGAGAAAGCTTCTGTGACAACCCTTTACTCCCCCCCTCCACCCACCAAAGTAACAGCCTAGACAGAAAGCCACTGAGGAGAACTCTTAAAAATTGTGATGATGATGGTGAAGCGTAGCTCTCCACAACTGAGTGCTTCTGGGGGCGGGGCCAGTGGGGAAGGACTCAGTTCTTTTTAAGGAACTGGTCACTGGGAGTTTGACTACGCTCCAGTGAGTATATGGGCACCACGAACTGGACTTTTATTTCTTTTTCTTGTTCTATCTTTTTGGGGGGGGTGGGGAGGGCAGGGGTCAGAAGGTTGGAGGAGCAGACCTGGGAGAATTGGGAAATGAATGTGCTCAGGGTTTATGATTAGAAATTCCCAAATAATCAATAAAAATGTTATTGGAAAAGGAAAAAGAGAGAAAAATGACTTGATTCCCTCTAAGAGATCCAATAAATATTTTGATAGTAAATGTTCAATTGCCATGACTGCCAAGTGAAGTTTTCATTTAAACTCTGAAAAATATGCTGAATGCACTTTGAAGTATTATAAAAAGTGCAAGCATGTGCTGACCTTTCTAAGAAGGTGAAATGTTTTTTAAATATTTCCCTGGAATAAAAAAATGAAGTTTTAAAAAGCACAAAACCAAGACTTCAAGAACATGTGATATCCCTCTGGTCTTATAGGAAGGCAGATCATATTAAGTGTTCTAATTGTAAAATCAACATTTAAACTGATTCTGTTTCCCCTCATTTCTTAGAATGGTCTCAGTATTGTATCTTTATCTAGTATGTAGCAATATACCCTTTTGAGGAATCACTTACAGCCTGCATAGAGTATCTTGTATTATTGTAATAAATAGAATGAACAGATTTAATTGGCATTGGTCGTAGAACTGAAGGTTATGGTATAACTCAATAATACTGGATACATAATTCTTTAGAAAACTGAATTATCCTTGGATTTTTTGTAATAGCAGAATCCCAAATCTTTTCTGCAAGGCTGCCACCTGCTGGTAAAGGTTTGCTACTTCCCTTTACATTGGAAACAATTGCATCTTTTACTCAAGGCACACAGGGCATTGCAGTCTGAAGCAATTGTACACATAGTTTTTGAGGTTTCCTGGGTTTCCTAGACGACCAAAGTTTAGAAGGCCCAACAGCCATCATTTCTATAAGACTTCTTGTGTATTCTTTCCTGTTGGCTGTTAGTAACAAACCATGAGAACATACTTTTGAGACTTTGGGAGACAGCCTAGTTGTGATTCAGGTTCATTTCTCTTGAATGATAGATGAGAGAAATATATATCTGTAGGAGTGAGATCTCTAAGCACTATTGAACCTTCTGCATCTCTGAAGCTGTTTTCAAACCACACTTTTACTACCGAACTGGGAATGCAGCTTTGTGCTTTGCCAGGCCTGCCACGGGAGGTTGCCGCTTACTACCTTAGCTGGCTGTGGCAACCCTTAGGTCATCCCTGACTCAGGACCTTCCTAAAGTGCCACAGTTTTGCATTGTGCCTACAGTGACTGTTTACACGCAAGTTTAAAAGTCTGCTTTATAGAAATTTCCTAGTTCCTTCTTTGTGCAATGGGGCTAATAATTCCATTTCCAGTTGCCTTGAGATTTCGATTAAGGAATGTATGAAAACTGTTAACTTTGCTATTGCTATCTGAGGGTCATATATGGCACCTGCAACTCTATCACCAGTAGTTAGAAGATTGACCAAGATATGACAATGGCCTTCCCTCTTACCTACAGTGACAAATTTATGTTCTATACACATTCTTTCCCCTCCCTTACTGGAAAGCATCCCTTCATTGGTAGGGAGCATGGGGACACCAGACCTTGAACAGAGACCCACTTCCCCTTTGGCCTGGGAGTAGGCAGCTGTAAGACAATGTTTACTGAAAACATGTTTACTGAAAACAATTCAGTGCCATAAAGCTCTTGGTAGGGCTCTGATAAGGGCTTGCTCACTGAAACACCATGACTTTGATCCCCCCTATGGCTAGATGCTTCTTCCTGCTCCCTGCTGTTTCTCCCCCGATTCTGGTGCCGGAGATTTAGATTTACCAGCCAGGAGGGTGAGAAGTCTGTGAGAGCTGTGAGAGGTGTGTGAGAGCTCAGTTGGAGAATTGTGTGTGTATGGATGACAGAAGTCTTTAAAAAGGGAAGCATTTTTTTCTTGGGGAGTTCTCCTAAGCCAACTTGGGGAGCATAAAGTTTTCTTAAAACAACCGACCGGTCTCTGTGTCATCTATCCCGACCACCTCGCTACATTCTCGGATGCAGGCTGCTCAGCGGGTGCGACAGGGAGAATTTGCAGCTTCTTGAACTTGAACGTCACTAGGATCTTGACAGGTGCCTGGATAGGTGCCTCCCAGGGTCCTCTATGGTTAAAGCTCTTTAGATTTACTTGTGTGCTTCTCTTATCCTCTGTCCATTAAGCCCAGCTGCGTATTTGTTTGAAAGAAATGATAATGATGAAGACCATTCCAGTGAACAAGAGTGAGTGAGGCCTTTAGTTCAATGATGTGATTTAAGTGCTAACTCTACCTAGCTTCCCTGAGAGGTGCTGGGAACACATGATCAGGAAAAGAGCCCCCACCTAGATAAACAAAATTTTTTTCACCTGTTTCTTAATTAGAAAAATGAGGTAACTTTTTAGGTACTATATCATGTCACATCTGCATTTTCCAGAGTTTGGTTTCATTCTGTTTTCCATTATTGACCTTCTGAGCTTCAAAGGCCTGCAGTTTCTCCTATTTGCCCATATCCTTAGGAGAGTTGGACAAATATAGCTGCTAGATGGTATCTGGGTCTCTTGGTAACATAGAACGAACAGTGCCCCTGATGTGAATTAAGTGTTCTGAATGAACTTTCATCTTTTTTAAATGCAGTGTTCAGTAAGTCCTTACTTCTTGGGAACTGGCCCATAAGCACGTGTTTCAGCCATTAGCAAAGATGTCCATGTTGTCAGGTGACATTTCACTTCAGAACTCTCAGTGTTTATATTTGGAAGCATGCAGACAGGATAAACACAACGTGGTATCCCGGGAACACAGAGGAGGCAGAACACTGTCTTGGAATTGAGCTGGTACTCCAGACCTCACATCTTCTCTTCCTGTTTCTGACACCTACGCTTTTGGAACTCCAGCATCAACCTCAGCCCAGGCAAATAGGGGATGAAGCATTTAGGAAGGAGGGTTTACAATAACTTGGAGTTGAGTTTGTCATAGAAGGACTATGTGTTCCTAATAGTAGGAGACTTCAACACTCCGCTCTCACCGCTAGACAGGACTTAACAAAGAAACAAAAGAACTAATAGAAGTTATGATCCAACTGGGTTTAACAGACATCTATAGAACATTCCACCCAAACACAAAGGGATATACCTTCTTCTCGGCGCCACATGGAACCTTCTCTGTATTGACCACATAATAGGAAATATAGCAAATCTCCACAGATACAAAAACATTGGAATAACCCCCTGTATCTTATCAGACCACCATGCATTAAAATTAGGATTCAACAATAACGCAAATCGCAGAAACCCTACAAACTCATGGAAATTGAACAATGCACAATTGCATCATCCCTGGGTAAAGGAAGAAATAAAAAAAGAAATTAAAGACTTCCTGGAATTCAATGAGAATGAAGACACAACATACGCAAACTTATGGGACACTTTGAAAGCAGTGCTGAGAGGAAAGTTCATAGCACTAAGTGCCCACATGAAGAAACTGGAGAACAGCCACACTAGAGAATTAATAGCACAGCTGAATGTTCTAGAACAAAAAGAAGCAAACTCACCCAGGAGGAGCAGACGCCAGGAAATAATCAAATTGAGGGCTGAAATCAATCAAGTAGAAACCAGGAAAACACTGAGAAGAATCAATGAAACAAAGAATTGGTTCTTTGAGAAAATCAACAAAATAGACAAACCTCTGTCCAAACTAACCAAAAGACAGAGAGAGAGCATGCTAATTAACAAAATCAGGAATGAAAAAGGGGACATAACAACGGACTCTGAGGAAATCCAGAGAATCATCAGGGCATACTTTGAAAATCTGTACTCCACAAAATTTGAAAATTTAAAGGAAATGGACAGTTTCCTGGATAGATATCACTTGCCGAAACTAAATCAAGAACAGATAAACAATCTAAACAGACCTATAACCCCTAATGAAATAGAAGCAGTCATCAAAAGTCTCCCAACCAAAAAAAGCCCAGGCCCAGATGGCTTCAGTGCAGAATTCTACCAGAAATTCAAAGAAGAGCTAATTCCAATACTCCTCGAAGTATTCCACACAATAGAAGCAGGAGGCTCACTGCCAAACTCTTTCTACAAGGCTACAATTACCTTGATACCCAAGCCACACAAAGACACAACTAAGAAAGAGAACTATAGACCAATTTCCCTCATGAACATTGATGCAAAAATACTCAATAAAATACTAGCAAGCCGGATTCAAGAACACATCAGAAAAATCATCCACCATGATCAAGTAGGCTTCATCCCAGTAATGCAGGGATGGTTCAACATTAGAAAAATCTATCAATGTAATCCACCATATAAACAAACTGCGAAAGAAAAACCACACGATCATCTCACTAGATGCTGAAAAAGCCTTTGACAAAATCCAGCACCCCTTCATGATAAAAGTCCTAGAGAGATCAGGGATAACAGGACATACCTGAATATAATAAAAGCAATATACAGTAAACCAACAGCTAACATCAAACTAAATGGAGAGAAACTCAACGCAATTCATCTAAAATCAGGAACAAGACAAGGCGATCCACTCTCTCCATATCTCTTCAATATTGTACTTGAAGTTCTAGCTACAGCAATAAGACAACAAAAGGAGATCAAGGGGGATACAAATAGGAAAAGAAGAAGTCAAACTTTCACTATTTGCAGATGATATGATAGTTTACATAAGTAACCCGAACAACTCCGCAAGGGAACTCCTAGAGCTGATAAACACCTTCAGCAAAGTGGCAGGATACAAGGTTAACTCAAAAAAAATCAGTGGCCCTGTTATATACAGATAATGAAGTGGCTGAGAAAGAAGTCAG
The DNA here is from genome assembly GCF_017639785.1 of Mesocricetus auratus. Classification (NCBI taxonomy): domain Eukaryota; kingdom Metazoa; phylum Chordata; class Mammalia; order Rodentia; family Cricetidae; genus Mesocricetus; species Mesocricetus auratus. Next base: position 12,711,611 of record NW_024429185.1, read on the forward strand.
AGAAACATCACCTTTTACAATAGCCATAAACAGCATCAAATATCTGGGGATAATGTTAACCAAGGAAGTGAAAGACCTGTATATCAAGAACTTTGAGTCTTTAAAGAAAGAAATCAAAGAGGATACCAGAAAATGGAAAGATCTCCCATGCTCTTGGATTGGTAGGATCAACATAATAAAAATGGCAATCTTGCCAAAATCAGTCTACAGATACAATGCAATCCCTATCAAACTTCTGGCCCAATTCTTCACAGACCTTGAAAGAACAATAATCAACTTTATATGGAAAAACAAAAGGACCAGGATAGCCAAAACAACCCTATACAATAAAAGAACTTCAGGAGGCATCACCATACCTGACTTCAAGCTCTATTATAGAGCTATAGTCCTGAAAACAGCTTGGTATTGGCACAAAAATAGGCAGGTAGACCAATGGAACCGAATTGAAAACCCTGATTTTAACCCACACACCTATGAACACTTGATTTTTGACAAAGATCTATACAATGGAAAAAAGAAAGCATCTTCAACAAATGGTTCTGGCATAACTGGGTATTGGTATGCAGAAGACTGCAGATAGTTCCATGTATAAAACTCAAGTCCAAATGTACAAAACTTAAGTCCAAATGGATCAAAGATCTCAACATAAATCCAGCCACACTGAAACTTTTAGAAGAGAAAGTGGGAGATACTCTTCAACGAGTTGGTACAGGAGACCACTTCCTAAACATAACACCAGTGGGACGAGTTGGTACAGGAGACCACTTCCTAAACATAACACCAGTGGCACAGACACTGAGATCGACAATTAACAAATGGGACCTCCTGAAACTAAAAAGCTTCTGTAAGGCAAAGGACATAGTCAACAAGACAAAAAGGCAGTCCGCAGAATGGGAGAAGATATTCACTAACCCCACATCTGACAGAGGGCTAATCTCCAAAATTTACAAAGAACTCAAGAAGCAAGTCTTCAAAACACCAAAGGATCCAATTAAAAGGTGGGGTACAGAGCTAAATTCTCAATAGAGGAGTCTAAAATGGCTGAGAGACACTTAAGAAAGTGTTCCACATCCTTAGCCACCAGGGAAATGCAAATCAAAAGAACTTTGAGATACCATCTTACTCCTGTCAGAATGGCTAAAATTAAAAGAACTTTGAGATACCATCTTACTCCCGTCGGAATGGCTAAAACCAAAAACACTGAAGACAATTTATGCTGGAGAGGATGTGCAGAGAGGGGAACACTCCTCCACTGCTGGTGGGAGTGCCAACTCATACAGCCACTTTGGAAATCAGTATGGAGATTCTTCAGGAAAATTGGAATCAATCTACCACAAGACTCTGCAATTCCACTCCTAGGCATCTATCCAAAAGAGGGAAATTCATACAACAAGGGTATCTGCTCCACTATGTTAATAGCAGCATTATTTGTAATAGCCAGAACCTGGAAGCAACCTAGATGCCCCTCAACTGAAGAGTGGATAGAGAAAATGTGATACATTTACACAATGGAGTATTACTCAGCAGAGAAAAACAATAGAATCTTGTAATTCGCAGGTAAATGGATGGCACTGGAAGAAATCACCCTGAGTGAGGTAACCCAGTCACAAAAACAAACATGGTATGTACTCACTCATATATGGATTTTAGACATGGATCAGGATAGTGCCAGTCTGCACTTCCATTCACAGGGAGTCTGGGAAACAGGAAAGAACCTAAGAGATATGCATAGTACCCAAGAGAAGAGGAATGAGGCAAGATCCTCTGAACAGATGGGGAACACAGCCAGGGGTGAGGGGGGAGTGGGAGCTGAGAAGAAGAGAGGGGGAGAAGAGAAAGACAGAGTAGGTCATGGGGGATCAGGAAGTTTGAGTGGGGGATAGAATAGGGGGAAGAGGGAATCATAGGTTAGAAGACAGATCAGGCACCAGAGTGACCTCTAGTGATCTAAAGGGATGACACCAATTGGCAAGCTAAGCAATAGTGGAGAGACCACCTCGAATCCCCATTCCTGATAATGAACTTGATGTGTATAACCATCCTGGAGCCTTCATCCAGTGACTGATGGAAGCAGAGGCAAACACCCACAGTTAAACACTGAACTGAACCCAAGGAACCCAGTGACAGAGAGAGAGGAGTGATAAGCAAATTGGCAAAGAATGGGCTGGCAAAACCAGCAGAGACAGCTCATCTGAACAGGGGAGTGCTCTTGGACCACAGACCGACAGCTGGGAGGCCAGCATGGGACTGATCCAGACCCCCTGAAGGTGAGAGTCAGTGAGGAGGCCTGGGTAACCTATGGGGCCCTGAGCAGTGGATCAGTGTTTATTCCTGGCATACAAATAGACATCGTGTGTCCAAAACACAAAGAGGGATGCTCTCTCAGCCTGGACTCTTAGGGGAGTGCCTGGACCCTGCCCTGAGTGAAATGACAGACTCTAGATATCCCCTATGTGGAAGGAAATGGCGATAGGGTGGGAGGCTGGGGGGATGGTGAGGGGGTGCGGGAGGAGGAGAGGGAGAGGGAACTGGGATTGACATATAAAACAAGCTATTTAAAATTAAAATAATAATAATAAAGAAAAAAAGAAGGACTATGTGTTCATTTCAGCTAATTGTTAAAAATATACAGAGGATAGAAGCTGGTGGCATTCATGACTCAGAGACATGGCTTGGGGATACACTCATGGATGGACATCACCAGGCGTTTTGCTTCTAATATGACTGTGTGCAGTTCTTTTCCTTTTATTCTCTGGTAAACCCACTCTAGTCAGCTTTTCAATTCCCCTATGCCTACAAACTGCCTATATAGGCAACATCAACTCCATATTATATGATCCAGAGGGTCAATGCTCAATTTGCAGCACCTGACATGGCTGGAAATTGTGTTTGTTTTATATTCCCCATACCATTTCTGCCCAGATTTTCCAAGTGATTCCTGTTGGCCTAGATATGAAGCTGGAAGAAATGTTGTGGTAATTAGTGTTTTGATCAGCTTTTCTTCCCCATGATCAAATACTTGAGGGAGGATTTATTTTGGCTTACAGTTCATTGGTTCCAGTCTACAGTTCCCAGTTCTGGTGATTCTGGGCCGGGGGAGGGCTAGAACACCATGGTGGTGGGAAAATGGGGAAGAGGCTACTCATCTCATGGCAGAGGGGAGCATGGGAGCACACAGAGAGGAGTGGACTGAGGACCAGGTATGACTTTAGCAACATTGCCTCCCAAGCAACTTCCTTTGGGCATGTTCTGCTGCGGAATAATCTTTTTGTACACTGTGAAGATGTGTCATTCTGATCGGCTTAATAAAAAGCCAAATAGCCAAGAGCTAGGCAGGATTTGGGGGACAGAGAGAATGCTGGGAAGAAAAAGAGAAGAGTCTTGAGGAGATGCCAGGAACTCAGAGCAAGTGGCATGGCATTACAAAGTAAAGGTAACCAAGCCATGTAAAAGAAAATGGTTATAAGAGCTAGTTAGACACAAACCTAAGCTATCATCCACAATTTCATAATCAATAATATGTCTCTGTGTTGTGATTTGGGAGCTAGCAAGAGGGACAGAAACATTTTCCTACAGTATTCCTCCTTCACAACTTCTCTCTGTTTCCAAAGTCCCACCTCCAGCTGAGGGCCAACTGCTCAACATTGGAGCCTGTGGAGATGTTTCATACTATTCATTAAGCAGAAGTCTAAGGGTTCATGGCGTATCCTGAATGTGGTGTGCCTAGTGTCCTCGGAGAAGAGCAGTGTAGATAGAGACACATTCTTGGGGCTGGATTCCCTGCAAAGACTGGTGTTATACACCACAGGGCAGAGGACACAATCAGCAGTCAGGAGACAGGCTTGAAACACCTCTCTCTGTGTCCCTTTTTAGAGACAGTATGACCTGATGACACCTTTACTTTGGCCTTGTAGTTTCTAGACCCGTAAGACTATACATTTACTTCACTCGGAGCACTAGGATTGTGGTGGTACTTTGTTACAGAACCACAATGGATGAATATGCATTTGTTTAGTCTTGAGCTACACTGGATTCGTCATCCCCCAAGCAGGCTTCACACTGAGACTTCGCTCTGCCTACACCTCTGCACAGATTCCTGCACACACTGCTTCTGTACCACATTCTCACCTCTGCCCAGATGTCAATCGTTCTGGAACTTTCTCTGAGTCAAGAATGGCCTACTGCTCTACCTCACTCTCTTCCTCTTGGACTGCGTTATTTTGTTTGCAGCACTTACAATGTACATTATTTCTTGTCTCCCTTTTTTTTACCCTGCTTCGAACATACCTCCATGAACTCCAGAACTTCTGCTTTGTGAGAAATGCTGAGAGTGAATGCACAGTGAGCCCTTATTGAAGCAATGGATAAAACAACCCAGTGGAATTTTAAACCCCAAACCTTGGAATTAGAGGAAGTTTGAGAGGATGCCTACTTACTGTTTAAGAGTAAGAGCTACTATTCTTGGCCATGAGGGTCTTAGCATCAATAATTAAAATCAAGTATTTAACCAATGCTTGATTTCCATTAGGACTTTTGGTATTCTTCAAAAGTTTAAATCGAGTCCTCAAAAAAAAATAAAACCATTTTTACCACCCACAAAGACAAAATTAGTCAGTACTAATTAGATAAACTATGGTGTACAAGCCCTAAAAGACTTTCTTCTATGAGAAGAGGAAGTTCCTAAAATGAGAAAATAAATATTCAGGCCCACAGAATGGGAGAAAATCTTTATCAGCTATGCTTTAGGCAAGAGGCCAATATCCTGAACAACAAAGCTGTAGAAATTAGATAACAAGGAAATAAAACTGCCAATCAGCAAAAGGACTAACGAATTGAACTGAAAATTTTTAAAAGAAGAAACACAAGTGGTATGTAATTATTTTTAAAAGACTGCAATATCCATAGTCATCATGGAAATGCAAATTAAAACTACTTTGAGATATCAGGTCATCCTACTAAGATTGGCTATCGTCTACAACTATAACAACAGATATTGGAGAGGATGTAGGGAAACAGGATTCTTTAATCACTTGTGGCAGGAGTTCAAATTAGTAGCAGCAATTGTGGAAACATCTCGCTACAAAATGGGAAAAGATCTTCACCAACCCCATATCTGACAGAGGACTGATCTCTAAAATATACAGAGAACTCAAGAAACTAGAGATCAAACTACCAAATAATCCAATAAAAATGGGATACAGATCTAAATAGAGAATTCTCAACAGAATAGTCCCAAATGGCAGACAGACACTTGAGGGAATGCTCAGCATCCTTAGTCATCAGGGAAATGCAAATCAAAACCACTCTGAGATTTGATCTTACACTGACCAGAATGGCTAAAATCAATACCACCAATGACAACTTATGTTGGAGAGGATGTGGAGGAAGGGGAATATTCCTCCATTGCTGGTGGGAGTGCAAACTTGTACAGCCACTGTGGAAATCAGTGCATCAATTTCTCAGAAAATTAGGGCTCAACCTACCTCAAGATACCACTGTTGGGAATATGCCCAAAGAAGGCACATTCACACCACAAGAACATTTGCTCAACTATGTTCATAAAACATTATTTGTAATAGCCAGATCTTGGAAATAGCCTAAATGCCCCTCAATCGAAGAATGGATAAAGACAATGTGGTATATTTACACAATGAAGTACTACTCAGCAGTAAGAAACATTGACATCCTAAAATTCACAGGCAAATGGGTAGGACTAGAAAAAAAAACATCCTAAGTGAGGTAACCCAAAGTCAGAAAGACAAATATAGTATATACTCACTCATAAGTGAATACCAGAAATAAAGCAAGAGATACCCAGCCTACAATCCGTAACCCCAGAGAAGCTTGAACCCTCTTCCAGAAACAGATGCAGAAATCCACAACTAACCAATGGGCCAAGCTCCTGGAGTACACTCGAACTGAGGGAGGAGCGATAATATGAATAAAGGAGTCAAGACCATGATGGGGAAATCCATAGAATCTGCTGACCAGAGCTAATGAGAGATCACTGACTCAGGTTTAACAAATGGGGAACCTGCAGAAGACCAAACTAGACTCCCTTAGTATAGGTGACAATGGTGTGATTGGGACAGTATATGAGGCCACTGGCAGTGGGTCTGAGACCTAACACTAATGCACAAACCGACTTGGTGGAACCAATTCTATATGGAGAGATACCTTGCCCAGCCCAGACACAGGGGTGTGGGGGTGGGGAGGTGCCTTGGTCCTGCCTCAGCGAGATGAGGGGACAGACTTAGTAGACTTCCTAGGGAAGGCCTTACCCTCTCCATGGAGCAGATGGGAGGAGGGGAGAGTGGAGCCAGTGGGAGGGAAGGAGGGGAGGGGAAACTAGGGTTGGAATGTAAAAAATTAATAAATAATAATAAAACACAATTAAAGAAAGTGGAGGGACAGACTAGTTTTGGTAGCTGTGTGGCTAAAGGGACACCATTACCCAAGCTTCCAGATGACAGGAGACGAGACTCTGCTCAGATACTGGACAACCACATGGGAATAAGGAGAGCCAACTTGACAAAGGACAGGAACATTGCCTCTAGCAGGCCATACCCTTCATCAGAGGCACACAGTACCCTACATGGAGCTGCTGAGACAGGCCCTCTCATTTCTTTCTGAAATGCGTGTTCCAACAGTATTAGACACACTCTGGAAGCAACCACACATTTCTGAAGGATGAGTTCTGAAGTGAAGACTTGTCAGTAGTGTAGTAATGTAGAGAAAAGAAAAATATTGCATTTGGTGGTAGGATTGCCGGTTTCTTAAAAAGACACTGCAGAATTTAGTTTGACTCAAGCTGATGTACACGATCAAGGTCTTCTGTCTCAGTCATTACTGCCAAAGGAAAGAAGACATCCTTCACTGGTCCCTCTCTCTTCCCACTGCGTGTTACAGGTCATGTTGAAACATATCAAAAGAGCAAGTTCAGACTCAGGGGCAGGCTCCTTTTATTTTAGAGAGAGGAGGTAGCTGTGTAACCCAGACTAACCCTGAATTCACGGCCCTCTTGCTTTAGCCTCCTGAATGAACCACCATGCCCTGTTCAGAGACAGATTCTGAGCATTTATCACAGCAGACCACTTTCTTCAAACATGAGGGGATACATTTTCCAGTCCTGTATTCTCATCTGAAAAATAATAAAAATTTATATGTCCAAAAAGTTCTTTAATTTGACTCACTGGATGAACACTATAAAGTGTTTAATAGGACTTGTCATTTCTTCCACTCTCTGTATATACCCAGAAACACCAATACAAGTCTACACGAGACAAGAGTACCCAATACTCTTCCAGCCCAAACGCCTTCCTTCACCACACTCTAGGGACTTAGCCTCACCAGACTTATTTCTCTCTGGAACTCATCTTCTAAGAGATTTTAGAAGCATCATTCCTAGGCATGAGAGTATTAAATTAGTGTATCTTTGGATTATATCATGTTGAACTGTTTGAGTTTTAAAATTACCGTGGAGTTGCTGAATGAACTTTCATTTTAAAAATTATTAAGTTTTGCTTAGAATTAGGGTAGAATTTCCAATAAGTATTAAAATGGCCCTAAACATACTTCTGCTATTTTGTAACATGTATTATATGAAGCAGCATGCTCAATGCTGAGTGTTGCAAAATCAAAATTCTGACCAGCTGTGAAAACTGTCAAAGGTACTCTATGCCCTGCATTACGAAATATTCAGCCAGGATTAAATTCTTTGTGTGAAAATAAACAACCACATCTATCTTAATAGTATGTAAATTTGTGTTATTAATAAATGGTTAAATTATATGACTACTGAAGAATTGGTTTGCACAAAGTTCTGTATGATTATTATCAGTAAGTGTTTAGTGAGTATAACTATTTTATATACTCAGATACCCAGGATAACATTAAATTTCTTAGCAAGACTGTTTCACAGTATCCTACTTAGCAATGATGCTCTAATTTAGTAATTCACTCCATTCTGGGCAGGCAGGATGGTTTTTTTTTTGGTGATGTTTTACTATTACAGTTAGTGCTACAAAATCATTTAGCATGTGTTGTATTTTTTGATTAAAGCTATATACAAACTTCCATTGATTGCATGATTTAGCTTAGCAGACACGGCCAAACCGTTTTCTAGTTTGACTCTACAGGTTCAGTCCTCACACCAGCAGGGCCTCACAGGCAACACTAGCAACAACACTGGTCACTTCTCATCCTTACTAACACTCGAGGAGCTCTTGGCTCTCCATTTTAGCCATCTAGTCAGGCAGTATTATCACATAGCAGAGCTTGTTTGCTGTTCTGTGTTTTAGGTAGTCAGTCATTGGAACCAAGGACATTGACTTTGTAATGTCAAACTACTCTTATGTACCTGAATAAAAGCTCCTTTTCAGTGTTGTTCTTAAGAAAAATAACAGCCATTGCAGAACTCATATTAGGGGTTCCTGAATTATAAATAGAACTACCATATGCGTAAACTATTTCACTTACGGGAGTATACTCAGTGGACTCCTTGCCATAGAGATACGTACACATCCATATTTACCACTGTTCTCTTCACGATAACAAGGAATTAAACCAATCTGTAAGTCCATCAACAGATTAGTGGATAATAAAAAGTTGGTACACATACTCGGTCTTAGGGTTTCTCTTGACGTGAAAAGACACCATGATTGCAGTAACTCTTATAAAGAAAACATTTAATTGGGATGGTTGGCTTACGATTTCATTGGTTCAGTCCATTATCCTCATGACAGGGAGCATAGTGGTCTGCAGGCAGACACGGAACAGGAAGAAACAGGAAGTGGGCTGAGACACTGAGCAAAACTCAAAGCCTGCCCTGACAGCGACACACTTCCTTCAACAAGTGCCACACCTATCAACAGTGCCATTCCTTATGACCTTATGGGGACCAATCACATTCAAATACCATATAAACAAATGGAATATTAATTAACTTAAAAATAAATCATGAAATTTTCAGGAAAATGCATTTGTTTAGCATGTTACCCAGTCTCAAAAAGAAAAACCCATGAGGTCTTCCTCATGCACCAGTTCTAGTCCATATGTGTACATGTGTGTATGCAAACAGCTGTAAGTTTAAGTTTGGTGACAAGACATCATGACCATGGCAACTCTTAGAAAGGAAAACATTTAATTGAGGATGGCCTACAGTTTCAGAAGTTTAGTTCCTTCTGGTCATGGCAGGGAACACGGTGATGTGCAGGCAGCCATGGTGTTGGAGAAGGAGCTGAGAATTCTACATCTTGATCTGTAGGTAGGAGAAGTGAAAGTGACACTAGGCCCAGCTTGAGCATTTGGGACCTCAAAGTCCACTCCTTATTGACCTACCTCCTCCAACAAAGCCACACCTACTCCAACAAGGGTACGCCTCCTAATAGTGCAACTCCCTATGGGCCTATGGGGTCATTTTCTTTCCAACCACAATATTAACTGACAAGGCAGTACAGAATTTAGGTCAAAGAACACTTGAGTTGAGAAGGAGGATATAGAGATAAGTTTTCACCTGGCTTCAGTTCTGCCACGCCCCCAGCCACACACATTGTGGTGGGTAAGTACATAAAAGTATAATTGACAGTGACAGAGTAAACCCTGAAGTGAAGCTCTGTGGCTTTTGAATTATTTACTTGAGGAACAAACCAGGAAAGAAATTTCGAGGTCCCCCCACTAAAGTGATGGGATGAATTTGTAATTGGTATATGGAAACGTGTAAAATTAAATGGGTTAGCTTAGTTAACCCAGAGTTTCCGTAGAAGACAAAGGAAACGCTGAGAACCCACATGGCTAGAGTGAGCCCTAGTCGCTCCACTTTAGCTTGAACAGAGAGTTCATTGACCTTTCTGCTCAGTTAGCTTCTCGGGCTGTTAATAAGAAACCAGGGTTTAGACAAATGCCTTATGAAACGAGTGCGGGCAGGCAGATGTACCTGCTACCACCAAGTTTTCTTCGGTCATTGTCTAAAAAGAGAAGGCAAAGCCAAGCCCTCTTCTAAACCCAGGGTAAAACCCTCAAAAGTTTATGAAAGAATCTAGAATCGTCATGAAGGCTTACAGTGGAGAACTATGCAATGCTTATGTACTTATCGGTGGATACTGGGGCCTGCAGCAATGGAAGAGAAAGAGGCCTAGGAGAACTTGAAACACTCTTCACCTTGCCACCCAGCCCCTCATTAAACCAGCCAAAGAAATTGCTGGAAAGCTAGATTGGATCCTCAATGTATTCCTACAAAGACACACATTAAAAACATTCACTAATTATAGAATTTGACAAACAATGAAACCATTACCACCAATAGCAACAAAACATCCAGATCAGCTACTTTCAGAGCATAGAAAAATTTTTTTTAAAGCTGTAGGACAATTTTATTGGTTTAAAAGAAAAATATCCTAGAGCAGAACTTGCAGAACTCATGGCTGCAAGGTTTGTAGGTGCTGCCAGATTATAGAGCTTCAGAAAACTGTTTTGTTTTTTAAAAAGTATTTATGTATTTATTTTATGTAGATGCATATTTTTGTATACATGTGTGTCTGCGCATGCCTGGCCAGAAGAGGGTGCCAGACCCTCTGGTACTAGAGGGATGATGGCTGTGAGTCACCACACAGGTACCAAGAATCGACCCCCAGCCCTCTGGTAGATCGCATAGCTCTTTTAACCACTGAAGCATCTCTTCAGCCCTAAGAGCAAAATTTGTAAGCCAACCTGGACTTCATATAAAAGGGGTACTTCCTATAGGAGCTGAGGAGCTTTTCCTGTGGTATTTGAAAATGGACTGACTTTATTAGCCTAGTTAGGGAACAGGAGCTGGACGCAGTCTGCAGTCAGGATTTGTCAGCCTCCCCAGAGAATTTATTTCCTTACTCAATTAATATTTTCATTGATTATTCAGGAATTTCACATCATTCACCCCAGTCTCTCCCAGTCCTCCCAGCTCTGCCCCCTACCTGGTGACCCCCCAAAAATGAGGAAGAGAAACTAAGTCCAATTTGTGTTGCCCTTATACTCACTGGAGCATGGTCAGGCTCCCAGAGGCCACCCCTTAAAAAAGAGTGAGTCCTTGTGCACCCACACCCCAGCCAGAAGCCATCAGCTCTGGAGAGTTAAGCTTCAGTATCCTTATCACAATTTTAAGGGTTCTCTTCAGTAGCTTTCTGCTAGGCTGTTATTTTTTTATGGGGTGGGGCAAGGTGGGAGGAGAGGTTGTCACAGAAGCTTCTATGTCTATCATTCTCAACTACGAGTCTGCAGTCACGGATGCCACTGCAAAAGTTGCCCCTTACAGTCAGCAGGAGTATGGATCATGGACTCGCACATGATTTCTGGGGACAGCACAGACCATGGACATCCACATGGCCATCAGTGTAACATGCACCGCAGACCTCAGCCTGGTCTCTGGTGGCGGCGCAGACCACAGACGTCACCATGGCCCTCTGCTACAGCCCAGGCCACAGACACCATCCTAGCCCTGGGTGGCAGCCCAGGTGACGGATACCAACATGTCCTTCAGGGCAACACGGACCATGAACACCCATATGGTTTCCGTTGGAGTGTTTGGGTGCTGAGTCTGCGCAAGCTTGCTGCATGCCACCATGTTGGCTCTCCCCGGCAGCTGCGTGGTCCCTTGTCCACCGCAGCTCTCTCTCAGACCTGTCGCTGTGGTTGTGTCTCTGGTTCCACCGCTCTTCATGGAGCATTCACTCCTCCATCTCTCCACGGCATGTGTGCTCATAGCAATGGAATGGGAAACTTCAGGGTGCTACCACACTGCTTTACATTCAAATGTTCATCACAACACATCCTTGGTCTGGGTCAAGGTGTCTGGCTTCTGAAGCACCATCAACACTGGACCGTTGTCTTGGATGTCCTGCTGTTGCCCAGAGTCAGGGTGAGGCTGTAGCTAGTGGGTCTTATGTTTATATAGGAAGGGTTAAAAATGTGAGGTCTACAAAAATCTCAAATAGGTCATTTTGAAATTTTGTTCAGGTGACCCCAATGGTCACTGAAGCTTGAAGCCTTTAATGACTTTCCTCAATGTGGAGGGTGCAATTAAACAGATCACCATCCTGCATACCAATGTGTGTCACATGCTCTGCCTGCCAGCTTGAGAGCCAAACAGATGAGCCTGTGGACTCCCTCAGGGACGATGGATAAGACTGCTAGACTCTGAACCCTAACGTCTTGTCTGATAAGCTCGCGGTTTCAAAACTGAACATACAAGTGGGACCACATGCTTCTAAAAGTAGACAATCAATCCCCTCATGGCACCCACAGCCTGTGCAATGGCCACAAACATACCCAGTCATAGGACAAAGGCTTTCCGGGGAAAAGGAGTTGCCAAGCATGGGATGTCTGATCATTGGGCACCCACAAATAGGTGTTAGGCAGCAACCAGAGCAGGCTGTAGCCCAGAGCTCTGGAAAGCAGTCAGTCTCCTGATGCTCAGCCTTTCATCGCTCCCTTCACTGCCCTCAGCTACCTAGGAGGAAGATAAATGAAGTAAACACATGTAATTATTTGGCCACACATGCACATGTATATGCATATGCAGAGTTAGAAAGATGGCAGACAAAAGGCAAACACAGAACAGCATTGGAGGTAAGCCAAGATGCCCTACATTGCCTCTGTAGCTCTTAGGGTGGCATGGCCTCAAAGAAAAACTCCCAGTCAGCACTTCTACAGAACAATCCCTACATTGTATCTGGAAGCAGAGTGATAGACAGCCCTTGTCAGAACAAAGGTGCCTTTTTTTTTTTTAAGTTGAGAAGTAGGTCAATGACTGCCAAACCATCTAGCCAAAAAAATAAATGAACATTTCACAAAAAACCGAAACTCCTAAGATCCCTCTCCAACGCTCAGCACCGAATACGGATCAGGGAGTAGCGGTATCAATAATGAAAACAGATCGTACACAGACTGCAGGTTAAATCTAGAGGCATTCAAGAGAAGGGTGGAAACAGTTACTGGAGGGTTTGGGAGCCGTAATGAGATGTCAGGCTGTGACAGAGTCAAATGTCTATTTAATGTCTATTTAAAATTAAGTCTTGTTCTCACTCGTATGTGTGCCCGGTGCAAGTATATGTGCAAGCTTGCATGTGTGCACACAGTTCTATGTGGAAGTCCAGCATTAATGGTAGATGTCCCCCTGGATCATATGGTACCTTAGAAGCAAGGCAAGGTCACTTGCTGAACTGGGCTTCCTTTCCCCCTAGTCTAGCTAGTCAGTTTGCTCTGGGGATTTGGTGTCTTGACCTCTGCGTACTGGGATTACAGGCAGTCTGCTGTCAATGTCTAGTGCATTGGGGTTCCTGGGTAAGGTCTAGTCGAAATCAGGACACAGGGGATGCAGAGTAGAAGCAACTGCATGTCAAACTTTATTTTTGCAGAACGTTTTTTCCATTATAATTTTTATTTACATTAGAAACAAGCTTGCTTCACATGTCAATCCCAGCTCCCTCTCCTACCCCTCCTCCCTTGTCTCTCCACCAGACCCTCCAGCCCCTCACCCAATCACCACACCATTCTCAAGGGAGGGTGAGGCCCTCCATGGGGGATCTCCAGAATCTATCATTTCCTTGGGGGCAGGACCTAGGCCCTTCCCCATGTGTCCAGGCTGAGAGAGCATCCCTCCATGTGGAATGGGCTCCTAAAGTTCATTCGCACACCATGGTAAACACTTATCTACTACCCAAGGCCCCAGAGATTGCTGAGACCTCCTCACTGACACTACATTCAGGGGGTCTGGATCAGTCCCCTGCTGGTCTCTCATCCATCAGCCTGGGGTCCAAGAGCTCCCCCTTGTCAGGTCAGCTGTCTTTGTGGGTTTTACCAGCACAGTCTTGACCCCTTTGCTCATCACTCCTCCCTCTCTGTCACTGGGTTCCATGAGTTCAGTTCAGTGTTTAGCTGTGGGTATCTGCCTCTGCTTCTATCAGTCACTGGATGAAAGTTCTAGGATGGCATATAAGGTATCCCTCAATCTCATTATCAGGGAGGGGCTATTAAGGTAGTCTCTCCACTATTGCTTAGTTTGCCAGTTGGTGTCATCCTTGTAGATCTCTGGAAATCTCACTAGTGTCAGCTCTCTCCTTAAACCTATAACCTATTATGGTATTTCTCATCCTGCTCTACTCTATTCTTCCCCTGACTCAACCTTCCTGCTCCCCCGTGTCTTCCTCTCCCCTCCTCTTCTCCCCCTCTCTTTTTTCCTGGTTCCCTCTCCCTTCCCCTCATGCTCCCAATCTGTTCAGGAGATCTTGCCTCTTTCCCCTTCTCTGGGGTATCATGCATATCTCTCCTAGGGTCCTTCCTGTTTCGAAGACTCTCTGGCAGTGGGATTGTAGGCTGGCACTCCCCTGATCCATGTCTAAAATACATATATGAGTGAGTACATACCATGTTTGTCTTTTTGTGACTGGATTACCTCATTCAGGATGGTTTCTTCTAGTGCCATCCATTTGCCTGCAAATTTCAATATTCCATTGTTTTTTTTTCCATTGAGTAGTACTCCATTGTGTAAATGTACTACATTTTCTCTATCTACTCTTCAGTCGTGGGGCATCTAGGTTGCTTCCAGAATCTGGCTATTACAAATAATGCTGCTATGAGCATAGTGGAACAGACATCCTTGTTGTATGAATGGGCATCTTTTGGGTATATGCCTCAGAGTGGAATTGCTGGGTCTTGTGGTAGACTGAGTCCCATTTTCCTAAGGAATCTCCATACTGATTTCCTAAGTGGCTGTACATGTTTGCACTCCCACCAGAAATGGATGAGTGTTCCCATTTCTCCACATCCTCTCCAGCATAAGCTGTCATTGGTGTCTTTGATTTTAGCCATTTTGGCAGGAGTAAGATGATAATCTCAGAGTTGTTTCGATTTGCATTTTCCTAATGGCTAAGGATGTTGAGCACTTTCTTAAGTGTCTCTCAGCCATTTTAGACTCCTCTATTGAGAATTCTCTATTTAGTTCTATAGCCCACTTTTTAATTAGATCCTTTGGTGTTTTGGAGAATAGCTTCTTGAGTTCTTTGTAAATTTTGGAGATCAGCCCTCTGTCAGATGTGGGGTTAGTGAATATCTTTTCCCATTCTGTGGGCTACCTTTTTGTCTTGTTGACTGTGTCCTTTGCCTTACAGATGCTTCTCAGTTTCAGGAGGCTCCATTTGTTGTCAACTTCAGTGTCTGTGCTACTGGTGTTATATTCAGGAAGCTGTCTCCTGTATCAATCCATTCAAGGGTACCCCCACTTTCTCTTCTAAGAGGTTCAGTGTGGCTGAATTTATGTTGAGGTCTTTGATTCATTTGGACTTAAGTTTTGTGCATGGTGATAGACATGGATCTATCTTTTGCAGAACTTTTATACACAAGCTTATAGAAGCTGTTTTATAATCTTCAAACCCACATTACCACACAAGTCATCAGGAGATGTCTCCCCCTATGAAACAATGTCTCTACTATATTTACAATACTGTATAGCAAGAAGCACTTCCCTATATGTATAGAACAGTGAAGCACAGTTCACTGACCCTGAGATCCCCTTCCTTATCTTGAGAGCAAATTCCAGCAGATCATTTGAAACATGTCAGCAGAAATATGCTTCCATCTATTCTTGGTATGCCAAGTCTCATGTTCCAAACTTCACCTCATTTGACTCAAGATGAGCCTGCACCTCACTAAGCCAGCTCTGTATCTCCAAAGTCTGCCAGGATCACATGGCGTTGGCATGGATTGTGGGAGTCTGAACTGGGTATTTACCTACAGCACCTTGAATCTCGCTTTATGTGAGCACCAGTAACCTGGTCACAATGTGGGATTCAGTTACAAAAACTTAAATGATATAGTAATATGATTGGATGCTTGTATTCTTTCTCTTAGGAAGTAAGGCTTTTACTCTGACCAGAGAATCAGGTAGGCTGACTACACCTTCACTGCTCCTTCTGCTTCTTAAAATCACATCCCCCCATCCCATCCTCAGCTGTGCAAGAGAACACCTTCAGCCTCTCCCTCATCTCATCTTTAGTGGATCCCACAGATCTTCCCCTCCTAACTTCCCCCCACCCCTCATTGCATAACCCCTGCCCCTGACTCCAGCAGGCGTTCCCTGGGAAAGTACTGGCCACACAGGGAAGGGAAGGCTGGGGAAGCAATCAGATCTTCACTTCTTCCTCCATTCCTCCAAGTTCAATCACCAAGTCTCATTCCCAGCTCTGTAGCAGACTTTCTGCTGTGGCTCTCTTCATTCTCTGCCTCCATTCCCAGGGGGCTACCTAAGCAGATCCTGGCTGATGGAATAACCTTACTTCCTCCCTCTTGTAGAAACCACCCACCCGCACTGTCCAAAGTCCACCGCTATTCCTAAGTGTCAAGACACAATTCCCTTAACACACTTTATCTGGAACTCCCAGTGGCCACACATATCAGGACTGCAGAAATTTTCCTACCAAGCACCATCACACAGCCACCACACTCTCATAAGAAACAGAGGAGAAATGGAAACCAAGGAACAAAACATTCATCCAACAAAGACAAGACCAGGTATCAGCACCTAGAATTATAACCATCCCAATCCCAGATGCCTAGATGTCAGCATAAAAACACAGTCAATACATCCAGGAAAATATGTCTCCACTAGAGTCCAGCAACTTTACCACATCCAGCCCTGAATAGTCCAACATGACTGAAGCATAAGCAAAAGCCTTTGTGAATATGATAGAGGTATTTAAAGGGGGATTGAATAAATCACTCAAAGAAATCAGTGAAAACACAAGCAATGGAAGGAAATGAATGAAACAGGTCAACACCTGAAAGTATAAATAGAATCAATATAGAAAACCCAAACAAAGGGAAATCTGGAAAATTTAGGTACTTGACCAGGAACCACAGAGAGAAAGCTTCACCAATAGAATACAAAAGATGGAAAATTAATTCTCAGGCATTGAAGACACAATAGAAGAGAGGGGTACCTTAGTCAAAGAATATAATATTAGACCAGCAAAGTTAAAAGAAAGGAAACACACACACACACACACACACACACACACACACACACACACACCACCACTACCACCACCATCACCACCACCGCCACCATCATCACTACCACCAACACCAACATCACAGCAGAAACAACAACAGCAAAATGACAGGAACCAACAATCATTGGTTATTGATATCTCTCAACATCAATGGTATCAATTCACTAATGAAAAGACACAGACAAACAGAGTAGATGACAAAACAGGACCCATCCTTCTGCTGCATGCAAGAAAACATCTTAACATCAAAGATAGAAATCACCTCAGGATAAAGCGTTGGAAAACAATATTCTAAGCAAGTGGACCTCAGAAAGAAGCTCCTGTATCCATTTTAATACCTGGCAAAATAGACTTCAATACTAATCAGAAGAGGTAAGAAAGGACACTATCTATATACTCATCAAAGGAAAAATCCAACAGGAGGACATTGCAATTCTTAATATCTCTGCCTCAAACACAAGGGCACCCAAGTTTGTAAAAGAAATACTACTACAGCTTAAATCATATATTGACCCTCACATACTCCAATACCCCACTCTCACCAATAGACAGATGATTCATACAAAAACTAATTAGAGAAATGCTAGAGTTTACTGATTTTTTAAGCCTAATACACCTAACAGGTATTTACAGAACATTTTATCAAAACTCAAAAGAATATGCCTACTTCTCAGCACTTCATCGAACTTTCTCCAAAATTGACCACATACTCAGACACAAAGGAAGTTTCAACAGATACAAGAAAATTGAAATAATACCTTTCATCCTAGCAGACCACCTGGATTAAAGCTGAATCTCAACAACAACAGAAACAACTGACAGCTTACAATCATGGAAAGTGAACAACTCTCTACTGAATGAAAAATGGGTCAAGACGGAAATTAAAGACTTTCTAGAATTCAACGAAAGTGAATATACAACATACCCTAACTTGTGGGGCACAATGAAGGCTATTCTCAGAGGCAAGTTCATAGCTCTAAGTGCCCACATGAAAAAAAAAAAAGCTGGAGAGATCTCATAGTAGCAACTTGGAATCTTTGGAACAAAAAGAAGGAATCACACCCAAAAAGAGTAGACAGTAAGAAATAATCTAATTCAGGGCTGAAATCAATGAAATAAAAAAAGCAACAACAAAATATAAAGAATAAATGAGACAAAGAGTTACTTGAAAATACTTCCGAGGTGAGGGATTTGATAATAGGTCTAATCTTGAATTCCCTCCACTTTTTTGGTGAGGACTATGAAAAAACTAATTTTATAACCTTGGCATGTTAGGGCATGGGGGGGGATTCATTTCCCAATTCCTTCCTGGCCTTTTGCGCTGAGCTTGGTGTTTGCAATTCACTAACCAATCTACTTAAAACTTTAGAAGCAAAGATGGCATTGGATAGTCCTCCCATATTATTTTGAGAGGCAAGAAAAGATTCCAGATCAAAAGAAGCATTTGTGTGTTGCGTGGATCCTTCACCGCCTTTCAACTTAGTTATTTTACCCACTCAATTGTCTCCTATGGGTATTATAACATAAGAGGATGGATCATCTAAAGGTACAGGAGGGATTCCTGGTCCAGATATTCAACAATATATTAATATCCCTTTTTCCTCAGCTCACCCAGTGGAACTAGCTGTTTTGATTCATTTATTATGGATAATTCATAAACCCTTAAACCCAACATCTGGTTCAAACCCACACACATCCTTTGTTTATTACTCATAACTTTATACACTCTAACCTCCCTGGTTTTATTGCAGTAGAAAATAAGCAATCTGATGCATTAACTTGGCCGATCTTTACTTCCCCAGAAGAAATTTGGGAAGGGGTATATATCTGTAATTGCAAATAGAGCCACCAAAACATGGATTCCTCCTTAGCTTCTGCAGCCCTGGGCTATCAAGAATTATAGGGAAGGGCAGGGAACAGTGTAAGTCACCAGAAACATAAAATTCCAGATAAAGGACAAAAGGAGATGTGGACCATATCATCAGAAGTCAAGTCTGCCAAGCTTACCTGGGGCCAAGTTAAAGGTCTATGCCACAAAGGAGAAGTTATTCTACAAAACACACAAAGCCCTATTCTGCTGAGAGTCTTTTTCTAGCAATGCTAACTTCTTGGTCTGTGCATCTGCAGTGAGTGCTGCTGAACATGTGTACTAATTCCATGTTCTTCATCCTCTTTGGTTCAGCTTGTAGATTGGATGGATCCAGCTCCTGTTATCTGTCCTGACTGTGTTTATGACTGGACCTGGGGACTATAGTAGACTCACTCATTCTTCTGAAGAAGGGGCCGTATTTCAGTTTTCCTTGCAATTTGAAGCACTTCCCTTTTGCATAGGACACCATAACATTTTTTTGTTCCTATTAAAGGGCAAATATGGACTTAAGTTCTGCAAGGGACCAGAATTACCAGTCATACGTGTCTCTTTCCAAGCTATTCTCTAGATCTTTCCAATCAATATAATAATGTCATCAAAAGTATCAGACACAGCTTGGACCCCTGTTTTGGTGGTAGAACATTATACACAGTGCTTTCACTGTTCTAATATTACTTATTACAGCTATAAGTAAGGTTTTCTAAGACTGCAATTTCTCCCTTCTCCCTTGGAAATAACATGTATGATTCTTCATTTTGGCATGCTTAGCTTCAGAATTTTAAAGCGATTTCTTTGGTATCATGAAAGGTTGCAAAGTAACTTTTACTTGCCAAATTACAACTTTTTTTTACAATAAATGTTCAAGGAATAGAAAAAAGTGCATAATATGTACCATTTTAACCAATTTCCTTGCAGTTTGAAAATTCAGCATAAAGTTAATTTCAAGAAGGATTTATTGGACATTATAAAGCAGCTATAGCAGTCTTCACAACTGCAATAAAATCTAATCTTTTGGGAGTTGAAAATTAATCAAAAGGCAAAAGATCAGTGTGGCTTCTGCACCACGAGCAAATCTAATGTATCAGACGAGAACCTGGAGATTTAAATGAAAGACTAGCTGTCCAGCCATTTGTGCTAAGAGAATGTGTGTGTGTGTGTGTGTGTGTGTGTGTGTGTGTGTGTGTGTGTGTGTGTTAATTGCAAGGAGCGAGCAGCCTTCTATACAGACTTACAGCACAGTGGAGAAACCCCAGGTGTAAGAGCTCACGTTTTCATAATTAGAGGTTGATGCCAATGGGGCAAGGCCAGGGCTGTGAGCCAGGACTAGAAAACAGGATGCACCTGTGGTTATTGGCTGACAAATAACTCACAGAGACCCCTTTTGGGCTGGGGCCCAACAGATTAGAAAAAATCTTTTGGCAGTATGGTGGACTTAGAGGCACTTGAAAGTTGTTGGGTTAAATTGCTACAGACACGCAAATGTAACATGTTTCATGAACAGGATCCATTCTGTCAAACAGCAAGAAGCATTTCTTCAGAAAAATATGGAAATAATATATTTAAAATTGTGAGTACAATGCTTAGATCTCTTCATAATGACTCCTTTATGAGTTGGGCCAATCTCTGGAAGGCCTAAAATAGGAAGGGGATAAGAATTGAAGAAATTAGCTCAAGTACACAAAAGAAACATTTTTCCCATGCTGAATAAAACTGAGAACCTATAAAAAAAGAAAGATTTTCAATATTGAAATAAAAAATTGAAGAAATTAGGATGTACTTTGGGAAACTCTTTCAAAATTCTGGAGATTTAAGTGGCATAGCCATATGAAGATGGGATGAGGCTGTGAAAAATAAGTTAGACAGCAGATTTATCTGGGCAGAATGCCCTCAGGAGCCATTGAGATGTGGGTAAGTATATACCAGGCTTACACGAACTTCCAAATTTTTAAAATTAGAATGTTCATGCATCATTTTCTATTTTATTACTTTAAATATTTTGCATTTTCATGCTTTTCTCATCTGAAAATTTAGCATACAGTTTTGTATGCTCAAATCTGTTTACTTATAAAGCAGGGCAAGCTTAGGGACAGCATATTAGTAGTACAGGAAGCAAGTAAACAGAGGACATGCGGGGGCTTGTCCTGGTGTACACACACACACACACACACAGACACACAGACACACACAGATACACACAGACACACATACACATAGACACAGACACACAGACACACACAGACACATAGACACAGACACACAGACACATAGACACAGACACAGACACACACACACAGACACACACACAGACACACACACACAGATACACAGACACACACACACAGATACACACACAGACACACACACACAGACATACACACACAGACACACACAGACACACAAATACAGACACACACAGACACACACATACAGACACACAGACACACGGACACAGAGACACACAGACACACACACAGACACACACACAGACACAGACACACAGGCACACACACATAGACACTTACACAGACACACACACAGACACACACACACAGACACACTTGATAACTGTTCTGTCATATACAATTTGACTATGTTAAAGTTAAGACCTTTCTTTTGTTTAAACAGAAAAGAGGAGATGTTGGGCAAGTCCTGTTATTTGCCTGTTATTTGCCAATAAAATACTGTTGAGCCTATAGGAATCTAGATAGGTGGGGCTAGGAGTCCAGGAGGATTCTGGGAAGAAGAAACACAGAGAGTCAACATGTAACGCCATGGGGGTAGGAAGCCTGGAACTATTCTCCGGTAAGAGACATACTTAGATTAACAATTATGGGGTAATTACTTAAGTCAGAGCTAGCCAGTAAGAAACAAGCAAGGCCAACAGCTTCATAATTCATATAGCCTCCTGTGTGTTTATTTGGGACTGATGTGGCTCTGGAACCAGGCTGGCGGAACGGCTCCTTCTCAAGGAAAAAGCTTCTCGTAACACACACAGACACACAAATACAGAGACACACAGACACACACACACACAGACACACACACACACAGACACACAGGCACACACACATAGACACATACACAGACACACACACAGACACATACACACAGACACACACACACAGACACACACATACAGACACACAGACACACGGACACACAGACACACACACAGACACACACACACAGACACACACACAGACACACACATACAGACACACAGACACACGGACACACAGACACCAGACACACACACAGACACACACACAGACACACAGACACACTCACACACACAGACACACAGACACACACACTCACACACTTCTAAAGCAAAGACAGGACACACAGGGAACCTGTTCTATACACACACCACCTTCCAGACACACATTCTAAAGTAAAGACAGGTCATGCAGGGAACCTGTCCTACACACACACACACACACACACACACACACACACACACACACACACACACACATAGACACAGACACACAGAGTTCGGAAGGTCAAGGACAGTGCTTGGTTAGTAGCTCTTCCTCTTAGGTTTCTCTGCACACAGTTCTAAGGATATTTTTAGTTCTTTTTTCTTCAGAGATTTTACTATTCATTTATGTGATTAGAAAGGAAGGAAAAGGTATTGCCCCAGAGCCTGTTGGACACCCCTGCCCCAGTACAGTTCAGTAAGTTCTGCTCAGTTACTTGTAGACGGCAAACTTCAACTCCAGTTTAGTTGCAATTGCCTACAGTTCACGACGGCTTCACTAAAATACGACTTTCAGAAGTGTAGACAGACGTTAAATTCTAGGAGGCTGTGTGACTGAAGCGCATACTCACTAAGTCCATCTGATCTGGAGTAACCAGAGAGAAGGCTGCTCTGAAGAAGGAGGTGGGGGCTGAGCTGTCGATGAAGAAACCATTTCCAGGAAC
The DNA here is from genome assembly GCF_017639785.1 of Mesocricetus auratus. NCBI lineage: Eukaryota > Metazoa > Chordata > Mammalia > Rodentia > Cricetidae > Mesocricetus > Mesocricetus auratus. Next base: position 12,734,447 of record NW_024429185.1, read on the forward strand.
AAACAAGACCTGTGAAAGGTTGCAGAAAATAGGCGATTACAGCACTGAAGGAAAACTTAAAGAAAATGTACACAAAGGCAGTATTTCTGTGGGGAGGAATACTTTAAGTTTAAAAGCCATTATGGAAATAATGAATTCCCATAGGGAACAAAGATATCATACAAAAATACATATGGCACATGATAGACAAACCTGAGTGCACAGAATTAGAAAAAAAGTATTTGTCACCCATATGACCAATGCTGTTTCTTCTCCACATACAAAGAATGCATAGAAAATGAGAAGAAAGCACCAAAATTTAAGTTTTAATGTGCAGAGGATGGGGTAGGAAGAAATGGTAAAATAAAAATAGGTGGTTAACCTAGCTACAAAAGTAATATGAATGCAAACATTGAGATTTCTAACTGGGACCCAAAAACCAACTAGATATTGACCTAACAAAGAGTAGGGACAAGTATCTTAGGGAAAAGCCTTGAAGTGTAAAGACCTTGGGATAGGAAGGAAATGGTATGTTTCAGGAAACTAAAAGGATACAAATGTTTAATGCATAAAACATATAAAAATATTAGTGTGTCAAAATGGGGTGCCAAAACAGCAAACTACTCTTGTCAACGACCATGGTGGCAGGGACAGGTGAGTGACTGGGCACTGCCCTTCTTCATCCTAGACATGCATACACTTTGTTCTACCCCGATGGTAATGGACTGAACCTCTGAAAATGTAAGCCACTCCATTAAATGTTGTCCTTTGTAAGAGTAGCTCTGGTCATGGTGTCTCTTCACAGCAATAGAAGACATCAGGATTACCTGCCTGACTGTCTTGCTGGCCCAGGAAAGGGGTTCTTATTGTCTTTATCAATAAGTCACAAGGAATGTTGGATATCCAAAGCTACATATGTGGTAAGGAGTGACTTTGAAATCAAAACCAATCCAGTCACTGAGGAGAATTACTGTATTTCTATCAGTCTAGCCCATCTGAATTGTAATTTCAAATTTTATTACAATTTAATGATGAGACAATATTCCAACCTAATATTTCAACATCACATGTGTCTGGGTCATAAAGTATCTTTCATTCCACTCAAAGAAAATTAGTTCAAAGAAACAGTATACATTTTCTGTTGGCCACCTCCCTCTTTTACCTCTTTTTCGATAGCCTTTTCTTCAATCAGTTGTCGTGTATCGGAGATTCCCTTAACTTTGATCCATAGAAACAACCCAGCTTTGGGAGCATGCCACTCTGCCAAATCTACAAGAAGACAGCATCTTCTAGACATTTCCGATGACACCAAACTCACAGTTCCAACAGTATAGGTGCAGTGATTGTAAGCAAGGACGTACTTGTAGATAATTTGTTTCTGTGAAAGCATCTTAAAAAATACAATTTGATGAGATTTCCCCCATAATGATGTTTGGGTTTATTTAAAAAGCTTAGTGATGGGGTAAGGTGCTGAATGTAGGGAGACAGTGGCTTCTGTGTGTCTCAGAGCAAGAAATTCAGTGTGTCTCTCTGTCACTCAGTTAGACTCACACACCTAAGACAACAAATGGGCTGTTCCAATTTTAACACTGATTCTTCAGTTCTTTCTGGAGTCCCCTTGGATTCATAAATCCCATTATTTAGGTAATGGTTTGGATGCCCAGATGGATTAATTTCTGTAGAAATGTAATCAATTAGGATAAAAGTACTAAAATCCAAGAATACCAGGTCCACCTACAAGCTTTATGTGTGAATATTATGATACAAGAACTAAGAAGAAAGGACAATTATTTTGATTTTAATTACTTAAATACTCTTGTTATTAATATTTTGTCATAATTCCTTTATAAATTGGCAGGAAAGCACACCTATCATACAGATATAATTCTGTTTTAAATGAAGACTTTACAGAGAATGATATATGACAGACATAGGCATTGATAGTTTTGATTTACTAATCTTTATATCATATGCACTTTTAAGGGTATTTTATCTGACATGTTTCTGTAGTAAAAAAAATCCTAAATTCAAAGCAATCATAGAAAATATTAAACATATATGTGTGGCTAATGAATAGGAGAAAGAATTTTAATAAATTTAAAAGTTCAAAATCATACTATACCACTTGTTTTTATTTGTTTTAGTTAGAAACAAAATATTTGGGGAACAAAATTTTGAAACAACTAAAAATTTCTGAAAGTTTTTGCTGAAGATGGTTTTTATTCAGCTGTAGGTAATACCGCTTGCTAAATTTTTGACTTAGTTTTTTTTAAATCTTCTTAGAACTACAAAATCTGGGGTTGACACTGTAGCCCAGTTGGTAGAGTGCTTGCCTTGAACATGAGACCCAGGTCCCATTGCCAGTGCCTCGTAAACTGGGTGAGGCAGAACACATATACAATTTCAGTACTTGGGAAGTGGAGGTGGAAGATCAGAAGTTCAAGGCTAGCCTGGGATACATGGGGCCTTGTGTTTAAAAAAAATCTGGCACCGTATGGCAGAGACCACAGAACTCAAGGGTTGTCGAGGTGGTTCAAAGGAAAACACCCTCAAATCCAGAACTTTATTATATTCCAGGCTCTACCATGACTGATACTTGACAATAACTAAGGAAGGTTAGTTCATTTTCTTTCTTTCTGGTAAGGAAACTGAAGCACAAAGGTTAATTTTCTTTGCTTCAAACTGATCACAGAGTTTGGATTCCAAGACAGATTTATCCTTAGGGCAACATTTCCTTGGCAAGAAAGCACCTACTCTGCTGTGTCTCACACACCAAGCTGGTCACATGTGTCTGCATCCATTCTGGGGATGCTACTGTTTATGTTTAGTTAACTCCAGATGCTCCTCACTCACCACTCAACCACTTGTCTGCTGCTGCCAATATCGCATTCCTCTGGTCCCTGTAGAAATCAGTGACTCTAGAAGACAAATGACAGTGACATTGAGGCCTGAACCAGACACAGGAAAACCTCTGACTCCAGCCTGTAAGAATTTTTTTTCTGCTTTGATTGAAATATTGACTGCTTCATAAGAACACTTACTGCTTTGACACCTGTGCTGAAAAAAATAAAAAAATTATTTCCCCCTTTATTATAGAGAAGGTGAAGTGTAAAAGTGAGAAGAGCAAAGTCCCTTTCTATATAAAATATAGAATCTAGATGTAGAAAGTAGCAGGATAGACCTTTGTGTTTGGTTGACTGAAGTCATGTAATTTTCAATGACAGATAGCACTTGAGATGAAAGGAAACTGAATTGAGATGCTGAGTCACTAGTCTGGGAAAGAGGGCACCCTGTTTCTGCTGGCTTCTAAGTGGGTCAGGAAGCACACATGTACATGACAAAAACAATTCATGACTTGCCTCATTATACTGACCAGGCAAAGTGTGCGCTTTCACTCATTCTTACTTAGATCAGTTCCCAAGGCACGTGTCCTTAGCTGATTATCAGATAGGATGTTTACACATGTGGATAGCTTTTCAGCTAAAACTGCGAACCCTAATAGTTCAGGCCAGACCTTGAATGCCGCTGAGGAGACTTCATGTGAAAAGCTATTACAACAAAAAGTTGTTGTGTTGGTGTGACTGTGGACATTGCAGAAGGAAGGATAAGGAGATGGAGAGATGTCTCCTTGGCTAAGAACAGTTGTTACTCTTGCAGAGGACCCGGTATGGTTTCCAGCACATACACATCAGCATATAACCATCTCCTAACTAGTTCACAACAGGCTGTAACTCTGTTCCTGGGGATCCAGCCCCCTTTTCTGGTCTCCCAAGCACCAGGTCTGTGATGTGCAAATATATATATATATATACAAGCAAACATTCATACACACAGACTGAAAACAAATCTTTAAAAGAGAAGGAAGAATAATAAATCAGTACTCAGGATGGTTTGTACTTTGTGTTCTGAGCACCTATGTTGCCCACAAATATTTTAACAGCCAACCTGTCAACGTGAGCCAGGAAGCCGTCTTCTCCCCATTGGTACAGAAGCTGTGATATCATGAGCTGAAAGAGAGAGGACAGCCTCATGTGATATCGCAGTTCATTCTCAAAACCAAGGTTGCACTAATCACAGAAGGCAACCACTCCTGCGTCTATGAAAACACACAGGGAGATGCAACAAGGAGCCTGGGTCACATCCGTGACTTCAGTAGACTCCCAATGAAAGCCAGGACGACAGTGCCCAGCGGGTTCAGCTAATAATGCATGTGGGCCTGACCTGAGACCCTGGCACCTTTGCAGAAAGCTGAGCATAACGGTGTGCAGTGATAACTCCAGTGCTGGGGGAAGGATCAGGGGGATTCCTGAGGCTGTAGGTTCAGTGAGGTATCTTGTTTTAAAAAGAAAAGAAAAGACACCTGCTGTTTACCATGTTTACCTCTGGTCTATAGGTGTTCATGCACACAGAAATGACCATATAGACACACAAAACAAAACAAAAAACAAAGCAAAACACCCTTAAATCCAGAACTTTATTATATTCTAAGCTCTACCGTGATTTTTTAAAATAGATCTGTAAATATGAAACTTGATATTTGATAATAATTAAGGAAGGTTAGTTCATTTTTTTCTTTCTTTCTGGTAAGGAAACTGAAACACAAAGGATAATTCTTTGTTTCAAACTGATCACAGAGTTTGGATTCCAAGACAGATTTTCTAGCTCCTGATCCATGCTATTGACTACTGGACTACAATGCCTCTGCAAATTGAAAACATATAGTCTCTTTCTTTCCTTTTGGGTGGTGTGAGGGATCAAACCCAAGACTAAATGATTGCCAAGTGTGTGTGTGTGTGTGAGTGTGTATCACTGAGTTATATCCGTAGTTCTCCAAATGTATACAGCATGTGTACTCTATTAAATATTTAAAGATTTTCTATTTAAAATGGAGGATCCATGTGCTTTTGGGCCAGCCAGTATAGCCAAATAGATGAGCTCCAGGTTAAATGAGAGACTTTGCCTCAAAAAATGATGTGGAGAGCAGTTAAGGAAGACATCTGGAGCCAACCTCTGATGTGTACACAGGGATGCACCCATGTCTACTCACCTGCATCCACACACGTACACAGGCATGAGCAGATGCAAAATCTAATCCTCTAGGCTATAACAGTTTCCAAAACCAGCACCTTTTCAAAGCTTGAGAGGAAATTTATACAGTCTCCCTACTTAGCTTATTTTAATTAAAATACTTTCTGATTAGGAGCAGCTGAGGGATGGACAGGAAGACACTAACCAGGCTTGCTTTTTTCACATCAAACACAAGGAAGCCAATGGTTGAATTACTTCATCCAATTCGGATCTGAGGTTCTATTTTGTTTAGAGTCCTATAGGGGTTTTTTTAAATGCTTGTTAATTGGCTCACTTTTAGTGTTCTTCCAGAGACACATATGAGTATGCCCAGATTCATGAGGACTCTGGGCAGGCAGAATGACTACACTAGCTTAAATGGTTTCTCACTGGCTGCTTAGATTTGACCTCTGCAGATGCTAGTCTTCCAACTCTGTCTTGGAAATGGATATTCAGCATTTTATTTTTCTTCCCGGTCAACTTAAGTTAATCTTACTTGCCTACAGCTGATTCTGATTAAGGACAAACAAAACCCAACGCTAAATTGCATTACCTGTGAGAGAGTGCAGGAATGTAGTGATGAGACTTGTGTGTGTAAAACAATCCTCTCTATCAAGGACTTGGGGCCCGTCATAAACCCTACTCTCAACCTACAGAGAAAGAGAAAAGGGTTTATACCACACATCAACAAGTAATGGGAATCATTTTGCTGATTTCACTAGGAAAAGAGTGATGACCTGGTGACAAATAGATCTTGATGACTTAAATATTCTAACCAAAGTACTTACTTAGAAAACACCTACATTGATTATGCATGATAAGGTAACGCAAGTATTACTAAGAATTTCTAACCATGGTATTCTAATACCAGTTTCCAAAATGCTGACCATCCTCCTACAACTTAGATTCCTAGCCAAGCATCTTTGAACACTGGAAATCATAGTACCCATTGTAAGAATAATACTGAAGTAAAACACACTTATGCCTATTAACGATCAAGTGTATTTTCAGGCGTACCGACTACAAGTCTTCTGAATGAGAAGGTCTTGAACTAAGAGATTTGAGGCTGACTTCACATTAGAGATGAAAGCCTTACCCAGAGGAGAGGATCTTTGAGAAGCTGTCAGCTCTGATCACCCGGCCGTCGACATCCATGGAGAGAAAGGTTGGTACCCAGGGCTTAAACAGAAAGAAAACCACTGTTTGCAAACTCTGATCACTGCAAGGTTGCTTTGCACAGAGTGGAGAAGGCAAACAGGTACAGCCTGGGCACACACAGCAGTTACATCTTGCCTGTGTCGAAGATCTGCAACATGTGTGTCCTTTGACTGGTGTCTGCCTGACCTCAGGGTTCTCTGCTAAATAGGCTCACAAAGGTTTCCTTATTGGCTCAAGATGTCATTACTATGAATTTGCAGAGACTTCCAACAGGCCCTCTTCCCACCTGGGATTGAATGCTGGGGTCATTAGATTTAGATGAAGGACTCAGGAGAAATGAGTTCAGAGAAGATGAAAAGTTCTTTCAAGATGACCACTCTCTTTTGGTGTTGTTCAGATACAACAGTGATCCTTGGAACTGACTAGAAAGATAAAACTTATGGGAATGCAGGTGAGAAATTTAGTTAGTGTTGCATACTGAGGCTGAAGGGTATCTAGCCACCCTGAGCATGGCAAACATGGCCCTGGCAGGCCTTGCCCTTCTCCCCCATTCCCTCAGCTTTGCTAAAAACCATTAGATTACATTGCTAAAGTTAGTTCCCAAGGTCTATTCCCTTATTTGGCCACTCCCTCCTGCTGAGGCTGCCTTCTCCACTCTGTGCAAAGCTGTCAAAGAATCGAAGCCCAACAACCAAAAGCCCCCTTTGGCTCACCTAATTAATGTGCCCAATTAAAACTGAACACCTCATCCTAACTGGAGTCCCCTTCTCTACCTTTATAAATCATTGTGTGCCTATGGGTCATATCTTTCTCCTCTTTATCCAGAGGCAATTCTTTTTCTTGTCCACCCCCAGGACAAACACCCCTTCTCTCTCTCCCTCATTCCCTTCCCCCTCTGTCTCCTGTCTTTGTCTCTTATTCCTTGCCTTTTGTCCTGCTGGGCAAATACATCTCCTCTGTGCTGTGAACTTGGCCTTGGGGGTCCTGAGCTGAATTTTCCCTACAGACACTAAGATTGTCTTTGAAAATAGGACTAAGTGAGAACGGAGTCCATGGTCACACTCAGGGAGGGAGGGCAGGGCAAATAATGCTCTGTAAAACTATGTAGCAGAGAAATTTGTGTCTTCTCAGTATATATAAAGGTAGGGACGGAATCCAGTTATAGGATTGGATGTCTGCAGTCCTAAGGGCATCTACTGGCTACTTACTGGCAGCATGTATCACTGCTGCTGTCTGCTAGAAAACTGTTACCATGAAGTGTAGCATGCACTTATAATGAGGATGACTAAAAAAAAAAAAAAGACGAAAACCCGTGATCCTCCAGATGAGGGTCAGAGCACGTGACAAAGGCGCAATCATGTGGCTGCAGTGCGGTCTTCTCCACCAGTGGAGAGCACTGACTGAGCACTCCTTCCTCTTTAGCTAACATACCATCTCATTCCCGCTTAGCTATCACCCAAGTCAGCTACCATTACCGCATTGAAGCTGAAATACAAGATGAATCCAATGTCATGTCCCTCATTTGATGTCTGAGGTGATATGAAATAGGATTTGGAGTTCAGCACCATCAGCGTGATGGGCTCTCTGCTCGTCTAAACGCCTGTTTCAGAGATCTAGCTACTATTCCAAAGGTAACTAATTTCCAGAAGGAGCATTACTGTAAAGAAGAAAACTAGCAAAACTGGAAGATTAAAAAAGTAGAGAACACACTATTTATTCAAGTTCATTGACTCAAGCCAGGTTCACTTCCAACACAAATGAACTTTTGACAGTGACATAAGCCCACATGATCACATACCTTGTTGAACTGGAGAAAATAGTAAGGATCATCTTCTATTATAAGGAAATCGTATTTTCTTGCAAGCTAAAATATTAAAACAATGTATTTATCTCTTAAGAACTGTCTAAGAGGATTGGAATCACAGTTCGTTGTTCTCATTCATCCATTCATGAACCGTTGAGTTCCTATTATCTCAGACATTGAGGCTGGACTTGAATGAGTTGCCAAAGGCTCCTTTTCTCATGCAAGGCAGAATGTGCATAAGCCATTTGGGTAATGAATCAGAATTAAATGGAGGTCACATCTGAAGGAGAGTGATAGGACAGTGTGCTGGCGAGTCTTATGTCAACTTGACACAGCTAGAGTTATCCAAAAGGAGGGAACCTCAATTTCAAAAATGCCTCTGTAAGAGTCAGCTGTAAGGCATTCTCTTAATCTGTGATTATGGGGGAGAACACATCCAATTAGGGGTGGTTCCATCTCTAGGCTGGTGGTCCTGGGCTTTACAAGAAAGCAGATTGAGCAAGTTATGGGGAGCAAGTCAGTAAGCAACACCGCTACACGGCCTCTGTGTCCAGACTCAGGGTTCCTGCTCTGCTTGAATTCCTGCCAAGACTTCTTTTGATGAAGAACTGTGATAAACAGAATAAACCCTTTCCTCCCCAAGTTGCTTTGGTCATGCATGGTGTTTCATCACAGCAATAGTAACCCTGAGACAGAAAATTACTCAGGTCAAACCTCTGGGGAGCTCTTCCTGACAAGGTAAAATTAGAACTCACGATGATCAGAATCAATTAGTCATGCAGATATTAAGGAAGAGGATTCTAGACTGAGGGAGGGATGAGTGAAGGGACAGATCATCGGCTGAACAAAAACTTGGGGCGATTAAAAGACAAAAGGGGACAATATGGTTTTGGCATATGTGGTGCAGCTCAGAAGGAGAGAGAGGGAGGGAGGAAAGGATGGAGGGAGGGAGGGAGGGACAGACATACAGACAGAGACAGACAGAGAGACAGAGACAGAGAGAACAGAGTAATGGCATCCATCACACAGGTTCACAAACTTATCAAGAAATTATTTAGCTTTTAGAATTTTTAAAGCCCCAAGGCTGACTTCTCATTTGCCATATAGCAGGGGCTAGGACTGGTTGCCATTCAAACAGTGACTAGTTAGAGACTAGGAACCAACTGCGACAGGGTGAGTGATAATGTCATGATGTCATCCAGTGTGGACAGACATTAATAGATTAGGAATCGAGGCTAGGAATAATGGTGAAGAAGAAGGATCAACTTAGAAGAACTTGATAGTGGAGTCCATAGGATGAATTGGATATAAGAAGGGGGAAGAGAGAATAGCAAAAGAGAAATGAAGGTAATTGTTCAAGGACATTACCAATGAGGCTGGAGAGCATGAGGAGTTGGTTGTACATGACAGGTTTAGGGTTGCGGCTATAGGAAAGACAGGAGTTCTACTTGAGCCAGATTAAGTTTGAAATGCTATTGGACATCTATGGAGATATCACAATGATGCACAGGTTGGAGTTTAGGGAAGAGATGGAGCTGAGAAAGGGGGAAATCATCTTATGCAAAATGAAATTTATCACTGTAGGACCGGATAATGTGACCATCTGGGAATATGTAGATAGTACAGCTTAGGAGAGAGTCCGGGGAGATGAGATAAAATATAAATATCAAAGCAATATCTTGAACCCTTAGGTTTTTCAAATAAAAGGCACTGGTTGAAATCTGTCTGTGAGCCCACTGCACACAGTTAGGTTCCTTGTAGTTAAATGAGGCTTAGCACTTATTTTTAGAGCAATTTGTGGGGAAGGGCAGAGACTCAGGTGCAGCAACAAGACCTTACAGAAGGCATTTGAGCTTAGTTTTTCAGATTTATGTACATCTCTGTATAGGCTTGATACTAAAAAAATGGCAATAATATAAGGCGCCATAGATACCTACAGACATTTTAGAAAAAAGAGTCCCCTATTGTTTTTTTTAATGCTTTGTAGCCTGGAATGACAATGAGTAGCAAATAGATCCAGCAAGTCTAAAATACAGGGCAAACACAAGCATCCAGTAATGGAAACCATATGTCTTCTCATAACAGGTGGTCAAGAATGCCATTTTTCATGTATTAAAATACCAATTAAATGAAAGTAAATTCAGAAATGAAGATGTGGCACGTTATTGTGAATCACTTCAGTAGGAACCTTGGTATAGATGTCAGAGTCCCTTTTATTAAAAGTTATCTTCCCTGAAAACAAGAAGATAGTAAGAAAAGCAACTTGAATTGAAGACTCTCCCAAAAGGCAAACAAGAAGCCAGAACATATCCCTGTCACCCCCTTGTAAATACCTCATAGATTTCCTTCTTGCGGTCACCAGTCAATGAGTAGCCTGTAGGGTTGTTGCCATTTGGGATAGTATAAAGAAGTTTTGGAGACTTTTTCGTGGGGTCCTTGGAATCTTCTGGCTTCCACTGAGAAAGTATTTTTGTGAGAGCCTCTGGAATAATCCCATGCTCATCACTGGGGATATTAATAATGTTGCTACCCAATGGTTTTATCTGTGGATGACAGAAGAAAGTCCAAGAATGCAGCATGGTTACTAAAATCTCCATTTTCTTTTAAAAACATGTCAACAACTAAACTGTTCATGCCCTTAAATATGTAAACCGTACTCAGTTCCAAGCTCCAGAGGGCTGAGCTGTGTACTGTAATCCTATTATTCCTCTGAGGTCAGCAATAGCTGCTGTCTATTCCCACAGGAAGGCTTGCACTTCTTAGCCTCATTTGTAGTAAGCTTGGTCATGCGTGTCTTATTCTGGTTCACAAAAGGAGAGTAGCAATAGATATGCTCATTTTTCCTAAGCAGAAACTTTAAAATACCAGCTCTTGGTTGTCTTTGTGTTGTTTTTTCATTTGCCCCAGGACGGGCAACGTTCTGAACAGAGGGTGCTTCTGTGAGACTGGGGTTTGGAAGGAGGATGCCAGGATGCGAGCTGCAGTAGCCTTGTGTTAGGTGTGTAGTGTGAGAGAACTAAATAAAGCTTGGTAGTTGCCAGTGCTTGAGACTTGCTTCTTCTCAATGAACTGTCTTACACGAGGTAGAAGTGGTCCATCGGTACCTGTGGGCAACGATGGGCAAGGTCATATATGCATCCTGCAGGGCTATGACAAACCACATGAACAAAACTATTTAAGAAGGGCAGGTTTACTTAGGCTCAGGGTTTCAGACCTTTCAGTCCTTTGTGGCAGGGAGAACACAGAGGAGCAGAAAAGCTCACATCGTGGTGGTCAGGAAAAGAGAGAGAAGGTGCGGGAAAGAGTGGAGGTAGGGGTAGAGGAGAGAGGGGAAGAGCTATAGGGGGAGAGGGAGAGGGGCTAGAGGGGAAGATGGGAGGGGGAGGAGAGAGAGAGAGAGAGAGAGAGAGAGAGAGAGAGAGAGAGAGAGAGAGAGAGAGAGAGTGTGTGTGTGTGAGAGAGAGAGTTCTCAGGCCAATCAGGCTGACATCCAACACTGGTCATTACATTCCTCTAGGCAGATTGGTAAGATTGACAGATAGGAAGTTCTAAATTGGAGGCCTCCATCAAATCCCTCCCCTCAGATCTCAGGAAAACCCATGCAAAAGGAGGTGGAAAGATGGTAAGAACCAGAAGGGGTGGAGTACATTGGACTGTTAATGAGCCAAGTAATGTGCGTATGAACTCACAGAGACTGGAGCAGTGAGCACAGGACCTACATGGGTATGCAGCAGGTCCATTGAGTATATATTATAGCTATTAGCTTAATATTTTTTTCTTTTTTTAAATTTATTTTTCAGTTTAAATTTAGATAAGAAACAAGGTTGCCGAGACTCCAGGTCTTCTCTCCCACCAACGAGACCAGGAAACCAGAGGAGCCAGGGAGACCAGGGGAGCAGCTGTTCTGGCCCCAGGATCAGGTACAACAGGATCCAGCAAAGGGTCCAGGGGACCAGGTGGGAAGCTAAGTGCCCCAGATTCCTGTTCTTCTTCTCCACCCAAGGGACCAGAATGAGGACAAGGAATAGAAGAACCACCAGATTATTGGGCTTGCTAGCACCCACCAAAAGGGAACTCTGGTCCCCAGACCAGTAAGGGGCTCTTTGTGCACCCACTAGACGAAGAGATGGGAAAGAGACAATACAAAAACACAGTCAGCAACAGAAAAACAAATATGACACCACCAGATTCTAGAGACTCCACACCAGCAAGACTCCAACATTCCAATGCGAACGAAGCAGAAGAGAACGACCTTAAAACCACTTTCATGAAAATGATAGAGGCCCTAAAAGAGGATATAGGAAAATCCCTCAAAGAAATTTAAACTGAAAAATTAAAAAAAAGAAACAAGGTTGCTTCACAAGTCAGTTCCAGGTCCCTCTCCCTTTCCCTCCCCTCCCGCCAACGCCCCCCCCATTATCCCCTCATTTTCCCAGGGAGGGTGAGGCCCTCCGTGGGGGTGTCCATAGTCTGTCATTTCATATAGGGCAGGGCCTAGACCCTTCCCCAAGAGTTCAGGGTAAGAGTTCACCTCACATTGTTGGATAGGAGTCCAAAGTCCGTGTGTATACTCGGGATGGGTACTGATCTGTTGCCCAAGGCTCAATAGATTACCTAAGCCTCCTCACTGACACCCACATTCAGGGGGTCTTGATCAGTCCCATGCTGGCTTCCCAGGTTGATGCCTGGGATTCAAGAGATCACCTTTGTCAGGTCAGCTGTTTCTGGGGGTTAAACCAGCCCAGTCTTAATCCCTTTGGTCATCAGTCCTCCCTCTCTGTTACTGGCTTTCTTGAGTTCAGCTCAGTACTTAACCGAGGGAGTCTGCCTCTTCTTCGATCAGCCACTGAATGAAGTTTCTGTTTCCCAGACTCTCTGGCCATGGGATTGTAGGCTGGCACTCCCCAGATCTATGTCTAAAATCCATATATGAGAGAGTACATGCCATGTTTCTCTTTTTGTGACTGGGTTACCTCACTCAGGATGGTTTCTTCTAGTGTCATCCATTTGCCTGGGAATCTCAGTATTCCATTGTTTTTTTCTGCTGAATAGTACTCCATTGTGTAAATGTACCACATTTTCTCTAGCCACTCTTCGGCTGAGGGACATCTAGGTTGCTTCCAAGTTCTGGCTATTACAAATAATGCTGCTATGAACATAGTGGAACAGACACCTTTGTTGTATGAATGGACATCTTTTGGATATATGCCTAAGAGTGGAGTTGCTGGGTCTTGTGGTAGGTTTATGCCCATTTTTCTGAAGAATCTCCATACTGATTTCCAAAGTGGCTGAACCAGTTGGCACTCCCACCAGCAATGGAGGAGTGTCCTGCTTTCACCACATCCTCTCCTACATAAATTGTCATTGTAGTTTTTGATTTTAGCCATTCTGACAGGAGTGAGATGGTATCTCAGAGTTGTTTTGATTTGCATTTCCCGGATGGCTAAGGATGTTGAGCACTTTCTCAAGTGCCTCTCAGCCATTTTAGACTCCTCTATTGAAAATTCTCTATTTACTTCTGCAGCCCACTTTTTAATTGGGTCCTTTGGTGTTTTGGAGACTTGCTTCTTGAGTTCTTTGTAAATTTTGGAGATCAGCCCTCTGTCAGATGTGGGATTAGTGAATATTTTTTCCCATTCTGTGGGCTACCTTTTTGTCTTGCTGACTGTGTCCTTTGCCTTACAGAAGCTTCTCAGTTTCAGGAGGTTCCATTTATTAATTGTTGATCTCACTGTCTGTGCTAGTGGTGTTATGTTCAGGAATCTGTCTCCTGTACCAATTCCTTCAAGGGTACCACCTACTTTCTCTTCTAAGAGGTTCAGAGTGGCTGGATTTATGCTGAGGTCTTTGATCCATTTGGACTTAAGTTTTGTGCATGGTGATAAACATGGATCGATCCGCATTCTACTACATGCCAGCCTCCAGTTATGCCAGCACCATTTGTTGACGATGCTTTCTTTATTCCATTGTATATTTTTAGCTTCTTTGTCAAAGATCAGATGTCCATACGTGTGTGGGTTAATATCCGGGTTTTCAATTCGATTCCATTGGTCTACCTGTCTATTTTTGTGCCAATACCAAGCTGTTTTCAGGACTATAGCTCTACAATAGAGCTTGAGGTCAGGGATGGTGATGCCTCTGGACATTTCCTTGTTGAACAGGGTTGTTTTGGCTATCCTGGGTCTTTTGTTTTTCCATACAAAATTGATTATTGTTCTTTCAAGGTCTGTGAAGAATTGTGCTGGGATTTTAATGGGGATTGCATTGAATCTGTAGATTGCTTTTGGCAGGATTGCCATTTTTACTACATTGATCCTACCTATCCAAGAGCATGGGAGATCTTTCCATTTTCTGAGGGCTTCTTTAATTTCTTTCTTTAAAGATTCAAAGTTCTTGTGATACAGGTCTTTCACTTGTTTGGTTAGCGTTACCCCAAGGTATTTTATGTTGTTTGTGGCAGTTGTATAAAGGGTGATGGTTCTCTGATTTCTTTTTCAGCCCTTTTATCATCTGTATATAGTAGGGCTACTGATTTTCTTGAGTTGATCTTGTAGCCTGCCACTTTGCTGGAGGTGTTAATCAGCTGTAAGAGTTCCCTGGTAGAGTTCTTTGGGTCATTGATGTAAACTATCATATCGTCTGCAAACAGTGAAAGTTTGACCTCTTCCTTCCCAATTTGTATCCCCTTGATCCCCTTTTGTTGCCGTATGGCAATGGCTAGAACTTCAAGTACCATGTTGAAAAGGTATGGAGAGAGTGGACAGCCTTGTTTTGTTTCTGATTTTAGAGGAATTGCGTTGAGTTTCTGTCCATTTAGTTTGATGTTGGCTGTTGGTTTACTGTATATTGCTTTTATTATGTTTAGTATGTCCCTGTTATCCCAGATCTCTCCAATACCTTTATCATGAAGGGGCAATGGATTTTGTCAATGGCTTTTTCAGCATCTAGTGAGATGATCATGTGATTTTTGTTTTTCAGCTTGTTTATATGGTGGATTACGTTGATGGATTTTCGTATGTTGAACCATCCCTGCATCCCTGGGATGAAACCTACTTGATCGTGGTGAATGATTGTTTTGATGTGTTCTTGGATCCGATTTGCCAGTATTTTATTGAGTACTTTTGCATCAATGTTGATGAGGGATATTGGTCTGAAGTTCTCTTTCTTAGTTGTGTCTTTGTGAGGTTTGGGGATCAAGGTTATTGAAGCCTCATAGAAAGAGTTTGGCAAAGACCCTTCTGCTTCTATTGTGTGGAATATTTTGAGAAGAATTGGTATAAGCTGTTCTTTGAATTTCTGGTAGAATTCTGCACTGAGGCCATCTGGACCTGGACTTTTTTTGGTTGGGAGACTTTTGATGACTGCTTCTATTTCCATAGGGGTTATAGGTCTATTTAAATTGCTTATCTGTTTTTGATTTAGTTTTGGCAAGTGATAGCTATCCAGGAAGTCGTCCATTTCCTTTAAATTTTCAAATTTTGTGGAGTACAGGTTTTCAAAGTATGACCTGATGATTCTCTGGATTTCCTCAGAGTCTGTTGTTATGTCCCCCATTTCATTTCTGATTTTGTTAATTTGCATGTTCACTCTCTGCTGTTTGGTAAGTTTGGACAAAGGTTTGTCTATCTTGTTGATTTTCTCAAAGAACCAACTCTTCGTTGCATTGACTCTTTGTATTATTTTCCTAGTTTCTACTTTATTGATTTCAGCCCTCAATGTGATTATTTCCTGGCGTCTACTCCTCCTGGGGGAGTTTGCTTCTTTGTGTTCTAGAGCTTTCAGCTGTGCTGTTAATTCTCTAGTACAGCTATTCTCCAGTTTCTTCATGTGGGCACTTAGTGCTATGAACTTCCCCCCGTAGCACTGCTTTCAAAGTGTCCCATAGGTTTAGGTATGTTGTGTCTTCATTATCATTGAATTCGAGGAAGAGTTTAATTTCTTTTTTTATTTCTTCTTTGACCTAGGAATGGTGCAGTTGAGCATTATTCAATTTCCATGAGTTTGTAGGTTTTCTGCTATTTGTGTTGTTGTTGAATTCTAATTTTAAAGCATGGTGGTCTGATAAGATGCATGGAGTTATTCCAATTTTTTTTTGTAGCTGCTGAGGTTTGATATGTTGCCAAGTGTGTGGTCTATTTTTGAGAAGGTTCCATGTGGTGGTTTGAAGAAGGTATATTCTTTTTTATGTGGATGAAATGTTCTATAGTTGTCTGTTAATCCCAGTTGGGTCATTACTTCTATTAGACTCTTTGCTTCTTTGTTGAGTTTCTGTCTGGTATTCCTGTCTAGTGTTGAGAGTGGTGTGTTGAAATCTCCCACTATAACTGTGTGGGGCTTTAGATGTGATTTAAGTTCTAATAAGGTTTCTTTTACAAATGTGGATGCCTCTGTATTTGGGGCATAGATGTTCAGAATAGACACTTCATCTTGGTGGGTTTCACCTGTGATGAGTATGTAATGACCTCCTTCATCTCTTTTGATTGATTTTATTTTAAAGTCTAGTTTGTTAGATATTAGGATTGCTACCCCTGCTTGTTTCTTGGGTCCATTTGATTGAAAAAATTTTCCCAACCTTTAACTTCAGGCAATGTCTGTCTTTGAGGGTCAGGTGTGTTTCTTGTATGCAGCAGAAGGAAGGGTTCTGTCTTCGAATCCATTCTGCTAGCCCGTGTCTTTTTATGGGTGAGTTAAGGCCATTAATGTTGAGGGATATTAATGACCATTGATTTCTCATCCTTCTTCGATTTGCAATGGTTGTTGTTGGTGGAATTATGTGTGGAATTTCACCCCTTTGTTCTTTTGGCTGTTGGTAGAGAGTGATTCTCTAATGCCTATGTTTTTCTGGTTGTAGTTAGCTTCCTTGGGTTGGAGTTTTCCTTCCAAAATTTTCTGTAGGGCTGGGTTAGTGGATACGTATTGCTTGAATCTAGTTTTGTCATGGAATATCTTGTTTTCTCCGTCTATAGTGATTGAGAGCTTTGCCAGGTATAGTAGTCTGGGCTGGCATCTATGGTCTCTTAGTGTTGGTAGAATATCTATCCAGGACCTTCTGGCTTTCAGAGTTTCCATGGAGAAGTCAGGTTCAATTCTGATAGGTCTGCCTTTATATGTTACTTGAACTTTTTCCTTAGCTGCTCTTACTATTCTTTCTTTATTCTGTATATTTGGGGTCTTGATTATTATGTGGCAAGGGGATTTTTTTTTGTGGTCCACTCTATTTAATGTTCTGTAAGCTTCTTGTACCTTCATTGGCATATCTTTCTTAAGGTTGGGAAAGTTTTCTTCTATGATTTTGTTGAATATGTCTTCTGTCCCTTTGAGGTGGTTTTCTTCTCTTCTTCTATACCTATTATTCTTAGGTTTGGTTTTTTCATGGTGTCCCATATTTCCCGGATGTTTTGTGTTAAGGATTTGTTGGACTTAAGATTTTCTTTGGTTGATGAATCCATTTCTCTAGTGTATCTTCAATACTTGAGATTCTCTTCCATCTCTTCTATTCTGTTGGTAATGCTTGTATCGGTAGTACCTGACTGTTTGCCCAGCTTTTCTATTTTCTGCCTTTCGTCAGATTGTGTTTTTTATTGTCTCTATTTCAGTTTTCAACCCTTGCAGAGTTTGCATTGCTTCTTGCAATTTTCGGTTTATCTTTTCGTCCATTTGTTGCCTTTTATGAATTTTTTGGTTTGTTCTTTCTTCCATTTCTTGCATTTTTTCGTTTGCTTTTTGTTCCATTTCTTGCATTTTTTTGCTTTGTTTCTTCTTCCATTTCCTACCTTTTTTGGTTTGTTTCTTCATCCATTTCTTTCATTTTTTGCTTTGTTTTTTCTACCATTTCTTGCATTTTTTGCTTTGTTTCTTCTTCCATTTCCTGCCTTTTTTGGTATGTTTCTTCTTCCAATTCCTGCATTTTTTGCTTCATTTCTTCTTCCATTTTCTGCCTTTTTTGGTTTGTTTTTTTCTTCCAATTCTTGCATTTTTTGGTTTGTTTTTTCTTTCCTATATCCTCTTTTAGGGCCTCTATCATTTTCATGAAAGTGGTTTTAAGGTCGTTCTCTTCTGCTTCGTTCGCATTGGAATGTTGGGGTCTTGCTGGTGTGGAGTCTCTAGAATCTGGTGGTGTCATATTTGTTTTTCTGTTGCTGACTGTGTTTTTGTATTGTCTCTTTCCCATCTCTTCGTCTAGTGGGTGCAGAAAGAGCCCCTTACTGGTCTGGGGACCAGAGTTCCCTTTTGGTGGGTGCTAGCAAGCCCAATAATCTGGTGGTTCTTCTATTCCTTGTCCTCGTTCTGGTCCCTTGGGTGGAGAAGAAGAACAGGAATCTGGGGCACTTAGCTTCCCACCTGGTCCCCTGGACCCTTTGCTGGATCCTGTTGTACCTGATCCTGGGGCCAGAACAGCTGCTCCCTTGGTCTCCCTGGCTCCTCTGGTTTCCTGGTCTCGTTGGTGGGAGAGAAGACCTGGAGTCTAGGGTTCTTGGCTCCCGCCGGGATTGGAAGCTCTGTGCAGTTCCCAGGCGATCAGCAGGCTCTGGAATACAGGCCCAGAAGATGGCCTGTTTACCTGATGCTGCCACAAGAACAGCTGCTTACCTGGACTCCCTGGCTCCTCTTAGCTTAATATTTTTATGGGATTCCTGACTGGGGATGAGTGAGTATCTGACTCTTATGCCTGCTCTTGGGACTCTTTTCTGTGTCCAACTTCAATATGAAAGTTTTTGCTTCATATTATTACGCATTATTTGGTCATGTTTGGCTATTTCTTAGAAAATATTTTTCTCTTCTAATGAGAGACAGAAAGAAAGTCGACCTGGAGGGGAGGGGAGGTAGGAAGAAATTGGGAAGAGGAGAAGGAGGGGGAAACTATAATCAAGATACAGTGTGTGAGAAAAGAGTCTATTTTCATTTCTCAGTTCTACCAGCCCAACAGCATGGACAGGTGGATCTAATTGTCCTATAAGACGGGGAGATTTCCTATGCTTCTTTGATGGGAAAACTGCCACAGATCCTAGAACCATTCCTTGTACCGCCGGACTTTTGTGAATTCTCTGTTAGTTCTTGTTGCACCCCCCTGTTTGTCCCAGTGTGTGGACATAGCCATCCTAAAATGGGATGCCCTGGCCAACCGAGTTGTCAGTGGTGAGGCAGATAATACCCCTTTTCCTGCAGGCTGCTGTCTCCCTGCAGTGTCACTGGAGTAGGAACTCCTGACTACACTGCATTTGTTTAGAGTCATAGTGATTTGACATGTAACACGGCTGTACTTAGGCACTTGGAAAGGAAAAAGCGAGATTTTGTAAGTCAAGTCACATTTGATGTGTAAGATTTAGAAATTGGACATGGCTTTCAGACGGTATAATTTTGGTGTATGCTCCTTTCCTTTGTAGAGAAGAAACAGGGCACGTTCAGTGTGTCACATACACCTTTTAGGAACCTATGGAATACATATGAAGATGCTAATTATAATTTTTAGTGGACAGGCCTTGTCTTTTGTTTGTTTATATCCTCATATTGCTGTGAGTTCAAAGAAGACAGCAGAAAATCCAATCTTGTTTGGAAATGTAAGCACATTTACAGGATATAGCTTTTAAAAAACCAAAGTGTATTGTAAGTCTACAAATAGAAAGGTAACAGCTCTTATATGTGCTGCACAGTATTTGAAGTTCCACAAATCACAAATGGCTTCACAGCACACTCACACATAAACACCAACACCTTTGTCTGAAAGACAGCCACAGCTTAAGTTAACTTGATAGTATGATCCAAAAAATACCCAGATGAAATTAAATATATTTAGTCAAAATAATTTCATTTACTTAAGCTTTATTTTTAAACTAAAACTTTTATCTACCCCTCAACTCCCCTTTGTCTTTCTCGCAGCTCCTATCCTGGATGTTCAAAACATATCATGATGCTGTAGATATAGCTGTATGACCATGTGGTGGTAGCAGTTTATTGCTGTTGAGAGTGAGTCACCAAATGTATGCACAGGCTTCCAGACAACTTCAACTTCATCAAACTTTAGGAAACCAAAGACTCTCTAAAAGCAATTTAGTAGAGAGAGCACCTTTTTTTTGGGGGGGGGACTTGGTCTACTTCTATGTCTCTCTGTCTCTCTCTCTGTCTCTCTGTCTCTCTCTCTCTCTCTTTCTCTCTCTCTCTGTGTGTGTGTGTGTGTGTGTATGTGTGTGTGTGTGTGTGTGTGTTGCATGTATAAGACCCAAGGCTGATGTTAGGGAACCATCCTCTACTGATCTTCCACATTATTCTTTAAGTCAGGCTCTCTCAATCAAATCCAGACACATAGCTACTCTAGACACCCAGCCTGCTTGGGGGATTCCCAGGCTCCACCTTCTGTGTCTGGAATACAGATAGGCCTCACTCCCACCAGAATTTACTTGGATTTTGGACATCTGAACTCTTGTCGTCTCCTTGCATAAGCCAAAATGAGCCAACATTTTAATCCCTGAAACTTCCACCCAGTCCCCAAAACTGCTTTTCTTAAAAAAGAAACGACACAATTTTTGCTTTCAAAGCATCAGCTTTGACCTTAGTGTTTTGACGTTAATATAATTAATAACATAGCATGTACTCAGAATTCAGCTGCCACACAACATCAAGCATCATGTTAAATTGTAACGAGAGTGACTTTACTGAGAGAGACAGGTTGAGGACCAAATGGATGTTCAGATGGTAATAAACCACACACATTTTGAACACAGGACACTATTAAGTTTTGTTGCAAAGGAAGAACTCTTCTCTTAAAAGTGTTTTTGAGGTGACAGACATTCTAAAGGGCTGTAAGAGACTTGCTGTTTTGTAAAAACATGTACTTACAGCATAAAGGGCTCCGGTATACAAAGGTTCATTTATGAGGACAGTGTCTCCAGGATTGATGAGCATTTCAAACACCTGACAAAAGAAGCATAGGTTAGCTTGGATAGAATAGCTCCTATACCCAGAACATCTTTTCTCTTGTGCTCCCAGAATCTAAAGGGAGAGTGGGAAGCTTTTTTAAGGGCTAGGTAATAACCATTGTGTGAACCATAGTGTTTCTGTTGCAGCTGCTCATCTCTGCCTCCATAGCAAGAGAGCAGCCCATGTGTAAGTAAACGAGAGTATCTGGTGGCAATTAAACTTTATTTACCAACTTCCCTGATGGTCTGGATTCTGCTGTCCAGCAGTTTGTTGACCTCTATTGTAGGGTAAAATGAAGAAGAACATAACTGGTCTGGCTCCTAAAATTCATCTGTTCCTTTTATTGCTTTTTGGAAAATGTTGACTATGTTAGATATTGACTATGAATCAGGTCAGGGAAGAGCACTAGAGACAAAATCCTTGCAAAATGACCAGGTTCCTATTGTCATGAGGTAGCTGATCCTCTGGGAGAGCTAGACACTAATCAGATAATTATCTCAATCGAGAGGCCAAATCCATGGTCAGTACTGTTAGGGTCAGGTGCCCTACATCCTGGACATGCCATTGCAGGACTTAATTACTCAGAGAACGTAGGTAAGACTTCATCAAGGAAGTGATGTCCTGGTGTATGTAGGGGTAAATGACAGCTGGTACCTTTTGGTAAACTGGGAGACTTCTGGGACTCGAGGTGGAATGTGAAGAGGCAGGAGAGAGAGAGAGAGAGAGAGAGAGAGAGAGAGAGAGAGAGAGAGAGAGAGAGAGAGAGAGAGAGAGAGAGAGAGAGAGAGAGAGAGAGAGAGAATAGGCAGGTGTGGTCAAAAGAGACTATACTACGAGATCATTCAGGCCACAGAGTTGATTAAGGACTTTGGAAGGGACAGAGAAAATATTAGGAGCCACATTATCAGACAGGCAGTTAGGAAGATAACTTCTAACAAAAGTATAAAATAGTAAGAGAAGAGGGAGACCTTTGGAGGACTGTTTGGGAATCACTGATGTGGCCCTAGGGATAAACACAGGTAGTCTGAGCTAAAGAGGGTGCACTGTAGGAAGGCTTGAGAAGTATTTAGGAAATGAAAACCAATGGGTCATGTTTATGGTCTATAAGGGGCTGAGGGAGAAGAGCTGAAGATTTTTAGTATCAATCACTTGAACACAGGACCCAAAAGTAGCCTGTATGTAATCGACATGAGTTGTTTAGTTTAGCTTTTTTTTCCTGCCTTAAACATCCTGCTATAGTGTGAGGTAGACCAACGGACAAATGCATTTGGGAAGAGCTCGGAAGTTTTGGGCATGTGCTTTGTCACATGGGTGTGCCCAAACTCACATGCAGCATGCAGATACACTCAAGGACTGAGGTGTGATGCCAGGAAATCAGAGCTAAGCCCAGGAGGATGAGGTAAGGGAGGACTCACAAATCCGACAGACGAGACCACAAGCTGAGGGAGTTGGAGTGTTGAAAAAGGAGGAGTGGTCAGTACTGCTAAACAGTATTTAGCAGTTAAGGGTGACAAGGTTTGGTGGTGTGGACTGTGTGAAGACTCCAGATGTCATTCGTCGGAGACAAAAGTTTTTCTGGTACATATGTGTGGGTCTATCATGACTCAATTGTACACAAGCCATAGAACAATTCCTCCCTACCTTATGTGATATCACAGTCCCTGTCTCAAGTCTTTCTCCCTGTCAGTTTAACAGCTTATATATCACAATAAGAATAGAGCTATTTTCAACTGAGCCAGACGACTTAACCTTTTTTCTCCAATTTGGCCTGGTGCTCAATTTTTCGTTCTGAACTTTTGACATCTTATAGAAAACACACTCCTCCCAAAAGTTCCTAATGGACTCAGAGGCCTTCACAAGATATCCTATCACCAAGCGAAACAGCGGAGTGACTGCTGTGTGTCTCAACAATAAATGCAAATTTTCCACAAGTAGGGGGACTTCAGACGCCAAATGTCCCACCTGAAAGGGGAGTTTTTCCTCATCTTTGAGGATGGAGATGAGAAGGGGCAGGAACTCTCAAGGGCTCACCTAGCTAACTGAGGAGCTAGGGGTAGTTGAGATATGCTGGGGAGAGAGGACCATTCTTCTGGTGGATTTTGTCACTGGTGGTTGCCCATGCTCCAATACATGGATACACAGCCATGCATGTACAGAAAGCATTAACTGGAGTTAGCAAGTTACTATAAAAAGAAGAGAATGTGAACTTGGGAGGAAGATGTGTTTGTGGGTTCAAGAGAATTGGAGGGAGGAAATATGGGGTGGGAATGACCACATATCATTGCATTCATTTATAAAATTCTCAAAGAATAAATTAGAAAAGAAAATAGCTTTAGGAGAAATATAAAAGAAATCTATTCTTAACCTAGCCTGGCACACATGAAGTTCATTTGCTTTTTAAAAAAGAAGGATTCGTCTTGAGTGAGGTAACCCAGTCACAAAAAGACAAACATGGTATGTACTCACTCATATATGGATTTTAGACATGGATCAGGGGAGTGCCAGCCTACAATCCCTCTGCCAGAGAGTCTGGGAAACAGGAAAGAACCTAAGAGAAATAAGCATGGTACCCTAGAGAAGGGGAATGAGGCAAGATGTTCTGAACAGATTGGGAGCATAGGGATAGGGAAGGCAGGGGCAGGGAGAGAGGGGGAGAAGAGGAGGGGAGGACGTGGAAGGTTGAGTCGGGGGAAGAATAGAGGAGACCAGGATGAGAGATACCATAATAGAGGGAATCATTATAGGTTTGAGAAGAGATCTGGCACTAGCGAGATTTCCAGAGATCTACAAGGATGACACCAACTGGCAAACTAAGCAATAGTGGAGAGGCTACTTTAAATGCCCCTCCCTTATAATGAGTTTGACGACTTGACTTCCTTATATGCCATCCTAGAACCTTCATCCAGTGACTGGTGGAAACAGAGGCAGACACCCACAGCTAAACACCCAGTGACAGAGAGGGAGGACTGATGAGCAAAGGGGCCAAGACTGGGCTGGTTTAACCCACAGAAACAGCTGACCTGAACAAGTGGGTGCTCTCAGACCCCCTGAATGTATGTGTCAGTGAGGAGGCCTAGGCAATCTATAGGGCCTTGGGTATTAGATCAGTATTTATCCTTGGCATACAAATGGACTTTGGGTGCCCATCCTACAGTGAGGGATGTTCTTTCAGCCTGGACTCTTGGGGGAGGGCCTAGGCCCTGCCCAGAAGGAAATGACAGACTCTGGAGATCCCCCATGGGGGGGGCCTCACCCTCTCTGGGGAACGGAGTGGGGATTGGGTGGGGAGAGTTGAAGGGGCCAGTGGAGGGGCAGAGGAGGAGGGGAGGGAGAAGGAGGTAGGATTGACATGTGAAGCAAGCTTGTTTCTAATTTAAATACAAAAAAAAATCTTTAAAAAAAGGGTTCAAGTCCAAGCACAAACTAGCTACCATGGAACACATGTAAGAAATATTAAGCCAAATTATCGTCATGCTGTCTTTAATAAAGCCCCTATACTAACTTCCTTTTTTGATATGACTGGAATTGTAACAGACAATGAAGAAACAATCTCCTGTCCCTTTCCACAAGGAAAGGTCACAGCCTGCTTTCCAATGAAAATCACTTATTTGAGAGAATTCCTAAGTCTCAGTCCGTAGACTCACAAAGATACCTCTGCTAGCGGAAATCTACACTGTAGCTAATTCTTTTACTAAACACAAAAATAACAGGTTCTTTTGACTTCTGATATCAATTGATTAACCCAAAGCTTTTGTACCTGGCCTTTGTCTATCATTAATGTTCCCCCTTGTCCCACCCCTTCCATCCGCTTGCTATTTTTGACTTTGAATTTCCCACTTATTATCCTAGGTGAAGAGAAAAATGCCTACTAGTAGCCCACAAAGCATGATCCCCTTATAGTTAGTATGTGGGAGATGATCACATTTAGGAGTGTGCTTGATTCTACACAAAACCTTCTTTCTCCCTCCTTTCTTACCTTACAGAGACCATCCTGGCAGCCGGATGTGATGCAGATATCCATCTGTCCTTGAGTGGGTGGGTAGTGGACAGTGGGGGGATTGTGCAATTTTATTTGCAACTGTTTTAGCCACGACAGAAGTTCTGGAATTCTAAGGCATACAATGCATTTCACAATTTATGGTCATAATAATCATAGAAATAGTAGACAGAGAAGAAATAGTGACTTAATATCAAACTCATTATACATTCAATTTAACAATCCCTCAAATGCCTTTCAGCAGTTTCAGTACTCTCACTTAAAAAATGAGGCAATAGAGTGAGACATTAAGAGATTCTCGTAAATTCAATCAGCCAGAAATTCACATAAAGCTGGACACTTAATCCATGTGCCGAGCTTGAATCTACTTACGTGGAAGCCTGAAGGCTTGTTTCCCCCAGGACTTTCATTACATAGTAGAGTCTTTGTTAGAGTAGGAAGATTACTATAAACTATCTATATGTTTCCACAGTTCATGTGCACATTAATAGCATGATTTCAACAAACTCTTTAAACACAGAGGATTTTTGTTTGTTTGTATGACTGTGTGCTCAGGCTGGCTTTGAGGTGATGGATAGTCTGCTATAACTGACCACAAATACATTTAATAAACAATTACATAAAGAATTAATAAATTAAACTTCATCAGTGGGAGAAGCCCAGCTAAAAGAAGTCTTAAGATATATGGTTCAGTTTGTCTGCCAGCAGTTAGACATTTGAACCTATGGAAGCAATGCATTTGTGCGTGCCTAACAGGAAACACCACGGTGCCTGCCAGAAAACCAGGTAAGCTGCCTGCAGACCTCCTCTGTTCTCTCAGTTACCCCGGACTCAGTCCTTCAGTTTCTTCCCTAGTCCTGAGACAGATCACCAGCTGCAGCCTTCCTTCCCCTCTGCCCACATATTGTAGACCCTACAGACCAGCCCTTCCCGACTACCCTTCCTCCACTCATCACTGCATCCCAGCCTCCAACACCAGCAGCCATTCCCTGTGAACACACCAGATGAGCAGGCCAGCAAAACAGGCAATACACAGCCATCACACTCTCTGAAAATCCAGAAAGGAAACAGAAACCAAGGAACAAAAAACCCACCCAACAAAGACAAACCCAGAAGTCAGCGCCTAGACCTATATGCATCTCAAACCCAGACGCCCATACACCAGCATAAAAATACAATCAATAACAGCCAGGACAGTATATCTCCACTAGAGCCCAGCTATCCTATCACAACAGTCCCTGAATATCCCATCATAGCTGAAGCACGAGAAAAAGACCTTAAAACCAACTATATGAAGATGATAAAGTTACTGAAGGAGGAAATGAATATATCCTTTACAGGTGTCCTGGAAACCACAAACAAATGAGTGGCTGCCTAAAGAATGGAAAAAGATTTTACCAATTCCACACATCCAATAGAGAACTGATGTCCAAAATATATAAATAAGAAACTAGATATCAAAAAACTAAATAATCCAATTAAAAATGAGGCACAGATCTAAGTAGAGAATTCTCAGTAGAGGAATCTAAAATAGATTAGAAACATTTAAAGAAATGCTCAATATCTTCAGCCACCAAAACTACTTTGAGATTCTATTTTATACCTGTCAGAATGGTTAAGATCAATAACACAAGTTACAGCTCATGCTAGTGAGGATGTGGAGCAAGGGGAACACTCCTCCATATCTGGTGGGAGTGCAAATTTGTACAGCCACTATAGAAAATCAATATGCAGGTTCTTCAGAAAGTTGGGAATCCATCTTCTTCAAGACCTGGCTATAACACTCCTGGGCATATACCCTAAAGGATGTTCCATCCTACCAGAAGGTCACTTGCTCAACTGTGTTCACTGATGCTCTTTTCATAATAGCCAGAAACTGGAAACAACCTAGACGTCCCTCAGCAGAAGAATGGGTAAAGAAAATGAGGTACATTAACACAATGGAGTATTACTCAGCTGCTAAAATATGCCATCATGAAATTCACATGCAAATGGATGGGATTAGAAAAAATCATTCTGAGTGAGGTAACCCAGACCCAGAAAGACAAATATGGCATATAGGTAGGTATTTTACTTATAAGTGGATATTAGCAGTTAAGTAAATAATAACCAAGCTATAATCTATAGACCCAGGTTAGGTAAAGAAGAATGGTCTGGAAGGATACATGGGTCTCCCTTGGAAGGGGAAATTAAGTAGATTTTATTGGTGGATTAGAGGTGGGTGGGGATGGGATTGGGAGGGATCAGGTAGGAGTATGGGATGGAGGGAGAAAGTTTGGAAGAGATGACTGGAATTGTGGGGCATTTGGGGGTTGATGTGGAATCCTACTGCAGAGGAAGCTTCCTGAAATCTATGAAGGCGATCCAATTGGTTTCCACAGATCATCTCTTGTTGCCAAGTGAGGCTTCCAGTGGCAGGATTTGGCTGCATTCAATTGAGTTGTTGGCCACAGGGGTCTCATGGAAATCCTGGAACGACCAAGGCTGTTGCTAAAACAAAGGGTCGCTCTCTGCAAACTGACAGCAGGTGACAATACCCACAAAGTTCACTGGACATGGAAAAGTGGAGTTGGTGCCTACATGGAGCCTTCATGCCTATGTTCTAGTCTCTTTGGTGTGGGAAGGTAGTCTGCAGGCTACTGTAAGAGAAATGTGAACATCAGCTTAGGCACAAAACCTTTGACCTACCACCTGTGCAGCCTGTAAGATATGCTAGGCCAACAGAAGCACAGAATTTGTGGGAGTGTCCAACCAATGTCTGATTTGACTTATGGTTCACTCCATGAGAAGGAACACATAACTGACACTGCTTAGGTAATCAAGACCCAGAGACTAGATAGCCTAAAGTCCTAGGGTAAAACCAAAGCAACAAACTGTTGGGGAAGTCCTGTTATTTGCCTGTGCATTTGTCAATAAAGTACTGTCTGGCCAATAGGGAATCTAGATAGGAGGGACTAGGAGTCCAGGAGGATTCTGGGTAGGAGAAACACAAGAGAGTCAACATGTAACGCCATGGGGGTAGGAAACCCGGAACTACTCTCCGGTAAGAGACATACTTAGATTAACAATTATGGGGTAATTACTTAAAGTAGAGCTAGCCAGTAAGAGACAAGCAAGGCCAACAGCTTCATAATTCATATATCCTCCTGTGTGTTTATTTGGGACTGATGCAGATCTGGAACCAGGCGGGCGGGAAGGCTCCTCTCAAGGAAACCTTCTCTTAACAAAAAACAAACAAATAAACCATTGAAATGATTCCTAATGATGTTCTGCTAGACTCATAGATGAGTGCCTTATCCAGTCATCATCAGAGAGGGTTCTGCCTGCAGCAGATGGGAACAGATGCAGGGACCCACAGACCGACATTATGTAGAGAGAGAGAGAGAGTCTAAATTGGAGATCTCCATCAAATTCCTCCCTGCAGAGCCCAGGGAATCTCATGAGAAAAGTGGAAAGATGGTAAGAGTCAGAGGGGCTGGAGGACACCAGGAGAACAAGGCGCTCTGAATCAACTAAGCAAGGCACATCCGAACTCACAAAGACTGAAGCAGGAAGCACGGGACCTACGTGGGTCGGCACCAGGTCCTCTGCACATGTACTCTAGCTGTTAGTTTAGTGTTTTATGGGATCCCTGATTATGAGAATGAGTGGGTCTCTGACTCTTGAGCCTGCTCTTGCGATTCTTCCTGTTGGGTTGCTGTGTCCAAACATGAAAGTTTTTGACTTATTCTTTATTTTGTCATGTTTGTTATCACTTAGAATCCTTTTTTGGTGGATGAGGGAGTGGATTAGGAAGGGAGGGGATGTGGGGAGGAACTGGGAGGAGTGGATGGAGAGGAAACTGTAATCAGGATACATTGTATGAGAAAAGAATCTATTGTCAATAAAAAAATCCACATTTAGTTCTTAAAGAGAAACATCATTGTTGTCCTCTGTTTTATCCATTTTCTCTCTTTTTCCACTATCCTGCTTCACTTGGCATTCTTTTCTTTTTAGTGTCCCACTCGGCTCAAGTGGTACCTTCTTCTAAAGCTTTTCCTCTGGCTTCCCTAGTCATTTGCATTTAGTACTGATTTTGCTTTTTAGTATTTGAAAATTTCTTCTCCAAATTTTCCCAGTCATTGTACTCCCCTTTAACAAAAGGACTAAGTCACTTTACCAATGGGGTATGACAATGAGCTAATAGAATTCTATCATCTATTGATAGCTTACCCGTAGCTTGGAGAGTACTGAAGGGCTCTTTTGATTGTTTCTTCTTTAAACTGGATGGTGTTTCCATTTTCCACAGTGAAAGTAGCCGTCTTAAAGGGGAACATGTTTGGGTTTGGAGATCCAGGAGCCAGAGAAATGAGGGATCTTGGTGCCTTGGCCATTATGTCAGCTATGATAAACACGAAAAAGAAGAAAGAATATGTCTACTGAAGTTTAACAGACAATTCATTATGCATTACCATCAACTATCATGTTTTACAACTTCTAGTGGTAGAATGTGCTGTAGCTTGTATGTCTCTGACCAGTTCCTAAGTTAGAATCTAGTACTCAAAACGACAAAGATGGGATTAGATCATGATAACTCTGCCCTCAGAAATGGAATTGGTGTTCTCATGAAAGTGGCCGAGCTGCAATGAGAAGCTATTTGGAACTGCCCTGATTGGGTACCTGATGTGGGACTTCCCAGCCTCCAGAACCGACAGAAGAACATTCTTGCTATTTATTAAATTACCTGCTCATGCTAGGCTGACATAGTGGCCTACTGCGCTAAGATAGAATGCTAGTCTAAAATAAATGCAAACTAACTTTTTCTAGACTTCCTCACTTGTGGAGGGATGGAAAAATGGGGATGGTCAAGAAAACCGGAGAGGGTTCTAGAATCAAGCAAAGGGCCACAATGGCAGAAGGACTTTCTTCACTTACTTCATTACCTACCTGTGTGTCCCGGCTCCACCGGCTCCACCTCTGGCTCCCACTTAACCAGGCCCTTCCCTCCACACCCCTGCTCGCCCACCTTTCCTGCAGGGCCTTTCCCTACAGCCGCCTTGCAGGGTTGTGCCCTATGGCTGGCAGCTGAGCTTTCCCTCTGCCTCAGCTCCTCTGACACCCCAGCGAAAAGTACTCACTGCCTTGCCTTGCCTTGCCTCAGCCCAAGTTCAAAACGTATCTATTCCTCCTTCAACTAATGCTCACAGATTGTCTTCACACTTGCAGCCAGCGGTGACCGCCCTTGTGCACCGCGCAGAGCTTCTGAGGAGAAAAGGCCACTCTTGCAAACAAGGGGAGGCGCGGACTTTGGTTTTCACCTGTAGCTCTGATGGGGGAAGGCTTTCTGGCAATACTGGTTGCGGTGAGAAACCGTGAGTAATTCATGTCTCTGCCGGTCGCTTGGCGCAGGACTAGGAAAGCCAGTGACCTCCCAGGTCACCGGGGTAGCACGTAATGCTGCAGAATGCCACCCAACCTGCCCGGCTGCAGCTGCCTCTGGTGTCTGCGATCTAAATAGGCCCGGACCAGGCGACAGCAGGGACAAAGTCCATCTGCAGAGGGGATGGGTACCGCAGCGGACTGCAGACTGCAGTAGGCCACGCCCTCTTCCACCCCTTGCCCAGGCCTATGGCAGCCAAGAGCAGGGAGTGACCCTACTGTAGTCCACCCGCCAAAATGGGCGTGTCGAGACGTGAAAGACAAGACCCGCGCAGTGATGCATAATCACAACCGGGATTACTGCCCAAATCCACAAAAAGGGCTGCATGGGCCCTTGACCTTGTAACTCAGAGTCCGGCAACACAGAACCACCATTTAACATGGTTCTGGCCTGCCGGATCATGGAAATGAGCCCCTGGAACTGGACCTGACTTCAGGTCCTTCCGTGCCCTCTGGTGGTGGCTTTGTTGCATTGCAGCGGTACTGTAAGAGGTCCTCAGCCTGTTAGCTCGGTACCAAGGTTGTGCTAAATTCTCATTTTATTTTTCTTTAATAAAACTCTTGTATTTTTCCGCTGAGTAGTACTCCATTGGGTAAATGTATCACATTTTCTATATCCAATCTTCAGTTGTGGGGCATCTAGGTTGCTTCCAGAATCTGGCTATTACAAATAATGCTGCTATGAACATAGTGGAACAGACATCCTTGTTGTATGAATGTGCATCTTTTGGGTATATACCTAAGAGTGGAATTTCTGGGTCTGGTGGTAGACTGATTCCCATTTTTCTGAGGAATCTCCATACTGATTTCTAAAGTGGCTTTGTACAGTTACTCCCACCAGCAGTGGAGGAGTGTTTCCCTTTCTCCACATCCTCTCCAGCATAAAATGACACTGGGGATTTTGATTTTAGCCATTCTGGCAGTTGTAAGATGGTATCTTAGAGTTGTTTTTATTTGCGTTTCCCTGATGGCTAAAGATGTTGAGCAATTTCTTTATTGTCTTTCAATCATTTGAAAATGCTCTAGTGAGAATTCTCTATTTAGTTATGCACCCCACTTTTAATTGGATTATTTGCTATTTTGGTGACTACCTTCTTGAGTTCTTTGCATATTTTGGAGATCAGCCCTCTGTATGGATGTTACTAGAGGAAACCATTCGGAGTGAGGTAACCCAGATATAGAAAGACAAACATGGTGTGCACTCACTCACACGTGGATATTCAACATAGAGCAAAGGATAACCAGCTTACAATCCACAACCTCAGAGAAGCTAGAAAACCAGGAGAGATATACATGGACTCCTAAGAAGTAGAAAGGGACAAGATCTCCTGAGCAAACTGGGAGCACAGCGGGAGGGAAATAGGAGAAAGAGAAGGGGAGAAGGGGAGAAGGGGAGAAGGAGAGGGGGAGGAGAATACGAGGGATCAGGAAGGTTGAGTTGGGAGAAGAACAGAGAAGGAGAGCAAAGAAAGAGATACCTCAATAGAGGG
The DNA here is from genome assembly GCF_017639785.1 of Mesocricetus auratus. Lineage (NCBI taxonomy): Eukaryota > Metazoa > Chordata > Mammalia > Rodentia > Cricetidae > Mesocricetus > Mesocricetus auratus. The sequence goes on from NW_024429185.1 coordinate 12,766,275, forward strand.
AGCCATTATAGGTTTAAAGAGAAATCTGGCACTAGGGAAATGTCCAGGTATTCACAAGGATGACCCTAACTAAGAATCTAAGCAATAGTGGAGAGGATACCTTAAATGCCCTTCCTCTATAATGAGATTGATGACTGCCTTATATGCCATCCTAGAGCCTTCATCCTACAGTAGCTGATGGAAGCAGAAGCAGACTCCCATAGCTAAGCACTGAGCCGAACTCCTGGAATCCACATGTAGAGAGGAGGAGTGATGAGCAAAGGGGCTAAGACCATGCTGGGGAAACCCTCAGAAACAGCTGACCTGAGCAAGAGGGAGTTCACTGACCCCAGTCAGACAGCTGGGGAACCAGCATAGGATGGAATCAGACCCCCTGAATGTAGGTGTCAGTTGGGGGGCTTGGGCAGTCTATGGGGCCTCTGGCAGTGGAACTAGTGTTTATCCCTAGTGTATGAATGAGTTTTGGGAGCCCTTTCCCTATGGAGGGATACTCTCTCAGCCTAGATACTCGGGGGAGTGCCTAGATTCTGCCCCAAATGATATGTCAGTCTTTGATGATTCCCCATGGAAGGCCTCACCCTCCCTGGGAAGTAGATGAGGATGGAATGGGGGCTTGGTGGGGAGCATGGGAGGACAGGAGGGAAAGGGAACTGGGATTGGTATGTTAAATAAGATTGCTTTTAATTTAAGTAAGAACTAATTAAAAAAAAACCTCTTGGCACTCTCTGGCAGGTCTTCAAGGGGACTCTATCCAATATATGAGCCCGGTAGAGTGAGGGAGAGAGTTGACTCCCCAAATTCGAAGATGGATTCTTAGTTGCCTGCTGAGTTCCAGAGCCTTCACTGTGTTGGGGCCTAGCCCCCACAGGGTCTCTGAGTTGTTTGCCAGCTGATAGCCACAGGTGTATCCTGTTTTCTAGTCCTGGCTTACTGCCCCACATTACCCCACTGACATCAACATCTAGCACAAGGAAAACACGCTCTCTTCTACCTGGGGTTTTTCTACTGTGTTGTAAGACTATATAAAAGACTGCTCCCTCCTACAAGGGAGAGACCTCCTAGCATTTGCAAAATAAAGACACTTCTTAGTACAAATATCTGGACATCTGGTCTTTCTTTTTCTGATATCTTGGACTTGCTTGTGGCGCGGGCGCCTCATCACTGTGTAAGAGCTCGGTTGGAAGTGTGTTACATATGGCAAAATTAAAGCGATGACCAAGTATGATCTCATGAATTATCAGACCAATTGCCATACAAAGAGAAACCGTCTTAGTTTCGCGGTCATTTAAAGGAGAAGAATAGAGTGAACAATCCCACGGGGAATACTTTTGGCAGTCAAGGTACCTGGGTCATAAGGGAGTGAGTTCCAAAATCATTAAGAAACAGCTGAAAACTCAGGTTAAATCTTGTCTCTGGAAACAGGACAGGGCATTGCTTTTGAGGTGTCATCTTTATTTGAACATGGTAGTTAAAAGTAACTGTGGTAGGTGAGGGCCTTTCCCCAAGAGGCTGTTCTGGGGTGGGTAAAATGGGCTTTGGAGATTATAGTCACCCCAAAGTTAAAAGGAGCACATACTACAGTAGCTTGACTGCTCAGAGTTGGAGTTCAGCCTCTTACACACTCTGTGTACAATACAAACCAGCAACTCACCAGATGAAGATTACAGATTCTTGGGTAGCTTCCTGCATTTTCTGCATGGCTTCTTTTCCTGTGCTTTAGTTTTATATGGTCACCATAAAACACATGACCAAAGCAACTCATAAAAGAAAGCATTTGACTTCAGGGCTCACAGTTCCAGAGGGTTGGAGTCCTTGCCCATCATTGCCAGGAGCATGGCAACAGGCAGGCCAGTAGCGGTGGCACTGAAGCTGGAGCCTGAGAGTCTACATTTTGATCCACAGACAAGAGGCAGGGAGAGATAACTTGGAACAGTGTCTGTTTTTGAAACCCCAAAGCCTGTCGCCAGTGGCACACCTCCTCTGACAAGGCCACACCTCCAAATCCTTCCCACACAGTTCCACCAGCTGGGGACGTAGCATTCAAATCTATGAGACTACGGGGACCATTCTCGTTCAAACCACTGCATCCTGGAATTACACAGGCAAAATAATTGAGATACCAACTGGTTATAAGCTGGGTGGTGATTCAGAACAGGTGGGGAACAAAGTGGCCCACAGAGAAGACAATATGAGGTAGCATGCTGGGGCTTCCGGTGACAGAGATGCAAGGCAGACTATAGCCACACTCTACGGGAAAGGGCTGCATATTAGTAACGTTTTCTTGTTGCAAATACCTGTGAAGAAGCAACTTAAGGGGCAAAAGGGTTATTTTGGCTCATGGTTTAAGGAGATACAGTCATAATGGCAGAGAAGTTCAGAGGGAGGAGAGTGAAGTGTCTGGCCACATGACCTCTACAGTCAGAAAACAGAAAGCCTACAGAGGGAACTGGGGCCAGGGTGTAAAACCTCAAGGCCTTCCCCTAGTGAGTCACTTCCTCCAGTGAGACCTCTCATCTAAAGATTTTAGAGCCTGCCCAAACAGCCTCACTGTCCGTTCAAACCCGTGAGCTTGTGGGAGAGATTTCACATTCAAACCACCGCAGTGGAGAAGAGTTTAGCCATCAATTTGAAGTCACAAGTTGAAAGTAAAACTGGCTGTCAGAGAGGCCAGACTCTGGCTTTGTCAAGAGTGGCAGGAGCGGGTCTCTAGAGGCAGCAAGATGAGTGAGCCAAGCTCAAGTCGTAGGGCTGCGTCTTTAAAGACTTAGTTTAGGGTTGCTGGAGGATAGAAAGGAGGGGGCCAGAGCCTCTGTCCAAACATTTATTGAATCCCCTACTCTCTGCAAAGAAATGTGGTGGATTTTAAAGGATAGCGGAGACAGTCACTGCTGTTGAAGAGCAGGAGAGGTGAGCCAGATATAATGCAGTGTCTGGCAGAGGAGGATGCGAACTCTTAAAGGAGACAAGAGAATGAGGATTTTTTAATAGACAGGAGTTCACAGGTGGGCTGTGAGCTGTCCCGACCCGCAGGACATTCAACGTGGGTCTGGTAGACACCTAGGAGAAAGATGGAGGACAGGGGATACAGGAATGGACGCCAAGACAGGATTCTGATCAAGGCTACAACTTTATTTCATCACAAAGGGATTTATATAGGAGAACTGAGGAGGGGAAGGGGGAAGGTATACTTGCAGCTGCAGGGGCAAGAGGTCAGTGGGAGAGGTGGTCTGCTGTGTTGCCTGGCTACCTAATCTACAGGGCAAGAAGTCAGGGGTAGGAATTCCTATGTTGCTTGGTAACCTGACATCAGGGTCCGATCCTATCAATTACAATTTACTATTACTCAGGCCTATCTCCTGACGACCTTGTAGTTTTCCAATTAAGCTAATCTTTAGCTGACTGGTAAACCCCAGGCTTGTTACTTGGAATTTGCTTTATGTCAGAAGGGGTGGCAGGGTAGTCTTAGTGTCACGTCTTCTCTATGAGTATGTGATACAGCCTAGCTGACTGATGGCTGGAGGTCCCTGACAGAATATATTTCTTTTATGGTCTTGGTCATGGTTGTTACGATTGTTCTTCCCAAATGAACACACAGACGCTATATTAATTACAACACTGTTGGCCGACGACTAGGGCTTCTTATTGGCTAGCTCTGTCTTAATTATTAACTCACAACTACTAATCTATGTATTTCTACATGGTCTTATCTTACCGGAGAATGCCTGAATTGAGTCTTCTCTTCCCAGGCTCACATTGCGATTCCTTTCTGCCTACACCTCCCAGAATTCTCTTCAGCTGGTAGCCCTGCCTATCCTTCCTGCATGGTAACTAGTCACACAGTGCTTTATTTGTTAACCAATAAGAGAAACATATGTACAGATGACATTCCCATTAATTGTTGCAGTCTAAAATCAAGCACACAGCTTAATCGTCATTTTCCACAATTTCTCTTAAGACTTAGAGGACAAAGAAAGGCCTGTTTTTGTTTTGTTTGTTTTTTTTTGTTGCTGTTTTGTTTTTAACAGGGTCTTGTCCCATAACCAGGGAGATAAACAAGCTTTCAAATACCACGTTTGGGACTGGAGATATAGCATAGTGATAGAGGACTTGCCTAGCTTGTCCTAAATCCTAGGTTCAGTCCTTAGCACCAGGAAGCAGAGCAAAACAAAACCAAGGAACATGATTGTATCTAATTTGCATACTTTAAGGCTGAGTTGTTAAGATAGTTTTGGCTGGTGAGATGAAGAATGAATCTACTTATTGGGAGGATAGTGAGCAAAAGCATTGCCTATTTTTGACAAGCTATTCCCAAACATAATAATTGAATGTGTCTGCTAGGGATTCCATAATAAAATACTCTGAGCAGCTCACACAGTGGCAATTTTCTCCCAGTAAGGATGCTGTCAGGCCAAGTTCAAGTTGTTAGCTGGCCTGGTTTCTTCAAAGGGCATTTTCTTCAGTGTGTGGATGACTTTCCTCTCTGCATATTCACACAGCCTGGTAGCTCTTTCTCCTCTTTTAAGGGTCCTAGTTATATGGAATCAGGCCTACCCTCAGGACCTTAGTTTACCTCTTTAAAAGCCCTATTCCAAACACGGTTAAAGTGGGACCAGCGCTGAAACTGTGTTTGTCAGGCTCAGGAAGCTATAAAAGGGAACTGGCATTTGCTTGTGTGTTCTAAGTACTGTCTCCAGGAGTTTGTACAAAACGCATAAGAAATGCTTCCCATTATGTACGTTATATATAGCTTGTTTAACCCAGTTAAGGACACCCAGTAGGTGTTCTCAAATCCTTGCTGGCTAGTTTAAATGTCTAGTTCGTCACAGCACAGCATTCATTGTTTTTATTTACATCATGAAACTATGTCATATATTTTATGTTCCTTTGCATTCGGAGTAATTTCAAGTTTATTGAGGCATTTACAACCATCAGGCTATAGAGATCCGGAAATCTCTTTCAGCCCTTCAAAAAACCTTAAGGGTTTTTTTTACCCTCACTTAGTCTCTCTCTCTCTCTCTCTCTCTCTCTCTCTCTCTCTCTCTCTCTCTCTCTCTCTCTCTCTCTCTCTCTCTCTCTCTCTCTCTGTGTGTGGTCTCTGCCTGCACATATGTGCCACAAAGTACGCAGAGATCAGAAGACAGCTTGCACACATTGGTTCTCTCTTCCACCATGTTTGTCCGGGGCACTGGACTCGGGTTGTCAGGCTTGCTAGACTACCTCTTTCCCTGATGAGCCATCTCACCAGCCCTAGCAAGGATTTTACGTGGAGATAATCAGAGGCATGTTGAGTTAAGAAGGGCTGGCCACATAAGAGCTGAGCAGTATCAGTGTGAATGAGCTTTGGTTATACATAATAAAATGCCCTTTTAATCATTTAGCATCGACTCTGACACTGGCTTTGTTTAGCCAAGGATACAGACATCTTTTAAATTTAATCCACAAAGTAAGTCATTGTTCTCTTTCCCTGTCTACACAGTGTAGTTATTTTTGCACTTAATTATTGTTATAACATAATTTAAGATTTACATTTCTTTATTTTTGTGACTTCATATGGTGTGTGTGTGTGTGTGTGTGTGTGTGTTGGGGGTCACTGGGGGCCCCTGGGTCAAGGTCGGAGAGGGTAGAGTGCCTGTGCTGTTCGCCAGTCCCGCATTCTCCCCAAAACTGGAGACAATCAGACACAACAGAGAGTCAAGTCAAGCAAGATCTCATTTGTTGTTTAGCAGTGAAGCCCTCTTAAAGTAGAAAACTTCAGGGCAGGAAAAGTATTACCCAAAAATTTTAAAGGTATTCCTATTACATATCTAGTGTCCTATCCCCTTTGGGCATAGTTTTCTAGTATGATGACCTCATCTGGTGTGAGTTAGTAAACACTGGAAGCCTTGCCTCCATGGCTTCCTCCCAACACCATCTTGTAATGGCGCTGGTGGTCAACTTTGGACTACTCCCTCTTTTGGTGGGACAGTTGTTAGTTTGGGCCACTCCCCATCCATGATCTGTGCTCCTCCGTGTGTGTGTGTGTGTGTGTGTGTGTGTGTGTGTGTGTGTGTGTGAGAGAGAGAGAGACAGACAGACAGACAGACAGAGACAGACAGAGAAACAGAGAGATACAGAGAGAGACAGAGACAGAGACAGAGACAGAGAGACAGAGAGAGAACACACAAGTGCCAAGGTAGAGGTGAGAAGACAGCTTTTGGGAGCTGGTTCTCTCCTATTATATGCATCCCAGAGATAGAATTCTGATTATCGGGTTTGGTAGCATGCACCTTTACTCAGAAAATCATCTTGCTAGCCTAGCATAATTTAATAACCAATTATAAAAATTGCAAGTTAGAAATTTGCTTGGGGCCTTCTTTGCATATGAACTCCATATTTTTTTCTACATTTTACACCATGATGTCAACACTATGATCAAATCAGCATCCCTGGATACAATGCTACAAGAATGTCGATGCTTATTTTATCCACTCAGTAAAGATCTGCCTCCATTCACAGGTCATCAGAACATTTTTTTATACTTCATTGAAATCCCATTTCCTTCTCCTGTCTACATGGAAATCTGTCATGTAGTTCTTCATTCCAAGACTTATTGAAATCCATCCTGTATTAAAACAAAACAAAACAACAACAACAAAAACCTCTCCTGAGCTGACTTCCTCTTTTGCCCACCTGCTGGCCTTCCAATGAGTGGTTAGATTTCAGAAAAAGACCTGCACCATGCTGATGGCCCAGCCCAGAAAATACAAGATGCAAGCATCATTCCAAGGTTCTCTGTTTCCTTAAAAATATAGCTATCCACCCTGGAGCAGCCACATTGGGAAAAGCGAACCAGCAACACATTGCAAAGCACCCTGACTGGACCACGGAGAAGACTGCCCCAGAACATATCCTGTTACTGTTTCTCACAGTTCTTCAACAGACTAGAAAGTAGGCTTTGCTTCAAAGAAAGATGTTAATGAAGCATGTAAAAACAAACTCTAAATCACACTGGCTTGTTCCTGCACATACCCTATCATTTATTTTGTTGTGGCCCTTGATATAAATGCTTTGCATATTCCCATGTCTATTGAACTCTTCAGATACCACTGCCAAGCTCTTCCCACCCACGAGAAACCAGTGCAATGACCTGCAATTGTGGTGATACATGTTCTGCTCATCAAATACTGAGTTCATATTTCACACCTGATAAATAAGAGCATGACAGCACTGACTGCTGAAAGACCAGACCAAACATAATTTAGCAGTGGGCTTGATTCTTCTGATTCTTTAAAACCAGCCTAACATCATGAGTATCTAACCAATTAAAGTAGCAAATGATCCTCAGATTAGGATTCCAAGGCCCAAAGCAATGGTTTGCATAAATGGGACAATGACAATGTTCATATTGCCTGACTTCAGCCCCAAAGCACTGCAAGATTCCTCAGAACAGGAAGATATCAGATTCATCACCAAAGTGACCAACCAAATGGCAGCCAAAGCATCTATTGAGAAATTCCATAATTAATATTGTATTTTTCACATGGTACAAAGTTTGAAGCAAGTAACAATAGTGCCCCAGAAGAGGGAACGATGCCAGTAGCTTGGCCTGTCCTATCACTATTCATGACTCCAAGGATGGCAGACAATAAGTTTTAAAGTCATGTGAATTTCGAGACTTTAGGGCTGAGAGGCACTCTGTAGTTTTGCTCCAGGAGGCAAGTGAAACCCCAGTCCTAGTCATCCCATAAAACTGGATGTCCTGCTACTTGTACTCCCTCATAGGCAGATCCTTTCAGTACACTCTCTGCACCTCTCTTGAGACTGGAAGCTGTACACATCTCTCTTAACCTTCTTGACTGCTTTGGAAAGTAACAGTACAGTGGCAGAAAGAAGGAGAGAAGAAACATGGCCGTGGGTATCTCCAGGGATGAGCTTCTCTTCCCGGCTTCCAGCAAGCATTTGTGATTGAAAGTCTAGAACAAAAGGAAGTGGTGCCTTGTGGCCTCACGTGGTGAGGTGACATCATTTTCCTTGCCTGTCTTCCTGCCTGGGATGCTTGATGGTACCCATTTCCAGAAGCGAACATTGCAGCTCAATGCCCAGAGTACATGTGTAAATGGTTGTGTATTTGCAATCTGTAATCTGTAAAAGCATGTGTCAATGCTTAGCTTGAAGGCTTGGCTTGGATGATACAAATAGGAGTTAGTGACAAATGAATACATTGTGAGTAGAAAGAATCCCGGACTAGGAGTGAACGTTTAATTGTTAGTAGGTTGGATGAAATTTAGTATTCTATCCCCATAGGAGCAGAGTTATAACTGGTGGTTGAATTTTCCATATTTTATATCTGTGAAAATGGGTATTCTCAACTGAAACAAATATAAAACATAGCTCTAAGGGAATGATAACGATTTAGCAGGTAAAAAGTCTTGCTGCCAAGCATGGCAACCTGAGTTCCATCCTGGGATGCACACAGGAGGGAGAGAACCAATTCCTATAAATTGACTTCTGACTTCCACATGTGTGCCAAGCACATCTTCCATCCCACACCTACAAAATAAATACATAAATGAAGTAAAAAATAGAATACTTGAGTGTCTTTGTTTTAGTATAACTACATGGAAACCTAATGCTATAGAGGTTTCTGTGTGTGTGTAATATAGATGAAGCTAGCATATAATGCAGGAGACAATGCCCAAACTGGACGTTTTATGCCACAAAGTAAAACCTATAATGTTAGTAATGGATTACCTCTTGTTGAGTTACTGACCAAAGGGATCTTATGGATCCACAAACATCACAGGCTATTGCTAAGACTATTGATTACTCTCTACACCCTGATGGTATAGCCCAAAACAAGAGACAAGTCTTACTCATGTCATCAAAGATGGGGTAGTCAAGCTGGTAGCCAACTAGAAGCTTCACCCCTACTGACTAGTGTTCATCATGCTGGAAGGTAACTCTGTGTGCTACAGGAGGAGAAAATTAATCCTCAGTGTTATCCAGTTACAAACATTGCAACCTCAACAGCAAGTTCTCTGCAAGATATACTGGTATAATAGTGACACAGATGTTATGGAAATAACCAAGCACTTTTGATTGGATTTAAGGTTCACTCTGTGAGATGAAACCCATACACGACACTGCTGAAGAAGCCAATAAATAGCCTGAGACTAGATAGGTCATGGACTAGGGGAAAGCTTACTACTGTTATACAGCTAAAGGAACAAATATATCAATAAAATGACTACTAATGACACACTGTTGTACCCTTAGATCAGTACCTTGTTCAACCCTTGTGATGGATAGCCAACTTGATGCACCCTAAAGTCATCTGAGAGGAGGCAATCTCAAATAAGGAAACACCCACCGGCATAAGGTCAGGTGAGGCATTTTCTTAATTGGCGATTGATGGAGGAGGGCCCAGTCCATTGTGGATGGGGTCATCCTTGGGTGGTGGTCCTGGGTTCTATAAGAAATTAGGCTGAGAAAGCCATGGGGAACGAGCCAGTAAGCCACATCCCTCCATATCCTCTGCATTAGCTTCCGCCTCTAGGTTCCTGCCTTGTGTGAGTTCTGCCCTCATAGCTTTTGATGATGAAGTGTTATATGGAACTGTGAGTGAAATAAACCCTTTCTTCCCCAAGTTACTTTTGGTCATGGTGTGTCATCACAGCAATAGTAGCCCTATCTAAGATGGTATCCAATTACCATCTGCTACAGAGGCATTTCTTCTTGCAGTAGATGGTAATTAACACAGAGACCCATAAATACATGATGTGCAGAGGGTAAGGGACTTTGGAGCACCCCGTCCTAAATGGGACGTCTTCATCTAATCCCTCCCCTCAAGGGTCAGGGATCTAGTAGGAAGAGGAGGTAGAAAGACTATAAGTGTCAGTCGTGATGGGTGACTTCATAGCTCAGGAGTAGAGTACTTGCCTATGACGAGCAAGTCCCTGGGTTCAATCCCCAGTAAGGATAACAGCTGCAAAGAAAAAGAAAACATTGGTGTTCCATCAACTGCTATTAGCCCACGAGCCACTCACACCTTTCTCAGCCTCCCTGTGTCTGCTGCAACCACCTTCATGCTAGGAAAATATTTGAAAATGAAGACTGGATTGTATTTCTTGCCGTGTAAGATCTTTAAGTTGTGTTCCCTGGGATTCCTGAGTAAAATCATAAGATAAAGAATAAAGTGCTGAGCAGACCCTAGGTTCCCCATGTGCTAGCCCTGGACTTCCCTCCAGCTTACCATCCCAATCCCTCCCTCCATTCCCCTGGTTTTCTGACAGATCTCCAAATATTTCAAGCTTCCTCTTACCTCATTACTGTGCACAGGGTGTTTTCTCGCTGGAAAATGCCCTCTTCCCATTGCTGACTTCCATCTAATTCTGGTTTCATGACCCAGCTTTAATGTTGCTCCTCAGAATGAACTTTGCAAATTGTTTTATTCATACTTCTGCAAAAATAGCAAATCCCGTGTGATTAGGTACCACATTTTTTCTTGCTAATTGTTGAACAGTGACACTGCTTTGGATATACTAAGAGATAGATGTTATTTGGAATCATGAAGTAGTTTACCCCTGTCACTGAATTCTGGAAACATGTAGAGTATGACCATATGAAGTGTTCATTAAATGTTTTTAGAATGACTGAATTATTTAGTGGAAGTGACAGAATTAGCTGAAGCACACACACACACACACATACACACACACACACACACAGAGATTTGAATGCTCAACAATTATAAGGGCTATATAGAGAAGAAAAAGCTAGCAAATGAAACGGAGGCACTCATAGTAAGGTGGAAGGAAATTAATGTAATATGATAGGACATATGAAAAAAGAGAAAGAATGAGAAAGAATATAGAAAGGAAGGAACGATCAGGTCAGATGTTAAGTTGTATAGTATCCAACCCAGATACAACAGAGAAATCTGAATTTAGGGATGTAAAGTCATTTCTAACATTGACCTAGATTGTTGATGCTTTTGTGGAGGGTTTGGTACACAAGGAGAACTGAAGTGGGCTGAAGGTGCGGGGGACATAAGGGGATGAGGTCTCTTTGCAAAGCTTAAAAGAAAACCAGGTGGGTGGGGCAGTTAGCCCTAGATGAGCATTAGAATGCTGTCTGTTCAGACGGGCAATCCTGAGCAGTCTTCACCTCTCACATGCTCCGTACGAGATTTGGTGCTTGGAATGTTTCCCTGAAAAAAGATAAGAGTCCCCACAGTGCACTGGGATCGTCTCTTAGTGAAGGTGGGTTGTTTCAGTCTATTTTCTGTCACTGTAACAATATCTGAGACTGCTTTACATGGTAAAAGAGGTCTCTTCTTGATCACAGTTCTGGGAGATTCAGGGCACCTAAGATAAAACCACCAGCAACTGCTTGGCTTTTGTTGAGGACCTCACGGTGGGAAACGTGACAGATGGTAGCAAACCCCAGGATGTGTGCAGGAGTGGTGGGTGGGTGTGGAATGGAGAGAAGAAGCATGCATATAGTTTACAGCAGACCATCTGCACAACAGCTAATCCACTTGCATGGAAACTACACTCATGTCTTCATGGATACGGATGCTTGTGACTTAATTCCATTTTAATGGTCTTGTTGCTTTTCAACACAACAACAAGTAAGGGCTCTGGCTCCATTCATGGAGGCTCTGCCTTCCCGATCGACAATCTCTCACATCTCAAGATACACTTGAGCACTGGGGATTAAATCTGAGCATGTAAATCTGGAGGGTATATAAGCATTTGGATGATGCAGGTTTCTAAGCATCACCCTCCTCACCCGCAACTTTCTCACCCACTTTTGCCAACAACTGCTTTGTAAGAAAGTAGCAGTGGTCAGGAACCTGATCTTTTCTTAGGTTTCTAAGTGAGTCTGTTATAAGTGATCTATACAGAATGAGCTTTGAGAAAGAGCATTGTAGAGGCTCTCTACATACTAACCATCGCAGATCAATACCGACACAGGCATCCTTGCTTTCTTTTGTTCCTATGCAATGTTAAAGCCTTATAGCTGTTTGTACTCTCTTTTTCTCATCCTCTTAAGGGACAGCTGACTACATCTTCTTTTTAATTGAACCATGCTAGATTTTGATCATGTATTTAGCTAGAGGTCAATGTTTTGGACTGGCTCTTCCTCAATACTCTTGTGAATTACATATTGTAAATTATTTCCATTGTTTGGGAATTGACTACCCATAAGATGTTTTGTGGTATGTTAACTGTTTGACCATAAACCCAAAACATGTGCCTTTTCCATGATCATAAAAATAACTGCAAAATTCTACTTTCAATCACTTGCTCGATTGGCATGTAAAGATTACTCTGCCTTTAATCTGGGCCATTGTCATTCTTCTACTACAGGAGACTGAAAGTACAGCCCAGCCATTATTAAAGTCTACTTTGCAACATCTGGGTGTTGGCTCCTGGTTTTCAACACCACAACAATATTTACATTCTTTAAATTAAAAATATCATTTTATGTGCATGGGTGCTTGCATACACGTATTTATATGCATCATGCATGTACAATGCACTTGGAGGCCAGAAGAAGGCACTGGATCCCCTGGAACTGGAGTTGTGGATGGTCCTGCATTGCAGTGTGGGGCGGGGAATCATACCCTAACCTTTCAGAAGAATAGCCAGTGCTGCTAACTGCTGAGCCATCTCTCCAGCACTCACATTCTCTTTTGATGAAATAACCACTTTTGTCCCTCAAGCTTCTGAAGAACGTCAAACCATCATGAACTCTTTTCGGTCTTTAAGCTTCTCTACCACACGTTGGCTTCCCTGACGTCTGGCTGCTTACAACAGAGACTGGTTTCCTTACAGGTCTCTCAAATGAAACTTCTCATCTTTCAAATCCTTCCCCTCCTTGTCCTGCTATGGCAATGTGAACATGGGATACTTCCCCACACCATAGCCGTATCATTTCTCCTACACTTCTTTTCAGCACCCGTTACTCCTGAGACTCATGCTGTCTGGCTCTCCTTTTCCATGCTCTTCTTCAACTTTCCCTTTAGCTTCTATTCTAGGGTATTTTGAACTTTATTGCCCTTCAGAAGCCCCCTGTCTCTAACACGTCAGCATAAGCATTTAGTTTTTGCTCAGTTTCCATCCCTCTAACTTCTTACTCTCAACTCTTAACCACACGGGGTGTCCAACTTCCAGGCATCTCTGGGTCATGCGACCTTATGCTTTGCCTACCAGCTGGCACATTTAATAGATTCTCTAAGATCCCAGGCGCAGTATCAACTCTCCTTTCCAATATACCACTTTTCTTAGTTCATACATCTCTCATTACATTCGTACGTGGAAACCCACATACAGAAGAAAGCCATCAGAAAAGCTGGCGTTTAGTTAGAGTGGAAGATGGGGTCAGGTAGAGGGAAGAAAATTGGTGCTGAGTTGAATGAGCTTCCTCTGGCTATTACTTTCTAAGAAACCAGTTCACAGAGGTGAAAACAGTTTGGTGTTCTCTGGTTTTAAGGGTTGACTGATCTCAAGGTGTGCCTCTCTTGGAGCTGTTGCCACGTGGAGGTAAGGGGTTCAGCGAGCTGAAGGTTTGATTGGGTAGCTACTCGGGATCACCATGCCTGGCTGGCAGCTGGGAACTGCAGGATGGAGGGCTCCCACTTGGCTTCTCTTTTGGGCTTTGGCACTCTAATGCTGTCAGGCCAGTTAATGGTTAACCTGACACTGGCACAGAATTACTTTTCCTGCATTCAGCTAATCAAAGCAACCACAGGGAATGCTGACATTCAGTTGAGTAGAGAAATAAACCTCTCTTGATGGGGGAGTGTTGTGAGTTTATACAGAAGAAGGGCAGGGAGGATGTAAACCATTGCTAAGTTGCTCTCTGGAAATGATTATCTGCTACAGGACTTTTCCAAAGCATGCCATCAAACTGTGACTAAGCCGTGTGTCTGACACTAGGGAGAGTCTACCATGCAGCTTCCAGTCCCCTTCATCCCAGGAAGCCAGACTTTTGCAGATGATACCATGTTCAATTTTTGTTGTTTGCACCTCAGAGAAAATTCTTGCCAAGAGCTATTTCTCTGGGTTCTGGCTTTTCCTGTTATTTTTATTATATCTATTATTGCCTCATCCAACATAATCAACATGAGTACCCAGCTCTGCTACAGCAGATGAACTATGCTGCTTTGATTGAGAATTTTGTGGGAGAATCTATAAAGTTCATATTGTGGTCGTCACTTATCCTGGGAGAAGCTTAACGTGTAGGAGAATTCTTCCAAGGCACTTCTTGCTGTCCAGAGTATTCAGAACATGAAAACCACCCTCGGAGGCCTGATGTTGATGCTTATGGTTCTTTTCTCTCCCCCTTTTAAAAAATTAAAATGGAAACAAACTTCTTTTACATGTCAATCCCAGTAACCCCCCCGCCCACCACTAGCATCCTATCCCTTCCCCTTTCTGCTACCCAGGGAGGGTGAGGCCTCCCATGGGGGATCTTCAAAGTCTGCCATATCATTTGGGGCAGGGCCTAGAACCTCCCCCTTGTGTCTAGACTGAGAGATGATCCCTCTGTGTGGAGTGGGCTCCCAAAGTTCATTTGTGTACTAGGGATAAACACTGATCCACTATGGTTCTTGCTCCACATTATAGTGTGATGACAGTGCCTGCCATGTCTATGGAGGGCTTAGCATGCGACAGGCAGTGCGTTCAGTGCTCTGAATACATTTGATTTCATGCTCTAGACACTATTATAGATGAAGAGGCTTGGTCTCTGAAAAGTGAAAAGGCTTCACACAGGCCAAACATCTAACAAACAATGGAGTCTAAGCATCTAAGTCTATTGGACATGCTCACTCCACTCCAGAGTGAGATCAGGCCAAAAGCCTACTCTGATTTGAAAACTGGACAGTGACTTCCTTGGCTCAAGGCTACGTTCACCTTCACCTAGCATTTAAAAAAAAGTGAAGTGGAAATGATCTCTATCTGTAACATAAAGTACCATGTAAGTACCCATGGCCAATAGCACAAAGTGAGGAACCAGGAGGACATAGCTGTCAGTAGAGACGATGCATAGAAATTTGGTGCTGTTGTAGGTGATCTCATACTTGAAGAAAGGGTTCACCCTGTTCTCATACATGCACATAGCCTGCTGTGCTGTGGGCTTTTGCCTCTGTGCTAAAGAAACCCCGCACTCTGCTCCTCATACATCCCCTTTAGTCTTCAAGATCGTCGTGTCTTTGTGACTCGGTCTGTATGCTGTATTTCCTGAAGGCAGGAGGTAAGGTCACAGGACTCAGGAAGATCTTCCTGAAAATAAAAGACTCACAATTATTATTCGCGAAGTAGACAATGGTTGAGAACAGGAAGCTGTCAGATGGGGCTTCTGGATGCTTTGTGAGTCATCGTTTATGCTCAGACAATTTGGTGATGCAGCTGCCTTTAGCCCTCTGTGCTTTCGAGAGTATCGTTCACATGTTTTCCTGAAAGTAATCCCAATAAACCCAGCCATTCTTAAAGCTAGACTTGGGTAGAATTGTTTCTTCAGTATGTCATTAGTGCACTATCTGAGGTACATAGTGTTTGTTCTTATCTCCCCCAGAAAAGTCGTACAGTAGGATAAAAATCCATGTCTTCTGATTTCTGAAAATAACTCTGAGTGGAGAGTGACACCTACATATAAGAGAAGAAAACTGAGTAAGTGTGAGTTACTGTGTATTGTGGCCTCTGTCAAAATGCCGGGAACATGTCCACACACCTATATCCTCCTGAGGTCTTGGCAGTAACCCTTAACTACAAGTTGGCATATTATTCTTGTTATAGAACTGGGGAAATGGCTCAGGTGCATGACCTGAGGTGTCAGGAAAGATATGAGCATCAGACTAAGGCAACAAGAAAAACAAACCCAAACGAAAACAAACAAAACTGAAAAGCAACAAATCCTGGAATGGGCCATAAACTGCTCTGTCATTTGCTTGTAATATTAAATAATGTAGTATAAACAGAAAAAAAACATGTAGGAGAACAATAAGCATCAACATCAGGCCTCTGAGGGTGGTTTTCATGTTCTGAATATACTCTGGACAGCAAGAAGTGCCTTGGAAGAATTCTCCTACACTTTAAGCTTCTCCCAGGATAAGCGATGATCACAATATGAACTTTATAGATTCTCCTACAAAATTCTCTATCAAGGTAGCATAGTTCATCTGCTGAAGCAGAGCTGGGTACTCATGTTGATTATGTTGGATGAGGCAATAATAGATATAATAAAAATAACAGGAAAAGCCAGAACCCAGAGAAATAGCTCTTGGCAAGAATTTTCCCTGAGGTGCAAACAATAAAAATTGAACATGGTATCACCTGCAAAAATCTGGCTTCCTGGGATGAAAGGGACTGGAAGCTGCATGGTAGACTCTCCCTAGTGTCAGACACACGGCTTAGTCACAGTTTGATGGCATGCTTTGGAAAAGTCCTGTAGCAGATAATCATTTCCAGAGAGCAACTTAGCAATGGTTTACATCCTCCCTGCCCTTCTTCTGTATAAACTCACAACACTCCCCCATCAAGAGAGGTTTATTTCTCTACTCAACTGAATGTCAGCATTCCCTGTGGTTGCTTTGATTAGCTGAATGCAGGAAAAGTAATTCTGTGCCAGTGTCAGGTTAACCATTAACTGGCCTGACAGCATTAGAGTGCCAAAGCCCAAAAGAGAAGCCAAGTGGGAGCCCTCCATCCTGCAGTTCCCAGCTGCCAGCCAGGCATGGTGATCCCGAGTAGCTACCCAATCAAACCTTCAGCTCGCTGAACCCCTTACCTCCACGTGGCAACAGCTCCAAGAGAGGCACACCTTGAGATCAGTCAACCCTTAAAACCAGAGAACACCAAACTGTTTTCACCTCTGTGAACTGGTTTCTTAGAAAGTAATAGCCAGAGGAAGCTCATTCAACTCAGAACCAATTTTCTTCCCTCTACCTGACCCCATCTTCCACTCTAACTAAAGGCCAGCTTCTCTGATTTCTATATGTGGGTTTCCACATATGAATGCTCCACAAATCATTTTTCAGTAGATAGCATTCCTTAGCATTCCTTTGCTTTATATAATACTGACACTATGGCAGGAATGTAGAACTGAGGGAAACCACTCACCTTACACCCTGAGAGGAAACCAGAGAGAATGGGGTTAAGACTGGACTATCCAATTCAGGGCCTGACTCCAAAGGCCCCCAAGGAGGCCATAATTCCTCAAGGCCCTGTCGCTTGAGGTTCGATACATGGGTCTTTGGGGAACATGTATGGTCTGAACTATATTGACATGTATTGTTCCCAAGGGAGGGGAAGATGTCCTACTAATGATGCGGTTTAATTAGAGGAATTAACCAATGTTTGCTTATCACAAATGGAACCCAAATTGGGCCCCTCTCCCAAACGAACCTCAACAGAGAAATATTAATGGAGTGAGTCCTGTCTCAGACTAAGATGAGAAATGAAGACGCAGGACAGAGACTCATAAGCGAGAACCACATCCTCATGCTTTTCAGTACCCGTGACACTTTAAAGTCCTCTGTGTTCAGTGCTTATGAAAAGTAGATTGTTACCAAAGAGGTTAAAACATGTTAAGGGCGCCGGTACAGAATAGCTTAGTGGTAGATTACTTACCAGCCTAGGTAGGGCTGGTTGTGTAGCTCAGTGATAAAGCACTTACCAGGACAGGTAGAACCAGGGGATAGCTCAGTGATGAGTATTGACTTAAAATACTCGAAACAAAACCCTGGGTTTAGTCTGTCGCATCACCCCAAAACCATGAGCAGCTGGTTGAAGTGGTATTACCAATGGATTGAAAGATCAAAACCGGGCCACTCACCGCCACCCCCCCATTAATGATTTCTCACTCTCCTGACTACACTATCCAAGGCTGGGTAAAATAAAGAGGCTTGTTTTGACTTACAACGTGTGGTCCACACTGGTAATGGAGGCGGGAGGTCAGTGGACTACACTGGTTACAGCCTTGCTATGAAGTCTCAAGTAGTGAAGTTCGCTTTTGGATAGACTTGAGCAGCAAGGCAAGCACCACAGGGAACACTGACTCACATTACAAACGGACACGGCAGACTGGGAGTCAATTGTGGTCTATCCTAGATTCGAATGACACACATTGTACACCGTATGGCTTTTTATGTTTTATGTATTCTGAAGATTCTCAATTAATTATTCGTTTCAACAAATCTCGCATTTTCTCTATTTATCTCATTCCTCTATGTCTGGTGGATTCTGCAGTTCTATTTTTAAATTCTTAATTTCGTATTCAATCATTTCTAATTGTTCACTCCATTTTCCTGTGCTAAAAATTCTGGAGACAGCACTTATTTTTATTTCTGGCAATCTGACGGGTCTTTTCCATATTCATGGTCCTTTCACATCTGTGCTGAAGTATTTGACTTCAGAAAATAGATACTGGCGGCTGGAGGCTTGGTTCAGAGGCTAAGAACACTTGTTTCTATTGTAGAAGACCTGGGTTCAGTTCCTAGCATGCACATGGTGACTCCCAGCCACCCGTAACTCCTATTCCAGGGGATGCAACATCCTCTTCTGACCTCTATGGGCACCGGGCATGCGTGTGGTACACAAGCATACACATGCAGGTGGCATGCTCATATGCATAAAATAAAATTTAAAAAGTAACTACTTCTTTGAGATTTTAAATATGATCATTTAAAAGTCCTTCTCTTGTTGCTTTCTCATTTCCATTTTTCTCAGAATGCGTTGCAGGTGAATTTCTCGACCTCTTACTCCACAGTTCTTGCTTTCCCTGTGTCTTTGATATCTTAGATGGGAGTTCGGGGTATTTCTCCTGTCGCTCTTCCTTCCTTTCTGGCTTCCTAGGGACATAGAAGAGACTCTATCAAGAGGCTGTGAGCCTCTTCTCCACAGCATGCAATGGGTGTTTTCTCCCGTCTGCCCCTTGCCTGGGTGATGCTCAGTGATGCAGTCAGCTAAATACTTCCTATTTTATTTTTGAGATTATAATACAACATTTCTTCCTTCTCTTTCCTCTCTCCAAAATCTCCCATATGTCTCTCTACATTCCTTCATGACCTTTGTATCATCAGTTGTTATTACATGCATATATACATATGCAGACACATTCCTAACTATGACCTGCTCTGTAGTATCATGTCATTCGTATGTGTGTTCCCCCATAGGCTCATGTATTTGAGTGCTTGATCATTTAGGCGTGGTGCTACTTGACTGGGACTAGGAGGTATGGCCTTGTTGGAGTAAATGTGTCTTTGTGGGAAGGGGTGTGTCAGTGAGGGTGGGCTTTGCAGTTTCAAATGCCCAGTGTGCCTCTCTTCCTGCTAACCGCAGGTTTGGATGTAGAGCTCTCAAGTTACTTCTCCAACACCGTGCCTGCTTGCACAAGGATATATCTGCTATTATTGCAATGCGCTAAGCCTCTGAAACTGTAAGCCAGCCCCAATTAATTGCGTCCCTTTATAAGAGTTGCCATGGTCATGGTGTATTTTCACAGCAATATAACACTGGCTAAGACAGTATTAGATAAGCAGCTGGTGTGCCCTCCCCTGGGGAAGACCGTCTTTTCTGCTCCCAGTTCGCCACAGTTGCCCATAGTCCTTTTGTGTAGGACCGAG
Organism: Mesocricetus auratus; assembly: GCF_017639785.1. NCBI lineage: Eukaryota > Metazoa > Chordata > Mammalia > Rodentia > Cricetidae > Mesocricetus > Mesocricetus auratus. Next base: position 12,785,887 of record NW_024429185.1, read on the forward strand.
GCCTCGTTTGCTTTCCCGGGTCCATTTAGTCACCCCCATTGATGTCATCCTTGCCCAGCTCATATTAGGCAGTCATGTTGGTGAGATTTATGGGTGTAGCTTCTGACATTTCCAGGGGACACATTTCACAGCAGACTCCCTGGTCCTCTGGCTCTTACAGTCTTTCTGCAAAGTTCCCCAAGCGTTAGGTGCAGAAGGTACTTTGTAGATGTATCTGTTGGGACTGGGCTTATTTATTTATTTTTTATCTACTTTGGCAAGAGGCCTCCTGTTAGAGTTATTCTTGGGAAGTGGTCCTAGCCATTTTTTAACCTTCTTCACAAGAAAAGTCTTACTTTCACATGTCCAGTCCTTCTTTCTCATGGTCCTTGGCTTCTTCCCAATTTTGGAACCATGTCTTACAGGAGTTGAAATGCCAGAGGTTGCTGAACACATCCACAGGTCTGTTTCCATACCTTTTGACGATTCCAAAATTATTTTTTTTATCTCAGCTTTGCCTTTTTTTATACTTTATAAATATTTAGTGTTTTGTTCTTAAAATGAAGATAGAAAAAATAATGGGTAAGTTTTCACATGAAATTAATTCTAGAAGCTAGGTAGAAGCTTTTAGTATCTCTATATATACATACACACATATATACATATATATGCATGAATGTATAATGACTTGTGGGTATTTTTGCACATATGATGATTATTTCTCAAATGCAGACATGAATTATATATTACTTTTCCTCTTTTAAAAAAGTTAAATTTATTCTGTGACAATTTTATATACTAATGCATATATGACGCATCCAGGCAAGGGGCACGCACCCACACCCACACATACATGTGTGTGTGCATGTGCACACACACACACACACACACACACACAGTCCATTCTGATTATATTTAACCCCACTCTCACTTATTCCTCTTTCATTCCTGTCATCTCTCTCTCTCTCTGCCTTACAGACCCCCCTCTGTTTCCCTGTCATTTTGTTTTGCTGTTGTTTTGTGACCCATTGAGTTTGATGAAGGCTGTCTCTATGCACAGGCATGTGGAGTTATCCCCTGGAGCATGGGGCACTTCCCAGGGCCTAGATCCCTGAAGCCAATGACTGCCCTCTGCCCAGCATCCACCAACAGGCCCCAGAAGGGTAGAAGTCCCCCATGGAAGGGTAGAGGCACCATGAGCTTTCACCTGCTCATAACTAAATGTTGACATGCCCAGTGCAAGCCAAGTGTATAGAGCTACAGCTGCTAGAGTTCATGATTTCTCAGAAGACAGAGTCTTACATTCCTCCTCCTCATCTGGCTTTGGAGTCTTTTCATTCTCTCCTCTATATTTTCCTGAGCCTTAAGGGGGTGATGTTTCTGTCCTGTTTAGAGCTGAGCACTCAGAAGTCACTTGTCCTCAGTACCTTGAGCAGCCATGAGTCTGCATTCAATGTCATTTACAGCAAAAAGAAGCTGACCTTGACTGTGGGCAACACTTGCTTGGAGGCTCTCACCATGACTCTACCAAGGAGTAATTATTATTATTATTTTTTAAATGGCATTAAGGGAAAGAATGGTGGTCTTTGTTGTTATGGAATCTTTTATTATTATTTTTAAAACAATGTTATTTTACATATCAATCCCTGCTCATTCTCCCTCCCCCCACCATCTCCTCACCTGATCCCCCCACCCACTCCTCAGAGAGGGTGAGGCCTCCTGAAGAGAATCAACAAAGTCTGTCATATCACTTGGGGCAGGACCAAGGGGCCCTCCCTGCCTGTATCTAGGCTGAGCAAGTTATCCCTCCACAGGGAATGAGCTTCCAAAAGCCAGTTCAAGCACTTGGGATAAATACTGATTCCACTGCCAGTGGTCCCACAAACTGCCCAAGCCACCCAATTGTCACCCACATTCAGAGGGCCTAGTTCGGTTTTATGCATGTTCTCCAGCTGTCAGTACAGAGTCAGAGTCAGTGAGCTCCTACTTGCTTGGGTCAGCTGTTTCTGTGAGTTTACCCATCCTGGTCTTGACCCCTTTGCAAGGAATAATTTTTGAATAAAGATAGCACAATACAAAACCAGCCTAACTGTACCAGGTAGAAAAACTGCTGGTAGTAAACAGAAGGATTAAAGTGCCTAGAACTGTAAGTTATCCACTAAAATATTACAGATTAAATGGTTAGTGTTGAACAGCAGTTAAGAAGGAAACAGCACTCAGAAATATGTATGCCAAATCTAGTGTTATGACAGAAAGGGAAAACAGAAACAGAAGATTTCGATCTTCAAGTGAAGTAAGAGAGGTTCTACCAAGATTATATCAAACTTACAATTTTCAGATTCTCTTGTGTCTTTGAAGCTGTAAGTCATTTGCTACCCTTGACTTTCTGCTAACCACCATAATCTACATGTAGCCCTGATTCAGTTAGCCCTTTGCACTTTCACAGAAAAAAAAGTAGGACTTGGTGAGGCAAATCATAGGGGAGTCCCTGCTGGAACCTGGTGTAAGGGGGCAAAGACTAGTTTAAAGAACTGTGGGGTAGCATAGGTACAGCATGAATTTCAGCCCGGGCTTTCTTTGTAGATGTAGTCAACAGTGACGGAAAATTACTGAAAATCATGATTATAGTCAACTGGAATAAACTAAAAAGAGACTGTGTCCACAGTGATGAAACTAAATTACTCAAAAGATATTCATATGTCACTCATCTTAATTTGCTTTGGCAGAAGAAAGCACAATGTGCTGATTAGGAGAGTTTTCCAATGCATTTGGAAGAATAACTTAAGGTGTTATCATTTTTAAAAGGTCTGACCTAGTCTTGTTGACCAGCAGTATTTGACTGAGAGGCTCTGATTCTCCAGAAAGCTTGCTTGGTTAAATAGGACAAGACACTACACACTGGAATATGTTAGAAAGAGATGCTCTTAACAGTGAGGGCAAAAAATGCATTGTGAGTTTCATTACTGAAAATTAATAAGAGGATGCTTTGTATTTTGTTCATGTCTCCTCAGTCAGTTTGTGTGGAGTCAAAAGGAGAAATTGTGAATGAGAATGAAGCACTAATCTGTGTGAATAGATTGAATCAAAATTGCAATACAAATGACTGAACCATCAGAAAATGTCTTCATCATATGGGGCACTAGGGGTCTGATGCAGCACTTGTTGGGTGTGAGGACAACGCCATAAATAGCTTCGCTTCACTAACATACTGCTTTCTAGGTTTGACTAGAAGGTTGTGGGGGTTCTTCTCTTTCCAAGATTTTTATACTATCCTCTTGTCTGTCCACATTTTGTTGTTAAGAACATACAAATTATGTGCCCGAGGGACTGTATCGGACGGTAGTGCTCTTGTCGTACACAACTTGTGATGTGATCAGCAAAGTTCACCTTGGAGACTGGTTCTGGGTGGGACTTATCTTGAGATGGATGAGGCTTTCATTTTGGGCTCAGCTGGATTCTGTGCCATGGTTTTGGGAAACCTATGAAGTGTTACAGCCTTTACATTATCCATCCATTCAATAGCACGGAGTACAAGACTGGTAGGGAATGTCATTAAACCCTGTAGTATAATGGAGGCAATTTGTTACACATGAGTCAGCAGGCTAGAAATGAGTAAGAGGAAGGCTTAGATGACTATTTGGGGTGGAAAAGAAGAGTGTATAGGAAGCAACCTGGTAAAGTGACTTATTGAAACAAAGGGCATATGTATAGTAATTGATCTCAAAGTTGACTTATCTCATTTAGCCTTTTCAAAAAGTCTTTTCTGGTATTAATCTGCCATTTCCAATTTTTATCTTGTGTAAATCTTTTCCTTTTTTCTTTGGAGATTGGGTCTCATGTAATCTATTCTGGACTGGAAATTTGCTATATAGCTGAGGATGACCTTCAAGTTTTTATTCTCCTGCTTCTACCTCTCAAGCCCTTGGATCACAGGCATACACCATGGCTAGCTAGCTACTCTGGGCCGGTCTATCACAGTGCCCAGCGAAGGCAGCCACTTTTTATTCCTTTCCAGAACTATTCTGCTTTGCTTAGTTCCTGGAATACTTGAGGTATTTTATAAATATCTCTCCAGTAAATGAATACTCTAGATATTTTGTACTATGTTTAGCATTTGGATCACATAGGTAAAATATAACCTCATTACAGAGAAAACTAGAAGCTGGAGACAAAGTTGTGCTAAGAGTTAGGGCATCTTGAAAAGAGAGGCATTGACTTTCGTCCACCTGGGTGGATCTGTTTTTGAGTCCTGGGACCCAAGGACCTGAAAGAATGGGACCCTAGGACAGACTCATGTCTAATACTGCAGACAGCCTTGCTTCAGTTTCAGGGTGCTTTATATACAAATTTAACAAAGAGACCAGAGATCCCAGGAAAATTGTTTGAGTTTAGGAAAACATGCGTAGATAAACATGTAAATAACCGTCATCAAGCACATACTAAATATTAACAGAGCAGCCTTTTCCCAGAACTTTCTCAGGATGGACCAATTTACACACAATTGCCTGACTTACATTGTAGATTATATCTGGGAAAGCTAGAAGGCAAGGCAGAAGGCCATGTCCAGATTCAGGGTACATTGAGGACAGCACTCAGCATGTCCTTTCACCAGAATTAGGTTCTACAGCTATGTTCGGACATCCAACAAGAACAAACATACTTTATAAATGGAATGCATGTGTTTGTTGCAGGAGGCAGGAAGTCAAGTTCAGGAACAATCCAGGGAACAAAATGCACTTGAGGTAAAAGGCCCTCTGCCTTTCTTCCAGGAGCCTCTTTTACATGTTAGCATGTCCCCAAGGCCTTGTTCACCATGGGTCATGCCATAGGTTATGTCATTTAGGCTGACAGTGCTCCCCACAACAGCCACAGTCAATCTAACAAGCACCCCAGTACCAGGCATGAGACACCTCCATTTGAGTTGTTGGTTAGGGTAGTCCATGTAACTCCTCAAATGATATAGACTGTTGTTGATGCTTTGGTTGTCTCTCAGAGGTTGAAGGTAAGCCTTTATTACTGAAGACACCACCTACTTCAGATAGGGGACTCTGAAGTAGATGTGAGCTGAATCTCACCTGAAAGTCTCCTTCCTCTGGTCTTGCTTTCATAGTACTAGAAAGCACCATGTACTCCCACAAGCAGGGAAAGAACAAAACAAAACAAAACAATAGTCCTTCCAGCTGTGGCACCTATGACAATGGCCAACACAGCAAGAGACCCAGGAAGCTGAAATAACGATTCATATCTTGGTGGTAATGTACAACTGTCACTTTATCAGACCACCATAGTTCCTAAGTACATTCTAAAACTTATCCTGAAACCCACAGAGAAGTGTAACTCTCACCCCTTCATCACAAAGGCTTCTCTTTACAGCAAAAGGAGATGATTACAGGAAAGCAGAACAGGCCATAATTCAGAGATTATTGGATCATGTGGAGCCAAACCCTAATGGATAGTTTACAGCACAATTCTTTTACCTAAGGTCCAGGAAATATCAAAGGAGAGCAGCCGGAATGTATCAAAAGCCAGAGGACCAGGGGTGTGATTGTACTTCCTGGAAATGACAGGGAAGCTTCACCCATGATATGACAAAAATATGGCTGCCTAGACAAGGCCTGAACAATGTGACTATCATGGACATGCTAACACGAAGGGGGAAAAATCTCACTTTCCCACCCCTAGGTAAAGAACTTCGAGGAACTGATGACTACTGAGAGAATTAGCCCCTCTCAGGGATGAATCCCTGTCCCCCAACCAATTATCCAATACAAAGTGGTCATCCCAGAAATTACATACATATAAACCACACTAATTGGACTCAGTACAAGTTGTCTTCGTATATTGCTGCTTGTGTGCTCTCATGCACGAATGTATGTGCACCCACCCACCCAAACACCCACACACCCATACACACACACATACATACCACACATTACTCAAGAGAGGCCATCAGTTTGAGAGGAGTGAGAGGAGCTACAGGGAGGAGACATGGGAAGTGTTGGGAGGACAGGGAAAGGGGAAGTGATATAATTATATTTCAGTTAATTTCTTTCCAACTCTAAAGAAAGAACTGGCTTCCTCTGTGGTTAGTACTTTTCTTTGTGGGCTTAAGAATCTGCAGAAACCCAAGCACTAGCTCAGAATGACCATGGTGACTGTGGACTGGAACTTCACATTGTCCTGGACTAACGAATTTTCTTATCATGTTTCAGTTGCGTGTGACATCTGAAAATCTTTCTCAGGCAGGCATCTAGTTAGTTACTCATTGTGTTAGTCAATGTTCTGTTGCCGTGAAGAGACACCATGACCAAGGCAACTTCTATGAAGGAAGACAAGTAATTGGGACTCCCTTATAGTTTCAGAGGGTTAGTCTGTTGTCATCTGTCGGACCCTCGTAATATTTTGGAAATATGTTCAACTAGGCCATGAGTTCTAAGATCTCAGAACTTCTATTGTCTTTTAGATGTCAGCTGATTAATGCTGAATGTCCTGGCCTCGGTGGGGAATGGCTCCTATTCTGTATAACAAAAGACTTGGGCCAGGGCTGGTGTGGGGTAGAGTACCTGAGGGTTTGAGTATATGCTACTAAGGAGTGTCTCTGGGATTAAAGGAAATATTTGCTATCAGTCTTTTATACATGATAATGGGTGTCTTCTGCCATTATCCCCACTTTTGAATGGTTGCTTAAGATGGAGCTTCAATAAACCGTAACCCTTCAGTATTTATTGGGATCCCTCCTGTTATGACCAGATGTCTCTGTCTGGTCTTTAATGCTATTGGGCACTTAGTTTCCCTGAGTTCACACACCCCACAACTCAGGGTGAGACCTGGGGCTGTTTGGCTAGTTCCGATCTCAGCCCCAAAGATATCAGTGCGGAATAGTCATTATGATGGGGAGCAGGGTGGCGTGTAGGCAGACATGGTGCTGGAGAAAGTAGTTGAGAGTTCTATACCCAGATCTTCAGGCAGCAGGAAGAGAGAAAGAGACACTGGTCCTGGCTTGGGATTTTTGAAAACCCAAAGTCCATCCCCAGTGACACACTTCTTCTAACAGGACCCAAGGCCATGCCTCCTAATGCCTCTCAAGTAGTTACACTCCCTAGTGACTAAGCATTCACATATATGAGCTTATGGGGGCCATTCCTATTCAAACCACCACACTGAACTCTGGAGCTCACTCCACAGTCTAGCTGGGTTAATGAGCTCCAGGACAAATGGAGGGACCCTGCTCAAAAAATAAGGTGGAGAGTGACAGAGGAAATCACCAGACTTGAATTCTGATCCTCATACACACACACACACACACACACACACACACACACACACACACACACGAATGTATCCAAACACATGTGTACACATGAATGTGTACACACAGAAATTTAGTAATTAGTAGCATATTTTCTTAGTTTTGTAGATATAAATTCACTTGAACCACACCTTCTTGCTTTAAATACACTTATTGCTCTTGTTGCTGCTTGAGACAGGGCCTCACCATGTAGCTCTGGCTGGCCTGGATCTTCATTTGTGGACCAGGCTGGCCTTGAACTCACAGAGCTCTGACTGTGAGTGTTACCACCCCTGGCTAACACTTCATCTTTTTAATTTCAGCAACAACCATGTTTCATTAGAGGACATTGCTACCCACCCCCTGTATAAGGATGCAAGAGACCAATTTAAGAAGACCACTAGGACATCAGACATGAACACAGATGCTGGCTACAAGTAAGGTCTCGGACCCAGACATGGACCTAGCTTCAGCTCTGGTCATCGCCATGGTGTTGGGTAGCAGCACAGGCCGCTCAGATCTGTAAGGCCCTGGCTGCATCATGACTCTGAGACACCAACGTGGCCTCAGGTGGCTGCATAGACTCCAGTTACCTTGGTGGTAACAGGAGCCACAGACATCAACACAGACCCTGGCCACAGCAGGGCCATGGACTCAGTCACCATGACCCCAGCACAAAGCCACCTAGAGCAGTGTGGCCCAGAAGCAGCATGGTCCTCAGACACCAACAGGACTCAGGTGGCAGTCCAGACCTGGGGATCTGTGAGATCTTTGGTGGCAGTATGGACCACGAATGCTAACATAGACACTGGCTGCGGTAGGATCATGGACCCAGACATGGCCCTTGGCAGCAGGCTGGACCCAGAGGTCCCCATGGCCCTGGGTGGCAGCACAGGCTACCCAGATCAACACGGCAGAGCTGCAGCATGGCTCTTGAACATCAAGGCCGAAGGTGGACCAGACCCCAACGAATCTTCATGACCTTTGATGGTGACAGGAGTCAATGACATCAGCTCAGACTCTGGCTACAGACTCCTCTTGTCATATCAAAGGCCATGTGGATGCCCAGTGTCTACAACGCCACCTGGGAGCCATGTTGGTGTTGGAGGGCCACGCTGGCTCTGGGGAACAAATGATGCTGCATGGGTCGAGGGTGGACACGGAGGGGCTGGGAAATGAGTGGGATTAGGATACATGAGGTGGAATTCCCAAAGAATCAATAGACATTATGTTAAAAAAGAAAGGAAGAAGGGAAGAAAGGAAGGAAGGAAGGAAAAAGGGAGGGAGGGAAGGAATAATGGGAGGAAGGGAGGGAGGAAAGAAAGAAAGGAAGGGAGAAAGAAAGAAGGAAGGAAAGAAAGAAAAAGGCCACTCGGATTAGAAGTGAGTTGTCCCTGGGGGAGAAGCTTATAGAGAATAAAAGCCGACCTTCCTGGTTCTCTCGTTCAGCATGTCTTCCCGGACTGCCGTTCACCTATCAATTTTTCTCTTTTGAACTCAGTTTTCTTATATCTAAAAACACCCGAGGGGCTATGAGATCAACTCAGTTCCAACCATTGGGGCAGGCTGATAACTTTCATGATGGTCAGGTCTGGAGGGAAGATGCGTTTACACTCCTGAACACTAGGTGTCGCTCCAAGACTGGTTTTCAGCAGCAGGAGTCAGGGCTAGTTATTTCCTGTATAGATCTTGCCCCTGAGTGATGGTTCTGAATCTTTCCCAGGAGCTCATGCATTCTCCTCTGGTATTCATGCTACTCTCCTGGTAATCCTCGCTCTTTCTTTCCCTAAGCCGCAGTCTCCTTCCTGGGATCTCTGCTTTATTAAGAACACACTCGTTGATTCTCCTTCTTCTCCGCCTTGTAGGCCCCCCGGCTTTTGCTCTGCTTTTCTGCAAAGCGTCTCATAGTATGCCACGTCTCATTTATAGTTCGATTCTAAATACCCTGTATACAGAGTGACCAGTCACTGATTTCTTACCGAACAAAAGTTTGCAACTTTCTGTTATGTGTGCAGAACAGGCTTGTGTTTTGATGTGAAAAAAGAAAAATCTCAAGGTTTTGCCTCCGCTGCATTGAGAAGAATTCTTGGGATTAAATTGACATCTCTCTAGTCCTTCTTTACCCAATGGAGAGTTTTTGTAAGAAGCATGTGTTCTGTATCTAAAAAACAGTAGCTGTGTCTAACGTTGCCAATGCTTTGGGGAAGGACACCATGGCTCCCAGTGTAAGGAGAAACAGATGGAAGGAGAGGACGATGGAAGGTTGAGAAAACCGGGGTGGGGGGGAGATACTAAGCGGAGGAGTGAAAGGGAGGCAGAGGGATTGAGCAGCCCCGCGTCCATACCTCCATCATCTGATGGGTAGAGACTGGTCAGCCACCCTGTAGCTCAGAAATGCCCTAGCTAAGGCAGCTATCCCAGGGAAGCTAAGTAGTCGCCACTGCCATCACAACAGATGTTGGTGTGCATGGTTCCAGTTCTTAGCAGTTGCCAGCAACCGATATGGTGACTGCATGTTAGCCGTGACATCGCTCTGTTCACACATCGCTCTGTTCACACAAATTTTGGCTAACACATAGACTTCTTCTCGGCAGTGCTATTAGCAAACAGTAACCTTAAGTGACCCCTGGACGTCTAGTTTGATGAGCAGAGGTGGGAGGTGCTTTGGTGCTATGACCTTAGAAAAGAAAGAAGTAATGATGTTACAGATGAAGCCATGGAAGAGGCATTACAAAGAAGCAATGACGGATGAGACTTGGTTCTCTCATCCTCCTCCTCCTCCTCCTCCTCCTCCTCCTCCTCCTCTTCCTCCTCGTCTCCCTCCTCCTCCCTTACTTTCCTTCCTTTTTAGAGCCAGGTAACAAAGGCTGGTCTTGAACTCTGGATCCTTCTGTCACCACTCTCCTAGGGCTGTGACTGCAGCCATGTGTGTCACCATTCTGACAATCCAATTCCTATTTACAGGGAAGAACAAATCTTGTGGTTTGATGTTGAAGTCAGAAATTAAATATATTGGGGAAAGTAACTTCCTACTTGAAAAAGGAGATGCCTTAAGAGTTTATAGGTCCTCGAGCTGGGCGGTGGTGACACACACCTTTAATCCCAGCACTCGGGAGGCAGAGGCAGGTGGATCTCTGTGAGTTCGAGACCAGCTGGGTCTACAAAAGCTAGTTCCAGGACAGCCTCCAAAGCCACAGAGAAACCCTGCCTTGAAAAAAAAGGGTTTATAGGCCCTTTCTTTCTTAAGATAGAGTTCACATATATTTTGACAACAGCAATGTAAAGGAAAGGGGGTTTGTTCTGACCTATACAGTTCAAGGTACGGTCCATTGTCGTGGGGAGGTCAAGACCGCAGGAGCTTGAAGCTAGATATACTGCCCCCACAATCAAGGTACAGTAAAGGGGGTGTGTGCTCTGATACTAAGAGCCCCACCTTTTGTGTAGTCCAGATCCACTGTGGGTAGAAGCGGTGTAGGTAGAATGTCCACTGTAGGAGAAGTCTGCCAGATATTTTTGTGAAAATAAAGAATAATGTATTTCAGGAGGTGGGGAATCTCATGGAAGGCCACCAGGGCATAGTCTCTTAAAAGACATACTGGGACTGGATCCCTGACTGCCCCTGTTTTTAATTTCTAGTTGCCATGACGTGAATAGGCCTGTGTGTTCACACACCCAGATATGAAACTTACCCAGATATGAAACTTTTTTCTTAACCATAGACCTTAAGGCAGCAGAACCAGGTGATCATGGATGAAGCAGTTGTAACAGAATCAAAATGAAAGTGCCCTCCTTTGGAGAGGGTTTGTCCCATCTCAGCCATAGCAACAGAAACCGGATTGACGGATTGACACTCTTTGAAATGAATGATCTATGTAATGTGACCACAGAAACATCAATACGATGTGGTGTTAGTGCAAGGGAGTTTGAGTGGGGGACTGGCAATCCCTTCCTGCCAGCTAATCAGCTCCCATCCAAGGACCTACTCAACTTTTAGAGTGTTTGTGTTTTAGTAATAATGGGTGACTTCTTTTTATTGCAAAATGACCTTTGTTGTTGTTGTAGAAAGTGTGAAAAGAATATATGTTTACTTCATGTGAAGAAAAATCATCTGTAATCCCACGGAACCAAGAGAAATATTATTGATGTTTTGTTATATGGTCTAATTTCCCAAATTCAAGCATTCCTCATATATGTATATGTAGATTATCTTATGGATGCCTTTTGCCTTTTATTACTACTTGATTATACACCACAAATTTTGACTTTCATTTCAATAACCTCTTGAATACACTTTTATTTTTATTATATAAGTGTGTGTGCCATTTGTGTCAACTCTACACAGACTAGAGTCACCTTAACTGAAGAACTGGCTCCATCAGATTGTCCTGTTGGCCCCTCTGTGAGGTATTTTCTTGATTAATGATCTATGTGGGTGGGCCAGCCCACTGTAGGCAGTGCTACTTGGGTGTGGTGGTCCTGGGTTATACAAGGAAGATGGCTGAGCACACGCCATGAGAACAATTCAACAAGCAGCATGTTCCTGTTTTCTCTTTCAGTTTCTGCCTGTAGCGTTCTTCCATGGCTCTCCTAAATGACAGATTGTAACCACTAAGCCAAATAAACCCCTTTCTCCCCAAGTTGTTTTTTCTTGGTGTTTTATCACAGCAACAGAAACCAAGTTAGAAACAGTGTACTGTGCTATTATTTTAAAATATTTTAAGTAGTGCCTTGAGGATGTAGATAACAATTTGTTCGAAATTATTTCCTTAAGGAGAATTTGTAGAGGTATAAACTGGGTACACAGAACATCAGTATTATTCTTTAATTAGGATGTAGACAATCTGGAGTGTGTTCAGAGGAATCTGAACTCTACAGATTGGAAGAAAGTATCATTTGAGAGTTGTCATTCTGCTAAAGGACCATAGCAGTAAAGTGACTCCTAGTGATATGTTGACACATCCATAAACCAGAGCATCACTTAGCCCTCACCAGAGAAGCTTTCTCTTGCAGTTGGTAGGAGTTAAGCCAGACATCTACAACCAGAAAATATGCAGAGAATAGAGACTTCTGAGTATCATGTCCTAAACGTGATATCTTCCAGAATCCTCTCAAGGCTCAGGGAACTGTGCAACAGAGGAGGCAGAAAGATTGTAAAGGGAAAAGGTGTGGATGACTCCAAAGAAACAGTGTTATCCAGTCACACCAGGGTACTGATGTTCATATGAATTCACGGAGATGAGTTGGCATGCCCAACACCTGCTTATGTTTAAACCATTTAAACCAAGCAAAATTCCAGCACTGAGAAGGGGAAGTGAATACAAAGTACCACCTACAACTGGGGAGATGTTTGCAATTGATACCTATTGGTTTCAATTGCAATTTTTTTCCAGTGGAGTGTTGTCACTGGATATATCAACCATGTTCCAGGGGAGACTCCATATCCAGGAGTATTTGGCCAACACAACTCCATATATTGTCTTATTGGTTTCTTGTTAGTTTTTATTTCTATTTAATTGTCTTTTTGAGACACACACACACACACACACACACAGAGAGAGAGAGAGAGAGAGAGAGAGAGAGAGAGAGAGAGAGAGAGAGAGCACAAAGTTGGGTGGGTAGGGAGGTAGAACAAAGATGAGTTGAGGTAGAGGAAAGAATATGGTAAAATATATGAAAAATAAAAAAAATTAGAGATAAGAGGGATGGGAACATGGCTTAATTTGTGAAGTGCTTGCCTAGCATGATTAAAGTCTTAGGTTCAGCCCTCAACACCCCAGGCATGGCATTGCATGCTAGAATCCTAACTCTTAGGAAGTAGAAGCAGAAGGAACAGAAGTTCAAGGTCATCCTTGGGTAGGTGTCTAGTACAAAGTCAGTGTGGTGTGCATGAGATGTTGTGTAAAAACATGAAAAAAATAAGAAAATAATGAAAAGTAGTTGCATATGGCAAGAGTGAGGGTTTAAAATCTCACGTGTTTTAGAGCATGTTACGATGAGAAAAGAAATTATATTACCAAAAATATAGTACTTAGTATCAATGGCTTGAAGATACGGGGTTGGGTATGGGAAGAGGAGGGATCAGGTTGGTGGAGGATGGAGGAAGAGAGTTGGAATCAGGCATCTCTGGGATGAGCTAGAATCCTAGTGCAATGGAAACTCCCAAGAATCTATGAGGATGGCTAGCTAAGACTCCTAGTAATGGGAGATACAGAGTCTCAATTGGCCACCTCCTGTAACCTGTACCCTGGCAAGACTTTCAGTGGATGTATTGGGACCCCAGCCCAGCCACATAACCTTTGATCTACAATTTGCCCTGCTTCCAACATATGCTAGTGTAAAGCTAAGAGACTGGCCAACCGACTGGTCCACCTTGAGATCCATGCCATGAGAGGGATCCCACTCCAGACACTGCCTGGAGGACCAGGACCCAGAGTCTGGACAGCCTAGAGACCTAGGATAGAACCAAATATGACTGGCAGAAAAAGTCAATGGAATAATTCCTACTGATATTCTGCTATACTCATACATCATTGCCTCGTCCAACTGTCACCACAGCCAAACATTAGGCAGACTTAGGGGCCAGGGAATCACAAGAAAATTTACAGAATAAACTAACTTGGGCTCATAAGGAACTCACAGAGATGACCCACCAACCAGAGAGCTTGCACAGGACTTACATAGGCATTCTATGTATATGCCACAGTTGACTAGTTTGGTCTTCTCGTGGAACAGGGTCTGTCTCTGACTCTGTTGCCTGCCTTTGGGACCCTTTCCTCCTACTGGGTTGCCTCCTCTAGCCTTAATAAGAAAGGCGGTGTCTAGTCTTACTGCAACTTGATGCACCATGGCTGCCCTTTTCTGAAGAGAAAGGAGGAGTGGGTGGCAGCCGTGGGGGAAGGTGTTGGGGGAGGAACTGGGAGGGAAAACTCTGATCAAGCTGGGAAAAATTAATCAATTTAGTTAATAAAATGCTTATCTGCCTCATGAGTTCCCATTTATTAATTGTTGTTCTTAGTTCCTTTGTTATTGCTGTCCATTTCCAGAAGTCTTTCCTGTACCAAAGAATTCAAGACTATTCCCCACTTCCTCTTCTTGTGGTCCAGGGTTTCTGGCTTTTATCAAGGTCCTTGGTCTATTTGGTCTAGAGTTTTGTGCTGGGTAATAAATAGGGATCTATTTGCACTATTCTACATGTAGCCATCCAATGTGGCCAGTCCTGTTTTTCACAGTGCTGTCTTTGATCCATTTCTACGCTTCTCCTTTAATACCTAGATTGTAAGCCCTATGCTATAATATACTATTGGATTATGTCCAACAAAAGTTAAAATTCTAAACAAAAACAAACAAACAAACAAAATAACAAAAAAAAGAGAAAAGAATGCTGAACGCTCTCCGCAGACTTACGGTGATCTGTGTCTCTTCTGTGACTCAGTCCCTTTGCTGCTTCTTGATCGGATTATTTGTTTTTTGTTTTTTATTTGTTTACATACAATTTCTGGTTAGGTGAATAGTTAGAAATACTAAAATATTTTTTAATTTCAATAAGCCCATCTTTATTCACAGCAATTACCTTTGGGAAAGAAATTGATACCGGTTTCCATTGTCATTACTCTTCTTATAAGGGATGCTCAGTGGAAGGCCCTGTGGTGGCCGGGAAAGAGCTGTGAGGAAGTCACTGGCTTTTCTTCGTAGGTGTGTGAATCCTTCAAGGATATGAGTGTAGCTTCCTCAACCAAGGCTCTTCTTGCAGGCAGTAGGAGCTAAGGGCAATGCCTGACCCATAGGTGTGACAGAAAGGAGGACCTGATGATAAAATGCTTTCTGGGGATTGCAAAATACATTTTTATGGAATGTGTGTGTTTTATGGAATGACTGTGTGCAGTCAGAACCAGGATTTCACAGATGGGAAAGTGAACTCCTGCCCAGTCTCTGAAGATATGTATTTTTAGACTGGGAAAAGCAAGTAGCTTGAGGGCTCCACAGTCAAAGCACCCTAGTCTTTGTCTTCCCTGGTAGGGCAAGCAAATGATGGGTCATAGGGAGCTCAGCCATAGAATTGCTTAGAATAAATTGGGTTGTCTTTATTTTAAGATTCGTTTGGTTTTTAGATGGGAATTGAATGATCCTTAGCTCAGCTAACAAAAATCAGCATCTGGCAGGCTTTTTTTTTTTTTTAGCTCTGCATGCTCCAAGGAAGCAATGACTAGTGTTGGAACTCTTGAGAGACAGATCATCCTTTCTCAGGATGTAGAGGTTGGCTTGCTGGATGGACATTTAGACCAGTTAAGTTCTTGGGTAATTGGGAGAATGGAATTGCCTCTAAGGGTAGGATCAGTAGAACTTAAGTCAACTGAAGCTTAAACTGTGATTCAGACGAGTGACTCATACAGCAATCACTCAATATTTATTGATTAACTTTCTTCTGATGCTGCACGTGATGTTCAAGTTATTAATGTATGGGGAAAATAAAGATTTGGCTATGCATTTATCCAGATTTGTGGAGCAATTTGTATAGTACCATAATTATCTACTTGCCCAGGCATCAATAGAAAAGAATAGACTAAACCCAGACAACTATGTGTTCATTCTAAAGACAGAGTTACTTTGAACAGTATCTCAATATGGCAGTTTACCCAGCCATGTGTGTGTGTGTTTAATGTCATTAGTGTTTCTGGTGAGCAGATTACAATACTTATCTTTCAAACTGCATTTTGTCTGTCTCTAAAAGCCCAAATTGTATGGAACAAGGATCAATACAGTATCCAACTAATACATTATAGTACAAATGAAATGAATCATAGGAAATGAAATGACTTCTGACAAATACAGAGATGAATGCAGCTGCACAAAACTTCAGGTTGTCTTTTGAAATTGATATTGTACAGTAGCTACTTGCAGCATGAACTCTAATATCCAACTCTTCCGTGGTGCAGGTGTTCATTAATTTTATTTCTAAAGATGCTGGGCATTGTGAAATCGACTGGATTTCTCCACATTTCTCACTCAGTTACTGATTCAGCTCTGTTTTTCTTTTCTTTTTTATTGTAACTCACACAAAATGACAAAGGAAGATATTTATTCTAGAAATCTCATTTTTTTTTCATAGTGACTAACCAGAGTTAGAAACTTAATTCCCCGTCCAATTTTTCTTCTTATACAAAAATGTTTGAATTTGAAAATATCACTCTCAGAATGAGATTGAGTTGAAGTCCTCAGATACTGGTGGATTTATGATGGAGTAATAGTAAACTGAAATTAATGTAAGTCAAAATGCACTTAGTATAGTTCACCTGCATTAGTTGCATAGTTCAATATAGAAGCATGATTGTTTAGCCTTTGGTCATGTGACTGGCTGAGAACCCTGGCTTCCCACTGCATACAATTACAGAGAAGTATCACATTGCCAATAACCAGCATAGAAAAATGAAAATCCAGAATCTGAAGTTTGGTTTCTACCAAAAGCTTCCGTGTTTGCAACATCTTAACAATGAAAAATCCTATGTCAAACCACCATAAGTCAGAGAGGCTCTGTATTTCACTTTTTGTATGACAGATATACAATAGTTTAATGGACGGCAGCAATTAGGTGAGCTGAACTTCCTTCACTCTATAGGAGAGCACAGGGTTGTAATATGCTCTAGTAGAGAGTATCCTTGGTAAAGGATAAAGACAAATGGAAATTTTCTCTAATATCAGACTTTAACACGAATTTTTGTAAATCAGGAGATTAAAATGTATCTAGATACTATTCAGAGTTTACTGAAGAATAATTGGTTAATATCACACGAAATGTACTCAGTGGGTTATATATAAAAGAAAAGGCATGCAGCTGGGCAGGAGATGGGCCGGGCCTTAGGGGAAGCTGGAGGTAGTGGGGAACGGACATTATCAAGATGCACTGTGTGAAACTTTCGAAGAATAAATACATTTTAAAAATTAAAGGCACAGTGTGATAGCAATGAAGACGAGTCCTGTGACATCTACAGTTTACACAAACTGTCCCTTTGCTTCTCTCCTCTTGAATGTCTCGCTTACGGAAGTTAGTTTTCTTTATGGAGCCCCATAGATTGCACAGGCTCTTAAAAATTCCTTTTCAACATTTTGTCCCCACCCTCCTTTCAGTAGATATTTTCACAGATTACTCCTTCTGCCTCAAGACGTTGATGCTATCTTGAAGTTTAAACTTGTAATTCAATGTGTTCTTCAGCTCTAGAATTTTTGCTGAGATCCATGCATGTATGTATGTATGTATGTATGTATGTATGTATCTATCTATGTATTTATGTATCTTTCTATTGAGACAGTATATCAATGTGTAGCCCTGGCTGACCTGGAACTTGCTATGTAGACCACAGCTGGCCTCCAACACACAGAGATCTGTCTGTCTCTGCCTCTGAGGGCTGGGATTAAGATGTGTGTACCATCACACCCTGAATCCCCAAGCTTTCTCAAAAACATGGTTTTGTTCTCTTTTTGAAGCAATTTGTAGGTTTCTATGTCTTTTAATTTCTTACTTGACAGTGTTCTTTGGTGGTTCTTTCTTAACTTGCATTTTTCTTTTTTGCCTTGTGTTGAAGTTCTTGTATTTTCTGTGATTTATAATCTCTTACAGATTTTGTAGGATGGCTCTGTGGAGAAGACTCTCAACCCTGGTATTGGTGAGGAATCTCAGCATCTGCACTGTGGGGCTCATAACAGCAATGGGTGCTCTTGGAATTCTCAGTTGTGAATTCTTCTGGAATCCTCTTGACCTTTTTTACCCCCCTGCTTAGGAAGAACATCTGAGTACCTTTTATATGGTGGTGGTGGTGGTGGTGGTGGTGGTGGTGACCCTGCCAGCATACTGGAGCCTCAAGCTGAGAAGATTGACAGCAGCTGTGAATGTCAGCAAGTGGAATGTGGGCTTGCTCAGAATCTCTAGCTTCAGGCTCTACTGTTCCTAACTCACTGTGATGGCGCTTCCCAGGATCTGAAGAAGGATGAACACGCCCAGAGAAGCCAGAACACTGAGATCTGGAGTACAGGCAGGAAAGGAAGAACAGCTCTGTAGGCTAGGGGATGGGGTAATGCTCCAAGCCTGTGGTTCATAGGTGTCAGAGGTATGCATGGGCAAGGATACATAACATACATTTTTTACATTTGAATTTTTATTACTGTGTATGTGCTGGGAGCGGTGAGTACATGAGTGTGGAGGTCAGTTTTCTCTTTCCACGTTGATGGACATTCTAGGGATTGAACTCAGGTCTTCAGACTTGCCTGACAAGTGTTTTTACTTATTGTACCATCTCACTCATCCCTGGTAGATATTTTTGACAACCTCACCTGGATAAAGTATCAAAATGGTAAGATTACGGGTCAACAGAGTTAAGAGTGATATTCATATGTAGTGATGTCACATTTTTTTGGATGTTAGAATAACACATTACAGTTCTTGAAGGTACCATAACATAGGAGGAGCTGTTTCAATTATTGGGGGAAAATATGAAAGTTTCAGAACTCATCTGACAAAGGATTTCAACGTCCATATTCTTCCTGAGCTGTTCTTTTGAGATGAAAGCTTTAAAAAAAGTTTCAGCTGAGTTCACATGTTCAAAGGTCAGGGAATCGCTGGGGAGGAAGACCTTTTCATCCACTTTAAATTCGAGGATAAATCCAGAAATTTAGACAATATTCAAGTGTTCTGAGCAGTAGTGCTGAGGCCAGCATGTGCGCAGAGTCCTTCTCCTGTGATGACCTCTCTGGTAACATAGTAATCAGAGGTGTTCATTTACCAGTTCTTGGCAGCGTTTCTTTAGACATATCTATGAATATGAATGAGGGCAAAGACAGACAGTTTGGGCCAAGAATAGTTTTAAAAATATGAAGTTTACCATGTTTTGTCAGGTCAATGATCACCCACCCTAAGGCTGTTTTTTGTTTTTTATTTGTTTGCTTTCTTCTTTTTATTATCGGTACATGTCAAATTGCTTTGTCTCCAGGTACCTAGAAGTAGTACCACCTCACCATGTATGTAGTGTATAGATCACCTCTATATTTTGCTCAGACACTCACTTCCTTTTGCAGTTCGTTCAAAGAGAAGCATTTATCTGTCCACATTTTTTTTGCATATGCTAAGTAAATGGATCGAGTCTGTTGGATAAGGTCAGTGTATCACCTGGCCCCTGAGCTCCCGATTGGAGGATGCTAGTAGAGCTTGGAGGCAGCAGTTGGCCAGCTGCCAGCTCTACAGTTGGGAACATGTGCTCCCACATCTCTATAGCAGGGGCTTCAACAACTTTACTGTGTGATCCTCTCTGCAGAAAAACATCACAACTTTCTAACAAGTCCTTTACTCTTTGAACACAGACTTCTTTGTGTTCTTTAGGTTCCTTAATAGATTTGACCTTTGAATCAGTAGAAACAGTTCACTTTAATGGTAGAAATATTGGGAAATGTGCACAAATTAAGAGGAAAAAAACCCACCTGTGACTACTTAGAGACTGTCATTGCATACTTATTTTCCCAGTGTTTGGCTAAGATTAACTATTGGTAATATTTTAATATGTTTCTTAATAACTTTTCTCTATGGATAAACATTTTCCTTCTTGGTGTTATATTATGGATATTTTATATGAATATACCATCAACTATTGGATGATTTTTTATCATGACTAGGGATTTTAGTCATTACCATTATTCACTATTTTGCATAACTAATCAGTGCTTAGTTCTGTACACAAATTTTGATGTTAACCTATGATGAATTTTGGACATTTTATCTTAGAAAACATCCAGTTGAATCTTATAGAGTGGAAAACGAGGAAAATGTATGGCTGCCTGGGGGACCAGCCACCAGCAGAGCAGGCCTCAAAGGGATTCCACCAAGTTGGCACATACTATGACTTTTTTATCTGAGGGGTTAGGGAAAAAGACACTCATACACTCTCTTGATGGTTTCCTTCAGACAGTTTCTTTATCCTTCATTCTCTATCCTTTATTTTCCTTGTGATTTACTTCACTCATTCTTGGTGTTTTCCTTCTCCTCTAACTTTATTCTTTATGCTTTCTTTCTAACTCCTTTAACTCACTCATTAACTCATTTTAACTCCATCTTCATTCTTTCCCTTACAGCTTACATAACCCAGCAAAATCCTGGAGGCAGTATAAAAATTACAATGTGGTTACATTCTGTTTATCAAGTGAATGATTACAATTAATACAAGTAAAAAAATCCAGCATGCTTTCCATATCCCTTAACAGGATTAAACATTTTATGCATTAAAGGTGAAAAACAAATTATCCCAAGAGCCCACATACATTCATACTCAAGCTACTTGTTATAGATTAACAGGGTGTAAGTAAGCAAGGTATTCTTTTACTTGCAGGCTTTGTTTTGCAGTTACAAAAAAAAGGATAAATTGTGTTATTTCTTACCTTGAAAGGTAATCTTATAAGGAATCTTAAAGGAATTGCAAACCTAAACTTTTGTACCTGAAAAACAATTAGTCAGCTAGTCAGCGGTACTTTAGACCTTAAGGGTACATACCCACTCACCAATAGTTTTGTTATATCAGGAGATGGAGGCTAGAAATGAGTATAAGGAATTAATCATCGCTTTTGATCATCAACCAATCCTAGCAAGAAAGGCACGTCAGCTAATGATAATTGGGCTGTTTTGTTCTTGTTCCCTGATCTTAAGTAGTTCCTCACTCAACTGTGTGCCTTTCTAAAACTTTAGATTGTCTTTTTGGGTTTTTCACCTCAAAGTTACCTGACAAAAACCTCTTAGTCTAACTTTAAATTATTTTCAAAGCTTTGTTTCAGCTACGACGCACTCCAAAACACATGAACACATCTCCCAACATTAAGATTAGAAGAATTTAAACTAGCTGGGCTACTGCGACTCAGTTGTTTTTCTTATCATTAACCTAAGCCACAGTCTACACCTATATGGCTCCTCAATAGGTGTTCTAGCTGTGTGACACTTGCTTGTTTTATTTTTATCAATAAAACTCTATTTAAGCTAAAATTACTATTATCAGTTAGATAGCACATCTTAGGAAGAAATCATCTTCACAATAATCCACAGGTAAAAAAATGTCCAGTAGAATGGGATGTTTCCATTAGACAAACACTACATTATAGCCAGTGGAGATCTCCTTATACCCATTCATACTATGCCAGATACCAGAGAAAGACGGCGGCAGCAACCATGCAGAGATCACAGCAGAAGCAAAAGACATTCTGAAGTCCGTGGTCCGGGGGCCTTGCCCATCTGAGATTCTCCACCAGTGATGTTCCTCCTGGTGGGCTGACACCTGAACTTAAAGTGCCATAAAACATACGCAGAGGACCTGGTGCAGGCTCGTGCAGGGCCTGTGTTTGATTCCTCAGTCTCTTTGAGTTCACACCAGCTTGTTTCTCGATGTTCTCCATAGCTTCCTACGATCTTTCCTCCTTCTTTTCCACAGGGTTCCCTGAACTCTGAGGGGAGGGATTTCATGGAAGCATCCCATTTAGAGCTGAAAGTTTAAGGTCTCTTACTCTCTGCCTACTATTTACCCATGGGTCTCTATATTTCTTCCCATCTGCAGAGCTGACACATTGGGGAAGCCTTTCCCTAAAGCAGGGCTGTAAGCTGCTATGCCTACTGTGGCCTGTGGTTTTCCTTGGCTCCCAAGCTTCAGGATACCTTCCTGTCTGAGCTGTGTAACACTCAGTATTCTGTGACTCCCGATTGCCAGAATACCTGCCCCTTCCCATCCGTCGAAATGCTTATAGTGAGTATAGCAGAATATCATTAGAAGTCACTTCATCACTACATTTTTTTTTAAAGACCAGTAGTATTTGTTTTTATCCCAGGTCCCTGGACAAAAAGTCTTTCTTGGTCACCCAGTAAGTGTTAGGTATTGGTTCCACTGTTGGTGTGATAAAACACCATAACTAAGACAACTTACAAAATAGAGTGCTAACTGGGCTTGCTGTTTCAGAGGGCTGGAGTTCCTGCTGACAGAGGAAAGGAGTGGTGCCTGGATAGCTGAGAGCTCACACCTTGATTTGAATGCAGAGGCAGAGGGGGCCCATTTGGAATAGCATGAGTTTTGTGAACCCTCAAAGCCCACTGCCAGTGACAGGCCTCCTCCAACAAGGTCACAGACCCTAACCCTTCTATGAATTGGGTGCTAGTGCTCAAACATATGAGTCCACATAATTCCTATGTCATTTTTTGAAATGTTGTTCCCTTATCAGTATGTATTTCAAAATCATTCTATACCTCAAACATTAATATTTTAGCATGACTTTAAAAAAGAAAGTTAATTCATTTATTTATTTTTAGGGAAGAGGAAATATTATAATTTTAATTTTTTATCAAAAATTATTTTTTTCTTGCTATATATTCTGATCATGGTTTCCCCTCCTCCATGTCCTCCTGGATCCTCTCCACATCCCTACATTCCCAGCTCCGTGCCTACTCTCTCATTCCTACATTCCCAACTCCATGCCTTCTCTCTCTAGAAAACAAACAAACAAACAAAAATTCAAAACACACCCGAATAAAACAATAAAATAAGGAAAAAAAGCACAAATATTATTTAAAAAATGACATTAATCTCTTAATCAGCATGAATCTGCATAAAAATTTTCTGTAGAAGAGTTTTAAATTCGTATGTCCCTTGTGTAGCAGGGCACCGGAATTCCTAAAGCAGGACATCTTGTTTCTCATTGAGCTGTCGCATTTTTTAAATGGGGAACAGTTGGAAGGGGTAATAATGGGGAGGCATGAGAGGGAGGTGGTTAAGCACTCAGTCTGTAGAGATGATCGTGGAGGCGTGGATATGTGCTCAACCAGTTGCTATTATTATATCTCCGATTGCGTGACCTCATCTGCAGCTATAGCAATTACCCTTAGACTGACACGCATCTTGAAAGTGAAGCACTAACTTTGCTTTGGCTTTTCTGTTTTTTTCTTTACTTCACAGGGTTTAAACACATATTAAGTTAGAGGTGCATTTGCTGCCCAGGAAGAAAGGACACAGTGTAGTGTCATAAAAACAGATAATTCAAGTCATCATTGAAGTTACTTCCAATTTTCCTTTCCGTGATCAACATTGCAAAGCACACACCCATGAGCAGAACTTGTCTCTCTCTTTGGCTCTCAGATGCTTTTCTCCAGACAGGATTACAAGGTCACACAGATGACACCTTTGGGAGTGGGATAGGATCTTCCATAGTTATTTCTGATGTGTTTGTCACAACGTTTATTAGTTTGCACAGCTTTTGGCGTGTCTCAGCCTACCGGCTTCACTTCACCTCTGGGAGTACAGATTCTTGTTTGGAAAAGAACTATGCATTTTTTTTCTGAAAAGTCTTTTAATTACACATCAGATTGATTATTAGCAGAATAGAACCCATTTCACATTTGTTTCATCTTTCCTTCTGAAAATGAGGAAGTGGAAAGGAAAAGGAAATCCCAAATGCAATGTAGTGAGGCAAGAGAACAAAAGAACATTCTGAGAGTGCTGGATTTCACTCTTAGTGAAATGCACAGATTACGGATTATTATGAGTATTCTGATATTAGCTATTAATATCTGTGACAGGAAATGTGATTACCACTGAGGGACAATTCTCTCCACTCACAAGATTTGAAGACTGGAATGTTGCACAACAGACATGCAAATGGGCGTCGAGGAAATAGCTTTCAGAGAGGCAGAGAGATGGGCGTTTTCTACATCTCCATCCTCCTTCACTTCCGTTGCTTCGGATGGCCTTCTCAGAATCTTTTCTGGGCTCCTGAGGCAGAAGGCAGTGCTTTCATTGTTATCATTTTTTTCCACAATTCATATTCTCTAAGCTGCTAGTAAGTGCTACTAATTGTGCACCTCACATTAATTTCTAAAACACTAATTTGCATATTGTTTGGTATGTCTACACGGTTAGGATTTTAGAACCTTGTCAATCACATTTGATGAGGAGATTTGTGAGCCAACACAAGACTTCTAAAATTTATGTGGTAACACATCTACAGATTGATGGTTGGCTGTAAACCATTTTCTCCCTAGAGTTATAGCTCACATGAGATCTTAAGGTCAAGACCACCTAGTTATTTCTTGGAATGGCAGTTTATTGCCTTGACAGATATTTTAACAACTGTTTTATACCATCAATCTCTTTATAAGATAAGTGCTGCATGTTTTACTACCTGAACATGGTTCAGAAATTACAAAGTATAAAAGTATAGTATTTGTTAAGATTTCAGTGTCCCATTTTCAATCACCCAAGTATTTATTGCTAATACATTCTGTGAGAAAAAGGAGGTTGAAAAATTTGGAAAAATAAAATTCATCCTCATTTAGAGGAGATAGGGTATGATAATGAAATAATGTAATTTGTAACTAGCATAAGTAATATAATAATAACCAACTTACATATTTAAGAATGCACTGTTTTACTGTTTTGAATGCAAAATTTAATTATTTTAAAAGCTACACTATGATTCTAAGATGCAGATTCTAAGATGTAGAACTGAACTGTATTTGAGGGCTGGGTAGACATGGGAACAGCAATGTAAGTAGAAAATGTTCTAGATGAGCGATTCCATGAGATATTCCATGGCTAGAGTCTAAGTGATCATTGGTGGGGGGAGGTGTTGAAAGCTACATAGCTTTTTTTAATGATAATAATGAGAATATATGAATTTAAGTAGACTGTTAATAAAATATACCCGTGTGACTATGTTGACCAGACAACAAATTCTCATATTTAGAAGAATAAAAATGATATTCTTGAGATTTTCTACTTCTATTCTTGGTTTTTGAATAGGGGACTCTCTACTGGAACTGCTTCTCAAAGGCAGGTGAGATAGGGAAATTGTCCGTGTTTTGTCTGTTGGTGCCAAGCTGGAGACCCATAATGTTGAGGTAAGGGCCAGGAATTCTTGAGGAATATTATTTGAAAGTCCTCTGTATTTTTGGAATCAGTGTTTATAGTTTGAACACAGGTCTCAAACTATGAGGTGCAACAGGAGACTTGACACTGTAATCCTGCCTCTATATCAGTACATGGTAGACCATACATGGCGTATGGTTGGCATCGGCTACTTTTCTTTTCTTTTCTTTTCTTTTTATTCTGTGACATAGTACTGGAGAGAACAAATTCAGGGAGGAATCGTTTGTTTGGGTTTCTGATTTCAGAAAGTCCAATATAAGTCCCTAGAGCCACATGAACAGTCAGGCTGCTCCCTTCAGGGCCTCCAACTGCCAGCTTACCCCCACAGAACTCTTGCCTAAGCCGATGCAGCCACCCTTCTTTTTTTTTTTTCGCCTGCCAATAAATATTTTATGTGAGGTTTGTTGTGTTGTGTGTCTTCTTGGCATTTCTTGGCTCCCAGCTGTCAGGGTACCTTTCCATCTGAGTGGTAACACTTACAGTCCCTGGTCTTCTGCTTTTGTGTTTCTGGGAACCAGTGTAAAGAGTAATGCGATGGGAGGAATGTGTAAGGAAAACCTATGAAGCAGAGCAATGTGATGTTAGGAGTGTGCTGGGGAATAATCCTTCTGTACACTGTGAAGATCTAGAGAGATAACTGGCCAACTGCTAGGCAGTAAGAGGTTAGGCAGGAGAGCCAGACTGAGAGAATTCTGGGAAGAAGGCCATGAAGAGATGTGGAGATAAGGAAGATGATCAGGCCATGTTAAACAAAGGTTAAGCCATGTGGTAGAACATGAATAAGAAATTTTGGTTAATTTAAGATGTAAGAGCTAGTTAGTAGCAAGCCTAAGCTGTTGGCTGAGCGTTAATAATAAGAAATCTCCATGTGGTTATTTGGGAGCTGGCGGGAGAGACAGAAAATTCCACCTTAAGGAGTGTGTAAGAACCCGAGAAGCAGGGAAATGAGACAATGGTAGGAGTGTGTAGTTAGAACCTGTGCAGTAGAACAATCTGATGGTCTGGGTGTGTCAGGAGGAGCCTGTTCATGACAGGCAAGAAGCAGAGAAGAGAGCATGAAGGAAAAAGTTAGGGCATGATATTGTTCCCTGAGATATGACCTCTGTGAATTACTTCCTTCAACTAGGCACCAACTCTTCCTTTTCAATAATCCCATCATGTGAATAAATCCCTGAAGAGGTTAATTCATTAGCTACTCAGGACCAATATTATCTGACTGTGTTTGTACAGACATAATCTGAAGTATAACTCACAAATTTCCTAAGTGACTCATGGTCTGAGCAGACAGCCCAAATCAGACATCACAAGGGAAAATCAATCACTTTGCAAGAAAAAGACTGTGTGGAACCTATTTTTTTGTTGTTTTGTTTTTTTTGTTTTTTAGCTGTGAGTATTCCAAAATGGTCCTTAAAATTTTTCTTGTACCAGCTTCTTCACATAAGACTGAGGGAACCTCGTGGAAGAGTGAGTGGCAGATTGTTTTGTAGACCAGGCTGACCTTGAACTCACGGAGACCCACTTGCCTCTGCTTCCCAAGTGTTGCGGTTAAGGCGTGCACCACCACACCTGGCAAGTGGAAAGACTGTTAGCAGCCAGAGGACCAGAAAATCTGCTGTGTCTCCTAGAAATGACAAGAACACTTTATTCATGACACCTCAGGGATGACTGTCTAGAAACACCTGAATGAAGACAACACTAATAGACATGCTAATATGAAAAAGGTAAACCCCACAGGGCCCAGCCCCTAGACTAAGAACTATAGGAAACTAAAGAACATTGAGAGATGGAGAAATGGTTTTCCTGAGGTATAAACCCTTATTGATTAAACAATACCAAGTGGTCAGCCCTGAAATCTCATACATACAAGAAACACTAAAGACTGAACATGCGGTATTCATATATTTATGAACACACACACACACACACACACACACACACACACACACAAAGTGACCATAAACTCCAGAGGGAGCAAGACAAGAAAGATAAGGTATATGGGAGGAGTTAGAGGAAGGAATGGGAAAGGGGAAAGTGATGTAATTTTACTTTAATTTAAAAAAGTTAAAAAATAAATGTTGCATTACTAGTTACTGGTTTTGTCTCTCAGTGAAGTGGTTATAACTACATATCATAGTGCCCAGTTACATTTAAATCTTAGCTGGTCTACTGATTCAGTTTTTAAAAAAATGTTGTTGACACAAGCCTTCCTCTCCCTGATAGTTGTTTTTCTCACCTGTATAATGGTGATAATAACAGTATCTCAAGTATAGAGGCTTTGAGATGAAATGAAATACACAGTATTTTTTCCATCTGCTTGTATGGATGTATTTGAGATGGGATCACTTTTTACAAGAACAGTGACATATTGCACTGTCACAGACTTTTAATGACAGCATTATTTTCAATATTTCCCCTCAATATTTACCTATAATTAAAATGTCATTGTAATTTCAAATGTTAATTTTCCTTTCATTTTACTTTTACTCTACAAATGCATCCTCCTTTAACTGTTACTAATTTTAAAAATATGTTTTAGTTTTTGATACAGGGTCCTGATGTACAGTCCAGACTTCCCTCAAACTCAAAAGTCTGCCCCTTCAATGCTGGACTACAAGTGTTCAGTTTACCCACAAAACTCACCAATAATATATCATATTCAGTTAGAGAAAGGAGATGGTTTATATTGCTGTGGTTTTGATGAACTGTCTAGATACGATATTATTTGTAACCACCCACACATGTTTTATTTTAGGATTATATTTGTTGCTGTATTTTGAAATCATAACATGTAGTACTAAGATACTAAAAAAATGATATGGTATTATTTGTGATTGTTACTTTTTATTACTTTTTAAAATTTCCATGATTAGTTTTATTATCAACCTATGTTAGTTGGGCATGAAAGCCCAAGAGCCCCTCCTCCAAACAGCACGGTGAATAACATTTAACCAAAAGAGCCAATGCTAGGACAAGGTGGTGCATGAATTGCCCTCACAGGAGTAAAAGAAAAACAAAACTGAATGTTACATGGAAAAATATCCCACAGGAATAGAAAAAAGCCCCTCACAATGGAAAGATTATCACATAGCCTGGCACCTTGGAGATTAAAACTACAAGTCCCAGGCCAGAAACAAACCACTCACAGTACAAAATCAGAACCCCAAAAATGTGCAAAGTGGGCCCCAGATTCCGGAGTGGGCTGATAGCTGACCCACGTCACATTCAGGACTCCGGTGACTTGTTACTTGTGCTTTGGTGCCTAGAAGAGAGACCGAGATTCCACAAGGCTTCCCGTTTCAGGGAGCTCCGGGTTGGTGTTTTGGGAGGACTCCGAAGGTTCTGCCCTGTTGCCCATACCAATCTTTCTTGCCTTTAGGAACCAGCACACAGGGGCATAAGGGGAAGAGTGGTCATCCTTCCCTCTGCTCTTTGATGTAGCTGGCACCCTGTCACAGTCCTCCCCGTGGGCCTTGGACAACTGCTTGTGCTTCTTCTTGTTGGTCTTAACGTCTGTGTCTGTCAGTCTGTCAGCGAGGTCCTGGTAAATCTTCTTCCTTAAGTTGGCTTCGTTATCTTCTCAGCTCTTGTGAGTCTGGGTGTTGATCTCAGGAGGAGCTGGTTAAGGACTCCAAGAAGGTAAGGGCAGTGCTCCTGGACCGCCCGCTTGGGTGTGCACCTGGGTGTCCCGCGTATCATCAGGGGCAGCCTGAGGCAGTTGACTCTGTGGTAAGCAGAGGAGCGGGAATAGGTGTATTAGAGGGCGCTGCATCTCCTTCTCCAAGGAGTGCACAAGGAACCAAGTCTCAAGTTGTTCCTCCTCTGACAGGTCAAATTTGGTGACCAGATCCCTTAGAGCCTCGAGGTCTGGGTATGGCTCTTTCTCGAAGTATTGTTCCAGTGGTCATTGCTCTTCCCCAAAGTACTCCTCGTCAAGGGGATTCCGGGTACCGGGAGACAGAGAAGGCAGAGCTGCTCCCATCTCGTCTGTAGCTCACTTCAGGTGGTCCGAGAACCGAGGGTTTTGGAAGATGTCTGGGACCAGCTCTTATAATCCACACTGGTCTCGAACTCAAAGAGATGCACCTGCTTTTGCCTCCCCATTGCAGGGATTACAGGCGTGCACCACTACCACCCAACCTCTTGACCATTATTTATCCCATAAAAATCTCAGTGGAAAGAATATTCTGATTCTATTTTATTAAAGTGGAATTTGATTGTCCCTAGTCACTATTCTGCTTTTCATCTGTCCCTGCTTATTTCAATGGGGACTCACATGATTTAACTGTCACAAGACAATCATCAGAGTTACAGCCATTGGCTTGCCATTCTATTCTGAGAAATTTGGATCCTAAATTTGTCTTTCTAGGGTTGGCCAGTCACTGTGAGTTTAGGAAGAAGCTGTTTGTTCTGTCCTTGTTCTGTATGGCAAGTGTGGCAGAACACACACTTGATTAATTGTCTTGTTTACAAAGGGAAGACCCACCTTCTGATTCTTTCTTGGATCATGTGTTTGATAACCTCGATATTGTTGTCCTATGATTTCTTACTCTTCATTCCTTCTGTATCATCATAATATAATTCTGGTGCTGTTATGGTTGGAATGCGACATGTCCCCCACAGGTCTGAGTGTTTTCACACTGAGTGATGAACAGCTGGTATGTTCTGGAAAGCTGAGGAATCTACTGAGGCAAAGCACAGCTGGAGAAAGTGAGTCACTGTGGTGTGGACTTCTAGGCTTGTATCTCAGGCCTGGTTCCAGGCCGACCTGTCTGTTTCTTGTTCTGCTAAGACATGAAGAGGCTATGACCTCCAGCAAGGAGCCTCCTGCTGCCACACCTTCCTCACCAAGCTGGATCGAGTCCCTCTACATGTCATGAGGTAAGTAAATCCTTGCTCCATGAAGTTGCTTCTTGCCAGTTATTGGGTCATAGCAGTGAGTAAAGTAACTAACACAGACCATTTATAAAGATCACTGAATGTTTGTATAAACACATTCTTTTAGTTTCCCATATGAGTGATCTCAAGCTTTTAAACAAGAAGTCCACTTCTCTGTCTTTAATAGCATACACAGCAAGCACTTTCCCATTCTGTCATATTCCATTCCGAAGCCACACTCTTCGAGTGATAGAGTTCACAAAGCTGGTAGCTATGCTGACACAAGTTTCTGTACAGCTTAGCACTTTGGGGTCTCTAAAGCTGCTCCAGCTTCATGTGCATTGAATCTTGAACTTAATTGGTCTTACCAAAAAAACCCAGAGTCACATACTGGGGTAGATGCTGACAAGCAAAGGAGCAGCCACAATCATTTATTACCTCTCCCAATTCTCCAACTGAAAGAGTTGAGCTCTTGTCTATGCCTGGCCTTATCACTTCCTGTCTTCTAGTTAACCTCTATGGTTAACTAGTGGCTAGCTCTGCCCTCTGATCTCCAGGCATGCTTCATTTATCAGAACAGAAACAAGATATCACACAACAGTCCATGCTGTAGGCGTGAGTAGGCCTTGAAACATGAGTCTGAGCTACGGCTGAGGCTTGGGCAGGATGTACCTGTACTCACCTGGGAACTGTCACCCTAGAGTTCTCAGGGTTGTGCACCGTTGGCTGTGGCCAGTCTGTTCCTCACATCTTTCTTCAGTATTGACAGCATGGTTCCTCCAATATTCTCCTCAGGGTAGCCTCATGCTTCCTAGGAGGAGGTAATCAACTAGTAGGATGTGTCTGTCTTTCTTGAATCATCTTAGAGGTTCAGAGGATCAGGAGAACTGACCTTGTAGGGGATCTATCTTTCTCTCTTATAATGTAGACATTTTTTCTCTATTATGTTTTTTATAATTGCCTACCAGATAATGACAATCTGTACCCACCCTGCAGAATATTCTTTTCTTAACTGATTTTTTTGTTGCTTTTGTTTTTTTTTAACAAGAAAAAGAATGCCCATGCTTTTCACCTCAAAGTAGCATGCCTTGAAAAATTAAAAACCAGAAGTTCATTTTCACACAACTTTTAAGCTTGAAGTTCAAGCACAAGGAGTTAGCATGGTGGATTTATGATGAGGGCTCTCTTCATTTTTTT
Source organism: Mesocricetus auratus (assembly GCF_017639785.1). NCBI lineage: Eukaryota > Metazoa > Chordata > Mammalia > Rodentia > Cricetidae > Mesocricetus > Mesocricetus auratus. Next base: position 12,817,153 of record NW_024429185.1, read on the forward strand.
TCTGTGTCCACACCTAAGGAGGGGGGCGGGAACCAAAACATCTGTACTGTTTTTTACCCTAAGGGCACAATGCTACATCCCAAGGGCTGCATCCTCATGATCTCATCTAAGTCAGGTTATCCCTGGAAGGCTTCATCTTATAACACAGTCACATAGGGATTATGGATACAATTTACACTTTGTTGTGACATCAACATGCAGCCCACAGTGCTCTCACTTTTGGAAAGGAAGTGTGAAGGAACATTCTTCACTGGATGAGACATCAATTCCACTTGGTCCCAAGGCTGTGGTGGAACATGCCTCTGTGGTACGCTGTGGTGCCCGATCATGACATTTCTTTTCTTTGTTTCTTCCTGTACTGCAAAGTCTGAGGGCAGAGGATTTATCTTAACTTTTTCTGTCGTAACGAGGTGGTGATTCATAAATGCTGGTCTAGTCTTGAGCACTCACTAGATGTTGCCACAGTATGGTAAGTACATGCTTACCTGATTTCTCACCAATGCATCTTGGCTGTCTCTTCCACCTTTCCATGTTGCTGGCCAGATTTCCTGCTATTTGCATAACTGGGTGATGGGGGAAGAACATTAAACTGCTTAGATCTCTAAGATCTCTAGGGTGGTGGTATATTCAGGTTCTTAATACTTCTTCATTCCTGGCATTTCCCTTACTCTTTTCTGTTTTCATTTGCAAACTGTCACATGGAGAATGGAGGGACGGTCTGGTTCACTTTTGTCACATGGACTCATCAAACCTTTGCCTGGCTGCCTTCTTCCAAATACAAGGAAAACAAGCCTTCCATTGAGAAGTTCCAAACATAAGGAAAACAAGCCTTCCATTGAGAAGTTCCAAACATAAGGAAAACAATCCTTCCATTCAAAAGTAGTGAGACCTGTGATTGTTAATCTGAGTTTTTAGTACTTTTTCCTGTATTTTATTTTCTTAAGAATGATTACACAAAATGCACTTCATTAAACACACACACACACACAGATTACAAAATTATCAAAACAAGACCCATCAAAATTCTAATTGAGCAACACTGGAACATAAGATAACTCAGGAACACATCTTAACACACACACCTTAAATAAAGCTGTTATTAGCCTTAGGCTTTTGTGTAGTGAGCATTTTCATGGTTTGTAAGAGTTTAATGCTAAGGGGAGATAAATTCTGGTCTTTGCATCAAGGACCAGAGGAAATAAAATACAATGTAAATTGACGAATTATGTATAGAATGAAAAGGCTGTGAATCCAGGCATCAAGTGTGGCCAAATTTGAACCATTTTATTTCCTTGACTGTTGGAGATACAAGAAGCATCTCTGATTCCTGAAGCGCCAACAAAATGAAAAGTCAGTCAAGTTTTCGGAGTTCTTGGAGGAGAAATCAGGTGAAGTTGGAGAGCACAGAAGAGAAGATTTTGCATATTCCAAGGTACAATGGAAAGGGCACATCTATCACTCAAGAGTGTTAGTCACTAACAACTCACCATAAACCACCACAGAAAAGGGGTGCCTGAACAGACTTAGCGTTTTAGCCTGATAGCACCTCAAGTGTGAAGACATGAAGGAGGATCTGGAAGCTCACACCTACCGCTACTGCAGCCTGTTTCGTTTCCTGGAATAGCACTTTTTACTCTCGCGTGAATACAGCCACATCTTCGTGCCCTCAAACACCACTGTGTCTGGGGCTTCTGATCTGATGCTCTCTTGACTTTCTGGTCTTTCCCTGGACTTGACGGAGGCATAATTCAAAAATTCCCATCAGAGACAGCTCCAGCTGACTTTATATTTTTACAGTCCTATTTTGTGAAGCACACTAGATTTTGTTTTCACACTTCAGCAGATTTAAAGCCCGATAAAGAGTCTGGAGGACAGTGATGATCCATGGACTCCAGCTCGCGCAGATCTGTCATGATGTCAAGAGGAAGCCGTTGCTCCTGATCTGAGAGTGATGACAGGGACTGTATCCCCCAGTATATGGGCAGTGTCCAATGGCAGCTTGACAGTCATCAAAGGCTTCAGCTCTGTGCTTGACTGTGCTTGTGTTCAGCCATCTTATAAACTAGGCATTTACAGCAGAATTCAATAGGAACAGCTCTAACCAATGTGGTGGTAACTGTTTAACTGGCAGCCCATGGCTGCTCCCAGTGTGATGTTGTAGACAGCTCCTTCAACACTGTGTAGAACTAGTTGCGGACTAGGTAATGCTTGGAATTCTTACAAGGACAAACATGAGAAGCCCGGAGGTTATAGTTTCAGAATTACCAGCAAGGTGCATAATTAATTGCCAGTTTATAGCATAGTGCGCCCTAATTTTCTTTCTCCTTTCCTGGGTTTAGGAAAGAATTTTCAAGGAAAAGCTTTTGTCTGTTGTTGACACCACGTATTCCTGCATGCACACAAACACAAAACAAATGTACTCCAGGGAGAGGTTGGGATTATTTTAACACTGGTTTTGGTGTGAAGATGAGGTTAAAGGTACAGCCTAGGAGAAGCCCACACTGTTGGCGAAGGCAGACACACTAGGAAAAACCTGTAAAGAACATATGAGAGACAGAAGTACATCCACCTAAGGGATGGAGTAATGGAAGCTTTCCAAGAGCAAGTGACATTTGCTCTAAAGCTTGAAAATACATATATGCTTGCCAGACTGGCAGATGTCTCAGTATGTTACAATAGGCAATCCCCAATACTGAAGCCTACTGGGAAAGCATGATAAAGGCTGATGAGGCTTGGAGGGTAGAAGTAGCCTAAAATTGTCAAATCCATTTGTTCCCTTCAGTTGTGTTTGATGATTATAAGGCAGCTAATACATAGAAAACTCATCTTAAGTGGGAAACCTATTAAATATTTTGATTTGGAAGAGACATTTAGTGATATATTATTTGTCAAGAATACATGTGGAGGGCTGGGATGGCAACTTAGTGGGTGAAATACTTGCCTTGCAAGTATAAGGACCTGACTTTGATTTCTCAGAGCTCATGTTAAAAAAAAATAGGGAGGTGGAGACATGAGAAACTCTGGGGCTTGCTGGCCCAGCTTACTCGGCAAGTCCCAAGCCAATGGGAGATCTACAATGACTTCTAAGTGTTCAAATGAAAGGAAATGTAGTTCATATGTCACTTTAAATGAAAAGTTAGAAGTGATGTGGTAAGGAATATAAACCAAAAGCTGAGGCAAAGAATCATGTCTACCCCGGTCAAGCTCACACACACACACACATACACACACACACACACACACACACACACACACACACACACACACACACACACACACGATGTTCTTCTAGGAACTGAGGCACAGGTGATGGGGAAGGAAAACAGCCGTATTTCGATTTGAGCTATTCAGTGGTCTTGTCAGTGAACTTGTAACGGTGGCCACACCTCTTTGGGCGTGGCTATCATTTGCCTGATCTTTCTGGTGGGTCAGTGGATTCAGTAGGAAGCACAGGGAAATGCTCCCATGGTTCTTTGTGTTTCTCTGTGTAATTGTTCCCCAATAAACACCCATTTATCATTTATCTTGGGTCTAGTGAGATAATTACATCCTTGCCTTCAATTTAACATTACCTTAAGCCATCTTTTTAATTGAAAATAGATTTTTTTCATAAAATACGTTCTAATCATCATTTTCCTTCCCCAAACTCCTCTCTGATTCTCCCAGCCTCCCCACTCACTAAAATCAACATCCTTTCTTTCTCTCATCAGATAGAAAACAAACAGGCAACTAAAAAAAAAAAACAAAACAAAACAGCACAAACCCCACAAATGAACCACAATAGTACCAGACAAACAAGAAAATTACAAAGAAAAGCACAAGAAGCACATACAGCCCTGGAGACACACGTGTGTGCATGTGTGTGAATTTGCATGTGTCAAAGCATGTGGAGGTCAGAAGACAATTGTGGAGGTGAGAAGACAATTTCTCCCTTCCCATTTCTATTTCATTGCATCGCGATTCCCTTTATGTGCCATATATTAACGGGTAGGAAGATATGAGGACAAGATGCCTATATGGAAGCATCTAGTGGAGCATATTTCCTTTACTACTTAGGATTTTGTGGGAAACGTCTTGTCCTGAAGCCTCCTGCACAGGCATTACTTAGGATAGAATAGCAGTTGTGAAACACAAGGTCAGCTTCAAGTTGACTAAAATCATTTGGAAGCTTATGTAGAACTCAGAGGTGGAACAGTAACAGAAGTCTACAGCAGGCATGGCTGTGCATACGACATTCCTGTTCATTATGGATTTACCTATACCTGACGCTACCATTATTAATCTAAGAAGTGGTGTGTGGGTGTGTGTGTGAGAGAGAGGGGGGGACAGACAGACATACAGGCAGACATTAAGTTTTGACTCATTGGACACTTGAGCAATTGATACTTTTATCTAAGATTTATTTTAAATTGTGTATGCTTGTGCAAATGAGTGTGGGGGACTGCAGAAGCCAGAAGAGGTGCCACGTCCCCCTTTGCACACCTGGAGTGAAGAGTTGGCAGAGTTTCTCCCTGTGGGTGCTGGGTACCAAGCTGGGTCCTCTGCAAGAGCAATGTGTCATCTCTCCAGCCGCAGTAATTGATAACATTTAGACTCCTTATTCCGACAAGTATTCATCTGACAAGCATTTATGCTAGGCAACATGCAAGATGCAAGGCCTTTTGTGCTTTAGATAGTTCAGAGGCTGTACTTGACAAGCAAAAATTATAATGATATACACTTAATATAGCATCAAAATGGCTTTTATATATGCATATATTGTAAAACAAACTAATATAATACCACATTTATCAGTTCAAATAGTGTTATACTTGGATATAGGGTGAAGACATCTGTAATCTGTTCTCTGTCAGTAGCCACACTGAACAGGGCTGACAAATTTATACATCTGCACATCTGAAACTTTGTGTCCTGTGTTCCCTGAAACATTGTATCCTTTGTTCCCATTCTCCTTCCCTGCCTCTCTGTGCTCTTGATACCCGTCACTTTTATACTTTATTCCATGAATCCAGTTTTTTAGAATCTACATAATAGCAAAATTTTGTTTATTTTTACATAATTTTTCTTTTTCTCTCATTTCTTTCCTTTCTTACATTTTTAATTGATTCTTTATGAATTCCACATCATGTACCCCGGTCCCACCCATCCCCTGGCTCCTCCATGTCTGCCTTTCACCCCTGTAACCTTCTCACCAAAAGAAAACAAAAATAAAAACAAAACCATAAATTAAATCGGGCGGTGGTGGCGCACGCCTTTAATCCCAGCACTCGGGAGGCAGAGGCAGGCAGATCTCTGTGAGTTCAAGGCCAGGCTGGACCGACAGCCTCCAAAACAATACAGAGAAACCCTGTCTCATAAAAAAAAACAAAAAAAACCCATAAATTAAAGAAAAAAAGTATCTTTCAGTGGAAGTTGGGGTGTGTCACAGTGTGTCACCCAGTCTATGCTCTGGTCCAAACAGCTTTTCTTGCCAATGTTCATTGCTATGAGTCATTGGTCTGGTTCAAGACCTCTGGCTTCAGTTATACTATCAATACTGGACCACACCAGAACCCCTCTGGGATGTCCTGCTGTTGCCCTATGCTATGGACATCCTGCAGTGTTGGTTCTCCAGGGCCAGTCCCCCATTGTGCTCCAGCAGTGGATAGATGGGGTAGATGTTGGGGTGGGCTAACCCAAAGGCCTGGATCAGGGCTTGGGTGATAGCTGAGTTGGTCAGCCCACCCACTCTCCAGCATCCACACCACCAGGGTCAGCTTTCCTGCTTTGCCCAGGAGAGGGGTGGGGCCAATTGTCCTGACATTGGCAATGGGCAGGACCTCCCCTCCTGTGCACATGCCATTGGGGTCAGCTCTCTAGCCCTGCCCAGGTGAGGAGACGGGTCAGCTCACCCGCTGTCACCCTTAGGGACCTGTTCTCCCACACTGCCCGGGAGAGGGGCTGGATGAGCTCTCCCATGCTCATGCCCTCCTGCCTGGCTCACCCACGGCAGGGAGGAGGGCTGTTTTCCTGAGTGCTGGAGCTGGCAAGGGTCTGTGCCATCTCTGCCACTCTCAGGGCCAGCTCTCCTACCTGCCATAGGTAACAGGGGAGATGGCGGCATCTCTCCCACGCTCACACCTCTGTACAGCCAATGAGGGTGGGGCCAGCTCTCACGCCCTCAGGGCCTGGTCAGCGGCACCCCTACCACCAGGACCAGCTCTACCTTGCTGCTCATGTGATGTGCAGGCTGGCTCTCCTGAGTGAGGGTCACGGCCAGCTCTGCACAGCCTTCAGACAACATGGTCCCAGGCAGCAACCAAGACCAGGGATGTCCACGTGGCCTTTGGAGGTGACATGGGAAACGGACATAGACCCTGACCCCTGCAGCTATAGGACCAAGGACCCAGACACGGCCCTCAGTGGCAGCACAGGCCAGGACATCTCCATGGCCTCAGGTGGCAGCCCAGACAACTCACGATAGTCTCTTCAACGCCACCCTCGCATCTCCAGCTGTGCCTCTCTCCACAGTCAACAAACGATTCTGCTTCTCCTCCTCTCCCCTCTCTCCAACACACGCTTGCTCACTTGCTTGTCCTAGTGGCCCCTCCCTGCCCATCTCTGGAGGTGGATACTCTGCGGTGTGGTGTCTCTCATGTCCAGCCCCTGCCTGACACATGGCTGTGGACAGGGGCCTCTCTGCTGTCTTCTCTATTAATTTCTTAGTCTCCTCCCTTCTCTATCTTTCTCTCTGTCTTTTTGTGTAACTCAGGCTGCCTTCAAACTTACAGTCTTCCTGTCTCAACCTCCTGTGGTCTGGACCTTAATACTACAAATATAGCTTTATCAGCACATAGCCCTGGCAGTTTGTCTGTGACAGTTTCCAAACTACAGTGACAACTGAGTACTTGTGACCACATTTTCCACAGAACAAATTTACTAACCCCTGTTTGCAGCACACGGAAACCCTGAGTCTACAGGGACTCACTCCCTTCATAGACTATTTCAGGGTGAACACTGCTTTAATAACCCCGCCTTTAGGATCATTTCTGAAATAGGTTGAGATCTCCTGAGAGAGGAGATTAAGAATAGGACATTTGGGCTGCTGATTTCCTTTTGCCAGGAATTCACTTCCACACTCTAGCAGATTCTCCTTTCTCTGTTGCCTTCATTTTCAACCAGCATCTTCCCAGGGACGCACTCACTGCAGCACACTGCGGAAATCTAGTCAACCGGTTTTTATAAGCATGCCTGGGCGCTCCATCTTCCACACCTCCAGGCCTCAGTGTAAGCCTTAAGCTACCACTCTCTCTATTTTCACCCCATTACTTGCTTGTTTGGGCAGTTTCCTTCACATAACACTCTCATTACCGTCACCAGAAACTCCGAGAAACCAAAGGCGTTGTCGTGGAAATGGTTGAGACATTCAATAAGCCCATGTCTTGCCTCCGTGGCACCTGGATACTGTCAGTTCCCAGGGCACAGTGAAGATGCTGAGCTCTGTCAACCCCTTTAGATGTCTGTTAACTCCACCAAAATAGAGTGAAGACCATTCCCTAAGCTCTTCAGTAAAATTAAGCAAACTTTATTTTCTGTCAGACAGGGCTATCTCCTTCAAAGGAGGATTTGAGAAAATAGCATCAAACAAAGGAGAAGAAGGGTTTATATAGCCCCCCCCCCCAAATGGCAAGGCTAAGGGGTTTCCAAGGGTTGGGGGATTTCCAGAGGAATTTTGGCTACTAGGGAACTTGACTGAACATTTCAAAATTATTTGGCAGAACATTTTATTTTATCAGGGCATATTCAAGGTGTGAGGCAGACTCCATAGGGTAGGAGCACGTCAAATTCCAGAAACAGGTAAAAGCATGCTCGAGTTCGAATTGTGCAGACAAACAAAAAGGAGCTTGTTCTGATCTTATAGTAAAATGGTGTCCATCCTTAGAATGGGGTCAGGCTAGTCCATCAATGTATTCATAGCAGAGAAGCAAATTAAAGTTGAATGTATATATGCAGAGGACACTTTCTGGTGATTTTTTGGAAGAAACTGGTTTTTAAATACTCTGCTTATTCAGGTCTTTTTTGCCACTTCTTTTCAACAAACATTTTTAAATTGGAAATACATTTTGTCATGTAATATATTCTGTTAATGTTTTATGTTTTCTCCTCCCTTATCTCTCCTGAATAACTCCTACCTCCCCGTCCACATAACACCATGACTTCTTTCTCTTTCTTTAGAAAAGAAGTTGACAAACTAAAAGATAAAAGAAACCATGATGGAATAAAAAAAGAAAGAAAAAGCCTCCAAAGCATATACATGTAGGCAGGCAGACACAGACACACACACACACAGGCACACAGACACACAGACACACACACCTTAAAAACACAAAATCAGAAACCATATTATACAAGCAAAAGACTAGTAAAGGTTTACAAAGGTAAAAAAACAATCGAAGCTGTTTCTTCCTGAAGCTGCTGAAGGGCCGTTTACAACACTATTACAAAATTGGGGAAATTTGCTGTCTGTCAATATTAATACAAGAACAGCATAGACAATTTCAGAATCTGTTTTAAGATGAAGTCAGGAGTTAATAAACCATGTAGAGAATTGAAAGGGTGCAACTTTTCAGTCTTAATTACAGCATTGCAAATGTGCACACACCTACATTACTTTGTTGAATATTTTCATAGGAATTCCATAAAGTAAATTTAATAGCAAGCAAGCAGATTGTTATTACCAATAGGACCATTCCTCCTTAGAAATGTAGCACGTTTTTGTGGAAAAGCAGATTAATGCTAGCACCACACTACATTACACATACTCTACATTTCTGGTTTAAAATGCATTTCTTTACGGCACTTAGTTGAAGGCTTAGAAAAAAAGGAAAGTAGTGAAGATGCTTGCTTAGCAGAGTCTCTGGTCTTCTCTAGATGGCAGTCAAACTACAGGGATTCAGGATGCAAGATGTGTTCTTGGATGTCACACTGAGCAAACTCCAGGGTTTCCACAGTGGTTCTTTGCTTGTCACTGTCTTCAAATAATTACGATGGGAATGTCGAGCTCAGGAAAGTGACGTAACTGTGATACAACAGACGGAACGCAGCGAGCGATGCCAATTGTAGGATTGTACAGTGGAACACGAGGGCAAAGGGCATGCAGAGCTTATGGAAGGTGACAGAAATCAGCTTCGTGGACAAAAACCTGATCTCATTCTATGTTGGCACAGTGTTGTGTGCTATGCCCCCACTTAGAAACCGGGGCCGGTTGCCCTCGTGGATAGTTGAAAGGATATGAACAAAAACCTGTTACCAGAAAAAAAAAGACTACAAGCTTGTGGCTCATCCATTCTACCCTTCTATCCACTTCTAATCCATTCGAGTTTTCAAGATTTGACTTGCTCTAAAATATGATTTAGAGTAAAATCTCACTAACGCACCTGTCTCAGAAAACCCTAGTGCAGTGCTTTGATTGAATCCACAGCACATGAAGTTTAGGATTTTTGCTCCTTAGTAAGAAAATGTTCACACTTTAGGATAAGCATGCTTAAGTCTCAGATTTAAAATGAAACTTTTGTTTGTTAGTTTTGAGGAAAATCGATTGCATATCATGCATTTAAGAAACACAAGTATTTATTTCTTGAGATAAGATCTCCTCACGATGTCCAAGCAAGACTTGAATTTGTGTGACTCTCCTGCCACTGCTTGTTGAGCTTAACTTTGGTTTGCTTAAAGATAGGGTCACACTATATAGATTAGGTTTGCCTGAGGCTTGCTATATATACTGCTATGACCATGAATTTACAATGTCCTTTCTAACTGGACCTCCAGAATATTGTGAATGCACATGTGCATCACAGGAAATACTTCCTTCTTCTTGAATTTACTTTTATTTTATGTGCATGAATGTTTACATATATGTGCACCACCATGGCCTATCCAAGTTCACAGCAAGAAAGATCTTAAAGGTTAGAATGTTTTTAATCCACGACACAGGACATAGTATTTACCTTTCACCAAAAGAGGGAAGTTATTATCTTATTAAAGAAGGACATATAAAGAAACTCAAACGCTGACCACTTGGAAAAGATAGCTATATCATACTGAGGAAGTTTTTATTTTATTTTTTTTGAAAAAGAGCAATAGGAAGCTTGAAAAAGAAATGAAATAACAACGAATATTTTTCTTTGGGGAATGTTACAGGCATTGAGTGGGAAGTTCTCTGAAAAATGAAAGAGACAAACAAGAAATTCCACCCTGCTAATATAGATGTCATGCTTGAGGCGACGAAAAGAAATCACTACCTCTGATACGGAGGAGAAAAAACATCATAGCTACAAATGATTATAATATTTGTTTTATTTTTACAATTTGAAAAACAAAGTTGTAGTAAGGAAGATAGACTATTGTTTTTGTTGCCTATCTCCCTGAGGAGCCATTAACAGGGAATAAAAAGACAGATGTTTGCCCCAGAGTCCTCTCTGCAAAGATAGTATTGCAATATTTGTTTAAGAAGGTGGTTCTGAGGAAGGTGACATCAGCAGATATTTTTATTGTAATTATATTTTCATGCCAAAGAAAACTGATTATAAGAGATTGAAAATGTTAAGGCTTGAAAATATTAGGACCCAGAAAGACCAAGGTGTGTGCCCACACATAAGGGTGAGAGAGGCCAGAGGTCAATGCATGAAAGGTCTACTTTGTTATTTGAAACAGCGTCTCTTGTAGGAAGCCACGATCACCGACTAGTCTAGGCTGACTTGCTGAAGAGTCCAAGAGAAACTTCTGCCTCTGTATTTCCAAGCATGGAATTACAAGCACGGGCCACCAAGGCCAGCTGTTTACACGGATGCTGGGTACGGATCTCAGTTCTTTATGGCTTACAGACATGGGCTTGACCAACTGAGCCACTGTCGCAGCCCCCAAGGAACCGGTTTGAAATGATAGAAGACTCTGTCAATTACCTATGCTTCTTAATACATATGAGAAAATGTTACTAGGTACCTTGGGTAATAGTGGGTAAGAATTCTTTGCAGGAAAAAAATTGGGGGAGGGACAAACGGCGCTGAGATTGAAAAGAAGCGAGGGTGATTGAGGGGTGTATGAGTACAACTGTGTACATGTCAGAATGATCTTGGGGTGTTGCTGTCTAGTGAGGTGTTTAAGTCAGAAAGCAATTACACCGTGGGAGAGGGCACTGGTGTAGTCCTAAGCAAAAGCTCATTCTTAGTGTTCTTTCTCTGTCTCTGCCTCAAGCTCAGGAGGGGAGCAATGCCTTGAGGTCCATCCAAGAGCTTATTTAAGTGGGATGCCTGGAGGAAGCTCTAGCCAGAAATGGGAAATTAGTGCAAAAATAAATAGGACGTCTTGGTTGATAGATGGAATTAGAAATATTTTTAAAAGAAAAATGAAAATCACTCATCAGACTAGTAATTACTTAAAGCTGATGTAAAGTTATGAGGCTTCTTGCTTCCTGGTCAGGTGAGCTGAAGGATGGAAAATTCTAGGAAATCATATTCACTTTAATTAAATTGAAACTTTTATAGTTAATGTCTCTCCATAGCAAAGTCAAAGAGTCAAAGGAAAGAAAGATAGGGTATGAAGTCATCAAGAAGTACAGGGCTAAGTATAAATTTTAAAAATCAGATTTCCCCCCATGTACTGACAAATTAGTCATATCAATCTTGAACAAAAATAAAATGAGAAATTATCTCATAAGCAACAAAATACCCAGTAGTTATTTAAGAAAGTTGCCCCATTGGTGAAGTCCTTTCAAAACTGAACCAAGTAATTAATAAGAAAGCAAAGTCAGTGAAAAATAATAGCAAGCACCACACTCAAAGAAGCTAAAAGACATGAAAGAAATTAGGCATGAAATAAGCTAAAACTCATGCAAGGTATCATTTTCTGAAAGAGAAAATTGAAAATGTAAGTTCTGACTTTCATGTTTAATTTCAGTTTGGCACCAAGTTATTTTCTTGTTATAATGTAGAGTTGCTTTATTAGTTAGAGATACAAATGGGCAGAAATTATGTAGAAGCATATTATAAAAATTTTTGTCTTAGAATGCTGTGTTAATCTGTAATTTTACAAACCATCCAAAAGTTTTGAGTGATATAAAACAGTTTAAAACCATTTAAAAATTCTTAGTGAATTTTGATATCTTTCCCTTTAGAACAAATTGCTCTTGAATTTCATGACTTAACATATTACTTTCACCATGATTTTGGTGCCAGAGCCTCAAGATTAAAAAAATAATCGCACTTTGGGGGTGTGCCCCCCAAACCTAGGACTGACCACTCCCCCCAAAAGATGGAAAGGTTGGTAATAAACTGAGAAAGGGACATTTAATTTTGGAGGAGCCGCAGACTGGGCGGGCAAGTGGGACTTCATTCTTGGGTTGCTTGAGAACAGCAAAGGCAGAGGGGTTTCCATGGCCCACAAGGTCTTCTTGTGCACAGAGGCTGCTGTAACCCGGGGAGGGGGCACTCACAAGATGATTATTCATCAGGCCGGTGATCCTGGAAGCACCGGGCAATCTCCATCAGCCTTGCACAGGATGCTTATCATCTCTCAGATCTGTGTTCTGGGAATTTAATATAAACGGGAGGGAAGAGCTACTTAGAAAAAACACAGGCCAGAGAGAGACAGGCTAGAGTCCGCCAGGAGAAGGAACGCATGCATCTTCCTTCAGTTTTTGGTTGAGGAATTTAGAGAGGGCCACAGGGTGGTTATCTCTGATCAAGTTGGCAGCAGTGGGCTTAGCTCATGAACGGTCCTCCCCTCTCATTTCTGGTGACTTGTTGCTCCTAGCCTCTCTATTCTCCAGAGCATTCCCCATGATTTCCCAGGCATCTTATCTACTGTGATTTTAGGAAAGCTCAGGTATTAGGATAGCTCAGGTATCCAGAGGGCCAAGGTACAAATGTTCTCCGACAGGCTGAACCTGAAACTGGAGTTCATCATTCCTTATCATTCTGGTCAACCAAAAAGTTTTCGAATGTGCTAGGTTCAACACAGGGGAAATAGATCCCATATCTCCATGGAAGGCACAATCAGGACTTGGGAGTTTTTTGTAGCCATAATTGTTTCTAACTTCCTTAGTTTGTAGAGCCTCCTAAAAATCTGATGGGAAAACTCACTCTCAGTGCGTTTGCATGTGGTTTCAATGAAAATAATTATTCTAAGAATATCTAAAATAGAATTTTTGACAAAGGGAATTCTAGAAATAGCATCATCATCTGTTGTGAGCTTGATAAGCCAGAAACATAGAGAAACATGTTTGTATCTTTTCACAATGTCACAATTCATTGAATAACAATAAACTCACAAACTACATTTGTAGAGAGAAGCCTTCCCGCCAGCCTGGTTCCAAAGCCACATCAGTCCCAAATAAACACACAGGAGGCTATATTACTTATGAAGCTGTTGGCAGTTTGCTTGGTTTCCTACTGGCTATCTCTGACTTAAGTATTTATCCCATAATTGTTAATCTAAGTATTTCTCTTACCGGAGAAAGGGTCCTGACTTCTTACACCTATTGCAGCTATACATCGTGGCTCCCTGTGTTTCTCTTTCCCAGAGTCCTCCTCGACTCCTAGTCCCATCTATCTTGCTTCCCTATTGGCCAACAGGGCTTTATTCAACAACCAATAAGAGACAGATTTCAGAATGCCATCTCCCATCATACATTGCTTTCATTGACTGCCCTTTACCAAGAAGCCCAAATTTCCCCTCATAGCCAGCCAATGATAATCATAAGTTCTTTTACTATAATTTAAGTTACTTATATTCACTCTCAGATCACACACTTTATCTCTCTATCTCTCTGGAGCCTAGCAATTGAGATGGTAGGACCCTTGACAAACAAGAGGCACTTGGACAGATGGGTGACAGTGTGACAGATCAGGTGATATGGAGAGGAAACTTCTGGGAATATTTTTCTTCCTGTCTCTTGGCACACATCCTAGGTGGTCAGATGACAGGTTGGTGGAGAGAAGACCATTGCTCTTTCAGTGTTAGGTGTTCTCTTTGTGGGGTTGAGGTGAGGGTGTTCACTGAGGTGTTTTGTGTTCTGCATAGGGATCTATCTATCTATCTATCTATCTATCTATCTATCTATCTATCATCTACCTATCTATATCCTGCTGTGATTTTAATGCACACATGCACCCATATGCCTGCAATCTATCTTGATTTTTTATAGGTTCTAGCTTATTACTCTAAGGGATAAGTTATTTTCCAACCCACAGTTCACAGATGAGCTGGACTAGTGATGATATCTACGTGCACAGAAAGGTGCATTTCTACTCAAAATTCAGCTACAGGCTGCTTTGTTAAAATGGAGTCACCTAGGGCAAGGCACAGCCCCAACAAAAGCCACCGTTTCACCCAGCATGGAACAAGTTAGAGCAGCTCAGGGCCTGATCTCCACATCTCCACATCGTCGTTACCTAGATGTCAGGCCCACTGCTCTGTGCAATAAATCCCTGTTTCCTTGCCCCCTCTTTCCCCTTGATGCACTCTTGGTTACCTCTCCCCTCCACCACCGTAACCTTCTCTTCCTTTCTCCTTGAGGTCTGTCTTTGAAAGGATCTTGGTTGTCATTCAGCAGTTATAACTTCACAAGGTTCATTTCTCTCAGGGTAGCAATAAACCTATGAAGTATGACTGGGTCAATATTTCTCTAAATGAGTTCTTTTGTCCATAATTTATACCCAGCAGCAGACATTCTGTGAACAGAAAGAAAGGAGATAATCTCTTGGGACAATATTTTAATGGCCCAATATCACTGCCACTGACCAACTTCATAGGACAAAGATAACCTTGCCAACTGATTACGGAGGCTTGTCCAAACTGCCTGCTTGAGTTTGTTTTTTTGATCAGCTCCTGAGCATATGTAGGTTGTTTTGCAGCATGGTTCTGTAAACATATGATTGTTGCATCCTGCAGGAACTGGAATTAGGCATCCCAGCCTTGGGATTGTTTTTTTTTTTTTTTCAGCAGCCATAAAAGGCTTCTTTGTCTTTGTCTTTTTATGAGGATGCTCCGCGTTCGCGCATTCGCCTTGTAATGTAATCTCAAGACACAGCTGCTGATTCAGAGAGTTCATTCATGTCAGCAGCAATTAAAAAGTCCTTTGTTTTCCAAACATGCTTCCCTAGCTTGCCTTGAAGCACTCTGCACACAATGATCCCTGTAGCTCTCGGAAAGGAAAGGAAAGGAATCTTCTTTGTGTGTGACAGACAGCCTGTGCTGTGTTCCATTTTCCGTCTTGGTCCCTGATGTACAGCTGGTACAGCTGGGCATCTCCTGGACAATGGCACTTTATAATGAGAAAATCTTCAGTCGTCTTTTGACACTCTTGGAGCAATGAGTTAGGGCATGCTTACTAGACTATATTAACATCAAACTGCTGGATTAAAATCAAATCATTGTGCTATCTTGGGCTTGTTACCATCAAAATGTATCAAAATGCTCACATCTTTAGGACTTGAGCCCCAAATGATTGATCTTGCCTCTCTGTCTGGTGACGTGTGTCAGCATCCCATACTCATATACACACTTCCTGCATCCAAAGGCAGGGCCTTTCTCTACTGGCCTCTTTGTCCTCTCTTAGGGATGTCCTCTCTTTATTACTTCTGCAGGACTAGAGGAAATACATATTGAATTACCATATCTGGCTTTTTCACCTGTGGAGTGGCATCTCATGTGTATAAAGTGCCTGTTACACATAGTTCAGATTATTAGTGTCAGGAATCCATCAATATATCATTTGGCATGCCTCACATGTAGTTTCCCATTATAATTATTTATATGCATGTACATATGTGTGTTTGTGCATGCACAACATATGGATATATATTTATTTACAGCTTTTTTGTACTCATGTATTTCTCACTCTATTAAATTCACACATCTAAACTGCACAGGTCAATGATTTTTGAGATACTGATAGAGGTCACAGAGATACACAATTGAGGGGCAGATCTTTCTTAAGTCACTTTCAAAAGTGTCTTTTTCTCTTGGCCACAAATAAAATTTGGGGGAAAGTTTTTCTCAGTACCAGGAACCCCAGGAGGCTGGGAGTGGGTTAGTCAAGGGTGGAAGAGCTAAAGCCAAGTTCAGCCTAGAGGGGTTAGTGGCCTGCTTTGGTGCCCAGCTACTCTTATTGTCATGGAAACAATGAGAGGGGCGGGGAGGTGTTTGGGACAAGTTGGCCTGTGGGATCCTCTGGGCAGGAAGGGGTTAAGTTTGTGATGCATGTTTCTGACTGAGCCTTTGCATCCTTTCAGCACAGTTTAGCTGGTTCAGAGTGTCCTTTGCTTCTCAGCTGCAGGCAGCTGTGCTTCTCAGTGACCCACAACAACAATCAGTGTAAGTGGCATTTTCCTGTGGAGTATCTGTGATGTTCACTTGTGAGTGTTCCGTATCTCTGTTTTTGTACCATAGACCAGCTATATGGAGGGGAGAGATTTCCTGTCAGCCACATGGCATTCTTGACTTGAGATCTTTCCTGAAGATGCTCAGTAGAGGCCTCTGAGGGTGGGTGCACTAGGAAATGTGCCCCCTCTCAAGCACCTTCCCTATAGACATATGTGCAGGCATCGCTGATAAACCCCTGCCTTTGCTCTGCTTTGGGGACGATGCCAATATTGTGTGGTCTCCTGTGTGCAGGTAGTGAAACTTCTTATTTTACAATGGTGTCATGCTTTTCCTGCTTTCCATTCACCAGGTATAGTATAGTATAGTATAGTATAGTATAGTATAGTATAGTATGTGTTGCTTCACATTTGAATATAGAAGTGCACCATCTTTGTCACATGTCAAAGCAAGGCAATTCTCCAAAAGGAAAGTCAGCCTCCTGCTCACCTTCACTGGCTTGTTTCCATCCTTAGATGAGCACTAGCTACTTACTGATTTTTATAGACATGCCATTCATTTCTGGACATGTGAAATGTGTGGATTTTGTAACTAGATACTTTCTCTTGGGATGTTTGAAGGTCCATAGATACTGTGCCATGTATCAATACTTCATTTTTTTGTACTATCAGACAATAATCTATTGCATTGCAGGACCAGTTTGTTTCTTTACCCATCAGCTAATGGATATTTAGACTATTTTCACTATGGGGTGATTTGAATGAGCATTGTGTACCAGTTGGTATTTTTTTGTGTGTATATGTGTGCAGATATATTTTATTTCTCATGGATATATATCTAGCAACAAAATTGTTGAGTCATACACTAACTCTAGGTTCAATATTTTGAAACATCCAATTGTTTCCTTCTCCCTTGCCTTTAAAACAAAATTGAAATATACTAAGTACTTCTGTGTGCCAGGGGAACGTGAAGCTTGCTTTTAAAGCTTTGAAACTGTACATACACACAAGTCTATCCGTTTGCAGTTGAAGTAATGAGTAAATTTACCACGTTAGGAAGTTGAACCACTAAAAGCAAAACCATGCTCTCCCTGCCCCCCCGCCCCGCTCCTTCTTTGAACATCAACATGTATGAAGCTATAGATGGCAAGTGGTGTAACTTTGCCCAAGTTCATGTTAATACATGCATTCATTCACATTTTTAGACACAGACAATAGAAGCAGCGTTTCGATAGTAGGATCAAGATGCCAAACAAACAGATGATAAACCACCAAGAGAGGACCATTGAAGTAGAGACCTCATTTTCCTGCTCCAGTCCTCTGAACACCAACTGAAGCAGGGGATGCTCTCGCTCTCTTTACCCCCTGGTGCAGCATGTGTTGCCAGCAGCACTCCACATACCCACGTGTGTCATCAAGTCAGTGTGAGTGTAGTTGTGCATGTGGAGGTCAGAGGGAAGCTTGGTGGGGGTCAGTTCTTTCCTTTCTTTCACCTTTAACAAGGCAAGGCTTTGTCTATAGGTCAAGTAGAACTGTGCTCATTGCTTAAGGGAGTATTTTAAATATTCACACCAGTGGTAATAATACTTACTTTTGGGCTGTTGGCTTTTTATGTACACTGTGAAGATGTGTGTTTGCCAAGGCACCTTCTGATTGACTTAATAAAGAGACAAATGGCTAATAGCTAGACAGGAGAGAGTAGGCGGGACTTCAGGCAGAGAGAGAGAGAGGAGAGAGAGAAACTGGGATGAGGATCTAGGTACAGAATTTCGCCAGCAGACTGGGAACAAGTTGGATGTGCTGTACTAAGAAGAGGTAATTGAGCATGTGGCAAAAAGTAGATTAAAAATATGAGTTAAGCATAACTCTCAAGGTCCTTATTTAGGGCTGGCAGTCTAAAGATAGTCTGACAGGAAAGTTTGCTACACCCTTGTTTCCATGCTTGCCTACTATTAACGAGCACCACCCTTAACAGCTAATAACAGCAAATAAAAAATTAAAAAAATTGATCGGGGCAGTGATGGCCCATGCCTTTGATCCCAGCACTTGGGAGGCAGAGACAGGTGGACCTGTGTGAGTTTTTCTTTTTAAACATTTTCCAGGACTGGAGACATGGGCTGGCAGTAAAGGGTGCATTGCTTTTTCAGAAGATTTGATTTCAGGTCCCAGCCCTCACATGGGGCTGCATATAACTCCAACTCTGGGGTATCCGGAGCCTTCTGCTGGTCTTGACTAGTGTCTGCATGGGTGGTGTCCACATGCATGCAGGTGTGCACACACATACACACACCTAAATAAAAACAAAAAATGAGTCTTTGAAAAAAACACAAAATTTTCTTCATGTTTAGTCTTAAGCAAAATGAGACAAAAATACCAGTTCGCAAGTTAAAAATGTCCCTGAAAAACAGCCACAGTGTCTCTGCTCTTTAATGTCTTGCCAATTTTCAGTATATGTAACTTCGTTATCAATAATATAACTTCATCCAGATGATTTTGAATTAAAATAATTTTCATATATTTACTCTAATATGAGCATTAAAAACTAGATGAGTCTAAACTCTTCCTTGATGAAACATTGCAGACAGAGGATGGGGCAAAGTCTAGGAGATTGGACAGAATATATCAGCAGAAGACACAATTAACATCATGTTACGACCATTCCATTTTGCTACTGTTTAATTTTATGAGAGTAGCAACTGCTCTACCATTTAATATCCAAGGGTCAATATTTTAAGACAGCTCTTGCTATTTCTCCCTTACCCAACACAGACAGGCATGGCATTCGGCAGGCATTATCCCAGAGAAAAATGACTTGCTTTATGAAGATCTTCAATTATTAACTTGCATCATGCAACTTCTCTGTTCCTCTAAGTTCTCGTTATTCAGAAATCATTTACCACCTAATTATGGAAAAACAATTTCTTCTAAAGCTGAAGTGAAGCTGAGCACAAGTCAATAAATAATTACGGGGTTTTCAATTCACCAAAAAGATGCCTCAGATGACATATGACCCAAGCTGGTCTCCAGGCTTTTTTATGACATATGACCCAGGCTGGTCCCCAGGCACACAGCTATGCTTTATGAGGAGACTAAGGGGGTAGTATTTTCTCTGCTCTGCAACTGATGGTCCCTGTCATCTCCACTCCAGGGAGAGTTTTTCTTTGAACCAAAGCATGTCTGGTCTTTGAAGATGCACTAGAGATATGTACAGGCATCTTTTCTCAAGAAAACTCCAAAGCCCCAATCATATATATAGCAAGCAGAGCCTGATGTCAGGGGCCATCAATATGCACTGGCTTGTCCGTTGTTGTCTTGGTGGCATAAGACAGAGAGAAGCTGTGGGGCCAGGAAAACCTCTGTTCAGATATGATTTGTCATGAGCAGAGTAACCTTGGCCAGTTAATGTGGAGGGAAAAATCACTGAATTTCTTCAGACCTCAGTTTCTTCACTTATGAACTATTAATTTATGGGCCATGGATTTTTAAGATTTAAGAGTGCTTATAAAATATTTAGTACATGTTACGCAGACATTGTTGGGTTACTTTTCTCTTTCATAGAATCTTGAGGCTGGTTGTGTGACATTGTGTACAGATCCTGGAAATGTCAGTCATAATTGTTACAGGGTCAAAAGCACAACTCATTTCCCACTTCTGTGAATGACCTGGGAACAAGACCCTGTTTCTAGTAGTATGTTCAGAAAAACATATGGAGTTCATTCCTTCCTCAGAGGCTGTCCACTGTAACATAGTTGTTTTTGTCACAGAACTTATGGAATGAATATATGGGAATTTATTGGAATTACTTACAGGCTTCAGTCCAACAATGGCTAGTCATGAATGGAAAGTCCAAGAATCTAGTAGCTGCTCAGTCCGAGGCTGGGTGGCTCAGCTGGAATGGATGTGCTGCTGAGGTGAGGGCAAACAGGCAAAGAACAATCCTGCCTTCCGCTGTTGTCCTTATACAGGATTCCAGGAGAAGGTGACCCAGATTAAAGGTGTTCCTTGCAGACTCAAGGTCTGGATCACAAGTGTGCCCTCCACTTTTGAATTATAGTTTGTTCCAGTTATAGTCAAGTTGCCATCCAAAAATAGCCACCACAAAGGCTGAGCAGTGGAAGGGCTGTCTTTGGTGTTGGGTTTCACTGTATGAAGATGTAAGGTCTGGCGTTGTATTAGCAGCTTAATAACAAATTCTGTCTGGAAAGTCACATCTGAGGGTGTCAGGGCTGTGGTTGAGTGTTGGTCTTGAGGTCACAGGGCTGCCTTATTCAAACATTGTTAGTAAGCAGTAAATATATTGGGCCATATTTCAATTATCTGTAATCAAAAACCATCTGTCTTTGTGCTAGTTGCTTTTTCTCATCACTGTGATATGATACATGACAAAGCCATCTTAAAAGGGATTGATTTTTGCTCACAGCTTGAGGGTATGCTTCATCAAGTCAGGAATGTCATGGCAGTAGGAAGGTCATAGCAGCAGGGCCTGCAAGGTCAAATAGCAGCCACATTCAGGAAACAAAGAGTGGTGATGCTCTTCTCAACTTTCCCAGTTTTGTCCTCCAAGATACAGGTCCATAGGTGGTGTCATCCACAGTCAGTGTGAGTCTTCCGACCTCAGTCCATCCAGGAGATTCCTCACAGGTGTGCTCGGAGGCTGCTCTGCTAGGTGATTCTAGATCCGATAAAGCTGACAATAGAAATGAGTCATTATAATTCCCACAGGTAGATTCTTAATAATAAACCTTAATTAATCAGTGTAGGGTGAAAGGGTTAGATTGACATTTAATAAAAAAAAACCATATCACCAAATTCATAGAAAAAATTCCCAGCAAAATTCCTCCGCAATACTATAACATTTTAAAAATAATTTGCACATTTCAAGGAAGATCTAATAAGAAAATAGTTATCACTTATTGATGGTAGAGAAGAATAGCAATGCAGAATGCCATTAGATTATATATTGGAAGGGAATTTAATAATTCTTTTAGGACCTAGAATTTAATGATTTCCCTGTCTTTAATTAAAAGACACTTAAAGTCATTCTAAGAGATAGAATTTTTGAGAATTAAAAAAAATCTGTGCAACAGCTTGGTTTATAGAAAATTCTAAATTTGGTTTAGATAGTACATTTAAAGTCAGGTTCAATAATTACATACATAGGTCAATAGATTTCATTTTGGGTCATCATGGAAAAGAACTGATCATTTACATGCATAATTTACACAATAGAGGTAATTAGATTCCTCCCTTTGGAATCCAGGAACCAGTCTTTTGCCCAGGCAAATGCTCATTTTTATTGTATTTTTATTTCTTAAGGGCATCTTTCTCTTCTCCCTCTTCTGTTTATAGCTGACAGAGCATAACACTGAAGGAAATTTAATATTGCCAGGCATGCCAATCCTGGTACTCAGAAGTTTTTGTAGATTTTTATTAGTCCCTGTGGTGTCAAGCAGAAATATAGGCTTCCTTTCATATGAACAGCTACAGATAGGAGCTCTGGAACACTTCTGAATTGGTTCAATAGAGGGCAAAAGTTGTCATACATTAAATTGAAAGATACAAATCTATGCTATAAAAAATCTCTATGCATCATTCAAAAACTATTGTTTCAGCTTACCCTTGTTCAAAGCTACAAACTCTGGGAGGTGCTGAGCCCTTGGTGTCTCAAAGCCCCTGTTGTTTCTCTGGCCACTGGCCACACGACTGCTATTCTGCTCTGTTCTATTATGAGCACGCGTGCGCACGTGTGTGTGTGTGTGGGGGGCACGAGCGGTGTTTGTTCATGGAGAGAAACATGCAGGAGAGTGATGAACAGGTAGAGGTGGGGCTACATTTTGTTCTAACACCACGCCAGGTATGTGAGACTTGGGGGTATAAAATGCTGTCAAGGAGGTGATAGATTGGGTCTGTTTGGCAGGCATCAGCCTGTTTAATAGCTCCCTTGAAATGGTCAGTGTTGTCAACATCTGCATTAATTCTTAATTCATTTAAGGCCTCTGACCGAGAATACCACTTTGGGCAAGACAATTTGATATAAACCTCAGAGCTAAAATGTCAGTAATATAAACTAGATTCTCAAGGTTACTAAAAAGGAATCATTATGTGCTAAGTAAAGCTTTGTGTCTAGCCCATAGAGAGGACTGTGTAGAGACTATATCCCAGTGTAATCCATTTACTTTTTATGTTTTTTGTTTTCTGTAGAATCTTGATGTTTGAGAAGAGCTCATTGCATCTACATGTTTAAAAGTAATGAAGAAAAAAACACGACAGTCCTTAGTCCTATGGGTTTAGTGCGGTCAGTTCTGTGATTTTCCAGTCCATGAGCTTTCTTAGAGTTTGTGGATGCTTGCAGCACTGTAGAAGCAGTAATGAGAACTGTGACCAATACTAAAAACCTGGGCTGAAAAGCAGAGCCATTTCTGCCATAAAGATGGCCATGTGGATTGTAGGCCATTGGAACTGGATTGCAGGAGGGACTTGGAAGGCTTTGGATTTGCAGACTGAAGAAGCCCCAGAGTGGGCTTGCATTCTTCTCTCTGCTTCCTGACTACAGACACAATGCTGCCAGATTCCTCACTCCTGTAACTATGTCTCCTCACCATGAGATTATGTCACCCTTCAAACCAGGTGCTAAATTAACTCTTCATTCCTTAATTTGTCTTGTCAGGTATGCCAATAAGTAAAGAACCTATTACACTTATACGTGGAAAGTTACATTTATTTTGGAAAAATATTTATGTTGACTAAACTTGCTATAGTAACTCGCTGACCATAATATACTCATCAGTTACTAATATGTACAGGCCTTATAAGGACACTCTTATCTCACTTAAGATGGTTTCTTCTAGTTCCATCTATTTGGTATGTACTCACTCATATATGAATACTAGACAAAGAGCAAATGATTACCAGCCTACAATCCACACCTCTAGAGAAGCTAGGAAACAAGGAGGACAGTAAGAGAGACATACATTTTCCCCCAGTGAAGGAGAAAGGGACAAGAGCACCTGAACAAATTGGGAATATTGGGGAGGGGGAACGGAGGTTGGAGACAGAGGAGGGGAGAAGAGGAGGGGGGAGGAGAACATGAAGGATCAGGATCATTGAGTGGGGAGATGAATAGAGGAGAGCATGAAAAGAGACACATCAATAGAGGGTGCCACTATAGGTTTAAAGAGAAATCTGGCACTAGGGAATTGTACAGAGATCCACAAGGATGACCCCAACTAGGAATCTAAGCAATAGTGGAAAGGCTACCTTAAATGCCCTTCCCCTATAATGAGAATGATGACTACCTTAAATGCCATCCTAGAGCCTTCATCCAGTAGCTGATGGAAGCAGAAGCAGAGATTCACAGTTAAACACTGAGCCAAACTCCTGGAATCCAGTTTCAGAGAGGGAGGAGTGACAAAAGGGTCAAGACCACGCTGGGAAAACCCACAGAAACAGCTGACCTGAGCAAGTGGGAACTCCCAGTCTGACAGCTGGGAAACCAACATAGGACCAAGCCAGGTCCCTTGAATGTGGGTGTCAGCTAGGAGCTATGGGGCCTCTGGCTGTGGAACCAGGATGTATCCCTAGTGCACGAATGGACTTCGGGAGCCCATTTTCCATAGAGGGATACTCTCTTATCCTAGATACACAGGGAAGGGCCTAGGCCCTGCCACAAATGACAGATTTTGATGATCCCTCATGTTATGCCTCATCTCCCTGGGGAGTGGATGGGGAATGGGATGGTGGGATCAGAGGGGTCATGGGAGGATGGGTGGGAGAGGGAACTGGGATTGATATGTAAAATAAGATTGTTTATAATTTAAATTTATTTTTAAAAGAACACTCTTATGACTAATCTTGAAACAGCAAAACTTTAAATAGTTCTAACTGTTTAATAAGTACATGAAAATATTATGGTCTTCGAGTTTGCCTTTTATTGCTAAAACTTTTATAAGTAAAGGACTTTCAATGCCACATGTTTTGGAAGTCACTTTTTATGAGGCTTAATGCCCATTTAATCCAGAGCCTAACACAATTAGCCTCCCTTTAGAGTACTGTTCATTTATGTGACATTGTGTGGAGTGAGTTAAGTAAAACAGTAGAGACAGCTCCACTCCAGTTCTTGGCCCTAAGCAACACTGAAGATTAAAGAGCTACACTGGTAATTGGTTCTTGGTTACAGATGCCACAGACATTGAAGAATGAGAGTGTAATGAATGGAAATATCTCAGTGGATCCAATAGTGCTGACTCACTGGTGGATAGAGGTGACCTGACACACTAAGATGAGCCTGGTTACATAGGTAGCATATGATGTTTGCAGGCTTTTTCTTGTATAGAAGTAATTTTGTCATTTTTCTTTTAATCTTAGAGTTGGGAACATCTATGGAAAATGAGAACATCATGGAATGAGTGAAGGAAAAACCACTGAAGACAATTTGCTGGTCTATTGTCCACTGTCAGTCCACACAAGAAGTAGTTTCCTACCAGGTGGTGGTGGCACACACCTTAATCCCAGCACTCTCGAGGCAAAGGCGGAGGCAGGTGGATCTGAGTTCAAGGTCAGCCTGTTCTACAGAGTGAGTTCCAGGACAGCAAGGGCTACACAGAGAAACCCTGAGAGAGAGAGAGAGAGAGAGAGAGAGAGAGAGAGAGAGAGAGAGAGAGAGAGAGAGAGAGAGAACAAAAATAACAGGTGGCATTTTTTTCATGATCACATATCATTAATGGGCTATGTATATTGCTGTGTTATTTCAGATTCTCACCTTGCAGAGGTCCATGCTAATCAATCAGTCATTGGGCATAATGTACTATGCTCCTCAAAGAAGCAATTATCCAAGAATTACTGTGTGTGATCATTTTACAGACTTGATACAGGGTATGTCTATTTTTCCTAATTAAATGTCATGAGCTCTGTACGTGCCCTACCCCTTCAGATTTCAAAGCTCCTGAACACTCATGTATTGGATTTTCCATTAATCAGTCACTCACTCACTCAATCAGTCAATCAATTGTGAATAAGTCTTTGAAATCACATCTCACTGACATCCCAGGTCAGGGCTTGCCTTGAACTCTCAATTGTCTTTCTCAGCCCACCCCCAAAGCTGTGAGAGCAAATATAATCAAAATCAGGTTTGTAGTTTTGCCCTCAACCTTGCCAACATCCAACCACAATATGGCTGACTTTTGCCTAACTTTCCTGACTTTGCCTCAAAGATTAGGGTTTCATGACTCTGGTTTTCACTTAGAGAATTCAGATTGGTGAAGCCTGACAAAATACTTGGTGTGAGGGCCAATGAGCAAAATGTATGGAAATGTGAATATCTAACTTGCACTTGGGAGAACTGAATGTAGTTCAACTTTATTTGGGATGTGACAGTATAGTACAATAGACCCCAAATGTTAATTTGAACTAAATTAAAATGGGCTAAAATGTTACTCATAGCTTAACAATATTCTATATCATTGAATGTTTGAACAAGGTGGTGAGAGGTGGTGTTCATGTTTGAGGAAGATAGCCTTTACACTATTAGTACCCCTGACTGTGGAGGAAGGGGTGCGGGACTGGATAAGGCACTGATGAACTAAGACTATAAGAACTTAAATTAGGTAAAGGGCCGTGAGATGGAGAAAAAAATGAATGGAAAAGCTACTTTTGCAGTAATGGTGTTAAGAGAAAAACCTTGAGGAGCTGAAAGTAAGCCAGCCTTCTGGTCTGTGGAAGCAGCGGTAATTATTTTGTGAGCTCTCTTCTAGCAGCCCAGTTTGGTTTAGATGGGGAAGAAGCTGAGGTTTGAAGGACGCTTGTGACATTTGATGTTAATTAATGGCTTCCTAGCAGGCAGAATTTAGGAGTGAGGCAAGAATGAAAAACAGGAAACTCCTTTACAGAAATTGTTTTCTCAAGGTAAGAGGAAGCAGGTCCATCCTTGGTCCATTCTTGTGATCTCAGACTGTAGCACAATGGCTGGTATAGACTGAATGAGTAAATATTAACTGAAATTGATCGAATTTTACCTCATTCTTCTTGTGTATTTTTACTAGCTTCTCAATTGCTTCTTTCTTTGGGGGTGGAGGTAGAGTTGCTTTTGGGAATGACCCCGATGCTTTGTATGTACTAGGAACATGCCCTACCACTAAGTAACATCCCACCCCATATCCTCCACCAGCTACTTCTAAGAAAAATATTAAAGATACATATTTGTGTCATTATTTTTCTTCTGAGTTGAAAGATAAATTTATATACCACAGGAGTTAACATAGTGACTGAGTATCCTGGATATCCACACTTAGTACCTACAGTTAACATTGTTTCCCTTATACTTCAATTAACCACATCTGCAGTGACTCAGGTTCCTTCACATGCTCTTGTACTAAAATTAGTTGATAGTTTGGTTGATTGCCATAGCAACATAAGGAAAAAAGAGACATTCTTCTTTATGTTAGGAAAGTTTAGTTTTTAACAAATAGACATCTTGGTTTAACTAATAATGCTTTGGTGATGGAGAGATAACTCAGTGGTTAACAGCATTGGCTGCTCTTCCATAGATGCTGAGTTTTATTCCCAGAACCCACATGGTGGCTCATAGCTGCCTGTAACCCCAGTTCCCAGGGATATGATATGCTCTTTTGACCTCTGTGGGCACCAGGCACACAAGTAGTATACAGATATACATGAAGGCAAAACTCACACACACACACACACACACACACATACACACACACACATAAAACTAAATTAATAAATTTAATTAAAATGTTATTATGAACTAAAGCAGAGCTTTTCAATTTTATTTTTGAGTGTGTGTGTATGCGTGTATGATGTGTGCTTGTGTATGTGTATGTGTGTGTATGTGCACGTGTGTACACTTCTTTGTAGAATGTGTACATATGAGTGCAGATGTTTGTGGAGTCCAGAACACTGTGTGATTCCTTAATCCTGGAGTTACAGTCAGCTGTGAGTAGCTCAATGTGATTGCTGGGCTTTGCACATTGTTGGATCCTCTGAGGAACAGAATTCGTAACAGCTGAGTCATTTCTGTAGCCATTGAGGTGTATTTTAATCGGTAAATTCACATTTTTGGAAAGACGACTGTTTTTATTAACTGTAGTGATTTGGCAGACATATTTAGCACCATCTGAGTTTTTGAGTTTGAAGGGTTTAGACCCTCACCCAGCCCCCTGCTTTGGCAGCCATGACAGGCTCAGAAAAGACCCAGCAAGACATAGACCCTTGACTCAGCAACATGTGCTGAGCCTCTGACCTTGACCTAATCGCTAGGAAGCAACTGCCAGATACCCTTCATATGTCAAGGAACCAATCAGGAGTTAGCTGGTGGACTCCGGAAGTGCTTTACTGATAATCATGGAATGCAGGGCTTTGCAACTGCCCTGGGAGGGCCTCTAGGTACAGCAACCTTCCAATCAACTCAGGACAGGTTGTCCAAGACCTGAGGTGCAATAATCCTGAGACTGTTGCTATGCAACTAGCAGACCCCTATCACCCCCTTGCTCTACTTCCAATATATGCCCTGCCCCACTGCTGCCCTGGGTCCCTCCCACTCCACCCACTGTGTCAGATGGATGGAAGACCCTAGTGAACTCCAGTTAACTTGAAAATTAAAAAGACTCTTCACTTTTGCATTGTATGTGGTCTCTTGGTGGTTTTGAGGGTTCAGAGTCTGGGCACAACAGTTTTACCATTTTAGGGCTCCAACTGAATGTTTACTGTGGGAGAAGGGACAATGGAGCCTTCAGAATTTACAGTATGTCCTTCTTTGCAACTCATACTATTTGCCTGTTATCTCTATGATCTTAGAAATTATCTTTCTGTTTTGAAAAATAATTTCTATGTCTAAATTTAGTCTTTAAGGAATCTAACTGAAAAATGACACTGGAATAATATCTACCAGGAAACTGATAAATTACAAAAGTAACTCAACTCACAGCAAAAAAAAATCACAAACCACTTGTGAGGTCTTCAAGAAGGGAATGGAATGTGCCCTGTTATTTACATGCAGGTATGTGTTGCAGAGAAAATGTATGCATTCTATGTAGGATAAGTGTGGATGAGAAAATGAGTGGTTACTGGTAGTGATTGTGGAGGATATATTATCAGAGACAAAAGCTCTGTCAGAAACATCATTATCCGATAATATAGTTCTTGGACCAGTGACTCTCAGCCTTGTTCTAAAGCATGCCATTGTTAAAATTCATTTCCTGTCATTCCAATCCGTGAATAGCATGCCAATATAGCCCAAGGAGCAGACAAAAAGCAGAGAAGGCCTAGTGACTGTTCTTTGTTACCTCTCACGGAGAATCAAACACTCAGGAAACTCACAGTGACATTTCCCTTTGCATTTTCTTTTCCTTTCCAAGTCAAATGTCACACAATGGAGCAGGGAAACCTAAGCACTGGCAGTTTCTCTCATTCAGTAAAAGTCATATGCACTTATTAATTTACTTTTTTTCTGGAATGACAGTCAAGGCTGTCACTTTCCTTTCAGCCTTGGCCGACCTCAGGACCGAATCTTAGGACTGTGATGCCGGAGGCAGGTTCAGGGAAGCTTAGTGAGTGAATTCTAAGCATTTCAGAGCACTGGGGTACTAGATGCCAGCAGAACGTTGTCCCTTATTGGTCTTTATCATTTCCCGCTTTTCATCCCTATGGCTGCCTAGCAAAAAGGCATTAAACCTCCCAGACTGTGTCTAATTGCATAATCCCAGGTGGACAAAAACTGCTCCCTCTCTCCAACTAATGATCATTTTACGATGTAAGGAAGCAGGATGGATAGCCCTGGATGGTTTCCCTCTTCCTGGTGCCAGCACAGATGCCGCATTCATGCTGGGAGTTATCCGGAGAGGCCTTTCTCCCTCTGGCTCTTTGGATTGCTTTCACAATACCAATATGGGAATTTTCTTTTCCACACAGTTCTGAAGCTCCTCCGAAAGGACACTGGCCAAGGACTCCTCTTTATTCTGAGGCAGGATTTTGACTACACACGGGTTCTGCCTGGCGCATGGACCTAGTGAGACCTTTCCGGTGGCTGTCTCCTTCTGCTTTCTCATCTAAGCCTTAGCTTCTAAGGTGATGAGGCCTCTGATCAAGACACTGCATCACCATCTCACTCTGAAGATGAAAAAGGATGTCGGGAATAAACCCATGAAAAGCTCTGTTAGATGTTCCCAGCCAGGGGCTTCTCCCTTGCAAAGAATAGCTCCGGACTTACAGCCGGACACTGGCCATACACAGACCACACTGTGGGCCCAGAGTTTTCAGCCCCAGTGTGATGATTTAGGGAGGCTGGGCCTTTGGCAGGTGCTTAGGTCCCAAGGATGAAGTCAGGATTAGTGCTTTTCTAGAAGAGGCCCCGAAGACTGTCTTGCCCTTCTTACCCTCTGAAGCACCAAACAGATGGCCCGGTCTAAGAATGAGAAAGCAGTTTCTCCCCAGTCACAGAATCTACAGGCTCTTCGATGTTAATTAGACTTCCAAGGTTTCAGAACTGTGAACCATCCAGCCTAGGATTCCCTAGTTTGAAGTAGTTGTTAAACAGACTAAGACAGACCTGTGGGGATAGGGTGGGGTTGGCGGAGGGGGCAGAAAGCACTCCCCAGGTTATAAAGGCCTAAAGAGCACAACGGATAACAGATTCAGTGCTTTTTCTTAATTTTCATCTTTCCTTGAAGACAGTCTATCTCCTTCGCGCTTTAATTATTCCCCACCCCCTGCCACTGTAGCTTGTCTGTGCAAGAGGAAGCCCTCCCGAAGCCTCCTGGGGTCTGGATTGTCTTGTCCTCAGCTGCAGGCATCTCAGGCTTTTGGCACCTGGCTGAATCCCCTGTCTCAGCATTTCCTGCCAGCGACAGTGGAGCTCCCAGACATGCTTGCTCCTAGGTTCTGGCCTCTGTTGTGCTCCAGTCATGAAGGAGGTGGGAATCCAGCAGCACTGGTTCTCGATGACTTAGCTTCCCTACGCACAGCTCGCCAATCTCCCTGCAGTCATGGAGAGCACACAGAACATTTTCTTGCCTCTGTGTCCTCACTCTTTTTTTTTTCTTCATGAATTTTTAATAACAAAGGAAAACAAAGCCACATGTATTTAAAAAATACTCTGTGACCTCAGAGTCTTATTTCAGCTCTTGCAAAAGATGTATTAAAACTAATGACAGCATCCCCCCAACCCCGCCAAATGCTACAATCCCTACTGTATGTACAATGATACAGTTTTCCCCAGAGGGTTCCAAAGTTCTATGGTTCATCATTAAATGGTTTAACCCAAAGCTTAGTAAATCACTTGTCTAACTCTGCTTTCAACAGTGACTAAACAGCTATAGTTTTCAAGGTCGTCCTAATCAGATGTCAGGGTCACATGCCCTTCACACATTAAGTAACATTCCATCCCATATCATATGGAAAAAGATATTTGCAGGCAAGTGAT
Organism: Mesocricetus auratus; assembly: GCF_017639785.1. Lineage (NCBI taxonomy): Eukaryota > Metazoa > Chordata > Mammalia > Rodentia > Cricetidae > Mesocricetus > Mesocricetus auratus. Next base: position 12,847,945 of record NW_024429185.1, read on the forward strand.
CTCAAGCCATGCTTCTAAACAGCTGCTGTGGTTGCCCAGCTAAGAGTCGCCATGTTGAACCACGTGAGTTTAGGACTCGGTTTCCAATAACTCAAACAGAATATTCATTTCAAATCACAACTTTAGCATGCCAAAAAGACCAGTCATTCCCCGTAATGACACACGGTAAGTATTCATGAAAAATAGTATATAGTGTAATCACTGATGGTACTGTTTACAGCAAGTGAGAAGAATATGGAGTGGGGATAAAAAACACCACCAACCAAACTCATAATTAACATGGGATCCAGTTAAACACTTAGAGGAAGGACTTCAAGTAGTAAGACTTGGCTAATACTCCTCCCTACAATTCTTGCTCTAGGCAACACCAAATAGGAGCAAAAGACCCAGCACCCGGATGCCAGTAACTCTCTTAACAAGCTGTAGTAATTTGTGTCCTCACTCGTAAGTAGTTCTTTTGTGCATCCTTTATGATTTTTCAGATCCAATCCGTATTTCAAGGTTATTGCCTCAGCTGAAGACTTAGAGATTCGCTTTATGCTGTCTTACGCACGTGCTAAGTAAGGTACTTTGTGTTACACTGAGGCTGATTCCTTATTTATTTAGTGTGGAACACACTCACCAGGGTTATGACCCTTGTCATTTTAGTGTCCGCACTGATTTATATTTCCAAGCTGCTTTGCCTATAATCTAAGTGTCATGAGGGCCCAGCTGCTGTTTAAGGACCCGATTAAATGCAATCCAACATTGCTTGTCCAGCCAGTGACAGTTAACAACTCTCCTGACAATTAAGGATGTGAAGAGTTACTTCCTTATCCCAGAGATGAAGAATCTGTAGCTGCTGCCTCTCACTCTAGTCTAGAACAGAGGTTGGTGAGTGTCATGATGACCTACAAACGGGTTCTAGCCCACTGACTATGACGTCCAGCCTGGAATGACATGTGCAAATACATGTACACCGAGAAAATAAATGTTAAAAACTCAAAAATAAAATATCACAGTTTCCCAGAATGACAGAATGGGTGGAAGGTTACCAAATGAGGTCACTCTAGGAGGAAACTGTTGTACTCTGGGTCCCAAAATGGTTGGCAAAACTAGTTGTTCACCTGAGAGAAGGACTCAGGTTTCCTGACTCCAATTACACATCATCAGCAACCGGTTTCTTCAAACAGTTCTCTTGGTAAAGGGCAATAAAAGATGAACATGTCACATGAATAACCGTGGACCAAAATTATCCTAGCTGGTTACTGGGCGGGTGATGCTCACTGGAGAAAGTTAGGTTACATGGGACAAAGCTGTAATTGAGTTACATCAGATTATGCAGCCTTCATGTGCCTACTGACAGGCAGCCAGGCAGAGGACGGCTTCCAGGCTTCTTTTGTTAAAAAGAACAGCACCAAAGACAATTAGCTGTACCGAACCGCAAAAGCAATAATTATTTTATCTCCTAGAATACTCTACTTTCCCTATTTTCCCACCTCACTACTAATTTAAGATAAGTTGATGGCATTTAAGTAGGAGAAAGGAATTTGTATGTAAATGAGAATGAGGACAAAAATTGACTATTAAAGTCCATTGGATTCCAGAAAGCATCACATTTGATTTAAAAACCACAATTCTACATAAGTGTTTAAAACTATCCAGAGAGTTTTTTCTATTAAATAATTTTATTTTGAGAATAATAATGTGATTTTTATTTTAGGTTGAAATGAATTTTGGGAATCTTTGTAAAAAGAAAGTAACAAGGTAAAAAGTATTTGAAAACTTTTCCTGTATTATTCACAGCACTGCAATTGTGTATGCCGGAGAAGCACTAGAAATGCAAATTCATTCTGTCTGTCTTTATAAGATGCAACACTGTGATAACTTGAATTTGTACTGATGTGTATATACAGGGATGCATGTTCAGTGGTAACATTTTTGTTATTGTAAAAGAGTAAAATTATGATGTACTGAACTGAGATATTTCAGGGCTTTGAAGTCATGGAAACAAGTTAGATGTTTGGAATACTCTAAGAGTTTATGGCTATCTGGAGGTGGTGGCTACTAATCTCCCAGAGGAAGAGGCATCTTACAGTTTAAAACACTGCAAAACCTGCTACTTATGACCAAACAACACAGGATTATCAGTTCCGGGCTGAGGACTTGCAGGAGACCTGTTTTATGCTGTTAGAACAGGCAGGTTCTTTGGCGAACCTTGCTGTCATCATTCCTTTTCTTAGAGAGGGGGAAGAGAATACATGCGTGATAAGAAGCTGAGAAATGGCTTAGTTTGATCAGCTAGACATGCATTATATTGTGATGTGCATTTTGTTTCAGGTTTTTAAACACCTAAGAATATTGAAGAAACCTTCCAGGAGTCCAAGACCCTCCATGTGAGAGAATAGCCATTGCCCATGTTGTCTTCTGTAGCAGGGCTAATTGAGAGAAATGAGGAAAAAAACCTCAATTCTCCTAACTAGTTTTTATAATGCTCCTTTTGCCTGTTAGCACTGGCTTTGATTCTAGGACAGATTTTCTAGGTTTTCTTCTGGGCAAAAAGATAAGCTTTGCAAATTTGTTCTCTGAAGCTCTCAATCTGGTATCTCAGAGGAATATAAAGTGATTATTTTCCTTGTCACTTTGGTTTATCAAATACATTGGACCAATTTTGTATCAGTTTGAGACTTTTCAGCTTCTTTGACCTGCATATGCAATCATTTTCCATTGAGTTTTTTGACTTATGCCACAGGCTTGGTGGTTAGAATTCAATCCTACTCCATAGAACATGAGACAAAGCATGAGGACTTCATGAGTAGTTGTGTGCTAAGTGAGATCATTTCAAGGGAATAAAGGAGCATGGCGTATCATTTGCAGTTATGGAAGACGTTACTGATAACTTTCTTATACCAGGGTGGGTGATGGCGTTGAACAAGGTTCTTTCCTTAGGCAGGTGAGCATGCTTACGCATGTGTGCAGTGGGCATAGGCAGCCCTTCATAGATGCTCTGTGCTTTACATGTTAACTTACATGCAAAGGAAGCCCTGTGGCTGTCATTAAGCCTTGTCGTTGTTGTTATCTAGGTAGTCTAGCATAATTATAGATTCCCTTGTAATTGAAATAGAGGGGCTGGATGGTGGGAGGAGAGAAAATGATGGGAGCAGAGAACAGATTGCTGAAAGGAGGCAAGAGCGGAAATGTCATCTTTCAAAACTGGAAAACACAAGGAACCAAAATCTGCCCTCGACCTCTGGAGGTGTAGCCGCACCTATAACTTGATTAGCTGCGTGATACCCACCTCCAACTTCTGATCTCCAAATCTGTAAGATAATGAACTCGTGTCAGTCAAGCTTATGGGAAGCGGTCACAACACCTATCATAAACTCAAACAGATTTTTCTTGAGAAGTCTGTTGAAAATCACACATCTCTTCCAAGGATAATATATTAAAATGCATAAAAACCTGGTTCCATGGTTGAAAAAGATGACGATTATATCAAAACACTTCTACCATAAGATTAAAATGTCTGGAATGTAGCAATGTGCATTCATTTGTGTTAATGGATTGAATATCAAGGTAATCCATTTCGAACATACTGAAAACCTTCTGACGGAAAGCTTATGCTTTCAGGTGACAAAGTCATTGTGAGGGAAGCCAGGGCAGGAGGAACTCCAGGCAGAAACTTGACACAGAAGCTTGATGCAGGAGCTGTGGGGAAATGCTCCTGCTGTCTTACTCTCTGGTGAGCATTTTTATCTCTTTTCTGTGTATGACCCTGTCTGAGAAATGTTGTAGCTGGCAGTGAAGAGGGCTCTCCTATATCAATTAATAATCAAGACAGCTCCTCATAGGCTTCCCTACAGAGCAACATGATCTAGGCAAGTCCTCAGTTGAGACTCTTAGAAGATTCTACACTGTGTCAAGTTGACAATCAAGGTGAAACAGGGCAGAATATGTGTAAGTTAAGTGAAACTTTGACTTTAAAATATGTATTAGTTGGCTCCCATGGGAATGCTTCTTACATGGCACCCAACGTTGGTTGCATGAATTTCCACATAGAATGACAAAAGCTTAAAATGTATTTTTAGAAACAAAAGAACAGAGACAAGAACGGCTTCTAGGAGGCAGCATTTTCTCAGGTGGGCTCTGTTTGCTAGAGAAAAGCAGAGACTTGCGTGGCCAGTGCTGGCAGTAACTTACACCTGCCATCTTGGAAAGACAGCAGTTAAAACAGCTGCAACTTTAACTTTAGCAATGTTGTTTAGCAGATAACAGACACATGGCCAGAAAAACATAAAGATTTAAAGTAAAACCTGGTTTAGATGAAGTACAACCTCTAAAAGTTTTATAGTGTGTTTAAAAATATACATAGGTTTGGAAGAGAAAAAGAAACAGAATAATGAGTGGGTGTGGTGGCATAAGCCTTTAATCCCAGAACTCCAGAGGCAGAGGTAGGTAAATTTTCATAGAGAAACCCTGTGTCAGACAAAAAAGGTATAAGAAATAGAATAATAAAAAAGCTATGTAAAGATGAAGAGTACAAAGAGAGTCTGGATACTGTATGCTATTGTGTTGTCTTTGACTTGTTTGACTGCTAAGGAAATAACAACTGCTAAAAGAAATGCTACTAAACTAATACAACTTATATATTTTAAAAATGCTTTGACTTCTAAATTTAAATATAAGTACAGATTGCTTGGGAAAAAGTTTTTACTTGTGTTTCCATAGAAAATGAAAAGCTATGGATTCCTTCCAATCTTCTATGGTTTGATGAAGCAAGACCCCCTGAAGCAGTGTCCCAGACAGTCCAGCATCTGAAACAGCTGGGACGATGCAGACTACAAAAACAAGGACCTGGACAGGTTTTATCATGATCCCCAAGGTATGGTGCCCCCAAACAGTAGGAAGCAGTTTGGAATGAACAATGCCCAAATTCCCAAATATTGTTTATACCTTTTTGTTTTCATTTAAATGGGGTTGTTTATAAATGGTAATGATCACAATCAATCTCTTTCTAAAGGGAAAAAAAGGGAATATGATATAGAAAGGTGTCCCGCGCGCTACCGTCTCGCCAGCAAGAACGACGCAGGACACTCGGATCCTTCTGCAGTAAAGCTTTAATGCATTTTGAGAGATAGATGATCAGCTTCTGAGAGGGAGACACCAAGCTAAGAAACCCAGCCCCTTATATAAGCCTAGGAGCTCCGAGTGAGACGTGTAGAGCCGGGATTGGTGATTTGCTCATCACCCCAGATGATGCCACGGGAGAGGCACAGCTTAAACGGTGAACTCCAACTGACAGTGGATGTCAGCGCCATCTTCTAATGGCGATAGCGATAGCGAGGGTGGCTCCTCACAGAAAGGAATACTTTTTATTGGTATGGATTTTCATTTATTGATACAAATTTATGGTCAATTTTGTGGTATGTGTATTTCTCCTCTTGTTTAAATATTGTGTGTAATGTATAATTAAGTACAGATTATAGATAGTTATCTATTATAGTCAAAACTTATAGTTATGTTAGTTGGTTTTCTAGATATACAGAGATACATTTGAGATAGATAGTTTTCAAACCTGTCAAAGACCTTCAGAAAATGGCATTGAGAAATGTCTGGTCCTGGCAGCACCAATTATGTCTGAGAGAAAGATGGGTATCGAAGAAACTTGCTATGGAGTTTGCTTTCAACATGGCAAGATTAGCCATTTGGACAAGAAACTGCTCTTGCCTTTACTGTTTGATAGACTAGACATACAGGACCCACAGGAAAGTGACTGCTAAACTTGATGGGACAGTCCTAAAAGGTTCCTGCTTCATGGAAGAGTCTGCCAGACATTCTGCAGGACACAGAAAAATGACTGACAAACTGCCAATGCAGATGTTCCTGCTTTGCTGAGAAGTCTTCTAGACACTCTGTGGCCTATGGGTTGAAGATGGATACCCCAACTTTGCAGAGGAAATTTGGGTGACTGTCCAGGTATTGAGATGTCTCTGTCAATTCTCGTGTTTATATATTATCCTCCTGTGGTCTTTGATGGAGTTGAAGACAGATAGTTATAATTATAGCTTTCCTTAGATATGATAAAATATAAGCTACATATAAGACTTTAGACTCACACAGATAGGATAGATGATAAAATACTTTCTTTAGATCTTACTACATGTTAATAGACTAAATATTGTAACTATGGTTCTTACTTGATAACTGTTCTGTCATATATAATTCAACTATGTTAAACTTAAAACCTTTCTTTTTATTTAGACAGAAAAGAGGAGATTTTGGGGGAAGTCCTTCTGTGCATATGTCACTCTTACTGGTTAATGAATAAAGTACTGTTGGCCAATAGGGAAGCAATATAGGTGGGACTAGGAGTCTTGGAGGATTCTGGGAAATGTGGTCAAGAGGAGGGGGTCACCATGTGATCCTGGGGAAGAGAGGATGCATCAGGATGCTGTCCTCAGAAAGATAAGTCCTTATAGAAATATATATTAGTAGTCATGGGTTAATACTTAAGACAGAACTAGCCAATGAGGAACTGTGGACATTGGCTGACAGCAATGTAACTAATAGAGTCTCCGTGTGTTATTTGTGGCTGATGCAGCACTGGGACCAGGTTATCAGGAAGAAAGTACGCTCAGCCTTACCCTTTCTGAGGAGTGGATGGGGAGATGAAAGGAGGTGGTGGGAGGGAACTGGAGGAGAGGAGGGAGGGACACTGTAGTTGGTGTGTAAAATAAAAAATAACATTTAATAAACAAACAAAAAATGTATTAGTGAGGGATCTGAAGAGACTGCCCAGGCAAGAGGATCTAAGTTCGGGTCTCCAGCAAACCACATCAAAAATGATACAGCAATACACATCTGCAACCCCAATGCTGACTCAAGGCAGTTTTGTGGAGAGTTAGCTGGTCTGTTAGATAGGACTTAACAGTGAGCTACTCGTTTAATTTTCAAAATTAATAAAGTAACTTCAACTTATGTCCTCTGGACATTCCTGCACGGGCAAGCATACATATGCCTGGTACACACACATGCACACATACACACACACATGCATGCATACACATATACACATATGCACACACACACATGAATAAACACATTCTCTCTCTCTCTCTCTCACACACACACACACACGTCCATGTTATGGCTAGCTACTTGTTTCTTGTGCCCTACATGTTTAATAAATTATAAATTATTAATCTTAGGATTAGGAATTGAAACTTAACTGCCTACGGTTGTAAAACTTCAGCACTTGAGTTTTTGTTTCCTTCCAAGTTGGTCCCCAGACAACTGTAAAAGGGAAAAATAGCAAAGCAGAGTCATTGTCTGAGTGAGCAGGATGACAAGACATGACTGCTCAACTGTACAGTTACGAGCTGAGAAATTAGCCACTAGTTGACTGGCTATGCCACCCAAGCTTCTCTATATAGAAAAATAGCAAGTAATTTATAAATAAGCTTAATAACGGCCATTACTTCAAAATAACGACAAGCATAAACAATATTTTGAGATATCATAAGTGGTTTGAAAATATCTTTTCTATTTGTGACAAAATGACAGATATCACTAATATCCTTTCTAAATTTACAATTGAATGCAGTACTAAATTTTATGAGATGTTAAAAATATTTTGAGATATTTATTTTTTGATGCTTGTCCACAGATCCTCCAAGTCCTATCCAAAGGCAAGATGCACTGAAACATAAAAAGAAAATCATATAATTTCGTGACTGAGTTATTCATCTTCCTTATTTTCACTCTTATTTTAGGTGAAAAATATTTTATGACATTAGTCACTTTGAAATACAAAAATCCCAGGATGAGTCTGTCTTGGCAGCTCCTAACAGGGGAGCTCTGAGTGAATATGATGACAAGATCAGAATTTTCTCTTCCATTGACTTACTTTATCCTTCTATTTCTTCACCTCCATGTGTCTTCTTTTCTTCTTCCTTAAACTGTATCTTCTCTTACGCAGGCAGATAACAAAAAAACCTTGATAATGAGAAAAGTCATTTTCTATGTCATAAGAAACAAATTAAATGGGAATTCATCTTTTTTGCAGCAATTGTAGAAAACAATAACCGATCAAAATGCAGAGAACAACTGCCTGAGGAGAGCCCAGTTCCAGTAGGTAAATCTGATAACAGAAGTCTACACATCAGGCTCAGGAAAGTTCACCAGAGAAGGGGCCAGAAGATAGTGTGTGTGTGAGAGAGAGGACAAAGCTATCTTTTGGAGGCTGTGTCTTCTAGACATGATAGAGAAGCCATTCCCATGTAATCTCAACAGAGCAATAGGCTCTGATGTTACAACATTCATCTCACCCTGTTCTCAAAGGAAGCTATAGAATCTGAGCATGAACATACTAATACTAGGAACAAATTGATACCTCTTAAGTAAATCTCACACTGTCAGGAAGTATTTTATGACATCCAATAGCTGCTATACAACCTAAACTGCATAGCCTATTTTGGAGAGGAGACTATTTAAATAGGTATTCATTAAAATAAAAAATGAAGGTATCTAATGTTTAAAATTCAGAGAAACAAAATGAACTAATGTCCCAGAATCCTTTGTAGATTTAAAACTCTTCATTTCCACTAAATGCTCCTCTTTGTGGTATAAAACTGTGCTCTTCTTTAACTTGCTGTCATGAAGACAAATTAAGCCCATTGACTGGTGGTAAAACAGATCTCTGTTCAAATGGAGTCAGTAAAAAGTCCAGCTAAGTTGGCATTTTTCAGGGATTGCGTTAAAGTGAGAGAAATGACAACGTTTTGAAGAGCAAACCAGGAAACTAGACATCCAAGCCCAAGTCGGAGTCTGGAAATGAGGTCTCAGCTTGCTTTAAAATGGCAAATGAAATTGTGCCTGCCTTTCCCTTTGACTGCGAATTTGGCTCTTTTACTTAGTCATGTGGGGCCAAGGTGTATCTCTTGAGGTTTCTAGCAAGAAGCCAAGGCATATCAAGGTAAGAGAGAATATTCAATAAATCAATAGTGAGATGCTGCTGTCTATAAAGGAGGTTGTTGATCCTTCGCAGAGACTTTGAATTAATTTTCAGTGTGTAAATATTCACCAGAAATTGCTTAGCTGTGGGCTAAGCACTGAGCAATATTCCTGGAACCCAGTTTTACAGAGGGAGGAGGGATGAGCAAAGGAGTCAAGACCTTGCTGTAGAAACCTACAGAACCACTGACCTGACCTAGTGTGAGCGCACAGACCCTTGTCATAAAGCTGGGGAGGCAGCACTAGACCAAACTCTGAATGTGGGTGCCAGTTAGGAGGCCTAGGCAGTCCATAGGTTCTCTAACAGTGGAACCAGTCTTTATCCCTAATGTACAAATGGACTTTGGGAGCCCATTCCCTATGGAGTGATACTGTTTCACCCCAGATACACAGAAGAGGGTCTAGGCCCTCAGCCAAATGATGTGACAGACTTTGCTGATCCCCCACTGTCCTTGGGGATTGGGCAGGGGTGGACTTGGGGGGGTTGGTAGGAGCATGGGAGGATGGGAGGGAGAGGGAATGGGGTGGGGGATTGATACGTAAAATTATTGTTTCTAAATAGAAAAAGGAGAAAACAAAGAAATAGCAGATTAAAACTCCTAGAAAATGGAGGTAAGGAGTGTCTTACCTGATTAAGAATAGAGGTAATCTTCATTATAGTGAGAAGATAACACTCACAGTAACCAGTTCTCATCCTTGTAGTATTGGATCTCATATTTGATATATACTTTTCTTCCTCCATGGCCACATTGCTGTGTGTATATATTCCTGTGGTTCCGGTATGGTGTGTAAAACTGTGAACTTATATGAATTCAAACTAATGAAGACTACGCAAACGACACATTCATAAGCATGAAAGGCTTTTATAGATACGTAGTCTGAAATGGACTCTCTGGAGATGAATGCAGAGCTACCTATATACTCTAGGCCTAATTCTCATTTAAACATTCAGAACTCCAGATCCAAATTTCCTCAGTGTTCCCAAACTCTACTGATGACCATTTTAATAGTGATTCAACAGTCACAGGCATTCTTGGGAACTCAGCTACTGTATTCAAGGGACCTGGCTGCTTCACATTTGGTGTTACAAGATGTCTTGTTATGTGCTGGTCTTAGACACTTTGTCAGTAGATCCGTAGATGACGAGTGTGGTGGCTTGAAAGAAAATGCCTCTCAAAGGGAGTGGCACTATTAGGAGGTGTGGCCTTGTTGGAGTAGGCGTGGTCCTGTTGGAGGAAGTATGTCACTATGGGGGCTGGTTTTTAGGTCTTTTTCTCAAGCTTCACTCAGTATGACAGTCAGTTGACTTCCTATTTTCCCTGAGTCAAGATGTAGGAATTTCAGCTCCAGTGCTATGTGTGCCTGCAGGATGCCATGCTCCCCATTATGAGGATAACTTGCTGAATCTCTGAAATCATAAGCTAGCCAACCCCCAACTAAATGTTTTCTTTATAAGAGTTGCCACGGTCATGGTGTCTCTTCAAAGCAGTAGCAACCCTAATTAAGACAAGGAGATAGGGTTCAAGAAGTAAAATTTGTAAAACTGTAGATCAGGAAAAAGAAGAAAGAGACTTGGAATTCAGTGTGTGTATGTGTGTGTGTGTGTGTGTGTGTGTGTGTGTGTGTGTGTGTAACTTGACTAAAGGCAAAGAACAACATACTGACTTTTAGCATGGCATGGTTCTTTGACTATATTAACAGAAAGGCCACCACAGTGGCTATATCAAAATATCCAACTTGGTCCCTTCTGTTGCTTCTCAGTCATTAGTTTGGTCTTTTGGATGAGGGATTAAATCTGTAGTGATATCTTTAATTTTATTGCACAAAATTTAATAACCAGCAGATAAAAGGCATGCTCTTCTAAACCACACAAAGAATGTGATGAATTCCATATTTTCTACCTCAGGAGTGTGATGTGAAATTGAGAATGCTGATAGATACCTTTTTCTTGCTTAACGACGTGAGAGTGGTTGCAGGACCTGATTTTTTACAGCAAGGAACCAATGTTTACTGAATTTTGACCATGTTCATGCACCAGGGCCTTTATGCTCATTGTATCATACTTAATCCTTCAAATAATCCAATAATGTGCCATTTCCTATAGTGTATCTGCTAGAAGCTTCTGCTCTTTAGTCAGAACTAAGGTAGAATCTTACTCCATTTCTTTCTAAGTGGGTCTTAGGCAATCTACTCAGTGTCCCTGAATACTAATCTCTGCAGTAGATTAAATTAATCATTATTTCTAGTATGTAATTTCAGTGTAAGAATTAAATAAAACCTCCAGCATAGAGCTGAATATCAATAAATACTTCCTCCAGCTGCAGGGTAGAGGCCCAGAGACCACTCATCTTGACCAAAGTCCAAATTGAGACAGAGTCTGTATTAAGGTGGTAAATCAGCCCTGAATACATTTTACAGGGAGTTTTAAAGGCAAAACAAACAAACAAAAAAACAAAGAAAAACTGCATCTGGGTTGGCAGTTGCAGGAGGAAGTTAATAAAGCAAGATGTTTGACAGAAGACAAAAACATGCAGTTAGCTGGGGCATCTTGACCCTGAGTTTCTAGAACAGTTTTTGGTACTTTCCCATGGGATGTTGCATGGCAGGAAGGGTGTCAGTTTAGGTTAAACCAAAGGCGGCTCTGGCTGAGACAAGATGGAGGAGGAACATTTGCCCCATCACGTCCCCCTCCAGTCTTAGTGAATGGGTCAAATCATAGACTCATCATGCTCTAAAGAGCTGTTGTTGGTTCTGAGAACTATTAATTTGACTGAATTAATCTTTTGTTTTACATCATCAGCCACACAGTTTAAGATGCAGGGCCCCATGGTTAATCCAATCAGAATGAAAACTGAAGGCCCACCCAGTGCTGATAGCAGAGTAGTTAGCCAGGGGGATTAAGAGAACAGACTGGTGCCAGCTGTCTGATTCATGTTTTTGTCTCTCTCTCTCCCTTTTTGATTCCTTCCCTCCATGTCATGGCAAGATATTCTCTAATTACTCCTGATTGGTTAGCATAGAAACAATAGGTTTCTCCTAATCCATAGTTCACTACCACCTCATTTCATGGGGTGTAAGTTTAAGCCTCTCCTATTTTGTAGGACCACTTCCATAAGGAAGTCTAACTGTTGTTACAATTCAGAAATACAAACTTTTAACACCTCTAGGTTCTGATCTGTTTAGTTCCTTAAAGTTTGCATCCCTATGATGAAGTCTAATTTGCCCATGGTCGCTGAGCCAGGTCTACTGACTACAACCAGGAGTGGGCTAATAACACGGGCAGCTCCTTTTCTCCTTTGTAGTTCAGGGTTCATATTAAAATATATTCTCCCTTAGTCCCAATTGTATAGAAACACCTGGGGCAAAATGCATGCTAAGATGCATGAAAGAGGTTTCTCAGTTTGGAAAGCGTCAGAAAAGGCACGTTTAGTCAAATCGTTAGTCCATGTTCACCAAGTAGTCTCAGGGACCCAGTAATTACTGCTGTTGTTCAGGCAAATTAGCCCTCAAGGCACAGTAGCATCACCCGAATCAAGGGAAGTGTCTAGCATAAGGGTTTTGGATATTAGACAAGTTGTAGCCCACTGGAAGTTCTCTAACTATGTTGAGCTGCCCCCAGTCACAGTGAGTTTTGTCAGTCAATGGGCTGACAGTCTGGTTAGTTCCTATCCCTGTGCAGTGTACAGGCCAGGGGTCTAAGCATAACTAGCAATCCTGACTGATTTCTGGCTGGTGATGATTAAATAAGCTATGGACCTTGTCAAGAGTGGAACATAGGCATGGGGGTCCCTCAGTTTTCTGGACAGTGGAAGCAGGCTTCTGGCCCCAGCTGTGTTAAGTACTTTGGAAGGGATGGTTGGAGATCTTGGTTAGGACCAAAAGGTCTGGAGGTCTGTGGGTGGAGTTCTTCAGGGTAGTAAATCTGTCTTCAGGGTCCCTACCTGTTGCATGGAATCTGACTCCCCAGGTTCTCCCTGTTTCCCATAGACCAGCATCTTTCTTAATGAATTTCCAAGCCTTTGATTTTATGGCCATTGGATTATATTTCCTACTGTGCATTTCTTAGGAGGGAGCCTTATCTATCTATCTATCTGTCTATCTATCTATCTATCTATCTATCTATCTATCTATCTATCTATCTACCTGTATCATGACCCTGTATTCATACCCATAGAACAAAACACAAGACTGAGGAGGAGATAGATGGGAAAGTAATGGAAAGTCCTTGACCAATGAAAATTTATTTTAAGGGTACATAGTTCATGAGACAGTCCCTCCATTTGGTATTGTCTGTGTCTTCCACTTTCAAGACCTGGGTATGGAGGATCCATGGGATCATGGTTATCTTCATGGCCACAGGAGTAAAAAGAATCACCACTACTGGCCATTTACAATTTAGGTTTAGTGGCTACCCACTTGACATAGATAGTGTCACTAGGATACAACAAGGAGCAGCTGGTGGTGGGATTGGCAGTCAGCTGGGTTTCCTGGATAGTTCAATGAACAGTTGTTATGGAGGACTGGAGGGTCTGTGGCAACGTGAGAAAGGAATGGTTAGCGTTGTGCCAACCTCTTGTCACTGAGGGAGTGGAGCAGTGCAGGAGGTATTCCAGACATAATCTCCTAGGAGGTAAATCCCTCCCTATATGGGAGTCTGAAGTAAAGCAAAGGGAAGGAGGTCTAGCCACCATTCACAGAACTCGGCTCATTTTTCCTACTTGCCCAGAGCTCTGAGGTCCATATGCACAAAGAAGTTTCCAGTCTATGCCTAAAGCTTTAGCCATTAATTTAAAGGTGGGGTCCGGTCTTTCATTTCTTCCTTTTGCATCCTCTATTTCCTCCTAGTTGTATCATGGAGTATCAGGGAACAATGGGTTGGGGTAGCTCACCAGAATACTATAGGCCTTACTGGTCTTAGGTAAGCTTGTGTGGCAGTCAAATCTGTGACCCAGTTACTTTTTATGTTTTTGATGTCGACAGCATTGGAGGATACCAACTCATAGAGGAAAGCCAAATAGCCTCTGGGAGCACCAAGATTTCCTTTGTTTTTTATTGTGTTCCCCTACCCTGACCCACAGTAAGAAATGCTCTTTGTCTATAGATGACACTAAGGACATGTGTGGTAGCAAATGCGTAGTGTCTGTCCATGCATATGGTGATGGACTGTCCTTTTCCCAGCTGAGAGCCTGAGTCAGAGCAATCAGTTCTACTCTTGGGGCCAATGTGCCTGGCTATACTGGGTGGTTTTGTAAGTCAACTCGACACAAGCTATATTAGAGAAAGGAGCCTCACCTGAGGAAATACCTCTTTGAAATTCAGCTGTAAGGCATTTTTTCATTTAGTTATCAATGGGGGAAGGCCCAAACTATACTGGGTGGTGATATCCCTGGAATGCTGGTACTTGGTTCTATAAGAAGGTAGGTTGAACATGCCATGGTAAGCAAGCCAGTAAGCAGCTTCCCTCCATGACCTCTGCATCAGCTTCTGCCTCTGGTATCCTGCCCTATTTGAGTTCCTGTCCTGACTTTCTTCAATGATGAAGAACAATGCTGGCTGAAGTGTAAGCCCAATAAACCCTTTCTTCCCCAACTTGCATTTTGGTCATGGTGTTTTGTCCCAGCAATAGAAACCCTAAGACATTGGCTCTAAGGCGTTGGCCCAAATAATTTCAGTTAAAAGTAATTACTGCATCCTCCTCACACCTGGTTCCATCGTTGCTATCATCAAGCAGAATATGGCATCAGTACCTCTCTGGGAGATGCTCAGTAGATCTGGTAAGGGACCGCTGTGGTCATCTTGAGACAGTGATGGATGAGAACCTGCTGGCAAGAGGGCAGAAGGATTGATGGTAGTGGGTTCCTCAAATTGGACTTGAGGATGGGCCAGGAGTAGGACTTGGCACAGGGTCACATGTGAATTCGACAGGCAGTGTTCTGGTGTTTCTCAGAGAAGGGCCTCAACCACTCAGTATGTTGTGAATATAAGACCCTGACACAAATGTAACTTGTCTACTTCTTTCACTACGATAGCAGTAACCTCCATAGCTCTTAGACAAGTGGTGTCCTGAGCCTATAAGGTTCCATTGTGTGGACAGGTATCCCGTAGGATGTCTCCACTGCCTCAAAATTTGGGTTAGCAACCTCTTTGCAATGCCTTTTGTTCTATGGATATATAGATGAGGAGATTTTGAGACATCTGAAAGTATTAGGGCTTGATCCAAAGCAGATCTGTTTTCAAAGCTTCAGTCTTAGTCTAGATTGGGGTTCAGTGTCTCCCTTTGTGCTGGTGCCTTGCTGTCTCCAAAACCACTACTCCTGGGAACTCCTGAACTCAACTCTTGGTCTCTGTGGATGGGATCTGAAGGATGGTGGCACTCCTATTCTGAGACAGGATCCCATTGTCTCCTCCCTGGCTGGTAGCTGAGATAGGTAGCCTCTGGTGTACAAAGTTGGGCTTTCTTAGTGACACTCTGTAGCCCAAGGTCTGTA
This sequence comes from Mesocricetus auratus, assembly GCF_017639785.1. Taxonomy (NCBI): domain Eukaryota; kingdom Metazoa; phylum Chordata; class Mammalia; order Rodentia; family Cricetidae; genus Mesocricetus; species Mesocricetus auratus. The sequence goes on from NW_024429185.1 coordinate 12,863,424, forward strand.
ACTCTGGGAACAGTCCCTCCAAGGCCTTTTTACAATCTATTTCGGTGGCAGAGGCTAGGAGGATGTCATCTACATGTTATAAGTTTATGGTCATGAGAAACTTCTGATGGAAGGGGAGGAATTCAGCAATTAGTGCCTCATTAAACATGGTTGGAAGGTGTTTAAATCCTTGGGGCAACCTGGTCCAGGTAAGCTATACACTGTAACCTCCCTCTGGATCTGTCCATTGAAAAGCAAAGATAGATTGACTTACTCTGCCAATGGGGGGTTGTTGAATTTATCTTTCAGGTTCAATGCAGTATACATCTGCTACTCTGGAGGAATTATACTCATGAGAGTGTGTGTTGGAGTGGATGGTCTTGACTCTTGTATTCACTTTCCTTACATCTTGGATGGGTTTGTAATCAGATGTCCCATATTTCTTCATAGGCAGGAGATGTACATTCCAATATTCCAAGATGATGGGCAGGGAACCAGCAGGACTGATGCCCAAATTGAGAGTGTGTCAGCTGGCTGGTGGCTGAAGGCTGCCTGGAGAGAAACACTTCTCACAGAGAGGCCTTGAATACAATTCCAGTGAGCTTTTAAAGGCAAAGAACATAGAAAAACTACATCCTAGTTGGCAGTTGCAGGGAAAAGTAAAACAATCAAGCTGTTCAACAGAAGCCAAACGATGCAGTTGGCTGGGGCATTTTGACCCTGAATTTCTAGAACAGTGTTGGGTACTTTCCCATGAGACTATTCAGGGCAGTAGTAGAATATGGGGGGGTGGCGGGTTCAGTTTCAATTTGAACCATAGATAGCTCCAGCTGAGACAAATGCTTTTACTGTTTTTGTCTCCCTTACATTTTCCCATTTTACATAAAAATCAAGGCAATGATGGCTCCTTCACACACTGCATCTCAGGAACACAGCTCCCATAACATGTATCATTGCCAACAGGGGAAAGGATCCAGCACACAATGATCAGTGGTCTTCCCTTCGTCTGTCAGTGCCGACTCCAGGGACACATGACTCCAGTTACATTGGGCATGAAATGATTTAACGGCGATGCTCTCTCCCACTGTTAGTAGAGGGTGTTTAATGGTCTGAAGGGGCTGTGTCATGCCTCTGTAGCTACATTCTTAAAAGAAAGAAAACTTAAATTCTCTCCCTCTTTTCTTCTTTTGACAGGAGAAAATGCCTATTTCATTGATGGCACAGCTAATAATACGAGCTGAGAAAGCAGCCATTTCCAATCATTCCAGAGTCCAAGGGAAAAGAATGTCTCAGAATGATCAGAGGTGGCTCTTCACTATCCTGGACTAATGTGTGAAACCTGAGGCAGGAGGAATCAAAGGCCACAGTAAGTTTAGACTGCATTAAAAAAGTCACATCATAGACTGAGTTCACTCAACACGGTCACTTAACAATGCACTTTCCCACCCTTCTACTGTTGGATTTTTGACATGCTTGTTGGTTAAATAATAGGATAATCATTTCATTCATTATTTCAGTAGCTACAAATGACAACTTTTAGCTCCCTATGCTGAAAATAGGGGCATGAAAAAATAACCTTTTTTATTATCCTCTTTTAAAAATTATTGTATTACCCACACTATATGCATATCCTCCTCTCATTTGTGAGTCCTAGATGCTATAGCTATATTTAGCATGTATTTATTAGAACCATGGCAGCAGAAGGTCTGGAGAATAAACTAGGGTAATATGAGGTGGGGTGAGTAAAGGGAAGGTGGAGGGGGGTAGGTGGAATCCGTGCAAGTGCACTGTATACTTTTGTGAAAATGGCAACATGCCACTCTTCATAATAATAGGAAAAATAACTGGGTTTAGCTTATTTTAAAAAAGATGAGTCACTGTATTATAATTATATTTAAAGCATATTTTAAACACAAGGTTAATTAATGAGTAATTTATTTGACCTGGTGTAACAAGTCAATGTCCTTATTTCCATCCTTTTATTTTATTATTCATTATATTTAGTGTGCACAGGATTATGTTTCACTGTGACATTTTCATCTATATATCTATCTATCTATCTATCTATCTATCTATCTATCAATCTATCTATCTTATAGTCATTGTTGGATCAAGAATGATGGAGATGTCATTATACTTAGTTCTTATTTTTCTTCCTAGTGCCTATCCTGGCCCTCTTTTTTTTTTTTAATTTTATTTTCCAGTTTAAATTTGGGTAAGAAACAAGGTTGCTTCACAAGTCAGTTCCAGGTCCCTCTCCCATTCCCTCCCTTCCTCCCGAGCCCTCCCCCCCCCCCCCGTTATCCCCTCATTTCCCCAGGGAGGGTGAGGCCCTCCATGGGGGTGTGCATAGTCTGTCATTTCATATAGGGCAGGGCCTAGACCCTTCCCCAAGAGTTCGGGTGAGAGTGCACCTCACATTGTTCTATGGGAGTCCAAAGTCTGTGTGTATACTTGGGATGGGTACTGATCTGCTGCCCAAGGCTCAATAGATTCCCTAGGCCTCCTCACTGACACCCAGATTCAGGGGGTCTTGATCAGTCCCATGCTGGCTTCCCAGGCTGATGCCTGGGATTCAAGAGTTAACCTTTGTCTGGTCAGCTGTTTCTGGGGGTTAAACCAGCCCAGTCTTAATCCCTTTGATCATCAGTCCTCCCTCTCTGTTACTGGCTTTCTTGAGTTCAGCTCAGTACTTAACCAAGGGAGTCTGCCTCTTCTTCGATCAGCCACTAAATAAAGTTTCTGTTTCCCAGACTCTCTGGCCATAGGATTGTAGGCTGGCACTCCCCAGATCTATGTCTAAAATCCATATATGAGAGAGTACATGCCGTGTTTCTCTTTTTGTGACTGGGTTACCTCACTCAGGATGGTTTCTTCTAGTGTCGTCCATTTGCCTGCGAATCTCATGATTCCATTATTTTTTTCTGTTGAATAGTACTCCATTGTGTAGATGTACCACATTTTCTCTATCCACTCCTCAGGTGAGGGACATCTAGGTTGCTTCCAAGTTCTGGCAATTACAAATAAAGCTGCTATGAACATAGTGGAACAGACATCTTTGTTGTATGGGTCTTGTGGTAGGTTTATTCCCATTTTTCTGAGGAATCTCCATACTGATTTCCAAAGTGGCTGAACCAGTTGGCACTCCCACCAGCAATGGAGGAGTGTCCCCCTTTCACCACATCCTCTCCAGCATAAATTGTCATTGGTGTTTTTGATTTTAGCCATTCTGACAGGAGTGAGATGGTATCTGAGAGTTGTTTTGATTTGCATTTCCCGGATGGCTAAGGATGTTGAACACTTTCTCAAGTGCCTCTCAGCCATTTTAGACTCCTCTATTGAAAACTCTCTATTTAGTTCTGCAGCCCACTTTTTAATAGGGTCCTTTGGTGTTTTGGAGACTTGCTTTTTAAGTTCTTCGTAAATTTTGGAGATCAACCCTCTGTCAGATGTGGTCCTCTTTCTTAACAGTCCTTCCTTCTACTTATATTCTATTACTCTCTCTTGCTTCCCCTCCCACCCTTCCTCCCTCCCTCCATCCCTCCTTCCCTCCCTCCCTCCCTCATTGATGCCTCTTCTTTTCTTGTCCTTCTTTGTATTTTGTGTCATACACACACATATGTATACAAACATATAATTCAAATCTCAGTTGTGCATAGGCGATAATACTGTATTTGTCTTTCTGAGTCTGACTTACTTTGCTTAACATAATTATCTTTGGTTCCATCTATTTTCCTGCAAATGTCATTTTTCATTCTTTACAGCAACATACAGTGCTATTGCTTGCATGTACCACATTTTCCTTATTTGCTTATCTGTTGGCGTATCTGTAGGCTGCTTCTGTATCATGGCTATCATGAACAGTGCAGTAATAGACATAGATATGCAAGTATCCCTATGGTATGCCCTCATGGACACCTACAGGCATACACCCAGGAGTGGTCCAACTGGGTTGTAATGACTATAGAGGGTCTATTTTTTTTAAATCTTCTAGTAGTGGTTCTCAGCCTTCCCAGTGTTGTGACCCTTTAATACGGTTCCTCATGACCCCAACCATAAAATTATTTTGTTGCTAATTCATAATGGTCCTTTTGAAACTGGTAGGAATCATAATATAGATATTTGATATGCAATCCCCAATGGGGTCGCGACCCGCAGGTTGAGAACCATTGTCTTATAGTGTCTGCTTCGATTTCATTCTACAGTCTTTGTTTTCATGTAGAAATCTTTCATTCCCTCGATTCCCATGCCTTTTCTCCTTCTACCTCATAATTCCATCGCCATTGTTAAAGTCAATGTTAGATGTAAAGGGGAGAGTGTGAGGTTATCCAGCAGGGCGTCAGGGACACAGGTGTGAGGAAAAGGATGGTTACTCCAAGCAGTGTGATTTCTCTACATATTGTGACAAAAAGTATCTGAGGCAATCCATTTTCAAGCAGGGAACCCTTCTTTTGTCTCATGGTTTCAGATATTGCGGTTCATGGTTATATGCCCTGTTGATATGGGCCTGAGGCATAGCGCTATGTCATGGTGAACACGTGGCATGGCAAAACCGTTCTCATGGTGATTGGGAAGCAGAGAGACTGGAAGGGCCTGGGTCTCCATAATCTCTTCTGGGGTACTCCCTCAATGATCTAATTTCCTTCCAGTGGGCCATACTCCTTAAAGTTTCCCCACCTCTCAATAGTGCCATGGACTACTGTCCTTTAACGTCTGAACCTTTGGGGACACCCACATCCAAACTGTCACATTCTAGTTTTATGTCTCTGATTATTCACATCAAATCTCTCAAATATCATAATGCATAAGGAATACCTAGAGTTTTTCTCATAGGGTGTTTACTCACCAAAGCCCTAGATTTTTCCATTCTGTTTTGTTGGACACGAGTATGGGATATTTTCGTGTTTACCAGTGCTTAATTGTGATATAAGTGGCCCTGTTTAAAAATATTGAATTTTCTTTCCTTTGGTCATGAAGAGTAACTCTGTTTTTGGCACAGAGCGACAGAAGGTGCCATCTCAAATGTGAGCCATATAGCTTCAAAATCTAGTAACATGGTTAGCTTGACTAGAACCTTCTGGGTGTAAATGTAAGAGTGTTTCTAGAGAGATTTAACAGAGGTAGAAAGAACGATATTGTATGTGCAAGGCACCATTTTACTGTGGGGATCCTTGACTGAATAAAAAGAAGGTAAGTGGAACATGAAAATTTATCCTACTCTGTTTTCTGGATATGGGTGAAAAGTGACTGCCACTTATACACCTATTACTGTGCCCCCTGCCCTGATGGATGACATGACACCAGTACTTTCATCAGTTATCTTGTTACATAAAAATAGCTAAAATACCACTCATCTCTATTTCTCTATTTTGGGATGGAAAAGAGGTTTATGGAGTTGTGCATTGTGCTGCAATCCCAGCACTCAGAAGGCTGAAGCAAGAATACCAAGAATTTGACACAATCTTGAACTACGTACCAACTCCCCCTGCCCAGCACACACACACACACACACACACACACACACACAGACACAGACACACAGACACACACACACACACAGTATAAAATCACAATCAAACAAGGAAGAAATACTTTAGGAAGCTAAGGCTAAATTCAGGGACAACTTATGGCATCTATCTGTCTGTGTTGCCAACATGGAAAGTGTGTGGTAGAGTTCATCCAGGAAAGCTGGAACCCATGTGAGAGTTTCTGCATCAATCTTGAGGACGCCAAAGCTCAATATGGGGCACTGGAACACCCAGGAAAGAGCACTAACTAGGTTTTCTGAAGCACTGGTATAGGCAGATTAACCAATTTCCAAAGAAATAAGAAGGGCCAAGTTCTAGAAGACCCAGACACTGTCCTTGTATGGTAAGATAAAGCAAAGAGCAGAGCGGATGATTTAAATGCCAGTGGTTGGGAACAAAAATTCATGTGGGTGGTTTTTAGGGATCACATAGTTACTAATTCTAGGCATCTTTTGTAACTGTGTTATATCCTGTCCAGGAGGACTCTGCAACGGGCCTGGAAGAATTGTCCTGTCTCTTCACATCTCGGTCAGTTCTTAGACTTAACTGAGAACCCACACAAGTCAGATTCAGCCTTGGTTCTTTGTTTCAGAAAGAAATAAGTAGACATCGGTGAGAGCCAGAAGAAACTAATGCAGAACACCTCATCTGCCTGTTTCTTTCTTCCTCTGCTCCAGACCTTCAGGACACAAATAAAAGTTAGAAAATCAGGGGAGAGAGGAGGCAGTCAGGTGGGGAAATAGAGAAGAAATAAAATATAGTCCCATTGCAGCCTTCTGCGCTTAAATAACTTAGGGGAGGCAAAAGACTTTAACTTCAAATAAAATTTCAGACTCTGGATGCACTGCACTGGGCTGGCTGAGCTGGCTGTATTTATTACTGTACTTATGGCTGAAAGTGAATGAAGATATTCTCGTTATCCAATAATGACTGAGGAAACTATGTATTTTATCAGATTTTATGCAAGAGTGGGGGAAGAATTAAACTCCCAAAGTAAGATTAAAGGACAAATAGGACAAAAGTAAAGCTTTTTTTTGGATGTAGCTTTCTTGGTCTTGAATATTCTGCTTGGCATTTGCTTGCCTTATGCAAACAAACAAGCAACTCACAGCAGTTAGACCAGCCTATCTGAACCTTAGCTAACTCACCAATAAGAACATACAAGAAAAAATATCTGAACATGCAGGAATTTTTGCAGAAGCAATTAAATGCAATGTAACATAGTTTTGAAAGTGTCAGACAGAACAAAATTGAGCCTTGATCATCAGTCCTCGGGCTGCTGTGACAGCACTCCTGATGTCTCTGTAGTGTTTAGACTTTGCCTTTTGCCTCCTAGGGTTTGGCTTAGGCAGCAGCTAAGCCTATGACACGAATCTTCCACAGCTTAGGGAGTTTCATAGAGTCTATTCGTTTGCGGTCTTCCTCCTAACCCAGCCTATAAAATCCATGCAATTGAGTTAAAATGGCTGATTTCCATTCGGGGATGTAGAAAATGAAATCACAGGGTAATGGTAATGTCATAACTCTAAATTATTTAAATTCCAATCTCCTTTGGCCTGAATTTATGAACTTCTATATGCCTGTGAAACTTTAATACAGATCTGGAATTGATATGTCTTATTCAAAACAGGAGAGAAATCTTAGACAAAAATTAGAAGTAAGAATAAATCATATGGTAACCCTGATCTGTAAGCTATGTAGGAGATTGATATTACTTCATTTTCTAAGCCATAATCTTTTGAGTGATAGTAAAAGTTTGATTCTTAATTGTATTATAAATAGTATTTATAATAACACAATTAAATCAAACTACCATCCAAGGAAATTTCTGAATTTTCTGCTGGTCTAACTTTATTCAATATTATCTTCAGAAAGATGTGACCATTTTGAAGGTTAAACTGCTCTTTAAGTTTCCCTCATTATACATGGCATGTAGGTCTTCACTTATGCCCAGTGAAGGCATTTACAAGGGTGCCGTCTAAGAACTCAAATTACCCTATTCTACACCATCTTAAAGTCATATTTGTAAGAAGCAACGATTAGAAAAGACCATCCCAGGGAATTCATTAGTGTTTCCTCCTCTGCATGCAGTAAGTTATCCTGGAGTCAGCTGCATGGTGGGAAAGTGATGCATTTGGTTATTAGCGTTGCCCTTTGAAGCTACTCTCCATGTTCAGCAGTGTAAAAGGATGCTCTCAGTTTTTATGAAGCCCTCTACACAGATGAGACATATGAAATCTGCATCTTCATTCATTGTAACACCATCTACTACATTATTTAATGTGCCCCATGTGAACTGACACATGACACATGTTTTTAGAATTTGGCTCCTGAGGTCAAATCAACTTATGTCCATTGTGGGAAACTCATTGCTAAGAGTCTTTTTTTCTGGTTATAGGGATTGATCATGTTTTATTCCCGTGATTCTCGAGTTTGAGCTCAATCTATTAACCTTCTGCATGCTGTTACAGATTATTTGTGTAAAAGCTTAGCTGATAATCAGTTAAGCAAATAACCTCCTGTAATTTTTTTAAAGGCAGTCTGAGCCTCCTGACTCTAAAGCTTATCCAGATTTTTTTTTTTGGTTTTTCAAGACAGGGTTTCTCTGTAGTTTTGGAGCCTGTCCTGGAACTAGCTCTTGTAGACCAGGCTGGCCTCGAACTCACAGAGATCCACCTGCTTCTGCCTCCTGAGTGCTGGGATTAAAGGCGTGCGTCACCAACGCCCAGCTGCATATCCAGATTTTTAAGTTACTTAAGATAACAAAATATTATAACACGTAAATAGCTGTTTTGTGATACAATTGTGGTGTTCACAACAAATATGATGGAGGAACAGTCAGCCATTATTAAGCAGCATTTAAGACAGATGTTATCTTGTTAAAATAATTTCAGTAACAATATATTTGTGAAATATTAGAGGAAAATGACGTAAACTCAAATTTTTATAAAGGTAGCGAGTTTTGAACTTTTCTACAAAACATCATTTCTATAAAATAATCACAGTGAAAAAAGTATATTGTTTTGGTCGAGGAAAATTGTAAATTAGTTTACTAGTTACCTCACAGGTATCCCTAGATTGATCCTTCAGCTCATTTTTAAGCTGATAATTTTCTGTGTTAAAATCCATAGCTTTTCCCTTGGTTTTTCATAAGCTTTGTTATGAAATGTTACAGATGAAGTACACACAGTTGTCATTTCTCCTGTCAATGAGGCTTCTGCTATAAATGATGCACCACACACAGAGGGCCAGTAGCTGTGATGAAGAATTGGTAAGACCTGGTTTATAACCTTCATTTTTTTCCTTCTCTATAAAGCACAAGTTTCTGGGTTCTTTCAAATTCCAATTAGAATACCATTTAGCTTTTCGTTTTCTTTTTACTTTAAAAAATTCTCATGGGATAGTGTGTGTCTGTGTTTGTACAAACTACACAAAACGAAGCAATTTATTTCTGCCAATTAGTCATTAAGCTTTATCGACCTTTCCTTATCCCTCTACCATGGCCAAGTTTGAGTTTATAGGCTGGATTCTTAAAATAATTAATAATCTAGAAGAGGCTCTGTTTTTTTGTTGTTTACTTTTAAAACACAAACAGAAGCCAACTGCAATCAGCTATTTTATAATTTCAATTAGAAACAAGCTTGTTTCACATGTCAATACCAGCTTGCTCTCCCTCCCCTCCTCACCCACCCTCCCCACCAGTCTCCCACCCAATCTCTACTCTGATCCCCAGGGAGGGTGAGGCCCTCCATGGTGGATCTCCAGAATCTGTTATTTCATCCAGAGCAGGGGGTAGGCCCTCCCACAAGAGTCCAGGCTGAAAGAGCATCCCTCACTGTAGGATGGGCATTCAAAGTCTATTTGTACACCAGGGATAAATTTTACCCAAGGCCCCATAGATTACCTAGGCCTCCTCACTGACACCCACATTCAGAGGGTCTGGGTCAGTCTCATGCTTTCCATACAGCCATCAATCTGGGTTACAAGACCTCCCCCTTGTTCAGGTCAACTGTTTCTGTGGGTTAAACCAGCCTAGTGTTAACTACTTTGTTCATCATTTCCCCCTTTCTGTCACTGGATTCCAGGAGTTCAGTTCAGTGTTTAGCTGCGGGTGTATGCCTCTGCTTCTCATGAGTCGCTGGATGAAGGTTCTGTTTCCCAGACTCTCTGGCAGTGGGATTGTATGCTGACATTCCTCTGATTCATGTCTAAAATCTATATATGAGTGAGTACATACCATGTTGGTCTTTTTGTGACTGAGTTACCTCACTCAGGATTGTTTCTTCTGTGCCATCCATTTGCCTGCAAATTTCAAGGTTCCATTGTTTTTTTCCACTGAGTAGTACTCCATTGTGTAAATGTACCACATTTTCTCTATCCACTTTTCAGTTGAGGGCCATCTAGGTCGTTTCCAGGTTGTGTCTATTACAAATAGTGCTGCTATGAACATAGTGGAATAGACATCCTTATTGTATGAATGTGCATCTTTAGGGTATATGCCTAAGAGTGGAATTTCTGGGTCTTGTGGTAGACTGATTCCCATTTTTCTGAGGAATCTCCATACTGATTTTGAAAGTGGCTGTATGAGTCAGAACTCCCACCAGCAGTGAAGTAGTGTTCCCCTTTCTCCACATCCTCTCCAGCATAAACTGTCATTGTAGTTTTTGATTTTAGCCATTCTGACAGGAGTAAGATGGTATCTTAGAGTTGTTTTGATTTTAATTTCCTGGATGGCTAGGGATGTTGAGCACTTTCTTAAGTGTCTCTCAGTCATTTTAGACTACTGTACTGAGAATTCTCTATTTAGTTCTGTACTCCACTTTTTGATTGGATCCTTTGGTGTTTTGGAGACTTGCTTCTTGAGTTCTTTGTAAATTTTGGAGATCAGCCCTCTGTCATATGTGGGATTAGTGAATATCTTTTCCCAATCTGTGGGTTGTCTTTTTGTCTTGCTGACTGTGTCATTTGCTTTGCAGAAGCTTATCAGTTTCAGGAAGTCCCATGAATTAATTGTCGATCTTAGTGTCTGTGCTACTGGAGTTATATTCAAGAAGCAGTCTCCTGTATAAATTTGTTCAAGGGTACCTCCCACTTTCTCTTCTGACAGGTTCAGTGTGGCTGAATTTATGTTGAGGTCGTTGATCCATGCATGGTGATAGATATGGAAATACCTGCAGTCTTCTACATGTCAGCCTCCAGTTATGCCAGCACCATTTGCTGAAGATGCTTTCTTTTTTCCATTGTATAATTTTAGCTTCTTTTTCAAAGATCAGGTGTTCATACCTGTATGGGTTAATATCGGGGTATTCAATTTGATTCCATTGGTCTGTCATTCAACTTTTGTGCCAATACCAAGCTGTTTTCAGGACTATAGCTCTGTAATACTGCTTGAAATCAGGAATGATGATGCCTCCAGACATTGCCTTGTTGAGCAGGGTTGTTTTGGCTATAATGGTTCTTTTGTTTTTCCATATAAAGTTGAGAATTGTTCTTTCAAGGTCTGTAAAGAATTGTGCTGGGATTTTAATGGGGATTGAATTAAATCTGTATATTGCTTTTGGTACGATTGCCACTTTTACTATGCTGATCCTACCTATCCAAGAACATGTGAGATCTTTCCATTTTTCTGGTGTCTTCTTTAATTTCTTTCTTTAATTCTGAAAGTTCTTGCAATACAGGTCTTTCACTTGTTTGGTTAGCATTATGCCAAGGTATTTTATGTTGTTTGTAGCTATTGTTTCTCTGATTTCTTTCTCAGCCCTTTTGTCTTCTTTGTATACTAGGGCTACTGATTTTCTTGAGTTGATCTTGCATACTGCCACTTTGCTGAAGTTATTTATCAGCTGTAGGTGTTCCTTGTTAGAGTTCTTTGGGTCACTTATGTAAATTATCATATCATCTGCAAATAGTGAAAGTTTGTCTTCTTCCTTTCCAATTTGTATCTCCTTGATCTCTTTTGTTGTCTTATTGCTCTAACTAGAAATTCAAGGGCAATATTGAAAAGGTATGGAGAGAGTAGGCAGCCTTGTCTTGTTCCTGATTTTAGAGGAATTGTGTTGAGTTTCTTTCCATTTAGTTTGATGTTGGCTGTTGTTTTTTGTATATAGTTTTTATTATGTTAAGTTCCTGTTATCCTGGATCTTTCCAAGACCTTAAGCATGAAGGGGTGTTGTTAGATTTTGTCAAAGGCTTTTCCCACATCTAGTGATCATGTGTTTTTTGTTTCTCAGCTTGTTTATATGGTGGATTACATTGATGGATTTTTGTATGTTGAACCATCCCTGCATCCCTGGAATGAAGCCTACTTGATCATGTCTTCGAATCCATTCTGTTAGCCTGTGTCTCTTTATGGGTGAGTTAAGACTATTAATATTAAGGGATATTAATGACCATTGATTGCTCATTCTTGTTTGTTGTGGAATGGTTGATGGTGATGGAATTATATGTGGTTTTTAACCTCTTTTTTCTTTTGGCTGTTGGTAAGGTGGGATTATCTGTTTTCTATCTGGTTGTAGCTAACTTCTTGGGTTGGAGTTTTCCTTCCAGAACTTTCTGTAGGGCTAGGTTGTATTGTTTTTATATATTGTTTAAATCTGGTTTTGTCATGGAATATCTTGTTTTCTCCATCTATAGTGACTGGGTATAGCAGTCTGGGCAGGCATCTGTGATCTCTTAGTGTTGGTCGAATATCTATCCAGGACCTTCTGGCCTTCAGAGTTTCCATGAAGAAGTCAGTTGTAATTCTGATAGGTTTGCCTTTGTATGTTATTAGAACTTTTTCCTTAGGTGCTCTAAGTATTCTTTCTTTATTCTGTATGTTTAGGGTCTTGATTATTATGTGGAGAGGGGATTTTTTTGTAGTCCACTCTATTTGGTGTTCTGTATGCCTGTATGCTTTTTGTACCTTCATTGGAAAGTCTTTCTTTAGGTTGGGAACGTTTTCTTCTATGATTTTTTGAATATGTTTTCTGCTCCTTTGAGGTGGTTTTCTTCACTTTCTTCTATGCCTATTATTCTTAGGTTTGGTCTTTACACAGTGTCCCATATTTCCTGAATATTTTGTGTTAGGGATTTGTTGGATTTAAGATTATCTTTGGTCGATGAATCTATTTCCCCTAGTGTATCTTCAACACCTGAGATTGTCTCTGCCATCTCTTGGTTATGCTTCAATCTGTAGTACCTGACTGTTTGTCCAGCTTTTCTATTTCTAGCAGTCCTTCAGACTGTGTGTGTGTGTGTGTGTTTTATTGTGTCTATTTCAGCTTTCAACCCCTGAACTGTTTGAATTGCTTTTTGCAATTTTTGCTTTGTGTTTTCTTCTCTTTCTTGCATTTGTTGGCTTTTTTAGTTTGTCTTTTCTTCCATTTTTTGTTTTTGTCTTTCATTTCTTGCATTTTTTGGTTTGTTTTTTCTTCCATTTCCTTAAGGGATTTTCTCATATCCTCTTTTAGGGTCTCTATCATATTCATGAAGTTGTGTTTAAGGTCTTTCTCATCTGCTTCATCTGCAATGGGCTGTTCAGGTCTTCCAGGTGTAGAGTCTGTCAGTGTCTTATTGGTTTTTTGATTGCTGGGTGTGTTTTTGTATTGTCTCCTTCTCATCATTTCCTCCTGTGGGTGCAGAAGGAGTCTCTTCCTCTCTTGGTTGGTATTTGACCCTGATTCCTTTCCAATGGGTGGGAGCATGTCCAATACCTTTGTGGATTTCCTCTTGTGTGGATGAAGGCCATCTCAGTATCATGGCCTAGGCAATCTCTGGGTTGCCTGGACCCTTGCCTATCCAGTGGGTGGAGAATGGGACTTGGATGCTGGCAGTCTCTTGGCGGACTGGCTCCTGCTCAGATGGGAGCTGTGGTGTGCAGTACCTTTGCCTTGGCTAGTTGTGTGCAGATCATCAGAAGGTGGACTATAAACAGGCCCAGGCCTCTCTAGCCCTGTAGGAGGAGAAAGGGACTATGGTGCTGGCAGTTTCTGGGCTGGCTGAATCCTGTCGGGATGGGATCCGCAGTGTGCAGTCTTCAGGTCTCTGGTGGTTCTTCTCAGGGCACCGGAAGGCAGGCTGGAGACAGTCCCATGCTTATCTTGCCTATGCCATGGGTGGAGAATAGGACTTGGAAGCTGGCAGTCTCTGGGCTGGCTGAATCCCGTCGGAATGGGATCCACCGTGTGCAGTCCTCAGGTCTCCAGTGGTTCTGCCAAATGTTTTAATTTCTATTTAGCTTTTTCTTTAAAAGGAACGTATTTTTATTTTATAATGGACATTTATTCATTCATTTATTTTTGTGAGACAATCTCTCTCCCTGTCTCTAGAGTGGTCTACAACTTGTATCAATCCTCCTGCCTCAGCCTACCATGTTCTAGCATTTCAGTTACTGTCACACCTGATTTGGAATTCATTTTTGATATTGACTTTAAGTTTTTCAAATTTAGAATAAAATTTATTGAGAAAAATCTTGGCAATAATTTCACTTTAATTCCTTCCTTCCTTCCTCCCTCCCTCCCTTCCTTCCTTTCTTCCCTCCTTCCTTCCATTCTTTTTTAAGGCAAGGCCATAGTTAATATGCTTGGTTTAACCTATAAGCGTGTGTTTAAGGAATGTGTCTGTTTCCTGAATATGTTATGATGGGCAAATTAAGCTTTAAGACTTCTGAATTGACAAAGGTTTTGGTGTGTCTTTGGTTGCTTTTATCTCATTTCCTCATGTTAAAAATTTCTCATTAGTTTTAAAGAATAGTGGTGACCGTCCAGGCTGATAAGGCTTCACCCATGAATCTAAGGAAATGTTCAATATTTTACAGTCAGGAAAAATAGATTTTGTAGCTTGACCTTTAAGTTAAGCTTTCCTTTTCCGAAGTATATTACCTTGCAAAGCACACAGGGAACCAGAACCAGCTGGTGACCTTTTGTTAACATGTAGTTTTGAGAAACGGGAAAAAGCCATTGCATAGATCAGGAATTTTATTACCTGAAAGGACTGGGAGTCAGTTGTAAGTTATACTTTCTTAGAAAGACAGCTAGCGATGTAACTTTGGGGCAGATGGTCTCTTCTGTAGCCTGCTGTCTCCCCCAGTGCCGTCTGAAGGCTGCCATGTAACGTGAGATACAAATAATTTACAGAGGGTAAAGATGAACAGGAGGTGGAGAAATATTTGACATGTTGCTACCAGGAACATCTCTGTTGCTTAAAATGTCACAGGCTCTAATTAGAGTTAATTGAAAATTAACCTAATGAGTTGAGATCCGGTTTGTGATTAGATGGGAATGGGAGGTAGATGGGGCAAGGTCCATCTATACAGCCAAAAAAACCAAACCAAAACAAAACAAAAATCCATGATACCCAGATGGTTTGTATCCAATGGCATATCTTACAGATATTAACTTAAACACTCCCCAAATCTAGTACATCTGACCAGAGTCCATTTTTTCATCACCAACACCTGGTTGCTTTGTCATTGCAGAGCCCAGAAGTGGATCTTCTACTACTATGTTTATTCTAATGCTCCTTATTCTTTCTTTCTTTTAAGGCTTTATTTTACTTTTTATTATTTTTAAAGTGTGTGTGCCTGCTGGTGTTCACATGTATGGGGCCAGAAGAAGGTGTTGGATCTCCTGGAGCTTTAGTTATAGGTGGTTGTCAGCTACACTATGTGGATGCTGGGAAACAAATTCTGGTCCTCAGTTAGAGCAGGAAGGGCTTTTAACCCCTGAGCCATCTCTCCAGCCTGTGGGTGCATTTCATGTTCACTCCACAACAGACAGGGAGCCTATTTATGAAAAAGATATGCGTATGGGTCTGTGTGAATATATGCTATGTGTGTGCAGGGGCCCGTGGTGGTGGAACAGGGCTTCAGATTCTCTGTTCTGAAGCTGTAGGCAGCTGTCTGACATGGGCGTTGGAAACTGAACTCAGATCCTCTACAACAGCAGGAAATATGTTTAAATCATTCCCAGCTCCTCCTTACTCTTTGTCCAGCCATTAGATGAGTTCTCTGACTGTCAAGGGAAAAGGTATTTCTATGCTCAAAACCTTTCCTGGTTCCCACTCAACAGAAGGAAAACCACAATCAATGCCCACTGAAGCCCTTTGGGTTTGGTATGAGGTGGCTCCCAGACCTCATGTCTACTATTTTCCCTAGTACATTATGCTCCAGACACTCCTGCCTCTGTGCTAGTCTTCAGGTATGCTAACTTAAGATGTTTTGTCTTGATTTCTTCTGGGATCAGCCACTGTGTGATCAACACACTCTTCACAGTCAGGCCTTTCCTAACTGCCCTGGGTAAAAGATAAATCCTCTTGTCTCCCAGCCACCTCTTTGCCCATCCCGTTACATTTTCTGGTTTCTTTTATAACAAGAAACACCGTGTGATACCCTGTGTGTTTATTCGCCCATCAGCATGTTTTTATTGTTTCATTGACATAGTTCATGGATGTATCCCAAGGACCTTGAATAAAGTGGGTACTCAGTAAATATCTATGGAAACAAAGGAATTAAGAAGTTTTGAGAAATGTATGGCAAAAATATTTATTAGGAATTATAGTGTTTAATTATTATCTGTTAAGTACATTTATGTCTTGATTTAGGATGAGACAGCATGCCAAAAATATCAGGAACCTCAAACACTTTTAATGCTCTAGCGTACTGCATGTCATGCTCAGCTACCCAACACAATGTAAAAGTTTGACTGTTTACAGGAATTGTGTGGCTGACCACGAGCTGTATCTCAGTGCACAAAGACTCCACTGCATGTTGCTAGCTAGGGAAATGATCAAAACTCAAAGGCAAGAATATGGCTACTATAGTTATAGATTTCTATTGTATCATCTTAAAGTTTAAAAATTATAATTTGGGTTATCATAGCTTGGAGCTACAGATTGCTTCAGAATTTCATAGATAAACGAAGGTGTCCGTGGCTCAAGGGCAGCCATGTGAACAACTGTTTTTAACTATTGGCATTCTTGTTATGGTCTGTGTTGAAGAAAATGAAGGCTTTTAAGAAACGTTCCATGCCTTCTGCATTGTGAGGCGACCTGTTTAAGCAAGAGCTGAACATTTTTTCCCAATACATGTTTTTATTTAAATTAGAAACATGCATGCTTCACATGTCAATCCCAGCTCCCTCTCCCACCCCTCCTCCCTTGTCCCACTACCAGCCCCCTAGCCCCCCCCATTCCCATATCATTCCCCAGAGAGCTGAACATTCTTACAAGGCAATACTTGAAAATGATGATCTAGTCTTATGTTTTTCTTTCCCCTTTATCCTTTTTCCTGTCAGTTAAAAACTTGTCTTATGTGAGGGACCAGAGAAAACAGTGATGAGTGGATCAGTGCCGGTTAGAATTCTGCCTTAGACTTCTTGGTTTGGTAGAGATTTCCAACCTTCAATCCAGTTAATGGGACATGGCTGGTCTTGTTTAGCTGGGTTGTTCCCTGTAAAGATGCGTATGTGGTATGACACTACTACTCAAAGGTCCGAGATACGCTGGCAGATCTCATCCACACTAAGATTCTTGGGAAAGCCATAAGCATGTGTGGGGCTGACTTTTCTCAGGAAGTGAGTGTAGTTCTTGACTTGGAAGGGGTGCATGCTACATTGGGAGGCCTGGTTTTCTTTGAGTATGGTTTCTGCACTTAGCCTTTTATTCCTCAGCTGAGGACAATTGCAGGCTTTTAGGATGTCCTCCCCCCTCCACCTCCATTATTCTTTCTCAGAGCTAGACTTGCCTGGAGCCTGCTTTAACGCCCATTAGCCTGCATCACAACCATCCTTCACTTTCTCACTTCTAAGGGACCAGAATCTGTGGCCACAGCCCTGAACCAGTGAGCTTACAGAGAGAGTCGGGGAAGGATCCATGGTGACTACAGAGTTTTGAGCCCTGAGCAAGACTGAGACATTCTGTTCCAGAGCAAAGTCAGAAACAGCACCAAACCACTGGTGCCAGATTATGTTTTCTTGGCATCACTCCCCTGCACTTGTCTACTACCTTCTCTGAGCTTCCCATCTGCTAATTGCTCTGCTTTCTGCCCAGTGACTCCTTGATTTCCTGTTTCCTCTGTTCCTCTTAGGCACGCCTGACTTAAGCTGAAGAGAACAGCTGGCTTTTAAAGCAGCCTTGAGGTCGTGGACGAGAATGAGAGCAAACAATTACTGTAAGCAACGATTGCAGTTGCAGCATTAGATGTTGGAGTACCAAGAAGACATTTCTTCCCGAGGCATCCTCAGGAATATCTTTTCTGTTTGCAAAGAGCCCTCCGGGCCAGACTTCCTGGTCTATTTTTCTCTGGAGTGGCATTTTGAAGTTCTTTGTGCTCTTCTGGAGAGCATCCAAGCAATGAGCAAAATTGTTGCCAGCGTGATCAGTGAGGAAAGAAGTAAAAAACTAAGAAAGGTACAAGGTACACTGAATGTGACCAGGCAGGCTGTTTACAAGTCAACAGTCTTCCAGTCTTTCTGGGCTCTTCTGAGCTATGTCCTAACAGGACAAATATTTTCTGCCAGGACACATTCTATCACTCTGTTTGCAGCTCATGCAGAAACGTCAGCAACTCACCTGAGCACTTTTCCTGCACCGGTTGCTAGGGGCACAAATGCTGTACCACAGTAACCCTTCAAAATGCCACTTTTAGTGCCACATTCCTCCTGACACACAGAACTCCTATCCTGAAAGTGTGTGAGCTGCATCACACACACACACACACACACTCACACGCACACTCACACGCACACACAAAACCCGTTCCACCAAAGTTTTAGTGATGCTCAAACTTACTAAGACGGTCCTCTTCCAGGACAACACACAAACAGTACCCATTACTCTAAAGGAATATATATAAGCATGTGTCCCACTTGTAAAGATGTGATTGTAGAAGGCACGATAGCTCCACTCTTCTGTCATTAACTGCATTAAAATGCAAAGAGAGCAGGTCCAGAAGCATGGAAACTTGGCGCTGTGGAGTTGTCTAATCAATGTAACTGTTCAGCCCTGAATAAATTAACAGGAAGCAATGTCAGCCCACTGAATCCCAGGAAATCACATCTTATAGAAGAGTAATTAACTGGGAGAGCGAGAGGTGCCAGGATTTGTTCAGAAATGGTTTCAACCCTATCAGAGACCACACTAGAAATGAGTGGTATACATGTTGACAGATGCACGTCTGGAAAAAAACGAGATGGAAACAGCAGATGGATCCCACCACTATTTGTAAGTTGACTGCTGTTTGTCACAGGGAAAGACACTGAAAATCCTCCAGCTGGTTCTCTCAGAAAAAATAAGAGCCCCAGAGTCAGTGTGTATAAGTTTTCAGGTTGTCTCTGAGCAGTCATGTGTGCTCTGAATTCTCATTGCCTGTGCTTGTTGGTTTTATAATTTTATCTGTGGATGCCACTTGAACTTTATGAGGGCTCTTTCAGGAATATATCCACCTTTGTATCCCAAGTGGCTAATTTACTGCTTTGCATATGATGAGTATAGAGAATATGTGTGATAAGGAATGGAATTCATAACCTAACCCTGGACAAGAAACTGAGCCCACTGACTAACACCCACCAACTGCTCAGATGAGCTGAACACAGATAAGTACATCCATGGGAAAGGAGGACAATGCCATCAGGACAATGGCACTAACTACTCCTGTTCACTCACTTCTGCTCATGCCTGGCTCCTCTTGCCACATTCTGAAGGTACCAGTCATCTTTGAAAGTGAGTATGTCTCTTATATCAGGCTTACAGACACGTGCTCTTTCTTCTCTCTGTGACTCTCTTTGTCTTGCTCTTCCACGTCATGAGATTGTATACACACACACACACACACACACACACTCACGTATATATGTATATATATGCATATATGTATTTCTTGATTACATTTTCTAGCTAATGTGGCCTTCACCTCCCAAACATTGTTGTGACACCCAATAAAAACAATTCATACTTGTTTACTTCTTTTTAAAAAGTTTTTGATGCAGTTTTTTTCTTTGTTTGCAACATGAAAGAGCCAACATAATATGCTGTAACTCTGCCACTTTAATATTTCCTTCCTATAAACAGGACATCAAATCACTTGGCTTTGTGTCACTTCAGTGATAAGTAACTTACTTTATTTGTTTATTGTCTCTAGACCTGAGAAGTGAGGAAGGAAAAGTTCTTTTATGTCTTCTCTCTTATTGAAATGTAAGCTCCAGGAGGGACAGGGCTGTTCTATGTACTCTTTCTCCTGTTGTGTTCAACTAAGAGTTGTCCCTTAGTGAGTGTTCTTGAAAAGCAGATAATCAACTGACTTTCTACCAACACTATCACATGTTTTGAGGCACATGAAGGAGAAATACAAGATCAGGAGTTACTTTCAGAAGTGTGACACCAGGTTAGATTTTCAGGGACAGGTTATTTCTCCCAAGTTAAAACACAAGTAAATAATATTTCAATGTAATGAAACATGTGGGTCTCTCTAAGTTTCCCAGCTAACTTTGAACTTCTAGGCTCAAATGATCCTTATCTCTAGCCTCTGGAGTAAATACGACTGAAGTAAAAAAAAGTGTGTGTGTGTGTGTGTGTGTGTGTGTGTGTGTGTGTGTGTGTGTGTATTGTTTGTTGTTTTGACACAGGGTCTTACTATAGCCCAGGCTCTTCTTGACCCTTGGCTTTCTGAGCATGAGGATTATATTTGTTTGTTGTAAGCTCAAAAGAATTTTAAACAAGTGATTTATGAAAAGTAATTTCATATATGCATGTTCAGTTTTGCATCTACTAATGAGGTATAGAAAACTTGTTTGAAAAGAGATTAACTAATAACATTACATACTTTAGTGTGAGCGTGTTTGTACACCAGTGGTATGTAAACTATCCTGGTGAACCTTCACTGTTTGTGTAATAATATTAATGCTTTAAGCCAGATGGCTGAATCAGGAGACTATGATATGATAGTAAGTAGCTTGTAACACTGCCGACCTCCTGGTTTCTGGGGACTGGATGCAGAGTGGGTATCTGCCTGGTCATTGCTAAGATTCTGTTTGTCTCTTACTTGCACTCAACTTTGCTCTACTTATAAAACTGACCTATGACATGTGCTTCATAGATAATTGACTCAAAGGGAGGAAAGGAAAAGTGGTTAAAGCAGGGACTGATAAATAATGATAACTATATATAAATACATTGTTCTCCACATGGACTATCATTCTCATTACAATTTTATTTCACACGAGCAATCAGAAATAGAGACTATCCTCCATGAAAAAGCAAGAGACAGAGAACACCCATCAAACTTCTATGAACTTAGGCTATTTTCCTGTGAGATCAGTGAATTCAATTTTTCATTGACATTTGCTTTATGTAAGATTGCACAATTAGCAATTTCACCTTTTTAAATGAACCAACTACATCACTGAATGATCTGAAACACTGTACTACTTAGATGTATTACACATGGCATGAACTTGACTTCAGAAAATATCAAGATTTTCCTATGAATAATTACCTGTGCAGAAATCATCATGACTTAGGAAAGAGAACTACAATTTCTTAATTAAATGAGGGAGGACAGTGAGACAACAGACAATCTATTAGTTTCACTTTCCTGTGACAGCATACATGACACAGGGGATGTTAAGGAAGCAAAGATTTGTTTTGGCCCACAGTTTTAGAGAATCTCAATATATTACAGCAGGGGAGGAGGGAAAAACATTTTCATTTCTGGCAGCGAGATTCAAAGTTCAAAGTCTCTTCTAAGACTCATGGCAATCTCTTAACTGTAATCTCCTAGAAAATCAAAATAAAAAAGGCAGATCACATGTTTCCAACGTATAATGGAGCAGCATATACACTACTGTTCCAACAGGCAGGAAGGGGAGCATAATGAGGAAATACTATACTAAATACTGGACCGAATATCAGCAGGGCGAAATCCACACTCTGCATCTCCATGTCTGATGTCAAAG
Organism: Mesocricetus auratus; assembly: GCF_017639785.1. NCBI lineage: Eukaryota > Metazoa > Chordata > Mammalia > Rodentia > Cricetidae > Mesocricetus > Mesocricetus auratus. Next base: position 12,884,860 of record NW_024429185.1, read on the forward strand.
TGCTCTTCGGATCAACAATTCCTTTTAGCTTTGTTGACTGCAACACACATCTTTCTCTTGGGCTGGTTCCACACCCATCTGGCAGCTTTCCTCTGCAGGCATCCCATGACTGCGGCATCACCAACATCTTGGGGTCTCCAAAGCAATCTAGGATTCACCTTCAGAGGTTTACTCAGTGGCCTTTCTAGGCCACTCAGCTTTCCTGAGTCAAGGAGGAAGACTTCTATTTTTTATACTTAACTCTAAAGTAAAGCAAGAACCATGTGCTTAAGGGTTTGAATTCTGCTGCTTACTGGGGCTGGAACATGGCCTCCTTGTTCAATTACGTCTTCACACGCTTTCATTTTTTTTTTTTCATTGCCTAAGCTTGTCTATACTGGAATTCACTCTGTAGACCAGGCTGGACTTGAATTCAGAAATCTTCCCACTACTGCTTCCCAAAAGCTGGGATTAAATGTGTGCACCGCCACACACAGTCCTACACTTTTTTTTTTATAAATTCCTTTTACTTTTCCTTAATTTGTTTTCATAAACTGGAAGCTTAGCTGGGTGGGATTCCTTTCTGAAGTCACCACTCCCTTTATTTCATTTAACATCAGGCTTTTCTCTAATCTGTTTACACTTACCGGTGCCTCTTTTTTCCTCACACTAAACATTTTGCATTTTCCTTACTCCTCAGAGTGTTCCTTTCTTAAATGTAGATCTGCATGAATATGGCAAAGCAATAGAGTCAATACTGGGCTTCTGGAAATCTCCTCTGTCAAAGCTATTAATCCATAACTCCTAAATTTAGCCTCAAGAATACTTTCAAGACTGTGGAAGAAAACAGTCACATTCTTTGCCAAAATATCACAAGAGTGATTTCTACACTACATACTAATATACTTCTTCACTGAAATCACTTGAACTGGATGGACCCTCACAGTTCAAATCACCCTCAGCACCACTGTCTTCCATAGTCCTACTAGTATGGCCCATTAAGCCAATTTAAAATATCCAAGTTATTTTCCAGCCCAAAGTCTCAAAGTGTTCCATATTCCTCCAAACAAAAATATTGTCAGGCTAATCACAGGGATACCTCAATCTCTCACACCAACTTCTGTCTCAGTTAAGGTTTTATTGCTGTAACGAGACACAATGAGCACTCTTATAAAGGAAGGCATTTAATTGGGGCTGGCTTACAGGTTGTAAGGTTTAGTCCATTATTATCATGGTGGGAAGTCTGGTGGAGTGCAGGCAGGGGTGCTAAAGAGGCCTAGAGTTCTACATCTGGATTGGCTGGCAGCAGAAGAGAGAATGAGCAACTGGGCCTAGCTTGAGCATCTAAAACATCAAAGCCCATTCTAGTGACACATTTCCTCCAACAAGGCCACATCTATTCCAACATGGCCATACCTGCTAATAGTGGCACTACCTAAGTGCTTAGGGGACCCATTTTCATTCAAACCACCCTAAGAGTACAGCATGAGGTATTTACATGAGGAAGAAAAAATTCTCTAGAACAAGAGGCTAGACTCTGATCACTAAAGGCTCTCCTATTGTGACCTACTCATGCCGCTTTCTGAAAGTGTTACAGTCTCTCAAACCATACCGTTAGGCCCAGATCAGGCATTCAAAACTTGCAACTGTGAGGGGAAAATTTAGACTCAAAGCATAGAAGAACAATTCTTTCATAAGTGGTCAGATGAAAGTATTTTTTCATACAATGGATTTCTCATTGTATTTGTTCCTCTGGTGTAACTCCTCTCAGATCTTTCCCACATGCCTGCTTACTAAGCTTCCCATTCTTTCTCTCTCACACAAAAACCTCAGAAAAACAATAATAAAACAAACAACAAATAAAAATTAAGAAAAGCTCAAAGAATAGAAAAGTAGTAAGACAAACAGGACAAAACACAAAAATGCACACACACACACACACACACACATGCACACATGCATGCGCACACACACACAGAACCTGTTTTGTGTTGACCAACTTCTCCCAGGCATAGGACATACCTTGAGTTGAGGTTGATATAGCCAGTGATACTCCATTAGAGAAAACAGACTTTCCAAGCAGGTATCAATTGTCAAAAGCTTCTCGAGGACAGTTATTTTTTAATAGGAAATGCTTTAAAGTTTTAAAATATTTTTCAAAGTCATGAATGTTGCAAACTGTGATATACAAGCTGTGCCCTGGTTTCAATGAGTTGTGAGAAAATGATGATCAGGACAAAGGAGGAAAAATCTCATAGTTCAGAGTAGATTTTAGTTAATGAAAGATGAGAAGGAAGAAAGTGAGAAAAAATTGCTTTCTTTCTTTGCAACCACTGTTCACATATATATATAGATATGTACATATATGTATATATCACTTATATGGACTATTACAAGACATCTCAGAAAACCCAACTGTAAGCTACATTTAATACTTTAGAAATAAATCTTTAATGGTGGTTTAGGGATAAAAACATTTCAATGGCTAAGTATGACTATGTGTGCTTATATATGCTGTCATTAGGTAGATAATAGTTTAACTTAATTATTTAATATAGCCAAATGCAGTTCACTCAAGCAACATTTTATTGTTTTAGAATAACATCTTCTTGTATTTATTAAGTGGTGATGAAATATATTTGAGTGCACAAGCTATTCATGCAATTCTTTGGAATCTTTGAGTTCTATTCTTGGCACAGAAAGCTGCTCAATACAATGATATATTGTTCCTCTTCAACAACCATGAGCTGGGGCTTTTACTATCTTACTTTCTTGATGGGTCTTCCTTACAAGGTTGCCAAGTCAAGCAAATAAAAATGCAGGCTGTCTAGCAGATTTTGAGTTTCAGATAAAGAACAAAGAGTTTTTTTTGTATATTTTAGTATACATTTAGTATATTTAAGTATGTTTCATTCAATATTTGAGATTCATAGTCATATTTAAATACCTAAAAAATGCTTAAAATAATCTAGTAATACTTTAAAAAACACATTTTATTTTTAAAATTTAAATGCATGTATTTTATCTGCCAACGGTATCTCTTCCATAACTTTTGATGAAAGGCTTTTTGTTTTGGTTTCTGACAAAGGTTCATATCATGTGTCTGGCCTCTCTGCCTTCTGAAGTGCTAGGGTCATAGCTTCTGTTCCAACAAGTCAGTTTCAGCTACCTGTCTCAGATAAGACAATTAAAATCTCCAAATTCATAGCAAAAAGCCCAAAAGGATATTTATTTATTATGTTTGCATTACGAATTTTTTCAATTAAAAAAAGAGAGAGAGAAAGAGATGACAAACTCCTTGCCTTCCCTACAGTTTCTCTTTAGAGTAAAGAAGTGTGTTTACAGTTTAAGTAGAAGCCAGATTTAAACATCTCTAAGCAGCTAAGGCAAGGTTTGATCCTGCCTGCCACTGACCAGTCTCTGTCTTTCCTGTAAGGTGATCAAATGACTTGTGAAAGTTCCTATTCTGTCTGGCCCAGGCTTTTGTCTTCTCCAAGCATAAGCTTCATGGGGAATTAGGTTCTCAAGGTCTTTCATTTCATTAACTCTTTAGCCAAAATTGAGGAACACAGCTGTCTCTTTAGAATATTTTCATCCCAGCCAGGCCTGTTACACTAGAGTTAAAGGATGACATCACTGGCTTAGATGACAAGGCTTTTGAATACAGAGTTAATGCATGTCATATCTGTATCCTGAACTGTGGTACAGATAATAGTGGTAGATTTTGAATAGGATGTACAGGTTTGTGGAAAACGCCTCCCTCCAAACCGTAAATTCCTAATGTGATTTCTTTGGGATTGTCTGAAGTCTAGATTCTCAGCATTTTTTGTTAATGCACATTGTCTAAAAGCAATGAGAAGCTGGCACCTTCCTGGTAGTTCTGTAGAAGCTTGGTCTAGTAAGAGAATTTCATAGAGCTCTCCTGTGTATGTCTTTGTTCCGGAAAATGAGTTAAGGACCCCTTAGAGACCATCACATGTTAATATGTTACTCTGTAAGTCTTTGGTTTCATCTAGGCAGCGATTCTAACTTAACATATCTTTCTTTGTCTTTTCTCTTACATTAATTGTCACTTCCCACACAGAGTTTTGGTAAAGAAAAGTGACACCTCCCACTGATGACTGTCACGAGATCATTTGACAAATGAGGTGAGGGGCTCTGGAAACAGCAGCTGACATCTTCTTGGTCCCAAGAACATGTACCTACAGCTGTAGTATAAAAACCAAGCCACTTAGGGAACTTACATTTTTAAATTAAAATACGAATAAAACACAAAAAACCCTTTTGATCTTCTGACTCTGATACTATCCCCCATCCTTAAATGACAACCCTGCTTTAGGACACTAGTATTGTGTCCACTGTCTTCTGTTAAGTGATGGTAGGTCTGTCTGAGTGAACTCCAGTTGCCTTCGGTGCTGTGCCTGTAATTGCTCTGAGATTTTATGTCATTGCTCTGTTCTTTTCTTTTTCCATGTTGTCTGGCTCCAGTTCTAACTTTCATAAATTCCTGTCTGATCTCAGCACCACCACGCAGTTGCCTTGTTTGGAGAATTCAGTGCTTCCATTGGAAATTTGAAAGTTTTTTTTCTTGCTCTCTCCCCACCCCACACCCCCAGTGGAAAGGTTTCAGATTTGCTTCTCTCTCTGCTTCTGCCTTGTTCCTTCACACAGACAGTTCTTTGAAGTCAGTGGAAGTTCAGCTTAAAGGGACTTGGCCTGCTGTGCCCCGTGGATGGGAAAATTGTAATAGGCCAGCCTCCAGCTTTTGTTGTGTGTGTTACCTGACTTTCAGAAAGATGAGACGGTGAGTGTTAAGGAATGCTAGGTAGGATTAAAATAAAGTTTAAACCAAGTTGAGTTTTTAAATAACTTTGTGTGGTTTTTGCCTAAGCCCATGGTGGCTCTCTCTAGAGGACCCCACTAAGACTCCTAGCAATAGTGAAGAGTATAACTGAACTGGCCTACCCCCATAATCAGATTGGTGAATAGCTCAACTATCGTCATAGAGCTTTCATCTAGTAATTGATGGAACCAGATAAAGAGATTCACAACCAAGAACCAGGCTGAGCTCCGGGAATTCAGTTGAAGAGAGGGAGGAGAGAATATATGAGCAAAGAGATCAAGACAATGATGGAGAAATCTACAGAGACAACTGAACCAAGCTGGTGGAAACTCATGAACTCTGGGACCCACAACTGTGGAGACTCCATGGGACCCAACTAGGCTCACCATATGCAGCAGACAGTTGTGAAGCTTGGACTAACTGAGGGACTCCTGACAGTAGGACCATGATACAAACCTGGTATATGAGCTAGCTTGTTTGAGCCCATTCTCCATTGTGGGATGCCATGCTGGACCTTAATATGTGGGAGAGGGGCCTGACCCTCCCTCAGCTTGTTGTGCCAGACTATGTTGACTCCTCTTGGGAGCTCTTACCTGTAAGGAGGAGTAGACTGATGGTGGGCTGGGAGGAGGTAAGGGACACTGAAGGAGGTAAGGTAGGGAGAACTGTGGTTGGAATGTAAAATGAAATTAAAAAGTAAATAAATAAATTTTGTGAATTTCTCAATTAATAAAGTGAGTATTTTTGCTAAGGAAACAGTTCTTGGAATCTAGTAAACCATTCACTGCTCGTTTTTCATTCTGGTAGCCCTGACCACAGAAACTCTTATGTCTAAAATCTTCCTATGCAGCCAGCTGGCTGAGATCTATCTTCTGTCATCCCAGCACCATGAGGTGAGGCAGAAAGATAATGAGTTCCAGGGTAGCCTGGGCTTAATAGTGACTTGAAGGTTAGCCTGAGTTATACTGTGAGAGTCTGTTTCAGAACCAGCAAACAAATAACGAAACCTTTATAAGAAACATGTATGGTTCATTTGGGAAATTATCTTCAGAATATGAAAGTGATCCTTAAGGTTATGCACTGAAAATCTCCACCCTTCAGAGAGAAGTCTCAATGGAGAATGATGCTGACCAGGACCCGATTCAAAGTAGACACCGGTATGCATTTGGGAGGACCAATGAGTAAGCCTGGAGTTTGCGCATGTTTGTAAAACACAAATTTAGAGGCACTTTTATTTTGGAAGAAATATTATCAAGACTCGTTTAGTGAGCTTAATGTCTTCCTTTTTTTAAAGCTTCATTTTCATGGTGTGGGTGCAATTCTAATAGTTAACACTAGACTCATAACTTTCTTTCCTTGGTGATTCAAGACTTTCCCAGAATTTTGAAAACCCTTTCTTAGCCAACCCTTCTTCTGAACACAAAAACCATATTTCTTAGATGACACTTTAATTTCTAGTTTCAGTACAAAGACAGATTGTCAGGGTAATAAATTAAAAGAAACTCAATGAGGCTCTCTTGGTCAATGTTCTACCACAGGCCCATATTAATATTTTATTCCCTTTAATATTATTACTTGATGCAGACTTTATTTAAATGAATTTGATGGTTTCTTGGTTGTCTTGACAACCAGAGGGAAAATTAATGTTCTGCATTTAATCTCTGCTCAAGGCACTAAATTATTTTGGAGGTCAAAACCATCATGCATATCATGCTAAATTATTGAATGTAATAACTATTAGCTAACTGTCTATGGGTTTTAAAGTTGTTTACTGCGTGAACCTAATTTCTAGAGTAAGTTCTACTTCAAGTTTTTCCTTTTTCCTTTTGTGTTCCAGTATTATCCTAGCCAGATAATTGTTTTAACATAACTATTAGAAGACCTCAGGTACCTTTCTCATAAATGATGTCTAACTTGTTGTTTATAAATGGCTGAGAGCTATTCCTGTCATTGGCTCTGTCTTCATTTGAAGTTCTGAGTGTGCTGAAAGAAACACTGACTCTGTAATAATGGAAGCTATTATCTTATTTAAGATAAAATCATAGAACATGTCACATAAGAGAAATATTGATTGCAAAAAGAACATAGTTCCTGGGAGAACTAGTGAACTGTATTTTAATTCCCTGAAGAATAATTGAAACAGTACTGAAAAGGGCATTGGAGTATAAAATGATGTAGATTTTTGAGTTTTTTTTTGAGAAATAGTTTAATAGGAAGGATTGATGGGGGATGTCCTGTATGCTGTGAATATATGTTTCTCTTATTGGTTCATTAGTAAATGCTGATTGGCCAGTAGTCAGGCAGGAATTATAAGCAGGGCTACCAGATGAGGAGAATTCTGGGAAGGGGGAGGCAGGGAGCATTGCCAGAGTGAGACCCCACGTAGCCCCCCCAAAAAATAACATGTCAGAGCATTATGAGTAAGCCACAGTCTCATCGCAATTCATAGCTTAATAGGAGTGGCTTAATTATTAAGAGAGAGCTAGCCAATAAGAAGCCTGAGCCATCGGCCAAGTAGTTTATAATTAATATAACCTGCATGTTTATTTGGGTTTATTTGGGACTAAACAGCTGTGGGACTGGGCAAGGCAAAAACCCTGTCTTCAAAAATTATTAAATGAGTTATAAAATGTAAAAAATATGCTTACTGTTTACAGTGGAAAGAAATCCCATACATTTGTTATTGGTATAATCTAAACAGATCACCTTACAATGACAGAATTGTGTAGTATTTAGGGGCTATGGAGCCATCATTAATTTCTGAGTATTTTTATGACAAGTTGTAAAAATTATATCTTTACATACACAAAAGAGCAAAAGGTGGCCAGGGGGAAGCTCGAGGACACTTCCTGTTGTCTCCTCAGCATCTTGCCTTTTCTTTGCTTTGTCTCAACCAAAGTGAGAACGTTCTATGAACGAGACTTTCAGAGGTTAAGCAGTTTTAACTGCTTTACTTAAAGCAACATCAGTAACAGCCATGACTATGGAAAAAGAAAGAAACAGAGAGAGAGAGAGAGAGAGAGAGAGAGAGAGAGAGAGAGAGAGAGAGAGAGAGAGAGAGAGAGAGAGAGAGAGAGAGAGAGAGAGGAAGCTTGTAATAAGAAGGTGATTTTTCTTCCTGGTAGTCAATGGCGATGGGCCAAAAAGACTCACAGTGCCTCCAAGCGCACAGTAACAGCTTATCCGAGAGAGCATCAGAGAGCATCGGGCACTTAACAAGGCTGGCTGTCGGTGTGCAATCCAGACCACACCAAGAGGGCTGAAGCAGCATGCTTTATCTCATCCTTCTTTCTGCCATTCCTATCTTGTGTATAAATTACTTCATTCATCAACATGATAGCTTTTCGGAAAGCTTTAGGTTGGAAGTGGCAGATCTGTCCAGTAAACTGGGACGGCCTCTTGGTGGCCTTTTCTCACACAGGGGAGCTTCCAGGGAGGAGAAAGGACAGTTGGCCTGTGTGCTTCTCAGAGGCAGCCCTATTATTTAGTCAGTAAGCACCAGCCACAGACTCAGGCTTGGGGAAGGGGAAGGACTGGACTTGAGAACTCTAACCCATATGTCTAGAGGCCAGAAATAAACACCTGTGCTGCAATGATCTGTGAGTGGGAGATGAAAACTCCCTTACTTTCATCCAGAATCTCAGTTAAAACAAAGACGAAGTAAAATGAAATTATTTTGATTCGTTACAATGCGATAATGGGATACTCCTCCCCTACTGGTACTTAGATATTTTGATGCTTAGTCTGTGATCAGTTTCTAAGGCTGAGTTTGGGAGGACAGCATCAAAGGACCAGGGGAAGGCCCATGCACCTCATATAGGTGGCAAACAGGAGTTTACAACCGGGAAAATAGAAGTTGTGGGAGGATAGATATAACATATTTTAGAACATAGGGAACAAGGCTCAGGGTGCATTTTTTTTCCTATGAAGACTGAAAGGGTTGCAGATCCATGATGAATTTGAAGCAGGTGGCCATTTAATTGTACATTATACTTTTGGGCCTACTGAACTTTTGAGACCTAAATGTTTTCATAGGTGATGTCTTCTATTATGTTTATTTATTTATACAAGAATTCCATAGCATGTGTATGGATTTCAAAAAACCACTATAATTCATCAAATTATCTTTCTGCTGTGTGGATCAGAGTCAGGTCACCAGACTCGGTGGCGAGAGCCTTTACCTGGTAAGCCATCTTACTGACTCCACTGGTGTTATTTTCAGATCTTGGGTTTTTAAAGACTTTGGTAAAGACAATAAAAATATTTTTTTCCTTGACCCCCGTTTTTCTCATTTAAAACAGACACTATAGATGGTACACATTTTTCTTTATGGACCTTCCAGGACACAGTTATGAAGATCATGTATGAAATACTGAAAGGGCAAACAGAAGCACATTTGGGCATGCTTAGGTGTACCATAAGACATTAGCTGGAAGTTAAGAACTCACACTCAATACATATTAGTACATGAGCTTCCTCCAAAGTGACTGTCTTGGTCAGGGGATATCAGATACCAGACGGGCCAGTTCCATAATGCCAGCAGACTGGACCACAAATGATAAACCACTGCTATAATTGCTGCAGGGGCTGGAATGTGGTGGTGCAGGTGTGTATTTCCATCACTTTGTAGGTGAAGACCAGAAGACAAGGAGTTTAAGGCCAGCTTCTGCTTCATAATTGTCTTAGTTATTCTTCTACTGCTGTGAAGAGACATGATGACCAAGGCAAATCTTATAAAAGTAAGGATTTAATTGGGAGCTTGTTTACAGTTCCAGAGGGTTAGTCCATTATTACCATCGTGGAGAGCAGCAGTCTTCAACCTTCCTAATGTTGTGACCCTGTAATACAGTTCCTCATGTTGTAGTGACTCCCACCATAAATTTATTTTCCCTGCTACTTCATTATGGTAATTTTGCTACTGTTATCAATGGTAGTGTGAATATTTGTGTCTTAACTTCTGTGAAAAGGTCGTTTGGTTCCCCCCAAAGTGGTTGCAACCTACATGTTGAGAAACACTGGTAACACATTGGCAGGCATGGTTATGGAAAGTAACTGTGAGCTTTACATTCTGATCCCTAGGCACCAGGCAAAGAGAGTGGAAGAGAGAGGGGAGAGAGAGACAGAGAGACAGAGAGACAGAGAGACAGAGAGACAGAGAGACAGAGACAGAGACAGAGACAGAGACAGAGGGAGATAGAAACTGATCCTACAATGGGCTTATGAAACCTCAAAGCCCACCCACAGTGATTCACCTCCACAATGAAGGCCACACCCACTCCAAGGTCACACCTACTCCAAGGCCACACCTCCTGATCCTTCCAAAGGGTTTTACCACCTGGTGACCAAGTTTTCAAATATATGTGCCTGAGGGGGTCATTCTCAGTTAAACCACTACAACAGTGAATGTGAGGGTAACTTGTCCTGCATGGTAGAGGTTATTGTTTTTGGACAGACTCCCAGCTTTTCCCCCTTTCAATCTTCTCTGTGACTATCAACTGCCCAATGGATCCTACTCAACTACCTCTGCTCTGGGGACATTGCTTCTCTGCTCTGGGTCCCTCACCACATCCCTGTTGTCTAGAGAAAGGTAAATCATCTCAGTTGCTCATCAGGTGTTAAGTGTTTGCTCTGTGTTCTCCTTGACCTTGTTTCTCGTTACTGTACTTCCCCATCCCAATCTCACCAGACTCCTTGAACTCTTTCGGCCTGGTCCAGGGTCAGACTGATTACCTGATGTTCACTAGGACCAGAATGTCCTCTCTGTCCTCTCCCATCTCCTCTCCTCTGTCTCCTTCCTTTCTGTACCCCTGTCAGCTGCTGAAGGAGGCTCCCTAGGTTCTCTCATGCTTCCTCAAGGCTGTAGTTTACTCCAAAGTGCTCACATTATCTAAACTACTGTCCGTTTCATCAGTCTGTTTGTCTTGTGGCTTCCCTCTGAAGCTTAAACTCCATGAGATAAGAATGTGCCAGTGACAGTGGCATTCTCCAAGCCCAGGAGAGGCTTTGGAATGTGATAGGGGATGGATAAACGGTGATTGCACTTGAGTATGTGTAGGCACACACACATACACCACACACACATACACACATACATACACACACACACCCCTTGACCAAACCAAACTAAACCAGGAAGCATCTGCTTAGAGAGGCTTTTAGACTCTGTATTAGCTTGGTCCTCAAGTGAAAAAAAAAAAAACAGAATGACTGTTACATGGTTCATTCTCCCTACCCAACAGCAGTTTTACCTTTCAGAGGAAGAATAATGTTGCAGAAACTTAGCACAATGGGGATGACACAGCTAGTTATCTGACTAGGGATAACTTGTAAGAAATCATGGAACTCAGAAACAAGTTTTTGCTTATTTTCTGGCCCCAAATTGCTTTAAAACAAAGCCCTCTGTCCCTCGGTAGTTAAGGAACATATCACAACAATCTTTGTTAGAACTTTATAAAGACAAAATGCCTTATAAAAATAAAAATGAATAACACAAGACTACTGAACTTGGCAAGATAAAGCCCATGATACTGTTATCGATGTGAGGTCTTTGGATGTCACTAGACAAAGAAGTAAAAGGATAGATTCTAAACACTATTATTCATGGGGAATTTGTGAATAGTTACACAATTAATTAATTTTTGGATGACAGTCTTTAGTTAGAAAAAGAAAACAACCTCCAAGGCAGAGGAGTTTAAATTCCTGGAGCAGGTCCAAACTAGAGATTACTGCATTAAGTGACTGGTGTTCCTAAAAGAAAGCAAGATGATAGCCAGTGTCACTGAGGAACAATAAAAGATGACACTTTAAATGGGAGAATGGTGGTCACAACCTGTAAACTGTCAATTTATATTCTTTGCCTTTCAGTACGAGAGGATGAGGTTTGTTGGATATATTATACTGAGTTTGGTAAAGTACTCTTGAGAATCAGTTTGTTCATTGGGCCCAACTGCTCTTGGTGGGTAGCCCACTGCTGTCTTTAGGTAACATCTGTGTGAAACATATAGCTTTTAACACTGACACAACTTTAAGAATGCCTAGTTCAGCCTAAATAAAACCCAGTTTTGCATCCAAAAATAATTTGTTCTTTTAAATTTCATTTTACATTCCAACCACAGTTCTCCCTACCCCCTCCTTCTGTCCCCCTGCCTTCCCCCACCCCACCCCCAGACCACTCCTTCTCACTGGTAAGGACTCTTTTTCTCTCATCTATGAGAAGTAAGGTTTAGTCTGTTTTAGCAGACTCTTCGGTTCAGTCCTCCACTATTCTGTCCCTGGCTTTTGGCTTTTTGAAGCTGGGTTAGATGTAAGACGATTTCGCACCAATATGGTGCTTTACTATTAATCAGGTGTTTGGTTGTATCCTCTGTCCCCTGCCCCCACTTCATATACCTGAAAGTTTAGGCAGTAAAAAAATGCTATGATTGAAATTTCATTTTGATTGTTCTGAACAACAAAATGGTAGATTAAGATGTCCTGATTGTTGCGGAGTCTTCTTGTCCCACCAGGTCCTGCTGCTCTTCTCAGCTCCAAATCAACACACGGGCGCTATTTTAATTATTAACCTGTTGGTTGATGACTAGGACTTCTTATTGACTAGCTCTGTCTTAATTATTAACCCATTTCTATTAATCTATGTATCTCCGCATGGTCTTATTTTACCGGAGGACGCCTGGTGTGTTCTTTCTTCCTGGTCCTTACATGGTGACTGTTTCTCAGTCTTCATCTGCCTAATTTTCCCAGAATTCTCCTCGTCTCCTTGTCCCATGTATCTTCTTGCCTCATTGGCCAAAGAGTGTTTTATTCATCAGCCAATAAGAGAAAAATATATACAGAAGGACAACCTCCATCACCTGATCCTTAGCTACAGGGAAACATAAAACTCAACTCCTAATTGGGTAAGATAAAACAGAATTGGTGTTCAACCCAGTGGTAAGACAAGTCTCACATGTATGGGTCCTTTATGTAGCTCTGGCCTAATGTGTCTCCTACACAGATCTAATTTCACTGCCTTCTTTTTAAAGCTCTCTCTTGAATCCCAGAGGAACTTCTCCATGGCAAACCTTCTCTCATGGATTGTAACATTAATTCTTATCTGACAGAGAAAAGAAAGTATTTACATCCTTCTTAGCATACTTGCTGCATAAATGAAGGCAAAGATTGAGTGACTCTGACAAAAGGATTAAACATATAATATGTTAAACCTTACATCTTCAAAGTGAAAATAAAAATGAGATCTTGAGAAGAGGGTGTGAAAAGAATTTTAGCCATGACAATGGTTTCTGACCCTCCCAAACTTCAATATCTTATCTCTCACATTTAGTCTCTCTCTTTACCAAGAAATTAAGACAAAATTAATATTAATTAATCAAACCCATGAAGGGATTCTGGGAAACATAGTAGGAGTCACCATGTGATCCTAGGATGAGAGGGCTTATGAGTCTGGCATTCTCTGTAAGACAAGACCTTGTTAAAAAAATATAGGTTAATTCTTAAGACAGAGATAGCCAACTAGAAGCCCTAGATATTGGCTGATAGCACTGTAACTAATAGAGTCTCTGTGTGTTATTTGGGGGATCTGAAGCGGTGACGGGACCCAGGTGGGAATTCTGCCACAGGTTCTGAAGATAAAAACATGCCAGGACACAGGCTTATAGTGATTTGCTCTCTCACTGAATACTCTGACTCATGATGTCATTAGGAACCCAAGTTTCTTCCATCATATTGCTCTGCCCTTCACTAGGGTATTTTCATTGTTCCCGTGGCTGTAAGCTCTTACATGTAGCTACATTTTGCCTGTGAACCTGTAACAGTAGCCATGCCCTTTGGGCATGGTTGCAGGTATGGAGGTGACTGATCTAAAGTAGAGGAGTAGGGGATAGAAACCCTTTTGGGGTCATGGAGAACCTGAAGGAGACAGGGTCTGCATCCTTGGAGCAGGAATGCCGTGACAGTTACTTATTGTTACCTTTGTAAGTTCTTCCTCAATAAACGCCTATTTATCATTCATCTTGGTTTGGCGAACTCATTATAACTCTCATCTTCACTTACAAGCATGTATGGTTTTCAGATGGAGAGAGGAGGAAAGAGGCAAATCTAGGGCAAATAATTTCATTTTAGCAAGCAATACAGACTGGTATTGATTTTTTTTAATCTCTAGGCATTAATGATAACTTAGTCATGTGTTGTATTTTCCAGTTGACAATATATTTCAGCAATAACTTTAGGTGGTGGAATTATGCATGTCTGCTGTTGAATTAACTAAGCTTCATGTTACTTCAAGCATTTATCATGTTCCCATCATTCATTTCTCTGTGGACTTTCTCTATCCAGACCTTCTCTATAGCAGCATGAGCCCTATTGACCCACTCTTAGGTTTAGTCCATGTACAGTTGATACCTTATCAGTTTTAGCTAAGAGACAAGCCAGCGAATGACTAACCTAGAACATTTCTTTTAGATGGATCATACTAGGAGATAATCTGCATTTGTATTCGTTCCTGAAGAGTGGAGTCCCAACAGCTTCATCAAAGTACAGTGAGTTTACCCTTCTGCCCTGTTTTCCTTTCTTCATCCCTCTTCTTTAGGATGGACCAGTAAATGAACTAACTATATACAATCTTCCTTATTGGGAATAGTCCAATGTGGAAACCATTTGTTATATGAGGTTGTACAGAAAAATTCTTAGCATTTTTAAAATATAAAAATACTTATTATTGGGAGCTGAGAAGACATCTTTGTCAGTCAACTGCTTCCTTTGCAAGTACAAGGACCTGAATTTAATCCAGAAACCATGGTAAAGTCAACCATGGTGGTTTTTGCTTATGATTCCAATTCAGAAGTGGTAGAGACAGGACAATAACTGTTTTGTTTGTTTGTTTGTTCTTTTCTTTTTGGCCGGTCATCATGACCTTTGTGGTTAGTTTCTAACCATGGAAAGATACCTTCTCAAAACAACACAAACAATAAAAAACACCTTCATCACCACAATAAAATGGCCATCATTATGAGCTGTAGTAGACCTTACTCTGGACAAATAGATTTATATATTTTTTTCCCACAGTGCCTATTTTTTAAAATTTACTTAGCATCATATGAAAGTAGTGCTTAAGCAAAGGTGTTTTTTATATGATATTTTTGAGTGAGCTAAGTACTAATGTTATATGATTGCATTATTAGTGGAATACCTAAGTAATTAGCTAGTGTGAAAAAAATATCAGTTGGTCTTTCATGATAGCTTAACTATAGGAAGCAGACCTAGGACTAATTAGCCAGGAATTGACACCCACATTTCAATATCCTTATGCTTTGAATTCAAAGATGCTTTGTCCTTTCACAGGTTTTGAAGTTGTGTCCTTTGTTCTGATTACAGAAGTTGTAATCAGAATTTTGAATGTCTGTGATGAATATTTGAAGGGGAAAATTAAGAGGTTATTAAATGTGTATTGAGATCATCATGACTATAATAAGTTTGAGGTATGCATGCTGTTGTACATAATTAGTGTCAGGTTTCTTCCTTAGTGATTATTATTTTAGTGAAGCAAGTGGAAGCAAAACATGTTCATTGGAGAAGTGTGTTTTCTCTTTGCCTTTTTGTAATTAGAAATAATTGGCCCTTGACATGAAATAGAAAACATAGAACCATGTCCTGAAGCACACAGGCCTCTTTTCTTCAAACCAACAATTTTGTGGAGGGTCAAGCTGTATCCTGCAATTTACTAAAAATGCTATTATTATTGTGTTGTAGCAATATCTCTTCTGAAGTTGAAATGATGGCTAGCTTTAATATAGAAACGCTGATAAAACCCTTATAAATCACTAGCAGGGGTTGAGGGAAAAGACTAGATTCTGATTACTTGTGATTTCTGCAGTTTCTCAGAGAATTGCCTGGGACTTTTGTGTCTCTTTCTGTCACTATCTCCAGTGATTTAAATTTGTTGGATTTGAAAGAAATTGGTAAGGGCGCTTGAAGATTATTCAGAAAGTTTGTTTGTAATCCTCTTAAAAGAAATAAGTTGACCAGGATGTAAACTTTCTCAGAATATCTTTAAATAAGTGACACTATCCATTAGGTCAAATACACACACACACACACACACACACACACACACACACACACACACACATACAAACACACACAGACAGTCAAACACACACTGCTAATCTAATTTCCACACCCACACAAAGACAGTTTCTCTTTTTAGTGTTGTTTATAAGCAAATTAACATTTTGAGGTTTTCTTTCACTCTTTTTTTTTCTACTGCAAAAGAGTGGGGTGAACAATGACTAATTTACATTGCTATCTTTCAGTCTGAGTATATTTGGGAATCATTTGGGTCCTCCAAAAGAAGTCTGAGGCATGGGTATACTGTTAAGCAAATCATTCCTAAGGTTAAATGCATACTAATAATATTTTCAAGAGGAGAGATTTTTCTGTTATAAAAACCCTTTATTGAGGTGTGATCTAGTAGTCAAGTCAGAATAGTTTGTTTACCATAAACAGAAGCCTGTACTCTTTGCTGCAAATGCCCCGTCTTCATAGTTTTGCACCTTCTCAAGGTTCAGATCAACAGAATCCCTGGTTCACGGGCTTTTCACTGTAATATTTTTATGTTTGTTCAGTTAAAGGATGTATCACACTCTGTTCTTATTGTGTTAGTCTACCACAGACTCTTCATCTACTCATCAATGATGGGAATTCGAATAGTCCTCAGGTGCTATGGAATTTTTTTGCATGAAAGCTTGCTTTTTATTCTTCTATGTAGACATTTAGACATGGAATCTCTGGGTCTGTGGTAGTTTGAATGTAATTGGTCCCTATAAGCTCATGGAGAGTGACACAATTAGGAGACCTGACTTTGTTGGAGTAAGTGTGCCACGGTGGGGGTGGCCTTTGAGGTCTCACATATGCTCAAGCCAGTTCCCAACTCCTTCTCTGGCACAATGTCTGCCTGCATGCTGCCATGTTCCATCATGATGATAATGAACTAAACCTCTGAAACTGTAAGCCACCACAATTAAATGTTTTCCTTTGGAGAGTTGCCATGCTCATTCTATTTCTTCACAGCAATGGAAACCCTAACTAAGATAGGGTCAAACGAAAGTTTGATTTTTAATTTATTGAAAAACTGTCAGACTATATTCTATATTAGAGCCATCATGTAATATCCTCCCCAGTGTAAGTTCCCCTTGCATCTAAGCTCCTACTGTTACCTTGGTTCAGGACTACCACTCCTGTGGATGCTCAAAGAATAATTGGAAGCAGGTTTCCATCTTAATTCAGAAGAAGTATTGCCATCCTCAACAACAATAGCATGGTTGGTAAAGTACAATTATAGCCTTTCTAGACCCTATCTCACATTTTTTAGCTACTTTTGTGTTTCAATTTTGCTCCCATTGCAATTATCCACCTTACTTTATTGCTCCAAATATCTACCCTGCGTCTTTGTGACTCTTTATTATTTTTGGTTGCTTATGAGAGCATGTTCACATATTCTGATGAATGTATATATCTGTAAGTATGAAAAAGTTGATACACCTATGCAATCTTGGCTCAAACCAGATGAATATTGTTGGATAAATGTGTATTTTTTTCTGACTGGAGTGGACTATGCTCAGTTACATTTTCCATGAGTCCTCAGAAGGTTCCCAGTTGGTCCTTTAAATTTGTTTATTGGCCTTTACAAAAACCAGGCAGATGCAGACGGCAATGATTGACAGCAAATGTAACTCATTAGTATGCCCAATCCCTAATGTTGCATCAGTATAAAATCTTTAGAGTAACAAATCAACACTGAATAAAACATTTTCTCAGGGTTCATTATTAGAGGGCCAAATGTACTTTGTGAGACACAGGAAGGACATTAGTATATTTCTAAGGTCTTTTTCTCCAAATCCATTCACTTCTTAATCTTAGGGAGCTTTATCATCTTAAAGTTCTATAAAATGTCCTGTGGTTGTACTATATTGATTATAGGAAGCAAATTGATTTAGTAAGTAAGAAGTGAAAAATACTGTGTGCAAATTAGTATGGACCATTCCTTTCCATTTTTACTTTGTTTTATTGGATATGTCACAGTATCGTGAGTGTGTCCCTTAACAGAAGAGATTCTGATGTAAGTCCAGACCGTACTGAAGGCTGCCTAGAAATCTAGGGGGTATAATTCAGCAGAACGGATGATGCTGGGTATGGTAAGAGTGCATAAACAAGTTGTGTGATGAGTCACACCACAGTCTCCAAAGGTTCTGGAGCCAGACCATACTTTCTGCTGCAGAGAATGATACTTGATATTAAAAAGCAGCATTTGACATCCTGCTAGGGTCTAGTAGATGAGACCATCTGTGTGTGGTGCACCAAATGAGTATGAGTTTAGAGTTGTTTATATTACTTGAATAGCTTTAAATCCATTTTATCTTCAGATTTAACAAATAAAATAGTTGTACTTTGTTTGATACCATGATTCCTTTAGGAATTATTGAAAACGGGTACAGAAGACGTAGGAAGTCGCATGACAGGTAGCTTTGACTCTGTCACATACTTTTGTTGTATCAATGTCTCTTTGATAATGGTCAACCAGACTCATGACAGATTCCTTATAATCAGTTGGTCTAAGTAGCAAATATCAGGTCTGATTGCCAATTTATTTGTACAAAATGTTCCCGGTAGATGAAAATATCCTGCTCTTGGTTTGTGCGCACTGCAACATGTGAGTGAATTTGAAGGGAAGTGGTTTATATAAACCCACTCAGGGAACTAGCTTTAGGTAGTTTACCAGTTTTTCTTGTAGTGAAGAACAAATGGCGGGAGATGTAATGTCACAGGTGCGAGATCTTTAGCAAATAACCTGGCTACTTGTTAGACATCTTGAAATAACTGTGCAAGAAGACCAAAGGCAAATCTGGGCTAGAAACTGGTGGAGGGTTCATGTGTGTGGAAACAAATGACATAGATCTTTGTGTCACACACAATGTCCACTAGAGAATATTGGCTGCAGAGAAGTGTGTTCCAAAACTGTATAGGAGAGGATAGGATAATACAACTCATTTTCTGAGTGCCATTCAGTCTTTCTTTTCTGTAATTGCTGTATGCCAGCCTCAGTTCCATGACTGGGATGACCATAACGAAAGCCATTATTTGTTCATATGTGTTCAAATTGTACCACTAATCAAATATAGCCTGAACTCATTTGTCTCTTTGAAGGTGACCATTTAGTCACTGGAGAAATCCATATGTTGTCCTTACTGGAACTTACACTTACTTATTAATATAAATCTGAAGTGTGTCTGCAAAGAGAACCCGACAACTTAAAAAGTGTTTTATGATTGTTATGGAATCCTACATAATATCGCTCAGGTCTTTTGCATGCTAAAATAGTTGCAACAATGGGTACACCGTAAAATACAATGATCCAATCATAGGACACCATATTGAATGAGCTGGTCTACTAAAATGATGTAATAGTCTATTAAATGCTTAGTTAATGCACCAGATCAAAAGCTCCATGTGCTGGCAATGCAGTCTTCCTTTGTGTCACATCAATGACATTTGGTGCCTTTTCTATACTCTAAGGAAGTAAAGTAGATTTTGGCCTTTCTGTCATCTTTTCCAGTGATACACTTTACAAGTTTATCCTTTGTATTCCTTTAATCTCAAACTCTACTAGATTAGCAACTCTCTGTGAATGTCACACATTGACTGAACTTGCAGATGCAATTACAGTTTAGGGTAGCAGTTATCATTCTACTATGCATGCATTTACACTGATTCAGTGAGCTTGGTTTTTAGAGCTAAAGACAAAAATTGATCCTGACTACTACACTGTCTCAGATTGACTATTATAACTTGGGAGTGAAAGATTTTCTTTAGTAACTAGAAAATTCATTACAGCCTTTTTGAATGTTTCCATGAGCTAGTGATGACTGTATAATGAAATTACAACTATCAAAGTGAAGAACAAAGCAATTACAGTTTTTGCCTTCTTGCAAAAGTGTTGGTGTGTTGCTGGCTAATGGTATAAGGTTTGAAAACTGGTGGTATTTTGAAGCATCAAGGAATGAGCAACTGAACATGATCGATTTTAAAATATATTTGTATCTTCCTATTTTTGGTTAATACTATAAACATACTAATTTGAAGACTGCTTTAAACTGTGCTAAATATAGGGCATAGGCACATTCAGATACTGCAGTACAAGGGGCCAATCATGTTGACCACTTTTTAAATGGTTAGTTTGCATATTACCTTACCAACTCTTCCTCTTTTCATTGCCGAAGCAACTGGCTACATGCAGGGCCAGTGTAGTAGCTCTTCATCTTCATTATACTACCTTGCTTTTGTTTTCTACCTCAGGATGCTTTTGTGGTTTGGAATTTGTGCAAGAGTTCAGTCAACCAGTGCTGGCTCCCAAATAAACTTTGAGCGCAGCGGAATTGCCAGCCCTCTAGCTTCCTAGTTTCCCAGAGATATCCTGTAAGATGGAATCCCAGTGGAGCACTAGACATACTTTGATTCTCTGCCATGCTTTTTGTTTCTTGTTTTATATTTCCTCTACTTCTGTTCTCTGGGATTATTTCAATTAAACTCTATTGAGAATTCTCTATGTAAATCTGGACCCCATATTTTAGTTGTACTATTTGGGTTTCAGTGACTAGCTTCTAGAGTTCATTTACTCTATCCCTGTTCTCTGTGAATTAATTTCCACAGCTAACAAAAGGTCAGATGTAGCTTACTTTCTTTCGGTCTTCGCCATGCATAAATCTCTCTTCAGTGGCTCGAAGGTCTTCTTAACACACGAAGTAGATAAGCTGACACCAATATTCATCACTTTGTATTGACTAAAATGATTCCATATCTATTTATGGCACACATAGCCCTCTCTGTTCTTTGGTTGGAGAATTTATAGGGAATGAGTGCACAAGACCTTTAAACAATAAGAGAAGCATGAAGAGTGTGGTCAGACCAGAGTCCATGGTGGAAACATTGATCTGAGAAGAAAAGGAGCAATATAAGAAGACAAGGAGAGATGATGTTTTCTCTGATTTTAAACATTTTTCCATGATGAATATTAATTACATCAGAGAATCCCAATCACTTGCATCCAGTTCACTTACTCATGTATCCAGCAAGTTTATACTGGGGAAAGAAATTACTACTCTTCTTATCTCATGATAGCCTATATTTAGGCAGCTTTTTTTTGTTTCTTTAGGAGGATGGATTTGTTAATCTTAGCTCCTTCAGAACTTCCCTCTTAAGCACCATGCATCAGTGCTAGCAAACAGAAGTTAAGAAAATACAGCCAGAAAAAAATTCTAAAATATTAATATATGCTCATCATTATTTGATGAGTGTCATTCTGAGTCATAAAATTTGCAAACAAGGTTCTAGGTTTTATTTGTTTTGTGGTGTTCCTTTAGTTACATAAGCTTGGACAATTTTCTCAGTATTTCTTTTTTTTAATTTTTATTATTTATTTTTAAATTTAAATTTAAATTAGAAACAAGGTTGCTTCACAAGTCAGTATTTCTAATTCTTATTTTACTGATTTGTAAAATGAAGATGAAGGAATTCTTTTACAGAATTAAGGGTTAAATAAGAAATTTTTGCTTAAAATTTTTATTTTGGCTTCTGGAACATTTATTTATGTTTGTAGTAGTCTTACTTTTAAAATTTTATCAAACAACTAATAAAATTATTTTTTCATTGAATCAAAGAATTAATTTTTTTGATACCATGTATGGCTCTTGAATTTTCTAAGTGGAGATCTTGAATGGATTTGGAGAGTGTAATATCTATGTTCACATTTCATCCTGCCAAGGGAGGGTTTTGATAGATACAGAAGACAAACACTAAAGAAAAGTAGGAGGCAAATGTTAGGATCCTGCATATTGTTAGGTTCTTCAAGGACATAAAATAATCTTAAAATTGTTCATGATGACAGAATTTGAGACTCCAATGAAGAGTAAAATGTGTTCTCCTTATATGTATATATGGCATGCAGAGCCTGGAATCTGCTTCTTTTTTTCTGTTTTTACCTGATAATAGGAAGGATTAAGGAAGTTGAAAGCCATGGAGTGAGGATGTTGTTGAGCTCTGTGGAGAATATTGGCAGAGATTTCCCTTTTTTATTCTCCATTGATTTCACTGGCTCCACACCAGGAGAGGAAATTCTAATGCTGCAGAGTTTCTAGTAGAGATTAGGGTAAGAAAACAGGAAGTAGCTTCCCTAGATCTTGATGCAGACCCCAAGAAGTTCATGTAGAGACTCCAGCACAACTGAGCAGAGTGAAAGAGGCAAATCAGGAATTCTGACTTGCAGCTGACATTATCTTCCTTTATAGGAGGAGCATTTTCTGACCTGTCATCTTCTAGGAAGCATGGAACTGATGGATGGATATAATGAGAACTGTAGCACAAACAACCAGATCAAGACACAAAAGCTCACATCAACTGAACTTTATGTTGTCACTATGATTAATAGCAAGACAAGTGACTGGTGGAGTGAAGGAATAAATGACAAGCATTATTTTTTTCTGGAGAAGAGAATTGATGAATCAGCTGAATTTTTTATAGAAGCATATACTTCTCTGAGGTAAGTTACCACTCTGAGTGTTATCTATTGACAGTATGATTAATGTCCCTATACTCTAACTGGTTGGGTACTGGTTAGTAAATGTGGTGAGAGGGGTTGATAACTTTTTTTGCTTTTCTTAAGCCTGTAGCTGTCTAATAATGTGGAGATTTGTTTAGGGCAATGAAATCAGAAATGGGCATCCTTCAGTTTTAGCAAGCATGGATCACATGTGATCAGCCTTTCCTATCAAACTTACTATTTTGTTGGCTGATAAAATTAGAAATGGAGAAGTCACAGAGGTAAGGATGAAGTTAATTTTCTGCAAATGGAGCATTCTGCAGATAAAGCGCCATCAGTGGATAGAAGGACCACCGGGCAAAGGCAATGATTTGTATTTAAGAGAGTGTTTTAAAAGATGAGTGACAGGCAAGCCATTACTGTTGAGTCAGTGGTTGTGAATATGATCTCAATGGTTTTGACAAGAAATTAGGCTAAAAACAGGCACAGGCTTTTAAATGTTGAGAGATGAGACTGATGGGCCCATTTCATATTCAGTAGCTGAACAATGATAAACTAAAAAGCTGTAAGACTTTTCAGTGAGAGTGAAACAATGGCCTATAATGATGTCTACAGAATTCTTGAAAGGCATTCATTTTAATTTAAGGTTATCTCTGAACTGAACTCTTGGTCTAACATTTCTGTATTTATAATGAGCTGATTAAAATATTCATAGAATACATTTCACATAATTTTGGGCTTGACATGCCAGGAATTATGCTTAGAAAACAGACTCAACTTTATAATTTAGGACCAGGAATAACTTTTTAGCTCATTTAAATTTCTTTTTTTAAAGATGTAGAAATGTGGTTTTCTGAGATGTATGCAACCATGTTGCTTACATAATCTCGGAATTTGTTTTTATGCATACAATAAAGTAATGATTTGACTTAAAAATGTTAAAGAAATGTTAAATACTGTCTTGTATTTTCACTAACATCCTTTGACTGAGTAGACACTTCTTGACTTATCACTGGGTTAGTCCTAGTAAACTCATTGAAGTTGGAAATCTATGCACTGAGCACATTTAAAAATATGTCCTAAAAATGCTGTGGTAAAGATGTGATTTTTCCCTGATGGTTTAACTATTGGAAGGTTGTTTCCCAATATGGTAGCATGAGAAGCAGTATAGAATTAGTAATAGATGGGACCTAGTAGGAGATGCTGAAGTTAACTGATTGTGTATCTTAAAAGGGTTTGGGTACTTCCAGTTTTATGACTTCTGCAAGATATGATATCTTGCTCCAGTATTAGGTGAGCACACAAGGAGGAATTTGAAGAGCCTGGTGGTGCTGGTGCCCTATCTCTGAACCTCTCAAACTGTGAACTAAATAAATACCTATGCTTCATAAAGTTAGCCTGCCTCAGATACTTCAACTTAGTAACGGAAAAGATTAACAGAAATCTAGGATACTATGGAGTATACTATTTGGTTGCACTCACCATTATGTTACTGCCTGGGAATTGTGGCTCAATGCTGCTTCCTGGCAATGCAAGCAAGTATTATAGTACATAATTTTTGCTCAATAAACATTGTGTAGTTTCTACGGAATATGCATGGATTTTGCACCACTTTCAAATCCAAAAATATCTCAAGTTGAACTATCATAATTTGGAGTCTGTCTATATTCCTGATGTTAGTGCTGAGACAAATGAGACTGTGTCAAATCTCATCTGGAATCCTGCAACAGCTATGGAGCAGATTTTAAGCTTTGATATTTGCAGTATATATTTGAGTAGACCTAAAGACTTCCTTATAAAACCTAAATCATAGCATATGACTCCCTAACTCACTCCTTAACACAGTACACAGGCCAATATATTACACTTCTACAAACTGAATTACATCCCTTCATAAATTCATAAGTTGTCATTCTAGATCCTAATGCCTTAGAATATTACTGTATTTGGAGATGAGAGTCTTCAAAATGAAGTTAAGATAAAATGAAGTGATTCAGGTGGATCCTAATTCAACATGACTTCTAGGAAGAGGAAAGTAAAAGACAGACACTCATGGCAGGAAGGCTATGTACAGCCAAGGGTAAGGCGGCAA
Organism: Mesocricetus auratus; assembly: GCF_017639785.1. Classification (NCBI taxonomy): domain Eukaryota; kingdom Metazoa; phylum Chordata; class Mammalia; order Rodentia; family Cricetidae; genus Mesocricetus; species Mesocricetus auratus. The sequence goes on from NW_024429185.1 coordinate 12,909,358, forward strand.
ACCAAGAAGACCTCAGGAGACACACGCTTTCCTTTGAACTTAGATTTATAGCTTTCAGGATCAAAGATAGATAGATAAATGATAGATGACCACTGTATATATGCTAGATAGATAGATGATAGGTAGATAGATAGATAGATAGATAGACAAATGGATGGATGGATACAAGGATGGATTTAATTTGGTTAAGGCACTCAATTTGTGTTACTTTGTTATGGTAGCAATAGTAAACAAACACACATGCCCACACTAACTTCTTAAAATCTTTTCTTTATTAACCATTGTTTTCCTATTACACTGCATCTTTTGTTTGCTTACTTCATTTAGCACAGTAAGCATAAACATATTGAACAGTGGAAACAGGCTAAGGGCCACTGTACTTGTGTTCTCTGGATAGTGTTGTATATTTCATGACCCTTGATTGGCTGACTCCTTGTGTTTGTAATGGTACCTCAGTAAAAATATTCTTTCTATCTAGAGACTATCTCTGATCTCTTTACTTAATGTGGTACTCAAATCAACTTTAGTGACTCTCATGTTAGCCTATTCACTCTACTATGTTTTTAGTTGGGAATTTTGTGGTTTATTAATATATTGATTTGTATATGGTATATATCTTTCTGTCACCCATCTTGAACTAGAATGTCAGATCTAAGAATGTTAAGCCTCACACATATAAACACCTAAATTTTGAACAAGAAGCTAAAATTATACAATGGAAAAAAAGCATCTTCAACAAATGATACTGGCATAACTGGATGCTGGCATGTAGAAGACTGCAGATAGATCCATGTCTATTGCCATGCACAAAACTTACGCCCAAATGAATCAAAGACTTCAATATAAATTCAGCCACACTAAAACTCCTAGAAGAAAAAAACGGGAGGTACCCTTGAACAAGTTGGTACAGGAGACCTCTTCCTGAACATAACACCAGTAGCATAGACACTGAGATTGACAATTAATAAATGGGATCTCCTGAACCTGAGAAGCTTCTGTAATGTAATGGACACAGTCAACAAGACAAAATGGCAGCCCACAGAATGCGAAAAGAGATTTGCCAACCCCACATCTGACAGAGGGCTGATTTCCAAAATATACAAAGAACTCAAGAAACTAGTCACCAAAACACCAAATAATCCAATTAAAAACTGGGGTACAGAGCTAAATAGAGAATTCTCAATGGAGGATTCTAAGATGGCTGAAAGACACTTAAGAAATTGCTCAACATTGTTAGCCATCAGGGAAATGAAAATCAAAACAACTCTGAGATACCATCTTACACGAACCAGAATGGTTAAAATCAAAAACACCAATGACAGATTATGCTGGAGAGGATATGGAAAAAGTGGAACACACTCTTCCACTGCTGGTGGGAGTGCCAACTTGTACAGCCACTTTGGAACTCAGTAACGAGATTCCTCAAGAAAATGGGAATCAATGTACCACAAGACCCAGCAATTCCACTCTTAGACATATACCCAAAAGATGCACACTCATACAATAAGGACATCTGTGCAACTATGCTCACAGCAGCATTATTTGTAATAGCCAGAACTTGAAAGCAACCTGGATGACCCTTAAACTGAAGAATGGATGAAGAAAATTTGGTACATTTACACAATGGAGTACTACTCAGCAGAAAAAAATAATGGAATCTTGAAATTCAAAGGCAAATGAATGGGACTACAAGAAACCATCCTGAGTGAGGTAACTTAGTCATAAAAACACAGGCATGGTATGTACTCACTCATAAATGGATTTTAGACATAGAGCAAAGTATTACCAGCCTACAATCCACAGTGCCAGAGAAGCTAGGAAACAAGGAGGACCCTAAGAGAGACATCCATGGTCTCCCAGAGAAGGGGAAAGGGACAAGATCTTCTGAGCTAATTGGGAGCATGGGGGAGGGGAGAGGAAGTTAGGAGAAAGAGAAGTGGAGAAGAGGAGGGGAGAGGGTACGAGGGAGCAGGAAGATTGAGTCAGGGAAAGAATAGAGGAGAGCAAGGAAAGAGATACCATAATAGAGGGAACCATTATATGTTTAAAGAGAAATCTGGCACTAGGGAAATGTCCAGAGATCTAAAAGGATGACCCAAACTAACAATCTAAGTAATAGTGAAGAGGCTACCTTAAATGCCCTTCTCTGATAATGAGATTGATGACTACCTTATGTGCCATCCTAGTACCTTCATCCAGAAGCTGATGGAAGCAGAAGCAGACACCCACAGCTAAACACTGAGTCAAACTCCTAGAATCCAGTTTCAGAGAGGGAGGAGTGATGAGCAAAGAGGTCAAGATCAGACTGGAGAAACCCACAGAAGCAGCTGACCTGAACAAGGGGGAACTCATGGACCTCAGACTGATAGCTGGGAAACCAGCATGGGACTGGTCCAGACTCCCTGAACGTGGGTGTCAGTGAAGAGGCCTTGGCAATCTGTGGGACCTATGGTAGTGGATCAGTGTTTGTCCCTCATGTATGAATAAACTTTGAAAGCCCATTCCATATGGATACTCTCTCAGCCTAGACACATGTGGGAGGGCCTAGGCCCTGCTCCAAATGATGTGACAGACTTTGAAGATTCCATCATGGAATGTTTCACCTTCTGTGGGGAGCATAGAGGGGATGGAATGGGGTGTTGGTGGGGGGCAGAGGAGGAGAGGAGGGAGAGGGAGCTGGGATTGGCATGTGGAACAATCTTGTTTCTGATTTGAATTAAAAAATTTTGCTTACCAAAAAGAAAAGAAAAATAAGAATGTTAAGCCTTTACTGATCCCCCTAGCTCTGTTTCTATTTCTAGAATGAGGAATCATAGAGACAGTGACAGTTGCATTGGAAGTAGAAGTATTGATAGCACAGAATGTGGGAGAAATGAGTTAGGGGTAAATGTCATGCTTGGAGAATTTGAAATAAGCTTAAATAATACAAATTCATTATTTTTGTAGACACAGAATTATGAAGGAAAAACAAAGATAAAAACATTACTGTAAAACAGGGGTTATGGTAAAGATCCTATAGATGAGACAGATTATTGAAGAACACTGATAATGTGACTGTATACATGTAGTGTTTTTTTAATTTTTAAAAATATATTTTTAGTTAGAATAAGATTATAACCTTTCGTTCCCTCTTTCTTTGCTCCACTCCCTTCCAGGTTATTCTGCTCACCCTTCAACCTCTCAAGTTGATAGATGCTTTTTCTTTGATTATTGTTGTTATGTAGATATGCACAAACATTTAAATATAACTTGGTAAGCCTGTTTTGTTAGTTACAAGTGCTATGAAGTGAGAAATGGAAAATTGTCAGGGATCTCCAACTGGAGAGAAGGTGGGGAAATTAATTATTCTGGAGAAGGAGAGACAAGAGACAAGTAACACCAAACTTGTTTGATAACACCTCAAAAATCATATTTTATATTTACCTAAATTATATAATTATATACAATAAATGTAAGGGTATATACATATATTGTATACGCACACTTAACATAAATATTTCTTAAAGGATGTCAAGCCATTTGGTATGGCAGTCCTCACAGGAGTCACAGACTTAAAAAAAAAGTCTAATACTGGGCACAAGAAATCTCCTTTGCAATGTTTGGTCAGTGTAGTTCAAGTGACTTTTGAAACAAAATTGGCTACAGATGTAGAGCTTGCCTGCCCCTCAGGGGTTGAATGTATGATCCTCTTGGAGACACCATACACATAAGATATAGGATTCAGATGGTGTGAGTTAGTCTGATCTGAGAGACTCTTCCCTGTATTCTTAGTTTCCATGCTTCTAGAAAATACCATGCAAACGGCCAAGGGAAGGAAATTATTAAATAGTCTTACCCTGCTCTACACTTATGAACCACAACATTGACTATAAATTTCAGTAAGTAGCACTCACATGTTACTTGTATAATTGAACTTAATGCCCACCTGACAGGAGGGAAATCATTCCTAGTGCTGAAAATACAAGTAGTTTCCCAGGGTGATTGAGGCCATGGATATTTGAAAATTATCTATTACCACCACTTTGCCAGACAGAAACGAATTTTACTATAGTTTAAGCATTATCTTTCACCTATAGAAAAGTGCAGCTTCTACTGTATCCAAGAAGGCACTCTTTACAGATAAAGGCAACATCACAGAAAAACACATAGAGATTAATGGATAATGGGGGAGCCCAGCCCCATGGATGCACCTATATCACAGTTCAGAACATCATGCATGACATGGCAGAAAGATTGTTAAGAGTAAAAATATCAGGAAGTCTGCAGTGAAACAGTCTGTCTTAGAACTGGTTGAACAAACAAGTTTGGAACAATAGCAGTATTAAAGAACAGATTAATGTGGAAGGGGAAAATTGTTTGTGGTCCCACTTATTGTTCATCCAATGTAGGGTGGTCAGCAATGACACTATATACACACAACAAAAATAATCATTTTTTGAGTGTCTAAGTTGATTAAAATGTGTAGGATGGGTTAGATGGGGGAGAGCCTAGTCTACGTTAGTTATAATTGTTCAGGTATTAAAAAGGAGGAGGTGATCTATTCTAGTAGTGATAAGAGTGATCAGTGGAGGACAGATCAATTGAATGGGTAGAGAGGCAAAAACGATAAGATTTAGAAATTGACAAATGAGACTTTGGCAGTAAAATGGATGAGATATCTTATATAACCTTTTGCTGTCTGTCTTCTGAATTATTATAGCAATGGTGGCATCAATATAGAGAGGAAAATCAGAAGGAGCTTATCAGAGGAATATATCGAGTGTTAAACCCTGCTGAAACATCCAGTTATAGGTATTCAATATTGAGTTTGAAATATACATTGAGCTTCAGAGGAAGGTTAGTGTGAATAAAAATAGATTTCCATGTCAGTTGTATAAAAATGGCTTTGAAAGTTATAGAAAGGAAAATGTAGATGAAATTTCCAGAGACAATATACAGTAGGGAGCATAAGATAAGCACTCCCTGACTTAGGGTGCTGGGGGAAGAATGGGAGCCAGAAAAGGAACTGTAGAATTTAAGGAAAGATAGATGGAGAAAATTTATATTCTGCATAGTATCAAACATACTACATAATGTAAGAAGAGACAACTCTACCAAGAGCACTGAGAGTTATTGAGATAACCTTGTCTCATGGTTCTTTTATTTATTCATAACTGATGCATTTTTTCCTATTATGATTTGCAATAGTAGTAGTAGCCTTCATCAGGTTGTCATTTCCCAAAAATGAAAGTAGTAGCAGTTCCCACGCCAGAAGTTTTCACATCAAGAGGGAGTTTACACTTCCTCCTTTTGAATCTGCAGTCTTCCTCATACTATGCTGTGTGGTTGCTCCGCAGGAACGTCTAAGAAACCCATTCATTTGTTTTTCATGTCTCATAGATGTGCGTCCTGCAAACAATGTAATTTGTAAACATGTGAGTTGTGACAGGATTCTTAATGTAGTTATCTAAGTAAACATTGTATCTTTATATCATATTCACTGTAAAATATGTGCTGTTCACTCTCGATAATGGGAAATTGTAGCTCATGGCTAATGCAAGTATCATAAGAGACTGCTGGGAAAAGATGGTTATCCAAACACAAAATGCAGTTCCTACTAAATGTGTATCACTTTCATAGCATCCTAAAACCCAGGCCAGCCGAAAAGTAGATCATGCCATCATAAACTTATGACTGTATTTTAAATATTAGTTTCCAAGTCTATAGTATGGTTTCCTCTTTCTTAGGGCTAGACATGAATCCACAGGAAATGAAGACAAGGACAGACTGAAAAATAATTATGCTGGCTCCTCATGATAGATAGTTCATTGTTTTCATCAATCAAGTTTATTGTCTTTACCTACAACATTGAGACAATAATATTTGCCTCCATAAATTTTGTGGGAATTAAGTATGATAACATATATTACCGATGCTTATAAAAAGTCTGGCAAATGAAAGAACCCAACAGCTACAAGCTGATCTTATTATTGTTGCTGACCCTTAAGCCACAAAATAAACATTTGTAGAAACTCACTTTTTGAAAAAAGATGTGGACTGACCACAGGGATCTGAACATCCCCTCCCTCTCTCTGTTGCTGGCGCTACTCTTGTTATTTCTCGTCTCTGACCACAGTGATTTAAAACTCTGCACTCAAATTCCTTCTTCCCAGCATTGTTTATGGTTTCATTTGAAAATAATAAGGCATAGCAATAAATGAACAAAGGCTACCCCTCTATTCCTAAGGGAGGTAGTTGTAATTATACTGAGCAGAAGGTAAAAATTAAAATTTGTTGGCTACTTTATTATGCTGCACCAAATAGTCATCATAGTATTAGTAAAAGCACCCTAAGCTTTAGGAGACCTGAAAAATGTAGCATTGAAGGCAGTGTAAGTGAGGAGCCAGTCATTATAATGCATGAAAATGCCCGTGTTTCATTAAATCCACGGGGAACCTGCACTGGGTTAGACTTGTGGGAATCAATAGATCATGTTCTTCATCTTGCAAGAACAGTGATACCAAAACGACTCAGATTTATATACATCATAAATAGCAGTATTGGACTTGGGCTGCTCCCCCCATCCCCCGCCCTTCCTCTTGTTTCCTCCTGGAGTTAAACTTCTTATGTTGGAATTTATGAGACAGTAAAAAGTTAGTGAAGGGGAATCAACTGAGGCCAACTGCTAGGTGGGGAAAAATCAAGTTCTCATGTTGAGACTTCCCATCCCCACATTGTTTAATAAATATTAGAAGGGTGATATTAGCGAGTGTTTACAATGGCAATTCATTTTCATGGTTGTGGCTCATTGACTGAAGCAAAGGAATTAATAGCTTTATTTCATTTTATAGTATAAGCAGCACATTGTGTATCATACCCAAACTGCCGAGGTGGGTGATGGATGTGTTTGTGGTGTCTTATGGCTTCTGATAACAAGTGCATATATCACAAAACAAGAAGTAAAACAGATCCGTCATGTGTTGTGCTCATCTCACTCAATTTTCATTATGGTGATTTTTATTCACACACACTGCACAAGATGTACATACTTGACTGCTTGCCTGCAATCTTACATATTTCAAACTCCACATATTGCTGTTTTGAAAGTCTGCTTGGATGGGCTTTCTTCTTCATACCCCTTGAAATTGATCTGGTAGGAATGGCCCAATATTTCAAACCACCTCATTGCCAGCCAGGCATTAGAAACATATTCAAAAGCCTCTTTATGTTGATGATATCTTACTTATACAGGCTTACTCAGTAATAGTAGTAGTCTTGGCAGGTTTCAGAGCTCCAGTGACCAATATTTCTTTTACTCTTATATGTGGATGGGATAATTATTATTTATTATTATAGGTAGGGCAGGGCAGGGCAGTTTGACAGATGTTAATTCCTCAAGTGAAGATCCCTCTTTACCAGGTGTCTTCTGCCTGTGTCAAATCGGCAAAACAAGAAACAAACAACCTCTACAACAAAAAGCCAGCATGGATCTAAATGCTTAAAATATCTAGGTGTATTGGAACGCACCTGAAATTCTACCCCTTGGAAACTCAGGAATCTCCAGGATGATAACATCACAGGTTTCATTTGTAACTTTCAAAGATCCTCCTAATTTCATCAAAGTTCTAATAAGGGGCCAAAAGCATTTTTGTTTTTAAAGTCAAGATGTATGAATAGGGCTCCTAAGTCTATTTCCGTAGGAGGGCAGTATGCTATCAAGAAGAAAACACAAGAGCTTGGAGGTAGTTTCCTGTGCTCTAACTTTAATATTAAACCACTTCCTGCAAGGGGGGTGGATGGTATTTCAAACCAGACTAATAAATCTATGGGTTAATGACGTGTAAGTCAGAACAGCGTGCGCCATAATCACCGCTGTTGACCCATTTGTCTCTCTTTGCACATAATATTGATCCCCTCAAGAATGTAAGACAGATAGCACATTATAAAATCCACTCCTCTTAAACTCTGTTACCTAATATATTCCTTTTGCCACTCATCTCTAAGTAATTTCCTGATGGATAACTATTGCTTTTATAATTTAAAATAGCCTTGAAAAGTAGTTGCTACATTCTGGCAAAACTCGTTATTACTGGTAATTGCCTGCATAATGAATTGCAAGCACTAGATGGTCCCAGCTGAGATCAAAAGTGATCATTAACTTACCTATCAGCAAAACAAGGATTTCTGGGGCTGCTGTCTTTCCTCTTTCCCACTTTTTAAAAGGCTCTGCTTTCTTCTGTCAGGTTCACAGGTACCGGCTTTCACACATTTAATGCTTATCTTGTCTAAGGGACATTTGAGGGCTTTGAAAACCCATCTTTACTAATTCAGAAAGCGAGGAACAGAGGGAATTGTTTGTATATCTGACTTAAAAATTAAACCAGAAAGGCAGCTGAGTGGCATATGGGACATTTTAGAGTGACAACTTCTCATTCAAATTGATGGTAGGATAATTTCACATGTTGACACAGGATCTCCTGACTTGTTGTTCTGCTTTTTTCCCCCAAACAGCTTTCTCCACACTTGGAGAATAAAGATTAGAAGTTAGTGCTTTGAACAACTAACAAACCAATACTTTTCCCCTTTGCTCATCCTGGTTCACTTCTTTTTTCCTTTATGTAAGGAGATATGTAGGGTTTGTAGCTAATGCTTCATTCAGTCCAAGCACTCAGGAGGCAGAAGCAGAAGGACCACTACAAGTTCAAGGCCACTGTGAGCTCTATAGTGAGTGCCAGTCCCTAGTGTGACATCTCATCTCAAAACCCCCAAGTCTCCAAAACAACCAGGAAGGAGACTGAATATGAAAAGTGAAGGGTTGAGAAATGCCTTCCTGAGGTGCCTCTTCTAGGAAGGAGCTTTTAGAAAATATGACAGTGTGCCAAGTGGTTCAGAGAGTAGTGGAAAGTGACAGGGTCTCTCCTTGACCAAACTGTAGCCAGGCTTTTCTGAACCTTTTGCTTAACTGTACTCTGACTTTAGGCTTCTGTGTGGATCTCTGCATTACCTTTTTTTTTTTTTTTTTCAAGAATCCTCGTAAGTTTAGCTGGAATCTTCTACCCACAATATTTGATTGGACTTTTCATTCAAGGCGATGGCTGATATCTCTGGCCCCATGAAGTGGGGAAGGCTCTCAGGAGACCCCCACTTGCTGAGGATTATTTACAGTTGCTGTCTTGTGGGGTAGGGAAGATCCTATATGTGGCCACTGGTAGGTTGATCATATTCTAGTGGATGGCCCCACATCTGCTAGTTTATAGGAAGCAAAAATTGGACTCAATGAGCTATAAAACAATAGCAAAACACAACAACAAAGACACAAATTTTGGAGGGGTTGGGAGTGGGTATCAGAGGAGTTATGGGGAGAATGGGGAGTGAATATGATAAAAAAATACATTGTATGGATTTACAAAATTCTAAAAGAATTAATAAAAATCTTATACAAGAAAAGAATTCTGAGCTGGGCAGTGATGATGCACATCTTTAATTCTAGCACTGGGGAGGCAGAGGCAGGCAGATCTCTATGAGTTTGAGGCCAGCCTGGTCTAGAGTGAGTTCCAGGACAGCGAGGATTACACAAGAGAAACCCCTTCTGGAAAAACCAAGAAAAAAGAGAACTTTGCTAAGTTGGATGAGTCAGAAGACTTCTTTGATCCTGATGTTTTCTCTTCATAATTCTTGGACATGCATGATGATTTTTGTCTGTAAATTTCGACTGCTTAATATGCTCATTCACCATAAAGCTCTATTATAGACAGCCCTACTTTGTACTGTCTTGGACAAAGTCTTCCTGACACTCATTAGCAAATTGTCATCTATTGTGGCCTGAAAGTCTGATTTGATTTCAGACTACCAGATTGCTCACTCATCATTTCAAGTGGCCATCTTTGAAGGTTTTCCTCACTCTTGACTGAGTAATGAGAGACCAGTAGAGTCAGACTCTCGGGCCATTGCTCTGGACAAATACATGCTGGTTAGGACAGAGTTTGATTCTGAGCCGTATTACACTCATAGGCTTCTTTTGAGAGGAATTTCAATGGTCTTAACTGGAATATTTCCAGATGATTCTTAAAAATAGAAATATGAATTATTTCTATGAATGTTAAGATAGTCCATTGTTTGTCATAGGGATCCATCAAAATTGCTTCTGGTTGTTTGACTTTACATTGAATTATCTGGAACAACAAACCTTACCTAGATTAATAATTTATCCGTTTTTATCTGATACTCTTTCTAATTAAAAAGTTCTTCCCTTTTTATAGCCTCTATTGATTTATGGAGGCAAGCAGCAGACTTCAGTGTGAGTTTTATGAAGTGTCCAAACCAGTTTCAAACCTACAATAATATCTCCTTGCTGGTCATGCAGACCTGATTATTTACCTGCCATTTTACAGAAAGCAGTTTCATTTCTGTGTCTCAGTCATAATTTTATAATTTCTTTACATAATCCCTTACAATAGTCAGTGCATTGTTAAGTATGTTATTATTTGAATGCCAATTGATTGGCTTGGTGATGAAAACCAGAAAATAGCAGCACAATTTATCTATGTGAGGAAGCATGTTTTTCTCATCTATGCTTTGTATACATAATTTGGCATGTGAATATATTGAATGAATTATCTACTATTAAATTAAAATATATTTAAGTCAAATCTAGGGGTGATGTTAAGTGTAAACATTTGCAGGTATTAATGACTAATTATACAGCTCAGTCTGGTAATGGAAACATAAGAAAGATTTAATTTCTGTGGCTTCAGTTAAGTGCTAAGAGTACGTATTCTTTTGTATAGGAACTGGGTTCAGTTCCCAGAACCCACATGGTGGCTCACAGCTGTCTGTAATTCCTGTTCTAGGAGATCCAGCATCCTCTTCTGGTTTCTGTTGACACCAGGTATGTATGCGGTACATAAAATAAAAATGTTAACGTTAAGAAAGAAAAACTCAGTTTCAAAATTCAATGGATTTCCCCACATCTTGGGTATTGTTTCCCCCTTTTCATACTTACAAGCATAATCAAGGTTCTCTTTAGTGAATCTTAACTTGCTAGCCATTCCATAAAAAATTTCTTGTTTTATTTTCTTGATATTACAGAAAATATCAATCAAAACACAAGGGGTGCAATTGGAAACATCTGCCCCCTCCAAAAAAACCTGATTCCCATAAGGGAATGTGTGAAAGATTACATGTGAATATCACTATAGAATTTGAATGGGCTTTATTTGAAAATACACAGGAATGGGAAATGCATTGTTTATAGATTGCTGAAACTCATAGGCTATACATTATCCAAGAAAAATAGTTTTTTCCCCCAGGTGTGTGCTCTTTGTTGCCAAAGTGCTTACATAAAAGACATGGCAGTTTTATGACTGTAAGTATAAATTAGGGAATCTACATAAGAAGTTCACATTGATTTATAGATGAGAAACAACTCCCATAAATTATGTAGGTATTTCCCCTCCTTTGTTTAGCATTGTTCTAGACAGATTTAGACAGATAAATTCTCTATAAGTCCACAGAGAAAGAAAACTGCAGTCTAATTGAGTGATTACTCCCAGTGGCTGGTGCTAGGCAAGTTAATGAGATGTGCTCATTTGGCCGAGACTCCCTTCCATCTCCTCATTTGTGTGCTATCTTCAGAATGCATTCTCCTTGCCCTCCAGCTTCCTAGAGCCTTAGCAGAGTCAGAAAACTACCTAGTAGAAGCCTAGGCAGGAGTTGCCAGTGCTGAATAAGGCTGTGAGTCTTTTGTCATGACATTTGAACACTCTGAGCCTCCTGCTTCCAACTTTGTCACAATATCAGTCATGCTCTATCAGGGGCCACCAATAAAGCAATACTGCTGTCTCTGTGCCTTTGATATTTGAGATAATTTCTCATAAAGGATTTCTGCCCTTGCATTATTCTCGAGTCCAAAGAATAGGCTAAACTCATATTTATTTTTACACCTTTCACACTCCCCTCAAAAACCTATGGAAATTACAAACGTTACTTAGCCACATAAAAATATAACACACCTTAATAATAAATGTATTTCTTCAGGCTGCAGATCTTTGCCAAACTCTATGCTAATACATTTGTGACAAGGGAGTCAAAGCAATGGAGAAACTAATATATTTATTAACTGGATAAAACTCACAAACAAGCTGGGAAGATGAGAAGCGTGGAAGGCTTCCAAGAGGGAGAGCTTTTGCTTTTCCTTTCTTTTTATAGCCTCACCTGTCCCGGGTACCCCTGTCCACACCCCATTGTTTGTGGACAGTATTGTGGGCTCATCCCTACACATTTGTATTCTCAATGTTTCCATTGAAGTGTTTATTTGGATACCTGATAATTTCTTCAACTTTGCCAAGTAAAGCTGGATTTATCATCTCCCCTCTACTCCAAAACTGACTTCATAAGCAACCGTTTTTTCTCTCATTTTATAGAAACTCTCTCCTCAAAGTCACACTTTTCTTAAAGCTTCTAGTACCTCTTTGGCACATCTTTCTCTCTAACTCTATTTGCAATCATTAGATAACTATATCATCAGAAATATGTGGAATTTTTTTTGCATACTGTGAGCAATAGTTGAGTGGCTACCTTAAATGCCCTTCTCTGATAATCAGATTGATGACTACCTTATATGCCATCCTAGAGCCTTCATCCAGTAGCTGATGGAAGCAGAAGTAGACACCCACAGCTAAACACTGAGCTGAACTCTGGAATCCAGTTGCAAAGAGGGAGGAGTGATTAAAAAAGGGGTCAAGACCAGGCTGGAGAAACCCACAGAAACAACTGACCTGAATAAGGGGATGCTCGTGGACCTCAGATTGATAGCTGGGAAACAGCATAGGACTGTTCCAGACCCCCTGGATGAGGATGTTAGTTTGGAGGTCTGGTTGATCTATGGGGCCTCTGGTAGTGGATCAGTATTCATCCCTAGTACACTAATGGACTTTGGGAGCCCATTCCACATACTCTCTCAGCCTAGACACACAGGGGTAGGATCTGCTCCAAATGAAACAACAGACTTTGAAGATTCCCCCATGGAATGCCTCACTCTCTCTGGAGAGCAGAAAGGGAATACGATAGGGTGCTGGTGGGGGGCATGGAAGGAGGGGAGGGAGAGGGAACTGGGATTGACATGTAAAACAAGTTTGTTTCTAATTTAAATTAAAAAAGGGGGGGAAGAAAAGTGTCACTCTGTTTGGTTTAATAAAGAGCTGAACAGTCAATAGCTATGCAGGATTTCCAGGCACAGAGGATTCTGGGAAGAAAAAGAAGGGTGAAACAGCCAGGAGACAAGGAAGAAGCATGACATGTAGGAGATGAGGGGACAAGCCACATGGCAGCACATAAATAAATAGGAACGGGCTGATTTAAGTTATAAGAGCTAGTTAGAAACTAAGCTATAGGTTGAGCTTTCATAACTAATAATGATTATGAGCTGGAAAGTGGAAGAGAAAAACCCACTTACACTGGAGACTGACCTGGTAATACCATTTCCACCAGCAAACCTCTTGGCAAAGTTTTAGTAATTTTTATTTTACATTCCATGGTAATTTCATACAATATATTTAGATCAAGTACTTCTCCCACTCTCTCCTCCAAATTCTCCAAGAAACCCTCTTCTTCCTCTCAACTTCATGCCCTCTGTTTCGTCTTTTTATTTTAAAAACACACTGTTTGCAGTTAGTGACACCCATATTTGCATGAGTTGTTGTTCATTTGAGTATTGGAAACACTGCTGATGAAAACCGATTTCCCCTCCTTCAATATCCGGAACCTTCCTAAAATATCTCAGTTAGAAGTGGAGTTTGATGGGCTCCTTTCCTATCCATGTTAGAATGTTGACTGACTTAATCTTGTTCAGGTAACTTCAGTTTTTACAAATCCATGAAGGCAACAATTGGGTCATGTGTGAAGAAACTATTTGTAGAAGTCCTACCTGAGGCCCAGTGCTTACAATATTACTGACCCCCTTTCCACCAAATTCCATGAATCTTGGTGGGCGGTGGTGGTGAATGTGAATCAGATGAGCTAAAGTTGAGCCTTATCCACTTACTTATTCTGTGCACTTTGGTCAGTTGTGAGCCTCTATACTTATTGTCCTCTACATAGTGACACTTCTCTGATAAAGAATGAGACACATGTAGTATTTAGAAAGGCAGTGCAATATTATGTTTGTTTCTTTCCTAGGCCCCATGACCTCCCTAACCACAGGTTTTTGTCCAGGTCTATAGTTCCAGTCATGGTTTCTCCTTTTTTGTAACAGATCTTAATTTCAATTAGAAAGGTGTTGGTTACCCCCATAAATTCATGCCACTAGAGTATAAATAGGCATGCTTTGCCAGGAAAGGGGTTATTACAGCTTGTAGAATGTACAACTGTATAAGACTATTGATGATTTTTTCCTCCCAACAATTTTCAAAGTACCTCTTGGTGCTATGAAAACTACCCAGTAGAGAAGAAGCTTTTTAGTCAGTACTATCTTGGTATCACTAAGAAAACTGTCCTAATCAGATCATTTGCTTTAATTTTCTTTAACATGCAATTATTCTGAACTCAGAAGTTAGAAAGTGATGTTTCATGATGTTGTAGATGTACTCTAGTAGGTACATTCCTTTCCTAGTGACACAAATCCTAGCACTGGGGAAGTAGAGTCATGAGGATCAGATGATCAAGATTGTCTTTGACTGTACAGCAGCTTTTAAGGCAAGCCTAGGATATGTGATACACTTCTCAAAAATGTTGTTTAACTCTTCACTCTGTTCCTGGTACAAGCTAGGGTCCTTACCATGCACCACATGACTATATATTCTGGGTACTTATCCCTTTTGCCATGGGACCTCATCTTTCTGAGCCTTTCTCCACATTCATACTTTCCAGCAAGATATCCATGTTTTAGTTGTAGATTCCCTCTGTCTCCAAGTTCTCTATTCTAAATGGTTCTCTAGTCTTAGCCATTGCCCACTGTCCTCTTCTACAATATCCAATATCCAATCAGTTAACTCTCTCCCTTTTCAAATCTTTGTTCAAATCTCATCTTTCCATGAGACTATCTTGACAAATGTTTACAAATGCTATTTGTCTCACATATTACTATTCTACTCCTAACCTTTCTCCTTCTGTCTTATGCTTCTTCTGAAAATACCTATCATGTCAAACTTACAGAATTCATTTCGTCATTATTTACTATAGATTTCTTATTTTCTCTCATGTAGGATTTGGCATATGGTAATTAAGTACCCCGAAATGTTTGCTGACTGGTTGAATAACATTTCATGTTTTATAAAGGGGATTGTATGTTCAAAATCTTGCATATTCATCCCAAAGAATACATTTTTAATAACAAAATTCCTTGTAGTGTGGGCAGACTCCTAGGAGATGTCTTGAAGCTTCACCATACTGAAAAACTTGCATTTTTAAAATTTTAGAATTTAATCTGGGTCAGTGTTGATATTAATAAAGCCATTAATGCTTTAGACAGATGACTGAATATATTATGTCATAATAAAAATACACACACAATGAGGAATTAGAACATATGCTTATTAGCAAAATTTCTACAAATTCATTGTAACTTACAGTTGAAATCAGAAGTTTTATAGTCTTGGATCAGCCTTGGTTGTTTACTAGTTCATCTTAAGCAAGTGATTGGGCCATTACCTGCCTCTGTAAAAACCCTGTAGTTTTCTCATAGTTTCCTACATTACTTCAGTAAGCTTATTGTAACTGTGAG
Organism: Mesocricetus auratus; assembly: GCF_017639785.1. NCBI lineage: Eukaryota > Metazoa > Chordata > Mammalia > Rodentia > Cricetidae > Mesocricetus > Mesocricetus auratus. The sequence goes on from NW_024429185.1 coordinate 12,925,055, forward strand.
GAAAAATCACATACTTATTACGAACAAAATAGTTATGTCCAATTTTACCTTGCATGAGAAGGTGAAATATGTAGTAGATGGATCATTAGTGATGGTGAATGATGGATATACCAATTTGAATTATGTGTGAATTTTGGAATGAAATGTATAAATCAAGTAAGAAACATATATCAGCTCATATTTAATACAGTAAGAATATTTAAAAATGCTCTCATGACTTTTAAAGAATGTAACTCATTTTAATTAGCTAATATTATTATGCTGCAACAGGTATGCATTGTAATGATTATTGATGTGTAACTGAATTTTTGCATCATTTTGTCCATATGTCTATTGTTATTCCAACCCATAGTCCTGGTATTTCTACTCTCTGCTATCACGTTTTTACTCTCTGATATCACCCTTCTTCTCTCTGCTATCAACATTCTACTATTTGATCTTATAATTCTACTTTTCTGCTATTATGCAGAATTTGTTGACTCAAACAGAACAGAACAAAGGAGAGTCACATGAAGATGAATGTCTTTAATCAGACATACCAGTGTATTGAAAAAATGCCAATGTAGGGTGCTTTTCTACTAACCTATATTGCAATCTATATACCACTTAATCTTTAATTATTTAAAGCTGTAATTATTTGTCCAACAAAGAAAGAAGAAAATACAGCGATGTTGGTTTCTCCTGAAACTGTACTATAGTTATTATTTTCATTACAACAAAAACATTTGTTGTTCAAAAATTACAACAAAATGCATGGTGAAGGCAGAAAGTAAATATGCAGGAACCAAATTATACCCTTTTTAGAGTGAAGTAGCTCCAGTGAACTACAGCACCCCAACTCCACAGGATAGCCAATTAACCTGCTCAATCAAAAGTTTCCATTGTTAAAGGATATGAACTGTATTCCACAGTTAAAAGTATTTTTGTCTTCTTTTCTTGAATTTCACATTTCTTTTTATGTTTCCTTGTTTTTTCAATTTCTCTGTGTTTCCTCCCCCAAAAGAGTAAAAATAAATAGAAAAAAGTAAAGAAAGAAACCCAGTACATTTGAGGTTAAAAAGTAATTTGTACAAAGGAACTAAAGGATTCAGAGTCTCATGTATCATTGCATCAAAGTGTTGAAGGTTCTGTTTGAAATCAAACTTTGCATTAAAGTTTCCCTGGGTTTTAGTGTGTATGCACTGGGGAATAGGGGGAGATGAAGGAAGGGAGGACACTATAAGATAAATCCCTTTGTTAGTGTTTGTTGCTTATGACTGAGAAGATGCTCCTGCTGGCTTCTTAGTTGGTGGTCGGACCTGTGTGGTTGTTATTTTTGCTCCCTGTGACTACTTCATATACTTCATTAAATTCCATGTAAAAATTTTACACCTTTTACTTACAAAATATATTTTACCTAAATGCTTACATAAAGATGATGCATGTAAAAAAAAGCAAAAATGTACTGGGATGAATGGATGAAAGGATAAATTTTATCCTGCATTTCACTGTAGTTAGCTCGTGACAGCAATGGGAAAAGGAAACATCATATTTCATTTTATGTGGCAACATAAAATCCTAGCCACATTTGTGGGTGGAGAGTTACTGTTCAGAAACATTCATTCTCCTGTGAGTCAAGGGCTACACAGTAGAGGAGTGACTCATCGATGTTCAGCTTTTAAAGACCCATTGTTCAAATTTACAGTTCCTTTATTCAGTCCTTCATAGATGTAACTGCATGGCATTAAGCCTCAAACTCCTATGATAGCACACTCCAGGAAGATACTGCTGGCTAGGTGTATTTATTTCTGTGGATTTATCAAGGTAAGTGATTTCCGGGATGAGAAGCAGTGAGTACATTCAATATTATCTAGTTTTAAAAGGTCAAGTATCTTAGAAGTGATTTGCCCCAGTAGTGAATGTTGTGGCTGGTGTCCATCATTAATGTCAACCTGTGCTGTAAATAGGAGCCCATGTGTGGAAGCTTCCTGATGAACAGTAGGTGAGGGTTTTCACCTTTGAAATCCAGCAGCCACACATAAGGAGAGCTAACTTACTATGAGTCTGGTTACAGCCTCAGTGACCCAGGAGACAGATACAGGAGTTTGTCTGGCTTGGCACACTCCTTTCTTTCCTTTTCTATTTTGTTGGAGGTAAAAATTTAATATAGAAATACACACAAAAACACAAACATAATCAAGTATCCAGAGAATAAGCTTTATAGGCTCTCAACTCCAGGAAACCTTCTAGATTACCAGGTTAATTCTGAGATTCCCTATATATATTTTTAATGTATAACATCTGTTCTTATCACAATTTCAAAAATATATGCATCCCGTTCATCTGCCCTCACAACCTCCCCCATTCCTCTCACACCTCTACCAGCCCTTCTTTTTTGTAAAAGTCTCTTATTTACTAGTTTGGGTTTTATTTAGTGTCCCACAGAGTTTAATTAAGGCTCCCTGTGTGATCTTGAGTTTCACAGCAACCATGAGAGCCTGGTGAACTCAATAATGGGTACTTGTGCTACTCCAAGGAAGCCACTGGTCAGTGGTGAAAGGGGGAGGGAAACAGTCAGTTTCATGCCCAGTAAAAACCGAGTTGCTTAGCTAGAAATCAAGTGAATAAAACAAGAGTTGAAAATGGGTGATTGGAGTTAATCCTCATGCATGAGTGAGACTCAGAATAATTCTCTGGTGCATTATCTTCTTAATGTACCTTTCTCTGATGTATGTTAAGTGGCTTTATGGATCATGGTGTCTTGGGAACAGGAGCAGCTACTCAAGTAGCAATGCCTGTGTCCTGGGGAAATGCCAGATGTTAGCCTGTTGTTTTTGGTGTGAGTTCTATGAAGCTGCAGGGATTACTAGGGAAATGGAAATTTGATTAGTCTTTTATTCTCTGCCTGGGGAGAAGGCCATTTTAGCAGGAAGGAGAGAAATAATATCCTGCATTATATCTTGCCATTTTCCTTTTTATGCTGTTATGCATGTGTATATAATAATAATAATAATAATAATAACAATTTCTTATTTTGATCAGAAGTTATTTTAACTGTGATCGAATAGATGGCTCATTTGCAGTTAGATGAATAAGAGTGGATGAAACCATCTGTTCTTGGTTATCTTATGGGCTGATTGTTCATGATTCCCTGATTTGGGGATTACCTTTTGAGTAGATCAGCTTTGTACACCTGATTGTGAGAGGAATACTCTGTTCTTAGGTGTCAAATACTTCCCTGTATTGAAAGACAATTAAACCCCTCCAATTACTCAAGAACTTGTATAAATTTTGAAGATAATTTTGGTCAAGAATAATGTTGACATAAACATTTTATAACTTCACTATTATATGTTAATTTTTCAAGTATTTTCTCAATTCTAAGGAGAAATAATAAAAGAACCCAGATTAACCTTCTGAGGACTTTAATCAAGAAACAACATATTTTATTCTCTTGTACCATATACTTAAGAAAACGTATAGCTGTAAACTTTCTTTTCTACAGATGCAAACTTTTTAAAAAGTCTCTTCCCAGTTTTCCTGTCAAGGAATGCCTTTCTCATGGGCTTGGGAGACATCTCTTTGAAATGAAGACAGATGGCATCCTATTTTCCAGGTTATAGGAAGGGGAATGAGTCTAACTTCTAGTCACAAAAACAGATGTCTATTCACACTGGCCATCTCACCTGTCCTTCCCTCCTAACTCATTCTGGCATTTAACAGATCCCCCTACCGTTGATTTTGGCAGAGTTAAATCCAGTCTTTTTGCCTTATTATTATAATATGCAACACTAATGTTTCAGTCTTGGAGAAAAATCTCTCTTGCTTGTTTCTTTGTTGCTATCATTCTTAGACATAGAATGGGCTTGGAATCATGCTAAAAGGAAGCCATAGAGAATTCAGCAGATTCAACACAAACAGTGAAGTGGGCTACAATGCCATGTTTTCAGATATAATTTGACAATTTAGATGATGGAAATATTTTTTCTTTGAATTTGCAGACTAGGTCTTTAGGTGAATTTCCACTGGGCTGAATCTAGACCAAATGATCTTTTAAGAAACTTAAAAAAATGAGAATTATTCGGGTAAAATGTTGAGGTCTACAAACTGATAGCAAATATGAGATTGTGGATAATGGATATAATTATACCACTGCACATTCAAGGTGCTGGCTTATTTATTTCCAAGGGTAAAATGAAAAATAAAGTTATACATGCACCAAATATGTTTGTTATGATATTAAGCTTTCTTTGGACTTCTTTTCTGCCTTCCAAACAGCAAAGATAATTTGACAAGTTATTCCAATGATTCTTGTGCATCACCTTAGCTTACAAAACAAAGTAGGCCGAAAGTGCAAATGTAGCATTCTGCTTTAATGCAAAGATGGGAAATAACACAAGCAATTATCTGACAAATGGCAGCTGTTTAAACGGCAGGGTACTAAACTAGTATCTTAGCAGGGGTGTGATTATCTATAGGCCATTAAAAGTTTGTTTCTTTATTATTTCATTTTTATTGTCTTAGGTTTGAGAAAGGGAAAGATAAACTCTACAACTGAAGACTTTATTACTTTTACTACAGGAGACTCACTCTGTTCCTAAGAGGCATTTTGTTACATGATTAAAGTTTTCAAAAGACTCATATTTGTATTTAGAGTTCAAATATGTGAATGAGTAGCAAATAGTTGTGAAATTTGCAAAAAAAATTTATGGCAAAATAATTCTTATTAAAATGAGTCTCACAATTTATACAAGTTATGTGAGTTATGGGAAATTTTAATGTTTATATAAAATTTGGATTTATGTAGTACCTAAGACCAGAGCATTTGTCGTGCATATTATACTGCTTTTCTTGTTGCTATGACAGAATATACAACAGAAACAACTCAGTGAAAGAAGGTTTACTTTGGTTCATGTTTAGAGAGTGTGTCATTGAGAGGGAGGCATGAGGACAGGAAATGGGCAGGATGTACGGGGTGTCAGTAGTCAGGGTGCAAGTAGGTTGGACTGGAATGCCTGATGAACTGTAAACGTTAGACCCTCCCTGTAGTTGATGCATCTCCCACCTCTGCAACATTCCACACCTTCTCACTCAGTCTGGCAGCAAGTTTTTTTGTAGGTTATGTGTTTATTTTTAACACTTTTTTATTATATATTTAAATTAGAAACAGGCTTGCTTCCCATGTCAGTCCCAGGTCCCTCTCTCTCCCATCCATGCCCACAACCCACCAGCCCTCCCAGCCCACCACCCAACCCCCCACTCCATTCCTCAGGGAGGGGCCTCTGTAAGGCCCTCCATGGGGATCTCTAGAGTCTGCCACTTCATTCAGGGCAGGGCCTAGACCCTCCCCCAAGAGTCCAGGCTGAGAGAGCATCTCTCTTTGTGCAATGGGAAACCAAAGTCCATTTGTGTGCCAGGGATAAATACTGATCTACTACCCAAGGCCCCATAGATTGCCTAGGTCTCCTCACTGACACTCACATTCAGTCCCATGCAGGCCTCTCAGCCATCAGTCTTGGGGAGATCTTGGACCCCAGACTGGCAGCAAGTTTTTAAACACAGGAGTTTGTGGGACAGTTTATATTCACAAAACAACATGTAAGATCCGGTGCCTTCATCTCAAGTGGTTAGGCAGATGGGGCTAATTGTTATGGAATCAAATAGTAGATGGAGTTACTTTTATTGCTCTATTTACTCCTTTATTCCATTTCAAGTACCACCTCTCTATTTCTTTTCAGGTATTCAGGATCTTGCTAATTGTAATCCAATCTCCCCTGGAGAGAAAATGGCAATTATTTTCAGATTCATGAATATCAATTGATGCAATTGCCTCATTTTTTTTGACACAACATGTACACTAATAGATCAGAAAAAAGAAGGTACGCTTAGCATCTAGGCTTCATCAAGGCACTATTGCAGATTACCACTTGAACATCTGTGAGATAGACATGACTATAAACCAGATAGCAATGTCCTTAGGTTGATTTATAATCAGATGTCTGTGTCCATAGAATCTCTATAAAGGAACCATTGTCAACAGAAGGAAAAAAATCTTCATTGACACAAGGACCACTTTACCTTTGCTCATTTAATATGCCTTAAATGAATATATATTTATATATCCACCAATTTTTAAAAATGTAATACTAATTTTAGAAGGAGAGAGAGCCTACTGTGCACAGCAGGATGCATTGAAAATGTTGTCTGTCTGGGGAGTTCTAACTAATCCTACTGCTTTTATCCTGGATGCAAGTAGGCACTTGTATTTGTGGTCTCAAATCTATGAGGGTGGAAGCAGGCAGGGCATAGAGCCTGCAAGGAGGACCTAAGAGTTTATTTGGAAATAGATTTCAGATAAATTGCCTGTCCGATGTAGTTGTCATAGAAACTAGGACAAATTAAGAGAACTGTGGCTTAGAGAAAGAGAGGACTGTTGTCTCTTCTGGGTGCCAGGTAATACTTTGGTGACTATTTTTAATCCTAAGTGTTGCAGTTTAAGAACAATGTTTATAAACCGAGGAGACATAAATGAAGAGACCAAGATGAAGATGCCATGGCAGAGAAGGTCATTAGGAAGGACGAAATTTGATGAAGTGTGTGTGTGTGTGTGTGTGTGTGTGTGTGTGTGTTGCTGGACAGCGCTTAGAGGAGAGATACGAAAGAGTTTTATTGGAAGAGCTGTATTTCCAAGATGGGTTGCCTGCCGTTAATTTCCATGCAAGAAGCACAATTAGAACCAGAGTGTTCTCTAAGACGGAGTTTGTCCAGTAAGCTTGAAGAGGCACCTGAGGACCTGCTTTAGGGTAGAATGTATGTTCCTGTGCTGGAGTTCTCTGCATATGTCTACACTGTCTACATTTCCAAGTGCAGCTGAGATTACTTGATGCTATTCCCTATGCTCACCGTCTTCTGTGCTGAGTCCTTCTGCACCATCTACACGAAGTCAATGGCAAGAGCTTGTTTTAAAGAGTTAGTATTCTATTAACAGTGGTGTTGAAAGGTTGAAGGCATGTTTTATATTAAACTAGCTTAATTCTCAGGGTTTTTATTTGTAGTTATATGGTTACAGTTTCTTTTTGTCTTTGTTTAAGTCTCTCTTTAACGTATGTGACTGTAGCTGTTACTGTCAATGTATGTCTAGTAAGATAATTCCAACCATATAAAGAAATTTCCAATAAATCAAGGAATTTAACAAGCCTCCCCCCACTCACCCCACATCCATGTGATGACGCTTTGCTGTTTTCATCTTAACATGTTTTTAACCAGTAGTATTTTTTTTCATGATTTTTCTGGAATCGGGCAACTTTTCACATAGATGACATTCAGAGAAAATGCGTATATCCATTCCTATTTTTCCATGAAAACATAAACCTTCACTGAAATAATAATGAAGTAAGTGGTCCCTCACATAAGTAGAGTCACACAGCATTATTTCTTTTGTGACTGGCTCATTGTACTAAGCATAGCATCCTCCAGGTTGGTACTTGACACCCACAAGAGGCATTGAAATCATTCAAAAGTACAGAAACAGAGACCAGAGGGAAGGAGGGAAGCGAGATCTTGCTCAGTGGGTATGATGCTTGTTTTTAACCTTCAGGATTATTGAATTGAAAAACGGTAGGAGATTAGTGTCACAGTCTGTTTTTTCTTCTGGGCCACCAACCAGCTCCCAAATCATGACATGGAAACTTTTTATTATTTATGAATACTTGGCCTTAGCTTGTGCTTGTCCCACTAGTTCTTATATCTTAACCTGTTTCTCCTTATCTACGTTTTGCCTCAGGGCTTTTTTCTTTCCTTCTGTGTGTCTTATTTCCACTGCTTCATATGTCTGGCTGACTGGTGGCTGCCTGGCTTCTGGTCCTAGGCATGTCTTCTCTTTCTTCCTCCTCCTCTCCTCCTCCTCCTCTAGATTTTTTCCCTCCTATTTATTCTTTCTGCCCACTGGCCCCGCCTATCCCTCTCCTGCCTAGCTATTGGCCATTTGACATTTTATTTGACCAATCATGTGCCTTAGGCAGGCAAAGGTGAAACAAATGCATCTTTACATGATTAAACAAAGGCAGAAGAAACAAATGTAACACACCTTCTCATAGCTGAAGTGATGCTCCACAGCATAAACAAGTGTAACACTTCTCTGCCTCATTAAAACAATATTCCTCAACAGATTAGCAACATACTTTTCTATGTGTTTATCAGGACATTTCCAGAGATGTCTAAATAGGAGGGCAAAGCTTGCCTTGTGTGTGGCAGCCATGCAATAGGTTGGGGTCTGGGCAGACTTAGCAAAGAAGCACTCTTTGCTTCTTGGTGGCCATAAGGATACAAATCTGCTTACCACATATTTTTATGCTCTTTCTTCCCCTTTATTTTAAATTCTTCTTCTTCTTCTAGACAGGGTATCATGTATCCTTGGCTGGTTTGGATTTTGCTATGTATAGCCAAGAGTTACCTTGACTTTCTGATCATCCAATATTCTCATGTCCCTTAGCTTTGGGGCTATAGGTATTTACCACCATGCCCTGCTTGTGTGGGACTGGAAATCAAACCCAGGGCTTCATACATACAAGGTAAGAATGTTATTTACTGAGCTACATGCTTACTCCCTGCCACACACACTTTAAGACTTGGTGTTCTGCCTTACCACAGGCCTAGCTAGCTGATCACAGACTAAAGTCTGTGAGAGCCCGAGACTTAACAATTCTTCAAGTTGTTTTCTGTTTCTTAGACAGTGATGAATAGCTGATTCATACAATGTGTGTAAAGTGTCAGTTCTTCGAGATGAAGCAGGGGTGATAATCTGTTCTACAGCACAGCACCCACAGTTAACAATACAGTACTGTGCACACATTTTAAATGCTTTTTTTAACCTCAAAATCACCACCAGAACAAACCAAAAAGCCCAAATGGCATATGAAAGGACATGAAGAAAGTTTTGGAAGCAATGGATGCATTTAAAGGCTTGGTTGTGATGATGGTATCATATTTGGACAGCTTATCTGTCTGAACTAGCCAAATTGCACCTATTAAAAATGTACTGTTTTTCTATATGTTACCAGGCTTCAATAAAGCTATTAAAATGAGTCAAAAACATTAACCAAAATAGTTGAAAGACAATGAAATGTAAGATTTAAAAAACTGCCATTACTGTGAGAAAGTTAGTAGGAAAACATCTAGTTTTGCCCATCATTTCTTCCATGTGTATTTCATGATGCCATCATCTAGACTTGAGTGAATAAAATTTATTCTGAAGCTGTCTTTGTCTTTTAGCTCCTTTGAGTTTCCATCCCAAAGACAGCAGCTGCCTCCCACGTAAAACCAAGCTCTCTCTGCTCGATTTTCTCAGCTTTCATCTCACAGAAGTACAGTGCTGTCAGGTTCTAGCGTTGCCCATTAGAAAGTCCCCCATCGTTGGGTGTTTTAGCACTCACCTACACTCACCTACTCAGGAGGCTCAGGCTGGGAATTGGCTAGCTTGTGTTCTGCACTAAGCCATCTCAAGGGAACAAATAAGCTTCTGCTGCGTTCCTGAGAAGGGAGAAGACCAATTCTATAGATTGTTGTGTGAGCATTCTCTTACAGCTTTTATCACCGCAGCTCCCAGCTTACCTGCTGCTTTGTGCCAATGTTCATTTCCTTTAGTATGCTATCACTAACTTGAAAATAAAGATATGGCTTCCTCATTAAACTGCTCTGCTGGGCCTCTCTGCTATGGTCCTAAAAGGTTTCCAGATCATTTACAAACATGCATCCAATTCCTTTTAGTTACAGCCCAAGCATATTATTGCATGCATATTTAAGCATAGCATCATTTATAGTTGAAAAACAGAGATGCTAAATAATTTTGATCCAGGAACTTACAGTTTTGCAGTTATGTAGAGTCACCACTTCACTGGTTTGCTGATGACATACTTTAAAAGTACAGTTTATTAAAAGTGGCCTGGTATTTTTGTTTGTGAAGGGGGCATGAGCACTAATTTCTCAGGGAGTTCTACACCGTGAAGTTTATAATCCAGTTATAAAGGCAGGTGATCATTTAAAGATGCTGAAATAGTCACCAGATAGAAATTACTCTGCCAATGTACCTCATGCAGATTGACTCACTGAGACCTGGACTCTCCACTTGCTAGGGAACATCTATGACCAAAGCATATGGTATTCACAACCAGTGGATCATTTGTGATCAAGTCTCCATGGTTCTTTCTGATATAGCAGTGTCATTTGCCTTCCAAAGGCAAGGTGTTTACCCCAAACTTATTTGTGGCATCTGTATATATTTTATGAAATTTAATATTTCATGTAACTTGATATGATAAAAAATAGTGACATTGAGTGGTAAGAACACTGCTTTTTCCAATCATTTTAATGTGTTTATATGAATACATCTGTATAATTATCACTAAGCATCATAAAAGGAGGAGTTCTATTTCCTCAAATTGAAGTTGGGATGTTATTACAATATACAGCTCAAGTAAGACTGAATTCTGAGAAGAGAATGAGACAACAGTGACATTGAAGCCACCATATCCAGCTTGTCTGTGTGTGCTGCATCTATCAATTAATACTCACCCATGTACCAAGCAGAAAGTGGTACCCATCTAACTTGTTAGTGTCAGAGATCTGAAATTGCTGATGCAAGACTCTGAGACCATCAAAAGGGAGAAGGGAACTATGTTGGAGCATGTGAAGGGGATTAACCTACAGATCCAAAACGGCAAGATCTCCATGACGCAAGACAACAGGATATCCAAGAGGAGTCCCAGTGAGAGCTGGGTAGCAGACACCTGAGGCCTTGAGGCAAACCAATGACGCATGGCAATGAACATTTGCAGGTGAAGATGGATGAACTAAAGAATAACCGTGTGTCTCAATGGACCACACTACAGCTTCCATGCCAAGCTTCTTGGCTTTGTTTGTTTTGTTTTGCTTTGCTTTGCTTTGGTATGGGGGTTGCAATGCAAGATGGTAGATACAAGAGAACAGGGAGACGGGTGATGAGTAGAATAGGAATGCATGATGTGAAATCCACAGAGAAGCATTAAAAGCAAAGAAAAAAATTAAGTGTCCCACATGGGAAAAGTTTGTGCCATACTGCTTTTATGGAGACCAAGCTAAAGAGTTCAAGAAGGACAGAAGATAAGGGAGAAATCCTGTTGCATTGTATGATAATGTGGGCAAGCTACCACAGAGGATAGGAATGACCTCAAACTTAAATTACGGTTTGTGTTTATTTACAGCTGTAGGAGTCAATTTTTTCACTGTGTTTCAATATGTACAGAGTATGTATTTCAATGCACAGGACCTCACTGGTTACTGAAAGAAAGGTATTTTTAGATTTCAGCAGGCATACTAAATAAAAAGCCTTTGTTTTACATAGATGTACTGGAAAAAGCATATTGTTTATAAAAAATGAGAAATTAAAAATACTTTTTTGGTGGCTGAGGAGTTGACTCAGTATTTAAGAGCATATACTGTTTTCTTCGAGGTCCAGATTTAGTTCCCCCCACCCATGCAGAGCGGCTCAAAACTGTATGTATATATGTGTGTGTGTGTGTGTGTGTGTTATACATATATACACACAAATACATATACATTTCTCTTTGTGTATATAATTTTATATTTACTATATAATTTTGTTTAATATTATATATAGTGTCTCTCTACATACATATAATTTATTCTTTAAAATGAAAGGAATTTGGGCATTTGCAACTATGAGAATGAATGTAGAGGATATTATCCTAACCAAGGTAAGCCATGTACATAAATGCAAGAACTTCAGGCTCTCGCCTATATGTGAAGAATCTTCAGAAGTCAAATGCATGGCTACAGAGGGCAGAAAGATCATCAGACCTTAGGCTAGGATGGACACTGTGGAGATGTTCAAAGAGCATGTTTCAGTGACTTAGAAGACTAACATTTGGAGACTCAATGCAGGGTGTGGTGACTCTAGTTAGTAATAGTTATTGCTTATTTTAAACTTTGTTCAATAAATATGTGAAGTGGGTTGATTTAATTTTCCTGTGTTGTAAACAGAAATCAAGATATTTTTCCTCATAATTTTATATAATAATTGTTAATTAAAACTAGCTTCAGAAAAGGAACAGGGAATTGTGCTTGTAATAAGTTACTGATAAGACTTCATAGTTTTCATAATAATATCATCTTGTGTGAAATAGAGGGACTTTAACAGCTTATAAAAAACAAGTATCATGGGTCCTTTCAAATTTAAAGTGGTGTCACTTTGGTGGTAGGCAGTTCACCCTAAGTGTAGTGTAGACTTGTTCTGAGGTGGAGATTTTTTTTGTAGATTTTTTTTTAAAATTTAAATTAGAAACAAGGTTGCTTCACATGTCAATCCCAGCTCCCTCTCCCTCCCCCTCCTCCCATAGCCCTCCACTAACCCCCATACCCCCCACCCAATGCCCACTTCATTCCCCAGGGAGGGTGAGGCTGCTCAGTTCTTTCCTCATTCCCCTTCTCTGGGGTACCATGCATATCTCTCTTAGGTTCTTACCTGTTTCCCAGACTCTCTGGCAGTGAGATTGTAGGCTGGCACTCCCCTGATCAATGTCTAAAATCCATATATGAGTGAATACATACCATGTTTCTTTTTGGTGACTGGATTAATGGACTCAGGATGGCTTTTTCTAGTGCTGTGCATTTGCCTGCAAATTTCAAGATTCCATTGTATTTTTCCACTGAATAGTACACCATTGTGTAAATGTACCAATTTTTTTCTGTCCACTCTTCAGTTGTGGGGCATCTGGGCTGCTTCCATGTTCACTAACCCCACATCTGACAGAGGGCTAATCTCCAAAACTTACAAAGAACTCAAGAAGCAAGTCTCCAAAACACCAAATGATCCAATTAAAAAGTGGGCTACAGAAATAGAGAACTCTCAATAGAGGAGTCTAAAATGGCTGAGAGACACTTGAGAAAGTGCTCAACATCCCTAGACATCAGGGAAATGCAAATCAAAACAACTCTGAGATACCATCTTACTCCTGTTAGAATGGCTAAAATCAAAATCACCAATGACAGTTTATGATGGAGAGGATGTGGAGAAAGGGGAATACTCCTCCACTGCTGGTGGGAGTGGCAACTCATACAGCCTCTTTGGAAATCAGTATGGAGATTCTTCAGGAAAATGGGAATCCATCTACCAAAAGACCCAGCAATTCCACCCTTAGGCGTATACCCAAGTGATGGAGATTTTAACTTCCCAATCATGCTCTCTCTCATGATCTCTCTTTGCCTCTCTCTGTGTCTCTCTCCATCTTTGTCTCTGTCTCTCTCTGTCTGTCTCTGTCTCTCTCTCCCTCTCCTCTTTACCCCCTTTCATTTTTTTACACTTCTTGGTCATCATAGGTGATTATACCTCCTTTGCTTTATGGTCCCTCAATAAAACACTGTGCCACAGGACCCAGTGGCTATTAACTGAATTCCCTGGAAATTAAAATGAAAAGTTTTGTTCTTTTAAGTAGAAGTCTTTCAAGTATTTTGTTAAAATTCATTGGTCTGGGTAAATTGATTTAGCAGAGATTCTACTAAATCAGAGGCTAATTATGAGACTAACATTTCTTCAGGATAAGGCTAGTTAAGGATGGTTCACACAGAGGAAGTCATTGCTTTAGCTTGGGAAAAGTACTGCATAGTGGGCTTGACTGGAAGCAGTAGCGTTGTGGCTGTTCGTGATTGCTGAAGCAAGTGAAGGTTCATGTCTTAGTCCTATGTTAAGGGGATGTACTTCAAACAGCCATAGTGCTCAGCAGACCCCTTTAACTCACAGAAGTTTCTGAGCAACAAATCTTCTAGCTTGTCTTGTTGACCTCTGGAATTAACTTTCTTTGTGATGTTTGTTTTATGGCTTACTTCATGGTGCTTCAAAAATACTGAACCTGTTTGATCTCTATGAATATGGGCTTGTGTAATATGAAATTATACTCTTTAGTGGGTGATGGAGGCTGAGTGTGCCTATTTTCTGACTTGGACCATTCCCTGCCAGAGGCAATGGGGTGGCTCAAGACATTCACAAGACGCTTATGGCAGCAAGGTACAGTCTGTTGGAAGGCTGTCTTTGAGGAGATACAAGCAGTAAACAGTGGGAGCTTTGCTTTCACAAACCCCCACCTATGCTAGGGTGGAGCTTTTGGTGATGTAGTAGCTTCTGGAGTCACTCATGCTCCCTCAGTGACCCAGACGAATTTACAGACTCACCAGGGTAAACACTGGTACAATCATTTATCTGTGGCTCTTGGCACCCTATCTTGCTAAATAGATAGTTGGCCCATGTTTCTCAAGAAAAAGTCAGGTAACAAATACTTTATCACCAAAAGCCATTAGGAGATAGGGACTGACAGAATTTTCTTCCATTAGCTGCTTCCATCTATTGCAGGTTTAGAATTTTCAGGTACTGCCACACATTTGGTCCAGTCAGAGCTAGGCTCTCATGCTGGCTTGGGTGCTGGGTGACAAAAGAGCCTTTTCTTAGAGCACATGTTCTGTTTTCAATTAGCCCTTTTTGTAAGATGCCCAGATGTTTTACCTGGGATCTGAAACCTGTTCTCCAATAGCTTTTATATTCTGGAGGATTTCAGAACCACAAGAGCCGATTGAACAATGCCGCTTTTCGTTCCTTCTTGGGTTACTCTTACAAATTTGGCATATCTGTCAGGTCTCTCTTTTTTGTCTATATTCATTTGGTGTTAGTAGATTCATAGTGCTAACACTGTCTGGATTCCACTGGATTCCTGTCTGTCACTAGATATATAACAACCTTTGCCAGTGCTCACTATGACGAAGATCTTCCCTCCCCATGCAAAACCATTCTGCTGACTGCATTCCTAGTTTCTTGGACACTTTAACCCAACTCAATACAAATTTGGGCAAATTTTCCTTGTCAAGTTTTCAGTGTGGAGATTGTAATGTTTACATTATTCTCATAGTAAACACTGGCCACTGCCTGCATAATACAGAGAAAATATTCAGATTGCCTAGATCAATAATATAGCTGGATTTTATATTAAAAAATTCTTGATTATATTTTGATCACTGTTTTGTTTAGTGTAATTTATTTTTCATTACTCTTCCCCGTTGAAATAACAAAAGATGAAAGTTAAAAGTGAAAGTGATATTGAAAAGGAAATGACATTGCACTGAAAGTAATAGTAAAATGCAATAAAAACATTTTAATTGAAAGTGATTTAATAAACCTAATTTTAGTTATTTGACTTATACTAGACAGAGCCACTATGTGGCCAATATTTTTTTTTCCTTTTGTATTTTTTTTATTCTTTTTTTTTAAATTTAGATAAGAAACAAGGTTGCTTCACAAGTCAGTTCCAGGTCCCTCTCCCTTTCCCTCCCCTCCTCCCGTGCCCTCCCCCATCCCCCCCCCGTTATCCCCTCGTTCCCCCAGGGAGGGTGAGGCCCTCCATGGGGGTGTCCATAGTCTGTCATTTCATATAGGGCAGGGCCTAGACCCTTCCCCAAGAGTTCAGGGTGAGAGTGCACCTCACATTGTTCTATGGGAGTCCAAAGTCCGTGTGTATACTTAGGATGGGTACTGATCTGCTGCCCAAGGCTCAATAGATTACCTAGGCCTCCTCACTGACCCCCAGATTCAGGGGGTCTTGATCAGTCCCATGCTGGATGTCCAGGATGATGCCTGGGATTCAAGAGTTAACCTTTGTCTGGTCAGCTGTTTCTGGGGTTTAAACCAGCCCAGTCTTAATCCCTTTGATCATCAGTCCTCCCTCTCTGATACTGGCTTTCTTGAGTTCAGCTCAGTACTTAACCAGCCACTAAATGTAGTTTCTGTTTCCCAGACTCTCTGGCCATAGGATTGTAGGCTGGCACTCCCCAGATCTATGTCTAAAATCCATATATGAGAGAGTACATGCCATGTTTCTCTTTTTGTGACTGGGTTACCTCACTCAGGATGGTTTCTTCTAGTGTCATCCATTTGCCTGCAAATCTCATGATTCCATTATTTTTTCTGCTGAATAGTACTCCATTGTGTAGATGTACCACATTTTCTCTATCCACTCTTCGGGTGAGGGACATCTAGGTTGCTTCCAAGTTCTGGCTATTACAAATAAAGCTGCTATGAACATAGTGGAACAGACATCTTTGTTGTATGAATGGGCATCTTTTGGGTATATGCCTAAGAGTGGAGTTGCTGGGTCTTGTGGTAGGTTTATTCCCATTTTTCTGAGGAATCTCCATACTGCTTTCCAAAGTGGCTGAACCAGTTGGCACTCCCACCAGCAATGGAGGAGTGTCCCCCTTTCACCACATCCTCTCCAGCATAAATTGTCATTGGTGTTTTTGATTTTAGCCATTCTGACAGGAGTGAGATGGTATCTGAGAGTTGTTTTGATTTGCATTTCCCGGATGGCTAAGGATGTTGAGCACTTTCTGAAGTGCCTCTCAGCCATTTTAGACTCCTCTATTGAAAACTCTCTATTTAGTTCTGCAGCCCACTTTTTAATTGGGTCCTTTGCTGTTTTGGAGACTTGCTTCTTGAGTTCTTTGTAAATTTTGGAGATCAACCCTCTGTCAGATGTGGGATTAGTGAATATTTTTTCCCATTCTGTGGGCTGCCTTTTTGTCTTGCTGACTGTGTCCTTTGCCTTACAGAAGCTTCTCAGTTTCAGTAGGTCCCATTTATTAATTGTTGATCTCACTGTCTGTGCTACTGGTGTCATGTTCAGGAAGCTGTCTCCTGTACCAATTCGTTCAAGGGTACCACCCACTTTCTCTTCTATGAGGTTCAGTGTGGCTGGATTTATGTTGAGGTCTTTGATCCATTTGGACTTAAGTTTTGTGCATGGCGATAAACATGGATCAATCCGCATTCTTCTACATGCCAGTCTCCAATTATGCCAGCACCATTTGTTGAAGATGCTTTCTTTATTCCATTGTATATTTTTAGCTTCTTTGTCAAAGATCAGATGTTCGTACATGTGTGGGTTAATACCCGGATTTTCAATTCGATTCCATTGGTCTACCTGTCTATTTTTGTGCCAATACCAAGCTGTTTTCAGGACTATAGCTCTATAATAGAGCTTGAGGTCAGGGATGGTGATGCCTCCGGATGTTGCCTTGTTGAACAGGGTTGTTTTGGCTATCCTGGGTCTTTTGTTTTTCCATACAAAATTGATTATTGTTCTTTCAAGGTCTGTGAAGAATTGTGCTGGGATTTTAATGGGGATAGCATTGAATCTGTAGATTGCTTTTGGCAGGATTGCCATTTTTACTACATTGATCCTACCTATCCAAGAGCATGGGAGATCTTTCCATTTTCTGAGGGCTTCTTTAATTTCTTTCTTTAGAGATTCAAAGTTCTTACGATACAGGTCTTTCACTTGTTTGGTTAGCGTTACCCCAAGGTATTTTATGTTGTTTGTGGCAATTGTAAAGGGTGATGTTTCTCTGATTTCTCTTTCAGCCCTTTTATCATCTGTATATAATAGGGCTACTGACTTTCTTGAGTTGATCTTGTAGCCTGCCACTTTGCTGAAGGTGTTAATCAGCTGTAAGAGTTCCCTGGTAGAGTTCTTTGGGTCATTGATGTAAACTATCATATCGTCTGCAAACAGTGAAAGTTTGACCTCTTCCTTCCCAATTTGTATCCCCTTGATCCCCCTTTGTTGTCGTATGGCAATAGCTAGAACTTCAAGTACCATGTTGAAAAGGTATGGAGAGAGTGGACAGCCTTGTTTTGTTCCTGATTTTAGAGGAATTGCGTTGAGTTTCTGTCCATTTAGTTTGATGTTGGCTGTTGGTTTACTGTATATGGCTTTTATTATGTTTAAGTATGTCCCTGTTATCCCAGATCTCTCCAAGACCTTTATCATGAAGGGGTGTTGGATTTTGTCAAAGGCTTTTTCAGCATCTAGTGAGATGATCATGTGATTTTTGTTTTTCAGCTTGTTTATATGGTGGATTACGTTGATGGATTTTCGTATGTTGAACCATCCCTGCATCCCTGGGATGAAACCTACTTGATCGTGGTGAATGATTGTTTTGATGTGTTCTTGGATCCGATTTGCCAGTATTTTATTGAGTATTTTTGCATCAATGTTCATGAGGGATATTGGTCTGAAGTTCTCTTTCTTGGTTGTATCTTTGTGTGGCTTGGGGATCAAGGTTATTGAAGCCTCATAGAAAGAGTTTGGCAAAGACCCTTCTGCTTCTATTGTGTGGAACACTTTGAGAAGAATTGGTATAAGCTGTTCTTTGAATTTGTGGTAGAATTCTGCACTGAGGCCATCTGGACCTGGACTTTTTTTGGTTGGGAGACTTTTGATGACAGCTTCTATTTCCATAGGGGTTATAGGTCTATTTAAATTGCTTATCTGTTCTTGATTTAGTTTTGGCAAATGATAGCTGTCCAGGAAGTCATCCATTTCCTTTAAATTTTCGAATTTTGTGGAGTACAGGTTTTCAAAGTATGACCTAATGATTCTCTGGATTTCCTCAGAGTCTGTTGTTATGTCCCCCTTTTCATTTCTGATTTTGTTAATTTGCATGTTCACTCTCTGCTGTTTGGTAAGTTTGGACAAAGGTTTGTCTATCTTGTTGATTTTCTCAAAGAACCAACTCTTCGTTGCATTGATTCTTTGTATTGTTTTCCTGGTTTCTACTTTGTTGATTTCAGCCCTCAATTTGATTATTTCCTGGCGTCTACTCCTCCTGGGGGAGTTTGCTTCTTTGTGTTCTAGAGCTTTTAGCTGTGATGTTAATTCTCTGGTATAACTGTTTTCCTGTTTCTTCATGTGAGCACTTAGTGCTATGAACTTCCCCGTAGCACTGCTTTCAAAGTGTCCCATAGGTTTGGGTATGTTGTGTCTTCATTCTCATTGAATTCGAGGAAGTCTTTAATTTCTTTTTTTATTTCCTCTTTGACCCAGGGATGGTGCAGTTGAGCATTATTCAATTTCCATGAGTTTGTAGGTTTTCTGCAGTTTGTGTTGTTGTTGAATTCTAATTTTAAGGCATGGTGGTCTGATAAGATGCATGGAGTTATTCCAATTTTTTTGTAGCTGCTGAGGTTTGATATGTTGCCAAGTATGTGGTCGATTTTTGAGAAGGTTCCATGTGGTGGTGAGAAGAAGGTATATTCTTTTTTATGTGGATGAAATGTTCTATAGATTACTGTTAATCCCAGTTGGGTCATTACTTCTATTAGACCCTTTGCTTCTTTGTTGAGTTTCTGTCTGGTATTCTTGTCTAGTGGTGAGAGTGGTGTGTTGAAATCTCCCACTATAACTGTGTGGGGCTTTAGATGAGATTTAAGTTCTAATAATGTTTCTTTAATGAATGTGTATGCCTTTGTATTGGGGGCATAGATGTTCAGGATAGACACTTCATCTTGGTGAGTTTCACCTGTGATGAGTATGTAATGACCTCCTTTATCTCTTTTGATTGATTTTATTTTAAAGTCTAGTTAGATATTAGGATTGCTACCCCTGCTTGTTTCTTGGGTCCATTTGATTGAAAAATTTTTCCCAACCTTTAACTCTCAGGTAATGTCTGTTTGAGGGTGAGGTGTGTTTCTTGTATGCAGCAGAAGGAAGGGTTCTGTCTTCGAATCCATTCTGCTAGTCTGTGTCTTTTTATGGGTCAGTTAAGGCCGTTAATATTGAGGGATATTAATGACCATTGATTGCTCATCCTTCTTCGATTTGCGATGGTTGATGTTGGTGGAATTATGGGTGGAATTTCACCCTTTTGTTCTTTTGGCTGTTGGTAGAGAAGGATTCTCTAATGCTTATGTTTTTCTGGTTGTAGTTAGCTTCCTTGGGTTGGAGTTTTCCTTCCAAAATTTTCTGTAGGGCTGGGTTAGTGGACACATATTTCTTGAATCTAGTTTTGTCATGGAATATCTTGTTTTCTCTGTCTATAGTGATTGAGAGCTTTGCCGGGTATAGTAGTCTGGGCTGGCACCCATGGTCTCTTAGTGTAGGTAGAATATCTATCCAGGACCTTCTGGCTTTCAGAGTTTCCATGGAGAAATCAGGTGTAATTCTGATAGGTCTGCCTTTATATGTTACTTGACCTTTTTCCTTAGCTGCTCTTAATATTCTTTCTTTATTCTGTATGTTTGGGGTCTTGATTATTATGTGGCGAGGGATTTTTTTTGTGGTCCACTCTATTTGGTGTTCTGTAGGCTTCTTGTACCTTCATTGGCATGTCTTTCTTAAGGTTGGGAAAGTTTTCTTCTATGATTTTGTTGAATATGCCTTCTGCTCCTTTGAGGTGGATTTCTTCTCCTTCTTCTATACCTATTATTCTTAGGTTTGGTCTTTTCATAGTGTCCCATAATTCCTGGATGTTTTGTGTTAAGGATTTGTTGGATTTAATGTTTTCTTTGGTTGATAAATCCATTTCTCCTAGTGTATCTTCAACACT
Organism: Mesocricetus auratus; assembly: GCF_017639785.1. NCBI lineage: Eukaryota > Metazoa > Chordata > Mammalia > Rodentia > Cricetidae > Mesocricetus > Mesocricetus auratus. The sequence continues at coordinate 12,945,455 of NW_024429185.1, forward strand.
TGAGATTCTCTCTTCCATCTCTTCTATTCTGTTGGTAATGCTTGTATTGGTAGTGCCTGACTGTTTGTCCAGCTTTTCTATTTTCTGCCTTTCTTCAGATTGTGTTTTTTTAATGTCTCTATTTCAGTTTTCAACCCTTGCAGCGTTTGCATTGCTTCTTGCAATTTTCTGTTTATCTGTTTGTCTGTTTGTTGCCTTTTATGAACTTTTTGGTTTGTTCTTTCTTCCATTTCTTGCATTTTTTGGTTTGCTTTATGTTCCATTTCTTGGATTTTGTGCTTTGTTTCTTCTTCCATTTCCTGCCTTTTTTGGTTTGTTTCTTCTTCCATTTTTTTCATTTTTTGCTTTGTTTTTTCTACCATTTCTTGCATTTTTTGCTTTGTTTCTTCTTCCATTTCCTGCCTTTTTTGGTATGTTTCTTCTTCTAATTCTTGCATTTTTTGCTTTGTTTTTTCTTCCATTTCTTGCATTTTTTTTGCTTCATTTCTTCTTCCATTTCGTGCCTTTTTTGGTTTGTTTTTTCTTCCAATTCTTGCATTTTTTGGTTTGTTTTTTCTTCCATTTCTTGCATGTTTTGGTTTGTTTTTTCTTCCATTTCTTTGAGGGATTTTCCAATATCCTCTTTTAGGGCCTCTATCATTTTCATGAAAGTGCTTTTAAGGTCGTTCTCTTCTGCTTCCTTCCCATTGGAATGTTGGGGTCTTGCTGGTGTGGAGTCTCTAGAATCTGGCGGTGTCATATTTGTTTTTCTGTTGCTGACTGTGTTTTTGTATTGTCTCTTTCCCATCTCTTCTTCTAGTGGGTGCAGAAAGAGCCCCTTACTGGTCTGGGGACCAGAGTTCCCTTTTGGTGGGTGCTAGCAAGTCCAATAATCTGTTGGTTCTTCTATACCTTGTCCAAATGGTGGTCCGTGGGTGGAGAAGAAGAACAGGAATCTGGGGCGCTTAGCCTCCTACCTGGTCCCCTGGACCCTATGCTGGGTCCTTTTGTACCTGATCAGGAACAGCTACTCCCCTGGTCTCCCTGGCTCCTCTAGTTTCCTGGTCTCATTGGTGGGAGAGAAGATCTGGAGTCTGGGGTGCTTGGCTCCTGCCGGGATTGGGAGCTTTGTGCAGTTCCCAGGCGATCTGCAGGCTCTGGAACACAGGCTGGGAAGCTGGCCTGTTTACCTGATGCTGCTGGAGGGACAGCTACTTCCCTGTACTCCCAGCCTCCTCTAGTTTCCTGGTCTCGTTGGTGGAAGAGAAGATCTGGAGTCTGGGGTGCTTGGCTCCTGCCGGGATTGGGAGCTCTGTGCAGTTCCCAGGTGATCTGCAGGCTGTGGAACACAGGCCGGGAAGCCGGCCTGTTTACCTGATGCTGCCGGAGGGACAGCTACTTCCCTGTACTCCCAGCCTCCTCACGTTTCCTGGTCTCGTTGGTGGAAGAGAAGATCTGGAGTCTGGGGTGCTTGGCTCCCGCCGGGATTGGGAGCTCTGTGCAGTTCCCTGGCGATCTGCAGGCTCCAGAGGGGGCAGGGTTGGGAGGAAAGCCAGGGTGGTTACCAGCAGGATGGATTCTGGCCCCCAGCAGTAACAGAGTGATTCTCCATCCTGACCCATAGTGCTGGAATCCCTTGACGTGTTCAGAAGTACAGTATCATTGGTTTCACTCAAGACCTAAACTGAGTCATTCAGCATTACATCCAACCTTCAGGACTTGTCCCAGTCACTCATCCTGTGCCTAGGTTCAGTCTGTGGTGTGGCTTTCACTGTCGTGTCTGCCGCACGTCCTGTGTCCGAGAACGTGCGGAGGGTGTCGGGGATTGACAACACAGACACGTGTTCAACGATGTAAAGAAAACTTTAAGCAGGCCCCAAAAATGTTCAAGAAAACTTCGTAAGAAAGGCTCCCACCAGAGAAGCTTCTGCTCTCTCCTCTCCCCTGGCTGGTTCTGCTCTGACACCAAAAACTGATCGGCCAATATTTTTTTGAGACCAAATAATAGGTCAAGTGTGATAAAAAAATTGTATGTTTACTTAATACTTCACCTGTAGCTGTATGAATAGCTAACCCAGAGTTCAAGCTGTTCTCTGTAGTTTCTCACCTCTTAGAAAAATAGAGCAAATGTCTCCAGCATCTATTCTTTCTGAGCTGTTTCTTGGCTCAGCGCAGAAAAAAAAATGAGTTGCATTTAAAAAACAGACAAAACACCACCGTGTGAAAAGCGTGCTGCTCAAATTTTCCTTAGCAATGGAATTCCATTTCCTGATGCTTCTCTGAACTTTCTGTATTTACAGCTTGGGGCGATCTGAATGGTCCAGAAAATGATAGCCTCGCGTTTTCCGTCGTCTTCTCCCGCCAATTTTTCTTTATTCTGAGGGGTTTCTCCACCTTCATGAGCTTATCGTTGTCATTTTTGTTGGGAGGTAGCTGTGGCCCTGGCTTTTTGAGTTCTCATGGTAAGGGCATAAATCATTTAGTGACTCCTCAGAAAGGGGTTAAGACAGTTGAACCTTATTATCATATTCGCTCCATTTGTTTGTGTGTGTGTGTGTGTGTGTGTGTGTGTGTGTGTGTGTGTGTTTTAACTTCATTTTAGGGCCCAATAATTTTCAAAACCAAGTATAGTTTCCTTGGAGTGGGAAATAATGTATATATGTGCATCTGTGCGTGTGCGTGTGCGTGTGTGTGTGTGTGTGTGTGTGTGTGTGTGTGCTTGTATGTGAGAGAGAATGAGGAGTAGGAAGAAAAGGGATAAGAGTACAATTGTTCTGAAGACACAATTTCAGTTATTTTGCCTAACCTCAAGCTCATAGAAAATCAGCTATTCTACATGAAAAAATCAGATCTACCACCGCAAAGCACCATCTCACAGGCATTTTAAAAGATTAAAAGGATTTATTATTTGTTTTTTATGTGTTAGGCTATTTTGTTTGTGCACCACGGTTGCCAGTGGAGGGCGACAGATCTCCTGAGACTGGAGTTAACACATGGTTGTGAGCCACTATGTGGGAATTGAGAACTGAACCAATGTCCTCTGGAAGATCCGCTAATGCTCTCACCGCTGCTCCATCTCTCCTGCCCCTTCTCACACGCATTTTATTGTGAGGTATTCAGATGTTTTTGGTATCTTTATTTATTAATTTTAAATGAATAATAAAAGCTATTTAGTTTAATGGTTATCTTGAATTATGTGACTCAATTTGACTAATGAACGTTTCTATTGTTTCACTGTTGCTTTGGAGAAGAGAAGCCTTAAAATTTCTACCTGTAGGTCAGTGAAACAGCTCAGAGGGTGAAGGTGCTTGCTGCCAAGCCTCACAAACCTTGTTTGACTCCCGGAACCCATGCGGTAGAAAAAATCAGCTCCCCTCCCCCAATTTTTCTTTGATGTACATACATTTGACATGGCATACATGCACCTGCCCTCTTCAACACACGCGTAAGTAAAATAAATAAATCAAATGTAAGATTTTTTTCTAACTTGGACTTGCTTGTCCTTTGGGAGAGGACAATTAAAAATAGTTAAGAAGACTAAGCTGGTTGGGGATTTGACTTATTGACATAGTTCTTATGTAGGAAATCCAAGGCTTTGGGCTTGATCCCTAGCAGTACAAAGAAAATCGAAAATATCTGCTTCCTTAAATCCATGAATACCCTTTCTCTTACTGTGTCTCCTAGAAATGTTTCCTCCATTGCATTCATCACTGTGGGTTATTCATTTTTTTCTTTACTGTAATGTCAACATTTTCTATAGGAGGTGATTACATGTGCTCTCCACTGCCTTGCTCAGATTTCTGCTAGGAAATGGAGCCAAGTCAGATGGCAATGACTTGAATAGACATGTCTCTGCTTAGTAATAGAGTGGGGAGTCAGTTCTCCAGAGCTTGGATAGAATACTACTATGGTATGTTCTGAAAAGTTGTCCAGATAAAATACTTAGACTCCAAGTCTCACTGAAGATGGTGACTTAGGAAAATAAAAATAGAAATGGGGTTGCTTTTCCTGTAAGGACACTTAAATAGAAGAGAATGGGACCAAAACACCAGAATCTCCATAAAGCACCCAGATTAGAGTTTTTACATGTTGTGGAGTCTGCTAGTAGAGTATCAGAAAGTATGTATATGTCCCTGTTCTGGCCTGGATAGAAAGAAAAACATCTCCTGGCCCATGTTTTTATCCCCAGAGGTAGATAGGAATTAGTTTTGGTAGGAGATATTTTGAATTGTTGGTAAAAACTAAAACTATAAATTGTTTCATTGATTCTGTCACATACTTCCTGTTTGCATTTTTTAACATTTTCATATCATACCAATATGAATCTAGCCCATGATGTCACACACGAAGTGGAATACTGGAGTTTAAAATGTCTTAACAGAAGCTAAAGCATCTGTTTTGGAATGCATATTTATTCTCATCTCAGAGAATTCATACAAGAAAACTTTCTGGAAAATGAGCAGGTCTCTAGCAGCAACTGATGGTCCTTACAAGAATCAGGGCCACATGTGACAGTCACTAGTAATAGATCCTCCCAGCCCTTCATGAGACATGGAACTGTTGCTACAGAAAAGACATTTGTGACAGTGAACTCTTTTGGAAATGTCTTTGGGGAACAGGAAATGAAAATCAACACAAAACAAAAGGCGTAACAGATCTGAATATGAACCAGACAGGCAAGCCTTACGTGGTCCAAGTTTCTTAATTTGTATAAGGGAGTGATTTTTATTTTCCCCTTAATGAAAGAATTATGAGATTGTTATGTTTCTCACTGTGTACTTTTACCTTTTTGAAGTCACACTGCAAGACAAGGGATATGCACTTTTGGAAGTCAGCTCTTCTCTGTATTTCATTTCTTTAGTTCTTATTCATTTTCTTATGTTCTTTTTAAGTATTAGAAATATGGAGAACAGTCTTGTGATAGGTTGTTCAGGATTGCTGAGAAGTGTCTTTTTCCTGTCAGTGAAACATTCTAGACTAAACATCCACTATCTTAGATCCACCTGTGTTGAATGCTGGGCCTCCATCCCATAACTCATGCTTGTCTCCTTTCTGTGAGAAGCACACACATTTTAGAAGTCTTTTGAATGATACTGGTCAACACCATCGGTTAAAGCATAAAAGTAAAGAGGCAATTTAATGTGTCTCTTCCTGTGGGTGTCAATTTTCTCCATTTGAAATGCCAGTCCTAGAAGGCTCAGACTTTTGCCCAAAAATGTGATTTGGTGACATATTAGCTAATGGACTGGCACAGCAGAGAGAATGATGGGCCACCCATCACGCCCCTGGTGTTTTAGTGGCAGCATTTTGTGTATGAACCATAACGTTAAAAACAAATTGTTATGATTTACTTTCATTCCTGACTCCTTTATACTTCTAAGTAGTACGAAGAATGAGAAAACCCTAAGAATTTCTTGTTGTCAAGGGCATTTTTACAAGCTATAGTCTACAGAAAAATTCTTTCTTGTTTCTATGAAGGCAAAATTCTCTTTGTAACTATTTTTTTAAGTTGGTGGACATGGTTTGTGTTCATACTTACCCTCGTGATAAATATTCCAAAATCACAGTGTGAAGCAAATGTATTTTTGCAATTTAAAAAATAAAAACGTCTTAGGCATTGACGGTTGAAAGTGACAATCTTTGATGGTTGCCAAATCTCCATGTCTCTTCATGATGGGAAATAAATGCAAATTGTTTTCATTTTAATTTGACAATGTCACCTTGTCAAAGAATTCTTTCTTAGATATTTGAAAAACTACATTACAAAGGTAGCAGAATTGGAAAAAAATCCCAGGGACTTTCAAAGATTTAGGCTTCAAAGCTATGCCACGCACATGAAGGTATGTGAAATGGCTGGGCAATAGTGAAGCTATTCTCCTGGAGCATTGGGCACTGTGCATACTCCAGTGAAGCAACAGCCAAGCAAGACATTGCTGGAGACACGAGTATTTGTGGAGATGAACACTGCAAATCAAAGTTCTTCAACACTGATGCTATTGACCAGGTATCTTATTTGTGTGTGTGTGTGTGTGTGTGTGTGTGTGTGTGTGTGTTATCTCACATATTGCAGGATACTTAAAGGATCCCTTTTCTCCACGTTGTTGATTCAGCCTCTTGTAGTAATGAGAACATTACTCAGTATTCAAATGTTCCTCACAGGGAAGGGGATGAGACAAAGGGACATCTTAAAGCATCAATCTTGCCCTGGGATATCTTTTGTGGTAATACCCTTTTTTCTTTTGTTTTTCTGTATTCTGTGAAAGGAAGAGGAGGGTTTTGCTCTTGTTGTTTGTTTTGTTTTGAGAAGGTAGGTGAGAAAGCCTGCTTTCTACTTCTGCCCACACTCAGGGGCAGATGACAGAGGTGAGGACTGGGTCCCCATCTTAGACCCGAATTCCTCCTGCTCACCCTCTCTTAGATCCTCTGGCTTGGGGACTGCAGCCAGGTCTACTCACACGTGGAGGGACAACCAAGAGACCAGGAGCCTGAAAGAGAGCTGGTCCACTTCTGCCCACACTCAGGACAGAGGGCAGAGGACAGAGAGCAGAGGCCAGAGAGTATTAGATTTGCTTGCACCCACAGAAAGGGAACCCTGGTTGCCTACCCACCAGGAGAGGAAGAGACTCTTTCTACACCCACTGGAAGAAGTGAGGGGAAGAGGTAACATAAGAATGCACTCAGCAACAGAAAAGCAAAGATGACACCACCAGAGTTTAGAGATTCTACACCAGTAAGACCTGAACACCTTAATACAGATGAAGCAGAAGGGAATGACCTTAAAGATCCCTTCATGAAAATAATAGAGGCATTCAAAAAAGATGTGAGAAAATCCCTTAAAGAAATAGAAGAAAAAAACAAGCCAAAAATTCCAACAAATGCAAGAAAGGGATGAAAACACAAAGCAACAAATACAAGGTACAATTCAAACAGTGCAAGGGTTGAAAGCTGACATGGAGACAATGAAAAACACAGTCTGAAGGAATGCTGGAAACAGAAAAACAGGGGAAATGGTCAAGTACTACAGATGCAAGCATAACCAAGATATACAAGAGATGGAAGAGAGAATCTCAGGTGTTGAAGATACACTACGAGAAATAGATTCATTAATCAAAGAAAATCTTAAGTCCAACAAATCCCTAACACAAAATATCCAGGAAATATGGGACACCGTGAAAAGACCAAATCTAAGAATAATAGGTATGGAAGAAGGTGAAGGAACCCAACTCAAAGGGACAGAAAACATATTCAACAAAATCACAGAAGTAAACTTTCCCAACCTAAAGAAAGACATGCCAATGAAGGTACAAGAAGCTTACAGAACACCAAATAGAGTGGACCACAAAAAAGTCCTCTCACCACATAATAATCAAGACCCCAAGCATACCAAACAAAGAAAGAATACTTAGAGCAGCTGAGGAAAATGGTCAAATAACATATAAAGGCAAACCTATCAGAATTACACCTGACTTCTCTATGGAAATTCTGAAAGCCAGAAGGTCCTGGATAGATATTCTGTCAACACTAAGAGACCACAGATGCTAGCCCATACTACTATACCCAGCAAAGCTTTCAATCACTATAAATGGAGAAAGCAAGATATTCCATGACAAAACCAGATTTAAACAATACATATCCACTAATCCAGCCCTACAGAAAGTTCTGGAAGGAAAACTCCAGTCCAAGGAAGTTAACTACAGACATAAAAACATAGGCAATAGATAATCCCACTTTACCAACAACGAAAAGAGAAAAGGGGTGAAAATCCACACACAATTCCACCAAGAACAACCATTTCAAAAAAAACGAGAATGAGCAATCAAAGGTCACTAATATCTCTCAATATTAATGGTCTTAACTCACCCATAAACAGGCACGGCTAACAGAATGGATTCGAAGACAGAACCCATCTTTCTTCTGCATACAAGAAACACACCTCAGCTTCAAAGACAGATATTACATCAGAGTTAAAGGGTTGGGAAAAGATTTTCCAATCAAATGGTCCCAAGAAACAAACAGAGGTAACAATCCTAATGTCTAACAACTAGACTTTAAACTGAAATCAATCAAAAGAGTCGAAGGAGGTTATTTCATATTAATCACAGGAAAAAAAATCCACCAAGATGAAGTCTCAATTCTGAACATTTATGCCCCAAATATAAAGGCATCCACATTCATAAAAGAAACATTACTAAAGCACAAACCACACATAAAACCTCATACACTTATAGTGGGAGACTTCAACACCCCACTCTCACCACTAGAAAGGACTACCAAATAGAAACTTAACAAAGAAACAAGAGACTACTAGAAGTTACGACCAATTGGGTTTGACAGACATCTATAGAACATTCCATCCAAACACAAAGGAATATACCTTCTTGTCAGCACCACATGGAACCTTCTCAAAAACTGACCACATACTTGGCAACATAGCACACCTTGACAAGTACAAAAAAATTAGAATAACTCCATGTATCTTATCAGACCACCATACTTTAAAGTTAGAGTTCAACAACAACACAAATTGCAGAAACCCTACAAACTCATGAAAATTGAATAATGCACAATTGCGACATTGCTGGTTCAAAGAACATATAAAAAGAAATTAAAGATTTCCTAGAATTCAATGAGAATGAAGACACAACATACCCAAACTTATGAGACACTTTGAAAGCAGTGCTAAGAGGAAAATTCGTAGCACTAAGTGCCCACATGAAGAAACTGGAGAATAGTTACACTAGAGAATTAACAGCATAAGTGAATGCCCTAGAACACAAAGAAGCAAACTAACCCAGGAGAAGTAGACGCCAGGAAATAATCAAATTGAGGGCTGAAATCAATAAAGGAGAAACTAGGAAAACGATACAAAGAATCAATGTAACAAAGAGTTGGTTCTTTGAGAAAAGCAACAAGATAGACAATTGTTTATCCAAACTTACCAAACAGCAGAATGTGAATATGCAAATTAATAAAATCAGAAATGAAAAGGGGATATAACAACGCACACTGAGGAAATCCAGAGAATCATCAGGTCATACTTTGAAAACCTATACTCCACAAAATTCGAAAATTTAAAGGAAATGGACAACTTTCTGGATAGATATCACCTGCCAAAATTAAATCAAGAACAGCTAAGTAATTTAAATAGACCTATAACACCTAAGGAAATAGAATTAGTCATCAAAAGGCTCCCAACCAAAAAAGTCCAGGGCCAGATGGCATCAGTGCAAAATTTTATCAGAAATTCAAAGAAAAGGTTGTACCAATTCTCCTCAAAGTATTCCATGCAATAGAAGCAGAAGGATCTTTGCGAAACTCTTTTTACAACGATACAATAACATTGATATCCCAGCCACACAAAGACACAACTAAGAAAGAGAACTTCAGACCAAATCCCTCATGTACAGTGATGTAAAAATACTCAATCGAATTGGATCCAAGAACACATCAGAAAACTTATCCACCATGATCAAGTAGGCTTCATTCCAGGGATGTAGGGATGGTTCAATATACGATAATCTATCAATGTAATCCACCATATATATGAGCTAAGAAACAAAAATCACATGATCATCTCACTAGATGCTGAAAAAACCTTTGACAAAACCCAACACTCATTCACGATAAAGGTCTTGGAGAGATCCAGGATAACAGGAACATACCTAAACATAATAAAAGCTATATACAGCAAACCAACAGCCAATATCAAACAGAATGGAGAGAAATTCAAGGTAATTCCTCTAAAATCAGGGACAAGACAAGGCTTATACAATGGAAAAAGATTGCATCTTCAACAAATGGTGCTGGCATAGCTGGATATTGGCATGTAGAAGACTGCAGATAGATCCATGTCTATCACCATGCACAAAACTTAAGTCCAACTAGATCAAAGACTTCAACATAAATCCAGCCACACTGAACCTGTTAGAAGAGAAAGTGGGAGGCACCCTTGAATGAATTGGGACAGGAGACTGCTTCCTGAACATAACTGCAGTAGTACAGACACTAAAATCTACAATTAATAAATGGGACCTCCTGAAACTGAGAAGCTTCTTTAAGGCAAAGGAAACAATAAGCAAGACAATAAGGCAATTCACAGATTGGGAAAAGATATTCACTAAGCCCACATGTGACAGAGGCCTGATCTCCAAAATTTACAATGAACTCAAGAAGCTACTCTCCAAAACAACAAAACTCTCCAAAACACCAAAGGACCCAACTAAAAAGTGGGGGACTGAACTAAATAGAGAATTCCAAATAGAGGAGTCTAAAATGGCTGAGACACACGTAAGAAAGTGCTCAATATCCTTACACATTAGGGAAATGCAAATTAAAACAACCCTGAGATATCATCTTACTCCTGTCAGAATGGCTAAAATAAAAAATACCCATGACAGCTTATGCTGGAAACGATGTGGAAAAAGAGGAACACTTGTCCATTGCTGGTGGGAGTGCAAATTTGTACAGCCTCTTTGGAAATCAGTATGGAGATTCCTCAGGAAAATTGTAATCAGTCTACCTCAAGACCCAGCAGTTCTACTTTTAGGCATATACCCAAAAGATGCACATTCATACAACAAGGATGTCTGTTCCACTATGCTCATAGCAGAATTATTTGTAATAACTAGATCCTGGAAGCAGCCTAGATGCCCCACAACTGTAAAGCGGATAGAGAAAATGTGGTACATTTACACAATGGAGTACTACTCAGTGGAGAAAAAAAGCAATGGAATCTTGAAATTTGCAGGCAAATGGATGGCACTAGAAGAAACCACCCTGAGTGAGGTAATCCAGTCACAAAAAGACCAAGATGGTATGCACTCACTCATATATGGATATTAGACATGGATCAGGGGAGTGTCAGTGCTAGTGAGTCTGGGAAACAGAGAGGTTCACAAGAGATATGCATTATATCCCAGAGAAGTGAAATGAGGCAAGATCTCCTGATCAGACTGGGAACATGAGTGGAGGAGAGAGGGAACCAGGAAAAAGAAAAGGGGAGAAGAGGAGGGGAGAAGAATACATGGGGGAACAGGAAGGTTGAATCAGGGTAAGAACAGAGGAGACCAGGATGAGAGATACCATAATATTTGTAGTCATTATAGCTTTGAGGAGAGAGCTGAAACTATTGAGATTTCCAGACATCTACAAGGATAACACCAACTGGAAAATTAAGTAATGGTGCAGAGACTATATTAATAGCCCCTACCTGATGATAAGGTTGATGACTACCTTATATGCTGTCCTAGAACCTTCATCCAGTGACTAATGGAAGCAGAGACAGATATTCACAGCTAAACACTGAACTGACCCCCTGGGACCCAGTGACAGAGATAGAGGAGTGATGAGCAAAGGGGTCAAGACCGTGCTGGTGAAACCCACAAAGACAGCTGACTGGACAAGCAGGAGCTCTTGAACCCCAGAGTGATGGCTGAGAGGCCAATAGGGGACTGACCCAGACTCGAATGAAGTGTCAGTGAGGAGGCCTCAGAAATCTCTGCGGCCTTGGGTAGTAGATTAGTGTTCACCATGGCGTACAAATGAACTTTGGGAGCCCATTCCACTTAGAGGGATGCTCTCTCAGCCTGGACACATGGGGGAGGACCTACGTCCTGCCCTGGATAAAATGAGACTGGAGATCTGCAAAGGAGGGCCTCACCCTCCCTGGGGAATGATGTGGGGATTGGGCTGGAGGCGAGGGGGGAGAGCTGGTGGAGGGACAAGGGAGCAGGGAGCTAGGATTGACATGTGAAGCATGCATGTTTCTAATTTAAATAAAATATAAACAAAGAAAAAAAGAAAGCCTGCTTTCTTCTGAGACTAGTGCTTTATGGGAAGATCAGAGAAGACATGAGAGGTCTGTGCTAAGGGCTTGGATTCTGGAGCTGGACTGGCGGTTAGCTCTCTAAGAAGTTGGGTGACCTTTACAAAGCTTTTACCTTTCTTACATCTGTCTTTTCCACCAATAACACGGGATAATTATTAAGGAGATGATATGTATAGTGTACTTGGACCACACTCAGTGACTAGAAATGATGAATCAATATTAAAAGATGATAAGAAAGCATTTATAAGAAAAATGGGGACCCAAGTTGATTAGAAATTCTATAGCTTTCTTAGTGTAATTAAGCCACATATATTTAACAGGCACTTGACAGTGACTAGTTTGGTACTCCTGTCATGTCTCAGACACACCACAGATAGAGTTTGATATACTGTAGATGAAACTGTGACCTTTTAAGTGGAGAAATTTGCTACTGTTTCTTGATACGAAGTACTTGGCCCATGAATAGACATCAGCTCTATCTTCATTGTTAGAGACAAATTTGTTGAAATTGTGTCTCTACTCACCATGACCGCCATCACCTGGATATTTTATCTTCATCTCAGCTCAGGTACCATAAATTTTCATCGAATTCCTTGTTCATTAGAATGATGTGGTCAGGATGTCTAGACTGTTGGAACACAAGCAAGCCTTACTGGAACAGCACAAGAGCCTTTTTTATGATTCTTGGTAGGGAACAGAGTGAGAAGAAACACAAAGAAATAACTGCCTGAAGCTCAAATCCTCTGAGCCTATTTAAGTTTTTTTAAATTCAGAGCTAGAGACACATAGAGAAATTTAGCTATAACCCAAAGCACTGTCTAACTGAAGCAATATCATATTTTTATAGTTTAAATTAAAAAAGAAATGGGAGGAAGCATGCTTTGTTATTTCCTATTATTGTGAGTCCGGGTACTTGGGGTTTGCAGAAACTATTATGAGGCCTTGTAAGTTCATGCTGAGTTCTTGTGAGAAAGAAGTCAGTGTTGGGCTGGGAGATGGCTCAGTAGTTAGATCACTGAGTGCTCCCCAAAAGGACCTGGGTTTGATTCCCAGAACCCACATGGTGGCTAAAAACTTTCTGTAACTTTCTTTCCAGGGCATTGAATGCCACCTTTTGGTCTGATGTCACCATGTATGGAGATAGAGGCAGACAAACCATTCATACACACAAGACACAATAATAAAGTTGAAGTTCAAAAGAAGTTACTTATTAAAAATCCCATCTTATACAAGATATATAGCAAATCTCACCCAGCCATTATCATTTTTTATAGTAACAGTCTGTATCTTCTATTTCAAGACCCTAGGGCTTAATGTGTGATTTAATTGCATAGAGCAAACAAACGGAAATAGCTCATGAGTTTGAGTGGGACTTGAGTGAAGTTGTGTGTAGTATGACTGGGCCAAGTTCATTAGGATCTTTGCAAGGGCCCATTTTAGAGCCCTCTTCTAGGGCCGTGGATCCTTTACCGGACTGGGCATACGGAAATGCATTTCTTAAGGTAGCATGGTTTGTCTATTCTACAGGTATCTACAGTTATTCTAAAATGATTTCAGTGTGGTTGTGGAACTTACACAGATGACTTGGAAGGAGTGGTGTGGGACTGTTACACTTGTACCTACAGAGAGATGTGAGGCAGAGTTTAGTGTGTCAGTCTCACACACACATTTGCTACAAACCGTACTTCAGAAAATGTGCCCCTTCTTCCACACCCACGTTTATATTTAGGTGTCTCTAAACTAAATATCCAAGTTACCATTTCTTATTATCTTTGAGTTATTAGGAAATAGGCTGAACCATTTTTAGCACAGTTTTCTTCCGCAAATGAGCTGCATAAGAATATGAACACTTCCTCAGAGGTTGTGCGTTTACTGAGAAAACCGGCGAATTCTTCTCATTGTGAGCCCATCCTGGTTATGCTGATAGATTCTTGAAAGGTGGGTAATTTCACTGCAGCTGTGCCAGGCAGATACAGGCTTTGCTGAGCCTGGGGTCCTGGTGTGTGTTTCTGGCCCCAGATCTGATGTTGCTTATTTTTCTGTGTCCTATATTTCTCTACTAGAACATTTATCACAACAGAGAGGGTTTTGATTCTCGTTCTATTGCAACACCCTGCTGTTAATTATTATAAAAGTCTTTCTCAACTGCACTTTATAGCTTTAATTCCTCAGGTTCCTAATTTATTGGCAAAGGTTTATTCTCCTTCAGTGCAGGCTCAGAAAATGCCATCCCCGTTGCCAGTTACCGGATAGGGCTTTGGCTTTCTCTTTGAAATTTCTCCTGGCTTTGTGTCCCCTTGTCTTTGCCTGGCAGTAAGAAGTTGTTAGAGATAGCCCTGGCTTTTTGGCAGGGAAAGAACAGCTTCCAGGCTAAGTGATACCTGAAAAAATCTACCCACTGTGCTGAAGTCATTTCTTTCTGATGCTCCGAGTGCCAGACCATCCAAAACCTTTGTGGCTATTGCAGCCCTGGATTTAATTGCTTCGTGTGATCTCCAAATGACATAAAAGGAAACAGGATGAAGCCAAATGGAGAAACCCAGGGTTTGATCTCCTATTTAGCAAGGAGACTTGAATGACAGTCTAGCTTTTCCCATTATTTTTCTTTTTGCAGCAATTTCATTCTTGTCCCTATGTGCAAGTTTTCTTTTCATTCTTTTTCAAGTTTAAAATCTCTCATATGTTTCCTGAAGGAGACAACCCAGTCTATTTCTTTTACATAAAAGAATACGGAGGCATGTGTGTGTTTGATCTCTAGCGTGACTGCATTGCAATGGATGCTGAAACAGACTGGTGTTTTGATCTTAATTCACACCTCTTGAAAAGGACAGGGAGATATTTTACTGAAATAAACGTATGAAATGAGAGTAAATTAACATGCATCACACCAATTTGAGATGCCGCAAAATGGGGGCAATTAGTTTTCAATGTGCTCCTTTTGTAGTTGAGAAGCACTATTCAAACACTAAGGAGTATGCTGATTGGGAAACCCTCAGAAATTAAACAGATCAATTTGATTTCTACTCTATTATTTTGCCCATTATTTTACATTACACTGGGAATAACTTGATTTCATACTTCTATTGAGGAACATGTATTTGGGATTTCTATTTTTAGTGGTAAAGGTGATGCATGCCTATGATTCCAGTTCTTGGGAAACTCAACCAGGAGGATCAGGAGTACAAAGCCAGCCCTGGAGTACAGAGAGAGACCCTGTCTCCAAAGTTAAACAACTAACTGACCAACTAACCAACCAACCAACCAACTAGTCAGCCAACTAACCAGCCAAACAAGTAACTGCAAAATTAAAGTTGAAACAACTTTTAACTAGTTATAGTCTTCAGAATTATACATTTTTGGGAGACAAGTTGTTGAACTGAACTTTTCTCTAATGAAGGGTCAATGTCTTATTTATGCTTATTGAATTAATGTCTTTAGAGATTAGGAGTAAGAAATTTAATTATTCACTTTCTGTTTATCTTAGGTTTTACCACTTTGTCAGGAGGGGCATGAAATACCATATTCAGACATATGATAAAAACAACAAAATGTGTATTCTCAAAGAATGATGTAGTTTGCTGAGACAGAATCAATCTATTTTCCAGAGAGAGCAATTGAATGCTTTAAAACTGTTTCAGGAGCTTGGGATTTAAGCTCAGTTGGCAAAGGCTGATTTCCAACAAGGAAGACAATGGAATGGGGGTGAGAACTGTAGTCCCAGTGCTCCAGAGGTGGAGACAAGAGGATCAGAAGCCCAAGGTCTTCTTTGAGCTGCACAGGGAGTGTGAGACTAGCCTGGCATAAAGAGGCTCTGTGCTCTAACAAACATCCAGAGTGGGTTGGAAGTGATACTTTTTATAGAAACGATTATTTTCGACTCATTTAGCACAATATTCTTTTAATGACAAATTGTGAACCTGTTCATCTGGACCCATTTGTTAGTTGTCTATAAAATCATCTTAAGTGAAGTTCAGACTTGTTTAAAAAGAGAGCTGGATGACATTAGACTGCAAACCTACTCTCAACAACGTCTGGTAAGCAAATGTCTTTGAGTGGCACTTTGAAGACCATTCAGTGAAGTCAGATGATAATTGAGCTAATACCTTGAATTCACAGCACGAATTTCAATGCATCTTGAAGTTCCCCAGATGTATTATTTCTAGACTGCTCTTGGGCACCTAGTGTTTGTCATGACGATCTTGATGCATTTGAAGACATTTTGAACTTGTTTTTGCTCTGTGATTTGGAGTTTTAAAATGTCTCCATTTTAAAGAGTTGGGACCACCACCAGAATAAATTTTAAAATATATTCACAATTCTGGAAAGCAATATCAAACCAATTAGCAGTTACTTACCGCTTCATCAGATTTCAGCAATCACTCATAAAGTTTTTGTGTCTATAAACTCAATTCTGTAATTTTGTATAAATAGTACCAAACATTATATATATGTTTGTGACTTGTTTCTTACACTCATTGTAAGGCTTATCCACATTGTAAAATGTGCTAAAGCTTTCTTCATGTGTGGCTTGTATAACAACCCCCTAAACGGCTAAGCTATATTCATTTTTTTGTTGTTGTTCATTCTGTGATGGGTAGGGATTTGACTATTTCCATTCTTTGCTATTTGGATTATGCCGTTATGAATATGTGCCAGTTTTTGACTGGACATTTTTATTTCTCTTGAATGCTTAAGGATGGGGTTCGGATTATAAGAGCCTGGTTCTTACTTTGAGGGGTTGCCAAACTGTTTTCTAAAGTGGATAGATGTAACTTGTTTCAAATCTTATTGTACCTCTATTTTCCAAAGGGATTTAGTTCATTTCATCTAAGTGCTGGAGTTGGCATTGTGATTCCTCCGTGTATTCAAGATGATCACATTGCTTCAGCTCACAGAACAGTGCAAACCATTACAACGATTCCAAGTTTTCCTTATCATAGAGTTAGCAATGCAGTTGAATAGTGCATGCATGCGTGCGTGCATGCGTGCGTGTGTGTGTGTATGTGTGATGTATGGTGTGTTACATAAGCAAATGACTATACACTTTATGTCAAGACCAGAGTAAAACATCAGATGTTTTCTTCTACTGCTGTCTGTCTTATTGCCTTGAGCCCGTGTCTTTCATTTAACTGGATGTCCACTGTTTAAGCTAGTCGGGCTGGGGGTATCTACCTGTTTCCTAACATCAACATTGGGGTTACAGGCACAGTCAGATTTTGTACATGGGTGTTAGATATTTGAACCCAGGGCTTGATACTTGCACAGCAAGTGCTATTGTCTTCTGACCCACACCCAAAAGACGCACATTCATACAACAAGGATGTCTGTTTCACTATGTTCATAGCAGCATTATCTGTAACAGCCAGAACCTGGAAGCAACCTAGATGACCCTCAACTGAAGAGTAAATGGAGAAAATGTGGTACAATTACACAATGGAGTATTACTCAGTGGGGAAGAAAAACAATGGAATCCTGAAATTTGCAGGCAAATGGACATCACTAGAAGAAACCATCCTGAGTAAGGTAACCTAGTCATAAAAAAGACAAACACGGTATGTACTCAATCATATATGGATTTTAGACATGAAGCAGGGGAGTGCCAGCCTACAATCCCACTGCCAGAGAGTTTGGGAAACAGGGAGAACCCTAAGAGAGATATGCATGGTACCCCAGAGAAGGGGAAAGAGATAGGCTCTTCTGAGGGGAATGGGAGCATTATGGGAAGTGAGAGGAAGCTGGGAGAAAGACAGGGGTCTAAGAGAAGGACTTGGGGGAGCAAGAAGTTTGAATTTGGAGGAGAATAGAGAGCAGGGTGAGAGATACCATAATAGAGGGAGCCACTATAGGTTTGAGGAGAGATCTGGCACTAGTGAGATTTCCAGAGATCTACAAGGATGACACCAACTGGCAATCTGATCCATCTCTTTATACTCCTTCCCTACTATATGGCTTCTAATGCAAGGTGATGCTGTAACCACTTGGAATCTTGCTAGACATTTTGCTCTATGTGCTTAACTACCCTGAAATACTAGAGGTTAATCTTTTCCCAGCAAGGATTTAAGGCTGCAAACAGATTTTGAACATTCCCTATGAAAGAAACAGTTGAAGCCAGTCATTAGTAGCACATGCCTTTAATTCCAGTACTCAGGAGGCAGAGGGATGTGGATCTTTGTGAGTTCGAGACTAGCCATGTCTACAAGAGCTAGTTCCAGGACAGCCTCCAAAGCCACAGAGAAACGCTGTCTTGGAATAAAGAAAAGAATCAGTTTAACGAGATGATGGGACAGACTTAGTAGAGTTCCTAGGGGAGTCCTTACCCTTTCCAAGGAGCAGATGGGAGGTGGGGGGAGTGGGGGAAGTGGTAGGAGAGGAGGGAGGGGAACTGGGATTGGAATGTAAAATAGAAATTTAAAAAAATAAAAGAAAAGAAGAGCTAAAAAAAGAAACAGTTGAAGATGCTATCCAGAGATATTTTTATAGTTTGCTTTGTCTATATACCTTATGAGAAGATAAAATAAAGCATGAGGATTATTGGTAAGTATGTAAAATGCTTAGAAAGTTAGAGCCAAAGCTGGAGTAACAGGGAAAGAAACTTCCTCTGGGCCGAATAACATCTGTAGAGATGAAGGGAGCTAACAGAGACAATTAACTGTGCTACACTCTGAGATATTGCAGTGACTGCTGGCTTTGAACAGTCAAAATAACTTTGAAATACTTATTGTGGATAGACCACTGTGGTGGTCCCTGTGGCTTCCTGCAGAGGGCTGTAGGTATTGACTGTTAATGAAGGCATGAGAGACTTCCTCCTTTCCAGTTATGGAGGTGCAGTTCTCTGAACAGCATGAGGCTTTAGAGACCCAGGGCCAGCTGTCTTAGACAGCTTGTAAGAAAGTGTCACCTGGGGCTATTGCTGACATGAGGAGCCACTGATGAGAACAGCCAGCGTCTAGGGAGGACTTTGTCCAAGAATAGTCTGCAAAGTCATTTCCCTCAGCATCTTCTCCTGGGATAAGAATTTTAAGTAACAATTTGGAGAGCACTTAGTTTCTTGATGGTATTGTCCATCTGATTTGAGCAAGTCTCTTCAAAGAGAAAGTTGCTATCTATTCCTTGTAATTCCCATAGTAACAACACTGGATTTTTATTTTTTAATAGTTTTTTCTGTATCAAAACCAAGCAGTTAATGATTTACTTAGAAAACATGTATAGATTCTGGCTGCTCCCCCTCAAGAATATAATAAAGTTGTGTTTGTCTAAAACGATGTACAAGTGCTTATGAGTCAAAGTAGTAGATGTTAAGGATGCTACGAAATCCTGCATTGTTCAAGATTGTTCCTCCCTCCTCTCAGTATGCTCAGTCAGTCTCAATGTCAGCAATACTGGAAGAATACAAGAAGTACTGAGATAAAATAATCCACAAAAGTTTAGTTATGACAATGTATTTGTCTACTTTGAAAGGAAACTCTTGATACTGTTATATGATGGATAAAATGAACCAAAATGAAACTTGATGTATCACTCAGGATCTTAGCGTTTTGGTCTCATCTCTAATATTTTTGGTCTACATGACTTGAGGAGGGTGGCTCAGTCTTTCTGATTCTTTCATTAGGGAATGTAAGTACTAGCTACTTTTAAAGATTGAGAACTCAGGCTTTCTGTTAGGGTTAGTGGAATGGTTCAAAGAAACATCAAATAGGATCAACTGACATTAGCATTTTTCTTTTCCATGATGGAGTCTGAGAGTTATGATGCTGCCTAGGAGTGCAAGAGCAGGATTGTTTTCTCTGCCTATTAAAGAAGCAAAAGGTAGAAAAGACATGTTATTGTACAGGGAGTCCTGGTATAATCACTTTACTATATCGGGGACTCAGGATCCCTCTTGGAGTATATAGTCTATTAATGAAGAGTAGATTGGACTTCAATGGAAGCTCAAGCAGAATTTAATAGTAAAACCTCAGAATAGGAAAGCTCTGTTTCACACAACTTCTAAGAGTAGAGGAAGAGAATGGAGAATAAAAGAGGGGAAAAAGTGACCTATGCCATCTAGATAAACAGGTTTAGAGGTTAACCACATGGTGGAGAGAGGTGCTATAGGAAGACACTGAGAAGCCCAAAGTAATAGGGAACTTAAAAGCATGTGTAAGCTCTGGCAAACAACAACAATAGAAAACAAAGACACAGAAAGAGATAGGAGTAGAACTCAGGGGAGTATCATGGTGGCTCCCCGGGACTGGACTAGAGGTTCTCAAAGGAAAAGCCCATTTTCTTAAAGTCGCTCATCCTTTCTAGGGGTGCTCCTGTATCTGGGCCCATGAAATACTCACAATAAATTAATTCTTAAGGAAGGAGATTTAGTTATTTGCTGTAGCAGTTACAGTTGGAAGCTCTGAGACACTTTCACCTCTGAGATTTCTTAGTCTATGAAGAAAGTGAGATGGGACCAGAGCCAGCTGTGAAGATTCCAGATGGGTTCTTCAGTTTCAATAGTCTTATTTGTTCATTTGCACACATGATGCAAAACAGGGACTACGTCTACTCAGAAAAAAGTCAGCCTGCCTCTTCTCACTTTATTCAGGTCTCAAATCTCTTACTGGAGCCATCTTCTTTATCATCCAATCTATGTATTATTTGTGTGGAGGAGGGTCAAGCACAGAGAGGCCATAGACTGGCGTTAGGTGTTTCCTTGTGTCACTGTCTGTCATAGAAATATTAAGCCACACCAGATAGGGATGTCCTATGACATTTTGTCGAGGGAGAAGCCAAGAAAGTCGAGAACCAAAGGTCCACATATTGCTCTCCAAGACTTGACCGGAACCCAAAGAGAGCATCTCCTTCCTCCCTAGCAATTTTATCCCCTGTACCCAAGTGGGCGTGGTCAGTGCTATGGGCACATAAGATCTCTGCCTACAACTGTTCGTCTTTTCTTTTGTGGTAAGGTCTCCCATTGAAACAATGATCACTGATTGACTACACAGGCTGGCTAGCAAGCCCTGGGGATCTGTCTATCACTTATTTTCTGCCCCAACCACTCTGTATTAGGGTTATAGCCATGCATGACCATGCCTGACTTTTAAAAATGGATATTAGCATCCTGAACTCAGGTCCTCATGCTTGCACAGCAAGCACTATACCAACTGAGCCTCAGGCCCCCTGACGTATTATTTTAGATTTTAAAAATCTTGCTATTCTGACTGAAAATATTGATGTTAAGAACACAGTTCTCAAGAGGCCCTATGACCAAGGGCAAGCAAAAGTAAATGATGGGGAGCATAATTTTACAGGCTGGATATCAGGGAACAAGTCCAACAGCACCAGGGTGACAGAATCAAGAATCAAGATGCAGACAAAACAGTAGAGGAAGGAACATTGCTAGAGAACTGATGCATTTGGATTCAAGACCGTGTGTGTGTGTGTGTGTGTGTGTGTGTGTGTGTGTGTGTGTGTATGATACACTAGAGACAAATTCTCTTAGAAATCAGAAGAGGATTTTCTGTGGTCCAGAACAGAGGATAATGGAATAGCTTAGCTGAAGATGGAACATATTAGATCAATAAGGAAAAGTTGCTTTCAGGGTCTGGGTTTCAATTAAAATGAGATGACAACATAAACGAGTGATGTCTTAGCTCCTCCCGTTACTGCTGTCACAAAATACCTGGACAGAGCAACTTAAAGAAGGAAGAGCCTAGTTTTGCTTCCCAGTTTGAGAGTGGAGGAGCTTGGTATCGCTGCTCATCCACCCAGCGTATTCAACCAGGAGGCAGTAAATCATGAAGGGTCTTGTTCAGCTAGCTGTCTTCTCTTTAGGCAGTCTGGACTCTAGACTGTGGTGTGGTGCAGCCTTTTGTTTTTAAAGATGGGTATTCCCACCTCACTAAATCTTATTTAGGGTATCCCTAATAGACACACCCAGAGGTGTGTCTATAAGGAGATTGTATATATACACTATTAAGTTGGCGATTAATATTAGACATTACAAGTGTTAAATAAAACAAACAAAACCTCAAGATCTCCATATATTCCTGAACTAGTTGCGGTGTATTAGAACACAGTTGGTGTTTTCCTCAAGTGCACAGTAATGTACTCCAGACTCTCTTTGGATTACATAGATATTGAACCTACTAAAACCAGGCAGTCACTGTCAGGGTGGGGAAAATGATGGAAATGGAGAAATTTGAGTCAAGAAAGGGATAAAAATATTTCCCCTTTTTATACCCATAGTTGACAACCTAGAGGACTTTAGATCTGATACCATAGGAAAATCCATGGGGATTCTGGGGAATAATTTGTTATTGTATTCCTAACTGGATGTTGGCACTTGAATGTGAACTGTTGCTGACACTCATATTATGGTACACTTGGACTCCCAGGTAAGAGTAGGACTGTTTCAGGATGGTGTAGAACATTTAAGAGAAAATCTATTGGATGACATGGGTCACTGTGGGAGGGCCTTGAGGCTTACAGCCTTGCTCCATTTCCTGTCTGCTCTCTGCTTCCTGGCTCATAGTGTTTGTGATAGTTACCTATTGATTTGCCTTTTTGTGCTTGATGGACTGTATGCATCCCCTCAAACTTTAGCCAGAACAATCGATTCTTCTTTAAGGTGTTCCTTGTCGGGGATTTCGTTACAGCATAAAAGAAAGCAAATTAATGCAAAGAGTAGGCAGAGTTAGATTAGTTCCCACCTTCAGACCTTGGGTTTCATCCACATAATGTTGCCAGCCAGAATATAATGGAACAGCTTGGCACCTTTTATTTTCAAGTCATTTATGCTTAGTCATACACGTAAAGTACATTTCAAAAGCTGTGCTGAATTGCTGCCTGAACCGCTGTTGGGACCAGAAGTGTGCTGCAGGGGTGCCTAGTTTGATTGAACCCAAAAGCAGATCCCTCTGTTGCCCACACCCAGGCAGAGGCAAGACAGCTACCAAGGTGACAGATCTAGCTGAGCTCAGAACAGTATTTTTGACGTATGAAAGCACTGAAAAGAAGGTGAATTTTTTTCTCCAGATGACGTTTTCACTGGAGTCTGAATGTTTCGGAGAAAGACAGCCCAACCCAAACACTGGGACCTTTAAGTGGTGTGTTGAATCAGATCAAAGATGGGTTAATATCCTTCCTAGAATCTGTAGCATTGGAATCTGAAGGAACTCTAGCCAGCCCGAGCACAGCAAGCATAACTCTGGCACACCTTGCCCTTTTCTTCCATTCTCTCTGCTTTGCTAAGAACCTCTAGGTTACATTCATAAAAGTATCTCCCAATTGAAGTTAAACACTGCATGCTAACACAGGATTTTCCCTTTTACCATTTTCCCATGGACCAACTCTGTCTCCTTTCTCTGTCTAGTGATAGCCCTTTCCCCCTCCCTCTTCCCTTTCCCCTACCCCTTCTCCCCTTTTCTCTATCTCCTGTCCCTCATTGCTGCCTTCTGTGCCCCTGGGGCAAATAAAACTCCTTTGCGCCGAGAACTTGGTCTTGGCATGTCTTGAGCTGACTCTGAGGTTCTCTACAGATCGATGCTGTGTTCCCTGGATGTCTTGTTTATGGTGATCTTCTGGTTGTCTGACAAATCTGGCCAAGGAGAGGTTACTTTTGAGGATGTTTCGCAAGATTTTGGATAGACTACAGTTCATCAACATGGTCTGTTTCACTGGGATTCAGAATTTGTGTGACTATATTTTGGAAAAGAAAGAAAAAGACACCTTGCATTTGCAGAATTCACTCAGTTTTTTCTTGGAATACAGTTAGAACATGTGAAATAGCCTTTGTCCAATGAGGCAATGTCCAGACTGGAAGAGACACTTTGGAGACATTATGGTCACCATCTACCCACATATATCCTGACACCTTTTGTTGAAGAATGTCTCAAGCCTCTGAATCCCATGTAGTTAGTTTTTCCTAATTTAATGCATTTAATTTGCTACTTAGAAATATGGAAATAACTGGAAAGATCTACATCACTCTCCCTGGCTGGCAAGCAGGAGAGATGTGAGGTGACTGAGGAGTAGGTGACTACACCCTTGGAAGCTGACATCTTGTTTTAGTTAGCAGATTTATATGAGCCAAGGGAATACATGACCCAAGCAGAAATTGAGCACATTGCTTCTCTTGAAGAAGGAACTCTGCTCTTCAACTTGTTTGCGGTCCAGAGGCAGTAGACAGCCTTGGGCGATGCAGCTTGGCCATTTCTACAGCTTGCAGACTCAGCCCGCAGGTTTGGTCTTAGACCTGTTGCAAGAGGTGTTAGAGCCCTTGCTATTTGTCTTGGAAAGACTGGAATCCTGTAAAGACTTGATCTCGTAAAGAGTCGAACACAGAATCAACGATCGATTGGCTCCTTTGTGGGAGAGCACTTGAATAAAAACAGCTGTGACTGTCTTCAGAAAATGCGCCACTGCGAAGACTTCTTTGTACTATATGGAGGTTTGCTGCCACAGTTACTGGGAGTCATTCTGGAGAAGGCCATAAAACTTACAGTGAATGATTTTGTGAGTGGTCAATACATGCATGACGATGGCTCAGTCCACTTGCAGCAGAGATTTTTGCAAGAGGTTCTCAGGGTATTCCCACAAATCCTTTAGAAATTGTCAAGATTTGCTTGCAAGTGGCTAGAGAGATCACTACTGGGCTCAGAGTCAGTGCTTTTGTGGCGTGAGATCTGGGTATCTTTGGCATCCACAAGGGAGCCAACACCTGCTTTCTGTGGGACATTCATGTCTTGGCCATTTACTTCCTGTCCTATGACTATGTGAAGGCATCCTTTGCAAATGAAGATGGACAGATCATCCCAGGAAGCCTGATTATAGCTGCTGCTACTGCTGGTATGCCTGCAGCATCTTTTAGTGATCCCTGCTGATGTTATCAAATCTAGATTTTAGGTGGCTGCACAGAATGGCCAAACCACTTAAATTGTTGTTATGGACTGATTCATGGGAAGATACTATGGGTAGAAGGCTTCAAAACTGTGGAAAGGAGCTGGTGCTCATGGGTTCTGATCCTTGCCCAAGTTTGGTGTCACCTTGCTGACTTATGCATTGCTGCAGCAATGTTGCACATTAGTTTTGGAGGTGTAAAGCCTGTAGGATATAAGCCCTTTCCTAAAAATTCTGGATTAGTCTGCTGGCTCCCAATCCTGATCACACTGGGGGCTATTAATTGGAAATTGCAACATTTGAAGGGATTGAAAACAACTTTGGGATTTACCACCTCTTCTTCAAGCCCTCGGCATCTACCTCAAAAGTGACCGATGGGGGCTCATGGGAGGATTGACTTGGGATGTGGCTATAAAACAACAGTTGGTACTGTGATAAAACCCATCTCTGATTGAAGTGTGGTTTCATCTCTTCTGCATCTGTCAAGACTTTCTTTTCTATTTTGAAATGGGGTTTCTCTGTTTAACATCGTTGGCTTGCCTGGAACTCACTTTGTGGACCAGGCTGGTCTCGAACTAACAGAGATCCATCTCCCTCTGTTCCTTGAGTGCTGGAATTAAAGGGGTTCCCACCACAACCTGGCCTGTCAAGGCTTTTTAAAAAAATATCAAATGCAATCATTCATTTTCTGATGTTTTTGTACACTTTTGCACTCTGTCCACAAACCTATGTTTGTATCATTTATATACTGAGTTTGGTTAACACTAACATGATCTGGAATGAGTCTGGAGGGAAATGAGGGAGGCCTCCTATGTGAACTAGAATGATGGTCTCATTGAGGCCATTGAAATGCAAAGAGTTCTGAGGATGTTTCAAGGGTAGAAATTTGGGCACATGTTCACAAAAATGAAAAACACTGGAAGAAATACCACCACCACTAATAATAATAATAATAACAATAATAATAATAATAATACCCCTAAGTACACCACCTGGATTAAGATTTTAAAAATGCACAAGTTTGGCCCCAATATGCAGGTGTTATGAGAAACATGTTTTTTTTTTCATGATGAATACTACATTGAGTATATTTAGAAATCCTATTCTCTTACTTATACCAAATCTACTATGGAAAAGTTTCAAGTTTTAAGGAAGTGATTTTGGTATTGTTATTATAGAGGCAAAAGAAACTGAAACACAGTCCTACTCCTGAGCATGCTAATTTGGGATAAATACTTATATAATGAAAACATGCTGGTTATTAAGGATTTTAATAACACTGCAAGAATAGCATACACCCTTCTTGCTGGCACCTACATGCTCTGATTTCATAGCTGGTGCCCATTTGGCTTTGAAATCCACATAGTCATGAATCATGTCAGTCAAATGCACTAAGTTTTTATTTGGGGTGTTTTATATCATGGTCAGAGGCTTGTGTGTTTGTGAAGTTAAACTCGGCTCACAGAGACTGAACTGACAACCAGGGAGCCTGTGTGGGCCTGACCTAGGCTCTCTGCATATATTTTATGCTTGTGTACCTGACTCCTAACAATGGGGACAGGGACTGCCTAGGACTCTTTTACAGGCTTTTGGGGCCCTACTCTTCATAATGGATTACCTTGCCCAACCCTATTACATGAGGAGGTGCTCAGTTTTTCTGCAACTTGATAAGCCATGTTTTGTTAATGCTCATGGGAGACTTGTCCTTTCCCAAACAGAAATGGATGAGGAGTGGATTAAGGGGTAGAAATAGAAAGTGTGGTGTTGAGTGGAGGAACTGGGAAGAGATGAGATGGGAAACTACGATTGGGATGTAAAATAAGTAAATAATAAATAAATGTATTTAAAAAGTTACCCCCCCCAAATAACTCAAAATTAATTTGCCTACAAAGCTCCAATTCTCAAGGCAATATAGATTCCTATCTCATCACTCAGGCCTGAAGCCTATTGCCTTTTCTCTTGTTCTTTGATTTCCCCATTCCTGGTTAAATCTTCTTGTTTTTCTTTCCCAGAAACATGAGTTTCTCTGTCAGACCACTGTCTGCAAGAGCCTGTTTGTTACTCAGAGAAGGTATCCTTTTTCCACAAAGTACATCTCCGTGTCCTTTCCTCACCTGTAACACCATTTTCATTTTTTACGTCTCCACTTCTCTGGGGATACTGTCTGGCCAATCCAGGCACAGTCACAGAGGTAAAGACTGTTCCTCATGTGCCATTATTTATTGGTATGAATGGAGTTCTTAATTGGTCTGAATAATAAAAACCCAGAGTCAGATATAGAGGAAGACATTAAAAGATAATTTGATAATGCAAGTTAGAACAGAAAGTAATCTAGGTATAAGACTTTGGACTCATCAAGAAAGAATAGACAATGGACTATTTTCTCTGAATTTATCAAGTGCTTATGGGCTAGAAATTGTTATGTAGGTATTGCCTGTGTATATTGTATGTAATTATTGTACTTAATGTATATAGTTTTTCTTATATTATTTATAACCTTTCTAAAAATTTTAGACAAAAATGGGGATACGTGGTGTGGTGATATGTTGCTTGTACAAATAAAGCCTGTCTGAAGGTCAGAGAACTAAGCTTGCCACTAGCTAACCATAGAGATCTGGAGGTGTGGACAGACAGACAGGAAGTGAGATGGCTGGGTGGAGAGAGGATACAAGCAGGCAGGAACAGGAACTTGCTTTCTTGTCTACTGAGACACTAAAGAGGTAAGGTGTGGCTGTGGCTTGCTCCTTCTCCCTGACTTTCAGACAGGGTTTATTTGTTCAAGCAACATATCACCACATATTGGGTTTCTGGTGATATTGTGGTGGGATTTGCTCATATATATTGTGCTGTGTGGACATGTGGATAAGTCTGCTAAAGTTTCTATACAAAATTTTTAAATAATATTTTTATCAATTCTTTGATAGTTTGATAATTGCATACAATGTAGTTTTACCATATCTGCCCTCCACGCCTTCTACACACATTCTCCCCTGGATTCCTAGGGCAGGGTGGTAGACATGAAGCTAAACTTAGTCTTCTATGTGCAGTTATCCAGTTTGACTAGTACCATTCATGGGATGGATTTAGGTTCATATCTTCAACTATATTCCATTGATCCAAGTATTTTTATACCAGTACCATACTGTTTTTATTGCTAAGGGTCTGCAGTATAACTTAAAATCATGGACAGAAGTATCATCAATAGTTCTTTTATTGTTTGCCATGATTTTTTATTATCCTTTCTTTGTGTTTATAGATGAAGTTTAGGATTATTTTTTCAATTTCTTTGAAAAAAAGCTTTGGAATTGTGATGTGGATTATATTTAACTTGTAAATTAGTTTTGGCAGGATGGGAATTTTAAAAATATTTATTCTACCAATTCATAAGCATGGGAAATCATCCCGTCTTCTGATACCATTTTTGGGTTTATCAGCTGTAGGAGTTTTCTAGTGGAGTCTATGGGGTCTCATATATATTATCATATCATCTGCAAATAAGTATACTTTCCTATATTCCCTTGATCTCCTTCAGCTGTCTTAGTGCTCTAGTGAAGATTTCAAATACTATGCTTAACAGGCATGGAGAGAGTCACCATCCTTGTCTTGTTTTTGATTTTAGTAGAAATGTTTTGGTGTTTTTTTCCATTCAGCATTGTATTGGCTGTGGGCTTTTTGTATGGCCTTTATTATATTAAAAGTTGTCCTCCACATCTCTCGATTCCACAGGACCTTTATCTTGAATGGATGTTAGAGTTTGTCAAAGGCCTTCTCTGCATCTAGTGTGATGATCACATGGTTTCTGTCCTTGAGGGTGTTTATATGGTACCCTAAATTTGTGTATGCCGAGATTATTCCTTTATGGCTGAACAATCCCACAATATGAACTTAACACATTTTATTTATCTATTCCTCTGGTGTTAGCTACATAGGTTGGTTCCATAGTTTAACTGTTGTGAGTAGTGCTTCAGTAAATTTTGATGTGGAAGTATCCCGGTGGTTTGCTGACTTGGAGTCTTCTGGATGAATAGGGCAAGTATGAGCAGGCTGCAGTGATAAAGTAGATAAAAGTGGTATCGGGAATGCACTCAGAATTCTTTATATACTTGGATAAAAATGGTTTCATGTAACCCTGCAAATTAAAAATAAAGGGCCAGTTTCTAACACTGGGCTGTAACCTCCTTGTTGGTTAGAAGTTTAATTACTGTTCTGAAATTCTGTAACATAGAAACGTAGAACTTTCATAGAGTTTTGTGCCCTGTTATTTGTGAGTCCTTTCTCCTAATGCAGACTATTAGGGCCACAGGGTGAAAACTGTCAGCCTTGTTCTTCTATGTGTCCTTTCCAGACCAAGGTAAGAAAAAGGAACTTCAAAGTTTCAGTTTCTTTGCATGTTTTCTGACTTCATATTTTTTCCTTGTCATAAGAATGTTGATACCATTCATGTTTACTTCTTTATGGTTACATTTAACTAACTTGGAAAAGAATTCTAATTATTTTGTACACGAGTGAGGTGAAATTTTTAAAAACTGGTTGTATCTATGTGGTAGCTTCATTCACATTTTACTATTTTTTAATTTCCTTTTAATTTGCAGGTGTTTATTATGTTTTCTCACATTATGAAGTAGTCTAATGTACCATAAAATATTATTAACTGCCATAAAAATTAAACTGCTACCCAGCAGAATTCATTTTAAAATCTTTTATTGTTCAGATAAGATATTCATAGAAGTCCAGTTCACTGTAGTTGCTCCCCATCCATGAAACAAACCATGTAGACAAAAATAGGGAATGGCAAAACCAGTCATATGTGTAGCAGGAAGGACTCAGTCCCAGGCAGCTTTTGATCAGCCCCACATGACACAGAGGACTGAACTGTATTCAGTACCAGAAACAAAATCATTATGATGTTTAGATGGATGTCTATCATTAGGAGGCAAGTGCTGGCACTGTGTTTCTCTGACAATTGTTTGAGAAAAAACAACCAAACCAAAATGGAAGTATCAACATCCCTTTAATGCTTGAATTTTCACATTAGCCAATCGTTATATTAGCATTATTTGGCAAGACAAGGGTGACGATAAGGTAACTTGTTGGCACCAAGAAGAAAGGCTTACCTAAACAGTTTGTGAAGCTATCAAGTGCTGACTAGATTACAGAAATAAGTAAGAAAAGAAGATGGAAAAAACAAAAAGAAATAAATCTTGGCCAATTCTTGCAGACATGTCCAACCTTTTGACATTGAACATGGCATTGTCATTTATAAAACTCATATTTGAGAACTTCACAGTTGGGTTAAAAAGAAAAACACACAAAAAAGTTCTCACAGTGTTTTAAGGAAGTTTACAATTTTGTATTGCCCCATGATTGTAGCTACTCTTGGCCAAATGTCACCCCTAGGCCACGGGATAAACAGAGCTACCACAAAATACAATCTACTTAATCCATTATTTCAACTATTGTTTAGAGCACAATAAAAGTGATTTATATTATAAAGAAACGTTGTGATTTATGTTAGATAAAAACATATCTTTATGATGAAGTTGAAGTGACATCATATTTGTGAGAATTAAATATGTTTAATTGCCAGCCTTCTGCAAATTGCATTTAAATTAAAAATAATGGAAGAATTAAAACAGCCAATTATGATCAAACAATGGAAGACACATTTTATAGAACTTTGTTTTTCTTAAAAAAGTGTACGTATGAAAATTATCTGTGTGCATGGCAACCTTACTGATGTTATATTAAATATTTCCAGAATGATATACTACAATGTTACAGCAATTTTATTTCATATCACATGAGAGAGGGCCCAGTTGTAGCTAGGCAATAGTCTTCATAAGTTTAATATATAAGAAACTCTTTGTAAATTGTAACACATAGTTCAACAATTACCTCTAAATAACAGAGTTAGAAGGCTTCAAATAGTTTAAGTTTTGGGTACTTGAAAGATTGGCTTTACAACTGATGTTGGAAGATACTTTTGTTGTCACTAAACTGAAAAGTAGAAGAACACAAGCTTCCAAAAATGTGTTTAAAATTTTAAATGATTTGAAGATTAAGAAAATGATAAAAGTGCTGTTAGTTTAAAGGTTTCAAATTTGAATAGCTTTAAGTTTTAGAATTTCAACTTTGTATGATTTTCCTGTCTTGGAGATTTAAAAAAATTCCCTTGAAATTTTGATCATGCCTATAATATCTTTTTTATTGTTGTTGATTCTGAGGAAAGGAATAATATTTTTGACTTAATGACAGGACAGTGATATGTTTGACAGAAACTTGCCAACACAGTTCAAGGGGTTCCTTTGATAGTCAAGAATACAGACACTGCAAGAAAGAGAAGGGGAGAAGAGGAGGGGAGAGGAGGACATGGGGGAGCAGGAAGGTTGTGTCAGGGGATGAATAGAGGAGAGCAGGATGAGAGATACTATAATAGAGAGAGCCAATATAGGGTTGAGGAGAGATCTGGCACTAGTGATATTTTCAAAGATCTACAAGAATGACATCAACTTACAATCTAAGCAATAGTGGGGAGACTAACTTCAGTGCCCTCCCTTGATAATTTGATTGATGACTACCTTATATGCCATCTTAGAGCTGTCATCTGGTGGCTGATGGAAGCAGAGGCAGACACCCACAATAAACACTGAACGGAACTCCTGGAAACCAGTTGCAGAGAGGAAGGAGTGATGAGCAAAGGAATGAAGACCAGACTGGTGAAACCCACAGAGACAGCTGACCTGAACAGGGGGGAGCTCATGGACCCAAGACCGGTGACTGAGAGGTTAACATGGGACTGATCTAGACCCCCTGAATGTGGGTGACAGTGAGGAGGCTTCGGTAATCTATGGGCCCTCGGAGAGTAGATCAGTTTTTATCCATGGTACACAATGGATTTTGGGAGCCTGTTCCACATGGAGGGATGCTCTCTCAGCCTGAACACATGGGGAAGGGCCTAGGCCCTGCCCTGGATGATATAACAGACTTTGAAGATCCCCCATAGAAGGCTTCACCCTCCCTGGGGAGCTGACTGGGGATGAGATGGGAGGATTGGGTGGTTGGTAGTGGGTAGGGAAGGAGGGGAGGGAGAGGGAGCTGGGATTGACATGTGAAGCAAGCTTGTTTATAATTTAAATTAAAAAAATTCAAAAGGAATACAGATGCTTAGGAATATACGTAAACATTTGAACCACAAAATATGGCTCCACACAGCGCAACCAAATTCTTTCACCTCTGCAGAGCTGTATGAACTTCAGCTACTTTCAGACACACTTGTACATATGAAAGATTTCCTTAGGGACAGAAGGATCACATTTCTTCTTCCTGTGAGTTATGTTTATCATACCCTGGCCTCTTAGAGAAGTTAGTCTGAAAGACAATCTCAGGTGATGATCCTCATACTGGGATTATGCCTGGAATCTTTAAATCATTTCGAATTGTTTTCTATGGCTGCTGTAATAAAGTGTCCTACACAGAGTGACTTAAAACCAAATTTTATTGCCTCACAATGCTGGAGTGCAGCAGTCCAAGGTCAAATTGTGGGCAGAGTTGATTCTTCCTGAGGTTTCCAGGAGTAACTTGTTCTCTGAGTCTTTCCTGACCCCTGGTGGTTGGCAAGCAATTTGTGGCATTTCTTGGCAAGCACACTTGGACTCATTGGATCTCTGCCTCCATACTGCATATCATTCTTAATGTTGCCTGTCTGTGTCCAATATTCTTTTTACAGGAACATCACTCACACAGTCAGGGATCAGGCTCCATATCAACTCCTAGCATAATCTCATTTTAACCAAGTCTATGTACAACAAGAATATTTTCAAATAAGGTCTTATTGTGGTATCCAGAAGGATAGGATTTCAATATTTGAATGAGTGGAGAGATGGAATTCAGTCTGTATCAGGATATCTAGGAGAACAGTAGAGATAGAATTCAGTATGTATTAGGATATCTAGGAGAACTGTACTTCTGGAACATGATAGGGTGGGGGAGGGAGGGTTGGGTGAAGTGCTGAGTCCAGGACATGGCTCCAGTAATTATAACTATTTCACCCATTTTGTCTTCTAGAAGGCGGTGGTGGTGGTGATGCTTTTGTGTGTGTGTGTGTGTGTGTGTGTGTGTGTGTGTGTGCATGTGCACATGAATTTGTGTGTGCATGTATGTCTGTGTCTGTGTATGCCATGTCCCATTCTGAGATTTCTGGTGGATTCTTGAACTGTGGGAAATACTGAATTTTATATAGACTGTTCCCCCCTTATATATACCAGTGGCCAAGTATAATTTAAAAATTAGGCTCATGGTCCTGGAGATATGTTTCAGTGCTTAGAGCACTGTTTGTTCTTACGGAGGACCTGGGTTCAGTTTCTAGCACCCACACAATGGCTTACAAAAATCTGTAATTCCAGTTCCAGGGAATTTGACACTCTCTTCTGACTTTTGCAGGCACCAGACATCCACATAGTATTCATCCCTTCTTGCAGGCAAAACATTCATATGCACAAGAAATTCAGCTCAATGAGAAATAAACAAAACAAGTAATAAAAATAGAGCGATTGTAGCAGTGTATGAGCCTATAAGCACTCCTTGTATATATTTGAAGCAGGACTTATTTACTATATTTAACACCTAGCTTATCTGCCATTAACTAATTCATTAGTTTGCTGTTCATTCCTTTGAAATTGCTTATTGAGTTTCTGCATGTGTCAGGAATTGTGAAATATGAAGCACAAAATTTATTTCCTGATGACTTACTCTTGAAGTCCCTAAAACTTCTTAGAGACATCTAAGGCAGAACACACTTGTTCATCATCTGAAGGGCTTATGTGGTATGTCTACATTTTTAATGCTGACAATCACTCTTGACCACATAATCAGCTTCTACAGTCTTTGTCTATACCATCAGCAGTTGGTGTTCTGTGGGTCAGGGTTACCGGATTCATTTGGGAGAGCAGTGGCTGTTTCCAAGTAGGAAATCCTGCAACTGAGTCAAATGTGTGGAGGAAGAGATGGGACGATGTGATGCATAGTGTAATTTATGGATACATTTCTAGAGAAAGAGGGGACTCAGCAACAACTAATACACAATTTGTTATTACAAATTTGGGTGAAACAATATGATTAATTAGAGTAAAAGGCAGTCGGTACTCAAGTGACCCAGAAAAGAAACTAGTTAATATGAGTCATGAGTTAGTTATTAATAACCCCAAATCTCAGTAGTTTACCCCCTGAGATCACAACTCAGCCATGCACTTTAAGAAGATTCAATGCTGGTGGACCTTTATGAGTATAGCTTCGATATTACAAGGAGATGCAATTTCACAGCAAAGTCCCCATATCCTCTGACTCTTAAAATCTTTCCACCACCTCTTCTATAATGTTGCCTGAACCTTAGGCATGGGAACATTTTGTAGTGTATCCATTGGGGCTGGGATCCACGATTCTACATTTTGATTAACATTTTATAGATTCAACAGGTGATATATATGTGTATATATGTATATACACACTCACATATATATGTATACACACACACATACGTATAATTCTTGTTGCAGTCTCCACCAACCAAGAGAGCAATGCCTAAAACTTAGCTTAGGCCAAGACTCTAGGGCCTTCCTCTGATGCACTTTAGACTATAACTTTTTCTAGTTGGCAAACCTCTTTTTTACCTTGCCTGTTGATCTTACTCTGATTCCTATTTATGAGGCCTTCTGCCACAATCCGGACATTTGTCACCCTGTCCCGAAGCCCTGAGTGAATCAGCCCCACATTCTGACCATGTCATGTGGACTTATTCTTCTGTTCAAGGCTGAAGAGTTCACTCCATTTTATCTACTCAGGGCATGCTTTGTCATAGTTGATAGATGGAAGTGTCTTGACTATAAAGCTATTAAGAATTGGCTATATTTGAAGCCAATCCTTACTTCACTGTTAAGAACACATCCTTATTTCCTTTCAGAGTCACAGTTCAATCTGACAGGTATGAGGATTTTACCTCTCTCTGCCAATAGTAGCGTTAATAAGAACCATCAACTAATGATTGACTGTTTTCTCCATATTAATTAGATTCCACATTGTTTCCTAAGTTGTCACTTTTTTTTACAAATTAATATTTTTCATATTCTAACTTTTCATATCCTAACGTGGCAGAGGGGGGAGGGATATGACACAAATGGAATGTTTTCTTTGTGTTTTAATTACTTTTTTATTTTCTCAATGCTACATGGAGATCATGACAACAAGTGCTGAGGAATTCTTTGTATTCAATCTTATATAGGCAGACATAAAAGTTAGGACTTAAGAACAAGCAAAAGAAAAGAAAAAGGGAAACCCCACAAAATTAAAATTATTAATGCAAGAAGCAAAGATATAAAGGAACTAAGCACTATTCAAAACCGTAGATGGATACCTGGGAAGATGACTCAAGATAAGAGCATTTGCTATGTAGTTATGAAGCTGTGAGTTTGAATATACTGAATCCATGTGAAATTGGAATCATGGGGGATGTCCTTCTGTGTGCAGTGAATATGTTTATTTTACTGGTTGATGATAAAATGCTGACTGGTCTGTAGCCAGGGAAGAAGTATAGGCAGGGCTAGCAGACCAGGAGAATCCTGGGAAGAGGGAAGGCAGGGAGCAGTCGCCAGAGGGGATGCCACATAGCCACCAGAAGGTAAGATGCCTAGGCATTCTCTGGTAAGCTAAGATCACATGGAGATATATAGCTTAATAGAAATGGCTTAAAAATTAAGAGAGAGCTAGCCAAATAGAATCTTTCACCATTGGTCAAACAGTTTTGTAATTAGCATAAGCCTCAGTGTGTTTATTTGGGGCTCAATGGCTGTGGTATGGGGACAGAAACTCAGTCTTCAGTGGGCCATGACTGTATGTGTCTTAATGCCAGTGTAAATCTGGGAACTTCACTGGCTAGCCACCAAAATGGGGGAGCTTCAGAATCAATGAGAGAACTTGTCTTTAGAATAAGGTGAAGGCTGTAGAAGAGGATGCCTGAGGTTAATGAGAAGAGAGTTCATAGGAGCACATTATCTTCATGGCATCTGGAAGAAAGACAGAAGGACTGTGGGTAGAGAAGGTTGTTGTATGTGAATGTGAAAGACCATGTCCGTATGTGACCTCTTCTGTCATCCAAATGCTGTCCATAATGGTAGCTGTCTTTATTTACTCTTCACAGGATTTATTGTACAATGCTTTCATGTACTGGCAAGTAAGTTTATAAATTACCTTGCTATTTAAAATTAAATACAGCAGAAAGATAATTATGAACTACAGAATAAAAGGTTTTGCTAGACCATATGATTTTGTAAGTAAATAGTATGTCAAAATATCACACTTATTATTAATACATAATGTTAAGTATAATGCTGTTGTTATGGTGCTTTTTACCTTTTGGAGGGAACAATCTCATTTATTTTAAAATTCAATTTTGAATTCTGAGACAGTGCTGGGCACCAAGCTATCACTTACTCAGTGTGAACATTCCTGTAGTCAAATGAGTTTTTAGTGACCTCTCCAGATATTTGAGAGGTTTACATGTAGCTCAGCTTAACAAAGGATGAAGCTGTATGTATTTTTATCTTATAAGTATATTTTATGTGTCTTAGGCTGATATTTTGTCTCCTTTCTAGCAATGTTCTAAGACTGTGCATCGTACCCCTGAAGACTGCTGTGGTGAGGTTGTGGTGGCTCAGGTAGTA
The DNA here is from genome assembly GCF_017639785.1 of Mesocricetus auratus. Lineage (NCBI taxonomy): Eukaryota > Metazoa > Chordata > Mammalia > Rodentia > Cricetidae > Mesocricetus > Mesocricetus auratus. The sequence continues at coordinate 12,981,842 of NW_024429185.1, forward strand.
TCAGGAAGGATTTGAGGGAGCTTAGTGAAGGATTTAAAGAATTTAGAAATGCTCAAAAACCCTATGAAACTTATATCACAGATATTGATATTTGGGGATGACTGTGTTGTCAATAGAAGTTGTGTCAAAGGATAGAACTGTGGTAGGTGGAATTTAGCCTTATCCTCTCAGTACCAGAGATTTTCTGCATGGACGGAGACAGGGGCCTCACATTTAGCCAGGTCATAATGGGTATTGACCTTCTCCTGCTGGGGTTGGGCTGAAATTGTCCCTTACTCTTCCACTTTGCCTTTCTTAGGAACCCAAATCTCTTCTTTTCTTTTTCCCGCTTGTTTCCATTTTTTTTCATACTAGCACTTGTCTCTCTAGGACATGCACTGCCTTTTCTTCTTATTGGAAAAGAAAATGCTACTTAATACCTTTCCCAAATGGGCAATGTAAATCACTGCACTTTGGATGCAGGGGTAGGGTGCCTCTATGTGAGGAACAAGGACATAAGTCTAAATGCACTGCTTCAGTCTGCTTAACCATATGCATCAGAGCGACAGAGCACAGCTCCTGTGACATGCAGAAATTTCCATGCATTCCCTGAGACCGAGGAAAGGGCATGGGCTTTACTGTTGACTTGTGCAATGGCACCAGACTCCCGCCCACACATGCACTTCACAGTTTATGAGGGAATTGATGACCTTTGGAATTACCTAGTCAAGAGGAGATGGGCTTTTAAGAAAGTACTTTTAAGAAAGTACACTGTGGAGTGTGCCAGAATGTTTTGACTCCTAATATAATACTTTTGGAAGTATTTGCATGAGATGCTATTATGGTTTTGTCTTGATTCATATTTGCTCTTTTGTAGTGTTTATGGATCCAGTAATGACAGGCAGAGAGGTAGCTCTTGGGGATCACAAATTCCTTCCTTCCTTCTTTCCTCCCTCCCTCTCTTTCTTCTTCCCTCCTTTCCCTCTCTTGCTCCTTTCTTCCCTCCTTCCCACTTCCCTTTGGTTCTTATGTTTCCTTTCCCTTCCCTCACATCTCCCCTGCTAATTTCTTCTCTCTAGTTTCCTTTCTACTGCTGTGGTAAAATACCATGACCAAAAGCAACTTGTAGATGAAAGTGTGTATTTCTTTTATAGCTTAAAGTGGTAATGAAATGAAGTTCGGGGCAGAAACTCAAGGTAGGAATCTGAAAGCAGAGATCCTGTATGAACTTTCCTTACCAGCTTGTTCCCCATGGCTTATAGAGCCTCCACCTAGGGACATATGTTTAGGGATGGCAGCCCCCTGCCACCATGACCAGGCCCTCCTACATCAATTATCAATTATCAATCATCAATCAAGAAGCTGTCTCACAAACTTGCTTACAGTCCAATATAATGGAGGAATTTTCTCAGCTGAGGTTCCCTTCCCAGAGAGGGAAACTTGTGTCTAGTTTGCGTCAAGCTGACAAAATCTAATCCACACTCCTTTCTCAGTCTCTTCTTTTTCCCCTTCAGTCATTCATTCACTCCTTAAAATTCTCTCTTTTTCTACATCCCCTCTCCCTCCTTTTCTAGAATATTACGTCAAAGTCTGGTTGTCTCAAGTTTTATAGAAATAACATGTCATTTTCATCTAAAAACATCTCTATAGCAGTTTTTAAAGTTTTATATTTATTTCTACAAAAAAACTATTTCGGCTCTGCTTTTGGCATAAAAATTTTGCTGTGCTTTTCAGTCCAAATCAAGTCATATTCTTTCTCCTGTTGTCTGTAGCTGCAGTGCTTAAGAAAGTGCTACTGGGGTTTGCTCCCTTACCAACGATATAAGTGCTTGTCCCTCAGGGATGGCCCTGGAGGGGACTCTGCATATTTAGCAACCAGAATGATTCTCTCAGAAAGACAAAGAATAAAATTTCCAGCTACCTTTTCAACTAGTGAAGGTACCCGTGCTATGTCCCAAGCTTCCATGGCCTGGGGAAGAAATAAAGGACACTAGAGGAATGTAGATGTTAAATGAATTTGTATTAAACTCTGAGGAAGGCAGGCAATGAGTATCTCAAGGTGAAACTTTCTTTTATTTCCAACTTAGAACAGATGAAAAAGAAGTCTGCAGTGTTTATTGTTCCAGGAAAATGAGTTTTGTTCCCAATATAATAAAATACAATCTATGGGTTCATTCTTTTTGGGAGGTAAACTTAACATTGTGATTGGATTTTCTGGTGAGAGGTTCTATATAAGAGATAAAACTCTCCCAGTGGTGGTTGTATTCTGAAAACACTGAGGGTATCTCCTATGTCTTGTCTATAGTAGAGGTTAACCTACAGGCCCTCGCTGGGTGTGCTGGCTCAGGGTTGCCTTGTCTCCATACCACTTTTGCTATAGAATGCAAAGTTTTTGGGCTTGGCAAAGGTTTAGTAAATGCTTGGGAACGTCTGTGAGAGGTTCTAGGAAGCAAAATGCCCTGCTGCTAGTGACCTTTCATTCAAGTGATGAAAGCTCAAGAGTGCATACAGTTTTTTTTCCCCAGCCTGGTATTTCCACTTCTCTGTTTCTTCATCAGTCTGAAGAAGGTTTGCATCTCAGGGTATCATTCTCTGTGAACCACGGGGAAGCACCCACAGTTAATAGTGGATATCGAGAGTTACACTTGAGGATTCTTTTTATTTTTATCATCACTGCGTGCACATTCTTGACTCATAAGAACTACTTATGTGTCCTTGTATCTCCCTAAAGGTTTTAGGACATGCCACCAAATCTCCAAGTCTTGACTAAATGCTGATCACCTTGTAGGTTCACATAAGTTCTTACACACCCACACCCACACCCACACATACACGCACGCACAGAGAGAGAGAGAGAGAGAGAGAGAGAGAGAGAGAGAGAGAGAGAGAGAGAGAGAGGGAGGGAGGGAGGGAGAGAGAGAGAGAGTTACTAGAACTTGGCTATCACTGCCACTAGGGTCACAGTCAGCCCAACAGCAGTGGAAGAAGAAACAGTGACCTTTCTGCTTTCAAAGTTCAAAATTCTGGCTTTAAAAATATGCTGGATAAAGTACTGTTGAGATAAGAAAGTGTCAGGAGAGAATGCCAGGGTGTATGTTGCCAACAGGAGGTTTTAAAATACACTCTGTACTTGGGGACTGGATTGAGGCTCTGTAGAATCATCAGATCTGTCAACAGCTGTGTGAGGCAGGAGGTGTCTCTGTGACATTATCTTGGATGGGGCCCTGTTTCTTTGTATGTTGGCAGTGAACCTGAGAGGGCTAAGGGGGCTTTGGGGAAAGAGAAATATTGAAATTTCTTTACTGTAATCATTTTTCTGAGAAGCTGAGCCTTGTCCTCATTTGCTTTCTTCAGTTATGATAAGTACCATGACCAAATGTATCTTGGAGAGGAAAGGGGTTGTTTCATGTCATAGTTTACAGTCCATCATGAAGAAAAGGACTCTAGGCAGGAACCTGGACATAAGAACTCAAGTAGAGTCCACAGAAGAAATCTGTTTATTGACTTGCTGTCCAGGCTCTTCTTCAACTCCTTTTCTATCCACATCCCAGGACCACATCCACATCCACAGCCCAGGGGTAGGACTACCCATAGTGGGCTGGGCCCTCCTACATTCATCATAATCCAGGAAATGCTCTTCCCAGACTTGCCTACAGGCCAATCACATGGAGACATTTCCTCAGTCAAGGTTTCCTCTTCCAAGAAGACCCTAGGTGTGTCAGTTTGACAAAAACTAGCATAATCCTCTGCGTGTCCTTAGGAAAAGATATGGAAATTGGCTGATGAAGAGTGAGACGGAGAGAGGAAGAGTGACCACAGACTTGAAGGATGTGGATACTTGAATGAGTTGGCACAGTTGCCTAGGAGGTGTAGATTATTTGACTAAATCTTTGAGCCTTCATCAATAGCTGACACTTGGTCTATAAGCTTACCTAGTAGAGTTGTTTCTCCTTATGGAAGGGTTCTGATCCACAAGAGAAAAGAGAAAGATTACTCGGTTAAAACAGCTAGGAATGTGCACAGACTCATGCAGAATTAGCTAAAACAATCTTGAATTTTCCGAATTATTAGCCCTTGGTTAACAAAGCTTTCTACAACTGACTATAAGGGCAGGTTGAGTAGAAACTGCATGTGGTTTTTAACTACTAAGTTACAGAGTCATGAATCTGAGCTTTTCATGTTGGGAACATCCCAACTCTCTTACTATACCCTGCAGCAAACAAAGTGAGAGATACAGTCATGTAGGGTCTTTATCTTAGAAGAGAAGGACCATTGCACTGAGAGAAACCTGAGGGAGATGGGACCAGAATACAAGGAAAGCATGACTCAAAAGTTGAGCCACTGTTGATTAAAAATTTTTATTGCATGGTTCACAGTTTCAATGTATTTGGGAAACTTGGAAAGCTGTCCCTCAGTAGGTATCTTTGTTGACACAGAGTATGCCATTACTTCAGTTTCTTACCAGTTGCCTAGAGCACAGCACCATTGACATTTCCATTTGGGCAACTACTTGCTGTTAAGGATTACACTGTACATTGTAGGATATTAAATAGACTCACTGGCTTCTATCCAGTAGCATTCCTGACTTTATTTGTGACAACTATAATTACCCCCAGACATTGACAAATGTCCCTTGTGGGGCACAATCACCTCCAATTGAACCACTGTTCTACAGTATAAATTCTTACTGTATAAACATGTCCTTGACTGTAATATAGAATGTTAAACCATCAGTGTTCTGCATGTAAGATACAAGAGATGTACTAAAGTGTGAGAGAAACTTTCAAAAAACGATAAGTGTATCAATTTTGTAGGGTTGGCTCCTTGAAATATTACATACATTTTCTTTAGAATTACAACTAAGTAAATGTCATTGAAATTTAAGACCTTGATCCTGAGAATGGTTATTGAATACATTCTGAGAGCAGCTTTCTATTTTATCTAAAGTACTGCCTTTCATACTGTCTTCTACATTCTATTTCCCAGAGCTTAATGACATGTGTGTCTCACCTGCAGACTGTCTCCAAAGTCTGGGAGTGCTGATAAAGGAAAGAAAAGGGTGATAATAGAGAAATTCCTGAGGGGGAGGAGACAGAGAGAGAGGAGAGGAGATCACACACACGCGCGCACACACACACACACATACACACACACACACACACAGAGAGAGAGAGAGAGAGAGAGAGAGAGGGGGGGAGGGAGAGAGAGAGCTACTAATAAGTGCTATCACAAAGTATGGAGTTGTAAGGAGGAAGAATAGAACATTGGCTGACTGAGGGCACATCCTGTGTTTCCCATGGAATTTAATAAGATGGTGTGGTGCAACACCATGCTTTAAAAGTTTGTAGAGTAAGTAACAATTTAAAAATGTTATAATATTAATATGAATAAACAGAAAGAGGAAAGCAACCCCACTTTACTGTCATACTTATTTACTGGCCCAGTTTTCCTCATAAGTAGAGTTTTACTTAGGTTTCAGAGGGAAGATATTGTATAAATATTTCATTCTCAGGGAAACCGAGACTCACAAAAGATATATTTTTCTCTAGTTCCTGAAACTGGGTTCAGTGATTCTAAGACTTATTGACAGTTTACTGTGGAGCGATTTATATTGTCACACCCACAGATCCTCTGGTGCTTTAATAATTTGTATGATTTATAGGTTTGGATATGAATAGCTCAATGTCTTCATCATGTTATCTGATTCCCAAGCTTATCTTTTCCGTTTGAGTGAGGATTTGTATGTGTGATTAATTCAGCAATTTTAACTGCGAAATATTTGTCCCATAATGAGTTCCCATGTGGCTTGCAAACTCTGTCTTTCAGATAAGATGGAAATTGCTCTGTCTCCTTTCAGCAGGGAGCTAGCAGAAAAACAGGAGTCAGTGCATAGTTACACTGGGAAAACTGATGTGGTTCCCAAAGTGCATGCTAAGAGGAGACTGAATTTCTGCTGCTAATTCTTTCATCTCACACACAGGAAAGGGATCTGAACCATAATATCAGCCACCCTGTACTCTCATGGAACTATGAATCCAGTTCCTAAAATCCCTGCCACACTGGCCAAACAAGTATGATATGCGCATACCTGAGCACTTCTTAAATATTTTATTATTGCCCAGACGGAGCATCGGAGGTCCTCTTCTTCCTTTATTTCTGTTGCCCTTTCAGCACAGATTATCTGAGGCCAGGGCCCTACCAGATGTACCTCTAACCATCCATTTGAAGGCATTTCTAAGATGTTTTTCAGACATCATTATTGATGTTTGCTGAGGAGGTGTAAAAGTGATGCTGAGATAGCATCTGGCTAAGTTATCCACTCTGTTTCAAGAGGTGATTCTAAGGTTCATTAGCTCAGCATCCCCGTCAGCCAATAATGAGCACCCTAGTGCAACTGCTCAAGGACTGAACATGGTACTTCCTGTCTGTTGCCTTTATGGAGAAATCTTTAAGGAAAAAATCAATCCTTGCAAGATGGTTTAAAAGTATCACTGTTGACTGGCTGTTTCCATCACTCGGGTTTTGGCATAAAAACTTTTAGTTCTAAGAAAGAAAAGTAGTTATGTATCCTATATACATTATCCCTAAAAAAAATACGTTAAGGAAAAGCATCTCCCTGAAGCAGAGTGAGTCATTTCATTGAGGAGTAGGCTGGCATTTTAGTGGCTGGTAATAAATAGTGCTCTGGGACTAAGTAAACTGAGTTTAATGATGAGTTTTACAAGGTGGTTTGTTCCTTCTTCTGGGCTCAATGACCTTTTCCCGAGAGAGGAATTGATGTGAAATCTACATCTCTCTTTTATATTCTTCCAAATCTTTAGCTCACTAACAAGGTACAGAAAAGATAAGAGGGAATAAAACACAAAATTGAAAGAATGTGGAGAGGGAGGAAGAAGGCTTTTATCCAGAGAAAGAACCCAATGGCATGCGAGAGACAGCTTTGTCCTCTAAAGGAGAAATACAGAATTTTAGGTGGCTGAGGGAATAATTAGGGAAAAAGACGTAACACAGTGCAATGGGAAATCTAGATTCTCCTAGCATACCCATGGCTCTTCATTGAATGGTACCACTGTTCACACTTTACCTTGGTCAAAATGCCCTTATGCTTTCCTTAGCCATCTCCCACGCTAGTCATTTTCTCTCTGTTGATTTTGAAAGTGTATCCATGTCTCCATCTTAGTGGGATGCTCGGGTCCTATCGTCTTTAACCGTGGCTGTCCACACTTGCTTCCTTGCCAGTCCCACTGATTCCACCCTTGCTGTTGACAGTGCATCTACTACAGTGCAGCTACAAGATCTTTGCAAATCAAATTCTTACCACTTTATTCCCCAATGTTGAAAAAAGTAATGACTTATACATCTAGAATGAATATTTGGAAACCTTTAAACATTAGAAATCATTATGTCACTTTATCGGGGTATTTATGATATTTTGGGTGTATGTATATATTTACAAACAATATTCATGCTGTAGATGTCAGATTTTATAACAAGTTTTCAGTGAAACATTGAATAATCCAGGTATCTTTATTTTCTAAAGGTGGGATTTTACCAAAATGCCTTGCTATGCTAATGAGTGGAAATCCCCATACATTTTTTTGTAGTGTAAGATGCATGTTTCTTAAGTATTTTAGATTTGTGTATTTAGTTGTTGATTAATTCAATCTTTTGAGTATTCATTTGAATTTGTAGAGGCCAGGTTGTATGCCAGGCATTATTCTAGAAGTGGTGATGAAAATGGGTAATTCTAGAACACTGGAGGCTTAGCGTCCAGTGTGATCTTAGCCGAAATAGCTAATTCTTAGCTTTATATTCAGTTTTTACCTCCAATGCTTGTAATGACATGACAATGATTGTGGTAGAAATATGACTAAGTATAACTGGAATAGGTTTTCATTACTGGAATTTTATCAAGACATTCACATGTATTATTTTATTGTATGTTTATGGTCACCTTCAAGGCAGGTGCTAATATTATTTACAGATGAGAAAGTTGATTTTGAGAAGTAACTTGGGCAATGGAGCAAAGCTAGAAGCTCCCAGGGAAGCTTTTCCCAGCTTTATTTTCATTCCTTCTTTCTTTCTTTTTTTTTTTTTTGTCTTGCTCTACTTTCTTTTATCCCCTTTCTTTATTTCATTCTTTTGTAACATGAACAAATTGTTAAAATTTGAGGGAACAAACAACAGGACTAGTATAAAAAGGAGTTCTTAATTGGTCTAGAAAATAAAAGACCGGAGTCAGATATAGAAGGAAATGCCAAGAGATCAGCGAGAAACGGCGAGACTAACCAGTCTGGCTAGCTCAGTCAGTAGATCATGAGACACTTCTTTTCTTTTTTTCTTTAAATTGGAAACAAGCTTGCTTCACATGTCACTCCCTGATCCCTCTTCCTCCCCTCAGTCTCTGCCCCCACCACCCTCCCAGCCTCCCACCCAATCCCTACTTGGTTCCCCAGGGAGGCTGAGACCCTTCATGGGGGATCTCCAGAGTCTGTCATTTTGTCCAGGGAAGGGACTGGACCCTCCCCCATGTGTCCAGGCTGAGAGAGCATCCCTCATTGTGGCATGGGTACTCAAAGTTCACTTGTATGGCAGGAATGAATACTGATATACTACCCAAAGCCCCATAGATTGACTAAGCATCCTCATTAATACCCACATTCAGGGGTTCTAGATCAGTCCCATTCTGTCCTCTCAGCCATCAGTCTGGGGTCCAAGAGGTCCCCCTTTTTCAGGTCAGCAGGTCAGGTCAAGCCTGGTTTTGAACCCTTTGCTCATCACTCCTCACTCTCTGTCACTGGGTTCCAGGGGTTCACCTTAGTGTTTAGCTGTGGATGCCTGCCTCTACTTCACTGGATGAAGGTTCTAGGATGGCATAAAAGATAGTGGTCAAAGTCATTATCAGGGAGGGGCATTTAAGGTAGTTTCTCCACTATTTCTTAGTTTGTCAGCTGATGTCATCCTTGTAGATCTCTGGAAATCTCACTAGTGCCAGATCTCCCCTCAAATCTATAATGACTCCCTCTATTATGATATCTCATCTCCTTCTCTCCTCTATTCTTCCCATGGCTCAAACTTCATGATGCCCCATGTCCTTCCCTCCCCTCCTCTTATCCCCCTCTCTTTTTCCCTGCTCCCACTCCCTTCCATCCATGTTCCCAATCTGCTCAGGAAATCTGCCTCATTCCCATTTTCTGGGGTATCATGCAAATCTCTCTTAGGGTCCTTCCTCTTTGCCAGACTCTCTGGCAGTGGGATTGTAGCCTGGCACTCCCCTGATCCATGCCTAAAATCCCTATACCAGTGAGTGCATACCATGTTTGTCTTTTTGTGACTGCTTTACCTCACTGAGGATGGTTTCTTCCAGTGCCTTCCTTTTGCCTGCAAAATTCAAGAATCAATTTTTTTTCTACTGAGTATTACTCCATTGTGTAAATGTACCACACTTTCTCTATCCACATTTCAGTTGAGGGGCATCTAGGCTGCTTCCAGTTTCTTGCTATTGTGAATAATGCTGTTATGAACATAGTGGAACAGATGTCCTTGTTGTATGAATGTACATGTTTTGGTATGTTCTTAAAAGTGGAATTGCTGGGTCTTGTAGAAGACCGATTCCACCGATTCCAATTTTTCTGAAGAATCACCATACTGATTTCCAAAGTGACTGTACAAGTTGGCACTCCCACCAGCAGTGGAGGAGTGTTCCCCTTTCTCCACATCCTCTCCAGCACAAACTGTCATTGATGGTTTTGATTTTAGCCATTCTGACAGGAGTAAGTTGTTATCTCAGAGTTGTGTTGATTTGCATTTCCCTGATGGCTAAGGATGTTGAGTACTTTCCTAAGAGTCTTTCAGACATTTTATATTCCTCTATTGAGAAATCTCTATTTAGTTCTGTACCCCACTTTTTAATCGAGTTGTTTGGTGTTTTGGTGAATAGCTTCTTGAGTTTTTTGTATATTTTGTAAATCAGCCCTCTGTCAGATATGGGTTGGTGAAAATCTTTTCCCATTCTGTGGGCTGCCTTTTTATATTGTTGACTGTGTCCTTTGAGGTACAGAAGCTTCTCAGTTTCAGGAAGTCCCATTCATTGATTGTCATCTCAGTGCCTGTGCTATTGGTGTTATGCTCAGGAAGCAGTCTCCTGTACCAATTCATTCAAGGGTACCTCCCACTTTCTTTTCAATGAGGTTCAGTGTGGCTGGATTTATGTTGAGGTTAAGTCTTGTGCATGGCAATAGACATGGATCCATCAGCAGTCTTCTTTGTGCCAATATCCAGTTATGCCAGCCCCATTGTTGAAGATGCTTTCCTTTTTGTATTGTATAATTTTAATTGCTTTGTCAAAGATCAGGTGTTCATACATATATGGATTAATATCGGGTTGTTCAATTTGATTCCATTTGTCTACCTATATATTTTTTACCAATACCAAGCTGTTTTCAGGCCTATAGCTCTATAATAGAGCTTGAAGTCAGGGATGGTAATGCTCAGGACATTGTTTTGTTGTACAAGGTTGTTTTAGCTATCTTGGGTCTTTTGTTTTTCCTTATAAAGTTGAGAATTGTTCTTTCAAGGGCTGTGAAGAATTGTTCTGAGATTTTAATGGGGATTGCATTGAATCTGTAGATTGCTTTTGGCAAGATTGCCATTTTTACTATGTTGATCCTACCCACCCAAGAGCATGGGAGATCTTTCCATTTTCTGGTGTCTAATTTTTTTCTTTAAAGACTCAAAGTTCTTGCTATGCACATCTTTCACTTGTTTGGTTAGCATTACCCCAAGGTATTTAACGTTGTTTGTGGCGATTGTAAAGGGTGATGTTTCTCTGATTTCTTTGTTTGCCCTTTTAAAAAGTATAGTAGGGCTACTGATTTTTTTTAATTGATCTTGTATCCTGCCACTTCGCTGAAGGTATTTATCAGCTTTAGGAGTTCCCTGGTAGAGTTTTTTGGGTCATTTATGTAAACAATCATCATCTGAAAATAGTGAAAGTTTGACCTCTTCCTTTCTGATTTCTATCCCCTTGATCTCCTTTTGTTGTCTTATTGCTCTAGCTAGAACTTCAAGTACAATATTGAAGAGGTATAGAGAGAGTGGACAGCCTTGTCTTGTTCTTGATTTTAGAGGAATCATGTTGAGTTTCTGTACATTTAGTTTGATGTTGGCTATTGGTTTGCTGTATATAGCTTTGATCATATTTAGGTATGTTCCTGTTATCCCAGATCTCTCCAAGACCTTTATCATGAAGTGGTGTTGGATTTTGTCAAAGGCTTTTTCAGCATCTAGTGAGATGATCATGTGGTTTCTGTTTCTTAGCTTGTTTATATGGTCGATTACATTGATGGATTTTCGTATGTTGAACCATCCCTGCATCCCTGGGATAAAACCTTCTTGTTCACGGTGAATGATTTTTCTGATTTGTTTTTGGAACTGATTTGCCAGTATTTTATTGAGTATTTTTGCATCAATGTTCATGAGGGATTTGATCTGAATTTCTCTTTCTTAGTTGTATGTTTGTTTGGCTTGGGTATCAAGGTTATTGAAGTCTTGTAAAAATAGTTTGGCAAAGACCCTTCTTCTGTTGTGTGGAATACTTTGAGGAGAATTGGTATAAGCTGTTTTTTGATTTTCTGGTAGAATTCTGCACTGAGGCCATCTGGCCCTGGACTTTTTTTTGGTTGGGAGACTTTTGCTTCTATTTCCTTAGGGGTTAGAAGTCTATTTAATTGCTTATCTGTACTTGATTTAATGTTGGTAAGTGATGTCTATACAAAAAATTCTTCTCAAAGTCATAGGCACAGATATTATTAGTTTAAGGGAAATTTCCTTGAGAAAGGTTGATTACTTTCTTCATGAACATAGAAAAATTTACATTGGACGTCATAAGCAAGACATACTGAGTGGAGAATATGTTCTTTAGCCAGCAAGTTGGGAAGGAAATGCTATGATGTGAATGCGTGGATCTCTTCAGAATTCATGCTGAAGCTGAATGATATTAAGAGACAGGCTCTGCAAGTGGGGAGTTTAGACAGTCTTCCAAAAAGCCTTATTTGACAAGTTCAACCTATCCTGTTTCTTGTTCCTTCAGCTCTTCTGCCTGGTAAGGACACAGTGCTCATAGCAAGAAATCAGCATCTCAGAATTCTCATCACACACTGATTCAGATGATGAGAAGTCAACATCCTAGAAAACACCTCCCCATGTGCTGAGTCAGAAGCTGTCTTGATCTCAGACTTCCCAGCTTCTATGACTGTGAACTAATTTTTACTATTTATAAAATATCAAGTCAGTGGTATTTTATAAGAAGAAGTAAGAATTGTTCAAGAAGGAAATCTATGAGTTTTTGTCAGCTTATGCTTTCATGGATAGCTCTTCAGTGAGCCACCATGAACTTAAGCAAATGTGAAATTACTTTAAGCTTTTCATAAAGGGAATGCATATTGACTTTAAGGCAAATCACCTTTATGCAAAACTGGACCAGAAAAAGACCCTCACTCTGGGTGCATCTTTCTTTTTTAGAACACTGATGAACAAACTACTTCCCTGGTAATGGAAGAGTCCACTCTGCTGCTGAGCTCCAGTTCATGGAAAAAGTCCACCAGGATCTTTGAAAACATTGACCTTTTGGGTTGGATAGTCTTCTTCAGTGTGTTCATCACTATCACTAACCTGGACCAGCTGAGTGTCCCTTCATCCTTATCCCAGACTGGGTATGACAACCATGAATATCTTGAGACATTGAGATTTTTCTGTTTATCCTGATTTGTGGAATCAAGGGTTTCCCCAGGGCTTTTCACTGTTCTCTTACATGGAGATTGCTCAGGAGCAAACTGCTCACAAGCAACTTCATTGCAAAGTGAGGAAATGTCATGGCACTGCACTGAGAGTTTTCTTATGGAATAAAAAATAAACATGATAAGTGGACACTGATGAACTAGTCCTCTTGCCAGACATTTTTCCTTAGATATCCAGAATTTAAACAGGGATTTCCTTCAATAACATAGATATATCTAATGGAAATAATACTGATACGTGTTTTGAAAGAATCTGCATGTCACTTCTCTACAGCTGTACTAAGCCAAAGTAATCATTGCTTTCCAGATAACCAGATGCCAACTTGTGATCTTGTAAAATGAGTGAAAAGGGGCCAGGGAGATAACTACTGTGGGAAAGTGCTTGTCATAGCATCGTGAGGACCTAAGTTAGATTCTCATCACCCTCTTGAAAAAATCCAGTCCAGAAGCATAGACCTGAAATACCAATGCTGGAGACACAGAAAGAGGGGCGTTACTGGTATTCCTTGACCAGACAGACTAGCAGAATTGGTGAGTTCCAGGTTCAGCCAGAGATCCTATGTGACAATATAAATGAATAATTGAGGAAGGTACCTGAAGTCAATCTCTAGGCTCTACACCTATGCATACGGTGTGTTGAACAGCTATACACAAACATGCATGCACATGTGCTCACACACTTACAAGGAATACAAAAAATTATTAAATAGAAAATCTGTTTTCTCTTGTATCAGTTTTACAGGCTTTAACATATTTGTAACAAATTTATATATATATATATATGTATATATATATATATATTTTTTTTTACTTTTAATGTGATAGTCACTTCAGACCCCACAGAGTTCCAGCATTTGATGAGCATTTGAAATGTCTTGTTTGCTAATTTGCCTCCCGAGAAGCCATTTCATTTTCTGATGGCCTTGGCTATGGGGTGGGAGTAGGGAGTGCGCTCCCAAGCAGCACTGGAAAGCCTTTTCACAGTAGGGAAAGAAGGTAACATTGGTTATTTATAACACCGCTCTTTATCCCTTCCAAGAGTTCCTGTGGGGAGAAAATGAATTTTAGTTCTTTCATTACAGACAGCAGAGGCAGCAGTTTGAATAGCTTACATAGCTCATCCTGGCTTCTTATCACTAAAATCTCAAAAACTCTGCCTTGGATAATCTGTTCTTATGTTATCTCTGTCGTAGATGAGGATGGAATGGCAGTCTATATCTAAGGGCTTACAATAAACACTAACTCATAAACCTATTGTGTTAAGGTAATGCAACTTTGCTAATAAAGTAATAGTCAATGAAATAATTTACATGTGGTACATATTTTGGTACTCTAGCCTTACACTGGACAATTAAATCCAGCCTTTAAAATGTCTAGATTAGATTCTAGGTAGATCACTCGGAAGAGCATCGGCTGCTCGTCTAGAAGACCCAGGTTCAATCCCCAGCACTCACATGAAAATTCACAACTGTCTGTAACTTCAGTTCCCGGGGATCCAACACCATTCTGGCCTCCACAGGCACTCATGTGGTGCACAGACATACATGCAGACAAAACACCCATATGCATAAATAAATTAAAGTAGGTTTTAAGATGTCTAAATTAAATGTGTATGTGAGTAACAAATAAATTTTTTGTTTGTCTTTTAACATATTTTTTATTTTAAAACAATCTTTTCACATTTTACATACCAACGCCAGTTCCCAATCCCTCCCCTCCTTCTGCTCTCCCCACCTCCCACCCCCACTCCTCAGAGAGGATAAGGCTTTCCATAGGGAGTCAATAAAGTATATCTCTTTGAGGCAGAACCAAGGCCCTCCACACTTTATCTAGGCTGAGCAAGGTATCCCTCCAAAGACACTGGACTCCGAAGAACCATTTCAAGCAATAGAGATAAATCCTGATCCCAGTCAGTGGTCTCATAGACTGCTTAAGCCACATATCTGTCACCCACATTTAGAGGACCCAGTTTGGTCCCATGAAGGTCCCTCACCTGTTAGTCCAGAGTCAGGAGAGAGTGAGCTCCCACTAACTCAGGTCAGCTATGGGTATCCCTCAGTCTTTACCCCTTTGCTCATATTATCACTCCTCCCTCTCTTTGAGCGGACTCTGGGAGCTCAGCCCAGTGCTTAGCTGTGGATCTCCACATCTGCCTCCATCAGTTGCTGGATGAAGGTTCTATGATGATAATTCAGGTAGCCATCAATCTGATTACAGGGGAAGGCCAGGTCAGGCACCCTCTCCACTAATGCTTAGGTTCTTAGCTGGGGTCATCCTTGTGGATTCCCAGGAACTCCCATAGTGCCAGGTTTCTCACTAGCCCCATAATGACTCCCTCAGTCAAAATATCTCTTTTCTTGCTCTCCTTCTCTGTCTTTCCCTATCTCCACCATCCAGTTTCCTTATGTTCTCCTCCCTCTTCCCCTTCTCCCCTCTTCCTCCCCTTCTGCCTCCCACTACTCTCCTAATTTTCTCAGGAGATCTTGTCTATTTCCCTTTCCAAGGGGTATCCATGTATGCCTCTCTCAGGGTTCTTCTTTTTACTTAGCTTCCCTGGATTCATGGACTAGGGTGGTTTTCATTTACTTTACATCCATTATCCACTTATTAGTGAGTGCATACTCTGTTTGTTTTTCTGGGTCTGGGTTACCTCACTAAGGATGTTTTTTTTTCTACCTATATCAATTTTCCTGTAAGTTTCATGATGTCATTGGTTTTTTTCCCACTGAGTAGTACTCCATTGTGTAAATGTGACCACATTTTTTAAATACATTCTTTGGTTGAGAGGCATCTAGTTTTTTTCCAGATTCTGGCTATTAAGAATAATGCTGCTATGAGCACAGTTGAGCTAATGTCCTTGTGATACAGAGAGTGTATCTTTTGGATACATGCCCAAGAATGTTACTTCTGGGTCATGAGGTAGATTGATTCCAAATTTTCTGAGAAACAGACATACTGATTTCCAAAGTTATTGCACAGTAACTTGAATTCTTCAATGTGTATTTTCAATGCAATTTTTTAATTTTAATACAAGTTAAATGTAAATTTCAGATTATCCAGCAGTTTATTATTTACCTTTAAAAAATACCTGATATACCTAGTCAGTAATTTGCTATAACTTACATTCACAGGCATAAAGTAGTGATAATTGGTACTGTTACATCTTTTATTATATTTTTCTAGTCTTGAAAAGTAACTGATATCATTTCACAAACTTATTGAAAATATTATACTTGGTAATAATTTAAAATTGAAAGTTTTGTCATTTTAGTTTAAGTGCTCCTATTTTTAAATATATGTGATTTTTAAAAATTCTTAAATTTATTGCAAATATTTAGGCATTTTACTTATTGATGCTTTAAGTATTTAATGAAGTTGTGATTTGTTATGCATTATAGCTACTTTTTTATTGCTAATAGTTTCAGAATATTTTTTAAATTGAGAATTCAGTCTTCAAAATCAGATTTATTATTCCTTTCCTTCCAAAGGATTTTTTTCTGGCTCCCTTTGCCTATAGCAGAACTACTTAGAGACGTCTGAAAGCTTATCTCTACTAAACATATTTGAAATTTTCATCCTTATTTACTTATGTCCAATCTTGTTTCATCCTGCCAATATGCACATTCAAACCATTCTTAAACAATTACAAAACATCTTATTTTTTTCAGTGGGCATTGCTCTCATTCAAGTACTATCTCTGCTATAGCAGGCGTTTAGCGTATATCTTGTAGTCTTTCTCAAATGATGCTGTTGCTATGTTTTTCTGAATACCCATGTTCATGTAAACACTATGACCCTAAAATATTTTGCCACTGCAAATATGAAACCTAACCCTTGCCATCTAACACCTAAACCTGGTTTCTAACTGTCTTTAAGTACCTTTTTATAAACATTTTTCAAATTATTTAATGGAATAACATTCCTATTTCTGCTCAAATTTGTGTGTATCTTCCAAAACACATGGTAGAATTTTACTTGGTGTTACAAGAGTAGTTAGAATTGGGGCCTTCAAGAGGTGGTTGGGTCATGTCATGAATGTATCAGTGTTGATATTAAGGGCATCGGTTAGTTGTACAGAAAGTTGCTAATTCAAGGGATGACATCTCATCAGGATTTTGCTCTTTCTCAAGCCAGTTCACATCTTGTTTGTTATGACACAACATGAAGGCCGTTGTTAGGTCTGGCACCATGCTTTTGGACTTGTCAGCGTTGAGAAGTGCCCATCAAACTTGTTTATAAATTATTTATTCTGCTACATTCTATTATTGGGCTGGGGTCCCAAGCAAAGTAAGGCAAATTCTCCAGGCAAAAACATATTTTCCATTAAGAAATATCAAGATATTTACTTTAAATACAAATTAACCTCCCCTCTTTGATCAAACACCTTACTCATTTATTCATTAAAAAACTATCAAATATTACACATTAATCTCATAAATATTTCATTTTAATAAAATTTCTAAGCATACAATGTATGGTGGGGCTATTGGAATCTGAAAAGGAATTTATTATGTGGTTTGTTCATGGTCCTGTTTCTTAACTTTTTCAAAAATTAATTAATTTATTTTATATCCAGACTGAAACCTCCCATCCCTCCTGTCCTCCCATGCCCCCTTCCATCTTCCCCTCAATCCATCCCTCCTCCTTAATTGCTCAGAAAGGGCCAGGCCTCCCATGGGCTTCAGCAAAGCATGGCACATCAAGCTGCCATAAGATCAGGCATCTCCCCCTGCATTCAGGCTAGACAAGGCAATACAGTGTGTTAACTGTGCTAACTTTTTGCCACTATGACAGATTGCCTCAGGTGAACAACTTGAAAGAAGAAAGTTAATTGGGGATTTAGTTTTAGAGGTTTGAGTCTGTGCTTACTTGATTTCATTGTTTTGGGTCTATGATGCCATAATACATCGTGAAGTAAATGTATGACAGAAATGGATGTGTCTTCTCACAGTCTGGAAGCAAATGGGGAAAGAAAGGGGTGGGGAATGGAGAGACATATATGGGGTTGGGTGTGGTTGGGTGTGGTTGGGTGTGGGTAGAGTCCAGAATGCTCTCCTCTGTATTTCAACTTGTTTCTCTTAGGCTCCTGGGGGTGCCATTTCCCCTGCGTGCACCATAGGCCTATACTAGAACTTTTAACATGTGAATCTGGGCAGTGGATGTGCAGTGGATTTTGGCTTTATAGCAGTCTTTTTCATAATTATGGTTTTGCAAGCAAATATAGAATCAAGTGCAAAATCATTTCAGTCCTTTGAGGTTTGTAGTAGTTGAAAATACAAGTATAAGTAAATGGTTTACATGCCTGTGTCGCATATGTACTTTTAAAGACAGAGTTTTGTTTGTTTGTTTTTTACACTGAAAGGCAGACACTTTCTTCTGTGTATGTGAATATGTTTGTATCTTACAGATGATGTTAAACCTTGGGGGAAACTTTGTTGAATGAACTTGTAGTATTTTGGAAATGGGATGTTTTCTTACCAAATAGCACAGGTCAATTAGAAGTTGCTACCTCTCACAAACAAGACGTCAGAGCTGGGTTTTCGCCTGTGGGAGGGGGCAGGTGGCATTTGTCAAAGGGCTGGGCAGGCTGTGGGGGCAGCGTGGCTGAGATGAGAGATGCTGTCCTTTCTGCCTTGGTTGGCTCCTCAGGTCTGGCTGCTATTACTCCTGGGGTTTCACGTCTACTGTTGCCTGATCCAACTTTTCTGAAGATAGAGACTTGAATTTTTATTGGAAATGTCCAGTATATTTTAGAGCTTCACAAACCATCTGAGTTGAATTCATCCTGCAGGCTGCTGGCTTATATCCTGGAACCTAGAGAGGTTTTCATTGTTGATGATGTAATTGTAACAGCTTTTACTCAGATAATGAAATAAGTTGTAGCAGTTGGTTAGTAAGTTTGAAAGTCAGACATTTCAAACTATAAATAACAATGAGCCTGTATTGTGAGTATCTCAGAGTAATTGCATCATGCTGTATATGCCTACAATTTTATGCTGAGACATATAAACTAAGTCATTTTATTTGTTTTTATTGCTATGGTCAGGACTTTGACCTGATCTATGCTTACTGGTTGAATTTTATGATTATTTCTTTGTATATAAGTGCTAGCTATTGTTCTCAATTCTAATCTCTCTTTACTCAAAGTACACACAGAAAGAAAGCTTGTCATATAAGCAGACAACATGAAAGAAAAAAATCCTAAATTTCCAAGACTTTCTTTTTACTTATAAATTGCCTTATCATCCCCAAATGAGATGACATTATTTTTAGTTACTTGTCTTTAATCAAAGCATTTAACTAAAGGCATTTAAATGAGTTTTCTTGAAAACAATTCTCTTCATGCTATTTATCAGCTTATGTAATATTTAATTAATCTGGATAATTACAGTGTAAAATAAAACTAGCAAACAAGTTTGGGAAAAAAAATGAGACCAACCCTTGGCAACCATTCAATCCAACAGATGGAAAAGTACATAGAAATATAAAGATTAGCATCTCAATCACAGAATGCAGTGGGATGTGGTCTGTGATCAGTGGCTTTCCAGAGAAGACTCCAGTTCATGGATGAACACATGCAAATGATTAAGGGTAGGGCAGTTAGCAGCAGGGTGCTGCTATCGTGGCTCCTAGAGCTGATCTAGAGTATATGACAGCCTTAGACATTAGCTGTTTTTGTTGACTCCCAGAGTTACTCTGGAGCTGCATACGTTTACTCGGGATGGAGAGACATGGTTGACATGCGGTGCCTTTTGTATATGGGGTGTTGCTCTGAATAGAGCAGCACCACACTAGGAGGGCTACAAAGTTTTAGCAAAATTTTTGCTTTGTGTAAGTCTACAGAGCCACAAGTTGAAAGAAGATGTTTTTAAGTATAACAGTGATAAGAGGACATTCCAAACAATATTTATTTTTTAATCCACAATTTCCATTCCATCTTTTATTCATTTCTTCCATAGAGCAATTATTTATCTTCACAAATAATGCTTTGTACTTAGATTAAAATTCAGGTTTGTCTTTGTAAACAACTCATTTTTTAAAGGAATCTAAAAATATTCCATGCAGCTTTATTCCACCAAGATCATTATTTTTAATCTATTGTTGTTAATCATTATGTTTCATTCACTGAGCTGACTACATTAAATCTTAGGAATGTTACCTAAACTCACAGATATCGGCATTTATTTTTAAATGGTATATATATTTCAACTGCAGAACTACAAAAAAATGTGATATTTAGCTATTCAGCCAATTGCTTTTAAAATCCTCAGGAAAAAATGACTTTTCTCATCACTTAATAATTGACAATGGAAATAAAAAGCAGTTAAGGCAGGTATTTTAATGCTCATAAGGAAATGCTGTGAAATGACCACTTATTGGCCTAAGGAAAAATTTCAAAATGATCTTTAAATCTGTCCTGGTTTCTCTTAGAGGTTCTTGAACTCTACCCTTACAAATCTGGAGTTGAATCTCTAAATGGGATGCCTGGGTCTACAGTATTGTTAACCCCTGATGGTGATTTTTATAGAGAGTGACATGGAGAAACCATGTATGTCTCCTTATAGTGGACCAAACATTCTTAAAACCTGGTGCAAGACAAGGAACCATCTCCCAGGGCAATAATTCACACTGAAGTTTTGTAGGTCTTGACCATTTGCCTATGTGAACTCAGGAGGTTTGTTCTGTCATGCTATAAAATAACTAATAAAGTGGTAGACCTGGGTAGCTGGAGAGATAGTTCAGCAATTAAGAGCACTCTTTCAGAAAACCTGGGTTCAATTCCCAGTTCCCACATGGTGGTTCACAACCTCCTGTAACTCCTGTTCTAGGGACTCGGGTGAATCTTCCACCATAACAGAAGAGTGCAAATATATCTGATTCTGATTCACCTTTGAAAAGTGTGGGGAACTAGATTCAGACATCTTTTTTTGCTAATCGTGGGTCAGAAACCTGTAAATAAACCTTGTTTTTGACTGAACACCTTCCCAAGCACCGGGATTTTAACAGGACATTTTGATCCTGTAGCTCAGCATTCTGTCCCCATTCTGGGGTTCTGGGGACATCTAAAAAGGGAGATTTATTGATAGCTCATTGTAAAGGACATATAGGAATCTTTTCCTTGTGTCTATTGTATTTTGCTTAAAAAAGAGATGTGTTCTCTTTTTCACGAATTAGCACTGCTCTGAAAGTGGTTAAAATCTATCAAAACATTCCAGGCTCTTCATTAAGCAGATAAGCAATCCATTTATATATTTCCGGGATGCATACATGTAGACATATGGTTTAAATTATTTTATTTATTTATTTTACTTTATTAACTTTTTTCATTTATTTCACATGTCCACTACAGTTTCTTCCTCCCACCTACCCCCTTTCCATCCACCACCTCTGTCTCCATTCAGAAAGGGGCAGGCCTCCCATGGGCTTGAACAAAGCATGGCACATCAAGGTGAGGCAGGACTGAGCTCCTCCCCCTGCATCAAGACTGAGATTGGTAATCCAGCATGGGGAACAGGTTCTCAAAAGCCAACTAAGCAGCAGATGCAGGTCCTGATCCCACTGCTAGGAGCCCTACAAACAGACCAAGCTGTAGAACTGTCACACACATGGGCCTAGGTTGGTCCCATGCAGGTTCCCCACTGTTACTATTTGGTTTGCATGCAGTAGAGTGCTAAAATACACAATATTGTGATTTATAACTATTTTTACTTTGGAACATACATATAACATACTTGTTATTAAATCACATTTTCCTTCTTCTGAAATCACATTTCTGCCTTCTGAAAATATCTTGTGCAATATTCTATAGTTAAAAACCACAGGGATGAGAGGCAACCTCACACAGTGTTTTAGAGGTGGGCGTTTGGGGGTATGTGCTAGCTACTGAGAAATGTTATGTAGTGTCACACATGGGAGAACACAAGGGTATGGTAGATATTGATTTCCTGAAATTATTTTGTAGCAATTCTCATGGAAAGAAGAATAAACAACAGACTAGTTTCTTAAGACTAAGTGTGATTGACTTAACATTTGAGTAGCTGTGTCCTCACTGGAAAACTACTGCTCAGCTCTTTGCCCAAACTGTGTGGAACTCCAGAACACAGTTCCATCTCTTTTGTGTCTCCTCATATAAATACATAGGCATATTAAATACTGTGTTTCCTAATTTTGAGATGTGACATCTCAGCTTTTTAGTACTAAAGAGGTTGTATCATTGTCTCATATGTTCCAAGTTTTTTTCAAATATCCAGGATCAGTAACCTTTTAAATAACAGCAAAGCTTTTTGAAATTTGTTCCAGAAATAATTTAAATACTTTCTAAAAGTAATATCCTTTATTGCCACATATGTTACATACTATGTATGCAAAAGAGCCCAGGAGATGTCATTTAGGATATACTTTCACAATAATGTTTATTTAAAATTTTGACATGGTATAAATTATTCCCTCTAGCAAGGAACATCTACAAAAATATCTACAACTCATTTAGAATTGATATCTCTGTAGAGTGAGTGTAGGTCTAGTAACTTTCTGGTTCCTATGCATGTTTAGTACTGCTTGCCACAGTTTTGGAGACCATTCTTTGGATTTGGATTTGTTGGAATGTTATGTTTTCCCCATCCCACAGAAATCTGCTCATTGTTTGCTTTGCTAGCAGAAGCTTCTGAATATAAAATCATTCTACTTGTCCAGTTTTTCTTTGGTTGCTTGTGAAACAGTTGGACAATGGCAGATCATCAGAAAAAGAAGATAAATCTTTGTTCTTTGGAGGAGAATTATCCTTGAACTCTCCTCATTGAACCCTTTGCTTCCTCCTGTCCACTGAGATGTAAGCTGCTGTTCACCATAGCTCCTTCTTGTTTTATAAGTATATGTGACCCAGGGACCAAGAAGTGAGTCCTTTGGAGCCATCATCTAAAATAAAATTCTTCCTTCTCTCATTGTTCACATCATATATTTGGCTACATGACAATAAAGGTAACTACATAATACAAAGAGCTCATTCTAATGTAAATGAAGGACTACAGTGGATCATATCAGGGTTGGCCTTTGACTGTAACAGATACATCATATCGATGCAAGAATTTCATAATAGAATCCCAGGATTGTGGGAGCATTGGCTGTAAAAATTTCTGTAAACCTAAAGCTACTAAATAATTAAATTAAAAAACATCAGATACCATTCCTTCAGCTTCAATATTTTCAACATTATATAAGTAATTTCTGTTTCCAACTGTGTAAAAGAAAATGTAGGAAGTTATTTTAAGGGCTAGGGTAAGTTAGTGGAAAGCTACTGGAAGTTAGAGGAACATTTGATCAATGAATGGGATGAGGTTAACAAATTGTTATTTCTGACACCACAAATGTCTTGCTTTGTGATTAGACCATCTGTGTTTGTTAATTGGTGCTCACGGAAGGCAGACTCCCCTCCCACAGTGCCTGGGAGACTGGGGAGCTATGTTTCTTGATGATTCAGTTTTACAAGAATAGCCCCCAGCTTCTGAGAAAGACACTGCTCAGTTATACATCTGGCGAGAGGCCTTAAAAAAAGATTTATACCTCAAAGAGATAAAGAATTAGCAATTATAATTTTTCTTCCAGCAGATAGTGACAGTAACTGGGGGTTAGAGTCTAGAGTAAGGAAGAAGCCTATCTAAAGTTTTGTTAAGCTGACGGACATGTGAGCATCCTCATCATCTCCAACACTTTCGTTTCTTGATCCTCTTGGTCTAGAAATGTGAGTTGTAGAAGAGAGTGAAGTCTATTTGGGATCTCATTCTTCTGTTTGCTAAGGTTCTGGCCCTAATTCACAGACGTTCCTCCAGGTTGAGCATGCTTCAACTTGAAGACAAGAACTAAGGAATAGAAAAAATAGGTTGGGAATATGTTAAATCCTATAGAGCTGTTTTTATAAAGATTTCACCTATTTTCTGAGAATTTCATAATCAATACAATGTTTTTGGTCATATCTCTCCCCAACTTCAATTACCTTGGAGCCCCCTACTCGAATGTGGGACCTCCAATTGCTACACCCGTTGCACAGCCTGTGTCCGAGAATGTGTGGAGGGTGTCGGGATTGATGACACAGAGACCAGTCGGTGGTGCAAAGAAAACTTCAAGAAGGCTTTTCAGAAGACTCATCAAGAAGGCTCCACTTTATTCTTACCCTAGCTGGTTGTTAAATGTCCTGACACCAGAGGCAGCAGTGGGTGGGTCAGGAAGAGGCAGTTAGTCTTTGCAGAATGTCAAGGTTGGGGTGTTCCCTGTGGGCAAGCCCTTATCAGGAACTTATTGCTCCCAGCACCATATTGTTTGTAGTAAACATTGTCTTACAGCTGCCTGCTCCCAGGCTGATGGGGACGTGGGCCTGCAGCCAAGGTCTGTTGTTCCCACAATATACATCTCTCTTTAAAATTCATATCCTCCTTTTTACTTAAAAAATAAACCTATTTAATTTAGTGCTTCTCATACACACTTAGTTGTAGGCCAACCTATCAATGGTCTAACCCAATGAAAGATGACTATCCCTCCTCTGCCACTAGCTCCTTAGTTAGGGGTATGGCTTCCTAAGTTTCTCTCCCATCCATACTGGAACTTTGTAAGTTCTGTAAACTTTATATTGACCACTAAAAATACTATGTTTCTCAAGAACCCCTACTGTGTTACTAAAAATAAAAATTAATCCATAAAATTATAAAAAAGGTTAGATATGTTATGCCTTTTTATACAACTTGCTTTAATAATATTTTATTTCAAAAACTCATTTTCAGGCTATGCATTTAAAGAATGCAACATATGTCAGAGTGAAATATTAATTGTAGTTAAATATCATGTTCTATCTTTTACAGTTATCTTTGCTTTAATAGGAATGTTCTCTTAACAAGTCTTCAGTATGACATACAGTATCAATTGTCCTTATGTACATCAGGTTCCCAGATTCACCAATTCTACCCAACTGGAAAACTCATGCTTTAAAGTGTTTCTTTTTACTCTACACCCCTAGCCCCTGCCTCCCCCTCACTTGGACCCTTACTATATGTTTCTATATATTCATCTTTTAAAAATTAGATTTATATATGGCTATTTTCTTTGTAGAAAGCTTCTTTCACTTGAAATGGTGTGTTCTGGATTCATACATTCTCTTGCAAATGACAGTATTTCCTTCTGTCTTTAAGGCTGAGTTTACCTCCTTATGCATTTGTCTTATCAATGGGTGCTCAGATTGTTCTAGATTTTGGGTTGGTGAATAAAGCTATAGTGAACACAGAGTACAGATAATAAAGCACTAATTTGATTTACTTTGGTTATATACCTATTCATGGGAATTCTGCATCAATGGTCATTCTAGCTTTAATTTTTTGGTGAGCATTTATTTTTGCTTGTCTGTCTAGTAATGGCCATTCTAAGAGGTCTGAGGTGATAGCTCTACACAGTTTAGATTTTCATTTCCCTATCAATATAATTGGAGCATTGATAGGGATACACACACACACAAACACAAACACATATACAAACATGCATGCACTTACACAAATTCATGGATGCTTACACACACACGCACACATTGTATACAAACACACATGCACTTACACACACAAATACATGCATGCTTACACACACATATTTTTCAAATTCAACATTAATGCACTAATGTTGATTGCTGTAGTAAGTTAGCTTTGCTTCACATTTGGGTAATATTCACTGAAGAACATTATTGTTCTCATTTCCACAACGGGGTCATTCCTATTATATTTGCACTTCATCTCTTGATCAGAAATACTGTGCTGACTTTTCTTCCTGATGCAAAACTCAGTAAATGAGGAATGAATGCATTCCTGCCCTACTTTCTTGACTCTTATTGGGTTGTGCACAGAAATGCATTATCATGCAAATGTTCTTTTAATCATGAGGCCCATAACATTACCAGCAATCAGAACAGATTTGTAATTTGTGAGCCATGTGTAAGGAAAAGATATCTTGCTTCACTGAAAAAGTAGACAATTTTGTGAAGTATTGGGCATTTATCTGCCAAAGTGGGCTATTATACATTGAACCACAGCAAGAAGCCATCATCTACTTCCAATTCTTTTCATTTATGCTTTAATGGAGAATATTTTTGTATCTTGTGTAAAGATGATCCAAATTCTATATTTGAATTCACTTTTGACAAAAATGGATAAGTGAAAATATTAATCAGGAGAACACAATTTGAGTGATAAAATTAGAATTAATATGTTGACTGCAATTATAAAATTTAAAAATATCCACCATTGAGGAAACAATGAGGAAGGAGGACACAGAGAATAGCAATGATCATATTTCCCCCTCTACTGCCTCTTCTCACCACTGTGGGTTGTCTTCTAATGTACCAGATATGAACACTGTTCCATTGTGTGCAGGTATAAGCCACTATTCTTTGTAGAACTTCAAAATACTGAAGCGTTTTTAATTTATACAGGAATAAGTATAGAACCGGTCCTCATAAGGCTAGGTTTTTAATTCTTGTTCTGTAATTCATAATGTATAAATGATATAACCTTAGCTATGTCATTAAGTTTTTCGTGAGTCTAGACTGCTTCATCTGAAAAATGTAAATAGTAAAAGGTGTTCTTGTTTTGTCTGTTACAAGGTTGTAATAAATAGCAAATAATTTGGTGCAAGCTGGTGCGTTTTGTAACCATGAAGAAAATAAAGATTATTACTTATGTTTCAATGCATATAATCTCTATTTTCAGAAACTATCCCTCCATCATGTTGACATTTTCTAATTTTAAGTCATGCTGCAAATGAATGGCTCAGATTGGAACACCTGCTATCATAATTTTTTAAGAAAATGAGTATCATTTGATTTACTAGAACATTTTATCTTAATAAAATCAGTTCAGCATTTATTAGCATGTATTAGTCTGTAATTCCCTTAACAGGCTATCATACTTGATTCTTTTCTCAGATATCAGAGCAGTAGTTACATTACTTTCCAAGAAAACACTCAGTAGGCACTTCTGAGCTTAATAGTCTTACTGGTTTTCCAGGAATATTTTCAAATGCATAGCATTTGAAAACACATAAAAGATGGTAGTTTGTCCACAGGAATGTAAACCCCATGTCATATTTCTACATGACATAATTTCTGTATTGTTAAAATAGGCTAAATACATTAAACTACATTTAATACACCTTATATTAAACTACATTTCCCATTGTATTTTAAAATGACTACAAAGACAAATATCACATGAGGCTATCTTAAAATAAAAGTGGATACTAGAACATGAACACAAAATAATTTTCATTTGTAGCTCTCTGTTCCCCCAGACCCAACTCCCTGTCTTACTCCTCGCAGTGCAATAGACCACTAGCTTCAACCTTCTTTCCCCCATATCTCCATCTTTTGTGAATCCCTAAACCATCCCGTCCTAAAGTCCTTCCCCCAAATCTTTGCTGTGTTTCAGACCCTAACTCCAGCAGGTAGCCACTGCTAATCTAAGAGGAGCTCCTTCAAATAGGCTGAAGACAGACCTATATCTCTTCCATTGCTCCTGAGATACAATTCCCACAGTCTTGATAAGACAACTGAAGATCAAGGGGATCCAAATTGGAAAGGAAGAAGTTAAAGTGTAGCTATTTGCAGATGATATGATAATAAACATAAGAGACCACCAAGATTCCACCAGGGAACTCTTACAACTGATAAGCACTTTCAGCAAAGTGGCTGATACAAGATTAACTAAAAAAAAATTCAGTATCCCTCCTATATATAAATGCCAAGTGACTGAGAAAGAAATCAGGAGAAGAACACATTTCACAATAGCCTCTAATAATATCAAGCATTTTGATATAACTCTATATAAGAAGATAAGAGTGTTGTATAATAAAAAAAACTTCCAGTCTTTGAAAAAGGAAATTGGAAAAGGTATACGAAGATGGAAATATCTCCCTTTCTCATGGATCAGCAGGATTAACACAGTAAAATAGCCATCCTGCCAAAAGCAATCTACAAATTCAGTGCAACCCCCATCAAAAGTCCAACACAGTTCTTCACAGATATTTAAAGGACAATTGTCAACTTCATATGAAAAAACAGAAAACTCAGAATCCTGAAAATTAGAAGAACTAAGAATGCCTCATCATTCCTGATTTCAAGTTTTGCTACAGGGTTATAGTAATTAAAACCCAATGGTATTGGCATAAATACAGAATCACTGATGAATAGAATTAAATTAAACACCCAGACATAAATCCACACATCCAGAGACACTTTATTTTTGATAAAGCCAGAAATATTCATTGGGAGTGGGGCATCTTCAGCACATGGTGTCAGTCAAACTGAATGCATGTACATAGAAAAATGCAAATAGATTCAAATTTATCCCCCTGTTCAAAATTCAAGTCTAAGTGGATCCAAGACCGCAACCTGAAACCATATACACTGAACCTGATAGAAGAGAAAGTGGGGGATTGCTTTGAGTGCATTGGCAAAGAGACAACTCTCTGAACAGAACAGTGGTAGTGCAGACCCTAAGATCAACAATTAACAAATGGGACCTCATGGAAATGAAAAGTTTCTGTAAGACAAATGAAACTGTCAATCAGACAAAGAGGTAGCCCAAAGAATGGTAAAAGATTTTTATCAAATCCACATCTGATAATGGACTAATACCAAAATATATAACAAACACAAGAAAGTAGATATCAAAAAAACCTCAAAAGATCTAATTAAAAACTGGGGAAGAGATTTAAGCAAAATTCTCAGTAGAAAAATCTCAAATGGCTGGGAAACAAAAGAATGTTCCACATTCTTAGCCATCAGGAAAAGGCAAATGAAAACTACTCTGAGACTCCATCTTATACCTGTTAGAATGACTAAGCTCAAAAATGCAAATGACAGCTCATACTGGCAAGGATGTGGAGCAAGGGGAACATTACTGGCAGGAGTGCAAACTTGTAAAGCCACTGTGGAAATCAATATGGAGTTTCTGTAGAGAGTTGGGAATCAATCTACTTCAAGACCCAGCAATTTCACTCTTTGGCATATCCCCAAAGAATGTTCCATCCTACCACAAGGACACTTGCTCAACCTTGTTTATCATGCTTTTATTCATAATAGTCAGAAACTGGAAACACTAGATATCCTTCAACCAAAGAATGACTAAGGAAAATGTGGTACGTTTATACAACAGAATATTACTCAGCTGTTTAATAATGACATGATGGAATTTTCTGGCAAATGGATGAAACTGGTAAAAAAAATCATCCTGAGTGAAATAACCCAGACATAGAAAAATAAATATGGTATGTATTCACTCATAAGCTGTTAAGTAAATGATAACCCAGCTACAGTCCATAGATTATGCATAGAAAGATTCTAAACCAAACTCCTCTATCAGATCCCTCCTGTCTGAGATGAGGAAATTCCAGGGAAGAGGAGGCAGAAACTTTCTAAAAGCCAGAGGGGATGGAGAACACCAGAAGAACATGGCCCCCAGAATCAACTCAGCAAGACACATCTTAGTTTCCAAAGAGTGAAGATGCAAGCACATGTTCTATATGTGTCTATACCAGGTTCTCTGTGTATAATATAGCTATTAGCTTAGTATTTTTGTGGGACTCCTGTGAGACTGAGTGGGTCTCTGACTCTTTTGGGACTCTTTTCCTCCGGTTGGGTTGCCATGCCCAACTTTAATATGAGAGTTTTTGCTTCATCTTACTGTATTTTATTTTATCATCTTTGGTTGTTATCTCTCAGAAGCCTGGTGTTCTCTGATGAGAGGAAGAAAAGGGATGGAAGGTGGGGAATAGAGGGAGGTGAAACTACAATCAGGATATATACTGTATGAAAAGAGAACCTACATGCAATGAAAGACAAAACAAGAGGGGGTAAGAGGGAAAAAACATTAATGTACCAACACAGCTATTCAACTGTACTCAGATAGCCAATCAAATGTTATTATGGATATTTCTCTGTGTGCATGTTTTGATTTACATGTAAACTGGTGAACTATGGATAAAGACTATTAAACTTCAAAAAAAGGAGAAACAAAAAAACCTAATTAAACTTTTCATGTATGTATCTCATGGTCATTATGTTTTATCTTAGCAAGAGAAATATAGCTAATCCTAATAACATTGTTACTCTGCGTGTTACAGTCAGTTCTCATGTGTATGGGCAGCCTACTGTCATGAATTCTTTAATTCTCAAACCATTGTAGTTTCTAGTGATCTAAGATAAGACAGATTCTAAAAATATCTCCTATCTGTATTCTTTTTATCAACACATCTTTGTCTATATAACAAAATGTCATTTATCATTAAAATTGATAGAAAAACAAGAAAGTTGTATAAGTTGAATGAAGCATTGGGATAAAAGGTTCAGATGAAATCACTGAGACTGTGTTCATTTCCTACGATGAACAGTTATGACAAACCAGTCATGACTATGATATATTTTAAGATGGAGAAAACAATGACAACAACAAAAACAAAAACAAAAACAAAACACTTGATTATTACCCTTACAGTGTCATTGCATGGTAAAATATGGACATGGAAGCACTTATATGAGACCATGATTTTCAGCTAAACTGAGTTTTAAATTATTTATTATTCCAGGAAAGAAAGTATCACTATGTTTGAAAAGACACATGAAAAGCATGGAGGTGTAAATGAAGATATAAATGATTTGATGGAGAATTTCCCTGAGTCGATGAATATCAGAAACAAACAAAAATACCTGAGTTCCTCCAGTTCTTTGACAATGTTATTGCTGAGGCTGGGGCGATAGATAGCTCCTTGCATAAAATGCTTGTCATGTCAGTATGATGACCTGAGGCCACATAGAGGCAGAAACTTCAGCATACATCTACAATCCCAGAGCACCTATGATGAGGTGGGAAGCAGAGATGGGAGAGTTCTCAAAAGCTCACACGGCAGCTAGCCTGCCACATGTAGCAGTAATCAGGAGGCCCTGCCTCAAATGAGGTGAGGACCAACACTCAAGGTTGCTCTCTGACCTCCACGTGAATGCTGTGGTGCACACATGAACAGGCAAACACACACATACACAAACATGCATACACATTTTAAAAGTTATTATGATCTCTGGAAACTCCATAGAATTTCTAACGAATGGCTTTGAGAATACGGTTGGCTGCACTACATGGAGAAAACTTAAGGATGCACCTGGAGAAATTCATGATCGCCACAGCCCTTAAGGGAAGCAGTGTAGCCAACTCATTTATCTCTTTTGGTAATCCTCCTTGGAAGACACTCCTAATGGCTCCATCCGTAGCCTCCACACTTTTTAATGTGTGCTTTATTTCCATGTAAGCCTTTGCTTGGATATGGCTTAAAATTTTCAGTCTGCAGGTCTTGAAGTTGTGTATTTTCTGAGCTGAAAACCTTTGAAATCATGAAAGACCTCTAATATGCAATATTGCAATAGTATTACAGTTCTGAAATTTATTTTTTATGTTCTCCAGAATGGTTCTAGAAAGTTGTGCCACTCAAGATAACCTAACAACAAAAAAGTTATCTGCACTTTCTTTTTCTTACTTTAATAAAAGTATTTATTTCATTTTATGTCTGTGTCTTTGTCTACTTGCTTGCATGTGTGCCATGTCCATACAGTGCCAGCGGAGGTCAGAAGAGGAGACTGAAGACTATCCGGGAAGCAAAGTTACAAATGATTGTGAGCCACCACATAGCACTGAAAACAAAATCCAGGTCCTCTCCAAGAGCAGCAAGAGTTCTTCGTTGCTGAACATCTTTCTAAGCCTTATACTGTCATTTGTTAAAAATTCTTGAGGTCATAATATAGTTGCAGCATTTGTCTCTTCCCTTTCCTTCCAATGCCTCTCCACCACATTTCCCTCATTGCTTTCTTTCAAATTCTTGGTTTTCCTTTTCATTAAGCATCATCCCCTGGACATACACATAATACATAAATACATATGTATGTATGTATGTACACACACATACACACACACACATTGCCTTTTAAAACCTATCCTTTATTGTAGCTCACATGGTTTGTAGCTGGGTAATTTTATATTCCCCTAGCAGCCTGCATCCTGTATAGCACTTTCTGGTCCTACAGAAGCAAACCAACAGGAAGAAACTTTCCTGGTCAGTGCCAACTTGATTCCTACATGTCCTCTGACCAAAGTGTGTGACATCTTCAATAACAGTGTTTTACCAACAGTGCTGATGGGATACCAAGAGCAATGACAATAACCTATATTTTTTGTGGAGGTGTATACTGTAACTAGCACTGGCCTTTTTGCAAACTATGGCTTCTGGGTTTCCAGTGTAGGGTAACTTCAACTGTGTGTGTGTGTGTGTGTGTGTGTGTGTGTGTGTGTGTGTGTGTGTGTGTATCTTATAGAATAGTAGGATTCCGTATATCTCTTTCAGATATTTTTAGTGATAGTCACTGGCCTCCCTACTTCCAGGCTAGCCTATTGCTCATCCCTCCCTCCACTTAAACTTCTCTATTATTCCTTTTCTTTACTTTATATCACCTGTGTTCTATGATTTTTCCCTTCCATATGATCTTTATACCCTCTATCAAATATTCTAGATTCTGTATCTATTCTAAGCTAAAAAAATCTGAATATTTGACACTAGGATATCCATGTAAATGAAGACATAGGGCATTTATCTCTTTGGGTCTAGGTTCACACACTCAATATATTGGTTTTCAGTTTTATCCTTTTACATTCCAATTTCATTGTTTCTTTTTTTTCATTTTTTTATTTTAAATAGCTTGTTTTACATGTCAATCCCAGTTCCCTCTCCCTCCCCTCCTCCCCCACTCCCCTTTCCCCCCACCCTCCCAACCTATTGCCAAATCCTTCCACATAGGGGATATCAGAGTCTGGGTAGGGTCCAGGCACTCCCCTAAGAGTCCAGGCTGAACATCCCTCTTTGTGCTATAGGCACACGAAGACTGTTTGTATATCAGGGATAGACACTGGTCCACAGCTCAGGGCCCCATAGGTTGCCCAGGCCTTCTCGCTGACACTCACATTTGGGGGGTCCAGATCAGTCCCATACTGGCCTCCTCACTGTCAGTCTGGGATCCAAGAGCTCTCCCCTGTTCAGATCAGCTGTCTCTGCTGGTTTTGCCAGCCCATTCTTTGCCAATTTGCTCATCACTCCTCTCTCTCTGTCACTGGGTTCCTTGGGTTCAGTTCAGTGATTGTGTGTTTGCCTCTGCTTCCATCAGTCACAGGATGAAGGCTCCCGGATGGTTATAGACATCAAGTTCATTATCAGGAATGGGCATTCGAGGTGGTCTCTCCACTATTGCTTAGCTTGCCAATTGGTGTTATCCTTTTAGATCATTGTTTCATTTTTATATACAGTTAATAAAAATCCCATTTTATAAAAGGTTAGCCTTTTCATTTCTCAATATCAGTTGTTGGATGTCCAGTCGGTTCCCATGTCATGGTTGCTGTGACTAGAGCAGCTATGAGCATGGATTAGCAGATGTCTCTGCAGCCTTTGGGTAATTGCTAAGTAGTGGAAAAACTGGGTCACATGGTAGATCTATTTATACATTTCTAATGAACTCCTATACTGATTTTCATAGTGGCTACTAATTTGTATTCATAAGATTCCTAAATCCTCTACATTCTCACCAGCATTTGTCTTTTATTTTCCCCTTTAATTTATGTTTTGAAAATTTTATGAATCATTATTATAGTCTTACTATTTCCACTCTTCCTTTCCCCTTCCAACACTGTCCATGCCCCATACTCACAGATACCTCAGCTACATCAGCCTATTTAGTCATATATATATATACATATATATATATATATACATGTGTGTGTGGTTAGTCCTTTAGACTGGATGAATAATCAGAAATAGAAGTAAGATTGAATGAACAATTGGGAAGCTTGCCTCTGGAGAAGACTGACTCTCTGTTTCTTAGCATTATTAATTAATTGCCTGTAGCTCTTCATCTTTGAGTGGGGCCTTAGTAGGTTTCCTCCATTCATGTCATATTGTCAACTTATGCTGTCATTATGTGGGTTTTATTTAGGTAACCATATTGTTGAAAATTCATGGATTCAGCTTTTCTGTCATATATAGAAGACACTGTATCAACAGAATTCTACTCTTCTGTCCTTTACAATCTTTATGTTTCCTTTTCTGCAGTGTTTCCAGTCTTAGTTGTAGGAGTTGCATAGTAGATGTATTCATTAGGTTTGGGTACCATTCTCTGAACTTTCACTAGTTGTGGATTTTGTTAAAAATCCCCGTGTGCTGCAAATGATGCCTCTTTGATGAGCTACACTTATCTGGAAACTTATACCTAGTCAAATTGCAGTGAATAAGTATTTGTGTAGTATTTAGCCAATGATAGAACATTTGTGGTACACACCCATCTACCCAATGCTCAAGGACCACAGTGGAAGAGATGGTAGAAAGATTATGAGCCACCAAAGACTAGGGAGGACCTGAGTGAAATAGTGTCTTCTGGACTTGATAGAATTGCTGCACTCAAACTCATAGCTGCTATGGTCATTTACATAAGACTTGCACAAGATCAAGGTACTCAACATTCCTGTGTGGATAGGGAAGGAACTTCTGAGTCCCTACCCCTTGCTGAAGAGATACAGCAGTTCTGGGGGAAGGACAGTTAATTGTGTTTAAGTGTTGGATCCTGACAAGTTGGCTATGTCCAGTAGATGACCCCACAACCAAAATATGTGGACAGCATAAATTTGATTCTGTGAGTTATATATTTAAAAAGAATAAGAAACTGACCGGAAGTACAGGTGTGTCAGGGTAGATCTGGTTGGAGTTAAGGGAAGGGTGTTAAACATGGTAAAAACACATTGTATACCTGAGTTATATTGATAAACACATAGTGCAGTTTATTGCCTTTTGTAAAGCAAGAATCTCCACGTGGTTACTATGCATCTATCCTCAGTTAGCCATGCATTCTACAAACAACACAAGGACAGGCAGTACAGTAATTATGTGTGATAGTTATGTCAGACTTTCAACATTCATTAAAATTTGATGATGAGTGGTCTAGACACTGAGAAGTAATCTTTAAAAACCATGTATCTCCTTAAACTTTTAAGATCATCCTGAAATATACTACTTGGTGGGTACATGTACTTCAAGGATAAATAGAGGTGTAATTTGCCATTTGTACCAAATTAAATCAGACTTTCAGTTCAATCAAAACAGCTTGCAGCTGGATGCAATAATCTGATTTCCTGACACTCAGAGAAAAATTGAAGCCCTCCAAAAAGTCCCCTGCTGATCTTTAACATGAAATACAGTTTGCTGGCAATTTCACTCAACTTATGAATGCCCTCATACTTAATAAGCTAAAAATGCAAATAGAGCACAAGGTTAGTTGGAGATGGCTCTCGGGTGAAGAGGAATATTAAGCTACACAAAGTATACTGGGAAGGGATGTCATATGATACTTTATTAGGGAGAAGTCACTTACATGAGAAGCCCAGAACCTGAGGTCAACGCTCCGCTGGTCTCCCCCAAGAAGAGACTGTTCCCTTCCTCCTAGCTCTTTATGGCCCTGCCTTCTCCCATGTACCTGTGACCACACCCAAACAGGGGTGGTCAGTGCTACAGGTAGGAAAGATCTCTCCCTACACTCAGGTAACATTTTGTTACTGCTAAATGAAACACAGAGCACAATGCCTCTAAAGGAACATGTTCTTGCTCCTTTTCAGAGCAGTTGTTTTGTTAAATATGCCATCAGATGAATCTCCGTATTAGTGTCCTGGGAGTACTGTTTTGACAATGGATGAGTATTACAAACATAATAAAAGGCTTCAGAGAACAAGTTGTGAAATTCAGATGAATAACTTGCTATTTTCTTGGGAAGGTGATGAGACAGCCTAATGTGAATCCTCAAGCATCCATTAACTGCCTATTTTTCAAGAGTGGGGATATAAACTTACAGAAACATTGAATTCCAGAAAATTAGCTCAATTTATAACAACTGGTGTTTTTCAATCGTCTTATGTATAAATGAATAAGTGAAGGGTGTTCTGTATGTCGAATGAACTTCGTAGAATGGAAGGGGATTTATTGTACTTGAAATCTCAGTCTTTCTTTGTGACTTAGTATGAGGTTTCAAACTGATTCTGTTCTTTGGCTACAAATTCTATATCCCCTTTGATAATTATACAACTTAGGGAAGATGCAGAGGGTTTAGCAGAGGTTCTCTGGATTATGAGTTCTTAGCATAGGATATGTTTGCTGCTGCCCTTTCCTGGAGATCCTAACAGAAAATAGGAGGCACTCATCATGGATAGCTGGGGCAAGAATAATAAAATGAAAAACTTGTGGATAAAGCAAAAGGAAGCTGTCTTAGTCAGTGTTCTGTTGCTATGAAGAGACAATATGACCAAGGATATCCTTTTTTTAAATAAGAAATAGTTTTTATTAGTATTTTTTACATTCCTGACCAAGGATATTCTTACAAAAAGGTGTTTCATTGGGGCTTGCTTACAGGTTCAGAGGATTAGTCCGATTGCCATCATGGTGGGAAGCCATGCAGACATGATGATTAAATATCTGAGAATTCTACATCTGGATCAGCAGGCAGCAGGAAGATGGAGATAATGGGCCTAGCAAGTACTGGTAAGGATGTAGGCGAAAGGAGACACACATTGCTGTTGGACTATAAACAAGTCTAGTCATCATGGAACCCAGAGCAGAGATTTCTCAAAGTACTAGAATCAATGTTGTCACATGACCTATTTTATTTTACTCCTAGGTATGTACACAAAGGACCCAAGTCAACCCATCACAAAGATACTTTAAAATCATTGTTTAATGTGTACATAGCTAACATAAATGAGTTATGGTACAAACTTCTGTTTTTAACCACAGAAGAATGGATAAAAGAAATGTGTTATAGATACACATTGGAACATTTTCTGTCATAGTGAGTGAAGTATGTCAAAGGCAGGAAAATGCCTTTAATTGGAGATAATCCTAACAATTAAATTAAACCAGTATCAAAAATCCTTTCAAAAATAGATTTAAAGACTCCAAAAATGACAAATGCTTTGAAAGAGTAAGTTTCATTTTTCATTGGAGTCATCTTTTATGCATATTTCTGCATGAAACTGCAGTCTCTGCACTTCACTATTTCCTACCATGGCATGCTTGTGACTTCTCTCATGCAGCATACAGCATGCCCTGCTCCCTCAGAAGCAGTGACTCCATGTGGAGGTAAACATATTAAATAAAAATTACTATCACGAGCACTGTCCCTTAATACATCTAAATTTAAAATATCATTGCATGAACAAAAATGTCAAGTTTTTCAGACTTGCCTTTATCCTTAACACACATACCACATCATACCACACATCAAACACAAATACACTCATTACACACATACCACACACACATCTCACATCCACACATCCACATGCTCCCTCACACATATCACATACATACACACATATCACACACATGCAGAGATATACTGTTTGTTTTTATCTGTTTTCTCTTACAACTCTGAATTTTCCAACGATTAAAATATGAAAAGACATTGCAATTATTCTAATAAATTCAGAAAACATACAGTGTGAGTTTCAACTATATAAATATCATAGAAAAATTTAAAAAATAAACAAGGAGATACAGCTTCATAGTTAGCATTGCTCCAAAGAAAGAACTCTCAGTAGGAAGAATTCAATACTTGTTTTTAAATTTTTGGGCCTCTATCTGTGGTGCCAGCACTCTTTAGTTGGAGCAGTTAAATGTAAATGTTGACTTATATTGAGGTTACCTAACATTTGTCAAAGGTTGTTTTCATAAGTGAATTTCTGATTAAAATACCTCACTTGTGTGTTTGTGAATATTTATGATTGGTACATTTCAGTAGTACCTGTCAGGTAATGAGTAAGTACGTGGAAATTTAAAGAGCCTTCAGGATGATCAACATTAGCTTCTAAACAATTTCTAGAAAACAGAGTTCTTTTAACATAATGAACTTGAAAACTGGCATCATACAGCAAAATTGTGAATATTCTGGGCCAAACATGAGAATTAGAACTACTTCAGTAACTTAGCACTGTGTGTGTCATATAAGTGGCAGTGAAATTTGTTAGTTGTAACTTAGTTAAAACTGAAAAAGGAATAGCCTAATGGAGAAAATAAATGAAACAAAATGTTGAGAAAATGCACACATTTCAAGTACAGGGTTACATATTTTACAATATAACCTCAATTATTTCCCAAATAAATATCAGGAAGGAGTTAATAAAACTTTACAAATGAAGAAAATAGGACTTCCCAGAGTTTCAGGACAGTGTTTCAGTTTCTAAGGCCAAAGTTTAAAAAATCCAAAAAAGAAATAAAAGAAATGGCTTAAAAATCAACCTGATATTCCATGATGTCATTGTCTTTTGCAACTGAGTAATATTCCATTGTGTAGACTCTTTTGCCATTCACTACTATATTTTCTTTATCCATTGTTCTGTTGAAGGGCATCTAGATGGTTTCAGGCTTCTGAATATTATGAAACATGCTGTGAGCATAGTTGAACAAGTGTCCTTGCGGTATGATTGAGCATCCTTGGGGTGTATTCCAAAGATTTATATAACTGGATCTTGAGATAGGTTGGTTCCCAGTTTTCTGAGAAATTGCCATATCAATTTCCAAAGTGGCTATACATGTTTTCACTCCCACCAGTAGTGAAGGGGTATTCCCTTACTCCACATCCTTTCCAACATAAGCTGTCATTAATGAATTTTATCTTAGCCACTCTGACAGGCATAAGATAGTATCTCAGAGTTATTTTGATTTTCATTTCCCTGATGGCTAAGGATTTTGAACAATTCTTTAGGTGTATCTCAGCCTTTGAGATTCTTCTGTAGAGAGTTTTCTGTTTAGATCTGCACCCGTCTTTAAATTGGATTATTTTTTATTTTGATGTCTTGCTTCTTGACTTCTTTATATACTTTGGATATCAGTCCTCTGTCAGAAGCAGCATTGGTGAAGATCATTTTCCCATTTTGCAGGCTGCTATTTTGTCTTATTGACAATGCCTTTTGCCTTACAGAAGCTTTTCAGTTTCAGGAGGTCCCTTTTAATAATTGTCAACCTCCGTGTCTGTGCTACTGGTGTTATATTCAGGAAGTAGTCTCCTGTGTCAAAGCACTCAAGGTTACTATGTAAAATATTTCTATGAAAATAATGTAAACTATGCTAGTCTAAACATCAAAACTATAAAAGAAATGCAAATATGTCTGCTTCCTTTCCTCTTAAAATAAATCAACCAGATAAAAATTAATGGAAGTAAACTTCAAATCCAGGTGGCTCTTGACCCACGCCTTTGAATTGACCAATTATGGTGTATCTAACTGTGAATGCTCACCTGACTTGGGTTGAAGATCATTGATAAAGGAAGAATGAGGCTTCTCTGACATAGGGGTATGCACTTTAATAGGTAGTCAAGGATGTGGAATGACCCACAAAATCTCAAACATAATTGCTTATACTCTGTGGGGTAGACATAGTTAGTGGATACACAAGTCAAGCAGGAAATAATTTTAAACAGGGAAAAGGAAAAAAAGTTGTTTCTAACCAGAAGATATTCAAATCAGCAGGAGATGACACTGAAAATGTATACAGAAATCTTAGAAATGATAAAATTGCTAATCAGACTTTAGTAAACTCAGCAGGCAGGGCCATCCAAAGAGCAGCTAATGAATTATTAAAGTGAGACATGGCCTTGGATTAAGATAAAAAGGAGCTAGAAGATGATATCTTCTAGAGGACATAAAACAAATGTGACAATCAGCAACTTTGAAAATACTGTGAGGACGTTAAGGGGGAACTATCTGCTTCATGCATTTCTCTATCAATTATGTATCTTACAGTAAACTTAAAGAGATTCCTAATCAAGCTCCCTGTGCAGCTGTCAGAGGACTTTTTCTTTATTTAGTACCAAGCATAAAGTCTGTGACAAAACATCCATGATTGCAAATACCAAGTGAAAGAGCAAATGAATTAAAGATGTGACCATCATTCAAAACACAATTCAGGTAGTTTCTGAGTTGATTTTCTCCATGATTTCAAACTGCTTCATTTGGAATTTTCCACTGTGTTCTCTCTCCTTTTTTCCTAGAGAGACACATCTCTGCAGATATGATTCAATTGCAGGTGAGTCAAACGTGTGGAATTATTCAACCACGGGTAGGCTGATTTCATGGAGGTAGAGGACAGGGGCCTAGAATTGAGAGTCTAAGTGGTTGTCTATCACTCTAATCCTCCATGCTCTATGAAGAAAGGTACATTCTTCAGAGCTTAAGTGTAAAGAAAGGATAAGCTGTCTCAACCACAGTTTCTCATGAATAGGTCAAGAACTATGATGATAGAGTTAAACTATAGAGGTTTACTTTACAATACAAGCCTGTGAGAGCAAAGAATGGGAGTACAAATGGGCCTTTATCCAAGAGGATACATGAGATATATTTTGGAAACAGTCTGTTAAATTTTGGTTGTGTGTTGTGGAGGAATCTGAGCACACACAGATGGTTCTCTGCTCAGCCATCCATGCTTGAATATGTGTCATCAGGCAGTTATTGAAAGGGGAAGTGGGATGGAGGTAGAAGAATGTTTTACTGTCATTTGGGGGAGAATTTTGGTCAGAGCCCTAGTGGACTTGTAGAATCCTTGAGTCAGTTGCAAGCAAAGCAGGTATGATGACAATGTTACATCTTCCTGTGTCACTGTGGCAGATGAAAGCTCCATGTTTGTAGGATACTACCAGAGTAGACTTGATTTGCCAGAAGCAGTTTACCAGAGATCAATGGGATAGATTATGTATAGGGAGGATTCAAAAATCCCCAGAAGTTAGCCCTTGAAATGGAGATCCCTTTATCACTGCTGTGAAGCTAGTTGTCTTCCTTCAAGGCAAGAAATACTATATTGGGGAAAAAGACGAGGGAATGCCTCAAGGAGACCCAGTAAGGCTCAAAAAGTCCTAGTTGTGTATGTCACAGGCAAGGTTTAATGGCCTCTTGGGGATGCTCTGCCAGAAACCAACTGTCAGGCACAAGAGTTAAGAAACACAGAGCACACGGCAGGAAGATGCATGTTTTTCTTTTCTTTCTTTTTTTTTTTTTTTTTTTTTTTTGGTTCCACTAAGAATGAAACACTTTGTCACAGAGAAGCCCAAAGGTGTATAAACACGATCCATCTTGCTTCTGGTTCAATTTCCCATCATTTTTTAAAAAAAGAATTTTAAAATGTCCTCATTGGCAGAGCAGGAGGGTTGATCCAGGGTAAGAATAGAGGAGAAAAGGATGGGAGATACCATAAAAGAGGGAGCCAGTATAAGTTGGAGGAGAGAACTGGCACTAGCAAGATCTTCACAGAGCTGCAAGAATGACACCAACTGGCATTAAGGCTACCTTAAATGCCATCCCATGATAATGAGAATGATAACTACCTTACATGCCTTCCTAGAACTCTCATCCAGTGGCTGATGGAGGCAGAAGCAGACACCCACAGCTATGAACCGAATTGAACTCCTGGAACCCAGTTGCAAAGAAGAGTGATGACCTAAGGAATCAAGATTAGGCTGGCAAAACCCACAGAGGCAGCTGACCTAAACAAGGGGGACACATGGACCCCAGACTGAAGACTGAGGGGCCAGCATGAGACTGATCCAGATACCCTCCCACCGAACCTAGTTGACAGAGAGGAGATCTTGGCAATCTATGTGACCTTGGAGAGAGGAGCAGTATTTATTCCTGACATACAGAAGGACTCTGGGAACCCATACCACGTGGAGGGATGCTCTCTCAGCCTAGCAAAATGGGGAAGAACCTGGGCGCTTCCCAGGATGATGTCACAGACTCTGAAAATCCCTCATGGAGGCCCTTGCCCTCACTGGGGAGCAGAGGGGGGATGGAGTAAGGGTGAGGGGTTGGGAGAATTGTGGGGTGGGGGAGAAGGGAAGGGAGAGGGAACTGAAAGTGACATGTGTAAAATTTAAATAAAAAATACATTTTAAAAAATCTAAAAAATTTTTTTCTCATCTGCCAAATTGGTGGATTTGTTTTGAAAGAGAGTTTGAAGAAAAAGAAGAAGAGAAAGAAAGGAAAGAGTATCTGCTGGATTATTTTTAAGGAAAGCTCTTTGAAGCCTCCTGGGGCTGATCCACTTAAGCTTACTAGCTAGACATTAACTTCATAGCTCACAAGGTTCAAACACTGAGATGTGTTGACTTTATTGCAGGCCACAGTGACAAACTGAACCTTTTACTTCAAAATAAAGAATAAAGAAAAAAGAACTCTCCCATCATGTCCTGGATGTAAGACAACATAAAGCAAAGGGTGATGGCCAACTTTCGGTCTGCA
Source organism: Mesocricetus auratus (assembly GCF_017639785.1). Taxonomy (NCBI): domain Eukaryota; kingdom Metazoa; phylum Chordata; class Mammalia; order Rodentia; family Cricetidae; genus Mesocricetus; species Mesocricetus auratus. Next base: position 13,023,996 of record NW_024429185.1, read on the forward strand.
CTATGATCATTAGCATTTTAAATTTTAATGGCTTTTGTTGTTACAGACATTTCAAAGAAAAATCTGGAGAAATGTTGTCTAGTTCTAGGCATACATAATACTCTTAGAGGATTTTAATTCTTAATGAATTACACAGAGAAAATCAGTTATTTAGTATGAAAGACTGCATTGTCTAAGTATTTGGATATTAATATTATTATTGTTGATGGACAGGCTCTCACTGTGTAGCCCTGGCTGACCTTGGACTCAGAGAAACCAGCCTGCTTCTCCCTCTTATGTGGCAGGATTAAAGACCTGCGTCACCGCACCAAACCTTTGAAGTAAAGGTCATTACTCATCCTTCCTCTAACGTTCTTAACTTTCAAGCAAACCAGCAAATATATTTTCCCCACTATACTTCTGACTAAACTATTAATTTTGCTTCCTATTTAGTTTTTTGTTTGTTTGTGTGCAGGAGTGTGTGTATGAATGTACATATATTTGCTCATGCATGGGTGCATCCATGTCTGCATATGGAGGCCAAAAGTTAGCATTGAGTATTTTTTTTCAGTCACTCACAAGAGTGGTCTTTGTCTTTATTCACTTAAATTGATTTCTGTCTTTATCCTGGAGACTATGCTATCTTAAAAATTATTGAGATGTGGCTTCATAACCTTTAAATACTTTTATTGAGTTGAAATGATTTATAAATTTTTGGTGACAAAGAAAAGACATGACCCATTTTAAGTGTAGTCAATGATCTTTTGAATAAACTGATCAAGCTCTACAACCATTACCATCAAACAATTATAGAATATTCCATTTATGCCTGTAATATCTTAGTACCTTTTATTGCTAATTTATACTTGACTTTTCTCTTCACCACAGGCAGGTTTTGAGTCTAGATTTTTCAAAATACACTTTTTAAATTGAAATACTTTTCCTTTTCCTCCTTCCAAGCCCTCCACGCGCGCAGTCCCTGAATATCTCTCAAAAGGATGACTTCTTTTACTTAAATACATATAAACAGACACACACACACACACACGCACACACAAACACACACACACACACACACACACATACCTCTACAACCTGCTGAATCCCATTTTTATTGTTGTGTGCATGTGATTTGATTTCAAGCATGACTATTTGTATCAGATAACTAACTAGGAACTCCTGTGGAGAGGTTAACTTTAAACAACTAAATTATAAACAAAAATTATAAAATAAAATATATTTCCATGAAATAATAATTTATCCTAGCTACCTTGTAGAAGGCCATGTCTCTAAATTAATTTACTACCTAATATAGGGTGTGGATAGGATCACAACACATGAATTTATTTTTCTTTTCCAAAATATGCTTATTCATTCTTCTCTCATATATACACCCTTACCACAGCTTCCTCTCTCTCCACTTTCCCAAGCTCTCCTCTCAGGTCCTGTAGCCAGGTTCCATACCCCTGAGTCTTCCCCCAGAAAAGAACAAGCCTCCCAAGGTCATTAACTGAACGTGGCCTAACAAGATACGATAACAGGCACAAAACCCCACATCAAGGCTGGGAGAGGCAACCCAGTGGAAGACAAGAGTCCCAAGAGCAGGCAAAAGAGTGAGAGACACCCTCACTCTGACTGTCAGGAGTTGTGTAAGACCACCATGACATATGTGCAGGTGACCTTGCACAGATTCATGTAGATTCCATGTTTGCCACTTCATTCTCTGTTAGCTCCCATGAGTCCTGTTCAATTGATTCTACATACATGCTCTCCTGGTATTCTCAACACCTGTGGGTCCCATAATTCCTCTCTATTTAGCGGGGGTCAGGTGGGGTGGGGGTATGTGTATGTGTGTCTGTGTGTCCCAGAACTTCAAGGGGAGAAACCTCATAGAAACTTCCAACCTTTATGTCTAATGTCTGGTTGTGGGTCTCTGCACCTGCTCCTATTAGATGCTAGAGGTAGTCTCTCTGATAATAACACTGGACTAGATACATATCTATGAGCAGAGCAGAGCATCATCAGTAATCATTTCATTAATATTTATTTGTTTATTATTTGTTTGTTTATTGTTTTGTCAGTAGTGTTTGGGTCTGCCCTAGGTCTCTGGGCTATGCAGCCCTAGGTTTCTGGTCATCCAGGCAATATTATACATGGACTGCCTTTGTGGCTTGTGGAGTGGGCCTCAAATTATGTGAGTCATTGACTGACTACTCCCACAAGTTCTGAGCCCCCTTACACCAGCACATTGTGCAGGCAGGACAGGTTGTAGGAAGAAGGTTTTGTGGCTGGGTTGGTGTCCCTGTCCTACCACTGGAAGGCTTGCCTGGTGACAGAAGATGGTCAGTTCACTCTCCATATCCTCCATTACAAAGTCTATTCTATTTCTCCTTCCCAGGGAGAACCATGAGTTCCCCCCTTGAGTCCTCCTTGCTACTTAGCCTTTCTGGGTGTGTAGATTATAGCCTGATTATCATTTATTTAACAGCTAAGATCCATTTATAAGTGAGTACATACCAAGCACATGAATCTCAAGGGTAATAATCAACCTCACCTATTTACATTTTACTAGATATATCTTTCTAATAAATTTCTCTGCCTTCTTTTGCACATTTATTTCCTTCCCTACTTTATTGTTCTAGTAGGTATGGTCTCCTGCCTTACAATTTTAAGTTGCATTCCACTAGTGGTGTTGATCAAGTTTTCATGTGCTTGCTAGACATTAATATATATTCTTTCATGAGATGCATATTTGAATTATTTTCTAAAATTTTTTATGTTTTTTTGGCCATAAAACTCCTTTTTATTTAAATTAGACATAAACTTGCTTCACATGTCAATCTCAGCTTCCTCTTCCTCCCCTCCTCCCCCACACCAAGCCCCCAATCCCTCACCCAATTACCACTTGACTCTCCAGGGAGGGTGAGGCCCTTCATGGGGGAATCTCCAAAAACTGTCATATCATCTGGAGCGGGGCCTGTATCCTTCCCCATGTGTCCAGGTTGAGAGACCTTCCCTCCATATGGAATGGGCTCCCAAAGTCCATTTGGATCTCAGTGATAAGCAGTTGTCTAATACCCGAGGCCCCAAAGAATGCCAAGGCCTCCTCACTGACACCCACATTCAGGGGATCTGGATCAGTCCCATGCTGGCCTCTCAGCTATCAGTCTGGGGTCCATGAGCTCCTCCTTGTTCAGGTCATCAGTTTCTGTGGGTTTCACCAGCCAGGTCTTGACCCCTTTGCTCATCACTCCTCCCTCTCAGCAATTTGGTTCCAGTTCAGTTCAGTGTTTAGTTGTGGGTATCTACTTCTGCTTCTGTCAGAAACTGGATGAAGGCCCTAGGATGGCATACAAAGTAGTCATCAATCTCATTATCCAGGAAGGGCATTTAAGGTAGTCTCACTACTATTGTTTTGATTGTCAGTTGGTGTCATCCTTGTATCTGGAAATCTCACTAGTGCCAGATCTCTCCTCACCTATAATGGCTCCATCTATTATGGTATCTCTCATCCTGCTCTCCTCTATTCTTACCCTTACCCTGATCCCCCATGTCCTCCTCTTCTCTTCTCCCTCTCACTTTTCCCTAGCTCCCTGTCCCTGCCCCATGTCCCCAGTCCACTCAGTAGATCCTGTCCCATTCCCCTTTTCTGTAGTAACATGCATATCTCTCTTAGGGTCTTCCTTGATTCCAAGAGTCTCTGGTGGTTGGATTGTAAGCTGGCACTCCCCTACTTCATGCCTAACATCTATATAAGAGTGAGTACATACCATGTTTGATCAACAATTAATAAATGGGACCTTATGCAGCTGAGAAGTTTCTGTGAGGTAAAGGACACAGTCAACAAGACAAAAAGGCAGCCCATAGAGTGGGAAAAGATATTCACTAACCCCACATCTGACATAGAACTGATCTCTAAAATTTACAAGAACTCAAGAAGCAAGTCTCCAAAACATCAAAGGGTCCAATTAAAAAAGTGGGGTACACAACAAAACACAGAATTCTCAATAGAGGAGTCTAAAATGGTTGAGAAACACTTAAGAACATGCTCAACATCCTTAGCCATTAGGGAAATGCAAATTAAAATAACTCTGAGACACCATTTGCTCCCATCAGAATGGCTAAAATAAAAAACACCAATGACAGTTCATGCTGGAGAGGATGTGAAGAAAGGGGAACACTTCTCCACTTCTGGTGGGATTGCTGACTTATACAGCCACTTTGGAAATCAGTATGGAGATTCCTCAGGAAAATGGGAATCAATCTACCACAAGATCCAGCAATTCCACTCTTAGGCATCTACCCAAAAGATGCACACTCATACAACAAGGACATAGTTCCACTATGTCTACAGCAGCACTATTTGTAACAGCCAGAACCTGGAAGCAACCTAGATGACCCTCAACTGAAGAGCGGATAGAGAAAATCTGTTACATTTACACAATGGAGTACCACTCATCAGAGAAAACAATGAAATCTTGAAATTTGCAGGCAAATGGATGGCATTAGAAGAAACCATCCTGAGTGAGGTAACCCAGTCATAAAAATCTCTTAAAGTATCTCTGCAATGCCTGCAATGACAAGAAAAACAGTCAAGAGTAGAAGAAAAGATCTACAAAAACTAATCAAAAGCATAATAGTCACACTTAGAAATTATCCAGATATACTTGCAATTCTTAAATTGAGAAGAATCTGCTCACATCTTAAAAGATTTGGTACATAGGCCACATTGTGTTTTCTATTAAATATATATATATATATGATTTATTTATTATATGTGCACAATGTTCTTTGCTTAAGCCATGATTATAGGTATTTTATCTTGGTATTTTCCAAAACTTTATAATTTCATCTTTTACAAAAATTATTATGATTAAATAAAGGAAAATCCTTTAGTTTATGTATAAGAATATAAAACTGTATATAGTTACATGGGCCCATGTGATGTCCTAATAATTTTATACTTCATACAGTCTTTAACTCATGTTAAATATGTTTATATTCTCAAAATGTATTATTTTTATGAGGGAAGATAAGCTTAGGTTAATTTTAATGTTCTTGTCTATAATAATTTGTAGTATTCAGGATATAATTATTATCTAAATTCCCCATGCTGTATGAGAGCATGCTGCAGTCCCTTCCTTTTCACTAATTGTTCCCCATTTCTCATCCAGTTCTTTCCCCTCCACAAGTCACAGCTGTGAGTCAAATTCAAGTTCATGTTTGTCCACACACATACATTACTTACTTTTTCAAGAGTAATTTTCTTGAAAGTCTTCATTTCGTGTGTGGCCCACTGAGTTTAATTAAACATGCTCTGTTTTGAGCATGTTGCATATGTATATATATGTGTGTGTGTGTCTGCGTGTGAATATATTTATATATATGTGTGTGTGTGAATATATGTATATATGTATACATATATGTGTGTGTGTGTAATGATAAAGAGCATACTTTATGAGGGTATAGATAACTATTTATTGTAGAAATTACTTACAAGAAAAAACAGGAAACCAAGGTGAGTCAGCAGCTTTCACCACAGAACCGGAAGCTGATAAGAGAGTGTGTGTCTCTCCTGCCTCGCCTTTTATTACCACCTCTCTATACTTTGGGTGTGGCTAGCAGTGTGGTCCTAATATCTCTTCCTACAATTCCCCTTTTAGTCTAAAGAACATATTTAAGCTTAAAACAAAACTAACTTCTTTCAATGAACAAAATGTCTCAAACATCTATCCTGTCTAATCCTAAGCTTATCTGAAAGAATTACCAAGTCTGAACACCTCCTTCCAAGCCCAACCTTAAAATAATTGAAAACTAACACTACCAGGTGTAAACTATCCTGCAATATCAACATTAGGGAGGGGGGCATGAAATTCTCAGAACTACTTCCTGATGAAATGGGACGATGACAATCTCATGGGGACCTGTGGGAAGAAAAATGTTAGTGTAACAAGAATCTCAAATAGACAGTTTGGCAGGAGATGCTTGATTGAAGTTCTTGACTGGAGTTCTAGTGTTGATTGGAGCTCTTGTCTGAAGCTCTGGCCAGATTGTAGAAGGTGCAGTGTATCAGTTTCTTGGTCTGGACTTGTGCCTAGTGATGTAGTTTCAATTTACTGGAGACATATGCTGGATACATTGTCATTTTTTATTTGTGCGGGTATACCCAGAAAAGCCATCACCTCTAAAAGGTGTGTGATAACAGAATCAGCATTTTCAGAACTGAGGGCAGTAGCCCATTGGAAGCGTGAGAACATGTCTATGGTATAGTGTACATATTTCAAACTGCCAAATTCTGGAAAGTGAAAAACACCTATCTGCCAAATTTCATTTCTGTGAATACCTTTGGGATTACTACCTGCTGGTAATGGAGTTTCCTTGGCTTATTGCCAGGTGATAGAAAAATCCTTCTTTAAACCTTTGATGTTAATATGGTGTTTCTTATGAAATTATGAAGCTTCCAACATACTTCCTATTAATAAACGATCAATCTCATCACATAAGGTGACCTCATAAAAGGAAGGAACAACTGCTGAAATATACTTGATTATAAATGTCGCTGAATTAATCCAATTTATATATTTCAAAAATGCTTTGACTTCTAACTTTAAATATAAGGACAGGTTACTTGGAAAAAGGGTTTTTGTTTATGTTTCCACAAAAAATGGAAATCTGTAGATTCCTTTCAGGCTTCTGTGGCTTGATGAACCAAGACCCCTGGGAGCAGTGGGCCAGGTGTTCCAATTTTGTGATATGTATATTTCTCCTCTTAAGTATTGTGTCTATACTGACCTTTTAAAATGTAATACATAATTACATACAGATTATAGATACTTATAGTAGAATTTATAGTTACATTAGTTAGGTTTTCTAGATATACAGAGATATATTTAAGATAGATAGATAGTCTTCACACCTTTCAAAGACCTTCAGAAAATGGCATTTAAAATGGTTTAGGGTTTTTCTTGACAATGAGAAATGTCTACTTCTAGAACGCCAATTACATCTGAGAGGAAGATGGGCACTGAAGAAACTTGTTATGGAGTTTGCTTTCAACATGGCAAGATTAGCCATTTGGACAAGAAATGCTCTTGCCTGGACTGCTTAACTGTTGCTGTAGAAACTGGACATTCAGGACCCACAGGAAAGTGACTGCTGAACTCAGTCTTACAGGGTTCCTGATTCATGGAAGAGTCTACCAGACTTTCTGCAGGACACAGAAAAATGACTGACAGACTGCCAATGCAGATGGATAGTCTGACATTTCCTGCTTTGCTGAAAAGTCTTCCAGACACACTGTGGCCAATGGGCTTAAAAGGATGCCTCAGCATTACAGAGGAACTTCGGGTGACTGTCCAGGTAGCAAGATGTCTCTGTCAATCCTAGTGTTTATGTATTATCCTTCTGTCATCTTTGATGGAGTTGAAGACAGATAGTTGTAGTTATAATTTTCCTTAGTTATGATAAAAGGTAAGCTACATATAAGACTTTAGACTCACACAGATAAGATAGATGATAAAATATTTTCTTTGAATCTTACTAAATGTTAATGGAAAAAATATTGTAACTATAATTCTTGCTTGATCACTGTTTTGTTATATGTAATTTGACTATGTTAAAGTTAAAACCTTTCTTTTTATTTAGACAGAAAAGAGGAGATGATTGGAGATGTCATTCTGTAAATCTGTCCCTCTTATTGGTTGTTGAGTAAAGCACTGTTAGCCAATAGGGAAGTAAGATAGATGGGACTAGGAGTCAAGGAGGATTCTGGGAAAGAGAGAGACAGACATGATGTATGCTGCCAGAGGAGTAAGAGGTCCAGAGCATTTTCTCCAGTAAGAGAAATACTTATATTAACAATTACGGGTTAAATACTTAAGTCAGAGCTAGCCAGTAAGAAACCAAGCAAATGGCCAGCAGCTTCATAATTAATATAGCGTCCAGTGAGTTATTTGGGAGCTAAAGCAGCAATGGGACCTAGGCAGTTGGCAGGAAGACACATTACATATATGTAAGAGGTCATCAATTTGAAAAGGAGCAAGGGGGAAGTAGAAGTCCCAGATGGAGGAAGGGAAAGTAGAAAATGATATAATCACATTGTAATATTAACAATAGAAGTACTTGGAAAATGAAATCACAAGTAAATGTAAAAATGTATTTATTATTCTTGTGGGGTTGGGGTTGCACGGATGCGTGTGCCTTGGCACGTGTGCAGAGGGCAGGAGACGACTCTGTGGAGTTTGTTCTCATCTGTTTATGCTTGGTTCCAGGGATTGGACTCAGGTCACCAGGCTTGCATGGGAAGCACCTTTACCCTCTGAGCATCTTGCTGGCCTTCATTTTGCTCATTGAGCACACTGATTTTTTTTTCTTATTTGTATCAGCCATTGTCTACATATGTGAACAATTTCTAGGTAACATTTTGTGTCTATGAGAGATCTGATTTATTTACATTAAATAAAAAAGTTTGCTTATTTCTCTTTTTGTTCACCTATGGCACTTGGTAAATTTTGCTTTTAAAATATTCATTCCTTCCTTTCAGGATGGGTGGGCTGTTCTTTATACTACTCATTTGAGATACACCTATGTTGGCTGTACCCATGATTCCCTGGTGTGGATCCTTCTCTTCTCTCTTTTTTTGTTTTCTCCCTCCCTCCCTCCTTCCCTCCCTTCTTCCATCCCTCCCTCCCTCCTTCCCTCCCCCCTTCTTCCCTCCTTTCTTCCCAGGATTGGTGTAAGAATTTTAGCTACTTAATTCTAGAAAAAAGGATGAATCAATACTATAATTTTTAATAATTCATTGTTTCAGTAAGTTACTTACAGTTGTGTAAATACTGATTTTATAATTGTTAGCATTCAGGAATGATGCTGGCCTGTCCTTGGGGAACTAGCAGAATACATCGCCAACCACAACCATCCCCTAAGCACATGTGTTTGCTAGTGTTTCAGGCACCATGCTAACCTGCCTCCAGGGTCCTTAGGTGTAGCCACCAAAAGCATCCTTTGAGTACATTCCTTGTCAGCATTCAGGCAGATACCTGGCTAGGGCCACTTTTACTATGCAGTCTATGCACATGCACTATGTCACTGCTGGTAGTCTTTGTGCAAATGTGCTAAGTGCCCCCTAAAATGGAGTTCTGCCTGTCCCCACCCCCTCTTCTGCTGCCCTTCCAAAGAGGCAGGAAGGCATTTGTGGCACTCCCTTCCAACTCCCTTCCCTTTTCCTCAATAAACCTGGGAGTTTGTTGCATGGTGAGATACCTCCTTGCCACAGCCACTACAATGATAATTATTTCACATGAGTCACAATTCTTTTAGAACAGTAGTGATATGTGCTTCAAAAACCTAATCTGTGCACCTTTTGAAATGCGAAATAGAAGATTGGCCGAGATTCTTTTCTTCAATCTCTTGTATTGTGTTGGTGAAGCTTGACTTTGCAGTTTCTGTTTGAATTCCTACAATTTCCATTTCCAGAATTTCCTCAGTTTGTGTTTTATTTATTGATTCTATTTCCATTTTCAGGCATTGAAAAGTTTTACTCATTTTCTCCAATTTTTTTCTGCCTTTCTTCAAGGGATTTATTCATCTCCTCACACTGTGTTTTCCTGGATTTCTTTTCCTCTTCCCTTGTCCTCCCCACCAGATCCCTCAGCCCCCTACTCAATCTCCACTCTGATCCCCAGGGAAGATGAGGTCCTCCATGGAGGATCTCCAGAGTCTGTCATTTCATCCAGGGCAGGGCCTAGGCCCTTCCACAAGAGTCCAGGCTGAGAGAGCATCCCTCATTGTGGGATGGGCACTCAAAGACTATTTGTACACCAGGGATAAATACTACCCAAGGCCCCAGTATTCCTGGCTCTATGAGGGATAATTAATTTCCTCTTTAAGAACCTCTATCATCTACATATAATTGGTTTTAAGGTATTTTTCTCATGCTTCAAATATGTTGGAATATGCAGGGCCTGCTGAGGTAGGATAGCTGGGCTGTAGTGTAGACACGTTGCCCTGACTGCTCTTGTGTTTTTATGCTGGTGTCTAGGCATCTGTGTTTGAGATTATTTGAGGTCTAGGTGCTGATTGATTCTGGAACATGTCTTTGTTGGGTGGGTGTTTTGTTGTTTGTTTTTTGTTTTCTCTCTGGAGTTTCAGGAAATGTGATAGTTGTATGTAGCCTGTTTTCCTTGCCTGCTCAGTTCGTGCTCATAGTGTTGTCATTTTGCTTAAGAGCAGAAATTTGAAGTTAGAAGTTAGAAGGGGTGAAAGGTGAAACAGGAGCCCGAGCACGGAACCGGGACCAGCGCTATACAGCACAAGCCATGAAGAGCACATTAACCATAGTTTATTATAGCGGAGAGAGACTGAATAGGGTGAGACAGACATACGAGAGAGAGAGAGAGAGAGAGAGAGAGAGAGAGAGAGAGAGAGAGAGAGAGAGAGATACGAGGGCATAAGTGGGCAGGGGCCTGTCTTTTAAAGGGGTCCCTTGCACCTACGTGCAGACTGGTTCTCATGGAGCCCTGGGCTGGCCAAAGAACTGCCTGAGTGTATTCTGCCAGGTAACAGGGGCAGGCCAGTGCAATGTTTGAACCTTTCATTCCCTCCTTTACTTATTATTAGAAAAGAGGCAGGGTGTTAGATGAATAGGGAATAAGGATGTTGAGTTCTTAAGACTGCTTCCTGCTAACTTGGGGGGTATTGACCATCTTTGGGGGACCTGAGGAAGTTGGGGTGTTGACATGTCCCGGGGTAGTTGGTTGCCCCATCACAGTCTAGGCTGTATGGAACTCTCTGGCGTTTCTTAGACCTGGGAAGATGTTAGCAGAGTAGAGGACAAGGTTAAGTTTAGAAAAAAAAATTTGTATAGGTCCTGGTATTTGAGGGGAAGATTGTAAGATGAGGGAGGAGTTCCTGAGGGGGTCCCAAGATGAGGCAATGGAATCCCAGAGCCAGGGGAGAGGTTAAATAATATCTGGAGAGAATCTGACCAGTTTGGATGGGTCCAATTTAGCTCCCTGGAACTTACAAGAATCATTTGAGTTTGTGAAAACATAAGTATTAGACACATTAGCAGCATATTTATGTTAGAAGTAACTTGGCTGAAAGTATTAGCATTTTTAAAACTGACAGATATGTTTTAGCACAACAAAAGCACCATAATTTTGAGCTTATAATTTTGATTGTATAGTGGCATAGTTGTTTAGTACTCTGTTGGAGTTAGATTAGTAGTTTATTAGAACTTTATTAAAATTAAGACTATGAACATAATGCAAGAGAGAATTCTGTCTCAACTCACTCTATTTATCATCACTTAAGCCTTTTAATCCTCAGAACTTCATAACATTAATTCATACACCTTACATTACCATCTTATATAGATAATCCTTAGAATACTTGTTCCTGAAATTTGTTTTGTGACAGAGTTTTGGCTACCAGTCATCAAAAGCAGAGTTCTTGAGAAGGATAAAAATTTTATCCTAGTTAATGATCAAAGAATAACAGAGACCCACCAGCCAGCTGTATGCACAGCCACCTCCAAGGTCCACCATAGTTGTTGAGGGCAAAGACTTTTAAGGACATCTACCTTCTGCTGATAGCATGGGACTGTGAATTGGGGACTTTTTAGGAAGATTTCCCTACTGTTGACCCAACTGGTGAAAAGTTGATTCCACTGTCCTCTTGTCCATGATCTGAAGAGGCCTTGGCAGCAATTAAGGTGAAGGGCAGGACTGGTCAGTGGCCAGTTTCGTCACTTAGTTTCTTCAGTGCCCACCAGTCTTCTTGGAGGGAATGGGGTGGGGCCAGGAGCTGGCCTGTCTCTCTGTTACAAAAAGCTTTTTAATAAAACATTTAAATGCCATGTTCTCTAGATCTCTGAACATTTGAGTGTTGTCTGTCTGTTAACTATATCTCAACAAATAAATTTTATCTTTAGTGACTTGCCTTAGAAACAGAGGTTGCTAGAGAGAAAAATCCCATTTTGTAAGAGAAACTTTACCTTTGTAAACAGCTTACAGGAAGGACTGGGTGCTATAAATATTCTGTTAATTTGAAATAGCTCTTTATAACTTTAAATGTTTATCATCATTTAAAGATATAACAACTTAGAAATATTTGATACTTAGCATGGTTGAATTTAAATTGTATATAAAGTTACCTTACATTCCTTAAACAGTGGCTACATATACACATACATATAGATACATTAAACAGGACTGGCTAAAATTAAGAAGAAAGTGCCAGTGTGTAATTTCTGATCAGCACATTGTAGAAAACAGATTTAAAGAGAAGGCACATCTGCTGCAGATAGAACAGGGGCTCTGGAAAGGCACAGTATCCAATAAACAAGTCATGCACAACAGGGCCAGTGAAGGAAGAAATTAGAGGTAAAATTAAAGCACAAATGATTGTATCTGTCAGTAGGGTTTGCCAACAGAAGCTGGCAAGACTGAGTGGGCATGTCTACAGATAAGTCACACAGTAAAGATGGAAGCCCCCAGGTTATGCCACATGGCCAAGACAGCAGCCTCCATAAGCACATTCCAATTTTCTAGCAGAAGCAGCCTTTTTCCTCCACGAGTGAGGCAGAAAGATGTGAGACCACTGTAGGTCTAAGAGACAAATGAACTGCCAATGCCAGGGTCAAAACCTGAGAGGAACCTTCATGGGTCTGGGAAGTACAAAACCAAAGACTTCAAAACACATTCATGGGAAAAGAATGAAAAGCTCTCAGAGCATCCTGAGCAGATGTTAACCCAGGCCAGCCCTTTGTGAGCTGCTGGCATCTGTATGGAGAAGAAACACGGTAGAAGGGCAGCAGAGAGGTAGAAGCTGCCTCCCCAGCAGACGCTAACCCAGGCTGGGCCACGGCCAGTTGCTGGCATCTGTATGGAGAAGAAACAAGGTAGAAGTACAGCTGGATGGAAAAGAGGAACTAGCTATTCCAAGCTGAATGAACAGGAGAGAGATGAAACAGGAAACTCCTAGGTTAAAGGAGTTAAACCTAGGAGTTAAAGTACAGCTGGATGGAAAAGAGGAAGTAGCTATTCCAAGCTGAATGAACAGGAGATTGATAAAACAGGACACTCCTAGGTTAAAGGCGGTTCCCGCCCTGAGACAGGTTTAGCCATGGTGGGAAGCTTCTGTGGCCTGAGGGTGAGAGTTTAAGCATGCAGGGAAGAGAAAATCAAGACAAGTGAGGAAGAGTAGAGCCTGTATTCCTAACCATGGATCACTGGTAGAATGTGGGTGACAAAAGAGGGCACATGGTTTGATATGGGGGGCACAGCTTCCATGAGAGAGGCAGAGATCCAAAACCTATAGTCTCTGGCGTCCAGCGACTAAAGGAGGATTGATGAGAAGGCAACTAGTGATTACCGTGATTCCTCAAGCACGGATCAGGTGCTGGGCTCCTTGAGCCGAAAAGACACATGGCCATCCAGAACTGGGATTTTCGACCCGTCTAAAAGAGACAGAGACCACAATCTCGATAAGTCCTAGCTCATGGAAGCAAGGGAGGGGCAGGCTTACCTGACATGGCAATGGTGGATGGAAGGATCCAGAGATCCTTAGTTGGAAAAGCAATTGAGTTGATGTTTACAGTGGGTCCAGGCATCTCAGACTGCACAGGCAGGAGCACAGGAGGAAATGCAAGGGAAACCTGCCTAGTCACTTTCACCAAAATGTTGTTATTTTGCTTAGGAACAGAAATTAGAAATTAGAAAACTGGCAAAAAATGTGAAACAGGAGCCCGGCATGGAACAAGGACCTGCGTGTTATAGCATAAGCCATGGAGAGCATGTTAACCATAGTTTATTATAGCACAGGGAGACCAAATAGGGGGAGACAGAGATGATAGAGAGAGAGAGTGAGTAAGAGAAGAGTGAGGTTAGAGAGAGAGAACGAGATAAGAGAGGTGAGGTAAGACAGCCTAAGCGGGCAGGGGTCTGTCTTTTAAAGGGGTCCTTTGCACCTACGTGCAGACTGGTTCTCATGGAGCCCTGGGCTGGCCAAAGAAGTGCCTGAGTGTATTCTGCCAGGTAACAGGGACATGCCAGTGTAATACCTGAATCTTTCACATAGGAAATTTCTAGTGATGTTGGAGGTTGGAATTCTGGGATGAGTTGGGGAAAGGAAGATGCAGGAGAAGATCTTAGGGATCCATTGGGGATGGGCTCACAGAGAAAAAGCAAACCACAGTAGATTCACTCTTACAGAGCTGGGTATGAAACTGGGATTGGGTCTCAGGAGCAGCAGGAGAAGTGTGGGTCTGCCTTCAGCCTATTTGTTGCCCTGGCAGGAGCAGCCCCTGTGTTAGCTGGGGTTGGGGTCTGGAACAGAGTAACAGGGCAACAGGGCAAGGGAAGATTGAAGGAGGGGTCTTGGGATCAACAGGAGATAGGAATAGGAATGTAGGGGTGCTTGCCACATCTCCTTGGGACAAGGGGGCCAGTTGGAACTGGGGGGACCAGAGAAAGAAGGGAAGGTCTTCGGGGAGCCTACCTGTGTTTCTGGCAGGTGTGGCCTGTGGGTTAGCAGGGAGCATCTGCTGGTGGTGGGAGCTGGGATAGAATGACTAGTGAGAGGAGGGAGCTTAGAAGGGTAAGATCCGTGGGGTCTAAAGGAGATGGGAGTGGGAGGGGGCAGGGAAGGATGCCAAGGGGGTTCTGCTACAGATCTGGGAATGATTCTGGGAGATTGGATCTGGGGAAAAGTAAGAGAAGGAAGGTCTAGAAGGAGCCTGTGCGCGTTTCTGGCTCGATGATTAACTTGCTAGTACTTATTTTTTACCAGCATCTTACCTAGAAACATGATATGTGTAGTACCAGTTTGGTACATAATTAAATCAACAACTTTATTTACACTTTTTATTATTTTTGTTTTTGTGTCCACACATATAATGTGTATGAGGGTAGGCTTGTGTGCCATGGATTTTAAGGATATAGTTCTAGGTGTTTAAACATATGCCAAATGATTTGTAGGGATTTTTCCTTTATTTTTATTCTATGTAAATGGACACTTTCGATTTATATGTGCACCACATGTATGCAGTGCCCATGGAGGCAAGAAGAGGGCACTTTATTAAGAAAGGAATTACATGACCTCCTCTCCCCTCGTCTTTTCTTCCTCTCTTTCTCCCATCTCCTTCTGCCCCCCCTCCTGCCTCCCAAATCAATTAGGAGATCTCATACCATAACCCTTCTCCGGGTTACCATGCATATCTCTCTTAGGGTCCTCCCTGCTTCCCAGATTCTCTGGCAGTGGGATTGTAGGCTGGCAATGCCCTGCTCCATGTCTAAAATCCATATATGAGTCAGTACATACCATGTATGTCTTTTTGTGACTGGGTTACCTCACTCAGGATGATTTCTTCTAATGCCATCCATTTGCCTTCAAATTTCAAGATTCCTTTTTTTTCTGCTGAGTAGTACTCCATTGTGTAGATATGCCGGTTGAGATGGTAAAAATAGAGGAGAGAAGGATGAGAGATACCATAATAGAAGGAGCAATTATAAGTTGGAAGAGAGATTTGACACTAGTGAGGTCTTCACAGACCTACAAGAATGACACCAACTGGCATTAAGGCTACCTTAAATGCCCTCCCATGAAAATGAGATTGATGACTACCTTATATGCCATCCTAGAACCCTCATCCAGTGGCCAATGGAAGCAGAGACAGACAACCACAGCTAAAAACCGAATTGAAATCCTGAAATCCAATTGCAAAGAGGAGTGATGAGCAAAGGAATCAAGATTGGGCTGGTGAAACACACAGAGGCAGCTGACTTAAACAAGGGGGGAATGCATGGACTCCAGACTGATGACTGAGAGGCCAGCATGGGACTGATCCAGACATACTCCCCCCCCCCCACCCCAGAACCTGGGTGTGAGAGAAGAGGCCTTGACAATCTATGGGACCTTGGAGAGTAGAGCAGTATTTATTCCTGGCATATAAATAGAATCTGGGAGCCCATTCCACATGAAGGGATCCTCTCTCAGCCTGGACACATGGGGAAGGACCTAGGCCCTGCCTTGGGGTTATACAAAAGACTCTGAAAATCCCTAATGGAAGTGTTTACCCTCCCTGGGGAGCAGAGGGAGGATTGAGTAGGGTGGGGGGGTTGGGAGGACTGAGGGGTTGGGGGGGAGGGGATGAAGAGGGAACTAAGAGTAACATGTGTAAAAAGATTTTAAAACAACAACAACAATAACAAAACCAAAAAAAAAAAAAAGAAAGGAGTTACAGAGAGTTGTGAACAACCATATCGGTGCTAGGAATCAAACTCAACGTCCTTTCGAAGAGCAGCCAGTACTCTGAACTGTTGACTCATTTATCTAGACTCATTTGATGGAATTTAATTATATAAGAAGTTAATACAAAGATAGCTCCTGTCCTTCAATAATTATAAATAGCATATGTTTTCTACTTCTTTTTTAAAAAAAAAAGCTCACATTTGCCATTTACTTTAGTCTGACATTTAAGACACCTAAATATTTGGAAAACAACATCGTTTTAGAAAAGATCAATTAATCATATGTATAATAATAATAAAAGTTTAGTTAACTATGAAATTAGTTTACTTCCTATAAATCACACTGTTTACTTTCTACTATGGGGTTTTTAAGTCCACTGGCTTGTTTAATGATTAATGATAACTCTATTATTGAAACTATCATTTTCATAGGGGATCATATGATTTTGATATTTACCCCTGGAATCTGAAAAGTGATCCAAAAGCCTCGGTTTTTCTTTATTCACTTGGTTCAAATTTCTTAGATACAAATTCAATTCAAAACTAATCCCTTTTTTACAGCATCAGCTACAGCAAGGGGAAAAGGGAAGCTGGGAATTGTTCTATTGATTTAGATAAGTGTGCAAGATCATGTCAAAAGGGTATGACTAATTGCTTTATATTCACCTATAAAACAGACCATGCACTTGGTTCTGGGATATATTATTAAATGTCATGTGCTTTAGTAGTTCCCTATCTAGCAGAAGATTGTAAAGACTAACTTTAGAATTTACTATGGCCAGGATCACAATGGCTTTAGCCAGACATGTACTTGAGATACAAAAATAGTAGTCATCAAACCTTAATCTAAGAGGAACTCTGAAACTGTCAGTTTGTTTCTTCCATTCATAACATTTATGTAACCAGATGTATGAACAATGCAAAACTCAACATAAAGGAAACATCACAGTCACTTGTCTTAGCCAGTTGGTATCTCCCAATGACTAGGAAGAACTCTAAAAGTTTGTAAAGTAACTGGACACCTCTTTGTCTGTCTACACATGTGAATGTATATATGTATCCATCCACCTATGCAGCCTTCAATCCATATATTTCAAGAGCAGAATGTGGAAAGTCTGGAAATGAGTGGACTATATTAAAGAATTTTGTATCACCATAGTAGAGATCTCTTATGGTATCTGAGATAAAGCCCAGGACTCATTAATTATATTGTTTCTACATGATGCCGTTTTGAAAAATAAAATAAAAGCATAGCCACTTACCCTTAAAGAAATGCTTGTATTTTACTCCTTATATTTTTAAGCAATCAATTTTAATGAATTATGATTAACTCCACTTTGTGTGTTTTTATGTGTCTAAATGGATTTATATGAATATGTGTGGGAAATTGCCTTATTTAAAAATAGGCATTTGCTACCCAAACTGATGACCTGAGTTCAATCTGAGCGATTCATGTGGTGGAGTCCTTATCTCTACACACATGTTGTGGTGTATATGCATGCATGTGCACTCACAGGCAAACACAACTTTTAAAATATAATTCGATATGTTGAATATATTCTTAATGTGAAACTTTCTCATGAAGACTGACAGCATAGATAGTTGCTAACTGCTTCATTAGCAAGTATAAAAAATAACTTCCTAGCAATGGAAAATATATCACCCTTTCTCTCATCATTGCTACCTCATCTTCAAAGTGAGGAACCACTGATCTATTTCCTTTAGTGTAGATAGGATTCTTATGCTGTAGAGTTTTCTATTTTTGGAGTCATCTTTTGAGATGACTTAGTTGTTCTACTTACCTTATCTCTCAGTCTAGAACCTTCAGAGTTGCCAAAGTGGCAAAAAATGTTTGAAATATTAGTGATAAATAATGGTTTCCTTAGCCATTAATTGTGATATGTCATTTAAGGTGCTGATAGCTGCCTATTTTCTAGTAAGGAGCTTCACTCATTTTCTGTTTACTCAGAAAAAAATTAATGTGAATTCTGAAACTGTTAAAACACCTTTGTATCACCTATTGGGACAATAGTTTTCAGTTCAGTTGGTTAATATGAGGTAAGATTGACTCAGATTCTTGGATTATTCACAGGCAGTGACAGAGTGTTCTGTCAACATTTGCATCATCGGATGTTGGCTGCACTCATGTTTTACACACACACATAGGTGCATACATACATTATCAATGTGCATAATGTGTTTATATAGCAAAATCACACTGAAGTTTAAATTTGTGTAAAAATATTCACAGTATTTTAAAAGGCTATACTATTTGTTCACGTCACTTCATGAGTTGCTTCTTGATTCTAACATGTTCAAAAACTGGATTGTCTTTGTTGAACATGTAGGAGCTAATTGCATATCCTGGACAGCTGTCTTCTTTGATACATGGTTTGCAGTGTACACTCCCAGCTCATGGCTTTAGTTGTAATTTTGTTAATGAAGCTTTTAAATTAACATATCCCTTTAAACTTCATGAAGTATAATCTATCAATTGTGTTGCTAATTACCAAGAGTGATTCCATATGTTTATTAAGAAGATTTCCGTTTGTCAAAGTTACAGTTTTCCTTATATATTTCTTTCTAAATACTTTAAAATTGTAGCATTTTTGTTTTGGTCAATGAGCTGTTTCAAATAAATTTCTTGTGTATCATAGCTTTTGTGTATCATATGGCTTAGGCCCATTTACTTAAACTTGGATATCCAGTTATTATGATAATATTTACTGAAAAGAATTTTTTCCTCAATTGCTTTGATCCATTTTTTTGTCATAATTTTGGCTGAACAGTTGTAATTTCATGTGGTAATTTATGCTGTTCAGCTATATATTTAGTCTTTCACCAACAAAACATTTTCTTGACTATTGTATTGTAGCACGTCTTAAGACAATAACAGCAGTTCTCAGAGTTTGTACTTTTTGATGTTTGCTCCATCTTAGGTCCTTTGTCAACCACACTCCTTTTAAATAATCTGCAAAGCCTTCTTCAGATATCTACTGAGGTTATGTTCAGTTTCAGATTTGGAGGATTCATGTATTTATACTGTGGAATTTTCTGATCTCTGTACATTGTTATTTTTTAATGTTTCATTTATATTTAACTGAATATCTACTTTATTATTTTAGTATGCAAATCACATGTTCTTCTATAGTTATCACTACCACCATAATCGTAATCTTCAAAACTAACCACATACTCAGACACAAGCAAGCCTCAGTAGATACAAGAAAATTGAAACAATACTCTGCATAATATTTACCACCACAGATTAAAGCTGGATATCAACCACAACAGAAACAACAAAAAGATTACAAAGTCACAGAAACTGAACAACTCACTACTGAATGAAAGGTGGGTCATGGCAGAAATTAAGAGTGAAATCAAAATTTTCTAGAATCCAAAGAAAATGAAAACACAACATACTCAAACTTATGGTGCAAGATGAAGGCTATTATGAGAGGCAAGTTAATAGCACAAAGTGCCTAAATAAAAATTCGTGGAGATTCTCATATAGTAACAGCAGAACATATGAAAACTCTAGGACAAAAAGAAGAAATTATATCCAAAAGGAGTAGATAGCAAGAAATAATCAAACTCAGGACTGAAATCAGCAAAATAGAAACAAAACAACAATACAAAGAACCCATGAAACAAAAAGCTGGCTCTTAGTGAAAACCAATGAGATTGATAAGCCTTTATTTAAATTAACTAAAAGGCAAAGGGAGAAGATTCAAACAAAATTACAGATGAAAAGGGATATAAGAACTCACACCAGGCTTCCTCACATATTTATCTTGGGATTTGTTTTTCAGAACTGAAAAGCTTAAATTTTATAATCTTAGCTTCCTGGTTCATGGTATTTTATTATGGAAGCACTAGCAAACTTATTCTGGCTTAACATTCTTAAGAATTTCTTTGCTTTAACAAATTAACACATTTTAATAATTGTCCATTAACAAAAAAACTCTTGGCTTTAGACTAGCCCTATAGCAATCTGGAAACGAATACACACAATAAAAATAGTAGTTTTTTAAGCTCCTAATTTTTTGAGATATGTTTTTACTACGTGGCCCAGATAGGCTCAAAATGAAGATATCTCTGTATCTGAGTGTTGTGTTATTGGCATGCACAACATTTCTGGTGAGTTTAGGAATGTTTGATTCCTGATAAGCTGCATATTTGTGTATTTAAAGAAAAAATTCAGAGTAAATGACAACAGCACAGGTATTACCAAGTCAAAGAGGAGATATGGTAAATTAAGCCTTACTATCCATGTTCTCTTACTTTTATTTGGGTTTAATGTTTTTGTGGAATATTATTCATTCTCTGTATTTTCTCACTGGAAGAGAATGTTGCAAAATTAGGAAGGTATTAAAAAGAAAACCTTTTCCAAATAAAAGGTGATCTTTACTGACTTATCTCTTGCATGAATATTGGTATATAGGCTGTTTCAAGTAATGAACCTTAATGTGCTTTTATTTTCCTATATATTAAAGGAACACCTTTACTAGTTGTAGAATTCTAGGCTGACAACTATTTCCTTTCAGCACTATAATGAAATTAAGTTATTTTCACCTTGAAAGGTCATAAGCTGCCATTTCTGGTACTGGAACAAGTACTTTGGTTTTATTTCAATTGTAGGTATTATATGGGCATGTTTCCATTATGCTGACATGGATTTGTGATTAAGTAAATAATTCTGGGAAAAACTAGCTCTTCAGACTTAGGAATGTTTAATAGTTGAGATGCAGGAACTTTAGACATGTTGAACTGATAAGAACTGTCAATTAGTTTGGGTCAATAGAAGTTAAACAGTTCCTCACACTAATTTCCATGGAGATAAAATATTTCTACAGACAAAAATATAAGAAAGACAGATAAATGTGGGCAAGAAAGAAGACAGTGTTCTTTGTTCCTGTGGTCTTTGCTTTAGTTCTTGTCTTCACATTCCTCCCTTGAGTTCTTGCCTTAGCTTCATTGAAGCTATACTGTAACCAGTAAGCTCAATGAATGCTTTCCTTCTTCAGGTCGCTTTTGGTTATGTTTTTATCCTACCCACAGAAATTCAACTAGAACGATTTTGAATGGTGGTAGCATCATAATGATAACTTTTCTTTTCGAGATGTAAGGAAGAACTTTACCTAGGTGTAGGATGAAAGTTTGAGGTTAGCACTAGGTAGCTTAAAAACAGAAGGCAAAAGATGATCTCTACAGCTTTGAATAATGGATTCTGAATTTTAAAGCAGGGTTCCCCCCCATCAGTTTCTATTCTATTTTTAAAAGCTATGATAAAGCTGTTTGAAATTATATCCAAAGCTGGAGGTTGGAGATTTTTTTAATCAAAAGCCAACAGAGTTTCCCTCTGTTGCAAATTTGGAAGGATATTTATTTATTTATTTATTTATTTTTCTATCTGCTATCATGTCCTTATCCATGCAAGTAGAAAGGCAGCTTGATTAAATCGAGTTTCTTAAAGCCTTAGAAATACAGACAAGTTTTAGTTTCTGTGTAAGCTTGTTAGGATTAGCTCATTCACAATTCAGTAAGCAGTCACAACTTAAAAAGGAACGTTACGTTGGATTATTTATCATAGAGCTATTAGGAGGTAATCTTTTAAGACTACGAAATAGGAATAGCTTATCATTTTATTAGGAGGTGCTGCAAATACGTTTTGTCTTTGTAATGCAGATAGGGTATAAGGAAAAATAACTTTGGGAAAAGAGAGCATTGAACTTTCCGAATAAAACATCAACGTTTCCTTCTACTGTTCCATCATGAATACTGCACTTACCCCAAAACTGTCACTCATCACTCTTCAATCCGTGCTACTAATCCACAGCCAGGTGAAACTGAGAAGTTATGTCTAAAAGTTTCCTCACACATGAGGGAAGCTGAAAGGAACAATCAAGTGACAGAAAGTTGGTAATAATAAGGGGAAGAGAGAGGACTCTTGGCTGTGCTCTGTCAAGTAAAATATCCAACGCAAACCTGTGCTCTTAAAAACTGCTTTGTCACCCAGGGAGCCCAGCTTCAGGTGAGATTGGGTCTCCAGCGGGGACCGCCCGCCCATCACCCATCCCCCTCCATCTTCGGGGCCACTCCCGGCTTCCAGAAGAGCCGTCCACACAGGAAAGAGATCAGCCCCTCCAAGACCCCAACCCCAGGGAGCCCAGCTTCAGGTGAGATTGGGTCTCCAGCGGGGACCGCCCGCCCATCACCCATCCCCCTCCATCTTCAGGGCCACTCCCGGCTTCCAGAAGAGCCGCCCACACAGGAAAGGCATCAGCCCCTCCAAGACCCCAACCCCAGGGAGTCCAGCTTCAGGTGAGATTGGGTCTCCTGCAGGGAGGACCGCCCGCCCATCACCCATCCCCCGCGATCTTCTGGGCTGCTCCCAGCATCCAGAAGACACGCCCACACAGGAAAGAGATCAGCCCCTCCAAGACCCCAACCCCAGGGAGCCCAGCTTCAGATGAGATTGGGTCTCCAGCGGGGACCGCCCGCCCATCACCCATCCCCCTCCATCTTCGGGGCTGCTCCCGGCTTCCAGAAGAGCCGCCCACACATGAAAGACATCAGCCCTTCCAAGACCCCAACCCCAGGGAGTCCAGCTTCAGGAAAGAGATCAGCCCCTCCAAGACCCCAACCCCAGGGAGCCCAGCTTCAGATGAGATTGGGTCTCCAGCGGGGACCGCCCGCCCATCACCCATCCCCCTCCATCTTCGGGGCTGCTCCTGGCTTCCAGAAGAGCCGTCCACACATGAAAGACATCAGCCCTTCCAAGACCCCAACCCCAGGGAGTCCAGCTTCAGGAAAGAGATCAGCCCCTCCAAGACCCCAACCCCAGCGAGTCCAGCTTCAGCATCCCCAGCTTCAGCTGCAGTAAGCAAGGAGACCAGTGGAGACAGAAAGACCCCACCAGCACCCACTGGAAGAAGAGATGGGAAGAAGACAGAATAAGAGATCACTCAGCAATAAAAACACCAACATGACCCCACCAGAATCCAGGGATCCAACACCAGCAAGACCCGAAAAGCACTAAATAGATGAAGGAGAGGAGACAGACCTTAGAAATTATTTCATGAAGATGATGGAGACCCTCAAAGAAGAAACGAGGAAATCCCTTAAAGAAATAGAAGAAAAAACAAACAAAAAATCCATGAAATGGGGGAAAAATTCAAGAAATAAACAAATCTCTCAAAGAATCTAAAGAGCACCAAGAAAAAACAACCAAGAAAATTAAGGAAACAGCTCAAACAGTTGAAGGATTGAAAGCTGAAATAGAAACGATAAAGAAAACACAGAATGAAGGGATGCCGGAAATAGAAAAGCTCGGTAAACGGTCTGGAACTACAGATGCAAGTATCACCAATAGAATACAAGAGATAGAAGAGAGAATCTCAGGTGTTGAAGACTCATTAGAAGATATAGAGTCGTCAACCAAAGAAAATCTCAAAACCAACAAATCCTTAACACAAAATATCCAGGAAATATGGGACACTGTGAAGAAGCCAAACCTGAGAATAATAGGTATAGAAGAAGGTGAAGAACTTCAACTTAAAGGTACAGAAAACATATTCAACAAAATCACAGAAGAAAACTTCCCTAACCTAAAGAAAGATATGCCTATGAAAGTACAAGAATCTTACAGAACACCAAATAGGCTGGACCAGAAAAAGAAGTCACCTCGCCATATAATAATCAAAACATCAAACCTACAGAGTAAAGAGAAAATATTAAGAGCAGCTAAAGAAAAAGGCCAAGTAGCATACAAAGGCAGACCTATCCGAATTACACCTGACTTCTCAATCGAAACGATGAAAGCCAGAAGATCCTGGTCAGATGTCCTACAAACGCTAAGGGAACAAGGATGCCAGCCCAGACTACTATATCCAGCAAAGCTCTCAATTACCATAGATGGAGAAAACAAAATATTCCATGACAAAGCCAGATTTAAACAATACATATCCATGAATCCAGCTCTACAGAAAATGCTAGAAGGAAAACCTAGAGCCAAGGAAGATAACTACATTCACAAAGACACAGGCAATATATAATCATACTTTACAAAACACCAAAAGAAAAAGGGAGGAGAAACTACACAAAATAACTTCACTAACAATAAATCAAGCGCAAACAAGGATCACCTATCAATGGTCATTAATATCCCTCAATGTCAACGGCCTCAACTTGCCTATAAAAAGACACAGACTAGCAGAATGGATACGAAGACAGAACCCTTCCTTCTGCTGCATACAAGAAACACATCTCAACACCAAAGATAGACCTTATCTCAGAGTAAAGGGCTGGGAAAAGATCTTCCAATCAAACGGCCCCAAGAAACAAGCGGGCATAGCAATCCTAATATCTAACAAATTAGACTTCAAATTAAAATCAATCAAAAGAGATGAAGAAGGGCACTTCATATTCATCAAAGGAAAAATACATCAAGACGAAGTCTCGATTTTAAACATCTACGCCCCAAATACAAAGGCACCTACATTCGTGAAAGAAACATTACTAAAGCTCAAAATGCACATAAAATCTCAAACACTAATAGTAGGAGACTTCAACACTCCGCTCTCACCACTAGACAGGACCTCCAGACAGAAACTTAACAAAGAAACAAAAGAACTAATAGAAGTTATGACCCAACTGGGTTTAACAGACATCTATAGAACACTCCACCCAAACACAAAGGGATATACCTTCTTCTCGGCACCACATGGAACCTTCTCTAAAATTGACCACATAATAGGAAACATAGCAAATCTCCACAGATACAAAAAAAATTGGAATGACCCCCTGCATCTTATCAGACCACCATGCATTAACATTAGAATTCAACAATAACACAAATCACAGAAACCCTACAAACTCATGGAGATTGAACAATGCACAATTGCACCATCCCTGGGTAAAGGAACAAATAAAAAAAGAAATTAAAGACTTCCTCGATTTCAATCAGAATGAAGACACAACATACACAAACTTATGGGACACTTTGAAAACAGTGCTGAGAGGAAAGTTTATAGCACTAAGTGCCCACATGAAAAAGCTGGAGAACAGTCATACTAGAGAATTAATAGTACAGCTGAATGTTCTAGAACAAAAAGAAGCAAACTCGCCCAGGAGGAGAAGACGCCAGGAAATAATCAAATTGAGGGCTGAAATCAATCAAGTAGAAACCAGGAAAACACTGAGAAGAATCAATGAAACAAAGAGCTGGTTCTTTGAGAAAATCAACAAAATAGATAAACCTCTGTCCAAATTAAGCAAAAGACAGAGAGAGAACATGTTAATTAACAAAATCAGGGATGAAAAGGGGGACATAACAACGGACTCTGAGGAAATCAAGAGAATCATCAGGGCATACTTTGAAAATCTGTACTCCACAAAATTTGAAAATTTAAAGGAAATGGACAATTTCCTGGATAGATATCACTTGCCAAAACTAAATCAAGAACAGATAAATAATCTAAACAGACCTATAACCCCTAATGAAATAGAAGCAGTCATCAAAAGTCTCCCAAACAAAAAAAGCCCAGGCCCAGGTGGCTTCAGTGCAGAATTCTACCAGAAATTCAAAGAAGAGCTCATTCCAATACTCGTCAAAGTATTCCACACAATAGAAGCAGGAGGCTCACTGCCAAACTCTTTCTACGAGGCTACAATTACCTTGATACCCAAGCCACACAAAGACACAACTAAGAAAGAGAACTATAGACCAATTTCCCTCATGAACATTGATGCGAAAATACTCAATAAAATACTTGCAAACCAGATTCAAGTGCACATCAGAAAAATCATCCACCATGATCAAGTAGGCTTCGTTCCAGGAATGCAGGGATGGTTCAACATTAGAAAATCTATCAATGTAATCCACCATATTAACAATCTGCAAAAGAAAAACCACATGATCATCTCACTAGATGCTGAAAAAGCCTTTGACAAAATCCAGCACGCCTTCATGATAAAGGTCCTAGAGAGATCAGGGATAACAGGAATGTACCTCAATATAATAAAAGCAATATACACTAAACCAACAGCTAACATCAAACTAAATGGAGAGAAACTCAAAGCAATTCCTCTAAAATCAGGAACAAGAGAAGGCTGTCCACTCTCTCCATATCTCTTCAATATTGTACTTGAAGTTCTAGCTACAGTAATAAGACAACAAAAGGAGATAAAGGGGATACAAATAGGAAAAGAAGAATTCAAACTTTCACTATTTGCAGATGATATGATTGTTTACATAAGTGACCCAAAAAACTCCACAAGGGAACTCTTAGAGCTGATAAACACCTTCAGCAATGTGGCAGGATACAAGGTAAACTCAAAAAAATCAGTGGCCCTATTATATACAGATGATGAAGTGACTGAGAAAGAAATCAGAGAAACATCACCTTTTACAATAGCCAAAAACAGCATCAAATATCTGGGGATAATGTTAACCAAGGAAGTGAAAGACCTGTATATCAAGAACTTTGTGTCTTTGAAGAAAGAAATCAAAGAAGATACCAGAAAATGGAAAGATCTCCCATGCTCTTGGATTGGTAGGATCAACATAATAAATATGGCAATCTTGCCAAAAGCAGTCTATAGATTCAATGCAATCCCTATCAAAATTCCATCACAATTCTTCAAGGACCTGGAAAGAGCATTAATCAACTTTATATGAAAAAACAAAAGGCCCAGGATAGCCAAAACAACCCTATACAATAAAGGAACTTCAGGAGGCATCACCATACCTGACTTCAAGCTCTATTATAGAGCTATAGTCCTGAAAACAGCTTGGTATTGGCACAAAAATAGGCAGGTAGACCAATGGAACCGAATCAAAAGCCCTAATTTTAACCCACACACCTATGAACACTTGATTTTTGACAAAGAAGCTAAAACTGTACAGTGGAAAAAAGAAAGCATCTTCAACAAATGGTGCTGGCATAACTGGGTACTGGTATGCAGAAGAGTGCAGATAGATCCATGTTTATCGCCTTGTAGAAAACTTAAGTCCAAATAGATCAAAGATCTCAACATAAATCCAGCCACACTGAAACTTTAAAAGAGAAAGTGGGAGATACTCTTCAACGAGTTGGTATAGGAGACCACTTCCTAAACATAACACCAGTGGCACAGGCACTGAGATCGACAATTAACAAATGGGACCTTCTGACCTTCTGAAACTAAAAGGCTTCTGTAAGGCAAAGGACACAGTCAGCAAGACAAAAAGGCAGGCCACAGAATGGGAAAAGATATTCACTAACCCTACATCTGACAGAGGGCTAATCTCCAAAATTTACAAAGAACTCAAGAAACAAGTCTCCAAAACACCAAAGGATCCACTTGAAAGGTGGGGTACAGAGCTAAATAGAGAATTCTCAGTAGAGGAGGCTAAAATGGCCAAGAGACACTTAAGAAAGTGCTCAACATCCTTAGCCATCAGGGAATTGCAAATCAAAACAACTCTGAGATACCATCTTACTCCTGTCAGAATGGCTAGAATCAAAAACACCTAAGACAATTTATGCTGGAGAGGATGTGGAGAGAGAGGAACACTCCTCCACTGCTGGTGGGAATGCCGACTCATACAGCCTCTTTGGAAATCAGTATGGAGATTCCTCAGGAAAATGGGAATTAATCTACCACTAGACCCAGCAATTCCACTCTTAGGCATTTTTCCAAATGAGGCAGTTCATACAACAAGGGCATCTGCTCCACTATGTTCATAGCAGCATTGTTTGTAATAGCCAGAACCTGGAAGCAACCTAGATGCCCCTCAACTGAAGAGTGGATAGAGAAAATGTGGTACATTTACACAATGGAGTATTACTCAGCAGAAAAAAACAATGGAATCTTGAAATTCGCAGGGAAATGGATAGCACTGGAAGAAACCATCCTGAGTGAGGTAACCCAGTCGCAAAAAGACAAACATGGTATGTACTCACTCATATATGGATTTTAAACATGGATCAGGATAGTGCCAGTCTGCACTTCCACAGATAGAGAGACTGGGAAACAGGAAAGAACCTAAAAGATATGCATATATGCATAGTACCCAAGAGAAGTGGATGGAGACAAGATCCTCTGAATGGATGGGGAACATGGCGAGGGGTCGGGGGTAGTGGGACCTGGGAAGAATAGAGGGGGTAAAGAGGAAGGGAGTTGGTCATGGGGGAACAGGAAGTTGAGGGGATGGGGGTAGAATAGGGGGAAGAGGGAATCATAGGATCGAAGACAGATCAGGCACCAGAGTGACCTCGAGTGATCTAAAGGTATAACATCAATTGGCAAGCTAAGCAATATTGGAGGGACCACCTCGAATGCCCATTCCTGATAATGAACTTGATGTCTATAACCATCCGGGAGCCTTCATCCTGTGACTGATGGAAGCAGAGGCAAACACACAACTAATCACTGAACTGAACCCAAGGAACCCAGTGACAGAGAGAGAGGAGTGATGAGCAAATTGGCAAAGAATGGGCTGGCAAAACCAGCAGAGACAGCTGATCTGAACAGGGGAGTGCTCTTGGACCCCAGACCGACAGTGGGGAGGTCAGCATGGGACTGATCTGGACCCCCAAATGTGAGTGTCAGTGAGAAGGCCTGGGCAACCTATGGGGCCCTGAGCTGTGGATCAGTGTCTATCCCTGGTATACAAACTGTCTTCATGTGCCTATAGCACAAAGAGATGCTCTCTCAGCCTGGACTCTTAAGGGAGTGCCTTGACCCTACCAAGAGTAAAATGACAGACTCTAGATATCCCCTATGTGGAAGGATTTGGCAATAGGGTGGGAGGGAGGGGGGAAGGGGAGTGCGGGAAGAGGGGAGGGAACTGGGATTGACATGTAAAACAAGCTATTTAAAATTAAAATAAAAAATGATAAAGAATTTTGAAAAAAAAACAAAAAAAACTGCTTTGTCTCTTGGAAGTCTTAGAAGAACTTTATTCTTTTTGCCTGTGTCTGACAAGTGCAGGGAGGCAAATCTTAGTGTGCAAACTACCTCTTAGTACTGAATAGATGCAGCAGACACACATGCTCAGGCCAGTATGACACAGTTTATGTTGTACATGGGATGCTTTATTATTTATTTATGTTAAATCATTATCTGGTTGTGTCTTTCCCCTATGGAAATAACCTAACAACAGGCTGATTCCTAAGTCCTGTGGATAAATCTCTAATGGTTAGGCACATGAAGAGGAGAGTTGTTGAGTAGAGATTGTTTTTAGGGGGGATTAGGTGCATGCTTATGAACATATTTGTGCATTTACTGTGTGTGTGTGTGTGTGCGTGCGTGTGTGTGTGTGTGTGTGTGTGTGTGTGTGCAGGTCAGAGAATAACACTGGCTATTCTTGATATGCCCTACCTTGTTTTTAAGGCAGGGACTCTCGTTGTCCTGGAGTTAACTGAGTAGCCATGGCTAGCTGGCCAGCCTGACTCTGCCTTCTCAATACTGAGCCTGAAACCCACATTTTAAAAAAAAATTTCCATTTGGGGGCACTGAACTATCCTCTGGCTTGATCTATTTTCCTTAGGGATCTAAATTTCTGTTTACCATGTCTGCTCCCCTGGGCAGAGTTAATCCCAGTATTGAATGTTTTTTAATTATAAGTCAGATATTACATGTGCCACCTGTGGATTTCCTTCCTTCATGAGTTTCCATGGGTGCCCCTTTTCCCCTCACAGCTCTGTTCCCTTAAGCTTTGAAGGGAGGAAATGTGTGGTCCTTATTTCCATGGCCACACTTCTTTCTTTCTTCAAACTCCCAGCATTGAGTTCCCTGTCACCTGTGCCTAGTTATGGTGTCTATCTTCCAATCTCAGTCTATTCATCCTCATTTCATCTTCTTAGTCTTCATCCTGGATGGTTTGAAGTACACATGGAAGGATTTCCCAGCCACCTCACCTCCCGGGTTTTTCAATGATGTTTCTCCAGCTACTGTTGTTTTGTCCTTTTCTTTGTCTACCATGCATCACTATGTTCATATCATGGGTTTTATCATTACCAATAAGCACAATCTTTGTGTATCCTGGAATTTTTCAGTATTACCCCTAGCCCCTGCTTCCTTTGTTATTCTGTATTTAAAATTTCCGTTCATTGTGTGTGCGTGAGAGAGAGACAGAGACAGAGAGAGACGGAGAGAGAGTGTGTGTATAATACGTGTAAGTGGGCTTTTGTGGAGGACAGTAGAGGGCATCAGAACCAATGAGGCTGGAAGTGCGTGTGGTTTTACGTTTCCTGGTGGTGCCCGACAATCACAATGCAGCTCACATTTGTTTATTTGCCTTTCTAGATTAATATTTCATTTCTTTAGTTCTCTTCACACACTCTTAAGGCCCGTTGTATTCCTCTCACCCGATTACTTTGCTTACCCTTTTCTCTAAAAGGGTTGAAAAGCAGAAAAATAATCCCTACAGACGTGGTATAGATAAAGCCAAAGGTCTTTACCCCCGTGCTGCATCCCGGTGCTACGTCTAGGCACTGCCTGAACGCCATTGATTGACATCAAAGCGCTTGCTCTTCTTCACTCTTTCACTCGCCTTTTGATGTGAAAATGATACATTTGAAACACACTTATTATAGTATCTCATTTTGACATTTATTTTTATTAGAGTACACAGAGTTGATTCATTGTGTCATTTCCAGACTTAAGTTGTTTTTGCTGTTTCTCTCTCTGCCTTGTTATCCCGGTTGCTCCTTCCCAACTTCAGTAACCTCGTCTCGTCTTTGCTATTGCGTCCATCTTCCCCTCTCACCTATCCCCATAACTTTTCATCCTCTCTCATGATCTCCTGTCCAGTTTCACAGCAATATCACACCCTTTGATTTCTGATGTCTGTCAACAGAAGAATGGATAAGGGAAAAGAGGCCTATGCAGTTTTCAAGCAAAGTACAATTTTACTCAGTTAGACGTCATAGTCCTCTTTTTTTTTTTTTTTTTTTTTTTTTTTTGTTTTTCGAGACAGGGTTTCTCTGTATTGTTTTGGAGGCTATCGGTCCAGCCCAGCCTCTAACTCACAGAGATCCGCCTGCCTCTGCCTCCCGAGTGCTGGGATTAAAGGCGTGCGCCACCACCGCCCAGCTTATAGTCAGTCCTCTTTAAAGTGACATTCTGTATAGGACCAACCCAGACCCCCTGAATGTGGGTGTCAGTTAGGAGGCCTGGGAAATCTATGGGACCTCTGGTAGTGGATCAGTATTTATCCCTAGTAATGAATGGACTTTGGGAGCTCACTCCACATAGAGGGATACTCTCTCAGCCTAGACACATGCAGGAGGATGTAGGGCCCTGTTCCAAATTATGTGACAGTCTTTGTAGATCCCCAATGGAAGGCCTTCCATTCCCTGGAGAGTAGAAAGGGGATGGATTAGGGGGTCTTTGGGGGAGGCAGGCGAGGAGGGGAGGGAGAGGGAACTGGGATTAACATGTAAAACAAGCTTGCTTCTAATTTAACTAAAAAAATTAAAAAAGAGAGGAGAAAAAGAAGTGATAATCTGCTCCCACAAGCTTACATCTAGTCTTCTTGGTATATTTACTGTATATTTCTTTCCATATCCTAAAACACTCTATTCCTCACTTTTTTGTGACAATCTCCTAGATAGCATGCCCACTGAGGGCTGGGGTCTTTATATCTTCTTCTTTGTTGTATCACAAATGTACCAAATGGTGCCTATATCAATTAGGCAGTCAATGCTTCCATAAAGTCAATAAATACTTCTTCAATTGATGTTGATCACCCAAAGAGAACTATTTTTTGGTACCTAGAAACAAACTCCTACTTCACTGAAGAGGGAAATCCTTCATCTATTTTGGAAAGCCTGAAAAATTATATTTCTCAATATTAAGTTTATGGATAAAAATTCATCATTGTGCACGCACATAGAAACTATTTAATCAAAGAACTGTCCCTGTGATATACCTCTAGGATCCCTCAATAATTATCCAGACTTTGTGGAACTTGCATCTTTGTTCTTCTACTCTTACTGATTGCACTTTTCCTACTACAAGGAAAGAATGTATTCTTAAAATGAGTAAAATGTCCTTGTTGTTGTTTAAGCAAAGATTACTGTCTTGCTCTAATGTTAAATATGACAATAATCCAGTCTACTTTTCAATTTAATTGTAAGTTTAAAGGGTTATACTGCATGGCATTATGTTTGTACATTGTTTCTCTTATCATTTGTTTATTCCTAGACTGAAAAAATGTTTTATAAATGGTTACTTTTGAAAAGTGACTGTATATTATCTGATATTGCCTGAGCAATAAAGTTTCTTATAGCAATGCCAAAAGTTATCAGCTTTCAAAATAAAATTCTTCTGCCTATTATTTCATTAATTCATATCAGTTTAACATATGTAGTCCCCTCTTGATTAACATATCACTCCATAATATGTTAATGCTATTAATGCTTTCTGATTATGCAGCACAATTCCAACATGTCCCCCAACCCCCCCACACTTCCCTCAATTGATTTGCATGTAAAGCACGTGACATACCAACGACACACGTTCATCACTGCTCAGTTAGTTCCCTCTGTTTTCTACTGGGAGACTGCAGGGCCGCTCAAGATCCCTGGCATTTGCAGGCAGCACACGTCCACTGGTTTCTTAATCCCTCACAAGGTCACAACCCCAGGAGAAGGACCAAAGCTCTCTGCACTGTGGCGGCCTCCCCACCCTCCTTCCTCCTCAGGGTTTTTCCCTCTCTTCCGGTCACAGAGTGAAAGCATCACCCTGACAGCTTTCTCCATTCCTGTGAACTGATCTAAGCCCCATTTTCACTTTGTTCTGTGGACGGCTTTTCTGCAGTCTACCATCCTGTTTCCTCCCTGCTCACTTTCTCACCAGAAAGAATATAAGTGACGGATGAGAGCATGGTAATAGAATATTCTTTTCTTTCCTTATCAAAGGCAAGCAGTAGATTCACAAGGTCAGAATCCTGAATGTTTCTTCCTAAAGAACTTCAATCCAAAGGTTCCTTGAGGTGTCTTCAGTGAAATAAGTATCAGCTGAAAGCTTTATTGCCTTTGAAACTTGACTTTCCTCCTATAGCAGCTTCATTAAGCCAAGCTTGCTCTTTGCCTGAGAGGTGGGACTCTATGGAGGAGTGAAAAGGGATTAAATCAGATCTAATTAAATACTGAAGTTGCTACCTAGTCCATTAATAAAAAAGCTTCCTTCTTGATAAAAAGAGGATTCAAAATGTGTGTGATCAGCATTTTCTGTGTGGCTCATTGCCATATCAGTTTCTGAATGCCACAGTTTTGGGGCACAAATGGGGAGATGCATACATGCTAGTTAATTGCCTGTGCTGGTATAATTTGAAAGGTGTCCTTTCTTCATTTATAAATCTTTGTTTCCAAAGGACTTCTTAGAATCACCTCATTTCTGGATTTGCATGATTGAGACAGTGCATTTAACTTTTAGTATGATGATATTATTTGGTCATTTAAAATACATACTATCAGTAATTTATGTTAAATGTGCTGATGAGAATAATCATTCATGAGGGAAAGAAGACACAATTTTATGAGCTTGGACAAAGTAGTATAAGAAAATATTAGTTCTTAAGGAACTCTGGATAAAGGACAGTCTAGGAACAAAGAAATGCTGAGGTGACCAGCAAAGCCTTTGATAGGGGCTTGGTCGAAAGGCACGGAAGTAACTGTTCCCTTTTCTGTGTTCCAAGGGACTGTCATCTAACTAAGCTGTTTTAATAGCCAAGTATCATTATTGTCCCTATTGTCTCCCAAAGCCACCCATCAGAGAGATTTCTCAATTTCTTTTGAGAGGATTGACTTCAGCACATAGAGAATTTGAGAGTAAATGTGATGATGGTCCCTCAGAGTAGAGACACAACATTTCAATGGAGGACATTGCCCCTTCAGGTCTTCGAAGTAGAAGTGAGGCTCAGGGAAGGAATTCATGGTGTCCTAAAGAATGAGGAAATTTTGTCAACAAAGGTGAGAAAGGAGTTTTGAATTGACTGGTAGATGTAGGAGAGCATTTATTTTGGGTTGCCTCATTCCCATGATATCTTCTGAGTGACATTCTACTAATTGCAGCTGTTCCTGAGATCTTAAATCTTGACCAGCTCTGCTTGCCTGTGTTGTACTCTCTCTCAAGCACGTTTATTTTCTGATGTGAGCATGTGATAGATCTATTCATTTGGAATATCCTGAAACTCTAGATGACTACAGTCTCAGAATGCTTCCAAAGATCAAGAATTTTCAGATTTTCCTTTTTTTAATTTTGGAGATTATCATCTATGGGATTTCCTACCCTCTCTCCTCCACAGATTGAAAGCAAATTCTTTATTAACTATTGTTTTCCAATTATTTATAAAGGAATTTGATGTGGAACCAACACAGACCCCTTCAAGGTTGAACATCCACAAAACTAATTGATTATCTGTGTGAAGAAGATTTACCTGTAATTTTTTTTTTGAAAAACAGGGGAACATGGGACAACATCCTTTGTATAGCATAAATGGCTGTAGATAAAAGGAACTGCTTTCTGAACTTGTTTTCCTTTCCTTGAGGCTGTAAATTCTGATCATATCTTTCATATTTCTATGGTAAAGTCATGGGTGTCGCGACCGACACTGTGTTTGATGCTACTGTTTCTGCCTTAATTGCTTCAAAAACCTCTCTCACACCCCAGTGCTCTTCCACTCCTCAAGAGAACAGCCCACCCATTCTTTAACCTGAAGCCCTTCTCCATGCTCTTTGTAGGTTATTTTTATTATTATGTTAATTAGTCTTGATTCTCTGTTAATTTGCAAACAGTTGTACTTTCTGTGCTCACACTCTTACCAACTGAAACAATTTTCAGTGAGTTGTTGATTCTAGTGAGTCTTCAGGTTTCTTATTCACCTGTTTGGCAACTACAGTTTTAATTTAATTTGACCTTCTTAGGGACATTAACACTTACTTAAGACTTCACATTATGCTAAGGGGTTACCTATGCATATTAAAAATCCATAAAGAGTTTTATATAATTTGATAATAATATAGCTCTCATTTTGCATATCTTCATCTTTTTAAATTTCAGAGAAGTCAGTGAAGTTCATTGACTAGGTCACTTTATGAGTGTGTTTTATTTTTAACTTTTTAATGATTACTTACTGGTTTATGCCTACTCCTCATCAAATTTGGCTTTTTTTGTGAATCAAATACCTTACTTCTCTTGGGCACTTTGTGTAGACTTTTATTTAACCTGTTTTCACCTGGGGTTTTTTTTGTTTTTTTTTTTTTTTGTTTAATTTCCTCTACTTCTCTGTTTTTTTAAATAAATTTTTAAAGTTAAAACAATCTTATTTTATTTATGAAACCCAGTTCCCTCTCTCCCATCCTCCCAAGCTCCCCACCAACCCCCCATCCCACTCCCCAGGGAGGGTGAGGCCTTCCATGAGGGATCATCAAAGTCTGACACATCATTTGAGGAGAGGGCCTAGGCACCCCCACCCTACCATGTATCTAGGTTGAGAGAGTATTGCTCCATAGGGAATGGGCTCACAAAGTCCATTTGTCCACTAGGAATAAATTCTGGTTCCACTCCCAGAGGCCCCATAGACTTCCTAAGCCTCCCAACTGACCCATATTCAGGGGGCCTGGGTCTGTCCTATGCTGGTTCCCCAGCTGTCAGACTAGGGTCCCTGAGCTTTCACTTCCTCAGGTCAGCTGCTTCTGTGGGTTTCTCCAGCCTGGTCTTGACCCCTTTGCTCATCAGTCCTGCTTCTCTACAACTGGATTCCAGAATTCAGTTCAGTGTTTAACTGTGGGTGTCTGCTTCTGCTTCCATCAGTTACTGGATGAAGGCTCTGTGATGGCATTTAAGGGAGTCACCATTTCTCTCTCTCTGTTTTAATAGTTAATTCTCCTTCACAGTTTTTTGTTCTACATGTGGTTATCATTGGCTGTTCCCACATCTTTAAAGAATGAAAGCTTATATAATTGGCAAACACTTATTGTAAGGTCCATCACAGAATCTCCCTGAGTGGAGTTCTTAGTTACCTAGATCACATAGACTGTCAGAATTATTGAATGCAGGCTTCAATTCCAGGATGACTTTGCTCTGTTTCAGGAAGCTGCTTAAGTAGTCTCTACTCACAGCTCCTGCTCATCTGAAGAGTTTCCATATGACCCCAAATAAACACAAACAGAAATAAACATGGACTTACAACAATCCATAATGGACTTTATTTTCAATTAATTCTTTACACACACACACATATACACACACACATATTACTTAATACAACCTAGTAAATTTGTTATCTTAAAGATGACAGCAAATTTGTATAATAACTAAATGGGGTGTGCTTATTTTTACATGAATATTTGCTAATATTTAGCCAAATATTTGCTAATGTAGAAAATGAAACATCCTCAACATTTCTTCCATGTTCATTAATATTTTGATTTTATTGTTAATTCTCTTTGCTAAAACTGCTGCTTCTTGCAAATACACACTACAAAGATGGCCAAAGTCTGTTTAGGGTCATTTCAGAAGTGGTTGGCAATTATGTACTAATCCCAAGCCAAAACTCATCTGCATATTTTCCTTTCTTTCTTCCTTCTTTCGTTCTTTCCTTTTCCCTCCCTCTCCCTCTCTCTTTCTTTATTTTTTATTTTTTATTTAATTTTTTTTTGGTTTTTTTTTTGAGACAGGGTTTCTCTGTATTGTTTTGGAGCCTGTCCTGGAACTCGCTCAGTAGACCAGGCTGGTCTTGAACTCACAGAGATCCACCTGCCTCTGCCTCCCAAGTGCTGGGATTAAAGGTGTGTGCCACCAAAGAAGCTCAATTCAGTGACTTTAAAAAAGTCCAGTAGAATTTTAAAAACTCAAACCTTCTAGACAAATACAAGCCAAGGCCATGCCACTTTCTTACTTATAGCTGGAGAATGATACTAGAGACATTGAAACAACGTTGTTTTCCATAATTAGACTGTTAGGATTTCATAAGACTGAAAAGTTTTCATGCACAGTAAAAATTATATAAAATAAAATAGTCTCAACTACGAGTCAAGGTATTCAAGATAGTTGTTACTGATGTTGTGTGTTATAGTGGTAAACACAGTGCAAGGAATGTATGTTCTATGTTTACAATCAAGACT
Source organism: Mesocricetus auratus (assembly GCF_017639785.1). Classification (NCBI taxonomy): domain Eukaryota; kingdom Metazoa; phylum Chordata; class Mammalia; order Rodentia; family Cricetidae; genus Mesocricetus; species Mesocricetus auratus. Next base: position 13,061,347 of record NW_024429185.1, read on the forward strand.
GCAACAAAATCAAATGCAGCACATTCAAGGCTGTCCCAAATGTGATTCACAATTTGTTTAGTTTTTGGTTATTTCATGATGTCAGGTAGTGTGTGTGTGTGTGTGTGTGTGTGTGTGTGTGTGTGTCTATTACATGGGGTCCTGATTTATTGTTTAAGAAGCTGAGTGTACAGACTGAAGAGATGATTTTTCTACAGAAGACCCAAGTTCAAATCTTAGCATCTACATCTGTTAACTCACAACTACTTATAACCCCATGTCATGGGATCAGATGGCTCTGTCCTCTAAAGGCATGGGCACTCACAGGCACATACCTACATACGGAACTGTACACATACACACAATTAAAATAGGAGGAGGAGCAGCATCAGGAGGAACCTGGTGCTGTGTCACCTTTCTCACAAGATTCCTACGGTCTTCCCAGTTCACACATCTTGCTGTCTTAGATATGGCTTGGTTTGTACCTAACCCCACTTGCTCCTCTCTCCACTAAGTCAGAGGACTGATGAATCTGTGTACTGTTGAATGGTTATGCATCATATTTTAAGCTTTGCCTTTTACTCCCTTTTAGAGTTTTTGCTCTCATTATCGGTACACTACAGTGACCTGGCCAGCAGCCCTCTCAGTGAGTATGTGGTTTCCTCCTGTCTGTCTCCACTTTTGCTAACTATCCCACCTTCTCACTAGTTCTCCGAAATTTTTGAAATAACCTTAACATCAATGATTCTACCTTTAACTTTCTTCACTCTTTTGTTCTTATTCCAAATTTGCTTTCATTATCAGATTTCAAAGAAATCTGGAGAGGACCATAAGAGAGAAAACATGAACCTTTTCTGGCACCTTGAACTGAAAGTTCGTTCCAAATGTTACATAAACCTTAATGATGGAAGCATTTTAATGCCCTTATAAAAGCTCTCTAACTTTATCATTAGTATATACGGATATTTTGATTCTCATAAGGACAATGGAAATTATTTATGATGTATTTTATTGATAACGTGTATGTGTGTGTGTGTGTGTGTGTGTGATGTAGTTGGTGGATCTTTCGCTGCAAATTATGATTTACAGTAGACTCCATGTAGGACTCAGGGCTCAGGGGTAAAGAATTTGATTTGATTTTCATGCATGAGGCTTTCAGTTCAGTGCCAAACAACAACAACAACAACAACAACACACACACACACACACACCATAGACTCTAGAATGATCTTTTTAAAATTTGTATTTTATTAGATGTCTTTATTTTATGTATATGGGCATGTATTATGCAGGTGTGCTATGTGTGCTCAACGCCCACAGAAGTCAGATGAAAGGGTTGAATTCTCTGGAAAGATGTTTGTGAGTCACTAAGTGGGTTCTTGGAACTGAACCCATGTCTTTGTAAGAGCAAAAAGTACTCTTAAAGGACCGAACCACCTCTCCAGCTCCAATATTTGTGAATTTGTAAACTTGGAATTAGTAATGAACTTTTGTCATAGATGTAGTTAGCTATGATGTCTGAAATATAAGGCAGGCCATGTCTTTATTTGGAAGGCTCTGGGCTGAAAGAATAAAACAATACAGAAAGTCTAGAGGATGTTTTTGTGGGATCTGCTGGTTTCAGCTTCTTAAGGGGTTGGTCGATCTCTTTGCATCTTTGTATACATTGGCCTCCTGCAAGAGAACACCTCCCCACTAAAGCAACAGTATGCTTCCATCAAATGTTACAAAATGTGCTCTGATGCTATTTCACACTTCATGCATCACCTCAGGCTCCCAAAACATATGCAAATTGACTCATAAATTATTTACTCACACAGAACTCCAACCCTGCCCTCCACATCCAATTCTTTAAGACCTAGGCATAAATGAAATTTTGCAAAATCAACAAATATTTCCAGTCCTGTGAATGACTCAAGGAAATATCAAGTCTTCCCTTATATTAACTTACCTCTTTATGTGACAAATTTCAAAAGGCTCAAAACCGCTAAGATGTGGTGCTATCACCCAAAGGACACTAAAGATGATAAGTGAAAATAATCAGGAAAAACTTGTCCTTGCACACAATGAATAGATAAACCAGTGCTCCCCACTCTTAGTAGAGAAGGTAATTGGTCAATTATTTCATTAAAAAGGGCATCTGCATTATTCTCTTAAACCTCTTAAAATAATGGAATCGATTATCTGGGTGGTTGAGCAGGTGCTAGACTGGATTCTCTAAAAATAAATCATGTCGCACTAATCTGAATTTTTTGATGAGGTAACTCATGTAATTTATGAAAAGGCATAATTTATCTTGATTTTAGCAGTGCTTTTGATCAAGCATCCCTCAAAGGCTTATGAATAAGTCACAACATACTTGCATTTGCATAGGGGTGCTAAAATAGATGGATCACTGGCAAACTAGAGAAAGTAATAATTAGTGGACAGTAATTCTTCAGGGAGAGTTGACAAACACTTTTCCCATGGGTTCCAAATTTGGGAAAACTTTAAATAAGATTTATACTTCTGACTTAGCAATAGATGCAATTTGCCAGCCATGCAATCTGTGGATGACTTGGAGATAGCCTTTTGCCCCAGGGCTAAGGAAAGGAGCAGGTCCTTAAAGAAAGGAGGGGATTGGAATTTCAGGTTTAAAGGGCAGCTCAGAGATGAGTGATGGTGAGGTAGAGGCATGGGCACAAAGCAGAATTTACACAGTGCTTGCTGCCACAAATGTTCAACCAGTGTGCATTGCAAATAAGAAGGCAGGAGCTGAAGTGCTTTGGGAATTTCCTACCGTTAGTTTGAAGAATCCTTACTTCATGTTAGCTTTTGTGATTCTGCTATCAGGAACTTATTAGAAATACTGATCCACTCATTGAGTCCTGTAAGAAGAGACCAACCTGGTCTACACAGCGAGTTCCAGGACAGTCTCCAAAACAATACAGAGAAACCCTCTCTGGAAAAACCAAATAAATAAATACATAAACAAATAGTTCTCACTCTAATGAGATTCATAGAGGTTGATGACCTCTTTTGCTCTCAAGGGTACTTACTACTCACCAGGAACCAGTCCATATAGCTGAGAAGCTGGCCTCCTCACATGATGCCTGTTCTTTCCTTGGGACAGGACTCCTTGGTGGCTTCCCACAGAGGACCACAAGAAACTTCTTCTACAGGTGCTATCTATGGTAGCATTCATTGTCAGCGACTCAGAGAACTGATTCTCACATGGAGAAACCGGTATCCTTTTCTCACCACTGCTCGCATCATCAGGTCTTAAGGGCTCCTCACAACCCAGATCTCCTGACTGTTAGAAGCTCAACATAAATTGTCCCTCCATTTACTTCAGAGAGCAACTTTCAATAACATCAAAAATGCACCTTCTAGCTCCATATGCTGAGATCCCATAGCTTTTGAAAACAAAAACATTACAGTTGTTCTTTGGTCGCTAGCACTTATTACTCATAGTGGTTTTCATACCACATCCAAACCTGCCTAGACTCTTGCTGCAACTTAAAATCTTCATTACAAGTTTTTGCTCTCACTGAGGTTACAAGATCCTGAAGAGCTATCATAATGGGATTACTAGTACACAAGGTTATAGCGACCATTCAATTTCTCCCACTACTGTGATTAAAAGCATATACTTTTTGCTGGTTACTTTGTGTTTTAGAGATTTGGAAGGGAAAAACTTAAAACAAAAATCAAGTTATATCTTAGTGGCCTGTGTTCCAAATCTAGGAAAATCACACATGTTTGACAAATCTCCATAAGCAATGCTATATTTGGCTTCAAACCATTGAGCTTAATTACAGAGTATTATACTGGTGAATGATGCTGAAAAATATTGTAAAGTTTACTCAAAAATCAGAATAACTATTTTTGTAAGGATGAATTTAAAAGATAAATATATTTGTGACTGAAAATATATTTTATAATTGGCTCAGGAGATATGACCACATCTGATAATTATAGAATAGTAGTAAATAAAGACTAAGTAGAAAAAGGAAAAATATAATGGCTGTCTGAAAATCTCAACTGAAGACAGTACTATGTTTAAGACTGACATAATCCTGGGGTCAAAGTGGTGCTGGGTCCAAAACAGAAGCCTATTAAGTGAAAAAAATAATCTTACCAAAGTAATCTGTGTCCATTGGAAAATTACTTAAGAAATGTCAGAAGCAGTGGTGCACACCTGTGATCCCAACTATTCTGGTGTCTAAGGCAGAAGGATAAGTTTGATTCCAGCCTGGGATACATAGTAAGAACCACACCCCCATATATGATTATTATGTTATTGGGTGAGTCAACTTCACCACCTTTTCTCTTCGTTCACTTACATATTTCTTTACTTAAATCCTCATCGCTTGCTGCCTCCCTCCCTCCTTCCCTCCCTCCCTCCCTCCCTTGCTGTCTCCTTCCTTCCTTCCTTCCTTCCTTCCTTCCTTCCTTCCTTCCTTCCTTTCTTTCTTTCTTTCTTTCTTTCTTTCTTTCTTTCTTTCTTTCTTTCTTTCTAATCCCCTCCTGGTAATCGTTTAGTATCCTTTAAAAAATTATTCAGCTGGGCAGTGGTGGCACAGGCCTTTAATCCCAGTACTCAGGAGGCAGAGGCAGGAGGATCTATGTGATTTTGAGGCCAGCCTGGTCTACAGAATGAGTTCCAGGGCAGGCTCCAAGCTACAGTGAAATCCTGTCTGAAAAACAAAACAAACAAAATAATTCTTTATTTGCAGTATATACCAGAACCCCTTTCTCTTCTTCTCTGTCCACTCTAGACCTGAATCTATTCTCAAACTGACTGATATCATATAAAATGGAAATTAGAAAGGATCCCTTCTGCATTTATTACCGGTATTGTCACAGATGAAACTGCAAACATTCAGGAACTGGACTTTCAAAAAATACTCAGAAACTAAATTTATATGGCAATGGTTAACTTTTAGCTGCTTTGACTAGTCTGTGCTTAGAATAGTCAGCAAAATATCATCTTTGTCTATGTATTGCCTCTTTTATTCCTTACCACACAGAGTTCGTTTCCTTCCCTTTATATTAACCACTGAGGTAATGATTAGAACATACAGGATACAGCTGTTTACAATCCCATGCAGGTAGTTGCAAAAGATTAGCTACAGGAAATAACTACTGAGAATGCTTACCTTTTAACTTGGCTAGTTTAGTAATCAGAAATCAAACACTGGTTGGTGGTTTGTGCTTTTTTAAAAACTTAGGTTACAGTTACACAATTTCCCTTCATTTCCTTTTCCTTTTCCAATGTCTTCCATGCCTCCCCCAGCTCCTTCTCGAGTTCTTGTCCTCATATTATTTAATTGTTATTGTTTTACACACTTGTTTGCACATGCCACATGCAGAAACACACACACACACACACACACACACGTATTGCTTGCAAAACATAGACGAAGATTAATTTAAGTTAAAGAAAAAAAAACTGCTAGCCAGAAAGGAGCCTAAGCTAAGGCCGAGCATTCATTACTAATAATATGTCTCTGTGTCATGATTTGGGTGCTGGTTGGTGGCCCTAAAGAAAAAGCCTGCTGCACTTATTAGAAATGAATGTTTAAGAAACCAAACCAAAATTCCTATGGCAATTTTTGCTGCTACTTATGTGCAATTATGAACTACTTATAATTACAAGTATAGAAGTTTTAGAAGTTCCATAGAGCAAATAAACCATAAAATATAAATCTGTGAACTATTTTTATTTCTAATAATCTCTTTGCACACTTCTGTTCCTCTAATTCATAAAGGAATCTTTGATGTAGAGCTTAAACCAATCTTGAATGTGCTATTTCCCTGCCGAATTTTCCCCACTGCTGGGATTATAAGTATCCACACATACCTGGTTCTCATTTTTGTTTTATTAAATAAAGTTTATATAATATTGATAGCTTTTGTTATTTATGTTGTTGCTAATATATATTAATAACCTTACCTGTTTTCTTCCATTGCCTGATGACATCTGAACTCTTATAACTTCTGGTAGAATTATGTTTTTATTTAAATAATTAATTTTGTGCCTATTTTGGGGTGCTGGGGAGGTGCCAAATTGAAACACTATTTCTGGGTATGCCTGAGATTAGCAATCGATTAGTGGGAGCAGAGAAGTAGGTTTCCTAATTTTGTGGCTGTACATCCTCTAATCACCTAATTTGCAGAGCAAAACACCCAAGAAGAAAGATCTGACCCTTCCCACTTTTCTTTGCCCTGCTGCTAGGGATGCTGCCATACTTGTCATCCCCTACCCTTGGAATAGGAGTCCCATGATCAGCCTCATTAGTCCTCAGGCCTGTGAACATGGACGGAATCACACTACTGCACATAATGGTGTCAGGTAAAGAAGACTCTTCCATCTCTGAGACCATCTGCATATAAATGGACTGCTCTCCCTCCCTCCTTTCTCTCTCTTCCTCCCTTTATCTCTCCTTTCTTCTCTCCCTCCCCATGTCACTCTCCCTCCCCTTCACAGATATCCTTTAATTGGTTTTGGTTCTCTTGGAAAATGTTATTAATATATCACTTCTACACTGTTTTTGTGCTCTTTTTTTACTATTTTATTTTTATTTATTCAATATGTATTTCATGATGAGATTTTTAAGTTTTTCCTTTTCTCTCTTAAATTTTGTTTTTTCTCTCTTATAATCTTATGGGAAGGAAAAGAAAAGAAATTATCACAAAGGTTGAAAACAAATTTGTGGGGAAGTTAGCATACAGATAATGTACAGCCGGTAGAATCTCAGAGAATGAAATGCTTTTGTCTTCTCTTTCCTTTCTCTGCCTTGTCATATGATCTAGATAATAATGTGAATAGCAGAATGGTGCAGAGGGTATGGCAAGGAAATGTCAATGGTGAACATTTGCAGAAGTATGAATATTTACACTTTTCTTGTTAGTCTTCTGAAGAGTCATGGCTCTTATTTTAGGACTGTAGTAGAGTAGAGTATTATGCCACTCGAATAATTTCTTGTTAGGTACCAACTATGTATGCTCGTTTACAGCAAACAGATCACAGCCTTGAGATGATGTGATTACAGACTCTCTTCTTTATCCCTTTTTATTTATAAGTAGCCTCCTGATAGTTCATATGAGATACCTATTCTGTATCCCTTTATACATTACTAGCATAACATTTGTCCTTAATGTGTCTGGTGAGTTCTGCTTCGGGCACACCAACTAACTTATTTTCTCTTTTTTGAAATATCATATGAAATTCACTTATATTTCATAAATTACCACCTTGTTTACTATTAATCCCTTGTATTTCTTATGAGTTTATGAATTCTGTTAATACAACATCTGTGGAAGAAATATATTCTCTAGAGATAGATAGATAGATAGATAGATAGACAGATAGACAGACAGACAGAGATAAAGAGAGACACACAGAGAAAGAGAACATGAAGTTGGGTGGGTAACATCTGGAAGCAGGTAATGGAGGGAACATATAATCCAAATACGTTGCATGAACATTTTAAGTAAAACTTTGAACTCTGGCATGATACCATGTTATCAGGACATCGAGCTCAGAAGGATCAGACTTGAAAGTTTCCTCCCCAAGGACTAGCTTTCATAGTACCAGAGATGCTGTGCAAACTGTCAATGGGAAATCAATTAATAGTTAATACCCAGCTGTGATGCTTGTGAAACACAACAACTCCCAGCATGGCAAGCTATCTCAAAGGTCTAGCACTGGGGTTCCTATCTTGATGATAACCAATGGATTTCTGGTTGAATTCATGGCCTGTTCAACAGGAAAGATATTTTTCCTGGTAGCAGAAACGCACCCAAATATCTAAGGCTGTTGGAATCATGGATCTTAGAGAACACACAACCACCACATTAATCGATCAACATAATTTCCAACTGTATTCTAAATATTTATGTTTTCATGTAAATACATCTCTCATTTCTCACCCAAGAAATTTCTATCTGCAACAGCTGGAGACCCACCGTAAACTATACTCATCAAAATGCAGAGAAAAACTTTTCGTGGGATTTCCAGTGGATAAAGTTACAACACAACCCCTGTACATGAGGCCCAAGAAGCATTAAGGGAAAGGAGGCAGAAACAGAGTGAAAGCCAGAGGAACAGAAGTCTACTTGAGGTTGTGTTTCCTTTGACAGGTAAATGTATGGCTGTCTATATAAGACCAAACAATGACAACAGTGCTAATAGATATGCTAATGTGGAAGCAAGGAATCTAAAAGCTCTCCTCTCCTGGATAAAGAACAATAGATAACTAATGTCTGCTTAGAGGGGGAGAGTTAGTTTTCTCCAGGGATGAGTATTCTACCTGATTATCCAATATTTAGAGATATCCCTGAAATATTGTGTGTAGAAGCAATACTGAAAGTACTCAACAAGTTGATTGTGTGTGTGTATGCACATGTGTGTGCTCTCATGTACTTATTTAATGAACATAATCAAAGAAAAGGGGTCATGAATTTGAGAGGGAATAAGGCAGGAAGACATGGGGAGGGTTGGAGAGACAGGACATGGGAGTTGGAGGTTAGAAAGAAGAGGTGGAGGTAGTGTAATTCTATTTTTTATTATTTATTTATTTTTCAGTTTAAATTTAGATAAGAAACAAGGTTGCTTCACAAGTCAGTTCCAGGTCCCTCTCCCTTTCCCTCCCCTCCTCCCGTGCCCTTCCCCCAACCCCTCCCATTATCCCCTCATTTCCCCAGGGAGGGTGAGGCCCTCCATTGGGGTGTCCATAGTCTATCATTTCATATAGGGCAGGGCCTAGACCCTTCCCCAAAAGTTCAGGGTGAGAGTGCACCTCACATTGTTGGATGGGAGTCCAAAGTCCGTGTGTATACTCGGGATGGGTACTGATCTGCTGCCCAAGGCTCAATAGATTACCTAGGCCTCCTCACTGACATTCACATTCAGGGGGTCTTCTATTTTTATTAAGATAAAAATTAAGAAAATGTAGAGCAGTGAGACTATAAAATTTGTATTTGGAACTTTATTGCAAATGTAATTTAAGAAAATATTTGCAAGCTATCTTTTAAGAAAACTATTCAAATTTCACTCTAATATACATTATCATGTTAATAAACAGTATTAAAATTGTCAGGGTGTTAATATTATTGTTATAACCATAATTTTAATATTGAAATAATAAAAACACTAAAAAAGTTCGTGTTAATGATACACAGCTGTTTTTGAAAATCCATTGGTCTTTTGTTTTTTTTTTCTATTATATTGGTATTTGTGTTATTAAAATCTACAGCTTTTGACTGCAACAAAATAAGAAAATAACAAAACTGAAGAAATCTCAAAAAATAACTATTTTTCATCTGTCAGTTGAGGGAACATTTTGGCATCAAACTATTTTTTTAATACTACTGCTAGTATACATCTTTGACAGCATTTCCTCCTAGCAAGATCCCTTCTCCCTGCCTTGCTGCTCTATTGTAAACATTTAATGTGAAAAATAAATCTCATCTACATGTTTTAAATGTAGCACAGGTGCTCTGATTTTACACTCATGTGCAGTACAGTTCTGTGGTTGATAGTAAATATTTAGGGTCAGACTTCATCAGTTTTAATTCCAGCTTGTCATCTCACTGCCTGACATTGCTTAAGTGTTCCCCACCCACCCCTTGGAACCCAAAATTATGCTGACCCCATCCCCTGACAATGGGTGGGACATGCATGTTGGCATTCAGGCAGATACTTAGGCAGCTCAAAGGGTCCTGTGTTTCATGACCATGTCATGGCTAAGTCATGCATTAAGGGTCTGTGTAAGACTCAGTATGCATGTGCAAATGAGTGACTTCACATGTTTGCTCTCTCTCTCTCCCTTCGCCTCCTCTCTCTTCTCTCTCTCCCCTCCCCCCTTCTCTCCTCTGCTTCTGCCCAGTCCCCTTTGTCCCCTCACCCCTTCCTCCAATAAACCCTACATGAGTTTGTTGAGTCTCCTGGCTCCTGTTTCCATCTACCCATGACTGAAGCATGATTTGCTGTTCAGTCCACTCTACTTATAACTTAAACAAAAGAGCAACACCTCCCTACCCCATTGTCTCAGTTTCTTCCTATTTACTATGTGTTGCAGAAAAACAGCTTAAAGAACAGAAGAGTCTCTTTAAAAGGTAATTATGAGGGGAAAATTAAGTCGCATCTTGCTTACCTCCATAGAGGTGTATTTAATTTTAGAAATCTATATGAAGTAACTTGCTGAAATGAAGGGGCTTGGGGAGTCCGTGCTGGGATTCTGTGGCCCCTGCATCTGATTTTACATGTGTTGTACGTAAGGTAAGAAGTGAGGATTTTCTTCTTGATCATTGAAAAATTAATAGGAGATTTACATTTTAGGTTCCTTCACCACTTCATACTTTTCTATTGCTTTGTATGCTTTGTAAAATGAATAGGGGAGGGCTTAGGTGTCCATTTTTCCAGATTAATTGAAGACCCTTTCTGATCATTTTCAACTTTTACTTCCCTTTAATTTTGTACACTTGGTATTAAAGTGTCCTTGTGAGGATTCATTTGAATAATATTCCAGTATTCTCTAATCGGTGTAATTATATCCTGCTTAAAGATTTATATTGCATTTTCATAAGTATCATTTTATGTTGCTATTAAAATTTTATTGTTATAGTATATCATTGTATTTTTCATTTTGTTCTTATTCTACCAGGTTTCATAAGAAGGTCCTTTTAAACTCTGTTAGTTTACTTACACTTTATTATGAAAAGAAAATTAATTGACTTACTAATCACAATAAAACCTAATCATCCTTTTATGGTAATAGCTCGAACCTTGTGTTGTGTTTAGTTTATTTGGTAAGGGAAGACCAACCAGTGTATTGTTATTAAATCTATCATGTTTGGTTCCTGATAAAGAATTAACATAGTTCAATTATCTGTAGCTTTCCAAACCTTTGTTTCCTAAACTTTTAATTTGAAGACTAAAATTACAAATATTTCAAAGCATTAATAATAATTCAACTGGGATTTGGGCAGATCTTCTGTACAAGGTCAGTTTTGTAAGTAGTGGTAGGCTCTAGAAATGAATTGGCTGCTCCTTTGTCACAAAAGTACTTGGTACTAATTATTGCTTCCTCATGGGTTTGAGTAAATATTTGTTAGTGTTTATGGTGACATCTTTTGTTCTTCCAGCATAGAAAATACAATTCATTTTACGAAAGTGACTTAATTTCCAAAGTGGCTTATCATTTTCTGTTATGCTTGAATACACATAATTTAAAAGAAAAGAATACATTTATGGAACATCTACTTAACAGTATTTCCTAGCTTTTCTTTTTTAGTTATTATTAATTAAATTTATTCATTTGCATCCCAACCACAGTTTCTCCTCCCACCTCTCCTCCCACCTCTTCTCCCATTCCCTTCCCTCCCATTCCCCTACCCTCATCCTCCAATCCACTCCCTCTTTTTCTGTTCAGAAAGGGGAAGTCTTCCCATGAGTGTCAACAAAGGATGGAATATCAAGTTGAGGTAGGACTAAGATCCTCCCATTGTATTAAGGCTGGACAATGCATCCCAGTACGATGAATAGGTTGTTAAGAGTCAGCAAAAGCATTAGGGACAAGCCATGCTTGTGCCACTAGGAGGCCCACAAGTAGGTTAAGCTATATAACCATCACACATTTGTGGAGGGCCTAGGTCAGGCACCAGAGGCTTTCTTTTTAGAACAAATTATATACTATGTCTCGTGCATGTGTGTGTGTGTGTGTGTGTGTGTGTGTGTGTGTGTGTGTGTGTGTGTAGAGAGAGAGAGAGAGAGAGAGAGAGAGAGAGAGAGAGAGAGAGAGAGAGAGAGAGAGAGAGAGAGAAGTATGTTTGTGGGGAACATGCATTGCACAGATTGCATGTGAAGATCAGAGATCAACTTGAAGGAGACAACTCTCTCATTCAACCAAGTGAGGCTGTCTCACACCTCAAACTCAAATTCATGCCATCAATCAGGTTTGATATCAGAGGCATTTACCAGCTGAACCCTCTCACCAGCTCCTCCTTAGCCTTTCAAACGTTTGATAACCGTAGGGAAAGAAACTCACCCAAACAGTGCCACCAAAAAGGGACTGAGTATGACCAAGTATTTAAACATCCAAGCCACCACCATAAGATCCTTAGCCCACTTTTTGATTGGGTTTTATATTTTCTTGAGTCTGTTTTTATTTTGGGTTCTTTATATGTTCTGGATACTAATCTTCTATCAGATGTACAGTTGACAAATATTTTCTCCTCCTTTGTGAGCTTCCTCTTCACTCCATTGTTTCCCTATCTCTACAAAAGGTTTTTAGGTTTGCGAAGATCCATTTATCAGTTGCTGGCTCTAATTCCTGGCAAATTAAGTCCTATTCAGAAAGGAGTTTTTCAAGATCGATACCTTTTTGGGTACTATGTGCAATTTCACATTAAAGTCTTTAGACCCAGTGTTGCTTGTCTTTGATCTCAGTACTCTGGAGGCAGAGGCACTCTGTTGTCTGTGAGTTTCAGGGTACCTCTTTTCTTCATTTAACTTTTATGAAGTTTGTCTTTTATGAGCACCAATTTGGTAACTTTCATTCCCTGAGGGAGCAAAAGCCAAGATGCTAGTTGATCTTTCTCAGCTTTCTGTGGATTTCCAGCTTCTGGGGGAAGATTTTTTTTTCATTTGACGCAGGATTTACCTCACTTAGGTCACTATATTATAGGTGTCTCGCTTCATTCTCTTCAGCATCGCTTGGCAGCAGAGAAATAGACAACTTCAAATCCTATGAATTTTTTTACTAATATATTTAAAAACCAAATAAATAATCACTATAAAAAGAGTTTTAGAAAATGGGTAAGAAAGTGTCAAAGCTGAAGATAACAGTTGCGGACCTCAAAAATAAATGCTAATGGGTGACAGCTACACTTGGCTAACAAGCAATGAAGCTCAAATATTTAAAGCAAATATTAAACAATAATAAGTCCATTTGAGGGTTTAATAAAAAGACCAAGAAAAAACTGCACATCAGACAAAAACTTAGAGAATTCTTCAAAGGAAACACATGAGTTGTCTAAAACCATGGTTCTCAAACTTTCTGATGCTGTGACATTTCAGTCCTCATGTTGTGGTGACCCCCAATCACTCAATTATTTTCTTGTTTCTCTTTTTTTATATGTGGAGATTTTTTTCTTTTTTCTTTTTTCTTTTTCATGTCAATCCCAGTTCCCTCTCCCTCCCCTCCTCCCGCACTCCCCTTCCCCCCAGCCTCCCACCCTATTGCCAATTCCTTCCACATAAGGGATATCTAGAGTCTGTCGTTTCACCCCGGGTAGGGTCCAGGCATTCCCCTAAGAGTCCAGGCTGAGAGAGCATCCCTCTTTGTGCTATGGGCACACAATGACTGTTTGTATTCCAGGGATAGACACTGATCCACTGATCAAGGCCCCATAGGTTGCCCAGGCCTTCTCACTGACACTCACATTTGGGGGGTCCAGATCAGTCCCATGTTAGCCTCCCCACTGTCAGTCTGGGCTCCAAGAGCTCTCCCCTGTTCAGATCAGCTGTCTCTGCTGGTTTTGCCAGCCCATTCTTTGCCAATTTGCTCATCACTCCTCTCTCTCTGCCACTGGGTTCCTTGGGTTCAGCTCAGTGTTTAACTGTGTGTTTGCCTCTGCTTCCATCAGTCACTGGATGAAGGCTCCCAGATGGTTATAGACATCAAGTTCATTATCAGGAATGGGCATTCGAGGTGGTCTCTCCACTATTACTTAGCTTGCCAATTGGTGTTATCCCTTTAGATCACTAGAGGTCACTCTGGTGCCTGATCCGTCTTCTAACCTATGATTCCCTCTTCCCCCTATTCTACCCCCACCCACTCAACTTCCTGTTCCCCCATGACCTACTCTCTCTTTCTCTTCTCCCCCTCTCTTCTTCCCAGCTCCCACTCCCCCTCACCCCTCACCATGTTCCCCATCCATTCAGAGGATCTTGTCTCAATCCTCTTCTCTTGGGTACTATGCATATATGCATATCTTTTAGGTTCTTTCCTGTTTCCCAGACTCTCTATCAGTGGAAGTGCAGTCTGGCACTATTCTGATCCATGACTAGAAACCATATATGAGTGAGTACATACCATGTTTGTCTTTTTGCGACTGGGTTACCTCACTCAGGATGGCTTCCTCCAGTGCCATCCATTTACCTGCAAATTTTGAGATTTCATTGTTTTTTCTGCTGAGTAATACTCCATTGTGTAAATGTACCACATTTTCTCCACCCACTCTTCAGTTGAGGGGCATCTAGGTTGCTTCCAGGTTCTGGCTATTGCAAATAATGCTGCTATGAACATGGTGGAGCAGATGCCCTTGTTGTGTGAATTTGCCTCATTTGGATATATGCCCAAGAGTGGAATTGCTGGGTCTTGTGGTAGATTAATTCCCATTTTCCTGAGGAATCTCCACACTGATTTCCAAAGAGGCTGTACGAGTTGGCACTCCCACCAGCAGTGGAGTAGAGTTCCCCTCTCTCCACATCCTCTCCAGCATAAATTGTCTTCAGTGTTTTTGATTTTAGCCATTCTGACAGGAGTAAGATGGTATCTCAGAGTTGTTTTTATTTGCATTTCCCTGATGGCTAAGGATGTTGAGCAGTATCTTAAGTGTCTCTTGGCCATTTTAGCCTCCTCTGTTGAGAATTCTCTATTTAGATCTATACCCCACCTTTTAATTGGATCCCTTGGTGTTTTGGAGACTTGTTTCTTGAGTTCTTTGTAAATTTTGGAGATTAGCCCTCTGTCAGAAGTGGGGTTAGTGAATATCTTTTCCCATTCTGTGGACTGCATTTTTGTCTTGTTGACTGTGTCCTTTGCCTTACAGAAGCTTTTTAGTTTCAGGAGGTCCCATTTGTTAATTGTCGATCTCAGTGTTTGCGCCACTGGTGTTATGTTTAGGAAGTGGTCTCCTGTACAAACTCGTTGAAGAGTATCTCCCACTTTCTCTTTTAAAGTTTCAGTGTGGCTGGATTTATGTTGAGATCTTTGATCCATTTGGACTTAAGTTTTGTACAAGGCGATAAACATGGATCTATCTGCAGTCTTCTGCATACCAGTACCCAGTTATGCCAGCACCATTTGTTGAAGATGCTTTCTTTTTTCCACTGTACAGTTTTAGCTTCTTTGTCAAAAATCAAGTGTTCATAGGTGTGTGGGTTAAAATTAGGGTTTTCGATTCGGTTCCATTGGTCTACCTGCCTATTTTTGTGCCAATACCAAGCTGTTTTCAGGACTATAGCTTTATAATAGAGCTTGAAGTCAGGTATGGTGATGCCTCCTGAAGTTCCTTTATTGTATAGGGTTGTTTTGGCTATCCTGGGCCTTCTGTTTTTCCATATAAAGTTGATTAATGTTTTTTCCAGGTCCTTGAAGAATTGTGATGGAATTTTGATAGGGATTGCATTGAATCTGTAGACTGCTTTTGGCAAGATTGCCATTTTTATTATGTTGATCCTTCCAATCCAAGAGCATGGGAGATCTTTCCATTTTCTGGTATCCTCTTTGATTTCTTTCTTCAAAGACACAAAGTTCTTGATATGCAGGTCTTTCACTTCCTTGGTTGACATTATCCCCAGATATTTGATGCTGTTTTTGGCTATTGTAAAGAGTGATGTTTCTCTGATTTTTTTCTCAGTCACTTCATCATCTGTATATAATAGGGCCACTGATTTTTTTGAGTTTACCTTGTATCCTGCCACATTGCTGAAGGTGTTTATCAGCTCTAAGAGTTCCCTTGTGGAATTTTTTGGGTCACTTATGTAAACAATCATATCATCTGCAAATAGTGAAAGTTTGACTTCTTCTTTTCCTATTTGTATCCCCTTTATCTCCTTTTGTTGTCTTATTGCTGTAGCTAGAACTTCAAGTACAATATTGAAGAGATATGGAGAGAGTGGACAGCCTTCTCTTGTTCCTGATTTTAGAGGAATTGCTTTGAGTTTCTCTCCATTTAGTTTGATGTTAGCTGTTGGTTTACTGTATATTGCTTTTATTATATTCAGGTATGTTCCTGTTATCCCTGATCTCTCTAGGACCTTTATCATGAAGGGGTGCTGGATTTTGTCAAAGGCTTTTTCAGCATCTAGTGAGATGATCATGTCATTTTTCTTTCGCAGTTTCTTTATATGGTGGATTACATTGATAGATTTTCTAATGTTGAACCATCCCTGCATTCCTGGGATGAAGCCTACTTGATCATGGTGGATGATTTTTCTGATGCATTCTTGAATCTGGTTTGCGAGTATTTTATTGAGTATTTTTGCATCAATGTTCATGAGGGAAATTGGTCTATAGTTCTCTTTCTTAGTTGTGTCTTTGTGTGGCTTGGGTATCAAGGTAATTGTAGCCTCGTAGAAAGAGTTTGGCAGTGAGTCTCCTGCTTCTATTGTGTGGAATACTTTGAGGAGTATTGGAATTAGCTCTTCTTTGAATTTCTGGCAGAATTCTGCACTGAAGCCATCTGGGCCTGGGCTTTTTTTGTTTGGGAGACTTTTGATGACTGCTTCTATTTCATTAGGGGTTATAGGTCTATTTAGATTGTTTATCTGCTCTTGATTTAGTTTTGGCAAGTGATATCTATCCAGGAAATTGTCCATTTCCTTTAAATTTTCAAATTTTGTGGAGTACAGATTTTCAAAGTATGCCCTGATGATTCTCTGGATTTCCTCAAAGTCTGTTGTTATGTCCCCTTTTTCATTCCTGATTTTGTTAATCAGCATGCTTTCTCTCTGTCTTTTGGTTAGTTTGGACAGAGGTTTATCAATTTTTTGATTTTCTCAAAGAACCAACTCTTTGTTTCATTGATTCTTCTCAGTGTTTTCCTGGTTTCTACTTGATTGATTTCCTCCCTCAATTTGATTATTTCCTGGCATCTGCTCCTCCTGGGTGAGTTTGTTTCTTTTTTTTCTAGAACATTCAGCTGTGCTATTAACTCTCTAGTATGACTGTTCTCCAGTTTTTTCATGTGGGCACTTAGTGCTATAAACTTTCCTCTCAGCACTGTTTTCAAAGTGTCCCATAAGTTTGTGTATGTTGTGTCTTCATTCTCATTGAAATCGAGGAAGTCTTTAATTTCTTTTTTTATTTGTTCCTTTACCCAGGGATGGTGCAATTGTGCATTGTTCAATCTCCATGAGTTTGTAGGGTTTCTGCGATTTGTGTTATTGTTCAATTATAATTTTAATGCATGGTGGTCTGATAAGATACAGAGGGTTATTTCAATTTTTTTGTATCTGTGGAGATTAGCAATGTTTCTTATTATGTGGTCAATTTTAGAGAAGGTTCCATGTGGTGCCGAGAAGAAGGTATATCCCTTTGTATTTGGGTAGAATGTTCTATAGATATCTGTTAAACCCAGTTGGGTCATAACTTCTATTAGTTCTTTTGTTTCTTTGTTAAGTTTCTGTCTGGAGGTCCTGTCTAGTGGTGAGAGCGGAGTGTTGAAGTCTCCTACTATTAGTGTGTGAGATTTTATGTGCATTTTGAGCTTTAGTAGTGTTTCTTTCACGAATGTAGGTGCCTTTGTATTTGGGGCATAGATGTTTAAAATTGAGACTTCATCTTGATGTACTTTTCCTTTGATGAATATGAAGTGTCCTTCTTCATCTCTTTTGATTGATTTTAATTTGAAGTCTAGTTTGTTAGATATTAGGATTGCTACACCTGCTTGTTTCTTGGGACCATTTGATTGGAAGATCTTTTCCCAACCCTTTACTCTGAGGTAACGTCTGTCTTTGATGTTGAGATGTGTTTCTTGTATGCAGCAGAAGGAAGGGTTCTGTCTTCGTATCCATTCTGCTAGTCTGTCTTTTTATAGGCAAGTTGAGGCTGTTGACATTGAGGGATATTAATGACCATTGATTGATGATTCTTGTTTGTGCTTGATTTACTGTTAGTGAAGTTATTTTGTGTAGTTTCTCCTCCCTTTTTCTTTTGGTGTTTTGTATGATTATATATTGCCTGTGTCTTTGTGAATGTAGTTATCTTCCTTGGCTCTAGGTTTTCCTTCTAGCACTTTCTGTAGAGTTGGATTCATGGATATGTATTGTTTAAATCTGGCTTTGTCATGGAATATTTTGTTTTCTCCATCTATGGTAATTGAGAGCTTTGCTGGATATGGTAGTCTGGGCTGTCATCACCATTCCCTTAGCGTTTGTAGGACATCTGCCCATGATCTTCTGGCTTTCATCGTTTCGATTGAGAAGTCAGGTGTAATTCGGATAGGTCTGCCTTTGTATGTTACTTGGCCTTTTTCTTTAGCTGCTCTTAATATTTTTTGTTTACTCTGTAGGTTTGATTTTTTGATTATTATATGGCGAGGTGACTTCTTTTTCTAGTCCAGCCTATTCGGTGTTCTGTAAGATTCTTGTATTTTCATAGGCATATCTTTCTTTAGGTTAGGGAAGTTTTCTTCTATGATTTTGTTGAATATGTTTTCTGTACCTTTGAGTTGTACTTCTTCGCCTTCTTCTATACCTATTATTCTCAGGTTTGGCTTCTTCACGGTGTCCCATATTTCCTGGATATTTTGTGTTAAGGATTTGTTGGTTTTGAAATTTTCTTTGGTTGACGACTCTATATCTTCCAATGAGTCTTCAACACCTGAGATTCTCTCTTCTATCTCTTGTATTCTATTGGTGATACTTGCATCTGTAGTTCCTGATCATTTACCCAGCTTTTCTATTTCCAGCATCCCTTCATTCTGTGTTTTCTTTATCGTTTCTATTTCAGCTTTCAATCCTTCAACTGTGAGTTGTTTCCTTCATTTTTTTGGTTGTTTTTTCTTGGTGCTCTTTAGATTCTTTGAGAGATTTGTTTATTTCTTGAATTTTTCCCCCATTTCATGGATTTTTTTGTTTGTTTTTTCTTCAATTTCTTTAAGGGATTTCCTTGTTTCTTCTTTGAGGGTCTCCATCATCTTCATGAAATAATTTTTAAGGTCTGTCTCCTCTCCTTCGTCTATGTAGTCCTTTTCAGGTCTTGCTGGTGTTGGATCCCTAGATTCTGGTGGGGTCATGTTGGTCTTTCTATTGCTGAGTGAGCTCTTATTCTGTCTTCTTCACATCTCTTTTTCTAGTGGATGCTGGTGGGGTCTTTCTGTCTCCATTGCTCTCCTTCCTTCCTGAAGCTGAAGCTGGACTAGCTGGGGTTTGGGGCTTGGAAGAGCTGATGTCTTTCCTGTGTGGGCGGGTCTTCTGGATGCCAGGAGTGGCCCCGGAAGATCAAGGGGATGGGAGTGGGGGGGGATCCCAGCCGGAGACCCAATCTCACCTGAAGCTGGACTCGCTGGGGTTTGGGGCTTGGAAGAGCTGATGTCTTTCCTGTGTGGGCAGGTCTTCTGGATGCCAGGAGTGGCCTGGAAGATCAAGGGATGGGAGTGGGGCGGGGATCCCAGCCAGAGACCCAATCTCACTTGAAGCTGGGCTCTCTGGGGTTTGGGGTTTGGAAGGACTGATGTCTTTCCTGTGTGGGCGGGTCTTCTGGATGCCAGGATCAGCCTGGAAGATCAAGGGATGGGAGTGGGGGGGATCCCAGCCGGAGACCCAATCTCACCTGAAGCTGGGCTCACTGGGGTTTGGGACTTGGAAGAGCTGATGTCTTTCCTGTGTGGGCGGGTCTTCTGGATGCCAGGAGTGGCCCCGAAGATCAAGGGGATGGGTGTCGGGCGGGGGATCCCACCCGGAGACCCAATCTCACCTGAAGCTGGGCTCGCTGGGGTTTGGGGCTGGGACTATTTTCTTGTTTCTTATAACTGTAATTTTGCCACTGTTATGAATCATAATATACATATCTGATATGTGACCCCCAAAGGAGTTGTGACCCACAGATTGATAACCATTGGTCTAAGGCATATCTTTGTAATGACATGAGATCCAACACAGAAACATTCCGTAAAGCCTAAGTTTGTGCTTCAAAGACCAGTATCCAGAATTTGAATTTCAACCAGAAAAATAGTAGGAAACATTTGCTGTTGGTGACACATCAAGAACATGTGAAAAATTCTAACAAAGTAAGAATATATAGCACACATACTAATTTCGAAACATGAAAACCCTTGAGTATGATATTTATGCAAAGACAATGGACAGGCCATTACACTAGGGAAATGCAGACCACAAGTATAATGAGACCATCACTTTGTATTTTCCAGGACAGCTACTATACTACCTATTACACATTTTCATCCAAGAACATAACCTTAGACTGATCTTGGAACTATCCAGTGCTTCACAGTTACTCCCGATAGCACTCATTACTGAATGAATCACTTTACTCAGCCTCTCATGCACCTGTAATTTTTCAATGATTGTAATTGGAGGCAAATTGGCCAGTGTTAATCATTAATTGTCTTTAATTAAGAAAGGATACTACAAATGTTGTTATGAATACTGGTGGAAATTAATAAGGATCAGAGAGTACTTCTCCATAGAGTCTCATGATTTATTCCTAGATATCACTAAGTTGTACCAGGTGAAGCTACCTGACATATTTGTGGCAGGAAAGAAGTAGTTAGAAGTAATTTAGAAGTAATATATAAGGTCACTGCTTTTCAGCAAAAAAGGGAATTTCTGTGGCTCATGAATTCTCTTGAATTTCACAAATTAAGAACATTGAAAAAAGAAATTCAATTAGTTCACAATTGGATTGCTGTAATGAAACACAGGTCAAAAGGACAGTCATGGTCCTTTTAAAAACTTTATTCCTATAATTAAATAAATATAGGATAGACTGAAATTTTAATGGCAATTTCCTGAAACCAAAACTTCAAATGTCACAACTTTTTGAGGTAGAAGATTTGGTGCTCCAGGCACATAATAAAACCTAAATATCTTTCTGATTTAAGTAGTTTTTTTCTTTTACTTTGGAAGTGGCCTGACATTGCAAGACATTAACTTAAACATTTTATAGGCTTAATATAAATAGTATTTATAAGCAAAATACATTATTTTGGTTATTTATCCAATTAAATGAATGCTTTTTTAGTAATGTGACTGACTTACATTTCTCTGCTACCATTTAAGATTCAGACTGTGCCCTCCTACCATCTGACATTTCGCCACCTAAAAGTTTAGTTTATTCTTGTCTGTAGGCTGCATCTTCTATTGACGTGTTCAGGACTTTGCATGAGGACTAAGTATTTTTAAGGTTGAAAGTTAATGGTGTATATATGAACTGTTTCCTACGAAAAACCACTAGAGATTTCTTACAACCACAGTACTGTAGAACACCTGTAATTTTACTTGTTATGTTGTTGCTTCATAGGAGTAATATGTGGCTCTTGCTGTAAATTGTGTTCCTTATCTGTTTGTTTTGATCTTTCCTTTTTTTAAATATTATACAACAATTTTATAATTTCCCCTCATATTCTTCCCTTCAAACACTCCCACATACACATCATTATTTTCTTTCAGATTCATGGCTTGTGTTTTCAATAATTGTTGATATATATAACCTGCTAGACTGTATAATGCTACTTTTGCATATAACCAATTGATGTACTTTTCCCTGGGTAAGACTATTCCTTCAGCTCTCAGAATTTCCTAGTGATCTTGGGTTTTCTACAAGGTTGAAATCTCTTGAGCTATCTATGTTAGCATTTCTATTGTCCTTGTTTAGCTCATGTTTAGGCATTAATATTGGCGATACTTTATTGATATAGCTTCTGGCATTACCAGGAGGTACAATAACATATGAAACTCTCTGACCTTCTGGTTTTTAAAATCTTTCTGTCATCTTTTCTGCAATGGTCCCTCAGCCTTAGGAGCAGGAAATGTGTTGTAGTTATACTGGTTGGAACTTGGCTCTACAACCCTGCATTTTAATTGGTTGGGGTTTTCTGTCATGGTTTCCATCTGCAATGGTCTCTGTTGCAAAGAGAAGCTTCCTTGAGGAGAGATTAGTACTACACATATCTGTGGGTAGCAGGGCAGATGCTTATAATGTAGGGAGGGATGATGTTGATTCAGGGATTTGCCTTGGATGACAACTGGTAGAAAAGGGTACATTCAGGAATAGGAGATAGCTCAGAGGGTAACAGTCCTTTCTGTGTGAATACAAGAACCCACGATTGGATCCCAGAAGAAGCATAAAAGTCAGGAGTTGGTGTATTTGCCTTGTAACCAAGGTGCTGTATCGGTAGGGATGTATCTCTGGGGCTTGCTGGCCAGCCAACCTAGTCAAAAATCAAGCAGAAACCAACAAAAAACAAGTTCATGGAAAGTAGGATACTCATCTCAAGGGGATTAAAAAGGCAAAGAAGCCAGGGGAGAAGCAAGCGAAGGAGAAGAAGGAGGAGACAGTGAAGGAGGAGGTGCAGGAAGAAGAAAGGAAGGAAGACTAGGACGAAGAGGAAAGATGACACCCAAAACCTACAAGAAGCAACTTTGTGGCTCCCTCTTCCACAGCCACGCTGTCTTCCCACTTTATTCTTTTCCTTCCACCGTTCTGATTCTAAGCAGCCTGGGTCCTCTTGTGTGTTCTGAGTAACTCAGGATGCAGAGGACAGAGTTGATGAGTCACTGTACCAGGCTTTCCCGGTTCCAGTTTCTGGTATAGCTCTCCCTTTCGCACCTCCCATGGTCACGGGATGTACTCTCTGCAAGTTTCTGTGCTGTGATTTACTACTTGAGGAAACAGCCAGAGTATGGATATTCAAGGAATTTTCAAGTCATGTTTTTTGGTCCTCTGCCAACCAGAGGGTTTAGGGTCTTAAGGATTGTTTATTTTATTTTACTTTTTTGTTTTTTTTATTTTAATTAAAAACAATCTTATTTTACATACCAATCCCAATTCCCTCTCCCTCCCACCAACCCTCCATTCAACTCCCTATCTACTCCCTGTGGAGGGTGAGGACTCCGAAGGGTTATCATCAAAGTCTGTCACATGATCTGAAGCAAGGCCTAGGTCTTCCCCAGTGTATCTAGACTGTGTATCCCTCTTTAGGGAATGGGCTCCCAAAGTCCATTTGTGCACTAAGAATAAATAATGGTCCCACTGCCAGAGGCCCCATAGACTGCCCTGGCCTCTCAACTGACGCCCACGTTCAGGGAAACTGGTTTGGCCCTATGCTGGTTCCCCAGCTGTCAGACTGGAGTCGGTGCGCTCCCACTTGCTAAGATCAGCTGTTTCTGTGGGTTTCCTCAGCATGGTCTCGACCCCTTTGCTAATCACTCCTCTCTCTCTATAACTGGATTACAGGAATTCAGCTCAGTGTTTAGCTGTGGATCTCTGCTTCTGTTTCCATCAGTTACTGGGTGAAGGCTCCAGGATGACATTTAAAGTAGTCATCAATCTCATTATAGAGGAAGGGCATTTAAGGTAGCCTCTCCACTATTGCTTAGATTCTTACATGGGGTCATCTTTGTGAATCCCTGGACATTTTCCTAGTGCCAGAGTTTTGAAGGATGTTTAGATATACTGGGTAGATCTGTATTTGAGACTTTGAAAATCATACTTGAGATTATGTGGCCCATGCAATTTCTGCAAAAAAGATTAGATTTTCTCTGACCTTTTAAAATTATTAGATTAATTAATCATTTGTGTGTTCATACATGCAGAGTTGTGATGGGGAATGCTAAGCGCAACACTGGTGCTGCTGCTCGTGATCTGTCCATTTCTATTTTAGAAGGTCTCTGATTGGCCTGGTGCTCATGATCTGTCCATCTCTATTTTAGAAGGTCTCTGATTGGCCTGGTGCTCATGATCTGTCCATCTCTATTTTAGAAGGTCTCTGATTGGTCTGGTGCTCGTGTGTTAGGCTAGTCTAGCTGAACAATGACTAGGACTCTGTGTTTGCTCCCCAGCTCTAGGTTTAAAGCCTGTACCAATGTGCTTGGCTTTATTATTATTATTATTACTATTATTATTATTATTATTATTATTATTATTATTATTATTATTATTACTTTTGTCTGGATTCTGGGGATTTGAACTGAGGTCTTCTTGCTTGCCCAGGAAGCACCTTAAGAAGTGAACTAATTCCGGAGACCTTTTGATTTGCTTAATCTCCAGACACTTGTGTAAACGAATGAGGATGACTTAAGCCCGTAGAAAGACAATTTTCAAACCACAATAATAATCTCTGACTTAATTGGCCAGTTATCTGGATTACATTTGGCCAGGCATCTATTTAACTTTTCCTTTTCAATATAACACCAGTGGCATACCAACTGAAGAGTTAGGAGCCTGAGAGAGGCTAGATATTTATTAAAGTGAAAATACCCCTGAGGTCTCTATTTTACAGGCCCTGGGGATCCAGGTGATTTCCCTTGTTACTCTATTTTTAGTTCCAAACTACTTATCTCATACCTTGAATTTTGGGAGAGTCCTTGAGAGAGCAAATGAGACTGATTCCTACAGGGAGCTTCAGGAAATAGGTATGGCAGTATAATAGAATTGCATGCCTCATTTAATATATCTCCACAAACTCTCCAGAAATACTTTCTCAACTTTGTGTTATTTTGGTGATTCAATTTAATGAAACTACTTACTTGACATTCATTAATTATGTTATCATGACAAATACAGTTTCACTTCAATTTGGTTACTCAAATCAGAAAGATGGGTGTATTTTTTAGTCTGTATAATGTATTTGGGAAAATAAGATTGGGTACTGAAAAACTATTTTGGGAAATTTGGATAATATGTAAAGATAGAATTAATTTTGGGAATTTCAGCATATATGCTAAAATAGTCTACAATATTTTTCATTATTATTGTTAATATTTAGAAATCAGGAATTGCTATACATCATAGCTTTGGTTCGGTGAATCGTCTGAGGATTTGAAATAATCACCAGTACTTAGGAAACTAGGCATGAGATAAATATATCTGCCCAAGATAGTGTACATTGAAACATGGCAAAATGATTTCAGAATCTAAAGTAACTAGGGTTTTTTATCAGGAAGGTGTATTAATAAATAGAAATACTAATGATAAACATATAGGGGAATGTGCATGGATCATCTGTTGGTGATACAGATGCTAATGAAGTGGGGTTTAATGGCCTTATTTTCCAGACCTTGCATGAGTTGACACTGCTGCTATGTTTTACTCTAATGAAACATTGACCCTTACAATATGTTTATTACTCACAGTTGAATCATTCTATTAACAAGGAAACATAATACAAGGGAACTCATAGCTGTTTACTTCCTTATAAATAACTCCTAAAAATGCCCAAGCAGCAGGAAGTCAGCTCTAATTTGTTTTCACTTCTATCATTTAAAATTGGTATCTCATCACACTTCTGTATTAACTTACCAGTCTGCAGATCCCCACATGGTAGTACTAGATTTTCCTCTAGAGTCTATGACATTTATAACCACCAGGAATTTACTAGGTTTGTAGTACCAGGCATATGTTCTAGAGTATTGAATGGACTTTAAATCCAGTTAGACAGCTGCTAATACCACCAAGGTATAAATGCTACTATTACATCTTTGGGATTATGGTTCAGGAGAAGTGCTTGGGGGTGGATGAGAAAAAAATAAGGGAAGGTAGGAATTAACTAGGAAGCTTAAATAGAAGGAGATAAAGAACTGAAAGATAATATAACAGTAAAGATGGTTGAAAAACCAACAGGAAAATATTTTTATAAGAAGGAGTCTAGAAATAAGTTTTATATAAATATACATATATATATATATAAAATCACACACATACATACAAATATCTATCTATGTCTATGTTTCTGTGTATCCATCTATCTGATATAAATGAAAAAACCCAAAACTTGGAAATAGACATTCCTTGGAATCCATCTCTTTTACTCCAGGATATATTTCTGAAGGAAATGAAGACAGCATCCAATAGATACCTATTCATTCATGTTAATGTTAACATTATTTACAGTTGTTAAGATATGGAATAAGCATGAACATAGGCATGTGAGTTTCTTAGTTGTTTATTTTGTCAACTTGACTCAAAGTGAGTCATCTGGAAAGAGGGAACCTAAACTCAGAAATGCCTACAGAAGATTGGCCTGTGAGCACGTCTTATGGCACATGTTCTTGATTAAGGATATATACAGGAAGGCCTAACCCACTATGGTTGAACAGATGCCATGACGTATATAACAAACCATGCTGAGCAAGCCAGTAAGCAGCAACTCTCCATGGCTTCTGCTTCAGTTCCTCCCTCCAGCTTCATGCCTTGAGCTCTTGCTCTGACTTACCCCGGTGATAGGATATTACCCGAGTGCTCTAAGATAAAAACAAGACAAAGCAAAAACAAAGAAACAGAAGAAACCCCTTCTTTCCTCCCCTTTTGTATTGCCCTCCCCTTCTCTCCAGTTAAAACTGCCTCCCATATTTCCCATTTTTCACCCCATAACACCTATATCCTGCCAACCCTGTGTCTACAGCTCCCCATCCCTTGGTACATTTTCACTTACCTGGTTTCTGTAGTCATTCCTAAATCTTCCACAACCTTCCTACCTAAACAGCACGACTATCTAGGGATGAAGTGTTCAAACACCAAAGTGCATGGGGGACATTTCACATTCAATTGACAACAGTTAGTGGGAGATTAGCTGCAGCAGCATCCAGAAGTAAGAGGAGTCATATGAGAGTGTTTTTTTCAAGTCTGTAATATGTTACATCCTGACTGCAGTTTTCCCTCCCTCCCTTACCTGAAAACTCTGTCCCTCATCTTCTCTTATCCCTCAGATCCACACCCACAGCTCCCCTCAGGAAAAAGCAGGTCTTTCAGGGACGTCAACCAAGCATGACATGACAAGACCAGGCCATCACATCAAACTTGGATGAGGCAACCCAGTAGGAGGAAAATGTCCCACAGGCAGGCAAAAAAATCAGATAAACCCCACCCCGACTGTTAGGAATCTCACAAGAACACCAAGCTGCTCAGTCATAACATGCTTGAAGAGCACCTAGGTCAGATCCCTACAGACTCCCTGATCTCTGCAGGGACTCATGAGTCCTGATCAGTTGATTCTGTAGGCTGTGTTCTCATGGTCCTCCCTCCTCTACAGGACTTCCTGAGCTCTGCCTAAGTTTGGCTGTGGGACTCTGCATCTGCTCTCATCTGTTGCTGGATGAAGTCTCTCTGGTCTCTTTGCTGAGAACTCTGCTAGGTTCTGGTAGCAGAACACTCAGCAGGCAGGACAAACAGTACGACAGCTTTGTTGCTGGGTTGGTGTCCCAGTCCCTCTGCTTGAGACCTTGCCTGGTTACAGAAGATGGCTGGTTCAGGCTCCTATCTCCCTTTACTAGGAGTCTTCACTGGGGTTATTCTCATAGATTCCGTAGAGTTTTCAATGCGCTGGGTTGCTACCTATCCTCCTAAATGCTCCAAATTCCAGGAGTTTGTTTCAGTATTTCTTTCCCTTCCTCTTTCTGTCCTTCCTTCTCACAACTGATCTCTTCTGTTCCTAACCCCACCTGCCACCATGAGCCCACAGTCCACTGGCAAAATTATATTTTCTCTTCTCAGGGAGTTCCCTCTTAACCTTAAGCTCTCCTTGTTACCTTGCAACTTAACCTTAGAGGCTGTGTGTGTGTGTGTGTGTGTGTGTGTGTGTGTGTGTATGGGGGCAGAATTTTGGTTGTGGGAATTTTGAGTAGACAAGTGATGCATTCCACTTTACATATGCAAAGTATTACTTTGCATTGAGAAATGGAAACAAGAAAGATACCATGAGAAATTTGTATAATCTCTGAAAAGAAATAAATGGGTTTGACCAGACTGGTAGGTGGGGGTGTTGGAGCAAAAATGGATTTTGGATGTTGCTGAAGCTCTACTAAAGTGCTATTGAGTATGGGTAGGAAATGTCCTTTAATAACCTCCTGGTTCAAAGAACCTTACATCAGGGATAAGGTACAACACTAGGGAGTTAAATTAAGCCTTTATTTGACTGAACTTTTAGAAATAAAACAGCTTTGGAGGGTGAAGTATGGGAGAACCAAGGACGAATCAGCCTTGAGGACCCACAATGATGACTATGGATCTAGTGTTTTTGTTGAGTGTCTTTCCTCTCTGAAGCAAAGTGTTAATTTGAGGAGATCAAATGTTTTCAAGGACAAACACATCAAGCACATCGATTACAGCAGCACTTAAGGAAACAAACAAGGAAAAGGAGAAAAGTAAATTTGTTGCTGTCTCCAAACTTATTTATAAATAAATATTAGTTCCAACCACATATGTCTAATACATCTTAGCACAATACTGATGATTATCTAAACATGCTATTTTAAAAGTTTATATTGTAGAATATGTAGAATAAGTAGTGGTCAGTAATGGATTGGGGAAATAAAACATTTAAACTCATGAATTATTTGTTTCACTGTGCACTGTAGAGCCTATATTATATGACAGGCTTTCTGAATGCAAAAACAGTAATCCATATTTGTTTTATCTTTGCAAAAATAAGTATGCTCATATGTGTATCAATTAGTGAATCCAGTAAAGACAATTCCATGACAATGTCAAGCTTAATGGCCTTGTGATTTCTAAGACAAGATGCATGTTAAAGTCTTATTGATTAATTGCTCTCAGCTTTTTGTCAAAGAATATAAATATCTGCTGTGGAACATTCTTTTTCCCTGACAAGCACCTAGGGAAATTACTTTATACTAATAGGTAGACACATAGATTCAGAATCCACTGAGTAATTTGATTTATAAAAATCTGATAAGTAATTATAAAATAGTGATTTCTTCAAGATTTAGAATCACATTTTGTCTTAGGGTTCTCAAATTCACTCTATGGACAAGAAGCAAAACTAGTAAGTCTTGTTCATCTACTCACCTATCTGGACTTATGTGTTGGCAGGCTCATATTTGATAATATGTCTTCATTGAATTCAAAGTTTGGAATGCTTATTATTTTGTAAAGAGATGCAAAAGTTTAATTTCCCCTCCCCTCATTTATCTAGGCAATGTAACAAACTATAAACAGATATAATTCCAGGTGAGAATATATGGTATATGCTTTATAGTATTAGGAAAACTACAACAACTATCGTAAGACTTTTCATTACTGAGTCATAAGGAAAAATCTAGAGATTTAAGGGCATTAAGTAAAAATAGCAAGCAAATTATTAAATGCTGAGAATTTAGTAAGAACGAAGCAGAATCTTTTTGCATAATAGAATTATAGCTTTTAATAATTCAAATGTAAAACAGAAAGTTTTTTTACTAGTTATTGCCTTTTTAACACATGATTAAAAACAAAGTTAATTTTTTCTTTATAAAATGAATAAAAAATAAAGAAAAATACAGTGGTGAACTTGTAAAACATGGCTTTTGTTAATTAGCCTGTAATATACTAAGCAGAGAAAATATATTCTAAAATAACTGATGATAAGAAAGTATACTTTTCAGTTGAAAAATAAATCTGAGAAAATGCAAACTATTCTTTTCTGTGAAACCAGAGTCAGGAGCATCATTTTGATACAGAAAAGCAACTTCCATTTCTAACACATCTACAGAGTTTCAGAGGAGCTCCAATTTGCTCTTTGAAATAACATTCTGGCTACTTTGTATTTTCTAAGGAAATAAGTACATTTGAAGCCCAATGATGGCCAGATTAGAATATTCATAATTTAAAGAAGTTCAGACACTGTACGGCTTTAGGCACATAGGCAATGTTTTCTACTAATTACAACTGGCCCAGAGCTGAATTGGAAATTTCTCTTCTTTCCAGTGATGAATTCTTTCTTACAAGTGTTTTCCTAATTCTACTTTATTCCTTCTGCTTCTGGGACAAAGTTGATGAGATCCCCAATTTCTACACCTCAGCTATGTTATGAACTGGACTCTCATTCCCCCACTCACTTCTTATTCTTTAGTACTCACTCCTTTCTTGACAAACTCCTCTTTCTAAGACATCCTAGGTCTCCTTTTATGTCTGCATTAACATACTGTTGCAAGTTGGCGACCTAAAAATATAACTTGATGCAGCTGTCTTGTGTTCCTTGCAGTTGATTAATTCAACGTTTTACGTTGCACAAAACCTAAATACAGAACAGACAAGCAAACACATCAAATAGACATAAACATTGTCTTCTCTGATACACAAACTCAACAACAGGGAATATTTAAAATGCTTCTGTAAACAATTATTAGTGGTTAAAACAGAAGATAATATCATTGACTATGCACCTACTTCTAAAAATATTTATGTTTACTATTTCTAATGTTTATGTTTACATGGGAACACATAGGTGCAGGTTCTCACTGAGTCCAGAAGTGGGCAATGGATCCCCTGGAGTGAGAGTTAAAGGTGGTTGTGAGTCACTCACTGTCAGTTGTGGGAGCAAAACTGGTCCCCTGCCAAAAGTGGGAAAGGTTTTAACCTCTGAACCCTCTCACCAGCTGCAATTCTTAAAGGATACGCTTACAGGGAGTGGAAGATACAAAATGGGCAGAATATGGACATTAATGTTTACAGTTGCAGAGAGTAGGAAAGAAGGGAGTTTTTGTAAGCTATAGTGGTTGGAAGAAGAATGACACTCATAGGAGTATATGTTTCAATACGTGGTTCCCAGTCGGTACAACTGTTTAAGAAGTGTTAGGACTGAACAAGACTCCCGAATGTGGGTGTCAGTGAGGAGGCCTAGGCAATCTATTGGACCTTGGGTAGTAGATCAGTATTTATCCCTGGCATATAAATGGACTTTCGGTGCCCATCCCACAATGAGAGATGCACTCTCAGCCTGGATTCTTGGAGGAGGGTCTAGGCCCTGATCTGGATGAAATGACAGACTATGGATACCCCCTTGGATGGCCTCACCCTCCCTAGGGAAATGAGGGGTTATTGGAGTTGGTGGTAGGGCATGGGAGGAGGGGAGGGAAAGGTAGACGGACCAGGGATTGACATGTGAGACAACCTTGTTTCTAATTTAAATTTAAATTTAAAGATTAAAAAAAGAAAAAGAAAGAAATTAATTAAAAAAAGAAGGGTTAGGAGGTGTGGTATTGTTGGAGGAGGTATTGGAGGCATGTCACTAGGGATGGGCTTTGAGCTTTCTAAAGAACTGCACTGTCTCCTGTGTACCTCTATGCCTCCAGCTCACATGAAGATGTGAGCTCTCCCGTTGTTTCCCCCCACAATGCCTTTTCTCTGAGCCATCATAGGCTCTAACTCTCTGAAACTGTAAGCCCGGTAGAATCTTTTCTTTTGTAAGTTGCTTTGTTTGTATAGTTTTGTCACAGCACTAGAAAAGTAACTAAGACATAAGCAAATCTGGTCTTGATGCTGATTTATGTTTGTGTGATATGGGATAGTTAGTTAACTAGTAGTTTTGGACCTATAAAAAAGAAGGAGTGGGGGAAATTAGTATACTAATCAGTTAGTTTCCAGATATACACTCAGCAAAACTAATGGAACAGACAGCCCTGTTAGAGAACTGATCTCCTTGCAATATGCCAGGGCTCCTCACTCCACATTGCTGAATACCAGGTGCAGCAGAGAAAAACGCATATGCCTGTTTGGGCTGGGAACCTTCTGATTAGATTTCCTGGGTGTGAGCATGAATTTAATATACTGAAAATTAACACAGGAAATTCCTAACAGCATAGAAAACTTGAAAGCACAAGATGCAGTTATAAGTCAAGTCTTAGTCATGCACATTCTCTGAGCATTTTAGAGCAAGAAAGAGATTTATTGTGTATGTGCTTCTCACCCGAAGCTGTCACAATTCTCTCCCTCTCTCTATCTCCTTGTTCTTATGTGAGTGTATGTATTTGTGTGTGTGTGTGCGTGTGTGTGTGTGTGTGTGAGTGTTTGCATGTTCACCAGCTAAAGGGCAAGTCAGGTCTCAGAGTTAACTTCTTGGATAAACCTGTAGACTATTAAAGGAAAAACTTGAAAAGAAAAAAGAAGACTGAATAAAAACTTAGAGCATTTTAGGGGTGTTTAACCTTGGCTTATACTTCAGCCAACAGAGTGCTTAGAAGTCACACTAACTCCCATCAGTCCTCTGTCTGTCTGTCACAGCAGTTCTTTTCAACATGTTTTCCTTTGCAGCCTTTCCCTTTATTCTACTCCACTGTTTCCTTTTTAAGTAATGTTTGGTATTTTCAGTTTAAAGTCTCCAGATGCACTTTCCTTTAGGCAGAAAATATTGTTGAATAGAATTCAATCTATGTCCAATAAGAATTAATGTAAGTGTGAAAGTCTTAAAGAGTGACATTTTCTGTATTCCATCAGGGGAAGTTTTAACTGCATCTAATATTAAGGTGTTGAAAACACATTTCCCTCAAATTCTGTGACTTCTCACATCAACTGGATTTGTTCTGGTCTAATATCAGGCAGCTTGCAGTAGTTATAAATAAACACGGTAGACAAGGGAAAGTAGAGGAAAAAAGCAAATGAAAAGAATAACAGCTTCTCATTCATTTAGCAGATATTCTATTACGCGTTTCCTGAGAGACTGTCACTCTTTGATATTTGGGGACAGATGCTGATATGGAGCTTCAGAGTTCATTTGAGAGACACACTGGGAATGAGATATTATTTCAATGTCATTTTTGGGGTGCTACTATAACCTCCTGGTTATATGACAGAAAGTACTTACCCAAGCAGGAAAGTCAAGGGAGTTCTCTGAAATGAATTGTTTTTAGGTTATAATGGTTGAAAGATGAAACTAATACTCTTTGAGCTCTTCATAAATTCCTCACATTGTGCTAAGTGCTTTTGTGTATTTTACAATTGTATCAAACATTTGGAGTGCTAAGTAGCACAATGCTTTCCTTCCTTCAGAGACAAAATGGAACACTGTTGAATTATATGACTTGAAATCCAAGAGCTCAGTCAGGATGCACTTGAGTTTCAAGTTCAAGTTGACCTCACATCAGTGCCTGTAACTCACACCGTGAAGAAGTTACATTCAATAAATCTCAAAAAAATGCAGTCCAGATATTTCCCCTAGCAATAATTCGGATGAATATATTCATACAAATAGCCATATATGCTGATATCCAAAGCTCACATTTAAAAGATGAATGTAATACTATAAAATGCAAGTGTGAGTCTTTGATTTAGCAGGATAAATACTTCTTAAACTTCTCTTGAGAAGACAAACTGAGATGAAAGGTTTGTGTAGGGATATACTTCACTAAACACATGCTCTACTGACATGATTCCATATTTTTCTTCTAGGTGGAAAAGGCTCATTTTCTTTTGTTTGCCCTCACTCTGTGTGTTGAGGGTATGCCATCAATGTGGACACATGTCATTTTGCTATCCTTGTTGCAGTTTTATCTGTTGTTTCTGATTTATGAGTTGGTGTTGCTTCATTGACCTGGGGTGCTGTATTAATAGTTAACACATAGGGATTTAGAAGGAGGAAGCATTTTTCCATTAATGACTAAATGAAAACAGACTTGAGATTCAAATTAAATACTAATTAGCCTCCTTCCCCCACATTGTAAATATTATTCTGCTATTCTATGTTTTAGAACCTATAAAATGTACATTATAAACACTATCCTTGTTTGCTTTTGGTTTAATTTAAAGTTTATTAGAAAAACAAACAAATAAAAATTAAAACAACTGCTCAGTGTTGGCCTACACTCTGCTTAAGGTGAGTGTGGGCTCTGCTAGGGGTCCAACTCCCCATATCCCCAACTCCTTGGATCTTCCTGGCACTGGTTCTGGAACAGAGTGGACCAGCCCCAAGCAGAATGGACAACACTGAATCTGGCCACACCTCACTCTTGGCCCCTGTATGCCCTCCCCCTCTGCTCTCTGCCCTCTGCTTGACTGAGGAAAACACCAGGAGAGATCAGATCATCCAGAGCTCAGATACTGAAGTATTGGTCCACCAATAAATACCACAGGGAGACTAGAGGAGAGGAAGAGACCCCACCTGCACCCATGGGAAGACGATAGTATAAGAACACACTCAACAACAGAAAGACCAATAAAACACTGCCAGAATCTAGGGACTCCAAACCAACAAAACCTGAAAAGCCCAACATAGATGAAGCAGAAGAGAAGAACCTTAAAAGCTATATTATGAAGATGATAGAGACCCTTAAAAAGGAAACGGGAAAATCCCTCAAAGAAACAGAACAAAAAACAAACAAAATTACATGAAATGGAGGAAAAGACAAACCAAAAAAAATTCAAGAAATAAATCAATCTGTTAAAGGATATTAAAAAAAAAACAAGAAAAAGCAACCAAACAAGTGAATGAAACAATTCAAACAGTTCAAGGCTTGAAAGCTGAAATAAAAACAACAAAGAAAACACAGAATGAGGGGATGCTCGAAATCAAAAATCTGGGTAAATGATCAGGAAGTACAGATGTAAGTATAACCAATAGAATACAAGAGATGGAAGAGAGACTCTCAGGTGTTGAAGATTCACAAGAGGAAATACTGTCATCGACCAAAGAAAATATCATGTTTAACAAATCCCTAACACAAAATATCCAGGAAATATGGGCCACCATGAAAAGGCCAAACCTAAGAATAATAGGTATAGAAGGAGAAGAAAGTACTGGAAGGAAAACTCCAACCCAATGATGATAACTATATTCACAAAAATATAGCCAATATGTAATCCCACTTTTCCAAACACCAAAATAAAAAAAGCAGGGGGGTGGGGAGGAATCCTAACACCATCAACAACAAATTCAAAACAAACAAGAATCAACAATCATTAATATCCCTCAGTGAAAATGATCTTAACTTGCCTATAAAAAGAAAAGGCTAACAGAATGGAAATGAATACAGAATCCATACTTCTGCTGCTTTCAAGAAATATACCTCAAATTCAAAGACAGATATTCCCTCAGAGTAAAGGGTTAGGAAAAGATTTTCCAATCAAATGAACCCAAGAAACAAGCTTGTGTAGCAATCCTAATATCTAACAGATTAGACTTCAAACTAAAATCAAAAGAGATAAAGAATGCTCTTCAGAAATCAGGAGTCACACCTGGAGCAGCAATGACACACAGCATCACTGGTATTCGGATATCAACATCACCTATGTGAACTATTATCTTCACCAGCCTCAAGTGGCAGCGATCTTCATTAGTTCCTACTTCCTGATCTTTTTCCTGTGCACGGTGGGAAATACTATAGTTTGCTTCATTATAATAAGGAACAAACACATACACACTGTCACTAATTTCTTCATCTTAAACCTGGCGATAAGTGATTTGTTGGTTGGAATATTCTGCATGCATCACATTGCTGGACAACATCATAGCAGGATGGCCATTTGGAAGCAACATGTGCAAGATCAGTGGGCTGGTGCAGGGCATATCAGTTTCAGCCTCAGTCTTCACCTTGGTTGCAATAGCTGTGGACAGCTTCTGGTGTGTCGTCTACCCCTTTAAGCCAAAGCTCACAGTCAAGACAGCCTTTGTCACTCTTGTGATCATCTGGGGCCTGGCCGGTGCCATTATGTCTCCATCTGCAGTAATGTTACATGTACAAGAAGAAAAATACTACTGTGTGAGACTCGGCTCCCACAACAAAACCAGCACGGTGTACTGGTGTCGGGAGGACTGGCCAAAGCAGGAAATGAGGAGGATCTACACCACTGTGCTATTTGCCACCATCTACCTGGCTCCCCTCTCCCTCATTGTGGTCATGTATGCAAGGATTGGGGCTTCCCTCTTCAAGACTTCAGCACACTGCATGGGCAAGCAGCGCCAGGAGCAGTGGCATGTATCCAAGAAGAAACAGAAAGTCATCAAGATGCTGCTTATTGTGGCCTTCCTTTCCTGGCTGCCCCTGTGGACTCTGATGATGCTTTCAGACTATGCCGACCTGTCTCCTAATAAACTGCGTGTCATCAACATTTATATCTACCCTTTCGCCCACTGGCTTGCCTTTTGCAACAGCAGTGTCAACCCCATCATTTATGGTTTCTTTAATGAAAATTTTCGCAGTGGTTTCCAAGACATGCTCCAGGTCTGTCAAAAGAAAACAAAACCCCAGGAAGCCTATGTCCTAAGAGCTAAAAGCAAGATGGTAATAAACACATCTGGCCTGCTGGTCCAGGAACCTGCATCTCAAAACCCAGGTGGGGAATATTTGATGTGTGGGAAAAGTGCTGAAAATCCCACACAAGAATCCCTGATGGAAGAAATGGGAGAAGCTACTAACAGTTCTGCAGCTTAAAAAAGAGCGCGGGTCCCCAGTGCTACCCAGTGTTATGTAGTATATGAGTGTGAATATGTCTTTAAATACTGCTGCTTATTGTGGCTTTGCATTTCTAGTATTCTGATGAAAACCTTTACAGAAAGCCCATTTGTCAAAAATTTAAAAGTATAAAAATGCCTTCCTAAAAAAAAAGAGATAAAGAATGGCACTTCATATTCATCACAGGAAAACTCCATCAAGACTAAGTCTCAATTCTGAACATCTATGTCCCAAATACAAAGGAACCCACATTCGTAAAAGAAACATTACTAAACCTCAAATCACACATAAAACCTCACATACTTATAATGGGAGACTTCACCCCACTCTTACTAGTGGACAGGACCACTAGACAGAAACTTAACAAAGACACAAAGGAACTAACAGAAGTTATGAGCCAATTGGGATTAACAGACATCTGTAGAACATTCCATCCAAACACAAAAGAATATACCTGGAACTTTCTCTAAAATGGACCACATACTCAGCAACATAGCAAACATCAACAGACACAAAAAATTGGAATAACCCCCTGTATCTTATCAGATTACCATGTTCTAAAGTTAGAATTCAACAACAACACAAAATGCAGAAACCCTACAAACTCATGGAAATTGAACAATGCCTAATTGTATAATTCCTGGGTCAATGAAGAAATTAAAGACTTCTTAGAATTCAATGAGAATGCAGACACAACATACCCAAACTTATGAGAGACTTTCAAAGCTGTATAAAGAGAAAAATTCATAGCACTAAGTGCACACATGAAGAAATCGGGGAATAGTTACACAGAGAATTATCAGCACAACTGAGAGCTCTAGAACAAAAAGAAGCAAACTCACCCTGGAGGAGTAGATGCCAGGAAATAATCAAAATGAGGGCTAAAATCAACAAAGTAGAAACTAGGAAAACAATTCAAAGAATCAATGAAACAAAGAGCTGGCTCTTTGAGAAAATCAACAAGATATACAAACCTTTACCCAAACTAACGAAAAAGCAGAAAGAGAGCATGCTAATTAACAGAATCAGAAATGAAAAGTGGGACATAACAATGGAAACTGAGGAAATCCAGCGAATCATCAGGTCATACTTTGAAAACCTGTACTCTACAAAATTTGAAAATCTAAATGAAATGGACAATTTTCTGGATAGATATAAGTTACCAAAATTAAATCAAGAACAGATAGACTACTAATGAAATAGAAGCAACCAACAAAATCTCCCAAACATAAAATACCCAGGGCCAGATGCTTACTGTGCAAAATTCTACCAGACTCAAAGAATAGCTAACACTAGTGCTCCTCAAATTGTCCCACATTACAGAAGCAGAAGGGACATTGCCAAACTCTTTTTATGAGGCTACAATTACCTTGGTACCCAAACCACACGAAGACACAGCTAAGAAAGAGAACTTCAGACCAATATCCCTCATGAACACTGATACAAAAATACTTAACAAAATACTTGCAAATCAACTCAAAGCACACATCACAAAAATTATACAATGTGATCAAGTAGGCTTCATCCCAGGGATGCAGGGATGGTTCAATACACAAAAATCCATTAATGTAATCCATCATACAAACAAACTGCAAAATAAAAACTACATGATCATCTCACTAGAGGCTAAAAAAAAACCTTTGACAAAATCTAACACCCCTTCACGATAAAGGTCTTGGAAAGATTAGGGATAACAGGAACATACATAAGCATAATAAAAGCAAAAAACAGCAAACCAACAGCCAACATCAAACTAAATGGACAGAAACTCAATGCTATTCCTCTAAAATCCGGAGAAAGACAAGACTTTCCACTCTCTCCGTATCTCTTCAATATATTGTACTTGAAGTTCTAGTTAGAGCAATAATAAGACAACAAAAGAGATCAAGGGAATACAGATCAGAAAGGAAGAGGTCGAAATTTCACTATTTGCATATGATACGATAGTTTACATAAGTGACTCAAAAACTCCACACAGGAACTCTTACAGCTGATAAATACCTTCAGCAAAGTCGCAGGATACAACAATAACTCAAAAAAATCAATAGGCCTATTATATGTAAACAATAAATGGGCTGAGAAAGAATCAGAGAAATGTCAACCTTTACAATAGCCACAAACAACATAAACTATTTTGGGGTAACACTATCCAAACAAATGAAAGACTTGTATTGCAAGAACTTTGAGTATTTAAAGAAAGAAATTAAAGAAGATACCAGAAAATGAAAAGATGTTCCATGCTCTTGGATAGGTAGGATCAACATAGTAAAAATGACAATCTTGCCAAAAGCAATCTACAGATTCAATTCAATCCCCATCAAAATCCCAACTCAATTCTTCACAGACCTTGAAAGAACAATATGGAAAAACAAAAATGCATGATAGCTAAAACAGCCCTGTACCATTAATCAACTTCCGGAGGCATTATCATCTATGACTTCAAGCTCTATCATAGATTCATAGTCCATAAAACAGCTTGGTATTGTCACAAATGTAGACAGGTAGACCAATGGAATCGAATTGAAAATCCTGATACTAACGCACATACCTACAAACACCTGATTTTTGACAAAGAAGCTAAAGTTATACAATGGAAACAAGAAAGCATCTTCCATGAATGGTGCTGGTATACCCGATGTGGTCATGTATAAGATTGCAGATAGATCCATATCTATCGCTATGCACAAAACTTAAGTGCAAATAGTTC
The DNA here is from genome assembly GCF_017639785.1 of Mesocricetus auratus. NCBI lineage: Eukaryota > Metazoa > Chordata > Mammalia > Rodentia > Cricetidae > Mesocricetus > Mesocricetus auratus. Next base: position 13,100,151 of record NW_024429185.1, read on the forward strand.
AAAGACCTCAACATAAATCCAGCCACACTGAAACTCTTAGAAGAGAAAGTGGGAGGTACCCTTGAATGAATTAGACAGATGTCTGCTTCCTGAGCATAACACCAGTAGCACAGAGATTGACATCAACAATTAATAAATGGGACCTTCTGAAACTGAAAAGCTTCTATAAGGCAAAGTACACAGTCAACAAGACAAAACAGCAGCCCACAGAATGGGAAAAGATCTTCCCCACCTCCACATCTAACAGAGGGCTGATTTCCAAAATATACAATGAAGTCAAGAAGCTAGCCACCAAAACAGCAAACAACCCAATTAAAAAGTGGGGTGCAGAACTAAATAGAGCATACTCAGTAGAGGAATCCAAAATGGCTGAGAGACACTTAAGAAATTGCTCAACATCTTTAGCTATCAGGGAAATGCAACTCAATACAACTCTGAGATACCATCTTACACCAAGTAGAATGAATAAAATAAAAAACACCAATGATAGTCTATGCTGGAGAGGATGTGGAGAAAGAGGAACACTCCTCCATTGCTGGTGGGAGTGCAAACTTGTAAGACAACTTTGGAAATCAGTATGGTGGTTTCTAAGGAAAATGAGAAAAAGTCTACCTCAAGATCCAGCAAGTCCTCTCATGGCATATACACAAAGAATGCACATCATACAACAAGGACATATGTTCTGCTATGTATATAGCAACTTTGTTTTTAATAGTCAGAAACTGGAAGCAACCTAGATGGCCTTCAACCAAAGAATGGATGGAGAAAATGTGGTACATTTATACATGGATATTAGAAGTAGAGCAAAGGACTACCAGCCTATAATCCACACCATTAGAAAAACTAGGAAACAAAGAAGACCCAAAGAGAAGAAGGCATGGTCCCCCAAAGAAGGTGAGGGGGACAAGAACCCCTGAGCAAATTGGGAGCATGGGGTGGGTGAGAGAAGGCAGGTGGGAAGGGGAAAAAGAGCGAAGGTGAGGGGGAGGAGAATAGGAGATAACAGGGGAACTGAGAAGGGAGGAATAGAGGAGGGCTAGAACGGAGATGCCTTGATTGAGACTACCTTCATTACTATTCCTAGAGCCTTGACCCAAGCAGATCTGATCGAAGCAGAAACAGACACCCACAGCTAAACATTGAGCCATACTCCTGGAATTTAATTGCAGAGAAGGAGGAGGCAAGACTGTGCTGGAGAAACCCACAAAAACAGTTGACCTGACCTAGTGAGAGCACGTAGACCCGAGTCGTAAAGCTGGAGAACCAGCATTGGACGAAACCAACCCTTATGAATGTGGGTGCCAGCTATGAGACCAGGGCAGTCTATGGGACCTCTGACAGTGGATTCAGTGTTTATCCCTAGTGAACAAATGGACTTTGGCTGCCCATTCCCTATGGAGGGGTACCATTGCAACCCAGATACAAGAAAGAGGTCTGAACCCTCCCTCAAATGATGTGAGGGACTTTGATGGTTCCCCATGGAGGACCTCACTATCTTTGGGGAGTGGATGTGGGGTAGGTTGGAGGGGATGGTGGGGAGCATGTGAGGATGGGAGGACGAGGGAATGGGGGGATATGTAAATAAGAGTGCTTCTAAAATAAAATAATTAGAACAACCAACCAACCACTGCCACCACCACGACCACCACCAACACCACCAAAAATCTAACTAGAAGTCATAGAATTAACTTAAATATTCAGAAAGCAATGGGATTTTTATGGAAAGTATGGAGTATTTATCAATGACTGATATTTCTTTAGAAATTGAGAAAGTGCCTCATGCGTATCCATTCACTGATAGTTTTATTTATATAAATAAATAAATTCCATGCATTTCTAAAAATAACTCCATTATACATATGGAAATTTAATTTAATTGGAAAAAATTTAGTATTTCTGTTCTACCTTAGCAATCTTTAAAAAATGAAAATTTGATTCTGGGTAGTAACTATACAGTACAACAGAATTATATAGTTTAAGAAAATCATTGCTCTTACTTATTTAATAGGCCCTTTGGAAACACATGTATACACCTAGCAATAAGGTCTAGCACCTAAAATTTCTTAGGGAAAATGTAGTAAACTACCATAATGTGGTGATTTAAGATGCAGAGGTTTATTAGTTCAGATTTCTGGAGTTTAGAAATACAAATAAGATGTTCATGGACTACACTTTGTCCCTACGACTGTAGGAGAGAATTTGCCCTTTGTTCCAGGCTCCGGACATTAGTCTGCTTGTGGCTCTGGTGTGTGACTTCCATCATTGCTGTCTTCACAGGCTCATCTCCCTCCTTTTCTAGCTACACTTTCTCTGTTGTTCCTCACAGGACAATGTCTTTTGGCTTAGCACCTGCTCAGACAATCCAGAATAATCTTTCTTCAGGATTTTTGGTCTATGAGTCTGATATAACTCTTAACTAATAGGTTCTTGTTTACAGGTTTCCAGAGCTGTGATACATACATTACTTTTAGGAGTCAACATTCAGCCTGCATTCTCAAACCCATTTGCAACCCATACCAGCCATACTTCAGTTTGTACACTTACACGTTGTCCCAGCGTGGGTGTATTCCATACCCTACTCTAGCTCTGAAGGCCTAATCAGAAGTGAATGGCTTGGAGAGGGGGACCAACCAGAGGAAGAGGAAGGGTTAGAGCATCTAATCTGTAGTCACAGAAGGAAGCTTTAACCTCTTTCATAAGCTACTTTCCGAACTTGATGGTGGGAATAACAAAAGTCATCTTCAGAGTTTACTAGATATCAGGGGAGCAGCCATCCAATCTTTGCCGTCAAACCTTTTTATTTTCCAGCTTTGAGTGTGGAGTATCCTTAGCTGAAGGAAATGAATTCTGTTTAGAGATGAGATCCTGACTCAGGTTTTTAAGTGCGTTTCATGCCTTTCGCCTAATGACATCATCAGGAATGAGAAATTGCTCACCTGCTTAGCCTGCATGAGCCAATCCGATGCAACATCTAGGACCACCAGTTGCATCATCAACTTTAATCATTTCTTAGTATTAAAAACAGATGAAAGAGGAAGGAAAGCTAATTAATTTAAAATATGCATGGGATATCCTTTGCAGAAAAATTTAATTTAAAATAAAGATGTAAAATTCCCTGTAAGGAAAATGCTAGCAGTGGTGGAAAAGGAAAAATATATAGAAGACATGATTGAGAAGATCTGACAGCCTGAAGGCTTCATTATGGCTACCTGAGGAGCAGTGTCAGTATTTGCTGCCAAATTGTGTTATTAGAATAGCATACACATTTGAGATAAAATACAAAAATGAGCTTCACATAAGTTTATGGTGAGAGGAACTGGTGTGTCAGAGCCTTCCAAAGCCTCAAGAAGGCTAGGTTAACTCTAACTGTATAACTGCCCACTGCAAGTGTGTAGAGTATTATATCTAGGCTGTTGTAAACTCGTCAAGCCAAACAAGGAACATGGTGTGCCTTAATTTTTTAGGAAAAAATGCCTCCAGTTTATAGGAAGTAAAGCATGCATGTTTTTAAAAAACAAAACAAGACAAAACCTTTCTTTACTTGGTGAATTTGAGCTCTGATGTCAAACTCGGATACAGTGGATTTTAGAGAACACATCTTAAAACATTAGCAAAGAATTTTGCATTCTTTGGGCATGAGGAATGTAAAATACATATACAACAGGTTAGAGACTGAAGAAACCTGTGACTTAGATGTTTTGACAGTATGTTGAAGAAATACAGTTACATGTCAGTGTAGAAAGCCCATTACCATCGCTAGGAAATATGAGGCTAGGAGGGTTTTTAAAGAGCTTATACATTAAGTCAAAGGAATACTGGATACAAGCTATATTCTCCAGAATATTGCCTTAGACATTACCTTGAAACTCATTAGTTCCTATGTGAAATGCTGAAACGTTTCGGCATTGTTTGATTGCAATGGCTTTTAACATAGTCCTAATCTATAGGCTGGAACCCATTATATATCCCAGGCTAACTTCGAAATTTGGATTTTCTTACCTTAGCCTCCCAAGCAGAAGGAGGATTACAGTCATGATATAACACATCAGCTAATGTTGAACTATTTTTAAATACAAAATGTGAGTTACAAATTCGTTCTCTGAAATTCTTTTCTCACAGTGGCATGGCAATGTTAGAATTCATTCAATTTACAAATTACTTCCACAGTTCCTAGCATATATGGTTGTGTTAAATTTGTGCACATAACAAGACAGTCTTCTTATGGTGTTAACATGCAATTCTAGATCCTATTATGTACTTTCTGTGACAAAGTTCTGAAGCAAGCTGTCCCACCTGTCATTTAATTCTCCATCTCTATGGATTGCTTATTTATGATTATTTCTTTGTAGAATTCATTACATATTTTATTTAGATCATTAATTTTTGTTTATCGCTGCTTTGATAATTTATTATATTCTTATTCTATGTCAAAGCTGAAATCAATGCATCTCTTCATGACAAAATATACAAACGAGCTTCTCTGAAATTGTATATGTTGATTCAGAATTGCTTCTTCTCTGTTGTTCAAATGAACACAATGTGCTTCATTATGTGGCCCTGAATATTTTATCAGTGAATATCAATAGTTTGGCATGGTTTTGGTGACATTTCATACACACTTGTGAGATTCTTTCATCCTCTTCTCCACCACCATTTCTCACTCTGACCCCCATATTCCCTTTGAACTCCTTTGCCACATAAACAGTGTATCAAACATTTTGTATCTTTGCTCTTAATATATTGAAATCTGGAAGACTTTGAAGCACTTTCCTAGTTCTGCATGACCTCAAGAGAGTATTCCAAAGGTTTTGTAAGCTTAACCCTGGTTTTCATTTTCATCACAGCTTTTCTCCAGGCAAGCACACATAATCAACCTCAATCTGTGAGAACACTGCAGGGGGTGTTTCTTCCTCAAGAGAAATGTTACATCTTTGGGGCACCAAAATTGCAATGGCATTTATAGCAGAGGGAACAAAAACCCCTTTGATAAAGAAATCATTTGGAAATTATTAACAGTATTCTAAATACCATAAATTGCATGGTGATACAGTTTGGATAAGTGAAATTAAGTTGCATTTATTATAATTGTGTTTATTGTAATTGTAACAGCCATTTAATGTGTCTGAGTTTTATTTCCTTTCTGTTTAATTACCAGTATAACTTTTTCAAGACATTCTTATCTTGAGTGTTTCCAGAAATCCTAAATGTATTTTAAATGATCTATTTATTAACTCATGGTTAATATAACAGTAACTTCGAACAACAAGGGATATGTGAAGAGAAACTTTAAAGTTTAGGGCAATGGATTGGAGATGGTTCACTGTAGACCAATGAGTACCATAAGGCCCCTTCCTTCCTTTGCTCTCCTTTTGAAGAGCAAGTGACAGCAATTTCATATCAGTAAATTGAGATATGCCTCCTCTGGATGCAAAAGAACATGAGCAATTCCCATTATCTTTAGATTTTTTCTTTGCACTGAAATTCTTGAGAACAACAAATAACTCTATAGTTTTTGGGAAGGGCTCATCTTGCCATTATAAATGATTTCTTCACATGTTATTATATCGCTAATTTCAGACTGGATTGTTTAACAAAGAAGCCATTTGAATTTTTAATTCACCAGTGGACTTCTTTTTAAAAAGTAGCTGTTATCTTTATATAATATTTTATCTACATAACTAACATCATAAATACTATTTATAGACATGGTGTTTTTATTTATTTTATTATTTTTAAAACAATCCTATTTTACATACCAATCCCAATTCGCTCTCCTTCCTATCCTCACACTCCCCTCCCCCATCCACTCCTCAGACAGGGTGAGGCCTTACATGGGGGATCATCAAAGTCTGTCACATCATTTGGGGCCTTCCCCCTTGTATCTAGGCTTGAGCAAGGTATCCCTCCATAGGGAATGGGCTCCAAAAAGCCTGTTCATGCACTGGGGATAAATACTGGTTCCACCGCCAGAGGCCCTATAAGCTGCCTAAGCCCCCCAACTGTCACCCACATTCAGGAGGCCTAGTTCAGTTTCATGCAAGTTCTCCAGCCATCAGTCTGGAGTCTGTGTATCCCACTTGCTCAGGTAAGCTGTTCCTGTGGGTTTCCCCAACATGGTCTTGACCCCTGGTGTTTTACTAAACTCTGATTTAAATTGTATCCTGTTGTCCGTCATCGGTGTTAAGAATGTGCAAAGCTTCAACCTCAAATACATTTCCTACTTCCTCTAGGAGTCCTTCTCCAGTGTGGTGGGATTTAAAAACACCTTTGCTTTGTTCAGGATATTGTCCAAATTGAAAAAGTCATGACATGCCTTCACAGAAAGGCACGTAGAAACCTTATGCTAAACTGCTACCACATTGAAGTAATTTCATGACCAAGTCTGTCTACTGATCCCTCTATAGAAGATGGCAGCTCAGTATGTTGTGTAGCCGTACGAAGACTCATGGAGGTAATGTTTAAATGTTTGGACCTTCTACACAGGATGACACTTTTGTTTGCTTCTGTCTTGTCCACAAAGCACAGAGGCTGCAAATATTCTTCATCTGTTTCCCCTCAGCTGGCTGGGGCTTTTCTTTTGTTGCATAGGTGGAGACTGCGACAAAGTGAGAAGCTTCTGAAATGATGGTCTTTGGTGGGTTTGATTTTTTTCAGTGCCCCCAAGGAGCAAGTGGTGGTGGTAGAAGGAGGGAGCAGTGGCCAGTAGTATCATATAGCATGGTTCCCGTGCAGACCTCAGGTATGGTGGAAAGTAGAAGGTGGTGTGTCACCCTGGTAACCCTCCAGTGGGCCTGAACAGCCTTCTTGTATGATGAGGGAAAGATGTGTGTCCATTTGTTTGGCAAACTACAAATGATCCATCAGGGCTTGCCATTCTATAAATTCTTAAAAATGGTGGTAAGGATGCTGAAGTGTAGCTCTTCTCTGTTGATGACTTCTGATGGGGGTAGGGGTGGGGAAGGAATCAGTTTCCTGTAAAGGACTGGCTATTTAGAATTTAACTATGCTCCAGGGAATATTTAGGCAAAACAAATTGAACTTGGTATATTTTTTTCTTTTTCTTCCTTTTTTTTGGTGGGCAGATCACAACAGTGGGAGGTTGAGCATGGGAGGACTGGGAAGAAAATCTGATTGAGAGTCATTATGTGACATTTCCAAATACTCAATTAAAATATTATGTTGGAAAAATGTATACATAGCTGCCCAAATAATGGTAGTTAAATAAACGGTGACACTCACACACAAAATACACACATATAGATGAATATATAGGTATAGATATTTATAAAATGGACTGTTATTTACTTACCTAAAGAATTGTGAAATTATTAAGAATTCCTAAGGAGTAATATCTTGAATAAAGAATTAAGTGGAAAAGCTAAATACAACAAAAGCATAATCTATCATATATCTTGTTTTGTGTAATAAAAAATGTAAAGTAATAAAATATAGGGATCTTCTTACATAGGCACAAGACAAGAGTGGGGACAAATTAATGATTAAGGTACTGAGCTAAACAAATAAATTTGTTAATGGAAGATTGGAGAAAGTAATTATTTATAATAAAAAATCAGGATTAAAAATTATAATAAAAACTGATTCAGAAAAAATCGTCTATGGATATAAAAGTCAATGGCTAAAGATACAATCATGGTTTCAAAATAACTCTCCAAGACATAATGTTAATCATCAAGGAGAAAATGTAAAACTATAACAGGGAAATTTGGAAAATACCACCTTGATCATAAAGAAATACCAAATATTGTACATTGTAAAATTGTGTTCAAATACAAACTGTTCTTCATTGAATTGCATGAAAGCAGCTTACTCTTTCTACAGCACTTGCCTCAGACTTATTTCTTCCAGTCAGTACTCTATGCCCATACATTAAAAGACTGATCATTTTAATAACTTTCAGGAAATTCTTATTTCTGTATTTTTTCCAATCACTAAATTAAGACTTGTTTGTAATTACTGTGTGGTTTGGATTAATTATTAAAGCTTAAAATCAGATAAAAGTCCTTCTCTCTTGAAAGCTTTTCCCCCAATTTACCCAATGTATTAGGGATGGTTTAATTGACTATAATGATAACTTTCTGTCATTGAATCAATGACTATAGTAGAAAGAGTTGATTAAGCACAAAAAGTTTATATCTAACTGGAAGTGATGGAATTTAATGCATGGCCTTTCCAGCTTAGCATATCTCTTTTGGAATTTTCCATGGAATTATTAAAACTCTGAGGCTTTACTGGATATTTCTTTTATTTGTTTATTACTTATTGTTGTTTAATGCTTAGCTCAACAGGACAAGCACATACATGAGACCTAACAATAAACCTAAAAACTTGCATTTGTTTTATCTGCTGTGCTTTCATAATTCAATTAACTGGATCTTTTGAAATGTACCTCAAGTGGGACACTTCTCATAAATACAAGGAATATCACTGTACTTTTTTCTGACAAACTTTGAAAATACAGATGAACCTAATTGACTACCATCACATACTCATTTATACAGACCTATATAGTTTTTTTCCCCTATTCTCAGATTTTTGGGAAGACCGGCATACACAAACTGCACCTCTTCCTTAGTTCTAGGTCACATGCAGCAAGCCTTACAAAACCTACACTTAAGGCTCCTCCTATGGCTTTAAGCTAAGGTACATAGTTCCAGTCTTTCCCCACAGCAGAGATAATCACAGCTCTCTTAGAAAATATGGCCTGCAACTCCTTATTAGAATCTACACTCAACTTGTCTTCATCATAATATAAGGAATTGGTGTGTCACACATTGACAGGTATTCATAATTTTATGGAAAGACCACTGATAATGACAGCTCTATCTGAGTTCACTACATAAACATTTCCATGTGTAACTCCACAGCATACATACATACATGTACTCATGAGAATGATCAGAGGTCCACCTCCCCCTGGGCAGCTGAAATGCTCTCTTAAAATCGATTAATAGCACTGTTGATATCAATAATACCTTCTTCAACTTGTATCTATAAGCACTCTTTGTGATGTTCATTTTACTGTAGACAAAAAAAGACAAGGGGTATGAAAGAATTTCACTTTCTAGTTAGCAGCCATTGAATTTTTCTCTTACTATGGGTGCTGCTGTGAGTAAAGTGACTGCTAATCCATGCTGGTTACCCTTCTGCCTGTATCAGCCATTCTGAACACTACACAGAGACCTTGCAATAACTATCTAAACCGCTACAGCGCATTGCCAGGGCTCCTGAAAGCATATTGCCAGCCATGGCTATTTGGAAGAGCTTGCACCAGAATTTGTAGAATGGCAAGCCCTGATGGATCATTTATAGTTTGCCAAACAAATGGACACACATCTTTCCCTCATCATACAAGCAGGCTTCCTGTCTAGACTAATTTTGTAGGGGGTGTGGTTGGGGGAATGAGCTTGTCACAGAAGCGTCCATATCTCTCATTCTAAACTGTGAGACTGCAGTCATTGATACCATTGCAAAAGAAAATACCAGAAAATGGAAAGATCTCCCATGCTCTTGGATTGGGAGGATCAACATAATAAAAATGGCAATCTTGCCAAAAGCAGTCTACAGATTCAATGCAATCCCTATCAAAATTCTGGCACAATTATTCACAGACCTTGAAAGAACAATAATCAATTTTATATGGAAAACAAAAGGCCCAGATTAGCCAAAACAACCCTATACAATAAAGGAACTTCAGGAGGAGGCATCAGCATACCTGACTTCAAGCTCTATTATAGAGCTATAGTCCTGAAAACAGCTTGGTATTGGCACAAAAATAGGCAGGTAGACCAATGGAACCGAATTGAAAACCCTGATTTTAACCCACACACCTATGAACACTTGAGTTTTGACAAAGAAGCTAAAGCTATACAATGGAAAAAAAAAAGAAAGCATCTTCAACAAATTGTGCTGGCATAACTGGTTAATGGTATGCAGAAGACTGCAGATAGATCCATGTTTATTACCATGCACCAAACTTAAGTCCAAATGAATAAAGGATCTCAACATAAATCCAACCACACTGAAGCTCTTAGAAGAGAAAGTGGGAGACACTTTTCAACGAGTTGGTACAGGAGACCACTTTCTGAATGTAACACCAGTGCAGTAACACAGACACTGAGATTGACAATTAACAAATGGGACCACCTGAAACTAAAAAGCTTCTGTAAGGCAAAGGACACAGTCAACAAGACAAAAAGGCAGTCCATAGAATGGGAAAAGAAATTAACTAATCCCACATCTGACAGAGGGCTAATCTCCAAAATTTACAAGAAGCAAGTCTCCAAAACACCAAAGGATACAATTAAAAGGTTTATACATAACTAAATAGGGAATTCTCACTAGAGGAGTCTAAAATGGCTGAGAGACACGTAAGAAAGTGTTCAACATCCATAGCCATCAGGGAAATACGAATCAAAACAACTTTAAGATACCATCTTACTCCTGTCAGAATGGCTAAAATAAAAAACACCGAAGACAACTTATGGAGAGAGGGGAAAACTCCTCCACTACTGGTGGGAATGCCAACTTTTACAGCCACTTTGGAAATCAGTATGGAGATTCCTCAGGAAAATGGGAATCAATCTACCACAAGAACCAGCTATTCTACTCTTAGGCATATATCCAAAAGAGGCAAATTCATACAACAAGGGCATCTGCACCACTATGCTCATAGCAGCATTATTTGTAATAGCCAGAACCTGGAAGCAACCTAGATGCCCCTCAACTGAAGAGTGGATAGAGAAAATGTGGTACATTTACACAATGGAGTATTACTCAGCAGAAAAAAACAATGGAATCTTGAAGTCCGCAGGTAAATGGATGGCACTAGAAGAAACCATCCTGAGTGAGGTAACCCAGTCACAAAGCCAGTCTGCACCTCCACTGACAGAGGAGATATGCATGGTACCCCAGAGAAGAGGAATGAGGCAAGATCCTCTGAACAGATGGGGAACATGGCGAGGGGTGGGGTGGGGAGTGAAAACTGGGAATAAGAGAGAAGGAGAAGAGGAAGAGAGAGTAGGTCATGGGGGAACAGGAAGGTTGAGTGGGAGGTAGAATAGGGGGAAGAGGGAATCATAGGTTAGAAGACAGACCAGGCACCAGTGTGACCTCTAGTTATCTAAAGGGATGACACCAACTGGCAAGCTAAGCAATAGTGGAGAGACCACCTCTAATGCCCATTCCTGATAATGAACTTGATGTCTATAACCATCCTGGAGCCTTCATCCAGTGACTGATGGAAGCAGAGGCAAACACACAACTAATCACTGAACTGAACCCAAGGAACCCAGTGACAGAGAGAAAGGAGTGATGAACAAATTGGCAAAGAATGGGCTGGCAAAGCCAGCAGGGACAGCTGATCTGAATAGGGGAGAGCTCTTGTACCCCAGACCTACAGCTGGGAGGCCAGCATGGGACTGATCCAGACCCCCTGAATGTCATTGAGGAGGCCTGGGCAACCTATGGGGCCCTGGGCAGTGGATCAGTGTTTATCCCTGGCATACAAACAGACTTCGTGTGTCCATAACACAAAGAGGGATGCTCTCTCAGCGTGGACTCTTAGGGGAGTGCCTGGACACTGCCCTGAGTGAAATGACACTCTAGATATTCCCTTTGTGGAAGAAAGTGGGGATAGGTTGGGAGGCTGGAGGGGATGGTGGGAGAGTGCGGGAGGAGGGGAGGGAGAGGGAACTGGGATTGACATGTAAAACAAGGTATTTAAAATTAAAATAATAAAAAAGAGAGAAAAAAAGAAAACCTTCATTGCCCTTTACAGTAAGCAGCAGCATGGACCACTTGAGCATGGACTCCAGTGGCATAACAGACCACAGACATCAACATGGCCCTGGGCTGTAGCACTTACTTTAGGCACCATTGTGGTCCTCAGTTGCATCACAGGCCAAGGACACAAACATGTCCCTTGACAGAAGCACACACCATGGACATCAACATGGCCTCCAGAGGCAGAATATTCCAAGAGCATCAATATAGCCATAGGTGGCAGCCCTGGCTTTGAACATCCATTTGTCCTCTGGTGGTAAAAAGGACCATGAACATCAGTTTGGTCTCAGTCCATACCACAGACAGCACCATGGAATCCAGCATTAGCATGATCCACAGACATCACCACGACGCCTTGGTCATGATTGCCTTAGATGGGAGCATGAACCACACAGAGAAACAACAAATGGACCCTGATGGCAGCATGGACCAAGGACATCAACGTGGCCTCTGGTAGCAGCACAGACTGTGGACATCCACATGGACCAAGGGAACCAGAACAGCCTAGAGCAATAGCACAGTTCATGAGGTCCTTTGAAGAGGCCCGATCCAGAAAATGAATGTTCTTCATCTCAGACATCCTGTCATGCTCAGAGACAGGGCAATTGTACAGTTGGGCAGTGGGTTTGCAGGTAGAGCCTGTGTAAGCTCTTCAAAAATAATGTTTGTATATTTTCATGCTACTGAATATGAACATTCTAAGAATTTCCATGTTTACGCACATTATTAAAATAGCAAATGCTTGTGACAAAACAGTGGTGTGAAATTTAAGGCAAAGATTACAACCAAGTGCCTCTGATCCTCTTCTTCTTTCCTTCTCTTTCCATCACTGTTTTTTTTTTGAATCAATGTATGTAAAGAGAAGCTTTTTTCTTGTTAGCAGTTTTGGTTTATCACCCGCCAGTCGCCTGGGCTCTGCCACGTTGTAGTCCCCAAATAAACACACAGGAGGCTATATTAATTATGAAGCTGTTGGCCTTGCTTGTTTCTTACTGGCTAGCTCTGACTTAAGTAATTACCCCATATTGTTAATCTAAGTATGTCTCTTACCAGAGAAGTTTCCAGGCTTCCTACCCCATGGCGTTACATCTTGACTCTCTGTGTTTCTCCTACCCAGAGTCCTCCTGGACTCCTAGTCCCACCTATCTTGGTTCCCTATTGGCCCAACAGTGCTTTATTGACATAATCACAGGACTTCCCACATCAAATGTACTTGAATTTGTGATCTCCTACTTGAGAATGGAAGACTTATGAGGGACTACATTCTTAAAAAAGAGTGAGTCTCTTCTCTCTTAGACTCTCATCCTCTACCAGGGGAAGGACTTTTGTGCCCACCTCACCCTCGATAATTGGCCTTGGTCTGGCTTTAGGTTGTACCAGTCTTGTGTATAATGTCACAAACACTTTGACGTCATAGGTCCCACTGACCTTCATCCAGAATAAACTGTTTCTTTGTAGTCATCTACCACCTCTAGCTCTTAAACTCTTTCTGCTTCCTGCAACACAATCATTACTGAGACTGTGAAGGAGGAGGTCCTCTGACAAGATGCTGTGTTTATGTAACATGTAACAGTCTCTTATTTACTAGAAATTGGCCAATTGTGTTTCTTTGTGTTTATCACCATTTACCCATATTTTGTGTGTGTGCATCCATGTTTTTATGAGAATGTGAAATATATTAATCTATGAATATAGAGAAATATATTAATCTATGAATAAGAGTCCATTTAGTGGCATGTCCACTTAGCAGAATAACAGTAGTAAGTTCTCTATATATGTCCCATGACCTTTCTAGCTATAAGTACTTGGCTGTACTTCAATCCAATCAGAAAGTTGTTGATTACTTTCATGACATTCATGTGACTATTACACCTATGGACATATTTAGGGTTATTCACAGCTGGGTAAGAATATTACCCTGTCCCAACAGTGTAAATAACACCTTACCAAACTATGAAAGATAGCTGGTAGGAATGAAGTTTCCAGGTCAGTACCATCTTGAATGTACCATGTTCTATGACTTAAACATGTGGTGCTTCAGCAATAGGATATTTTTTAAAAATTATCATTGTTATTTATTACATTTTAAATTAAAAACAAGCTTGCTTCACATGCCAATCCCAGCTCCCTCGAATTAACGTCCTCCAGTGCCACACCCTCCCCTGCAGCTTCCCACCCTATCCCTATTCCCTTCTCCATAGGGGATATCCAGAGTCTTCCATTTAGTTCAGGGCAGGACTTAGGCCCTCCCCCAAGAGTCCAGGCTGAGAGAGCATCATAAAGCACTGTAGCATAAAAATGAGAACTGCCAATAGAATGTATTTTTTGAAGATTTGTGTGACCTGAGGCTGACAACTGCAAAATAGGTAATCTATTTCTGCATTAGAACTTTTATGTCTTGGACCATGGTTCCTAGTAGTGGCATTGTTGCCTTTTAATAGACTTATCCCTTTAAAAATTTTAATTTATGTGTATGTATATAGTAGGCATTTATAGTAGTAGGTTTCCATTACTCTTTTGAAAGGTCTTTAGAGTTGAGAAGGAAATATGGGGAGAGATATATGACACTAGAGATGATTTCTTCCACTTCTAAAATTGAATAAATCCTCTTAAGGGTTTCTGGTTCCAATTCTTCTAGTTGTTATATATACGAGTTAGGTGATTTCAATGAATTTATGGGACATGAAGGTGGTGCCAGTATCTTTATTTGAATTTCTACATGTAGGAATATTTAAAACATAGATGTGAGGATTAGAGACTACTTTTTTCCTTACTATTTTTTTAATTTACATTGCATCCCAGCCACAGTTTCCCTCCTCTCCTCCAAATTCTCCTCCCACCCTACCCCCTGTTCCAACCACCCAATCCACCTCTCCTCCATTCCTGTTCGGGAAAGGGTAGACCTTCCATGAATATCAACAAACATGGCATATCAAGTTGCAGTAAGACGATGCACCCCACCATGTGTTAAGGTGGGCAAGGCAACCCTGTATGAGAAGTAGGGTCCCAAAGGTCAGTAAAAGAGTCTGAGATAGCACCTGTTCCCGCTGATACGAGTTCCACAAGAGGACCAAGCTGCACAACGGTAACATACATGCAGATTGCTTTGGTAAGTCTCATGCGGGCTCCCTGAGTGTCTGTTCAGTTTCTGCTAGTCCCTATGAGACCAGGTTAGTTGATGCTGTGAGTTGTCTTTTGGCATCCTTGACCCATCTGGCTCCCACAATCCTCTCTCTTCCCTCTCTGCAGGATTCCTGGAACTCTATCTAATGTTTGACTGTGGGTCTGTACCTGTTTCCATCAGTTACTTGATGCAGCCTCTCTGATGACAATTGGGCTAAACATCAATTTGTGTGTACGGCAGAATATTGCTAAGCACCATTATTGGAGATTTTTTTTCCTCTTCCTTTTGTGTGTGGTTCTATCCTGGGTCTGTTGGGTCATCTAGCATGTGTGTCCTGATGCTCCAGGCAGTGGCAATGGTGGGCTTACTCTCCTGGCATGTGTTTAGAGACTGCTTTTTAAATAGCAATTTGGTTAACATTAATAATTGGTTAAATAGGAGAGTACATTTGTAATGACAGTTAGGTTTCCTAGTGCCTCCCACTTAGTGAAGATTTTTGCAACAATACAGTTGATAAAACAAAGAAAAATTCCTACTCAGAATTAATGCCTTACAAATATGTCAGTATATTTAATAATACATCCATTTTTCGATTTATTCTGAGTTCTGGAATATTTTACTCTTTTTTTCTTGTTTTTTATTTAACTTTTTACACATGTCACTCTCAGCTCCCTCTCCCAATCCCTCAATCCTCCCAATCTCCCACCCCACTCTATCCCTCCTCTGCTCCCCAGGGAGGGCAAGGGCTTCCATAAGGGATTTTCAGAGTCTGTCATATCATCCCAGGCAGGGCCTAGGTCCTCCCTCATGTATCCAGGCTGAGAGAGCATCCCTCCATGTGAAATGGGTTCCCAGAGTCCATTTGTATGCCAGGAATAAACACTGCTCTACTCTCCAATATCCCACAGATTGCTGAGGCCTCTTCACTGACACCCAGGTTCGGTGTAGGGGGGTGTCTGGATCAGTCTCCTGCTGGCCTCTCAGTCATCACTTTGGGGTCCATGTGTTCCCCAAACTGAATTGAACTCCTGAAACCCAGTTGCAAAGAGGAGTGATGAGCAAAGGAATCAAGATCAGGCTGGTGAAACCCACAGATGCAGATGACCTAAATATTTTACTCTTAAATAGTTAGAATTCCCAAAATAAACTATGAAGATTATACTTTCATTTAGAGACATTAACTTGCTATTCAAATTTATTATGCCCTGAAATGCAGTTCCTATACATGTGTTTTAATGAATAACACATTGCATATTCAAACATTGTGCTGCCTATATTGCTAATCCAACTTTATGGGTCATAGTGTATACATATGTAGAGTTCCTAGTGTAGTTACATAAAAACTGCACCTTTGAAAATATCACTGACATTCTTGCTTTTCTACTGGCTTTAGTATTTAATATGTAAGATTTAAATATAGCATATATACATATTCATACCACATGCACACACACACACATACACACACACACACACACACACACACACACACTTCCACAGACAATGTTAGCTCATGAAAGTAGAAAGGTAATAGTGTCATAATAAATTTAAAGTCTTTCCTTTATTACAGGTTATTTGTCACTACAATATCTTGAAATCAAAAGAGCCATTTTTGATATCATTCTTTAACTGTATATTCTCTTTCGTTAGTATTCTGCATATTGTATTTATTTAAGAAACAAACATACTTTAAATACACTATTTTTGAAGTAGTAAAATTGGCTTCATACTGTTAGATCATATAGATCAAGAAAAATTTCTTAAATCCCCAAACAATTTTCTGTAAGATGCCTGGACTACAGTTACTGGTTTTCTCACTTCTTTTTAAACTCCCATTAATAGGTAAATCTTCTACAACCCTGTAATAATTTGATTTCATGTTATTTGGAGGCCAGAGTAACAAAGTGACTGGGCTAACTAAGAAATCTCTAATTTAATTCCACGATTTAAAAGACTTGAGCTGACTTTTAAGGCATGTGTTTGTATTTTGTAACATGTACACTTAAGTCATAGTAAACACGAATATATTGGAAGTAATCAAGGGTAACATCTGGCCAAGTGGGCGGTGTGCAGGATTTAAATATCTTGACTTCTTCTTGGCCATTATTTATGAGAGAAATTTGACATCTTTGTTCTCAGAGGTTTAGTGGAATCCCTTGAACAGCTGCGTATGCACACAAAACAGAGTGGGAAGCCGTTTATATAAAGAATAAAGGGATATACAAAAGTCTTTCATCCCAAAGATAAGCTGAGTAAATATGCACAAAGAGGGATCACAGACAAGAAAGGATTTGGTAGATCACTTGGAAAAGACTTCAGAAGTTACCTTTGTATTTTTCGTCTTCACTTGCTGGTTGTTGTCTATGTTCCACTGGGTGTGAAAGTTGGTCACTTGTACTGGTGACAAGTAGTGGCTGCTGGTAAATATTTTGGCCTATATGAAGACTGCACTAACACTTTAGCTATATTATATATTCTTTTGCCCAGGTCCCAATGTCTTGTCACATTTGAAGAACTCTTTACAACTATTGAAGGTCCCTATCAATTATTTCCAGAATGGAGGTAATTCATAAAGGCTAAGAAAGAGAAAAAAACGAATCCTACTTTAGGAAAGAGTTGGAATCAGATGGTGTTGGAGCTCCATGCCTTTAATCCCAGCACTCAGGAGACAGAGGCAGACAGATCTCTGTGAGTTCGAGGTCATGGTGGGGAAACACACAGAAACAGCTGACCTGAGCAAGTGGGAACTCAGGGACCCACTCTGACAGTTGGGGAAGAGCATAAGACCAAACCAGGCCCCCTGAATGTGGGTGTCAGTTGGGAGGCCTGGGCAGTCTATTGGTCTCTGGAAGTAGAACCAGTATTTATCCCTAGTGCACAAATGGGCTTTGGGACCCCAATCCCTGCGGAAGGATACTCTCTCAGCCTAGATAAATGGGGGAGGGCTTAGATCCTGCCCCAAATTATGTGTCAGACTTTGATGACCCCCATGGGAGGCCTCACTCTCCATGGGAAGTGAATGGGGGATGAGATACGGAATGGTGTGTGCCATGGGAGGACAGGAAGGAGAGGGAACTGGGATTGGTATGTAAAATAAGAGTGTTTATAATTTAAATAAAAATTTATTAGAAAATGAAATATGGTCTTGAGAAAAAAAGTTAGTCATAGTAAAAACAATCTTTTTAAACCAAACAATATATTGCACAGATTTTCAATATTTCTAAACTGAAAAGTATTGTGATCCTATATTGACTTTCCCGTGAGGTACATGCCCTAGAAGATAAAGGATGAGGCATACAAAGTAATATGATGTTACCTTATTGAGGTTCAAGTTTCTGTCTCATAGGCTATGTGAACATTGAATCAATATGGTTTAAGGCAATGCACACTTTGGTTAAAAGCAGAAACGAGTGATAGGAAAACTAAATGTAAAAGGCTTTCCTAAACAATTTAGATATAAAGGAGCAATCAAATTCAGCAGAATATTAGAGACATGATTTTTACTAAGACTTGGATGACAGACTATGTGTTATTATTTGGCTGAATACAAAAACATTACCAAGTTAAAGAATAATTTGGGGAAACAAAGTTATAAATATAATAAGATTCATATGCTGTCTTATTTAGGACTTCTATTGCTGTGATGAAATACCATGATCAAAAAGCAAGTTGGGGAGGAAAGTGTTTATTAGGCTTATACTTTAGTGCATTGCTGTTTATCACTGAAGGAAATCAGTACAGGAACTCAAATAGGGCAGGATCCTGAATGCAGGAGCTGATGCAGAGGTCATGGAGGCTTGCATCCCATGGCTTGCTCAGCCTACCTTCTTATAGAACCCAGAAACGATAGCCTAGGAATGGCACCATCCATCATGGGCTGGAGCCTCCCTATTGATAACCAATGAGGAAATGCCTTACAGCGAGATCTCACTGAGGTATTTCCTCAACTGAAGCTCCTTCCTCACTGATGACTCTAGCTTGTGTCAAATTGACACATACGGCTAGCCAGTACATGTACTAATAAAGATAAAAGATAGTAAGGAGGAGAATCTACTTGAAGAAAAATTTAACTGAAGCAGGACATTAGAAATTATAAGTGGCAGTCAAAAAGTATACACATGTATGCATGCATCCCACTACTGGCTTCCACTACCAACAAAAAGAAGTTGAATTAGAAGAAAAGAAACTGCTAAAGAGATTTTGCAGGAAGTGGGATGTATTTATTGCACTCTGTGTTGAGTTTCAGGGCCAATTTGCTGGAAATGGCAGAAACACACAAAAGGGAAATGACAAGAAGTAATGGGGCCTGAATTAAAAGTGAAAACATAAACAGAAGTAAATGATTCTCTATAGTCATGCAGCATTGTCATGTTACTGCTTCCTCTTGGTCCCTAAGATAAACCAGTGTTATTTTAAAGAAAGAAGTAATGTCCTGGAATTCTGTGTGGAATATGTAGTCTCCTGAAATATCTAGTCATATGGACTGAAGGCAAGGATGTAATTATATCACTACCCATGATAAATGATAAACTGGTGTTACTGGGGAAAATTACACAGAAAAATACAAAGAACTGCAGAGGCTTTCCCTGCTCTTCCTACCTGATCCACTGACCTACCAGAAAGAGCAGGCAAAGGAAAACCACACCTCAAGCTCCTCTCTTTCTGCTTCCATGTGCCTGAAGCCCCACCTAAAGGGGTGTGACCTATATTTCAGGTCCACAGACCAAATGCCTACAATGGACTTTCTAGCACAATGCTTAACAATGCAGCAATTCTTATCACCTACCAAACGGTGTCTACACCTGGACAGACAATGAAATTACATCATGTTTTAGAGGGAGGAATCCAATTAGAAAACCAGTCATTAAGGTGCTGAGAATGAGAAGGTTGGTATTTTTGCTCTACTTGATTAGAAATGATAAGGAACCCAAGAAGATGTCTTCTGACGCTTTTTCTGATCCTGGGCATTGAGTTCTGAAGGCTGTGGCTGGGATGGTCAACTCAGGGACTTTTGCTTTTAAGCTTTCAGAGTCATACATTTATGATACAGACCTTAGAAGGCTAGCTTAGACACTGATATATTGCTGTGAAGAGACACCATGACCACAGCAACTATCATGAGAGAAAGCCTTTAACTGGGGACTTGTTAGACTTTCAGAGGCTTAATCCATTATCATCATGGAGGGTAGCATGGCATCATGGCAGATTGAAATATTGCTGCAGTGCTACATCCAGATCTGCAGGCAACAGAAAGAAAGAGTCTAGGCTTAAAAAGTGCTTTTTGAAACATTAAAGCCATTCCCCCAGTGACACACTTCCTCCAACAAGGCCACACCTCCTAATTCTTCCATATAGTGCCACTCAGTGCTTGGTGACCAAGCATTCACTTATGATGAGCCTAAAAGGACCATTCTCATTTAAGCCACCGCAAAGCCAGAGACTCCTAGCCGCATTGATTGTTCTGGGATCTGAGTGCTAGTTGCCCAAGATTTAATAGTTAATGCAATACAGGGTTCTAAGCAGCAACTTGAGACAGCAAACACTCTACATATCCAGCTAGTGGGACAACCACTATAACCAATGGGCTTTAGCCTTTGTAGCAGCAGGGTGTTTGACCCCTGTGCCTCAAGACTTCACAGCTCCCAGGAGCTTTTCAGGGGAAGAGACTTCGCAGTTTCTTGATAGTCCCTACAGTCTTAGCTTCCCATCCCTTCCCACCTCTGTGTTAGATGAACTTGATTAACTTGAATGCCAATATTTTCAATCACCCTCTGGTGCCCTTTAATGGCTCTATCACAGCTGGTGACATAGCTGATGACACACCACTGTAGTGGCAACTTGTTCCACCAACAGATTTGAGGTAACAGTCTTAGGGTGTGGCTTTGTGTGGGAATGTGATCCCTTATAAGGAAGAGGAGGGGTCTTGCTCTCTTTCTTGATTGGTGGGCTGAGAATCCTGCATCACAGCATCCTGCACTTTCAGGAGCAGAGGACTGCAGTGGCTATTTATCTTCATTGAGTTAGTGGTCCCCAAACAAATATCTGTTATTCTTTTATTCAGACACATGAACTTCCTTAATCTGCCTTCACACCACTGTCACTCTGCCCTAGATATGTAGCCCACATAAGGTGTTTTGATTGGAATGTCATGCACTTAAAGCAGTGGATTAGGGTCAATCTACACAATGAGTACAAATTTCAGTTCCACCAATCACTGGCTTCTTGTTGGGATCCTGAGGGGACACTCAGCTCCCCATCTTTTGTTAGAATAGTTGCAGAGTTTTCTAAAATACACAGATAGCTTGCATTGCCTGAGATGCTGACTCCATAGACCAGGTTGGTTGACTGGAGTTGTGAAGATTGCCTGAAGTGGTTGTGACTGTAGGAGACACCCTGAAATAGTTAACTTAGCCAGTTGCTTCAGAGACTGCCATGGTGCAGCTTTACACTACGAGAAGCTAGACACGAGAAAGTGCCATCCATTGCTTTGCAATGGACAGATGAACCTGTAACCAGTGGTTTTACTTAGAAACAAAAGGTAGAAAATTATATAGTAATTTCTTAGTTAATTTTGTTATTGCTGTAAGAAAGTATCCGACAAGAAGCTATTTAAGGAAGGAAGGGGTTAATAAGCATATTTTGAAAGGATTGTTCCATTGTGATACAGAGGACATGGCTTGGGACAAGGAATGGATGGCTGCAGAGCAGGAGGATAGGTGGTTACAGAGAGTAAGCAGGCATTAGGCCAGGCTATAGAGCTGCCGACCTCCTGACGCACTTCCTCTAATGCGGTTTCACCTTTTAAAGTTCCTCCAAATTCCCAAATCGTACAACCAACTGTAGACCAGGTTTTCAAACATGTGAGCCTCTGAGGCACATTCTGAATTCAGAGCACATCAGGTGAACACAATAAATACTTAAAGGAAGCTCATCACAAAGCCACCATCCAGAACCTCATTTACAAGAGCCTCCCCATGTCTATTCCAGTTCCCTAGGAGCGCTGGGATCCTCTGATTTGTCTCAACATCTGTCTCTATGGACCCAGACACGTCTGTTCTCATTCTTCCCTAACATTCTTGACTTTCCCAGGATTTACCTTCTCCATTTGTTCTTAAGGACTACAAGCTTCCCAGGTTCTCCTTCATGCAGTCTATGTGGATGACACATTTTAGTTTCTTTTGATGCATCCCAGTGCTTTTTCACTTAGGAGTCTACACCTTAACATTCTCTTGACTCATGAAACATGCAAACAGAGAACCTATTTAGTTTTGGGTTCAAGTTTTCTGGTGTTGAATTAGTGTCCTGGTTTGAACTAGTTGCCAGAAGAAGGCAGAGTTGAATATCAGTTCCACAATTTGGAGGAATCATAGTCAGTGAATTCTGGTTAACAGACAAAAGATGCTGGCAGACTATGGATAGCCTAAGAAAGACATACATGGTCTCCTGGAGAAGTGGAAAGGGACAAGATCTACTGAGTTAATTGGGAGCATGAGGGGAGGAGAAAGGGAGTTACGAGAAAGAAAATGGGAGAAGAGGAGGGGAAAGGAGGACATGAGGGTACTGGAAGATTGAGTCAGGGGAAGAATAGAGGAGAGCAAGGAAAGAGATACCATAATAGAGAGAACCATTATAGGCTTAAAGAGAAATATGGCTCTAAGGAAATGTCCAGAGATCTACAAGGAAGACCACAACTAACATTCTAGGCAGTAGTAGAGAAGTTACCTTACATGACCTTCTCTGATAATGAGATTGATGACTACCTTATATGCCATCCTAGAGCCTTCAACTAGTGGTTGATGGAAGCAGAAGCAGACACCCACCGCTAAACACTGAACTGAACTCATGGAATGTGTTAAGAGAAGCCTTTTTCTTGCTAGCTGCTTTGGTTTATCTCCCATCATCCACCTGGGCTCTGCCGCGATGTAGTCCCCAAATAACACACAAGACGCTGTATTAATTATGAAGCTGTTGGCCTTGCTTGTTTCTAACTGGCTAGCTCTGCCTTAAGTAATTACCCCATATTGTTAATCTAAGTATGTTTCTTACCGGAGAATAGTTCCCGGCGTCCTACCCCCATGGCGTCACATGTTGACTCTCTTGTGTTTCCCCTTCCCAGAATCCTCCTCGACTCCTAGTCCCTCCTATCTAGGTTTTCTATTGGCCAGACAGTACTTTATTGACAAATGCACAGGCAAATAACAGGACTTCCCCAACATCTCCTCTTTTCTGTTTAAACAAAAGAAAGGTCTTAATTTTAACATAGTCAAATTGTATATGACAGAACAGTTATCAAGTAAGAACATAGTTACAATATTTTAGCAAGATTTAAAGAAAATATCATCCATCCCATCCTTGTGAGTCCAAAGTCCTATATGTAGCTTATCTTTTATCATAACTAAGGAAAACTATAATTATAACTATCTGTCTTCAACTCCATCAAAGACCACAGAAGGATAATATATAAACACTAGGATTGACAGAGACATCTTACTGCCTGGACAGTCACCCGAAGTTCCTCTGTAACGTTGGGGCATCCATCTTCAGCCCATAGGCCACAATGTGTCTGGAACACTTCTCAGCAAAGCAGGAAATTTCAAACTGTCCATCTGCATTGGCAGTCTGTCAGTCATTTCTCTGTGTCCTGCAGAACGTCTTCTAGACTCTTCCATGAAGCAGGAACCCTGTAAGACTGAGTTCAGCAGTCACTTTCCTGTGGGTCCTGCATGTCCAGATTATACAACAACAGTCAGTCTAGGCAGGAGCAGTTTCTTGCCCAAATGGCTAATCTTGCCATGTTGAAAGCAAACTCCATAACGAGTTTCTTCGATGCCCATCTTCCTCTCAGATGTAATTGGTGCTGCCAGGAGCAGACATTTCTCATTGTCAAGAAAAACCCTAAACCATTTTTAAATGTCATTTTCTGAAGGTCTTTGAAAGGTTTGAAGACTATCTATCTGTCTCAAATATTATCTCTATATATCTAGAAAACCTAACTTACCTAATTATAAATTCTGTTATAAGTAACTATAGTCTGTATTCAATTATGCATTACGTTTTAAAAGATCAGTATAAGCACAATACTTAATCAAGAGGAGAAATATACATATCACAAAATTGACCTTGAATTTGTATCAATAAATGAAAAACAATACCCATAACATAATTCCCTTTTTTACCATTAAAAAAGATTGGCTGTGATCACTAGCCAATTATAAACAATCCCATTTAAATGAAAACAAAGATTTATAAACAAGGTGGGAATTGGGACGTCGCTCATTCCAAACTGCTTCCTGCTGGAAGGGGGCGCTGTTTATACCATGGGGATCATGACAAAACTCAGAAACCTGTATAAGTCCTTATTTTCGTGGTCTGTAAAGCTCCATCATCTTAGCTGTTTCAGTTGTTGGAACACCTGGTCCACTGCTTCCGGGGGTCTTGGTTCGTGAAACCACAGAAGCCTGGAAGGAATCTTCAGCTTTTCATTTTCTGTAGAAACATAAATAAAATCTCCTTTTCCGAGTAACATATCCTTATACTTAAATTTTGAAGTTAAGGCATTTTCAAAAGATAGAAGTTGAATTAATTCAGCAGCATTTATAATCAAGTGTACTTTAGTTGTTCCTTCCTTAGCAATGAAAAAACTGAAAAACATAATAGCGTACAGTATCCAGACTCTCTGTGTATTTTCCATCTTTACGTGGCTTATTTATTTATCTATTATTACTTTATTTCTTTCACTTTTATCTATTTTTCTCTGAGACAGGGTTTCTCTTTGGAAACCTGCCTGCCTCTGCCTCTGGAGCAATTCCTACCAGCGTGTGCCACCACAGCCGGCTTTTTTATTTATTTACCACTTTGTCGTTTCATTTTCTCTCTCAGTCTCACGTATATTTTTAAACACACTGTAAACCTTTAGAGGTTTGTTCATCCAAGTCTGACTTTACTGTAAATCTTTACGTTTTTCTGGCCACGTGTCTTATCTGTTAAAACCGCAGCTGTTTTAAACTGCCGTTTCAAGATGGCGGGCGTAAGTGTGATTGCAGCTTACCGCCTCAGTCCATGCTGACATCCAGCAAAAGCTGCCACTTCCAGCTGTACGTACACACCTTTCAATCGTTAGTAGAGTCTCTTAAAACAACCTTGCTGGTTTTTTTTTTTTTTTATGCCGAGTCAGGAAGACTCCGGTAAGCGAGTCACGTGAATCTCGGCTTGTCGATAGCAAAACAGAGCACACCTGAGAAAAATGCTGCTGCCAAAATCTGTGCTTCTCTCTGTTCTTCTGCTTCTAAAATTCCTTTAAAGCTTTTGTTGTTTTGTGTGGAAATTCAATCCCGCTCCTGATCCCACCGCTGCCACCATTCTGTTAAGAGAAGCCTTTTTCTTGCTAGCTGCTTTGGTTTATCTCCCATCATCCGCCTGGGCTCTGCCGCGATGTAGTCCCCAAATAACACACAAGACGCTGTATTAATTATGAAGCTGTTGGCCTTGCTTGTTTCTAACTGGCTAGCTCTGCCTTAAGTAATTACCCCATAATTGTTAATCTAAGTATGTTTCTTACCGGAGAATAGTTCCCGGCGTCCTACCCCCATGGCGTCACAGGAATCCAGTTGCAGAGAGGGAGGAGTGATAAACAAAGGGGTCAGGACCAGGCTGGAAAAAGATGTAGAAACAGCTGGACTGAACAAGGGGGATCTCATGGACCCCAGACAGATAGCTGAGAAACCAACATAGAACCAACCCAGAAGCCCTGAATGCGGATGTCAGTTTGGAAGTCTGGGCAATCTATGTGTCCTCTGGTAGTGGATCAGTATTTATCCCTAGTATACAAATGGACTTTGGGAGCCCTTTCTGAATAGAGGGATATTCTCATAGCCTAAACACACAGGGGAGGGCCTATATCCTGCTCCAAATGATATGGCAGACATTGAAGATTCCCCATGGAAGGTCTCACCCTCCCTGGTGAGCATAAATGGGATGGGATAGGGAGTCAGTAGGGTTCAGGGCAGGAGGGGGAGAGAGAGGGAACTGGGACTGACAAGCAAAACAAGCTTGTTTCTAATTTAGATTTAAAAAGTTTCATCTCAAATAACTTATAATTATATTTACATTAAATATATAAAAACAGACAAAAGAGAATCTATATACAGAGAGCAGTGAATTCTTGCAGCAGTGAGCATTCCTTTATTTATTAACAGCTGATTTTTGAATTCAGATGATTTGCAGGCATTGAATGGAGCGTGGGGAATAAGTGATAAGTGAGAAAGACATCATCCTTCAGTAATAGAGCTGGATCACTCAAGAATTGTTTCACAGGAAAAACTTCCTGTGGGGTTAGCACTAATATTCTAGAATAATTCTTAAGAAGTTTTGAGAGACTCAGACATCTTGTGAATCATTTTACCATAATAATGTCTCAATTACAGAACTTGTTATTGAATTTTCTTTCTCTTGATATCTTTACTTTAATGGACTGTGCTCAGCATGCTTAAGGGAGAAGTATATTCCCCTGTGGTTTTGACTAGATGCTTAAGCCAAGATGAGTGCAATAAGATTCTTGGAAAATAGCATGGGCTGTTGGAATTGTAGCTATAGTTGATGTAAAAGATGAATTACACATTAGGAAAAAATGAAAAATTATAACTACAACCTTTGCATAGTAAGTATACCAAATTGTACTGTACCAAATAACAGAAGTTTAAAATCAATATTTTTTTCCTTCTAAGATGTATGTGCTTGTGGAAGTTTCCATTTCTAGAAATCCATTTGTAAAACAATATAATAACACTAATAACAACAACAATATGACATTTATTGAGTTCTTAGTAAATGCCAAAGACTGTTCTTAACACAAAAATTCCATGATATACAGACATGAATTCACTTAAAAATTAGTAACAGTAGCAGAGGTATTGAGAAAATTATCAGTTCTTGTAGAACTATTACCCTATCACCCAAGCTTTCAGTTCAGCTAACTGACTATGGATCTACAAAGATCCTTTTAGGCTCTCACAAAACTACATAAGCAGGTGTTTACAAGCTAGCAAGTGACTTTCAGTTCAGCAATACAATTAAGACTTTACAATTTTGGAGAGGAAGCCCTTTCTTCTCCTCCACCCCTCTTTTTCTACACCCTTTCTGCTTCCTATGAACTCACAGAGACTGAAGCACCGTGCACAGGGCCTGCATGGATCTGCACCAGGTCCTCTGCATGTTACGGCTCCAGTCTAGCATTTTTATGGGATACCTGAGTGTGTTAACCAGTGGGTTTCTATTCTTGTGTCTTCTATTGGGCTCTTCTCCTTCTGTTCATTTCTCTTGTCCAAATCTGGCATGTTGGTATTTATTTTATTATCCATCACAAGCATATTTGTTTTCTTTCTAAAGTAATTTAATATAATTTTTTTCATTTTACATACCAACCCCAGTTTCCCTTTCCTTCACCTTCATCTTTCCCCCCACTCCCCCATCCCACTCCCTCTCACTCCTCAGAGGGGGTAAGGCCTCACTTGCGAGTCAACAAAAGTCTGGCATACCAAGTTGAGGAAGGTCTAAGCTCTGCCTCCCTGTATCAAGAGTGAGCAAGGTGTCCCACCATATGGAATGGGCTCCAAAAAGCCAGTTCATGCACTGGGGATAAGTCCTGGTCCCACTGTTAGAAGGCCCCCCTGCAGCAGATCATGCCACATAACTTTCACCCACATTTAGTGGGCTAATTTCTGTCCCCAGCTGTCAGTCCAGAATCCACGAGTTCGCAGTAGATCAGGTCAGCTGTCTCTGATTTTCCCAATCAAGATCTTGACTTCCCTTGCTCATATAATCCCTCCTCCCTCTCTTCAACTGAATTCCATCAGCTCAGCTCAGGGCTTGGCAGTGGATTACTACATCTGCTTCCATAAGTCACTCTTAAATGGATATTAGATATAAAGCAGATAATAACCAGAATTTTAAAGGAGACACACATGGACGGCGTGTTTATTTTCTAATGAGAGAGAGGAAAGGAGTGGCTCCAGATGGGAGGAGATGTGGAAAGGATCTGGGACGAATAGAGGGAGGAGAAACCATAATCAGGATTGTTATGTCAGAAAAAATAACTATTTTTCAATATAAGGAAAGAAACAAGGCTACTTTCAAAGTATAAAACTTTTGAAGAGAGAAATCCTAAATTTCAATTAAAAGACTACTTGTTTCTAATCAGAGCAATCATGACAAAATGAGGGCCAGAAATGATGGAACATATTTGTAACACCAGCACTTGGAAAGATAAATAAGAAGAATCAAGAGTTAGAGGCTAACCTCAACCACTTGAGAGCTCAAGATCAGCCTTGCCTCCATTAGATCCTGCCTCTGAGGATGATGATGATGATGATGATGATGATGATGATATAGTTTCAATAGAAAGAAAGCAATTACTTTCATGGGTGGTGTTGGGGTAGCTCATGGTACATGACAATGAGGTACAATACTTGGTAATGAAGACAGTGATTGCAGCAGAAATGCTCCTATAGTAATGTCTTCAAAATACCTTATAATTATGCTAAATTGGAACCAGATTAGATACCAATGGTTAAAAAAGATTTATTCTTATTATTTTGATTTTTAAGTAGGTGGTTATGTCTACTGATAGGTATATGCTTGTGAGCATGGGTTCCCATGGAGACTAGATGTGTTAGATTCCGTGGAGTTGGAGTTACAGAAGGTCACTGTGAGCCATGTCACATGGACACTAGGAACAAAACTTAGGTCCTTTGGAAGAGCATCAGGTCTCTTAACCTCAGAACCACCTTTCTTGCCCCTTCACCAATGCTTTTAAGCCTGCAAGTTCATTACAGGAATAACTTACATAAAAATACACGCTTGATCTTCAAAGCACAGTGGTAAATTCAACAATTCTGTAAACTGTGAACATTTTTGGAGTCTCTGGGGATTCTTTAATTCTTCTATCCTAATAAATGAGTTTAGGACAAATCATAACACCCTTACCATTTGGCAATATATAGTACTAATAAATGCAATACTAGTTAACATTATAAAAAATCCTTAACTGTCATTTTTACGGACAAATCCTTATTATTAGAAATCACTAAGTCATAAAATGAGTTCTAGCTCAGTTGCTCACATCCTAACAGATGTTGGTGGTGAAAATCCTGACTACCATTTATAATTTCCTTATCTTTCACCCTTGTGATAATTTTAGACATGGAACCTAGGTTCTACTGAAGAGGGGACATTTTGAATTTGAAGTGGAGAAATAAAGATTGAACAGCTGGATGTGAAAGAAGCAGCCTCCATTGCACACATTCATCAGGAAGGACAGGGTAAAGATTCTTGCAGTTGAAGCTGACTGCTGTGGGCACTGAGTACAGGAGGCAGAGGCCAGCTCAGACCAGCAGCTCTGTGGAGTGGAATACATTGTGCCTGCTTCAGAACATTCGCTCCTGCTATTTTGGTGCCATAAACTACATAGTTTCAGTCAATGAGTTATTCTTTTGTGATAGCTAGACAGACTGGATTTTACAGCCCCAAACCCCAAATGATGCTGTGGAATCTCCTTCTTGTTTATCCACCAAGTGTTCACAGTGGTGTGAGTTATGCTGGCTTTTCTCTCACCTCGTCCCCTCTGTAGCATTAAATATTTAAAGTTAATTCATAGATGGGGCAGTTTGAATATCCCAGATGGCACTTGCGGAACAAATTTTTACTTTGTAAAATGGGCATAATTTGGGTTTTGTAGGTAGGATTTGGGAGTTTATAGGAAACTCCAAAGTCTAGGGCACTTTGAGTTTCTCAACTGGCCACAGTTTGTCTTAATAAGCCTCTGTAGGCAAAAATAAAAAATAAAATAAAAATAAAGCAGGCCTGTGACATTCAAACAACTTTCCAAAGAGTAACTGGGAAATTGCAAAATAAATTGAGAACAAGTGTTCCTAACCTCCTTAATTTTTATAAGTAAAAGAAAATTAAGCGTCCATAACTAAAATTTATTCTGTAGTTAACAACCATGAGAGCTAAATTCAAGGGCTTCTAGGGGCTCTTGCTCCCTGTGCTACATGTTTTGGTATACGTCAGCTTGGAGGAAAGTCCTGTGGCCTCCCTCCCTTATAGTATTGCTGCTGCATCCTTGAGAATAAAGTCTGGACAAGTTTGTGTCTGTCTTCTGACATTTCTTATAGCTTCTACTGTACATCTCCCTCTAAGTCCCAGTACAAGAGAAAGAGCCATCCAGCATCCACAATGGATCTGTAAGCTCTTTGTATTGTGTGTTCTACCTCAGACACTCATTATTTTCATCATCTTCATCTCACATAACTTCTCTTCTCTCATCTTCTTATATTAAACCAAACTGCTTCTCTTGAGTGGGAGACCCCATTCTGTTTTTTTGTATTGTTTTGTTTTGTTTGGGGTTTTTTGAGACAGGGTTTCTCTGTGTTGTTTTAGATGCTGTCCTGGAACTCGCTCTGTCCACCAGGTTGGCCTTGAACTCACAGAGCTCCTCCTGCCTCTTTGTTAATCTTCAGCCCTTCATCTGATTATTGGGAATAGAGACTTTTGCTTGACTTTTAAGTTCCTCAGTCATTTTCAACCACAGAGGACATTCTGCGTTGGTGTAGTCACTCAGCAAATGCTTGCTAAAATGTCCAAGTTCTTCACAGGCTTTTAGGATTCTGATATGGATATAAATAAAATACATCAAATTTCTCTTCTGAGGTATTCACATGGTTATTAGGGAAGGCAAACAATACATCTATTGTGTATGTTGATAGTGTAGTAAATTACAAGGGGATGAATATGGAGAAGTCATCCAGGAAGGCAGTGGGGGCAGTTTCCTTAGAACTTAATATTTAAACAGGGATTGAAGAAGAGTAAAAACAGTGGGATATGTTGAAGATGCTCATTGAGAGAAGGTTGCAGAACTCTTGTCTGTATGGGGTGAATAACGACACATGTTAGGAAATGTAGTCAGGTGTGTTACATGGTTCCCCTTCAGCACTATCTTCAGAACTGTAGGCATGGATATGAACTCATGCAAGTCCTATGTTTGCAAAGTGTTTCTGCTCCCATCCAGCTGCAGATGAAGCCATGTATGGAGTAAACTGCCAGACAAATTTAACAGTGGTCTAATGCATCAAAGAAACAGTCAAAAATTTGATGTAATGGTTGCCTAAGGAATTTCTTCTGGTTCCTGAAGGAAGAAAGACTATTTTAGGAAAGAGGACAATTAGGTGGGACAAACAACTCATTGCCTCACGTGGTGGGAATTACCTAAATAATATTGCCATCAATTCTAACATTGGTTGGACTCTTAATATACTCTGATATGTAGTGTGAAGTGATTTAAATGGATTATCCATTTTAATCTTCACGAGCTGTATGAAATAGATATATTATAATCCTTACTTTGCAAATGTAGATATTGAAAAGAGCGTTTCATGTGTTTATCATAATGTTGACCCTGTCTACAGTGAATGAATTATTTTTAGATCAAATATGTTTTATATGTTTGAAATTTATTATCTTTTATGGCTATACAGACACCACTACTTACTATTCATTAGACAGGAGATTTGAACATCCATATTATCGAATTTAATTAAATGGCTAAAGATAACAACGGTAAAATTTTCATTATCTCCAGACATAAGGCTGAAAGTAGCTTGTGTGTTTAGGGATATGTCTTATATTCTTTGCTCAGTCTTGCTATCCTCGCAAACATTAAAGAAGGCATGTGAGCACAAAGCAAAATTAATCTGCCAAAGTAGGACATTTTGGTTTCTAATGCCTTAATTTTTCTTCAAAAGATATTTGATTTCCACTTTTTATTTCATAGAATTTCAAACACAAACTGACTTTTAACTAAAATCTCACTCCATTTATGTGTGCAAATTCAGAAATAAGCCAGCACAATCTATTTCCATATACGTTTCAAATGGTAGAATACGTACTTATCAGTGAGCACAGAAAGATGAATAAAATTATCAAAGGCAAGTACAAATTAAGCAGTTTCTCTTGATATGCCCCTCAAAGAAGCCCATAAGACTGTAACAAATGGACTCATAAAATTGAGTTATCATTTGACAAAGAGCTGCCTCCACCTCAGCTGACATTTATAATCTGTTTAAGAAAAACAGCTATGAGGAAAGACTGAGAAGGTAGCTCAGAAAGTGAGATGCCTGTCTCAAAAGTATGAGTCTTTGAGTTAGAACATCAGAAACTCAAGCAAACAAAGCAGGGAGGGTGTTGGGCTAGGGGTCAGTTCAGTCGTGGCAACTATTCCGGCTAATTTTATGTCAACTTCATACAAGCTAGAGTCATCAAGAATAAGGGGACCTCAATTGAGAAAATGAAGGCATTTTCCTTATTAGTGATTGATCAGGGAGCGTCCAGTCTGCTATGGGTGGGGACACTCCTGAGTTGGCAGTCCTGGGTTCTATAAGAAAGTAGATTGAGTTAGCCATGATGAGAAAGCCAGTAAACAGCACTTCTCCATGGCCTCTATCTCATCTCCTTCCTTTAGGCAACCTGGCCTGTTTGGGTTCCTGTCTTGGCTTTCTTCAGTGATGGATTACAATGTGGAAGTTAAGCCCAATAAACCCTTTCTTCCCAAATGGCATTTTGATTAAGGAATTTCATCGCAGCAATAGTAATCCTAACTAGAACAGCAATAAACACTTGCAATCTCAACACTGAGAAAGCAGAGACAGGCAGATCTTTGGGAATCCCTAGACAGACTAGCCTACTTGCTGAGCTCCAGGCTAGTGAAAGATCCTGTCTCAGATCTCAGAAAACTAGGTGAAAGTCCTCTGTGAAGAAACCTAAGGTTGTCTTCTAGCCATCACACCTATATACACACGAATATGCGTGTGCATATCTACACATGTATGCATCTTCATATACAAACATGTACACACACACACACACACACAATGAAAAAAATGTTTCAATATCCCAAGTGTTGCCTAAAAACAACTTTGGGAAAAGAAGATTTTTCAATGTCCTCTCTGGAATTTTAAGCCCAGGAACCCAGGAAGGAATAAGGACAGCTGGAATTCTGGGGTAGTTGCTATCACTCTCTATCCTACTTGGAATTTGAGATTATGCTTGGTCACTAGTTTGGACAACTCCTTTGAATTACCTATGTAATTGGTAGCTTTAAAGGGGCATGTGGAAATAACTAAATAGAGAAGTCCTACTAACCTTTATTCATAAGTGTTTAAAAAATGACAGTGGGGAAGAGAGAAGGACTTTATTCTGTGATCATGCATGCCACATTAAATCATGGTTAAAAAGGCAGAACACATCATCAGAACATGTAATCCATTCCCACAGCTACAAAGCACCACAAGTTACCCTTTATTTCTTGACTCTTCTCCTGGTGCAGGGCTGTCACTTTTAATTGATGTAAGTGATGGAGGTTTCCTGAACACTGTTTGGGAGTTAGTTTCTAGGCTAATGTTTCTTCTAAATCTCATTTCATCCCATTTGTGCTTAAGAAAGACAGCAACAAGTAAGCTTTATTTACCTGTCTTGTTCCTTTAACTAATCTCGGCAGAATCTCCAGAAGGCAATTCCCATTACAGAGAGACACAAATCCTACTGACAAATGTAGGACATGTCTGTCTCAGAGATACTCCAACTTTATCCTCCTCTTAATTTATTCCATTTTGTTTTGTCCCAAAGTTGCTTTGAAACTTTGTCAGACAGCAAAGAGAAACATCATAGGAAAAGTGAAGCAGTGAATTGGGCATTTTCAGAAGAAGAATTGAAAACAATTGTTAGTGACTGAAGAAAGACATGAAAATGACCATGACAGCAATGGTCATCTTATCTTATCAGGGAGCACCAATGACATCATGTTTTGATGCAGAATTTTCATCCTCTTTTCATAGAAAGGGAGAATTCTCTAACAACCTTGAAGATTATCTTGAAAGTATTTAACCAATTCAATTTAGTACTCAACTCACATTTTTATTATTTTCATGTATGTTTTTTATTTAAATTAGAAACATGCATGCTTCAAATGCCTATCCCAGCTCCCCCCTTCTCCCTTCACCAGCCCCACCCCACCCCCCAACCCCTAGTCTTATCCCAACATCATTCCTCAGGGAGGGTAAGGCCCTCCTTGGATGGATCTCCAGAGTCAGTCATTTCATCCAGGGTAGGACCTTCCCCATGTGTCCAGGCTGAGAGAGCATCTCTCTACGTGCAATGGGCTCCCAAAGTTCATTTGTATGCCATGGTGAACACTAATCTACTACCCAAAGCCTGAGAGATTTCTGAGGCCTCCTCACTGACACTACCGTCATGGAGTCTGGATCAGTCCCCTGTTGGCTTCTAAGTCATCAGTCTGGGGTACAAGAGCTCCCTCTTGTCCAGTCAGCTGTCTTTGTGGGTTTCACCAGCATGATATTGACTGCCTTGCTCATCACTCCTCCATCTCTGTCACTGGGTTCCAGGGGGTCATTTCTGTGTTTAGCTGTTGAGTATCTGTCTCTGCTTCCATAAGTCACAGGATGAAAGTTCTAGGATGTCACATAAGGTAGTCACCAACCTTATCATCAGGTAGGAGCTATTAATGTAGTCTCTCTGCTATTACTTAGTTTTCCGGTTGGTGTTATCCTTGTACATATCTGGAATCTCACTAGTGTCAGCTCTTTCCTCAAAGCTATAATGACTCCAACTATTATGGTATCTCTCAGCCTGGTCTCCTCTATTCTTACCCCGACTCAGCCTTCCTGCTCCCCCATATCTTCTTCTACCCTCCTCTTATCCTCCTCTCTTTTTCTTTGTTCCCTCTCTTCTACCCCCATGTTCCCAATCTGCTCAGGAGATCTTGCCTCTTTCCACTTCTCTTGGTAACCTCCCTGTTTCCTGAAATCACTAGCCCTGGGATTGTTGGCTGACACTCCCCTGATCCATGTCTAAAATCCATATATGAGTGAGTACATACCATGTTTGTATTTTTGTGACTGGGTTACTTCACTCAGGATGGTTTCTTCTAGTGCCATCCATTTGCCTGCAAATTTCAAGATTCCATTGTGTTTTGCTCCATTGTGTAAATGCACCACATTTTCTCTATCCACTCTTCAGTTGTGGGGAATCTAGGTTGCTTCCAGGATCTAGCTATTACAAAAATGCTGCTATGAACATAGTGGAACAGATATCCTTGTTGTGTGAATGGGTGTCTTTTGGGTATATGTGTAAGAGTGGAATTGCTGGGTCTTGTGGTAGACTGATTCCCATTTTCCTGAGGAATCTCCATACTGATTTCCAATCCCTTTTCTCCATAAAAAGGCATTTACATGTAGCTAATGAGATCCCAGGCATAACTAAGGGAACTAATACAGAAATACTATTTAAAAATTAAAATCATTTCTGAATGTTGAGATCTATAATAGAAAAGGAAAATTAATAAAATTCAGATTCCGGCATACACAGAGATAGCTGAGTGGAAGATACGTCACTGGTAGTAAGAATAGTTTTGTTTGTTTTACAGCTGAGAGTATAGGTAGAACTCCATGATGGTCCTCTTATAAATTATTTTGTAGCACTAGAAAAATAAAATAATGAGTATTTACCTTAGAGAAAACTTGTTTCTTAAACCTTTGTCATTCTGACTGGGCTTCAGGGTATTCAGGTATGTGTTCAATATTATTCTACATTTTCCTGTGAGGGTGTACTTTTTTTTGATATAGTTCCTCACCCAAAGGTTCCCATTCTAGATGCCTAGTCCCCAGTGTACTTAAAGATAGTAGAATTTCTATAAATTGGATGCCAGTGCAGGTTATTGCATCATAGGGAGGATTGTTTTGAGGGGGGCTTAATGCTTCTTTCATTGAAAATTGCTTGGGTCCCTTGACACTGGACTGGTTGCTCTGAGGGTGGATTTTCACAAAGCAAGCTTGGCCAATTCCCCTTGCTTTCTTGCTTCTTCTCTAACTACAACATGCAATCTCTAGTCTCCTTTTACTTGCTCTTCACACTGTAATGCCATGTAATAACATTTGCTATTTTATGGCATAGCTGAGGTCCTCCTCAACATCTAGTGATGGTATCTTGCTGTCACTAAAGTCAGGTATATGTATTTATGTAGAGTTCTACCTCTCCCAAAGCACATATGTACAAACATATGCATGCATGCATACATCAGGCATATATACATACATATGCATACATGCATACATACATACATACAGTGTGTGTGTGTGTGTGTGTGTGTGTGTACTTCCACTCCTGAAAATTAAAAGCAGGAAAGCCCCAGCATATCTTCACACTGCTCCTGACCTTCCTTGATTTGTACTACTCTTTTTAATGCCATGACTTCTCTGCCACAAAGAATGACATCTTTGAAATCGTTCTGGTTGTTACTGCATGATGTATTGCAATTGCAATATTGGTGGCTAAGCTCACCAGGATTTGGCTTTCACCAATTGAGCAAGAACAGCTCCTCCAAGACAAGTTTTGGACTTAATTTTCTACAAACTCATTTTATATTTAACATGTTATCGTCTGATTGTAGAAACAGTTGTTTCAAGGCCCTTTTCTCTATTTTGCTCGTGTTGTTTATATGCCATTAGTTGTATCTCTGCAAAGACAGATGTAGTTTCCTTTCCCTTTCTTCCTCCACACTAATGGGAAATCATGGTTGAGTCCTGTCTCTGTTGATTGCTACACTGCTTTGCTTCTGTGGATTTGCAGTTATCTGCTATGTCACAGGCTACCTCCATGCCACGCACACCTTTGCTCTCATGCTCACAGGGTCTATTGTGAGAGTGAGGATGATGAGCATGACTTTACACTATGTAGTTCATGTTGGTACCTCATACATTAAGGAATCAAAGAAGGAAAGGCAATATGTCCTGTTACACTCGTTTTGTCATATGCCACACTTTGCATTTCCATGAATTTATGCAACACATTCACAGGTTAGTTAGCAATGTAGCATTGTCTGTAGCCAGTTTCTTCATAATTGCAATACTTTACTGCCAGTTTCATATAGCACAGTGTAGAGTCTATTGACATAGGAATGATCTCCTCTGGTCTGGAACATGGTAGTCAGGTTTGCTGCTTGCAATTCTAGAGAACCTGGCTTTTTGTAAAGACAAATGTGAAATCTGCTGGCGCTGCATCCGGGCTGCAAGGAATCTCCTTGTTCCTGACTGTAACAAGACAGGATCTGCCAAATATGTA
The DNA here is from genome assembly GCF_017639785.1 of Mesocricetus auratus. Lineage (NCBI taxonomy): Eukaryota > Metazoa > Chordata > Mammalia > Rodentia > Cricetidae > Mesocricetus > Mesocricetus auratus. The sequence continues at coordinate 13,137,262 of NW_024429185.1, forward strand.
GTCATCTCTACTCACACCCAGCCTCTGTCAGTTCTTGTCTAGAGGAGAACTCTGGCTCCTGGAGCCAGAGTTAGTGGAGCCCAGTTACAGGCTTTTGAGAAGTAGACTAGTCACTTCTCCATGTCTGCTGATGAGGAGCGGAGAGTCAAGCCCTGTGTCTGCAGGGTGAGCATGATGTCTGAAGGAAGTGCAGAGGAGAATTCCGAATAAATCACAGAGGGCGATAGGGTGGCCTTGCATCTAGGCTGGCAGTTGCTTGCTACTACATGCTATGCAGAGACTTTATAAACACAAGCGCTTACACCACTTTCTTCACCTAGGCTGCTGTTTGTCCCTGAGACCCGTGTGAATAGAAGAGACCTTCTCTATCTGCCCCTTGATATACAGAGAGTCCAACTTGACTGCATTGCTCTTGTAAAAACAAATAAAAATAAATAAAACAGCAACACAAATGCATGGCCTTAGTATCTGGATAAGTGACAGATGTAACCATTCTTTGTAATGCTTTCTACATGACATGTCTCATTCCCTTTGAAACACATGGAGACTTTTGCTATGGACTGGACTTTGTAAGGATGGGGATAAACAAGAAACTGAGAGCAGGGATTTCTCTGAGCAGCTTTCACTTTTTATGAGAAACATAAGTCACAAGCCATATGACACCTGAAATCTCACATGCTTAGGCTACTGCTGCTGGGAGGAATACTGGGGAAAGGAGAAACATAGCAACTCATGAGATACTACTGTGAGATGCTACACTCTATAAACAAACATTCAGAGTGCTCTGAACATCACACCCAGACCTCTGGAGCTCAGGGGCTCCCGGTTGAGTGTGTGGCAGAAGGAGATATCCAAGACTTCAGAATGGAGGGAATCCATCTTTGTCCTCAAATCAAAAATGATCCCAGTTTCTGAATTTGCCTTATTTTGGTGTCCCTGTAATAAATCACCTTGTCTTCCTCTGTATTTCCTGGCCCTTCTCAATACTGGAATTGTTTGAACAGGAAGCCTTGGTTTTACTTCTTTAGTCAAGTAAACCAGACAATCTTAAAACCTATAAAGTTTGTCCATGAAGAAATTGTGGGCCATGAATAATGGTAGATGTTTGAAAAGGCATTGTTGACAAGAAGTAAACGAAGCCTTTACATCCTTCTTCCTTGGCACTCCTTGTTTCCCTCGCTCTATTCTCTGTGAGAGATACAGAATCATTATACTAAGGAGATAACAAGGTCCCAGATCTTCTCTGTTCTCCACACATTTCACTTTAAGGATTTGAAACAACCACTGCCTAATAGATAGAAAGTTTTATCCTCCTTTACATTGTTTTTTTTCTTTATCCTGGAAAAGCAGCTTTATGCAAGTCTGTTTGAGAAGATTCCGCGATGATCTGAATTACTGGTAAACCTGAACGTATTTAATGTAATTGACAGTCTCTACAATGTTGACTATTCAATGAAAAAGGCCATCGGAAATAAGTATGTAGAGATAATTCCTTTCAATAAATCCCCCAAAAGTCTGCATTTGGAATGCTGTTTGCAAATTCATGTGATTAAGAAAAAAAAGTGTTTGAGTTTGTTGATGGCATGGCTGTGTTGTGTTTATTTTAAAGGAGCCATAATGATAATAATAAAAGCAAGTTTTGAAAAGGAGCTAGTCCTATTCCTTGCTCTGAAATTTTTATAAGATATCTGTAGAGTCCACAGAACTCACAGTATTTTGCTTATAATGTCAGTATTTATTGTGAACAACTGTGACAAAGGTCTCATTAAAAACGTGTTTTGAAAAGCAATTAATCAACATCTCCTCAATTAAAATTTGTCTTCATGGAACAAAGAATGTTTATGGGCTTGAATATTATTTCAAGGTATACAGCTCCTTTCTGTCTTTAAAACAAATTTGTTATACTTAGTGGAACTGATCCTTCCTTTTGTGTTTAAGATGAGGGTGTAAGACCCAATCACTGCTATGCTTTCTTATTGTTTTTGTAACCTGTTTTGTAAGGCTAACGTGGCATTCTTAGGAAGTTTTCATGTCCTAGGGTGTTGGATATTCTGTACTTAGTTTTCATTTACAGTACATTATATTTAAACCCTGCGGTGGACAATCTGACATTTATTGTTGACTGTCATTTGCAAGGTTTATCTGTTATGTTTTCTGGACCGCTAATTAAACAGTCATTGACCAGGTTTCACTTTTTGCTTCCTGCATTTCATTCATTTTCATAAAGGTAGATGCCAATTCTGTTCAAAAGAGATAAAAGCTATGTTTGTACTAAGACTTCCACTTTTCAAGAGCCCTGTCAATGACTCATATATATGGCACCCTTTCATCTTTGAAGGTAAAAATAACTCAAAGCCATCTTAATCTCTCTCTCTCTCTCTGTATGTGTGTGTGTGTGTGTGTGTGTGTGTGTGTGTAAACTCACACCAGGAACTATGCTGGCTTTGTGAGGCTCTTCATCTTCTCAATTACTATCCCCTTGGAGGAGTGACAGATCCATTCCATTCTGTTCTACAGAACCCACTCAAGGATATTTTGTCAAGTCTCCTGCTTTCTAAGTTTGCCCTTTCAACCCTTCATGAGTTGGAAAGGCATGACAAAGGAAAGTCACTCAATACTTTTGCAACCTAATCTTAAGACTTCACTTTTCAAAGGCTCCCAGTTCTTATCAGATCTGAAAGGCACAGTATCTCACCAAGCAGCCCCCACTCCTGCCAATTAAACCTGGGCTTCCTTCTGTAATGTTGGTGGACTCCTTTTGGAGTAGGATCTCTTTAGTCTCAGATCTGTTAAACTGCACTCTATACATTTCCATTTATGCCTCAAGAGGATTGTGACCTCTGGATAAATTTTGTGAGATGAATTTTCATAGCACATATGACTTTGACTTTGAATTTACCAGGCGTTTTTTTTCCTTGTACAAGAAAGAGGGCAGAAAGGCTATTCTGTTTTCTGAAGTGAGAGCTGACATATACCACAGAACCTGACAACAGGAGTTTATAGAAAATATAGAATAACTCTTGTCATGTTTTGGTGTCAGATAACAATATGGTTTCGACATAAAGGAAATAAGATGCAAAATGAGTCGCTGAAGACTAAAATTCACCAACTTGTTCTGGCTGGCTGATCATAGACCATACTATGAATTTGTGCTTAGCGTATTGCACATATGCACTCAATTTCTGTAGGATATGGCAGGAATAGGATTCCCATTTTAAAAATCTGTAATAATGTAAAAAGTGGACTGGAATGCTACTGTTGTACTTCTTGGGTAAGGTACCTAAAATTAGAACAAACTTCTGAGATTGGGAATAAATTTTAGAGTAGAAGAAAGATTAAATGAGCTTTCTATGGAATTCGACCATTGGTAGGATTTTTACAAACTTCCAGGGTGACCAGACATGAGAGACCCAGGTGTCTGGTCTTTGTTTATTGTATATGTTAATGAGGATTAAGCAGGACTCTGGTTAATATGGACACTGGGACCACAAAGTAGGGCCAGCTTGTGCTAAAACCAATTTCTGTGTTTTCTGTTCCCTGCCTATGATTTCTTTTTTGAAAACCTGTATTTTTTATTTAAAGTAGAAACAAGCTTGCTTCACATGTCAATCCCAGCTCCCTCTCCCTGCACTCTTCCCCCACCACACCAGCCCTCCCAATACTCCACCCAACCCCAACTCCACTCTCTAAAGAGGGTGAGGTCCCTCATGGAGGATTTCCAATGTCTGTCATATCCTCTCTGGTCAGAGGTTAGGCCCTTCCCCATGTGTCCAGGCTGAGAGAGCATCCCTCCATGTGGTATGGGCTCCCAAAGTCCATTCAGATGCCAGGGATAAATACTGATCTATTGCCTGAGGCCCCAAAGAATGCCAAGACCTCTTCACTGACACCCACGTTCAGGGTGTCTGGATCAGTCCCATGCTGGACTTTCAGCTATCATTCTGGGGTCCATGCACTCTCCCTTGCTCAGGTCAGCTGTTTCTGTGGGTTTTACTAGTCCGGTCTTGACCCCTTTGCTCATCACTCCTCCCTCTTTGCAATTGGTTTCTAGGAGTTCAGTTCAGTGTTTAGCTGTGGGTGTCTGCCTCTGCTTCCATTAGCCACTGGACGGAGGATTGCATACAAGGTAGTCATCAGTCACATTATCGGGGAAGGGTATTTGAGGTAGCCTCTCCACTATTGGTTAGATTGCTGGTTGGTGTAAAGGGAGGCTTTTCCTTGCTAGCTGCTTTGGTTTATCACCCGCCAGTCACCTGGGCTCTGTCGCGTTGTACTCCCCAAATAACACACAAGATGCTGTATTAATTGTGAAGCTGATGGCCTTGCTTTTTCTTACAGGCTAGCTCTGACTTAAGTATTTGCCCCATAATTGTTAATCTAAGTATTTCTCTTACCAGAGCAAAGTTTCTAGGCTTCTTAACCCTATGGCAGCTACATCTTGACTCCTGTGTTTCTCCTACCCAGAGTCCTCCTGGACTCCTAGTCCCACCTATCTTGCTTCCCTATTGGCCAACAGTGCTTTATTGACATATACACAGGACTTCCCCCATCATCTCCTCTTTTCTGTCTAAACAAAAAGAAAGGTCTTAACTTTAACATAGTCAAATTATATATAACAGAACAGTTATCAAGTAACAACACAGTTACAATATTTTAGCAAGATTTAAAGAAAATATCCATCCCATCCTTGTGAGTCCAAAGTTCTATATGTAGCTTATCTTTTATCATAACTAAGGAAATCTATAATTATAACTATCTGCCTTCAACTCCATCAAGACCACAGAAGAATAATACATATACCCTAGGATTGAGAGCAACATCTTGCTGCAAGGGCAGTCACCTGAAGTTTGTCTGTATTGATGGGGCATGATCTACAGCCCATAGACCACAATGTGTTCAGCAGACTTCTCAGCAAAGCAGGAAATTTCAAACAGTCTGCCTGCATCGGCCGTCTGTCAGTCATTTTTCTGTGTCTGGCAGAAAGTCTCATAGACTCTTCCATGAATCAGGAACCCCAAAGGACTATTTGAGTTCAGCAGTCACTTTCCTGTGGGTCCTGCATATCCAGTTTATACACCAACATTCAAGCAGTCTAGGCAAGAGCAGTTTCTTGCCCAAATGGCTAATCTTGCCATGTTGAAAGCAAACTCCATAACGAGTTTCTTCGATGCCCATATTCCTCTCAGTTGTAGTTGGTGCTGTCAGGAGCAGACATATCTCACTGTCAAGAAAAACCCTAAACCATTTTAAATGCCATTTTCTGAAGATCTTTGAAAGGTTTGAAGACTATCTATCTCAAATATATCTCTGTATATCTAGAAAACCTAACTTACCTAACTATAAGTTCTGACTATTATATGTAACTATCTATAATTTGTATTTAATTATGCATTATGTTTTAAAAGATTAGTATAAACACAATACTTAATCAAGAGGAGAGATATACACATCAAAAAATTGACCTTGAATTTGTCTCAATAAATGAAAAACCATACCAATACAAAGTACTCATTTCCATACCATACTCCCCTTTTTCCTTTAAAAAGAGATTGGTTGTGATCATTAACCAATTATAAGCAACCCCATTTAAATGAAAACAAAGATTTATAAACAATATGGGATTTGGACGTCGCTCATTCCTAACTGCTTCATGCTGGAAGGGGGCGCTCTTTATACCATGGGGATCATGACAAAACTCAGAAACCTGTATAAATCCTTATTTTCAGGGTCTGTAAGACTGTATCATCTTAGCTGTTTCAATTGTTGGAACACCTGGTCCACTGCTTCCAGGGGTCTTGGTTCATCAAACCACAGAAGCCTGGAAGGAATCCTCAGCTTTTTATTTTCTGTAGAAACATAAAAAAAAAAAACTCCTTTCCCAAGTAACATATCCTTATACTTAAATTTTGAAGTCAATGTATTTTCAAAAGATACAAGTTGAATTAATTCAGCAGCATTTATAATCAAGTGTACTTTAGCAGTTGTTCCTTCCTGAGCAATCAAAAAACTGAAAAACACAATAGCATACAGTATCCAGACTTTCTGTGTATTTTCCATCTTTACATGGCTTATTTATTTATCTATTGTTATTACTCTATTTCTTTTACTTTGATTTATTTATTTTTCTATGAGACAGGGTTTCTCTTTGGAAATCTGCCTGCCTCTGCCTCTGTAGCCATCCTACCGGCATGCGCCACCACAGCCAGCTTCTCTATTTATTTACCACTATGACGTTTCTTTTTCTCTCTCAATCTTATGTATATTTTTAAACACACCGTAAACCTTTAGAGGTTTTTCTTCATCTAAGTCTGACTTTATTGGAAATCTTTATGTTTTTCTGCCCACATGTCTTATCTGTTAAACTGCAGGTTTTCCAAGATGGCTGGCGTAAGCATGATTCTAGCTCATTGTCTCAGTCTATGCTGACATCCAGCAAAAGCTGCCAGCTTGGAGATGTGGACACTGCCACTTCCAGCTGTACGTACATACCTTTCAGTCGTTAGCAGAGCCTCCTAAAATAACCTTGTTTTTTTTTTTTTTTTAGGCTGAGTCAGGAAGACTCCCTTAAGCGAGCTGCATGAGTCTTTGCTTGTCGCTAGCAAAACAGAGCCCACCTGAGAAAATGCTACTACCAAGAACCCATGCTTTTCTCCATTCTTTTGTTTATAAAACTCCTTTAAAGCTTTTGTCGTTCTACGTGGAAATTCAGTCCTGCTCCTGATCACCATTTGTAAAGAGAAGCCTTCCTGCCAGCCTGGTTCTAGAGCCGCATCAGTCCCAAATGAACACACAGGAGGCTATATTAATTATGAAGCTGTTGGCCTTGCTTGTCTCTTACTGGCTAGCTCTGACTTAAGTATTTACCCCATAATTGTTAATCTAAGTATTTCTCTTACCGGAGCAAAGTTTCCGGGCTTCTTATCCCTATGGCAGCTACATCTTGACTCCTGTGTTTCTCCTACCAAGAGTCCTCCTCGACTCCTAGTCCCACCTATCTTGCTTTCCTATTGGCCAACAGTGCTTTATTGACATATACACAGGACTTCCCCCATCAGGTTGGTGTCATCCTTGTAGATCTCTGTAAATCGCACTAGTGCCATCTTGCCCATGAGTTCTTAGTGAAGGAAACACTGCTGGGAGAAGAGAAAATCCAGTACAAGAGGAAGTAACGTGACTGCAGTGTGTGTGTGCGTGTGTGTGTGTGTGTGTGTGTGTGTGTGTGTGTGTGTGTGTGTTTGTCAGTGCCATCTGTGGAAGAGCATACAGCTGTCATTTGTTTCTGATGGGATGGCAGGATGCAGTTATGGCCACAGAGGTAGAAAATGCAGTCCTCCTGCAAAAACCTTTGCACAGAAATTTGCCTCCTCCCCCTTAGACTGTTTAAGTCTGTGCCCTCCTCTCCAAACTCTTTCCCTTTCTTTTAAGAGGTCATCATTCCATCTGATATGAAACAGGAAGCAAACAATTGGTACACTGAAAGGCAATGAAGAGAAGTCCTCCACTTCTGCAAAGATGGAGTAAATTTAATACTGTCTTCTTCCTGTTGAGTGCACTCTAGCAGCAGTTTTTTGTTTGTTTGCTTTTGATTTTTAATGCTTTTATTTAAATCAGAAACAACCTTAGTTTATATATCAATCCCATTTCCCTCTCCCTTTCAACAGGGAGGAATCAACCTCCTGATGCTGTGAACTTTAATATAGTTCCTCGTGTTGTTTGAACCCCAACCAAAATTAGTGTGGTTGCTACTTCATAACTGTAATTTTGCTACCGTTATGAATTGCAGTGCAAACGTCTGTGTTTTCTGATGGCCTTAGGTGACCCCTGTGAAAGGGTCTTTCACCCCCACCCCCACCCCAAAGGGTCAAAATGCAGTGGCTGAGATTCACTGATCTAGGGGCTTTAGTACCTAGGACTGATTGGTTCCCTGGGTTTTCTTTTAACCTTGTATATCCTAGTCATAAGACTTTTCCCTCTAGCCATAGCTGGGGGACAGATAACCTTGTTAAGAAACAAAATAACAGCAATTGCAGGACTTATGCCAAATATCTCAGAAAAAAATAACAGTGATCTTGTGATTTCCACTAAAACCATACCAGTTAATGTCCAGTGGGGAGCCCAGATGAAAGGGGAGCCCAGAATGGCTCTCCCATACTCTGCGATGAAGCATCCAGGCAACCATTTATAAATAAGACTCAGTAGAGAACAGACACTTTCTTTCCTTCCAGAGAGTAGAAGCAGTATTGTAGATACCATTGCGGGGCTGTGCCACCCTGTCTCAGACAGTTTTGAGGATCCCTTTACCCTTCTCCACTGTGGCTGTGCTGTATGAAATGAAAGTTAGGTCTGTATCACTACTTTCTAGGGAGAAGTGACTTCCTCTTCTCTTATGGTGTCATTGGACACAATGAAGGGAAGGTAGCCAGGTATCTGTAACCTGCTTTGCCAGAGAATCATCATGAAAAATCCCAATGGTGTATATCCCACCTCTGCGCTGCAGCAATGGGAAATCTGTCTTGGTTTTCAGTGGAGACCAAATTCAGAATTTAGAACATTTGGAAGTTCATACATTTACCAGAAAAGGAAGCAAAAATTCTTTACTTTTCAACACATCAGAATGGTGCACATGGGCAGCAAATAGAATATAAATTTTAATAAGACCCACAGTTTTGTAACATATTACTCAAATTATGCAACTTCATTTTCAAATATCACTCATTATTCCAAGAATTAGGAAATCTGATAATGGACAAAACCGTTATTAATTCATCACTAACATTGATGCTAGTGACATGTGAAAAACATTTAGAACAGTTATCTAAAAGCTTCCAGGCAACTCTGCTAAAAACAAATTAAAAAGTAAAGATTCTCAGAAAATAAGTAGGATGTCTTCCTCAGAGGTATATTTTAGACCTAAAATGAATACATTTAAAAGAATTTAATACAAGTTTAATAGATGGAATGCAATGCAGGATGAAATGGTCAGAAGAAGAGGTTCAGGAATGAGAAGGTGAACTAAGCAAACAATGAAATCTCATTGTTAAAGACTCAAAAAGAGGAAGTTTAAAAGTATAGTAAAAGACCTCCCTGGAGTCCTTTGAGATAGAAAAGATGACTCAGATAAAAGAGAATTTGAGTAAAGGACGCCTGTAAAACACCTCAAATGTGATAAAACATACAGGGTTCCAGCTTCAAGAGGCTGATTAAATTCCTAGTAGTTCACACCAAGATAAGCACACATCAGGATATAGAATAAAAATTGAAACCTGGTGACAAAGGAATTGATGCTGATGGCCCTCGGAGTAAACCATGGCCCACTTTCTGTCTAGTGGGAAAATAGTTTGAATGATCGGGACTTTCCCATGAGAAATAGTAAACGACTTCATGAACTAAAGGAAAAGAATAGAAAGATATTTCATGTGTGTTTAATTAGGTTTCTACAGTAGCATGTTTCCACGTGGTATTTTTGGAAGGCCTTTGGTGTCAGTTATACTTCCCCACATTTCTTCCTTTACTGTGCCATCTAACTATCCCACCCTATTTAGCAATTTCTGTTCCCTTACTCCTGTTTGACCTATTTGCACCACTGCCTTCTACTGGGTTGGAGGAACTGAGGGGTGATATGATCAAAATGCATTGTACTAAATTCTCAAAGAACTAAAAAAACACAAACGACAATAATTATTGTGATAGATGTCACACAAAAGGAAATTCTATACTCCGAACGTAGCCACTGCAGTGATGGAAGAGAAACTATACTCTGAATAATCGACTTAAAACAATCATTAATGAGCAGGGTTCTTCTATCAGAAAGCCACAATAAAATTGGAGACCTTGGAAATGCAGCGAGAGTGGAGTAAACAAAAATAGTGTTGAACAAAAGCAAGCTTCCTTCTCTTTAGTTTTTTTTTAAAGTCACCTTGGAAATTGAAACAAAAATTACAACCTTTTCTCAGATAGTTGAGAATGATACTAGAACAAATGGGATATTTTTAAATTGAAATAATTTAATAATTTTATAAGAGGGGGAGCATGAAGGGATGTAATTTTCTCTACTTCATGTAGACTGGTAAAATGATAATAGCAGTAGACAGTAATGAGTACATACTACTGAAAAGCTAGGCAGAGATACTTCTAAATGTAGTGCACTTAGATAGAAGAAAATCCTAAAATATCTAAGACATCCATGGGAAATCACTAATATGATAACATGGAAATGAAAAGAGGTGTAAATATTAAACAAAATGCATACATAAATAAATAAGAAGATTTATTCCTCCCTATAGCAATTATTACAGTGTGTGTAAGTCATTGAAAAGTACAACTTGAAGTGTTTAGCAGGTCACATTAAAATCAACTCAATAATCTACTGTATATAAGTAACTGACTTGAGCTATGTTGATGCAGACAATTTGAGCCTAAACTGAGAAATACATGGTTAAAATGAAGTGTAAATAATATTATATAAAATGGAATATAGAATAAAAGCAGGAGGAAACTGAGGAAACAGCAATATTTAATATATACTAAATAGAAGAAATAATATGCATGGAGCATATGATCCTAGATAATTTACCAATTACAGCTGAAGATTTTCATACTCGTTCAAAAATTGGTAGAATAAGCAGACAGAAAAGTCATCAATGATGCAGAAGACTTCAACAATCTCATCAACAAACAACATCTCATTAATATTTAGAGTATAATTCGTTCAACACCATAGACACATTATTTTTGTCTTTTGGAGCATATACTCCAACATGCCACAACCTGTACAATAAATAAGTGAAACAGATGTAGGGTTGGTACATAGCCTCTGCTGAAATCAAATTAGAGGTCAATAATAGGAAAATCTGCAACGTTTTAAATAATCCCAGGTAAAAGCAATGTTAAAGTAATACAAATGAATCACACCACAGGGAAAATTTTGGGATACAGTTTAAGCAGCATTGAGGAGGAAATTTGTGGCACTGAATGCATGTATTAGAGATGAGACACTATGTTAAATTAATCACACTCCTATATAAAGGGTTCATTGAAAAAATAGAATAAATCTGAATCAAGTTAAAGTAAGAAAGTCAATGAATGCTACAACCAAAAATGGAAAGAAAAGCAAGAGAAAAGATACTTTTAAAAAGTTAGATATTCAAGACCAGTTTGATTGATTAAAACTGACAAAGAGAAACATGCAAATAATCCATACTAAGAACAGAACTGAACATTGCTACAGATCCTGCAGAGTTTAGTGCAGAGGAAAATAATACAAGTTATTATATATAAAATTAACAGCTGTGATGAAGTTAAACAGACAGATTCTTCGAAAATCAAAGTACCACAAGTTCCAGGCAGTTTGTATTCACTGTGGCTTTCAAAGCAACTGAATCCATAATTTAAAAGCCCAAGAAATATCCAAGTCTAGATAGTTTCATAAACAATGAACATAATGGTTAGTTAGGAATTAATAATACCATTCACAGTACATCTTGGATAAGTGGCTTTACTTTTCATTATTTTTCTATTTTAAAAAGAAAGCACTTATTGGGTGATCATCCAGGAATTTTGTAGCGGGCTGTATACCGGTGAAGAAACAATACACTGGCATAGTATAAATTTCCCATAGATGATTTTTTAAATCAAAATGACGTTTCTGATGCTATTTTAAACAATAGACAAAAGTAGAAACCACATTATACATAACATTACGAATAACAATTTCTTGGCTGGGGATCCTTCCAACTCATCTTTTGAGGGTAAAGTGTCTACAAACTATGGAAGGTATTTATTATGTAAAACTTTCATTATGAATTCACCTACTAGAAGATAGTAGATTTTATCTAATAATGAGGTATGCTGAATGGAGCTGATACATCTAAAGCTTAAAATCTAACATTCATATATGGAGAAAACATTCTATTAGTCTTATGTGGTCTGGGCTACCTCACTCAGTATGATTGTTTCTATCTCCATTCATTTATCTTAAGCTTTCAGTTTTAACAGATGACTAATTCTGTGTTGTGTAAACATACCACGTTTTTATTACACATAAATTGGCGGACATCTAAGATTTTTCTAATTTCTGCCTATTAGCAGTATAGTCACAATGCATATGATGAGCAGATATCTCCGTAATAAATTTCAGAGTCTTTTGGGTATATGCCCAAGTATGGGTCACATAGATCTTATGGTAGGTCATTTTTAGTTTTTTTGAGAACAATATTTTTTAAATAATCTTTAATTTTTATCACTAATATTTATATAATGCTACACTTTCTTTTTATATCCTTGGCAAAAACTGAAATTTTGTTTGAATAAAAAGAAGACTTCAAGAGTTTTTCATGAATTGCATTGCTTTGTATGCCCTCTTGATTTTGGGGTAAGTTTTCAAAAATATCCAATGTTATTTAAATTCTTGTTTACCGAGTGTTAAACCAATTGTGCCCAGTCTGGGGCATGTTTATCAAAAAACATAATTCTACTTATAATTGAATTTCTTTGGTTGTTTTTGATACATGTAAGATGAGCTTCAGATTTAAATTTTGATGTCTGATGAGTCACAGACTGTATTTATTCTCTATATAGCTACTTTATTTACAAATGAATATGATATTTACACTATGTTATGTATGAACACAGAATGCATCTATATATTCTAACATCTATAGAATAGTAAAATCTTTTAATTATATGCATTTAACATTTATATACTGATAACAATATGTTTGGAGTAAAATGGAGCGTTTCAATTGTGTGAAGTCTCTGAAGAGATATCTTGAATAACGTTATTTCCTCATTTAGCTTAATGTGTTTCCATGAAGTGGAGCAGTGGGACAAAATGTTGATGAAACACAAATAAAATTTTAAAGTTGCCAATGATTTAATTTAACAGTTTACTTGATATTTGCATATACAGATTGAATTATTTATAATTAACTTCCCTAGTCATGTGTTGGTAACTGTCAGTATCCCCCAGTTTCATTCTGCATTGTTGAAAAGTCCTGTCACATCTGACAATACAAGTCTAGCATTCAATTGTGACAGGTGTAGACATTACGCTCTTTTCTAAGTAACAAATGCAAAGAGACACATTCAGACACCTGATGTCTGCTCTTGTCTGTCTATGGCTTTCCTAGTTTAGGAAGAAGTTCCATGGCTGGAAAATGGCTTTTACCTTGAGAGCAACTGTGTTTTTTCAAGTAATTTTCTTGTGAAAACAAAATAAAAAACGGCCCATTTCATATACATGTCTATTTTTCCCATAAAAGAGAATAGTGAGTTTATCATTGTTTTGATATCAACTCCAAATGTTGCTTTAATTTTTTATGGCTCATGTCTAAGTGCTTTATATTAGATGCTGTCTGAGTTATTATGATTGTCCATTTAATTATACATCACAAACTTCGTTTTTAAAAAGGTTGAAAATGCAAACACAGGCAGCCTCTCAGTCACCATAATTGCTTGCTTCCTTCTGTCTACATAGAGCTAGAAACATCCCCCGAAACAGACTGAAATCATCTGCTTAGCCTGTTTTTGTTTTTGTTTTTGTTTTCTGTAAGGAATAGGAAGCATGCTCACTAGAGTGCTGGTTAGTTTTTGTCAGCTTGACACAAATTAGATTCACCTGGGAATAGAGTCTCTCAGCTGAGAAACTGCATCTGTCAACCTGGTCTGTGGGCATGTCTCAAGAGCATTTTCTTGATTAAGGAATGGTGTAGGAGTGCCCAGTCCTCTGTGGGTGGTGGTCCTGGGAGAATATGAGAGTATCTCTCTCTCTCTCTCTCTCTCTCTCTCTCTCTCTCTATATATATATATATATATATATATATATATATATATATATATATATACAGTGTGTGTGTGTGTGTGTGTGTGTGTGTGTGTGTGTATACATCCATATCCCCTAAGGAACTTGGTCCTTTGGTCCAGGGTTATATATGAATGCCAACTGAAGAAACCATGAAGAACAAGCCAGTAATCAGCAATCTTTCATAGACTCAGTTTGAGGCTCTGCTTCTGGGTCGTGGCTTTACTTTTCTAGATGATGGACAGGCACTTGGAATTATAAAATTAAGGGAACCCTTCCTCCCCAAGGATTTTATAACAGTGACAGAGAGGCTAACCAGTCTGTCTTTTCTCCAAACTATTTTCTGTGTGTCCCTGTGAATGCTGTCCCTTTCATTTTGTAGAGTTGAAGAGCCACGTGTCAGCAATAATTTCCATCTATATATTGTTCCTAAATGGTATAAGGAGACAGGAGATTTTCATATTCCTAGCTCACTTCAGGATGAGGTATCTTTATGTCATCAGCTACTCAGCCATGAATCCAGATCAAGTTGAAAATGTGTCTAGCATGTTAAGAAGCAGCTGTGCTAATCGTATTCTGTTCAAATCTTCTCGAGGAGAATGAATCCACATACTCTCCAGTTCTCCAACTGTTTCAATAACTATTAGTACACAGCAGGAAAGAAAATAAGAGTAATTCAGGTGATTAAACCACAATTTGGTACCAAACTGGAGTTTAATCTCAGAGTACGAGTCCTGGGACTCCAAAGGCTGTGTATTTCAAGTCAATCTAACTTGACTCAATAATTTCACAATTCTATAAGTAGACAATCACAAGGAAAACAAAAGACCCTGGCAGGAAGGGGAAATGTTCTTTGTGTTACCTGTTGTATTATTTAAGAAGACAATGCTACATTTTGCCCATGTCTCTCCATCCTAGTTTTAGCACTGAGTGTCTTTCACACAGGGAAACTGGGGTGGTTAGTATTTCTATGTTGAGGTAATTCACTGCAGTTAAAAGACCTGTCTCATTGTATTGTGATAGATGTAAATAGTTTTACAATAAGAATACTGTATGAATAAAGACTTGAAAGTAAAACCTTTCAAAGATTTTTTCACTATTAAATATTATTTTATGGTTTGTTTTCCTACCTATATGCAAATATGCCACTTGTGGGTCTGGTGCCTGCAGAGACCAGAAGAAGGCATTAAATTTCCTGGAGCCAGAGTCAATTGTGAGCCATCATGTGGGTGTTGGATATTGTACTTGTGTCCTCTGGAAGAATAGCCACTTCTCCCAATGAGGCTCTTGTAAGTGTTTCGGGATGGGTAGGACAGGATGGAACAAGAGTGGGTCAGGTATTCTGGCACTCGGGAGTCACAGAATACTGAGTGTTACACAGCTCAGGTGGAAAGGTATCCTGGAGCTCAGGAGCCAAGGACCACCACAGGCTGCTGTAAGCTTAGCTGCTTACTGCCTTGCCTCAGAGAAAGGCTTCCCCAGTGTATTGGCTCTGCTCCAGTAGGACCAGGTCTTCCAGCTGGGGATGTTCGCCTAGTGTAGCAGTTTTGCTCTACAGGAGGTTTCTCGGGCAAAGTTGCTACAGTTCAGCTCTGCTCCTAGAGAGCAGAGAGCACAGAGGGTGAGCAGGGAGCAGGGAGCAGGGAGCAGAGTGTAACAACTCCACTCTGCCAAGGGAAGGTTTCCCCCGGCAAGTGTTAGAGCCCTGCTTGCTCTGCCCAGGGTTGCCTCTGCTCTGTCCAAAAGAAGATCTTCACCCAAAGCTCATCCAAAGGTGTTCATTGGAAGGCAGCTGGACCAGCCAAGCTGAACATACACAGGGTTTATATAGGGATTCTTGGGGGTGGGGAAGTTTTTCCAGGGTAGGGATTGGTCCGATTTCAGTGCTGAGCTCAGATTGGCTAGAGTTCTTCTCAAGGATTGGTTACTTTTCTGCACAGGGTTAAGGTCAGATTTGGCTCTGGTTTCAGGGCCAAAGTGTATTTCTTTCTCTGGTCCTTTTTAGCCTTTTGGCTCCAATTTTAGGGCCAGGGTGCATTTCTTTCACTGACTCTGATTCCAGGGACAAAGTGTGTTTCTTTGGTACTGGTTTTAGGGTCAGGGTACATTTCTTTGGTTCTGGTTGCAGGGCCAAAGTGTGTTTCTTTGGCTTTGCTCAGGGTGTGTTTCTTTGACTGGTCCATTTTCCCTACAGCTCTCTCATCACCCTTCAAGTAATCATTTTCTTAAGGTATATTTTATTTATTATATACACAGTGCTGTCTGCATGATTACTTGCATACCAGAATGAGGCATCAGACTTCATCATTGATGGTTGTGATACAGCCTGTGGTTGCTGGGAATTGAACTCAGGACCACTGGAAGAACAGTAAACACTCTTAACCTCTAAGCCATCTCTCCAGCCCCTCAAGTAGTCATTTTTTAAGGAATTATATTTCAATTGAAAATTTGGGGTCTAAAAGCCAAATTTGTACTAAATGCATTTCTTTTGGTTTCTGAGAATGTAATATATTTACAAGATTTCCCTCTTCTCTTTCCTCTCTCCAAGTCTTCTCATGTACTTCTCCTTGCTCCTGGCCTCTTTATACATTAAGTTTTGTGAGAAACACACACATTCTCACACACACCCACTCACACACAAATACATGTATAACACTCTCATTCTATATAATGTTACTTACATGTATACGATTTCAGAACTGACCATTAGGTATTGGAAAAGAATTGGTCTGGTCTTCTCTAGGGAAACCCCTTTCTCCCTCTCCCAGCATTCCTTAGTTTTCTATAGTTCTTTATGTAGGGTTGAGGCCTGTTGGGCTCCCCCATATCCACCCCAAATCCTGTATGTTTTAGCATGTTTCTTGTTGTCCTAGCTCAGTTCATGCTTCGGCAGTCACATTGACTAAACTTTATAGTTGTACCTTCTGACATTCCTAGGAGACATTTCAACAATATTGTATGTAGTAACATAACAGACATTACTAAGACTTGATCATGTGTGCAGCTTCAAGCTGTTAGACTCTGAGTAGCTTCTTTATGCTATTGTCACATAGATCTCCTTTCTCCGTGTTCTTCCATATCGTTTGGACACCCTGATTCCTCAACTAGGTGGTTCTTCCCACTTTCTTTCTTAGTTGACAGGTAATTATCCCTCTTGCCTCAGTTTGACCATTATTTACATGGTTCCCAAGTCCAAGTAGGGTTTTTGATTATTTCATGAAATTCTTTCCCATTACTTGTTAGCATTCACTTCTGCCAAGTTTTGTGTATTTATCAGTGTGACTATTTTGTTAGTGTCTTTTGCACTAATCTAGAAGCTCCACAAATTCAAGGTCACATCTGGTTTTGTTCACATCTGTGTGCCCACAGCCTACTTTATAGCCTGGCTCTTATCACTTGAATAAACACCTGTGTTAAAGGTCTGTATTACATGCTGGCATTTCAGTCATAACAGATTAATAGCTGATGAATAGTAAGAAACATGGAATTAATTTCATCGGAGCACCCAATTTTAGATAAGATTGGTACCATTTGTTCCTTATTAGAGAGATATAATTTATTTTCAAACCTCATAGTTTTTCTTTTTTATAACTCAAATAGATACCAGTCCACTGACATTTAAATGAAGTGATTCTTTTCCCTTAAAATTTTCCATAAATAAGGAAGGGAAAAATGAAAACAATTTTAGTAGACTGCATAGTACTCAGAGGAGAAGTAATGGGTCAATATTATGAGAGCTTGTATATATCATGATGATTTGCTCATTGTAGAATGGTTAATGATAAAAGAAAGCTTTTCTATTAATTAAATATATTTATTAACCCCCTCCTCTCATCCTTCTATTCCCTTCCCTATGCCCCTTCCTTCTCCTGCCCCTAATCCACTGCTCCTGTTTCTGTTCAAAAAGGGGCAGGCCTTCCATGGGTATCCACAAAGCATGGCATATCAAATGTGGTAACACTAAGCTCCTCCCCTTGTATTAAGGCTGAACAAGGCAACCAAGTATGAAGAAGAGGTTCTCAAAAGCCATCCAAAAAATCAGGGACACTCCTTTTAGATGGTACTAAGGTCATCTCCTAGGCTGGTTCTCCACACATCTGGGTCCCAACCTAAGTCAGAAGGAACTAGCTTCAGCATTAGGTGGAAACGGTGGATATTTTACCTTTCATGTGTGCAGAACTGGGGGAGCAGATTAGGTTCAAAGTCTTTTTTAACTTCATTTGAACTATGAAATTTAGCAAATAATGATTTGATCAGCTGTCTTTAACAAATGTGAGACACCAAGGCTGGGTGCTAATAAAATCAGAATGAGGGGTAGGGGAGCTATGTGGAATCTCTTTGAACTACCTATTCAACTTTTGAATATTAACTGTTAATATTAGATTTTGTTAATAAATAAATTAAGGGGTTTGAAAAGATTAAGGGACATATGTGTTAGTACCTAATTTGTTAATAATTGCTAGCCTTACTGCATAAAATTTTAACAGTGCATTTTATAAAAAGTGCATATTTCATTAACACCATATCTTAAATACTAACCCATTTTCCAAATAAAAATTCGTCAAATAATATGGAACTCTGGGTAACTACTTAAATTCCACATGGTGCAGTTTCAGCCAGGATACACATAAAAGAATTAAACAGAAAGATATTTAAGTGACAGCCCCATCCCTAAAAATAAATGGAATTCGATGATGTTTTTAATGACAACCCCAGATGGAAATTAATAGCTTCCCACAGAATACAATCTCAGTGTAAAATTACACTGTAACTCAAAAGTTATTTGGTGCTGATCTAAACTCCCTCCAGGGTCCTTTTAAACTCCTATAATTTTATGGGCCTTTTGTGGGGATAGAAAACAACTGCCCTGTGTGCTCCTTATTGGTAGTTCTCTGTAGGTTTGAAAGATATTTCTGAGCATTTGGTTTTAAGTTCCATGGAACAGGTAAAAAAAAGTGCCCATTCTTAATCACAAAAGAGCTTCCATTCTCTTGAATAGATATCTTATTTTTTTAACGACTCTATTTAGTCTCACAGCTCCTCTGTCTACTATTATCTTTGTAGAGCTGGAGGTGAATGCAGGGCTTTGTACATAGGAAACAACCCGTTTTCTCAGCCTTTACACTGAGCTAAGTCCCAGAATTACTCATTTGAATATTAATGAGAGACTTAATACTCTCTAGCCTATACTGACCATGGGAATTAAAGTAAGGTAATAGGCATAAAGGTATTTATGTTATTACTCTGGCATATTATAGTGTTGAGGGCAAAGTTTGAGAGTGAGGAGGGACAGAAAGAAGGAGAGAAGAGAAAAAGAGGAGGGGAGGGGAAAGAAGAGGAAAGGAGGAAAAGGGAGGAGAAAGTAGAGGAGAGGGAAGAGGAGAGGAAGGGAGGGAAAGTAGAGGAGAGGAAGGAGGAAATGAGATGAGAGGAGAGGAAGGGAGAGGAGAGCAAAGGCAAGGGGAGATGTGTGACTTACCTGGCTCTTGAAATTTTGGATTGAACAAATGCCTATTTGACTCCCTGTAACACGTGCCTCTGTGGTTCTGAATGTTAGGAAAAGTGGTTTTTGGAAAGTTAAGATTTGCTCCAGAGCAGAAGAGTGTTCATTTTGCTTTGTGTTTTTTTTTCTCTCTTCCATCTTGCACTCGGCGTTTCCTCTCTGCGTTTTTATCTCTCTTCCGTCTTGCACTCCGTGTTTCCTCTCTGTGTTTTTATCTTTCTCCCGTCTTGCACTCCGCGTTTTCTCTGTGTGTCTCTCTCTTCCATCTTGCACTCTGTGTTCCCTCTCTGTGTCCTCCTGCACCTAGATTCATCTCTTCTCCTTCTCTCTCTGCCTGGAAGTCCTGCCTAACCTCTTCCTACCTAGCTGTTGGTCATTTAGCTCTTTACTAAACCAATCAGATGGGCCCGTTGTGGTGCATGCCTTTAATCCCAGCACTTGGGAGGCAGAGGCAGGCAAATCTCTGTGAGTACAAGGCCAGCCCAGCCTAAAGAGCTACTTCAAGGACATCTGGGGCTACACAGAGAGACCCTGTCCTGATAAACTAAAATAATAATAATAATCAGAAGGCTCCTGGGTAAAGACCCATCTTCTCAGTGTAAAAAGATTGCTCTACACCACTCCTTGGTCCATCTGAACATGAATAATACATCTATGGGATACTTGGAGTACTCCTTTTCCTTTTATCATCAGTGGTTCCTTACAGCATACTTGAGACTGGGATCAATGACCCCTCTCTCTGGTCATCATTCTTGGTTCAGTGTTCTGTCATGGTGGAGTTTCATGAAGTGGTTATTTTCATGTACTTAACTGAATGTACTGCTCTTCCTGCTAAATTATGATTTCCTAGAGGGAAGCATATCTTTTCTCCTGTGTACCTGTAATTCCAGCGCATAGAGCATGGGGCATGGTAATAGGCTTGTTATAAATGTAATAACTGGAAGTGAAATTTTTTTCATCAAATGGCAAAATAAAATGTGTCTTTTTCTAAAATAAGAGAAATAACTTCATGTGCTCCTCCCTCCCCCGCGTTTGTGTGTGTGTGCACTTGTGCACATGTGTGTTGTTGTGCTATATGGTACATTCTCCTATGGGTACATGCAGAGGTCAGAGAGAGATGTTGACTATATCTCTCTAACACTGTTTTATTGCTGGATATGTAAGCTAGGCTGGCCAACCTGTGAAGTCCCAAGGTTTTATTTTCTCCAGTGATGGGTAACATACAGGCACTTGAAGCCTGACTTTCTTTTGTAGGGGCTGGAGATTTAAATTCATGTGACCTCGGCCAATTCAAACACTGACTCCTCCATTTAAATCCTCACCTCCTACCTGGCATGAGTTATCCTCTTTCCAAACCAGGGAACCCTCTGACTCCAGTGGATGCTGTCATACTAGCTACTTTCCTGTATATGTCTTGTTTTCTGAGAAGTATTCTAACACCTGTTTGCACATCTGAGGCCTGGGAAGCAAATGTCTGTCTGGGAGAATACACATATGGTGAGGAGGGTGGGAAAAACTTGCTACCACCCTTTCTTCAAGTGTCTTCTGTTATCTGCGGTCTCCTATTCTATATCTGTAACACATTGCACATTTGCTTTTTGCCATTTCATCGCACCAAGAAAAGCAAAGTAACCTCTTCACTCTGTCTTCCACTGTCTTTCCCAGCTCCAAATAATTTCTTCTTCTCTGGGATCACTTCCAAATCTATATTTCCATCCTCAATCTCTGATAATATCTCATAGTTTGATTTATATATAAGTTACATTGGCTATATCTTATGGTTAAGGTCAAAATCCAAACCAGCCATGTTTTTAACCTGGAGGATTTTCTTTTGGTTATTGATTTTTGTCTGCTTCTGTTAGTCTCTCATTTTTTCTTTGTATTGACTTAACTATACTGATGTGATATGTTTTGATTTTCTCTGGACGTTTTCAAAATGGCTATCTATGCATCTATCTATCTATCTATCTATCTATCTATAGATATAGATATATGTGTGTGTGCGTGCATGTGTGTATACGTATGTGTATTTCTGAACCTATTACAGAAAAAATACTATCTGCTCAGTTCAAGTTTCTCTTCAGTATTAATCACTGGGATACAGCATGTTGCTATGTTTCTTGTTACATTAGCTTAAAGAAAACTGTTCCCCTAATTGGAAGCTTGAATTTTCTCCTCAAATTTATGTACTCAGCTTTCTTGACCATAGACGTAACCTAGGCTGTCACAGAGAAATCCAAACATCAATGTGTAGTGATTATATTATTTATGATTTATTAATGCTTGCAAAGCAAAATCAGTCTCAAGCTATAGAGATCAAACAGTGGTGATACATGCCTTTAATCCCAGTTGCCAGGAGCTAGGAAGTGGTGGTACACAACTTTAATTCTAGGACTAGAGATTAAGAAGTAGACTGATCTCTGTGGGTTCAAGACCACTCAGATCTACACAAGATTGAATCAGTCTAAAAGAGAATTATATCTCACCCCTTTAATCCCAACACTAAAAGAGTATAAAAGATAGGAACAATGATTCAGTATGAGGCATTCATTCTCTAGTCATGCTGAGGAGAGTTTACAGTCTGAGGCTTGGTGAGCGCTCATGGAGACAGGATCAGCCCATTCAGCCTGAGGTAGAGGTAAGACACTAGTGTCCAGCTGCTTTGCTTTTCTGATATTCAGCTTGAACCTTGAACCTCAATATCAGTCTCCAGGTCATTTATTTTTTCATGTTACATCAATTTGGTTACACTTCCTGATTTTTATAATTCCTAAGCCCAGGTCATTGACTACATTGGATATCAATGTGACTCCTGGCCTTTCCTTAAAAATTCCTCATTTGCTGGCATCTGCCAATGTTTTTAACCTAGAAAAAGTCAATTTTCTTATTCCCAATAAAGTGAAATTTTGCTGATTATTCAAGGATCATATAGATTTAAATTAAGAAAAATACCTTTTTTATTTTTCATTAATGAGGATACAATCTCTTCTAATGTAACTTGTTTCTCCTTTACTCTGGTGGCCATCTGTAAAATATGTAACAAATTTTATCCTACCACTGTTTATCTTGCATTTCAACAATCTTCTTTCAAATAGAACTTATACATTTTTAGCTTATTCTTTAATGATAGACAGGTTATGACAAGTGTAGTGCATTGTCAGCATACGTCATTGAACTTTGGAAAAATATCTATGTGATATTGTAAAGTGATTTTGTGATGTTTGCCCAATGGGCAGATCTATGAGATGAAGTTTTATCATTTGCAAACCATGTTGTGCTATGAAACTATTTCAGCTCTTTTATCAGCATAAAATGGCTTATTTAGGTGTGAGTTTGTGTGTGCGTTGTGCCTGCATGTGTGCCTTTATGTATAAAGTTTTGAGTGATTTTTGTTGGTTCAGAAGGTGAGTTTTCATGGCAATGTAAACTGATATACTAAAAAAGTTAATGTAGTTGACACCAATAAGCAATAAATTCATTTTCCTGAATGAACTATAGTAGATAATTTTCACTGATTTGTAAATACTACGGTGACTGTGTGATTAGCACTTCTATTTTATTAGGCATCGTAAGTAACCTATGAATGACGGAAAGGACAGGAGAACAATGCTCAAGTTATATGTAAATATCATATGTTATGCGAGGAACTTGAACATCGCCCAATTCACAAAGTTTATCCAGTCAATTTCCCCTGGTGTCAAGAGGGAGAAAGACTCCCATTAGATCCACATCTCCAATCTTGTTTTAATTGAAATATCTAAGACACTATGATACACTACAAAGATTTTACTTGCTGAAATGGATATGAATAGCAATATTAGAAAATATGCATTAACATTTATCACATTGCCAGGGAGTGTTATAAATAAATCATTTGTATGCATAGTAGGATTCTTCACAGCAGTCTCTAGAGTTAATACTAGAATCATTTTTTATAATATGAGAAAAATTCAGAAGAATTTTGGTACATTGTTGCTTATATAATTTATATATATAAATATAAATTTTAGCTGGGTGTTGGTGGCACATGCCTTTAATCCCAGCACTCAGGAGGCAGAGGCAGGCAGATCTCTGTGAGTTTGAGGCCAGCCTGGTCTACAGAGCGAGTTCCAGGACAGCCTCCAAAACAATACAGAGAAACCCTGTCTCAAAAAACAATATATATATATACATATATATTTTTTATGTCATTAAAATGTCTATATTTCATAAACTTACCTTTGGTAATATTATCTTTTCTATTCCATCTTCAAAAGATAATTTTACTCCTTTCTAACCCTTTACATAGGAAAAATAACTCATAATATGCTGTGCTATTCAGGAATCTGTTATTGATTGAAATTTGGTAATTATTTGAGTGGAGTCATATTTTGATCTCCAACAATATTTATTGATATGCAAATCATGGTGGTGCCCCCTGGAAGATGGGTTTGTATACATGACTTTTCTGACCTTATAGATTATGTCAGATGCTGTAAAACAGTGGCAGAGATCACATGTTACTTCTTGTTGTCGATTTAAACACAAAGTGACTAATCTGAAAAATCCAGGAGCTTTTCCCAAGACAACAACTACATGGCTTCCTGTGTAATAATTCAAAGCTTCTGACAATGGTATGCAAGAACTTAAAACTATAATTCAAAGTTATTCTCTTTGAAGCAAAGCCAATACATTCTCACATTTATCACCTATTTCATGGCCAAAAATTTTGAAGGCAGTGGGAATTTCGGTGTGAATGTAGTCCTGTTCTCACAGACCATATTTTGAACTAGGGAAAGTAAGTAAGTCATACTGAAATAATTTCACACACTGATGCACACTCTGAAGAGAATACAGGCAGTTAGGATGGATGTTAAGCAGCAATGGCTTTTTGATTTTTTTTCTCATTTTTTATTTAAGTTAGAAACAAGTTTTCTTCACGTCAATCCCAGCTCCTTCTCTCTCCTCTCCTCCCCATTCCTTCCCACCAAACCTCCCAGTCCCCCACCCAATCTCTACTCCGATCCCCAGGGAGGATGAGGCTCTCCATGGTGGATCTCCAGAATCTGTGATTTCACCCAGGGCAGAGCCTAGTCCCTCCCACAAGAGTCCAGGCTGATAGAGCATTCCTCATTGTGGGATGGGCACTCAAAGTCTATTTGTACACCAGGGATAAATGCCACCCAAGGCCCCATAGATTACATAGGCACTCTCACTGACACCCACATTTAGGGGTTCTGGGTCAGTCACATGCTTTCCACACAGCCATCAATCTGGGGCCCAAGAGTTTCCCCTTGTTGAGGTCAACCGTTTCTGTGGGTTAAACCAGCCCACTCTTAACTCCTTTGCTCACCAGTTCACCATTTCTGCCACTGGATTCCAGGAGTTCAGTTCAGTGTTTGTCTGTTGCAGATAGCTGTGCCTTCTGTATTCAATCCGTGTCACTCTGATGGAGGCTTATGTTTTAATGATCATTTAACTTTCAGTACTGTCCACTCTAGATGTGAAGAGGCCAAAGTATAGTTATAGAAATTGAGAAGCTAGGCCAAATGTAATCAGTGGGAAACAATCACGTAGAAAAATCTTTTATGCGAGGTTAAATGGAAAGATGTATAAAATTCTTGTGGCACCAGAGTATGAATTCTAGAGCTGACTCATAATATCCATATGATTAGAAGGTAGTATAGCCAGATAATTCTAATATATTAATAGGATACATAGTGAAGGAGTAGTTATCTGGGTTTATTCTCAAGTTCCTGTCTGACATTGCATGGGATGTCTGATATAAATCTCTCCTTTACATATCTCTACTGAGTATACAGGTTTAATGGCAATATTGCAGAATATGATTGGTTACAGGTGTCAGTACAACACAACTAGGATTTAGATGTGCAAATGCACATATACATTTCAATATTTAGCAAATGTCTTTTTCAGATAGTAATTTTCAATATTCTTGATGTAACATGCAAGTAAATAGTAACCTTGCAGGAAATGTGACCACTTCATGTTGAGCTTTCAGATTGTAAAGATATAACCTAGAAATGAATGTGAGTCCCTTTTTCCTTGTGAATTACATGAGTTGTCAGGGAAATATTGCCTATGGAAGCTTTTCAAATCAAAGTGAAAAGATTGTTTTTTTATTAAAGATCCACTGAACTAATAAAAATTAAGTTCTGCCACTTTGACATGGGGCCCTTTTGCTTTGTGATATATTTTAATTTCAGTTATTGTCACTTTGCCACATATTTCAAGATATATTTAGACATTGAAATGGCCTAAATAGATGTGAGGCCACCCACAGGATTTCCTAAGTTACATGTGACACACACAATTCAGTTGTCAACAATATGACCTTTTCAGCCCTCAAATCTCATCTTCACTTGACAGATAAATGAAGAACAGCATGATATTTTATCAACTAAGTTTTAACTACTATAACATACAAGAAGAAATACACACATACCTAAATACCAAAAGGGAAAAGATAATAAATCTATACACAACTATGCTTTCATACAGTAATTCCAGTACTTTGTATCCACTTTGACAATAGAATACAATGTTGGCATAGAAGACAAAATGATCAAAGTGAAACCATCAGATAATTTCTGGGATCATGTTTCATTTACATAACCAGAACACTGTGTTAGAGGGGGGGAAATACTTAAACCCATTATAATCACTTGTATTTGTAAATTTAAAAAACCAAAAGAGATTTCCTGGGTTGACTGGTGATAGGTGAAGATGGGAACTTGAGGGATCAGGTTGTGGGGAGTAGATGGAAGGGGAGAGTACTGTAAGAGATGACTGGAAAGGGGGTGCATTTCGGGGTCAGGGAGAAACCTGATGCAAGGTGAGCTCCCACAAATCTACAAGGTTGACTCCTGCTAAGACTCCTAACAAAAATGGATGCTTAGCATGAACTGGCCATATCCTATGATCAGATTATTGACTACCCCATTTGTCATCAGAGAGACTTCATGCATTAACTGAGGGAAAGAGAAACAGAGACTCACAGCCAAACATTAACTTGAGCTGAGGGAATCCTGATAAAGAGAGGAAGGAAAGATTGTAGGAACTGGAGAGATTGTAGGAACTTGTCAAGGACACCACAAGAAAACCACAGAATAAACTAACAGGCTCATAGGAGCTCACAGCGACTGAACCAATAACCAGGGAGTCTGCATGGGGCTGATCTTGGCCCTCTACATATGTGTGACAGTTGTGCAGATTGGTCTGCTTGTGGGTCTCCTAACAATGGGAGCAGGGACTGTCTAGAATGCTTTTACTGACTCCTGGGAACCTATTCCTTAATACACAGAGGTGTGCCCAGTCTTGATAAAACTAGATATGCCATATTTTGTTGATACCCATAGGAATAGTGCCCCTTTCTGATCAGAAACAGAGGAGGAGTGGATTGGGGGAGGGAATGGGAAGAGAGGAGAGATGAGAAACTTGGGGTTAGGATGTAAAATGAATGAATGAATAAATAAATAAATAAATAAAATAAAAACTAGTATACTAGTCATTGAAGCAACCAGCTGTGCTAGAGGACTTATCAAAACTAGAGATATTAACTAGTAGGACTAACATAAGTAACTTGGATAAAAATTTCATATAATATTCCTCTGAAAGTACTTGTATTAGTAATTAAGTATATTTTTATTAACTTGTGATTTAAAATCTTGCCTCTCAGTTTGTTTAGTGACTTTCCTGTCTATACACTGAAGACACACTAACAAGTGAGAGACTCTGTTCTGAAAAACAAAAGATTTGTACTGCAAATGAGACTTTCCTGTGTACATATAGAGGATTGATTTAAGATTTAGAAATGGTGGTTAATTGGAAAAGAGTTCATTAGTGTAAAATAATGAGTTAAAAGTTCATTAATTTTTAAATCTTTTCTCTAATTAGATTTAGATATACGGTAATTCGAATATTATTGCATCAAATAGACAGTCTGGATCTTCGTATTATGAACGGAATGAGTGTCTCAGAAGTAACCCTTCCTTCTTTGGGGGTGTTAATTGAGTTCCCAGGTGTGTCCCCACATGTTGTTGTTGTTACACAAAAGCAGAGGCTTCTATGTGCAGAACACTATTGTATCAATGATGGAAGGTAAGTTTGTGTTCTCCCAGAATTAAAAGAAAATATAATAAAGAAACCCATCCAAGAGAAAAGTTATCAGCACTCCAAGGAATCAATCAGCTTTTATCGCTCTGTGGTCCTAACTTAGCTGGGCAGTAGTATTAACTCACTTTAGATGGAATAGATTATAAGAGACAGAAACTTGTTCCTTACACTTCTGAAGACTGAGAAGTGCAAATGAAGGCACCGGCACACCTGCATCTACTGGGGCTTCTAAGAGTTTCAGTGTGGTGGGATTTATGTTAAGGTCTTCAATCCATTTGGACTTAAATTTTGTGTAGGCGAAAGACATGGATCTATCTGCATTCTTCTGCATGCCAATATCCAGTTATGACAGGACCATTTGTTGAGTCACTTATGTAAACAATCATATCATCTGCAAATAGTGAAAGTTTGACTTCTTCTTTTCCTATTTGTATCCCCTTTATCTCCTTTTGTTGTCTTATTGCTGTAGCTAGAACTTCAAGTACAATATTAAGGAGATATGGAGAGAGTGGACAGCCTTGTCTTGTTCCTGATTTTAGAGGGATTGTGTTGAGTTTCTCTCCATTTAGTTTGATGTTAGCTGTTGGTTTACTGTATATTGCTTTTATTATTATCAGGTATGTTCCTGTTATCCCTGATCTCTCTAGGACCTTTACCATGAAGGGGTGTTGGATTTTGTCAAAGGCTTTTTTAGCATCATGCTCATGTGGTTTTTCTCTTGAAGTTTGTTAATATGGTGGATTACATTGATAGATTTTCATATGTTGAATGATCCCTGCATTCCTGGAATGAAGCCTACTTGATCATGGTGGATGCTTTTTCTCATGTGTTCTTGGATCCGATTTACTAGTATTTTATTGAGTATTTTTGCATCGATGTTCATGATGGAAACTGGTCTGTAGTTTGCTTTCTTAGTTGTGTCTTTCTGTGGCTTGTTTACCAAGGTAATTGTAGCCTCATAAAAAGTGTTTGGTAGTGAGGCTCCTGTTTCTATTGTGTGGAAAACCTTGAGGAGTATTGGAATTAGCTCTTCTTTGAATTTCTGGTAGAATTCTGCATTGAAGCCATCTGGGCCTGGGCTTTATTTGGTTGGGAGACTTTTGATGAGTGCTTTTATTTCATTAAGGGTTATCGGTCTGTTTAGATTGTTTATCTGTTCTTAATTTAGTTTTGGTAAGTGATATCTATCCAGGAAATTGTCCATTTCCTTTAAATTTTCAAATTTTGTGGAATACAGGTTTTCAAATTATGCCCTGATGATTCTCTGGATTTCCTCAGTGTCTGTTTTTATGTCCCCCTGTTCATTTCTGATTTTGTTAATTAGCGTGCTCTCTCTCTGCCTTTTGGTTAGTTTGGACAAATGTTTGTCTATTTTGTTGATTTTTCTCAAATAACCAAGACTTTGTTTCATTGATTCTTCGCAGTGTTTTCCTGGTTTCTACTTGATTGATTTCAGCCCTTTGATAATTTGGTAATTTCCTGGTGTCTACTCCTTCTGGGTAAGTTTGCTTCTTTTTGTTCTAGAGAAATCAGTTTTTCTATTAATTCTCTAGCGTGACTGTTCTCCAGTTTCTTCATGTGGGCATTTAGAGCTATGAACTTTCCTCTCAGTACTGCTTTCAGAGTGTCTCATAAGTTTGGGTATGTTGTGTTTTCATTTTCGTTGAGTTCCAGGAAGTCTTTCATTTCTTCTTTACCTAGGATGGTGCAATTGTACATTGTTCAATTTCCATGAGTTTGTAGGGTTTCTGCGATTTGTGTTATTGTTCAATTCTAATTTTAATGCATAGTGGTTTGATAAGATACAGGGGGTTATTCAATTTTTTTGTATCTGTGGAGGTTTGCTATGTTCCTGATTATGTTTTCTATTTTAGAGAAGGTTCCATGAGGCACCAAGAAGAAGGTATATCCCTTTATGTTTGGATGGAATGTTCTATGGATGTCTGTTAAACCCAGTTGGGTCATAACTTCTATTACTTCTTTTGTTTCTTTGTTAAGTTTCTGTCTGGAGGTCCTGTCTAGTGGTGAGAACGGAGTGTTGAAGTCTCCTACAACTAGTGTGTGAGCTTTTATATGCGATTTGAGCTTTAGTAATGTTTTTTTCATGAATGTGGGTGCCTTTTATTTGGGGCATAGATATTCAGAATTGAGACTTTATCCTGATGGACTTTTCCTTTGATGAATATCAAATGTCCTTCTTCATATCTTTTGATTGATTTTAATTTGAAGTCTAATTTGTTAGATATTAGGATTGCTACACCAGCTTGTTTCATGGGTCCATTTGATTGGAAAATGTTTCCCAACCCTTTACTCTGAGGTAACAGTCTTTCTTTGAGGTTGAGATGTGTTTCTTGTATGCAGCAGATGGTTGGCTTCTGTCATCATATCTATTCTGCTAGTCTGTATCTTTTTATAGGCAAGTCAAGAAAGTTGACATTGAGGGATACTAATGACTATTGATTGATAATTCTTGTTTGTTTTTGATTTATTGGTAGTGGAGTTATTGTGTATAGGTTCTTCTCCCTTCTTCTTTTGGTGTTTGGTAAAGTTGGACTATCTATTGCCTATGTCTTTGTGAGTGTAGTTATCTTCATTGGGTCTAGGTTTTCCTTCCAGCACTTTTTGTAGGGCTGGATTTGTGGATATGTATTGTTTAAATCTGGCTTTGTCATGGAATATTTTGTTCTCTCCATCTATGGTAATTGAAAGCTTTGCTGGATATAGTAGTTTGGGCTGGCATCCTTGTTCCCTTAGCTTTTGCAGGACATCTGTCCAGGATCTTCTGGCTTTCATAGTTTCCTTGAGAAGTGGTGTGTAATTTGGATAGGTCTGCCTGTATTTGTTACTTGTCCTTTTTCTTTAGCTGCTCTTAATATTTTCTCTTTATTCTCTAGTTTTGATGTTTTGATTATTATGTGGTGAGGGGACTTCTTTTTCTGGACCAGCCTATTTGGTTTTCTGTAAGACTCTTGTATTTTCATAGGCATGTCCTTCTTTAGGTTAGGGAAGTTTTCTTATATTATTTTGTTGAATATGTTTTCTGTACCTTTGAGCTGTATTTCTTTGCCTTCTCCTATACCTATTATTCTCAGGTTTGACTTCTTCATGTTGTCCCATATTTCCTGGATATGTTGTGATAGGGATTTGTTGGATTTGAGATTTTCTTTGGTTGATGACTGTATATCCTCTAATGAGTCTTCAACACCTGAGATTCTCTCTTCCATCTCATGTATTATATTGGTGATAGTAGAGTCTTTAATTTCCTAATCATTTACCCAGCTTTTCTATTTCCAGCATCCCCTCATTCTGTGTTTTCTTCATTGTTTCTATTTCAGCTTTCAATCCTTCAATTGTTTGAGTTGTTTTCTTCATTTGTTTGGTTGTTTTTTCTTGGTACTCTTTAGATTCTTTAAGAAATTTCTTTATTTCTTTAATTTTTTGGTTTGTCTTGTCCTTCATTTCAAGTATTTTTGTTTGTTTTTCTTCTATTTCTTTAAGGGATTTCCTCATTTCCTCTTTAAGGGTCTCTATCATCCTGATAAAATAATTCTTAAGGACTGTCCCTTCTGCTTCATCTGTGTTGTGCTTTTCAGGTCTTGCTGGCATGGGGTATCTAGATTCTGGTGTAGTCATGTTGGTCTTTCTGTTGCTGTGAATGAGTTCTTATTCTGTCTTCTTCCCATCTCTTCTTCCAGTGGGTGCAGGCGTGGTCTTTCTGTTTCCACTGGTCTCTTTCTATCCTAAAGCTGAAGCTGGGCATGCCAGAGGGTGGGTTCTGGAAGGACTGATGTCTTTCCTGTGTGGGTGAGTCCTCTGGATTCCAGGAGCAGGCCCCTGGAAGATTGAGGGAGTGGGTGATGGGCGGGGAAGGAGTCCATGAAGCTAGGCACACCAGAGGGTGGAGTTTGGAAGGACTCGACTTTCTGTTCTTGCTTGGGATTCCTTACTATCTCAAGGCTTCTAGCAGGATACTTTTATATTTTATCCAGGAATTTCAGTTTGGTCTCAGTGTTATTTATACAATTATTTCTAAGATTAGGGTTTTTTTGCCTGAAATACAAAAAGCCATCTAGGAACCTGACACACATAGTAACCAAAATGCTTACTTTGTGTTTTGATATTAACACCTCAGCCAAGTACAGATTTACCTTTGAATAAAGTGTTTCAAATTTGATAAAAAAAATGCTTTCTCTGTGGAACTTGACTGTTCTCTTGTCTTACTCATATATCATAAGTTTGAGAGTGAAGCAGCAATCACCTGAGATCTAAATTAAATCTTTGCTGAATCATTCATATGTATCATCTGTCTATCTGTCTGTCTGTCTGTCTACCTATCTATCTTCTATCTATCTAGACATGTCTGTAGCAATAACAAAGAAAAATGAGCCATTATTTCTAGGTTATGTGGGAGGGGTTGGAATGAAGAAATGAAAGGGGGAATGATGCAATTATATTTTAATTAAAAATACTAATACAAAGATGACTATGGTTTTCTTGTGTCATTTACTCTGAACACAGAGGGTTTTTTTTCTGTTATTTTATTTCAGTCCAAATGTGGCTAAGGAATAGATAGGCCTTAGCTCCCCAACCTTTTTGCTAAATCTGAATCCCTGAACTGTTTTCATGATTATATCTTTGTCTCTTTGTGCCTGCCTGCCAAGCTTTATCCTTGCTTTCAAAAATCATGTATTCAATACTTGTTGCATGTCCAAACTATACACAAAACTGGGCACTGCATATGCTGGACAAAGGTGATATTAATAACAGAACTATGATAATTAGTATAACCTCTATATTCAGGTCTTGCAACGTTTTTTTTTACAGTGATTACTGGTAATAAAATATATCAGAACTAAACTCTCTCCTACTATCTGTAAATATGTATCTTTGGGAGGATGAGAATGGCTCTGAGTAGACTTAAGACTAGTATCCTGTATAAGCCTGAGTTATGTGCCAATGAATTCTGTAAGCAATTGCATTAAACCAATGCAGTTGTTACTATAAATTTAAATTACACAGGCAATCAGACATGAGTTTTGCTTTGTGGCATACTAACGTCTGTTATTTAACCTTAGATGAAAGGTTGAATCTTAAATGACCTAATAAATAACTGCAGTCTTACTCTGTGGGGTTATGGTTATAACCAATGCAGTGCATTTGATTCTATTCACTTTCTGGTCACAACTTACATAAAGAAAAACAATTATGTGCCTGGAGAATCCTAGAAAATGGCTTGAAAATAAAACATACTTAAAATATTATGCAAGTGGTCTGAATTAAATTAATACCAATAACTTCTGTACATAACAATAATAACCTCTTAGGAAATGCTCCAAAAACATACCCTGGTAATAAACAGAGAGGAACTCAACAAACTGTAAGTAATATCAACACAAATATATATGCTCACATAATGAAAACTCTAAGAACATTGAAAGACATTAAACAGAATTTACTGAGAAGGAATATTTCTTCACAGTATGAAAACTGAATGCAATAAAGATTTTATTTTCTCTACAATTAAGTGTAAATATAAGTGGAAAGAAATTGCAATAAATTTCAGCTAAACTACTCCAAGATATAATATTAAATATAACACAAATAGCTGATAGAGTTTTCAAATGGTAAGGCATGGTCCCGGTATGCTGGCACACACCTTTATTCCCATCACTCCAAGGGAGAAACAGTTTGATCTGTGTGATTTCAAGGCCAGCTGGTTAACATAGGCAGTTCCACAATAGCTAGGGTTATGGAATAAGATGCTTTCTCAAAAACAAACTGAAACACAGACATGCTTTGATATTTTTTAATAGTTATTAATTGTAACAATATCATACAATCAAACTAATATGGGTAAGATCAAGTCTGAATGACAATCTGTGTTATAATAATAATTTTAATGTATGTACTAGCACAATTAGAAAAGAAGAAAATGTATTTGAATGCAAAAATAAATACATGTAACTTTTATTTTTTACAATAATATGGTTATATTATTTCTTCCTTATACACCACACATGCACAAACACACACACACACACACACACACACATTTTAAATATGCAAACACAAACTTTTCAGTCTGCATAATTTTACCTATATGTATATTATTTCAGGGATGACTATTTGATATTGGATAATCAATTGGGACCTTGTGGGGAAGACTGTTTCTGCTGTTCTTAGCATTTCTTTCTTTTTTTTTTGGTTTTATGAGACAGGGTTTCTCTGTATTGTTTTGGAGGCTGTCGGTCCAGCCCGGCCTCAAACTCAGAGATATCTGCCTGCCTCTGCCTCCAGAGTGCTGGGATTAAAGGCATGCACCACCACTGCCCGAACTTTTCTTAGCATTTTAGAGTGATCCTAAGATCTTCTGTGTTAGGGTGTCCACTGACATCATTGTTGTTCAGGTCTTGTTTAGGCAGTCATGTTGGTGAAAATTGTTGTGTGTAACCTTTTGTAACAATGATGCAATTCACATACATTTTCACTTTGTTCAATATTGGAAAGCAATGTATCCTGCTTATTGGTGGTATTTACTTTTCTGATTTAACTATTTCTGTCCTAGGAATTTATCACTTACTGTAGATAATTTGAAACTTTCATATTTAGAATGTTTTTGCCTCAGAAAAACAAAAGAGCACCCCCTACTTTCCCAAAAATGCAGAAAGACTAGTTTTAGAAAAAAATAATAAGGACCAGCTGTTCCGGCAGGACCAGGTAAAGCAGGCCCTGCATCCAGGCCTGCATTCCAGTGCCTGGGGATTGCCTGGGAACTGCACAGAGCTTCCAATTCTGGCAGGAGCCCAGCACCCCAGATTCTAGGTATTCTCTTCCTCCAACGAGACCAGAAAACCAGCAGATCCAGCAAAGGGACCAGGGGACCAGGTGTGAGGCTAAGCACCCCAGATTCCTGGTCTTCTTCTCCACCCACGGGATCAAAACTAGGAGGAGGAATAGAAGAACTATCAGATTATTGGACTTGCTAGCACCCACCAAAAGAGAAATCTGGTCCCCTAACCACCAGACCAGTAAAGGGCTCTTTCTGCACCCAAAAGAAGAGATAGCCAACATCAAACTAAATGTACAGAAACTCAACACAATTCCTCTAAAATCAGGAACAAGAAAAGGCTTCCACTCTCTCCATACCTTTTCAACATTGTACTTGAAGTTCTAGCCAGAGCCAGGAGACAACAAAAGGAGTTCAAGGGGATACAAATTGGGAAGAAAGAGGTCAAACTTTCACTATTCGCAGATGATATGATAATTTACATTAATGACCCAAAGAACTCTACCAGGGAACTCTTACAGCTGATTAACACCTTCAACAAAGTGGCAGGCTACAAGATCAACTCAAGAAAATCAGTAGCCCTACGATATACAGATGATAAAAGGGCTGAAAAAGAAATCAGAGAAACATCACCTTTTACAATTGCCACAAACAACATAAAATACCTTGGGTTAATGCTAACCAAACAAGGGAAAGACCTGTATCAAAGAACTTTGAATCTTTAAAGAAAGAAATTAAAGAAGCCCTCAGAAAATGGAAAGATCTCCCATGCTTTTGGATAGGTAGGATCAATGTAGTAAAAATGGCAATCCTGCCAAAAGCAATCTATAGATTCAATGCAATCCCAATTAAAATCCAAGCACAATTTTTCACAGACCTTGAAAGAACAATAATCAATTTTGTATGGAAAAACAAAAGACCCAGGATAGCCAAAACAACCCTGTTCAACAAGGCAACGTCCAGAGGCGTCACCATCCCTGACTTCAAGATCTATTATAGAGCTATAGTCCAGAAAACAGCTTTGTATTGACACAAAAATAGACAGGTAGACCAAAGGAATCGATTTTTAAACCCTGATATTGACCCACACATGTATGAACATCTGATCTTTGACAAAGAAGCTAAAAATACACAATGTAAAAAAGAAAGCATCTTCAACAAATGGTGCTGGTGCAGCTGGAGGCTAGCATGTAGGAGAATGCGGATCGATCCATGTTCATTGCCATGTATAAAACTTAAGTCCAAATGGATCAAAGACCTCAACATAAATCCAGCCACACTGAACGTCTTAGAAGAGAAAGTGTGTGGTACCCTTAAACCAATTGGTACAGGAGACTGCTTCCTGAACATAACTCCAGTAGCACAGACAGTGAGATCAACAATTAATAAATGGGACCTCCTGAAACTGAGAAGCTTCTGTAAGGCAAAGGACACAGTCAGCAAGACAAAAAGGCCTCCCACAGAATGGGAAAAATATTCACTAACCCCACATCTGACAGAGGGCTGATCTCCAAAATTTACAAAGAACTCATGAAGCAATTCTCCAAAATACCAAAGGATCCAATTAAAAAGTGAGCTTCAGACTAAATAGAGAATTTTCAATAGAGGAGTCTAAAATGGCTGAGAGACACTTGAGAAAGTGCTCAACATCCTTATCCATCCGGGAAATATAAATCGAAACAACTCTGAGATACCATCCCACTCCTGTCAGAATGGCTAAAATCAAAAACACCAATGACAATTTATGCTGGAGAGGATGTGGTATAAGGGGAACACTCCTCCATTGGTGGCGGGTGTGCCAAATTGTTCAGCTACTTTGGAAATCATTATGGAGATTTCTCAGAAAAATGGGAATAAACCTACCACAAGACCCAGCAACTCCACTCTTAGGCATATATCCAAAAGATGCCCATTCATACAACAAGGATGTCTGTTCCACTATGTTCATAGCAGCATTATTCGTGATAGCCAGAACTTGGAAGCAACCTAGATGCCCGTCAACCGAAAAGCTGATAGAGAAAATGTGGTACATTTACACAATGGAGTACTATTCAGCAGAAAAAAAAAACAATGGAATCCTGAGATTTGCAGGTAAATGGATGGCACTTGAAGAAACCATCCTGAGAGAGTTAACCCATTCACAAAATAGAAACATGGCATGTACTCTCTCATATATGGATTTTAGACATAGATCTGGGGAGTGGCAGCCTACAATCCCATGGCCAGAGAGTCTGGGAAACAGAAACTTCATTCAGTGGCTGATGGAAGAAGAGGCAGACTCCCACAGCTAAGCACTGAGCTGACCTCAAGAAAGCCAGTAACAGAGAGGGAGGACTGATGACCAAAGGATTAAGACTGGGCTGGTTTAACCCCCAGAAACAGCTGACCTGACAAGGGTTAGCTCTTGAATCCCAGGCTGATGCCTGGGAATCCAGCATGGGACTGATCAAGACCCCCTGAATGTGGGTGTCAGTGAGGAGGCCTAGGTAATCGATTGAGCCTTGGGCAGTAGATTAGTGTTTATCCCGTG
Organism: Mesocricetus auratus; assembly: GCF_017639785.1. NCBI lineage: Eukaryota > Metazoa > Chordata > Mammalia > Rodentia > Cricetidae > Mesocricetus > Mesocricetus auratus. The sequence goes on from NW_024429185.1 coordinate 13,173,995, forward strand.
TATACAAATGAATTTTGGACTCCCATCCAACAATGTGAGATGCACTCTCTTGGGGAAGGGTCTAGACACTGCCCTGGATGAAATGACAGACTATGGACACCTCCATGGAGGGTCTCACCCTCCCTGGGGAAATGAGGGGATATTGCACTGGTTGGGGCAAGGGCACGGGAGGCAGGGAGGGAAACTGAGAGGGACCTGGAACTGACTTGTGAAGCAACCTTGTTTCTAATTTAAATTTAAATTTAAAAATAAAAAAAATCTGAGAAAAAATAAGTTTAATACTTTTGGGAGATTTTTTCCCATAATTTAATAATGAGAGGTTAATTTAGAATTATACCCAAGCAAAAGTCAGCATTGTGCTTTGAATTCTAAGCAAAAAAGTAGTCTATGAGCAACAGAGATAATTAGAACTTTCAAGTATTGTAAATTTAAGTACTATCACTTATTTTATAAAAAAAAAAAGAAAAAAAAACAATGTCCGGGCTACAGAGTAGAATATTTTGCTGCAAGCAATAATATTGAGTTGCAAAACTCCCTCTGTTTCCATCCGTTACTGGATGAAGGCTCTAGGATGGCATTTAGGTAGTCTTCAATCTCATTATATGGGAAGGGCATTTAAGGTAGCCTCTCGACTATTACTTAGATTCTTATCTGGGGTCATCCTTGTGGGTTCCTAGGAATTCCCCTAGCTCCAGATTTCTCCTTGAGCCCATAAAAGCCTCTTCTATCAAGGTATCTCTTTACTTGTTCTCCTTCTCTGTTTTTCCCTCAGCCCACTTTCGTGAGTGATCCTTCATGTTCTTCCCCCTCCTTTCTCTCCCCCTCTCTTTTTCCCTCTCTCCTCCATGCTCCCAATTTACTCAGGAGGCCTTGTCCCTTACCTCTTCTGTGGTGTCCACGTATGTCTCTGTTAGGGCCCTCCATGTTTCCTAAGCAGAGATTCACAGCTAAGCACTGAAACTAATCCCTGGAATCCAGTTGTAAAAAGGGAAGAGTAATGAGTAAAGGGGTCAAGACCATGTTGGAGAAATCCATAGAAACAGCTGACTTGAGCTCATGGACTCCAGACTGACAGCTGGGGAACCTGCATAAGACTGAACTAGGCTCCCTGAATGTGGGTGATAGTTGCAGGGTTTGGGCAGTCTATGGGGCCGCTGACGGTGGAACCAATATTTATCTCTAGTGCATGAACTTCCTGTTTGGAGCCCATTCCCTATGGAGGGATACTCTCTCAGCCTAGATACAGGGGGTAGGGCTTCAGTCCTGCACCAAATGATGTGACAGACTTTGATGATTCCTTAAGGGATGTCTCACCCTCTCTGAGGAGTAGATAGGCTGTGGGATGGGGAGATCGTGGGGGAGTGGGAGGAAGGGAGGGGTAACTGGGATTGGTATGTAAAATAAGATTGCTTTTAATGTAAATAAAAAACAATTAAAAAAAGGAAAAACAGTGCCCAAAACATGAAAAACCAGCAAAGTTGTAAGGAGAAATGCTCAAATAATTTTAAATGAAATGAGTCAAATCCTATCTATAATAAAATGTGAAGAGTAAATAGGTTAGGCAGTTGTAATTATATAGTTTTTGAAAATTTCAAATTTGTGTTATCTGTCATTACAAAAGACCCACATTATTTTCTTATAAGAATACTCTGAAAGCCGGGCATTGGTGGCACACGCCTTTAATCCCAGCACTCGGGAGGCAGAGGCAGGTGGAACTATGTGAGTTCGAGGCCAGCCTGGTCTACCGAGTGAGTTCCAGGACAGCCTCCAAAACAATACAGAGAAACCCTGTCTCGAAAAACCAAAAAATAAAATAAAATAAAAAAGAATACTCTGAAATCATTATAAATTAAGTTAGTGTTTGATACTAATCTTTCATTTTTGACCCAAGAATCAGTAAGATCGTCCATGACAACTGACCTCTTCTGCTTGTAGCACCCAAACTGGAGAAGTGCACTCACTCATTCAGCAGAGATTCACTTGCAAACTCTTGTAGGAGAGGACATCATTTGGAACCTCTCTTGTTTGTCTGTTCTCACACCATAGCTTCCTGCTCATATTCCTGGCATTCCAACTGCCTCTGGGAAGGTGTTTTCTAATTATCATAGGTACATGTAACAGATACTTGAATTGTATCAACCCTAGGGAAAGATCAAATTTGGAGGAGAATAATAAAATAAACTATTTCATTATTGTTTGGAAAGGATATGGAGAAGGTGTAGTGCTTTCATCTTCTTCCTAGAAGAGAAATAACTTTAAACTGGAACAATGAACTGTTAAAAATAGAAAAGTGTTAAAGAAATTCTGCTCTTACTTTGGAGGAGCAATCCCATCTCACATGGGGGTGGCATGTTTGGGGTCTCCGTTGGGTTTTGTAGATAATCTTATGGCTTCAGTCTTGTTCTAGAAAAAGAATGATGGGGATATGGCTCACTTTAACTTTCATGTTCCAGGACTCAGCACAGGAAAGATGCCCTGAGCTGCCAGGCAGCTTACTGGTGCCTGATCAGGGACAAACACAAATCCCAGCAATTTCCCTTTGCTTTGCTTTTTGTTAAGCTCTTATTCTGTCTTATTTGTGCCAAGAAATCATTCAGACAACATTATGCACAATGTTAAATGCTCTATATTATGTGATGCGCCATAGCAATGTGTCTAAAGTTTACACATTTTTATGACAAATTTTGTTGAATCAAAAAAATGGTTGAGAGGTGAATGAATGACTTTTAAAAGTATAAATCAAAACTAAAGTGTTCAACCAAATTAATATGAAATCAACAGAAATTACACTGGAAAATACTTGTATTGAACATTGAATGTTACTGTGTTATGACGGATACATTTCCATATAATGTCTTATTTACTTCTGCCAATAGTTCTAGTATCGAAAGATCAATATTTTCATCTTATGAACTGGTACCCATAAGGTGGTGGATGTGGAGTGGCATCTAGGTTGCATTGTGCATGTCATGTAAGCCTAGTTCTTCTTACTGTGACCCAGGGGGACATCTGTTATACAAGAAACATAGATATATTATTAGAATTTATGAAGTATCTCATGCTTTCATCATAAAATTGGATTTTGATAGTGTCAGAAGAACAAAATTGTCTTTTAATGTCAATCCATAACTGAAAGGTCAACTCAGTGTTCATCTATCTATATTTGGATTTATAACATTTTAAAAAGCATTTTAATTTTATATTTTAAAAAGGCACACACACACACACACATGCACAAACACATGCACGTTCCTTAACTGTATGTCAATGGTGCAGCCATATTAAGGTTACAATCTTGAGTCATGAATTTCATTTTATTCCATCACTTGCTAACATGATAACTTTCCATATTTCCAGTGATACTCATTTTCTTTATGACAACTCTCAAGGTCAGGTGTGCTTAATATTATTTCACATAAGGAATAATAGAACACATAACAGCTTTATGGCTTGGCTCTTGTTGTTAGTGACATAGTTCAAGATAAAAGATGACTTTGTTATAAATGAGGTGTTATTAGTCTCCTGGATGTCCTAGGCTCGTCCTTGCTTTTGAGACTGTACTTGGCTTCAGTAACTGAATAGGGTGGGTTGAAATCCTTTGCGTTTTAGGAAGACTATGGTGTTCTCAGCAATATAGGGCTGTTTTTTGAATTTACGTTTCCATGGTAACATCTTGCTTTATTTCCTGCTGACTCCAAATTTTTCTCCCAATTGCCAGCTCCTTCTTAGAACAGATCGTGTGTTATGTGAACTATCTCTGTAAATGTTCCCACCTGTTCTCATCACGAAGAATGTATCATGGGGTGTCTTTTTTTCTCAACAACATGGTGTCTGCCTCAGTTTCCCTCTTCTGGAAAATTTCTTTTTATCTTTTCCATTCGTTTCTAAACCTGTCTTCCCAAACAAACTAAATATTTAATAATTCCTTTTATACTTTATATAAGTGAAGTCACCAATTAAAACCCTCCTTAGCATATTAGAAATATCGTTTTTTTAAATGCACCCTAGCATCTCCCAAAATCTGTTATTTTTATAACTATAAAAGAAATTGTATTTATGAAAAATTCTTTCTATTTTCTGGTCCAAATGAAAGCTAGACCTTCAAAGTGCAGATTTAATCAATTGGTGTTCCACTTTTGGGAGCTAGAGAATCCCTGATGATACTCTGCCTTGATTACACTTATACTGCTTATGGCTTACCTTGTAGACTCTACTCCAATATTCATTTTTCTTTACCTCATTGACCAAAGGACTATGTCTTTTATTTCTTTCTGGGAGGGGTCTGAGGAGGCAGGGATGGGCATTGATGAGGGGATGGACTTTTCCAATGATACATCTGTAGAATGCTAATACTCTGAGCCATGCACAGGGACTTCCGCATGGGACCCTATACTTAAGAATATTCTAGAGAAGACCAAAAGGTTTAAATAGGTAATCAATTACAAATCACAAGTTGCTTGTTTATCAAGACCTGTGACTAAGAATAAATCCATCCTGAGTCCCTGTTTCCATGACTGACACACACCCAGGACCCAGAGCCTGGAAAACACTTCCTATCTCTTGTTCCCTGTACACGAAACAAAACCAACTGTACATCCAAATGCTGGATGGGGAAGGTTTTGAGTTATTATCTTCTGACTTTGGACAGAAACTTTCCTCAGGATCTTTGAGAAATGAGGAACAAGAATGCTTGACTATTAAAAAAAACATAAACACTATCAAATTATCAAAGTTTCTCCTGCAACATGAATGAGAATGATTCTTCCATAAATATCATTTTGGAGCAAGTTTGAGCTTTTAGTTAGTTGGTATTTTAATACTCACATTTGTAATTTCAGTGAGAATCCATTCTTAGATTAAGAGTGATGGAAGCTGTATATTTATATTTCATAATATTAAATAATGCGTTTTATTTTACTTTGAGTTTTTGTTGATTTAACTACAGCATGTGCCAGATAATGGTATGTTTACTAGTTCCATTTTTGTCTTTTACTACAAGCTTGGATTGAATCACTTTTGTGGATGAGTGCAGGTGTCTGTGAAGGCACAAAGAGGATATTGGATCTCTTGGAAGTGGAGTTATGGAAGGCTGTGTGTTGGCAATTAAAATTGGTCCTCTGTAAGAGTTGCAAGTGCTGTCAAACACTGAGCCATTTCTACAGACGTATGTAATAGATTTTAATATTAGCATCAAATTATAAAGTGGTAACTTATTTTGGTTTTTCTAAATATATTTATTTTTATTTCAATTGATTCTAAGAAATAAGCTTTTATATTAATCCAAATGATTCTTATTTTAATATAGGATCTTCATTATTTAAATGGTTATATTTTGCTTTTATAGTTTCAAAGCTATTTTTTTTTTTTGGTTTTTTGAGACAGGGTTTCTCTGTATTGTTTTAGAGGCTGTCCTTGAACTCACTCTGTAGACAAGGCTGGCCTCGAACTCATTGAGATCTGCCTGCCTCTGTCTCCGAAGTGCTGGGATTAAAGGCATGCACCACCAAAACCCGGCCCTCAAATCTAATTTTTAATGTTTTGGAAATGGAGTCAAGTGAATAACGCAGCTGAGGAAGCCTCCATTAAAGCCAGGTAAATGTAAGAACAGTGTTCTTTAAATTCCAATATGGAGCTTATATATATTTAATTTCTTTACTTATTTCACAGTCTGTTTTTTTTTCAGTGATGGAAAAAAGGCTAACATCTTTGAGAGTCTTTGAAGAGCCAGCTAATATCTTTCGGTCATAAATTGTCCAGTTTCCTTCCATTCTTTCCTCTCCATTGTTCTAGCATGTTTGAAATTCCTTAGAAACATGCATGCCAACCACTTTCCTGCTAAGTACCTTTTAATTAGTTCACTTTTATTCATAGAACCTTTGTTTCAGGCTCATTTCTTGAGACCTCTGCTTGAGTATCATCAAATAATAAAGACTTCAGTAGCCATGTAGAAGAATGCTATCCCAAACCCAGGTGCCCCTATACACACTGTTTCTTATTTGTCTATAGCACTAAAGAGAATTTCTTTTGCTAGATTTTTCCACATTGGTAAAAAATGTGATAAGTGGTGGTAAATTTTGTTGTGATGAAAATATAAAAATTAAATTGTGAGAAATCCAATTGTACATCTCCTTTAACCTCATTCCCCGTGTGTGAGTGTGTGTGTGTGTGTGTGTGTGTGTGTGTGTGTGTGTGTGTCTATGCGCATGCATGTGAAAACCATAACATTCCTGTATAGGTCAGAGAGTTTCTTGCTGGAGCTGGTTTTCTCCTTCCACAGTAGAACCTCTGGGTCAAACTCAGCTCTTTCTGCTTTGGCAGCAAGCACCCTCACTTGATGGACAGTCTAATTAGCCTGATGGTTAGCTTTATGAGGATGATATACCCCAGCTATCATTTCTTTCTCTCTTATAGGAACTTATGATCTATGATTTACCTCTTGTCCTGTGTCTTTTGGCAGCCTGACTAAAAGTTAAAAAGTTACATCTTAGAAGTTATAAATAGTAAATTCATATGTGAGTCTTATTCCATTTATATTACATTCTATATATAACTAGAGGAAAATGTTCTTTTGGTTACTGATCTTTAATGCGGTATTGTCTTGTAAAGGCTGTGGAGTATTACCTTAAATTTATAAAGATTTAATATCTAATGTTAAGATTTGAACATAAATAGTGTAATATAGTTCTGTTATAGCCACAGTAAACCCCAAACAAATTTGGCCAACTAAATTTAGAAAATTTTAAATATGTGTTTATTTTTAATTTTAAATGTGTGTGATGGTTTACCTGCAGTATGTGTACCACATACATGCCTAGAGACCATGGAGTCCTATGGATGCTAGGAACTGAACCTGGGTCCTCTTGAAGAGCAGCAATTGTTCCTAATCACCAGCCATTTCTCCAGCCTTGAGTTGCATTATTTTTAAGATCATTTAGTTGGACTTCATCCACCATTACTGTTTTTAATTCCATGGCCATTTTTTACAAGTAACTCTGGTAGATGTGCAAACCAACACCCCAACCACTGCCCCAATGCATGACTTTCTGAAGACCGGGTTCATTTACTGCAATGCCTTGCACGTTTCAGCACGTGAAGAAAATGTCTATTATTTTCAAGTTGTAATTCATGTACTCTCTGATGGTAGTTTACTCTCAGAAACAAAGTCATCTTCCAAAATCTTCATATCCACTGGGGATAAGACAAAGATTGATTTCACCATGAGTTAAAATATTAGTTTGTAAATAGCATGCCATCTGTAATGTATTTAGTACTTTACATTTGCAGCGGGTTTTCCCCCCCAAAGGACAGGGTGATATTATGGCTGAACATTTGATAAGAGCTCATTATATGGTCATTTATTGTTGTGTTGACAGGTTTGAACAATCCCGGGAAAATCTGTTGCTTTCTTACTGTAGACAGGTTCTGCTTAACAACCCCCTACAGCACAGGCTAAACTACTCAATTATTCTTAGACCTCTTTCCTTGTAGCCCACAGGTCTCAGCATTTAGTCAACAGTGGGAAATCTTTGTTGAGGTGGAAGATATTCTCTTTATTCTCTAGCAGGTTGTCTGCTCAGTAGACTCTTAGTTGAAATATGGTAGCTTGGATTAAATATTTGTGGAGAGGGGACCATTTTTCTCCTTTCTTTTTTCTGAAATGCCTAGTAAAGACTTTTCAATATATCTCGCCCCAATATACACACACACACACAAATACTAAAAACATCCTTAGTACCATTACATCTGCAAAATACTGCAATTACTTTATTGGTATATTATTTCCCTCATATGCAAAATGTGCTGAATATTTACAGGGGTATATGAAAACACACATTACAGTTGAAGTTGAGTAATACAATGAGCACCTATGTAACAAACACTGAGTTCAAGAATCAGAGCTTTGCCTTGTCCAAGTGGTCCTATTATGGCTATTTCACAATTACCCAGAGATCAGTGTATCTTAACTATTGAAGTATGCTTAGGTATCCTTTAACGAAGTTGTGTGTTACTTACTTCTGTGTGATTTTAGACATCAGAAGAAAAAAAGAGGGGACATAACAACAGACTCAAAGGAAATCGAGAGACTAGTTCAAAAATCTGTACTCCACCAAATTGGAAAGTCTAAAAGAAATGGACAAATTTCTTGATAGATATCACTTACTAAAGTTAAATCATGATCAGATGAACTATTTAAATGGACAAAATAAACCCCAGGAAAATAGAAGCTGTCATTAAAAATCTCCCACCCCTCCCTCAAAAAGAAAGCCCAGAACCAGATAATTTTAACACAGAATTCTACTAAACTTTCAAAGAAGAGATAATATCAATACTCCTCAATTTAGTCTACAAAATAGAAACAGAAGGAACATTATCAAATCCTTTTTATGAAGCCACAGTCATCCTGATAGTCAAGTCACACAAAGACTCAACAAAGAAAGAATTATAGACCAATTTCACTAACAAACTTTGATGTAAAACTACTCAGAATGAAAGATACCATAATAGAGGCAGTCATTATAGGTTTGAGGAAAGATCTGGCACTAGTGAGATTTCCAGAGATCTACAAGGATGACACCAACTGGCAAACTAAGCAATAGTGGAGAGGCTACCTTAAATGCCCTTCTCTGATAATGAGTTTGACGACTACCTTATATGCCATCCTAGAGTCTTCATTCTCTGGCTGATGGAAGCAGAGGCAGACATCGACAGCTAAACAGTGAACTGAATTCCTGGAACTCAGTGACAGAGAGGGAGGAGTGATGAGCAAAGGGATCAAGAATGGGCTGGTGAAACCCACAGAAACAGCTGACCTGAACAAGGGGAAGTTCTTGGACCCCAGACTGATGGCTGAGAGGTCAGCATGGGACTGATCCAGACCCCCTGAATGTGTTAGTGAGGAGGCCTCAGCAATCTATGGGGCATTGGGCAGTAGATCACTATTTATCCCTGGCATACAAATGGACTTTGGGTGCCTATCCCACATTGAGGGATGCTTTCTCAGCCTGGAAACATCAGGGAGAGCCTAGGCTCTGCCCTGGATGAAATGACAGACTCTGGATATCCCCCATGGATGTCCTCATCCTCCCTGGGGAGTGGAGTGGGGATTGGAATGTGAGCTGAAGAGGTGTTTGGGGTTCATGGGAGGAAGGGAGGGAGAGGGAGCTGGGATTGGCATGTGAAGCAAGCTTTTTTCTAATTTAAATTAAAAAGATAAAGAGCATTTACAAACAAACTACTACACTCTGGCATAAGAGTATATTAGCTATAAAGTAAAGGATAACTGTGCTACAATCCACAGACATAGAGAGACTATGTAGCAAATGAGGGTTCAAGGGAGGACACCGGAATCTCCCTGGGTAGGGGAAATAGCTTTCATGAGTGGACTGCTGGTAGGTGGGGATAGGACAATGAACAATCAGTTTGGAGGGTGATGAGGGAGAGTACTTAAAGAGACTGCTGGAAATTGGGGAGAGGGTTTGGTAAAATTCTGACACATGAGAATCTCCCAGGAATTTACAAGGAGGACCCCAGCTAAGACTCTTAGAAACAGCAGATATGTAGTCTGAACTGGATGTTTCCTGTGACTAGGCAAGACTTCAAGAAGGGAAATTAGGACACCAACCCAACCACGTAATCTTCAACCTACAGGCTGCCCCGCCTATGGGATATGCTGGAGTAAGTGTGGCCTAGAGATTGAAGGAGTGGCCAACCAGTGACTGGTCTAGCCTAATACCCATGTGAGGAAAGTAACCCCAGCCCTGACACTGGTTGGAATACCAGGACCACAGGCTGGATACAGGGACCTAGGATAGAATTCAGCAGAACTGGAAGAAAAAAATGTCAAAGTAATGATGCTTAAAGATATTCTGCTATACTCATAGGTTGGTGCCTAGCCCAATTGTGACCAGAGAGGCTTCACCCAGCACCTGATGGAAACAGGTGCAGACACACCTCCAAATATTAGGCAGAGCTCAGGAAATCATGCAGAAGAGCAGGAGAAAAGATTGTAGGAGCCAGAAGGGGCATGGACACCACAATAAATCCAACAGAATCAATGAACATGGGCTTATAGGGACTGAAAGATACTGAACCAACAACCAGGGACATGGGTGGGACTGACCTAGGTATTCTTCATGTGTTACAGTTGTGTAGCTTGGTCTTCTTATGGGACTCCAACAGTGGGAGAAGGGCTAGCCTCTGACTGTCTATTGGCTTTTGGGAACTTACTCCTCATACAGGGTTCTGTTGCCCAGCATTAATACATGGGGTGGTGCTTAGTTTTACTGCAACCTGATATGCCATGCTTTATTGATATCCAGGGGAGGCCTGCCCATTCCTGAATAGAATTGGAGGAGAAGTGGATTGGGGGGTGGAGGAGCAAGACTGGTTAGAGAGGAGAGAGGGTAAATTAGACCAGTGGTGCAAAATGAATAAAAGAAAGACATCTAAATATGTACATACAATTTTATAATTTGATTTTGATATTTTGACAAATTGTCATTTACATTTTCTATATCAATATTTATTGTTGTCATTTAAATTTATTGGTAACTGTATAATGTTTCATTCAATACATGAAATGAGTTGATATTTGGTTTACTTCCAGTGTGGATCAAACTGATTGGTGCTATTAATAAATGTCTGTAAACTCTCCTGGGAACATGTACAATGTGTTCTATAGGAAGTTCTCTTAGGAAACGGACCAGTAGACTATAAAATATGCACAGGTCCATGCACTATGCATCACGCATTTTTAAAAATGGTTTTCATTTCTCCGTATTCTCAGTAACAAATAAATTCTAATTGCTTTATATTATATTATTTAAAAAACTTTTAATCAGTTCAAGATTACCTTAATTTTATTGTATTATTTCAAGTAAAACACATTAAGAGAACGTTTTAGTTCTCTTAAAATCTTAATACACTATCAAATATTTTATAGTCTTAAATATTTTTTAGCTCCTTGCATGTCTAATAGAGGTGTCTCAACATTCTTTGTGAGGACTTTGGGCGTTTCTGCCAAGGAATTTGATGTCATGTTGCTTCTTGCTGACTTGTGAATGTGCAGAAATCTCAAATACAATTATGTTTTTACAAGACTTAGTAGACTTTCTCTTAATGACATTCTCTTCACAGCACATCTGTATTCTGATTCATATTTTCACACAGACAAATAAAACCTTTACATTAAACTTCTACCAATACAGCTTCCAGTAAATTTATGCTTTTATTTTTTCCAAAAGTATCTTTTTTATTAACTAATGTTCTGACTTGCTACTGCTTACTTAATTTATTCTTTAGATACATCCATATGCAGCATGGTTATTTTTTCTTCGTTGTTTGAAATTGATGGATTATCGTGTTCTCCTTCCATTTTGAATATTGCCTGAACTTTGCCTTCCCCAAATTCCATAAACACATTTCTGCTAGAGATTGAATTCTTGATTGATAGTTACTCTTTTTCTCTGTACAGTCAGGAGAAATCAACTGTTAAACTTTTGGAAAGCAGCTGCCAGTACATTGTCATTTTTTTAAAAGTAATGTTTTCTCTCTGACTGCTTTTAGGTTGTTTTATCGTTCAAAACTTTTCTATGATATCATTCTGAAGTATCTACAGGAAAAATTTATTTTCATCTGCTCTTGACTCCTTGGCCAATTATGAAATGCTCTCAGCTGTTTCACTTAAAATTACTGCATATGGCACATTTTGTATTGTTATTTCTGGGATGCCCTTTTTATTTTTGAGACAGGTCTTTCTGTGCAGCTCAGACTAGCATAAAACTTCCCATGTCATTCAGGTTCATCTCAGACTTCTGATTCAATGATCTAAGCCTCCTGGGTGCTGGGATTATATGTAGATACTACCGTATCTGGCACATACTGGTAGGTATTTTTTAATTTGGGGGTGCATGGGAAATGGATGTATGTTTGTTTGCCAACATTTATGTTTGTATTTGTGTGTGTGTGCATGTGTGCGTGCGCTTGCACACTGTCCATGAAGGGACTCTGGCCAGCTTGAGTGTGGTGGGCATGGCTCTGGCAGGCCTTGGTCTTCTCCTTGATACCCTCTGCCTTGCTAAAAACTATTATATTATGTCCCCAAAGCTATCCACCATAGTCTATTCTCTTATTTGCTGGATCCCTCCTCCTCAGGCTGTCTACCAAGGTCCAGCTATCAAAGTATTGAAGTTCAGTAATAAAAATCCTATTTGGCTTACCTAATTAACATTCCCAATTAAAATTAAACACCTATTCTAACAAAGTTTTTCATTGTACTTTGTAAACTGCCGTTTTCCTATGTGCAGAGTCTGTCTCCTCTCCATCCATCATCTCTCTTCCCTGCCTCCCTTTTCCCTGTCCTCTTCTCCATATCCCTATCTCCCCATCTCCCTGTCCTTCTACCTTCTTTCAATCTCCTGTCTTTGTCTCTTATTCTCCGGACCCTGTCCCTCTGGGAAAAATAAATCTCATTTGTCTTGAGAACTTGGTCTTGGGCTGACACTTTGCTTTTAAGCATGTGTGAATGTAGGTGAGAGGTCTACACTGAATGTTTTTCTTAATTAGTCCCCACCTTTTGAGGCAGGGTTTCTCACTAAACATGGAGTTTGCCCAAGACTGAAAGCACAAAAAAGAGTCCAATGACTGAAAGCAGGAGGATATGAACATGTTAGATCAATAAACAAAAGGACAAAACAAAGCAAAAACATAAAACAATAAAACAACAAAAACCTGATAACCATGTCTGCTACTTTGTTGTATCCAGGGCAGTTCTCAACCCACTGGATGCTACCCACCTACATTGGGCTGAATGGAACTTGAGTTAATCTACCAATTAATCATGAATGGTCTCCATCAGTACCATCACAAGCTGTGCTCAGAAATGCTATTTCATCAGTTATAGGACAGTTGTGAGCCTAATCATGCCAACACACATAAATGACCATCATTTCCATTGCAGTGAACTTCAGGAGGTAAACACAGGATGCTCTGTCTTAATGTTTAGTTCACGAAGAATTTGTAGTATTTTATGTCAGTTTCCTTGAGAACTCCTGCACCTTCCAAATCAAGTGTTCTCTGTAATTAGCCAAAACATGTTTTTCCAACTTTAAAATTCTGTTACTCAAGTGAATGTACTAAACTCTTTCATTAAAAACTCAGTTTATTTAAGACTTGTAGAATGAAAAACTTAAATTATTTTGTATTCTTCATGAGGTTACAGACCAGAATTCTAATTTGGAAATCCAATATACTAAGTGATTTTCTCAAAGAACGCACTATTCCAAAAGGTACTCAAGACTGCCAATGACTTTTAAAATTATTTTATGTGGAGAAACAATATAAGGTTATTTTCAACCTATAAGGCTTAAGAGTCAAGGATAGCAATGTCAGCTCTCTGAATCAGTATTGAAAATGAATTTTTTGAGTTTCAATGCATAACTGAAGGCTCTGTGCCAGGGCAGGTTGTTTACAGGTTAATGGGATTGTTGTTTTATGGCTTGCCTTTGCTCTTAATATCTTTGTTTTTGTATATTTTATCTAGTGAAATTATTTGATACCCTATGTTTTATCTTCTGTATATTTACTGTATGTTTCTGTTCTGTGGTGACCATAAGGTTTATCTCACAAAACATCTTCTAATGTAGGAAGATGAATGAAGCTGTTTATGTATTTCAACTTATTCCACTCACATTTACTTCTTATATATATATATATATATATATATATATATATAATTTGAACCTTTCTATATTGCCACTTCCTTTAGCAAATTCTATGGCTATTAGTATTCTCAATATTTATCTTTTAATTTTCATGAACTGGATATGACTTACATACCATATATAAAGTGTCAGTGAAGTCTACTTGAATGTAGGCCTGATATTCCTGGTTAGTCTATATTTTCACATATTTTAATGTTCTTTTTCATTTTATCATAAAGAATGCTGTCTACCATTTCCTGTATAATGAATCCTTTGGAGATGGACTCTCCAGATTTTGCCTAGGAAACTATTCATCAATTCTTCATCAAGGGACAGTTTTCAGAACACAATCTGTTTCTGTTTCTTTGGCAATTTGTAAACTGTCACAGGCTGCATAGTTTCTGCTGTCAGGACTGTGGCTAGCTTAGGCATCACTCCTTCATATGTGGTTTCCTATCTATTTTTCTTGCTGTTTGAGGGTCTTCTGTTTGACTCTGATTTATGACAATTTGACTATAATATGTCTTGATGTTGTCTTGCTTGTCTTGATTCTGTCCAGAATTATTAGGAATTCTTCTGTAGATAAACTTGCTTCATAGAGTGGGTACAAGGGTGATGGCTATGAGGGTGGGGGTGGGCTGATTGTGGTATCAGATGAAGTGACATCACTTAATCTTGATACAGAACCATCAACTCAACAAAGACTAGAGAGCCTCAGTGACTGGCTGCTATACGGCTGCCAACAATGACAGTAAGTATCACGGTTGCTAAGTTCTCCTAATCTGCTTTTCTACCACCATGAAACTTGTAACTGAGAGAGTCTGTCATTATCTGTGGATTTTTGGCTCAAGTAGTGGCATATGATGAATGGTATCTGTGCCGTGGGCCTGGGAAGAAATGCTAAGAGAAGGAACTTAGGAAGATATGAAAGGACTGCTTTCCTAGGTTCTAAGTGGTTATTGGCACTGGTTCTAAGGGTACAGATACTCCATCTGCCATTTTAGTAACATTAATAGTGGTTCATATCTGTTTAAAGCATTGGTCAAGGAAAAGAATGGGGGTACACATGAGAAGAAAATGAAAGCAGTTTGAGGATGAGTGGATCCAGTTCCCTGATAGCTGGTTAGTATCTCGCGTGGAGACACAATGAGAATGTGGCTCATGTGTGGCAATGACTATGCGGTCTGAGACAGGAGTCGGATCGGGCTCTCCACAGAGCTTGGATACGAAGCAGGTGCATATCAGGAGTTGGAAACTACTTAGGATTGGGAGTACTGGAAACGCTTCCAAAGTGACTCAATCATAGCGATTTGTGTGTGTGTGAGTGTGAGTAAGAGTGTATGTGAGTGTGTGTTTATGTATGTGTGAGTGTGATTGTGTGTGTAATAAATATAGTCTCAGAGAAACGGGTTGTCAATTTGAGAGTGTAGGGGCACGGGAAGAAGTGGAGGGAGAGTGGCTAAAAGGAAGAAGTGATTTAATTTTATTTAAATTTGAAGTGTCAATTTTTATATTTAATAAGTATACATATATAAATAAAAGAGTGGGAAAAACTACTTATGAATAAGATAGAAACTTCAGTCTCAGCACCAACATTTTACTTGTAGTGAGTTTTAACTCAGAATTTTTTTCTATTGAGATTTAAATCTGTTAAGACAAAAGCTTTTTTTTTTTTATTTTTGGAAACAGGGTTTCTCTGTGTAACAGTCCTGGTTGACATGGTATTTGCTTTGTAAGCCAGGATGGCCTCAAACTCACTGTGATCCACCTGCCTCTGCCTCCTGAATGTTGGGATTTAAGGCCTGCATCACCAACACACTGATGCCAAATTTTTGTTAATCTAAGTATACTGCTCTGCCTCTTAGTATTTCAGTAATTGTTATTTCCTTTGTTCTTTAATATTTAAACTGTCATTTTCAAGGCAAAGAACTTTGCTATTTGCCTATATACATATATATTTACATGTTGAATAAGAGAATTGAATCTGCATATTATTTCAAATAAAATTTTAAATTAAAATATGTTATGACTATATTTCTTTCTGAATATGCAGATCTTTGTAATAAATAATGTCTATTTTTCAGGGGTGTTTACCATTGTCCCTAATAGCCCATTTAATTTTTCCGTAGACACTTGTTTATCCTACATTTAACATAAATTGGGTCACTATTTTACTTATCACATGTCACCACATAAGCTCTTAATAATTTTGTTTTAGAAGCACCAAATGGTTAGATTTCATACTTTAGGGGATATTTATACTAACAGTTAATATCTTCTTCTTCATAAGGCAACATTGTTGAAGTAAGAGACAGAAAAATTACTTATTCTTCATTAGTATTTCTGTCTTTCATAGCTATGAAACTTCTGTGTTGGGTCACATTAAATATGTTACATGCTAATAAAAAGCCCTGAAATAATAAAGACATAATTAAAAATGATGAATTTAACTGGTGCATGGTAGAAATTAACTGGATCATATTGATCTTAAATTTAACTTATGACCTTAACAGTTTGATGACTCAAAGTTCAGATTCACCAGTGATTCTGCTTAACATTGTGTAATTGGTCTAGATATAAAACACCATGATGAGGAATGTAGGATCTGAGGATCCTACACCTAGACATAATTATCATGGTAGATTTTTCTAACATGTTGCTAGTAAAGAAATCTAAGTGAAAAAAAATCCTAGAACATTGTTTTTCTCTTTGATTGCTAGGTTGTTATGAAATGACAAGAAGAATGTTTTAAGCAAAATGATAGGTTTGATCAGGTCAATGAATATAACATGTGACATAAAATTTTCTGAAAATGCCTTAAAGAGAATCTCTTCATCATGAGTTTTCCCTATGGATAAATTGAAAACTTCTGACTTTGGTATATTGGTTATCTTTTCTTAATGTAATTGGTCTTAGTATAGTAACATAGTTGGGATAGTTTTAACTGTCAATTTGGCATGATCTATAATCACCTATGAAGAGAGTCTCAGTGAGGCAGTATCTAAATCAGATTGGCTTTTGAGCATTTTGTGGGGGATTATCCTGATTACCTTATATGAAGTGTGGTGGGGGGCCCTAGGCAGAGGATCCTGAACTGTATAAGGATTGAAAGAATGAGTGCAAGCTTGCAGCCATTGATTCATTTTTCTCTGCTTCTTGACAATGAATGCAATTGGAGCAGATTTCTTTAATTTCCTGCCACTTATAAATTCCCTGTAGGTTAATTTTGTCAGTTTTTGTTGTTGTTTATCATAATAACAGAAATACAACTAAGACACTGGGTGATGGACAGAACCAGTGGATCATGATTCTACTAGATTAACAGTATCAAGTATAATATTTTGTGAACACATTGTGGACTAATTTCCATTACCACAGCCAAATGTGTTGGATGAATGTTTTAAAGGTTGGAGTACTCAGTATTAAATTTTACCTAATTTAAATGGAGTCCTGAAATCAAAATTTAATTTTTACTGCTAACAAAATGTTTAATTTTAATGTTCACAGGAGACTCTTGATTACATTATTGGATAATGAAGCATGATGAGTTGCAGTGCTTAGAAACCTGTCACTCATCTTATCATCACTGGAGGTAGCTGAGGCATTTTAATGACAACCCATGGAATTCACACACAAACTTCAAGATCTCAAATCTTCCATGAAGAGACCAAGGACTTGAACGCATTAACATGATTTCAGTGTACATTATGTTAAACATAACTCAGAATAGTTCTCTGATGTCTACTTTTCAGGAATATCCACCATGGTCACCAGCAGCCTGTGGTAAATCTTTATTGGTTTAATTTGTCTTTATATACTTATTTAACTTGCATCTGTCTAAATATACATATTTTATGCAATTAATTTTTAGTATTTTATGATTATTACAAAAACCATGCAAGGGCAAGGACTATATCATTTTTTCTCTCCTTCCTTTGCATATGGATTGTATATAGCAGACTTGCGCAATGTTGTCGAAGTCATGTTGTTGGGTTTTTCTTATAATCTTTTACTATTCCAAGCATGAGATAAAATGGTTAAAATATTAAGTTTTGTTGCTTCCATCATGTGATACTGAGTTTATTCAAGCATTTTGCCATTTTGATGAAGTTGAAACATAGACTATATTATAAAGTACTAAAGCCAGAAAAAATCCATTTAAAGCTTTTAAAAATCCATTTAAAGATTCCTTTAAGTCCTGCTTCATTTTAGTTTGTGGGGGTGGGGTGGCTTTCCTTTTACTCATTGTTTTCTGCAGATGGTTCCACTATTGTTCAATGAGATAATAAACACCAGGTAGGTTCTCAAATTATCTAAAATTACACTAGAAGAAAAAATCACAAATAAGCTTTAAAATTTAATACCAAGAAACTTAAATCAGAATTTGCAGATAATTAATAAGGGTTTATAGAGAAGATAAAGAGAACAGGAAAATGAATGAGGATAAAGAAAATATCATTAAAGATGTCTCTTTTAGGAGATTTGAATTGAAAGAATGAATATTTTCAGAAAAGAAACCAGTGAATTTTGGAGTTAGTTTAAATGCAGCTCATAGTTCTGTCTTGACACTTGCAGTCTAACTCCATATTTAATGGGTTAAACTCACACCTGGTTTGTAGAAGCCTACCGTGCATGACACTGCTTGTCTCATGCTCAGTGCTGGACCCACAGTGAGATAAGAGCACTGTTTCATGCATTTGGGAACTGTAGTGATTTGTCCAACTGTGCATAATGCATAATCTGCCATGTGGAACAGGGCTGACGTTCAGCATTTCCTCGTCCATGTTTGGGAATATCAAATCACTAAAATTATTACTTTTATATTCAGTAAAAATGATGTATGTACATTGATAGCACAAATGTCATTAAGAGCCCATCATGTTTACATATTTTAAAATAATTAATCATGAGTTGTTTGCATTTAACTGTAGAGATGATTGGATTTTGAAAGAATGCTTGGAATAGAATACTGAGCATACAACTGATTATTCATTATTCTGAAGATATTTAACTGTTAAACATATTTGCAATGATAATCGAACGAAAGTGGATTTTTTAAAACATTATTACATTTTTCTTCTTTTGAATTAAGTTTTTCATTTATTTTTACATACTTACTTCAGTTTCCCCTACCTCCTTTCCTTTAGTTCCCTCCCTCTACCTCCATCTACCTTCCACCCCAGCCCCATCCCATCCACTACTCCTTGTTTCCCTTCAGAAAGAGACAGGCCTCCCATGGATGTCAACATAGCATGGTACATCAAGTTGAGGCAGGACCAATCTCCTCCTCCTGCATCAAGACTGACCAGGCAACCTAGCATGGAGAATATTTTCCTAAAAGCCAACCAGCACTATGGACAAGTCCTGATTTCACTGCTACGAGCTCCACTAAAAGAACACAAATAGAGGGTCTATCAGTACACAATCCATGAGCTCCCAAGAGTTCAGGTCAGCTGTCTCTTTGGGTGTCACTGCCATGACCCTGACTCCCCTGGCTCTTACAATCACCCCCGCTCTCTCTTCAACAAGACTCCTGGAGCTTGGACAAATGCTTGGTTGTGGATTTCTGCATTTGCTTCCATCAGTTACTGGAGGAAGATTTTCTGAAGACAATTAGGGTAATCACCAATCTGATTACAATAGATGCTCAGTTGTGGCACCCTCTCTACTGTTGCTAGGAGTCTTATCTGGTGTCATCCCTATGGATTCCTGGGAGTTTCTTTGGCACCAGGTTTCTCCCTAATCCCAAAATGACCCCCATCACAACATCTTTTTCATTATTCTCCCCCTCTATCTTGTCCACAATGCACCCAACCCCATTCATCTTGTTTCCAACCTCTCTCCTTCCACACCTAGTTTACCTAGGAGATCTTTTTTTACCCCTTCCCAGAGAAATTCGTGTGTCCCTCTTTGGGCCCTCATTGTTAACTAGCCTCTCAGGGACTGTGGATTGTAACCTGATTGTCCTTTACTTTTGTGAAATTTTACCCTGAACAAAGACTTATTCTGCATGATTCAAATTGGGTTACTAAGGGTTAATTTTGAAAACAAAAAATAGAAAATATAAAGGTGTGTATAAACACTAGAACCCTCAATTTTGGTACAGACACAAAAGGATTACAAGTTAGATTTTTTAATAATCCTGTAGCCAGGGTGTTACACAACTAGAATTTATAAATTCACAAGTCAGTCCACTTTCTTGTACCATATTCTTTAATAATTTGAGTGACTAAATATCAGGTTTTTTTGATTTGTTCAGCTGAGGCCCAAACCCATGAAGATTAAGTTTGGAATTTGGTTTGCATCTTTAATCAGCAGATTTGCTAAATGGCACAGAAGAATTTCATAAATTTATCTCCTCTTAGACTTAATCAATTTAGAAAGATAGATGCTAAAAATCTTTTCCTTTGAAGAGAGCTCAGGAGTTGAGCCAGATCAGTTTTAATTACTGAAAAATGATCTGTCATGGCCCACTCCAGAACACAATCATTAAAATAACTTGTTCCTTGGCAAGAAAATAAATGACAGTCAGTAATTTCAGATCAAGCCTGATTGTCAGCTGTGTAAATTCATCCGATTAATACTAACCTCTTTTTCCATTTGACTGTGTGGGTGACAAGCTTTCTGAATGATGACTTGATTTGACCTGGACAACAAACAGACAAATAAACACAAGGCATTCAGTTCAATAACCAGAAAATGAAAACCCAAGAAACTTATCAAGAACCATGATTAAGCCTTTGTGATAATGCTGGTTAAAATAAATATCAGAACAAGATCCTCCAAGACTTATCTCCCAATGACAAGTCATCTTCTGTAACTACCCACCCACATGGAATACCATCCACCATCCTCACAAGATCTGAAGAAGCGGGCAAGCATTCACAGTAGATGTGGAATTAGTAATAAGATGGAAATCATAATCTATTGTTTTGAGACAGGGATTCCATGTACCCTTAGTTGTCTTTAGAATGTGCTCCAAGGACCAGAGTAGCCTCAAACTCAGAGATGTTGGGAGGTATCTGTCTCCCAAGTGCCACCATGCCTCATAAAAATAATGTTAATAATAAGAAAAGATCCACATGCCAGAAGGAGACTGAACTAACTCTACTAATTTTCCTCTGACATCTACGTGTGCATTAATATCTGTGAGTATCCATATATATACACATTCACTCACCCACTTGCACATACACATGCACACACACACACACACACACAATTTTATTTGAAAGATAAGAAAATGAGAAAAAGCAAAAAAAAAAAACCCCACCAGTGTCATGATAACCTAAGCAATATTGTGCTCCACAGTATACCAAAATAAGAAGTGATGACATGGAGGACATGGAAATGTGTGAGGAAGACATGTTCTAAATTCAATGTTGTGTAGAGACTTAGAATCAAACTTAGGAGAGATTTAGGGATGCTCTGTCCTCTGTAAAGAAAATAAAGAGAAGGTCTAAAGATGCACTGTTTGTTTATGCCAGAGAGTAGGCAAGCATCAAGCCAGGCTTAACTCTGGATACCAGAAGTCACAAGGAATGTAAGATTCAAACTTTAAATTCAGTTTTTTTGCACCATATACAGCAAGATGAGAGTGTATTTGAATGTGGAATTTCTACTCTCAGTTACTGCCTGCTGCTGATGTATGTGAATCACCAGACAAACACCCATAAGAAAGCATGTCTTAAGTTTATAGGGGACTTAAACTCCATCATTAGGGGACTTCTCAGGTCACTATGACTGAAATGTCAGTTGTCGGTGTCTTTTTTCTGTGTCTGCAGTCTGTCCTCAAGGTTGTCTGCCCTGTTTTCAGGAATAGGTAAGTTTGCCAGATCCACAGGAAGGCTGATTCAAACATGGAAGCAAAGTATTTAATTTCATATTTTTATGACATTATTCATAACAGTTTTATTACACTGGGATGTTTAGACAATACTAGAATAAGAAAAATAATAAAGCTGGATATAAAATAAATAAGGAACAAACATTCTAGGTGTGCCAACTGAAATATCAATCTCAAATAAATGCCAAATATTAAACAGATAACTCAGTTCCTGTTGTGTAACAAACTACCTTAAGTAGGTCATCTCACCAACAACAGAATTGCCTTTCTCACATTTATGGAGTTTTGGTGTTAAGGGTGAAGGTTCCAGCGAGAGAATATTCTGGTGAGCACATTCTCAAAAGCTGTGCCTTGCTCCCCCCCATGGTTGAATGGCCATTTCAGAAGGTTTTCAAAATTAATGTTTTTTATTATTTCTTGAGAATTTCATATGGTGTCTTTTTTATACACTAATCTATGAAGGCTTTGTTCCCGTTACTTCCTTCCCCATACCCTATGTGTGAATTCCATCATTTTTTTCTTTTTTTTAAATTTAACTTTTACACATGTTATTCTCAGTTCCCTCTCCCCCCTCTCCTCCCCTGGCCAGCCCTCCAATCCTCTCAACACCCCACCCCACTCCATCCCTCCTCTGCTCCCCAGGGAGGGTAAAGGTTCCCATGAGAGATTTTCAGAGTCTATCATATCATTCCGGGCAGGGCCTAGGTCCTCCCCCATGAGTCCAGGCTGAGAGAGCATCCCTCCATGTGGAATGGGCTCCCAGAGTCCATTTGTACACCTGGATAAATACTGATCTACTCTCCAAGGTCCCATAGATTGCCGAGGCCTCTTCTCTGACACTGAGGTTGGGTAGTGGGTGTCTGGATAAGTCTCATTCTGGCCTCTCAGTCATCAGTCTAGTGTCCATAGGTTTCCCCTTGTTTAGGTCAGCTGCCTCTGTAGGTTTCCCCAGCTTGGTCTTGATTCCTTTGCTCATTACAACAGAAGAAAACTGTAAACTGATTTCTTTTAAAAGCTATTATCATAAACAGATAGAAATAATATATTAACCATCATCCCCCATGCAGCAGTGAATGAAGATGCAATATTCAATGCTGAGAATCTCCTGTCATTTGCAGTGTTCTAGGGTTTGACTTTCCTATGGGAGACTTCAGTCCAAAGTCATGAAGATAATCATGACTTTCCTTTTCCATCTCTAAAAACAGAGACTTGAGGAAGTATTTCAAAATGATTAAAAATGCTCATTTTTATGAATTAGCTTTTCAGGAATGAACCTTTGGTGATTTAAATTGTTGATTCAGAAGCCTACTGACTTTCACCATGAAATGGCCAGAGGACACAAAGTTAGACCCCAGATGTAGGAAGATACACTTCAGACATTTACAAAGGCTCATTCTATCAGGTTGGATCTGTGAACTTATTTTAAGTTGTATACCTAAAAGCACAACTCTTACCTCAGAAGGGGCAATAGTTTATTTTTGAGCCTAATGTTGTGTTTTATTCATCAGAGTAGACTCTTCAGACATGGGTTTGAGCCAATAGAAAGTCTTTATTAGCTGGCTCAGGACCACACTGGGTGTTTAGGATCCCTTACAGCACCAAATCTTTCTCAGGATGAGCTTTTTAAACACACACACACACACACACACACACACACACACACACACACACACACACACACACACTGGGTTGACATACTTCATTAACCAAGAACAGTTAGCCAGGATTATGGACTTCGATGGATTAGATCTTTGTTTTTGTTTTGGAAGTTGGTATTTTCTATATGCTGAGTTTTATGGCCCAGATGATACTACCAACTTGGAGTCAGTTGTCCTAAGGTCTGAGGGCCTACTAAGGTCTTGGTCCCTGTTACACAAATATAAGTGACCATGGCCTACAAAAACAGACTTACGTTACCTTAAATATCATGTTCTACCATGGGAACAACTTCATGAAGTTTTCATTGTAACAGAACAAAGAAAAGTTGTAAATCAAGGCACTTACTCCTTGGCTGAAACACTAAGTTGGTAGTACAGTGAAGCAGAGATAAGGCAGTTACAGGGCCCGGATGCTGACCCAGGAGGGCTGTTAGCCTTCTGACTGGTAGGAACTACAGTTTGTTGTTACATTACAAAAGGTTTTTAATCTTTTAATAATAAGAAGTTAGTTAGGTCTGACACAGAGATGATGGGTAAAGGATGGCTACTTAGAGGGCTAACATTAGCCTAAGATAGATTGTAATTAGGCTCTGGTCATGAGTATTTTGCATTCTCTATTATCATTGAAATTCTAATGAGGTAATCAACTTTTCAGAAGGTTCCAGTAGGAAGGTGTGACTTCTTTTCTGTGAATTTTTATTCTCAAGGTGGTAAGACGAAAATGGTTTTTAACAATTTGCTTAGCATAATTCCATTCCAATTTTGCTTTCATTCATAATATTCTAAATTATAGACACAAGATAAGATTCTAATTAGGTAATCATTCCTTCTTTTTAAATTTAAAATTTTTACACGACAACAGAAGTACTTGGCAATGAACAATAATTTGGGAGTTTGATATTATTCATCGACATTTTCTTACTTCAGATATATAAAGCTTTGAATAATTTCCTTTTTAAAATCTTATATCAGTTATGTTTTCCTCTTTGTTTCATGTATAAGCTAGGTTTGTTTCTCCAAGTAGCATATCTGTCCCATTAGAGCAATAAAAAGAAAAATATGTACATATTTAAAAGTATTATTAGTGAAATACTACAAGGTCAAAATCTTTTCATACACCATCTGAAATAACTGCTCTTAGGGAGACAGAGACTGAATGACTTGCATTTCATATTCTGTTGTAAGTGAAAATCAGTGGAATGGGCATTATAGACTGGATGCTGAGCAACTGTGGTGAGAATGGAGGAAGAATGTGTAAGTTATCTCAAGTATGGTGATATGTCTTCACTGTTCTCTTATTCAGGTCATGACAGGGGACTACTTTTCAAGTAATGTCATTCTCAGGCCCACATCAGTGACAGCTAAGCCTCCATCATTTAAGAGAGATCGTATATCAAACTTTTATATCTAGCCAATGTTCTGTCAGGATTTGGTAAAAGTAATCTAATACAATGTTATCACAGAACAAGCAAAGTAAGGAAATGTTAAAGGGTTTTTCACCTAAGAATTATACTCATTTTTAAAGAGAAAACTTATGACTTTCTATAAGTCAACAGGTTATAGAGAAGTGTCTGCCAATTACTATTTAAATTATATAAGTGAGGAGTGTACCTTCTGAAGCTAGACTAGAAATAGACACCCTCATATAATTCACAGTACATATTGAGGAAGGTTATAAAGAGTGGTTGTTTCTGTCTAGCAAAAAAGTTCTAAGATCCATATAGGGAAGGAAACACTAAACAGAATTTAGTTTCTTTACTTGATGGGTTTCTGGAACTTGTAATAAAGTTATTTCAATATTCTAGTTTCACAGAGTATGAACATCAATAAGTATCTTTCCCCCAATGTGTTAACATTTTTAATTTCTCTTTGGAACCCAAAAGACATTGTAAATGCTCTATTATGTCTCTATTTATTCTATTATGTTTTATAATCTAACTGCCAGGATACCTTGAGAGTTGTGAAAACAGAGCTTTGAAATCCACCAAAACACAAACTTTGACAAATCCCAGAATCCTGTTTATTGTTCTTAGTATTCACTTTTCTGTGTGTTGAATTCCATATAACTAATAATTTTCCCCAGTGGTGTCAAGTATCTACTTGATTTAACATGTATTCAAAACCTTGGGTTACATATATAAGAAATCTGCCTATGAAGCAACAAATAAACAGGACATCAAAACATAGCTAAAGGAGGCTGTTTGAGTGTCTAACAGAGATATTTTAACTAGTGTTCAGTGGGGGAGTTGCAGAGGAAGCTTCATGGTAGAAATAATTCATAAACTGTGGCTGATTGCAAAAGAAGAAATTACAATGCCATCTTTGAAATCTGAAAGACAGCAAAGACTAATTCATTAACTCAATGCAAATTATACCTTGGAGCCATGGTGGGAGAATGAGGGAGACAAAATTGAGATGAGCTATCAGGTGATGAAGAACCCGATATGTCACCTTATAAAGGAGATTTCACATTAACTCCAATGAAAAGCTATTAAAAGATCCAAAGCAGGGGGCCAACGTGATTCTAATTGCATTATGTAAATGGAGTATTAGAATGATAATTTTATGTTTATGTTTATGCTAAAGCCTCAAGACTATAAGTATCAAATCCTCTGAGGAATAGGCCCCCTGAGGAAGAATAGCAATGGGTTTCTCTAGCAACCGCTTTTGTAGTTCTTAGCAGACCATCCACCTGTTGGCTATAACAGCAGGTGGAGACACTGAGTATATATGGAGGATATTCATCTGGAACTAATATGACAACACAGCAACTCTCAACTCTGAGAAAGTTAGCATTCCCATGGAGAACAGTCCAGATAATTCAGTTTTTGGTCTTTGTGGTCTGGGGAAGTAAGGCTTGAGAAAGATGAGTAATGATTATCTAGTTCTAGTCTAGAAACAATGACATGCAAGCCATGGCTTGGTTACATCATGCCTATAAGCTCAATTCTTCTGAGACTTTATCATAACGCAATGTCTAAGCAACAACCAGTAAGATGTAAATGGCCCAGGCAAGAGAGATTTTTGTTCCCTTTTATCCTTTGATTTACTTCAGTCACACAAATGCTAAAAAAAAAAAAAAGTGAGAAACTGGGCATTCCTTCCCTTTTGTGGCTTTCCCACACACTGCAGGGAGGGCTGGCAAAGGAGAGAACTCTAATAATAGCTTTTATTATTTTCTTGGACATATTAATTATGAACTCCTTGGGGCATTTTAATACGACGGCTGAAGGAAGGAGACCTGGCTTTCCAAAGCAGCTTGGTAGGAAAAATGGGGAAAAGAAATTTGTTTTATCTCTGCTGTTTGTGTGATGGTTTTCAACACACTGGGTGTAGAAGGGTGTCCAGTTTCTGTTAGTGTAACAAAATCTCAGTAGATCAGACAGTCTCTGCATGGCAGGAGATGCTTGATTGAAGTTCCTGACTGGGGTTCTAGTGCTCATTGAAGCTCTCGTCTGAAGCTCTGGCCAGATTCTAGAAGATGTGCTGTTTCAGTTCCTTGGTCCGGAGTTGTGTAGAGTGATGTAGTTTCAAGCCAGTTTTAGGGTAGTGCTTGGCAGGTGGAGTCAATGATGTGGGGCAGTTCAGATGCTTCCAGTCGAATCAGGTGGAGTAAAGGAAGTGGATACTCATTCTCTTTCAGAAGCAGTTGAAGATTGCTGTCAGGAAATCCCTTGTTCTCTGGAAAACTCAAACATTAATGTTAATAAAGGAATATTTTAACTTTTATATGTATGCATACTGGAAGAGGTGACAATAGGGAAGATGGTAAACCTGAAGGAAATTAGACTTTTCAGAAAAAGAAATCCACAGATAACAGTCCCTAATTTTATTTTCTTCTGTCTTATATCAATGGCTCTTTGATATAATACAGAAATTCTGAATTTTATTTAAATAATATGCTTGAATTTAGAGTAGGAGAGCCAATCCAACTCCAAAGCCAGCTTCAGTTAAATGAATGGGGACTGAAGTATATGAAGAAACAAAGATAAAAGGGTACTAAAAAAACAAAATAGAGAGATTTAGACTCTGATACCACACAGTGAGTTACTGTTTGTTTGATGGTCCTCAGGGTAGCTATTCATTCTTCTTCAGGAATCCATATGTCCAGTATTCTTTGCTAAGTTTACCCGTGAAGACAAAAAAAACAAAACACTTCTTTTTCCTTTTAGGAAGTCACTTTACCCATGGTAGAATTTGAATTTGTAGATGAGCTGTTATCTTTCCTCCTCCTGAGATGTCTTCTGTTCTGATTGAATCTTAATTAATTTTGATGGAACCCAAAGCTTTTCTTCTCCTGTGGAAACAAAAGCAAAACCTCTTCCCCAACGTAATACATATCATATCCTGGTTTCCAGACTGAGGTCATAATATCCTTAAAATACACCGGTTGGTTCAGTTCAGAAGTCTTCTCTGTAGTCCAGTGTCTTTCTGCTGCAGTTTGTCCTTTTTAATCAGCATTAAGAAAATTCAACGTTAGTAAAGCATTATGTAACCTGTGTTTGGGGGGGCTTTGTTCCCCCTGGCTGTTTATGAAGCCTCTCTTTTAAGATTCGGTTAGATCTTTCAATCACTGCTTGTCCTGTGGGATTGTAAGGTATACCAGTTACATGTTTTATATTATAATATTTGAAAAATTGTTCCAATTTACTGGAGACATATGTTGGGGCATTGTCAGTTTTTACTGTTTTAGGTATACCCATAACAGCCATCACCTCTAAGAGGTGTGTAATAACAGAATCAGCTTTTTCAGAGCTGAGGGCAGTAGCCCATTGGAAGCCTGAGAACGTGTCTATGGTATGGTGTACATATTTCAAACTGCCAAATTCTGGGAAGTGAAATATATCCATTTGCAAAAGTTCTTTTCTGTGAATACCTTTAGGATTACAACCTGCTGGTAATGGAGTTTGATTGTAGGATGAGCAACTGGGGCAATTTCTTACTATTTCTTTGGCTTGTTGCCAGGTGATAGAAAAATCCTTCTTTAAACCTTTGCTGTTAATATGTTAGTGCCAGTCCTTTTAATAATATTTTTTCTGGTTCTTTTCATATGATATTTCTCATGAGTTTTTCACTACCCACAAAATAAATTCCTATACTTTTTATGAAGTGAATTTTTCTAAATCTACAAATCAGTTTAGGAGGACTCACAGCTGGACAGAGCTGATTCTTCTAACGTGTGAAGAGTGGCTATCTTTCTGCTTATTCAATACTTGGAGTATTTGGATCAGATCTTGTGGATTTTCTACATCTTTGCCTTCAGTCTGATTCTTGGTGCTTAGGGTATCTTTCCTGTTGACAATATATTAGTGTTTCATATTCAATGGACACTGAGAATCACTTCTAAAATGATTATCTGGGTAATTGGATCAATATGTACCAAATTTAATAGATTTATGTTTTTTCTTGTTTTTGTACTTTTTTACTTTAAGGCTCTCCTTTCTTTGGACTTACTTGTTTTGAAGAACTATTTTTCCTTATGTGATAATAGTCTTTGAAAGAGAGTTAACTTTTTTTCTTCCTTTTATTTATTTAAGTTAGAAACAAGCTTGCTTCACATGTGAATTCTGGCTCCCTCTCCCTCCCCTCCTCCCCTGCCCTCCCCACAAGGCCCCCCCAGACTCCCACCCAATCTCCACTCCTATACCCAGGGAGGGTGAGGCCCTCCATGGTGGATCTCCAAAGTTTGTCATTTCATCCAGGGCAGGGCCTAGGCCCTCCCCCCAAGAGTCCAGGCTTAGAGAGCATCCCTCATTGTGGGATGGGCATGCAAAGTCCATTTGTGTGACAGGTATAAATACTGATCTACTACACAAAGTCTCCTTGTTCAGGTCAACTGTTTCTATGGGTTAAACCAGCCCAGTCTTAACTTCTTTGGCCTCAGTTCTCCCTTTCTGTCACTGGATTCCAGAAGTTCAATTTAGTGTTTAGCTGTGGGTGTCTTCCTCTGATTCCATCAGTAGCTGAATGAAGGTTCTGTTTCCCAAACTCTCTGGCACTGGGATTGTATGATGGCACTCCACTGATTCATGTCTAAAATCTATATATGAGTGAGTAATCATATATCTCTTTTTGTGACTGGGTTACCTTACTCAGGATGGTTTCTTCTAGTCCATCAATTTGCCTGCAAATTTCAAGATTCCATTATTTTTTGCTAAATAGTACTCCATTGTGTAAATGTACCATATTTTCTCTATCCACTATTCAGTTGAGGGGCATCTAGGTTGCTTCCATGTTCTAGCTATGAACATAGTGGAACAGACATCCTTATAATATGAATATACATCTTTTGGGTATATGCCTAAGAGTGGAATTGCTGGGTCTTTTGGTAGACTGGTTCCTATTTTCCTGGAGAATCTAAGTACTGATTTCCAAAGTGACTGTACAAGTTGTCACTCCCCCCAGCAGTGGAGTAGTGTTCCCCTTCCTCCACATCCTCTCCAGCATAAAATATCATTGTTTTTTTTTTATTTTAGCCATTTTGACAGGACTGACATGGTATCTCAGTGTTGTTTTGATTTGCATTTCCCTCATGGGTAGGCATGTTGAACACTTTAAGTGTCTCTCAGCCATTTTAGACTCCTCTACTGAGAATTCTCTATTTAGTTCTGTACCCCATTTTTTTATTATCTTAATTTTAAATAGCTTGTTTTACATGTCAATCCCAGTTCCTATCCCTCCCCTTCCCCCAAATCCCCCCCCAAGTCTTCCACCCTATCACCACTTCCTTCCACATAGGGAATGTCTAGAGTCTGTCATTTCACTCAGGCCAGGGTCCATGCACTCCCCTAAGAGTCCAGGTTGAGAGAGCATCCCTCTTTGTGTTATGGACACATGTTGTCTGTTTGTATGCCAGCGATAAACACTGATCCACTGCCCAGGAGCCCACACATTGCCCAGGCCTCCTCACTGACTCTCACACTCAGGGGGTCTGGATCAATCCCATGCTGGCCTCCCAGCTGTCGGTCTGGTGTCCAAGAGCTCTCTGCTGTTCAGATCAGATGTCTCTGCTGGTTTTGCCAGCCCATTCTTTGCCAATTTGCTCATTGTTCCTCTCTCCCTGTCACTGGGTTCCTTGGGTTCAGTTCAGTGTTTAACTGTGGGTGTTTGCCTCTGCTTCCATTAGTCACTGGATGAAGGCTCCCGGGTGGTTACAGACATCAAGTTCATTATCAGGAATGAGCATTTGAGGTGGTCTCTCCACTATTGCTTAGCTCACCAGTTGGTGTCATCCCTTCAGATCACCAGAGGTCACACTGGTGCCTGATCTGTCTTCTAACATGATTCCCTCTTCCCCCTATTCTACCCCCCACTCAACCTTCCTGTTCCCCTTCTTCCTCTTCTCCCCCTCTCTTCTTCCCAGCTCCCACTCCTCCCTACCCTTCGCCAAGTTCCCCATCTGTTCAGAAGATCTTGCCTCATTCCTCTTCTCTGGGGTATCATGCATATCTTAGGTTCTTTCCTGTTTCCCAGACTCTCTGTCAGTGGAAGTGCAGACTGGCACTATCCTGATCCATGTCTGAAATCCATATATAAGTGAGTATATACCATGTTTGTCTTTTTGTGACTGGGTTACCTCACTCAGGATGGTTTTTCTAGTGCCATTCATTTGCCTGCAAATGATCTACCTTAAATGCCCTCCCCTTATAATGAGATTGATGACTATCTTATATGCTATCCTAGAACCCTCATCCTGATAGAAGCAGAGGCAGGCACACACAGCTTAAAACCAAACTGAAATCCGAGTTGCAAAGAGGAGTGATGAGCAAAGGAATCAAGACCAGGCTGGTGAAACCCACAGAGGTAGCTTACCTATACAAGGAGGAAATCATGGACCCCAGACTAATGACTGAGAAACAAGCATGGGACATATCCAGACACCCCTTCCCCTGAACATGGGTGTCAGAGAAGAGGCCTCGGCAATTTATGGTGCATTGGAGAGTAGATCAGTATTTATTCTTGGCATCCAAATAGACTCTGGAAGCCCATTCCATGTGGAGGGAATGCTTTCTCAGCCTGGAAACATGGGGGAGGACCTATACCCTGCCAGGGATTATATGATAGACTATGAAAATCCCTCATGGAAGGCATACTATCCCTGGGGAGCAGAGGGGAGATGGAGTGGGATGGGGGGTTTGGAGGAATGAGGGGTTGGCAGAGGAGGGGAGAGAGAGGAAACTGTGTGTAAAATGTGTAAAAAGTTAAGTAAAAATATTATATATATACATATATATGTTTATATAAATATTATATATATATATATAAAGATTGCCATTTTTACTATGTTGATCCTACCTATGCAAGAGCATGGGAGATATGAGAGATCTTTCCATTTTCTGGTGTCTTCTTTAATTTCTTTCTTTAAAGACTCAAAGTTCTTGCAATACAGGTAATACAGGTGTAAAGAGAAGCTTTTTCTTTGAGGGAAGCCTTCCCGCCAGCCTGATTCCAGAGCCACGTTAGTCCCAAATAAACACACAGGAGGCTATATTAATTATGAAGCTGTTGGCCTTGCTTGTTTCTTCCTGGCTAGCTCTGACTTAAGTAATTACCTCATAATTGTTAATCTGTGTATTTCTCTTAACGGAGACATTTCCGGGCTTCCTACCCCATGGCATTACTTCTTGACTCTCTTGTGTTTCTCCTTCCCAGAGTCCTCCTGGACTCATAGTCCCACCTATCTAGATTCCTATTGGCTCAACAGTGCTTTATTGACATAAGACTTCCCCAACAATACAGGTCTTTCACTTGTTTGGTTAGTGTTACCCCAAGGTATTGTATGTTGTTTGTGGCTGTTTATGTTGTTGTGCAATGTTTCTCTGATTTTTTTCTCAGCCCCCCGGCTTTTTGTCTTTATATAGTCTGCCTACTGATTTTCTTGAGTTGATCTTGTATCCTGCCATTTTGCTGAAGATATTTTCAGCTATAGGAGTTCCCTGTCAGAGTTTTTTGGGCCACTTATGTTAACTATCATATCATATGAAAATAGTGAAAGTTTCACCTCTTCATTTCTGATTTGTATCCCCTTGATGTCCTTTCATTGTCTGATTGCTCTAGCTAGAACTTCAGGGACAATATTGAAAAGGTATAGAGAGAGTAGACAGCCTTGTCTTATTCCTGATATTAGAGGAATCATGTTGAATTTCTCTCCTTTAGTTTGATGTTGGTTGTTGGTTTGCTGTATATAGCTTTTATTATATTTAAGTATGTTCCTGTTATCTGGATCTGTCCAAAACTTTTTATCATGAAAGGGTGTTGGATTTTGTCAAAAGCTTTTCCAGCATCTAGTGAGATGATCATGTGATTTTTGTTTCTCAGTTTGTTTATATGTTGGGAATTAAGGTTTATCCTGGACTTGCAACATGGAGTTCTGATTCTAACTCTATAGACTAGAATATCATATTACTTCACGGAAGTGTAGGTATCTTCAACAAAATTATTTACAATTTCCCTTTTCATTCCTTATGATAGTGGTATTTTTATTTCACGTATTCAGAAGTATTTCCTCCCACTCTTGTTAGTATTATTCAGAATGACTATCTTTAAATCAATCAAGAATAGAAAACAAAAAATGCTTCTCTACTTTGACACTTTCATTTATCTACCTAGATATATATATCTGGTAACTTTTGCTTTCCATGAAGATTTCCTTATTTTATTTTGGCATATTCTTTGTTTTTTTTCTTAGATTTTTAGGCACAGAGAATGTGGTTTATTATTCATCTTATAAGATTTTAAATTGTTTTTTCTAATCCTTAATATTTGTTCCATCTTTTTCTTTTCTAGTATTTCACTTGCACATTTATACAAACATGAAATTGTCTTTCAGTTCTTAGATGTTCTATTCATCTTTTTCTCAGCATCTCAATTTAGAAAGTTTTGATTTACAAATTAACAGTGATTTGTACATTCACTATCTCCACAATTCTCTTGAACTTCAAATTCAAAGTCAATTTTGACACTTACTTGCCCTCCAACCTTGTTTAAATTTTGTCCTAGTTTGTGTTCTCATGCCATGACAAAACACCATGATGAAAAGTAACTTGCCAAGAAAAAGGTTTTGTTTTTTTTGTTGTTTTATTTTGTTTTTTGTTTTTGTTTTTGTTTTTTTTACTCATACTTACAATCATGAGAGGAAGCAAAGACAGGAATTCAAGGCAGGAACTTGGAGGCAAGGACTGAAGGAGATGTTGTGTAGGAATGATGCTTACTGGCTTCATCCTCTGTCTTGTTCTTTCTTATGCAACCCGGTTATTTACCGAGGTATGATATGACGTACACTACAGATGAATCTGAAAGAATCTTTTCTCCAATTGAGGTTCCCTCTTCTCAGAAGTCCCCAGCTTGTATCAAGTTGACAAAAGCAAATCAGTATAAATCTTAACTAGGGTACTTGTTTCTCTCACAACAATTTCTGATATTCCAATGCCACATATATATTTGTTCTTGTTGCTGTGACAAAATTCATGATAAACATAGGTAAAGGAAACTTTATTTTGGTTGGTAATACTATATGTGGGATACCTCCTTATCAGTTGTTGGCCAGAGAGACGCCAGAGGCTACTCAAATAATATAGCTGCCATTATTCTTGGTTAGTCACCAGAAATACACTATTGCTGAAGATACTATACACATGGATACGAGACACAGAGAAATGTCTGTTGGAAATGAGCAACTGGAAGCTTCTCCTAGCTGGCTGTGTTCCCAATGCTACTGGAGAGTATTCTCCAATGCCTTTCCCAGTTATGGGCTTTTGTACACTATAATTCTAATATGTCTACCTAAATGTGCCCACTGTTGCAGTAATGGCATGCCTGTTATGGAGTGAAAAATTGTTTCTTTCTAGGAATTAAGACCTGACCCTTGGGACTGGAAACACACACATCGCTGTAAACCTGGACAAAAGCCTCTGGCCAGCAAAAAATCACAAATCCAAGGGGGAGAGTGTACTACTGATGTTTTGCTAAATGGATGTGTAGTCAAATTGCCTGCTAAATGACTCTGTGTATTTGTGTGTGTGTATACCCACTGACTATTGCTATTTTCAATCTATATCAGACATGCTTCTTCTTATTTTTATTCTTTTTATGTACTTAGAGTTTTGCCATGGGTGTCAGGTCCCCTGGAATTGGAATTATAAACAGTTGGGGGCTGTCATGTGGGTGCTGGAAATTGAACCCAGGTGTTCTGGAAGAGCACTCAGTACTTTTAACCACTGAGCTATCTCTCCCGCCCCCACGGATGCTTTTTTGGAGAGGATAAGAGTTGCTGTAAAGATTAATAACTGGTGGGAATTCTAAGAACAAATGTCTGTTCAGTGCTTGGCCCAAAACTAGATGTCTACATCATCACCTTAAAGGCCATCACATAAACTAGGCAGGAAGGGTTGAGAGGAGCTCTGTGACATAATCTCGATGTAGCAGGGCTATCACAGTCATGAGTACGGCAGATGTGGCCACCAACAAAAGATCTGTATATATAGGAAAAGCGAGAGGACATAGGAGGGGGAGTAGATGGGCAGAAGAGAGTCAGCAGGAGTAGGAGAGGGATAAGAATAGAAATGAGGGATGAATATATTTATAATACTTTCTATACAACTATGCAATTATCAGAAAATTGATAGCTTAAGGTAGATATTTAAATGTATAAGTAGATGTATATATATTGCGTGGGTGTGCATATATTTGGGTGCTAAAAGTAACTAGAGTTTGGCAGTGGTGGCATATGACTTAGGAGGCAGTGGCAGATGGATCTGAGTTTGAGGCTAGCCTGGTCTACAGAGTGAGTTTTAGCCTACACCAAGAAACTGTCTCAAAGAAAACAAGAAATTATTGACAATTTTTCCTTTTTAATAATACTTAAAATATAATTGCAACATTTCTCCTCTTCTTTTTCCTACCTCCAATCCTCCCATACCACCTAATCTCTCGAATATTCATTAATTCTTTTTCTCTATCAGTGTTTTATATAAATACATATGTATAAATATATAAAGAGATTTACACACACACATATATATACTTATAAAACATAAATACAACCTGTTGAGTTTCTTTAGTGTTGCTTGCATGCATATGATTTCAGAGCTGACAACTTGGTATTGGAAAATCTATTGGTACCATCCCTAGCAGAGACTACTTCAGTCTCTCTAAACCATAATGAATTGCTGTCGTTATTTATCTCCGGGTGAAGGCCCTTGAGCTTTCCCTGTTCCATGTTGTTAAGTCTGTTAGTGTTGTCATTGTTTGGCGCTTGTGTATGCAGCCATATTGTTACCATACCTTAGATCATTCACTGTTATTCCTGGGAAACAATCTCGTATCAGTACTCCTCCTCCATTCCTCTTCCCCAATGTTCCCCGAGCTTTATTTGCAGGAACTGTGTTGTAGATGGAGCCGTTGGGTCTAAGTTCCGCACCACCACTTGATCTTTGTATTTTGATCACTTGAGGTTTTCTATACTGGTATGTATGTGCTATGTAGAGAAGCTCCTTTGGTAATATGTCAGAGCTACACTTAGTTGTGATTATAAGGATAAGTATATAGACTCCAGTTAGGAGTTATACAGTTCTAACAAAGCTGTGGTGGTAAGTTATCCTGTAAGATACATGACCATACTAGCTCCAGGTAATTGGCTAGGTTTCCATTACTACATATTATTTCCCTCCCGTTGAGTAGCCCTTAAGTCCAATTAGACAAGGTAGTTTTTGCTAAGATATGGCAGCCATTGTTGCATGTTAAAGGGTGCCTTACTGTGGAGGTCATTGCTGTGGTTCATTGTAATCACATCATTTTCTTTCCTGCGGAGCTGACTTCACATCTTCTAATGCTCTCAGTGCTAGTCAAGGAGGAGACTTTAAGATCAGATATTCAAATTATGAATTTTAAAAATAATTTTTAGAATGACTAAAAAGTGTATTTTCCCTTTTTTGGCTCATGGTTTCAGAGCATTTAATCCATCATGACCAGGAAGGTATGGTGGATTAGAGAAACTCACATCGGACAGTCAGGAAGCAGAGAGGATTGTTCATTCCCCCTTTTGTTTCACATTGTCCCAATCCTACAAGATGGAGCTGCTCACATTCAGGGTAATTTTATTTCTCATTTAACTCTCTGAAAATGCTCTCAAAAACATGCCCAGGGGTGTGCTTCAGAGATTCCCCAGGTTTTTGTAGTTAAATCAAGTTGACAATCGTGATTAAACATCAGAATTTATGAGTTTGATTAAGAGATTTGGCGATGGGTTGTGCCATTGGAAAAGTAACTGCCAGCCTCTCTGTGGACTGGGCTCAGATTTGTGCTTGACTTCTGTGTGGTTGGGTACAGAGCTGCCTCTCAAGTGCAGATCCTCTTGTGTGGGATGTACAGAGTAACTTTTCTCCTTCTGCTTGAATTGGATGGCATGTTTAGTAGATGAAATTGGCCTTGATTTGTCATAGAAATCTTGGGGAGTTGCTGTGTCGCCATGGATGTTCTAAAAATTAGACAACCAATTTGAATTGCTGGTGGGAAGAGGCACTGGAGGTATCCATTATCTTTATGGTGGCTCATCTTACTTGTTTATTTTCCAGGGTTCATTCCATATCTACGTTTTCCCCTGCTTGGTAGTTGTTGTAGAGAGGTTCTATTATTCAACTGCTTAATGAATTTGAAGTTGTGATGTCATGTGCCTGTAGTCCTAGAACTACATATTTGACATCACAGGCTTGAATTCAGCTTTGTCCACGTAGTAAGGCCCAGACTTGATAGGGCTACATATTTTAGATCCCATTTCAAAAGAATAAAACATAGAGAAAAGAAGGAAGGGATGGATAGAGGTGGAGGGGGAAAGAATATGAATTGCTTCAAGGAGACCACTATCGAACACTTATAAGAAATTTTAATGTGCAATACAGCACTGTTAGCAATTATGCTGATGGTAATTGTACACTTTGGTTCAATTTTTCAGACTTCTGTGGTTCTGAGTCTTTAGTCCTAAAAATGGTTTTGAAGAGCGATTTCTTCCTCCAAAGGTTGCTCAGGGTATTCCAGACTGCAAAATAAGAGCACTGTATAATTGTTAGTGGTGAAGATAATGATCACGCATCTGGGTGCGTAGGGTTGAAGAAGAAAATGCTTTCCCATTTTAGTATGGAAAAGTCCTTATTCTTCTTTGTCCCAGGATTGTTCTGTGCTCAGAGTGATTACTGTGAGACTTTAAGCTTTACATTTCTAGAGCTGGAGAGAGAGATGGTCAATTTTAACACGTACAATTTCGAATCATTTGACAAAGAATAATGAATACTTTTTTCATATAATTTGATTTTGTTTTCATTTTACCACACAATCATCCCTAACTTTATCACATGTAACATTTTTTGAGAAATCAGGCTAACCTGACCATTTTCTCAAAGTGAGAAATTGGATAATAATGATTATCCCTTCAAAATCTTTCAACTTTTTTCTAGGGATTAAGTCAAAGCTTTACTCTATAAGCTCCCTAAAAAAACGACTTCAGCCTCACTTTCTAGTTAACTTGCACCTACTCTGCCCCTTGCCCCCAGGCTGTCCTCTGGATGAACAAAGTTCTTTACATCTCTTCTTCAAAGTTTTGTACAACTTCTCTCTTAAGAAGTGGTTGTCCTATATTTTTTCTGCTCTAGATTGATTGTCCTCTCTGCTTCCAGTGTTGTTTCTTATTTCCCAGGGTGCAACCAAGATGATCTCAGAAATGCAAACTGATTGTGCTATTCAGTAAAGAAATACTTATACAGCTGAATTTAATTTTTTTCTTGTTTTATGTAGTTCACAATACTCTCCCTTGTTCTGGGTCCACCTCTGTTTAGACTTGCTCACTGTTCTCATCCAGCCTTCCTGCTTTCTCATCTCAAATGGCCTCTCTTATTTATGCCTGATTTTTAGAGATAGGATAATTTCTATTTAAGCTAGCCCTTTGATTTAGCGTGACAGATAAGTAACTATTAAAATATGAAGACACACCTATCAGTGGCTTGTTTGAAGTTCATCTGGCTTCCTGTATTCATGTTTTCTAGATGCAGTGTCTTGTCTTGTATTACAGCTCAGTCTCATTGCAGAACACAGCCAGTGGGGTCATCTGACTTCTTGTTATTAAAGGCACACATCACAATAACTGAAACAATTTTTTAAAATCTGTTTAATCTACTTGATAGTTTGCTTTTGGGGACTAAAGCTAACTATCTCTCACTGTTTTATCTATAGAATCTGATAGGACTTAGTGTCAGGAATGTAGAAATCACTGAAAGAGTTCTTACTGGATAAAGGAATGAATGGTAGACAACTGAGAGAATGGATGTATCAATAACACTTATAAGTGCCTTTCCATAAAACTTTCCATCCATTTCCTAAAGTGAAACAATTAGGCAAGTATGTCTGAGCTTTCATAGTATTTTTGTGTATTTGATTTATAAATCTATTACTATACACATCATGCACAATGGTGAAAACTGTTTCTGTGTATCTGTACTCTTTGCCTGAACGTCACTGAGCAATAAAAAAAGAGGCATCATCATATCAGCGTTGCACTTTTACTTTCCACACCGACTTGTTAATCCCTGTTAAGTACTGAACAGTATTATAATATTATTGCTTAGAGAAGGAACTTGCAGGACAGTTTTTATTTGTATTTGTAGTAAGGTAGTGTTGAGTTGAATATAAGTTGTGATTATTGATGAATTTGCTTTTCAGTTATGATAAGAGCATGGTGCTTGTTAGGTTATTTATTTATTTAAAAGTGAACTTGTACTAATTTGAGCACTGTTTTAAGAAAGAATGCAAACTGAATATTATCTAGATAAGGTTACCTAATAATCATGACCAATACATTCCAAGCCACATGCTATGAATTCACTGCCTGCTCTCAAGCAAATTCCGTAACAGTCTTAAGATATGGGTACTAACCTCTGTGCAACTATGTGTCAAAGGTATGAAAATTAGGCTTAGCTAAATCCCTAAGGTCCTGTCTGGATAAGACATGAGAAACAGCTAAGTTCTTGCTCCTTAAAAACCTCCACATTACATTATATGATAAATGGTTAAAAGAATAGAGCTTGTTCACCAGGAAGGGATAAAGTTCTGCCATGTAATTTGAGGACCAGAAGGCTTTGTGTGCCTCCTGAAAACCCAACTGAGGTCTATGAGGATTTGAACAAATAAGAATGGGGATTTCCTGGTACCTAGAGTTGTTAAGTATAAATAACTGTTTAAGAAATGGAACAAATATATTAGTGTTATAATTGGTTTGAGCCTCTCCTAAAATTTGCTTCCTACATTCCCAGAAGCCTTAGAAAGCGGTGCAATATAGAAAAATCGAACAGGCCATTTACCTTAGGAAGACATGTTGTTCAGATTTACAGATTAAAAACAACCAAAAACAAAAACAGACATGCCATTTGGTACTTTATAAAGGTGTTAGATTTAATGATTATATCTGCCATGTGTTCCCTGGTTGAAACATTATATAGATATATATTTAGCTTTCATAGATCTGGAAGAATCTGGAAAAAGATGACATTTTCAGTCTTACAGCACTTCAAATCTCTGATGTAAAGACTTAAATACCCCCGGTTGGACTTTCTGTTTCACTGTTTATAATAACTATCTAAAAGGATCCTTTATCAATGTGAAGTAAGCCTTCTATTGTTCTGCAGGGAAATTTTCAAATAGCTATTAACTTTAATGAGGAAATTTAGAATAAGGAGGGAAGTGGTTCATCTCGACTTTTACACAGCTCAGTAGAGCTGAGACAGAACTCTGAATTTACAGATTGTTCGTTTTAGGAGAGAGAGAGGTGTCTTTGTTCTATGGAGATTTACATTATCTTTTGACGTAAAGAGCTGATTGTCTTGTGGTCCACTGGCAGGATATATGAAGCAGTATTCTAGAAGGCTCTAGAAGGAAATTGTTTGAGACTGACATAATTTAAGTACACCAAGAACGAATAAGCATGTGAAGATGAAAACACTGAAGGAATTAGTGGGATGTTATCAGGGTGGACTATTTTGTTCTTAGTAATTTTTCTAGTGAAGCTCCTGAATAAGTGTGCACACATGTGTCAGGATTTCTCACAGTGAGAACTGTTATTTCCCGTTACCTATGATTGTACAATGAAGCAAATCTAGGCAGAGCCATCTCATTAACGGCAACCATTCAGACGTATTTCTGAAGTTTAGCTTTCCTTGTAGGTATGCACAGTCGGGGGAAGGATGGAAACTTAAAGGGAAAGGAACACTTTAGATACTTAAATATAAAAGGAAAAATTTAAAGAGGATTTGCTCCTGGGCTCTGAAATTTGACACAAGTGGAACTGAAATCTACCAGGGATATTCTTTCCATCCTAATTTTTAAGACCCTATTCTTAAGTTTAGTTTTGCTTTGGTTCTGTCAGTGGTGAGAAAAATGGAACTAAAGGAGTTTAAGCAGAGAAACACAATTTCAAGTTGTGTTGGCTTGAAACTGAGTAATTGTGAGTAAATATTTTTGTTAGTTTAAATATCTGTCATGTGATTATTTCACATAAATTAATGAAAGATGAATTTAAAAGTTACAAGTGAGGGCTAGGAAAATTGCCCAGTAGATAAAAGCATGCTTTGCTCTTGCCGAGGACCTGAGTTCATTTTACAGAACTTATGTCTGGTTGCTGACAACAATTCTATTTAAGAAATGGCAAAGGATTTCCTTCTGTGGAAAGAGAACCAAGCAGCAAATGTAGGATACAAGGAGAAAGGACAGGCCACATCAACTTATTCTTACAAATGCCTTCCTTATTATCCAAGGATCTTGAGTCAGTAAGAGAGTACTGTAGGATGGAGAATGCTTTTGAAAATATCTGGGCTGTTGCATAATGAAAGAGCAAACTGAAGGTCTGTATACAACCATATGATGCAAAAGTAAAGTCACAAGTCAATGTAGACAAAGCTGTTAGATTCCACCGTATCTGTTGACTCAATTAGGAAAGACTACAGGAGTGTTTTACAGAAAAGGACACTACCAAAAAGTGTCCACTTCAGGGACTGATCAGGCTGACACTGCCCATATTGCCTTATGTAGAATGAGTGACAAAGCTTTGATATGTTCCTAGCCATTGTATTAGCACAGTGAATGAGTGCTGCTCCTTCTCTGTTGTACCTAGATCTACCTAATGGATGATTACAGCTTGAGGATGCCAAAGTGGACTGGCTCTAAGTCTTCTAGAAGAAATCCAGCCTGAGATCCTTCTGATAGAAGCCTTATCCTCCCTCTTCTTTTATATCCCTTAAACTAGAACCAAATTCTGAAGGCCCTATCAACTTTTGATTCCTTTCTTTTAGCATTCTGGGGTGTTAATATTTTTCTTGAGATCTTGAAGGAACACCTTACCCCAGGGCTACCTGCTTAATAAATATGGTACATATTGAGGAGACCAACTGTAATGTTGAAATTAACACACATTTGAACTAATTGAGCTGGAGTGTTCAGTAATAGGTACAACCGTGTGTAGTGTATCAAGTTGAAAATCACTTAGCTGAAGATACTTTAGTAAAGTTGCAGAAAAGGGTTGAAACTTGATGTCATCAATATTACTAAGGAACAGGGCATGCCATGGGCAAAAATAAATACTGAGGTGGGTGAAAAAGACCCATGGATATTTGGAGCCTAAGGGAAAGGGTAGAACTAAGAGAATGTATAGATGCAGGAATTGTGAGAACAAAGAGGTAAAAAAAAGCTTCAAAGTTTGTTTTGGTTCAGGGATAGAGTGTAACAAAGATCAAGAAGATGAAAAGGAAGAATAAAAGATCCAGGGCATGTATAAAAAAATAGATATTTGGGAAAATTTTAGCAATAGAAAAAGCATCGTTGTTGTGTTATATATGGAATCAACAAGCATGGAAGCTGTCAACAGCAAAGACTGTGGAAAGAAAAAAGACAAGGAAACTAACTGATTCCACGATATAATTGCTTTTAAACAGGACAGAATATGTCAGACTAGAAGGGGTCAGGATGAGGATGAATATAAAGAAACAGAGTAAACTACTGTTTACAACCCACAACTCATCGTACTCCAGCAGCCCTGGTGGGTTCAGGCTGCATCTCCTCTTAGCAATAGATGACAAAATGAAAGATAAGGACTTACCACTTGTCCTGATGCCTTTGCATGTTAGATGGGAACATAAGGAAATGATTCACTTAAGTTGTTAGATACCTGCTAATTTCAAACAAAAGAAATTTCTAAATAACTAATGCCAACAATGACATGGTTTTTCCTGTGAGTGAATTATAGTGCATGAAAGTAATGGCGCTTAATTAGACCTTCCTTTAATGATAGTTTTTCACATATATTTCTATAACTTACTAGTCATTTTTCTCAATTGTCACTTTCTTTGTTTTGTCCCTCTCCCTCCCCTCCTCCCACACCATCTTCCAAACCATAAGCCCCCCACCCTATTCCCACTCTGTTCCCCAGGGAGGATGAAGCCCTCCATGGGAGATATCCAGAGTCTGTCATTTTTTTTTCTTTGCAAGGCCTAGGCACTCCCCCAAGAGTCCAGGCTGAGAGAGCAGACCTCATTGTGGGATGAGCACCCAAAGTCCATTTGCATCCCAGGGATAAATACTGATTTACTACCCAAAGCCCCAGAGATTGCCTAGCTCTCCCCACTGACACCCACATTCAGGGCATCTGGATCAGTTCCACGCTGGCCTCCCAGCCAACAGTCTGGGGTCCAAGAGCTCCCCCTTGCTCAGGTCAGATGTTTCTGTGGATTAAACAAGCCCAGTCTTGAATCTTTTGTTCATCAGTCACTGTTCCTCTCTGTCATTGGGTTCCAGGAGTTTAGTTCGTGTTTAGCTGTGGGTGTCTCCTCTGCTTCCATCAGTCATTGGTTGACGTTTCTAGGATGGCATAAAAGGAAGTAGTTGGACTCATTATCAGGGAGGGGCATTTAAGGTAGTCTCTCCACTATTGCTTAGTTTGCAAGTTGGTATCATCCTTGCAGATCTCTGGAAATCTCACTAGTGTCAGATCTATCCTCAAAACTATAACGACTCCCTCTATATTATGGTATCTTTTCTCCTGCTCTCCTCTATTCTTCCCAGACTCAACCTTCCTGATACTGCATGTCCTCCTCTCCCCTCCTCTTCTCCCCATATCTTTTTACTGGCTTCCCCACCATGCTCCCAATCTGCTCAGGATATCTTACCTTATTCCCCTTCTCTGGGATACCATGCATATCTCTCTTAGGGACCTACCTGTTTCCCAGAATCTCTGGCAGTGGGATTGTATGATGGCACTCCCATGATCCATGTCTAAAATTCATATAGGAGGGACTACATGCCATGTTTTTCTTTTTGTGGCTGGGTTACCTCACCCAGGATGGTTTCTTCTAGTGCCATCCATTTACCTGAAAATTTGAACATTCCAGTGTTTTTTTCTGCTAAATAGTACTCCATTGTGTAAATGTACCACATTTTCTCTATCCACTATTCAGTTAAGGGACATCTAGTTTGCTTCCAGTTTCTGGCTATTACAAGTAATGCTGCTATGGATACAGTGGAACAGACATCCTTGTTGTATGAATTTGCATCTTTTGGGTATATGCCTAAGAGTGGAATTGCAGGGTCTTGTGGTAGATTGATACCCATTTTCATGAGGAATCTCCATATTTATTTCCAAAGTTTCTGTACGAGTTGACACTCCCACTAGCAGTGGAGGAGTGTCCTACTTTCTCCACATCTTCTCCAGCATAAACTGCCATTGGCATTTTTTATTTTAGCCATTCTGATAGGAGTAAGATGATATCTTACTGTTGTTTTTGGTTTGCCTTTCCATGATGGCTAGGGATATCGAGCACTTTCTTAACTGTCTCTCAGCCACTTTAGATTCTTCCATTGAGAATTCTCTATTTAGTTCTGTGGCCCACTTTTTATTGGATCCTTTGGTGTTTTGGAGACTTACTTGTTGACTTCTTTGTAAATTTTGGAGATCAGCCCTCTGTCAGATGTGGTG
Source organism: Mesocricetus auratus (assembly GCF_017639785.1). Taxonomy (NCBI): domain Eukaryota; kingdom Metazoa; phylum Chordata; class Mammalia; order Rodentia; family Cricetidae; genus Mesocricetus; species Mesocricetus auratus. The sequence continues at coordinate 13,218,200 of NW_024429185.1, forward strand.
TTAGTGAATATATTTTCCCAATCTGTGGGTTGCTTTTTTGTCTTGCTGACTGTGTCCTTTGCCTTACAGAAGCTTGTCAGTTTCAGAAGGGTCCATGTATTAATTGTCGACCTCAGTGTCTGTGCTACTGGTGTTATGTTCAGGAAGCAGTCTTCTATACCAATACTTTCAAGGGTACCTCCCACTTTCTCTTCTAAGAGGTTCAGTGTGGCTGGATTTATGTTGAGGTCTTTAATCCATTTGGACTTAAGTTTTGTTGCATGGTAATATAAATGGATCTATCAGCAGTCTTCTGCATGCCAATAACTAGTTATGCCAGCCCCATTTGTCGAAGATGCTTTCTTTTTTCCATTGTAGATTTTCAGCTTCTTTGTCAAAGATTAGGTGTTCCTACATGTATGGGTTAATGTTAGGGGGTTCAATTCTATTCTGTCTATTTTTGTGCCAATACCAAGCTGTTTTCAGGGCTATAGCTCCATAATAGAATTTGAAGTCAGGAACGATGATGCCTCTGGATGTTGCTTTTTTGAACAAGGTTGTTTGGCTATAATGGGTCTTTTGTTTTTGCATATAAAATTTATTATTGTTCTTTGAAGTTCTGTGAAGAATTGTGCCAGTACTTTGATTCAAATTGCATTGAGTCTGTAGATTGCTTTTGTCAAGATTGCCATTTTTACTATGTTGGTCCTACCCAACAAAGAGCATGGGAGTTCTTTCCATTTTCCAGTATCTTCTTTAATTTCTTTTTTTAGAGATTCAAAGTTCTTGCAATACAGGTCTTTCACTTTTTCGGTTAGCCTTATCCCCATATTTTTATGTTGTTTGGGGCTATTTAAAGTATGATGTTTCTCTGATTACTTACTCAGCCAATTTGTCATCTGTATAAAATAGGTCTATTGATTTTTTTTGAGTTAATCTTGTATCCTGCCACTTTGCTGAAGGTGTTTATCAGCTGTAGGAGTTCTTATGTATAGTTTTTCTGCTTACTTAAGTAAACTCACATGTCATCTGAAAATACTGAAAGTTTGACTTCTTGCTTTCCAATTTGTATCCTCTTGTTCTTCTTTTGTTTTCTTATTGCTCTAGCTAGAAATTCAAGTACAATTTCGAAGAGATAGAGAGAGAAGGGACAGCCTTGCCTTTTTCCTGTTTTTAGTTTGATGTTGGCTGTTGGTTTGCTATATATAACTTTATTATGTTTAGGTGTGTTCCTGCTATTACGGATCTCTCCAAGACCTTTATCATGAAGGGGTGTTGGATTTTGTAGAAGGCTTCTTCAGTATCTAGTGAGATGATCATGTGATTTTTGTTTCTCAGCTTCTTTATATGGTGGATTACATTGATGGAATTTGGAGGTTGAACCATCCCTGCATCCCTGGAATGTGGCACTGAGAAGAATGTATATTTTTTTATTTGAATGGAATTTCTATAGATGTCTATTAAAACAAATTGGGTCATAACTTCTATTAGTTCTTTTGCTTCTTTGTTAGGTTTCTGTCTGGTAGTCCTGTCTAGTGGCAAGAGTGGTGTGTTGAAGACTCCCACTATAAGTGTGTGAGGTTTTATGTGTCGTTTGAGTTTTAGTAATGTTTCTTTTAAGAATGTGGATGCCTTTGCGTTTGGGGCATGGATGTTCAGAATTGAGACTTCATCTTGGTGGATTTCTCCTGTGATGAGTATGACATGACCTCCTTCATCTCTTTTTATTAATTCTATTTTAAATTCTAATTTGTTAGGTATTAGGATTGCTACCCCCACTTGATTCTTTGGTCAATTTGATTGGAAAATCTTTTTCCAATCCTTAAATCCAATCCTTAACTCTCTATTTGAGGCTGAGGTGTGTTTCTTGTATGCAACAGAAGAATGAGTTCTGTCTTCGAATCCATTCTGCTAGCCTGTGTCTTTTAATGGGGGAGCTAAGACCATTAATATTGAAGTATATTAATGATCATTGATTGCTCATTCTTGTTGTATTTGGAATGGTTGGTGGTGGTAGAATTGTATGTGGATTTCCATCCCTTTTTTTCTTTTGGCTCTTGGTAAATTGGATTGTCTATTGCCTATGTTTTTCTGGTTGTAGTTAACTTCCTTGGGTTGGAGTTTTACTTCCAGAACTTTGTGTAGGTCTGGGTTAGTGGATATATGTTATTTAAATCTGGTTTTTTCATGGAATATTTTTTCCATCTGTGGTAATTGAGAGCTTTGCTGGGTATAGTAGTCTAGGCTGGCATCCGTGGTCTCTTAGTGTTGGTAGAATATCTACCCAGGACCTTCTGGCCTTCAAAGTTTCCATGGAGAAGTCGTGTGTAATTATGATAGGCTTGCCTTTATATGTTACTTAACCTTTTTCCTTAGCTCCTCTTAATATGCTTTCTTTATTCTGTATGTTTGGGGTCTTGATTATACTGTGGAGAGGGGATTCTTTCTGTGTTCCACCCTATTTGGTGTTCTGTAAGCTTCTTGTACTTTCATTGGCATGTCTTTATTTAGGTTGAGAAAATTTTCTTCTATGATTTTGTTGAATATATTTTTCCTTCTTTCAGGTGATTGTCTTCACCTTCTTCTATACCTATTATTCTTAGGTTTGGTCTTTTCATGGTTTCCCATATTATCCTGCATATTTTGTGTTAGCGATTTGTTGAAGTTAATATTTTTTTGGTCGATGAATCTATTTCTCCTAGTTTATCTTCAACACCTGAGATTATACCTTCAATCTCTTGTATTCTATTGGTTATGCTTGTATCTGTGGTACCTGGCTGCCCAGCTTTTCTATTTCTAGCATTCCTTCAGTCTGTTTTTTTTTTTTTGGTCTCTATTTCTGTTTTCAACCTTTGCACTCTTTGAATAGTTTCTTGCAATTTTTGCTTTGCCTTTCCCTCCATTTCTCACATTTTTTGGACTTTTTGGTTTGTTTTTTCTTCTAACTCTTTAAGGGATTTAAGGGATTTTCCCATATCCTCTTTGGGGACCTCTATCATTTTCATGAACTTGTTTTTAAAGTCATTCTCTTCTGCTTCATGTACATTGAAATTTTTGAGTCGTGCTGGTGTAGATTCTCTAAACATTGGTGGTGTTTGGCTCCTACCTGGAGGAGAGACTCCTCAATTGTCACTTTAATATCAGAAGGTTTAGGAGTCAGAAAGAAGCAATCACAGAATCTCAGGGAATAAGAAAAATGTGGTGGAAAAATAGTCTTTTGAGTATAAAGCAAAAGAAAGTTGAATTTTCTTGACTATATTTGGTAAAGAGCACAAATAATGTTTATTCTGACATGAATTGGTGGAATTTTAAAAAATTAAATTTAATGATTTAAACCTATTAAACAAATTACAAACAAGCAAAAACTCTTACTCAATCCCCTGTACCACTTCTCTTGAAGTACTGGGTAGTTCTTCATTGGTTTCAAATGACCAGTGAGGCCGTGCTTTCTTTCACCATTAGATTGTTCTTCCACTGCAGTAAAATGTGAATACCTCATTTAGTGCACAAAATTCCATGTGGGTATCTGTGACTTGTTGAACTGTTGATATAAACTTAGAGGGAGTTAGATATTGTGGGTATCACCAATAAGCATTAGCTGACAAATAAAGTGAGCAAGATTGATGTCAGGGGCAAATTGTAAAGGGTGTACAGAATATAAAAGCCTTTATAAGAATCACCAATGTTGGACAAAAAACACATACCATCAAGTAAATCAAAAGGAGATCTTGCAGAAGAGTGTATGGCTTGTGCAGAAGAATGGGCAGTTTTATAAATGTATGTGAAATGAGAAGGCAGGCGAGGAAGTTTGTCAGCCCTGTATGAGAGATTGATGCAAGTGAATTCGATAACACAAGAGGCAAATGCAATGAGAAAAACTAATGACTTACTTATTTCAAGACTCACTTGGGAGATCTTGATGTACTAGTAAGTGGGGAATGGCAAACTTCTAAAACCCAAGAACTGGAAAATCACTTACATAGGTGACATCGTATTACTCCTTCCTCTCTGTAACTAGATTCCAGGAGATCTCTTCTGCCAGTCACAGGATGAAGGTTCTGTTTCCCAGACTCTCTGGCATGGGACTGTAGGCTTTCACTTCCCTGATTCAAGTGTAAAATGTGTAAAATCCATATATGAATGAGTACATACCATGTTTGTCTTTTTGTGACTGAGTTACCTCACTCAGGATGGTTTCTTCTAGTGCCATCCGTTTGCCTGAAAATTTGCACATTCCAGTGCTTTTTTCTGCTGAATAGTACTCCATTGTATAAATGTACCACATTTTCTCTATCCATTCTTCAGTTAAAGAGCATCTAGGTTGCTTCCAGGTTCTGGCTATTACAAATAATGCTGCTACGAATATAATGGAACAGATGTCCTTTTTGTATGAATGTCTGAGTCACCTAAGTTTTATAGAAAGTAATCTAGTCTCCTGTTGGAGACATACACATCCAAAAACATTCTTTGTAGAGTCCAAAAGGAAGAAGTGGTTGCTTGATTATGATTTTCAGCATAAGATTGTCATTGTGTTTGCTTTCCCTCTTTTAGAATGTTGGATGTGTTATCAAGACTAGTCCTTTGTCACAAGAGTCAATAGCTTCTTAAGTAGACTTTTGACACATTATGCTGCTTTTATTCTCTGCCTATCCTATGTACCTTTCATCAGAAGTAACTGGTTTTCCTAATCCTGAGCTGACCCAGAGCTCTCCAACAATTTTGATATGTTCTCCTTCCTGACTGCTAGATCAGTGTCCAACTCACTCTTTCTTGTTTAGGGAGTTTGAATGAATTGCTAAGCTTTCCAGCTATCAATCTTTGCTAGACACCAGATGTATGGTCATTTCTTTCTAATTTCCAACTTCCTTTTTTGAGGGTTGATTTTTAGAAACACCAAAATATTTCACTGTCTCAAAATAAAAGCACTATTATTTCAAATGAAAATAAATATTAATGATCTGAATTTTTAATATTTAACAGTTATTACAGAGAAAATTGTAGTTAGGTTTTAGTTACATCCCAAGCATCCCAGGATTGTTTGTGTTAATCAAAGTTAAATAAAATGGTCAATTCCTTTCCTTAGCAACGAATTTATCAGCTGGGATACATACTTGAGTGGGTGGCAGGGACAACTATCACTTGCAATTTTAGGATGTATCTGTGTGAACTAGGGAAGTAATTCTGTCAGAAATCTTGGTTGAAGGTCTGACTCAGAAGAAGAGTTCTATGTAGAGTTCTATCAGTATACCCAAACTTTGGGATTTTTTACATGGAAGTCAAAGTGCACTTTCTTAAAAGTAAGTTTTCAATCTTCTGTTCTTTGAATAAAATTTTCCAGGCTGTTTCAATATATGTCCATAATAAAAAGCCAGCACTTCCTCTCTGGAGACTAACTCAGTCAAGGAAATTCCATTTTTATGAGAAAGTCAAGCTTCCCTTGAGAGAGTTGATCAGGTTGGGTTGGAATCTTAAAACAGTTCATGGTGAAATAGTGACAAAAGCCTCTCACAATAGCCCTGTAAGAACCCTGTACTGAAATCAATAAACATTGTTAATAATATGTCGAGACATACCGTTATAGTTTCAGGGTAATTTACATTTGTCACAATGTCCTCTCACTACTGGCAAACTTTATTATTTCTATGGTACTGAGATGGATAAAATGGACTGTTTTTCACACAGGCAAAGGAAGTTACTGTTGAGTGATCTGTCAAATTTACTGCAGTATGCAAGCAGCAGACCAAAGCCCAGAATCTGATTCCTTTATGCTGAGTTCTACACTTTCACCACAGCCCTCTGATTCTTTTATGTGCCCTGCACTAAAGAAATCTCACCTACTTTGTTCTGAGATTAATTTGTGTGATGAAAAGATTTATGCTGTTTAAGAACCCCTGCAAATGTCCTTCCAAGGAATAAGATTATTCTCTTGAGGGTCTGGGTCAGCTATGTCCCTCACTGAATTTGTTCTTTCTTCTGTCATTAATGGTTGATAGGCAGGCAGTTTGCTGTTTAAGTAGCTGTGAAAAGTGAACTTTGTCTTTTTTCACAATTTTGAGGTGTGTGCATTTACTGCTACCTAAAATCTCACTGTCAATTAATACTTATCTCTCATATGTCTCTCATGATTGAGGAGATACCTTAAATGCCAAAATGAGCAAAACACATCGTACAAATTTCCAAAGAACTAATAAAAATACATTAACTAAAAAAGTGCTTGCATTTACATGGTCATGATCTTTTTTGTAGTTGGAGGGCTGGTTTAAAGGAAATTAGAAGTTTATCATTTAAGATACGTTGGGTGTTGCTGTGGAAATAGTAATTTTTACCACAATATGGTCTGTAAGAGCAGTAAGGAATCATAAAATTAGCTTCAAGACTGTTACTAATTGGGTTATGGACATTGCTTCTTATCAGAAATATATTCATCAGGAAATGAAGTACCAAAAGTAAAGTTTTTTTATTTTCTATTTATATGTGTGTGTGTGTGTGTGTGTGTGTGTGTGTGTGTGTGCATGTCTGTACAGTTTTAAGCAACACACAGGAGACATCTCTCCTTGAAATCATTACCTATGGTGCGGGCAAACAGTAGTTTTTCAACACAGAAAACAATTGAATCATTAGTGAATACAACCTGTTCAAGATACTGCTGAGAACATCAGGGTTCCAATGTTGTTTGCCATTGGAGTGATTATTTCTGAGTGCAATTGCTAATTATTGAGGAGAGCATATTAACGGTCTTTGACTCCTGCCATGCAATCTACCCATCTTCCAAAGTTCTAGTTAAACAGAAAACATTCAGTGTGGACAACTCCTAAACTGTAGTAGCTGCCTCAAAGCAGTGGGGACAGTGGGTCTCTGAGGTGCCATCAGTCTTCCAGGATGCCTGTTTATAAAGAGAAGCCCAAGATTCTGGCACCAACACTGTTAGTACCTGTTGAAAGACCGACTTTTATATTTATTTAAAACAATTTATAAATCTAAATACATTTTGATCGTATTCTTCCCCTCCCCTAAGTCCTTCCAGATCCTCCCTACCCGGCCCAATTTTATGTTCTTTCTCAAAACAACAAACAAAAGCCCAATACAACAACCGTCACTCCCCCAAAAGAACACAACAAAACATTCCCCAACAGAGAAAACAAAAGACACACCAAACTGTAACCAAACAAAAGCAGAAAAAACCTTCCAAAACTCTCTCATCCATTACACATGTTGATAAACTATCATGAGAATGAGGCATGTCCTGAAGTGATTGATATACACAGAGTCACTCAATGGCACAGGACTGATTTTTCCTCTCCCAGCAAGAATAAGTGACAGGTCAGTTGTTAACCTTTACCCTAGTAATGAGGATATCCTTCACTCACTCACTCATTCATTCACTCACTGATCCATTTCTTCTTTTGAATATAGCAAAATAAAATGCAATAAGATAAAAAAGAAAAAAATTAGCAATAACATGATACTTGATTATATTCTGCTATACTCATAGATCAGTGCCTTATACAGTTTTTATCAGAGAAGTTCCCTCTTCGTGCAGATGGGAAGAAATACAGAAAGACCAACAACCAGATAGTATACATAGAGCGAGGAACCTTGGAACACTCAGCCCTAAACTGGATGTCTCCATCAGTTACCTCTCCACAGAGCTCAAGGAACTCTGCAGAAGTGGAGGTATAAAGAAGGTAAGAGCCAGGTAGAAGTAGGACACCAAAAAAATGAGACCATCTAAATCAATAACGAAAAGCTTATATGAGCTCACAGAGACTTAAAAGGCATACCTAGAGCCCATATGTGTCTTACCAGAGCCTCTGTATTTTATTGCTTCCAGTTTAGTGTTTTCATGGGATCCCCAAGTGTGCAAATGAGTGGGTCTCTGATTCTTGTGCCTTCTCTCCAGCTCTTTTCCTTGTGTTGGTTTGTCTTGTTCAAACCCAAAAGACTGATTCTTTGTTCATGGACTGAGTTTATTTTCCTCTGGGTGCATTCTTGCTATATTTGTGCTGAGAAAGACATAAGGGATCTCTGCAAGAACTCATTCATAAGTTCAGGACCAAGGCCTGAAGACTCTGCTTTCATCCATAGGCAAAAGGCCCTACCTCCTAATACAGTGGGGAGCAGGATTTTAATATATATTTTGAAATGATACATTTATCTAGGCTGTTGGAGATGAGACTAAAAGACCCCTAAGCACTCAATACAAAATTGGATACCTTAGTATTGTTTATATTATAGACACTTGATATGAAAATTGAAGTGTATGCTTGTTATGAATCAAAACAAACTGTAGTGTAACCTTTTAAATTGCATAATTCTTTTTTTAAATTTTGGTATTTCCCTTGTGCCAAGTACAATACTTGTAAAAATGGAATGTCTGTCCTGAGACCCAGTAAACCACTGACAGACAAACAAATTTATTTCAACCTAATCATGAGAGACTACACACTAAGCAGCAAAGAAACAAAGAAAAAGGAAATGGGTTCAAGTAAATACTTGCTCTTATTAAAGAATGGAGAGATTCTTTCCATGAGGGATGATATTTTAATGTGCTAATTTTGAGAGAAAAAATTGTATACAGTTCTTTATTTGATGTATTGTTTCTGTTGGTCTGTACTTATCGTTTACAACTAGCCTTAGGCTAATTGTGGACATTGGCCCATTAACTTCTGTTACTTTGGTAATAAATAATCTGTGTTGTAAGAAAGCATTTACTTGGTGCTACTTAGTTTTTCTCGGTGTAATAAAATAGAAGATGGCAATAACATAGCTAAATCATTTATCACTATTTCCCTTCTGGGTACCTTGAGTTCAGGCTACTCCTAATGCATAGGTAGTTCTTTTGTTTCATAAATATTCCCTTCTCTCTGAGCTGGATTAGTTTGTATTTATTATTCTACTCACTTTACATTAGCTACTTATGAGATGAGGCTGTGATATGCACATGTTATTATGATGATTTATTCTGTTCTGGAATGCACTTAAGTCCCGGGTGGCTACCCATTTCCTTTTTCTTTGTGTCTTTGCTGTTTAGTGTGTAGTCTCTCATGATTAGGTTGAAATAAATTTGTTTGTCTGTCAGTGGTTTACTGTGTCTCGGGACAGACATTCCATTTTTACAATTTATTCCCTTCCCCTTATTCCATTTGTACAATTTACTTCCTCAATGCAAAGATTCTCCAATGGTGCTTTTTGCATTTTCTATCTGTTTTTAGGGAGATTTGGCCCATTATGCCTAATGGGTTCCTAACATCACTTACCAACTCCTACAAAATTATGTGTGTCTGTTTTTAGGAAATGTAAAAGTTTATTTTCCAAAGTGATGTGATCCTTTTCTTTCTGATTCTTTTCCTTTTTGTGTTTGCACTTCCAACATACTGAACAAACTCATCTTTGCCACAGTAATTCCGGGTCTCATGCTTTGCCATCTGTTGAGTTCTCAAGGAAGGAGTCTTGGTAGAATTGAGAAACACTGGTTTGTTTGCTTATTTGTTTCTTGAATTATGCCCTTTTTTCTTTGGCTATCCCAGATGCTCGTTAGGGTAAATTCATGTGAAAGTTTTCTCTGTGAACAAAGAAATATGTTTTCTAAGAGTAAAAGAAAATAGGAGTATTTTTAAATGTTATAATTGAGAAAATGTGTGGTAATTTTATTACAATGTTTTTATAACAAGAACAAGTAATATTTGGTTCATGTAGATTATATTAGAATAATTAGAATTAAGAAAAAGAGGAATATCCCAGGCATTAGCCTGGGAAGCCAGCATGGGACTGATCAAGACCCCCTGAATCTGGGTGTCAGTGAAGAGGCCTAGGGAATCTATTGAGCCTTGGGCAGCAGATCAGTACCCATCCCAAGTATACACACGGACCTTGGACTCCAATAGAACAATGTGAGGTGCACTCTCACCCTGAACTCTTGGGAAAGGGTCTAGGCCCTGCCCTATATGAAATGACACACTATGGACACCCCCATGGAGGGCCTCACCCTCCCTGGAGAAATGAGGGGATAATGGGGGGGGAGGAGGGCACGGGAGGAAGGGAGGGAATGGGAGAGGGACCTGGAACTGACTTGTGAAGCAACCTTGATTCTTATCTAAATTTAAACTGGAAAATAAAAATAAAAAAATACCCCCCCAAAAAAAAGAAAAAGAAAAAGAGGAATAGGAATAATTAAATAAGGTTGGTTAAGTTAGAAAATTTTTCCTATTTTTTTATTTTTATTTTTGGGCCATGTCCATTCTCATGAATAGTATCTTTCTCTTCAAATTGGTACAATAAAAGGCTTAAGTTATAGTTCATTTTGAATTCCTTATTTCTTTCTTGAACATTCTTATGGCTTTACTTATCAATTTGTCTATATTTTTACTTGTGGGTTTGTTAGTATTGTGCTTACATTCATGAAGGCTAGCAGATGTGTGAGTGTGTGCAGATTCCTGGAGAGGTTCAGGGTTTTTTCCAGGTATCTCCTTCCATCTCTCTGCCATAATTATTGAAGCGGGGTCTCTCTCTGGACGCACAGCTGATATTTCTTCTATATGGTTAGCTATCATGCTGTGTAGATACCTTGTGTCTACTACCAGCATACGAGGATAAAGGGTGGGCTGACACATCACCCCACTTTTACAGAATGTGAGGGATCCCAACATAGGTCATCACTCTTTCACAGCAGCGCTTTGCCCACTGAGCCGTCTTCCTAGGCCAATTACTTCTCTAGCGTACTTTGTGTGATCACAGGAATGGACAGTACTTCAAGTCATTTAGAAGAACTTATAAATAGTACTTATTTATAATGCATATCCTTATGTTTACACATAAATAAATCAGAAAATAACGTCACAAAAATGAAGTGGGAAAGGTCTAAGATTCCCAAGAATTGGATCTTCACATTCTCCTCCCCTTGCAACTTGTGTGCTCTCGCGCTCTCCCCTCTCTCTCTCTCTGCCTTCTCCTTTTGCTGTTTCTGTTCTCTTTATTTTTCTCTTTCTCCAGAGTCTGAGTCTGTTCTTCCTGTCAATAGTCTATCAGGACTACTCCACTGAGCATGCCAGCATCTATCACACCAAGGCTGGAGGAGAGCCTTCTAAGACCCAGTCTGCTCTCTAGACAAAGGTTCTGAGTCCCTCCGGATCTGGAAGTCTCAGTAGAATGGGTTTGAGATATTCAACCAGCTTCAAAGGTAAGGTACTCCAGGATAACCACCACCCTACTGAGAATATTCCACTCAGTATATGTGGACATTCTTGAACATTAGCATTTATATGTAATGTAAGTTTTCAGGACTTAGATGAACCTTGAATTCATGAGTGGGTGGGTCTTTATGTACAAAGCTCTTCCTCTTTCAGAGGAAAAGAGCAGGCTATGACTCAGGAGCACTGTATCTCCACATTCTTACTTGAAATTTTGAGAGTTCTGAGAATTCTTTACTCAAATCTATCATAATTATTTGTCAACATGGGAAACTAGAACATATTTTAAACAGTGGGTTGGTTTAATTCTATATTTCAAGATACATCGATTCATGATGCATAGGGTTCTATTTGTAGTTATCCACTGGACTGAACAGGTATGAAGTCATGATGATAAGGATATCTACCATAATTCTTTTATAACTAGGTGACTTATTCCTTATATCACATTTCAAAATCTTATGTGACAGGAAGCTTTTAAAATTCATTAAGGTGTTCTTTTTAAAGTGCTACACATGTCAAACTTAAAACTAAATATGTTACATTGTTTCCTAATGTGCTACCTTTAAATTTCTTTCATTGAGCACACTTTCTTGAGAATTATTGGAGCAAGATACATAACTTCTGGGTTCAAAGTATTCTTTTTCACACCTCACATTATTTATTATTTAAAATTTTTCCATTTTACATACCAACCCTAGTTCCCTCTCCCTCCCTTTTTCCAAACCCCATCCTTCCCCCATCCCATTCCTTCCCACTTTTCAGAGGGCTTAAGGCCTCCCATGGGGAGTTAACACAGTCTGAAAGTTGAGGAAGCACCAAGCCCTTCCCCACTATATCAAGGCTAATAAGGCATACCACCACAGGGAGTTGGCTCCAAAAAGCCAGTTCATGAACCAGGATAAGTCCTGGTCCCACTGCCAATACTCCCAACAGATCAAGCCACATAACTGTCACCCACACTCAGAGGTCCTAGTTAGGTTTGGTTGCCCAGCTGTCCGTCCAGAGTCCATGAGCTCCCACTATCTCAGGTCAGCTGTCTCTGTGATTTTCCCTATCATGATCTTGACTGCCCTTTCCTTGCTCATATGATCCCTCCTCCCCCTCTTCAACTGAACTCCAGGATCTCAGTCCAATGACTGGTTGGTAATCACTGCATCTGCTTCCATCAGTTACTGGATGTAGGTTCTATGACAACAATTAGGATAGTAACTTATCTGATTATAGGGGAAGTCCAGTTCAGGCACCCCCTCCATTATTGCTAGGAGTCTTGGCTGGCGTCATCCTTATGAATTCCTAGGAATTTTGCTAGCACCAGGTTTCTGCCTGCCCACATAATGGCTCTCTCTATCAAGATAACTCTTTCATTAGTCTCTATTCGTCCCCCAACATGGCCATCTCAAAGCCTCATGTTCCCCTCCCCCAGCCACTCCTACTTCCCCTGTCTCCTCTCCCCCCTCCAAGTTTACCCAGGAGATCATAACTATTTTTCCATCCTGGTCCCCCATATTTGTCCTTCTTATTGTCTCCTTTTTTTACCCAGCTTCTCTGGGGTTGTAGATTGTAGTCCTGTTATCCTTTGCTTTATGTCTAATATCCACTTATAAGAGGATGCTAGAGTTGAGGCATGCTTTTCTTTTTCATTTTAAAATGGACTTTGTCACCCTTGTCTAGTCACTCTCGTCCAGTTTGTCATTCTTGTAAACATTTCTCAGCATAAAACATATTTCTTTAAGATACACTGAGAAATAGACCAGGAAAGAAAAAAAGGACTTTAAAAACAAGCCCAAGAAATTTTTCACCCAGAATTTTGTATACCTACTGACGGTGTTGAAGCAGCTCACCCATGACAAGGACAAGGGAAGGGAAGGGAGTCTTCATCTTCAAATACGTTCAGCTTCAAAGGTATGGAATTTCATTTTAACTATCTGAAACTGATGTATTAGAAGCAAGCTTCGCCATCACAGGACAAAATGATTCACCAAGTGCAATATCTGCAACGGAGCATCTATTCCAAGAGTCTATGGAAGTACATGCCATTTTCTAGAAACCCAAATACTTTGGTCAAACGAATGAATCACTCATGGTATTCAAATACCCCTCAGGTAGATATTGTGTTTTATTCATTTGAATTCCATAAATTGCACCATGATTTGTCTATTCAACATTTGAACATTTAATTCTAAGTACATACATTACAAATTTTGCTGCAGAGAATTAGTTCCTTATAGTTCAAAATGCTTTCAAGTTCCCATTACCTCTTTAATCAATGAATTACTTAAAGTATTTTCAAATACTTAGGTTCATTCTAAATGTTTTTAAAAGCTTGAAATTTCATTCTGCTTTTCAAGAACTTTTTTTATTTATTTAAATTAGAAACAAGCTTGCTTCACATGTCAATTCCAGTTCCCTCTCCCTCACCTCCTACTCCATCCCCTACCAGCCCCCCAATTCCCCACTCAATCCCCACTTGACTCTCCAGGGAGGGTGAGACCCTTCATGGGGCATCTCCAAAGTCTGTCATATCCTCCAGAGCAGGGCCTAAGCCCTCCCCAATGTGTACAGGCTGAGAGAGCATCCCTCCATGTGGAATGGGCTCCCAAAGTCCCTTTGGATGACAGGGATAAATGCTGATCTAGTATCTGATGCCCCATAGATTGTCTAGGCCTCCTCACTGACATCCATGTTCAGGGAGTCTGGATCAGTCCCATGCTGGCCTCTTAGCCATCAGTCTGGGGTCCATGAGTTCCCCCTTGTTCAGGTTAGCTGTTTCTGTGGGTTTCATTTGCCCAGTCATGACCCCTTCACTCATCACTCCTCCCTCCCTGCAACTGGTTTCATTATAACCTCATTGAGATTTATTTAATGATCTAGACTTAACCATATACATGTTATGTGTTGGGACTATAACAACAAATGGCATGCAAACAATTGGCAAGTCATACCTATTTTCCAATAGTTGTTTTTAGATTATAAAAACCAAACTATATGGAAGATTAATTTGGGTTAGCCAGGGAGGGGAACATATTATGATTCACAAGTATTCCTCATTTTTTTGTTATTTACTACAAAGTAGGGTGCATGCAGGAATTTTTGTCACAAACATGTGTATTAGTATGCTTTCTCTTTTATTACCTGTAATGAAAAATGAAATTGGTAGAGTGATGTCACAGGACAGAGAAAATTTAAAGAGCTTAAAAATAAAAAGGTTTCATCAAATCTGGGGCAATTAAATAAAAAAAACATTATCATCAAAGCCACGCATAGCAGTTATAAGGCTTCTTTTGAATTTAAAGTTCATGTAGATGAAATTCTTAATTACTTTGCATTGTATTGTAGCATTATACCACATGTCCCTGGGCCTAGATACTCCTTAATGAATACTGATAAGCACAATCTAAACGAGAAGCAACTTATACAACCAATAGAAGTCTATTCTTCATGAGAATTTGAACTTCTTTCTTGAAGTACACACCAATCCCCAATAGCAGATGTTGATGTGTAACTGTTACCTCCCTAACCAGGGGCTGCAGAGGCAAAGAACAATGTGGTCTCTAGATAAAAGAATTATAATCTTGCTTTATTGATTTACTTATCTCCTAGGAACTAAAATGATTTACCAGAATTGTATTATTAGTTCACATAATATTCCCATGAAGAAATGAGATCACAGCTGATTTTGTTACTGGTTTCAAAAAGAATTCTCTTAGGTATCACCTGGTAAATGTGATTAGATAGATGACACAACCTAATCTAAGGGATGTTTTCAATCGAAAGTGGAAAGCATCGTCAGCCCTCAAAACAGTTTTTGAGTACCAATGTTATCAGAGAATAATCACAGAAAGGAGACAATTTCCTCCACTGAGGCTTTTTGTTGAAGTACCTTATTATTAGCTGAAATATTTTAATGGATTCTCTATTAAATCCAATGGATATAATGCAGAAATCTGTCATAAGAACATGGTTCCTTTTCAGAGGTATTCCAATATTATTTATAAACTAAAATTTACCAAAAATATTATTTATTTCTTCCTAAAGACACTCGTATAACTTTCCACATGCATGTATTTTACATCTATGCATATATGTATATAAAATATAAAAATAATACCTCCCAAATGTAGTAATTACAGGGAAACCCTTCTTCCATGGTTACATAGACTTCTATAAACAGATAATTTGAAAGAGAGGTTAAGGTAACTTTTGGTCCTTATAAGAGCACAAACCTACTAATAATTTAATTACATTAATGTGTGCTTATTGGGAACAGCAAAATAATATATATAATATATAGAAAAATATGTGGGTCTTTAAAAGCATAAAGGATTCAAGAGGTCAAGGTACTATTTTCATAGCAAGGCACGACTGTTGATAATTGTGCTGAGTTTGTTGTTACTTTTGAAATCCAATGGCATTTCTATTGCTGTGATCAGACCACATAGAGCCAGTGTTAGTCACTGTGTTGTATTTTCCCATTGAATCACTGTCTTTTGTGATTATATCATTCACACATATATACATATATGACATATCATTCATACATATAGTTAAACATATTTGGGTCATATATATGTTAATTTATATGGATGACATAATTACAACAGGCAGTGATTCATATGTATATGTTCATATATGTTCAAAAGTACATATTTTCTCTTAAGTAAGTATAATACCGATGCTTCCTATGATTCATGTTTGGGGACAATATGGTGAGTTGAAGTACTAGTTCTACAAACAAAAAAGGCAATGAGGCTACTACAATGTCATTGATAATTTTAGTTATGGTTCATTTGACTCATAAGCAAGCAAAAACTGTTTGATAAAATATATTTCAAGCTACTCCAGCACCATTTGTTGAAGATACTTTTTTTCCATTGCATAGTTTTAGCTTCTTTATCAAAAATCAGGTGTTCATAGGTGTGTGGGTTAATATCAGGGTCTTCAATTTGATTCCAATGGTCTACCTGTCTATTTTTGTGCCAATACCAGTCTGTTTTCATTATTATAACTCGAGAAGAGCTTGAAGTGAGGGATCCTGATGCCTCCTTTATTGTCCAGGGTTGTTTTGGCTCTCCTGGGTTTTTTGTTTTTTCATATAAAGTTGAGCATTGTTCTTTAAAGGTCTGTGAAGAGTTGTGTCGGTATTTTGATGGGTATCACATTGAATCTGTAGATTGCTTTTGGCAAGATTGCCAATGTTTACTATGTTGATCCTACCTATCTAAGAGCATGGGAGGGCTTTCCATTTTCTGGTATCTTCTTTAATTTCTTTTTTAATGATTCAAAGTTCTTGTCATATAAGTATTTCAGAGTTACCCAGATATTTTATGTTTTTATGGATATTGTAAGGATGACATTTCTCTGATTTCTTTCTCAGCCGCTTTATTTTCTATATATAGTAGGGCTATTGATTTTTTTGTACCTGTTGAGGTTTGCTTTATTGCCAGGTATGTGGTCGATTTTAGAAAAGGTTCCATATAGCACTGATAAGAAGGTATTTTTTTGTGTGTGTTTGGAAGGAATGTTCTATAGATGTATGTTAAACTCCAAATGGGTCATAATTTCTCTTAGTTCCTTAGTTTCTTTGTTAAATTTTAGTCAGGTAGTCCTGTCCAGTCGTGAGAGTGGGGTGCTGAAGTCTCCTACTATAAGTGTGTGGGGTTTAAATTATGATTTGAGTTTTAGCAATGTTTCTTTTATGAAAGTGAGTGCATTTGTATTTGGGGTATAGATGTTCAGAATTGAGACTTCATCTTGATAGATTTTCCTATGATGAATATGAAATGACCTTCTTCATCTCTTTTGATTAATTTTAGTTTGAAGTCTAATATGTTAGATATTAGTATAGCTACACCAGTTTGCTTCTTAGGGGCCATTTGTTTCGAAAATCTTTTCCCAACTCCTTACTCTGGGGTAAAGTCTGTTTTTGAAGTTTTGGTGTGTTTCTTGTATGCAGCACAAGGATAGATTCTGTCTTCATATCCATTCTGTTAGCCTGTGTCTTTTTATTGGTGAGTTAAGACCATTGATATTGAGGGATATTAATGACCATTGATTGTTGATTCTTGTTTGTTTTGGATTTGTTTTTGGTGGTGGTATTGTGTGTGAATTTTTCCCTTTTTCTGGCTTTTGATAAAGTGGGATTATCTATTGCCTATGTTTCTGTGAGTGTAGTTAACTTCGTTGAGTTGGAGTTTTCCATCCAGTCCTTTCTGTAGGACTGGATTTGTGGATGTGTATTGTGTAAATCTGGTTTTGTCATTGAATATCTTGTTTTCTCCATCTATAGTGATTGAGAGATTTGCTGGGTATGGTAGTCTTGGATGACATATGTGGTCTTAGTGCTTGTAGAAGATCTGTCTAGGACATCCTGGCTTTCATTTCCATTGAGAGGTCAGATGTAATTCTGATAGGTCTGCGTTTATATGTTAGTTGGCATTTTCCTTTGCTGCATTTAATATTCTTTCTTTATTGTTTATGTTTGTTGTTTTGATTAGTATATGGTGAGGGTACCATTTTTTTTTGTCCAGTCTATGCGGTGTTCAGTAAATTTCTTGTACATTCATAGACATGTCCTTCTTCAGGTTTGGAAAATTTTCTTCTATGATTTGTTGAATGTGTTTTCTGAACTTTCGAGGTAGGCTTCTTCACCTTCTTCTATACCTATTATTCTTAGGTGTGGTCTTTTCATGGTTTCCCATATTTCCTGGATAGTTTGTGCTAAGTATTTGTTCCACTTAAGATTTTCTTTGGTTGATTAATCTATTTCCTCTAATATATCTTCTTCACCTGAAATTCTCTCTTCCATATCTTGTATTCTGTTGGTCATGCTTGCATGTGTCATTCCTGATCATTTAACCCACTTTTCTATTTCCAGCATTCCCTCAGTTTGTGTTTTCTTTATTGTCTCTATTTCAGTTTTCAGTTCTTGAACTGTTTGAATCATTTCCTTCATCTGTTTTATTATTTTTTCTTGACTTTCCTTGCTTTCTGTAAGAGATTTATTGATTTCTTGCATTTGTTGATTTTCTTTTACCTCTATTTCTTCCAATTTTTGTTTGTTTTTTGTTCCATTTCTTTAAGGGATTTCCTCATTTCCTCTTGAGGGCCTCTATCATTTTCATAAAATTGTATTTAAGGTCATTCTCTTCTGCTTTATCTGTGTTGGGATGTTCAGGTGTTGCTTGTGTAGAATCCCTATACTTTGGTGCTTTCATGTAAGTCATTCTGTTGTTGAATGTGTTCTTATACTGTCATCTTCCCATCTCTTCTTCCAGTGGGTACAGGAGTGGTCTTTCCCTCTCTTGTTGGGTATGGGTTCAAGGCTCTCTCCTCTCCTTCTCTCCCAGAGCATTCAGGAGCAAGACAGGTATGGTGGCCAATGCTGGATGCTTTGTTCTGCCTCCAGGTCCCTCTGGGTATATGGTGGCAGCAAGGATCTGGTGTCTGCAGGTCAGGGGACTGAAGAGATAAACGTGGGCTGGAAGAGCTCTACGCTCTCATATCTCTTATGGAGGGTGGAGGGGACAGAAGTTGATCCCATTTCTGACTACTGTCTGGGTTTTGCTAGGAGGAAGTTGTTTGGACAAACACACACGTAGTAACTGCTTACCTATCTTCATAAAAATTGTTATATATGATGTTGCTATAAAACTTTTAAAGAAGGCTAAAGTTAGCCAAATTTAAGGCAGATAATAGGTAATGGTAAGATAAACAGGATCATACAGTAAAACTCATGTCATCAGTCTTCCTCAGTGTCTCTAGGCAGGAAGGTAGAATGTGACAAAGCTGATGTGAAGAAAGTGAAAAGATACTTGTAAATAGGAAGATCTAAGGATGACATTATCAGTATAGAAAGTCACTGCCTAGGTGTTGCAAATTCTTTCTAAGTCTGTAATTTTATCCACTTCTCTTTGTCTACACATGGTGAAACAGCTAATAGTAACTCAAGAGGTATCCTATGTCTTTGTTGAATATCTGCTTAATCAGTATCATTCAGTGCACAGGATTCATATGCTGTGTGAAAAGCAACTATGGACAGTATGCAAAATAAAATGAACTTATTCTTATTATTGAAGTAAATGATACCTTAAAAAGTCTTTGAAAGAGTACTGTCTGTGACTGTATAATAGTTCATAATCATCTGCTAAGACAACCCAAATAACCCACCTTGGAAAAAATTTGATTGCTCTCATAAATATAAATATAGAATGAATTGTTCTGACTTTCTCTTTTCACCTATTAAAAATCTTGCTATGATTAAAGTTGAGAATTTAATATATACATATATTATATAGTAAAGTTGTCTTTATATTCATAAATATATATGAAAATGTATTAATGTGTATTTATGAAAATAAAGACAACTTTAATATATAAAGTAACAGATTTATTTTATTTTTTTATTTTTAAATTTAAATTTAAATTAGAAATAAGGTTGCTTCTCATGCCAATTCCAGGTACTCTTTCGCTCCCCTCCTCCCGTGCCCTCCCACCAATCCCCCCAATATCCCCTCATTTCTCCAGGCAGTGTGAGGCCCTCCATGGGGGTGTCCATAGTCTGTCATTTCATCCAGGTCAGGGCCTAGACCCTCCCCCAAGAGTCCAGGGTGAGAGTGCATCTCTCATTGTTGGATGGGAGCACAAAGTCCATTTTTATACTCTGGATAAATACTAATCTACTACCCAAGGCTCAATAGGTAAAGTAACAGCTTCTACATTTCAAAGTTTCATCTATGAGTTTTTTACTGAGTCACTCTCAGGAAGCACCCTCTAAGAAAACACAGAAAGAGTATTTATATATTTAAAGTTGTTTTCTATTTCTTTTTTGTTTCATCTTAAAATTATTTGTCAGAAAGAAGTTACTCATTATTCAATTATACTCCTATATTTCACATATTTATGTGCACTTTGATTTCTTCATAGAGTAGATAAAAACAAATCTGATTTTTTAAAGTACATATGTGATAATAAAAGTTAAGGAAGATTCCCTGAATTTGAGAGGGAGTTGGGGAGACCTGGGAGGAGTTAGAAAAGAAGAGATGAATATAATGATAGAAATATATTACACACGCATGAAGCTCTCAATGATACTTAAATTTAAAAAAAGAAAGAAAAATCAATTCAGCATGTATTGAAACTACTTTTAAAATCTGTATATTAATGTACCCCAAACTTCTAGGGAAACCTTTCCCAAAGATTCTTTGAAAACTGTAGTATTACTAAAGAGGGATTGGAGAGTTGACTCAGTGGTTAAGAATGCATGCTGCTACAGCTGATTTGTAAAAGGGGGGAGCTCTGGGACCCCAGACCGACAGCTGGGAGGCCAGCATGGGACTGATCTAGAACCCCTGAGTGTGAGAGTCAATGAGGAGGCCTGGGCAACCTATGGGGCCCTGGGCAGCAGTAGGTCAGTATTTATCCCTGGCATGCAAACGGACTTCGTGTGTCCATAACATAAAGAGGGATGCTCTCTCAGCCTGGACTCTTAGGGGAGGGAGTGCCTGGACCCTGCCCTGAGCTAAATGACAGACTCTGGATATCCCCTATGTGGAAGGAACTGGGAGGCTGGGGGGGGGTGGTGGGAAGTGCAGGAGGAGAGGAGGGAGAGGGAACTGGGATTGACATGTGAAGCAAGCTACTTAAAAATTAAAGTAATAATAATAATAATAAAAAAGAATGCGTGCTGCTTTTGCAGAGGACCCGGGTTTGGTTCCCACCACCTACACTGAAGGGAGTCACTTAAAGCATGGCAAACATGGCTCTGGCAGACTTTGCCCTTCTTCCCCATTCCTTCTGCCATTCTAAAAAAACCATCAGATTACATTCTTAAAGCTAGCCACCAAGGTCTGTTCCCTTATTTATCCTTTCTCTATCACTGAGGCTGGCCACCAAAGTCCAGCTGTATAAGTATTGATGTCCAGCAACCTAATAAACCTTTGGCTCACCTAGTTAACATGCCCAATTAAAATTAAACACCTCATCCTAACACAGGGTGTCCCTCTTACTGTTATAAACCACCATTTACCTATGGGACGTGCCTATCTACTCGATATCCAGAGGTAGTCTTTTGCTATCATTTCCCCAAGGATGAATACCCCTTCCTTCTCTTGTTCATTTCCCCTTCTCCCTTGTGCTGTACCTCCTGTATTTGTCTCTTATTCCCTGCCCTTTGTCTTTCTAGGGCATATAAATCTCCTTTGTGCTGAAACCTTGGTCTGGGGGTATTCTGAGCCGTTACTCATCCTTTCACACTCTACATGGTAGCTTACAACCATCTGTAACTCCAGTCTCAAAGGATCCAACACCTTCTTCTGACCTCTGCAGACATCAGGCAAACACATGAAACACACATGCATATAGGCAGAATGGTTACATACACAAAAATATAAAGCAAGTAAATAAGAAATATTATTACTAAAAAGATGTTTTCTTCACCCATTTTGTGTCATATATATCAATACATTTACTAGATTTGTTTACATAGACATCAGATTGAACACATATAAATCATATTTATTACCACTTAAATCTTTTCTTACAGTTTTTAATTCAGTTGATTAGTGCTATAGCAGTTTGTTCCCAGAGAACAAGCATCATTTTCACTTACAACATCTTCCTACTTTCCTACATCTGATTGAAATGGAAAGATAAAAATAAACAACTATAGAGCTGTATACACATCTTTCTCTTTGGGATAATATATCTGAATGTTTAGAGGACATTTATGTACTTATTTCAAAGAAATTTAGTTTTTAGACATGCTAAGCAAGTGTCCTTCTAAACACTAGTAAGTGTTCCTTTAATCAATAGCGAAAATAGTTGCTTCCTGGCTAATCTGCCAGAAAGCCAAAGGAACAGGTAATTAGGTGAACACATATAGGGAACTTCAAAAGAAGTATCTTGGATTTAGAAGAGATATGTGATATTATAATTGCCCCCAAGGACCATTTAATCCTACCAACACAGAATTATTTACTACTTTTGAAATTATTTTTCTAATTCCATATCATTTTGTTCAAAGAAATATATTTTATTTTATGTATTTTTTATTTAATGAACTTAATCTCCTTTATGAAAGGTCATATATCTCTATTCATATACCTTAGTGTAAGAATATGGGCTGCCATCTGCTCCTAGCTCTTTCAGCTTCCCATTCAATGGAATCTGTTTTAAAGTATACTTAACGTATACATTTGAAGAACATGACAAGTTCCTTCAGTGCTGTATTTGAAGATGTTGATATTGGAGGACTGTAGGTGCATCCCATGGATTCAATCCTTTTGGCTTACTATAGACACTATTCTCAAGTAGGTGTTAACTATAAATTCTGGTTTTAAACTTCCTAATGAACTCCTATTGCAAAATCTTGCCTACAGACTAAAAAATTAGAATTTGCTCCTAAGATACCCAGTTGGAACTGGGCAGTGGTGGCACATGCCTTTAATCTCAACACTCACTTGGGAGGTAGAGGCTGATGCATCTCTGTGATTTTGAGGCTAGCCTAGTCTACAGAGCGAATTCCAGACAGTCAGTTGTGTTAAACAGAGAAAACCTGTCTGGATAAACAAAAAACCAAAAAACAAAAACAAAAAAATACCCAATTGGTATAGCTTTTAAATCTTGTGTGAAGTTTATATAAGCACAAAGCAGAATAAAAACCTTTCAAAATTTTACCGGATTGCTTTCTAAAGCCAATCTAGAAAAACTATTGTTACACATTTTTTTTCTAGCTAGAAATCCTTTTATATTCAACCATTTCACCCATGGAGGATCAGTTACATTGATGATCCTTCATGCTTGCTGTGACTTTGAGAACACTCGACAACTCACTCTTAAATCAACTGCAACAATTTGAGATGGAGGGCTGATTATCTTCGGCAAGCAGTGATGGGCCCAGTTTTCTACTTACTGTTCTTAATCTTCAAATGTGAATGCTATGCTAGTTGTGAAGCTGACTGAAACCATATTATAAAATGTGTTGATAAGATATCTGAGAGTTAATATACAGTCAACATTAGTATAGCTTATTCTCAATGCAATCAGATAGGGAATTGACGCATTTCCCTTTTTCACTTATCCACTTACATTCGGCTTAAAATTGATTGCTTTGGCTTATAGATAGGAGCTGTTCTCATAGTCTGCATTATTTTTCATGAGTCTGCCATGTGTTACTGAAGCTCCTACAGAAACATTTTCATCCTACCTTTTCTATATAATCCCAGGGAAACACACTCTGTTTTCTCCTATGATAAACACTCACACAACAAACCCTGTTTGTTGTACTCAGTTCTGGTACTCCCATGTTTATATGAACAGGATGATTCAGTAATGCTTCAGGGCGCTGCACCAAGTTCCTTGGCTCAGTTTCACTCACATAGGTGTTTCAGTTTGACAGTTTTCCTTCTTAAAAGTTGGCCCAATGTCCAAAACATAATATTCTATTGAGGAGCTGAAGACCAAAATTGTCGTTTTTTGTTCTTATTGAGCACACATTTGTATCATTGCATTGTAAAACCACATTAGCCTTTACAATGACTACACAGTACATTTGACTTGCTGAACTTAGACACAACGAAACTTTTTTTGTCAGGTTCATTTTACCATGAATGACTGGTGTTTGTGGGCCTGCAGTCTGGACCAGCTGAGCAACCCCAGGTCCATTCCTGAATGGGGGAGGGAAGGCTAGCTATAGGGTGTGGATGAGGGAAGGCTAGCTATAAATGTTTAAGGAAAGATGGACACATAGGCTAATGTCAGGAGGGCAGCTTCAGTCTGTACCAAATGCACCTCAGTTTACTCATACACCATCTTAAGTGATCAACCAAAGGTGGCACAATTGCAGAAGACTTCTATTATTATGTATAAAGGGGAAGTAGTGATTACTTCCCTTAATCCTAAAGGCAGGATGCACTACTACTTGGCCTTCAGGGTGAGAGTAAACCCTCCTGGGCACAAGTTTATTGTTATTTAGATAGGGATGATTCACCACTGAGGCCAGGGCAATCTGTAGCTGTTAAGCTAAAATCTTAAGGACAATAGGAGCCAGTTGAATGGATGTCTATATACAGGTCCTGACAAATTCAGGTTTCTCTTTTCTAAACATTTCTTTCAGAGTAATATAAAAATGTCCTTTTGTTAGATCAAATTTATCCAGCTACCTGTCTAAATTTGTTTCAGTATATACATTATTCTGTTGTTGATTATTTAACTATGGAAGCTGAGAACAGGAAAAACAAAAATATCAATTCTTGGTTTGTTGAGTAAAACCTTCCTGCCAGCCTGGTTTCAGAACCACATCAGTCCCAAATGAACACACAGGACACTATATTAATTATGAAGCTGTTGGCCTGGCCTGTTTCTTACTGGCTAGAAGTATTTACTCCATAATTGTTAATCTAAGTATTTCTCTTACCAGAGAAAAGGGTCCGGACTTCTTACCCCTATGGCAGCTACATGATGACTCCCTGTGTTTCTCCTTCCCAAAGTCCTCCTCAACTCCTAGTCCCACCTATCTTGCTTCCCTATTGGCCAATAGTGCTCTATTGACATATACACAGGACTTCCCCATCATTGGTTAAAACAGCAGATGCTATAAATTAATTTATCCCATTAAAACTATAGCATTTACTTTCTATTGCTGTGAAGGCTTTTTATTTGGTTGAGAAAAGTGAGAAAGGAAGGTGTGATTGTTGGGGTACCCAGAATTGAGGAGGGGTCGCCAAGCTGGATTTGTCACCCCAAGAATCAAGAGTCTGAATTGGAAGCCACCTCTGAACCCATCTTTGTTATTGCATTACACCCATGGTGGGCTCCCTTCATGCACTTAAATTATGAGGACAGGCTTAAGTTTTCCTAGGTTAAATTAAAAATGATTATGTTTGTGCTTACAGTGGCAACTGTTTTAAAACTATTTTTGAACCCCTCAGTGACCTTGCCACTTTGCCTTCATAGCATAGTCGGCATCTTTTCTTCCAGTCTGTTAGCTCCCAACCTCCATTTTTGGACCAATAAAAAGATGAATTAGTTTCAATGATAAATGCTAGCACTCTGGACCCTGTACTTCTAGGATAAATTTGAAATGTATTGTGTTGTTAGAAATTTGGAATTTAACATAAGGGCTTTGTCATAATTAGAGTTTCAACTGCTGTTGAGTAGGAAAGGGTGCATTAGGCTTACACTTTCAGCATTGATCTTCATTGCTGAAGGAAGGCAGGATAGGAACTCAAATAGGGTTGGATCCCAGAGGCAGGAGCTTAGCTTACTGGCTTGCCATGGAGGGGAACTGCTTACTGGCTTGCTCAACCTGCCTTCTTATAGAATCCAGGACCAGCAGTCCAGGCATGGCACCACCCACCATAGGCTGGGCCCTCTCCCATCAATTATTAAATGATAAAAAGCCCTACACCTGGATCTCAAGGAGGCATTTCCTCAACTTCAGCTCTTTTCTCTTATAATTCTATGGCTTGTGTCAAGTTGTCACATGGAACAATCCGGCACAAGCATTAAAGATTTCTACCTTGACCAGCAAATGGTCTTGGGGCTTGTCACCAAGTCTGACAACTGTAGTTCAATATCTGGATCCCATATGGTATTGGAAAAGAACTGCCATGAATTGTCTTCTGACCTCCACACACAAAAAATAAAATAAATAAATAAAATAAAATAAAAGCTGTTTCTGTGCTCTCCTTCTATAAGCACTTTTAAAAATAAACACAGAGGCCTTCACTGCCTCGCATCTAAGGCATTTAAGGTACTCTCATGCTATGTAATCACAATACACTGGATTATTTTTGAAGTTAATGTTTAGAAATCAAACTCTATGTTATTATAGGGCATTAAATTCTGTGTAACTTTATAGTGACAATCTCAAGATAAGTGAAGTCTCAAGTATATTTAGAATTTCAATTAGTCTGGGATTCAGATAATTATTTTACACTGCAATTTTATAAACCCTAGACATAATTCTCATCTCTAGAATATTTGGTATTTCATAAATAAATTAGTAAATGTACAGAAAATGCAATGTTATGTCTTATAATTAAGATAAAATCTAGTTGTATATGTTTTCAAAGATAATAAGTATTGTGTTTGTCTAGAACTCTACATCATTTTCCCTAGAGTTCCTTTAATGTTTTAGGGTCTGATTTTTTTCCCTGGGATTTCTGGGAAAGTCTTCATATTTTCATAGTGCCTAGGATACTCTAGATTGGATCAATGTCCTTATTCTCCATTGATGTTTTTAGCTTTTTTAGTTCATTTCTACATTCTCATTTGATGGTAAACTCAGAAATGACCGCATCTAAGCTCATGTCTATTGACAACTTTGTTTCAGTACTGTATGCTTCTTTAGACTGCCTGTCATTCAGTTAACTTGATTCCTCTTTGTGCACATAAGGGTCCTCCCTCCTTCACTTGCTGCTCTATAACTACAAGGACTCCCAAGAGCCTGACTATTTACTACTTTCCCCCTATTCTTGAGAATGAAACAACATCCCATTGTTTATCTGGCTGCATCTTGGACTGTTTGGAAAGAAGGCACAGGCATATGCCAGCCCAGGCTCTCCCTATTTCTTCCCTTGTCCTCTTGGAATATCTGATGCCTTTGTCTCCTTTACTTCCTGTAGAAAGAGGTCTATGTACCTATAGTGCTGACCACACCTGTTTGGTGTGTTCACAGGTATGTAGAAAGTACAGGAGATAAAAAGAGCAAGGGGGAGGAGACTCTCGCACTATGGGTTCCGGTTTTGACCAAGAGAGCAGCATACAGACCTTTGGTTCTCGGATTTCTTGGCTTCTCACATAAGGGATTTCTTCCTCAATAAAATATCATAGGACATCCTTATTTTGTGTATCTTAATACTTCTGTATTAATTTCCTCTGAAATATGCTGCAGATGGAAGACTCCCCTCTGTCAGTGGCCTAGGCTGTGTGTTGTCTTTGCTCTGTCTTGATTCTCTGCTCTTCTTTCTTCCTAGGGTAGTAAAATTTGGTCTTTGCCTGGATGTTGAAACTTTTGAGTAGGAAGCTATTCTCCTTGTCCTGATGCAAATCTGTCATTCACACCCTATGATATTTTTACCCCCCTGAGTTCTAGGCCTTTGGATTTCAGAAGTCAACAACTGATGCTTCTATTTTATCTTCTTTCTGATGTGTCAACACTTTCATGAGAGAACAACAAAAAGAATGCTATAGGGACTGCTTGAAAAGAAAATACACACATTGGTTGTTCTACAAAAATACTCTTTCCTGCTTCAGATATGTTGAGTATATACATGTATAATGTGTGAATAAATTATTGAAATACCAAGGTGGAGCATACCAATTCTACTGAAAATATGGAGTGACTTTTATATGTCATCATTAGTGAGTTCTTGATATTGCATATAAAGAAGACAATAACAAGATCACAATTGAGCTTCTTCACAGTCAGAAATAACTTGATAATATGACCAAAATATATTCCTTTTCATTTTGTTCATAATTGTGTTGTGTGCATGTGTTGATATGCATATTCGTGTGTATAGGAGTGTGTGCTCGTGAGTGCATATGAATGGCATTGACATGTATTTGATGTCAGGGCCTACTTCAGTCATTCTAAACTTTATTTTATTTTGCAGTATGTTTTCAGCTAGAACTTGACAATTTGGCTGGACTGGCTAGACAGTCACATAGCCTTAGGAATTGTTCTTTCTCCACCTACCAGGTTGTGGGACTGTAAACATAACCCACTACACTCATTTTTACTATGGGTTCTGGGAGATTGAACTCAATTCCTCACTCACTCACGTGGCAAAACGATGTCTGAACTGAACCTTCTCCTTACTCAGCCCACATTTACATTTGATGTTCTGAAAACGGTAATGTATTTCCAACGTTAAAGTACGTGACTTTGAGGAAGTACACAATTCTCAGAACAGGGAGCCTGTTTTTTTCTATATTCTCTCTTCATATAAGGTGTGGAAGCAGTGAGAATGCACATACACTCATGAGTTATCTCTCCTAATTCTTAGTCCCTCATCATCCATACAAAAATGGTAAGTTGACTGTGCTACTGAAAGTGAATGCATGGTGACCTAATTACGTCACTGCCTTACAACTAAACTTCTGAAGAATGTCCCTTCTCCCCAGCAGCTGCTAAAGTGGATAAAGCACGACTTATTATTAGTTCCAAAGAGGACTGGTCATCTATTCCAAGAGTGAAATGGTCAATAGGAAGAGAAAGGATTACATTTATCCAAGTATAGAGAATTTTAAAACACATGACCACTTGTTTCCAGTTGTTATATATCTCATCATTTTTCCATGCACACATTTAATACCAAAATGATGAAATCATAATAAAGAATGTGTTCTTTAGTTGAATGGTGAGAGCTTAGGGTTCTCCATCTGAAACATCAAAAATTATATCCTCTCCTCTTCTATATCTAAGGGTTTAATTCTGTAAGATTGGTCACTTTTTAAAGTAGCTATTATTTCCATTGTGCAATATAAACAAGAAAATTGCATTCTTACAAGTTTTTATTAAAGTTTACTATTGATAAAGATGAAATTCTTGAGCTAATAGGGATTAGCCATTTTAATTATGTAATAATTAGTTCTTAGGGGTAAGGCATCATTGAGAAACACATTTCTAAAAACAACATTAGGACTGGGAAACTGAAAATGAGTGACTGAATATTCCTGTAATTCCAGCATTTGAGAAGTGGAGGCAGGAATGTTAGGAGCTCAAGCTTAACTGTATTTGTTTAAAGACTTTGAGACCTGATTTAGCTATATGAAAATCTTTCTCAAATGTCAAAACACAGAAAAACAAAAACTTTGAAATAAGAAAACATAAAAACATTATTGTTAAAAAATAGTGTGTATTTCAATGTGTTGTGGATGTGGGGTTGCATAATGCTTGAAGATTGGCTGTTGCTTGTTACCCAGAATAGGTATTTGAAAATATTTGCTAGATGGCCCCTATCAGAGTCAGGTTCAGGAGGAATGACATCCATGTTTGCTGCCGGGAGCATCATCACTGTGGAGAGAGTTGGTTGTGTTATTTTTTTTTAATGCTGCATGTGACTCATGACCTCTGCTTTCCTCTTTGAATGTGAGGTTTCAAGTGAATCAGCTGTTACTTGCCTGAGATAAGGTCCTATGAAACATGTTCTGATTCATTGTCAATTTCCTGAGCCAGGCTTTTGAAACTTCAGAAATGATATTACTAGTACTTTGCTATGCCACTCTGTGTCTTATTGTTCAGTTTTTTTTACAATGCAAAGTGAAGTGCTTTATATTCTGCTTATTTTTACTGTGTGAATTGTAATTCCAAGGGAAAATCTCCTGATTCCCCACGTGCAGGCAAAGAGCCTACAATCAAACTGCACTCTCAGTTCCAGGAAAGCGTTTGTAATCTAAGGAACTTCGCTTACATTTTACAAGTAGAGTAAAAAGGTTTATTCAACTGAGATTTAGGAATTTTATTTAGATAAAACATATTTCTATTTTTGGATAAATTCTGTATATAACAACCCAATAGGAAAGCTTTATTAGAAAACAACAGCATCTCCTTCATTAGCATGTATTTTAAAGCATTCTGTAGAAGGAATTGAGTCCCTTTACTTTCAAAGTATGCCCTCATTTGTTATAAGATCAAGTACCATAAACTAAAGCTCATGACATATTGTGGATTGTTTTGAAATTGTTGAATAATTGATTGTATGCTCCTATTTATGAAAAAATAATTTCTAATATATAAATATATAAATTAAATATGTGTGTGGGAGGAGAGAAATAAAGTGAAAGAGAGAGAGAGGTGAATATGTGTGGTTGTGTGGGCATTAGTGGCCAGAAAAGGACATTAGATGTCCTACTATATCTCTCTCTGCCACATTTCCTTGAGACAAGATCTCTTACTGTACCTGGAGTTAGGTTGGTGGACAGCAAGCCCCATCGATCTACTTGGCTCCATTTCCCACAAGACAGAGATTGTAGGTGTGAACATGGGCAAACTGAGATTTTCCCACTGACGCTGGGGATTTGAATTCACTTCCTCGTGCTTACACAGTTCCTCATGCTTACACAGCTCTTACCACTGAGCCATCTCTACAGTCCCACTCCTTACATCTTTAATCTTATTTTACGGAACACATTGTAATGGGATAATTCAAAACACATGCAGTCACATATTGCCCAATGACAGGTATGTTCTGAGAAATGTAACACCAAGTGATTGCATCATTATGAGGACGGATGTTAACAGAGTAAGCCTGCAACTGAGATATAATGATTATATCTAGTGCATGTGCTATATGTGGTTTTCCACTGAGCAAACATCACTATACTATTCATGTTTGCATATTTATTTATAAGCTTAAATCAGAGCGGTATAGACATATGTATAACATGAATTTTAATTGTGTATCAAGTAATAATGCACACTTAGAGTGAAAAAGAGAGCACTGTCTGGAAAGATGGCTGATCTCACTTATTATCAAAACATTTAAATAGTTTAAGATGTTTTTATAATGGTAAATGAAACTTTACCTTTATATAGAAAAAAATTTTACCTATTATTAAATGAAGAGTCAAAATATAATTTCTATTCCTATGTCTGCATTAGATTATTCCCCAGTTAGATTAACTTCATGGAAAAATCCCATGGGAGAAATCAGGATGGTACATGACTTTCTTGTACCTTGCATTCTCACCCCAAAATAGGTTTTTAAATAATTTGAAAAATTAACCGAGGCATTCACATAATTTAGCACAAGAAAATTGCCTTTGAGGCAGGCTACTTATGAAGACCAGCATGCATTTATCATACCAACAAGACACCCCTACACTTCTTCAAATTTTAGTGACCCACTGCTAACAGGCATTGTTAGTTGTCATTCTCAACTCTTCCTCCCAGACATCTAGACTGTAAAATTTGATTCAAACCTTTCAACCATTACACTGAAGTAATTATTTCTCAAATAGCAAAGGTGAAGTATGACACTCATTCCCAATCAGCAGCCTTTCCAAGCTTCATAAAACTTTCAGGATTCTTTTATCTTTCTTCATTTACTCACCAATCAAAAGAAAGGAAATCTCAAATTACCAATACACATAATCTGGACACTTGGTGCTATACCTGCATCCCAAATTCCATGATAGTCTCTGTAGTCCCAGTTGGTTGGAAAAAACGTAAGTCAGATAAGTATGACTAAGTTTCTCTGTATGCTATTTTGTTTCTTCCATAGAACTGTTGTTAAGTGGGACTAAAACACAACTTAGGCTTTCTGATTTTGTTTAAGGCAATCGTGAGCATGGTATGACCCCTTCCAGGTACTGAGTATGCCAGGCTTTGTTGAATCCCCATGGGAGACCTTACCCTTTCTGAGGTGTTATGTAGGTGAATTGGGGTGAGTTGGGCAAAGGAGGAGGAGGGGTGAGAGGGGGTACTCTGGTTGGTATGTAGAATGAATAAATAAAATAAAATAAAATAAAACATTGTCTTATAAAAAGGTAATTGTGATATATTATTGCCCTCCAAAGCTCCACTGGTTGAAGTGTGTCTTAAAGCATAACCACAGGATACAAAAATCTCCAGTGCTGGATTTACATAATACCTATTAAAGAAAAATATATTAAAAGTTAGAAAAGTTTACATTTCTTTGTATTGTGCCTTCATTTTCATTATAAGGCAGACATGTTTTATTTTGTTGGCACACAAGAGCTAATCATGAAAGTGAAATGTCAAAGAAATTCTGTTTCTAAAACAATTTGCATAGGAATAGCATGGCGAAATTTTCTAACTTCCTTTATAACACATACTTTCTATTGTAAGGTCAATATTTCTTGAAGTAGTTGGTTGGCAAGACAATTGCAGGAACTGATGTTAAAATGGACTTTCTTGAGTCAAATATTTGGAATGCGAAGCTGTGAACTCACAGGGAATTCAGGCATTCGCATTCTTGATCAAACTTATGCTTCTGCCTCTCACTGTGCTACTAATGTACACTAAAGTTTGGAAACTATTGATTATGCACCAGTCAGAAGTAGCTTTAATAGCTTAAAGGAAAACAAGCATGCTGAATCAATTTGTATTCCTGTTAAAATGTAAGGTTTATAAATGGAAGAAAAATGGCTTCACACTTTACCTATGTATATTTAAAGAGGGTATCAACTTGTGGGTGAGGAGGTACAGTGGGGTTTGAAGGACAATTACTTGGGAAGGTCGGGAAAGAGAAAGGGGAGGGAGACAGCAGTGTAATATCATTTCAATTATAACACATCTTATTTTTAAGGAAGAGTGTATGCTGGGATTATAAAGAATGGATTTTTGTGATCTGAACATTGTGACTCACCCTCCCTATTTCTCATGTCAATTTCCTTATCCCAAAGGGGATAACATTAGTGGAATGAGAGTCTTTGGTTACTATTAGTGCCCTCATAAAGAAACTCCAGAGAGTTTCTCCAACCCTTGTACAATGTGTTAATTAACTATATAGAGCCTACAGAGAGAAGGTGCCATATAGAAATCAGAAAATACACTCTCACCAGAAAACAATTCTCCTACACTCCAGAAATGTGAGGTAAATTTCTGTTCTTCCCATAATACCCTCCCTCACTTCCTTGTAATAGCACTAAAAATAAATAAAAAGATGGATCTGACAGGTGGGAATCTGGATCATGGCTCTAATCGCAGAAATCAATAAATGGGAATAAAAAACCTCTAAGTGTCCATCAATGGCTGATGAGATAAAATGTGGTAACTAAATGTGGATATTATTCAGTACAAGAGGAAAATTATACAGTTCATGACTTTGTGGATGGAACTATAAATTATCATACTAAGTAAAATAAACAAGGCACAGAGAGGAATATGACAATGATCTCACCCATTTATGGATGCAAAAATATTATTCTTGTAGAACCTGAGAGCATGGTGGTCATGACAGGCATGGGGGACTCTGATGGGAAGGAAGCAAAAAGGAAACTTATTTACAGTCTCAAAGTAAAAATTACATAGAAAAGAAAGTTCTGATGTGCTACTATAAAAAAGAGTGACCAGATATAAATATTCATTGTATATTACAATAAGCTATAATGAAAAATTTCAATTATTTCATCATAACCAATTGAGAAATGCTTGACGTGTGCACAGGTATCAAGGCCTGAAGTTTACCACATTAATACTATCATTTCATCTTATGTGTCAACTAATTTGACTATAATTTTATAATGGACTTGCTTTTTGAGTCAGTATTCTGCTCTGGAGTTTTAAACTCATGAGGCTTCTGTTGCAGCCTTCCCAATGCTAAGATCAAAGACATGGACCTCCATAAAATTATGATGATTTTCTCAGTTTTTATTTTGTTTCATCCATAATACACCAATAAAAATTTAAAAAGTCAATTTTTTGGTGTTTCCACTGGTGACACAAAATACTTAGCATACTCTTGGAATATTGGGAGAAATATGTAACTGTGAAACAAATGCCTGAACATTGGTATCAATATGTATTACAGAATAAATATCTGAATATTGGTACTTAATATTATATATAATGAATATTTATGCATTATTATAGTCACTAGTATTCATCCCTTTGGTTGAATTCTATAATCCTATAATTTCCTTGCTTATCGTTTATTTAAACTAATCAGTTTTCTTTAGGTTGGATTTTTGAAATTTCCTATTTTTTTATGTTTGGTCCACATTCAGGTGAATGTAAAATAGATAAACTAAGTAGAATTTCTAAGACATTAATACTTACCTTTTATTCTGACCAAATTGTCAGACATTATGCGTGAGAGTTTGTATTCAGTCCTCTATAATTTCTCAAGTGATTAAGCACCTCTGTTTCATAATTGTAACCTTCAGTTCTCAGATCCTTAAGTGACTCACAAAAATGACTAGGTACCTGGAGCAAAAGTGGCTATTCAAAGAAAAGTGTGACTTACCTACAACCTGTGTGTTTAAAAATTATTTAATCATTTTTTATTGGATGTCACAATAGAGCAGGGAAGGAATTTTTCTCAAAACAATATGCACTGTTGGTCAGATATCAATTTCATTATTTCCTAATTCATTTTGGCAGTTAGTATGGACTTTCATCCACTTCATAATTCATTTGCTTATTCATTTAGGTTATGGTTTAACAAAAGGAGGTACAAAAGGACACACACACACACACACACACACATACACACACACCTGTAGTACTTGAGTGTGTATATTAGAAGAAAAGGTCAAGATAAGGAAATTAAGAATTCAGCAATTGTCTTGGGAGACAATTGTTCTAAGTGAAGAGTAAATTCAACTGCTGCCAGGGTGAGAATGATTCTTAAGTGTTCCGCAAACAACAGGAGCTAGATTTGCCTGGCGTGGTAGAAATGGTGAACAGTGATGTAGCAGAAAACTAAGACGAAGACTTAAGATCTGGTATAGACTTCAGGGTTCTTTTCTTCTGTGAGATGAGGAGTCATGAGCACATTTCAACAAATAATCAGGAGACAATCTTAATTCTGCTATGAGAAGACTGTTTTAGGTTGTGCGAAAACAGAGTGACTGTACCAAGATTGGAAGCAGAGTCAGCCAAGGGGGGAAGGTCACCTGACTAAAATGGGAGGACCCAAAAGGTCCATCTTGAAAGGATTAGGTTTAAGGCACACAAGGAAAAGAAAAACAGATTAAGAAAAGTTAGAGTACCACAATAAACATAGTCTTGGGTATTGAAGTGTCAATTGATTTTTTTACTTCTTTTTGGAAACACAGGAGAGTCAAGAGTCCCTGTTAAAGCATGTTAGTTTGATGTTTTCATCATCTGTATCAGGGTCATATGTATGAGAGCTTTGTATGGTGCTTTCCATCTTTCATAAACTCCTGAGAAATAAATATTATTTTGTGGCATGTGAAAAATACATGCTTTTAAAGATTCAATATCAGTAACATTAAATTGGAACTCAGTCAGACTTAATGTGTCCAAGTTTTGTTCATGAAAACCTTAATGCTGAAGGAGCAGAGAAGCTGCAATAGAGTTTGCACAGTTTACTAAATTTGAGAGTATGTATTGTCCTTTTTGTGGAAAAATTTGGAAAGTATGGATTTTGATGCTCCATGACAAAATATGTGTCTTGAATGTTAGGAAAGAAGTGAGGCTTCTGCGTCTTCACTGACTAAGAAAAAACATAGTGCTTGTTCATTGCTTGAGAGCTTGTTTAGAGAGTCTACCAGGGTACACAGCTATGCATATAGCTCAAGGGAGACCGGTTCCTCCTCTATTCCAGAATGTCATTCTCTTTAGCCTAGAACTCAGCTTTCATTTGTACACTGGCTCTTTAACCAGATGTAGATTGATTTTAGGAAGTATAAAGTTGTGTCAGGAAAGGAAAGAGTTTGTTTCGTAAAAGGATTTTTGTTATTCACAAATTGCTTTGTGAAGAGTCAGGAGGAAGAGTTGTCAGTTCAGGCATGGCCACTGCTGCACAGACTGCTTGGCTCTGCTGTCTGCTCCTGAGATTACATGGAATCTATGGGAACTGGATTGAAGGAGGACTTTGTTGCTATTCATGGACTTAATACAATGGAGAAATTCATTATTTCATGTTTATAGAACTTTATATTATCTCCCTGAAGCTCCTAATAAGAGCATAAGAATTGTGCTTATTTGATTTTAGAAAAGAGTATAAAATACTGGCATTGCATATTAAAACTTCAACCTTCTGTTGATCTGAACTAAATAAGACTGGTTATTTGGAAGACTGAAAAATTATCTTCCTTGTGTGAGAGCTGTTTTGTGTTCTTCTAGAAACGCTGGCATTCAAGGTCAGATATACAAAGTGCAGTTTCCTCTTATTTCTGAATCCATTTTAGTTATTTTCTGGCACTCATCAGCTCCACATATATAGAATTGCTTTATAGATTTACATGTGCAAACCTTTGAAAAATGTTCAATATGTGAATAGATATTTTCCTTAAGAGCTTTTGCATCCCGTGAAGCTTTTCTCCCCTTGCTATAAAAAGATACATATGGGTGGAGAAATGATCAAATCTCCAGCAGGAAGTTAATACCTGCTGAGCTCTTCTGACAGCACCAAGACACCTGTAAAGCTGAGAAAGTGTGTGAGATATAGTCTTTGTAAAAATGAGTCACGGCTTGCTTGGTGACAGGTACAATCTTTGATTTCTTAAGTTATTTTTAACTTTAGAACATATTTTTGTGAATTTCATTCAATTGAGAGCCCTCTTTCTGCATAATCATATGAGCAGTTTTGTGAGAATGCAATATGCAATTTGCCTTTTGAATATTTGATAACATGATGCCAAAGAGGAAAAATTTACACTCAAGCATCACTGTTACTTATTTATTTATTTTTACTTTTGTTTTTCCTTGTAAGCATTATACAAATTTGGGTAATAGCAAATGTATGTATTCATATAATGGCCAAAAGCTGTGCAATGCCCTCAAAGTCTCAATGAATGAGAACATAGTCAGAATTCATTATTCATTGTTGATGCATTCTATTGTCAATGTTTATTATGATTATTGACAGACTCATTAGAACACTTAACCATTACTATTCATAAGCTACCCTGTGAACACAATGCTTTCACAGTCACCATAAAGGTTCATTTTTCTATCTTTATTTCCTAATTTTAATGATCTATTTAGGTTTCAATTTTAATAGAATCAAAATTCCTTTGATGTTTCATAGCTAAAACCCCACAGATAACATTCAATAATGAAATTTATGTGTGTTAAAGAAGTCATGAGTCGCCCGGCGGTGGTGGCGCACGCCTTTAATCCCAGCACTCGGGAGGCAGAGGCAGGAGGATCTCTGTGAGTTCAAGGCCGGGCTGAAACCCTGTCTTGTAAAAACCAAAAAAAAAAAAAAAAAAGAAAAAAGAAATCATGAGTCCCACTAACTAGATAGAATGACATGTAAAAGTTTAATAAACAAAAATAGCATTTTTAGATATACAATGAGGCAATGAAAGGTAGGGATCTGATAATTTGTGTGTTTTGTTTGTCTGAATTTCATTACATACCTAAGCACTAGAAAAATCCTGTTGTAGAAGCTGACTCAGGCTTCAGGAATCTATATTCCCTTCATTTGAGTCTTATAAACTTTGGCATAAATTATGCCATCCACGAAGATTATGTTATGTCTTTCCAGACTGATTTATGTATCATCCTTAAAATTTAATATATGATATTTTAGGGAGATAGTTTCATTTTACCAGTAATTAAGTTCAAAGCTAGTTTGCGGATGGAATAGTCAAAGGAGTTCAATACTCTCCTTTTACATAGTAAGAATCATTTATTTCTCTGTTTAAAAAAACTAGAACCTCATTTTAAGACAGACTGAGCTACAAAGCAAAAAACCCTCTATCAATCAATCAATAAATATATAAACACTTGACAATATCTGGGGGGCAGGACAGATTGATTATTACATATTTGTAAAAGCCAATGAAACTTGTGTTATGGCAAACCACACAAATAGTTTAAAATCTCAGTCTGTTGAGACGGATCAATGGGTAAGTGTGGATACACAAACCTGATAATCCATCCTGGGACAGAGGTCACTGTCAAAAGTTGTTCTCCTGTGAATACAGCATACACGTCCATACAGACACACATAGACACACACAGACTCACACAGACACACACACACACACACAGACACACACACATGATAAATAAAATTAGAAGAATCTGTAGAACTTATTTATATACAAGCTAGAGTTCTAAGATAATGTCATCTGTGAAAAGTATTTGTGTACCAGATTTTGACACAAAGATAAAATGAGACTAATGGAAATATGCAGGCAGGGTAGGGCAGTTGTGGTAGCAGTGGGTAATAAAGAGTGAATGTGCTCAAGTCACAACCTATAACAACAAAAAATGCCGTTATCTTTACTCAGAAAATACACACTAACATAAAATTAAAATATTTTTCTTGTGTCGATAACACCAGGCATTTTCTTTCTTGAAGGATTCAAAGATTTTCTTATTTTCAAATTCTGTTTTAACAAGAGCATAAGTAATTCTACGTATTACTCTTTGTCTAAAATATGATACCACATTATAAAGCCTTACTTTTGACTTGAATGTTATCAATTTGTGTGGTTTGGATATGAAATAACACTATACAGGCTTGTATGACAGCTGAGGGCATCACTGGGGAGTGGTGAAACTTACAGGACATAGGACAGAATAGAAAGGAGTGAGTCTCCGTGCGCATTCACCTGGGTGTTTGCCTTGTTCCATGCTCTCCTTATTCTCACTACTTAATTCTTACTCTGTAACCATTCTTCTTCACAAAGTGAGGCACTTCATTCTGCCACATTCTGCCTGCTGTTTTCTCCTGCTTCACCAGGTGCCCAGAAGCAATAGGCACAGTGTGCATAGCCTGTGACACCAGAAGACCCTTCCTGCTTTATATTGTTTTGAAATTGAAAACAAAAACTAACACACTTTACGTTTTAAGTTATTATTAGTTGCCTTTTTCTAACTAGTTTATATATATATAAGTATGTATATGTTTATACATAAATATAAATATATAACATATACATGCATTTATACATATTCTGAAATTTATTAAAATGCATGTAACTGGCAACAAATACTAAAGGTAAAAGATTACATTCTACATTAAAAGAAAGCAACATTGGGGTGAGAGATAAGACTCAGCAGTGATGAGCACTATTGCTCTTGCAGAGAAACTGGGTTGGATGTCCAGTACCCACATGGTGATTGATAACCATCTGGAAATTCAATTCTAGGAGATCCAGTGATCTCCTCTGGTTTTCACAGGCACTGCATGAATGTGGTACACAAACATACACACAGGCAAAATACCCATACACATAAAATAAAAATAACCAAATCCTAAAAAATATGCAGCTTTAGAAAACATGACTTTACTATCTATAAAGTTTTGATAAGACTATGCTATACTTACTTAAAATTAATCAGGCTAGGTTTAATACATTTGCAATAAACTGAGACAATAGTAGAGAAAGAATAGATTAGGCAAACAACAAATGATTTGCAATATGAGTAATGAGCTTTATGTATTAATGAATCAATGCAGTATAGTAATGAATGTTTATTCCTGGACTGGAAAGCAAAATCGGGGAGATGTAACTCAGCGTGTTGAAACAGTCTACTTTGAGAACATGTTTAATATCATAGAGGTGAATGTCATTTCAAAGAAGATGCAGGCATTTCAATTGATCAGTTTGGGGGAAGATTTGATGTTCTTGGTGAGGTTTCACTATAATCGCTCAGCATGGACAGCTGAGTCCTGGAAAAGGATCTAGGATCATAGCTACAATCTAGTTAAGCATGTTCCAGTTCATGCAGATGCCAAATTACTCCCACCAAAATATCTTACTTGTCAGTATCATTCTTAAGTTTGATATGTGTTGTATATGTTTAGAGAAACAAAACCCTGACCTAGTATCCTCAAGGAGTTTTAACCTCTAAACAATGAAATCTGAGTATTCCTATTGCTCACCTTTTCAGTAGTGTGCATTTGTGTGTAGACAGAGCTTTAACTATCCCATGATCTAGCTTATTTAAGAGACACTTTGAGAGTGTTTAAACTGTCTGCTGTTGAACACAAACTGTTATGCTTTGATATACTACAGTGATGGCTTTTTATGGATCACGGGCAACGCTATGGTGTCAACAGTCTGAAGTGATGATGATGCAGCACATCCCGTGTCCTTGTCAACCTGGGGAAAAACTGAAGATCAGCATAACATTTAATTCTTTGGGAATCAGAAAAGTCATATAACTTCCCCGGCATGCCATGTTTACTGAAGCTGAAGTCGTGCTCTGTACACAAGTGGTTTAACTCTATGCACGTAAATCTTTGCTCCTTTGTCTTTACCCAATCTTTCCCCCTGTCTATACCTCCA
The DNA here is from genome assembly GCF_017639785.1 of Mesocricetus auratus. Taxonomy (NCBI): domain Eukaryota; kingdom Metazoa; phylum Chordata; class Mammalia; order Rodentia; family Cricetidae; genus Mesocricetus; species Mesocricetus auratus. The sequence continues at coordinate 13,258,276 of NW_024429185.1, forward strand.
TCCAAGAGATGAGGCTTGAATAGGGCTGTCTCTTTAATGTGTTTAAACACAATATGCTTTCTTTGTTAAATTACTTAAGGAAAGCAAAAACTTTCAATAACAGGGAAGTACATATCTTTATGTATACTTCTGCTTTTACTTTTGCTTAGATGTTTCTTCTTTTTGAAACAATTTTAGAGGAATAACTATGTGCACTACTCACTCTTTTCTCCATGACTCTAGTACAGTTTTATTAATACCTTGCAGCTCAACAAATACTGTCTTGTTGATGCTGTGGTGTCTGGTCTCTAAATCTTAGGAGAGTCTTCCTTGCCTACATACCAGCCTGGTGCCCAACACCAAATAAATATGGTTTCCTTACATGTCCCCTTGCTTCTCATGTGCCCTGAGTCTTAGAGACATTTTGGATTACCTAGCCTTAAATTTCACTTCCCACTCAATTTCTTTCCAACACTGTAGGGAGAGATCTTAGATACCTGTGCAACTGACCATGCCCACTTTGGGCATGACTACAGGTGCATATGGACATGGGAAATAAAGGGCTGTGCGGAGGAGATGCTTGCTCTCTTTTCGGGGTTCTGGTCAGGTCTCTGAAGCCGCTGAGACCAACCTGGGTTGCCGGTTTCTCTTGTAAATGCCTTCCCACAATAAATAGTCAACGTTATCCTCATTCAGTGTGCGATTCATACTTGTCATATGATATTTATTTAGGAAGTAGTTACACGAGAAGCCGAGAACCTGAGCTCCACTGGTCTTCAAGACTCGACTGGAACCCCAAGAGAGAGTACATATACCCCCCTTCCCCTGCGCACGTTCTTTATCTCCCATGCCTACTACATACCTGTGACCACGCCCAAATGGGAGTGGTCAGCGGGACAGGTACCTAAGTGATTTGTTCTGTTTCTTGTTTATGATTCTATGTTTACTGTCATGATATTGGTTACCCAGCTACTGTACCTTGGTAGTAATATTAAGAGTTAAAAAACAAACGATGAAATCTTTAAGTGAGATTTCACCATCTTCAATCTTCCAAGCTAGTGTTGGAAGATCATAAACTATGAGGATGGCATCGCATGTATTGATGATTTATTCATTACCCCTTAAAGTATATATTTTCTGTTTATTTGTTGAATGGGTCCCTTCTCATTTGCTATCACTATTTTACCTCCCTGTTTTGCTATATCCCAGATCAGTTGAGAGCTCAACACAACCGGTTTTCAGTGATCGTTCCCTGGGTTCTTATTATTTCTGGTCTATGTTGCACTTATTATTTTATGTTTACTCATGAAAGTGACTGTTGTACGTGTCTCCCTCAGGCTGGTGATTCTCAAACCCAGTTTTATCTCTTCTAAATCCAAGATACTTCTTTTGAAGTTCCCTGTATGTGTGTATTTGTGTGTGTGTGTGTGTGTGTGAGTGAGTGAGAGTTTTCTTATTGTTCTTTTTTGATGTTTTTTAATCACATTTCCTTCTCTTACCTCTTTGCTAGCTATTTTTCTTACTCTTGTATATCATCAGTGCCCCACTATCTTGTTGATACCCACTGTCTGGGCCTAAAATCCTCATAATATTATGGAATATATACTTAGATGTCATGCTTATTGCCTTGCTTATATATAATTTGGATACAAAAATGAAAATAAAATATAGTTGGTTCTTGTTTCTTTTTATTAAAAATATAAACATTACTTTTAAGATCCCAATTATAAGATATTCACAAGTAGAACATATCAGTCCAGTAAAACATCAAGAAGTCTAGAAGTAACCCAGCTTCAGTAACGTGGAAAACCTTCATGGCTTCACAGGGTGCTTTTGATGTGTTGTAAGGGAGTGACCCAGACTTTCCATAGAGAACTTGAAAAAGTTTTATATGAGTAACTGAGATCTAATGTCACGTTTACAACTCTGTGAAAGTTTTGGGTCGAATATGAGCAGAATTTATTATTTGTGCTTTAATATTTGAAAAAATGCTCCAGACAAGCTGCAAGGTAAAATGAAATGAATAGGATTTCCTTGCCATGTCACCTATAATGGCAATGAATGATTTATTATCATTTTCTTCATAAAACACTAGAGCCCTGCCCCTCCACTTCCTCCATAGTGGCCCTTACTTTCAGCCAGTTAATAGATACATGCAAGGACAATGTGTCCTTTCAGGAAGAGAACACACGTGCAGGTCATTGAGCTTTGTGACAAACCTTGCTATGTATGTGTGGACAGGCACAGAAGCATGTAATTGGCAAATTTTGATTGGTTATGCAGTTACATGAAGAAGATACCTACTTATCCAACAAGTGACTATTTACATTTTAAATAAAGATTTGATGGTTATTTTCCAAAGAAAGTAACACGGAGACCATGTCTGGCCATTGGCTCAGCAAAAGTCTCACGTAGACATCACAGAATGAAAGATTTCAGGAATGTGGGCATTTTTAAGAGGAGTCAAAATTTTGGAACTTCTTACATCTTTCATTGTGGTAGAAAATTGATCATCTGGGAGAGGCATTAAGTGAAATAAAATCCTTCCTTTTATTGCTGGGGGAGATCCACTACTTTAATTTCCTCAGATGTTAGACTTCTCTGAGGTCTTATGTGCGAAAGCATATTTTTTGAATTATCCAAAAGGGTCCTGTTATTTTCCTCATTTTAGTTATTAGTCTGAAAATTGCCACCATTCTGGGATCTCTATGACATTTTTGTATTATGGCCAAGCCCAAGAGCCAATTTACTTATTAGTGGCAAGTGAGGGAAGAGTGAAGAGACCATAAAGTTGGATAATTTTACATTAGGGTTGGGATGGGTGCCCAGAATTATCACTTATATGCAAGACCTGATTTCAATGTCTCGTACCTACTATTATCTACAAAAATTCAGTAAAAGAGCACTTTTACTTGAATTATCACAGCATATTTTCCTTCTATAAAAGTTGAACATGTATGTTATCTTGAAAAATATTTAGTATTTTACCTTCTGTGGGATATATTGATTTTTTGTCTTAATTGAGGCAATTTTGCCCTGTATAGTTCATGTACTCATGAAACTATGTCAGGTTTTAAAAAAAATCACTGGGATTTCCTCTCTTCTTCTAATACTATTGATTAATACTAGCTTGCAGACAATGGCAGATAAGCCATGTATGGTACAGGAAGCCAGTTCCCCTCACTTACGTGTATGAAAAAGACATGATGGCTGTAGTTATGTTGCTCAAGATACATCATGTGTTCCTGTGCTCCACACTGATGGCACCATTCAGTGACCTCTGGAGAGCTCCATGGTCCAGGACTTTATATTTTCAAGGCAACCACAATTATGAATTGTTTCTATGCTCCCTCACATGCTCCTGGTTTTACTAGCTCAAAGACGACTTAAGTAGGTAAGGATATAACCTTTATCATTGGGAAGGAATTATGGATTATTGCAGCTAATTGTGAAAGCAAATTCTGAGATATTCATTTTTAAGAAAGAATGAAAATATGACATGTTTCTTGACTATTAAGTTACCCTGAAACCAATTGAATTCCAAGAACTCTTTGGCTGCTTTTATCATCTGTATCTCAAGTCTAAGATAACTGATACTCTCTGGTTTATGCATGCATGTGGTATACAGAGATACATATGGCAAAATATTACACACATACACACGCACACACACTCACATACACACACATATGAACTCATATAAACATATATGGATAATGTTTTTTTAATTTTTTAAATAAATTTCATTTAAATTAGAAACAATCTTATTTTACATATCAATCTCAGTTCCCTCTCCCTTTCATTCTCCCCTGCCCTCACTGACCTCCCCAATCACATCCCTGACCCACTCCCCAGGGAGAGTGAGGCCTTCCATGAGGGATCATCAAAATTTGTCAAGTCATTTGGTGCAGGGCCTAGGCTCTCCCCCATGTATTTAGGCTAAGAGAGTATTCCTGCTTAGGGAATGGGCTCCCAAAGTCTATCCATGCACTAGGGATAAATACTGATTCCACTGCCAGAGGCCCTATAGACTGCCCAGTCCTTCTAGCTGACACATTCAGAGGGCCTGGTTTGGTCCTATATTGATTTCCCAGTTGTCAGACTGGGCTCCATGTGCTCCTACTTGCTCAGGTCAGCTGTTTCTGTGGGTTTCCCCAGCATGGTCTTGATCCCTTTGTTCATCAATCCTCCCTCTCTAAACTGGATTCTAGGAGTTTGGCTCAGTGTTTAGCTGTGGGTGTCTGCTTCTGTTTCCATCAGCTGCTAGATGAAGGCTCTAGGATGGTATATAAGGTAGTCATCAATCTCATGGTACATAGGGGAAGGGCATTTATGGTAGCCTCTCCACTATTGCTTAGATTCTTAGTTGGGATCATCCCTGTGGGATCCTTATTTTAAACCCAGCTTCAGAGCAAGCAGCCCCCTTCCCCTCCCATGTCTCCATCATTTCCCTGTTTTTCTTGGCAGGTTCTTTTTATTTAACTTTTTGTACATGCTACTCTCAGTTCCCTCTCCCTGCCCTCCTCCCAAGACCCCTAAATCCTTCCAACCCTCCAACCCCACTCCATTCCCCCTCCACACCCCAGGGAGGATAAGGGTTTCCATGAAGGTTTTCCAGAGTCTGTCATATCATCCTGGGCAGGGCCTAGGTCCTCTCCCACATGTCCAGGCTGAGACACCATCACTTCATGTGGAATGGATTCCCAAACTCTATTTGTATGCCAGGAATAAATACTGATCTACTCTCCAAGTCCCATAGATTACTGAGGCCCCTTCTCTGACACCCAGGTTCAGGGTGGGGGGGTGTCTGGATCAGTCCCATGCTGACCTCTTAGTCATCAGTCTGTGGTCAATGTGTTCCCGCTTGTTTAGATCAGCTGCCTCTGTGGGTTTCACCAGCCTGGTCTTAATTCCTTTGCTCATCACTCCTCTTTGCAACTGGGTTCCAGGATTTCAGTTTGGTTTTTAGCTGTGGGTGTCTGCCTCTGCTTCTGTCAGCCACTGGATGAGGGTTCTAGGATGGCATATAAGGTAGTCATCAATCTCATTATCAGTGGAGGGCATTTAAGGTAGCCTTAATGCCAGTTGGTGTCATTCTTGCAAATCTGTGAAGATATCACTAGTGCCAGATCTCTCTTCCAACTTATAATGACATGAATGTTGTTTTTAAAAGTAACTGAAATATAAGAAAGTAGAGTAGTAATCTGGGAACAAGAAAAAAGAGCTGTATCTGCTATTTATCATTGAGTAATTAATTTAAAAACAAGGAAAGAGCATCAAATCAATTATCTCAAACCATAATTTAATCTCAATTATAGATGATGTTTCTAAATTCATGGCCAGCATAGTGTCTAAGATCTACCTGTCTGCTTCCTCTGCACGGGGAATATAAGTGCTGTTATGGATGACTTCTCTGTATAGATGCTACAACACAAACTCTGTTCTTCATTTTTACCAACTGAGCTATCTCCCAAACCTCCATAACTTCTTTTTTTTCTGCGAAACATTGCTATTGTGCCTCATAGAACTCCAGGTGACATAGCCTCACTTCTAGCTAAAAGGGCAAGGGAAAAATACTTAAAGAGATTATTTTCCTGAACAATTTGCTCAAAAGGATCTACCCTGAATTACAAAATAATATTTTATACTGATTAAATTTACTTATGTCTTGGTATGGTTCCCAAAATTCATTTGTTAAAATCCTAGTCTATAAGAGAACATTAGGATTTGGGATCTTCAGAACTTGACAATACCGCAAAGTTAGGCAAAGCATTCTTTGTTCATCACTTTAGCCTTCGTGTAGCGTGAAAGACATTTTTTATTTCCATTAGAAACAAGCTTGCTTCACATGTCAATCCCAGCTACCTCTCCCTCCCCTCCTCCCCTGCCCTCCACCAGTCCCCTCCAACCCCTGCCCAAACACCACTCAATACTGCAATTCTCCCAACAGGATCTATCTCTGTTGTATGAGCAAACTTTTGGAGCCCATTCCCTGTGAGGAGATGCCATGCTCAGCCTTAATGGAGGGTGGGGACGCTTAATTTGCCAGACTTTGTCAACTCTCATTGGGGGTCCATAATGAAAGACATAATGATTGACTCTCAGGTCACAGCAGGATTTGTTATCAACTTCTTGGAACTGAAATTTGGCCTTGTCCCAGATGTTAGTGATTTGTGTTGCTAAGGCATTTGTAGCTTACTTAGGCCTCATATGTTCAGGGAAAGGCAACTTTGGTAAACCCAATTAAGAACAAGAACTGACCTTCAAAAAAGACTCTGCAAATTAGAATTAAATGCCTAAAAATATTTATACATAAAAAAGTATGATTCAAAATTGATCATAGTTTCATGAAAGCCTATTATTTTAAATGTATTTAGGTCCCATACTGCTGACAGGTCATGTATTCTGGGATTATGTTACTATGTTAATTCAAATGATTACTGAAAATTGATGTGAAATGTCTATAATGTCTGTGGTTTGGGTCATTTCCTGGGTAGCAATAGAAGAGTGGTTTAATGGCCCTTGGCATTCCCATTCTTTAAGGTTATTTATTTGAGATAAGTGACCAGAGGTGAAGTCATTATTACTTAATTAGTGTTCTTTTACAAAATTCTGCTGATGATTTGAGAATAGAAAAGAACAGTTTGAAGTCATGCTTTTTTTTTAATCCAACACTAGGGGACTTGATATTCTTGGTATTTAAAGAAATATCAAGTAGAGACTAAGTTCTACTTTGTCCTCCATGTGCCACTCATGAAGAAGTGATGGGTTCCTTTGTATGACATACTGGACTGGACCACTTAGTCATTTTGTTCTGCTTAGCTATGTGTACCACCATATGTAGTGTTTAATTTAATCAAGCAATCTATTTTTAAAATTATAACATTCAGGGCTGGAAAGATGGCTCAGCTGTTAAAGGCTAGGTTCACAACCAAAAACTGTAATATTTAATTAGTATGGAACTTAAAATAGCACTCATGAATTTATCATTTAAAATCCTCTTGGAAAAGTATAATTAAATATGTTGATTTTGAAATGTGAATTTGGTTTTAAAATACCTTTCTATACTGGAAATTTAAATTTATATGTACTTTTAACTATTAATATTATAATTTTAGTCTATGAGTTACAAATTATATTAGGCTTTACAAACCATACTTAAATTCCATTGTTTAACTTGTAAAAAATAATGAAAATTATAGTCACATTAGAAGCTGCTAGAAAGCTGCCTGCTTGCATATTTGCTCACTCTATATATGAATGTCATAAAACACCACACTTCATTGCAACACTACTCAGAAAATGTCAGCACAAACTTTACAAGGGTTTATAGTCCCAAACAAGACTACCATTTCTTTAGAGGTGATCCCTGAATTTAAAAGTCCTCAGGTCTTTGGTACTTCTGGCTCAAAATAGGGAATCTCCATAATTCCCTCAAGTTTGATCCAAAGAACTCGTTGAATTACTATGCTGATGAAGGTGGTTTTAATCTGAAAGACTTAGAGGAATCAGGGCAAGTCTAGGGAAGACACCCACATGAATGGTTAATACACTCAGCAAACATAGGTCTACTTTTCAGTTTGTACTTGGATCAGTATGAATCATACTCCCAAAGCCCTCTCACACATTGAGAACTTCACTAACTTGGAAGCTCCACTATATAGAATTGCTACTGATGGTTAATTATATATGCATGATTGATGGTGATTCTGTTCATACTACTGGGCCCATACTCTTCTTCCTTCCTCTGTCTTCAAGGAGTCACTTAGCTGATACCACATAGCTCTGATGTCGTAACACTACTCTCCTTGATGGTGTTTTAAGGTTTTCTGTTTCTAGCTGTATTACATCATTAACATAGAATCATTCATGGTTGAAAGGACCACCATGAATAAAAGAAGACACTGCAACCAAAGGCATAGAATCTATCTACTAAGACCAAGTAGAGACAAAGAACAGTAAAATCCCTTACTGTATAATATATACTCTACAAATATCATTTAATCATTACGCTGTAAAAATTCTTTGGGCAGATATTTTATTGGAAATGTGTAGTTTTGTAATGGAGGCTGGAGTGATGCGTTTGTTATAAGATCAAATCTCAACTCCAAATCTGTCCTAGTTATTTATGTATGTGTCTATGCAGGACTTCAGGCCTGTTCTGCCTTACTTGATATTCAATTTTGCCAGCCTACTTAGAGTTCATGTATAGTGCAGGCTTAAATAGATTAACATTTTGATTGATATCCTCCAGCTAGGGAGGGATAGCACTCAAATTTGATCCATTACATTTTCTACAGTGACTACACACTAACTCACTTTATAAGGAAATAACAATAACAACAACAAAGACCAAACCATACAGGATGAAAAACATATGTGTCAAATGATGAAATGTTCCTGTTAATAGGAAATTTTAGTTTGAGATCCCTAAAAAAATCCACTGATAAAATCACTATCTTTCCATTTCCTAGAAAAATTTATAGCATAGATTGCTCGAAAACCAAAACACAAAACAAAGGTTTTATGCAAATGAGAACAAATGCTGGCTAGAATATGGGAACAGATACTGATCCTATTTATCAGAGGTAAAAATAGTGCAGCCACTATATAAATCAGTGCATAGGCTTCTCAAGAAAACTAAAAGTAATAACTATCATATGGTCCAACGTTTGGCATTATCGAACATAGCAAAGGACTCAACATCCTGACATAGAGATCCTTGCTCATTCACATCCATTTCTTCTCTAGTAACAATAGCCATTAAATGGGATCAGCATGGATGATACAAGAATGGATAATGACAATGTGAAACATATACATGAATAGAATTTTATTCAACATAAGACCCAGGCAATCTATGGAGCTTTGGGTAGTAGATCAGTATTAATCCCTAGCACACAAATGGGCTTTGGGTACCCGTCCCACAATGAGGGATGCTCTCTCAGTCTCGACACTCTGTAAAGGGCCGGGCCCTCCCTGGAATGGAGGAGTCTAGAGATCCCCCATGAAGGGGCTTCCCCCTCCCTGGGGAATGGAGTGGGGATTGGGTAGGGAACTGGGGGGGGGGCTGGTGGGAGGAGGGGGCGTGGAGGGGAGAGAGAGGGAACTGGGACTGACATGGGAAGCAAGCTTGTTTCTATTTTAAATATATAATAAAAAAGTGTAAAAAAAAGAGTGAGACTATGAATACTTTAGGAATGGCTCACAAAGACAAATATTTCATGCTCTCTCTCATAACTTGTAAATCATTAAACTTCAATATTTACATGGGGATACATGCGGGTAAAGAAACTAGAAAGAGGCAATCAGACTAGAAAAAACAAGTTTAAGGCAAGGTGATAAGAAACACAAAAAAAAAGTAAAGCAGAAGGGAGAAAATAGGTTGGAACAATATAGCATGGTAAAAAAAGGATCTGAGAGATGAGAACAGAAAGTGGGTGTCAACCTAAATGAAATCTAATTGAAAATGTCACATAGACACATGTGTAAAGATGCTTGTGCACCCATGCACCCATGCACAGGCACACACACACACACACACACACACACACACACACACACACACACCTGCATGTGCGGTTGGAACCCAAGTTTTCCAGCTGTCGTAGAAGGCATATTCAATACATTAGTCAGCAAAGAGTAACAACTTTTCCTCCTTAGACTTTACTGACAGTTTCAGAGTAGGCATGCGTATGACCTCACATAGGTATATGTTATGTTGCTCTCCCCATCTCAGCCAAGTCAGAAAGTTTCCTGCTGATGACAAACAATTCCTCAACCCTCTCTTTTTTTGAAATCTCTCATCAGGGCTGGGGCTACCTGTGTTGTGATGCTGCCTCATCTTCCTCTTCCTTCCATGGCTCCTGCTCTCAACTTAACCCCTGAGAGGAAACATGGGTGAAAGTTTGAGTTTCTACCTTTTCTCTTTACCAACCAGACTCCTGCAAATATACACTTTGAAAAATAAGAAACACAGACACACACACACACACACATAAACACACAGACAGACAGACAGACAGACAGACAGACAGACAGACACACACACACACACACTCCATGCTCTGGAGGAAAGCCACACATCCAAGCTACAAGCACAAACTGTACCTATTTCCAGTTTTTAAAAGTCACAGGGTTGGATGTTGACTTGGTTGAAGTTGGCTGTGTGTGTGTGTGTGTGTGTGTGTGAGAGAGAGAGAGAGAGAAAGAGAGAGAGAGAGAGGGGGGTGGGACTGAATAGGATCAAAATACTTCATTAAAAATTATCAACTAAACAAACATGAGAAAATGCATAACAGTTATGCATATGGTGTATGATAAGAGCATGTCCCCAGTTATAAAGTACTAATTGATTAGAGGATTCTTTTTTTCTAAAGATTCTACTTGGTTTTAGACTTCCAAGATAGCTTCACAGAAACCATTGGGGAACCCCATCTTTTATATACATTTTGAAAATGAGAAATTTATCATAATAAGCAGCAGAAAAATTCTCAAGTTGAGAGATTTTCACTAAATTATGAGAAATATCTCTCATAAAAATTGGTATCATCAACTCTTAGCAATTGGTTCACTTTGAAGATACAGCATGGAATTTGTCACCAATGTACCAGTCTCATGTCACTGAGGCCAATTGCTGCAGGATTACTGTAAAGATAGCAAGGAAAACAAGTTTTTCCCAGGTTTCAAAAAAATTTCACACCAAGAAAAGTACAAAAGAAAGAGAGGAATTTATAAAAGAAAGAGTATAAGAAAACAATGTAGGAAATAAGACTGTGTTTAGTTACTTTCTTTTCCATGTTTTTTTCACATTCAAAATCAGATTCTGAAACTACTCTATACTTACAAGAGATGAAAGAACCACCCTGTTACATGCTTGTTGGGAGTTAACACCAGCCATCTTTCACAAAAATAATCTCAGTTCACTTCAATGTATGAAATATTTGCAATAAAATAAATACCTGCCCCCTAGAATAGCAAACTTAGTATAGATCATGGAATACTTTGTATTCTCTTGCTAGATATTCAATTTAGTATATGTGTTTAATTATTTGGGGAAAGCAAAATACTGAAAATTGGAAATTGAGAGCATTTGTTATGCTAGCCCACTGATGGGAAGCAGGAAAATAACATGGTGCATTTTCACCCTTGACTTACTTTCAGAGGGAGAGCAGCAATCTAGTGTGAGGATATAGGGAAAGGATACAATGTATTATGGGATGTGCACACTTGTGTTCACTTTCAACTGACATGGTATCTACACAGGTAACTTAAAGTATAGCAAACTCATGATTTTGCTTTACTAATTATTTGCTCTTTAACATGCTGACCCATTAATCCACCAACTGAAATATAGCCACCATGAACCATTGTGATATACTGGTTAGGAGTATTTTTCTCATAAAATATTCTTTTAGCTTTTGTCATCCTGAAGGGTATAGTTTGCATTCATGTTTTGGGCATGAACTGCTTATATGAATAAATAGAAATCTATAGCTTAGAAGAAAGGAAATTCTAACTGTTAGGAAGTTTTGTCTTTCTTAAAAGAACAGGGACATAACAGTATTGATGTACACTTAACACAGGTACTAGCTCTTTGTGTGTGTGTGTGTGTGTGTGTGTGTGTGTGTATGTGTGTGCGTGAGCTTGTATGGTGGGTATTGACTAGGTCTTTCTACATGCCAGACAGATGTTCAGCTACTAAGCCATAACCATGCCTTCAATCAAGATATTGGTGTTAAAGATTGTACTTCAAGTAAAGGAATCAAGACTTTAGGAGACACCTGGTTTCATGGTTGTGGCAAGCACATTACAAGACAAGCATATAATGTTTGCTAGACTAAAAACAGTAATTATAATGCTACAGCTAAATAACAAAAAGAAGTGCTAAATGGGTATTAGACCATGACAAATGTAAAAAATGGCCAGCTAAAAGGATATTGCAAACAAACATGGAAAGTTTCCTACCCAAATTAGTAATTATAAGAAGTAACTAAATGCATAACTTTCTGAATAAAGTATTTTATGGATTTGAATTGATATAAACAATTATGTTGTTGTATTGTAACTCATAGAACAAATGGAGTACCCATGGGTCAGTTTGGAGAAGGGAACAATTGAAGAGTCATTTTCTATTTCTGGCATAGTAAGTATTGGAAAAATTAGATTAAATGTTGAATATAAGATATATGTACTAGCCGGGCATTGGTGGCATATGCCTTTAATCCCAGCGCTCGGGAGGCAGAGGCAGGCAGATCTCTGTGAGTTTGAGGCCATCCTGGTCTACAGAGTGATTGTAGGATAGCCTCCAAAACAATACAGAGAAACTCTGTCTCTAAAAAAAAATGTATGTATTAGATTCTAAATACCTCTCCAAGAACTAATTTACTAAAAATTATGTACCATCACTTTGGTGTATTGTTAATAAATTCAAATTAAATATATGAAATACGAATGATGAATGTCTCAAAAAACTTATATGAAATTATCTAAATATGTCTTTGAAGATTCCATGTTATTAATAAAGTTATAAACTTTTCATCAATATATATAACTTGGTAACCTCTAATAATATATGCTATTTTTATTCAATAGTAACCAGTAGGAAATGATAAAAACATAATGCAATTATTCCATAGGAACAGCAAAATAAACCTTCCTGAAAAAACTTTTCAGCTTTCCCTGAAATAAAAGTAAGTTGTTTAATTGGACATCTGTTGGCTTATACTTGAATAACATATCTGCTTTCACTCTGAAACTTTTAGTATATGAATAATAGAAATTATTCTAAACGTTATACACTCCATTTTATCACAGTCTCCCACTCCAGTCAAGACTTCCAGAGAACCAAGATGGTGAGCAAGTCAGGAAGGTGAGGTTCAGATCTTCACTTCCTCCTCTCCTCCATATTCAATCTCCAGTCCCATCCCTAGCTCTGTAGTAGACAAAGTGCTGTGGTCAATCCTCACTCTCTGTTCTCATTCCCAAAGAACTAAGCAGATCCTTGTGAACTATAAACCTAGCTCAATGGACACTCCTATGAATCTGTAAGGGTGACCCTACTAAGGCTCCTAGCAATGGGAGATATGAAGCCTGAACCGGGCATCTCTCATAACCAGGAAAGACTTCCATTGAAGGGATTGGAAACCCAGTTCAGTCACATAACCTTTGACCTGGAACTTTCTCTTCCTACAAGATATGCTGGGATAAAGGTGGCACAGAAATTATGAGAGTGGTCAATCAATGATTGGTCCAGCTTGAGACCCACACAATGGGAGAAGGGAGCCCACCCCAACACAGCCTGGAGAGCCAGGACCTAGATACTGGGCATCCTTAAGACCCAGGATCGAGCCAAACATGACTGACAAAACAAAACGAGTCAATGCAATGATTCCTAATGACATTTTGCTCTTTTCATAGATTGCTGTCTAGCCAAATTGTCATCAGAGAAACTTCATCCAGCTAGTGATGGAAACAGATAGAGACCCACAGCCAAACATTAGCCAGAGCTAAGGGAATCCTGTGGAAGAGACAGAGGAAGAACTGTGGGGTCCTAGAGAGGCCAAGCACCTCACAAAAAATCCCACAGAATCAACTAAATTGTGCGACTCACAGAGACTAAATTCTCAACCAGAGAGCTTGCATGGGACTTACCTAGGCTCTCTGCAAGATGTGTAGCTTTTCTTCTTAAGGGACTCCTAACATTAGGAGCAGGGGATGTCTTTGAATCTGCTATCTTCTTTTGGGACCCTTCCTCCTATTGGCTTGCCTTATCCAGCCTTAATAGGAGATGAGGTGCCTTGTTTCACTGCAACTTGACACATCATGGCTGACTGATATAAATGGGAAGCCTGCACTTTCTGAAGAAAAAGGAGGAATGGAAGAGGGGAAGCTGAGGAGAGGCACTGGGAGGGGAGGAGGTTTGGAGGAGAAACTGATCAGGCTGGCAATAAATTAATAAATTAACTAATTAATTAGTAGAAGTAAAAAACTGATTGATTTTATCATGAAAACCAAAACGAAAGTTAACAAAAATAAATGCTATTTTCTTTGTAGTTTATTTACATTTGCCCTTACTATGTTTCACACAGTTATTTTGCCTTTCTTGTGTTTTCAGTATAATTGTAACTTATTTTAACATTTTAAATGTTGCAGTAATGTCTTTACAGTTCAAATAATTTTATAGCATATTTTCTGCACAGTGCTGCCAGATTTTCACCTGGAGTTTCTATTTACACAGAAATAAGTCATTTTCACCAGTAATTATAATCATTGAAATTAAATTAAAATAGTGAGTCTCTGAAACACTGAAAAAGTTAAATATTCTCTTGTGTTAGTTAGCCAGCAAATTCTGAAACTTCTTATACAGCTCAAAACAGGTAGCTAAAGAAACAAATGTTTATCTGAGAAAAATGCTAATATATTTCAACCTAACTAAATGCCATAAACTTTTTCATTTTATTTTATCAGTATTCTTTGGGGGTGTAATGTTTCTAAAATAATCCCTTAATGATCGGATAGAGAGCTCAGCAGTAAAGGGCTCATATTTTCCTTGCAAAGGACCCAAATCTGAAAACCAGCATCCATATCAGGCAGTTCACAACCGCCTGGAATTCTTGCTCTGTGGATGTCTGACACCTCTGGCATCTGAAGTCACCTGTACTCATGCATTTGCACACCTACTCACACCCACCCCAAACACAGGCAAATGTTTTTCTTCAAAAATCTTAGATAGTTTCTCTTCAAATAACTAGTACAGAAGGTGTCACCTCTGTTAAACATGTAGTCTTTTGCGTCTTTGGATCTCAGTTCTCCAAACCTCTGCTCCCTAATCCTGTATGTGAAAGGAACCGTAGACAATTTCATATTACTATTAAGGCACAGCTGAGTGGTAGAAACACTGTGTTCTCTAATATTATTTTAATTACATAGTAAAAATATGTTAAACTATAATTGGTCTGTAGTCACAATTCCTTGATCCAAACACAGTCGTTCAGAATTTATGTCTTCATCTGTAATAAAACTGCATGAGCTAGGGTGAATTTGTAAACTATTTAAAAATAGCATAATTTTGAAGTAACATTTAGTGAATATAAATAAGTAAATGCAGGGGAAGTGGCTTAGTTGGCAAAATGCTTGCTTTGGATTTGTGAGGACCTGGTTTGGATTGACAGAACCCACATAAAACCTCATGCAGTAGCTTAAGTCTGCACCTAAAGTTCTTATAGCATGAAAGGAGGCAGGCAGAGGAGAGTCCTTTGAAAGTCATTGGAAAACTAGCCTGATGAAAGAGAAGACACCCTCTATCAAACATAGTGGAAGGTTAGGAAATATGTGGATATGTATGTATGTATGTATGTATGTATGTATGTATGCATTTAAAGGATCCATTCCTAATCAACATATATTAAATGTCTACTGCTGTTATCCATAAAGATCCTGACTACTATTATTAGCTATATAGATGTGGCAAAAGCAAGGGAAACACGGGTTTTAACATCACTAAAATGTGTTCTCATTGGGCCAGAGAGCTGACTCAGCAAGTAAATATGCTTATTATGCAGCCTGCCAGGCTAAATTTAATCTCTTAGTCCCATGTGGTAGAATGAGAGAATCTGCTTCTGCAAGTTGTTCTCTGTCTTCTACATGTACGTATACACTCCACCACCCTCTCACCCTCTTACCTAGCCACCATCCACATAATTGAGGACAACCACAAAATAACCAAAATATAATGTTTATCAAGTTTGTTCATCCTAAGTCTTTCTTAAAGACCCCAGGTCAGCAAGATTATACATCTGAGAGAAGCAAAATTTATACCCAGTTTTTGTGCATTCCAGGACAGGAATTTAATTTTTAGAACTAATGGGGATATAGGAAATTGAAATAAAAAATATCAGGCAAGAACTCACTCACACACTATAGTTTCAAAATAATAGCAAGATAAACAAAGAGAGAAACATAATAATGAACTTAGAAATTTCTTGGATAAAGTTGACCTAAAAAATCCCCATAAATGTCAGTCAAAAGGAAAGTAAATTATTCTCAAAATGGGGAAATCTATAGAAACAAATGAACCAAGCTCATGGAAAGTCATGAACTCTTCACCAACAGCTGTAGAGCCTCCATGAAACTAAACGAGGCCTTCTGCGTGTGGGAGACAATTGTATAACTTGCTCTATCTGAGGGACCCTTGGCAGTAGGACTAGGGTCTGTCTCTGGTGCATGAGCTAGCTTGCAGGAGTCTATTCCCGATGGTGAGATGCAGTGATCAGCCTTAATGCAGGGGGGAGGGACTTGGTCCTGACTCAACTTGACATGCCAGGATTTGTTGAATCTCCATGGGAGGCCTTATCATTTTGGAGGAGTGGATGAGGTGTGGACTAGGGGGAAGAAAAAGAGGGGTGGGAGGAGGGGTGGGAGGAGGGGTGGGAGGGAGACCTGTGGTTGGAATGTAAATGAAATTAGAAAAATATTTCAAAAATCCTGATAATATATCAATTTAATACTTTGTGCGTTTTTGATTCTTATAAAAATAGGGAATAAGAAATTTCCCATCCCATTTTACAAATTCAACATACAAATTAAAGTGGTTCTAATCATATTCTAGTGTTAGTAGGGAAGTAGCTCTTAAGAGCTGGATAACTGTTAGAAATATAACCCTGTAGACTGAATTCTTGAGAGCATTATGAGTAAGAATAATGGGTAAAAGTTTGATTATTCAGCACAAGACTGTGGTAGTTAGGTCTTTAGTTCTATTTTTAAACTACATACGTTTGGTGGCGTAAGGGACTGCTCAGCAGTTACAAAGACTTGCTGTGGTTTTAGAGGACCCAAAGTGGTGCTCAGTACCCATACTGGTTAGCCCACCAACTCCTGTAACTGTAGCTCCAGGTAATCCAGCACCCTCTTCTGACCTCTATGGATACTACACACACACACACACACACACACACACACACACACACACACACAAGTTAATAACGATAGGAGAACACATGGCTAGTAGATCATAGTCCCTAGAGGGTATCTCACTACTGTGGTTTAGCTACAATCACATGGAACCAAACTGCAATACAAATATTTGTCTTTGTGCCATAGACAAATGCTACTCTTGTCCTTAGAGGAATTTCTCCTATGATTAGCCCTGACTATAGAGACTAGTGGCCACTGGGGATGTTTATAATGGTGACTTAGCACTCTTCCTGAAAAGGACATTGATAACACTCCCTTTAAGGTTCAGGAAATGCTTCAGTAGAGATAGCAGAAAGAATGCAAGAGCCAGCAGATAGGGAGCAGTAATGAGAAATGTGAGCTTCAGGGCATGACACAGCCACAGCAAACACAATCCCATTAGTGATTAGCTGTACTTACCATGCTGAAATCTGGAAAAGTCCACACACACTCATGGACTGGGGAGAAGTTCATGTGCACCCATACCTCCTTGCTGAACTATCAGCAGTTGATAGATTCTGAGGTAAGATTAGTCATTCACTCCAGGTATATACCAAAGGATAGGTTTAAGGTATACAGAGGAGAGTGCAAACAGATGACCACATAGGTGACCTTGGTTAGAATCAAAGGGTCACAAAAGAAAACAAAAAGGTGTGAATGTGAGAAAGGGACCAGCAGGAAGGATGCAGGGCTATCAGAGATGTGGGAGATTAAAAGGGGGTAGTAAGGATAAGCAGACTTTGGTACACATGTACGGAATTGTGAAGTAATACATCTAATCAATTAAAAGAGAATTGTTGATGGAAGGAATTCTTACTATTTCTTGAAAAACTTATCATATTTTTTTCTTGGTGTTGAGAAAGTGTTTGAAAACAGTTATATTAAGGCTGTGGAGCACGTTTCTTAGAAAAGTCTTGGTTGCAAATAAAAGCATAAACCTGTCAGAGATTGAAAGGAGACAGTCAAGGTGCTGGGCAATGACATTCCCAGAGTCAGAAATTTGCGTGCATTTCTCGCTGTCTGTTGTGTTAAGGAATCAGGAAATGAGATTCATCATAATGTCACTGCTCTGAATGTGGAGAGATGTGTTTCCTATCTTATGGACACTAACTTAGCTTAGCTATCTGAAGGGCCCACGTTGCCAAGCTTTTAGAAATTGTATCCAGGTATTCGACAATGCTCTAAAGTGTGAGAACACTTTGTTCTCTATAGGTGAGAGACAGAGAATTTTGATAGTACTGTAGAGTTCATATGTTTTTATTCTATAAATGTGAAATTCTGAAAGTAAGGAAAACTACACCCTGATTTCTTCCTCATAAGGCAAAAACTGCAATTAGCTGTTCTGGACTGGAACAGTTGTAGGATTAATCAGTAACATAGTCGTTTGAAACAAGGCACAGTTTGTGATTTTTCTAGACTAACATGCTACTGTCTTTTGTAATACAGCAGATAATATATAATTTTTTCAGGTCATGAAGAATTCATAAAATTTATACTTTCATTTATCATGATCAATTAAATTTATCATAATTAAGTTTATCATAATATAATTTATCATAATTCAATAATATAAAGTAAAACAGTAAAGGAGAGTTGACAATGCCATTGTGAGACAGGTTTTATAGTCTATATCTGCATTATCAGAATGAATCATCGAAGCTTAATATCCACATACTGCAGGATGGCTAGACATAAATTGTTTGCCTAACTGAATTCAAAGAGCAAATCACACACTTGATAATACGGGGGTACGAATCAGTACAATGCATATTGAATGAGTTACATTGTATTGGACAACAAATGGGTAGTATATCAGGACAATATTAGTAGGCTTACTATCTTATTACTGATTTCACAATCTTACAATAAAATTCTCGCTCCCCAGAGGGCAACATCAAGGTGATATACACTTATGAGGCATGTGGTTTGCATACTGACATACTATTTTATTCTTAACTCCTCTATGATAGGATTTGTTGATGGTAATAACTTTTTTTCAATGAAAACAGAGTCAGAGTTAAATTGAGGAACTGGAGTGCTCTAAATACTATTTAACCTAAGATTTCTCTGTGGTATAGAATCTGACTATTTATGTTATCTTAACTTTAAGAAATTATCACAATGTACAGATTATAAAATGTGAGACAGAAAAGAAATTGATGAGAGAGAGAGGCAGACAGACAGAGAGAGAGAGACACACACACACACACACAGAGACAGAGAGACAGAAAGAGAGAAAGAGAGACAGAGAGAATACCGAACAGTGACTCTGCCCAACTCAGGTTTACCAAGAACCTCAGTCTGTGAACTTACTTGGAGGCTTAAAGATATATTTCTGGGAGAATCTCAAGATTAAATCTTTCAGTATCCATTCTGGCTTTAATTATCCCAGGCGCTGAATCAAATTCTGTTGTGTTTGTTAAAGTAACGGGTAGATAAGAAATTTTTTTCTTAGGATTGAAAAGCAGGACATTGGGGATTGGCACGATGCTGTTGTAAGCTACAGAAAGATAGAGCCCCTGGACGTGGCAAGACACTGGGTAGCCTCCCCCTATAATGTGTAGAGGGTGATCCTGCTGATAAATTCACCTCCAAAGTCTGACCCGTATAATGAAAAGACACTGAATTTCTGTTAAACACTGAGTTTGTGATAATCTATTATAGCCCTAGAAACTGAGAACCGATACATCATAGAAATCATTTTACTCGATGAAGCTGAGGAATTGTTGTTAATACAGGAGATGAAAAAGAATAATGGGTTCCAGTTTAAAATGAGACAAATGTATTGCTTGTACAAAATTGTGAGATTATACATTTGGGTAATGTTTCTCCACATACTTGTGTACCCATAAAATGCATCATCCAAAGGACTACAGTTAACAAATGTTAAATAAGCATGGCCAAAGGAATTATGAAATAATAACATTGGCTTAGTGATACACAAAAATTGCTAACATTCATTAGGATCAATATTGCTTTAAGGATTATTGACTAGATAGAGAGGCAGGCAGATTAAATATAACAAGTAAAGGGAATGCAGAGAGTGCTTCGTGGTTAAGAACACTTGCTGCTCTTGCAGAAGACCAAGGTTTGGTTCCCAGCATTAAGTCTCAACTAACTGAATTACAGTCCCAGGGCTTCCTATGCTCTCCTCTGACTTCTGTAAGCACTACACATGGGGTACACACACATACAGGTAAATGCACACACACACACACACACCACATTCATACATACACACACACCAACACATATCACACAGGCATACACACCACACATGTACACACACATACATACACATACAAACATATACCACACACACCACATACATACATACACATATCACACATGCATACACACCACACATGTACACACACACATACATACACATACAAACATATATCCCACACACACACACACTACAAATAAACATAATCACACATCACATATGGGCACCACATACATATACACACAAATAAACATAAATGATTTAAAAGGAAATACAATAAATAATTTGCTTACCTGCTCTTTTTATTTTCATGGGCATATACTATAGATACATAAATAATATCTAGGAAAATATTTCTGTAGGTTAGCTATTATGTAGTAGTAACTCAATTGGAATTTAGACTTCATTTTAAAGAAGAGTATGGTGCACACAAACATACACAGATATAGGACTAAAAGATTTGGAAAGGTTAACTTTTATTCTTATGAAGTATTTCTCTTCCTACTAATTGATGTTTATTCTCTGGTAGCTTCTGCCAAACCCAGGTATTAAAATTGTTACACTGGACTAGTAAGATGGCTCAGAGGGTTAAGAAGACAGGCCTGACGACATGAACTCTGTCCTCAAAATCCACATTATAATGAAAAGTCTTTCCTGTGAGTGTCATGTGACCTTCACATGTGCTCTGTACCACACATGTGTCTTACTTATGGTTTTATTCCTATGAAGAGGCACCATGACTATGGCAACTCCTCTTTTTTCTTTTCTTCCTAATAAACAAAATAGTTAAAAACAAAAATATAACAAGCTTAAATGCCGAGAAGCAGTTAAATTAAACTTCTGCTGGAATTCAAGTATGTACATAAAGTACATGCCTCCTCACTGTGAGACACATGACTGTGTGTGTGTGTGTGTGTGTGTGTGTGTGTGTGTGTGTGTGTGTGTGTGTATTGTGTGTATGTCTGGGTGTGTAGAGGAGTGTGTATATGTGTGTGTGTGTCTGTATCTCTGTGTCTGTGTGTCTATTGTTTGTTTGTCTGGATGTGTAGAGGTGTGTGTGTGTGTGTGTGTGTGTGTGTGTGTGTGTGTGTAAAAACCAAGAGGACTTTGAGAAATGCAAAGCACTGTGGGGTTGAAGGAATGAACTTTTCATTATGCAGTCCCCAAGTGCTCTGACTCTTTTCCCCCTTTTTGCCTCTGCATCCTCTGTAGCTCCTGTTGAAGTTAAACTTGTCAGAACGCTAAGTCTCTCCTTCCGTGTCTTCAGCTTCTCATTATCCTCAGACTTTCTAGAGATGGAAAAGACATTCAAACCAAATCTCTGTGCTCTTTTCTTTAGTTTATCAAGGTTAACGATAGACTTGGGGTCAGATGATAAACCTTTGGTTGAAACTAAAGAAATTCCAGTCCTAGTTGCCCAAGCTGACTTCCTACTCTTCAAGCTTATAGGCACATTGACTTGTTCAGGTTTCTCATGCGTTCTCTTGGTGTGAGGTATTCCAGACAAAATTTTTCCCACCTCCTCCCTTTCTATCCCACATCAACAGCTTTTTCAGTAGTTTCTTCTCTTTAACAGGTAGTTTCCTCAGTATACATCGTCTTCATTTTCGTCCTCTTCAGCATGTTCTTCAAGACAGGCCTCAAGCCTATTAACAATATCTTGTTTTATTTAAGGCACTCTTACTTTAGTTCTGCAAGATCCAGCCTCTAGAGCTCCACGGTTTCACTGCACCTTCACAGTAACTCTTATAGAGAAAAACATTTAGTTGGGACTGGCTTACAGTTTCAGAGGTGCAGTCCGTTATGGTCATGGTGAAAAGCATGGTGGCATGCAGGCAGACGTAGTGCTAGAGAAGGAACTGAGAGTTCTACATTTTGATCAGCATCCAGCAAAATGTGGCTGTGTGCCACACTAAGCATAGCTTGAGCACATAAGACCACACATCCTCCGAGGCCTTCCCTACTCCCACAAGGCCATACCTCCTAATAGTGCCACTCCAGAAGGCCCAAGCATCTAAGCACATGGGTCTATAGGGGCCATTCCTATTCAAACGACCATAACATGTGACCACAAATGCATACATACAGACACGTGAATTGATGTTTAATTAAACATTCAAGACTGAAAGACTCATTTCTCTTCTTTTAGCTAGTTTTAAATTTTACTCCAGTCTTTTCAAAAGTTTTTCATTTTAATATTCAAAGGTAGTTTCATAGCACTTCTCCACTGCCACAAATTATATAATCGAGTTTCCCATATTTGGGGAAATAACAGGGGGCATTATATCCAGAGTGCAATGAATAGGCCTTGTCCTGGGAAAACTACCTTTGTGATCATGGTACCTCCCTGGCCAGTTAAGTATCCCAATGCATTTTTTGGTTCCTTCATAAGCTTCTTTGTGTTATTTTTATTCGCTTGCCTGTTTGAGGTAAATTTTCATGCATCCCAGGTTATCCACTAACTCTAGATATAGCTGATACGGCCTTGAGTTTCCATAATTCCTATCTCTGCTTCCCCAATACAGGGATCATAGAATTGATCCACCTCTCCAGGTTTATGCTCTGTTACAGATCAAACTCGGAGATTCATACATGCTAGGAAAGCATTCTACCATCTGAACTATAGCCAAGATTTTTAATAAACACTTTAATTCACTACAAAAGCCTTTTTATTATTTCATTTTCCCTTTGTTAACTGACTAATTATCTTTTCATTTGCATCGTTTACTATAGAGATTATAATAATTTCCTTGTGCTATCTTAGTACAATTATATTAGTTTTATTTCCTATCCAATTATTATAAATTTTTGAATATTTAAATTTGGTAACCCTCGTATATGGTGCATCATTGTTTTAATTAATTTAGGGCAAGAAATAATAAAAATTTCCTTATGTTAATTTATTATGTTGCCCTAGGAAACTAACACATAGCAAATTTTTATTCCATGCAATTCTATTATCACTGTTTTATTCAGTGAGTATGCATTTATTTATACTTCTAACCATTTTCATTTTATCTTGTAATTTTATGATTTTTCTGGAACAATTGTCATTATTTTTGTGATTTTTTTAGTGGTTTTAGTTCATGTTTCTATACTGACCTTTCCAATAATATTTTACAGATGTATACTTATTTTTATTTACTATTTGAAAGACAAAGACACCAGGTATATAACTCTAAGCTGAAAAAAATTTTAGCTTAAATATGTGATGCAATTATATTCATCCTACTAATCACTAAGAAATCATTTGAAAGTCATGAATATTTTAAAAATATTTGAAACCTTTGATTTTTCTTGTCTCTGTAAAATCCTTGTGTAATATGTGATATTTGTAAATTTCATTCAATTATTTTGATTTCTCAACAGTTGTACTATGCTTTAAGTATACATCAAATCCAATCCACAAACTAATTCCAGCTACAAATTAAAAAGAAATCTCTGTGTTAATTCCATTTATAAGGTTACAGTAAAAGGTTCTATTTAGAAGGTTACATTTTAAGTAAGGTAATGAATAATATGAAAATAAAATATGCAGTTATATGCATGTATTTTATGAAAGGACAAAAATTTTAGGATATTCTTGTAAGTAGGAAGAATATTAAAGAGTATTAACCCTGGGAGAAAGTATAAGCAACAGAAATGTAAAGAAATTGGTAGAAATGTTTTAACTTATTGATTCAGCTATGTTTTTTTAATTAGATGACAATCATAGATTTTCCTTTTTTCATTGTCTAAATTTTAAAGGCTTGGAATATATTTATGAGATAAAATATCTATTATTTCTTGTGGATTAGATGTGGAGGGGCATGATAGATATATATTATAGATAGAGATAGATGATAGGTAAATATATAATAGATGAGAAATAGATTTCATAATTTGTGACTTTCAAAAGAAATCAAGGATCTCAAATGTATAAATATGATTAATACAGTAAATGGGACAGGGTTCCTTCTGAAGGATTTTCATATAGAAAACTTGCTGAAGGAAATGTAGATACTGGTGATAACATCTATGGTATAACATGAAAGTAGAGCACTACGTGAAATTGGGTGAAAGACCAAAGATTTAGAAGTCAATTGTCTACGTAGGGTAATTATATGTACTGGAAGTTCAAAAAGAGTAGCCAACTTTATTTATGAGAAAAATGTTAGCGGATTCTAATATAGGGTTGAATAATACATGAGGATGGAAGGCCAAAAGTATGTAGAAAGGGTGGCAGTTTTGCATGTCTTGAATGCTTGTAATGATGCTATGCAACAGAAGAACCCAGGGGTGTGAACGCAGCATTAAACCCCAAGAATGCTGACCCACTTATTATGTAAAGTATATGTTAAAAGGAAAAAAGATTAAAAATAACTAAATGCAAGTGTATGTAATGCATTCTAATCTCTCACCCTCCACTCATTTGTATATCCCGGAATTCTGTCAGCCTTTCTCTTTGTGAAAAACTCTTGCCCATGTCTGTGCCATTTGCTTTGTTTTGGGATACACTGCAGTTTACCAGAACTTTCTATGTGGCCACGGACATGGAATTATCCAATGGAGGCTGGTAGATTCTTCAGATACTGACTCAACCTTCTGTAAAATCTTTTATTACCGATAGTTCAGCAAATATGGATAGGGTTCCATGAGTCATGCTCTATCTATGTCTGTTAATTCCAGTCTTATATAAGCCTAGTGTAACCACCTGAAGTGTTTGTGAATTCACAACTGTGATAGCTGTGTCATACTCATAAGATAGCATTCTGCTGCTTTTCTGCCTATAGTCTAGTTCCTATATTCTTTCTGCCTTTTATTTCATTTAATTGCCTGAGTCTTAGAATGTGTGTTATACATTTTATGTTTAGAGCTGAATGGTCAATAATCCATTTTCCTTATACTTTGAGTAGCTAAGACTCTTTGGAACACTATTATTCATTATAGACAAGCTTCACTAATTAAATCCTATAGTAGTATGTCTATGGGCTTAAACCAGGTTTCTGAAAGACAGTTTAACACTGTGTCAATTTAGTTAAATGAAAATATTAAGCTCCATGCTAGGGCTTATAACCTCCTCAGGCATGGGTTCTTGATTAGTTGTAGTACTAATGTCAAAATTCCTGCTGAAGAGCTGACCTGGAAAACAATCACAGAGAGGCTGTTGGCCCATTAACAATGTGTCACTGTTACAGCAGTGGGCACGCCATGCATGGTAGGTTGGTATTATAGTTCCAGTGTTTGTTTCTAGGTCAAACCACCAGTGCCTTTTCTTCACTAACAGCCTATACAGCATCTTCTGACACTGTGAAAGTAGACATGTGAGAAGAAGTTTCCATCTCAGTTCTAGGTTTCTTTCTTACAACAAAGCTGTATGACATCTTCAGTAATGCGGGGTTTTCATCTAATTCTGTTGGGCAGTCAAGAGAAATGGAAAGAACTTGTACTCTTTTGGGGGCTTAGGGGCCTCCCTTGACCAATAGCGTCTGTAGAAATGTTTCATATTTGGCCTTGATACTTTTAGAGTATAACTTTTTGCAAATCAAAGACTTTGTCCCTTTCAATTATTTACTCACAATTGGCATGGCCTTTCATGGTAATTAGGACAGCCTTGATCAAAGTAATTAATTTGCACGTCATGGAGCTGGAGGCCAATCTCTAGAAGAATAAGTTTAAGATGATATGACTTCATAGTTTGTTAATAATTGAAAGTGAAAATATTTTTCAGTTATTGAAAGTTATTCTGAATATTTTAGAAGAGAGAAAATTCTATAATCTCATACTCAGAGTGTAAAATAGTTTCTAGAGCACATAATTTTGGATTACTCTTAAAGTGTCCCAAAGTACCACTAAGCTTCTAAATACTGCAGTTGAAGTAGTTTTACACTTTTGCATCTCTATTTGGTCCTTATTACTTGCTTTTCTTTGTGAAGCTAATTTAACAGAAATGAACCCATATTTACACTTTCACATCTCTATTTGGGCCTTTATCCTTGCTTTTCTTTTTGAGGCTAATTTAACAAATTGAAGATAAATTTGAAAGAAATATTCTGATTTGCTCATTATACTTCCAAATCCACTAGGGAGCATCCAACAAACCTTTGTAAGGCTTTGCTCTGAGAGTGAAATGTATGTCACATATAAACAGTGCTCTGAGATGGTAATACCACTCAAGAGTCTGGTTATTGGAAATAATAAAGTCTCCAGGGAATAAAAATGCCCTCAGTTATATCTTGGGAACTGGAATATCTCAAGGCCATCATGTTGCCAGACTATTCAACCAATGATGCAAACTTATTTTAAATATCCCTTTTAGGGGTAATGTTAGGTTTATCTCACGTTCTTTAAATGAGAACATCAGCATTTGGCAAATAATACAGATGGCAATATTTATGGAACAAATAATTTCAAATTAGATGCAAAATTGTTATTCAGTGACATAACAGAAAGGAGCTAACTGCATGAAATCATTGATATATTGTTTAGTTTTTAAACTATGCACAAAGTATCGAATGAAAGAAACCAAAGCTGACTTGTGAAATTAATGAAACTATTATAGCACTGAGACCCTACCATAAAAATAAAGTGAATTATTATATTAGACACTAATTGGAGGTAGCCCTAACTGAGTCTACAACAATTAAATGATTAAAAGTTGAATACTGAAAATATCTGTACCCATAATTTATAAAAATCAAGTAAATAAATATCATGAGGGACAAAAATTATTATGTTGCATTCAGGAAGAAACAGATACTCTGAGTAGTCACATAGCTATCAAATATATGTCTGTGTTATAATTCTTTATTAAATGCACAAAAATGCAGATGACTTTGTTTCTAAATTTCGTTTATTTATCTCAATATTGAGATGTCTCTCGTGAGCTCAGCCCAGAGCTTTAGCCACCCAGATGCTGATTCCTACAGACCTGTGTCACGGTGCTGTACACAAAGTTTGTTTTTGAAAGAAATATAACAAATATGACTCACAAACAGACAAAGAATGAAGGCTTCTAAACTGAAATATGAGGTTAGCACTCTAATTCCAAAGTCAGACATTACAAGAACAAGAGTTATAAAGTCTGTCATCTTTCAGCATAAATGCAAAAATTCTCAACACATTAATGAATCAAGTGAGCACATACAGATATTAACCACACATAGGTTTAAATAGAAGTCAAACTCTATTAAAACTACCTTTTTAGTACAAAGTGTCCTCCAAATTTTCCTCCAAAATTAAGGAGGGGCATCAAAATATGCCAGTATATACTTCAAAGAAGAGAAGTCTCTAATTGAGAGTTACTATTTGAACAGAAGCTTGATTAAAGCTACCATTTAATTTAGTTAATTTATTTTGAGACAAGGACATGTTGTGTAACCAAACTGGCCTGGAAATTATCTTCCTGCCTCTGTCTACCCAGTATGGTGATTCTTTGATGCACCATAATGCAACATCTCAATCAAAAATTTAGATCATGCTTTGGGTATTGAATTGGTAAAGGTATCATCTACAATCTGGGTTATGTTTCCACAAGAAATGGATGAAACATCAATGAATGAAGAAAGAGGTGATGGATTTGATGAGAGTAGGTAGCATATATGGAGGGGATGTAGAGGGAAAATGATGATAGTATATTCTCATCTCCAAAAATAAAATAAATATTAAAAAACCCCAAAATGATAACTGTCTTATGAGTGTGTTCTTTTCCTGTGAAGAAACACCATGACCATGGAAACTTGTATAAAAATAAAGCATTTAATTGGGGGTTGTTTATAGTTTCAGGGGTTTAGTCCTTTATCCTCATGTTGGGGACCCTGATGGCATTCAGATCTACAGGCAGCAGGAAGAGAAAATGAGGGACAATGAACCAGGCTTGTGATTTGAAACTTCAAAGCCAATCTCCCAGAGACACAATTCTTCCAACGAGGCCAAATCTACTGATCCTTTCAAATAGTGTCACTCCCTTGTGACTAAGCATTTAAACATGAGTCATTGTGGTATATTTTTATTAAAGCCACCACAGTACCAAACCTTTTAGAAAAGAAATGGGAAATGTTGAATCAAGACTAACTGAAAACCCGCTAAGAACCAGATGATCTGACATGATTGACAGCTGTGCTGTAGCTGGAAAAGCCTGAGGCAGAGTGGTACCTCCTGTGTACCTATAGAAATCACAAAGTATTGAATTCATGCTTTCTACATATAAGACATTTAATACAGAAGAATAGAAAATAAAGACTACCTTTGTTCTAAGGTATTTTTATTTAAATGAAAAAGGAGATATTCTTTCTAATATGGATTTAATTGCATTTAACTAACAAATGGCTTCATTCTAATATGCATTAGAAATGTGAGCTTTTCCCCCCAGGGCATTTCTCTCAAATTTCTCTGAAAGTATCAATTTAGCATCTAAATTTTATGGCAGAGGGCACCTAAGATGTCAATCTTCCTGAGCTGTACATAGCTGGTGCACGAGACGGACTGTTTCCTATTGATGTCACTGCTGGTTGCCCATAGCATCTTTTGGGAAAATGGATTTGGAAATTAAGTTTCTTTTTGCACAAATGTAACTCGGTGCTTTCTTTTGCAGCCTTCTCAGCTATGATGCTGCCTTATCTGTTTTTTACTGGATGGATACAGTTCTGAAAGATGGCTATGTGGCTTTTAGACTCTGGTTTTATAGAGATAAATTTTAAAACATTTTCCCCTGAAGGCACTATTTTGCACTTTCTCAGACAAAAATCCAATGACTTAGCAGAACACTCATGGTATATTGTTATAAAATTGCAAAAGCATCTATCCTTTATTCCACTATTGGATAAAGATTCTTATTATTTTATATACTGTAGACCTGGCCCAATAAATTCTAAGGGCTACATACAGATTTTTCCCTTTAATCCGCCTTCTAAAGCCCAATTCTCACATTTCCATTTACTCTAGTATCTGCCAGCACAGGTAATCATATTGTATGTTCTTATGGAGGCTTCTTTATTTTGCTTCATATACATTTTAGTGACAGTGTATGAAATATTACCAATGATAGCAATTGTTGATTTTCTTGGATTTATTGGGTAGTGATGTTGAAAATATTGTTACATATAAAATTGATAATGTCTATATAAACAAAATTAAATTTAAGAGTCAATTATTTTTTAGAAGTGGCTCTTGGAAAACTGAAGGAAAATCACTGGTGCTTTTGCTCAAGAGTTTTGGGGTTTGTTTTGTTTTTTTTTTCAAGACAGGGTTTTTCTATGTAGCGTTGTAGACCAGGTTGGCCTCAAATTCACAGAGATCTGCCTACCTCTGCCTCCCAAGTGCTGGGATTAAAAGCATGCAGCACCACCACCTGGCTTGAAAAGAGTTTTAAGAAAGTGACTTGGAAAACATTTACTTGGAGTCTTTGATCCTTGGCAGATAGGAAGTATATGTTGCCAGAGTACTATATAGACACAGTGATGTCTATGTTTTCATACATT
Source organism: Mesocricetus auratus (assembly GCF_017639785.1). Classification (NCBI taxonomy): domain Eukaryota; kingdom Metazoa; phylum Chordata; class Mammalia; order Rodentia; family Cricetidae; genus Mesocricetus; species Mesocricetus auratus. The sequence goes on from NW_024429185.1 coordinate 13,287,895, forward strand.
AAAAAACAAAACAAAACAAACAAAACACCAACAAACAAGAAAAGCAAAACAAAAGAAAAAATGATGTAAGGAGCATTTTATTATATCCTCTTCTATCAATTTCTACCTGCTAAAACCATCTTAATTCATTCTAGGTTTCCTAATGTGAAAGTATAATAAGCTAGAGAATTGAACTGAGTTCCCATATGTAACAGAAGTGTACCTTAACATTAAATAAACCTCAACTAAATTTGAGATTATAATCTTGGCAACAAATAGAAAATGTCAGAAATCACACACCTCAGGTTTCAGCCAATGACAAGCAGCAAGAGCGCATACCATGCTCCGATAAGGCAGATGCCTAATGAAGGCATATCAGGTTTCTTTCCTTTGTGTTTGTCCTATAAGAACCCTCTGCTCACACTGCCTCGATGGGGCTTTCTGGGTTCTGGTTTTTCACTAATTCCGGAGCCACACTCCTGATTCAGTTTCTCCTAAAGCTAACTCATTCAGAGCTTTTGTTTTAACACCAAAGTATATGTAGACTTAGTTACTGAAATTCTTTGGCTATATAACAGTGAGACGAATCCCATAAAGAGCAGCAAGATATTTTCTAATCCTGCTGCATCCAAGAAGCTGCTTAAATGGTTAATCTCTAAGAAAACATGAAGTTTTTCAGAAAGCAGACAGGATTATATTATTTTTAAATTAGTATTAGTGTGTGTGTGTGTGTGTGTGTGTAACAATGGCGTATGAATGGTCAGAAAACAACTTGTAGAAATAATTCTTTCCTTCCAGCATGTAGCTTTAGTTTTTTTTTTTTTTTTTTTTTTTTTGCTGATCAAGAGCCTTTATTTTTGGGGGCGTGCTGGAATTTATAGAGGAAGGACCTCAGGGGGTGGTACAAGCATGTCAATCAAGTCTCAATTCAAATATACACCAAATACGGTAAAGACAAAGCTGTAATTTTCCATCAGTCATTAGTTACATTCCACAAATGCTTGTCAGTGTAAGTCAGGTGCAAGAATTAGGGAAGGATAGGAAGTGTACAGCAGAACACTATAATTTTGTTAACAAAGACAATTGCTCTGTAAGGGTATTTCCCCCTGGCTAGGCGGGTGGGCTGCCCTGTGTAAATTTAACTTTTATGGTTAGCCTTTTCCTTTGTCTCAAGGGCATGTGTGCTAGTAGTCACGTAGTCAGAAGGCCAAGAAACGGTTGACAGACTCCATTTTGTTCAAGGTTCTAGCAGTCCCCAACATCTCCCCCTTTTCTATATAGTAAAAGAAGAGAGCAGTTGGGTGAAGTTCCTGGCTTAGGTTACCTGGTAGCTTTAGTTATTATGCATCAGGCTTAGCTGCAAGAGCCTTCACCTAATGAGTCTTCTTCATCTAAGTCGTAGAAGAATGCATATGATCAGGTATGTTTTAATATACGAAAAGCTCACCACATGTACTAAGGCCTTTTCCCACTTCCACTGGTTGCAAAAATCACTGAAAATTTTGCAACTTCTTTTAACAGCAAGCAGGGAGCTCCAAAGCCATCCAAAACACGAATCTCAGCAATTCTTGATGAGCAAATGATGCCTTCCACCATATGTCATTTTCTTTGGAAATTTAAAAATACAGCTTATTGTTTCACTTATAGTGTTCTGAAACAAATTACAGTGATCTATATTCTGGGTATATGAAAATTAATATGTGGTTATAGAAATAGAAGATGATGATGGACAGAATGTTTAACTATCAAAGTCCCTTGAATGGTAGCATGGGACTTACTAGTAATTATGTTACAGGTCTTGGTAATCAGACAAATATAGCCCCTGATTTTCTTTTAAAAAAATGAAAGAATTTCATAATAGATATGAGGGTTATTAAAATGTTTTGAATGACTGAATGATTTATATTAAATATTCTATATTTATATTTTGTGTGTATGAGTGTTTTGTCTGCATATATACATATGCCCATATTAGTGCCTAGTGCTTGAGGAAGTCAGAAGAGAGCATTTGATACCCTGGAACTGGAATTAGAAATGATTGTGAAGCATTATTCCCATGATTTGGATGCTGGGAATTGAACTCGGGTCCTTTGCAAGAACAAGTGCCCTTCGCTGGTGAGACAGCAAACTTTGTTCAAACAAAAGTTTGGATTAATAGCCGTTTGTTTTCAGTGCTGTGGGTTGGATCTAGTGACTGGGACATGCATGGAAGAACCTTCCCCATGCAACGTAGCCCAAGTTCTCTTTTCATGTATTTATTTTTGAGGGAAAGTCTCCCTATATTGTCTGGACTGGCCTTGAAGTTTTCATCCTTCTATAAATGCCTGTTGAGTGTCTGAAATTGCAGGGTTGTTCTAACAGTGCCAGCACACACAAACATACATACATCCGTACTCATTCATTATTCACAGGACATTTCATAGTCCTTCTTGACCCTCTGTTCACTCTGCCTTCTTTCTCCAAACTCCCTTTACTTCACTATTTCATTCTGCAGTTCATGACGGCTTAGACTTTGCTACATAGCCCAGTAGGGCTCAAACTTCATTTCCTCCTGTAGACTCTTCAGGGTGTGACTTCAGTCCTGGTCTACCAGACCCAGTGAGAGTGTCTCTTTTAAATTCCATGTATAAATCCATCAATATTTTTATCATGAGTAGAGGCATATATAGATCATTACATTATAATTTCAAAATAATCTTTATTGATTTAAGCATATGGATAATGTTGAAAAGTTGTATGTTCACTTTCTAACAGTGCTATATGTTAAATGTTCATAAATAAAATGTATCAGTAACCATGCTGTCTCCTAATAAAAGGTAAATCATATATCTCTTACTTTATAGTATAAATTAAATGGACCATGTAGATTGAGAAAGATAAAACTACATGTGACTTCTTTCTGAAATTCCTGATTGTTAACACCCAGAGGTCCCTTCTCTGTCCTTCCCAAAGGGCTGCTCATCGGATGTTTTTCTGCTTAGGTGCTGCTATGAGGTTGAGTTGCATTTTGCGATTTTAAAGGAAAATAAAATTCAGAAGGGTGGAAGACATTCAAACTACCCTACAAAAATAGTCACACATGTTGAAATTAAACTGTACGAGAAAATTAATCACGGTATTCTCATGTTAACTCCAATATTTTCCCATGCTGTATAGAAACTCAAAGCTTCTCTCACATTCCTAGCAGTGTGAGACAAACTAAATACCAGGGATCTCTCCAACCCCGATCCTTGTAGTAATAAGAAAGGAAAAGACTTTTTTCTTACAGAAGCATGAAGCTGACTGTCTTTAAACTCCTCTCAAAAGTCACAACAGGACTTTTGAAAAAAAACACGAAACACAAAATGTGTTTTAAAAGCCCAGTGAGCTGCTTTTCTAGTAAAAATATTAATATGACATAAAATTAAATTTTAAGACCAAACAGGCAGAGAGAATTAATAAAACCGATCAAAGCCATGACAAGCGAACAGTCAGTTAAGCAAATGTGGCTGAGATCACATGTTGGAGCCTCTCTTCCCTGTGACAGACAGTTGGTGGATACGATGACATGGCACTTTTCATCAGCTGAAAAGGTTTCTGTTGCCGAGAGTTTGTTAGCAGTGATGGTGTCTGACAAGTACAGATGAAAATGGCACTGGCAGGGAGGTAAAATAATATCCCCCATCAGGAGGCACTTCTGAAAGGAAATTAAAAGGATACTTTCTAGGTAGCAGGAAATTATTTCAGAGGAAAGTTGGAAATAGTAATAAAGAAGATGGTGTAATAACAAAGCCGAGTTAAGCAGAGATGAAATAGGAGGTGTGCGTCTGTGTAGGTGTGCAATAACACATGGCGATCTTTGATAAACTTTACTCATTCTTTCTCCACCAGAGATGAGAACATGACAGGCATGAATGAAAACTAAAGTACTTAAATTATGTCATGAAAATAATAGTTTTTCAGTAGCATGCTCCCTTATCTTTGAACTGTTTTCCAATGTTCATTTCATGAACGTGAAAACCTTGCATAATAAAGTGGTTAGAAAGCATAAAACTGATTAAGCACAACGATTATTATCATCATTGAGAATAATTAATGGAGTGCAGTCCTAGAATTTTATTAGTGGGTCTGCTAAAGTGTTTATAGTCATTTTTACTGCTTCAGATTAGTATAGAACTGAGGCCCATGAAAATGTGTTGCAAATGAACAAGGATGAGTAATCAACATGTGACTTCAGGGTCCTCACTGCTGCTCCAATAAATTGGAGCACTTGATGATGGCGGCTAAAGAGCTTCATCAGAGATCCAGTCAATAAATGACAGATGTGACACAATATAAAATAAAAGCAAAAATCTTCCAATAACCAAGCAGGGAGACTCAAGTTGTAGATCTATAGTAGACAATGATTAGTTTTGCTTCAGCATAATTAATATTAATCAAACAAACATCTACTAGTGAAATTACGCATTCCTTATAAGTATATATGTTTTCAAACAATGGGAGGGAGCCATAAGATTTACTTGGATTTTGATGCTTTATTAAGAATGACTAGAAATGACTTTTTTTAAATTAGAAGTCTCAGTCTTTTAACAAGGCCTTTTGTGACTGAAAGACATTTCATGATATGTGTAGAAAGTTCCAGCTTTGCGTTCCACTTAATCATCACTGAAGAAATTTACTAAAATGACGCCATTAACACTTATGAACTCTTCCACTGAGGAGGAAATGCTGGCTTTCATATGGAACTTTTATTTTATAGTAGATGATGATTAAGGAACCTCTGAAAATAACATCTCTAAAATATTCATTTTTTTTGCAGTTCACCAGTGTATAAACGAGTCATATTTTTTCTCTGTGCTAACTTTTGAAAGGATTTTAAAACTTTAATTTGAGTTTAAATATGCCAGAGATCATAAATGATTTTGACATGGTGTAAATAATAATTGTAAAATATAAAATGAAAAAAAGGAGGTCAGAGTTACTGGGGGGTCAAAGATTTATATTGGGATGGAGGTGTGGATGTGGGAGAGAAGGGATAAGGAATAAGTTAAGTAGGTAAAGATCATGAAAGAACATCAAACAAGCCCACTAGTTAGTAGAATATTTTCAACAATCTCTTTAAATGCATGAGTGGATAACACAGAATAATAGACAAAAAAATTGCATTTTCAAGGATGGGATACCTCTCTACAAGTATTGGTCAGTGAGTCCCTCGAAGTCTTCAAAAGAACACAAGCTTGTACCATTGCTATTGGTAATCCAGCACAACTACATAGTAATACACTCTGACTGAAGATGCCACATACCTTGACCTAAGGGCATGGGGAAATCACTATCAAGACAATGAAGAAACATCCTTTTTTCTATATCAAGTTGCAGGGAGACTGGGCACCTTTTCTTCTATTATGACTGGCCAAGGCAATCTGCCAAGAGGAAAGGGTTTCAAAACAGGCAAAAGAGTCAGAGATAGCCCCTGCTCCCACTGTTAGGAGTTCCACAAGAAGACCAAGTTACACAAAGGTAACATATATGCACAGCCTAGGTCAGTCCTGTGCAGTCTCCCTGGTTGTCAGGTCTGTCTCTGTGAGCCCCTGTGATCCCAGGTTAGTTGACAATGTGGTTTTGTTATGGTATCTTTGACCTGCCTTGGACATATAATATTTATTCCCCTACTTCAGAAGATTACCTGAGGTCAGCCCTAATGTTTGACTGTGGGTCTTTGTATGTGTTTCCATATGTTGCTGGCTGAGGTCTCTCTGAGGACAGTTGGTCTAGGTACCAATCTATGATTATAATTTGCCTTTTTTTTAATTGCAAGTCATATTTGATTCTATCCTCGGACTCTTGGCTATCCTTCCTTGGAGTCCTGGCTGTCAAGTCTCACTGAAACTTAATATACCATGGCTGGATGATATTTTATGGGAGGCCTGCCTTTTTATGAAAAACAAAACAGGAGGAGGAGAGAGTAGATGTGGGGGGATGGGGAGGTGAGACAAGGGAGTAGGAGAAGAAGAGGACAGTGCTGGTGGGCACAGATGTAAAATGTTCTGGAAAACACAGGCATGTTGTTCTGTGGCCAGACTGAAGAAAGAAGGACAAAATCGTGGCATAAAAAGCAAACATTATTACATCCCCCCCTGAGGAAATCAGTCACTATTCAACTAGAAATTAAGCTTAGAGAACAGGTTAATTTTAGAGTTTAATTATATTCATGAAAATTGTCATCTTCTAAAGCTCAGGCAACAGAAAACCAAGCTCATTTTTCACTAGTTTTGCTTTCCAACATGTCTCATATATGAATCTTCTATTTTCCAAATAACATATGTAAAATTTCGTAATACCTAGATGATATAAATATTGTGATTATTTTGCTATTATTTTCTATTATAACATAATGTATTTTCTTCCTGCCAACTATTTATATAAATCACCACAATCTTGATGTTAAATATTATTTTAACACTTGACACTTGGACTCCAGCATAGAATTATATTACTTACTTTATTAGCTCATTTACCACCTACTATGCCGTGTAACTAGGTAATCCCTGGAAGATAAGACGTTTCTGGGTACTTCTCATAGTAACTAGAACACTCTCTTGGCTCACAATCACTGTCCCTATAAAGGCTTTATCTTTGTGTGTCCTTTAAAAATTAAGTCATTAGTTATTGTTACATGCATATATACATATTTATATAGATATATACATGCCTAAATGTAACCTGTTTATTATGTAAAATGTTGGTTGTCTGTATTATTTCAGGTTGACCATTTGGTATTGGATAACCAGGTGGTGTGCTGTTCTCCTAGAAGCACAATTTCTCTTGCCCTTAGTATCCCTTAGTTGCCTATAGTTCTTTGTATAGGGTTAAAACCTTATAGTCTTTCCCTTGCCCACCATGGCATGTCTACTGAGAGGCTATAAAATTTAAGGAGAACAAAGGGAGGTTGCAAGAAAAGAAAAAGTAGGGGGAAATGGTGTAATTATAATTTCAAAAATAAAATAAATGTTAAAATTATGTAAATATAAAATGAAGGCAAATTAATCATTTCTGATTAAAATACCTCTCACCCATAATCCAAAGTTCTTAGAGTATATTTAGAATACAATCATGAGGTAAAAAGACTAAGGATTGGAGTAGTCCTTTTCTAAGCACTGGTTTTATATGTCTTCAATTCTGCATGGGAAAGCATACTATGTTTCATATATTCAAAGAACAATAAAATTAAGATGCTAAAATATCAGATTCTGAAGTCACAGTGCAAAGAACTCTAATATTTCTGGTCAAATTAGCATCATCAAACTAATCGTTTTTTGAGTTTGAACGTTATTAACATTCATTATTAAAGAGATATTACTGAAAACATAACAAAAGAGAGAAGATACATAAAATCTAAATATAGAATATGCAAATTCTACAAGATTTTATATTTGTTTAAGAATCTCTTAGGAGGCATGTTAAATGCATAAAATTTAATATAGATAAAATAATTTACAACTACATACTTTCAGTTTCTGAAATAGTCGGTATTTTTACGTTTCATATGACAGTATTAGCTATACATGACAGAAGACTCTGGAATGTTTCAAATGACAACAGTAGTCATGTTGTGATGTCTATGGAATTCAGAAGAGAAATTTCAAAATTTTGAGGCATCTTTCCTTTCAGTATTTGCATCATATTTGCAAATTTTGTTGTAAATATATTCTGAGCCTCATCAGAATATATAAACAAGGATTTTTGACAAAACACTGTTTTCATTCTTCTTCAAGTAGTTTATATCCTAAAAGCATGGTGTTATGGTAGGTCTTTAATATAATAAATGGTAAACATACTACTCTATTTTGGAAAGATTGTTCCTTTAATTTTCAGATACATACTATTGCCGTACTGTAAATTTAAACACCGTGAGAGTCAAATAGCTCTCTTGGACATCCAGTCAAGATGAATTTAAATTAGCTTCATTACGTTCATATTCTTAAGGTTCTGAAAAAATCTTTTCATATGAAAGGAACTATTTTTCTTTCATGTTTCTCTGAAAGGTTCTCTGTGCTGTTGAGTCTCTTCTGTTGAGAGATCTGGCTTCTCCCACACTGTCCAGTTAACTGAAGTTAAAAAATACATATAGACCATTGGCTGACTGCACTGTTAGTCACAGGAACCCCATGATAATTTTCCATAAAATAAGTTGTAAGTTGACGTTTTACAACATAAGAGGTTGAGAAATGTGAAAAACATGCCATTTAAAAACTTCCTCTTCCTACCTAAACATAATAAAAGCTATATAGACCAAACCAACAGCCAACATCAAACTAAATGGACAGAAACTCAATGCAATTCCCCTAAAATCAGCAACAAGACAAGGCTGTCCACTGTCTCCATAACTTTTCAATATTGTAATTGAAGTTCTAGCCAGAGCCATATGACAACAAAAGGAGATCAAGGGGGTACAAATTGGAAAGGAAGAGGTCAAACTTTCATGATTTGCAGATGATATGACCCAAAGAACTCTACCAGGGAACTATTACAGATGATTAACACCTTCAGCAAAGTGGCAGGCTACAAAATCAACTCAAGAAACTACTATATACAGATGATAAAAGGGCTGAGAAAGAAATCAGAGAAATATCACCCTTTACATTTGCCACAAACAATATAAAATACTTTGGGGTAATGCTAACCAAACAAGTGAAAGACCTGTATCACAAGAACTTTGAGTCTTTAAAGAAAGAAATTAAAGAAGCCCTCAGAAAATGGAAAGATCTCTCATGCTCTTGGATAGGTAGGATCAATGTAGTAAAAATGGCAATCCTGCCAAAAGCAATCTACAGATTCAAAGCAATCCCCATTAAAATACCAGCACAATTCTTCACAGACCTTGAAAGAACAATAATCAATTTTGTATGGAAAAACAAAAGACACAGGATAGGCAAAACAACGTTCCTCAACAAAGCAATATCTGGAAGCGTCACCATCCCTGACCTCAAGCTCTATTATAGAGCGGTAGTCCTCAAAACTGTTTGGTATTGGCACAAAAATAGACAGATAGACCAATGGAATTGAATTGAACACCCTGATATTAACCCATACATGTATGAACATCTGATCTCTGACAAAGAAGCTAAAATATACAATGGAAAACAGAAAGGATCTTTACAAATGGTTCTGACATAACTATATCCTGGCATGTAGAAGAATGCGAATAGATCCATGTCTATTGCCATGCACAACACTTAAGTCCAAATAGATCAAAGACCTCAACATAAATCCAGCTACACTGAACCTCTTAGAAGAGAATGTGGGTGGTACCCTTGAACGAATTGGTACAGGAGACAGATTCCTGAAATTAACACCACCAGCACAGACAGTGAGATCAACAAGTACAAATGGGACCTCCTGAAACTGAGAAGCTTCTGTAAGGCAAAGGACACAGCAAGACAAAAAGGCAGCCCAAAGAATGGAAAAAGATATTCACTAACCCTATGTCTGACAGTGGGCTGATCTCCAAAATTTACAAAGAACTCAAGAAGTAAGTCTCCAAAACACCAAAGGATCCGATTAAAAAAGAGAGAATTCTCAATAGAGAAGTGTAAAATGGCTGAGAGGCACTTGAGAAAGTGCTCAACATCCTTAGCCATCCAAGAAATGCAAATCAAAACAACTCTGAGATACCATCTCAGTCCTGTCAGAATGGATAAAATCAAAAACACCCATGAAAATTTATGCTGGAGAGGTTGTGGTGAAAGAGGAACACTCCTCCACTAATAGTGAGAGTGCCAACTTGTACAGCCACTTTGGAAATCAGTATGGAGATTCCTCTGAAACATGGGAATAAACTTACCACAAGACCCAGCAACTCCACTCTTAGGCATATATCCAAAGGATGCGCATTCATACAAGGATGTCTGTTCCACTGTTCATAACAGCATTATTTGTAATAGCCAGAACTTGGAAGCCACCTAGATGCCCCTCAACCGAAGCTTACCACAAGACCCAGCAACTCTACTCTTAGGCATATATCCAAAGGATGCGCATTCATACAAGGATGTCTGTTCCACTATGTTCATAGCAGCATTATTTGTAATAGCCAGAACTTGGAAGCCACCTAGATGCCCCTCAACCGAAGAGTAGATAGAGTACTATTCAGCAGAAAAAAACAATGGAATCCTGAAATTTGCAGGCAAATGGATGGCACTAAAAGAAACCATCTTGAATGTGGTAACCCCGTCACAAAAAGAGAAACATGGCATGTACTCTCTCACATATGGATTTTAGACATAGATCTGGGGAGTGCCAGCCTACAATCCCATGGCCAGAGAGTCTGAGAAACAGAACCTTCATTCAGTGGCTGATGGAAGTAGAGGCAGACCCCCATGGCTAAGCACTAAGCAGAACTCAAGAATTCCAGTGATAGAGAAGGAGGACTGATGACCAAAGGGGTTAAGACTTGGCTAGTTTAACTCCCAGAAACAGCTGACCTGACAAGATTTAGCTCTTGAATCCCAGATTGATGGCTGAGAATCCAGCATGGGACTGATCAAGACCCCCTGAATGTGGGTGTCAGTAAGGAGGCCTAGGTAATCTATTGAGGCTTGGGTAGTAGATCAGTATTTATCCCAGATAAACAAATGGGCTGTGGGCTTCCATGCAACAATGATAGATACACTCTCACCCTGGACTCCTGGGGGAGGGTCTAGGCCCTGCCCTGGATAAAATGAAAGACTATGGACACCTTCATGGAGGCCCTCACCCTCCCTGGGGAAATGAGAGGATATTGAGAGAATTGGTGGGAGGGCACAGGAGGAGAGGAGGGAAAAGGAGAGGGCCCTGGAACTGACATGTGAAGCAACATTGTTTTTTATTTAAATTTACAATTAAAAATAAAAAAATTAAATGTATATATATAAACAAAAAACCTTCCTCTTAAAACAATTATATGATATATACTCAAAATTCGACTCAAAAATAAAGTAAAAATTTCCCCTTAGGTTTTAATAATTTTAGTACTCCATATGGTTATGACTTATTATAGAATTATGCATGAGTGATTTTTAACTCATTGAACTTTGGAAGTCTATAATTTTTATATATGCTTTAAAATCTGAGTCCCATCTATGTTTATTAGGCTGTTTTACATTTTTCTTTCATAGATGAGTGATGTCCTTCTGTATACTGTGAGTAGGTGTTGCATTTGTTGGTTGATGAAGAAAGCTGTTTTTACCAATGGCCAGAGAGAAAAAAGACAGGCAGGGGGAAATCCAAACAAGGATGTGGAAAGAAAGAAGGCAGTGTCAGAGAGATGTGGGTGGAAGGGAAGCAAGATACAGAGCAATAAGCTATGAGCCTTGTTGTAAAATATACAATAATAGAAATGGGTTAATTTAATTGTGAGAGTGAGTTAGTAATATGTATGAACCATTTGCTAAGCAATTATTATTATTATTAAGCCTTAGTGGTTATTTGGGTACTGGCAGCTGGACAAGAAACCTCCAACTACAATTCACTCCTTATTTAATTATGATAATTTAACTTCTTTTGCCAAAGGATTTGTTTTCATTATCATGGTATTTTAATCACATGACTGCTACTATTATTATTATTACTATTAAATACTAACTAAAAACTGAAATGAAAAATCTAAGCAATGCATTTTTACAAGGTGCATAATTATAACAATTCTGTTCCATACTGTTGTTAATATGTGTGAACACTCTAACTTGATAACCTAGATACATATATTTAATTAGCCTATACAAATTATGTTACAATAATTTATTGGTTAGCACATGTGAAATTATATGCCAGGCTTAAAAGATACTATTCAACTACATTCTATTCTACATTCAAATCTTGGTATAATGATATAAACTCAATGCAAGGAATAAAGATACTGATATTCCTGCTACCTACCAGGGTTGTCCATCTGTCTTTGACCTCTGTACTGACTGGTTCACAGCCTTCTATTCAGTCACACTGAGTGTCTCCATTACCTGTTTTGTAAATGCAATTTATTTTTTGTAATGTTTTATTTAAATTAGAAACATGAATGCTTCACATGTCAATCCCAGCTCCCCCCAGCCCTCCACCCAATCCCCACATCATTGCCCCAGGGAGGGTGAGGCCCTCCTTGGGAGATCTCTAAAGTCTGTCATTTCATACAGGGAAGGACCTAGGCCCTTCCCCATGTGTCCAGGCTGACAGAGCATCACTCTATTTGGAATGGGTTCCCAAAGATCATTCATAAACCATGGTAAACACTTATCTACTACCCAAGGCCCCAGTGATTTCTGTGGCCTCCTCATTGAGACTATATTCATGGAGTCTGGATCAGTCCCTTGTTGGCCTCTCAGGCATCAGTCTGGGATTCAAGAGCTCACCCTTATCCAGTCAGCTGTCTTTATGGGCTTCACTCTCATGGTCTTGACCCCTTTTCTCATCACTCCTCCATCTCTGTCACTAGGTTCCAGGAGTTCAGTTCAGTGTTCAGCTGTGGGTATCTGTCTCTGCTTCCATCAGTCACTGGATAAAGGTTCTAGGATGGTATATAAGGTAGTCATCAACCTAACCATCAAGGAGGGCCATTTAATGTAGTCTCTCCACTATTGCTTAGTTTGCCAGTTGGTGTTATCCTTGTAGTTCTCTGGAGATCTCACTAGTGTCAGCTCTCTCCTCAAGCCTATAATCACTCAATCTATTATGTATCTCTCATCCTGCTCTCCTCTATTCTTACCTCGACTCAACCTTCCTGCTCCCCCATACCTTCTTCTCCCCTCCTCTTCTCCCCCTCTCTTTTTCCTTGCTCTCTCTCTCCTCCCCTCATGATCCCAATCTGCTCTTTTGTCTGATTTTTGTTTTTGTTTTATGTTACCACATACTATAATCATCTAGGAAGGGTGGAATCCCAATTAAGAAATTGCCTCTATCCAGTAGGGCATTTTTCTTGGTTAATGACTAATGTTGGGAGCCGCAGATCACAGGGGCTGGTTCCACTGCTAGGCAGATGATCATGAGCTGTATAAAAACTGCTGATCAAGCTATGTTGATAAACTCAGTAAAACAGTGCTCCTCTTTTTTTCTTGTGCTGCCAAGTCCTATCACTCTTCTCAGCCGTAAATAATCACATAGACGCTCTACTAGTTATGAAAGTTTTGGCTGATGACTAGGGATTCTTTAATGGCTAGATCTTTCTTAATTATTAGCCCATGTGCAGCATCTGTACCTCCACCTCTTTCACCACCATTTTCTTCGTCCCCTAGCCCCACCTATCTTTATGCCTGGCCAATCAGTGTTTCATTCACAAACCAATAAGAAAAACATATATACAGAAAAATTCCCCATCACTCCTCTACTGTCTATGCTTCAATTTCTGTCTCCTTGTTACTGTCTTGAGTTACTTCCCATACTTCCTCTCATGATGGAATAAGATCACATCATGTCAGCTAAAATAAACACTTCCTTTCCTCAAATTATTTTTTGTCTTGGTGTTCCATCATAGCAACATAAAATCTAAGACTTTTTTTTCAGCCATTTGCTGTTGGCAATGGTTGCTTTCAGATGAAGCAACAAAGTGGTATGGTCACCACAGAGACATTGTGCCAGCAAAGTTCAAAAATTTGACTACAGTCCTTAACACATTTTTTAACCCCCGTTCTATATGAAATATTTGATACAGATGATGAAGGATCTCAAACAGACTGGAATCTCAGAAGAAACAACTAGTCAAATTGTGTAGTAGTGATGACTAATAATTATCTGAAATTCTAAGATGCTAAGTATTAGTGCTGTTTCTTACGCAACACCAAACAAGTTAGATATCTCATGAAAAGAGCAATGCTAGGTAGAGAATGTCTTGTACCTTTCTGCATTTTAATCACTGGGATAGATACTCATAGAGTGTGAAAGAGTATTTACATAAATAACATTTAACTAATGATATAGGATTATTCTGATAGTAATGAACTGATTCCGGAGTTTTAATAGTCTTATGTTTTACAGTTTGTTATTATATATAAACAGCATTGTAAGTTATTCTATCTTTTGGCCATATTTTTATTATTGGTGTTTTTCAATTTCTGATGTCTAGGGTTTATTACAAAAATCATGTCATAAGATTAACATTGAATTGCTAATTATTGGAGCATGCAGTGACACACAATATATTTATTATCTCTTATATCATTTTGAATTAAGTTATAGTTTTTATATGTTATAGCATCCAATATGTGGTAACTAATCTAAACTTAGCAAGAATATCTATGCAAAATCAATAAGTTAGTGTCATAATGACAGCTCAAGGTTAAATTCTGATACCAAGAGAAACTTTGTAATGAAGTAATTTACCAGCTCAGTATGTCTTAAATGAACCAACAAGGAAGCATCATATCACTGCCATAGACCCAAGGAATCAGACCATGAATTAACACCATGAGATTTGGTGAAGTTTATAAAATGGTTTGACTAATTTAGAGAGTAAGTTGACTCAAAACTATACTTCTGAGACCTATCTTCAAATTTTTGTTTCTTAAGATTTGTAGAAACAGTAAATATATACATATATATTTATGTATATATATATACTGTACTATTATCTATACATTTTAAATATAATCTTAACACTCTCTCTGTATTATCTATTACAAATGGAATCAAAAAGTTAAATCCTTTGTGATTCAGCTGTTGGGAGTCCCTGCTGGTCAGAGGTTGCTATCTACCATGGACTGACAGTTTTCTCCAAGTTTGGCAACATGAAAGACTCCTTCCCAGTGAAGCTTCCTGTTTTCTACCTGCCCTAATTGGAGGTTGTCTCTAGGTCCACATGCCTCATTTATCTCAAGGATGACCACTGGTATAGTTCCCTGCAAACCCTCTTCCTCTGTTGCCCTCAAGGTAATTAAGTAATATACTTTAGCTATTTTCATAGGGTCATCCTGCCATTAACCCAGTTTTCTGATTGTCTATGAGTATCCTCTGCAGTCAACAATCCCATAAACTCCTCAGTTTTACTATGCGATTGTCCGTCCTGTCACATTTTAATGCTGGACTGATATTATTGCTTTATCACAGCATGCTAAGTGTCTCTTAGTCCCGATAATGAATGCCAGCAGATGTTTTGATCACCCTTGAAAGAAAAAAAGACAAAATGTTTGACTCCATAATTTTCTTTGGGATACCATAACAAGTCATTTCTTAAATACCAAACACTTCTCTAAACATAACAGACATCATAAGAAAATATAATTACCAAAAAAGTAAATATTAAGTGTAGACAAATAGTCAGATAAAAGATTGGAGAAAAACAGATTTGTGACTTTGACTTAATTTTTATGATCTGACCAAGAAAATACATGCATTTATAATAATTATCAAACATGCAGATAGGAAATACAAGCATATAGGCAGCATTAACATTTATCTTTAAAATGTGTTCAATTTTACAGGAGTTGCTTGCAAAATATTTTGTTGATTTAAGAAGCAGAATATTGTCTGTCATGTAAACTACCACATTTAATCAGCAGGTGTTCACTTTGGGTAGTCATAACATCTTCTGAAGAGATTTTTGATGTCAGTATCTGTTAAATAGACTGTGTAGGAATCTGGTTCCTAGAGATAATTTATGGAAATTTTGCTATCCTGTTGTGTTGATGGGAATTGTATCATGTTTCTTCTCTCCAGTGGAAAGAAAACAGTTGGACTGTGTTTGGGGTGGTGCATTTCACAGGTTCAATAGTTTAAATGACGTAAAGTTTACTTTGTGACATTGTAATAACAGAAAACAATAGCTATTCAAATGATGATGATGTTACAAGAACCAAAATCTTTTTCCAGAACATGTTTTCATTGCTTTGTCCCTGTAATGTTCTTTCTTGGAATTATACTTATCACAACTCCATGTGTTCACCAGAAAATATCTTATTGAGTAGAGAAAAAAAATCATTGTTGGAACTTTAACCTCCTGTAACATGAAGAAAATCACTTTGAATTTGCAATAAACAAATGTGAAAATGCTCCAAATCATATGTTTGGCTATTCAAACTCACAGCAAAAACAGAATTTTAGGCATCCTACTTTAATTTCTGCTTAATAGATGTGCACTGCAAAACACTTTAATTTTATGTGAAATCATGAGATTATTTTGTTAGAGTATTTAGAAAACATGTATGTTATGTACACTATCTTGAAATAATCACATTTCATTTTTATATAAATATGTCTCTCTTTAAACCCCAAAGAAATACATTGCCATTTTACTTTGTGAATTTGACTGCTTAACTTCTGGAGCGCAGTGTTTTATCAAAGCTGTCTTGGTAAAGGTCAGAATATGGAGGGTCAAGTCAGACAAAAAGCCAGGCAAAGAGAATTTCCACCTGTAATCAAGAAGTTGCTGGCTAGTGGCAATACATTCGAGAAAGGGAAAATCAGTTTTCTACAACGTAGATCACAAGTCAATCATAGTCTTCACCCAGTCCAATGCTTAGGAATAGTTGGTAATACTAAACATACTGCTCATGTTTTTTGTATGTTTTTAGTTTGTTTTGGTATTTGGGGTCACCTTTTTGTTTGCTTACTTTATGTTAGTTTTCTTTAATTTTTACTTTTTGATAGGGAACATGAAGTTGGGCAGGTAGTAAGGTAGGAGAGGATCTGGGAGGGATTTAGGAAGTCAAAATAATATGGTGAATATGTACGAAAAATTTTAAATACCAAATTATTTTAAAAGTTTAGAAAATCAGTGCTATGTGTCATCAAAATAAATAGAGTAAACATATTGTTCTATGTTAAAGTCATTGGAGATAGTTTTCAAAATTATGGAAATGAAAGGACAAATGCATTCCCGAAGTTCTGGTTTGGGAGCAGGTAAAACTCTTCATGTAAGGATCACAGATCATACTGGAATAGCTTGCATTTGTGTCGTTTTGTTTTATATTTTCCTCTTTATGCGATCTCTTCTGGTTTTATTCTGTTGCTGTAATAAAACAGTCAAATTAGGAGAGGAACATCTTCATTTAGATTACACTTTCAGGTCACAGTCATCACTGAGGGAAGTCAGGACAGGGAGTCAAGCATAATCTCAAAAAGAGGCTTGTTTGCTATTAATTCTAGTCAGGGAACTCACCCACAGTTAAAGAAATACAGCAAAAACTATAAAAGAATGCTGCTTGTTCATAGGTTGATGCTTGCCTAGCTTTCTTATGCATCCCAGGACCACTGGCATAGGAATGGTTCTGCTCACAGTGGGCTGGACCTTCTATATAAATTAACAACTAAGAAAATTGCCTACAGATATACCCACAGACCAGTGTGATCAGGGTAATCCCTTCATTGAGACTCCCTTATCAGGTAATGGTAGGCTATGTCAAGTTAACATAAAGCATAAAAAGGCAATATCCATGACTAAATCAAATGTAATAATATTCTTCTTTTCAAAAGTGTTACTTTCATTAAAACACAACTACTTCATTTCCCTAACTTCCTCTCTTCCATCTATCTCCTTTCATGATCATTGTTAACTCTCTTTAAAATTATACCTCTTATTCATGAGTTTTTATTAATACACATGTGCCATGCACATAATCATACATAACATATATATGAATAAATATAACCTGCTGAATATACATATAATTTTAGGGCTAACCTCTTGTATGTATATTTAGAAACTTATTCTTGGAGAAGAACAATTCTACTTCTCTCAGATGTCTACTTGTTGCTTGAGACTCTCCCTATCCACATTATCATGTGACTCCTGTTTTTGTTGCTCAGATCATATTTTTAATATTATGTGGCTGTAGCTCATAGTCATATCTAGAAGGCATAATATCACAACAGATTTCCTGGTCCTTTGGCCCTTACAGACTTCTGCTCTCTTCCAAGATGTCTCCTAAACCTTTTGTGTTGGTGTTATGTTATTGATGTATCAATTGGGAATGGACACTCCATAGTTAATCATTCTTTAACTGGTCATGGCTTTTCTGTAATTGTCTCTATCTGCTCAAAAGGTAAGTTACTTTCATGAGGGTTGAGAGCTATTCTTACTTGTGTGTATAAAGTTAAGTATTTAGGATGCAGGTATGTATTGTACTCGTTCAATAAACTGACAGTACTAGGTTCTCCTCTAGGGTCCATGACACAGAAAATTGATTACTTTTACAGTATCAGGCATGAATTCTTCCTATTGAGTGGGTCGTAGGTCCAATCAAATTGTTATTGGTTACTACCAAGATATTAGCGCCATTATTGCACCTTTAGGGATATCTTTCCATGGTAGCCTTGTAATAAGTAGTTCAATGGCGTTACAACTAGGTAGGACTATTGACTGTAGTTTTTCTGTGATAGCTTTCATGGCATATTTTTGTAGTATTAAAGCTAATCCTCATGGAAGAGGCTTTTGGGTTCATTCAAGCTTGACTCTTACATGTGTTGTGTAAAGGAAATGTACGATGTTTCCAGCAATAGGGATTTCCCTTGAACTTTTGAGTAGCAATCAGGAGTAACAGCAGTTACTTATAATGTTTTGAGAATATCTTGGATTCAACTGACAAACAATTTTAAGAGGTGTTCTCATGCTTGGTAATAGAATTTTGGTTAGTTTATGGTCTTGAGGAGAGTATTATAACCCCAAGTGGCATCACCTGGTATTCTATGGGTATTACAATAGAGCCTTCTAAGTCATTTACACTTAGTTGTCTATCACAATTCCCACCCCATGTATAGTTGTTAAATCAAATATAAAGATCACATGCCTGGTTTGGTAAGGCACATAGCTGACAAGTATTTTTAAGTTTCTTTCCTACTTCAAATAAACGCAGTACCTCAAATTTTGTGTGAGTTGTAGGTTACTGATAATTTATTGAAAGCAGTTTTAAGCCAAGCAAATAATGTTTATATCAAAAAGCTTCCATCATTCAAATAATAATTTATGATTCTTCTGAGATCATACATAATCTCAAATTGCAAATTCCACAAAGCATAGAACCAATTTAAATATTCATTCAAAATATTGCTTAAAGTTTATTTAGCATATTCTGTTTGCTGTACAAAGTTCTCCTTGATTATTGTTATTTTAAACTGGGGCAGCTGGAAATGCTGTCAATTACTCAAAGTTAATGTGGTGACTTTGCACAAAACACCCCTACTGGGTAAGTAAATGAGAACCAATGCAAATTAACTGAATAACTCACTGTCTAGACAATTACCAGTTTATCACTATTTTAAAAGGGTAATTTAAGAGGCTATTTTTTAAAGAAAAACATTACATCTTCATTGCAAATATCACCTGACTTAGATATCAAGCATCAGTTTGCATTTCAATGCACAGAGAACAATACTGGGCTAGCTTTGTCCAAAAGAAGGAGCACCTATTAGCAAACTGGACAGGAGCAAAAGCTCAAACCTGTTTGAAGTTGGTGACAGAGGAATTTAAAGATAGGTAGTGTGGCCAGAAGGGGGAGTTTTACCATTCTTTCCCAAAGCCATCATGCCTTCTCACAGGTCATGTGCTTAACTGGGTGGGTGGAGAAGTTATCTGGTTCTAGGTAGTGCACTTTTACCTTAAACTGGACGAGCTGGCTCTGTTTGTGCATGTCTACTTGACTAATCCATTTCAATCCATCCTTCAGTAAGTTCTAGAGGCATTTCCTGTAAGGCAGTTTGTTATTTAGTGAATTCAAGAACTGAGTGCCTAGGATATAGATTGATTTAATTGCTTGGTTTCTGTATTCCTCTCACCTAATATTGTAAATTGCAGTTAATCATTATCTTTAAGTGTAACACAAACAAATGAAAGACCCAGAGACTGATATTAGGGTACAAACTTAAAGTTGATGGTCACTAAATCAAAGCAGCCAGCCATTAACTCTCATCTCTAGCTCAGGCTGAAAGGACTGATCCACCACACAGTCTCAACTACTGCCTCACCTCAGTGTGGCTGGTGAATGAATGCCTGTTATCGAATCCTTGCTCCTGTCTTTTATACTCCTCTAGTGCTGGAAATAAAGGTATGAGCTATAATTCTCTTTTAGACTGTTTCACCCTTGTGTAGATCTGGATGGCTATAGACTCACAAAGGTCAGTCTAATTCTTAATCCTGAGTCCTAGGATTAAAGGTGTGTACCACTACCTCCAAGCTTCTGGCTGCTGGAATTACAGGTTTGTGCCTGGTTTCTGTGGCTTTTGGCTGAATCTGCTTTCTTCATCCTCAGGAAAGCTTTAATAAATTATAAATAATATATAACTACAGGGATGGTTGTCTTAGTTGTTATAAAGTACCCCAACTGAGATATGAGGAACTTACATAGCTTCATTGGGAGTTAGGAGAAAGAGAAAGGGAAAAGATGAGGGGAGAGGAGGACATGAGAGGGCAGGATTATTGTGTCAGGGGAAGAATAAAGGAGCGCAAGAAAAGAGATACCATAATAGAGGGAGCAATTATAGGTTTAAAGAGAAATGTCCAGAGATCTACAAGGTTGACCACAACTAACAGTTTTAGCATCAGTCAAGAGGCTACATTAAATGCCCTTCTTCAATAATGATATTGATCACTCCCTTATATGTCATCCTAGGGCCTTCATCCAGTAACAAATGGAATCAGAAGCAGATACCCACAGCTAAACACTGAGCTGAATTCTGGAATCCAGTTGTAGTGAGGGAGGAGTGATGAGTAAAGAGGTCAAGACCAGACTGGAGAAACCCTCAGAAAGATCTGACCTGAACAAAGGGGAGTACACATACCCCGATCTGACAGCTGGGAAAATCAGCATAGGTCTGTTCCAGACCCCCTGAAGGTAGATATCAGTTTGGAGGTCTGGTTAATCAATGGGGCCTCTGGTAGTGGATCAGTGTTTATCCCTAGTATACAAATGGACTTTGGGTGCTCACTTCATATAGAGGGCTACTATCTCAGCCTAGACACAGGCCGGAGGTCCTAGGTCATGCTCCATATGATATGACAGACTTTGAAGATTCCCCCATAGAAGGCCTTACCCTCCCTGAGGAGCAGGGGAGGAAGGGAGGGAGAGGGAACTGGGATTGACATGTAAAACAAGATTTTTCTAATTTAAATAAAAAAGGACAAAGAGCAAAAAAGAAAAATGAAAAATGAACTAGAAAAAAGTAGTGCATCTGATTACTGAAGCAAGCAAATATTCTGAATGAGAGTATGCATCTGTCCTTTAACTCAGGAGGTTGGTAACCCATGTGCTGTTTAAAGATATTAGGAAATAACAGCACAGTGGGAGGAGTTGTGAATGTTCATAGGACTGATGTTGCATTATAATGGAGCTAAATAGTTCTACTGTATCACAATAGTGCTCTTGAGACTGCTCTCCATCATATCACAGTATGCAATTAATGATCCACAATTAAACATCTGCAAGACAAAATTTTCAAACTGGGTAAATATTTAAACACAGACTATAATTAAATGCTATTTACATATTACTTATTTGGAAATTATGTAGAAATAAACATGGCACTATGAGTTTAATGGACATTACCAGTACTCCTGAAAAGAAAATCTGTGCTTTTTGTTCTTAGAATAGTGGATTGTATCTTGAGGTGGCTGCACCAAGTCACTTCTTTTCCTTATTTCTCCCTGAAATTTAAAACTTAATTAAAAGAATCATGATCTGCTTTCTTAGTTCATTCTTTTAAGAGAGGAGTTTGTCTTCTCCATTTGTGTTTATTCTGTCAATAGATGGAGAGAAGTCCAAGGATCTAGGGGAATGGTATTCAGCGCTATAAAATGAAAAGTATGTCTTTTGAGTCACAAGTGAACAAAAGCCACCCTTAAACAAAGAATCCATATGAGGCATTAAATGAAGAAGAAATTAGATTACCTTTCATCAAAGCACTGACATCTGGATTGCTTACTAATGACATGAAACAGAATTATCCTCATTAAAACATGTCTGACAGATTTCAGCCAACTGGTTATATATTTTGTATATGTACTCACATATTGAATGAATTGCTTTCTAAGCCATTTTAATAAAATATTTATAAATATAAAACAATTATAAATCATTAATTCATCTTATATTTGAGAGAGACTTATTAAGGAGGATAGTATTAATTATATTATTTTACAAAGTAAGTTGACTTTTAGAAATCTCTATCAGATAGATGTGTATTTTAAAATGGAACTGTGGGTTTTTTAAATAGAAGATATTGGACTCAGTCATAATACATTGAAGTAACAACAACATGAAAAGGAAACAACTTAGGATTCCCCTGAAGTGTGTAATGCAAAGTCTGCTACAAAATAAAGACTTACTGACCACAATATCATGAAAGTCATCCTTCCTAGTGAGTTCTGAAAATGCTGGACTAAACTCCTTCATCCTGTCCCCAGAAACCCCAACCACTTTATTTGTGATTTTCTTCAAGAAGTTACAATTATTACTTTATTCTATGAATTATTTCCAATTATTTTCTCTACCTGACTTGAAAAAAGAGAAAAATTCTAATTAATAATTCAGCCACTTACTCTCTGAATGGAGCACATTTAACCTTGCTCAAACTTTCTATTGTAAATGCACAATGCTTGGATAGAATAGATCCTCTAGACAGTGATAATCTTCAGAGGACTTTATCACCAATTTGTACATGTACACTCTTACATCTCATTTTTTTTCATTCCCATAAACATTAACCTTCCTTCCAAGGTTATTCTCTTCACTTCTTCCTCAACAATCCATAATTATAGCAGAGATTTCAGCCTTTATAATTCTGGAATGCATGCATATGTCATGAATTATATTAGGATATGAACTGAAAAGATGAAGCGATAAGATAAGGAGAAAGGAAAAAGCCCATGATATTAGACTTTAAAAAGTGCCATATAACTTTAATATAATGAGACATTTTGTAGCTCTCTTGAAAGATTTTTGTTTTATGAACAGTCTTCAAAGAGAAATTATTAAAAGCCTTTGAACAATGTTAGCATGACTCAAAATACACTTTGGGGAAAAAGTTTCCTTTAGCAGTAATAGATTTAGGGCATTAAAAATGGATTATGTTATTTCAATTATATTTTGCATTCAATGCTAAAATGAACAGTATTAACTTAGGTTCAAAAAACCTGGAGTTCTGAATCTTCATGTTTCTTTTCTTTATAATTTAACGAGTTTCCAATAGACTCCCAGGACAATAACTAAATGAGCTAACTAATATTTTATGCATGTCAACAGAGGAAAGGGATACCCTACTTAGCTGTCACAAATAGGAACTTGAAGGCTGATGACACTGCTGTCCTTGATGAGGACACAGAATAATCATGTGTACATTGTGATAATTATTTTAAGATGCATAGTATGGGGAGGAGTGGGGGTGGTAACAGAAGATGCTTAAATATGCTGTCAGCTTCATTTGGGGAATTATGAAGTTATGATTTCATAACCTGGTTAATAATGCTTAATATTTGGAGCTATAGAGGTCAGAAAATAATTCATCCTGTCTTGACTTAAGATGTCTTAGGTCATGACAAAGAGGGTACAGTTCTAAGAGAAACATAGTAACCTATTCAGAGTTTTGTATGGCATGTGAGGTATTTTCAGTAATTAATTATAACAATTGAGATGAACAAAAAGATCATATCAAACTGAAGGAGAATATATATTTATCCTGCTATCTCCATTTGTTATACTAAATGAACATTGAATAAAGAGAACAATGTTAAATTAGGAAAAGCACATGTATTTTAAAACATGTTTGAGATGAAGCATATTAGCATATCAATGGGTAGTAATGAAATCAGTGTTAGAGATGAATAACTAACAATATTGGAAAGAAGACTGTAGTTGAAGGACTAAGTCCTGGATAACAGAAGAGAGGGTTTTGATTTATGAACATAGGATATTTGAGAGGAGTAACTACTGAAGACCTGAAAAACCTCAAGGAGCAAGCTCACAAATTTGGCAAAGCCTTTATTTATTTATTTATTTTTTATTTTGCTATATACAATATAAAAAGAGATAATTGAGTTATTTTCAAATCTACCAGATTCTATTTGATTGTACCATGAAGGTGTTTTTTTTGTTTTGCATTTTAATGTAAAATTAGCATTAACTGCAATTCACCTTCCTGTGGTAATAAATGAGGCAGAAAGATGCGTGTGTTGAAGGAAAAAGAACAGAACAAGCGGAATTTTTGGAAGGAAATAAAATCTTTCTTATAAATGTGATTCTTTGAAATATCGGGAGGGAATAATTCAGGGCAGAGTTCAATATATTTTCCAGACATCACCCTCTCTCAGTTTCCAGAGGAGATACTGTGAGCATGGTTGTGAAATTGTAAGCCCAGGAAAGAGGAAGCTTGGAAATGTCCAGGAAGAAAGAAATTACTTTCTTGAAGTAAGGAAACAGAGAATTACAGAGACACAAAGTGACCTTTAAAACGTCTGCAGGACACAGAATAAAGTTGTTCTTTCGAAAACTGTGTATATATCAAAATTTAAATTACAATTCATTGTTAGTTACACCTTACATATTAAATTACGATGGACAGTACCTCTAAAGGAGTAAATAACATTTCCATAATTTGCTTAATTACTTAGTCTTCAAAGCTTATTGATAAACAGTAGCTTTGACAGGAGTTATTTAATTCATGTGACTTTGATGCAAATTATTTTCCTACGAGTAAAATGTTTTTAAAGGTTCATGTGAAGCTTTTATTTTAGACACAAAAAGAACTCTAACAAATCAACAAAATAATACATCTTTAGAAAACAGGAATAATATTAAAACAGACATTTTACTGATATATGAATAAGTACGAAATTACAGATTACAATCAGAATATGCCACTGTACTATCTGTTCTAAAGGCCATGGTCATCATCAGTGAATGGAATTGAGTACCACGAGTTTGCGAAGGGATAGATAGTGGATGCTCAACTATGCTGTTGGGAATGTATCCTGTTTTAACTACCCTGAAAACCTATTTATCAGCTTCTTAGTAAGTTAAAAATAAAGATTATAAACTTCCATTCAAGATTTTGATCAGTTTATGCATTATTGAGTGGAATACATAATCATGCAGCAGAGCTATAAAACAATATAAAGGAATTACTAATGAACACTGTCGAGTGATAGACTTCACACATATAAAAGTATTTTCATTCTAAGTATACGAGTGGAAATTTAAGGCTATCTTTTCAGAAATCAGAATATTACTAATAATTCCTTATACTATTGATGCAAATGTGCAACACAGAACTTTTAAGATGGGGTAATATTTGAAATGGGATTACAATGATGATTGTACCAATGAGGTTACTAAAAAAATTGAATTTCAGACTTAAAGTAGATGAAATTTTAAGAAAATCCAAGCTACATAATGTTTTCAAAACTAATAATCAGTAAGGGTACTAAAGTTTAATGAAGAAAATGAAGTGGTTTCAGGACAATTTTGGAGTGTCAGTGTAAAAGACAGAACATATTCTATAAAGCAGGTTCAAGAAAAAGCATCATGTAAACATACAGCAAACCTGCTTTTTACAAGCAGTGGTAAGATTTAAAGCGTTGAAACAGTAAATCCTTCCATCCCCACCAGTTAATTCCTCTCCTGTTCATCAATCAATCAGTTTATAAGGAAAGCAGAATGATTTTTTTTCTAAAATGTCATTTCTCCTAAATCTAAATATATGTAGCATAAACGGTTACAAGTTACAAGAGCACATAGATTTCATCTTATTTGAGGTAAATTCAGCAGACACAATATAAATGACACTTCATTTTTAAATGCCAGCATATTCTACACCTGAATCTTATTCATTGATTTAAAAGGCTTCTTGAATTTGTAAGTATTTGAGTAAAGTTACTATTGTAAGTTACTAAAAGAGGCAGCATTAGGTAAGACCTGGCTCCCAAAGGAAAAAATATGTCTTTACACATCTTCAAATAGCCCTTGTCTATAAGTTATTTTCATCCTTGGAGAGTGGGAGAGTTGACATTACACTTTTCTTTCGAGGCTAAAGTATATTTTGCGTTACCTTCCACATGTATGCTGTGTTTGTGTAAGCCGTGTGTGTGTGTTTATAAAGACCCAGAAATAGATATACACATACAGTTTTTTTGTATTACCACTTCACACACACACACACACACACACACACACACACACACACACACACACGTTGAGGCTGTCCTGGAACTCTCCATGAAGACCAGTTGCCACTAGTCTACTCCCATTCACCGGTATCCACCTTCATCTGCCTTCCAAGTGCTGGGGACATGAGCCACTTTACTCACACGTGTGTATGTTTGCATATATGTATATTTATATGTGCATATGTATATTTAGTGCTTCAATTGGAAAGAACACATATAGTATTATCAGTATATCAGCTGCTGAATCAAGTGTGAGTTTGTCTATATTTAGACAACAAGAAACACCAATAAAAAGCAAAATCAAATAATATATAAGATAGTGATGGATATCCAGTTTTAATGAATACCATGGAGTAGATTTATTACAGAAAAAACAGTGCTAGTCTCCTCAGTAGATCAAATAGACTAAGACTTTGTGAAAATGACTAAATTAATGAACAATTCTCTAGATGTGTTATTCCTTCACCATGCCTGATTGCATTAGAGAGAAAACAAATATACTAAAGGATGCTTGCTCTTTTTGACAAAACTTTCTTTTAATCACAGGCTAAATGCTATCAGTACACATTTCCAGGCCAGACATATTATATGTAATTCACTTTCTTTATGATATCTATTTATATTAAAATATTTTATATTTTATATGTCTTATCTATATTAAAATATATAATGCAACTCTCCAAAAATGAGATATATTTAAGGAAAGTAATCTAAATATGTATAAGGAAATAATCTTGTTTCAAGATGTTGATTCTTTTATTATCCCTTTGTTCTGCCACAGACAACCATATTAAGACTAATATAAAAGGAACTAAGGTGGTAAAGGATTTATCACATCATTGATGTACAACAGAATTCCAGGGGAGAAGTACCGCAAAGTCAAAAATGTATTTTTAAAACCGTCTTTATTTTAGTAAAAACTTATGAAACTATGAAATTAATAAGTTAAGGGACCTCTACATAAAGCCAAAGAAATCCATGCAAAGAGATATCAATGTTAAAATGGACACTGGAGCCAGAAAGTTCTCAAGAAAAGCCAGGGGTAATGGCCCTGTGCACCTTTTGGAGCACTACTCTGGATGAGTTTTTCAATGGAATAAGGAGGCTGCAATGAAGGTACACATTTTTTCAATTGATAGAAGAAAAGAATTCTTAGAAGGGAATTCCATATCAGGGGAAAAATCATTGCCAAAATAAAAACAAACAAATCATGGTGGCATTTTGTTACATTACACTTTTTCTTAAAGGATGACTAAAATAAGTTCTTCAGAGAGAAAAGAGATTTCAGAATCAGAAAACTGTGAATTGCTGAGGGAGATTTCTGTCCAGTCTGGTCCCATGGCTGCTTAGTCCCAAATAAACACACAGAGGCTTATAACAATTATAAATTGTTTGACCAATGGCTCAGGTTTTTTTATTGGTTAGCTCTCTCT
This sequence comes from Mesocricetus auratus, assembly GCF_017639785.1. NCBI lineage: Eukaryota > Metazoa > Chordata > Mammalia > Rodentia > Cricetidae > Mesocricetus > Mesocricetus auratus. Next base: position 13,315,393 of record NW_024429185.1, read on the forward strand.
TAATTATTAACCCATTTGTATTAAAATACATATTGCCATGAGACTGTGAATAACCAATAATGCTTTGGCATGTTACTCATTCAAGATTCTCTCTGTTTTCCACCTCCAAGCCTTCCTAGTCTGGTAGCCCAGCCTGCTCATCCTGCTTGGCTACTGGCCAATCAGCATTTTATCACCAGCCCGTAAGAGAAACACATCCCATGTTTACATTTTACCAAAGAAGTATATACAACCAAAGCTCACATGACTGAAAAGAAATACTGACATATTTTTCAGTTCTAATCAGCAATCTTAATGCTATCAGTTGTTTTTCTATTGATGAGATAAAACACTAGTAGTGACTGAGCCAACTCACAAAAGAAAGTACTCAATTTGGGGCTTATGGTTCCAGGTCAGAGTCCATGGCAATCACAGCAGGTAGCTTGGTAGCAGACAGACAGGCAGGCAGCAGAAGCAGTGCTAGAGCATACATCATAAAAGACTTAAGAGGAGGCAGAGAAACAAAGACAGGATTGGTGCAAGTCTTCTGAAACCTTCAAGCCCACACCCAGTGACACACCTCCTCCAATAAAGGCACACCTTTTAATCCTTGTCCAAAAGTTTTGCTATCTGGGGACCAAGCAGTTGAACATATGAGCTTTATGGATAGATTTCTCATTCACCCTCTCTTTTGTGATTTATAGAACTGATTTGTAGAAAATGAACAAAAGCCAGGAATGGCACAAAGGTCTTGCTTATTTATAAACTCATTGTCTATTATTTACCTGTGTCAACCATGTTACAAAATTTTAAATTCAGAATTACTTAACTGAATAATTCATAAGGGTATAATTACATTCACCCTGCAAGAGTGATGAAGGTTTACTTTGCCTTCTCCATATCACGTGTAGTATGAAATAGTTTTGTCAAGCATATGCACATTGGATATATCACCTTTTATATGTCAGTTAATGTAGGTGTTGTATATCAGATAAACTCTTGAGATATCATAATCCTTATTTCCAAGTAGTCCTTATTTCACGTTATAAGTCATTATATGTTTATTGTCATTTTTATCTTACTTGTATCCTATATTAATTAAAATGTTATTATTGATAGATCAACTACAGAGAATAATGTAGTTGAGATATAAAGTTTCAGTTTCAGCGATCTATTGAGAGCTTCGTCAATTCCATTTCATAAACTACATGAAAATTTACAATTCTCCTCTCTAGTACTATCAACTTTTTGTTAACAAGCTGTTGGCATCTTCTGTCTGTACACCAGTTAAGAGCCTAATGATCTGTATGTTGTTTCTATTGCAGTAGCATCAGTATCTTAGCAGGTGTCTTTGGGTCAAGATGCCCTACCTTGGTTCTGAATCTCACTATACTGTATATCAATTTCATCTATCTTGCATTTTTACAACTAAAGCTCTCCCCATGGCCTCTGCTGTTGTGGATATTTGTGTGCCACATTGAAACTAGGGAGCTTAGTTTTTTGACAGCCTTGCCTAATAAAAACACTAACCAACAAGAAGTGACTGTCCCAGAGTTCACTGTAATTGTTACTGATTAACGTAAAATTCAGCAAGCTTTCTATGAGAAAAAAACACAAATATTTTATGGTTTATAATCAAATATTTTTCTTTGCTAATATTTACAATCCCTTACTGATTAAAAGCCATTCTTGGTGGACAGATATACAAAGTCAGTTTTCTACTCCCCATTTAACCCCAGCTATACTTTTCTGAAGTCTACTTTAATGAGGGAAGGATGAATCAGGTACAGAGAAGAATAATACTTTGTTTTTATTTGTGTTTCTCATTAAAGCATGTTGTATGATTGTCTTAGTGTGATACTAAGATCTGTTGGACATTATCATCATGGAGCAGTACCAAAAGCAGAGTCTTGGTTACCTTTGGGCACACAAATGAGTAGTCATTCTGGATTAACATCCAGTACTACTGAATTAAGCTGACTTCTCAAAGCTGGTTAAAAAACAAAACAAAAAATTAAAAGTAGACTGAAAACAATTGAATTTTTCAACAAACAGAGAAGATAGTGTGGGGAAGGAGAAACAAATTAGTGATGGGGAACTCCTGTGTATATGTCAATAAAGCACTGTTGGCCAATAGGGAAGCAAGATAGGTGGGACTAGGAGTCAAGGAGGATTCTGGGAAAGAGGGGCAGAGACAGACATCACCTAGCTGCCATATAAGTAAGAGGTCTGGACCCTTTCTCTGGAAAGAGAAATACTTATATGGGTTAAATACTTATGTCAGAGATAGCCAGTAAAAAAACAAGCAAACAGCCAACAGTTTCATAATTAATATAGCCTCCTGTGTGTTATTTGGGGACTGCAACTGTGACAGAGCCCAAGCGGCTGGCAGGGAAAAACCAAAGTGGCTGGCTGAGGAAAACTACACATTACAAATTAGAAGATGAATGTACTGTAAAACAGTTAAAATTTAGATATGACCATAAGAACACAGGAGCATAAAACGTCCCTGATATTTGGCTGTCCAGTACAAGAATGCTTGCAGCACATTACTTCACATCTCCCAGCACTAGATAGATTCTCCACCGATTTCAATTGCCTTGACTTATGGAAACTCCCAAATCTCCAGTTGTTTAAAGTAACTCTGACATGGAGGTTGAGAATACCTGATTTGCCAGTTTGTGGAGAGACGTAAATAATCTTTCACAGAGCTGTCGTTGTCCACTGCTACCAGTTAAGAAAATACCTGAAATCAGCAGAAACAGACAGCTAGCAAGAGGTTAAAGTTTTGCAGCCTCTGGTCAGAGGTAACCTCCTATGTATTCTAAGTTCCAGTAATGACAACTGGGTTCCTTATTATATTTGGTAAATAAAATTAGACATGTTTATACCAGTTTTTATTCTTTATGACTGTTTAGATGCCATTTTGTGCCTGCTAATGACTTGCATTTATTCATAACATTGTATGAATACACTTTCAGATTTATCTTTAAATTCTAAAATATGTACATCTCTTGCATAATGGAAGAAAACATAATTCTTTTGATGCGTATTTTATGACATCATTTCATGCAAGAATACCAGACATAAATAACTAAAAAGCCTGGGAGATTCTGAGAAAGGTAATAAGTAGACAATGAACTTCCAAAAGGTTAATGAAATTCAAGGAAATGTTTCTTCAGAAAAAAAGTAGATAAAAGATTGCATTTACCCTGTACTTTATGGATGATAGGATAAAGCTTGGTAAAATGAGCAATATTGACATATTTGTAAGACTTTGAAAGGCCATTTCACCATGTAATGTAGTCAATGGGGTTTATATAGCTCATAAAGGGCAAATCTACATGAACTCTTCTGGGGCAGGCAAAGGAGGGAGCATTGACAGTGATGGTTATGCCTTCAGAGTTTATTTTAAAAACTGCATTCATTTTTTAAAAAGAATTATTACTTGGATCTTTTATTTAAACTCATAGGTAACTGGAAAAAGTTTCAATAAATGTTCTCAGTGCTATATTTAAAAGAAACATCATCCAGTTAAAATAGATGTTTTTCAACAAATATTCTTTGCTCATTTAATTATGAGTTTTTACTTCATGTTACACAAAGTGAATTTATGATCATTATTTATAATATAGCAGAAACAGGGTTGTAATATTAACAGCATAATTTATAAACTAATAATTTTTCCTTTATATAAATCTACAAATAAAAATATTGAAAATAACCAGAGAATGTAATTCAAATTTTGTCATATACTCTACAAATTATATATAGAAAAAACAAATCCTTATCAAAGAAGATATTTTTGTTTATGTTGTTGTCTTTATTTCTTTGTTTTAGGACAAGATTGAGAAAGCCTTGTGGTAGAGAGTTTGGTTTATGAAGAGAAAAATGTCCTAAAAGGTATACTCAGGTTTGGCATTTGCAGATTTCAACAATGGATGCCAAATCTTGCTGATTTAAGCAATAGTTGATATAAAATAATGCACTTAGGAAAAGATTCTTGGAGGTTACTGTGTGGTTTCTCAGGACTACACAGAAACCAATGCAGCTTTTAATGTTGGCATATGAAGATCTCAGTAAGAGTCTAATTGTAGCATGCACTGAGGACTTTGTATCTATTGTGGGGATCTCAATCTGCCTTAGACTGTTCATTATTCAAAGCTGTGGAAGAATGGAGAGGTGACCCTTAGGATCTGTAGGGCAACAAACAGTTCTGCAAGTTTCCAACAGATCAGAAATCAACAGATTCTTAGGTATCTTATGTAATGTGGCAGGGTGTGTTTTTGTAAACTCCCGTATTGAATCATCTTCAAATTACTTAAAAGATCCTTGATGATATAAATACTATTCATGTAGTTGTTGTATTCTATGCTTTATGATGAACAATGGACAAGAAAAATACTGTATGTATTCACTACAGCTTGATTTTTTTTTCTATCTGTGGTTGAAATATTTTCCAACTAAAATTAGCCGATTGGATGTAGACAGTCTTTGTTATAGAGAGAAGATTTAATTCTATTGGTTTGTACTTAGTTGGGAATCAGCCATCAGCTATCTGGGCCACATGATCAATTTGATTGGCTTTTGATTGTGTATGCAGCAGAGCATGACACCAAGGCTTAAAAGTTCTTACTTGATGGATTCCATGTTGTCCTCAAGAACAGAAGTGGCTCAACAAAGGTGTTATACAGACTAAATTCACAGAAGAACAATTTCCTAGCCAATGACTGTCTGACCAAAATACAATCAAGTAAGTAAGATTAATTAGGTCTAGTGAGCATAAGTTTACTTTTAAAAAATTATGAAGACTTGACCATTAACAGAGAATGATAATGAAATAACATAGCTAAGACATTCCAAAGTCTAATGGCTATAATGTATGTGTGATCAGTGTTATTAAATATTTCAAAATAGAAACAGTCCTATCAGTGTTTATACTGTGGACTTCTGAGGGCATTTTTACTGGCTAAATTAGAATGAATTGTAATTAGTGCATCACTTGTGTTAAATGATTCCTTTCAAATACTAAAGGGCATACCTAAGTGAAGTAATAGCATGATTAATTAGAGTTCCAATTTTAGAGTTCAATTAACAAAAACTCTCAGATCATGTTGGGATTTGTTTGTAAAAGTGTTGAAATAAATAGAAAGGCAACAGCTCACAGCTTATTTAACAAGAAAGCCAAGTATCATCACTTATATTTGGCAAATAATCAAAGGCTGGTCAAGTAGTGAAAGGTTGCAGCTAGAAAAAAGAGGAAATATTCAGCCGGTTTAGATTTAATAAAATTAACATATGTGTATAGAGACAAGCCACAGAATATTATACGTAAGTTCTGGGATATGATCTCAGACAATGAGCATTAGAAATTCTAGTCCCAAAGGAAGAAGTATCAAGAATGGACAAATGGATACTGAAAAAAATAATGTTCATACAGTTGTTCATAATACCAGATCAGAGGAATGGTTCACTTGAGGTAGATTCTGTAGTTGAATTTCAATTATTCTTTCTGATAACAAATAACTGGCATACTTATTACTTCATGGAGGTTCTTGAACTCAGTAAGTTTTATCTTTAAATTAATTACTATGCTAATGTAAAACTATTTTGACTTTAAATTAAATGTTCTCAAACTCAGAATATTAGATTGTTGCTACATTTAATCTAAAAGAACTTCCATTTGTTCTAAAGATTTCTCTGTGTATTACCAGGGAACTGAATCTGAGTGTGATGGTTAAACAACTGCTGATTCCCTTAGCTAATCACAGGTGCCCAACTGACCAAGCTGCATTCCACTGAAATAGCTGTGAGCCATGCTAGCTGAACTGTCTTCACCTCATTTCTGTTTTCTGTATATGATATCACTTTTGCTGACTGAAAATATAATGTGCACGCCAAGTAGATCTTCACTTTTGAACATTTGTCTAGAGTTGGTGACATTTTGGGGAAGCTGTGCTGTCTTGGGCATGTGGCTCCTGCCTGGTATAGGTGTGTCACTAAGGCAGGTCTTTCAAGGTTATGAGTTGGTAGTCTTCTCAGTCTGGCCCTTGGTTTCCTGATCTAGCAGGCATTGTAGAGCTGTAGCACAGGATCACATTGCTATAGCCAGTAGGGACTTTCTCATGCCTTCCCCACATTTCCCACCATGCTACCCAAAATGCTCTGACACCATGAAACAAAACTATACCTTGCTTCCTTAGGCTGCTTGTGGCAAGTATTTTCTCACATCAAAAAAGTAACAAATACATAGAGGAAGACTTTATTAATAATTGTGTATTTTTCTAATTTTAATATGAGTATATAGATGTTCTTTTCTTTCTGTCTTTACAGAAACTTATTGGTGGTAAGGACAAGTAGAGTTTTAGTAAGTATTGGTGTATAGAGAAATGTTTAATGGCTCCATAAAATGTGTGCCTTATTTCCTTGAGATAAAGATTTTCACAATACAGGTAAAATGTATACAAATAAAGCAAAATTTTAGTCTCTAGAGACTGTATAATAATTAAGCACAGAAATTCTTTAATCCAGTTGAAAATTGACCACTACATGAAGAGCAAAAACAAACGGAAAACCTGTTTGAAAATGTTGAGAAATCCTTTTAGGCTTTGTTTTCTGATGATAGCCTACCATTATAAGTTTTAAAAGTTTTAATTTTAGTAGAATGCCAAAATCCAAATTGATATAGTTTTCAGATTCTCTCACCAAATTCAGGTTAAGATAGTGACCACATTTCTCTGTATCATCTATAGTAGTTTCACATATTTAATTAATATCCTTTACAGTTCTATCAAGTGCCAGCCACTATAATGTGCATTACACCAGAAATTTGCCTGCTAGTTCTGGGATTAGAAACTTGAAATGGAGACATCCACAGAAAAAGTGTTTCTGAGATATATGAGGGATGGGTATGTTCCAGATACTTGCTCTTGGCTTATAATTGGATGTCTTCCACCTTTGACACTTGGTTCTTCATAAGTGCATGCACACCCATCAGATAATCCTACTTTTGTATGAACATTGTTTGTATTGTGTTAAAATCCACACTATTTAATATCAGCTTGATTTCATTACCTATATAAATAACCTGTCTCTAGTTGTGCTGAGGCAATGGTAATTAGGGATATTTCAAACTACTAATTTGTGGTGATTGCAAAATTTATGTAATCACAGCCACTTCAAATAAGTTTGTGAAGATCCTGTGAATTTATGAGCAGATGTTTACTTATTTTTCATTCAAAAAATCAGGGGCTAAATGTTTGTACTTCACAATGGCCATTTTGAATTATCCCATAGACTTAAAGAGTTGAATAAGATCATGCCTGTAGTTACGTTTCTTGTTTGGTACATGCCGTAGTTTTTTTTCTGTTGCTATAATAAACATAATGACTAAAAATAAACTTAGAAGAGAGAGGGTTTATTTCATCTATCAGCTCATAGCTTGCCTGTTGGGAAAGGGAGGGCAGGAACTTGAAGAACAAACCAATGAGTAAGGACTTTTAACTTACTCTCACTCTGGAACAGTCAGATTTTGTATATAACTCAGGACTATTTTCCAAGGGATGGTGCTGCCCACAGTTGACTGGGATATCCTATTTAATTAGTAATCACTAAAAGGCCACATGGGCATGCCCAAAGGCCCCACTGATCTAGACAATGGCCTACTTAAGACTTCCTCAGATAATTCTGGGTTGTGTCAAGTTAATAGCTGAGGCCAACTAGGAGAGCACAGAGTTGGCTTCAGCATTACTTTAGCAGCTATATTCTTACCTTGACAGATGTCTTTGTCCTTGTAAAGACACATCTGTAGGAATTAATAAACCATGTAGAAGTTCCATACTTGTGCATATTTGATGGACATTCTAGAAGTGATGAGAGAAGTCTTTCTTTCAGTGTCAATTAGAACACCTGCCATTATACTTCTGTCTCTGAGTTTTCACTAGCAGTCAAGCTCTCATAAAACCACTAATTTCTATTATCTGAGATTATTTATATTCAGGTGACTCAATTATGTGCAAATGATCCAAGACACATGGCTTCTTGAAGCTTCCAAGATGCAGAAGCAAAGTTACATCCTCCTCTTAAGTCTCTGTCCTTTTTCTTTAAACTTATTGATACTTCCAAGTACGTAGCTTGACAATCTCACTTTATCTGAAGATTCATCTGCAATAGGTATTAATATTAACTGAACTAACTGAGATTATGCATTTCATCCAGCACACTCATCTCTTAGGAAACTTTATTGGTCTAGCTTTTTCATGTAAATTCAAGAGTCCAACAGCCAGAATCCTACAACTTCCTGCCTCATGATTTCTTGCATCATTTTAGAGTACTTTTTATATCCTACCTATATTTAAGAGACTCATTTTGATAATTCATCTATTATTTGTTTATGAATAACATCACAAAATTGATAGTGAGGATCAAGGAGAAATATGTTCCTTATTTAGAATATAGGCAAACGGCTGTTGACTCTCCTGTTGTTTAAAAGCATATTCAAAAATGCAGAACAAGATTTATACCAGAGAAACAAGAAAACATGATGAGAATTTATAACAAGTCCATGTTTGTGGGTGGTACTGTGAAATTCTAGAAAAGAAGATATGTCTGCATAGTCTGAGTGACTGAATAGAATTTCTGTACTGTGAGGGGTTTGGAATGTAGCAGATATGGAGTCTAATCTCTAGCCCTCTGGAAAAACCATCCCTTGCTGTATCTGAACTCACATCTTATGAATAATAGAAATCTTTTGCAACCTATTAGTTTAGCATACCACTAGATTATTCCAATACAAAAGAATGTAATCAAACAGCATGTACTCACCAACATATTTTAAACTTCATGATTTATGACTGTCCTTGTATTCTAAAAAGGAGAAGCTGCATTCACATTGGAACATGGACTTTGGGGTAACTAAATCTATGGTTCCTGGCCATGGTCACACAAAATAGCTTCAGAATAAACTCTCTCTTAATCCTTTTATGATAAGAGCTGTGCTTTTGAGTATACAGTACTACAGTGAGATAACTGTCAATAACTGTTTTGAATGTCATGGGGTCATGAGCAAATTGATTCCATCATCTGTGTTGCAAGTGTTGGTGCATACCCAGTATTGTTTGTGTTTAATATAGTGGAAGAGGAAAATGTTACAAATGCTAGTGGAATGTATCATGAAGCCCTTGGGGATGAGGCCTTCAAGGGTACCTCTGTATTCCTCTGTGGCTTTTGACCTTGATATTGAGATAATCTGTCTAAAGATTTAGTAGTATTCATCTCAATTTTAGTAAACTGCAAACTAATAGCTTTTATATTTTTAAGTTTTACTATTTTATGTGTATGAGTGTTTTATATGTATGCCATGTGGTTGTGGTATATATATATATATATATATATATATATATATATATATATACACATATATATATATATATGTGTGTGTGTGTGTGTGTGTGTGTGTCTAGTGCTCTTGGAGGTCAGAAAAAGACATCAGATCCTTTTGCTGGGTGTGAGCAACCTTGTGGGTGCTAGGAAATGAACCCATGTCCTCGACCAGAGCAATCCCCCCTACACTAATATTCATCTGAAAAATAAAAATAAAAATCCTCCTTTGAATTTGTTTGCCTCTCTTCTATAGCAAAGGATGGAATTAAATAGTACTGAACAATTTTACAAACTCTTTTACGTTTATAGGTTAGTAAATTGAGAGTTTGTTGAGTTAAACTCAAGAAATTAACAGGCTTGCATTGTGCACTATTTTAAGCTCCTAGAGGCTATTAATATTTCTTAACCAGAGAGTCTTTTATATCTTCAAATCACTATAGCTGCATCTCTTTGGTCCTTGTTCTATTGTCCAATTTCTTTTGTTTCTTATTTGTAAAAACCTTATAAATTTTTAAGCCTACCAGAAAAACTCAGTTTCTACTCTGTAGTTCAAGGCCAGTGGAGAGGAAGTTGAATTTCTCCTGTAAGATTAATTATACTTTGGCTTGTTACCCAACAAGTGAAGAAGACAACATGGGTGAGAATACAGGTACTTTCCATAGGGGCATCACTATGCTTCTCAACCCCTACTAAAATAATATCCTAGAAATAAAGGAATGTTTTCTGACCACACGTTTTGTATGAAAAACTGCTGACCAGCCTATCCAAGTTACAGTCGCCCTGCCCAGGTGCCCAGGCCATCCTGCATGAGCATGTGTGGCAGGCACTTCCTCCTTGAGTCAAGCCTGACTCTGAGCCCAGAGACACCTGACCAGAGACACCGATGAGAAAAGGACAATGCAGCAGAATCAGCAACTGAGACAATCGGACCCAGAAAGTGGGTATAATGACAGACCTAACTTCCTTAATAAACGTGCATGCATGCTCTGCTACTCTTGACTCCCAGTGCCTGTGTCCTTGATGCTGTGTTCTCTCACCCCCTCCCCCAAGGGGGGTCCAAGCAGGGTCACCTGAAGCAAGGTTTAATGTAAGGAGACAAAACTGAAGAAAAACAAAACTCTAACCTATGTTTTAGTTAAATAGTTGTCACTTGTCTTGCATGATTGTACCCAGGAAGAGAGGAGACATGCACATGAGTCAGAGTGTAATCGATGTAAAAATACAGGTATGTCTTTTCTCCAGCTGCATTATGGAATGAGGACCAAACAGGGATGTTTTGTTTGTTGTTGCTTATGTTTTATAAGAAACAGAACTTTTGTAACAACTTCCCTTATATTTGGGGGCTTTATTCAATCCTCATGTCTACTATATAAAGGAAGATCCTGTAAGTTGCTCAGCTTCTAGCAGTTAGCATCTGGAGTTCTGGACAGTGATTCTGCACGTCATTATTTTGCTAGTCAGTGGAGTTGGACTCATAGGTTCAACAGCATATTCCTAAAAACACATGCTTGAAGCCGTTCATGGGGAATATGTTTTACACACAGCAGTGTGCAGCAGGGAAGCACATGAAAGAATGAAGGTGAAAAAGAAAGAGTCTGACCCACACTGATCCATGGGGGATACCCAATAAATGGGAAGGAACAACAAAATCTAGGAATAAAACCCAGCTGTTGCCAAGGAACTCAGTGGGAGAAAAAATGCAGAGTTCAGACTTTTTGCTGATTTTCAGTCTGTAATTGACTTTCTAAGCCAGAAACAGTAAGGCACTGTATCCTCTGTGGGTACTTCTCTCCTCAAAGACTGATGCTTTCAGCAAATTATGCATGAAAATTCTTTTGGTGGATTTGCCAGGGAAAAAAAATGAAGACCATCTGATAAAGAACAAATAAATCCCATTCAAGGAAGGCATAGTAGCTCTTGCTTGTCATCCTGACCTTTGGGAGATGGAGGGTGGCAGAAGCCCCAGAGTCCAGATCAGCCTGAGCTGCACAGTGAAATGGAGGCAGGAGCCCCCAGAATGCCAGGCCAGCCTGGGTTGAATAGTGAGTATGAAGTTTCCCTCTGCTACATTGCAGCTTTACGCAGTCAAACAAATGAACAAATGGACCAGACAGCAACAGCACAAAGCTTATTTATAGTTGGATAAAGGAAGGGAGTTGGTCATCATCATAAGAAATGCAATCGGGCCAGAGTGAGCAAAAGTTATTCAGGGAGGAAAAGGAAGTCATCTGATCAGTTTTGGTTTCAGGTGGTTGTTATGTTGAACCGAAAGGGACATGACATGTGTTTGCTGTAGGACATATATCTGATGCTTTCATAGATTCTCCCATGCTGGCATTGGGTGCAGAATATAAGAAGGACTCTTGTAAACATTTAACATCCGTATTGTTTTAGAAATGAAGCTACAGTTGTTGTAACCCAATAATTACAATTGTATAAATTTATGGGCCCATCAATGACTCACTTACCTTTTTGGCAAGCAGAAACGTTTAATGGGGATATAACACAAATCAATGTCCATTCACCTTTCACATCTCTAATGATGGCACTTCCTCTTGTAATTGTTGTAAAGATGAGTAATTGGGTTAGGTTTACTACCTTTTGGAGTCAGAGCAATTGTGAGGACTTCGATTTGACCCTGTTCACCTGCTCTTCATCATTCTGATATCATTTATTTCCTCTGAAATTGGAAAACTTGGTAGTATGAATGAATCATTTCCTGTCCTTTTAATCTCACAGACTTCCCTAAAGACCCCAATGTTCTCTCTTCTGTCTCAATACTAAACACCTGAGAAAAAATTGAAAATACACATAGTTGCATGAGCAAGCATAAACTAATACACATAATACAGCATTTCATCCCTGCTAGCCCCCATATCTTACTCTATAAAATACATGGGAAGGTTCATTATTTTAGCCATGGTTAATATACTCATCATTAAATTTAGGATTTAATTAGCCAAACTAGAAGATTTTAACACCACTCCTAAAAGATTGTGTACCACACCATAAATTGTGTATCATAGGTGAATGCACCATTATCTATGAACTTGTTTTCAGTCTTAAATTTCAGTTCTATACACATTGCTTAATGTGCAATTGAATAGTGACAGCTATACTCTCAAAACTTGAACTTATAAACCATATCCTCTTCAAGGAGATCTTGCTTTAATAAGACTCTGCTTGTATCTGAATTGAATTTTAAGGATAAAGAAAAAATAAGATGGGTGAGTTCCAAGATTAAGTTATGGCTAAAAACATGATAATAATGATGAATCATTAAGGCTATGCAGTAGTGGCATACATATGTCTAACCATAGCATTTAAGGGAAATTTGAATGATTGATGTCTGCTTACATATTTTGTTGAGTATTTTTTATTTAATGTTTGAGAATGTCTTACATAAATATCATAAATACACTGTACTTTGTTCAAATGATGCCCTCTCTCCTCTCCAACTTCCCCCATAATCCCCACATTTTTTCCTTCCTAACTTCATGTGAGTTAAAAATCCCACTGAGTCCACTTAGTGCCACCAGCATGTGCATTGGTTTGGTCTATCCATACATTTATCCCTTGACTGTTAACCCTGTGCCAGAAATATTATTAAGTTAGAATAATAGGCATTTTCCATTAAGTATCTTAAAGAATTTATTTTCCTTTGAAACATTATGTCCTAGACTTGGTCATTATCCCTAACCAAATTCTTGCTTCAAAGATTTCATCACATATTTAGGCTATAGCTTTATTCTGAATTATAATTAATTATGTCATTGATTGGGAAATTATATAAATTGATTTATTTTTTTCCTTTAGTTTACCTCTGGTAAAAGGTATCATAGCCACATACTCTTTATCACTTTTATTACTCAAGTCACAACTATAGTGTCATAACCCATCTGCTAAGACTTCTGTTAGCTTCAGGATATATGACAAATCTCAATACATACATTTGTGCATCCCCTCAACAAATATATTGTCTCTGTGTTCTGCCAAAGCATGAACAACACACTTGTATTCTTACGTGGAAATCCTGGTTTCTGGCTGATGCTTGATTTCAGTTAGAAGAACCCAGAAGGAACAGACTCTGCCCACAAGATTTTAGAAAATGTAGATTTAGTAAGAAGACTTTAGTAAGCATTGAGGAAATTCTCAGGTTAAATAAAAAGTCAAGCATAATATTCTATGGCCATAAAAGCAGAGTTGTGATACTTAAATGTCTAAAGAGAGGAGAATACACAGTTCTTGAAATGTAGAAGGTTCTGTAAAGAGTTATGTATAGTACAGTGCTGTGGGATTCTGTCAAATGTCCATTTAAGCAGAAGTAATAACATGGAGAGAAAGTTAGAAAGGCAAAATGTTGTGGTCCATCCTCATTCTCTGTTGGATTTCTACCAGAGAATTCTATTGTTGATGGAGCTACAAGGAATGAAAATTGAGGTAGTCCAAAGAGTGGACTTCCTGGTTGACAATGCAAAATTTAAAAGTTGCAAATGAATTTGATTGTGCATTGGTAGTTTATGGTTGCTGGGAGAGTGAGAATCAGTCTTTGAAAATGTGGTTTCTGGTAGGTTTCCCATGCTCTTGTACATGGATCCACACTCGTGCAAATATTGGGAAAGCAAATTGAGTTTAGCGGGTTGTACAAAAAGAAGAAGAGGGGGAGCAGTCGTAAGGCAATGCCTTGAATGTGGAAGGAAGATGACATGTTTAGGGAGGAAATGGGAAGGAAGATGAAAGAGATAAATGGTAGATAATAAAACCATGTACCATTTATAGATGTATGGAATTTTGGGGTAATAAAAGTCCAATAAAATAACTTTTAGGTAAAAATAAAATTCATCCATTACCCCAAAACAGTGTTCATGATAGATCATCCAATACCTCTTTATAGGGCCATATAATACTTTAAGGGAGACTAATGACTACTTATGCATTTCTTCTTGTATCCAATTTTATACTCTTGCATTTCCCCCTGAAAAAGAACATTGACCCAGCATCAAGGGCCATGGCAGAGGCTAGAATCAGAGTAGGAAGGAGTCCTCAGTTAGATAAGAAGATCTGCTTAACAGTCCTGCAGACCCAAAACCTCAGATATCCACAACACAGGGCAACAGCAGGGCAACCAACGGGAGTTCCAGTGAAGGCCCAGTATTGACAGTGTAGCAGAAACCAGAGGCCTTAAACCAGACCAATGTCTCTTTGCAATAAACACTTGCAATTAAAGATGTATGGATAACAGGGTTTACTGTGACTCAGTGTATCCTACTACAGCTTCCATGATGAAATTGATGTTTTTCCTTCTCTCTTTTTTCTCTTAAATGTATTATTCATTTATTAATTTGTTTATTTATTTATTTATTATTTATTTGTTTTTAGGGGGTAGGTTGCAAGGGCAGAGGATGGACACAAAGGGATGGAGAAATGAATGGGATGGAGATGCACGATATGAAAGCCACAAAAAAAGAAGGCAGAAAGAAGATCTGGTTGAGACTGGGAAGGCACAGAAGGCCTTCAGAGCTTTAAGGATGTCTACTATCTCTGATTGTAGTGACCAGCGCCAAGAGGACAGCTGGAGCTTTGAAATCCTGTGTGTGGAGGTTTATATGAGAATGTACGCCCACAAGGTTCAAATGCTTAAATACTTAGGCCCTAGTTGGTGGAACTCTTAGGGAAAGATTGGGAGGTATGACCTTGTAGGAGGAGGTGTATCACTAGAGATAATCTTTGTGGTTTCAAAATCCCAGGCCATTCCCAGTTAGGCCTTTCTGCTTTGTGCTTGTGGATACAATACAAACTCTCAGATATCATCTAGTGCCAAGCTTGCCTGCCTGCTGCCGTGTTCCCACTACTATTGCCGCGGATTCCAACCCCAAGTTAAATGTTTTCTAAATTTTCATGGTCATTGGGTCTTATCATGGCAATATAACAGTAACTAAAATAGTGATACAGTACCATATTGAATGACAGGCTTTCAAGTACATAAGTGGTGACTGGAGCCCGTTAGCATGGGTCTGAGGATATTTTAGGAATGTATAAGACACTTGTGTCATTAAGTGCTGATTTACAAAAGGCAATATGACCAATCCTGTATGTACATCAAAGAAAGTATATCAAGCCTCCTCACTGATGAAGGAAGGAAGCATTCTCCAGGTAATCAGACAGATCTTAAGTTCAGTTGTAACTTGAGCTATTTGCATGCGTGGGCTGTTTTTAAAGCTTTATTTTGTTTTTAATTTTGTGTATGTGCCAGTGTGCTCAAGTAAATGTAGGTACCAGGCAAGGCTGGAAGAAGGTGCGGAGCTCTGAGAGCTAGGGTTTTTGGGGGTTTGTGAGCTGGGTGCTGGGAAACAAACCTGGGCACTTTTCTAGAGCAGCCTGGACCCTTAACCACTGAGAATGAGTGTTTTTATATGGTTACATAATAGGTACATAAATTGGTGAATATATGGGTATTGATACATGGCTATATACATGTAGGTAAATACAAATGAAAATAATAAATTAATGAAAACACTATGTAAAGAAAGAAAAATTTCACTTTGAGGGAAATATCCATTAGTATATTTAGAATGAAAGGAAACTAGAAATGCCAACATTTGATACCTGTTATGGTGACAATAAACTCATCAGGTCTATCCAAGGCTTTCACTCAGAGGCTAGTGTTATCTCTCATACACTTTTGATTAATAACAAATGGAAGTACAGTAGAGATCCAGAAGCCTATTGCTGGTAATTGCTACACCATCCTCTTTGTGGTACTGTAAACAAAAATGTATAACTTAAATGTAATTATGTAGAAGCATCAGAGACATAGAGATTGAAAGTACACTATAGAACAAAAGATTTGCACTTTTCAAGTCAAATCTGGGTTATAAATAAAATGAAGACTGAAGACCTACTTCTCATTAAAAGGGGTATAATTAAGAATAACATCCAGATATATGAAATGAACTGTAAAAGACCAAAAAGGAAAATACATTTTAAAGAAATGACTAAGTCACATTTTCCTTAGTAACTGGATATATTTCAGTTTTCTGTCACTTATCTACATGCATCTATGCATATATACTTTATATATGTGCATATGTAGAAATATTATATTAGGCAAATGTATATTATATATTACAATATTATATTTTATATTATACATTATATACACAAACTAAAAGGAATACATAGAAAAAAGAGAGGAAGAAAAATATAACATAAAAAGAGGAAAACAGCATGTGATCATGCTTGGAAGCTTGAATTGATGCTGTATGAAATTGTCTGATTTTGAAAATTGTCGAAAGTTATTTCAAAATTAATACTTAAAACAATAAGAGCTTTCTTTGTTGGGAAATGCAACGTGAGTGGCAATCTCCATCTCTGTCATATTTCAGTGATATGTGTTGCAATGCATGACTTCCTGAGCATTTTAATTATTATTTTTCTGTTATCATTTTTATCTAATAAGCCATGTAATACCTTATAAAGACTTTATAAGTTTCTTGAGGATTATGGAGAAAATGATAGTAGCACTTAATGACTTCACTTTTATCACTTCCTTCCAGTGATTTATTTATTGTTCTTTCTTATTTTATAATGAGGTGAAAATAAAAGCAGATGTAGAAGTTATTGATAAGTCCACTCAGGAGCATAGCCAACTTCGATAGTGACAGTGACTTCAAAACAAAACAAACAAAAAATGACATCCACACAGAAAAGCAACAGGAATACAACAATATATCGAAACAATTGAGAAAATCTTGAAGAGTCCTAGCTTGATTTCTTTCAGATGTATACCCAGCAGTAGAATTGATGAAATATAGGGTACTCTATTTTCAGTTTTTAAAACACTTTCACATAGTGTCTGATATTTTAAAATTCATTTCTGAAAGCTCTGGGCTGGTGCCAGTCACACAGTGGGCTAAACACTATGCCCTCAACAGAAGATAGGATAAGATCAGCTTATTTCGTCAGTCTCTTGTCAGTGGCAGATGATATTTCCCAAAGTACTTTTTCAGGTTTTCTTGTCTGTCTAGAGTTTTATCAGATAGTAGAGTCTGCTGCCCATTAAGCTGCTATTTACTTTTAAGCTGGCTCTTGGCTGTCTTGCCCTACAGCAATGAGGTCACAATCCTGTTTGGAAATAAGCCATGGATTGTGAATTGACTTATATTATGCAGGGAAATGTGAACTTTATCACTTCCTTCCAGTGGTCTATTTATTTCTCTTATTTCTATTTTCTAATGAGCTGCAAAAAGTAAAAAAAGAACAGTTTTAGGGCAGTCCACTCAAAGGCACAGCCATTCTCAAACCCCAGAGAGATACATTATACTCAATTTTGGCTTTAGATATTCCCAGGGCAGTACACATATTCCTTTCCAGAGAGGAATTACTCATGTGCTTCAATTTCTACTGCAATCTTTGCAGTTCAAATCATCCAAAGGATAGGTATCAAAGTGAAAGATGGGGTTTGCTGGTGTTGCCTGACACCCACTCAACACCCGATTGACAGTAATAGATTGTGAACAGGGTTTGCAGAGTTCACCTCAGAGAATTATGAATCCCTCCTGTCCTTGGCTGTAAGGTAGGCTGTCTATGCAGAACTCAGTGTTAGCTAGTTTTTATACCATCATTTAAAAGTATCTTATCCTTGTCTTATCTGTAGCTCTCATTAGCTTTTCTAATTTTTACAGTGAGCAATAATAATAGTAATAACAATAATATATTAAATGACTAAAATTCAAACAATTGAAATGAATGCTAAAGATAAAAACCTTGTATTTAAGGTAGTGATTCCATTATATTATACAAAGTAAGCATGTTCAAACTTCTTTGAGCATTTTAATACTAGATTTATTAATCTGTTTTAGTTTTGATACATGTTACGCACAGTAAAGACCAAATGTTTCCATAGATTTTTATAGATGAAGTAACACACAGTGGGATTGGATGTAAAACATTTATTATGCAATTATTTAAATTTCACCACATCTAGCTTTATCTAGTTACTGCATTTGAAGTGCGGAAATTCAATCCATGATGAGACTAATAAGATCTATTTAGACATACATTTGCTTATTTGTTACACCCAAATAAATTGCAATGTGCATGATTTAATATGTATATTGTCATTTTTTCAGAATTATGAATGTGAATGCTAATTTGCATAGTTGATTGGTAGTAAAATAGATTACATTATGATATAATCAGTTTTACTACTGCCGGTAGTTCATGTAAACACAAGCAATTAATATTAGAGAAATTAAGAATCCTAAAAGTTTTATGTTCATAAAAACATCAATTTAAAAAAATTAAATAACCAAAGTTTGTTTTGTAATAATTCCTTAATTTCAAGTATGTTTCATCATATTTTAATTTATAAATATTGGCCAATTATGTTGCAAATAATGTATAATTCTATCTAAATTAGACTCTCACAAATTCATAAATACCAATTTGTATTTGTCTTAGAAAAGTTATTTTATAATAATACATACAACAATATGTGTACCTGACTACTTTTATTTTGATATCCTTCAAGAGCAAAATATAGTTTTGTCTATCAAACATTACATACTTATATGAATTGACATATTTATTCTACATATGTTTGTGAATTACTTCCAAATCACTAAATAAGAATAAGGAGGAATAATTTTTCTAAGAATTATTAGGCAACATAAAATAAAACCTTGATATTTTATGAATATCTAAAGAAATTCTGTAAGTATATTGCAATACTTATGAAACTTACTTTTAACCTAACTATAATTTTAGCTTTATTGGAAACAGACAGACACAGCTGCTTATAAAGAAGTTATATTGAAATAGATTGGGAAGAAGGCAGATACCAGAACAATGAACTTTGAAGGAAACAAGCTGTATTTGCATCATATGTCAACAGCTCCTATTGTTTAGAAATAAGAACTGAACCTTCTGAAATGTCAAGAAATGAAATAAATCAAGCCGAGAAAACAGAAACAGGAGAGAAGGTCACTGGCCTGTGAGAGCTAGGTTAAATATGAGGAAAGAACAAAGCACAACACACCAGCAAAGGCAGCAAGACCCAGACTTTTGAGAGGTTATGTCAAAGTTGTGACCTTGGCAGTTTCAAAAAGAGGGACTCTAAAGCAATACACCTAGACATATCTCTGGTGGCCTCTGAGGGCAATGCAGGGGTGGGGTGGGGGAATTTAGGTCAGCAAAAGCATTCCTATAATGAAGTCCCCAGAGATGCAGAAATTGAAAGAGAAATGGAGAACATCCTACAAGAAAGAGAAATTACTTCTAAAATTGTATTCACAATTCTCTGCTAAACAAAAAACATTTCTACTAAAAACACTTTCAAATGTAAGGCCAGACCTGAAAATACAGGTGATTTTTATGACTGTGTCCACTACTGATGAGTGAAAATATAATTAAATAGAATGACTTCTAGTTGTTTAAACAAACATTCATCTCCTTTCTTTTGAAGTTAATTTTGATTTTTCGATAAGGTAAATTTAAATAGATCTTGAATTTTTTTAAAAGTGTTTTTATGATATTTTTACATGCCTTATTATATTTAGAATTTTAAATTTGTGAACATTTCAGAGTTTTCTTGGGGGAAATATTGTCCAGTTATCAGGGTTTTACACTGTTATCTCTCTGTTCCTATCTGCCCTGTGTCCACCATCCTATAATCTCTCTGTTTTAATTAAAAGAGATCGCAGTTCAGGTATGACTGCATCTTTTTCTTAAAGATTCTTTGAGACCATAAGGAAAATGCTTCTAGTATGTGATTATTTTTGAAAATGGCACATGAAATTTATTTTGAAAATCTTAATAATAAAACTCTGTTACCTGAATTCAGTGATTTACTTCATAATTCCATGACAAATATTTGCTTATGTTTCCCATGTAAGTAATGGGAAGGGATTTCTTGCTCTATTTTGAAGTAATGAATAAAAGCTCTAGGAATTCCTAGTTGTTAGATTCATGTCTACCGTTTTAAAATTTTTACTATGTGTCTTCAACTTTTTCTTAAGCTGTCACTATTTCCTGAAGACAGTAAGATACAAGTGATAGTTTTGTTTATTGTGACCATACTACTTGCAATAACAACTCAAAGTAAGGAATAAAGTATATTGGTAACCTTTTCTGAGGTGTCTGAAGAATAATACCTGCAAGATATGGAAGAACAGAACAATCTAC
This sequence comes from Mesocricetus auratus, assembly GCF_017639785.1. Lineage (NCBI taxonomy): Eukaryota > Metazoa > Chordata > Mammalia > Rodentia > Cricetidae > Mesocricetus > Mesocricetus auratus. The sequence continues at coordinate 13,335,937 of NW_024429185.1, forward strand.
ACCTTGGAGGCCAAGAGTCAGAGCAAACAAACAAACAGGAAGGGGCCAAGGTAAGACAGGCCCCCAAAGTATGTATCAGGTGACTTACTGCACTAGACACCAGTAAATAATTCCACCATCTCTTGAATCCCTTAAGGACTAGCTTGACTCATAAATGGAGTCAGACCCCTCATGATATAGTGTAAAGGGAACCCTTCCCACCAGCCTGGTTCCAGAGCCACATCAGTCCCAAATAAACACACAGGATGCTATATTAATTATGAAGCTGTTGGCCTTGCTTGTTTCTTACTGGCTAGCTCTAACTTAAGTATTTATCCCATAATTGTTAATCTAAGTATTTCTCTTACTGGAGAAGTTTCCGGGTTTCTTATCCCTATGGCGGTTACATCTTGACTCCCTGAGTTTCTCCTACTCAGAGTCCTCCTAGACTCCTAGTCCCACCTATCTTGCTTCCCTATTGGCCAACAGTGCTTTATTGACATATACACAGGACTTCCCCAACAATATAGTCTTCTTCGAAAATGCTATGCCCTCATAGAAATGTCCAAAGATGTGATTACCAGTTACTATTCTTAATACAAGGAACTTAAAATTTAAGATCAGCCATTACACAAGGGATACTAGTATAAAGGATGTAAACAAGTCAAATGTAGTTACTAAGTTCATAGAGATTAAAGTTTAGGAGAAGAATAAAAATTTAAACACCCGAGAAATAATTGTAGCCTAAATGTTGTCAGAGGTCTCCACGACACCTAAAGGGCATGACATAAATCACATTCTATATCTCATGGTGGCATCTAGAATTTTCTTCTACACTTTGGACATCACTGGAGTCCTGATGCCAAAGGCTGTCCCATAATAGTGCTCCTGCTGTATCCTATGACTGGTTCATCAAAGAAAGAAAGGGGAAAGAAAGAGAGAAAAAAAGGAAGGAAGGAAGGAAGAAAGAAGAGAAGGAAGGAAAAAAAATAAACAATCATACATGATGGAACAGAACATTAAATTCCTATAAATCATTTAGAGATTAAAAAATAAAACTAGGCTTAACAAAAAGAATTTGAAGAATTTCAACACCTAATCTACTCTGACATACTAGAGGTCACTTACCTCTAACTTACTTTTGTGGATTTTCCTTTCTCAAATTCTGTAGCCTTCATTTTGTTTCCCTGATTTTTTTGTCATCTTAACAAAAGCTTAAAAATAATTTAAAAGCATCTTTATATTAATGATCAATTTATATTAATATATTCTGTGATAGGTCACTCACACTATATGATTCAGAAATTTGCAATGAGTTCATTTCACCATTTGTCATCTTCAAATCACTGTGGTTGCTCTCATTGGTCTTTCTCAATAACTCTACATATCACATAACCCTTGCCACCAATATTATCTTTGAGTCCATCTTATGCTCTCTGTTCTTTTTCTACAGATATCCCTTTTATTGTTTTCTTAGTAAACTATCACCTAATCACATCTTGGGGTTAACTTTAAAAAAGATTATTAATTAAGTAACTTTTTTTATCAAGTTGGGTTTGTGGATATTTCTCTGAGGGATTTTCTTGATTGCTAATTGATATAGGAAGACCCAAATCACTGTGGGAGAGACCAGTTCATAGATATGTGCTACTGGGCTATCTAAGGATATTAGATAATCTTGACCTGTAACCTGAATGAGACAGCAAGCAGCATTCCCCCATGGTTTCCACTTCAAACTTCTACTTGAATTTGTTTCCTGACTTTCCTCAGTGATAGATTATAAGCTAAAGAAGCCCTTTACCCTGTCTAGTTAGGTTGATGTCCACCACAGTAAGAGGATCATAACTGAAATACTTTTGAAAGAAAATTCCTTGGCTAATAAAGAGCATTGTATGTGTTATTTTCCAATATTTGTTTCAGTCACAACCCAAAGACAGTACATTAGCCTACAGTAGCTTAGGTCTCTCCCTTCACTAAAGAAAGCAAAACAAAGCCTTCTCTCAGTGACTACTAAAGAAATTTATTAAAATAATAAAATTTAACCTAAAATATTCATCCATATTTTGCACATTATTAAAATTACTCTGAACTCAGAGAGGAAAAATCAATCTGACCATACATACTTACTAAAATCTGTGACTATTATGGGGTGTGTGCAGCAAACCAAGTTTTGTGCTTTCTAATCCCATGTTCCAGACTGAGGTCCTAATTCTGGCAGTAATGAGATGAGGATTTAAGACCTTTAATAAATAATTTCCCAATTTTAGTATATTATGAATGGGATCCCGAGAAGTCCTAAAGGTTCACAGGCATTTTTATGCTCTGTGTGAGATAATGCAAGAAATTAATGCTTTGTAAAGCAGAACCCAAACAGATCAGGGCCTGACCTTTGAACCCTTATATGCAAAAGTGTGAAAACTAAAAGTAAGACATCCAACCATATAGTATTTTTGCAATGCCAATCATAGCAGGTAGGGCAGTATCTATAAGGTTTCTGACGAAAACATCTATTCTATGAATATTCATGATTAACTTAGCTTGATTTGTTTTGTGAAATCCTTGCAGACCCCTAATGATTTGTCTGCAATTACTAATTCTTCTCAAGCATTTAAAGAGAAACAAGCTCATCAGTATAGAAATTATAGAGTGTTTGCAATCTTACTCCATATTGACAATTTCAGCTTTATTTAATATCCAACACTTTACATATAAAATGTCCAATTCATTTTTATTTTCCCTTTTATTTAACATCATAGATTATTTTCTCATACAATATATCCTGATTATAGTTTCCCTTCACTCTGCACCTCCCAGTTCCTCCCCACCTCCCATTCTGATCTGTTCCTTTCTGTCTCTCATTTGAAAAGAACAGTCTTTTAAGCAATAACAACAAATATAATAGGATAAAAAATTATCTTATCAAGTTAGACAACATAAGGCAACAAAAATTAAAAGAGCCCACAAAGAAAGCACATCACAAGAATCAGAGACCCACTCATTTATACATTCTGGAGTTTCATAATAGTACTAAGCTAAATGCTATAGATGTATGCAGAGGAACATGTGCAGAGATCCCTGTAGACTCTTTGAAGGCTGATTCAGTTTCTATGAGTTCATAGGAGCTAACTCTCTTGCTGACGTCTGTCCTCTCTATTTACTCCGTTCCTTCTGCTTCGTCTTGCACAGGATTCCCTTAGCTCTGAGGCGGCGAGGATTTGATGGAAACATCTCATTCACAGCTGTGTGTTCCAAGCTCTCTCACTCTGCATAATGTAAATTTGTGGTTCTCTCTATTTTTCTCTGCTGCTGCAGCCTCTGGGATGATGACTAACTAAGGCAGAATATTATTAAGAGTCTTTTTATAATCATTCTGAGTGAGGTAACTCAGACTTAGAAAGACAAACATGGTATGTACTTACTCATAAGTGGATATTAGGAGTAAAGTACAGGACAACCAACCTGTAATCCACAGCCCCAGAGAGGCTAGATAAGAAAGGGACCAAAGAGGGATGTATGGATTTTCCTGGGAAGGGGAAAAAGAAGAGATCTCCTGGGTAAATTGGAGCCAGGTGGGGAGTGGGGGGTGGGGGATTAGGAACTCAAGGGAGTGGGTGGGGCAGGCTGACCATAGGAGGCAGATTTGGAGAAGGACTGAGGGAGAGAGTAAAGAAAGAGATGTCTTAATGGGGGGGCATTTGGGGGCTAGGGAGAAACCTGGTGCCAGGGAAACTACCGGGAATCTATAAGGATGACCCTAACTAAGATTACTAGCAACAGTGGAGAGGGTGTCTGAACTGGCTATCTACTTTAATCAGATTGGTAACTACCCTAATTGTCATCAGAGAACCTTTATCAGTAACTGATAGAAGCAGTTGAAGAGATATACAGCCAAGCACTGGGTTGAGTTGTGAGTCCTCCTGAAGAAAGGCAGGAGGGATTTTATAAACCAGAGGGTCAAGATCATAATGAAAAAAACCTACAGAGTCAAGGGACGTAGGCTCGTGGTTGTACATGGACTAACAGTTAGGGAGCCTGCATGGAACCAACCTAGGCCCTCTGCCTGCGCCTGTGTATACTTTGGTCTGTTGGTAAGGCTCCTAGCAGTGAGGTCAGTATCTATTCCCCATGCTGGATTACCTCACCCAGCCTTGATGCAAGGGGAAGAGCTCAGTCCTGCCTCAATTTGATGTTCCAGGTTTGTGGGAGGCCTGCCCCTTTCTGAATGGAGACAGAAGGAGAGGGGATGAGGAGGAGGATAGAAGGGAGTTGGGAGGAGGGAACTGGAGGAGAGTAAGGAGGGGGAAATGTGGTCAGTCTGTAAAATAATGAAAAAGTTAATTAATTAAATAAAAGAAAATAAATATACAACATGAAAAAGAGTCCTTTTATTGTTAGTTAATTTGTAGGTCACTAACATTTGATTTTACACTAGGTCTTCGGGCTATCTACTCTCTGAACTTGTTCACTTAAGCAGGGTCAGGTATGGGTTCCATCTCATGGAGGAGGCCTTAAGTCAATCAGACAGGGATTTATTATTACAGCGAGGTTTGTTCCATCATAACGCTAGGACAATTTGCAGGGAGGACAAATTGTAGATCAAAGGTTTTGTGGTTGGTTTGGTGCTTTTCTCTTTTGTTAGCTTAGAGAACAGCTTTTGGTGTCATAGAATTTTTGGTTATTTTTAAAGAAAATTAATAAAAAGAAACAAACTGAGATCATATTCAGCAAATAATGCTTAAAGACCTTACTAATTACATGAGTTTTTAAATTTTTGTTTTTAATGTTTCCTTGGAATAGAGATAAAATAATTAGAGAATAAGTAGTAATGTGATGATTTTTTAAGTCAACTTTTTACCATGTCTAAGACAAAAGCAAGGTTATCACTACAATAAAAATAATGACTTTACAAACAAAGGTGCCAGCTAGAGAGGTAGAATGGATATTCTTCAATACAATGCAAAACTATGTCTGAAAATGAGATTGACAAATATAGGTATCCCTTATATATTCTGTCCATAAATGCTTTGCTTTAAAATCTGTAACTGGTCAGAGAAACCTTAGCTTCAGCTTTCCATAGTACAGTGAATCATCTTTTTTTTTTCATGTGGACACATTTATTTAGATTTCATACATGGCTCTTATAGTAGCTTTTAATTTCATTATTTGTGTATAAAAGCTACAATGCTGAGTTTGCATTTTTTCATTTCTAGAAGTATAGTAAATTAGGTCGATTCTTTTTGTTGCTTTGTGAATAAGTCATTTCCTTGTCGGGTCATTAATAAAATGATAGTAGGAGAATTTATATCCTTCCAGTTTGCAAACAACACTGCTACATAAATATAGATTTAACTCATATGATTCGTCACTCAAATTACTTAAGGTATGCTTACAAGTGGCAGAATAATTAACGAAGAATGAGTTCATGGGTTTGTAGCTGTTAGTTGGCATCATTTTCTATAAATGATGGAAGAAACAAGAACTAGAATCCCCCGACCTACAAAACTGATATAAATAGCAATTTATTAAGACCAATGTACATTGGAATATATAATTATTTGTTGCATAAATAATTTATAATATTATAACTAAAGCAATAAAAATAAGCAAGAAAAGTAACTCAGCTTAATTTATAATGGCATTGAATCATCATCTTAATCATCATTATCGTGTGTGTGTGTGTGTGTGTGTGTGTGTGTTTGTAAGACAGAGGGTGAGTGGGGGAGTGGGGAGGGATAAAGTAAGAGAGATGGGCATCTTACCATGAATCCCTGTCTGGACTGGAACTATGTAGAACAGGCTAGCCTTGAAATTATGAGATCATCTGCTTGTTTTTGTCCACTACAGATGGCATGCACCACCCTGAACAGCACAGAAATTATCAATTTTTATTTACTATGTCTCCCTCAACATTGAGTTAGTATGTCAAACATGATAATTTCTTGGTAGGAACTAAAGTAATTAATAATCTAAACATTGCCTTTACATTGCAATTATCATAAGTGGTAACAATGACTTGAATATCTTGGCATGGCAGCATATATAAAACTACAAAATAAAGAATATGCATAACTCAATTAATTTTAATGATCATGCTCTGTTTTTAATATAGTTTCCATTTTCTAAGATTACAAAATAAATAATGCAGTTTGATATATATTTGTTGTGTGATGAGGTGGAAATCAAAACATTGATTAAATGTTAAATAAAACTCTCAAATATACATTAAATGAAATGAGTATTTTTTCCAAGTAAGAAATATTAAAATTACAAAACATTGTAGATAAATACTATGTTCTTTGATACCAAATACTCTGTAGATTCCCCTACGTTATAATGACATTTTTATCATGTTTAAATATTTTACCTTGGAAATAAGCAAAGGATACACTGGCTTCTGTGGACCAGCCAGGTTATTATAAGATCTTTTAGCTGTTTGGAAGGAAAGCTCACCATAACTGTGTGTATTTATGTCTGGGTGTTCAATTCCATTGACAAGTGTATCTCTTTTTATGACAACACCATGTGGTTTTTATTGCCTTAGCTTTGCACTACAACTTGGAGTCAGGGATGGTGATACCCTCTAGCAATTCTTTGATTGTTCCTCATCTTTTATCTATTAGATTTTTTTTCCCACATCAAGTTAAGAATTGTCCTATTGGGGTCTGTAAAGAATTGTGTTGGAACTTTGATGGACGTTGCATTGGATTTGTAGATGGCCTTAGGTTAAGACAGCCATTTTTACTGTGTTAATTCTGTCAATCCCCTAGCATATGAAATATTTCTATCTTCTGATATCTTCTTCGATATTTGTCTTCAAAAGTTGTTGCTTTTGTCATACAAGCTTTTCACATGATTGTCTTGAATTACCCCGTAGTATTTTATATTATTTGAGGCTATTATGTATCATGTTGTTTCTCTGACCTCTTTTTCAGTCAGGAGGTCTATTTTCTGAGTTAATTTTGTATCCACCCGCTTTGCTGAAAGTCTATCAGCTGTAGGAGTTCCCTGGTAGAGTATTTGGGGTCACTCATGTATACTATCATATCATCTGCGAATAATGATGCTTTGACTTATTCCTTTCCAGTTTGTATCCCCTTGATCTTCCTCAGTTCTCTTGATGCTCTAACTAAAATTGCAAATAGTATATTGAATATATATGGACAGAGTGTACAATATGGTGTTGTTCTTGGTTTTAGTAGAATTTCTTTGAATTTATCTCCACTTAATTTGGTGTTGACTATAAACTTGCTGTCATTGGTCCTTTTGAATGTTTAGGTAAGTTTCTTGTATCCCTAATGTCTCCAGTACTTTTATCATTAAGGAGTGTTAGAATTTATCAGTGACCTTTTCAGCCTCTAGTGAGATTATCATATGTTTCTTTTTTCCTTTGAGTTCATTTGCATGGTGAATTACATTTATTGATTTTCATATATTGAACCATCCCTGTGTCTCTGGGCTGAGGTATATCTGATCATGATGGATGATCTTTTTGATATTTTCTTGAATTTAAGCTGCAAGTATTTTATTGAGTATTCTTGTATCTATGTTAATAAGGGAAAAGTATCTAATTTTCTTAGTTGATTCTACATGTAGTTTGGATAACAAAATAAGTATGGCCACATAAAATGTACTGGGAAAAGTTCCTTCTGTTTCTATTTTGTGGAATAATGTGAGGACAATTGGCATTAACTCTTCTATGAACAACTTGTAGGATTCTTCACTAAAACTGTCTAGCCTTAGACTTTTTTGGTTGGGAGAATTTTAATGACTCCTTATATTTCACTATGAAACTATTTTAATTGTTAATGTGATATTGCTTTAACTTTGGTAAGTGGCATGTATGGAGAAAATTATTCATTTCTTTTAGATTTTCTAATTTTGTGAAACACAGGATTTTAAAGTATGTCCTTATGAGTCTCTGGATTTACTCTGTGTTTATTGTTATGTACTTTTTTCATTTTTGATTTTCTTAATTTTGATATTCTCTCTCTTTTAGTTAGTTTGGATAATGATTTCTCTATATTGTTGATTTTCTCACGGAACATCTTTGTTTCTTTTTTATTTGTTTGTTTATATTTTATAGATTTCACCCCTGAGTTTGATTATTTCGTGTAATCTCTTCCTTTTGGGTGTGTTTATTTCTTTTTGGTCTAGAGATTCAGATATGCTGATAATCTGCTAGTAAGAGATTTCTCCAATTTTTTTTAATCATCATGCACTGCTTGGTTCAGCAGGACATAATATTTTAAAATTTTAAATAGCTTGTTTTACATGTCAATCCCAGTTCCCTCTCCCTCCCCTCCTCCCGCACACCCCCCACCATCCCCCCCATCCTCCCACCCTATTGCCAATTCCTTCCACATGGGGGATATCTAGAGTCTATCATTTCATTCAGGGTAGGGTCCAGGCACTTCCCTAAGAGTCCAGGCAGAGAAATCAACCCTCTTTGTCTTATGGACACACGATGTCTGTTAGAATTCGAGGGATAAACACTGATCCACTGCTCAGGACCCCATAGGTAAGCACTTAGTGCTATAAAATTTCCCCTTAGTGCTGCTTGTGTCCCTTAAATTTGGGTATGCTGTATATTCATTTTCATTGACTTTTAAAAATTCTTTAGTTTCCTTCTTTTTTTCCTGTTATGATCCATTTTTCATTCAGTTAAGATTTGTTCAGTTTCCTTGAGTGTGTTAGCTTTCTGTCATTTGTTTTTTTTGTTTTTTGTTTTTTGATATCCTGCTTAGATCCTTGGTGTACCGAATAGGATGCAGGCACTTTTTTCATTGTCCTTGTATCTGTTGGGAATTTCTTTGTATCCTTTCTTTGGAGAAAGTTCCATGAGGTACCATGGATAAGGTATATTTCTGTGTGTGTGTGTGTGTGTGTGTGTGTGTGTGTGTGTGTGTGTATGTGTGTGTGTGTTTAGGTGAAATGTTCTGTAAACTTCTGTAAGATTCATTTGGTTTATAACATCTGTTAGCTTCAATATTTTTCTGTCCATTGGAGTGAGTTTGGTATTGAAGTCTCATGCAATCAGTGTGTGAAAGTCACAAAACAAGTTGTAGTAGTGTTTCTTTTACAAATGAGGATCTCCTTTTGTATAAGGGCATAGAAGTTAAGATTTGCTAAACACTGAACTGAACTCCTGAAAATCAGTTGCAGAGAGGGAGAAGTGGTAAGCAAAGTGGTCACGACCTTGAGGGTGAAATCAACAGAAACAGCTGATCTGAACTAGGTGGAGCTCATGGACCTCAGACTGATGGCTGAGAGGCCAGCATGAGACTGATACAGACCCCCTGAACGTAGTTGTCAGTGAGGATGCCTCAGCAATCTCTGGGTCCTCGGGTACTAGATCAGTATTTATCGATGGCATCCAAATGGATTTTGGGAGCCCATTCCAAATGAAGGGATGCTCTCTCAGCCTCGACACAAGGGGGAGAGGCATGCCTAGGCCCTGCCCAGAATGATGTGAAAGACTTTGGAGATCCCCCATGGAGGGCCTCACCCTCCCTGGGGAATGGAGTGGGGATTGTGTGGGGAACTGGGAGGAAGGGAGGGAGAGGAACCTGGGATTGACATGTGAAGCAAGATTGTTTCTACATTAAATATAAAAAACAAAGGGAAGAAAAAAATTTGAGGTATCATTTTAGTAATTTTTTTCTTTGATGAGTATACAGTGTCCTCCCACAGCCCTTGTGACAGATTTTGTTTCAAGTTTACTTTGCTACATATTAAAGTGATTACACCAAATTGCTTCTTAGGGCCATTTGCTTGAAATACTTTTTCTCACCCTTTACATGAGATAATGTCTATCCTTGTTGAGGTTTGTTTTTGGATGCTGCAGAAGGATGGATCCTGTTTTCATATCCATTCTGTTAATCTGTGTCCTTTTAATGAGGAGTTGAGACCATTGATATTGACATATATCAGTGATCAATGACTGTTGATTCCTATTATTTTGTTGTTGATAGTGGTGGTGGTGGTGGTGGTGGTGGTGGTGATGTGTGTGCTTCTTCCATTCTTTTGTTTTATTTATTTTTTTGGTGTGTAATTGCTTATTCTATGTGTTTTCATGGATGTAGTTAGCCTTATATTGGAGTTTTCCTTCTAGCACCTTCTGTAGGGCTGGATTTGTAAATTGGTATCATTTAAATTTACCTCTATTATTATTTTCAACCTATAGTGAGTGAAAGATTTGCTGGCTATAATAGACCAGAATGGCATCTGTAAAAAAGAGAAACCTTCCTGCCAGGCTGGTTCCAGAGCTGCATCAGTCCCAAATAAACACACAGGATGCTATATTAATTATGAAGCTGTTGGCCTTGCTTGTTCTTACTGGCTAGCTCTGACTTAAGTATTTATCCCATAATTGTTAATCTAAGTATTTTTTTACCGAAGTTTCTGGGCTTCTTATCCCTATGGCGGTTGCATCTTGACTCCCTGTGTTTCTCCTACCCAGAGTCCTCCTGAACTCCTAGTCCCACCTATCTTGCTTCCCTATTGGCCAACAGTGCTTTATTGACATATACACAGGACTTCCCCAACAGGCATCTGTTGTCTCTTAGCGTGTGCACACATCTGCCCAGGTCCTTCTGTTTTTTAGACTCTCCATTGAGAAGCCAGATGTAATTCTAATATGTCTATCTTTATATGCCATTTGACCTTTTTCCCTTGAAGCCATCTCCTTTGTTAGGTTAGGAAACTTTTCTTTTATGGTTTTGTTGAAAATATTCTTGGGTATCTGAGCTGGAATTCTTTTCCTTCCTCTATTCCTATTATTTTTGGTTTGGTCATTTCATAGTGTAGTAGATTTCCTGGATATTTTGTGTCAGGAATTTTTTTCAGACTTAACACTTTCTTTGACCAATTTGTCCATATCTTCTATTATACCTTCCGTGCCTGAGATTCTCTCTCCTATCTCTTATGTTCTGTTGGTGAAGTTTGTCTCTGTAGCTCATGTTTTAATTCCTAGTTTCCAGAATTTCCTCATTTTGTGTTTTCTTAATTGATTCAGTTTCCTTTACCTGTTTGATTCTTTTTTAAAAAATTTCTTTAAGAGATTTATTGGTTTTTTCCAATTGCTTGCTTGTGTTTTTGTGGATTTCTTTAAGAGATTATTTCTTTCTTCCCTTAGGACCTCTGTCATACTCATATAGTTGGTTTTCAGGTATTTTCTTGTGCTTATAGCTGGGTTCTAGTGGTGACATATTGTCCTTTCTATTGACTGTGTTCTTATGCTGGTATCTAGGCATTGATTTCTAGGTTTGTCTGTATTGATGCTGCTTTGTCCCTTGTTTTTTGTTTTTCTCTCTGAATTTTCAAGAGTATGATATCTGTATTTCCTGTTTTACTGACCTTCTTGTCTATTGTGTTCACAGACTGAGATGTACTATGGGAGTGGAGTTGGGGAAGCCAGGAGGGGATGGTCTGTGGGATACACAGGAGACATGTAAAAAGGGAAAGGGAGGCTGTAGATGCTGTTCTGTTTCAGCACTCAGGAAGGCCCCAGGGATTGGGTCTACTGTGAAAAAGCAGAGAAGACTATTATTTCTGTTTTTACTTTTCATCTCATTAAATCTCTCTGTGTATTAATATAAGCTGTTCTTTCTTTATGGTGAGAACATTTAACACAGCGATCATAGCTATTTTAAAATAATTTTATAACAGTTTTGGCAACTGAGTCCTATGTGAATCTGATGGTATTGATTGACTGGTTGTCAGGTCTGATGCAAAGAGCCTGGGGAGCAGGAATGACTCCTTTTAACATGAGATGATGAGTCACTTGGGAACTGACTTGAATTTGCTTTTGAATTTCTTTTGTTTCAAAAAATTGCTTTCAAACACATTTATACTACCTTATTCTTAAGGTAAGGACTGGTTCTACAGATAGCGACTTGTTCCGTGGGGAAGGGTTAGTTGAAAACTTTCCATATTGCTTTTTCGTTCTGATTTTGAGTCATATGTCAACTCTATTATAGATATTATGACACTATTTGCCATTCAGTGCCACCTAGCCTAGAACTCTCTTGTATTGGTTTAACCTCAGTGTTACACAGTAGTTAGGACTGATTGAAGAAGAGAGCATTATCTGTCCTTTTAAGTGAAGCAGCTTTTAAGATATTTATCTAATTACTCTTGATTCTCTTAGCAACAACATTGCTTCCATGAATTTTGAAAAATATTTTCAATAATGAATTGGATATTAATATCCATATTAGACATCAGAAAACCTAATATTGATCAAATTATGGAAATATGAATACAAAACTAAAGTTAAAAGCATTTGTGAGGCTTAAAATTAGATGATAAATCTTCCTTTCACCTCTGTTATTGTTTGGTGCTAACTGTATATTCCTGCTCCCATAACCACACACATGCTTACACCTTCTCACCCACTAGTCATTTTATAAATATGCAACATGAAAATTATATACTTTTAGTATTAATATCCCTTGTATTTAATGCTCAACAAACTAAAGGAATAAAATGTGGGCATTTTACTTATTTTAATTCCTAAGACAAAACCTTGTAATTACTACAGGAAGTAGAATTCACACCTGATAACTCATGATGGTATTTCACAAGTCTCATGGAAAGGCTGCAGAGGCCACATAGCTAAATAACATAATGGCTGTATGTGTGTGTGCTTATTTGTACTTTGAGAATTTTATACAATACATTTTTATCATATTCCTCCCCATCCCAAGCTCCTCCCAAATATTCCTGACTCCTTACCCATGGAACCCCATGTTCTTTCACTTTCTTAAAACAAAACAAAAGAAAACTCTAAAAACACTAAAAATAGCAGGTGAGATTGGGTCTCCGGCGGGGACCGCAGGCCCAACACCCATCCCCTTGATCTTCCGGGGCCGCTCCAGGCATCCAGAAGACCTGCCCACACAGAAAAGACATCAGCCCTTCCGAGACCTCAACCCCAGCGAGTCCAGCTTCAGGTGAGATTGGGTCTCTGGTGGAGACCGCCTGACCAACACTCATCCCTTTGATCTTCCGGGCTGCTCCTGGCATCCAGAAGAACTGCCCACACAGGAAAGACATCAGCCCTTCCAAGGCCCCAACCCCAGCGAGTACAGCTTCAGGAGACCCGCCCACACAGCAAAGATGTCAGCAATTCCAAGACCCCAACCCCAGCGAGTCCAGCTTCAGGAAAGACATCAGCCCTTCCAGGCCCCAAACTCCGTGTCAGCATCCCCAGCTTCAGCTGCAGGAAGGAAGGAGATCAGTGGAGATGGAAAGACCCCACCAGCACCCACGGGAAGAAGAGATGGGAAGAAGACAGAATAAGAGCTCACTCAACAATAGAAACACCAGCAGGACCCCACCAGAATCTAGGGATCCAATACCAGCAAGACCCGAAAAGCACTACATAGATGAAGAAGAGGAGACAGACCTTAAAAATTATTTCATGAAGATGATGGAGACCCTCAAAGAAGAAACGAGGAAATCCCTTAAAGAAATAGAAGAAAAAACAAACAAAAAAATCCATGAAATGGGGGAAAATTCAAGAAATAAACAAATCTCTCAAAGAATCTAAAGAGCACCAAGAAAAAACAACCAAAAAAATTAAGGATACAACTCAAACCGTTGAAGGATTGAAAGCTGAAATAGAAACGATAAAGAAAACACAGAATGAAGGGATGCTGGAAATAGAAAAGCTGGGTAAATGATCAGAAACTACAGATGCAAGTATCACCAATAGAATACAAGAGATAGAAGAGAGAATCTCAGGTGTTGAAGACTCATTAGAGGATATAGAGTCGTCAACCAAAGAAAATCTCAAAACCAACAAATCCTTAACACAAAATATCCAGGAAATATGGGACACCGTTGAGAAGCCAAACCTGAGAATAATAGGTATAGAAGAAGGCGAAGAAATACAACTCAAAGGTACAGAAAACATATTCAACAAAATCATAGAAGAAAACTTCCCTAACCTAAAGAAAGATATGCCTATGAAAATACAAGAATCTTACAGAACACCAAATAGGCTCGACCAGAAAAAGTCACCTCGCCATATAATAATCAAAACATCAAACCTACAGAGTAAAGAGAAAATATTAAGAGCAGCTAAAGAAAAAGGCCAAGTAACATACAAAGGCAGACCTATCCGAATTACACCTGACTTCTCAATGGAAACAATGAAAGCTAGAAGATCCTGGACAGATGTCCTACAAACGCTAAGGGAACAAGGATGCCAACCCAGACTACTGTATCCAGCAAAGCTCTCAATTACCATAGATGGAGAAAACAAAATATTCCATGACAAAGCCAGATTTAAACAATACTTATCCATGAATCCAGCTCTACAGAAAATGCTAAAAGGAAAACCTAGATCCAAGGAAGATAACTACATTCACAAAGACACAGGCAATATATAATCCCACTTTACAAAACACCAAAAGAAAAAGGGAGGAGAAACTACACAAAATAACTTCACTAACAATAAATCAAGCATAAAAACACTAAAAATACTAGATCTGATATGTCTTGGCCAACATCTAAGCCTAGAACGTACCCAGGGTGAGGCTAACACTCCTAGTGATACTCATTGAAGAGAGGTTATTTTCCTTCTCCCAGCAACTGTGCATTCAGGAATGCTTTTTGGTTAATGGTGGGACTTTGGGTATGGTTGCCCACTTCTGTGCTGGGTTCTTGCTTGGTATGGTATTTTGTAGGTTTTGTAAGTGCTTTACGTTTCTGTAAACACATATTTTTCATGATGATTAAAAGAAGGAATAATTAATTCCATTTTTATTTAAAGGCTTAAATGAACAAAATAAATGTAGCCTTATAAGATGTTTAGCCCTGAAATGGTACTCCTAACAAAATATTTTCTTATGCTTTATTATTGCCAGTGAATGGACAGGCCAGGCATCCTTAATCTATAATTCATTGTTCTTGTTCAAATCAAACTTCTCTACAGTGTATGACAACTGACCAAATCTACTGTCTTAGGGACTTTGTTATACTGAAGAATGTAATTATATTTGAAATTCCACCTCATTCAGGCTATTAAGTCTAATCAAAGTACTATTGACATTTTAGTCTCCTGAACTCCGCTAATGGTTATTACCCAGGACTTGTCCATTCATCCCCAAAGGCATGAGAATGTAAAGTATTTCAGTCTTATCCATCTTTATTTATTCTAAATTCCTTGTGAAAAATTAGCTCTTAAGAACTCTCATTATCAATCCAATAAATAGAAAAATAAATTCTGTGTTTAAAGGAGAACACAGGTGGACATCTTAGAATTGTAGGTGTCATATATTAATGGATAAGTGTCTTGTCACCTAACTAAGGCTCTGAGGAGTCTGTCAGTTTCCTTATTTGTAGGAATTGTAGCAGACTATTTAATGATGCAGATACATTCAACAAGGAACAGACATGTTCTTGTGTATATACATTCAAACAGAATTTTTCAGACTTGCTGTTAATATTCTCTAAATGGGAAGTTCTAGAGGACTATAGAACTCATAAGTTTTTCATTTAAAAAGATTTTTTTTGGTATATGACACAGAATTTAGTTGTATTTTACATAATAAATGGACATTTCTTTTAACAATTGTTATTCTTGCCCTTCATTAAAGTCCACATTACCTTCTGTATTATAGACAGATGCTATCATGAATTACTCTTTACTCCCATTAATATATTATGATCAATAACTATACAAACACATCATCATTTTTTCATGTATGTGGAGTGTACATACATGTGTGTATATACCTTCTAAAGTGTGTGAGTTTGTGTGTGTGTGTGTGTGTGTGTGTGTGTGTATACCATTACATGTAGAGGTGAGTGGTTGATGTCACCTTCTTACAAGACTGTTCTCAACCTTATGTGGCATCTAGTAACAAGATCTTTCATTTCAAGCCAGAGAACCATGATTTAAGAGCCAGTCAGCTTGCTCCAGGAATACAGTGTCTCTACCTCTCAAGACCTGATCTTATGGTGATCACTGCTTTTCCAGCATATAGATGAACATGAAGTATTGAAACTCTGGTATGCAAGTTCCATCGGAAATGCTTTTGAGGCATCATGGAAGCTTCTACCTTTTTTTCTTTTTAAAGACTATGTTAGTTGATTTTCTTCTGCTGTGGTGAAACACCATCACCAAGGCTACTTATAAAATGCAGCATCTAACTGGGGTCTTGCTTACAGTTTAACAGAATTAGACCACAAACATCATGGCAGTGGGCATGACAGGCACGCAAGCATGACATTGGAAAAATACCTAAGAGGGTCAATCTGACCTGCAAGTTGCAGGAGGAAAACTCTTGGACCTGGCATGAGCTTTTAATACCTCAAAGCCATCCCCAGTTGTACAATCTGTTCAATAAGGCCACATCCATTCCAACAAATGCAAATCTCCTAATCCTTCCCAAAC
Source organism: Mesocricetus auratus (assembly GCF_017639785.1). Lineage (NCBI taxonomy): Eukaryota > Metazoa > Chordata > Mammalia > Rodentia > Cricetidae > Mesocricetus > Mesocricetus auratus. The sequence continues at coordinate 13,352,321 of NW_024429185.1, forward strand.
AGTTTCACTAACTGAGAACCAAGCATTCAAATATATGAACCGACTGGGGCTACTCTTAATCATACCATCACTAAGGTAATTCAATCTGAATAGTATCATAAGAAATATAATATTAATGGTGCGAGTTATAGGTAGGGAAGAGATACTGTCCTTGTGGCTTTCTAATTAAACTATAAAACATTGTATTGTGTTGATGTATATAGAGAAGTCTTGTAAATGGAATAAAATTAGTTAATGATTGCCACAGTCCTTCTACAGCTGGGTTCAGTTCCTGAGACCAGGAAGGGGTTGCTTTCTTATACATGCCCATTACTTTTTATTGCCTGCAATCATGTCAGCAATGAATCAAAATACTTGTCAGTTTAGGATGACAGCTGGTATTTTCAGATAAGAAACATGAGAAGTATCAGTTCCCAAAGAAGTTTAGGGGAACAGATTGGAGAATAAAAGGGGGGGAGTTCCAGGAATGATTACATCTGACCCATGTGTGACTGGTCAAGTGAAACTATCACACCAAAAGAATCATCAAAATTATTATAGAGAAGAGAGCACACAGGTTGCATGGTCCCAGCAGTTTTCTGTATTGTCCAGTGGTTCACTGTTTCTTACCAAGTGAGAGACCATCTCCATGGGCTTTGTCTCATGGAGACACACTGGACAAGTTTCATATGCTTCTCTGAAACAATGCCACACAGCTCCCAACAAATGATTTAAATACTTATTGAATACTTAATCTCTGCTGTGTGGATGAAAACAGAGTTCACTTTACAGTTGTAAGGGCAACACAGAGAACTTTAGTATCAATAAGAAATTGTCTGTTATAAATATTATTACTTCAAGATAATGGTGACTGAGAGATGAGCAAAATTACCTTTATTTGAGATATTTATATCAGATTTACACAAAGATATCTTTTTTATTAAATTTATTTTTTAATTTCTTTTACTTTCTAAAAGAAGTTCATTCTTCCACCCCTGTTCTTGGCCCCAAGCATATAAAAATCTTTAAATTCAAAGAAATGTACTGAGTTATAAAACATTTTGTAAGATGGATCAGAAAAGTCAATTCAAGGTCTCTACCTAAAGAATTTAAATTTCTTAAACATTTCAGTTTTACTTAGGAAAATATTAGGTAGGCATATCACTAAATTGACAGCTCATTTTGGGGGAGAGAGTTAACATCAAGATGTCGCTAAAATTCTTAAAATTAGAAAAGACAGATATAAGAAATAAAGACATATGCCCAGGAAAAATACCCATGAACATAAAATAAAACAATAAATTAAAAGCAAAATATTTTAATAGGAATGTCCTAAAATCTAAAAGAAATAAACGGGACTTGAGAAATTCACTAAAATAACTTCAAGAGTCTTACAGCAGGAGTTCTGTTTTATTGGTTTACTTGTTATCATATTGTATGAGCATCTAACAAAATTAATAAACTAGCTCGTTAGGTTGTGAGGTGGTGCATCATCAATCTTCATTGATTCATTGACTCAGTGAACACAATGCATCTGTCACAGATATTCTTATTGACTACACTCAATTATATATAAATGTACTTGTCTCTCTCTGGAACTTTTCATGGGCTGGGTCTCAAGTTATGTTCAAAGGAAATGGGAAACATGACTATATTCCTAAAGCAGATGAAATTCAAGCTAGACCCCTATGAAGCTGCACTAATATAGAAGTATTTACTTTGAATGATTACAAATCATTTTAGTGTGAGTTAGAACTAAAGACAAAGGCATGCACTTGGAATAAGATCATAATATCATTAAATATTCTTTATAATTTATTTCCCAATATTTTCAAAAATAATAATTCAGCCAGGTGGTGGTGGCACACGCCTTTAATCCCAGCACTCGGCAGAGGCAGGCGGATCTCTGTGAGTTCGAGGCTGGGCTGGACCGACAGAATCGAAAACAATACAGAGAAACCCTGTCTCGTAAAAACCAAAAAAAAATAATAATAATAATTCTACATCACTGTTTTTAAACTTTCAAAAATTAAAAGCATAGAAAGTCTATAGAAGGAAGAAAAATTGTATCCATCATCAGTTTTAGTTTAATAAATTCAAATATCAATAAATTCATTATTTAATTGGTAACCAATTAAACAACGATCATCCAGCTTCCCAAAATTCTTGAAGCCTTTAGAAGACAAATCTTACAGTCAGATTCTATTTTTTGAATCTTAGAAACTATGACATTGACATGTAACAAATTTCAAGTTGAATTCTACCTCTTGGTAAGCGATAAAGGTTATTAAAAGGTATAGTCGGAGCTTCAAGAAAAGCATTTAAAAATGTTTATTAATTATCTATTAATGTATAAACTCTCACATAGAGATATAACAGCCTTATCTCCTGTTCTGTTATAACATAAAGTATACAGAATTTGAAACCTGACTTCCAAGAACCCAAAGTCTCATAGGGGACACACTACACATTAATGGAAGCATTTGATAAATAGACTTGCATGTATTCTATTTCACAGTGAGAGCAATACATTCAGGCCCCTGTGAAGTGCTCATTTCTGAAGCCAATAATGCATAGCCCAAATGGACACATTGACAACTATATACATGCTCACATCCATTCTTTGAAATTTGGAGTAAGAGCAATATAGTAGGAAATGTCAGATGAAAACCATTTCCCCATGGTAGTATATAAAGAATGCTACCTAGTTTCAAATGTAGTAACTTAAAATTTCATGATTCCAAGGATTGAGGCATTATAGGCTTTATTATTACCTCAGTCAATTTAATAGTAAAGTCCATGAATGGATATCTTCATCAGCAACACTTGTTCATTGACCAATAATTTATCAACATCAACTCAGTGTCTTCTGTTGTGCTTGATGTGCCAGTTTTACTGATTCAAACAGCATCTTGTCATTTTCATATGTCAATCTATCTGGCAAATATGTAGATCTATGGAGTGCAAGATAAAGAGTATCAACTATTAATTTTAATTATGACATGAACTAGAAGCATTAAGCTTTATAAACAACTTGCAAAAGGCTCTTTATTTTTTCAAATAAATTTTTATTTAATTAAAAATAATCTGCCTATTACTCAACCTCATGAACATCTAGGGTAACTGTTATGTATGTGTGCAGGGGAGAATATCTGAAATCCATAGAACTCAGGGATGTCTCCAGCTGCCTAAGTTTTAATTGTAAAGAGACATGTACAAGGGTGATCTGTTAAAAATATGATAGTTGGAATGCTGACTCTTCTATGATAAATGTTTAGCTTACCATGCACTTACTTCTAAAAAATTATTTTACAGTGGTACAGTAAGTATGAGGTTAGTCTAAGTTACTCCCTGGATAAAAATGATAATAAATATAAATTACAATCTTTGGATAAGAAGCAAATGACTGTATAATCATTCCTTCCATTACTTTATTTTGGTATATGTTTTTCAACAAAATTGTCACTGGAAACATAATAAATATGTTACGACATTTAGGAGACATTGAACATTTTTTTTTTGGTTTGGAAGGAAATTTTTTTAGTTTCAGTAGTATCACTATTGTTTTTCAACTTTATTAATATTTACTCTATTTTCTAGTACCTTCTTTCTGTTTTCTTAGGGTTTGTTCTTTTACTGTATTTCTCTCACTTCCTTCCACTCTCCATGTCTTTTGTACATTAAGGAAAGAGTATAACAGTCCTGGTTTGCCTGGTGTTCATATGTTTCTTATACTTTCTTCAAACTCAAGCCTTTCAAGTACATGGTAGGATTATAGAAACTGACGACCCTACTCAGTTTCCAATATTTTAACGGAAGGCTTAATTTATGGTTTGATAAGTTTAATGATCTTCAATAGTTCCTGTGCTTGTGTGTGTGTGTGTGTGTGTGTGTGTGTGTTCTCTTGTGTCCAAGTATACCCTTTTTGGGGCCAGAGGTTGATGTTGGGTGTCTCTATGATTGGCGACATTTTAAATTTTATCTAATATTTTTGAATCATGGTTTTACACTGAAACTAGAGTTCACTGATGAGCTGCCTCAGGTAGACAGTGAGATTCTGGGGTTCACATGTGTCTAACTCCCCCTCTACCAGCACTAGAGTTATAGGTGCATGCCAACATGTGTATCATTTTATATGGATACTTGGGATTCAAACTTAACATCATAGATATGTATTACATATATATGCACACAGATGTAGTTCACACACATGAGGAAGAATAAGGACGGGTGGTAAAAACAGAAAGATTGAGGGGGGAAGAAGGAAAGAGGGAGAAAATGTAGGGGGAAATTTTAGATGACTGTGCCACTGGCCACGCCCATTTTGGTTATGGCTAGAGGCACATACGGATGTGGTAATGAAAGGCTGTGCAGGAGAGACATGCTCTCTTTCGGGCTTCCCGTCAGGTGCTGGAAAGCTGCTGGGTTCGAACCCCATTCCTGGTACCAAACTGTCACTGTAAAATAAACCGCAGGCTTGATGAGGGTATAGGTAGACATATTTAACTTCTGACGCCAAACTGTCACTGTAAAATAAACTGCAGGCTTGATGAGGGTATTGGTTACTATTTATTGTAGAAGGAACTTATAAGAGAAACTGGCAACCCAGGTGAGTCAGCAGGTTTCCAATAGCGTACCAGAAGCCTGAGAAGAGCATGCATCTCTCCAGTACAGCCTTTTATTACCACATCTGTATGTGCCTCTAGCCACACCCAAAGTAGGCGTGGTCAGTGGCACAGTCATCTAAAATCTCTCCCTATAAGAGAGTTAATTCTGGGGGCTGATGATGAAAGAAACGTTTATAAAATGGATTACAACAAAAAAAGATAATTGAATCATAGGCTGTGCTCTTGGCTTTGGATCCAGCTCCTTTATTTGCCTAAAATATAGAGACCTAATGGCTGAGAAAAGAATTATCGATTGGTAGTTGTAGAAAAGAAGTATTTATAACAAAGAGAACATATGTAGAGGATTGGATAAGAGGCTGGCTTGACTAATTTGACAAAATTTTAGAATTACAATAGAAATGAAAGACTGGGAGAGGCATGAAAAAGCCAGCGACTGAATAAACAGTAAGAGACAAACAGAGAAGGAATATGAGATAAGATCAGTAGTTTGGCTTTTATTCTAAGAGTACTGGAAAGCCATTAAAGGGATTTCAGTCGATGAAGACAAAGCTTGCTTGGCATTTTGTAAAGATCATTCTCATTGCAATGTGGAGACTGAAATAGAGATGAAAACTCAAATACAGAGTTTAACCTTTGCTTTGTCCTCAGCTATGCCTTGGATTAATATGACTGGATATAGTCCACATTTATAGGAATCAATATAAGTTCTGATAAAAATCTCCTGAAGCAATAATAAGAAAAGCCTGGACTAAATATCAGTAACAATACGTAGTCCATGCTCAATTTAAAAATGAAAAGAACCAAAGTAGAAGGAAGGAGCAAAAACTGCAGAGAAAAGAAAGATCTTTACTGGATATTACATTGAAATCCCTCACTTACATAAACTAGTTTTTAAAAAGCTATCAATAAAATAAGAAGTATAAATCAAGTTTATTTCATTAAAAATTACACTGTTATTAATAAACTTCAACCCTGAAGCTGTTGTGCATGGGCATTCAACAACAATTTACACAAAATACATATGTAGTTGTCATGTTTCAGCTGTAAGGTTAATAAATCCTTATTCTTTCCAATGGAGAAAAATAATTAGCATAAGCATTTCATTACAATGTGGTATCTCATTATGATGTGGTAAATTTTGTTTGAGAAATGAACTAAGCAAGCCAAATTATTTCAGAAAAACAGTAAAACAGCTGCTAAATGAAAGTGACTTTTGTTAAAAATCACTAGGAGTCTGAATGACTAATAATATAGAGATTATGTGCACATAATTGATTATTCTGAGTTTCCTGGTGTCCTAATACTTTTATAGTATTTCAGGCAGGACAGGTCTGATAACTTTTTATCTAGATTATTATTAAAAGTATTGGACACACGCCTTTAATCCCAGCCCTCGGGAGGCAGAGGAAGGCGGATCTCTGCGAGTTCGAGGCCGGGCTGGGCCAACAGCCTCCAAAACAATACAGAGAAACCCTGTCTCGTAAAAACCAAAAAAAAAGTTTTGGACACATATTTTGATGCATCAAAGCTATGATCTCAGAACTTTGGCGACTGAGGCAAGATTTGAGATGACTTAAGTGAGTAGGAAGCCCAAATCAGAACAATCCTCAACATGGAGAATGGAGTTGGGCAGAACTTTTGTACTTGACAAGGTGCTATTGAAAATTCCTACCTGCTTAGAGAGGGAGAGTCAATTTTCTCTAATAGTATAATCCCTGAAACTCTACATGCTCTAGTGGAAGGTCATACATCTAAGAATATTTGCAGAAGAAAAGGACATAAAGTTGGGTAGGAGTGGAAAATGTATAAATATGGATTGAGTTGCAGGAGAAGAAGGTGAGTATTATCACCACAAATTATAGAAAAATTCTGAGAATTACTATTTATACATTATATGTGTAGACATTAGTTCTCTCTCAGAAGCTAATAATAAAAGTGGGTCTTTCACTAGGAGTGGAACTTCTGCCTAATGAAACGCCCCATGCAGATTTAGTCTGGTTTGGACTTGCAGTGGTACTCAAGCCAGCTTCAAATTTGACATGCCCCTGCTTCAGCCTTCCCAATTCTGGGGTCAATTCTCTGATGTGTGAAGTAGGTTGGCAAAGTGTGGCATTCACATCCACTTATTGTTGTGTACTTGTGCACACTTTGACAATTATTTTTACAGATATATGTAATATATGTAATAATAGGTATCATGTATTTAACCTGAAAAATGAATGAGTAAACACATACATTAGAGACATTAAGTGAAAAAGAATGGAAAATGGAGGGACACTGCAGGTAAAACAAGATTTTTATATATTTCCTTTATACAGTAATGTTTATTTTGTAAAGGCAACTGGAATATAATTTATTTCTTTTAAATCATCTTATGTTTGTCCTTCTCTTGGCCTCCTTTGTTGATATATACTATTTCTTTATGTATTATATATATATGTGTGTATATATAGACAAATAGCATATATTCGTATATACCAATACTGCTAAATTATTATCCATTATCAAAATAATAACAAAAGCTCAATTATTTACCTTATGCATTATTCTGTCTGGTCACAAATAAATCCATAGAGTTGAAACTTAATACCAGGTTAGTTCCAGAATGTCCCTTTACTACACTGCCATTGTATAAAAGGAATTTTCAAAAGGCTAAAACTAAACAAATAAATGGAGAAAATGAGTTCATAATTAGGACACAAAGGAATTACATACACATATATTATTTGCTCTTTAAGATTTCTATACTGTTTTCAGTATATGTTGATATTTTCCATTCCTTGCTCTCCCTCCTAACCTATTAAGGTCTCCTCCCTACCCAATTACATCCATCTTATTAACTCATTCATTAATTAATTCATTCATTCAACCTACTGAGTGCAGCATACATTTTCATATATGCATGGCTGGAGTGTCATCCAGTGGGACATGGATAACCTCCTCAGTGACCACATCTTAAAGAAAAGTGACTCTTTTCTTCAACTGTCATTAACTACCAATAGCTACTCATGAGAGGAGGGATTCTGGAGCCCCAGGCCTCCATACTGAAATTTGAGGGTATGTCTGTAGGGTATTTTCTTGTTTTCTAATTAATATAGGTGTTCCAGTTCAATGTTGGCTGTGTCAGCCCTGGACAGGCAGTCCTAGGTTATATACAAATGTTACCTGAGAATAAGATAGAAGGGATAAGCCAGTAGTATATAAACCAGTAAACATCACTTCTCAATTTCTGCTTCAATTTCCAACTCCAGATTTATCCCTTGAGTTTCTCCCTTCACTTTCCTTAGCCAGGTACTGTTACATGGAAGTGTAGATGGAAAAAATGTTTCCCTCCCTTCGATACTATTGGTAGTGATATCACAGCAACAAAATTAGCTTGGACATCATTTCAGGGACTAAGAGAAATGTGTTAGAACAACAATGTAGTCTATGCTGTTGTCATGGCAGGAAAATAATTGCCCTTTTGACAAACTGCAGGAGATGTTGGTAAGTAACTGACATAAAGAGTTTATATCTAATTTCCTCTTACGGGATATGACACTTCTTGCTCCCTTGTGTTACAGTCTAGTGAATAGGAAACAAGGATATGAAAATGAGTAATATTGATCACACCACAACATAGTAAATACAAACAATAGAAAAAAAGCGTTTGACCACTGACCATTAATTTTGCTCAGAGGAGGATTGTTTAACTCGGAGGTCATGTTACATCAGGATCTAAGACAGTATTCAAGCACTCTATAATAGGCTGAATACTAGGGCCTGTTAATCTTCTATGGAGTCTGGCTATTTGTAGGTTGAACTTGTTGCCGTGGATGGCTCCACACCAATGCTTATATTGGCAGCCCTTACTGAACTTTAGTGAGTTATGGGTTTGTTAGTGTTGTTTTTGTGGGATTTTTTTTGCTTTGTTTTGTTTCGCTAGTGTGGCAGACAAGTTTTCTGCTGTTGCCTTGCCTGTCCTCTAACTCACTCTGTAGACCAGACTGGTTTTGGACTCATAGAGATCTACCTGCCTTTGCCTCCTGAGTACTGGGATTAAAAGTGTGCACCGATATTCCTGGGGGTATGCTTTTTAAAGTGTATGAAGTTGGGAGCTGGATGTATTGGGAGAATCTGGAAGGAGGTGGACAAGAGAAATGGGTGATAAATCTGAAGATACATAATTGTCTACAGATATGAGAATCTCAGGAATAAATTAACAGCACCAGTTTTTGAAACAGTGAATGCATGAACTGTCTGCGCTAATGCCCCTCTTTTATAGTGGACTTGTCATCTACTGCTTCAGTAATGCCATGTTCTATTTAAGTTGCTTACTCTGGGTTTCACCTGAAAACCTACCTGAAACCTTCAGTTGTGTTCTTAGTTAAGATCTTCTAGAATGCATGAAATAGGAAATTTCCTTCTTGGCATTGGAAAAAGAATTCCAGTCTGAAAATGGCAAGAGGATGTCTCAAAGAAATTGAGCTAAGCTTCAGTGAACAGACTTAGATGCTTCTGATAAAGCTATGTCTTGTTAAAGACACATTATAAACACCGATAATAAACTTACTAAGATTCCTGGATAGGAAAATAAAAACAAAGTCTATAGATATGCTTAGGAGAGAAACATCAAGATTAAGTTAGAATAAATTTTCAGTGTTTCATCAACAATTAACTTGTGAAAACAAGGAATATAAGTAGTTGGATAGCTCTGTGTCATTGTGCATTAGTCTTTTTTTCTGGTTTTTCGAGACTGGATTTCTCTGTGTTGTTTTGGAGGCTGTCCTGAAACTCACTCTGAAGACCAGGCTGGCGTCGAACTCACAGAGATCTGCCTGCCTCTGACTCCCAAGTGCTGTGATTAAAGGCGTGAGCCACCAATGCCTGTTTGTGCATTAGTCTTGCTCATTAAATACCCAAGAAAATAGTTATTTCTGCTAAAGTAGTGTACAAGACATGAATTAGATTTTCTCCAACTGTAATAAATTGTGGACTGTTTCTAAACAATCTTCAAAATAATTATATGTTCCCATTAAAATAAAAATCAAATAGGATCAAGAAAAAATTAATAAGTAAAATTAAAAACATAGCCATTTAACTAATCTACATAATGACAAAGATCATTTTTATTTCAACTGTTTATTTCAAACCATAATATTCTTAAATAAGTGTACATTTAATTAAGTAAATGACATGTTAGTCATCCCAGGAATAATATCCACACATAATCAAGATTCTTTACACATTTGTATATTTTCAAATATAGAAGGAAAAACCTTGCACCAAATGGCATAAAACTATTCCAGCTATTTGTTTGTTTTTGTCTAATTTTAAAGATTAAAGGCATCAAAGTATGTAGATAACCCAAGTGAAGAGAAACATGTATACAGAGGAACATCCCCCATTAGATCCCCACTAAAATAAACTTAATAATGCTGAAATAAAAGTACTTGGTACCATTACAACTGCTGGAGTATTGATTGCTACAAGGAGTCAATTCTATAATACTAACATATAACTAAACAAAATAAACACAGTACAGAAACAGATTAAATGATAAAACAAGAATTCATCTCAGTTGATGTTGCTGACTTCTCAAATTATTTGAAATCTCTCATTATTTCATAAAGCTATGTTCAATGATTGATTAATATATAGATAAAGGTAAACTGAAAATCAAAGTGTTAACTTGAACCTTTATTCCTCAGACAACATATTTGTTTTTCCTCAATATATTTTATTTAAATTAGAAACATAATTGCTTCACATATGAATCCCAGCTCCCTCTCCCACCCCTCCTCCCATAGCCACCCACCAGCCCCCCAGCCCCCCACCCAGTCCCCACATCATTCCCCAGGGAGGGTGAGGCCCTCATATTTGTAAGTCTCTGCAATTACTTCACATTTATCATTCATGCTTCCTGCAAAAACCTGAAAGTCAAGGAAAAGCAAAGAACAAAAAGTATTTGGCCTCATCAGAGTTGTAGTGGGGTCTCCCTTAAAATTATGCCCAGCAATTGATTTAGGAAAATGGCAGTAGCACATTCTCAAAGTTATATAAAACCCCACTTTGAGAGGAAGAGCTTCAGAAAATCAATGGCTGTTGATAGGGAAAAGCAGATCTCTCTAGTCATGAATTCCCTGATAGTTTATCCAACTACAAGTGGTCAGTCCTAAATACATGGAAATACAAGCAACTGTAAATGGTGTGTGTGTGTGTGTGTGTGTGTGTGTGTGTGTGTGTGTGTAAGAACTGAAAGAAAAGTCATGACTTTGGAGTGAGTGGCATGGCGTTAGTGTGAGTGTGTGTGTGTGTATGTGTGAGTGTGTGTATGTGTGTGTGTGTGTGAGTGTGTGTGTGTACGAATTGAAAGAGAGGTCATGATTTTCGAGTGAGTGGAATGGTGTGTGTGTGTGTAAGAATTGAAAGAGGTCATGATTTTGGAGTTAGTGGTGGGAAACACAGAGGACTTGGTGAGAAGAATGGGGAAATAATATAAATATGCATAAAATTCTTTAAAATTCAGAAATCAGCGAAGTACTGCAGTATTATATGGTATTTTTTCTTGTATTAACATGAATAGTAAATATAGCAACATTTGTTTCTGATAATAAATGTAATATAAGTTTTTTAGAATTTGAATAGAAGCTTCCAAAATTTGCACGACTATATCCCTCGTTTACTGAACTTTATAATATAAAATCTACAGAAGGCAGGCCTTGCAATGATTTTTTTTGTTCTAATCTAAGTGGTTTCCACTCTAATATGTTGCCGTCTCACTAGTAAAGTACTTGTAAAACAAACAGGCTATTAGTGCTCTAACTCACACAAAAATCTTGTATATACTTATGACTAGTGTCATATTTGAACCTTTAGAACTTTGATTCCAATATGAGACATAAACTTTGAGAGAATGGCTAGTGTATCTGTGAAACTCTAGAAGCCCCAGGTATGTCATAACACATTTATACTCAAATAAAATTGGACTCTGGAATAGGGCATCCACTATGGTTTTCCTCAGTTCCTACAGTCTAACTTCAAGGAAATATTAGCTAATAATCAAAGGTTAAGATGCCCAAACACTTATTATGGAAATAAATCAGTGTATAATACAGATATTAAATTTGAAAACACAGGCCGGGCGGTGGTGGCGCACGCCTTTAATCCCAGCACTCGAGAGGCAGAGGCAGGCAGATCTCTGTGCGTTCGAGGCTAGGCGGGACCAATAGCCCCCGAATTAATACAGAGAAACCTTGTCTCGTAAAAACCAAAAAAAAAATTTGAAAACACAGATTTCATACATTAGAGTTATCTAAAACATAGTAGTTTACATATCTGAATTATAAAACACACTTGATATCATCAAAAACTAATAATCGTGTAACTGATTTTCAAAATGCCAATGGAGTTTTTAATAGAAAAATAACATTTTCATCTGCATGATTTCATATAGATTCTCATCAGTAAAAAATGGAAGAATTATGATGCCATAATTACCAACTTATTTTCACTAAGCCTACTTTCATAAAGTGGTTAACCCTCTAAAACAGAAAGGTGTCCTGAGACTGAAACAAATAAACAATAAACACACACACAGGCATACACACACACATAACAGTCATTGACATGTTGATGAAACTGAACTAACCTCAAAGTCAACAATTTATGTACAAAATCTGAATAAGACACGCTGATAATTCATACAATAAAATTAAATGTTAGATGAAAATATTAACTGACTTAGCTTAGTAAGGAAAATGGAACTAAGTGTATTATGCTTAGTATCTCAAACTGAAAGATGATGGAGTTTTGGAAAGAACCTGAAGACATAAATGTTGGATTATTCTAAGAAATGACATGTGGGCACAATTTACAATGAGAAATGGTAAAACAAACATTGATAAGGGTGGAAGTGACTGAGAAAACCAGTTGCTTTGTTAGTTATACTTCAGTAATTTAGAGCATAGGTCCCTTTTACCTTGGACATAAACATGATAATTAATTAGCTTTAATTGTTGACTAAGTATGTCTTAACAATAAGTACATGTACCTCACAGTATTCATTAATTGAAGATGGTGAAAGTAATGAAATGTTTTGAAGTATGATATCCAAGATGGATAAAATATGAGACCTGGAAATTAATAGCACTATAGAAGATTGAAAACTTGTATTAGGGTTCTTTAGCAGCCTCTCATAGTAATGGATGTCTTAAGAAGCCATGAGAAAGCTTAAAAAACATTACAAGAGATTCACTCAACATAATTCATTTGCTTTAATGAACATATCTTAAATGTACTAATGAAAGTTTGAAAAATTATTCAAATGAAAAATTTTAAACATAGCTCTGGATAAAGTCTCAGAATAGTTTACTACTTGACCACAAGTTTATGAACTTAAAATAATTAAAGATTAGCTGTGAACACTTACAACTCCTAGTTAAATATCTCATTTTAAAAAAATACCTAAAAATACAAGTGAATTTAACCTTTTCAGGTTTTAAAATAGTTACTGCATTTGTCTCATGGGTGGAGAAATGGACTTGAAATCTGGAGTGCTTTGGACCCCACTTGGATGGATGGGAGCTCCAGTGTTATACCCCAGGCACACGAGTGTGGCCTGGAGGCAGGCCCTGATAGTCTTAGTCACATGGGTAGAGCAGGAGATTAGGATGCTGGGGTGAGTTTGCTCCTGCCTCTGGGATGGAAGCTGCAGTGGAAGTCCCTAAGCTCCTGCAGCTGGTCTAGTCCTAGTTCCGTGGGTGGAGCAGGAAACTATGGCGCCTTGACTCCTACTATCACCACCGGGATGGAAGCCTGAGTGGCAGAGTCCAGGTCCAGGCAGACAGTCTGGAAATGGGACCTGGTTTACCTGGTCCCATGGGTGGAGCAGGAGACTAGCGTGCCTTGGTTCCCAACACTGGGATGGAAACCACAGTGTATACTCCAAGCACAGGCACCCGGCCTAGTCCTGTGGGTAGAGCCAGAGATTAGGCTGCTGGGGTGGCTTGCCTCCTGCCTCTAGGATGGAAGCCATCATGGCAGCCCCCATGCACCAGCAGGTGGCCCGGAAATGGGCCCTGGTTTACCTGGACCCATGGGTGGAGCAGGGACTATGGTGCTTTGTTTCCTGCCACTGGGATGGAAGACACAGCAGTAGACCCCAAACACAGGCAGCCGGAGTTACTGTATTTGCATATCAAAATCTGCAGAATTGCTCAATGTTATTCTTGTTGACAATATTCGGCTAGAATATGGTAAAAAGAAAAAAGCCCAACTTGGAAATCTTATGCATTTCTCAATGAGTTAGTAAAGCAATAGTACTTTGTTTTTCGTTTTTTTACAGTTTTTTTCTCCTTTTTTAAAATTTAAATTAGAAACAATCTTGTTTTCCATATCATTCCCAGTTCAGTCTCCCTTCCCTAATTCCCTGCCCCCCATCGATCCCATTTCTCCTCCCCAGGGAGGATGATGCCTTCCATGGGGGAATCTTCAAGGTCTGTCATATCTTTTGTAGCGGGGCCTAGGTCCTCTCCAGTGTGCCTAGGCTGTTTGCTGCTGGATTTTTTTTTTAACTCTTACTCTTTGGGGCCCTCCGCCCAGCTCCCAAATAAATACATGGAGACTTATTCTTACTAATGAATTCCGGGCCTTAGCATGTGTTGTTGTTAACCAGCTTTTCTTAAATTATTCCATATATGTTTAGACTGTGGGCTTTTAACTTTCTGTATTCTATAAAGCTCTCCTTCCTTCCTGGCTGGCAGTGTGGCCTTGTGGCTGGCACCTGCTGTGCTCCTTTCGTCCTTTGCTTACTCCTCTCTCTTCTTGTTCTTCCCTTGAGCCTAAATTTCTCCTCCTACTTATTCTCTCTGCCTGGCAGCCTTGCCTGTCCCTCTTTCCTGCCAAGCAATTGACCATTCAGCTCCTTATTAGACCAATTAGCTGTAGTAGACAAGTAAAGTTACACAGATTTACAGAGTTAAACAAATGCAACATAAAAGAAATGCAACACATCTTTGCACCATTAAACAAATATTCCAAAGCATGAACAGAAATAGCAATCTTAAACTCATATTCCACAACAGAATATAAATACAAAATTGAATTATCTAATAAAGATCATAGTAGAGTTTCATATAATAGGAACAGAAATAAAAATCAAAATGCCAAACAAAAGTCACATTAAACTTCAAGGTTCTGGATAGTCAGATGAAGAAAAATGGAAAATGAGCTATCACAATGCTACAATAGGGATCTTTTGAGTTCTATAAAATTTTTCATTTCTACAAACCAAAAGTAACAAGGTCTAATAGTGCTGAGGCAGGGAACCTCAATAAAGTAAATATCACCCATGTACTCACTGTTGAATCCCCAGAAGTAAAGCAAGGATAGTTCTACAGCATATGCCTGTCATGAGAAACAGGAAGAACCATGACACAAATGAGAGCAAAGAACAAGGTAGTTTCAGTAGCAAAGGAAACAGACCAGTAACAGAAAAAAGTTCAGAATTGATTCTGGATGGTGCAGGCTGAGTCTCCTAGTGAAAAGAGTGTACCTACAGAAAATGGGACTATCTTCTCATGGAACTATTGTTTCAGTGCTTCATAAAAATGTGTCAAAAGTTAAACAAAATGAAACGTTTCCAACATATGCTTATGTATTTCAGTAGAAACTAGACACCAAAATTCTGGTAAGGAATATCTTGACAAAAGTGGCTCACTAACTTCAGCAAGATTTACAGCAGACAACAATTCATATCAAAACTTGTGCCTGATTTTAATATTGTCTGTTATAACCTTATTAGATGATGTGTGATTAATATAAAACTCACTTTAATAAATAAATAGAGCCACTAGAAGTAAACAAAATCAAGATCAATGGAATTAATCATTATTAAGCTCTGATATATTTTAACTCATTATTCTTATTTCTTTATTTAAATCTTAATGCTTCACACAAACAAAAACATCTTGACAAGGCTATTCAGCAGTGTTCTGTACCCAGATTTGATTAATTTATTGGAAGGCATTATATTATGTCACTTTAAATATTTTTCAGAGAAATAAGCTGTTAACAAAGATGAACAGAAAGTGTTTCCATTCCTCCCTCTTACTGACATTGCTGAAGTTTGGTTTCTATAGCTAAAAATAGAGACTTAGGATTCCTGCTGTTCCTGAGTCAAAGAACCAGAGGCCAGAATCAGCAGGATAACAGTTTGTGGAATAGAAGACATAGTAAGATAACAAGCACATTCTGTGAAAATTCACATAGAGTCACAGAAGTAATTTTGATCAAAAGAAAGCAAAGGGAAGGACATTTTTGTAACAATTAAAGGAAGGAATTAGTATTTAGATATTTACATTAAGTTTTAAGTTATAAAAAAAGGTCAATGCAGAAACAATAATAAATAGTAAAGAGTTCTGGCTCATTCACTAAAAGTGACCAAGCCTGAGTGAGAATTTGAGTTTCAATCATGAGTCCACACTGTGGAAAGAAGAAACCTACTCTTGCAAGTTGACCTCTTAGTTCAACATGAAAACGCATCACGACGGATATTCCCATACCTGGTAGAGCCACACACCTCATATCCCAGGTCTTCTCTTCCACCAAGGAGACCATGGGACCAGGTGGCCAGGTGTGAGACTATGCACCCCAGATTCCTGGGTTTCTCCAACCACTAGGCCAGGACTAGCACCAGGAAGAGAAGAACTACCAGAGTATTGGACTTGCTTGCATCCAAAGAAAGGGAACTCTGGTCCCCTAAACACCACACCAATAAGGGGCTTTTTCTGCACCAACTAGAAGAAGAGATGGGAAAGAGACAATACAAAAACACACTCAGTAATAGAAAAACAAATGACACCGCCATATTCTAGAGACTCCACACCAGCAAGGCTCCAACATTCCAATGAAAACAAAGCAGAAGAGAATGACCTTAAAAACAACTTAATGAAAATGATAGAGGCCCTAAAAGAGGATATAGGAAAATCCCTCAAAGAAACGGAAGAAAAAAGAAACCAAAAGATTAAAAAAAAACAAATAATGGACGAAAAGATGAACCAAAAATTTCAAGAAACAATTCAAACAGTACAAGGATTAAAAACTGAAAGAGACACAATAAAAAAAAAACACAATCTGAAGGAAGGCTAGAAATAGAAAAGCTGGGCAAATGGTCAGGTACTGCAGATACAAGCATAACCAACCGAATACAAGAGATGGAAGAGAAAATCTAAGGTGTTGAAAATACACTAGCAGAAATTGATTCATCAACCAAAGAAAATCTTAAGTCCAACAAATCTCTAACACAAAACATCCAGGAAATATGGGACACCATGAAAAGACCAAACCTAAGAATAATAGGTATAGAAGAAGGTGAAGAAAACCACTTCAAAGGGGCAGAAAAACATATTCAACAAAATCATAGAAAACTTGCCCAACCTAAAGAAAGACATGCCAATGAAGGTACAAGAAGCTACCAGAACACCAAATAGAGTAGAGCACAAAAAATTCCCCTCGCCACATAGCAATTAAGACCCCAAATATACAGAATAAAGAAAGAATATTAAGAGCAGCTAAGGAAAAAGCCCAAGTAACATATAAAGGCAAACTTATCAGAATTAAACCTGATTCTCCATGGAAACTCTGAAAGCCAGAAGGTCCTACATAGATATTCTATCAACACTAAGAGACCACAGATGCCAGCCTACTATACCCAGCAAAGCTCTCAATCACTATAGATGGAGAAAATAAGATATTTCATGACAAAGCAAGATTTAAACAATACATATCCACTAACCCAGCACTACAGAAAATTCTGGAAGGAAAACTCCAACTCAAGGAAGTTAACTGCAACCAGATAAACATAGGCATTAGATAATCCCACTTTACCAACAGCCAAAAGAAGAAAGGGGTGGAGTTCCACACATAATTCCACTGACAACCACCATTCCAAATTAAAGAAGAATGATCAATCAATGGTCATTAGTATCCCTCAACATTAATAGCATTAACTCACCCTTAAAAAGACACAGGCTAAGAGAATGGATTCGAAGACAGAACCCATCCTTCTGCTGCATACAAGAAACACACCTCACACTCAAAGACAGATATTACCTCAGAGTTAAAGGTTGGAAAAAGATTGTACAATCAAATGGACCCAAGAAACAAGCAGGGGTAGCAATCCTAATATCTAAAAATTAGACTTTAAAATGAAATCAACCAAAAGAGATGAAGGAGGTCATTACATACTCATCACAGGAGAAATCCACCAAGATGAAGTTTCAATTCTGAACATCTACAAAGGCATCCATGTTTGTAAAAGAAACATTACTAAAATTCAAATAACATATAAAGCCAAAGACACTTATAGTGGGAGACTTCAACACCCCCCACTAGACAGGGTACCAGACAAAAATTCAACAAAGACGCAAAGGCTCTAATAGAAGGTATGACACAATTGGGATTAACAGACAACTATAGGAGATTCCATCCACATAAAAAATAATACACCTTCTTCTTACCACCACATCAAAGCTTCTCAAAAATTGGCCACATACTTGGCAACATATCAAACCTTAGCAGGTACAAAAAAATTGGAATTACTCCATGCATCTTATTAGACCACCATGCAATCAAATTAGAATTCAACAACAACACAAACTGCAGAAACCCTACAAACTCATGGAAATTGAATAATGCACAATTGCACCATTCCTGGGACAAAAAAGAAATAAAAAAAGAAATTAAAGACTTCCTAGAATTCAATGAGAATGAAGGCACAGCATACCAAACCTATGGGACACTTTGAAAGCAGTGCTAAGAGGCAAGTTCACAGCATTAAGTGCCCACATGAAGAAACTGCAGAATAGTTATACTAGAGAATTAACAGCACAGCTGAAAGCTCTAGAACAAAAAGAAGCAAACTCCCACAGGAGAAGTAGATGCCAGGAAATACACAAACTGAGAGCTGAAATCAATGAAGTAGAAACTAGGAAAACAATACAAAAATCAATGCATCAAAGAGTTAGTTCTTTGAGAAAATCAACAAGATAGACAAACCTTTGTCCAATTGCCAAACAGCAGAGTGTGAACATGCAAATTAACACAATCAGAAATGAACAGGGGGACATAACAACAGACTGTGAGGAAATTCAGAGAAACATCAGGTCATATTTTGAAAACTTGACTCCACAAAATCCAAAAATTTAAAGCAATGGACAATTTTCTGGATAGCTATCACTTGCCAAAGTTAAATCTAGAACAGATAAGCAGTTTAAATAGACTTATAACCACTATGGAAATAGAAGCAGTCATCAAAAGTCTCCCAACCAAAAAAAGCCCAGGTCCAGATGGCCTCAGTGCAGAATTCTACACAATTCTTATTAATGTATTCCATGCAATAGGAAAAGAAGGGTCTTTGCCAAACTCTTTCTATGAGGTTTCAATAACCTTGAACCCCAAGACACACAAAGACACAACTAAGAAAGAGAACGTCATACCAATGTCCCTCATGAAAACTGATGCAAAAATACTCAATAAAATACTGGCAAATTGGATAAAAGAACACACCTAATCAATCATTCACCACGATCAAGTAGGTTTCATCCCAGGAATGCAGGGATGGTTCAACATACAAAAATCAATCAATGTAATCCACCATATAAACAAGGTGAAAAACAAAAATCACATGATCATCTGACTAGATGGTGAAAAAGCCTTTGACAAAATCCAACACCCCTTCATGATAAAGGTCTTGGAGAGATCTGGAATAACAGGAACATACCTAAAAATAATTAAAGCTACATATAGCAAACCAACAGCCAACATCAAATCAAATAACAGAAACTCAACATGATTCTGCTAAAATCAGAAACAAGAAAAGGCTGTCAACTCTCTCCATACCTTTCCAATTTTGTACTTGAAGTTCTAGCTAGAGCAATACGACAATAAAAGGAGATCAAGGGGATACAAATTAGAAAGGAAGTGGTCAAACTTTTAATATTTGCAGATGATATGATAGTTTACATAAGTGACTTGAAAAACTCTACCAGGGTACTCCTACAGCTGAGAAATACCTTCAGCAAAGTGGCAGGATACAAGATCAACTCAAGAAAATCAGTAGCCCTAATATATACAGATGATAAAAGAAATCAGAGGACCATCACCCTTTATAATTGCCACTAACAACACAAAATACCTTGGAGTAATGCTAACCAAACAAAGAAATGACCTGTATCACAAGAACTTTGAGTCTGTAAAGAAAGAAATTAAAGAAGCCCTCAGAAAATGGAAAGATCTCCCATGCTCTTGGATAGGTAGGATCAATGTAGTAAAAATAGCAATCCTGCCAAAAGCAATCTACAGATTCAATGCAATCTCCACTAAAATACCAGCACAATTCTTCACAGACCTTGAAAAAAAATTATCAACTTTGTATGGAAAAACAAAAGACCCAGTATAGCCAAAACAACCTTATTCAACAAAGCAACATCTGGATGCATCACCATCCCTGACTTCAAACTCTATTATAGAGCTGTAGTCCTGAAAACAGCTTGGTATTGGCACAAAAATATATATGTAGACCAGTGGAATCAAATTGAACACCCTGAGATCATATATGGATATGTATGAACATCTGATCTTAGACAAAGTAGCTAACAATAAACAATGGAAAAAATTAAGTCCAAATGGATCAAAGACATCAGCATAATACCAGCCACACTGAACTAACTGGACAGAAACTCAACACAATTCCACTAAAATTAGGAACATGTCAAGGCTGTCCACTCTCTCCACACCTTTTCTATATTGTACAGGAAGTTCTAGCAAGAGCCTTATGACAACAAAAGGAGATCAAGGGAATAAAAATTGGAAAGGAAGAGGTTAAACTTTCACTATGTGCAGATGATATGATAGTTTACATAAATTACCCAAAGCAATCTAACAGGGAACTCTTACAGCTGACTAACGCCTTCAGCAAAGTGGCAGGCTGCAAGATCAACTCAAGAAAATCAGTAATCCTACTATATACAGATGATAAAAGGGTTCAGAAAGAAATCAGAGAAACCTCACCCTTTATAATTGCAATAAACAATAAAAAATACCTTGTAGTAATGCTAACGAAACAAGTGAAAGACCTGTATCGCAAGAACTTTGAGTCTTTAAAGAAAGAAATTAAAGAAACCCTCACAAAATGGAAAGATCTCCCATGCTCCTGGATAGGTAGGATCAATGCAGTAAAAATGGCAATCCTGCCAAAAGCAATCTACAGATTCAATGGAATCCCCATGAAAATACCAGCACAATTCCTCACAGACCTTGAAAGAACAATAATCAAAAGGCCCAGGATACCCATAACAACCTTTCTCAACAAAGCAACATCTGGAGGCATCATCATCCCTGACCTCAAGCTCTATTTTAGAGCTGTAATCCTGAAAACAGTTTGGTATTATCATAAAAATAGACAGGTAGACCAATGGAATTGAATTCAACACCCTGATATTAACCCATACATGTATGAACATCTGATCTTTGACAAAGAAGCTAAAACTATACAATGGAAAAAAGAAAGCATCTTCAACAAATGGTGCTGGCATAACTGGATGCTGACATGTAGAAGAATGCGAATAGATCCTTGTATATCACCATGCACAAAACTTAAGTCAAAGACCTCAATATAAATCCAGCCACACTGAACCTCTTAGAAGAGAAAGTGGGAGGTATTCTTGAGTGAATTGATACAGGAGACTTCTTCCTGAAGATAACACCAGTAGCACAGACATTCAGATCGACAATCAATAAATGGGGCCTCCTGAAACTGATAAGCTTCTGTAAGGCAAAGGACACAGTCAGCAATACAAAAAGATAGCCCACAGAATGGGAAAAGATATTCACTAACCCCACATCCGACAGAGGGCAGATCTCCAAAATTTACAAAGAACTCAAGAAGCAAGTCTCCAAAACACCAAAGGATGCAATTGAAAAGTGGGCTACAGAACTAAATAGAGAATTCTCAATAGAGGAGTCTAAAATGGCTGAGAGGCACTTGAGAAAGTGCTAAACATCGTTGGCCATGCGGGAAATGCAAATCAAAACAACTCTGAGATACCATATTACTCTTGTAAGAATGGCTAAAATAAAAACAACACTAAGGACAAGTTATGATAAAGAGGTTGTGGTGAAAGGGAACACTCCTCTATTGCTGGTGTGAGTGCCAACTTGTACAGCCACTTTGGAAATCAGTATGGAGATTCCTCAGAAAAATGGGAATAAACCTACTACAAGACCCAGCAAATCCACTCTTAAGCATATATCCAAAAGATGCCCATTCATACAACAAGGATGTCTGTTCCACTATTCTCTTAGCAGCATTATTTGTAATAGCCAAAACTTGGAAGCAACCTAGATGTCCCTCAACTGAAGAGTGGATAGAAAAAATGTGGTACATTTACATAAGCGAGTACTATTCAGCAGAAAAAAACAATGGAATCCTGAAATTTACAGGCAAATGAATGGCCCTAGAAGAAACCATCCTGCGTGAGGTAACCCAGTCACAAAAAGAGAAACATGGCATGTACTCTCTCATATGTGGATTTTAGACATAGATCTATGGAATGCCAGCCTACAATCCCATGGCCAGAGAGTCTGGAAAAAGAACCTTCATTCAATGTCTGATGGAAGCAGAGGCTGATTCCCACAGCTAAACACTGACTTGAACTCAAGGAATCCAGTGACAGAGAGGGAGGACTGATAAACGAAGGATTAACACTGGGATGGTTTAACCCCCCGAAACAGCTGACCTGACAAGGGTTAGCTCTTGAATCCCAGACAGATGACTGGGAATCCAACATGGAACTGATCAAGACCTCATGAATGTGGGTGTCAGTGAGGAGGCCTAGGTAATCTATTGAGCCTTGGGTAGTAGATCAGTATTCATCCTGGGTATACAAATGGACTTTGGGCACCCATCCAAGAATGAGAGATGCACTCTCACCCTGGACTCTTGGGGGAGGGCTTAGGCCCTGCCCTGAATGTAATGACAGACTATGGATATCCCCATGGAGGGCCTCACCCTCCCTGGGGAAATGAGGGGATATTGGAGGTGTTGATGGGAGGGTGTGGGAGGAGGGGAGGGAAAGGGAGAGGGACCTGGAATTGACATGTGAAGCAACCTTATTTCTAATTTAAATTTAATTTTAAAAATAAATAAATACATAAAGAAAATGCACCCCACCCCCACTCACATGACAAAGTAAATATAAATATATGAAAATTAAATTACAATACCAGAATATATGCATACCCCCAGACACCAGCCTCTTCGTTGCATATGGTGCTGCTCTGTTAGGCATAGAAAACCTTCTTGCTAATGAACAAATAACCAAACAAGCTTCTGATTCTGAAGATGAAATCTATACTAAAGTAGAATCAAACATAAACCAAAAAAAATTACAAAGTTTGAAATAGAGACTTTTGGTTTTCACTTACACTGAGGCTATGTTGCAAGGGGCAAAATGAGAAGCTGTTCTAAGACAGGCTTCTTGGAGAAGAATTGCAATCAAACTGTTTAAGAAAAAATAGCACAATATAAATGTCTCTTCAACCCAGTTTCATCAACTGAGATTGTATCAATGAGTTTAGTAATTTTCATTGACTTTGATGAGAGAGATTACTAAGTATTTACACCAAATTTGCTCCTTATTTATCTCTCTTGGGAAACAAGCTGTCTTTAAAAGATTTCTCCACCATGTCAATATATTCCTAGATTCATTTCTTTACTTGCCAATAATCCAGACTAGCTCTACTTAATGGCCCATTAGCCATTTTTTAACTTAATTTAAAAGATATACTATCTGTTCTTGTCTAAATCTTTATATATACTATCTAAAATAATCAGTTTTCTGCTGAAATGGTCATGAGTTCTTAACTACTGTATCATTACTTAATGCCTTATTATAAAATCATTTACTTGATTCTCATTTTGGAAAATGAATGAGAGATTAAAATTTTAATTAGAACATTACAAATGGAAGCTTGGTAAAGATGAATGTGATTTCTTAAAACCTAAGACCATTTCTTGACTGTTACAGAAGAAACATACCATGCCTGTTCTTGTCTTTTGTACACATTGTCTAACTATCTTGTTTCAATCTTTTGGATAAGCCTTTTATATTTCGCCTTATGCTTTAGTTAAACCATAAACAAAGGCAACAAGCAGTCTGGGAAGAATGTTCAGTCAGTAACGTTTTGCTGTGTGAGCTGAGTGCCTAAGCTCCACCTCCAAATGCATACAAACAGTTCCATGCTGTATAATGTTATTTGTATAGCTAAAAAAAGAGCCATGAAATTGATAGATAAAGGTGGATGTGTGCGAGGCTTTGGATGGAAGAAAGGGAAGAAGGAAATGATGCAATTATATTATAATTCTAAAAAAATAATAAAAAAATCCGTGCAGTGGCTCATATCTAACCCCACTGCTAAGGAAAAAGGAGCGTGGAGGATCCTTGAGGCTGGTAAGTAAGGCAGTCCAGAACTACCAGATACTCTTAAGACCCAAGTTCAAGGACAGACCAGTTTTAGAAAAAGAAAAAAAACCAAAACAAACAAAACAAATCAACAAAAACCAAGTGAAACTGAATAAGAAAAATATTGCTTGTCAACCTTTGTTCCCACATAGATGCACACACACAAATACATATGTGCATACATACACACATAAATCATTCACTTACTTTATAGATTTTTATGAACTCTACTCTTTCAGTGTTCTCTATATACCAGCAAAGAAAAGCATGAGTGTGTCTACCAAATGATACACTAAAAATGGGACAGAAAATAATTACTAAATCTACAGTAAGTATTTGGTATGACACACATACTGGAAAGAATTTGGTTGTTTCTTAAATATCCTCTAGTAGCAATAGATATTCTCTGTCATTTATGTATTCATAGTAGGTAGATAGAAAGAGGCATTTATGTAAGTAGCAATAACTTTTCAAATCTTTCTGACTTTATGACCACGTGAATACTATAAAAAGAGTGATTTTACCTTTATTTTATACAAGGCTATTGTATTTAAATCACTTATACCCTTTGACTGCTTCTTGCTCTTCTTGTGTCTTCATCCTTTCTCAAATTCATGACTTCTTTGGTAAGTGTGTGTGTCTGTGTGTGTGTGTGTGTGTGTGTGTGTGTGTAAAACTTGCTGCGTCCTTCCATTGTTGTTCATATGTATATATGCATTTAAGGCTGACCATTTAGGATTGAATAAGCTGTCAAGGGATTCTTCTCTACAGGAGAACATTTCTTTCTGGTGTAGCAGCCCTTAAATTCCTAGACCTTTTCATGTAGGAGTGAGGTCTTGTGAGATTCCTAATCCATACTGGACTATCAGTTGGTCCCTGTGCAAGCTGTTGAGTTGACATTTTCCCCTTTCTGTTTCTCTATCATGAGATTTTCTAAAAAAGAGTTGTAAATTAATATCCCTATATGGGAAGCAGATGAATGGCTGGAGAGCTCCTATGCCTGCTGAATGTTTTAGCTATAACTTCTGTGACAGAGTGTGCCTCACCATTGATGTAGCTGCTTAAAAGAATACAGCTATCTCTGTTGTTGAAAAGAGAAAACAGTGTTGAATTTGCCTATTCTGAAACTCACCTGGACTCTGCGAAACATTTTTAAATTACATTTTAGTAAACATAATAAATTATCAGAAACTTCAGTTTTCTCATTTGTTCTTATTTTATTTTAACTTAGATGATGACACATTTTTCATTGTTCTGTCTGTGGTTAGAGTGTAGATTTGTCTGTGGGAAAAAATGACTAGATATTACTGTATCAGAGTCAGTAAATGACTTCTGAAATCTAGTCAGTGTTTCTGTAACATGCATACATTTTTGTTGTTGTTGTTACTTTAGTTGTTACTTCATTCTGTAAGTGTGAACCAAGTCTACAGTGCAAGCTCCTCAACCTATCTTTCTTATTTCATGCTAATTCTTGGGATTGTGTTAATGTTAGTGAACCCTAGGCTGTCCTTGAACTTGTCATCCTCCTGCCCCTGTCTCTTTCAGCAAATCCTACTGGCATGTGCCACCACAACCTATCCACTCTGCACATATATGACAATTGTGTAGCTTGGTCCTCTTAAGGAACTCCTAACAGTGGGAACAGGGGCTGTCTCTGACTCTGTTCCTGTTTTTTGGGACCCCATTCCTCATACTGGATGGCCTTGACCAGCCTTAATACAAAGGGATGCTTAGTCTTATTGCAGCTTGATATTCCATGTTTTGTTGATATTCATGGGAGGAGGCTGCTCTTTTTTGATATACTGAATATCATTTCTTTTCTTCCCAAACATGTAAAACCAAAAGCTAATAATGAGGCAATATCTAGAAATGTGCAAATTAAGAGATAATTAAATAACAAACCTGCATTCTTTTTGTTTAGATTACAGAAAATAAAGACTTAATAGTCAGTCACCTCAGGTTTGAAGAAATCAAGGAGATTTATCAAATAGAAGCAATGTAGAATTCTGGCTTAATTTCCAAATCAGATAAAAGAAACCAGTTGAGCAAAATCGGAATTACTAATACAGAATTGACACAATAGTGTCAGTAATTTCCTGTGTCATGGTTATACAAGTTGTTAATATTTGGAGAAGAAGTTAAATAAATGATAAATGGACCTTCTTTGTATTATATTTACAATTTTTGTGTCAGCAGTTATGTCACAATAAAATACGTTTAAAATAAGAAAAAAAAACGGGTAAGGAGAGGTATAATTTCTCTGTGAGACTGATTGTCTTCATAGATTCCAATTGTCGTGCCCAACTTTTCAATTTGTCTCCTGGCCCTGCTGATCTACACTGAATTCAGACAAATTATAAACACTGGCCAAAGGACCTTTGATAACTACTGACACGGTGGTGTGTTTCTGTGGCTTCTAGTTTCCTAAATAGTGTTTCATGCCACATCAGTTAGCAAAGCTCTACCTTCTGATTGCTCTCTAAACAGAACTGAGTCACACATCCAGTGTCACAAAGGCTAAGGATCACTGATCACGCAGATTCTAGATTGCATGTATATGCTATGGTATCTGGGATATGGCACCCAAGTCTATATACGAAATTCATTTTGTTGCATGTATACACACCTTACACATGAAGCATAATCAGGATTTTGTTTGTTTAAGAAATTCCCAAATATTTTGGCTATGATCCATCATCACCTGAGGTCAAACGTAACATGTACTATGTTCAAATCAAAATGTCTTGGATTTTGGAGCCATTTACATTTCCAAATTTTAGATTAAGGCAGTTTAACTCTACTTGCTAAAGCCTTTCCATCTGAAACGTGGTGAGACTCAATCTGGCTACATTATTCATGGGCTTACCATCAAAATAAGGTGGAAAATTTTATTCCCTGTCCATTAAAATTTGTGATTGAGACTTTTTTCAATGTAAATATTCTCTATGTATGAAAAATCCAATTGTAATGTAAGTGTGCCTGTAGTTTGTTGTTGGTCCACTGAACACTCAATATTTTAAGTATCTCTATTAGCTACTACCCATTAATATACATATATACATACATATATATGAGTAATTTATTGGTAAATATAAAAATATTAATGAATTACTAATAATAAAGTGTATATTGGTAGGCTTGCAAGTACAAAATATTTCATATATATGTGTATATTCATCCACATGGTATGAAAATTCTTTATTTTATCATGCACTATAGTATAGCTTTTCATATTAAATTATATAGTAACTCAAAATATTCATCTTGCCTAAATGTATTTTTGCTGCTATAATCTCTTTATTTTTCAGTGATTCTGGTCTTTATAATGATTGAGAAACTTCTTCACTGGACAGTTAATTCCATTTATGATCTGAGTGACCAATTTGTGTGTTCTATTGCCTGCATAATATCCCCATTGTACATAATGTATTTTTGATTTAACAGCTATAATCTTGACAAAATGTGCTTTCTCAGTCAAGTGTTTTCATGGACTTCAATATTTAAAGAGAATCATCCTGGCACTTCAGCCAATAATCATCCAAGGGTACTGTATTTGCTATAAAGTATCCTTACCTCCTGTCAATAGCATCTTCATATTATCAATATCCTTGTATTTATGTGAATTTTTAGCTGAGCCATGTGGAATGTTAATAAGTGAATCTGCTGGCTACAGAATTCCAATTTCAAGTCCAGGATAGTAGTTTTTAATAAATTAATAATTAAAATTTCCCTTAAAATCAATTCTATGTGTTTTCAATGTTTCAGATGCAAGAATCTTGTTGTAGATTCGATGTATTATTTCTCTTTGGTACTTAAGGTGTAATAAACTGAACTGCCCTCATTGACTGTCATAGTTAGCAGACTGAACTGATGGACATATTAGACATCTGTACTGAAAAGGATTTCTAATATCAAAGACTTCCAATTCATATTTCTGATAATAGTCTTGGTTAACTCCTGGGTGTTTGATTTAATAGCAATTTTATTTACTTTTTCATATCTTGGAACAAACCAGATCAACACTGTTAGGGTAAATGGTTATATGTGAACTGCACATTTTTGTCAACCATACAAAATTCCTCCCATGAGTCTCAATTTATGCTTTATTGTAAGTAATGGATGAATAATTAAGGATCATTTGAAAAAGGTAATTTAAATAGCAGTTTCGATTTTCAATTTGCCTTAAATTTTCTCCCAAATTCTCTTAGAAAAAAAACCTAAAAGTCTTTAAAATTCTTGGGCATATATTGGATACATATTACTCTGTGAGTGTCTTAAATTAATGTTTTAGAATTATGAAGTCATAAGGTATATTATAAATTTGTGTTCACATCATGGGTTATCATTTCAAGATGTACTAAGGCAAGTCTTCATTATATCCTCCTGTTCCCATGTCTAAACTTTTTTACCTCTGAAAAGACACCTTTTTAAATTATTCAAAATACATTCTTCTTTCATACAATACATACTGACTACAGTTTACCCTCCTTCCACTGCTCCCTGGTAACCTACACCTCCATTCCCAAAGTCCACTTTCCCTCTGTTTCCTTTTCAGAAAAGAACAGGTCTCCAAGAGAGGACAGATAAACAGGACAAAAAAAGATGTAATAAAACAAGGCAAAAACATTCATATGGAGACTGGACAAAACAACCCTACAGGAGGAAAAGAGTCCCAAGAATGGGTAAAAGAGACAGGGAAAACACTCGCTCCCACTGTTAGGAATCCCACAAAACACCAAGTGAATAGTCATAACATATGCAGAGGATCTAGTGCAGGCCCACATATGCCCCGTGGTTGTGACTTCATCGATCTGTGTGAGCCTCGCTTAGTTTATTTCGTGTGCCATGTTCTCCTAATATCCTCCATGACCATCTGCCTCCTAAAACTCTCCCCTTACACGTAGCATAGCATCATACTTTGATAGGATTACTGTTTCCTTGTATCTTAGCGTTTGCCAATAAAGAGTGCTGAAGCCCCCCCCCTTTATCCCACAAACTGCATTTAGTATAAGTCTTCATCTTCCTTCTGTCCCTTTCTTTCTTCTGCCACCTGGCATGTACTGTCTTCGTGGTACCGAGATGAGAAGAGCTAATACATATTCTTTATGATTTCCATCTCTGCATTTTTGTAGGAAAGAATAGCATCCTGTACAGTGTTATTATTTTATACAGAGTGCCATGGGACTGTACAGCAGTGGCAACTAATATTTAACAAGTTGACTCACTAGATGTTGTTGGAAAGTCATGTTTGGCAAAGCTGACTCAACAGATGTTATTGGGGACCCACAATTGGCAAAACCCTGGGGTTATTGACCGGATGACTGGTTGTCCTGTAACTTCCTCAGGTACTATTGCTATGCCTCCCTAATAACAACAGCTGTTGTGTTCTTTCCATAGCCTTTTGGTGGTGTGTTGAGCACACATATAGCTGTAGATAGTCATGGAGATGACCATAGGATGATCCAGAAGATAAACATAAGATTTTCAGTCACAAATATAGCCTTTTACATAGACAGGCTGACTTCAGCCTTCAGGACAAATTCAAAGCAGGCTGGTTGCTCCTAAAGACGTCTGGTTGTCCCTGAAGACAAATACAGGAGGTCATTGTCACAGGTGTTGTTTTGATTATTCAAGGCCAGAGTTTGAAGCATATTTAGTCTGCATCTACTCCCCAACCTGAAGGTTCAGCCAGCTGTTTACTTACTTACTGGGAACTCTCATCAACTTAGAGCTACTTTCCATGCCACTTTTTCACTGACCGGTCATTGCAACATTCCTAACCCGAGAAAAACTATGTGACTTATCTTCCATTTTGAGTATGGGTTAGGCCCTAAAAAGTAACTTATAATTGTAACTTATAGTTTGTAATAAAAGTAACTTATAGTTTGACTGTGAGAGAGAGCAGTGGGAGAGATAGAGATAGAAGTATATAGCTAGAGAGAGAGAGAGAGAGAGAGAGAGAGAGAAAGAGAGAGAGAGAGAGAGAGAAGGCAGAGGCATCAGTAATGCAGGGAGGCAGAGAAAGAGGCAGCAGAGCAGGAGCAGGCAGAATTGAGAAAAGGCTGCTGTGAGAGAGAGAAGTTTGGAAGATGAAGAAGTGTGAGAAATGAATGAGAGTGAGTGAGTAAAGAATGAATGAATAATATAGAAGTATGTGGGCATGTGTGAGAGTGAGTTAGACGGCTATGGGAAAGAGCTGCTGCTACATAGAGAAGTTGTGTGGAGATGTCTAACTGTAACTGAATACAGAAATATGTAACTGGGCCTGATAGAGATGCTTGTATGTAAAGACAGGCTGTCAAGAAAGAGAGTTCATTTAAGTTGAAATAAAAGAGAAAGTTACCATCAGGACAATGTGTGCCGAGAGAGACGTTTGTATGTAAAGGCAGACTGTCAAGAAAGAGAGTCCAAGTAGAGGAGAAAGTTACCAGAAGAAAGCCTGTGCTTGCTTATTTTTCTCCTAGGATAGAAAAGTCTAGAAATCTTCAGATTAGAATGATGTTAAGTCTCACTACTCTGAGGCTTTCTCTTTATTACCCCAGTGCACACTGGGGGCCGGACCCTATTGTCAGCCATAATTTCATATCGAGTTTCACATAACAGTTTCTAACACCTACTAACACAGAATCTTTTAACTCAATAGGAATTATAAATGATTGTGTGAGAGGAACTATGGGCAGCAAATTGATGTAAGTGGTCTAGTTGTCATTTTCTTGGTGGTGCAGACTTGAATAGTTTCTCATGTTGTAGTAAATAACTGTGTGTTCATGCTCATGCAAGCAGCCATATCTATACTCACTAGGTAAAGAAAACCCACAAACCATCAAAGTAGATAGAGGTTTATTGAGGAAAAATGAAATTTTCAGTGAGAGGAATTAAAGTGAGAAGACAATGGGTATGTCAAATGATCAAATTTAAGTGTATTTGATACTAACATGTATGCATAGATTTGTTATTATTAATTAACAAATTGATATCTAGCATGTGTACTATAGCCTTAAACTTGGTAAGACCAAGACTCAGGGGTTTTGAGAAGGGAAGTATCCTACATTTAAGATGTCTGTAAAACAAAGTGGATTATTGTTATGATAAAAAAATTCAACAGGCTCAGAGTAGAGTCAATTTATATTTAGAATCTGCAAAAAGGATTTTAGTGGTAATACTTCCAAACATCCCTGATATGAACTATATTAATGTGTGAAAGAGCTAATAAGCAGTGAAGTGCTGAGACACGAATGGTTTTCAAGGTATTCCTTTGTAAATACATTTAATTATATACATTTTTTAGAAAAATGAAAGTGACTTTCTCCTGTGTCATGATCCATTATAAGATTCTCATTTCTCTTTTTTATGTCTTTTACAAGGCACGATGCAATCTAGTCGCCTTCTTGCCTTAGACAAACTCAGGAAACAGTGACAGTT
Organism: Mesocricetus auratus; assembly: GCF_017639785.1. Lineage (NCBI taxonomy): Eukaryota > Metazoa > Chordata > Mammalia > Rodentia > Cricetidae > Mesocricetus > Mesocricetus auratus. The sequence continues at coordinate 13,383,852 of NW_024429185.1, forward strand.
TTATCTCTTGGCTCCTGGTTCTCTTTTCATCAAATATGGTGATTTGACAAAGTTTGTGAAGTAGTTTCCTTCCCAAGTTATGAGTTTAAGGGAGGGGAAAATCCCTACTCATCTTGTGATATTCATTCTATCTCCTTTTTAGTACTTGGGACTGAAGTACATAATATCAACACAAAGGTCTCCTGATTGGCTTACTGAAATTTCTCATCATTTTTGTTCATTATCTTCACTTTCAATTATTCATTTTCCACTTTGATTTCTTTCATGTAGAGATTTTCCTGGCTCTTTGCCATTTATAAGTACAGTCCCATAGTCCACCAAAACTTTTCATTCTCTATTAGAGTAGTATAAAGTCCCCTAGGGATATTGGGTCAGAAGATAAGACTTCTGACTTGTCACAGTTTCTGACACAGAATGCTTTATTTTGTCCAGTATTTAAAGACACAATTCACTGCTTAGACATCAAGAAAAGGGGGATTCCTCTTCAAATTCTAGCAGTGCCGACTGAAAAACGTGACAAATCTACAACCTTATGTTACATGACTTTAACATTCTTCCCTCAGTAGCAAATTGAAATGCTAAAGAGAAAATCAGTCAACACAATCAAATAAGAGAAAGTAATTGACACATCTAGAGTGCTTCATCAAAAAGAATCATTAAAATAGATAAATTTATAACAAGATGGGAAAGAAATGCAAGAGAAGAAACATCAATCAATGATCTGGAAGCCAGAGGGAATGCCTTTGTAGATCCCACAGCCAATTAAAGCACAAATAGGATAAAGAAATCTCACAAGGTCTAACCCTCAAATGGAAAGCTTGGGCAATTAATTGCTGCTGTGGCAGACACTCAATCTACTCTGTGGATGAGAGAACTGAGTTTACCCAATCTCCTAAAGTCAGCTCTTAACACATTTATTCAGTGTATTCTTATAAATTTACATGTATTTATATGTAATAACACTACTTAAAGTATAAGACCCCCAAGATTTGAGAAGCTTCTGGGAGGGTAATCACAGAAGGATTTGGAGTGAGGTGGGAATGATAAAAACACATTACCTATGTAAAAAAATTACAATTTAAAAGTGCCTAAAAGACAGTAGAGAACATTATTTTCAAAAATGCAGGGACACTGTTTATGGGTTGTATTTTGATTATTTTTTCACCAGATAATAAACTTAATTTTAAAAATTTAAGTAGATGATCAAATAGTAATTATTTTCTTTCTTCCTTCTTTTTTTGTCTGAGCATAGGTATCCATTTTCTTGGATTTTGGGTGGAAGATACCATTTTTCATTTCTATGAAGAAACAGAATCTGCTCTTAAACATCAGTATTCTCTGTTCTCACTTTTGTGTATTTAATGATTCTTTATTATCAAATTATTATTAGTTTTAATGACTGAAATATTATTGTGATAAATGCAAATAAATCACTACCATTTCTATTAAATGAAAAAAATGATTGAAAACTAGGGAACACTTAAAGTCAGAGAAGAAAAAATGCCTGAAGAGAGTTGGCCTTTAGATAAATTTAATTTACCTTTAAAACTTCAGGTCTAGATGGTTGCAGTTGAAATTTGGGAGGGGGCTAGTAGAGAGCGGGGGAGGAGGGGAGGGGAAGGAACTGGGATTGACATGTAATACAAGCTTGTTTCTAATTTAAATAAAAAATAGAAAAAAAGAAATTTTAGGAAACAGCATATTCAAATATGGTTAAAATTTGCCTAAAATTTGAGTGGTGACATGTGCTATGTCTTTCTCAAATGGGTTGTGAATATTAATGTTAAAGTTTGTAACTGTCTCATAACGTTGATCTAGTAAACAAAACTAAGTTTCTAAAGCAGACTTAAATGTGCTCCAATTTTCATATTTTTACATTGAACAGACCAAGAGCAATTGTACAACTTTGGAGATTCCATGCATTGTTTTAGTAAACAATAATGTCATTTAAGTCAAAGTAAGTTCATCTTCTAAAATATTGTTGCTTCTTTATGATGGAAACATTCAAAACCCTTCCTTCATTTTTTTTCTGAAAAATACAATGGATTATTGGTTGAACATTTTCTAAAATGTCCTTTGCCATAAAATGAGGATTTGATTTGCGTGATATGTTTTTGGATATGTCATATCTATTCTGGAGATCATAGCAATGGTTCATAATAATGATAGTGGGCACTTGTGCTGAGGAGATGCTAGCACAATTAGGATACATTGAATAACAAAGTAAGCCTAAGCATATCTTGAATGTTGGATTGTTAGAGTATAAACCCTGTGCTCTGCAATGTGCCTTCTATTCTTCTAACACTTCCCTGTACCTATAAGAGACATAGGAATATGAGGAAGATTAGGAGAAAATTAAATTTGAACCTATATGTATATATAATATGTATGTGTAATGCATATATATGTACATATAATATGTATGTAAATATGAGAGATAGAAAAGAGCGTGCATGTATTATAAGACAGTAATATTGACCAGTCTGGGATTGTAAAAACTGTAATTGGAATATCAAGTAAGCAGTCAGATACTGAATCAGAGTTTTTAAATGAAGTTTGCTTTGTTACCACAACATAAATAATCTTTAAAACACAAGTAATGCTTATGTTATCAACAGAGAGAACTTGAGTTTACAGATATTGCAGTGGTTAACTACTGGAGACCTCCATCACATATGGGCTGAGTCTATTGAGTAGAACTATACATGATAGCTATTAGGAATAGTAAACTCACAGGAGAAAGGTTGTATATTTAGCCTGCTGGCAAACTTCCACTTTTACTTTACTGTAAACTACACAGATGTTTGTACTATGTGAAAACAAAACAAAAGAATCCCTGTACTTAGAAGCCTAAAATCATACAATTTGTTTTCCATAATTCTAAGAAAGTATTAAGGATTTTTTTTATTTTGATTATTTATTTTTAAATTTAAATTTAAATTAGAAACAAGGTTATTTGTATCACACATGATATCTATGTCTAGAGACACACATACACACAAAAAATTGATGGTCAATGGTCATTATTCACTCAGCTGACAGTTGAATATGGATGCTGCTTATAGATTCATTTGAGATAGTTACCACAGAAAAGAAACTATCCATGGGAACAAAACCCCCCAAGAGTAAGAATTCCTAGCATCAAGTAGAAACTTATCATCATTTACAGTTTGAGTAGGACATAGTATTAATTGAACCATAATCAGTAGATTCCAACTGATACAGGTTAGTCCAACTCAAGAAAACAGAAATAAACTCTATGTCTTAATAGGATAATGACAGAGGTATTGGCTTCCTTCATTATTATAACATAGTTAAAAAATAGTGCTTCAAAGATAATGACTCATGTAAATGGAAGAGGGAAGTGCAGAAAAATTAGAGTCAAATGGTGATAGCTTCACATTCTTAGGTTAAGTCTTACATTATTTTAAACCTCTTTAAGGACATCTTTTTTATTTCAGATGTAGGTGATTTGGTTAAGTGTGTACGGGTGTACCATGCACATGTCTGGTACCCAGAGGCCAGAGGAGGGCACATGATGCCCTAGGACTGGAGTTCAGATGGTTGTGAGCTGCTATATACATATGGTAATGAGATGGAAGTCCTGTGAAAGAGTAGCTAGTGCTTTTAACTGCTTAACCATCTTTCCAGTCTCTCTTATCTTGTTTTATTTTAAGGATTTATTTATTTTTCATGTATACAGTGTTATGCTTGAATGCATGCCTTCAGGCCAGAAGAGGGCACCAGATATCATTATAGGGGGTATGAGCCACCATGTGGTTGCTGGGAATTGAACTCCAGACCTCGGGAAGAGCAGCCAGTGGTCTTAACCTCTGAGCCATCTCTCCAGGCCTCATGTCTTGTTTTTTTAATGCATCAAATTTTTGTTGAATCAAATTCACGTTCCTTGTCTCATCAAAACATGTAATACCCAGAAATTTAATGGTTGAAAAGCTAGTTTGTATCTATTTTATTAAATTTATTCTATATTGCTTATTTTTTTAATTTTTCTGAGATGTTTCTCTGTAGCTTTGTAAATTTATTTTTTAAAATTTCATTTTACATTCTAACCAAAGTTCTTCCTTGCACCCCTCATACTGCCCACCCCCCTGTCTCTCTTGCAGCCCACTCCCATCCTCTCCTCTCAAAAGATAAGGGTTCCCATGGGGAGTTGTCAAAGTCTGGCAGGTCAAATTTGGGCAGAATCACGCCCCTCCCTGCTGCCATAAGGCTGAGCATGGCATTCCCTTACAGGCAATGGACTCCAACAAGCTATCTGGTGCCCCAGGGATACATCCTGGTCCTACTGCCAGGGGCTCCTTAGATAGCTCAAGCTTCACAACTGTCTCCCACATAGAGAGGACGTAGTTTGGTCCCATGGAGTTTCTAAAGTTGTTGGCCTAGAGTTCATGAGTTTCCATGAGATTGGTTTTACTGTCTTTGTAGATTTCTCCATCACGATCTTGACCTCTCTTGCTCATATATTCCCCCATCCCTCTCTTTGACTATATTCCCAGAGATCTGCCTGTTGTTTGGTTTTGGGTCTCTGCATTTGGTTCCATCAATTATTAAATGAAGGCTCTACAATGATAATTGGAGTATTCACGAACCTGATTGCAGGGGAAGGCCAGTTCAGCCACCCTCTCCACTGTTGCTAGGAGTATTAGCTGGGGTCATCCTTGTGGATTATTGGGAATTTCCCTAGTAACAGTGGCTTTCTCTATCAAGATATCTCTTTCTTTGCTCTTCTAGTTATTATCTTAGTGATAAAGTGGATTCCATTTTTTGTAATATCCCACTGAAGTTCAACTAGACTTGTCTCTAATGAGCAACAGTAGTGAAATTTAAAGTAGCTTTTCTATTTTTTTATATAAAGCCAATCTAGGATCTGTGCTGCAAATAGACATCTTAATTATGTTTTATCAAAAGCCAAAGCATCAGGAAATATTGAAAACACTTAAGATGAACCCTTTTCTCATTGATCAATGATTTTATTCACATAGAGATCATGGTATAGAAAGTGTATATAGCATTTTATTCATAGTCACAACTTTTCTTTAAAGCAGGTATAATATCAAACAATGAAATTATAAACAAATTTATTTGGAATATAAACGAATCATTAAGGAGTATGACCTTGATTTGCTGGAGTTAATCACATCATATGAACTTGTATGGGAACAGTACATTTAAAAATATACCCAAAACATTTAAAATTGTTAAAAAATAAAAGTTTCATTAGCAAAATTAAAATTTTAAAGCTAAAACTTTTCAGATAATTTTTTAGTTGTGCCTGAAAGACAGAGGTAGAAGCTGAAAAAAATTATGTAGATAAGTCTGAACTTCAATTACCCACTTATTCAAGTATAAGAACTGTGGAAAACAATGGGATGAATTGCTACTCACAATTTCAGACCATGACAATAAATAATTCATTCCTGAACCTTTGAAACACATAGGAGGAAATCAATAAACAAGAATTGCTTAAGCTCTGAGTATGGAAAATAAAGCTCTTATTTTATTTGGAATGACTACAGCCTTTCTCATATCCAAATGCATTTATCTCTGTCTTACATGAGTTTGGATCACATTCATCAAACTCAGGCATGAACGTGCGGCAGAGACATGGTATAGACACCAGGTGGTGACCAAGTTAAGCTCAGTGCTTCACACAACACTTAACTGAAATTTTAAAAAAAGCTGTGTGTGTTTACATCTGTTTATTTTTAAGTGATTACAAATATGTACTACAGTTCTGCATATAGTGTTGTAGAATCTAAGAAGTGTTCTAGATGACCAAAATGCATGAGCAAGATAGCAGCACCAATAGCCTTATAAAGTGGAACACGTTTTTTTTTTCATTTTATCTCCATGCCTGTGATTCAGTAGAAAGGAAATGTAAATATGGTCCCACAGAATGCAGTTCTTTATGATAATTATAATGTGCAAAATTAAAATATATTATATAAATAATAATATCTTGTATTTAAAAACATGACTGTAGGCCTGGGAATTCAGCAGTTATTAAGGTTGTGAAAAAATGTGGGTTTGATCTGTAGTACAGAAAGAAAGAAATTAATTAAAATTTAAATAAATAAATAAAGTAATACATGTTTTGCACACATGGGGATGTTTTAAACAATATAAAATACAAAAGTTTCACTATATAAATTCTGGGGACCAGGGGTTATATAGTCAAGAAAATTTTGTATTTATTTTGTGAAGCAAATATAAATATTTCCTAAATTAAATAAACAGTTATATTATCTTATGTATATAGCTTTATCAGGTGTCATTAATACACACACACATGCAGGTTGCACTCCACTCGCGGGGTACATGTTTCATGTCCCTGTGTTCTTTCTCACATTTCTCACTTACAAACTCACTGGATTGTTTTCATTTTTTCAACTATAACTTATTATGCATGTTCATAAAAGAATCATGAAATGTTTGGCTTCTTGCTTTTTATTACAGCACCTGTGAGACAGAGTTATGTTACTGTGCATATTAGTATTCATTGATCGATTTTGGGCAGCTTCTCATTTTGAACAAATATTTTGCCAATGATTAAAAGTGAATTACCAATAAGGACACAAAATATTTTGACATTTATAGGCATCAAAATGTAAATTAAGCATCATAACGATGTCATGTATATCTATCAGAAGAGCTAAAATGAAATGGCTACATTAAATATTGGCAAGATTTTAGATCATGTTCAAAGACAATTATAGTACAGGTGTAGACAGATATGAATTTGGGAGACAGAGTTTTAAGTAAGCATCAACATGCTAACTAGATATTTTTTTGCCAGGTAGAGAATTAAAAGCAGATTTCCTGCAAAATCTGTCATATGGATTTCCTTTATATAATAACTTCTTTAACTTTTGAAATTATAACCTATTTTCATCATTTCTTCCTTCCCTTTCATCCCTCCAAAGTGTCCCATGTATTCCTCCTTGTTTTTCTTCAAATTCATAGTATATTTTTAATTAACTGCTTTATATTCACACACACACACATATATATATATATATTCTTAATACCTTCTATTTATAATGTTACTTGTATGAATATGGATATGTTTTTAAGGCTGAAAATTTTGTACTGGATAACTACTTTGCATGATATCCCCCCAGGAAGAGTGTTTCTGTTGCTCCCATGTTCCCTTAACCATCTGTAGTTCTTTCTGCAGAATTAGAGCCTCATGGGCTTTCTTCCATTGACTCCTGAAAATTTAGATATGCTACACAAATCTATAAATAAAGTGGAATGTTGAAGGTGAGGGGAGTAACAAAACCATCATTATAAGTAATTATCAAAATTACTTTAGTGGCTAAAATTTGCAAATAATATGCTGCATGATTTGGTGTATATGATATTTTAGGAAATTCAGTGTAAAGGTTGCACTTTAAAGACAAGAATAGGCATTAGAGTCTAAGAAGGAAGAATGAAAAGAGAGAAAATACAACTTGACTTTAATAAAGAAGCTAAAATTGTACAATGGAAAAAAGAAAGCATCTTCAACAAATGGTATTGACATAACTGGATGCTGACATGTAGAAGACTTCAGACAGATCCATATATATCTCCATGCGCAAAACTTAAGTCCTAATGAACCAACATCCTCAACATAAATACAGCCACACAGAACCTCTTAGAAGATTTAGTGGGAAGTACCCTTGAATGCACTGGCACAGGAGACACCTTCCTGAACCTAACACCAATAGCACAGACACTGAGATTGACAATTAATAGAAAGGACACCCTGAAACTGAGAAGCTTATGTAAGGCACAGTATAAAGTCAACAAGACAAAATGACAGCCTACAGAATGGGAAAAGGTCTTCACCAAACCCACAAATGACAGAAGGTTTACCTCCAAAGTATACAAAGAACTCAAGAAAGTAGTCACCAAAACACCAAATAACCCAATTAAAAATGGGGTATACATATAAATAGAGAATTCTCAATGGAGGAATATCAAACGGCTATAGCAAACTTAAGAAATTGCTCAACATCCTTAGCCATCAGGGAAATGCAAATCAAAACAACTCTGAAATACTATCTTACACCTATCAGAATGGCTAAAATAAAAAAAAACCACCAATGACAATTTATGCTATAGAGAATGTGGAGAAAGGGGAACACTCCTCTACTACTGGTGGGAATGCAATCTTGTACAGTCATGGTTTCTCTGGAAGCTGGGGATCAGTCTAACTCAAGACCATCAATTCCACTCTTAAGCATATACCTAAACAATGCACATTTATGCTACAAGTACATCTGTTCCACTATGTTCATAGCAGCATTATTTGTAATAGCCAGAACCTAGAAGCAACATAGTTGCCCCTGAACTGAAGAATGGATAAATAAAATGCGATATATTTACACAGTGGAGTACTATGCAGCAGAAAAAAAACAATGAAATCTTGAAATTCATGGGTAAATGGATGGAACTAGAAGAAACCATCCTGAGCGAGGTAACCCAGTCACAGAAGAACAAATATGGCATGTACTCACTCACCTATGGATATTAGACATAGAGCAAAGTATAACCAGCCTACAATCCACAAACCCAGAGAAGTTAGGAAACAAGGAGGACCCTAAAAGAGACACACATGAACCCTCTGAGAAGGGGGAAAGGGACAAGATCTCTAGAGAAAATTGGGAGCATGGGGGTATGGGGGAGAGAGGTAGGAGAAATAAGAGGAGAGAAGAGGGAGGAGAACACGAGGGATCAGGAAGGTCGAGTTGTGGGAAGAACAGAGAAGGACAGCAAGGAAAGACATACTACAGTAGTGGGATCCCTTATTGGCTAAGCAAGAAACTTGGCACTAAGGGAGTTTTCAGGAATTCATAAGGATGGCCCAAACTAACAATCTACCTTAAGAAGCTACATTAAATGCCCTTCCCCTATAACGAGATTGATGATTACCGTAAATGCCAAACTAGAATCTGTATCCAGTAGCTTATGGAAAGAGAAGCAGAGACCCACAAGTAAGCACTGAGCTGAACTCCTGGAATCCAGTTGTAGAGAGGGAGGAGTGATGAGAAAAGGGGTCAAGAGTATGTTGGGGAAACCCCAAAAAACTTAACCTGAACAACGGGGTCTTCACGAACTCCAGACTGATAGCTGGGGACCTGCATAAGACCTAACCAAAGCCCCTGAATGTGGGTGTCAGCTGGGGAGTTTCAGCAGAATATGGGGTCACTGGTAGTGGAACCAGTACTTATAGCAAGTGCATGAATGTCTTTGGGAGCCCATTCCCTACAGAGAGATACTCTCTCAGCCTAGATACATGTGGGAGGGCAAAGATTCTGCCGCAAATTATGTGACAGACTTTGGTGATAACCCATGGGAAGTCTCACCTTCCCTGAGGAACACTTGGAGGGTGGGATGGGGATTGGGAAGATGCGAGGGAGCGGGAACTGAGACTGTTATGTAAAATAAGATGTTTTATTTAAGTAAAAATTTAAAAAGTATGAGAGATTATGGATATGTCAGTTCTCTTCATTTAGTGAAAGTTTTATAGTCTACACTTGTTGAAATACAACAGATTGTTGAAATACGAGTTGTTTGTTCTCTATTAGTTCCCTTAAATTATTGAAATAAACCTAGATGAATGAATTCTGAGTATTCCATATCTTATTATTTGCTACTGCTAAATTCCAAGTGTTACTTTCTCTCATTACAATGGATTTAAATTTTCCTGATAATTCCTCCTCCTTAGGTTGAATTATTCCATATATTATACTTAATTATAATTTCTGAGTTGCCTACTTATTAGTGATATCTACATGTCATCAGGAAATTGAACCATAAATGAAGGTTTTGATTCTTATAGTAATAAGACCTTACACTGGGAAAAATTGTTGGGAGAGCATCTATATACTCAAGAATGCAAGGAGTGATAACCACAGGGCATAGATTAAAGCTGTGTTCATGAAACAGAACAATCTTGGTTAGAAATTTAACCACTCCTCTGTCTTCTCTAACATATGCAATCTCCTCTAGCTTTTATGTAGCGGGGAAAGGAGAATATTTGCTGATTAGTGTGATTCATGTATTCTTAGTTGTATCTGGATTTGTACATAATTATAAATTATCTTGTTACTACTACAACATACCCACATAGTCTCCTCTTATGTTGTGGGATTTATAAGATATTCACTCTGTTTTTTTTTTTTAAAATAGCTTGTTTTACATGTCAATCCCAGTTCCCTCTCCCTCCCCTCCTCCCACACTCCCCTTCCACCCTCCCTCCCACCCTATTGCCACATATTTCCACATAGGGGATGTCTAGAGTCTATCATTTTACTCTTGGTAGGGTCAAGGCACTCCCCTAAGAGTCCAGGCTGAGAGAGCATCTCTCTTTGTGCTATAGGCACATGAAGACAGATTGTATACCAGGAATAGACACTGATCCACAGCTCAGAGCCCCATAGGTTGTCCAGGCCTTCTCACTGACACTCACATTTGGGGGGTCCAGATCAGTCCCATTCTGGCCTCCCCACTGTCGGTCTGGGGTCCAAGAGCACTCCCCTGTTCAGATCAGCTGTCTCTGCTGGTTTTGCCAGCCCATTCTTTGCCAATTTGCTCATCATTCCTCTCTCTCTGTCACTGGGTTCCTTGGGTTCAGTTCAGTGCTTAGATGTGTGTTTGCCTCTGCTTCCATCAGTCCCAGGATGAAGGCTCCCGGATAGTTATAGACATCACGTTCATTATCAGGAATGGGCATTCGAGGTGGTCCTTCCACTATTGCTTAGCTTGCCAATTGATGTTATACCTTTAGATCACTCGAGGTCACTCTGGTGCCTGATCTGTCTTCGATCCTATGATTCCCTCTTCCCCCTATTCTACCCCCACCCCCTCAACTTCCTGTTCCCCCATGACCAACTCCCTTCCTCTTTACCCCCTCTATTCTTTCCAGGTCCCAATACCCCCCCCTCGCCCTGTTCCCCATCCATTCAGAGGATCTTGTCTCCATCCTCTTCTCTTGGGTACTATGTATATATGCATATCTTTTAGGTTCTTTCCTGTTTCCCAGACTCTCTATCTGTGGATAGGAGAAATCTACCAACTAAGACTGCTGACATCATCATGGTTGGGCATTTGTCACCTTCCCAGTCTACTTTCCTCTTTAATGACCATCAGGTTTTAGGTTAAATTCTTGCCATTTACTTAACATGTAAGACACCAAGCATCCTGAGCACAGGATGTGTCTACCTGGGAGTTCAAGAGTACATTGATGGTATAGGATGCCTGGATAAGGTGAGGCAGATAGAGGTCACCTCTCTTAAAAGGGTTGGTCCCAATGCTAAGAAAGAAGTATCTCCATGTACTATTACAATATCCATGAACTCTGATTTTTTCACAGCATTTTATCTACTATTAACATTTGTATCAATCTTTATATGTGGAGACGTTTTTCCCACATCTCATTTTAAGAAGGTCAGCTCTGTCTGCCAGACTTCAACCAGTCACAGAATGCCATAGCTGTCTTTTAGGTCCAGCCAAGCAGACTATTTTGTGCTCTGGTCAGTCTGGTGAGTTCAGTCTCTTAGCCATAATCCTGCTGTGTTCACACCAATCATAAAGGAAACCCAGGTCTCCCACCCAGTCTTCTGGCTTAGTGTGAGGAGCACTGTCCACATTCTGTCAACTTCCAGGTATGAGATGCGATGCATATAGTACAGAACAGAGCCTCTTACATTCCCCATCGCACACATAATCAACAGCAACATCAAAAATATTCACATACTTTGCAAGGACTTCTTGCAAAACACAAACAATATTAAAGGTCAAAACAGTATGTCTTCTCAAAAACCACTGGCATTATAGAAATACTCTCCAATTATAATTGTCTAGTTCAACCTGAACACATAGATCTTAAAAAGAAAAATTATAAACATCATAATAAATATTCAAGAGGCCTAAGGAAGACATAATCAGCAAATTAAAAGAGAATGAATACCTTAGTATGTCCTGGAAAACTGTAATGTAGTGCTGAATGAAATGGCAAAGTAATAGAGGTTCTGTAAACATCATTCAGAAGAAAAAGAACGACTTAAGACAAATCAATTTGAAATGAAGAGTTTCTAAACTCTTCAACTGAACAAGCTGAAGAGTTATATAGTATGCTACTTACCAGAACAAACGCTTATGAGATTAGTAGTTGTGAAGAAGGTTTACCTGAAAATATAGAACATTTTTACCATAGTTTTAGGAAGCAAGTTATAGGGCACCATATAGACAGTATAATTTGAATCTCTTTGGTATCAAAAATGTCAAACTTCTCAAAAATGAAAAAAGAGTACTAGTTCAGGGAAAGTTTCTAGAATTCCTAATCCTTAATTTTTGACTACTACAGAAAATATAGTTACACACAGACATCTGTATGAATGATAATTGAGGAGTCAAAGGAATACTTCCATTTGCAAGAACAAATGGAACTTGCGAATTAGTACAGGAACTAATTCAAAGAAATGAGGCAATAACAAGGTAAAATCAAAGTAGAGGTTTGCCCATTGGTGTCAAGCCAATGTGAAACACAAAATGTCCAGTAATTTCTGGAGGCATGATTTTTATGGTTAAGAGAACATATTTTACCTGCATAGATTTTCATACACTCAAACTGTAGGAGGAAGTCTGATGCCGCCATTAAACATGTGACTTACTAGAGGCGCATACAGATGAGGTAATGAAAGGGCGGTTTACCACACCGCTAACCACACCCACTTTAGGCAGGACTAAAGACGTATACGGCTGGACGTAAAGACGTATACGTACGTAGGCGGAACTACGTCACTAGCCAAGCCCACTTTTGGGCATGGCTAGGGGCGTTACGGGGGAAGGCATAGAAGACAGCGCACAGGAAGTCTCGCTCTCTTTTTTCCTGGAGTTCGGCTTCCGGTCCAGTCGCTAGCTGAGATCTGCTGGGCTTCTCTGGGTTTGGTAACTTGTGAGTAATTTTCTACATAAAATACTTAGCGTTACTTTCAGTAATTGTGTGTCGCGTATCGTTACAGCGTCCATTGAAGCCAACACAAACAATGATAACTGTGTGAGGAGATTAAATGGTTAATGACTTTTGTTGGTAGTCCCTTGAGAAGATTTAAATACAAAATCAAAACATGTACATGGAAAAGAAATGGATTATTTGACAATTATTATATATCAACACCATATACATAACAGAATCAGATATCTTTCATATTGCATTCAAAATACATGAAAGTGCAGGTGTAATAAAATGATTAAAATTTAATTCTGTGAGAAATATCAGTCTGAAAAAGTTATCACATTATACAAAATAGTTGTAAAAATGTTAGTCATGATACATTCAAGTACACATCACACAGCTTTAAAATGACTCTGTTGGTTTGAACAAGGGGGAGCTCATGGCCCCCATACTGATAGCTAGGAAACCATCACAGGACTGTTCCAGACCCGCTTAACAAGGATGTCAGTTTAGAGGTCTGGTTAAACTATGTGGCCTCTGGTAATGAATCAATATTTTTGCCTAGTACACGAATAGACTCTTGGCATCCATTCCACATAGAGGGATATTCTATCAGCCTCAACACATGGCAGGGAGGGCCTAGTACTTGCTCCAAATGATATGACAGACTTTGAAGGCCTCACCCTCCCTGGGGAGCAGAAAAGGAATGGGATGGGGGTTTGTGGGGGCAGGGTAGGAGGGAAGGGAGAGGCAATTGGGATTGACATGTAAAACAAGCTTTTTTCTAATTTAAATAAAAATTAAAATAAAGAGAAAGACTCTGGATTCAATATAATTGGCTAACAGTTATTTCGAAATGTCACATTTTGCATATAAAAGATAAAACATTATTAACTTGAAATTTCATTCTATACAATAGAAAAAAATACCTATGTTATCATTTATAAACACACTTTCCAATATAAAAAACTTTGAAATATAAATCTTTAGTCAAAATTTGCATTACTAATTAAAACTTATTGTTATATTTTATTAAAATCCTGGAGGGAAAAAACTCTTGAAAACATGAAACTTTATGAATACTGGCAATAAAATAATAAAGGAGACTTCAGAAACAGCTACAAGTTGAGTGGCTAAAAATAAAATCAAATAACACTGTAAGCTTGAGCTGAGAGCCTATGAGGTTCATATATAGCATAAGGATTTGTATTTTATTATTTGGCTTTACTGTGCAGGCAAAAGTTTAAATAACCTATGGCTTTCATTGCAAAACAAATTCCTCCTGTCTGCAAACAAATAATTTAAAAAGAATTTATTATAAATCAATGGAGCAACAGCCCTCTGGTTTATTCTACTTGCTACAAGTCTTTTTTATAAAAATGCCAAAGAATGGATGTGAATTTATTACTTCACATTAAATCTTTAACAAGCCATGTTAATTGGATGTCAACCTTTGTTTCTTACTCACATGCTTACTGAGATTAAGGACCATTTGATTTAAGCACACTCTAAAGAATATGTGGTATATTTATACTATTTGTTTACTCGCTTATATATAAAGCATGGGTCTTCATTAAAACACAGATATTCACAAGGCAGTAAAGAATCATTCATCTTTAATGAACAATATAACAATATATTTCATTATTAAATTGGATGTTACATATTTCAATTGTCAATATCTAAAACCAGTCAGTGAACAGGTTTTGGAAAGATGTTGAAGAATGTTTCATAATGGTATGAACACATAGGACTACTACCACTGAGTACAGATAAGAGAACAGGCTCTCCTGTGTCTGGAGTTACCAGGAGTCGTGAGCTAACATGTGTCTTCTGCGAATCAAATATTGGTCTTCTGGCATAGCAACTAGCATTCCTAACCACTAAGCATGCTCTCTAGCCCCCATAATAATATCTTAATGGATTGTTCCTTTGACAAGCATAAAGTTGCTTTTATCTCATCAAATCAGTTTTGGTATTCTGACCTTTTTGTCAGATGTCAAAATTGCAACTTCAACTAATTTTCAAGGTCTTCTGACTTTTGAATTCTTCAGTGGAAAGGAAAAATATTATGTAAAATGTTATTCTGATAGGTTTGCTTATATTTGTAACTTAATCTAAGAATAATCAAAATAGAGAAATGAGAAAAAACCCAGGTTAAAGGCACAGAAAATATTTCAACAAAATAACAGAAGAAAATTTCTTAAAACTAAAGAAGGATATGCCTATCAAGGCACAAAAAACATATAGTATGGTAAACAGACTGGGCCAGAAAGGAAATTTCCCTCTGTCTATGAAAAAACACTGAACATGCACAACAAAGAAGGAATATTAAGGGGAATAGACAAAATAGCATAAAAATCATATATATTAGAATAACACCTGATATCTCACTAGAGAAGCTAAAATCTAGAAGGCCCCAGATGCTGTTCTATAGACTATAAGAGACCACATATGTCACCTAAAAACAGGATAGCAAACTTTCAATTAAAATATATGGAGAAAATAAGGTATTACATAATAAAATCCAATTTTAAGCAATATTTATCTAAGAATTGAGCTCTACAAAAGGTGATAGAAGGAAAGTTCCAATTTAAAGCAGAAAACCATACCCAAGAAAACATAAGGAATAAATGATACCAAATCAGCAAATCAAAAGAGCATACACACACACACACACACACACACACACACACACACACACACACACGCACGCACCATTACCACCATTACCACCACCACTGCCACCACTGCCCCCACTATCAGGACAACCACCACCACCACCACCATCACCACCATAACAAAACTAAATAATAGAAATAAGTTAGAACTCCTTGTTGATATCTCACAATACTAATGGTATCTATTCCCCAATAGAAAGACACAGACTAAACAAAATGATGCCAAAACACGACACATCTTTCTTCCTTATCCAAGAAAGTACCTTAGCCTCAATAATAGACATTACCTGACTGTAAAGGGACTCAGAAAGTTATTCAAAGAAAGTGGACCTAAGAGGCCAATCAGTGTAATGATTTCTGACAAAATAGATTACAACCCAAAACTTATTTGGAGTGATAAGGAAGAACACTACAAACTCATCAAAGGAAAGCACCATAAGATGGCATTTCAATTCTTAACTTCTATGCACCAAACACAAGGGTAGCAAAGTTCATAAAATAAGTACCACTGCAGCTTAAATTGTGTATTTACCCTCACACACTGGTAGTGGAAGACTTCAAACTTTACTCTTGTCAATAGAAAAGAATCCAGACAAAAAGTAAACAGAAATTCTGTAGCCAATTGCTATAAATAAATGGATCTAATAAATATTTACAGAAAGTTCCCACCAAAACACAAAATAAGCATATCTTCTTGCCAGCAGTTAATGGAACTTTTGCAAAAAAATCTAATTAGTTACAGAGCAAGTCTCAACAGCTGTAAAAAATTTAAGTAACTCAGGAGATCCTGTCCCCTTCCCCTACTCTGGGGCACCATGTATGTTTTCCTTAGGGTCTTCACTGTTTCCCAGCCTCTCTGGAGGTGTGGATTTTAGGCTGGAAATTCCCTGCTCTATGTATAGATTCCATACATGAGTTAGTACATATCATGTTTGTCTTTTTGTGACTGGGTTACCTCACTCAGGATGGTTTCTTCTAGTGCCATCCATTTGCCTGTGAATTTCAAGATTCCATTATTTTTTTCCACTGAGTAGTACTCCATTGTGTAAATGTACCACATTTTCTCTATCGACTTTTCAGTTGAAGGTCATCTAGCTTGCTTCTAGGTTCTGGCTATAACGCACTAAGCTGTGATGAACATTGCATAGATGTCCTTGTCGCATGAATGTTCATCCTTTGGATATATGCCTCAGAGTGGAATTGCTGAATCTTGTGATAGACTGATTCCGATTTTCCTGATTGGGAGCTTGCAGGGAGGGGAGAGGGAGCTGGGAAAAGGAGAGGGGGAGAAAAGGAGGGGAGAGGAGAAAATGGGGGAGCATGAAGTTTGAGTTGGGGAAGAATAGAGGAGAGCAAAATGAGAGATAACATAATAGAGGAAGCCATTATAGGTGTGAGGAGAGATCTGGCACTAGAGATCTACAAGGATGACACTAACTGACAATCTAAGCAATAGGGGAGAGGCTACCTTAAATTCCCTTCCCCTGTAATGACATTGATAACTAAATTATATTCTATACCAGAGCTAAGCACTGAACTGAACTCCTGGAACCCAGTTGCAGAGAGGAAGGAGTAATGGTCAAGGGGGTCAAGACCAGGCTGTTGAAGCCCACAGAAGCAGCTTACCTGAACAACGGGGAGCTAATGAACCCCAAACAGATACTGATAGGCCAGTATGGGACTGATCCAGACTCCTGGAATATGGATGTCGGTGAGGAGGTCTCGGCAATCTATGGGGACTCTAGTAGTGGACCACTTTTTATCCCTGGCATATGAATGGACTTGGAAGCCCATTGAACGTGGAGGGATGTGTCATTGGTCTGGACACATGGCGGAGTGCCTGAACCCTGCCCAGAATGGTATGAAAGACTTTGGGGATTCCCTATGGAATGCCTCACCATCTCTGGGGAGCTGAGGGAAGATGGGATGGGGGGCTGTTATGGGGCGAGGGGAGGACAGGAGGGAGAGGGAAGTGGGATTGACAGATGAAGCAGACTTGTTTCTAATATAAAGAAATAAAAAAAATCAAATGACTCCCTACATCCTATCTGACAGCCATAATTAAATCTGGATATGAACAAAAATAGAAAATTTACAAACCTATGAAAAGTAAACACCTCACTGTTGAATGAAAACAATGGGTCAATTTTGAAATTAAAAATTTTCTAGATTAGAATGAAAACAAGTATGCAGTACACACAAATATTGTGGAACACAGTGGAAAGTCCAAAGTACCCAGTGCTTACATAAAAAAAAAAATTGGAGAAATATCATACGAGCAACTTTACAGATACTTGAAAACGTTAGAACAATAAAAATCACACCCAAAATAGTAGATGACAAGAAATAATCAAGCCCAGAATGGAAACCAATAAAATAGAAATAAACAAACAAAAATAAAAATAAAAATCAATGAAACAAAGAGTTGTTTCTTGGATAAAATCAATGAGATAGGCAAACGTTTATACAAATTAACTAAAAGCAGAGAAAAAAGATCCTATCTAACAAATTTAGAAATGAAAAGGGAGACGTAACAACCCAAACCAAGAAATTGGAAGGGCATATTTTAAAAACTTGCATTCCAACAAATTGGTGAATCTAAAATAATAATTTTCTTGATACATGCCACTTAAAAATGTTAAATCAAAAGCATATAAACAATTTAATCAGACCTATAGCCCTGTGTTGAAAAGAAACAGACATTAAATATCTCCCAACCAAATAAAAAGGAAAGTTTAACACAGAATTCTAACACACATTCAAAGAAGATCTATTGTCAATAGTCAAAAATATTCCACAAAATTAAATCAGAAGGGACATTTCCCAAATTTTTTAATTGGCCACAGTTACCCTGATACTTAAATCGCAAAATATCCATCAAACAAAGAGATCACAAACCAATTCCCATTTTAAACTTAGAGATAAAAATTCTCATTAAAATACTTGCTAAACTAATTCAAGAATAATTCAAAAGGATGAAGCACCATAATCAAATACTATCCATTCCATAATGCAGAGAAGGTATAACATATATAAATCAATAAATGTAGCCCATCTTATAAACATTCTGAAAGACAAAAAAACACATCATCTCACTAGATACCTAAAAGTCCTTTCACACAATGCAACACCCCTTCATGATAATAGTACCAGAAATTTTAGGGATACAAGGGACATATGTCAAAATACTAAAGATCCTCACCTGAGAAAAAAAGTTCCAGGTGCCTGGACTGACCAACTCAGCTGCCAAGCAGGCTCACATCCAGAGGTTTAAGTAGGCACACTCCAACATCTACTTCATTTATGACCTGTTAGAGTGTGCCTAAGAAAAGCCTCCCCCCCCAAAAAAAGGCTCCAAATATACAATTAGACCCAAATTCCTTGGCACACAATGGATTTTGAATAAGCCCTAAGCAAGACTAAAATTATGCTGTTTGCAAGAAGATTCAATAGGAGATAAATCATCCTATTAAGTGAGCTGACTCACACTGAGGAGGAAAAAAACTTCGCATATTTTCTCTCATGTGTAGATTCTGCGTATCATACAGACAGAAAGACATGACACTGGAAGTAATGTTGTCTAAGACAAGAAAGATGAACAGCAGAAAGAGAGGAGTAAGCTAAAGAGAGGTATGGAGCATTCAAAGAATACAAGTATAGCACTTTAATGAAATTGTAGTTGTGAATCAATTATAATACACAATCTATGTATGCCAATAGTATGGATATAGAAAATGTGGTATATTTACAGAAAGGAAATTCTTTCAGCCATAGAGAATGAAGTTCTGATGATTGCTGAAGGTGGATTTAAGTAGAGATCATCATATTAAATCATTTTCTTTCTGTCTTTAAGTTGCATTTTTTAATTTTATTGTAACCAACATATTCCTTTTTATAATTTATTTGATTTTTTAAGTTGAATTAGCTTGCTTCACCTGTCAATCGTAGCTCCCTCTCCCTCCCCTCCTTCCCCACCCCACACCAGCTCCTCCCAGACCCCCACCCGTGCCTCCGAGCCCCCCACCCAATACTCACTCCATTCCCCACAGAGGGTGAAGCCCTCCATGGGTATATCCAGACCGTCATTTCGTTCAGGGTAGGCCCTAGGCCTTTCCCCAAGAGTCCAGGCTGAGAGAGCATCTCTCATTGTGGGAGGGGCACCAAAAGTCCATTTGTTTGCCAGGGATAAATACTGATCAACTGCCCAAGGCTCCATAGATTTTCCAGGCCTCCTCGCTGACAACCAACCACATTCAGGGGCTGTGGATCAGTCCCATGCTGGCCTCCCAGCCATCAGTCTGGGCTCCAAGAGCTCCCCTTTGTTCAGGTCAGCAGTTTCTGTGGGTTTCACCAGCCCGGGATTGACCCCTTTGCTCTTCATTCCTCCCTCTCTGTCAATGGATTCCAGGAGTTCAGGTCAATGTTTAGCTGTGGGTATCTGCCTCTGTTTCCATCAATCACTGGATGAAGGTTCTAGGATGGCATAGAAGGTAGCTGTCAAACTCGTTATCAGAGATGGGCATTTAAGGTCGTCTCTCCACTATTGCTTAGTTTGCTAGTTGATGTCATCCTTGTAGATCTATGGAAATCTCGCTAGTGCCAGATCTCTCCTCAAACCTATAATGGCTCCCTCTATTATGGTATCTCTCATCCTGCTCTCCTCTATTCTATTCTTCCCCCGCCTTAATCTTCCTGTTATCTCATGTCCTCCTCTCCTCTCCTCTTCTACCCCTCTCTTTTTTCCCATCTCCCTCTCCCCCTATGCTCCCAATCTGCTCAGGAGGTCTTGGCTCATTCCCCTTCTCTGAGATACCATGTATATCTCTCTTAGGGTCCATCCTGTTTACCAGATTCTCTGGCAGTGGGATTGTAGGTGGACCAATGGAATGTTCAAAAACCCTGATACTAGACCTCACACCTATGAACACTTGATTTTTGACAAAGAAGGTAAAATTATACAAAGGAAAAATGAAAGCATCTTCAACAAATGGTGCTGGCATAACTGCAGATAGATCCATATCTATTGTCATGCACAAAACTTAAGTCCAAATGAATCAAAGACCTCAACATAAATCCGGCCATACTGAACCTCTTAGAGGAGAAAGTAGGATGTACTCTTGAACGAATTGGTACAGGAGACCACTTCCTGAACATAACACCAGTAGCACAGACACTGAGATGACAATTAACAATTGGGACCTCCTGAAACTAAGAATAAAATGACACAGTAAATAATAGCCCACAGAATGGAAAAAGTCAGCCCACAGAATGGGAAAAGATATTCACTAACCCCACATTTGACAGAGGGCTGATCTCCAAAATTTACAATGAACTCAAGACGCAAGGGATCCAATTAAAAAGTGGGGTACAGAACTAGAGAATTCTTAATAGAGGAATCTAAAATGGCTGAGAGACACTTGAGAAAGTGTTTAGCATCCTTAGCTATTAGGGAAATCAAATCAAAACAACTCTGAGATACTATCTCACTCCTGTCAGAATGGCTAAAATAAAAAAATAAGACTCTATTTTGGAGAGGATGTGGAGAGAGAGAACTCAGTAACTGCTGGTGGTAGTGCCAACTTGTACAGCCACTTTGGAAATCAGAATGGAGATTCCTCAGGAAAATGGGAATCAGTCTTCCACAAGACCCAGAAATTCCACTCTTAGGCATATACCCAAAAGATGAACATTCACACAACAAGGAGGTCTGTTCCACTATGTTCATAGCGGCATTATTTGTAATAACAAGAATCTGGCAGCAAGCTAGATGCCCCTCAACTGAAGACTGGATAGAGAAAATGTGGTACTATTCAGAGGATAAAAACAATGGAATATTGAAATTCACAGGGAAATGGATGGAAATAGAAGAAACCATCCTGAGTCACATATCCCAGTCACAAAAAGACAAACATGGTATATACTCACTCAGTTGTATTTTTAAGAGGGCTTGGATATTTGAACCAAAGTCCCTCTATGTGTCCCTGAATGAATTGACTTAAAGACGAAGCTGCTCTACAATTCAAGATTCTACTACCTCTGCCTCCCAAGTGCTGGGTTAATTTTGTGTACCACTATATTCTACAATAAATGATATTTGAAGGACTAACTCTAAAAAAAAGAATATCACGTTTTCTCTCATTTTTATGCCATGTATTTTATATAGATACATGCAATCATTTGTATATAAACACATCATTTATGCATATATGCATACTCATGTATTTTGAATAAACAAATATACTATATACATATGTCTTATATGTACACACATTATATGTAAAGTATAATACACACACACACACACAAACACACACACACAAGAGATTGTGGGACAGACAGAAATTATAGAAGGAAAGAATAGTGAGCTTGGTAAAGAGCTCAAGTCTCCCAATTCTGGAGTATGGCAGTCTCAGTCAACCATCTGAAAGCTACCTCTGGAGTATCTCAGCATCAGCCAAATTCTTCTCAACTCTAGATTGTGGAGTTTTGTGTGCCCCCTTGGGTTAGTATTGTTGGCCTACTCCCTTGAATTTTACTCCACTAGTATCTCCAACGTGTTTCTTAGAATTAAACAGCCTGCATTCATTATTATTGTTTTAGTCATACCTCAGATATGTTTCTTTCCTTTCTACAAATCTTGATAGAGACAGTAAGGAGTATCATTGTGATATTTAAAGTTGCATTGTTCATGACATAGACCTATAATTAATAAGGATGTTATGCTTTGAATGAAAAAGTTCCAAAATAGAAGAATTAGGGTTGATCATTTCTATTCTGCAGGAGAGCTCCTATCTCAATTTCTAAGTACTTTCTAAATAGAAAGCATGAGCAAGAATTTATTTATAGGATATGCAATGTTTTATCTCCATTGATAGACTCTGACATCTTATTATATGGATGAAGAATTCTGTAGAAAGATTAAAGTCATTTTATCAGTGTGCAGTTAACTATGATCTTTTAGGAAGAAATAAGAGGGATATTGGCTTTTCTTTCGTTATTATTTTCATTAAGATCATTTTAATCATCCAGAAATAGAATGACAGATAGACTACTTTTCCATAATTTGTAATGTTTATAATATTAGGCAATGATATAAAATGTGAGCAATTTTAATAATATATTTAGCTTTGATCTCATATAAGAATAGGAGTAGATTATTCTCTTCATGTTTTTATTAAACTGTAATTTGTGAGAGTAATATTCTTTAAATTAAATAGAAAATAAGCCTATTTTTTAAAAAGTTATTTAGGGTTGCTTTAGAAACATTCTATTTAAGTCATTTTATTAAATAATTTATATTTTATTTATTCAGGAAAAATATTTAATAATAGATTCTGTGCCTGCCCTGTGTAATTTCTTCTCTTTCTTAACTATATTGGACAATATAGCATGTTAAAATACAGAACTGCTATTCTTCCTATAAAATATGTTTTTACTGGCATGTGTTTAAAAACATTACACATATTTCATAATATTATAATATATTACCACTCAAAATATTGTAATACTAGTATTTTATTTGTTTATATTCCCTACCAACATAAAGAACAATCATGAATTGGCAACATATTATTTTTATGCTGTATTAGATTTATACATATTTAGTTTTAATGGATGAGTTCTTTAGTTTAATAATAAGAAAGAGTGCATTTGAAAAATGTTTAGTTGTTATCATGAACATTTTGTTCTTTCCAACTGAATTACTCCTCAAATAGAGATTGAATGTTTAGGACAGTGACGGGGTGATGATAAGTAAACAGTAACAGGAAGACAGTATAACTTGAAGAAACAAAGTGAGTTTGTAATGTTTTTCTATGTTGGTATTATAGCCTGAATGCAGCAGTACCTACAACTTCAGATTTTTTCACTTCTAGCACTCATGGTTTTAGGAAGTACCTTTTATTACTGTTTGATGAACAACAGAGATATTCCATAATGCTTTGAGACTACAGAAATCCTCCAGTATTCCTATTTTCTTACTTCTTATAGAAGATAATTTATGTCCTTTTCTGTTCTTATCACTTGTATTCTACCTTCCCCCACCCAAGTCCTAGGGATGTCTTCACCCTCCCCATCAAGAACTTCTTTTTGGTTTCCTAGATTCTATAGGTACTGCATATAAAGCTTCAACACTGCAATCCACATAAAAGTGGTCTGTGGTACATCCTCCATCCTCCTGTGGATGAATCCACACACATGAATATAGGCAACACATATTTGATCTGATAGGTTGTAAAAACACAAGCAACAAAAAGCAAGAGAACATGAAGTTGGATCTTGGAGAAGGTAGGAAGAGATATGTTGATGAAAATAACCAAAATCCATTGTATGCACAATTTTATGAAAAGAATAATAAAAACATTATATGAAAAGAAACTGTCAACTCAGTTACTTATTTCGTTGATGTTATTCTCTAGGCCATTCCAAGCTTCAGGCTTAAGAAACTTTCTCCCTGATTTTGGGAATGCTGTAGCTTTCACTCCACTTTGTCTCTTCTCATGTTGTTTGTACTCTAAAAAGAACACAAAAATAAAGGTGCATACCAGTACAAAACTAAGTATATTTTAGATTTCTAGCAAATTAAACAGGAAGCCCTCAAGTGTTAGAAGGTACAAAGGAAACAAAGAGCAAAGAGCTTAGAGGACTCACCTAATAAAAATAAAAATATTGTGACATTTCAACTTGTCTCTAAGGCTGTATTTGCTGCTCATCAGATAGTAAGACTGAAGTAGCAGATATGCTGCTGAGCTCCCCTGGTCACAGACTGGCATTAACTGCGGGGTATGTCTTACAGAGCCCAAGAGAACCACCAAGGATTTGATTCTACAGGCACAGGATACATGGGGAAAAGAGTTAACTGAACTTCATGGACTGAATCTTTTGTCAAAACAAATCCGAAGATGTTATTTTAGTATTTCTATATCAAACTATAATAATGAAAATTCCTAATATATAATCCAAAGAGATCTGGTATTATAACTAGTAACACTTCAACACATGGAGAAATGCTCATCAGTATGAGTGTTTCAGTCAGCTCTCTATCAATGTAATGAGATAATTTAGATAATTAACATACAAAGAAGAAAGTTTGTTTGGCTCACAGTACTGGATGATTAAATCTGTTATTGACTGGCATCATGACGTTGGGCATCTGAGGAGGTATCACATCATGGGAATTACACACACTGGGACAGAACCACTCCTATCATTACAAGAAAGCAACATTCCAAAACCAAGAAGGCAATATATATATATTGAAGCCATGCCCACTATATTTAAAGGACTTCCCAAGCAAAAATCCCAGGCCCAGATGGCTACAGTGAAGAATTCTACCAGAAATTCAAAGAAGCACTAATAATAATACTCCTCCAATTGTTCCACAGAATAGAAGCAGAAATTTCATTTCCAACCTCTTTTTCCAAGGCTGCAATTACCTTGATACCCAAACCACACAAATACTCAATGAAGAAAGACAACCTAAAGACAAATATCCCTCGTGAAAATTCATGCAAAAATACTCAATAAAATCCTGGTGAATTGAATCTAAGGACACATCAGAGAAATCATACGCCATGATCAATTAGGCTTCATCACAGAGATGCAGGTATGTTTCAACATATGAAAATCTATAATGTAATCCACCATATAAATAATCTGCAAAAGAAAAACCTCATGATCATGCCACTAAATGCTGAAAAGGCCTTTTACAAAATCCAACACCCCTCCATGATAAAGGTCCTTGAGATATCATCTATAACAGGAACATACCTGAATATACTAAAGACAATATACAGTAAACCAGCAGCCAACATCAAATTAAATTGAGAGAGACTGAACTCAATTCCTCTAAAATCAGGAACAAGACAAGGCTGTCTAATTTCCCCATGTATCTTCAACATTATACTTGAAATTATAGCTAGGGCAATTAGAAAACAAAAGGATATCATAGGGATACAAATTGGAGAGGAAGATGTAAAACTTTCACTATTTGAAGATGACATTATAGTTTACATAATTGACCTGAATAATTCTACCAGGGAATTCCAATAGCTGACAAACAACTTCAACGAAGTGGTAGGAAATAAGATTAACTCAAAACATTCAGTACCCCTACTATAAACAGACAATAAATGGGCTGAGAAAGAAATCAGAGAAGCATCATCCTTTACAATAGCCACAAACAGAATAAAATATCTTGGAATAATGCTAACCAAACAAGTGACCCAACTGTATAGCAAGAATTTTGAGTCCTTAAGGAAAGAAACAACCCTATACAATAAGGGAACTTCAGGAGGCATCACCATCCCTGACTTCAAGCTGTATTACAGAGTTATAGTCCTGAAAATAGCTTGCTATTGGCACTAAAATAGACAGGTAACCAATGGACTTGAATTGAAAACCCTGATTTTAACCCACACACCTATGAACACTTGATTTTTGTCAAAGAAGCTAAAATTATACAATGGGAAATAGAAAGCATCTTCAACAAATGGTGCTGGCATATCTCGATATTGGCATGCAGAAGACTGCAGATAGATCCATGTCTATCACCTTGCACAAAACTTAACTCCAAATGGATCAAAGATCTTAACATAAATCCAACCACACTAACACTCTTAGAAGAGAAATTGGGAGATACTCTTCAACAAATTGGTAGGGGAGACTGCTTCCTGAACATAACACCAGTAGCACAGACACTGAGATCTATAATTTACAAATGGCACCTCCTGAAACTAAGAAGCTTCTGTAATGCAAAGGACACAGTCAACAAGACAAAAAGGCAGTCCACAGAATGGGAAAAGATATTCACTAACCCCACATCTGGCAGAAGGCTAATCTCCAAAATTTACAAAGAACTCAAGAAGCAAGTCTCCAAAACACCAAAGGACCCAATTAAAAGGTGGGGTACAGAACTAAATAGAGAATTCTCAATAGTGGAGTCTAAAATGGCTGAGAGACACTTGAGAAAGTGCTCAACATCTTTAGTCATCAGGGAAAGGCAAATCAAAACAACTCTGAGATACCATGTTACTCCTGTCAGAATGGCTAAAATAAAAAACACCGAAGACAATTTATGCTGGAGAGTATAAGTGACAGGGGAACACTCCTCCACTGCTGGTGGGAGTGCCAACTTGTACAGCCACTTTGGAAATCAGTATGGGGATTCCTCAGAAAAATGGGAATAAACCTACCACAAGACCCAGCAATTCCACACTTAGGCATACATCCAAAATATGCAAAATCATACAACAAGAATATCTGTTCCACAATGTTCTCAGCAGCATTAATTGTAATAGCCAGAACCTGGAAGTAACCTAGATGCCCCTCAACTGAAGAGTAGAAAGAGAAAATGTGATACATTTACTCAATGGAGTACAACTCAGTGGAAAAAAAAACAATGGAATCTTGAAATTTTCAGGCAAATGGATTGCACTAGAAGAAACCATCTAGAGTGAGGTAATCCAGTCACAAAAAGACAAACATGGTATGTACTTACTCATATAGGGATTTTAGACACGGATCAGTAGAGTGCCAGTCTGCAATTCCACTGACAGAGTCTGGGAAACAGGAAAGCACCTAAGAGAGATATGCATGATACCCCAGAGTAGGGGAATTAGACAAGATCTCCAGAACAGATTGGGAACATGGCAGGGTTGGTGGGAGTGGGAGGTGTGAAGTAGAGAGGGGCAGAAGAAGAGGAGAGAGTAGATCATGGGGGAACAGTAAGGTTGAGTGGGAGGTAGAACCAGAGGAGAATAGGATGAGAAATGCCATAATAGATGGAGTCCTAGGTTAGAAGACAGATCTGGCTCCAGTGAGACCTCTAGTTATCTAAAAGGATGACACCAAGTGTCAAGCTAAGCAACAGTGGAGAGACTACCTAAAATACCCAACCTGATAATGAACGTGATGTCTGCCTTATATGCCATCCTAGAACTTTCATCCAGTGACTTATGGAAGCAGAGGCAAACACCCACCACTAAGCACTGAAATGAACCCATGGAACCCAGTGACAGAGAGAGAGGATCGATGAGCAAATGGGCAAAGAATGGGCTGGCGAAAGCAACACAATCAGCTGATCTGAACAAGGGGGAGCTCTTGGAGCCCAGACCGACAGATGGGAGGCCAGCATGGTACTGATCCAGACCCCCTGAGTGTGAGAGTCAGTGAGGAGGACTGGGCAAACTATGGGGCCCTGGGCAGTATATCAGTATTCATCCCTGGCATACAAATGGACTCCGTGTGTCCATAACACAAAGAGGGATGATCTATCAGCCTGGACTATTAGGGAAGTGCCTGGCCCCTGCCTTGAGCAAAATGACAGATCCTAGATATCCCCTATGTGGAAGGAAGTGGGGATAAAGTGGGATGATTGGGGGGGGGGAGATGGGGGGTGTAGGAGGTGGGGAGGGAGAGGGAACTGGGATCGACATGTAAAACAAGCTATTTAAAATAAATTTTAAAAAACTAAAAAGAAAAATTAAATAAATTGCTTATCTGTTCTTGATTTAATTTTTGTAAGTCTTATCTCTGCAGAAAATTGTCCATTTTCTATAAATTTTTGAATTTTGTGCAGTATAGCATTTCAAATAATGGCCTGAAAATTCTCTGTATTTTCTCTGTGTTCGTTGTTATGTCCCACATTTCACTTCTTATTTTGTTAATTTAAATGTTCTCTCTCTGCTTTTTGGTTAGTTTGGATAAAGATTTCTCCATCTTGTTGATTTTCTTGAAGAATCAATTCTTTATTAAATTGATTCTATGATTTTTTTCCTGGTGTCTACTTCTCTGGGGTGAGCTTTCTTCTTTTTGTTTTATAGCTTTCAGTTGTGATGTTAATTCTCTAGTGTGACTATTCTCAAGGTCTTTATGTGGGCATTTAGAGCTATGATCTTTCTCCTTTTAGTACTGCTTTCAACATGTCCCCTAAGTTCGGGTACGTTGTGTCTTCATTTTCATTGAATTCTAGAAAGTCTTTAATTTTTTATTTCTTCCTCAGCCAAGGAATTATGCAGGTGTGCATTGTTAAATTTCCTTGGGTTTGCAGGGTTCCTGTGATTTGTTTTGTTATTGAATTCTAAGTTTCAAGCATGGTGGTCTGATAAGAATAGGGATTATTCCAATTTTTTGTACCTGTTAATTGTTGCTTTGTTGCCGAGTATGTAATTCATTTTAGAAAGGTTCCATGTGGTGCTGAGAAGAAGGTATATTCTTTTGTGTTTGGATGGAATATTGTGTTAAACACAATTGGGTCATACTTCTGTTAGGTTTTTGGTTCCTTGTTAAGTTTCTGTCTGGTGATCCTGTTTAATGGTGAGAGTGGCGTGTTGAAGTCTCCAACTATATCTGTGTGAGGTCTTATGTGTGATTGGAGTTTTAGTAATATTTCTTTTACGAACATGGGTGCTTTTGTGTTTGGGGAATATGTTCAGAACTAAGACTTCTTCTTGATGGATTTTTCCTGTGATGAATATAAAAAGCCCTTCTTCATCTCTTTTGATTGGTTTCAGTTTGAAGTCTAATTTGTTACATATTAGAATAGCTACCCCAGCTTTTTTCTTGGGTCCATTTAATTGGAAAATCTTTATTCCAACCCTCTACTCTGGGGTACTCTCTGTCTTTGAAGTCGAGGTGTGTTTCTTTTTTTTTTTTTTTCTTTTTGGTTTTTACGAGACAGGGTTTCTCTGTATTATTTCAGAGGCTATCGGTCCAGCCCGGCCTCGAACTCACAGAGATCCGCCTGCCTCTGCCTCCCGAGTGCTGGGATTAAAGGCGTGCGCCACCACCGCCTGGCCGAGGTGTGTTTCTTGTATGCGGCAGAATCATGGCTTCTGTCTTCATATCCATTCTGCTAGTCTGTGGCTTTTTATAGGCAAGTTAAGACCATTAATATTTAGGCAAATTAAGGACCATTGAATGTTAATTCTTGTTTGTTTTGGACTTGTAGTTTTTGGGGTATTGTGTGTAGATTTACCCTGCCTTTTCTTTTGCCATTTTGTAAAGTACGGTTATCTATTATCTATGTTTTTCTGGTTGTAGTTAACTTCCTTAGGTTGGAGTTTTCCTTCCTGTACTTTCTGTAGGGCTGGATTAGTGGATATGTATTTTTATATATTTTTTTCGTGGAATATCTTGTTTTCTCCATCTATAGTGATTGAAAATTTTGCTGCGTATATTAATTTGGGCTGGCATCCATGGTCTCTTAGTGTTTGTAGAATATCTATTCAGGACCTTCTGGCTTTCAGAGTTTCCATGGAGAAGTCAGGTTTAATTCTGATAGGTTTGCCTTTATATATTACTTGGCATTTTTCCTTTGCTGTTGTTAATATTCTTTCATTATTCTGTATGTTTGGAGTTTTGATTATTATGTAATGAGGAAAAATTTTTTATGGTCCACTCTATTTGGTGTTCTGTAGCCTTCTTGTACTTTCATTGACATGTCTTTCTTTAGGTTGGGAAAGTTTTCTTCTATGATTTTCTTGAATATTTTTTCAGCACCCTTGAGTTGGGTTTCTTCACCTTCTTCTATACCTAATATTCTTACGTTTGGCCTTATCACCTTTTTCCATATTTCTTGGATATTTTGTGTTAGGGATTTTTTTGGACTTGAGATTTTCAGTCGTTGATGAATCTATTTCTCCTAGTGCATCTTCAATACCTGAAATTCTGTCTACCATCTCTTGTATTCTGTTGGTAATTTCTGTACCTGTAGTTTCTGATCACTTACCCATCTTTTATAATTCTAGCACTCCCTCAGACTGTGTTTATTTTATTTTCTCTATTTCAGCTTTCAAACTATGCACTGTGTGAATTGTTTTTTGCAATTTTTGATTTGTCTATTCTTTCATTTCTTTAAAGGATTTTCTCATTTCCTCTTTTATGTTCTCTGTCATCTTCATGAAGTTGTGTTTAAGGTCATTCTTTTCTGCTTCATCTTTGTTGGGCTGTTCAGGTCTTTCTGGTGTAGAGACCCTAGACTCTGGTGGTGTCATAATGGTTTTTCTGTTGTGTTCTTATATTGTTGTCTTTCCATCCCTTTGTTCAGTGGTTGCAGGAGGAGTCTCTTTCTCTCCTGTTGAGTACAGGTTCAAGGTTCTCTTCCAGTAGGTACAAGCAGGTTCAGTACTCTAATGGGTCTCAAGTTGGACGCAGTCATGTCTGAGGCACTCCTCCTGGTGTTTGGGAGTGGGACTAGCACAGTGATGTCAGCAGACTTGTGGTTGCTTGGTCCACTGATTGTGAGTCGACCTGCCTGTAGTCCCCAGGCCAGGAGATCCCACAGTTGGCCAGCAGAAGTTGTTCCTGAGACAGTGGCACAGGCTCAAGTCTTCCCTAAGTGGTGGTGAGAGTCTCTCAGTGATATCAGCAGACTGAGGGTTGCTTAGTTCTTTGGGGGTGAGTTGACATGTCTGCAGTACTCAGGACAGGTGATCCCAGAATGTGAACTGTCGACTTTTAAATCACTAAGTTATAAACCAACAAGAAAAAAGTAATGAGAAATGAACAGAGCTATAGATCCAAGTGAGTAAATAAGAAAACTGAAGCTCATTTTGTAAGCTTGAACAAGGAACAGTGGATATGGAAAATATTTGAGGAAATAATATGTGAAAATTTCCATCTTGCATAAGATGTGTAAGGCTGACTTCAGTAAACTTTGTGATTGTCAGGCAGAAAAAGTGAACAGAAATCTTATTTCAATAACATGAGTGCTGTCAGCCCATTAAAAAGAGGTAGCAATTTACTGATTTTTTTCTGTTTTGTTTTTATTTTTGTTTTTACACAACTTCCAGAAGGGGACAAACTAAATGATGGGATTTTAAGCAATGATAACTGGGAAATAGGAAAAAATTATAAAGGAATGGTAGGCAAATGATGGGGTATCATAATTATAGTTATGCACACTTACTAAGGCATTTCCAAAATTGAAGTTAATTTTGTGATATAATGGTTTTAAGGTATTAAGGGAAACTTTCTAAGGACTATAAAGCAAATAAATGTCTCATTAAAGCCAATTAAATATGTAATATATCTTATGTATAAACTTATTTTATAGCATTGAAAGCACATAGGGTTTTATTACTACGGGAAAGTTTTGTAAACTATGTAGTTTTGTGTACCAGACATTTTAATACTGGTATTTTTTTTTGGTTTTTTTTTTTTGGTTTTATGAGACAGGGTTTCTCTGTATTGTTTTGGAGGCTGTCAGTCCAGTCTGGCCTCGAACTCACAGAGATCTGCCTGCCTCTGCCTCCCATGTGCTGGGATTAAAGGTGTGCGCCACCACCACCCGGCTAATACTGGTATTTTTGACAGGTCTGTTTGCATCAGTGAGCATGTAGATAGGAATGTGATATTATTTCACACACTTATAATGATCTTAAAGTCACAAGATGATAGTTTTTAGATTTCAAATAATTATGCAACATTTCATAATTTCCTAAAGCTATAGTTCATAAAGATGAGAGTATCCTAGAATATTATAATGTTTTAGAAAAATCTACAAAATTCAATTCATTTTTAAGATGAAGAATCATTGGGATTTTTTGTTCATTTGTGTGTTTTTAACCGGAGTGTAAGCACGACTTTAACTAATGGCCATTAATAATGAATATAGCCATGTTATATTTCATACTATTTAGCATTGAGAATGGAAAATATAATATGGTTATGAAAGGTTAGTTTATTGTTAATTGCCAGACTCATGGTATAGTGACCAAAGAACTGTTTATAATGTAAGCCTAAACTATCTTAGTAAAGAACTGTGATACCACATTAAGTAAGCAATTCTTGTCGTTGATCATGTACAGTTACAAACAATAGTGATAATCTGGAAGATTTGTGTCTTAATTTCTGACATTACGACAGTGCAGTATATTTTACAAGGCTGTTTTCCTCAGTAACATGCATGAACACACACACAAATATAATCATGAATTGCCAATAGAACAATACAGGGAAACAATTCCTATGGATTTCTAAGCCTCATTAATTGTAGTAGCTTTTCTTTGTTCTTAATTTGGAGTGTTTACTTTCAAGCATAGACTACAAAATTCACGAAGCCTACGTTTTTTTGAAAAATTCACAATGATTAGGTTTTTCAATGACAACACAAATGGGAGCAGTTTTGTATTAGTAGGAACAAAGTATTCAAGGACACTTTTCTACAATACACATTAATCAGCATATAGTTAAATATTGAGGTTTTCAGTGCTCAATTGTAGATATTTAAAATATGAAATTAATCTGATTATTATGCATTTGAGCCATATCTGTAGTTATCCTTTGATAGCCAGAAAGTATTTTTAGTCCAATATGACTAGGTGATTTGATTGGCTAATACACACTATTCAGTTGTATTTTATTAGTCTTTGAATAAATGTCTAATATACATGTAAGTATATTAGCTGAATCAGACGTAGCAGTTGAACATTTACTGTATCTGGAATTCTTAACAATAGGCAGACTTTGGTTTAAGTGAAATATTCATAAAG
Organism: Mesocricetus auratus; assembly: GCF_017639785.1. Classification (NCBI taxonomy): domain Eukaryota; kingdom Metazoa; phylum Chordata; class Mammalia; order Rodentia; family Cricetidae; genus Mesocricetus; species Mesocricetus auratus. The sequence continues at coordinate 13,416,992 of NW_024429185.1, forward strand.
GAATGGGATTGTTGTCAGTATCTTGTAGGGCTGCTGCCATGGGTTTGATAAGTCTGGGTCCCTTCTCTTCTTTCAATTTCCACTGTAAGTATGCTCTTCCAGACAATTTGACTGACTTTACTCTGTTTCTAATGATACCTTCCTTTATATGGTTTCTGTCCACCATGTTTCTGACCTTCATACTGACTTAACTTAAATGGTAGAATTTTGCTTTATTTTTCTTTTCTGTGCTGTCCTTTCTTCTGCTTTGGGGTGTTGCCGACATTTGCATCTTGACTGCACTTGGGTTTTTCCTTTAAATTTTAGTAAAATTTCTTCAGTCTTCTACAATTACTATTATATCTTTTGCTTCTTAGTATTATATTAAAGATTCTAATTGAACCCATTGTTTCTCTAGGTTAAATATTAATGGTCTTCCTTACGGTCATTTCCTTCATATTTCCTACATGCACATGTATGTTCAATAAGTCATAGAACAAAAACAGAGAATAGTGAGACTGGTCTGTTTTGTTAGGACATTTAAATCTCTCCTTGTATCCTTCCATGTTGAATCACATCTACTTCTGGGTATGAAGAAATGGTCCAGCACAAGGGTACATATAGCAACACAACAATCTGAGAACAGAGGCAGGTGAGACTACCCAGCTAATTTCTAACAAGCCAGGCATTGTTAAGAGACTTGTAGCTTCCAAAACTCAGTTACTTAAACTAGCAAAGAATGGATTATTATTATATTATATTAATTTTATGAATTCTGAAGTCTCAATATCTAAAGAGGTCAGCATATGTAAATTAGTACCTTTATGTTTATTGTGTCCTTTAATATTTAAGATCATGGCAAATTTATGAGTATAAAGCATTTGAAAGTCACTGGTCTAAGGTGATGACATCACTGTAGACTTGTCTCGTTTTTGAAAATAGAGGTTCAACTGCATATTAATAAACACTTATGTAATAGTATATTCTTATGAACTAGTAGCTTTATTTTTAAATTAAATGTTTTATATTATTTTATAGAATCATTTTTGCTTCTTTCTTTGATAAAAATGCAATTTATCATAGTCTAATCAAGGATCTGATCTATGAAAATAGCATTTAAACTGATTTTTTAATCAATGCTATACTTTCATTTGTCGTTTATTCATTATTGTCTAATCAGAAAAAAATTTCACTACTGCCTAAAAACAAGTGAGAGACAACATGTATATTTACCTAATCATGTTGTTTCCCATAAAATCTAAACTTGTAAGAATCTTAACAGCTAAGTTCAAATAACATGCATATTTCTTACAATGGTTTTCTACCCAATTACTTTTATATTTCCTGTATAAACAGGAATAAGCTTTAGAAAATCTGATGTGTGTGGTGGGGATAACCCAGCTGAAGGCACTGGGAAATACTTGAGGTGTTTTCTCACCACTCCTTGCATATCTTGTTGCTGTAACTTTAAATGAAAGCTTTAAATCACTCAAAGGTTATCAAAGCTACAACGGAAGAATCATTGGACTCAAAGTCTTCTGCACCTGCTCTGCTGATTACTTGGTGTGAGAGAAATGCAGATCTGGACTACTAGATAGGAAACATCTGTGAATGTGGGAAACTTGGCAGGACCAAGGGGTGTGATGAAGGAACCTTCACCTTGCAGAAGTGAGCTTTCAAGTTCAGTTTCTATTTTTAACGTGCACACAGATTCTTCTTTTATTTTAAAGCTGCGTGATATTAGATTTGTTCCTTTTTTAAACATAATGCAACAAGTTGACTATTAAGATATGTGCATTTAACATTGGAAGGAGAGGTGGATGGTGTGGTGTTTTCTTGAGCATCAAATCTAATTTCACAATGAAAATGAAAACAGGCCCACGAACAAAGTTTATTTCTCACAGCTGGAGACAGAAAAGCTGTACATGTACACAGCAAACTGGATTCTTCAGAGTCCTTCAAAAACAGTATTCAGGATAGTTTCATTTTAAATAACCAGTTAGGAAGAAAGGAGGAAATAAATATTGTTCAACTACCTAGCTATTTTCAGGAAAATTTCCTTGGATCACAAAGGCAAGAAATTATATATTCTGGGAGCAAATGTTCTGTGAAAAATGTGATTCTATAAAATATACATGCAATTTCTTTAACTGACAAGTGAGTAGTGAATTTGAGTCAATAGCAAATAGACTACATTTTAATATCCAAGAAAACTTAAACATTAATGACAGTTTATGCTGGAGAGGATGTGGAGAAAGGGGTACACTCCTCCACTGCTGGTGGGAGTGCCAACTAGTGCAGCCACTTTGGAGATCAGTATGGAGATTCCTCAGAAAAATGGAAATCAGCCTACCACAAGATTCAGCAATTCCACTCTTAGGCACATACCCAAAATTTGTACCTTCATACAATAAGAATTTCTGCTCAACTATGTTCATAGCAGCTTTATTTGTAATTGCCAGTAACTGGAAGGAAACTAGATGCCCCTCAACTTAAGAGTGGATAGAGAAAATGTGGTGCATTTACACAATGGAGTACTACTCAGCAGAAAAAAAAATGGAATCTTGAAATTTACAGGCAAATAGATGGCACTGTAGGAAACCATCCTGAGTGAGGTAACCCAGTCACAAAAAGACAAGCATGGTATGTACTCACTCATATATGGATTTTAGACATGGAGCAGGATTGGGGGGGGAGAAGGAGGAGGGTAGAAGGAGATGGGAGAAAGAGAGAGAGAAAGAGGAGGGGAGAGGAGGAAGGTTGAGCCAGGGTAAGAATAGAGGAGAAAAGGATGGAGATACCAGAAAAGAGGGAGCCGGTATAAGTTGGAGGAGAGATCTGGCACTAGTGAGATCTTTACAGATCTACAAGAATGGCACCAACTGGCATTAAGGCTACCTTAAATGCCCTCCCATGATAATGAGAATGATGACTACCTTATATGCCATCCTAATACTCTCATCCACTGGCTGATGAAGGCAGAGACAGACACCATAGCTGTGAACAGAATTGAACTCCCGGAACCCAGTTGCAAAGAAAAGTGCTGACTGAAGGAATCAAGATCTGGCTGCCAAATCTACAGAGGCAGCTGACCTAAACAAGGGGAACACATGGACCAGACTGATAAGGAGGGGTCAGCATGGGACTGATCCAGACACCCCCCACACCAAACCTGGGTGACAGAAAGGAGACCTGGGCAATCTGTGGGACCTGCGAGAGTGGAGCAGTATTTATTTCTGGCATACCGAAGGACTCTGGGAACCCATGCCACGTGGAGGGATGCTCTCCCAACCTGGACACATGAGGAAGAACCTGGGCCGTTCCCAGGATGATGTGACAAACCCTGAAAATTCCTCTTGGAGGCCCTTACCCTCCCTTGGGAGCAGAGGGGGGGGGTGGAGTGGGTGTGGTAGGTTGGAAGGATTGGGATATGGGGGAGGAGGGGAGAGAGAGGGAAATGAAGGTGACATGCGTAAAAAGTTAAATAAAAAATATATGGAAAAATATGCTCTTGGTAACTATATTTAGACTATAATTACTTTACAGTAGACTTTCCAGATCTAGTTACTATTCTGGGCATTGCAAGTCATAACCAGCCACACTTCAAATAAATTCCAGTCAGGGTTTGTTAAGACAGAACACAGTGCACAGTGCCCAGTCCCACATTTTTAAGTCACCTCAGACGTTATGCACAGGTGACATCAGTATTCAGGCAAAATGCTTAAGTCACCCCAAGTGTAAGCATTCCCAGGTGCACATATGCCATCAGCACATGTAAAGTGCCTAGTCATTCCTGGGCCTTATATAACTTATGTGCATGTGTGGTGTGGCTTTGCAAGCCCCTGTAGGTATGCCCTGAGCATCCCTTAAATGTACACATTACCGATCCCCCAACTTTGTCAGAAAAAAAAAAACTGATATGAAACCTAGTGGGTTTTTTTTTCATTTTCTAGGTACTGGCATTTTTAAAGGCAGGAAAATGTGTTTTTTTCTACTTTGAAATCTGTTTGAATGCCCTAGAACACAGCAGGATTACTAGGTTACCCACGTTAATTTGGAATTTTTAAAGATCTAACGAGTGGGGGGAACTCTTGAATGTTCCTAGTATAAAGTCAGACTCAATAGGTTTACCAGTTACTTTGATCTGATTATTAGGCATAGGCTATATTATATGGGTTATAATTCCCCACTGCTTCATATGTATACATAGTCAGTTGAAATAAAGTATATTGAAAATGCCTAACACTAGAGGCCTAGAGCACAGATATTAGGAAAATTCATTATAGCAGGTGCCATGGTATGAGATATAATGCAGGCCAGAAAACCAAAATGAAGGTGATATTCACCTCATAGCTTCATCAAGCTCTAGGAAGATTTAAATGCTATGTAGTAGGTGAGTTGAGCCCTAAATGTTTCAGTACCTGTCTGATATTGAGTGAGAGGGTATTGAAATAGAAACTCAGATGTCAGCTGTGAATGTGAAAATAGAGGAATGATTTCCCAGCTTTTTTCTCTAGTCCAGCAGGAGGTTTCCAGGCTGGACTCCCCACCTGAATGATGGACAGTATAGTTGAGCAGACTCAATGGCATGGCATCTTCACACAATGAGCGATGCAATAAGGTCTTCACCTTATTGACCTTCACTCAATGAAGACCCAGGCATCCTCACATGTGTCTCTGAGTTAAAGAAATTGCTCACAGAATCTATGAACTGAAAGAACTTTGTTATTGGCAGAGTTTCCCAAACAGAGGGTGTTAAATAGAAGAAAAGACAGAATGCCTATGTATGTCAGAAAGCTTTGTGCTGCAAATCGTTGTCAGTAGACAGTCACTAGAAACGAGAGGCAAGCCTGACTGCCAAGGCTGCTATAACATGCCACAATATGACATACTCACCCTAGTTCTGAGACCACCCAGAAGAATGCATCAAAATCAGGATGCTGAGAGGTCTGAATTAATTTTACAGAGTTTCAAACTGAAAAATGTAGACTTATCATATCATTTCAAAATCAAAACCCAAATAGGTCTTCCTTAGTACTGATAAAATTGAAACTATATTGGAAAGAAAACAAATACTGACAAGAATATCAATCACCAAGCAAGGAAGTCTGTAACACAGTAAATAAAAGGCCCAGATACTGATAATTGGGGTTCAAGTTTCAAGCTGAAGACCAGAAAAGCAAAGCAGCCAGTAACTAACTCTTACCTCTACCTTAGCTCAGACCAAAGGGTCCTCAAATTTCTCCCAACTTCACTGTTCTTCAGATTCACTCAAACTGCTATACTCTCCTCAACATGGATAGAGACGTGCCAGGTTGAATGCCTCTACCTTTTATACCTCTCAAATCCTGGTATTAAAGGCATGAGCTCTGATTCACTCTAGCCCAGGGTGCTCTTGGACTCAGAGATCCATCTGACTTTGTCCTGAGTCCTGTGTTTAAAGGTATGTGGCACCACCACTTAATCTCTAAAGCTTGAGGCTGGCTTTGCTTCTGAGTCCTCAGGCAAATAATATATCACCACAGAAGTCAGAGAGGAGTGGCGTGAAGAGGGAAGGGAAGAAAATATGAACAAAATTGAGTTTAAGGAATTGATTGTTTTGTTTGTTTTGATGCTAGGACTTGAACTTCGTGTTTCTCATATGTACTATGTAGTCTATCACTGAGTTGAATATTAACTTCTTGTTTTAGAACCTGAGGAAATGATGTACCCTTCTGGCCTCTATGGGAATGGCCTACATAGTGTGCACAGTGAACTACTTGATGTAGATGCTGGGAACCAACCTATGTCGTCATCAAGGGTAATGAGAGCTGTTAAACATTGAGTCATCTCTTTAACCACAATCCAGCTCTGGATACCAAATATTTCCATAATGTTTTTAAATTTCTCTTAATATGTGTGCCCTGTACTTTCCGTAAATAATTATCACTAAGTCCTATATCCAAATGTGATACTTCAGGAAAAATGCAACAAATCACACAGAAACACTCTTCCAAAATATGTATAATCATTGTATTTACCTATTAACATATATATTATGATAATAATTGTAAAATAATTGTAACATTTTCCTCTAATAAGAGAAATGCAAATGATTAAATGCTACATCAAATATTATTTGTTATAACATTATAAAATATCACAACATAACTGGTTTGTCTGCTTCAAAATAGCTAACATATATTACAATATTAATTAAAGTTAAAGCATTATTATAAAGTTAGTTGTATTCATCTGTCAGTGTAAAATGTTTGAGGGATTAGAATTAACCATAGCAAATTTTCCTTGAAAACAATCTTTCTTATATCTAACTATATGAAAACATTACATACAAATCTTTTGAATGCTTTTATTTTTATTGTCTGATCTAAGATTTCTGAACTGTGGATGAGACTGTCTGTAACCGGAATTCATATGTTATGGAACATTAAAATTCATAACTATTATTATTGTTAGACTTAATTTCCTACCTGCTTGTATCATACCATTGCATCATCATTTTTCACTTCTATGCTCCATTTTCTAATGAAATACACACCAATATTTTTCATGCACCAATATTTTTCGTGGAAGTCCTTAATGACAGATTCAGTACTTGGGTGAATAATAAGATACTTGCAAATTCTCCTACAATGAAAGTTCATGGTGATGACCCAGATAGTGTGTCAGGTTTCTGAGGTACTCAGTGCCAAAATAAAAGAAGGGATCTCTTTTGTCGAGACTCTGGGAGTGACTCCTTAGAATATTGCAGTTGATGTGTAATGCTTATGACACCAAAATTAATGTGAATGAATAATGCAAGAAATTATTAATCTGCTTTAAAAAGGTATGCAGAGAAAGATGGGAGAGAGAGACAGAGAGAGACAGAGAGAGAGTGACAGCAAACTGAGTGTTTAATATAACAGGATACATAGCTATATTCTCAGTGCTTTGGAAAGTTACATAGTACAACACTAATCTGAACTGATCAAGTCCCTCATTTAATTGACAAGCCTCCTGCCAGGCCTCCGTCAGCTACAGCCTTCAAAATACTATTTCAATTAAACATAAAATCTTGAAAATTGTAAATACCTCAAGTTTTTATTGAAGTTAAGACAGTTCCCTAGCATATTTTAAATATGCAATCTATTTCAGCAACTTCAATTGATAACAGTATTTCTATTTTATCTTCTCCTATTCCAAATGCTAGCCTCCCAAAGATGCTTCATCTCTTTTTATTGCAATTTACTTAAGAGCTTTGAACTGACTGTTCACTCAAAATGCATTTTTTAAAGTGATAGAGTTTTTTGGAAAACGTTTTAGTGATAGATATGAACACATTGGCTAAAATTTCTATTTTAAATAACAGTACCAGTAAATTCCAAGTTGCTTTTGAATCGTTGAATTAGTCCCCATTTTCCCATTATTGTGAATGGCTAGTCTTGTCATCACTGCCAACTTCTACATTTTGGCTTCCTTTTTTATTCCATTATTTCTACTGTGTCCATTAGAGTTTGATCTCTGGGAAAATCTTCAGAAGTCCATAGATTTTACAAAAGAAAAGCTAAATTGCATTTTACTGAGTTATTAATGAGAAAGTATTACTACATCTAATTAAGTCAATCCTTAAACTCTCACCAGAGCTTGCCATGACACATGGTTTTGAATACAAGTTAAGAAGTATTCGTTTACAGTTTGGAAAGCAAGGTGGTAAGTTCAATGTTTTTGTCTTTCCATTCAAATTCAAGCAGCTGGTATGCCATAATGTAAGTGGAAATTATGTTTTTTTCCTGTGGCATCTGGAATTTACACAAAGTAATTGTTTTGTTTTAAAAATAAGATACATTGAGTGTAATAGAAAATTATATTGCTGCAAGACTTCCATGAGCTACTTGAGGCCAGTTCTGTTTGTATTGTTTATCATAAACATTTCATTCCAAGAAACGAAGAATCATGCAATTTGCTGGGCTCATAATCACCAAGCTCTGTAGCCCTGCTAAACCCTTGCCATAGGTACCATGCTGATAGCGGAGAGTTGCTGTGGAAATGATGTGCTATCTGTGGGCAGTACATTTTTAATCCGTGCCTCTCACCTTCCAGTGGGTCTTCAAGTAATAACTCATTTCTCCCAACCATTCTCTATGTTCTATGATGACTACACACACACACACACACACACACACACACACACACACACACACACACTGCCTCCTCAAACTCCAGCCCTTATTTATCCTTTCTTTCAGCGGAAGATGTCAGTTCTCATGTGAGGAGCATTTCAATAACCTGAAAGTCATTTGTTAATTTTGCCACCACATTTATGTAATAAATCTGTGTGTAGCCTGAGTTCTAACAGGTCTTAGTAATAAAAACCCAGAGTCAGATATCAGGCTAAATGCTGAAAGGCCAGCGAAGTAAAGAAGCCAGCCACAAGAGAGACCTCTTATCTCTAGTGAATCTTCAGAGCAAATGGGCAATCCTGTCTCTAGGATTCCCCAGAGTGAATGCCATGAGCTCCTGAGCCGCATGTTCCAGCCATATCCTTTCCTGTCTCCTCCTCTCTAGTTCTGGGATTAAGGATGTGCATCTCCCAAATACTTGGATTAAAGGTGTGAGCCACCACCTCCTGGCTCTGTTTCTCTTTTAGACTGGATCAATTGCACGTAGCCCAGGGAAGCCTTGAACTCACAGAGATTCATCTGCCTCTGTCTCCTGAGTGCTGGGATCAAAGGTATGTGCCAACACTGTCTGGTGTCTAGTCTATGGCTAACTAGTGTCACTAGCTCCACACTCTTATCTTCAGGAAAGCTTTATTTGTTAGATCACAAACCAAGTATCATCACATCTGTGTCTTTATCTTTGGAAAAATTTTAATGGATGGATTTCTCAAATACCATTTCTTACCCACCAGTTCCCATGCTCTCCTTATTCCAGCAGCTTCTCTCTTTTTGTCTCCTGTATTGTAAGGTTTTCTTAGTATGGAATAATAATACAAGTAATTATTCTGCAGACAAACAAATAGTACTAACAGAAACATTTCTTCTACTTGGTTTTATTCTCTAGTCTTTTATTATTGCTGTTGTCAGTATTGTTATATTTGTTGTAAGGTCAGGTGTTTTGCTTGCATTTATTTGTCTTTGCAACATGTGTTTGCAGTGTCCATGGAGTCCTGAAAAGGGCATTGGGATTCTTGTGATGTGAGGTACAGATAGTCATGAGCCACCATGTGGGTGCTGGGAATTGAACCCAGGTCTTCTTGAAGAACAGTTAGTTTGTGCTCTCAACTGCTGAGCCACAGCTCCAGAATCTTGTTATAGCAAATATCTCAACCCAGTTGCATGTTTGCCATGCCCAATTTTCTACCTGTACACATCACATGAATTCCACTCATTAGATATTTCTATTTTACACAGAAACTTCTTGCCAGGGTCCCTGTGATCTTTACACTACTATTAACTGCCAATTCTCTTGCTTTACCTTTCCCCAATAACATTTGACAAGTATTATCTTTAACTCCTATTTGCAACAATTGTGAATATGGGTTAAACGCCTAATACTTTCTTGAATAGGCATTCGGCACTTGATATATTCTTCATTTTATCCAATTTTATCATCATACCCACTCAGAATCCTTTAATGATAACATCATTTACTAAGCTAACCTGCTAATATTGAAATGCTCCATAGTCATTGCTGCTCTATGGAAGATCACAGCGCATGTCAGGATTTCACATTTTGTATTTTAACTGATGGCTTCAGAGTTCAATATGGCACAAAAGCATCCATTAAATCCCAAAGTTTCCACCCAGTTTGTATTCAATACTCAGTCTGAGTTATATGTATCAATGTTCTAGTTAAGATTACTATTGCTATAATGAAACACCATTACCAACAGCACATTGGGGAGGAAAGGCTTTATTTTCCTTATGCATCCTCATTGTAGTCCATCATTTAAGGATGTTGGGACATGAACTCAAACAGGAAAGAAACCAAGAAGCAGGAACTGATGCAGAAGTCATGGAAGAGTGCTGCGTACTTGCTTGCTCCCCTAGTTGTATTCAGCCTGCTATCTATCTATCTATCTATCTATCTATCTATCTATCTATCTATGATCTATTTATGTCCTGTCCATCTGCCCGTATGTCGGTCTCTTTCTCTTCTTTGGCAGCACAGGCCACTTGGCCATTCACCAAATATCACACATGTGTTTTCACATTGGAGCCCTATATTTGCAGGTCCTGCCTGAAATGGTATTTCATATCTATCAATATTTGAGTTTACTTACATACTTAGTGATAACTTCTCTACTTAAAATGAAATCCTAATGTATCTTGTCACTTCATTCTCTGCTAATTAAACTTTCCTTTGTTCTTATACCATTGTTTTCCTTAGATGGAACAAGAAACGTGCATTTAATCCTCCATTTTCTCTTCTTATCATATAGGATTAATACAGAAATCTCCCCTGTACTAAGAATTAACTAAGATAATGTGTGTAAAACCCTTAATACCCAGTATGCTCGCAAGAAGATCAACATAATGAAAAAGAAAGAAGATGAACTTATGTCTATTTTACTTTTATATTATTTTTAAAAAAAGTTTCTGTGCAACTTTCACACAGAGATACCTTTAGGTGAATACTACTTATGCATTTTCAGGAGTTGAAGAAGCATTTTATGATATCTAGATACTTTCCTCAGCACTGCTACAGATTTGTGCATAATTTTTATGTTGTATAGTTTATATCCATGTTAGTTATTTTTTACATCTTCATTCCTATGAATTGCCTCATATGCATAGACTATTAATGTACTTGTTCAAGTATAAATATAAAGAACCCCTGATGCCCTTAACAATTATACGCCATAAACTAGTTATAAAATTCCATATGCAAAGGAAATGCAGATTGCCCCAACTCCTGAAAGTATTCTATAAGCCCCAGTATAAAATGTGATGGTAAATAATATTCACAGCCCATTCATTGCATCCATTTACAGGGACTGTAGCTCTTTTGTTTCTCTTTAAGCCAGAGGGATTATTTGAATCATTTCCTCAAGAAAATAATTCTATTACAAATTTTTAAAAAGCAATATTTTACCTATTAAATAATAGCCTCATGTTAAAAATTGTCTTTCAGATTGAAACAAAAATATTTAGTCATGTTAGCATGTGAAATTCAGTGAGTCATCCCATCTCATTCTTCCCTCTATACATCGTTGTGATATGAGAAACTGCTCCTTTGCATTATGAAAATTCCAAGCCTCCACAAATCATATCAACATTGCAAAGCACCATACAAGTAAGGCATTGCAATTTTGGACTTTCAAAAGAAAATTTACAGAAACTATGCCATTAAGTTCAAACTCCACCATAATGTGCCCTATAGAATGTTGCCACTGGATATTCCTAAAAGCACAGTAAAACAGACACCGTTGGTGAGGTACTGTGAATTCTGCCCTGACTTGCACAGCAGTGTTTTTCTGAAAGAACATCCAAGGGAGAATGCAGGCTGATCTACTTCCTTGAATAACTTTCCACCTCCTGCTGAAAAAGATACTACCTTTTGTACAACTTTTTCCTTCCTCCCCATATCTGACCTCTTCAATGCTCCTATATGAGGAGCTTTTAGCCATTGATTGTTGCTGACAGACTGAGAGTCACTATTTTTAGGGGGTTGTTGCCCCTGTAAAGTTGTCTGCACCCCTGAGGAAGACTCTACATCCGTGTGCACATGGACAGCATTAATTCAATGAATTGTGTTATGAAAAACAGGACATGAAACTGGAAGGTAGATAGAGTGCAAATGGGGAAAGCTAATGAAAGTTGTAGGAGAGGAGCACTTCATATGATTAAAATTGTTCTGTAGCTGCTAAGGGGCTGCTCAGCAATGGAGAGCATGAACTAGTCTTGGAAAGATATACAAGTACAACTCTCAGCAACCATGTAGGGCAGCTCCCGGCCATCTGTCAGTCCAGTTCCAGAGAATCCAATGCCTCTTTTCGACTTCCATAGTCACCTGTATTCATGTTTACTTACCTACTCATGATTCATATTCCTGTACAAAATGAAAATAATATAAATATAATAATATCAATTCTTCCCATCTACATTCTTGTCAAAAATAATATATATGTGTATATATATTATCCATTTCCCAACAATTAAATCTCTAAATAAACCAGTGTTTTTGTTGAGGAAACTAAATATTTAAAGCTCAATGACTGTACAAATCTTCAGATAAATGTCAGCAAGGCAACTGGCTAGACAGCAGGCTTGTAGACAGCTGAGGGTGCCTTTATCCCCATAGGTTTTACTCACTTGTTACAGTAAGTAGAATACACTTGCTTATCTCCCAGGCTCGTTTCCTATGTTTATGATAAGGTTAGATTATTTTGTAACATTTAAAATTCTAAATTAATTTCCTCTCTCCCTAATGATTTTTTTAGTTATTTGTTCTTAGGTTCCTGAGAGATTTACTTCCTTGCTTTAAAGTTCTGAATATAAAATGCTACACAGATTCATTTCTAGGGTCTTATCCAGATTAGTTTCACAAGTCTTAAAAAGTCCCATTGAATTTATCTTTTAAAATCTCCTTGCTCTCTCAGCCCTTAATAGCCACTCATCACTGTTCTTGATAATATTTTCACAGTACTTCAGAATGTTATACCATTAACATACAATGTATAATAGAGCCTTTTCAGACAGGCTTCTTTTAATTTTAAATATAGTTTTAAAGTTGGCCCATGGCTTCTTGTACATTAATATCTTACGGTAATCTATTCACACACTTGAAGGATATGCTAGAAGACTGTAGGTAGATTTCTTAGATCACTGATAGTGTTAGACACCCCCCTTCCTCTGCACCACATACACGCACACACACATGCATGCACGCATGCTCGCAAACACACTCTTTAGTTCTAATTTTGTGTAACTACAATAGCCTTATTTACGACTAATTACAAAACTGTACATTATTTATTCCTGGAATTTTAAATTATTTAATTAAAACTTAATGTAAAGGTAATGCATTTGCCTATATTTACCTCATTAGAAATTGAAACCGAGGCTGCTCAACCATAGACCACACCTGTCAGAAAACCAGGTAGGCTGCCTGCAGACCTCATCTGCCCCGCAGATCCATTTCCCTATCTCATCCCCAGATCTGCAGCAGAACGCCTTTGGCAGTGTTTTCTGCTCCCAGCTCTCATCCCTTAAGGATCCCACAGATCTTTCCCTTATATTCTCCCTCCTCCTACTCATTGCCTTTTCCTGGTCACTAACATTAGCCAGACCACCTGATACCCTACAGGCTATGCCCGCTAGAGAACCATGTAGGCTATGTGCAGACCTGATCTCTCTGTATCGGCCGGATCTAATCCTCCAGGCTCATCCCCAGTTCTGCAGCAGAACCACCTGTGTCAACCTTCCCAGGGGGTCCACATCCAAGTCCTGTAGATCCCATATATCTTACCCTTCTAATGTTCATATTCTCACTTACTGCTTCGCCTGAGACCCCAACTTTAACAGACACATCCTGCTACCTCAAGGGCCATTCCTCTTAGGTCAACAAGTAGGTTGAAGGTAGACCCACATCTCTCCTTGCTCCCGAGATCCAACAACCAACCCCAACCCAGTCTCATCCCAATATTTGTAGCAGAAAACCTACCCTGGTCTCTCTTTCTTCTCTGTCACCATCCCCAACAGAGCAAAGCGATCTCCTCCAACCTTCCTTCCACCAACCTATCAGTTTATCCGAGAATCCAACACCAGCAGACTTCACTGGAACGATACCAGCTAAGTAGAACTGGGCAGCAGCAAGTAAGTGAGTGAAGAGCCTCACCATTTCCTCCTCCCTTCCAAACCCATTCTCTCAGTCTTATCCCTGGCACTGAAAAAGAACAGCTGCAGTCTTCTTTCCCCTTGCTCATATCTCCTGTGGATTCCACACACTAGTCCCACCTAACTATCCTCACCTGACTGTTAGCATCCCAACAGTCAATGTCAGCAGGCTCACCCCGCTAAACTGCAGGCCCCATGGCCAGAAAAGAAGATAGACTGCCTGTAGACCTTCTCTTCTCTCTGTGTAACTTATTATCTGATCCCCTAGTCTCACGCCCTCTTCTACTACAGAAGAACCCCATGTCAGTCTTCCTTGCTTCCATGCTCTTATCACACTTTATAAAAAAGGAAATAGAAATCACAGAATAAAACATCATTCCAGTAAGGGAAAATGCATAAATAAGTACCTTCACCTATTGTCACCACAAACACAGATGTCTGAATGCCAACATTATCCAAGGCAATATATATTCACTAGAGCCCAGGTAGTTTACCAGAATATTTCAATATAGTTTAAGCACAGAAAGAGATCTTGAAACCAAAATGAAGTCCATATTTGGTTTCAGATAGATGTCCTCAAAGAGAAAACAAACAAATCTCTTAATGAAATTCAGAAAAATAAAATTTGGAGGAAAACAAAATTATACCTTAAAGAAATCCAAGAAAAAATGGTTAAAGAAAATGAATAAAACTGGTAAAGACCTAAAAATGTAAATAGAAGCAAAAAAGAAAACACAAATTTATGGAATTGTGGGAAAGAAAAATTTAGGAATTTTAATAGGAACTTGAAGTTTTAGAAACAGAATTCAAGATTTGGAAGGGAGAATCTAGGCACTGAAGATGTGATAGAAAAATGGATACCTTATTCAATAAAACTATTAAATCTAAAAAAAATTCCTGACACAAAACATCCAGGAGACTAGGAAGACTAGGGAAAGACAAAATTTAAGCAAAATAGGAATACAGGAAGGAGAAGAATCACAGCTCAAAGCCCAGAAAACATATTGAACAATATCAAAAACCAAAAATTTCCTACCTTAAAGAATGATATGCCTGTGAATACATAAGAAGCATACAGGACAGCAAATAGACTGAAGCAGGAAATAAAGCCCCTCATCTTATAATAATAAAGACACCAAACATAAAGCACAACAAAAAAGAGGAATATTAAAAATTTCCATGGATAAAGTCTAAGTATCATATGGACGCAGACCTATTAGAATTATGCCTGACTTCTCAATAAAGACTTAAGGAACCAGGCAAATGCCTTGACATATGTGTTACATACTCTAAGAGACCACAGAAGCCAGACAAAGGTACTATGTCCTACAAATTTTAAGTCACCATATCTGGAGAAAATTAGATATTCCATGACAAATTAAAATTTAAACAATATCTTTATCTATCCACAAGCAACTCCGAGGTATCAGGAAAAGACAGACCAGATGTCCAGCTGTTTGTACTAAGAAGTGTCTTTATTTTGCAAGTTCTAAGAAGTCTCTCTATGTTGCAAGGTTTAAGAGGTGTCTCTCTTGTAGGAGGGTGCAGTCTTAAACATAGTCTTACAACACAGTAGAAAAACCCCAGGTGGAAGGGAGCATGTTTTACTCATGCTAAATGTTGATGTCAGTGGGGCAATATGGGAGCAGTAAGCCAGGACTAGAAAACAGGATGCACCTGTTGCTATAACCTGACAAACAACTCGGAGTCCCTGTGGGGGGCTAGGCCCCAACATCTATCTATAAATCCAGTCCTACAGAAATTGCTACAAGGAAAACTCCAACCTAAGGATGTTAGCTATACCCATGAAAACAGAAGAAATAAATATTCTCACACAAGCAAAATAAAAATGAGGTGATCTCTCTCTCTCTCTCTGTGTGTGTGTGTATGTCTGTCTCTCTGTCTGTCTTTGTCTCTCTGTCTCTCTCCCTCCCCCCCTCTCTGTCTCACTCACTCACACACCCACACACACACACACCACCACCACCACCACCACCACCACCACCACCACCACCACCACCACCTTCACTACAACCACCACCACCACCACTAAATAATAGGAATCAAAAATCATCTATCATTAATGTCTCTCAATTCCACAAGAAAAAGGCCAAAACTACAGAAAGTATTTTAAAATAGAAGCAATCATTCTTTTACATTCAAGAAGAACCCTCAAAATAAAAAATTACCTCACCAAGTTCTGGCTATTATAAATAATGCTGCTATGAACATAGTGGAACAGATGTCCTTGTATGAATTTGCGTCTTTTGGATATATGCCTAAGAGTGGAATTGCTGGATTTTGTGGTAGGCTTATTCCCATTTTTCTGAGGAATCTCCATACTGATTTTCAAAGTAGCTATACAAGTTGGCAATTCCACCAACAGTGGAAGACTGTTCCCCTTTCTCCACAACCTCTCCAGCATAAACTGTCATTGGTGTTTTTGAACTTAGACTTTCTGACAGGAGTAAGATGGTGTCTCAGAGGTGTTTTGATTTGCATTTCCCGGATGGCTAGGGATATTGAGCACTTTCTCTAGTGCCTTTCAGACATTATAGACTCCTCTACTGGCAATTATCTGTGTAGTTCTGTAGCCCACTTTTTAACTTTTTTGGTGTTTTGGAGATTTGCTTCTTGAGTTCTTTGTAAATTTTGGAGATCATCCCTCTGTCAGATGTGGGATTAGTGAATATCTTTTCCAATTCTGTGGGCTGCCTTTTTGTCTTGTTGACTGTGTCCTTTGCCTTACAGAAGCTTCTCAGCTTCAGGAGGTCCTATGTATTAATTATTGACCTCACTGTCTGTGCTACTGGTATTATGTTCAGGAGAACTTGAAAGCAACCTAGGTGCCCCTCAACTGAAAAGTCAATACAAAAAATGTGGTATATTTATACATTGGAGTACTATTCAGCAGAAAAAAAACAACAGAATCCTGAAATTTGCAGGCAAATGGATAGCACTAGAAGAAACCATCCTGAGTGAGGTAATCCAGTCACAAAAAGACAAATATGGTATGTACTTTCTCACATATGGATTTTAGACATAGATATGAGGAGTGTCAGCCTACAATCCCATGACCAGAGAGTCTTGTAAACAGAACCTTCATCCAATGGTTGATGGAAGCAGAGGCAGACTCCCACAGCTAAACACTGAGATGAACTCAAGGAACCCAGTAACACAGAGGGAGGACTGAGGAGCAAAGGGGTTAAGACTGGACTGGTTTAACTCCCAGAAACAGCTGACCTGAACAAGAGTGAGCTCTTGAATCAGAGACTGATGGCTGGGAATCCAGCATGGCACTGATCAAGACCCGCTGAATGTGGGTGTCAGTGAGAAGACCTAGACAATCTATTGGGCCTTGGGAAGTAGATCAGTATTTATCCCAGGCACCAATCGACTCTGGACTCCCATCCAACAATGAGAGATGCACTCTCACCCTGGAATCTTGAGGGAGAGTCTAGGCCCTGCCCTGGATGAAATGATAGACTATGGATACCCCTATGGAGGACCTCACCCTCCCTAGGGGACACTAGGGGGGTGGTGGGAGGGTGTGGGAGGAGGGGAGGGAAAGGGAGATGGACCTGGGATTGACATGTGAAGTAACCTTGTTTCTAATTTAAATTTATAAATAAAAATAAAAAATTACCTCACTATAAAGGGTTGGAAAAAGATATCCCAAGCAAATGGAACCCAAAAGCAAGATGGGATAGCCATCTTTATTATATAAAAATAGATTTCAAACCAGAACTCATCAATAAAGATAGGGAAGGACACTAAATATTTATCAAAAGAAAAAAAATACCCACCAAGATGACAGTTCAAAACTTAACGTCTATGCCCCAAGCACAAGAAGAGTCAAATTTGTAAAAAGAAACATTACTACAGCTTAATTATTCATTACTCCATTCTCCTCAATGAAAAAGTTATTCAGACAAAATGTAAATAGAAACACTGGATACAACAGACAATATAAACCAAATTTACCTAACAGATATTTGTATAATACTTCTCCCAAACACAAAATAGTATAAATTCTTCTCTGTGCCTCATTGAACACAATTCTCAGTCACAATGAACACACTCGACAAATACAAAAAGATGAAAAACACCCTGCACCTCTTCAGACCACCATAGAATATAGGAGGATATTAGCAACAATAGAAACAACAGAAAGATTACAAGGTCATTGAAACTGAGCAATTCTCTTCTGAATGAAAATGGATTAAGATGGAAATAATGAAAGAAATTAAAGACTTTCTATATTTCAATGAAAATGAATGCACAGCATACCCAAATTTATGGATCATTATGAAAACAGTGCTACGAGGAAATTTTAAAGCACCAAATGCATACATATAAAATGAAGAAATATCATACTAGCAATTTAACAGCATGCATGAAAGCACTAGAATAAAAAGAAGTAAGCATATTCAAGAGGATCAGAAGGTAAGAAGTAATCAAACTGAGTGCTGAAATCAATGGAATACAAACAAAAGAGAACAATTCAAAGAATTAATCAGAGAAATAGTAGGTTTATTGAGAAATTTAAGAAAATATATAAACCTTTATCTGTACTAACTAAAAGAAAAAGAGAGAATATGCAATTTAAGAAAATCAGAAATAAAATGGGGAACATAACAGAAATGAAGGAAATAGCAAGGACATGCTTTAAACTTTTGTACTTCAAGCTTGGCAACAATAACACAAGCCTTATATCACAGCACTTGAGAGGATGCAACAGACAGATCTTAGAGTTCCATGCCAGCCTGGTCTACAGAGTGAGTTCCAGGAAAGCTGGGACACACAGAGAAAGCATGTCTGAAAAACAAAAACAAACAAACACAGAAACAAAACAAACAACCCCCCCCCAAAACAAATAGAAATCTTTGCTCAACCAAATTGGACAATCTAAAAGAAATGAATAATTTCCTCAGTGGGTACCACTTACCAAAGTTAAATCAAAATCAGATAAAAAATTAAATATATGCATAACCACTAGTGAAATAGAAGCAGGCATTGAAGTTCACCCAACCAATAAAATCCCACAGCAAGACAGGTTTTTTTTTTTACAGAATTTAACAAGACATTCAAAGAAGAGTTAATGACAATACTCCTCAAATTATTCCACAAAATAGAAATGGAAGGAATATTGCCCAATTTATTTTATGAGCCCAGAGTTACCCTGATAACCCAAACCACATAAAGACTCAACAGAGAGTTGCAAACTAATTTCTTTTATAAGTATATGTATATGCACAAAAGTACTCAAATAATACGTGCAAATTCCACCCAAGAATACAACAAAAATATCATCCATCATGATCAAGTAGGCTTCAACTAGGAAGTAAAGGAATTATTCAATAAAAAACATCCATAAAGGTA
This sequence comes from Mesocricetus auratus, assembly GCF_017639785.1. Lineage (NCBI taxonomy): Eukaryota > Metazoa > Chordata > Mammalia > Rodentia > Cricetidae > Mesocricetus > Mesocricetus auratus. The sequence continues at coordinate 13,436,173 of NW_024429185.1, forward strand.
ATCCACCATATAAACAAACTGAAAGAATAAAAAAACATGAACATCTTATTAGTTGCAGAAAAGGCCGTTGATGAAACCCAACATTCCTTGATGATAAGAAACTTCTGGAAAGATTAGGGATAGATGGGACATACCTCAACATAATAAAGACAATTTATGCCAAGCTTATATCCAAAATCAAATTAAATTGAAAGAAAATAAAAGCAATTCCACTGAAACTGGAACAAGCCAAGGTTTTAAACTCTCTCCCTATCTATTTAATATAGAACTTGAAATTTTAGCTGGAAGAATAAGACAACTGAAGGATATCAAGGGGATACAAATGGGAAAGGAAGGAGTCAAAGTATCATTATTTGCAGGTGATATAGTATACATGAGTGACCCTAAATTTCTATCAGGGAACTCTTAAACCTGATAAACTGTATTAGCCAAATATCTGGATACAAAATTACCTGAAGAAATCTGTGGCTCTCCTATATACAAATGACAATCACATTGAGAAAGAAATCATGAAACATTGCTTATAATGACCTCAAATAATATAAAATATGTTGGGGTAACTCTAACCTAGTAAGTGAAATACTAGTATGATTAAAACTTCAAGTCCTCAAAGAAAGAAATTCAGGAAGATATCAGAAGATGGGAACATCTTTAAATCTTTAATGCGCATGGATTGACATAAATAACACAGTAAAACAGTCATTCTACCAGAAGCAATACACAGATTCAATGCAATCCCCATTAAAATTACAACACAATTTTTATAGACATTGAAAGGACAATTCTCAAATTTATATAGAAAAACAAAAATTCCCATGATATCTAAAATAATCCTTAATAATAAACAGACTACTGGAGACCTCACCATTCCCAATTTCAAGTTGTACTACAGAGTTGTAACAGTCTTAAAAACTACATGATATTGGCATAGAAACAGACCCATTAATCAATGAAATAAAACTGAAGACCTGATATAAATCCACACACACATACAGAGAATTTTTTATAAAGAAACCAGAAATTCAAAGCCATTTGTTGAAGATGCTTTTCCTAACATCTCTCAGTGTGAGGACTGCATCTTGGTTATTATTTACTTAAAGGCAAAAGTCCACTTGTAACTGAACATACAACATACAATATTTTTATATTTATGCATCTGGGCAACCTCAGTCATGATGATTTTCTTCTAGTTCCATCCATCTGCCTGGAAAGTTCGTGGTGACCTTTTTTAACATTCAAGTAATGTTCCATTGTGTGAATATACCACATTTGTTTTATCCCTTCTTTGACTGAGGGACATCTAGGTTGTTTACAGTTTCTGTCTATTCTGAAAAAGGCCACTTTGTCTGCAGAAATAAGAATGCAAATAGATACATATTTATCACTCCAAACAATCTTTAATTCAAGGTAATCAAACACCACAACCTAAAATCAGACCCACCAATAGAAGAGAACCTGGTGAATAGCCTTCACTACATTGGCATAGGAGAAGGCTTTCTGACCACACTAAGATCAACAATCTAAAAGGGAGACTTCAAGAAGCTGAAAAGCTTCTGTTAGGCAAAGGACTCTTTCAACTGAACAAAGCATCAGCCTACAGGTAGGAAAAAGGTTTTACTAACTTCACATATGATAGAAGACTAATATCTAAAATATATAGAAAATAAATTAGATATAGAAAATCCAATTATAAGTGGGTTAAGATCTATACAAAGAATTCTCAATAGAGGAATTGAAAATAATGGAGAAAAGCTTAAAGATATTTTCAACATCCTTAACCATCATGGGATGCAAAGCATAACAACTTTGAGATTCTATCTTACATCTGTCAGAATGGCTAAGATCAATAACACAAGTGGCAGCTCATGCTGAAGAGGCTATGGATTATGGAGAACTCTCCTCGATTGCTGGTGGGAATTCCAGCTTGCACCGCTACTATGTGTGGGAACACCAGACCTTGAGCAGAGACCCACTTCCCCTTCTGCCTGGGAGTAGGCAGCTGTAGACAATGTTTAGTAAAAACATGTTTACTAAAAACGATACAATAAGTTCCTGGAAAAGGCCTTCCCACGGAAACCGCCCTGACCTCGACCTTGTCCAAAGACTAACCGCACCTTCAAAAACCCACACACATCCACCTCTGGAGTCAGAGCAGAACCAGCCAGGGTAGAGGAGAGAGCAGAAGCTTCTCTGGTGGGAGCTTTTCTTAGGAAGTTTTCTTGAACCTTTTTGGAGCCTGTTTAAAGTTTTCTTTATATCGTTGAATGAGTCTCTGTGTTGTCAATCCCTGACACCCTCCGCACGTTCTCGGACACAGGCTGAGAAGCAGACGTGACAATTGGAGGTCCCACTGAGATTGTGAAAGCGAGGTAAGTGGACGGGGTTAAGAAACTATGGGGAATAGTTCCGGGAAGCTAGAATCATTACAGTATCAACTAAAAAAGTTACTTAAAGAACATGGGACTGCAGTCAAGTCTAAAACCCTAGAAGGCTTTCTAAAATCCATCGAACGAGCCAGTCCATGGTTCATTACTGGGGGAAGCTTAAATATTCCAGATTGGGAAGAGGTTCGCCGTGATCTTCATAGACTTTTACGAAAAGAGGGATCTGAGTCCTTGCCCCCTACAACATTCTCCTTATGGAGATTAGTAAGGGGAGCACTTTTGACAGATAAGGTTCGTCACCGCCAGGTAGTTCAGGACACAAAAGAGGCTTTTTTAGAGTTACAAGAGACGGAGACTCAAGCCTCCTTGAGTTCAGGGGCAGAGAGTGAGGATGAAGAGACCCTGACTGAAACTAGAGGCTCCATTGCTAGTGAGGATGAGGGGGAGTCTCTTAGTAACAACAAAAAATGGGTAGAGATCTCCGGGCACGACCCAAAAAGAAGGACTCCGGTCAGAATCGGTTATATCCTTCTCTATCAGACCTAGAAAATGGAAGTAGCTCAGACTCAGACTCGTCACAGTCTGAAAAGGAACGGTTACTTGCTGAGATAGCGGCCCTTAAAAAAGAACTAAAAAAGATTCGAATTAAGGAAAGACAGGACAGGGAGAGAAACCCTTCCCATACTCTGAAAAAAGGGACTCCTCCTATGAGATAACCCAGTCCTTCTCGGACCTGGAGGGAAGACCCAGAGGAGGGGTCCAATGCTGCCCTGTGGTGGCCCCAGTAATGGAAGTTCCAGACCCGAACAATTCTCGACAGGTCATTCGGCGCCATGACCCTTTAAGTTTCAAAGATATAAAACAACTGAAAGAGGCAACTCTAAATTATGGAGCACAGGCTCCCTTTACACTTTCCTTAATGGAATCTTTTGTGCCTCTTAATTTGACACCTGGCGATTGGCAGCAGCTTTGCAGAGCAGCTCTGTCGGGGGGAGATTATTTGATTTGGAGAGGTGAGTTTCAGGAAAGATGCAGCCAGACAGCCCAAAGAAATGCACAGGCCGGACAGCCCCAGAGAAATGTGGAGATGCTTACCGGGAGTGGTCAATACACCACCATTCAACAACAAATGCAATATGACATCGCAGTCTATGCCCAAGTGGCAGCAGCGGCCCAAGGGGCTTGGAAAGCATTGCCTTCCAAGGAAGGAGAGGATCATCTGTCCAAAGTCCTTCAAGGACCCTCCGAACCTTTTCAAGACTTCGTAGACCGTCTCAGTCAGGTAGCAGAAAGAATATTTGGGGGCATTGGGCCTGCGATGCCAGTCATCAAGCAGATGGCATTTGAAAACGCAAATAAGTATTGTAAGGAAGCCCTTCGCCCCTATCGCAATAAAAGTCTAAATGACTATATCCGGATCTGTAGGGACATTGATGGGAACTTCATCCAGGGCCAAGTGTTAGCTGCTGCTATTCGGCCCCAAGTGGGGAAAGAAAGACCTACTCTGGGAGGGAGAAAAACATGTTTTAGCTGCGGTAGGGAGGGACACTTCCGTAGAGAGTGCCCTCAAAATAGTACTACGGGTCTCAAGAGACCTGGTTTATGCCCCCGTTGTCGAAGGGGATATCATTGGGCCAATAACTGCTACTCTAAAACTGACAGGGAGGGAAATTTCCTTTCTGCTAATAATAATCAGGGAAACCGGAGGAGGGCCCCGCCCCAGGGCCCCAAAACCAATGTGTACGGGGCAATGACCCCTGCTCTGGGCAGTGGCAGGACTCAATTTCTCCCCCAGAGCAACCCCTTCATATCTCAGACCTCCTTAGAGCCACCTCGGGGAGTGCAGGATTGGACCTCGCTCCCTCCGCCCGGGCAATCCTAACACCAGAAATGGGGATCCAGGCCCTCCCTACTGGGGTGCATGGGCCATTGCCCCCAGGCACGGTCGAACTACTCTTGGGACAGTCCAGTACTATTCTTCGAGGCCAGGCTGGACTGACAGCCTCAAACAATACAGAGAAACCCTGACTCAAAAAAATTTTTTGGTAACAGTAAAGAGGTACTGGTATTAAGGAAAGAAAAAGAAAAGGACGAAGGTACATGGAATAAAAAATTTTGTTTACATTTAAGTTCTATTTTGTGAGTCATCTCTAAAAACTTTTGGCCAAAAGCCTGGCCTCTCCACCTTGCATCTACAGAGTTACAAGGAGTAGGTACAGCTATACCCCATGACTGTAGCTCAAATGGGGGAATGATAAAGAACATACAGGACTTTTTAACCCTTTTAGTTCAAGGATTGGCTGGAGTTGTTCTTTTACATAGATTTCAATTAAGGAAGCTTCATTGCAACAGACTAATCATGACCTAGGGAAAAAGGATGACTGAAAGATGCATGTATGTTCTGAATGTATGGTGTAGCCACACCGGTATGTATGAAATGTGATTGTAAATTCGTGAGTGTGAACTGCTTATATGATTAAAAGGATACTTAAATCCCTTCAAAAATAGTTAAGAAGCTACCTAAATTGCTTTATATATAGCCAAAAGGAACATCCAGCCAGTCTGTTAATGTTTTAACAGAAAAATTTAAGATGCAAATGAGGCCTTGTCAGCTAGTGAGAGCTCTACAGGTTAGATTGGGAAAGACTGCTCACAGACTTCAAATAATTTTCAAAAGTTATTTGGACACAGTATAGTTTACAATGTTTGAGTGATTTTCAGAAGTTTTTGGGAAATATTTAATGGATATGTCCTTTTTAATGGGCATCTACAAATAATCTAAATTTACCTAGATAGTCAACCAAGGAGGGTAGACAAATCCTTCTACTGTTATGGTCCAGCTTCAACAGTTCAAAAAAGAAAAAAAAATTTTAGAAAATAAAAAAGGGGGAATAATGCCCCCAGTCCCCACATGACTCATCAAATAATACACTCCTCATTTAAAAAAAAATTATAATGTGAATGCCAGTGAGCTTCAGACAGATTCTGGCATGATGGAACTTGAGCAACCATTGCTCAGGTCAAATGGAGACATCCATGCACTAGACAGTGGAGAAGACCCTAATTTGGGGTCGAGGGCATGTTTGTGCTTTCTTGCAAGAAAAGAATAAAGCTTCGGCAGCTGATGGAGCAGAGAAAAACTGGACCTGAGACCATGGGAGCCTACCTAAGCCAGTTTGAGTGAGATCTTCTAAATCAGTGTTCCTGACCCTTGATGTCATCGAATTTAGAGCCCAAGAAAGAAAGAAAACAGTTGATTCGAGATTTCCAGTTTCTCAACAGACCTGCTGCATCAACCTTCTGGACCCATGAGTTTTCATCGTAAAGCCAACAGAGAAAAAAGGACCCATTTAAAGCATTTGGACATTGGTATGGACTGTGATTGAGTGGCAAAAGCCTCTTTTCAAGATTTGAACAGGACATGGTCACTTGAAATATCAGACTTAATGGTTCCTGTTTCTGGAATCACGACTAGGCCAGTGTATTTTTCTGGAGAAATGCAACTTGTCCTAATGCGACAACTATTGTTCATATTTTTCATAATGCTACATGTGTAACATCAATGATTGTGCCCAATGTATCTGTGCAAGTGCACTTTCTAAATGCTTTCCTGAGCAGATCTTGAAACGATTGTAAACTCTATCAAATTGTAAATGTAAATCACATGCGGGTTACCCTTGTAACAGAATGTAAATTACGTTCATGTTACCCTTGTAACAGATAAAGGCTGGTAGAATGTTATGGCCCAGATCTAGTGATGGGTATGGTGATGGAGAGGCACTATGTCAATGGGGGTCCTGGAAATGGTGGCAGTGGCAGTAGGCATTCTGGCTTTATGCCGAGCTCAAACGTGCCTTGTTCCAGAGGCAAGAGATCCGTAACCAAGTATTGCTTAGCTTAGCCCATGGCAATCCCGATAGCCATGAAGGTTGGTTACAGATGATTTAAGATTGGGGTGTCTCCGATGACGGGCAACCTGTGGGGAAGACCCCTCCCACCTAAGACAGGGGTTCAAGGTCCCCCAAAGACGGGAAAGGGAGGGTGACCCTACTTGACCTAAGCCAGGAGTGCCTCATTTGAAAATAAAAAGGGGTGAATTGTGGGAACACCAGACCTTGAGCAGAGACCCACTTCCCCTTCTGCCTGGGAGTAGGCAGCTGTAGACAATGTTTAGTAAAAACATGTTTACTAAAAACGATACAATAAGTTCCTGGAAAAGGCCTTCCCACGGAAACTGCCCTGACCTCGTCCTTGTCCAAAGACTAATCGCACCTTCAAAAACCCACACACATCCACCTCTGGAGTCAGAGCAGAACCTGCCAGGGTAGAGGAGAGAGCAGAAGCTTCTCTTGTGGGAGCTTTTCTTAGGAGGTCTTCTTGAACCTTTTTGGAGCCTGTTTAAAGTTTTCTTTATATCGTTGAATGAGTCTCTGTGTTGTCAATCCCCGACACCCTCTGCACGTTCTCGGACACAGGTTGAGAAGCAGACGTGACAACTATGGAAATCAACATGGTGGTTTCTCAGAGAGTTGTTACTCATTCTTCCTCAAGACCACTTCTGGGCTTATACAAAAAGACACTCCATCCCACCATAGGACATTTGCTCAACTATGTTCATTGTGTTGTTTTTTTCATAATAGTCAGAAACTGAGGAACTTAAAAATTAAATACCACAATGATAAGCTAAATTTATGCTAATGTAAATAATTGGCTTTTGTAAACTTGATAGGAATGTTGAAAGCGAAACAGCTTTCTGATAAAATACAGTATTGCTGTATTTTCGAGTCTATAAGGGGATACACTGAATAACTGTCCCATAATTTGTCTTTTAACCTGTCAAGAGACTTACACATAGTTTGTACTTTGTGTAGTTATTAGTAAATCTGCCACAAACATTTACATTAGGTGTTACAGATATTCAGGCTTCACATCTGTGTTCTAAAAGCAAATTTCTAAGGAATGTTAAGTTATTTTCCAAGGTGGCTAAATCACACATTCCTAAGCAATAAATAAGTTTCCTTTTGCTTTGTGACAATTCCTCTTTCTAAATTAGTAAATGCTGTTTTTTTATAGAGTCAAATATTTCATAAAAGATCATTTTTAAGAGTTGTTGACTTTGTATACAGATAATCATTAGTATAACATAGTTGAAACATACACAGAAGTAATGTTTAGATCAGAATTCCATTCTTGCACTGTCGAGAATAATCATATTTTTATCACTGAACAGACTTACAGTATAGAAGCATTTTGTGTACCATAAGTAGACATATACAAATTAAAATTGAGTAGCTATTTCAAGTGTTTTCTTTCTCCAGGATAATGTTATTTTTCTGATTTTCTGCATTCATAAAGATTTTGTGCTGAAACTCTGCTTCTCAAATAAACACTGCACTTTACCCTGGAATTTGAAATACCTTTCTGTCTCAAATGATTTCTTTGCTAAGCATAAAACTTGAGTGATAAAATTTATGATAACCAAAATCCCAGGCAAAAGAAATCTCTTGAACTTCAGCTTTAGTGTCTGTTAAATTCTCTAGTGCAACAACCATAAGGGATCATTTACAGATTCTTTATGAAAAAAAATGCAATCCTGTGGAATTGAATCCTTTTCTACTTTCTGTGAAGCACTTTTTGAAACTTCATAATAACCAAATAATCCTCAAAATATCATTGAGAAGTGAATAACTGAGGACACATTATAATGTCCTATGAAATTCATTTTTATAAAACAACAAATGGGTTTTTGTTTTCAGCTTTGATCCTTCTGTGGGACTGACTTAGATTGGGGATATATGAAGCCTGTTCACATATGGAATCTCTCTGAAATATCCTTTCTAGTGCGTAGTACATTTATAAGTTAGTGTAGCACTGCTGTTTTATAAGAGTGTAGTCTCAGATACTCAATAAAATTTAAAATAATTATAATGGTACTAGCTAATATCAAGCTTAGTCACAAATTAGTCTATTGTCTTGAGGTTTAGCATTCAGTGAAAAACATGCTGAAGATGTGCATGATGTATCTGCAACATCAGAATGTTGAGTGTAAACCATTGAGAAACAACCATTGATAGTGACCAGTGTAGTTTTGTAAGACTTTCCTCTTTGCTATTGGCTATTCATCAAGACAATAATTTACTTGTCAGAAGTATGTACCTACCCATTTTATAACAATGATGATATTTTATTTCTGCTCACAGAACTTAAATTTTCCTTAAAAACATATGAATAAAGTCAGTCTTGTATTGTCCTTTGATTAAAGTGCTTCCTTTCCTAACTTGAATATGCTAACACTGTCTATGTAGTTATGCATACAAGTTCTCCATTTCTTTGTTTAAGCATTTCAGTATATATTTGTACATTATTTGGACTATCCATACATCTGATGCTATTTTTGACAACTGCAAATAAATAGTTATGAATGTTTTGGTAAATGTCTTTAGGTTTTTATGTTAATTTTAGTGATATCTATGGTGTGGTTTCTGGCACTTCTGGTAATGTTATATTTACTTTTGAAGAGCAGAAAATGGTTGTCTTATGGCTGCTTCATTTTCTATATGTAACAATGTGAACTTTACAACTATTTTGAAGCTTTGTGACATCTTGGAATTCCTTTACTGATATACTTTTCACTGCATGGTGCATTGCACTAGCTCATTATGGTTTTGATTTCCATTTCTATAGTGGTGATGTTAATTATGGTTTTTTTTTTGTTTTTAGGTGAAGTGTCAAAATATTTCCCTACTTTTACTGGGATGATTTATTAAACTTGAGGTTTACAAGTTTTCTTTATTCAAATTATAATTATTACATATTTCATTTCATTTAATTTTGAGCATAAAGATTATACTTTTAAAATTTTGATGGCATTTATCTTTTATAAGCTGCACTTTCAGTGATATATATACATATATATATAATATATATATATATATATATATAAAACGGTTTTGTCTTAAAAGCTAATTCTACTTTTTTTTTCTTGGAAGAGGTAGCTTAAATTTTATCACTTTGACCTTGGTTCACCAAACTTTTCAGTGGAGTGCAAGTATAAGCTGGCATTCTTTCAGTCTTTTATTTATTTTACTTTTACTATATGTAAATATTACTGGGAAAGACAATTTTGCACCCCCCACTCTGAGCTGATTCTAAAGCACAGTCTTAAAAAAAGTTAAGATGCCCATAGCGCCTGAACTGAGCTAATAGTATTACTCTATAAATTCATTTTAATCATTTATCCTATATTGTAGGATATTGAACTGCTGGTGTGAGTTCAGTGTATGACCCTTGTTCTTTGTAAATATGTCTGATAAAATACCTCCCGAGTGGCAACACTTTGTGTTCTTCCATAGGGGAAGAACTAGAGAAGCAAAGGAATATCGGTAGATTGATGCTCTGTCTTGGTTATTAGTACACTGACCAGCTATGATTACTGACAAATGCTGTGGCAGATGATCTTGCTTTGTCCTTCATCTGTGTCATGTGTGTTCCATTCAGAATCTTTATGATTTGCACCTCTCTGATTACAGGACACTAAATGTAATGAGCACAAGTATATCTCCTTTTCTTGGGTAATATAATCAGCATGTGGTGGCTTGACTGACAGATTCAAGGCATTCTTCTCCCCCAAAATCAATGAATGAACCAGAAAATGTATTTCTCTTAAAAGTTGAAAAGGTAAAGAGAGTGTCCATAAATCATAATCACATCAATAAATATATTAGTACTGTATAAAAGATGGTAAGCACTCTAGACAGAACAAACACTAGAGCAGAATGTGGATTTTCAGATTTGAATTAATTAATTAGAAGACCATAAAATACAAAATAAATATCATGGTTGTAAATGCTTCTAAACTTTCTGCTCTATTTTTCTATTATATAAAAAGAGAATTACTCTGTATTATTCAAATGAAACAATTTCATATTACCCACAAAGAAATTAATTCTAAGTAATGAAATAGAAATAATTGCCTCATTATTTACCTTAATTGAGTCCTAAGAAATGTTTTTAGCTATGAATTCACAGACTGAATGATGATAGATTTAACAGTACTTCATGTTTCATTAGTATGTGACGATGCAATTTCTAAGGAACATTGAGATCATTAAATTATTCAAAATAATATATTTTCTACTTCAAAGACACTATAATATTAAATCAAAGAATAATAAAGAAGACATGATAGCAAAAGAAGAGATTTGAAAATCATGAATTCCACATACTAAACATGTCATCTCTTCTAATACCTAATATATGAGGAAAGAAGGTATTTAGAGAAATACTGAAATTATGTTTAATATCAAAGTGAAATGAAGCATGGTTAATGCCTATTTTTACTATTATGTGAAATATTAAGAAAGTTGAAAGATGATTGTTTCCATATCTTGAAAAGCAATTTAGTTAAATACTTTCAATTTTTAAATGTGTTTCATAGTGTAACAGGCTATACTAAACATGATTGAAAAAAATCAAAGATAATTATGTGGGAGGTTGAGTTAATATTTCACAACTGAAACATATTGAGTACATAAATGAATAGCATTTGCTTGCATCTCATTTGACAGAAGGAAATTCTACTGTTACCATAAATCAACAGTAATTTCACTCAAAAAATCTTATACATGTTAGAATATATCTGAAAAGATATTCAACAAAGGAATTCCATGTATTTAGAATACTTTTACTGCAGAGCATTGCCTCAATTTAGTGAATAGTTAATAGATTAATATGATGGTAATTGTATTTTACTTATCTTAATAAGATTTCTCTTTTACTAAATCTATAACAATATTCTTGTTTATGAAGTGTATTCTACATATTGAACCCCCAGGTGTGAGGTAACAAAAATATTGTAAATATAAATTACAATTCAAAATGTATTTAAATATAGTTAACTTATGAATCAAATGAAAATATCTGTAATATGGAACTTCTCATTCTATGAAGCTTGCATTTTACTGTATCTAAGTACTTATGTTAATTGCTTATTGAGTTTCGTTTAAAAAACACTTTTATTCTATGCATAATTTTCAAATACCCAGGAATAAATATATAATAGTAGTTACAATATTTGTGATCACAATTTAACAATAGCATATCATTGAATAAATTTAACTTAATTACGTTATCAACTTTCCTAAAATGCTTTCTTTTAACACAGTTTATTACATAAATATACAGCTATGTTATACTAAGTTTCTAATAAAGTGTTTCTAATAAAGTAACACTAGATTGATTACTATCTTTAAAGAAAATTCAAGAGCGAAATTCTTGGCAATTAAACCAGGTTTCATGTTACAATGGGAAATAAATAATAGACTCGGCTCTATTATTAAGGTATCAACCATGAATATTTGATTCTTCAAGAATTTTAAGAAAATGTATGAGAAGCTAATTTTTCCTTCATCGTGACTATTGATGAATGAATAAAAATGAAATGAGATTTGGGAAGATATTTCAGTGTGTAAACTGTTTCCCTGAGTAAAGTGCTTAGAAGACACTGGGCAACGTGCCAGTCCCCATATAATCTCAGTGTTGAGGCTGCAGAGACAGTGGTTCCCTGAAGCAACTCGAGGAAAATGCCCATATTTGTCTGCAAGTGGAGGGCCCTTTCTTAATGTAAAAAATGTGAAATGATCAGGGAGAACATATAACAGGCATTCACACATATATCCACATATATGCACATGAATCCTCACACACAAATAGTCCACACAAACACGGACATGAACACAAACATATTTTATACATGCAGGCAATCCTCAGTGACTAGGTACTATTTTGCAGTATCTATATACAACTCATTTGGAAAATAATAAAGTATATCAGTTGATAATTGCTGTTAAGGGGCATATACAGTGATTCATGGACTCTTAGTTATATAATATGAGAGTTATGCTATTTGAGTACTCACATGAAGGCAGTTGAAGCTCTTTAAGATGACTATAGAGTGGGCTGGTAAATGTCAAAGAGAATGAAACAGAATGTTTGGGCTCTGCACTAAATCCTCAGCATACATATTCTGTCTTCAAGTTTTGTGATTCTATGGAATTGCTGAGTGTGAAAACAAGTGGGTCTTTGATTCTTGTGTCTATTCTTGGGTTCTTTTCTTACTGTTTGTTTGTTTTGCTTATTTTCAATGTGATAGTTTTGTTTTACTTATTAAATTTTATTTTGTTATATTTTAATAATATGAATGAACAATGAATGAATGGATGGTTGAATGGATGGATGGATAGATGGAAACCTAACTACTCAGATAAAACTTAACAGCTTAACTGTCACATATCTGCTGGGAAAGGGGAAATTAGTGTTCTCTAATTGAGTGAAAATGGGTTTATCAACTACTCCAGGACAGGACTCATGTTTAGGAGTAGTTGACCAACATATAATTGGATTCAATGGTTTTTGTTTGTTTGTTTTGTCTGTGTATGTGCATGCATGTTTTCATGTGTATGTGTGTGTGTGTATTGTGTATGTGTGTGTGTGTGTTTGCCTTTATTTGGTTACACTTTGGTGCCTTTTTATTTGTATGTAATTTTATTTTTGTTTGAGATACTTTTGTTTTTGTATTGTTTTTTTGTTTCCTTTTCTTTTGAGAAAAAACATAAATTTGGGTAGATAGAGAAAGGGAGATATCTGGAGGGACAAGGAGAATATGATAAAAATATATTTGAATTTGAAAGTTATTTTTAAGTAATGAAAAATATGGTAAGAAGAATTGAAAACAGGAGAAATACTTGATACTGAAAGTTTGTACAACACGGGGCAGGGTAAAATTTCTTTCTTTAAATACTCCTTATTTTAGGATGAAAAACTGATTGTATTTTTCTCTATAGTGACATTAATAGTCAGAGCCCACAGAAGATCATTGGGTTCTTGTATCCCAACTAGACTCTTCTGCAATATCTCAAATACCTCAGTTAAAAGCTTGTGTTTGATAGGGTTAATGCAGTGATGGTGAAAGACCCCAAGCGGGGGACTTTCACGGGAGGGAGACCCGAACCCAAGGATCAACGAAACCACGAGCTTGGATGCAACAGCAAGAGGCTTTATTTACACACGGGTACCCGGGCGTCTCAGTCTTGGGGGGGCTGAGCGCCCCGAGCTGGGGACTCAGGGGTTCTTTTATAGCAAAAAGCGGAGTACAGAAGCAAGAAGCCTAGTTACAGGACCCTGATTGGGCAATGTAAATGAAGCCGGGGCTTAGAATGAGGGCTATTGAGGTTTCTCTCAGAACTCAAGTCTCGGCCTTGGCCCTATCTGAGGAACAATAGGTCTCTTTGCCTGCCCAATCTTGCTGGGCTGGCTATGCAGACGCTATGCAGATAGCAGACACCTGTGTCCTGCCTGGACAGAGATAGTAGTGAATATTCAGCTGTAAAGACCTTGAGCTGAGCTCCCTTCTGATCAAAAAAAATGACTATTCGGCTGAGCTGTGGGGGAAAGGAATTTTCCATAGGCCTCAGCCACCTGTGCTGGGCCGGGGTCTTTCAATGGAAAACAAAGACTAAGTATAGGAAAACTGTTTTCCAAACAGACATTAAAAGCATAGTAATACATGAATATATAAGAAGCCGTTTAGAGTCTAAGACACAAAAGTTCAGATTTAAATTCAAAATGGACTAATTATAAGGTAAACAAGATCTTATAATATCAAGGCAGAATTATTTTCATTAAAATCCTTTTGACACAACTATCTTTAGCCACATGCTGCCTTCCAATTATTTTAATTTGTGCATCACTTTGATGTGCATGAATCACAATGCATCAATTAATTTTACTTAGCAGTTTTAAAGAAATTAAGTAGTGTAATAAAAAAATGAAAGGCTAAAATATTGAACAGTCTTTCTCAAATTTTAGTGAACCACCATGGGTTATCTCTTATTTCATGCATAGGAAAATGAGAATAGATCAAATTTATCAAAATAAATTCAGATGGCAGAGAAATAAGATTAGCCTGAAGGAATTATTATTCTTATTTATTCATGTCTAATAAAGTCCATTGTGCATCCATGAATTATAGAAATACCTCAATATTTTTTATTAAATCCCTCTACTATTTCATATATATCAGAATGTAACCAATTTTGTATGAGATCATAGAAAATGGAGATAATTTTTGTTGGTAAAGGAATTTATGAACCTTGGTCTTTACAGGAGTATTGCAAATGAGGAAATTGGTCAAATTTGTACCTAAATAAATGAAAAGATTAAATACATTGAATGAATTAAAAATAATTAATAAGTTATCTAAAAATACAAATTTTATTTAAACTAGCTATTTACAATCATTTGACAAATGAATTGTAGTAATCAATTTTTATAGTGATTCAGTAACTGGGGCATAATGCAATCCTTGAAGCTTTATTAGTCTTCACATTTTGAGAGTTGGATGGTTGAAGTTAAAACAGAAAGTAGTTTTCCTCAAACATACAAAAGAAGGTATTGACATTCAGAGATTACATCAACTCTGATTCATTACAGATCTTTGGAAACTGACTTCTGTGCTTGAAAGTCAAGAGTAATTAATGAAGGAAATGGAACCTCCTGGATAAAGTTAGACTTGATTTTGAAATGGAATTTCTTCTATTCTTATATCCAACATTTCTGTCAGGATTAACTCAAGGTGGGAAAGGTTTATTTGTGTTCACTATTACAAAGAAGTTTCAACTCATCATAGCAGAGATGACTATGGTGGAGGAATGAAGCATAGATTTCTCCTACTGTAAGCACAGGTAGGAAGGAAAGAGTGTAGACTAGAACCAGAGAGAGTGCAATTTTAAAGAACCATCCCACAATGAGCGTGGAATAATATTTCTGTTCACTATTACTATGTATTACGCTTTTTGACTAATAACGAGGTGATTGTTCAGCAGCCAGGCAGGAATTATAGGCTGGAAAGCCAGAGATACAGAGAATTCTTGGAAGATGGAGGGCAGATTCATAAAATGTGACTCTGCCAGGCAGCCAGAGAATGAGTTGGGCACACAAAAGGGGATAGAGGTAAAAACCACAAGCCTCAGGCCAGCACATAGATTAATGTAAATGGGGTAAGTACTAAGATTTACTTAGTAACAAGCCTGAGCTACTGGCTGAGCATTTACAATTAACACAAGCTCCTCTGAGATTATTTAAAAGTGGCGGTGGGACAAGGTGAGACAGGAAACTTCTGCCTACACAAGTCACCTGTGCTAGCTATATATCACTTGCTACAGACACTGAAGAAACCTTCAAAATAACACCATAAGCTCAGAACCAAACATGAGCCTACAGAGGGCATTTCAGAGCCATCCAAACCATTTAGAGACCAGTTTATGTCATAAAGTAGACATTAAGTACTGGTAGCATACTCAAACATCTGAAAAATCAAGAGCTTGGTATATGTGAGGATAATTAGATACATCCTAATTGGTATGAATTTTCATTTTTTCTTGTGTTGATTTGACAGTGGCATAATGATAAATGTGTAGGGATAACTTCAGGCTACTCTTCTGCTCTACAGCTATGATTTATAGCATTTATTGATTTTCAGAGCAAAATAAACCTGTAATAATGAATTTGTAATTTTCAAAATGGCATCATTAAATGCAATTTTAGCAGACAACTCAAGCTAGCTTTATCACAGCATGCTACCATATAGTTTATTGATAAGTGTTTCAATGGCTACCATCTCTTAGTTTTCAGTAACTACGGTTCAACAGTCAAAAGTAAGCAGAACTAAGACACTAATAATCACTAATACTAGCATAGAATACCTCACCTCAAATGGTGTGCAGGATTTCTTTCTGAATATTTCATTAAAGCATTATGATTAAATAGTGTTTGATGTCGATCTTATTAATGATACTATAATTTTAAGTTTTGAATGTCATTGTTTTAAGGTAACACAAACATAAAATAAAGGTAAAGTTTAAACTCATCAATATTGCATTTTGTGAAATCTAAAAATTTCATACATCATAATAACTACAAAACATTATTTGAAAATTGATATTTCTAACTTAAGAATTTCTGCTATGCAATGACATGATCAGCCGATAATCTCCATTATAAACTGTGATATGATAAACATTTCAGTGTTTAGTAAGCTGAAAATCCCAAAATAGAAATTAAAAGTGTTATCAAGGTGTCACATACATGTCATATTCTAGTAACATACTTAACATTTCACTCCCATACTATGATGTTCATAATATCTAAATAAAATTGATTGACTAATGAAAAGTTTCACTCATATTAGAAAGCAAAAGAACTGAAGCAAGAAATTTGAAGATACAGTTTTAATATTCCAATGACAATGCAGCAATGTATAACTATAAGGATTTGTAAGTAATATGCTATCTTCATTCATTTTCATTAAAATTATAAATCTCACATTTCCATGCATTCTGGGTATCTACAAATTTGCTTCCTCAGCCAAGCTGTGTATCTGGTTTCTGGGCATTTTACACTAGAGCTATAATAATATTATGCAAACCTTTTAAAGGTAGCTTAAAATTCAGGAAGAACAAATTTACTTTTGAAAATGATACCACCAGGACACCTCTAAGAGTACATAGTTAAGCTTATTATAATTAGATTTGAGGGCTCTAGCTGATTTTGTAATCTCAACATGAATTGTGATTTAGAAGAACAAAAATGTTACAGCTAGAACAGTAGCCATTGATTATTTCTAGATTAAGTAGAATTCTTTTAATATTTTAAGATATACAGACTATGTCTAAAACAAATTTAAACACTGTATGGAAATTTTTAAGATGTTATGTGATATATATATGTATATATATACATATGCATGTATATATATATGTGTGTGTGCATGTATGTATGCCATTTTCCATTTATTTTACATACCTACAACAGTTTTCCCCTTCTCCTCTTTTCCCTGTCAGTCCTTAATTCCCATCTACCTCCCCCCCGTCATGGGGCATGTCCTTCTGTATCCTGTGATTATATGTTTCACCTATTGGTTGATGAATAGAGCTATTTCAGTCAATGTACAGGCAGGCTGTAGCCAGGTAGGAAGTATAATAGAGCTACCATACTATGAAGAGGAATGCAGAGAGTGAGTCACCAGAGAGACAACATGTATTGACGAAGGAGGGCCGGGCATTCCCTGGTAAGCCAAGACTACACAGAGATACATAGATTGATAGAAATGGGTTAATATAAGAGAGAACTAGCCAATGAGAAACCTGAGCCATTGTTTATAATTATTATAAGCCTCTGTATGTTTATTTGGGACTAAATGGCTGTGGGGCCAGGATGGATAGAAACTCCATCATCAACTCTCCACATAATCCCAGTGACACTGAACCTGATAGAAGAGAAAGTGGGAAGTAGCCTTGAATGCATTGGCACAAGAGACAACTTCCTAAATATAACACAAGTATCACAGACACTGAGATTGACAATTAATACATGGAAATTTCTGAAAAGCTTCTGTAAGACAAAGGACATGGTAAACAAAACAAAACGAAGTCTATGGTGGAAAAGCCCCATGAATCCTGAAAATAGCTCGTGCATCCTTTCTTATGTCCCCATCCTTCATTGGAGAATAAGATTTATGCTCAACCATTTTGCTCTGCCTGCAAACAATCAAGGCTATGTTTTCACTCAAATATGATACTAAGGGAGGAATCCATGGACAAAGCTCTAAGACTAGTAAAATATCAGTAAGGGGTGCTGCCAAAATCAGACGAGAATAGTTTCAAGGAGAGCAATGAAATACGTGACTGTTTTGGGAAAATGTAGTCCACTAAACAGCATGTGTTTTTTTTCTATTTCTATTATTTCTGTTGTTTGTTTAATATGATTTTGACAAGAATGATTGATTTATGACTGCCATCAGTCATGTAAGTGCATGCTAATAGTTATATGTCCAGACATGAAATCTGCTATATTCAAGAAAGTAGCTCATTTAAACCAAGTTTAGCTCATAATCATACTGATCTTTTTAACTATGGCATTTGTGAAAGAGGGCACCTAGTTTCTGAATTTCTTCACAGCTTCAAATGACAGCTAGACATTTTTAATCACAAAATTCAAAATTATTCATTAAATTCAAAGCATTGATTTCTCCATTTCATTTTACTGAATGTTTTCATCTTGTATTCAGAAAGATTTTATTAAATCAATTCTGAGTTACTTATATTTAATAGCTTATGGTTATCAAGGAAAATGTCTATGAGCTCAGCATCTCTGTGTGTTTTGAAACTGTTAAACAATTTACACTCCATCTATGTTGTTGAATGTCTCCAAAAAACAGAAGAAGAAGAACATCAATAATATTTCTGAAGTTGGACATCTGCTGAACTAAGTTTGTGTTTATCCTTTGGTAAACACTGAGTAGTTTTTTTAATGTACTTTTGTTTCTTCCTTGACACACTGAGCATAAAAAGGAAAGATACAAAAATATTTTTGTTACTCTGCATTTATCCAATTGCAATAGTAAATACATGTAGATCCAAAGATGTGGAGTCATTTTCTTCATCTACCATATATTTAATTTCACTGGACACATAACAAATTTGTGTACTGGGAGGATCTACAGCCTTGGGTTTCCCTTATATTTACCTGAGTACAATTTAATACAACTCCATTATGATGATAACAATTGTCTCTTATTCTTTATTCTTGCTACCCCTATCTGATAGTGAATCATTTGTGATTTTTTGACTCACCAAATCCAAATAATATGATATTATTAAAGTTCAGAACTAGAGTGATTGTCTGCTGGTTGCCAAAGTGAAGGAAGTGCCTCTGGTTGAGAGTCTGGACTTAGTCTAGATACAGCTACCCCTTATTCTGTCTCTCCAAGTGATTCTAAACTACTGCATTTATACTATTTCTTATTTGGAAATAAAAAGAACACACTTTCCAGATCAATAAAAGCATGCTGAAAATTAGAGTCCGTATTGATTTCTCTAGTGATGATATTACATCAAGCACAGGGCAGCAATTGATTTCCCATGTGCTTAATTTTGGATTTAACCCAGGATATCATGTTCCTCTGGACTTATTGTTCCAGGACAGGTGAATATGGAGTTTCAGAGACTCTCATCAGTGCCTTGCTTTCATTTTGGACCACAGTCTGTTTTTATAACTTTTCATAAACATATGTACACCCCAGATAGGTTACTGACAACAGAACAACAATAAAATCCTTTCAAGCCCGTGAAACAATGAGTTGGTCGGGGTCACAAATCAGAGATTGGAGGAGAAATTGCTAACCAGAGCATGTATGGCTGAAAGACGGGTATGGCCCTAAAGCCCATCTTGCACCGGGCTGACTCACCAATGCTCCATTTCTGAAGGTCTTTGTCCAACTTGCTGGGCACTCTACCACTAGAGAATCTGACCCCCCCCAGCAATTATTACAAGCTTTTATATGGGGTCAGTCCTTGTGAATATTTTCACTTCAGAGTGGTCAGAACATTGTATCAGTCAATATTAGCAAAAATAATTATAGGCAGAATTTACAATCTGTTGTTGCTACGGCTGTATTACATGATAGGTTGTCCACAGGGGCGATATCTCCTGGAATAACGTAGGCATGAGTGCAGCGAAAACAGGTCACTGAAAGTGAACGCGGCAGAGACAAAAGCGGAAGAGGAAGGTGGAAGGATTTGAAGCACTGTGTGCAGACAATACCTTTCTAACTGGGCCTTCCCTTTCCCCCCTATATCCTCCTACAGCTCATCTGCTTTCCTGTCATTAGTGTAGAAACCATTATTCTACCCACGGAAAACAGCACGCTGTTTTCCCTCTCTCTCCTATGATGAACTCGTCCCTCATTGCCTCTCCTTGAGACCGCTTTCCTCCCTCGCATTGTCTACTTCTGTTGTGATTCTCCCCTAGAGCCTTCAGATGGGCACATCCTGGTGCTTAGCGTGGTTTTGAGCTCATGACTGTAAGCAGCAAACACACTGATGCACACCAGACTTCTGACCTACAATACTATGAGCTAATTTGTGTTTAGTTCTTTATACATCTAGTAACTTGCTAACCCTGAGGTAGAAAATTAGTACAAACAGCAAAACATAAGTGCTTTGCAATCAGACAATATGGGGAAACATATTTGAAATATATTAGTGAATATACATCTTGAATTAACAGTTTTTCTTAGTGCGAACTAAACTCATAATATGAATTAACAAAGCCTCTAGGTCAACAATTTAAATACATGGTAATATCATGTCGGTTCTTTTGATAGCTGCTTCAGTGCAGAAAACAAAATCCACTTCACCACGAGATGTGTTCATTTGTGTGTGTGTGTGTGTGTGTGTGTGTGTGTGTTCACACACATATATGTGGGAGAATTGAAAGCCTTTTCTTGCCTCTTCCAACACATGGAAACAATGCATCTTCTAGACTCCCCTGGTAGGTGAATGGGGCTAACTCATTAACTTTAACCAAAACACTTCGAGTAGAAATGATATTTCTTTTTTTCAGACTAGAAAATATATCATCAGAGACATATTGTGACTATTAGATGTTGTTATAATAATTTTAAATCTCTAAACTTGTTTACTAAATAAATTTATATTTTTTAATAAAACACCCAGAGTCTGGCTATGCTGAGTTATACCCAGACCTTGTTATACTGACCAAAATTCGTGAAGATAAATGTTCTTTATTGTATTTGCATATAATAATTGGGGACTAGAATAGACTACACAGTATTATCTCCATTATAACAGAATATAATTATCATAATATATACATATTTGTAAGTAAAAAGCATTACTCATTATAATTGACAATTACTATTTAATTTTAATATTCAGGACAAAATTTATATTAACAAGATAATTCCAGCCTCACAACAAATGTATATGAGAGATTTAGAAATATCCACTATATAACCCTACATAGAAACTAAAGCGTCTTTGATGGAAGAGATGAGCAAAAATTTGTACATCAATTTCTGTTATACATCAATTTGTTTACCTGCATGAACAGACAGTAGCACAGAGAATTTTAGTTAGGTTGGTTTGTAGGAAACAAATTAGAAAATACTCAGTACTGGAAAAATGAATTTCTTTAAATGTTAGGTATCATCTGATATCCCTTAATAAAGTTAATTTGCATTATTAGAAAGTCATAGGCTAAATAAACAATAAAGCTAACCATGCTTATTTTTCTTTGTTTCCAGGATATTAGAATGTTTAGCTCCTCTTGAAAACACTGACATCATCAACTGAGGAACTCTTGGCCTGAAACAATACACGGTTATTTTCCTTAATCATGTGGATTTTAAATACTACATTAATTAGAGTTTTTTTTTTTTTTTGGTTTTTCGAGATAGGGTTTCTCTGTGGCTTTGGAGGCTGTCCTGGAACTCGCTCGGTAGACCAGGCTGGTCTCGAACTCACAGTGCCCCGCCTGCCTCTTCCTCCCAAGTGCTGGGATTAAAGGCGTGCACCACCAATGCCCGACTAATTAGAGTATTTAGATTATATGTATATTTGATATAGTTCTGAATATCCATGAAGTTAAATTTTAATTCATTTGTTTGCATTTCATCTTTTTCATTCTTTGCACACTCTACTCCCTTGTCTTTCATGTTTTAATTATGTTCTTAAAATAACTTCACTTGATCACCAGTGTTTATCTTTTATTAGCATGTCTGTATTTAATTACTTAATTATTGTTCTAGTGTCTGGAAGAGATTTTTTGCTTATCATAATCTATCCTCTGAAGTCATTATAGCAATTATTTATAATGTATAATATTAGCAATTTATCTCTGTGAACAGTTTCTCATCTTTTGGGAAGCTTCTACTATATACTTCATTTTCTTTCTAAGTTATGCAATAGCCTTGTTATTATTTTATGGTGATAATTAATTTTAAAGTACATGTGTATGAGTGAAATATTTTACAATGTACCTCCAACATTGTTAAATATGTCTCTTCATTCTCTTAGGTACATCCAGATACAAGGTCAGCTTGATTTTCCTATTGAGTATTAAATTTCCTTAATATTTTCTTTACTGTGAAGTGATTAATAATGCCTTTCTTGTTCTAATATTTACTTTATTTTGTGAGGACTATATTCATAACATTTTTGCAATTCTGATTTCAATCAGTATTTGAAGAGTATAAATTCATGTTTATGTAATGTGCTTCACCACAAATGTTGTTCTCTCATGCTTTGCCCTTCTGTAAGAGTGTTTGTTGTTGGAGGTGATAGTGCTGTTACTGATTGTTATTTATGTGGGATGCTTTCAGAATGCTATGAGACAAAGCTGGGGTACTCATGCTGTTCCATGCAAGCAAGCACAAGTCTCTTAAGCATTGATACTGGAGACATAGTTGGAACTTGGATTTCCACCTTTTCTAACAATAAGAAGGTGTTCCCTCCTCTCCTGAGAGAGTGTGGGTATATACATCCAGAAGAAGGCAAGGTATCTACTGCAAGCTAGTCTCAAAGTCTCCATGTGGAAGCAGTTAGAAATTCACATTCCACACAGATTAAATATATAAATGGAGTCCCTGCTAAAGTCAAATCTTTGTTCAGGAGTAAGAGTATCTCCCAATACATCACCAGGGGCCAGCTGATAATGCTGGATGTTATTCCCACTTGATAAAAGAAGGTGGAATATTCCCTATCTTCCCACTTGTAGTTAAACCAGAAAATCTAAAGGTTATTCTGATTTTCATAATGCAATCTCAGAAATATCCAGGAATCAATACAAGGTGACCATCATATGAAGAAATGAACATTTTCAGCTTGAACAACAAAAAAGTATTTGATGCTCATATCAAGATGAAACAGGGATTGAAACTTCCTCTACTCATGAAGCTTCACAAGTATTAGTCGGAAGGAGAAAATGAATGGCTCAGAGCTACATGATGAGCAAATCTCTGTTCATGTCCTCACTGAGTTTGCTTACAAAGTGCAACTTTGAATATAAATGTACTAAAGTTTTGAGGGCAGCAAGGGTAAAATATTAAAGCATATGTGGCAGTCTATGAGATTTGAAGCATCTTATCTACATTAAATAAGCAAGCCACTATGTTTTAAGAGAGCTTATGTATCTTCTTGTGTCATTTTATAAGAATTAGATGCAAGTTCTGGGCTATAACTATGCTTCAGAGAAGGATTTTGTGACCATGAAGAAGTAAATATAAGGAATATTAACTAATGGCTAGTGAGGGCGACATATTTTTGCTTGTGTTTATTGACCATTTGTATGTAGATACATCCAATAATTTATGTGAATATGCCATGAGAGTACAAGTGAAATGGTCTAGGGAAGAAAAGGTATTATTGTGACTGGGAGGAGAATGAGAAAGGTGAGAGACATGGAAAGGGGGGTTTGTGCTAAGCACAGAGTATATACTTATGTAAATGGGACATCATGTAACACATTGTCTCATACAGCGAACGTATACAGTGAAAATAAGTAACAAAATAATAAGATAAAAGCAGCTAAAAGTCTATTGAACATGCTTCTGAAGAGGACCCTTATATTTATTAGGAAATCAGCACTGTGTAGTGATGAAAACTCTAGATTCCCTTTCACTAATTTTCTCTCTCTTAACCTTTGCCGTCATGGAAGATGCAATAAAATCAGAGAAATAACCCACCAGCTAAACTCAAGACAAGATGATTTACTGAAATTATAATAAAATATTTATGCTTAGAAACTCTTAAGTTTTGTATTTGGAACATATTCACCTGTTGTTGGTTTTGTCATTGTTGTTGTTCTTATGTTTTATACTTTACTCTTTGCGAGCCTCCACCCAGAAACCAAATTAAAACACAGAAACTTATTCTTACTTAAGAATGCCTAGCCTTAGATGGGAATGTAAATTAGTATCCCCATTGTGAAAACAGTACCATGGTCCATCAAAAAATTAAAAATGGATCCCGAAACTCCAGTTGTGAGTGTATATAATTTATGTATTTATATAAAAGAAATGAAGCAGGGAATAAAGTAGATACTTTTCCACCAAAAAAAAAAGAATGCCTAGCCTTAGCTTGGCTTATTTCCAGCCACCTTTTCTTAAATATTCCCACCTATCTTTTGCTTCTAGGTTTTTAACATTTCTCTCTTCTACGTACTTTCCTTTCCTTCTTACACATGGCTGGGTGTGTGGCTGGGTTGCAGACCCTGGCATCATTTTCTCCTTCTCCTTTTTGTGCTCCTCCCCTTTCTTCTATCACATTCTTCCAATACAGATTTCTCCTCCTATTTATTATCTCTGCCTGGCAACCCCACCTATCTCCCTCTCCCATATAGCTATCAGACATTCACCTCTTTTTCCCCTTTTTAAATTTTAAATTAGAAACAAGCTTGTTTTACATGTCAATACCAGTTTCCTATCCCTCCCCTTCTCCCCTACCCCCACCATGGGTATATGCCTAAGAGTGGAATTGCTGGATCTTGTGGTATATTGATTCCAATTTTCCTGAGGAACCACCATACTGATTTCCAAAGTAGTTGTTCCCTTTTCTCCACATCCTCTGCAGCACAAAGTGTCATTGGTGTTTTATTTATTTATTTATTTATTTTCTTGCTCAGTCATGTTTATTGCTGCCCTGCTCACAACAGCTAGAAAATGGAAACAATCTAACTGTCCTACAACTGACAAATGAATAATGAAAATATGGCCCAGACATAATTGAATAGCATTCAGTGGTTAAAAAATGAAATCATGATAAATGGATGGAACTAGAAAGCACCATAATGCATAAGATAACCCAGACCTAGGATGAAAAATGTTTCATATTCTCTCTCATTGGAGGCCCTTGTTCCTAATCTCCAGATGTGAGTACATGGCCTCTAGAAACAGCACCATTGCCAAGATAGTGGGTTTGGGGAGCATCACAGGAAATTAGCAGGGTACAAGAGAACAGATCATGGAAATGAAACGGTAAAAGGTGAGTCTCCTCAGTGAGGAAGGGAGGAGGACATTAAACACAAAAGATTGTGGGAGAAGGTTATAGGGGCATAGCAAGATACTAGTGATCTGACAGGGGAAATGGGAAAGCAGGGAGCTTGTTAGGGAAGGGAGAGGAGAGGCAAATATAGCATATAGATGGCTGGAAAAGTCACAGGAATCATACTATTAATTAGTTGCCTTTAATAAAGCATAATACACATAATTCAGGGTATAAATGCACATAACTGGTCTTAATAAATCTTATTTGATGATGCTGCCTTCAAGAGCCAAAGGCCACCAAGCAAACAAGCAACAACAAAAACTGGCATACATGAGAAGCCCTCTTTTGAATTGTTGGCCAGGGCTACGAGACTCCCAGAACATACAAGCTATTGCATTTGCCCTTATAAGATAAATCCCTATTTCTGAAGGTACTCTGCACTTCAGCCTGAGGTCACAGAGGCCCTTGAACTATAACTGGTCTGAATGTCCCTCTCAGAGGGCTAGCTTTTATACAAGAAGACGTCATGCAAATTTCCAAAGGAGGGACACCACCAACAGACCTACCCAGCTATGATGCCTATAGACCACTTGGTTGCATGGCACAATAACTCTTTAGGTAAAGTAGAGGCACACATACTTTAGTGGTAACCAATGACTCTCTAACTGGACTTAAGACCTACCCAACAAGAGGGAAATCATACCTAGTCCTGGACATCTAGCTAAGTACTAAATGATAGCAGATTCATGGTAATTGGAGGAGAATTGTTTTTGATTTTAGCCACTCTGATAGGATTAAGATGGTATCTCAGAGTTCTTTTGATTTGCATTTCACTGATGGCTAAGAATGTTGAGCACGTTCTTAAGTGTCTTTCAGCCATTTTAGATTCCTCAAGGAGAAATCTCTATTTAGATCTGTAGACACCCCTTTATTATTGGATTATTTGGTGTTTTGGTGACTAGCTCCTTCACTTCTATTATATTTTGGAAATCAGTCCTCTGTCAGATATGGGATTGGTGAACATCTTCTCCCATTCTGGGGGCTGCCATTTCATCTTGATGACAGTGTCATTTGCCTTACAGAAGTTTCTCAGTTTCAGGAGGTCCTAATTAGCAATTGTAAGTCTCAGTATCTGTGCTAGTGGTATTATATTCAGGAAGCTGTCTCCTATACCTACTTTTCAAGGGTAATTCCCACTTTCTCTTGTAAGAGGTTCAGTGAGACTGGATTTATGTTGAGGTCTTTCATACATTTGGACTTACGTTTTGTGCATGGCAATAGAAACAGAACTATCTTCAATCTTCTAAATGCCTGCAATCAGTTATGCCAGCACCATTTGTTGAAGATGCTTTCTTTTTTTCCATTGTATGATTTTTAGCTTCTTAATCAAAAATCAGGTGTTTGTAGATGTGTGGGTCCTTATCAGGGTTTTCAATTTGATTACATTCATCTACCTGTCTATTTTTGTGCCAACACCAAGCTGTTTTCAGGACTATAGCTCTATAATATAGCTTGAAGTCAGGGATGGTGATGCATCCGGAAGTTCCTTTAGTGTACGGGGTTGTTTAGACTGTCCTGTATCTTTTGTTTTCCATATATAGTTGAATATTGTTCTTTCAAATTCTGTGCTGGAGTTTTCATGGAGATGGCATTGAATCTGTAGATTGCTTTTGGCAATATTGTCATTTTTACTACGTTGTTCCTACCTATCCAAGAGCATGGGAGATCTTTCCATTTTCTGGTATCTTCTTTAATTTCTTTCTTTAAAGACTCAAAGTTTTTACCATACAGGTCTCCCACCTGTATGGTTAGCATTAAGCCAAGGTATTTTAAGTTGTTTGTGGCAATTGTAAAGGGTGATGTTTCTCTGATTTCTTTCTCAGTCCTATTATCATCTGTATATAGTAGGCCTACTAATTTTTTGAATTAACCTTGTATCCCTCCACTTTGCTAAAGGTGTTTATCAGATGTAGGTGTTCCCTGGTAGAGTTTTTTGGGTTACTTATATAACTATCATATCATCTGGAAATAGTGAGAGTTTAACTTCTTCCTTTCCAATCTGTATCCACTTGATCTCCTTTTGTTGTCTTACTGCTCTAGTACAATATTGAAGGGGCATGGAGAGAGTGGACAGCTTTGACTTGTTCCTCATTTTAGAGAAATCACATCGAGTTTCTCTCCATTTAGTTTGATGCTGCCTGTTGGATTGGTGCATATTGCTTTTATTATGTTTTTCTGTTCTTTGAATTTGTAGAATTCTGCCCTGAAACCATCTGACCCTGGGCTTCTTTTGGTTGGGAGACTTTTGAGGGTGGAGAAAAGAACTAAGTCGCTGGCAGTCTCTGGCTGGGCTGGACCACTGCGATGTGATCCCCAGTAGGCAGTCTCCAGGCCTCAGGTGTGTCGTGGACATTCAGCTCTTTAATAGACCAATCAGGTGGTTTAGGCAGTCAAAGTAACACAGCTTCACTGAGTTAAACAAATGCAATGTACATAAAAGAATATACAAAATCTTTGTATCATTAAATAAATATTCCACAGCAGAAAAGAATGTAACACATTTGTAACTAATATTCTATAATATTAACATAATTTATGACAAATGGAATTGTGGTCTATTGTATCATTATAAACTCTTCATTCAGTTACTTAGAATTTTGTAGGTGCCAAATGAAAGGGTTCTTAGAAGTAACCTTTATTTCTGTAATACCAATATTTAGATGAACACTTATTATTCCATGTAATTGTGCTTGATAAAAAATTACTGTGAGAAATTGCCTCTGGTATTTTAAAATACTTTATGTATTTTAAGACTCCATACAATTATATAACATGCAATGATAAAAAACCTCACATTCAACACTCTTTACTTATAATACATTTAGAGTTTGACACCTAGCTGGCAATGATTTATTTACCTCAGTACTATAAAAAATAGAATTTTCTACAATATATTATTGATCTGTAATTATTTTGAATTAGTGGAATTAAGTGTTCAAATACATTATAAAATGTATTCAAAATAAAGCTATGTTGCTCTTTAAAGAAATTTTGAGTAATTTTTAGTCTATCTTCATTTGCCTAATATTTTGCTTGAGATAAGAAAACTCATTTTTTAAAGGTCATGTTGAAATATTCTGGAAATAACAAGAAAAGTATTGCTTTGGAACTGTAATTGGAAATGTTACCATGAACATATGGCAAAAAAGAAGACAGAAAAATACAGTGATTAAATTCATATACAATTATTTTCTCTGGTGCCCCCAAAGTAGTAAAGAAGTGTGTACCAAGCCATGAACATTGTACAATAGTTCTAACTTACTATCCAATTACAAATCTATCATTTAATGTTTACCAGAATGGTAAGTCACTGCAGGAAGCTATTGCTACTACCATGGCTTTTTAAAATGAGGGCTCTGTATATGGACAACCCTTCCTCACAGCTTGTGTTCATGTCATGCATTACTGCCATCTTACCAGGAAGTAGATCGTAGCTCAGCTTCAGCAGCCAATGATCCAAAATGGCAGGTAACTTCTAATCAGTAAACAGGCAATGTGGTGTGCTTCCATGGTTCTTCCAATATGTATTTGCATAAGTTTAGTATAAAGGGAAGTGTCCTTACTGGAAATACTCAAGAATGGCATTCTCCATTAATTTTGTACTTTCATGATGATGTCTCTAGGTATATGAAACTATGGGAAAGGGTACAGACATCTTCTAAAATGGTCAACTTGGTAATTTAAAAGTAATATCCCATTTTAACCCATGCAGGAGGATGTGAGACCTCTTGTAGTCTAAGTGTACTAGGACTGTTATGAGTATATAACTGAACATTTGCATGGCAAAACAGTGAGTTATAATAAGTGAGGTTTTCTAAAAGAACTCAAAATAAAAATCAAAGAATATATCAATATATATGTCCATTTTTTTAGATTTTATAATTCTGTGTGTTGGGGTCTCTAGGGGCCACCTGTGTCAAGATCAGAGAGGGTAGAATGCCTGTTCCAGCAGCCTCCCTGTAACCCAGAGACAGACACAACAGGCAGTCAAGTCAAGTAGGGTCTCCCTTATTGTTTAACAGTAAAGTCCTCTTAAAGTAAAAAAAAAAACAGGGTGGGAAAAATATTACCCAATAATTTTAAAGGTATTCCTATTATGTATCTAGTGTCCTATTCCCTCTTGGACATGGTCTGCTAGTGTGATTACTTAATCTGGTGTGAGTTTGGGCAGTCAATTGTTTTCTTAATAAAGGCTTGAAGCCTCACCTCTGTAGTTTCCTCCCAGCAGCATCTTGTAATGGAGCTGGTTCTCAGCTTGGGCCACTCCCTCTTCTGGGGGGGACATTATCTGTGCTTCTCCACATTTGTGGAGTACAGGTTTTTGAAGTATGGCCTGATGATTCTCTGGATTACCTAAGTGTCAGCTGTTGTCTTTTGTTTCTTCTTAGAGGGGATAAAACATCCCTTGAGGAGTCAACAAAGCTGAGTAAGGGAATGGTTCCAAAAAAGCCAGTTCATGCGCCCCAGGTAAGTCCTGGTCCCACTGCCATCACCGCCTCCCCAACATATCAAGTCACACAACTGTCACCCATATTTAGAGGGCCTACTTTAGTACTTTTCAGGCTCCCAAATTCTCAATCCAGAGTCTATGAGCTCCCACTAACTCAGGTCAGCTGTCGCTGTGGTTTTCCACATCATGGTCTTGACCTTCCTTGCTCATATGATCCCTCCTCCCTCTCTGCAACTGAACTCCAAGATCTCAGCCCAGTGCTTGACTGTGGATTGCTGCTGCATCTGCTTTTATCAGTTAGAATGACCCCAGCTAAGGCTCCTAGCAATAGTAGAGAGGGTGCCTGAACTGGCCTTCCCCTATAATCAGATTAGTGCCTACCCTAATTGTCATCATAGAACCTAGGTCTGGTAACAGCTATTTTAATGCATTCAAAAGGGGAGAGTGTGTATTTCAGAGTTTGATTTTTGTCATCTCTGTGAACTTGAAAACATATAGTACATCTCTGAAGTTCTCTTTCCAATGCTTACTTAAATTGTCTATTCTTCTTAGGTTTTTTTTTTAGTAAGATATAGATAGGTGATTTCTTCAGACTAGGAATTATGAAAATATCAATTAACACCTTTAACTAAAAACAAAGAATGGAAGAAATGATGTAAGGAAGAGTAGAGGGAGTGAGGGAGAGAAGGAAGAAAGGAAGAACTCTTGGAATACAAGAAAAGGAACTATTTCATTCTTCTCACAGTGAGTAACTAAAGGGAACAAGTATTACTAAGAACAATTCATTTCATGCAGAGTATGCTCACTCATGCAGTCTGGAGGCACCCTTAGCTATAAAGACCCCAGTACAGAATAGAATGAAGAGCACAAGATACATTTGGGAAGTAAAAGGAGTAAATATAGAGAGAAAAACATGCCATTGCTATAAAACGTTGCCCTTTAACTCGACTGTAGGGGACTGGTAAGTTCTTTGTAGATGAGACACATCCTTGTTCTGTATTTAAAACTGAGAAAAAGCTTTATTAGTTATAAATTCTATTTAGCAGATTTTGTGTATTTGTTCAAAATGAAATCAAACTGCTGTTATACTATTTCTTAAGAATCCTGCAGTTATAATTCGTGGGTTTTGATCATGATTTTAATAATTAAAAGTAAACATATTTATAAAATTAGAAAATTTTATAAGTATTATTTTACTTAACATTTCTTCAGAGTGAATATTTAATGCCTATGAATTAATTATTGAATTAATATTAAAATTGCAATAAATATTTAAAAATACTGAGTTTCAAGGAAAATTCAGTTGTAAGATTTCCTCAACTTTAGGAAAAACAAAATTAATTAATTCTATTGGGGTTTGATTTTAAATAATAAAGGTCAATTATTACTATGAAATAACAATATATTTTAAAAAGTGTGAAATTCAAGCACACTATCGAAACTCCTATATTGTACCACAAATTCCTGTATGTTACATACTTGTTCAAGAGCATAGTTCAACTAAGTAATATAAAAAAGAATTAAATCATACTAATTTATCTTGGAAAGAAAAACAAAGCATGAGAACTTCTGAAAACATCTACTTAAAAGCTATGAAATATGATAGATAATTTTATTAAAGCATGAAATATGCATATTTAAGGCAGCAAGGGAAACATATGAATAAGGAAATAATTGGTTTATAAGAAATAAACAGAACATATAAAAATAATTATAAATATCTAAACATGCCTACTGGTGTGAACAAATACATTACTAAGTTTAAACCA
Source organism: Mesocricetus auratus (assembly GCF_017639785.1). NCBI lineage: Eukaryota > Metazoa > Chordata > Mammalia > Rodentia > Cricetidae > Mesocricetus > Mesocricetus auratus. The sequence goes on from NW_024429185.1 coordinate 13,467,737, forward strand.
ATGGAGAGATAACTAATTTTACACAGATTCAATTTTTTTGAGAACTTCATACATGAGTACTCTGTTTACATAGTTTCTACTTCACACTCTTCCTACTCCAACTCTTTGCATGTCCCTTTCAATTTCATGACTTCTAAAATTATTTTCACGAATATATATATATATATATATATATACATATCATATATCCTGCAGATTCCATTTGGTGTTCATATGCATATGTATTTAGGGATTTCCTAATTTTTCAGGAACTCCTCCTTGAATAAGCCTGATTATTTGTCTCTTAGATGCCATTAACTCATTGCATCTCTTCGTCTGGGTGCTGGGGGACGATTTCACCCATGCATATTGGAATGTCAACTGATGTCACTAGAAAGTTTTTATATATGTGCCCATATTGTTGATAATTCATGGGTGCAGCTTTTCTGTCATATATACAAGATACTAGATTGCTATATTACAATCTAAAATATTGTTATATATGTTATAAAAACAGTATAATAAACATAAATGTATGATATATTATATTAATAAAATTTTATTTTATGTAAATAGCATGTATGTGATAGAACGATAGATGATAGAAAGACAGACAGACAGGTAACAGATAAAATGATTCATGAGTTTATGTACTTGGTTTATTGGGAATGGGGCATTGCCCATATCTGTGTGCAGACTAGCTGATTTCTTCTCTCCTTCACGCATTGTTTCAGTTAAGTAGTGCCACTGATATGTGGGACAATTGGGAAACGCATTGACTCTCATCCATGGGCTCTTATGGATTTTCTCTCAAGGTTCCTGGAAAGCATTGCAAGAGAATGACCAAAGTATGGGATACTTAATATGTACATATCCTTCATTGCATCCTATTCATCAATGGAAAACAAACAAGCAAACACATCAACAGAAATAACAGTTATCTGTATTCTAAAAATAACAAAAACATTTAAACACCATTTCCAGAAAGGAAAACATGGAAAGACGTGACATACCACAGAAAAGAGAGATTATACATTATAGTTGAGGAGGACATTCCCACTTTACTGGATAATCTTCTATTATATATTCTGTTTTGTTTTGTTATTTGTTTGTTTTTTCCTTTTTATTTGTGCTTTTTTCCCTTTTGATTCAGGGTTTCTTTTCTCTGTGTAACTTCTTTGTCTGTCCTGGAACTTGCTATGTAGATTAGGCTTTCTTCAAAGAACTAATTGCCTGCCTTTTCCTCCTAACATTTAATTTTTTATTAACTGCATTTTTACTGCTTTTAAGATTTTTCAAAGTACCTAAAAATAAGCAGAATATAGATTGTATTAAATTCTGAATTAGGTTTTCACCTATAGTTTATCAAATGTAAAGAGATTTTAGCCTTAAAAAACTGATGCATCCTAGTACTGTGACAGTTTGTTATTGCAATGATATATTACCCCCAAAATATAAGGAAACACAAATAATGACCAAAATTTGGGAAGAGTAACAAAACCATTCCCATGGAAAAAAGAAGTTGAAAAAAATATCTGGAAGTTACCACCAGACATTTGAAACTTCTAATAATTTAGAAATAATTATGATATTTAAAACTCGGAATTTAGAATAAAAAACCTTTAAGAACAAAGAAATTTAAACAATTACATAGAATTATATTATTTTCTCATTTTACTTAAAAATATGCTAAGAAGATGAAAAAGATAGCAGCTATTATTTAATAATTATCTGGAATTCTAGAAAGTTATGCAACAGTAATAAGAGCTCTGACATTTTCTCTACCTTTTAGGATATTTCTTCACATAGAAGACTGCAATATTAGCATTGTAGTTTTAAATTGTTTGGAATATGCTATTTATGTATGCATTCACACTTTTTCGGATTACTACCATGTGAATCCAGGCTGTTGAGGATGGCAATCAAGTAGTCTCCTGCTGAATTATTTCCCTAATCCAGACAGGCAATGACTTGTAATATTCTTGCTTCTACATCCAGAGTACCTAGATTAACATTATTGTACCACTGAGGGCTGTAGTTTCTAATATGTTTTTAAATTGTTCTAATTTCATTACATTTGTTATGTGTGTGTATTCTATGCAAGTGTGTGTGTGTGTGTGTGAATGTGCATGTGTGTACATGTGTGTGTATGTGCGTGTGTGTGTGTGTGTGTGTGTGTGTGTGTGTGTGTGTGTGTGTATACCTATGCATGTGTATGGACCTGTGCATCTATGCCAAGCCTAAGTGAGAAGGTTAGAGGACACCTTACAGTAACTGAAGGTCTGTCCTTATACCACGTATGTCCCTAGGATTAAACTCAGATTATCAGTCTTGCTGCCAAGAGCCTTTATAGGCTGAGCCATGTTGTCAACAAGAGTTACCTAGTGAATCTGACTAATATTTTCATAGGCTACTTTGGGATATAACTTTGCTGAAAATGATATTCACTGGTTCCAGGAACTACACTTTTTTGTGTATAATGTTCAACAGTCTCCCTTCAGAGATGGAGACATTGCTATTTATGTTTTATGAACAAGTAAATCAAACTTTAGAAAAGTGTAATTATTTTACAAAACTCTTGTGATTAATAACTTTTTTATCAAGTTTCACACTTTAGCAATCTTATCCTTAAAGTAATATTAGTTAGTATTCATTACTGCTATCTGCTATTTGTTATTTCATTGGTAACCTGTTGTAGGGATGATATCTATAGGCCAGGCTGGCACTCAACTCCCTATGTAGCCTGGTCCTTGCTCAAACTTAAATCCTTCTGCCTCCACATCCCACATTTAACAATTTCATCTATGAGCAAGTATCCCTGAATCAGGGGAAGACACTGATATGAGTGATGAATAATATGGTATTTTGCTTTTCATTTATCTGCATCTAAATTTGGCTGAATTTAGAAAGATAAATTATAAAAGTTGTAGGATTAATCTGTGCTGGTAATGGGCACATAAATAAAAGATTTTGAAGTTTATTTTACTTTCTATATTACCATTTTATCTTTCTTAACTTTTCTCTTTTAAATATTTAATAATTCAAAATGAAGTTACTAAAATATTAATGTTTTTGTCTTTTTTCCTAGGTTCAATTTTACCCTTTGTGTTTTTAAACATTATATTTTATTTCATTAAATCCAATATTTATTCCATAAAACCTGTTCCTGATGATTCCTTAGAATTTACTTCAGATCTATTGTATATCTAAGGTCTGCAGGAATAATTTTTGACATCAAGCAGATATGTCTTCCCAGGGGGAATTCATATCTATCTCTATGGTATCCCTTGAGACAAAATCAGCTAAGCTATGAAACTTGCAAATCTAAATTCAGTCCAAAGCTGACCTATGGTTTGTGCCTTTCTGTTACAAACACAAAAGACAAAACAGTAGATCCTCATAGATCAAAATATACTCGCAGTGCTGGCAAAGTCCTATAGTTATTTCTAGAAAGCAGATGAACTTCGAGGAAGCACATACAGGGCTGTTAGGTAAAGAGCTCATTTTGGAGCCTTTGGTGCTTTAAGGTGAGTGTGTACAGTTTAGTAATGGCCTACATTTTTCTAACCCCATCTCTATCTCTGCCCTTTGTTCTTTAAGCATGTTTGTAGCAATGTTTCCTCATGTGCTGAGTGATAGTTTCTGATCAGTTAACTGGGACTTAGCCATGTGTGTAGTCAAACTGGATGCAGCTGGAGTTTGAAATGTGTTTGCTTACAGAAGCCTGTATCCTGAGATCCTGCATTTTCTCTTTTTCTGTCTCTCTGGCAAATGATGAGAGATACATGGAGCAGTGAGAGGCATTTCAGTTACCTCAGCTGAGTATCATTTAGACCAGTTAATGAACTGCTCATTCTCACCTATGAGTGGTGGCTGTCTACCCTCACCCTAGATGTTCACATAGATGACATGCTACTGAGATTCTGTGACTACTTTTAGGAATAATTGCCTTAATACCCAGCTGCTAATTTATAGCCAAATGCCACCTAATTCAGAGCTTTGACAAGTATTACAAACAAATAATTTTATAACCAAAATTCACTTAAGAAATGTGAATAAGAAAGGAAGAGGAAGCTATCAAAATCCATGGAGGCTGCATGTCACAAAATGTTAGTTTCAAGAAGTGTCATTTAGACATGATGGATACCAATGCAGGATAATTAGAAACACTATTCTAACATTCAAATTTACTTGTTTATATAAAATCAAGAAACTATTATCATCTGAGCTGATGAAAAGCACTAAAATATACTTAAAACTTTACCTTCTGAACCAAGTGTTTACATGTAAATATGTACCTTTCTTTAGGGCTTTGCCAAGGACACATGGAGTTTTTCCGTAGTACATTAATCTTAGAACATGGTTTTTACTATTATTTATGCAAAGTACATCATGCATTTAGAAATGAAGGCTTCCTCTCAAGTGTGATTTAGAAACTTAACAATGCCCGTGACACTGTCTCTCCAGTTGTCCTATTGTAAAGCTTAAAACTATTCATTGGAGTTATTCCTCTTAAAGAAAACACACACTTAGGATACACTGCCTGACTTTATTGTCCTGTACATCAACAGCTACTGATTTATCATCATTTGATGAACGAATAAAACACTGACCTCTGGATCACAAAACATTCATGAATAAATCTTCAAACCTGGGGTCAATAATATGTAAGATGCCAAGGAAAATGATACCAGAGAATAGAAAAGAGGCTCCAACCAGTACATATCAAGAAGAGAGAGGAGCCTAGATGGATAACAAGCCACTGATTAGATAACAGGAAAGGTGAACATGTTCTCTGTAGCTGCAGTCCCTGTAGTTATTTATGAAAAAAAATTTCATACAGCGTGAAATGATCATGATTTCCCTTCCTCAGCTTCTTCCAAATCCTGTTCTTTCTACCCATCCAACTCTACTCCTTTTCTTTTTTTTTTAATCATTTTTTATTTTAATTTTAAATAGCTTGTTTTACATGTCAATCCCAGTTCCCTCTCCCTCCCCTCTTCCCGCACTCCCCTTCCACCCTCCCTCCCACCCTATTGCCAAATCCTTCCACATAGGGGATGTCTAGAGTCTATCATTTTACTCTTGGTAGGGTCAAGGCACTCCCCTAAGAGTCCAGGCTGAGAGAGCATCTCTCTTTGTGCTATAGGCACATGAAGACAGATTGTATACCAGGGATAGACACTGATCCACAGCTCAGAGCCCCATAGGTTGCCCAGGCCTTCTCACTGACACTCACATTTGGGGGGTCCAGATCAGTCCCATTCTGGCCTCCCCACTGTCGGTCTGGGGTCCAAGAGCACTCCCCTGTTCAGATCAGCTGTCTCTGCTGGTTTTGCCAGCCCATTCTTTGCCAATTTGCTCATCACTCCTCTCTCTCTGTCACTGGGTTCCTTGGGTTCAGTTCAGTGCTTAGTTGTGTGTTTGCCTCTGCTTCCATCAGTCCCAGGATGAAGGCTCCCGGATAGTTATAGACATCAAGTTCATTATCAGGAATGGGCATTCGAGGTGGTCCTTCCACTATTGCTTAGCTTGCCAATTGATGTTATACCTTTAGATCACTCGAGGTCACTCTGGTGCCTGATCTGTCTTCGATCCTATGATTCCCTCTTCCCCCTGTTTTACCCCCACCCCCTCAACTTCCTGTTCCCCCATGACCAACTCCCTTCCTCTTTACCCCCTCTATTCTTCCCAGGTCCCACTACCCCCCTCGCCCTGTTCCCCATCCATTCAGAGGATCTTGTCTCCATCCTCTTCTCTTGGGTACTATGCATATATCCATATCTTTTAGGTTCTTTCCTGTTTCCCAGACTCTCTATCTGTGGAAGTGCAGACTGGCACTATCCTGATCCATATTTAAAATCCATATATGAGTGAGTACATACCATGTTTGTCTTTTTGCGACTGGGTTACCTCACTCAGGATGGTTTCTTCCAGTGCTATCCATTTCCCTGCGAATTTCAAGATTCCATTGTTTTTTTCTGCTGAGTAATACTCCATTGTGTAAATGTACCACATTTTCTCTATCCACTCTTCAGTTGAGGGGCATCTAGGTTGCTTCCAGGTTCTGGCTATTACAAACAATGCTGCTATGAACATAGTGGAGCAGATGCCCTTGTTGTATGAACCTGCCTCATTTGGATAAATGCCTAAGAGTGGAATTGCTGGGTCTAGTGGTAGATTAATTCCCATTTTCCTGAGGAATCTCCATACTGATTTCCAAAGAGGCTGTATGAGTCGGCATTCCCACCAGCAGTGGAGGAGTGTTCCTCTCTCCACATCCTCTCCAGCATAAATTGTCTTAGGTGTTTTTGATTCTAGCCATTCTGACAGGAGTAAGATGGTATCTCAGAGTTGTTTTGATTTGCATTTCCCTGATGGCTAAGGGTGTTGAGCACTTTCTTAAGTGTCTCTTGGCCATTTTAGCCTCCTCTACTGAGAATTCTCTATTTAGCTCTGTACCCCACCTTTCAAGTGGATCCTTTGGTGTTTTGGAGACTTGTTTCTTGAGTTCTTTGTAAATTTTGGAGATTAGCCCTCTGTCAGATGTAGGGTTAGTGAATATCTTTTCCCATTCTGTGGCCTGCCTTTTTGTCTTTTTGATTGTGTCCTTTGCCTTACAGAAGCTTTTTAGTTTCAGAAGGTCCCATTTGTTAATTGTTGATCTCAGTGCCTGTGCCACTGGTGTTATGTTTAGGAAGTGGTCTCCTGTACCAACTCGTTGAAGAGTATCTCCCACTTTCTCTTCTAAAAGTTTCAGTGTGGCTGGATGTATGTTGAGATCTTTGATCCATTTGGACTTAAGTTTTGTACAAGGCAATAAACATGGATCTATCTGCAGTCTTCTGCATACCATTACCCAGTTATGCCAGCACCATTTGTTGAAGATGCTTTCTTTTTCCACTGTACAGTTTTAGCTTCTTTGTCAAAAATCAGGTGTTCATAGGTGTGTGGGTTAAAATTAGGGCTTTCGATTCGGTTCCATTGGTCTACCTGCCTATTTTTGTGCCAATACCAAGCTGTTTTCAGGACTATAGCTCTATAATAGAGCTTGAAGTCAGGTATGGTGATGCCTCCTGAAGTTCCTTTATTGTATAGGGATGTTTTGGCTATCCTGGGCCTTTTGTTTTTCCATATAAAGTTGATTAATGTTCTTTCCAGGTCCTTGAAGAATTGTGATGGAATTTTGATAGGGATTGCATTGAATCTATAGACTGCTTTTGGCAAGATTGCCATTTTTATTATGTTGATCCTACCAATCCAAGAGCATGGGAGATCTTTCCATTTTCTGGTATCTTCTTTGATTTCTTTCTTCAAAGGCACAAAGTTCTTGATATACAGGTCTTTCACTTCCTTGGTTAACATTATCCCCAGATATTTGATGCTGTTTTTGGCTATTGTAAAAGGTGATGTTTCTCTGATTTCTTTCTCAGTCACTTCATCATCTGTATATAATAGGGCCACTGATTTTTTGAGTTTACCTTGTATCCTGCCACATTGCTGAAGGTGTTTATCAGCTCTAGGAGTAACCTTGCGGAGTTTTTTGGGTCACTTATGTAAACTATCATATCATCTGCAAATAATGAAAGTTTGACTTCTTCTTTTCCTATTTGTATCCCCTTTATCTCCTTTTGTTGTCTTATTGCTGTAGCTAGAACTTCAAGTACAATATTGAAGAGATATGGAGAGAGTGGACAGCCTTGTCTTGTTCCTGATTTTAGAGGAATTGCTTTGAGTTTCTCTCCATTTAGTTTGATGTTAGCTCTTGGTTTACTGTATATTGCTTTTATTATATTCAGGTACGTTCCTGTTATCCCTGATCTCTCTAGGACCTTTATCATGAAGGGGTGCTGGATTTTGTCAAAGGCTTTTTCAGCATCTAGTGAGATGATCATGTGGTTTTTCTTTCGCAGATTGTTAATATGGTGGATTACATTGATAGATTTTCTAATGTTGAACCATCCCTGCATTCCTGGAATGAAGCCTACTTGATCATGGTGGATGATTTTTCTGATGTGTTCTTGAATCCGGTTTGCAAGTATTTTATTGAGTATTTTTGCATCAATGTTCATGAGGGAAATTGGTCTATAGTTCTCTTTCTTAGTTGTGTCTTTGTGTGGCTTGGGTATCAAGGTAATTGTAGCCTTGTAGAAAGAGTTTGGCAGTGAGCCTCCTGCTTCTATAGTGTGGAATACTTTGACGAGTATTGGAATGAGCTCTTCTTTGAATTTCTGGTAGAATTCTGCACTGAAGCCATCTGGGCCTGGGCTTTTTTGTTTGGGAGACTTTTGATGACTGCTTCTATTTCATTAGGGGTTATAGGTCTGTTTAGATTATTTATCTGTTCTTGATTTAGTTTTGGCAAGTGATATCTATCCAGGAAATTGTCCATTTCCTTTAAATTTTCAAATTTTGTGGAGTACAGATTTTCAAAGTATGCCCTGATGATTCTCTTGATTTCCTCAGAGTCCGTTGTTATGTCCCCTTTCTCATCCCTGATTTTGTTAATTAGCATGTTCTCTCTCTGTCTTTTGGTTAGTTTGGACAGAGGTTTGTCTATTTTGTTGATTTTCTCAAAGAACCAACTCTTTGTTTCATTGATTCTTCTCAATGTTTTCCTGGTTTCTACTTGATTGATTTCAGCCCTCAATTTGATTATTTCCTGGCGTCTGCTCCTCCTGGGGGAGTTTGCTTCTTTTTGTTCTAGAACATTCAGCTGTGCTATTAATTCTCTAGTATGACTGTTCTCCAGTTTTTTTCATGTGGGCACTTAGTGCTATAAACTTTCCTCTCAGCACTGCTTTCAAAGTGTCCCATAAGTTTGTGTATGTTGTGTCTTCTTTCTCATTGAAATCGAGGAAGTCTTTAATTTCCTTTTTTATTTGTTCCTTTACCCAGGGATGGTGCAATTGTGCATTGTTCAATCTCCATGAGTTTGTAGGGTTTCTGCGATTTGTGTTATTGTTGAATTCTAATGTTAATGCATGGTAATCTGATAAGATGCAGGGGAGCTTACCCTTAGACTTGGTTTATATGCACAGTGACACTCCATTGGAGGAAACTAAATTTTTCTTTGCAAGCAGATGTCAGTTTTTGGTTACGAATAAGAGCTTTTGTGTGCTTCTTCCCCTGTGTTATAGGACTCTGTCTGATTTGAACATGTGTGGGCCCTGCTCTTAACAGGTGAGCCAACCCTATTGCCCCAAAGATTTGTATTCTGACCACAGAAAATAAAAGTAATTCGATTTTATTTTGTTAAATTACTAATGTAGTAAAAATACTAATATACCATGAGGAGGGAAAGGTGGGACTAATGTCTTGAAGAGCAAGGTTACATAATAGTATAATTGTCTATAAGAATCAGTGACATAGACAGTACTATCAGAAAATTGAAAAGCATGATAAAACTCTTAACCTTGCTTTAAATTCAGAACAGTTGGTAGGGAGGCTCTAGAGACCAGCTTTATTTAGAAGTCTTGAAGATGCACAATGTAGAAATAAAGGCTGCTGTATAGAGGACAGAAATGAATGAACTTAAAAGACATGGCTTCTAATAAAAGTATATTCACTATGTCATATTGTCTGACAGAATATAAGTATGTGCATTTAAATGTTACACAAAATTCAAAAACACATAGCCATAAGTACTGTACTTCTCTCAATTAATTATGCAAGCTGTGTCTATAAAATACAGAAACCATAATAATATACTCTTATGTGTCTTAACCGTCTATTGCTAAGATCTAGTCTCTAAAGGAATGTATTATAATGCTTCTTATTTTTGCATGTCAAGTTAAATGTAGGCTAGGAAAGATTTTTGGAACTTGCACACTATAAAATAGGAATGACCAGTTATGGAGAGAGTCTTTGTTCATCCAATGGAGGCTAATTACTGTAAATAAGGTTTTGAAAGAGTCAAAAATCACTACATGATATTGAAAATGGTGTTTATTCTGTTTTTAGTTATATAACTGCAATTTAATATTTCCTTATTGAATCAAGGCATTAACCTAGAGTAGTGCATATTACTATATATATATATATAATATATATTACAAATATATTCATATCATTTATTTCAGAGTTTTAAAATAGATTTTACCGTTGACACTAACAAAATTACTAGAGGCTTGGTTGCCTGTCTATTATTTGATTTATTACTAAAGATACTCTGCCGCAATACCACATACTTATATTATGACACTTTATTTCAAGCAAACAGGTATTTGCATGGTTTTCTATATGTTGTTCATAAATGGTTGTGTGCTTTTTTTGAGAGCTCTCAATAGGCTTTCAAATGAATTCCTCTCAATCCAAATACTATGATCCCATTGAAGAAGTTGTCTTTCTATAATTTCACTTGATTTTTATGAGGCTTTCCATCATACTGAATACATATTTTTGTTTTTTAAACTTGGTTCATTAAATTACAAAATAATAAATTCAGTGTGATTAATTTTGAAATTCATCCTTCATTTAATGTCTGCTTTGCTGTATAGAATTCAGAAACACTAAGCACTGTTATATACAAGTCATCTAAAACCTGGTAAATGTGCATCTAATAAAACAGAAATTAATCAAAACTCCTAGGATTATTTCTTTGTTGTAATAAGTATAATCAAGCACAGTCCAATAGTACTGAAAAATAAGGAATGGAGGCATACACTAATAAGTTATTTCCTCAAAAGAAAAACACCTTTCACATGAGAATGGCATGCATCTAATAGATACTTTTAAGATGGACACATTTTTAAATGTTTAATTACACTGTCATATTTTATTTTCCAAAAAATCATTAAAATGATGACACAAATGACTTTATTTTATATCATCACCATCTTATTAAATTATCACACTTTATATAGTAACAAGAAATACTGTTAAATGACAGAAAAGTTATTGAACTATTAGCCAATACCATGTGGGAGAGGATACCTACAAAATTCTTGGTTCTATTTTCAAGGTCTACTACTGGACAAACTCACGCCAAAATGAAATTTGTAAAATCATCTTTTCTATACTTCTTTCTAAGGAAAATCTGCTCTAGGTTGACTTTCTTATAGGTGCAAAAACATAAGCTCATAAATTCATGGAAATGTTGATGATTATGACAATTCTGGCCTGTGGCAACTACGGAAAGTCAGCAATACTTTTTGATTTTTTCTCATGACAAGCTTAGATTATGTTAAAATTTATAAGACAATTTATACTATTTTAAGTTCTTTCTTAGTCAATATTTACATTTTCAGATGAATGTGAACAAAATGAAAGTGCCCAGTACAATACAGAAAATGATTAAGAGAAATACGATTTGTAAATAGTGACTAAGTAAACTGAAGATAGCCCAGAACTAAGAATGCTGAGACAAAATAAAAGTGTATTCAAATAGGCAATGAATTGTTGCATGAATACTGATCAGCTGGCCTTAACAAAATTAGATAAGCAGTGGCTCTGATTGGTGATAAAAGTTTTGTACATAATGGTCACTTAGCTTTCATTTCCCTTCCTGATTTTTTTTATTTTGTAAAAAGAAACAGCTCTGGTGGCCCTTCATATGACTAAGACAATGAAGACACAGAGGATTTATCCAAAGTAATAAGTTGACCAAGTAGCATAATTTTGACTACTGCTCAAGTCCACCTGGTCAAAGAAATCAGTCTTTTCTCTCATGAGCACAATTCAGCCTGTTGAGAAAGATGCTAAGTGACTAGTATAGTAGAGACATTTCATTAGTAGTTTAATTTCTTCTGTCTCTGTTTTGTCTCCATGACACTTTAGTTTCTTTGAGTATCAGCAATGGGTGCTCCATTCCAGGCATCACAAACAGACTCTTCTTTAACTTGCTTGTAGAAGACAGTTGATGCCCCTAGTATCCATGACTCTAAGGAGGCCTTAATAGACAGCAATTCTTCACAATAATCAGGATTCTACTTGTTTACCCACATCTAACTGAGTTAATACTAGGAAAATACAAATATTGAATATGATTCATTTTTACCATAATTCACTTCTAAAAGTGGGAGAATGCTAAAATATGAGCTTTTCTATTAGAAAGGAAGAAACTTGCCTTGGAAAATATTCATATTGCCCAAGAAGTCATTTGTTAATGACTATAGGAAATCTGGAAGCTGAGTACGGTACTTTTCTTTCTTCTGAGTGTCACAGATGTTTATAAAGCAAATACATGGCCATAGGTAGCATCAGAAAATGAGGGACAACTGGAAAGGACACAGAAAAGTATACATAGGCAACATGCAATATTCTTTTACATAAAAGACTAATGTCCAAGGATTTATCTGTGAGGCTGCTAGCCTTTATTCCATAAGTAGTAAAGGAGAGATGTATCTGTAAAGCTGTTTGAATTTTGGATAAGAAATAATTCTTGTAACTGGTTATTTTCCCTTTTCATTTCATATAATACAATGGACATTGCTGAAGACTCAAAATTACTGTGTATATAAGCCTACCCTAAATGATTTTATTTTGTAGTCTTAATACCCTTCCCATATTATTGTATAAGGGACTTTTGATGATCTCCAAAATTCTCTTATGGTCAATTTATAGTGGAAAATACTTGTATTTAAAATGCAATAATTATATATAATTCCATTTGTTGTAAATAGATTTTTTTCCTTTCAGATAGTATATCCTGATTTGGTTTTCCCCTCCCTGTTCTCCTCCTAGTTCCTCCCTACCTCCCTTTCTGTCTGGAAACACCCACACTCCCAATTTGGTCTTTTACTAGAAAACAAACACACTTCGAAGGGGCTAAAACAAAATAACACAAAAACTAAAGTATTAGAATAGGACAAAGCAAATAGAAAGAAAAGAGTCTAAGAAAAGGTACAAGAAACAAATTCACTCAATTGCACACTGTAGAATCCCATAAAACACTAACTTGAATGCCATGATATATATTCAAGAGTCTGTAGCGTAAAAAGAGAGGAGGAAAATATGAATAAAAAATAAAAGCATAAATAAGATAAAATTAAAAAACAAAAATTAAAAGTTCTTATATGATATAATGAGACAAGGAACACGTAATGGTGCTATTGAGTTAGTTTTCTGTTGGCCATTTGATGCTGGGTATGCATCCAACTCTTAGTAGTCAATTGTTTCTCCAATGAGACTCCCTTGGAGGAAACTAAATTTTAATTTTCAAGTGGTTATCACTTGAAACTTGCTTCAAGGTTAGACATCAGAACATGTGTATACTTCTCTGTAAACTGTAGAGCAAATGCAGGCCCAGGTTCAGATACATACAGGCCCTGTTCACGCTGCCTTAGTCTCTGAGTTCATATGGACATCTATCCTGTTCATTTAAAGGGCCATGTTTTCTGGTGTACTCCATCCCTCCTGGCTCTTAAACTTTCTTCTGCCTCTTCTTCTTTGGTGTTCACAGGGCTCTGAGTGGTGGGATTTATTGGGGAGCAGTCATTTAGAACTACTTTCAGCCTTGCTCAATGGAACATATTTCTCTCTTTTAGGATGATTCCACTCCCTGTTAGCAGCTTTCTTGGTAGGTATTCCAAGGCTCTTACATCTCCAACATCTTGGAGTATCCAAGGAAATCCAGGCTTGAATTGCAAAGCATCATGCAATAGCCTCTCTAGGCCTCCATTCACGGGTACCCTCTGCCAAATGCCTGGCCTCAGTGGCTTTCCTTAGTCATGGAAGAAGATTCTATAACCTCTTTCTTCTGTCCTTGACTCTAAAGCCAGAATCCCATGGCAAAAGATCCTAAGTTCTGCTGAATGCTGGGGCTGAAACATGGTCAGTTCATTCAGTTACACCTTGACTGTGTTTCTGTCTTTCATTACTTCCTTCACTGACTATGCTTGGATGTCCTGAAACTGGAACTTTAGACCAGGCTCCACTCAAACTAAAAGATCCACCTGCTTCTGCCCTGTGAGTGTTGGGATTAAAGGTGTACACCTCCACGTCTGGCTCTAAGCTTTTCTTTACTTTTCACAAATTGGAAACTTTGGGATCTTTACCTGAGGTCACTACTCCCTTTATTCCATTTCTTAGTCCATTTATCTCCTTGAACATAGGACGTAGCTCCATTCCACTTCCTGCTATTCCTTTTCTCCTCAAATTTAATATTTTGTATTTTTTCTTCCTCAGCTTGGTCTTTTTTCATTATAAGTCTGTATACTAATGACCACTACTAACCATACAACACACTCAATGCTAGACTGTTTTGAGATTTCCTTTGTGAATGAAATTAATGCAAATCTTTCCACTTTAACCTCCAGCAGACTCTTTGGACAGGATGGAAAAGTGGCCATGTTCTTCAATATATCACATGGGCAATCTCTAGGACACTTATTAATATTCTTCTCCTCTGAAACATCTTGACCCAGACACTCACAGTTTACAATAACATATAGTATTTCTATCTTTCATGTTATGGCCATCCAATTACATTCAAACTACCAAAAAGTTTATATTTGGGTAAAAAATAGCTATGTCAACTTGTTCTGTAAGTCCATTTGCTTTGAATATCTATTTCCATCCTTTTACATTGAGCTGATATCTATCCTTGATGCCTTGATGTCAGGGTGTACTTTGAGCAAATAGCAGGAGAAAGGATCCTTATTTTTACATGTATTCTTTCAGTCTGCATATTTTTATTGGGGAGTGGACACCAGTTTTAAATTGAAAAATATTGATAAGTAATGTTAGATGATTTGTTGATTCTTGTTATTTTGTTGTTGTTTTGTGAAAGTGATGGTAGTAGTGGTATGGTGGTGGTGGTAGTGTGTGTGTGTGTGTGTGTGTGTGTGTGTGTGTGTGTGGTTTTGTGTGTGTGTGTAATGCTTGGCTCTTAGAGTCTCTGTTGAGAAGTCAGGTGTTATTTTCACTGTTCTATCTGTATATGCTACTTGGTATTTTTTCTCTTGGAGCTTTTAATATTCTTTCTTCGTTCTGTTTGTTTATGGTCTTCATTATTTTGTGCCAAGGGGACTTTCTTTTCTGATATATTTGGTGTTCTCTATGCTTCTTTTAACTTGGTAGGGATCTCCTTCTTTATGTATGGAAATTTTTCCTGTAATATTGTTGAAAATATTTCTGTACCTTTGAACTTTGATAATTCCTCTATCCTATTATTTGAAGATTTGGCCTTGTTTTAATGTCCCTGGTTTCCTGGATGTTCTGACTGGATTTTTTTTTAGATTTAACATTTTCTTTGTCTGAGGAATCCATTCTTTTCTGTCATGTCTTCAATAACTAAAATTATTTCTCCTTTGTCTTGTATTCTGTTGGTGAAAATTGCCTCTGAGGAACCTATTTGAGTTTCTAAATTTTTTATTTCCAGTTTTCCATTAGCTTGTGTTTTCTTTGTTGATTCTAATTCTATTTTCAGGTTTTGAACTGTTTTATAAAAATATGAAAAGATTCTCAAAATTGCCTGTAATTCTTGATCATATACCAATTGGTCTTCTTTGTATAATTCCAAATTTAGTATATGTGCTACTGAAATATGCACCCTACATTTTTATACATGCAAAAATTATGTTAGTTTTTGTAACTCCCAGCAATCACATCACTATTTCTCTTCTGGTAGTATTAAGGGTGGTTTCCCCTTACTAATAATAAGGGTCTTTGTCTGACTTATAAATATCTGTATTTCACAGACAATAATACATCAAATATTTCACAGTTTAACTCCCTTACATTTGTTTTTTTTACATTATTTCTCTTATGATGAATTCCACCTGTCTTTATTCAACAATATTTATCAAGATTAAGAAACCTTATGACTATGGTGTTCCTTCCAGTAATACAGGATTATTCATCTTCATTAAGGTTTATAATGTATTTATATTTGAACCAAGTCTTTACCATAGTGTGTGCTAATATGTTCTTTAGTATATTATTTGACCTGAAGTAGTTATATAATGTTTGTTTATTCAGTAAAGAAAAGTCCAATAAAAAAATCACCCAAGCAATTTATCTTTAGAAAAACAAAGCCTCATTTGATATCACTTGTCAAAAGACAGTTGTCAGATAGTCCCACAAACTTCAATCAGGGAAAAATTAGATAAGTCACATTAGTTCTCTTTCCCAGGCTTGAATGACAGTTTTATGATGTGACTTGGCTGTAGTCAATAAGCTGTGGTTTACCACAATATCACGAGTTTCATGTTTCACTCTTTTTGGCAGTATGACAACTGCTGATCATATTTTCAGTATAAGCAAGATTGGCATTTTACCAAAGGTCAACTGGTTCAAAAAGTGCTGTGCTTCATTGTAGAATATTTAGACATATTAAATTAAAAAAATACAACACTGTTCAAACTCTGTATGAAATGTTTTGGATCTGGAATTATAAATCAAATAAAATTATGTTTAAGTAATGAATACAAGGGGAAATGTAAAATTGTATGGCATGCATATAGGAAATAATATTTACCATCTTATTTTACTTAATATCTGGTAACCTAATTGTCATTATCAAATATATTGTTCTTTAATGAAGTTTTATTGATTGTCCATAATAAGTTAATTTTAGGTACTTAATTTACAAAAAAGAAAGCAAATATTAAAAGTAATACAAATGTTAATTTGACAACATGCAATTAAATTCTAGGATCCATTTTCTACATTAGACTTTGTGATACCAATGAATTATGCTATGCAACCAGATGAAAAAAATGTGGGTCACAGTATTTCATTTCACATAGTATTATCAAGTAACCTCTACTAAGTATAAAATCATTCTGTTTGTACAAGGCAACATGAGATATATTTATGTATCAAACATGAACTACAGTTAAATGTGAATTGACTCTAAATTTAGAATTTATAAATAAATGATTATCTTAAATGTTTTATTTTTAAATTTTAGGGTTTTTTCTTTTTTCTACAGCATTTTTATTTCTTTTCATTTTTAATTTATTTTTTAATTTAATTCAAATTAGAAACATGTTTGCTTCACATGTCAATCCTAGCTCCCTCTCCTTCCATATTTGAAAAGATTTTCCTGCACATTATGCAAGAAACTTCTTACATAAGCTTTAGTTGGGAGATACAGAGTAACAGTTACCTCTGAATGGAAAATGAGATTATGGAGGGGGGCCTGGTCAAAAAACTAGTGAATAAATGCACAGGATCAGGAAGTATTATTTGGCCCTTAATGCTGTATGATAGGGACAGGGATTCCCAGGTTTCCAGAGTTCTTGCTCTAGCCAGTGGGAGGATTTTTCTCTACAGGGCTTTTGGTCAAGTAAGGAAAGAGTGTTCTTTCCATGATCCCTTTTCCCTACATTCCTCTCATTTTTGTTTACTATTGATAACTAATCAGGGGTCAGAAAAGAGAGTAACATTATCATTAAACTATTTCCTGTAGTATGGGGGTGTTGACATTAACGGGACAAGCTGATAATGATATCAGGGTGTAATTTTGGCGTCATAGGTTTCTCATCACAGCAAATGAGTAAAAGTTTTATTAGAATTTTTTGGATTTGCTGTTGAAGAAATCTAGACAGGAAGTTTGTAAGACAAGGTGTTATTAGTGGGGTTGTAAAAAGAAGAGAAAGGCAATCAAGCAAGGCAGTATTCCATTCCATTCCATATTGGACTGTCAACAATCCCTAGGTCAGAGACACTAAGGTGTTATCTTTTGGAGAGCTGTCTATAGTTGTCTGATCTTATCTTTTACTATACCTGATTGGTTGACATAGAAGCAACATTCCTCCCTGAGGAAGGTGGAAGGTTGCCCTTTCTTACTATTAGTAGTTCTAATCCCTGCCAATTTTGTAGCACCAAGTTAACCAGTGAGTCTATTTGGTCCTGGAGGGTGAGGATGGTCTGAGACACCCATTGGAGATCCTGGAGGAACTGAGAGAAAAATCGATAGTAGACAGTTGGAGATGTGCTTAGCAACACTTTTCCAGTGAAAATGTCAGTGTTTATGCCCAGCACTACAAGAAGAGGTAGGAACTAAATCATTCATTTGTCATGTTTTGCTTCTACAAATTCTGTGATTGTGTGGTGGTTTAAAAAAATGGCCCTCAAAGGGAGTGGCAATACTAGGAGGTGTGGCCTCATTGGAGTAGGTGTGGTAGTGTTGGAAGAAGTGTGTCACTGTGGGAGTAGGTTGATGTTCTATGTTCAAAATACTCCCAGTATGACAGACCAATACTTGCTGCATGCAAGATGTAGGACTTTCCACTACTTCTCCAGAATCATGTCTGCCTGCACAATACAATTCCTTACCATGATGATAATGTATAGAACCTCTAACTATAATCAAGTGAGCCCAATTAAATATCTTCCTTTATCAGAATTGCCAAGGTCATGGAGCCTCTTCACAGCAATATAAACTCAACTAAGACAAAAGTTGGTAGTAGGGACTGGGGTATCACTGTGATAGGCCTGACCATGGTTTTGTTTGAAAGAGTATGTACCGGATGTGAGGGCGATCTGGATGCAACATCTGTCACCCCATTGATCGCCAGGGTTGAAAGAGTATGTACCTTGGGACAGTGGATTAAAAAAGCATTAAAATTAAAATTAATTAAATTCTGTTTAATGGGACATATCAGTAGTAGTATGGAAGACAGTGGTGTTGAATGTGATTTGATGAATTGTGGGGGCCTGACTCAAGAAGTTTCAGAGGAGAAGAATATTAGTATATGGCCTAGAGACCATTCTTGTGATATTTTGTTGAAGAACATGGACACTTTTTGTCCTTGTCTGAAGAGCCTGGCTGAGGCTAAAGTAAAAAGTTTTGGATTAATTACAATGGCAGTGGAAATTTGAAAATAACCTAGTATAGACTATGTCATGTGTTTACTATTGGTAACTCTAATGGAGGCAACTATAATGAAAAGGAGCAAGCTGAGCAGGCTAAATTACAAAATACAAAATTTAAGATGAAACAGAGAGCCAAAAAAATGGAATGGAAATAATCCTGTGTGTAAAGTGATATATTAAGAAATGCTACAAAGGGAATGTGACTTAAGGGGATATTCCACACAGGTAAGTTTGCAGCTTGTAAAAAGGAATTAAAAAACTTAGAGCCAGTGGTGCTGGTGCACACCTTTAATCATTAAGGACCTACAGATCCCTAAGTTTGAAGACTGCCTTGTCTACAGAGCAAGTTACAGAACAGCCAAGCTTAGGCAGTAAAGAAAACCATTTAAAAGAGAACGTTGGTGAAGATATATTTGAATGAGGAGGGCATTTTCCAGCCCCAGCAAACAGGAGACAGAACTTGGGAGCTTCAGTCATGTGGTTCTGACTTTAGAGTTAAGGATAGAAGAAAGGGGTTATGAAACTTGCTCTTATGACTAAGAAAAGTTCCCAGAGGCTAGGCTTGTGTCAGGGGTATCCCTGAATGGAGGAATATCAAGAACATTACTTGAAGGTGTAAATTTGGAGCCTGTATTGCCTTGGAGATCCCAAGATAATAGAGATGCTAGAGCCATGGAATACCTACCAAGAAAAGCATGGAACCGTCCCAAGGGAAAGAAGTGAGTTGCCATCAACCAGCTCGAAGGAGTTGGAGAACTGAAGAGTTCTTTGATATCAGGCATAGAGATGGGGAGTTTAGAGTTTGTCTGGCTGGTTTTTGGTCTTGCTGTAGTTTAACATTTCCTCACTATGCTCCCTCCCCTACATTTTGGAATGGTAATGTATACCCTGTGTATTATATGATTGAAATACATGATTTTCCTTTTGATCTTAAACTTACATGGGATTGTAGTTAAGAAATTTCATGAATCTCAGAAGAGACTTTGAAGTTTAGATTTTTAAATAAGTTTGAGACTGCTATAGACAGTAGTGGCTTTTGAAGTTGGACTTCACAGCTATAAGCCTCTGGGAGCCAAGAAGTGGAAATGTGGTGGTTAAAAAGAAAGTGGAACCCAATGGGAGTGGCACTACTAAGAAGTGTGGCATTGTTGGAATACATGTGACCTTGTTCGAGGAAGTTTGTCACTGTAGGAGCAGACTTTTGGGTTTCCTATGTTCAAGAGCTGTTCCCTTTTGGGTGTTTACTCTTTGTATTTTGATCATGCTAGATAGATGATGGTGATAAATATTGTAGTGAAGCTTACTAGTTTCTTCCATCTTCCATTTAGATTATCATGGGTCTTTAATTTGGAGCAAAAACACCCTTCATTCCATATAACAGTTAAAGATTCCTCATGAATATGCCTCATGTATCCCACAATATCAATAAGGATAACCTCCATAAATCTCTGGCCAATAGTAATCTCTAGATTGGTCATAGAGAAAGTGTGCAAAAAGAAGAGATGGTAGAGACTGGTGTAGCTGTTATAGGGAAAATTGTCTCCTGCTTGCATCCTGCCATTGAGTAGTCTCCAGATTCACCATGTACATAGTCTGGGTGAATTGCTGAGTATAAGTTTCTTGAACCTCAAATACCCACATGTGGTCTGTTACTCAGAGTAGTGAACAGAGAAGGTTAGAAAAAGGAAAAGTATGGCACAACCCAGTGGGGACAGACTTGAGGCTTGACAAATGTATGAGCCCTTGCTCCTCTGAGAAAGCTATTTGACCTTGGTAGCTTCTGAATTCTAAGGGAGCAAGACCATTTGGGGGTTCAAAGTAAAAAGGAGGGTTATTTTGTGATGACATAAAGAGTTTGAAATGGGGAAGGTGCTTTCAGTGAGCTTAGCAATGATTGGGATTATAGGGATGATCCACAAGTGGTTTGTCCATTTAGGTGAAAGAGAAGGGCATTGGGATCAGGAGGAGACAGAAAGACAAAGTTCCCTAAGTTTATTGGGGAGTTAAGAGGTTCAGGATGAGGATGAGGCAGGTAGTGTCAGTTGAGATTCCAGAGGAGGGTATGACATAATGAGATAACATAACAAGAGGGTAGGAATGTGGTAGGGAAGAAGTAACAGCTGAGACATGAGACCAGGCGACAGAATTGACCTTGTATAAATGAGTTCAAAATAAGGTATAGAAAGGCATTTCTTTGGCTTGGCTACCAGTCACAGGAGAGCCACAGGTAAGCTACAGAAGAGCTACATGGTGCTCTTAAGAGAGCTTGATAAGAATGTTACTTAGAGAGTGGTTGACCTTGACTGAGGACTCGAAATGATAAGGGAGATGGAAACACTGTGGGATGTTGATACTTTTCGATACATTTTGAAAGATTTCATAAGTGAACTCAGGACCATTATCTGATTGAAAGGAGGTTGAAATTAGAGGCTGATCTCCCAGAGAAGGACATCGGAGACAGTCTGTGACCATCTGTTAGAGCTGGGAAAGGCTCCACCAATCCTAGGTATCTGTCTACTAAAACTAAATAGTATTTGGAATATCTAATGGTGGATGTAGGAATGAAATTAATCTGGCAGTCTATATCTGGCTTGATGAGTGGAGGAAAAAAAAGAGTCTAAAGCCAGGGAGGTAGGAATAGAAGTTGGACAAATTTTACAAGAAGCAATGATAGTTTTTTAAAAAGATGGATCTCTAGGTCTTGGCTTTAAATAGATTTTAATGAAATGAGTTAAAGCCTGGCTATTATGGTGAAGGAGCTTGTACAGATATGATAGAATTTACCAAGTGTCTGGGGATGAGAATATAGATGTGGGCTGTAAAGTGAGGATGCCTTGTGGCATGTAAGAGATATTCAGGCCTCCAGGAGCCATGACTCTAGACAGCTTGTTGACTCTGTAATTTCCATTGGAGATAATGGAATTGTATGCTTGATGCAACTGGCATTGGGTAATTCCTGTGGCCATGGGAAGGTGAGAGACTTCTAGCCAGCCATAATGTGGTCTAAGTTGGTTACTGACCCTACCTTTGTAGTTAAAAGTTCCTTCTCCCTCCAGACAACTGAGACAGGAGAATATGGAAGTTGTCTTTGTGGTTCTATAAAAGTATAGGGATTGTCCATTTGCTAATTGAAAGATGGGTAAATGTCTTTATTTAGGCTTGTTGGTTTTTAGATGAATCTGTGTCTCAAAACCTTGATGTCTGAAACAATAAGCTATCTGCTTTTTGAACTCCCTCTTATAGGAAAGAACTTCCATATAAGCACAAAGTTTAGGTGGTCTGTAGTAGTACTCTCTCTTGTAAGTGTGTGGGATAAGGGTCTTGTTGCAAGAGTGAAACAGGGAGTATCCTGGGATTGGTCAGGGATGGGGATTTGAAATATAGGTGGGTGGGCATGGACCTGGTTCAAGGAACTGTTATTATTTTTAAAGAATTAAAAATATTATGTTGTAATATATAGAATATATAGAATAAAGTTTTTTGCACAATAGATTTCTTTTTTATTTAAATTAAAAACAAGCTTGCTTCACATGTCACTCCTAGCTCCCTCACCCTCCGCTCCTGCTCAAAACCCCCCACCCCCTAACCCCCTACCCAATCCCCGCACTGCTCCCCAGGGAGGTTGAGGCCCTCCTTGGGGGATCTCCAAAGTCTGTCATATAATCCAGGGCAGGGCCTAGGTTCTCCAGAATGTTTTCAGGCTGCAAGTTTGTGGTTTGGAATGGGCTCCCAAATTCCATTTGTATGCCAGGGATAAATACTGATAATACTACCCAAGGCCCCATAGATTGCAGAGATCTCTCAAATTTACGGGGTCTGGATCAGTCCTATGCTGGCCACTCAACCATCAGTCTGGGGTTCTTGAGCTCACCTTTGTTCAAGTCAACAGTTTCTGTGGGTTTCACCAGCTCAGTCCTGACCACTTTGCTCATTGCTCCTCCCTCTCTGCAACTGGGTTTCAGGAGTTCAATTCAGTGTTTATTTGTGGATGTTGGCACACTTCTGTCAGTCACTGGATGAAGATTTTAGGATGGCACACAAGATAGCTGTCAGTCTCATTATCAAGAAAGGATATTTAAGGTAGTCTTTCCATTATTGCTTAGATTGTCAATTGGTGTCATCCTTGAAGATCTCTGGAAATCTCACTAGTGCCAGATCTCTCTTCAAATCCATAATGACTCCCTCTATTATGGTATCTCTCATCCTACTCTCCTCTATTATTCCCCTGACTCAACCTTCCTGCTCCCCCATGTAAATCATCTGATTTAACCTCCCTTTAAATGTGTTTTGAGTGTGTTTTATGTATGTGCATATGTGTTTATATATGCATGAGGGTGGGAGTGTCTACAGGGGTCAGAAGAGGGTGTGCAACTCTCTAGAATTGTATTTACAGGTGCTTGTAAACTGCCTGATGTAGGTGCTGAGAACCAAACTCAGCTCTTCACTAGGAGTAGCTAGTGAAGTCATCACTGTGGTAACGCTTATCATGTGATTCTTAGCTGTTTGAAACCTTGGTGTGGGAGAAATGCAGAAGAGTTTGAAAGTATGGCATAGAGAAGCCTCAGATGCTATAAATGAGGCTTGGTGGGCAAGTTTACTGAGTTTGCAAACAAGACACAAGTGATACTGAGCTGATAGGTAAAGGTAACTTAACACAAAGCAGAGAGAACAAGTCTGTAATGTTCTCTGTTTTAGTTCCAGAATCCTTGTTTGTGAATGAGTTCCTGCCCTGAGTTTTATCAATGATGGACTGTAGCATGAAAGTATAAGCCCAAATATGTCCTTTCCTCTCTAAGTTTCACTGGTCAGTGTGGCAGCTAGAAGACAGACTGGTCAATGTTTTATCATTGCATTAAGAAGCAAGCCACATTATTAGAAATAGGTACCAAGAGCACAGAAGGAGCATGATAGTGTCCTTTCCTGGGAAGATTATGGAAGTATTTTGAACTTTGGGCTGTGTTATGGTTTGAATGGAAAATTACCCCTAGTCTCATGCATTTAAACACTTACTACCCATCAGTGATGCTATTTGGGAGGTTTAGGTAGTTCAGCCTTATTGGAGGAAGTGTGTTAATGGAGATGGGATTTGGAAGCTAAAATGTGTACTCTCAGGTCTGTCTTCCAGATGCCATGCCTGTTGTTGGCTGTCACATTGTCAAGGCCATTATGGCCTCCAACCCTCAACACTTTCTTCTATAAGTTGCCCCAGCCAGTGTGTTTTTATCACAGCAACAGAAAAGTAATGAATACTGGCTCAGCACTTCAGAACTGCTCTGTGGTGGCCTAGAAGAAAAATATCCTGAAAGACATACAGATACAGAGACCTAGCTTGTGGGATTTCTGAGGGAAGATTGAGAGTCTTTCGAAGACTCTATTGGGGGCCATTCATAAAGTATATGTGAATTAATGGTCTGTGGAAGTGAAACCTTCCATGCTTTATGGGGACAATTGATGCTGGTTAACTGGGCCTGAAAAAGTAGCTACGATAAATAATCATCGAGGAATAATTGCATAGGAAATATTTCCTCAGGTCAACACAGAGAAGTTTTAGGACAGCGTGGCCAAGGCTGCATGCCAAGCTGGTATGTGAACTAGAAAATATGTAAGAGAAACCCAAACGGTATTGGTTTTGAAGGTATTTGAAAGTATTATGACAAACAGTTGAATGCTGGCACTATGGGGGCAAAGTTGGAGTTCCCAAAGAGAGTCCAGGAGAGGCAATTGTTGAAGGGGAAGCCTCAGATACAGTGAATACTCCAGTATGGAAGTAGACATCAAGAAATATTGAAGTATAGCTCCATGTTGCACGGTCATCATCCGTGAATGTCATCCAGGAGAGGGAATTAGTGAAGGCATAGTATCAGTAACAGTGGAGTCCTTACAATGCTGTAGTTGGTCATAATGGAAAGACCACCAGGACAGTGGCAGACATGCAGTTCAGCCATGCTGAGCTTACTAGACAACCTGTATGTGCTGCAGTGAAGCAGAGTTTAACAGGTTGTCTGTAGGCAGAGATTTCTGTCCCACATCCACTCTCAAATAATCACACTTAGGCTTATACTAATTACAAATTCTTTTTTTTTTTTTTTTGGTTTTTACGAGACAGGGTTTCTCTGTATTGTTTTGTAGGCTATCGGTCCAGCCCAGCCTCAAACTCACAGAGATCCGCCTGCCTCTGCCTCCCGAGTGCTGGGATTAAAGACGTGCGCCACCTCCGCCTGGCACTAATTACAAATTCTAAGCCAGCAGCTCAGGCTTATTACTAACTAGCTCTTGCATTTCAAGTTGACTCATATTCCTTATTTATGCTCTGCCATGTAGCGGTACATTCATTGGCATGGCATGTTCATATCCTGCTCCCTCTGCATCTGGCTGGCAACTCCTTCTCTCTGCCCCTCTTCAGTCCATTATCTTCAGTTTGATTATCCTACCTAAGTACACACTGCCTTGATATAGGCCAGTCAATTTCCTTATTAATGAATGAAAGTAATACATATTTACAGTATAATGAAGGGATATTCTA
This sequence comes from Mesocricetus auratus, assembly GCF_017639785.1. NCBI lineage: Eukaryota > Metazoa > Chordata > Mammalia > Rodentia > Cricetidae > Mesocricetus > Mesocricetus auratus. The sequence goes on from NW_024429185.1 coordinate 13,493,004, forward strand.
CAGCAGGTGTCAGAGCTGAGAAAATTGTGAATGAATGCAGGATCTCAGATGTAGGGCTTCTTAGCCTGTTGGATTTTAGTTTTGCTTTGATCTGATTATAATTGCATCTTTCTTCTCCCCCATATGAATGAAAAGGTATATTATTTGTGTTTGATTTTCAGCAATACTCAATAAAGAGAATTTGAACTTTAATTTTTTTAAAATAAAGACTTTGATCAGTGTTTCATCACAACAACAGAGAAGTAATCAGAACAACCTTGAACAAACCTCACCAGCTGAGGTCAGAAGACAACTTTCTTCAGTGTTCTGTGTAGATAATACTCTAAGTTGCTGTATGCACTGGCCGTCTGGCAGCTTTTCACCCTGTGTTTTCCATCATATAAGGCAGGTGCCTCTGTCCTTCAGATTCCTCATGGCACAGAGAGAAGTTAGCACATTCTAATATTTCTTTAAAGTTTATAAATGTAAGGTGATAACATTAAATTGATTTGGAAAAGGACTGGAATAATGTCTCAGTGGTCAAGAATATTTGTTATTTTTAGCGTGGAACCAGGTTCAACTCCCAGTATTCACATGGTGGTTCTGCTTACAGTTGTCTGTTATCTCTACTTCCTTGTAATGTAATCCTCTTTTCTTGCCTCCACAGACACCAGTAACATATGTAACATATAAATACACATACAGAAAAAATATCCATACACTTAAAACAACAATAATAATATTTTAATTCTTAAATAAGAATAGCAGTTCCCTTAGGGAGAGTGATTGTACATGTCAATAAGTAAGGAAAATGTGGGAATATGTTATACAATTTGGTGGTTATGGATAACTAAGATGTAAATGCCCTATCCCAAAAGATATTTTCCATATATTTTGGTCTCACATTTTACTTATAGTCACATTGTTGACATTATTTATATTATGTGTTTGTTGAATTAGTTGATATCTATTTTGTGAATAACCTTTCCAATGTGTGATTTGACAGTATATTAATCTATATTAACTTCAATTTTTTTCTAAAAAATAGCAATAACTCTTACCAAGTCTATAATCATGTTTCTTTGTCCACAGCCTGACATTCAACAGATGTAGAAGAATTTCCTTTACCTTCTTCTTTTAGACATAGATAATTGTAGAAAAAGGATCCACAATAAAGGGGGAGAAATATGGAATTTAATCAACACAATTAAAACATTGTCTTTATAGTTTTTTAGATAGTTATATTCACAATTAAAATTAATTCTGTTACTAAGACGACTTTACATTTATTATCCTTTCTTCATAACTTCTAATTCTGTATTTCTGTCTTATATCATACAATTTTTTTGAATTTAGAGATTTATGCATCAACAGTTCTTTGTAAAACATCTTATCAAATCACCCAAATTGCGAGCACTACATGCTGTAAAACTTATACTTGCATTATTTCTATGTGAAAGGCATATTTTAGTCATCTCTATATCACTTTTAATATTCATAATAAAGCTTAGTAGGAAGTATGATTACCTTTAAAAAAAGTTTGACATAGAGATTTTCAGTAATTTTCCCAAGGTAAAAGCACTCTGTTTTAACACTCTGTTAAAACAGCCTAACTTCTAGCTAGTGTAATGTTAATGATGGGACTTTTATCTGATCAGTAGTATATGTGTGAATACCATGGTATAGCAATATTATTTTTAATTCTTCTGAGATATTTGTATTATAAATTACCCCCATGATATTATGAGCAAAACCCCAAAATATGTAAGAAACAAATGTTACAATCTGCAAACACTAGACACCACTTGATTTGTCTATTTTAAATTTTATGTAATTCTTGCATTCAGGAAATTCATTATCACTGGTAATTTTAAGAAACAGGTATTGTCAGTGACTATCCTATGAGAAAGAGAAAATATTAAGCATGTGGAAAAGATCTTGCTTTATTGTAAATCACTTTGAATACAACTGGCCACATTCATTTCTCAGGCTGATGAAATATCATATTTCTATCCAAGCAGCATTTTTTATTTTAAACATTCATACTTCCCCCCAGGAATAATGTTTATATTGCTATCTAGTGTCTGGTTATTACATTTGTTTTGAATTCTGACAGAAAATCCTGACCTCTGAAGCCCTTTTTATTAAAGATGCGTTGAAACTGTTTCTTCCCACTATATTAAATTAGGATTTTCCTTCTTCAAATATCATAATGCCATGTATGCCTAGCAGTAAAGATTTTATTCTCTGCTCAAAGGGTTCATAACTTCAAACAAACCTTAAACCAAAACAACAGGAAATTTAGTGTCAAGGGAACAATATAGAAACCTAAGAGAGCAGAATTCATTACAGTTCTTTGCTGACTTTTGCTAGTCAACCTAGGAAGCACTGAGGCTCTCATGGGGCATGGCTGCTCTATTTGTTCATCCCATAATTCAATTTGTTTTTCATGAAACAGAAATGGCCAGAATGGTCTGAATGATAATGATATTTTTAGATTCCAAAACAAACATTGAATTAAATAACTTACTTGCTTCAAATCATAAATTTAATAATGTCACTTCTGTCTTTAAAACATGTGGATAATATCCTTATCTTCTCAAGATAAAACTCCTTCCAAAGCTCACACTCTCCTCTTTTTATTTATTTTTAATTAAATTTTGGTTATAAAATAATAGAATCATTCCCCTTTTCCCTTTCTTCCTTCCAAATTCTTCCATGCATCTTTAACAACTTACTCTTTTTCAAATGTATGGCTTACATTTTTTTATTTTTTAAGTGTGTTCCTAATACATTATAAAGTGTCGTCCTTATACCCACAGATAATTTTAACTTCCAACCCTCATCGTTTAAACTTCTATTTGTAACATACAAAAACACATAGCAGAAAATGCCACCAATCAAATGGAGAGTTTTATAGCCCATTTATAACATGTGTTTATAATAGTTTCTTCATCTAATGCTCAGGGATCATTCTAGAAGAGAAGATGGAAAAGACTGTAAAATCTAGAGGAATAGGAAGTTTCCTGTGTGATTATGATATCTCTTAGAAATAGCAGAAGGTATATCCATGAAATTTCATTAGCATGCCTACCTAAAAAGGATGTGAACAAAGAAAATACTAATAGATACGTTAATGGATAGGTTGGAACTTAAAAGGTCTGGGTCCCAGAGAAAGAGCTACAAACAACTGAGGTATTTTATAAGCAGGACAGAGTCTCCATATTCAATGCTTTTATCTATATTCTGTGGTAATTCTTTTTTATTGAAGGTTTTTGTACATTCTGTTCTTTTACAAGATTTTTTACAGGTTTTCAACTAAATTTGATGTTGATCTATTTTCAACTTTAGCTTTCAATCAAATAGTAATTTAGATTATAATACTTGTTACTGTGAAACTGTGTTTATATTTGGAGAATATATCTTCAGAATACACACCTCAATTTGTTTTATATAGATTCATTTAAGTAACTGTTGGTTTACTCTTAATTTCCCTAACTAGTATGCAAACAACTTCAGAAGAGAAATCATATTATTTTATCTTTTTCTTCATCTTGTATTTCTGTATAATGCCCAAAAGTAACATGCTTATGTGGCAAAATTCAGGTTCAAATGAAGATCATAGCTGATACAAATTCATGTCTGAACTCTCAACATCCCATTATCTATAAACACTGTAACCAATCAGCAAAAAGAGAAAGAGATGTGTGAGAATTTCACCGAAAACAAAAATTTATTTTATATGTATCATATTTGTTCATGCTCATAAACAGCAAAGAACAATTGTCAGTTTTATGGTGTCATCATCCCTTGAAAATGATTCATTGAACAAGCTCACAAAGTTTAACTTAAAGAGCATGAAAGCATTATTCAGACTGAACAGGTAATAATTAGAATATAAATATATACACATGTATGCATGTAATCAGAATTAATATAAAAATAAGCTACGATTTTGAAGGAGAGTAAGGATAAATGGGGGAGTTTGGGGAGAGGAAAGGGAAGACAGAACTCTTTTAATTAATTTATAATCTTAAAAATTATAGCTCCAGTAGCACAGACACTAAGATTGACAATTAATAAATGAGACTTTCTGAAACGGAGAAACTTCTGTCTGTAAGGCAAAGGACACAGTCAACAAGACAAAAAGACAACCCACATATTGGGAAAAGATATTTACTAACCCCACATCTGACAGAGGGCTGATCTCCAAAATGTACAAAAAAACCTCAAGAATCAAGTCTACAAAACACCAAAGGATCCAATCAAAAAGTGTGGTACAGAATAGTGACTTCTCAGCAGAGGAGTCTAAAATGGCTGAGAGAAACTTAAGAAAGTGATCAACATCCCTAGCCATCCGGGAAAATGCAAATCAAAACAACTCTGAGATACCATCTCATTCCTCTCAGAATGGCTAAAATCAAAACCTCCAAGGATAGTTTATGCTGGAGAGGATGTGAAGAAAGGGGCACACTCCTTCACTGCTGGTGGGAGTGGCAACTTGTGCAGCCACTTTGGAAATCAGTATGGAGATTCCTCAGGAAAATGCGAATCAATCTATCACAAGACCCAGCAATTCCACTCTTAGGCATATACCCAAAAAATGTACATTCATACAGAAAGGACGTCTGTTTCAATATGTTCATAGCAGCATTATTTGTAATAGCCAGAATCTGGAAGCAATCTAGGTGTCCCTCAACTGAAGAGTAGATAGAGAAAATGTGGTACATTTACACATGGAGTACTATTCAGAGGAAAAAAAACAATGGAATCTTGAAATTTGCAGGCAAATAGATGGCACTAGAAGAAACCATGCTGAGTGAGGTAACCCAGTCACAAGAAGAGAAACATGGTATGTACTCACTTATTTATAGATTCAGGGGAGTGCCAGCATACAATCCCACTGCTAGAGAATCTAGGAAACAGAACCTTCATCCAGCGACTAGTGAAAGCAGAGACAGATACCCACAGACAAACACTGAACTGAACTCCTAGAATCCAGTGTTAGAAAGGGAGAACTGATGGGAAAAGGAGTTAAGACTGGGCTGGTTACCCCACAATTGACCTGAACAAGTGGGGAGCTCTTGGACTCCAGATTGATGGCTGTGTGGAAAGCATGGGACTGACCCAGACCTCCCGAATGTGGCTGTCAGTGTGGAGGCCCAGGTAATCTATGGGGCCTTGGGTAGTATTTATCCCTGGCGTACAAATAGACTTTGAGTGCTCATGCAACAATATGGGATGCTCTCTCAGTCAGGACTCTTGGGGGAGGGCCTAGGCTCTGCCCTGGATGAAATGACAGTCACTGGAGATCCACGATGGAGGGCCTCATCCTCCCTGGAGACTGGATGGGGGACTGGGGAACCTGGTGGAGAGGGCGGGGGAGGAGGGCAGGGTGAGGGAGCTGGGATTGACATGTGAAACAAGCTTGTTTCTAACTTAAATAAAAAGAATTAAAAAAATTAAAAGTAGCATGCTCCTGTTTGTAAGTTGTTGGTCACTGTGTGGTTTGAAAGAAAATTGTTCCCATAGGCCTATAGGACTTGGCACTATTAAGAGGCATGACTTGTTGGAATATGTGTGGCCTTTTTGGAAAAAGTGGTCACTTCTGGCAGGTTTTCAGGTCTCAGATGCTCAGACCATACCCAGTGTTGCATTCACTTCTGCTGCCTGTGGATAAATGTCTGTCTTCATGCTGCCATGATTTCCTCCATGAAGATGGTGGACTAAAATTCTAAACTGTAAGTCAGAACTAATTAAATGCTTTCTTTAAAAGAATAGCTGTGGTCATGGTATCCTTTCACAGCAATAAAACCCTAAGACAGAAGTTGATACCAGTTTGTTATGATAGTCTGACTTTGCTGTTGTTTGGTGGAATGTGGAATTTGGGGCTTTGAGTTAGAAAAGTAGGGGAATGCTTTATTTGTGGCTTAATGGGCTGTATTAGTAGGAACATGGAAGACATTGGTGCTGTGGGGGCCCAACTCAAGAGGTTTCAGAAGAGAAGAAATTTAGTATGTGGTCTAGAGACTGTTCTTGTGAAAATTTTGTGAAGAATATGACTGTTCTTTACCTTTACTGAAAAGTCTGCCTGAGGCTAGACTTTTTGTATTAATTACTTTAGCAAAGAAAATTTTCAAACAGTCTAGCATTGACTCTGTCATGTGGTTATTAGTATTCCTCTTATGAAAATCTATAATGAAAAGAAGAAAACTGAATAAAGAAAAATGCACATTTCAAGGAGAAAGGGAGCACCAGGAAGTGGAATGGAGCTTACTCTTTCTTCAAGAAGATAAGCAGATTAAAGAAAAGCCTGAAGTAAGATGAAATAAAGGGAGTGCTGTCCAAATTATGAAGAGGAATTGAAGACAAGTTTAGGACTGGATGTAATGGTGCATGCCTCTAATCCCAGCACTCTAGAGGTAATGTCAGGCAGCTCTCTTAAGTCTGAGACCAACCTGGTTTACAGATCAAGTTTCAGGACAGCCAACCTTAGGTAGTGAAGGAAACCACTGAAAACAGAATGCTGGTGGAGATATAGTTGAACAAGAAGACCATGTTTCAGCCTCAGTAAGGAGCAGAACTTGGCATCTTCAGCCACATAGTTCTAGCTTTAGAGTCAAGGAGAGAAGAGGGGCATTATGGAATTTCCCTCCATAACTAAGCAAAGTTACTAAGGCCAGGCATATGTCAGGGGTGTCCCTGTATGGAGGCACAGAGAGGCCATTTTGTGAAGCTGTGAAAGTGAAACCTGGATTACTTTAGACATTAGAGACTCTAAAATGTTGGAGATGACCAGAGTCATGGGATACCTGCTGGGAAAAGCTGCTAATAGGGACTGGAACCGGTCAAAAAGAAGAAAGTTTGCTGCAGACAACAAAGCAGAAAGGAGTTGGTGTTCTCAAGGGCACTTTGATATCACACCTAGAGATAAGAGTTTGCAGTTTGTCCAGCTAGTTTTCAGCCTTGCTTTGGTTAAGTATTTCCTCATTATGTTCCTTTCTTTTGCCACTGTATGTTAGAAGTATGTGATCTGCTTTTCATTTTGATTTTACAGGGGATTACTTTTAAGAGATCCCATGAGTCAAAGAAGAGACTTTGAATGACTTTTAAACAGTGATGGGTCTGTTACAGACTATGGAGTTTTTTGAAGTTAGACTTCATTCATTTCTGCATTATAATATGGCCAAAAACCTATTGGGGCCAAGGAGTAGAATGTGGTAGTTCCAAAGAAAATATCCCTCATAGACCCACAGAGATTGGCACTATTAGGAAGTGTAGCCTATTTGGAATAGGCGTGGCCTTTTGAAGGAATAGGTCTACTATGCTCAAACTATGGCCAGGATGGACACAGCCTCTCTCAGTTGCCTGCAGATCACGATATAGAAACTCTCTGCTCTTCTCTAGCACCATGTGCGCTGCTCACCACCATGCTTCCCACCATAATGATAACTGACTACACCTTTGAAAACATAAGCTAGATGCATTAAATATTTTCCATTAGAAGAGTTGCTGTTGTCAAGGTGTGTCTTCACAACAATAAAATCCTAACTATCCCAGACAATTACATACACAGCGGTATTAAGACTTTTAGGTCCAATATATAAGTATAGTTCAATAATATTTATTTTTAGTTTAATTTATCTACCAAATGCTGCATTTATTGGATGTATGAGAACATACCAGACTACTTCCATTTAGCTGTTGTTTTTTATTTGACTCAAACTTTCTACAGGGAAAAAATTACTTTTTGTAATTAAACATTTGAAAAAATATATTCTGAATAATAAGGTACCCAAAGTAAAAGCTCAGGTTAAAAATATTAAGCCAATAAATTGTTGGGTATTAGATCTTTCATTAGCAACAACAAAACAGCTAATTGTATAGTATAGATCTCCAGTCTCTTTGGTTAGTCCTCAATAATAAGGATGTGTCCTAGACTGGTTTTCATTTAATCACCCAGTAGCTTCCCAAGGCACTATCTCTCACTCAAAGGGTGTTCAAGCATTGATTGTTGCAGTCACTGATTGGCAAAAAAAGTATTGGCTGATAATGATTCAAGAGTAAATTGGCTGAACAGGTGTTATGTGGTATTTTGATTGTTTTCTGACAAATAAAGCTTGCTCTAGTCAGAGGGTAGAGCTAGCTCACTAGCGCACCATAGAGGTTTGGAGATTGTAGACAGAGAGGAGACAGTAAGTATTAAGGTGGGGCTGAGAAAGAATCTCGACCCTTTGGAATGGAGGAAAAGGATCAGTGAGATGTTACTGTGACTGCTCCCCTGCTTCTCTGATATTTCAGGTTCCTACTCAAGTAAACAAAAAGAATTTAGAAAGTAGGTAGCCTTTAGTATATCAAGGAATATGTAAAGGACATTCTGGTATTATTGTCCAATAAGAGTTCAAGTCAACATAAATGTAAGATATGGCAGCACTCTATAGTGATGTAGTTAAGAAAATAATAAGACATGTAGAGATAGAACAGAGCAACATAGAAGTCTGTTTATGTAGGAGACAGTACATAAATAGTAATACATTTTAAAATATATAAAATATGGGAAATAACACAAGCAGCCTAAATGATATAAAGTTAACATCATACATAAATACAGTGGCATTGGAATAGAAGTCAAAAAATGAGAGTAGCGTCATATTTGAAAATATTATGACCATGTTTCCCATGGTGTAATAGATAATAAAACACAAACTTTAGAAATTCTAAAACATGAAATAGAAAATTCTAAGGAATATCCAACATAAACTTCACATAGACATATTTCACTGAACAATATTCAAATGTGTGTGTGTAAAAGTAACATTTAAAGTGAAACAGTAAGCAATAGTAAAACAGCATTTTCTTAGTTAAAACAGGATAAGTTATATACAGAGGGACTTATTTTCACTGCATTCTACATATAAATTCTCTAGGTCATAAAACAACTCTTAGGATTTAAAACTGAGAAATAATGAGTCAGCCATACAAAACTTAAAAAATCTTGTTACCAGTGAGTCTCCACTAAAGAAACATTATATTGATCAAAATAAAGTATGCTTCAAAACAGAGTTTAAAAATACTAGAAAGTGCAGAGAATGATAAAATTCAAACAGACTATGCATGCTGAATTAAAACCTTTTTAAAATCTATGCTTCTAGCATAGGTATTAGTTTTCCTTCTTCTCAAAACAATAAAAAAACGAAGTTGTAGCCAGATAAAACTGTTTGTTCTGTGCTTTGATTATTGTTTATTATTGTAATGCAGTGATCAAATGGGAAAAATCAGCCTTTTGAACTTGCTTCTTACCTATTGGGAAAATGTATATAGATATTTGATTGTGTCAGTTCTAGTATTCTGAGTGGCTTTTCCAATTTGAAGATTTTCTATCTGTTCTTAATGTGAAAAGAAAGTGAAGAAGACGAATCAGCAGTTGAGAGGGCTCAAGTTTGTTTTAAAGCACTTTTGCTGGTTATCTCTCATATATCCTCCATCTGCAGTTGTATACACATACATACTCACTGACACACACAGTTGTATACATAATTTACAACAACAACAAAGGAGAGATATTGAGGAAGTGTGGATTGCTCCATGTTAAATTGTTTGCCATGCAAGAAAAGTATGGAGGGCTGGAGAGATGGCTCAGAGGTTAAGAGCACTGACTGCTCTTCCAGAGGTCCTGAGTTCAATTCCCAGCAACCACATGGTGGCTCACAACCATCTACAATTTAATCTGGTGCCCTCTTCTGGCATGTAGGCAGGACACTGTATATGTAATAAATAAATAAATCTTAAAAAAAAGAAAAGTATGGAAGTTCCAAAGCCATGTACCCACCTGCTAGGTTGATGAGGATTACACTTCCAAGGTGAACACAGGATATTCCTAGCGCAAAATGTCTAGGGTACTAGCCATGTAATGATCTTTCTGTCAATTTCAGGCGTAAGCTTAACTGCACAAATGTGCAGCCACATGCATGTGAATAGTTGTCCACAAACAGAAATGGAAACGACAAACATACACATGAGAAGAAAAAAATATGTTTAAGTTTGAACTTAGTAAAATATTTTATACAATTGGCATTGATGTACTTTCTCCATCTTCTCATTTGTTGAAACTTCCTTAACATTTTTCAAAAGTTTAAATTATTGTTGCCCCTGTTTGCTCTTGATATATCTGTTTGATACCATGTTGGATCTTTAAAATGTCACGAATCTTCTGAAGTATTATAAACATCATAAAGATTATTTTCATTCATGTTCCCCCAGAGTAATTGATCGACACTTTTCTTATTAAAACATGGTATGTTTTCAGTGTCTGAGTAATGTGGACCCGGTAGGCAATCTGAAGGAAAGTTTTACCTATAAATGTCCTGGAGTGTGAAAATATTTCATCTAGAATGTATTAAAAACTCTTTAGTAAAGTCAAATGAACTGTGATGATCTCTGCAGGAACGTTTTAGCTACCAAGATACTATGGGGAGTGGGATTTAGTTACATGTCTTTCAACTAATGTGTTCATTATATCTAAGCATTTGATTTTTATTAATTTTTAAAAATTAAATTAGAAACAAGCTTGCTTCACATGTCAATCCCAGATCCCTCTCCATCCCCTCCTCCCCTGCGCCCCACCAACTCCCCAAACTCCCACCCCATCCAACATCTGCTCCCCATGGAATTAAGAAGCAAGCTGATATAGTCATTTTAATATGTAACAAAACAGACTTGAAACTAAAACACATCACAAGAGGTAATAAAGTACACTACATAGTCACAAAGAAAAAAATTCACAAAAATGACATTTTAATTCTTCAAATCTATATCCCAAACACATGGGCAACCAAGTTTATCCAAGAAACACTGCTATAGCTTAATTCACATATTGACCCTCACACACTGAGGGTGGGAGACTTCAATACCCAATGCTTACTTAGGACAGGTAATCCAGACAAAAAATGAACTGAAATACTGGAGCTAACAGACATTATATACTAAATGGACTTAAAAATACTTTCAGAACAATTCACCCAAACACAAAAGAACACAACTTCTTCTCTGTGCCTCATAGAACTTTGTCTGAAATTGACAATGCACTCAGTCATAAATCAAGTATAAACATATACAAGAAATTTGGAATAACTCCCTGCATCCCATTAGACCACCACAGATTAAAGCTAGATAACAGCAATAATATAAACAAATAGGCCATGACAGAAGAAAAGAAAGAAATTGAAGACTTTCTAGAATTCAATTAAAATAAATGCACAATATACCTATATGTGTCTGGATGACTTGTCATCGTGGTGCTAAGAGGAAAGTTCATAGTTCTAAGTGCCTACATAAAACAAACAAAAAAATTGTCACTAATACTAGCAACTTAACAGCATACCTGAAAGCTCTCAATCAAAAAGAGGTAAGGACACCCAAGAGGAGTAGATGACAGGTCAAACAGGGATCAAATTAATAAAACAAAAACAAGGAAAAATACAAGAAATCAATCAAAGAAAAAGGTGCATGGCCTTCTGTATGTTGTGACTGATAGTGTTTTTGTTGGACTCCTAACTATGTAAGTATTTCTCTGACTCTTTGGCCTGCTCTTTGGACTCGTTTCCTCCCATTCAGTTGCCTTGTACAGTTTCAATGTGAGGGCTTTTGCCTTGTCAAATTGTATTATCTTTTGTATTTTTTGATTTATGTCTTTTGGATGTCTGCTCTTTTTTGGCAGGGAATGCAGAAGGAATCGATCTGTGGGAAACAGGTGGTGCTGGGGTTTGAGAAGGGAGCTGAGAGGAGTAGAGGGAGGGGAAACTGTGGTCAGAATTACTGTACCACAGCAGAATCTATTTTCAATAAAAAGAGTTCTCAGTGATATATGTTTTACTAACCGATTGATTCTTAACATCCATTTCAAAAACACATTGGAATACATGGTGTTTCCAATGAAGTGTGCTGGGAAAACTGCATTTCCATACACAGAAGATTACACCTAATTTCCATGTATGTGTGAAACTAAACTCAAGCTGAATCAAAGGCCAGAGTGTGGTCAGGGAAAAAAGAAAGAAAGGATTTGATAATCAGTTGTATCAATCTCATCCACAGGTAGGGAAAGCTCAAAGAAACCCAAGTAATAAATATGGTGAAGATTACACAAAGGCACAGCAAAGGAACTGAAAAACGACAGTGATACAATCATAAACATAGTTGTTGAAAAATCCACAGTATGAGGCAGTGCAAAAAATATCAACTTCTGACCTTTTGTCAGTGCAGAAGACATTAAAAAGTAAAACTGTCAGCCTAAACTACTACACCAAATAAAAGGGTCTTTCAGGCATGAGAAAAAGTTCTTTTAGCTTCATCACTCATATTACCATATGGCTGTCCCACAAACTAATAGGTTTTCTCTTAAGGTAAGTGTAGAAAATAAAGAAACCAGATTGGTAATTTGTAACAATAATTCAGAAATGATAGAACCAAAATAATACACCAAGTTATTTTTGGAAAAGTGGAGATCAGAACATATTTTGAGGGGGCAGAGAAGACTCTAAGAAAAAGTGAAGGTAACACTCAATATTAGAGTTCATTGAAAGAATGCAGGTAAAACATGCACTATCCCTACTATGGGGAAACAAGCATTTTGCTGGAAGTGTGCTTCATGTTAGGGGATAGCACTTGGTTTTAATTAAAAGAGTCCAACGACAATCAGAATTCCTAAAGTTAGTTGGAAATTTGACATTAATGTTCCCCATCAAAGCATAATCACACTATGTGACATAAAAGTGGCTTAGGCAGAGAGAAGGTGCTCAAGTGGTGAAAACAGCTTCATGGTCTTGGAGATAACCTGAGTTTGGTTCTTGGAACCCACGCAGGGTAAGTCTTAAATAACTCTAGCTCCAGTTCCAGAGAATCCCACATCCTCTCCTGGCCTTCACCAACACCCACATACACATGGTACACACACCAAAACACAGAGAGAGAGAGAGAGAGAGAGAGAGAGAGAGAGAGAGAGAGAGAGAGAGAGAGGGAGAGGGAGAGGGAGAGAGAGAGAGGCAGGAAGGGAGAGAAAGATACATAGACACACACAAATGCATAAAGATATTTTCAAAAATAAGCCTCAAAAATAGAAGAAGGGACTTTAGGCCTAGGGGCATACACACCTAAATTATGTCTCAGTTTTTACTGGTGCGCTGAAAGCTATGTACATGCTGTAAATTGGTGACCTTTTGAAATTCATTGAAATGTATGCAGTTATCACTCCTTCATTCAATAGGACTGTGTCTTTTCTTCTTTTTTTAGCTTTTCATTTGTTAACTTATTTTTGCATTATTTGTATACAACATCATATGTTAAAATGCACATTTGGGACTCCAAACTCTGATTAACTTATCAAGCATGTCACATAACCCCCACTGATCCCCCCAACCCACCTCTACCCACTCCCCAAGGATAGTGGGGCCTTTTGCTGGTGATCCTTAAAGTCTGTCACATCATTTAGAGGAGGAGCTAGGTCCTCTTCCATGTATCTGGGCTGCAATAGTATCCCTTCATAGAAAATGGGCTCCCAAAGTCCATTGGGGCACTAGGGATAAACACTGGCTCCACTGTTAGAGGTCCTGAAGACTGCCCAGGCCCCTAGCTGGCACCCACATTCAGAGGGTTTGGTTCATTCCTGGTCCCTGTTGTTGTCCTCCCCCTCCTCTTCTCCCCTTCTCTTTTTCCTCCCCCTCCCCCTCTCCCAATTTGCTCTGGGGTACTTGTCCCTTTCCCCTTCTTTGGGGAACCATGCGTTTCTCTTTAGGTTATTTCTTGTTTCTAGTTTTTCTGGTGCTGTGGATTGTAGGCTGATACTCCTTTGCTCTATGTCTAATATCCATATATGAGTGAGGACATACCATCCTTGGTTTTCTGTGACTGGGTTACCTCACTCAGAATGGTTTCTTCCAGTTCCATCCATTTGCCTGCGAATTTCAAGATTTCCTTGTTTTTTTCTGCTGAATAATAATCCATTGTGTCACATTCTCTCCATCTATTCTTTGGTTGAGGGGCATCCAGTTTCTGGCTATTATAAACAACTGTGCTATGAACATAGCTAAACATATGTCCTTGTTGTATGAATGTGCATTTGGGTAAATGCCGGAGAAAAGAATTGTTGGACCTTGAGTAGACTGATTCCCTCTATGTCCTCTTTGGAACTTCCTGGGTCCACTCCATGTATAGTGGACACACCCCAGCAGGACAGACCACCCGAAGTCTAGCCACACCTCATTCTTGCCACCCCGATTCCTTCACCCTCAGACCTCCACTTGAGTCTTGGCTCCCTTATTCCATCTGCTTGCGTGAGAAGAACACCAGGAGAAGCCCACCTATGCCCATTGGGATTTGAGAGGAGAGGAATACACCCAGCCTGCACTCACTCAAAGAAGGGATGGGAAGAACACACTCAAAACCAGAAAAAGCCATTTTGATACCACCAATATCTAGGAATTCTACACCATCAAGGCCTGAATATTCCAACACAGATGAAGCAGAAAAGAATGAACTCAAAAACAACTTTATAAATATAATAGAAACCCTCAAATAGGAAACAAGAAAATCCCTTAAAGAAACTGAGGAAAAGACAAAACAAAAAATTCAAGAAATAAACAAATCTCTTAAAGAATGCAAAAAAGCCAAGACAAAACAAGTGAAGGAAACAATTCAAACAGCCCAAGGCTTGAAAGCTGAAACAGAAAAAATAAAGAAAACACTGAATTAGGGAATGCTGGAAATAGAAAAGCTAGGTAAACAATCAGGAACTACAGACATAAGTATGACCAAAAGAATACAAGAGACAGAAAAGAGAATCTCAGGTGTTATAGACTCAGTAGAGGAAATACAGTCATCAACCTAAGATAATCTCAAGTCCAACAAATCCCTAACAGAAAACATCCAAGAAATATGGGACACCACGAAAAGGCCAAACCTAAGAATAATAGGTATAGAAGGAAGTGAAGAAATACAGTTCAAGGCTACAGAAAAAATATTCAACAAAATCATAGAAGAAAACTTCCCCAACCTAAAGAAGGTTATGCCTATGAAAGTACAAGAAGCTTACAGAACACCAAATAGACTGAACCACAAAAGAAGCCCCTCACTACATAATAATCAAAACACCAAACTTACAGAATAAAGAAAAAAATTAAGAGCAGCAAAGCGAAATGACCAAGTAACATATAAAGCAGACCCATCAGAATTACACCTGACTTCTCAATGGAAACTCTGAAAGCCAGACAGTCCTGAATAGATGTTCTGCAAAGGCTAAGGGAACTTGGATGCTTTTCTTAATACCCTTGCTTTTTATGTTATTGGTAATTGCTCTTAGTCAGAACTGGGAACCATACATGAATGACTGTTAGAAGAAAGTACTTGAAATAATCATATATATCTTTACTCAGTATAAACCACAAGTTAGTTGAGCAGAAAATGACTTCTGATTTTCCTAAGTTATATAATTCTTAATGTTCTTCGAGTTATTAATACATTATTGTAGTTTGAACAAAGAAAAATTGTTTGAATCATAGAGAAGACTAGCATATACTGTTTCTGCACAGCAAAATAACTTGCAGAATTTGCACAGCAACAATTTCACAGTGCACTGGATATATATTTTGAAACTGTGTCTTATGCTGTTTCCTTTAACTACTTTAAAATTACTTCCATATTACACGTTTGTTCTATGGCCAAGGCCAAGTTATTTCACTTTTTTTTTACTGATAATCATGTTATAAATAGAGGGAACAAAGCAAATATCTATTAATGTAATAAATGTTTTTATTTCTAACATGTAGCATATGTTTTACATTCATTAATAGTATATATCATATTAATCATATTATTTATCGGTTTATTATATTATTATTGATAATTTATAACTTTTAAAATGGAATACCATAAAACACATGGAATTTAAGCTTTATGGAGAAAAGTCTTCAAAGGTGAATGTTGCTAAGATATCCACAAAGTGCAAAATTTTATCATAATTGGATAAGAAAATAGCTTACATCAAACTTAGAGCACTAGACACTTCACATTTCATTTTAAGCTCAGTTATTCAAGACCTAGGTTAAAGACACAAATTTTATTCCAAAGGTTTTAAAAAATTTCTGTAAGTGTAAAAGCCAAGAGGAATGCTTTTGTTTCTTAGGAAATGAGCCTTGTTACTGATTTCTATTAATATCACTGGAGAAAGACCTTTCCCAGGTAATAAATTTTCATGTTTGCTGGAGCCTAACATTTTACTATATCTGAAGATTATAATAAGTTTTTTGAAATTATAAAATTTAACATTTCTTTTCTTAATAAAATAGAACTGAAATAAACTTATACTTCTGTCCTTTGGGTCATAATTTTGAAAATTAGTTTAATGACTTTCACGATAAGACAGAAGAAACTGGTGTCCTGGGACACAGCCAAGAAAATCAGCAAGTCCAATGAGTTGATCTGAAAGGTGACTTTTTTTCCTATTTTTCTCACATCTTCCTATATCTCTGTCACTCTTTTGCACTGTGAAATCAGCAGATTACCTAAAAGTCAGATTTTGGAAAACCAAGTTGGAATATGTTAGTACTCCTATCTTCTAGGATTCAACATTTTCAGAGTTTCTGGCAAATATTTTCAGAGTCATCTTATTGTGCGTTAACATCAGTTTATTACTTTTAATGATCATAATCATAATGTAATAAAAGTGAATAATTCTTATATCTTTTAACACTCTCATAACAAAACGAAGACTAAAGATTTTGGATAGAAACAGCAATTAATTTCATATGCATTTTTGACTGCCATGGTGATCAGTTGGGATTATTCTTACTTTTTACACTTAATATTACTGAAGTAGAATAAAATGTTTTATTCACTGTATAAAGAAAGATTCAGAATATTAAATTCAACAGCCTAACATACCTGAATCAGGTAATATGACTATCCTAGTATGTCACACTTGGTTTATATTTGCTCTTGATAACTCTTATAATATGGTATACCAAAATTTCTTTAGATTTATTTTGTCTAACAAAGGAAAGTTTACCAATCCCTAAAGAGAATCACCCCATATCATTGAAATCTAGAATTTATTCAATCATGTATTAATTAATTTAACTAAACTGAATGCTGGTGGTAATCTCAGGTCATGCCTATTTTCAATGGGTTATATACAGGAGAGACAGGAATATTAAAAATAAACCATGGATATTGAAATCAATACAGTTATAACTTATTCGCTACTCTTCATAATGAAGAAATGTGTTAGGCAGAATTTTGGCAATGAAAACCTTTTTATCTGTTGGGGTTGAACACACATAGAAGGCTGATCAGTAACTCAAGAGTTGCACAATTATTGTGCTATTTATATACAAGACAAATATATGCTAATAAAACAACAAGTGAACGACTTTATGTACACTTTCAGATTTTTGAAATCAATCTAATTTAAAATTAATTGTATAAATAATCTGATATTATGACTTAAACGTTATGATAGGTTCTTGAGACAGTGACTTTCAGAGATTGATACTTCATTGCTTTTGTTCTTCCATTTTAGGCTAGTTCAAGATTGTACTCGTAACAGGAATCTGCCTCTCTTCAATTTAGTCAATTGTCTCATGATATGGAATTAATTATTTTATTCCTTTTCATTTGTTGCCATCATGAACAAATTTGCTTCTCACAGCGACATTTAACTTTTTTGTGTAAATTTTAGTCCTTATGGAAAATTGTCACCTGAATTTGTACACACTTGCTGGTGAAAAGTTAATGAGAATATTCATCAATCACTCCACTTTAATAAGTAAGTCTCTTTGTTTTCATTAATTTGTGGAGACTAAAGGTACTCAGATCAATATAATGAAAGAAGAAATGAAAGCCTTCTGAGTTCTGTGGGAATTGATATTCTGAACTACACACTTGACACAACCTAGAATTACCTGGGACTAGAGCTTCAGAAAGGGATTTTCTATACTGAATTGATCGGTGGACATGTCTGTGTATGATCACCTTGATGGCCTTAATTGAATAAGAAAGAATCAGCTGGAAAATGAGTAGCATCATTTTCTAGTTTTTGGTCCCTGACTCTCAGAGAGGAGAGAGTTAACCAAGTGACATGCATGAATTTCTTTCTGCTTTTGATAGTGTGTAGATGTGACTCAAATGTGTTGCTGTGATATCCCCAGAGTTGTGGATTATATCCCAGAAAGGAGAGCTAAAGGAAACCCCTTTCTCCTAATTTGCTTTTTCCTCAGGGTATTCTTATTAAAATGATAGGATTAAAACTAGAACCATATGGCATTGTTGAACTGTCACACCAGTTGTATAAGAACTTAAATTTATCTATAATAACTCTATCTCTCATTTATCATCTATCAGTGTATCTATCTATTTATCTATCTATTATCTATCTATCAATCTGATCTAATATCTAGCCATAAATATCAACCCATGTACCTATCATATATCTATCTCTAATTAATATATAATGGCGTACAGATATGATAGACAGAAATACATAAATAGGTATATTAATTTTGTTCTTGTACTATCCATAAGAAATGGGCAATTTGACAGTGTATTGAGTTGTTTGGTTTATTTAGGAACAAAATATGTTTTTTATGTATGAGACATGTCTATATTCTGTATAATCTACATATATTCCCGAATAGTTCAAATAGTATGTATTGTATATATGCATATTATGCATGTATGCTTAAGTCATTAATTATACACATGTTTGTAGGAGGAAGTCTGTATGCCGCCATTAAACATGTGACTTATTAGAGGCGCATACAGATGAGGTAATAAAAGGGCTGTTTACCACACCGCTAACCACACCCACTTTAGGCAGGACTAAAGACGTATACGGCTGGACGTAAAGACGTATACGTACTTAGGCAGAACTACGTCACTAGCCACACAATGCTTTACTAACGTTGAATTTTCTTAATGCTGATGAAAAAGGACAAACTGCAGCTGAAAGACACTGGACTACAGAGAAGACTTCTGAACTGAACCAACCGGTGTATTTTAAGGATGTTATGACCTCAGTCTGGAAACCAGGATATGTGTTACGTTGGGGAAGGGGTTATGCTTTTGTTTCTACAGGAGAAGAAAAGGTTTGGGTTCCATAAAAATTAATTAAAATTCGATCAGAACAGAAAACATCTCAGGAGGAGGAAGATAACAGCCTATCTACAAATTCATATTCCACCATGGGTAAAGTGACCTCCTAAAAGGAAAGAGAAGTGTTTTGTTTTCTGTATTCACAGGTAAACTCAGCAAAGAATACTGGACATATGGATCCCTGTAGAAGATTGAATAGCTACCCTGGGGACCATCAAACAAACAGTAACTCACTGTGTGGTATCAAAGTCTAAATCTCTCTAAATTGTTTTTTCATAGTACCCTTTTATCTTTATTTCTTCACATACCTCAGTCCCCATTCATTTAACTGAAGCTGGCTTTGGAGTTGGATTGGCTCTCCTACTCTAAACTCAAGCATATTATTTAAATACGATTCAGAATTTCTGTATTATATCAAAGAGCCATTGATATAAGACAGAAGAAATAAAATGAGGGACTGTTATCTGTGGATTTCTTTTTCTGAACAGTCTAATTTCCTCCAGGTTTTCCATCTTCCCTATTGTCATACATACATTGCATACATATGAAAGTTAAAATATTTCTTTGTTAACATTAATGTTTGAGTTTTCCAGAGAACAAGGGATTTCCTGACAGCAATCTTCAACTGCTTCAGAAAGAGAATGAGGATCCATTTCCTTGACTTCACCTGATTCAACTGGAGGCATCTGAACTGCCCCACATCATTGACTCCATCTGACAAGCACTATCCTGAAACTGGCTTGAAACTACATCACTCTACACAACTCCTGACCAAGAAACTGAAATAGTACATCTTCTACAATCTGGCAAGAGCTTCAAGATGAGAGCTTCAATCAACCCTAGAACCCCAGTCAGGAACTTCAATCAAGCATCTCCTGCCATACAGAGACTGTCTGATCTACTGAGATTTTGTTATACTAACATTTTTCTTCTCACAGGTCCCCATGAGATTATCATCGTCCCATCTCAGCAGGAAGTAGTTTTGAGAATTCTACGCCACCTCTCCCTACTATTGATATTATAAGATAGTTTTCACCTGTTAGTGCTTGTTTTCAATTATTTTAGAGTTGGGATTGGAAGGAGGTGTTCATATGTGGGTGTTTCTTTCAGATAAGTTTAGGTAGATAGAATAGATATTTGATACATTTTGTTCATGGACACAAGTTAGTTGTCCTTTTTAGACTAAAAGGGGAATTGTAGGAGGAAGTCTGTATGCCGCCATTAAACATGTGACTTATTAGAGGCGCATACAGATGAGGTAATAAAAGGGCAGTTTACCACACCGCTAACCACACCCACTTTAGGCAGGACTAAAGACGTATACGGCTGGACGTAAAGACGTATACGTACGTAGGCAGAACTACATCACATGTTTATGTTTCTAAAAGCAAGTTTTGTCAGAGTTAAGAGAATGAATTACTTAAGAGAATTAGTGAGTATTTTTATTATATATCCTGTTTTAAAAAATAAAACAAACACTTTTAAATTATTATGGAGAAAAACAAAGTTTATATTTGACATACCAAATTTAAAAAAAAGACAGAAACTTGGCTAATTATCCTTTACTATTAAGTAAAGTTTTCACATTTTTATTTTATTTACTTTTATTTTATGTGCATTGGCACTTCATCATGGATATCAGGTCTCCTGGACCTGAAATTACAGACTGTTGTGAGCTGGCGTGTAGGTGAAGGGAATTGAACCCAGGTCCTCTGGAAGAGCGGCCAGTATTCTTAATCACTAAGCCATCGCTCCAGGACAAGTATTCACATTTTTAAAGTTAACAAAAATTCTCTGTGGCTTTGCAAATGATGATTAAATATATATATATATGAATCTGGATATATATACATATATATGTATATATATATACATATCTAATCATCAACTTATATAAAATATGATTGAAAATTCAAAGAAGGAAGTATTTTCTAACATCAGATACTGAACTCAAGAAGGGAACAGTAAAATATAAATATCAGATTATTGAAGTTGCAATATTTTATGAATTAAACTTTTTGTGTGTAACACAGAAATTTTTTTTTGGAATTTATGAGTCAGAATTTGAGAGCACTTGGTTTTATAGGTAATTCAGGTTTGGTTACCATTGATCATATCAGGCTGCTTTCAATTGCCTGTAGTTCCAGGGTATCAAACACTCTTATGGCCTCTAGTGGTACACACACATACACGCAGATATTTGCACATACACATAAAATGAAAATAATATAGTATGTCTTTAATATTTTATAAGTCCCAATAGATGGTCAATTTAAAATCCTACATCACAAAATATTGCATCCCTGTAAAAAATATAATGTAGATTGATACCACAGAAAAACATAAGAGTTGATTCTGGCATTTGCATTGTATCTGTTTAAAAACAAAGGCATAATTTCATATATATTTTATAACATATGTGATTTTAAGTATCCAAGCCAAAAACATTACCAAGCTGTCTGCAAACACATTTTTTAATCCTGAAGAAGAAATGTGTTAAAACTGTACTTACACATATGTACATACATAAAAGGAAAAGTCATTTCAGGCATTTCCTTTTCCATTCCTTCAAACTTTTGCTTAAATAAACAGAGATGCCATCAAATTGTTCTGTCCTTTTCTGGCTTCTTATCAAGACATTAGTTTTGTGACCCCTCCAACATAAACACACATACATGTATACTCACACATAAACACACATGCAACATCTCTATAAATATATAGCTTTTAAATGTAATTTCTCAACATAGTCAAGCTATTTGATTATATTAAAGTGTTGCAGAATATTACTTTATGTAAAAATGTGTTACATTTATGTTGTTGAATATTATTTTAGCTATGTAAAGATGTGTTACATTTGTTTATGTTGTTGAATATTACTTTAACTATGTAAAGATATGTTGCATATGTTTAATGATGTAAAGATGTGTTGTTTGGCCTGCCTAAGGCGCCTGGTTTATCTAATGAAAAACCCGAACAACCAGTAGCTAGGCAGTAGAAGGGTACTTGGGACTAGCAGCCATGGTAGAAGAAGGAAAAGTAGAAAAAAAAACAAAAGAAAGAATGGTAAAAATCTCTGAAGTAAAACATGGATTTTGGATGTTTCTTATTATGTAGGGGTGATATAAGAATTTTGTATAAAAAGATATTATTAATCTCAAATATGTTGACATTAGTATGGATTTTGGTATATTGATAAAAATTTGAACTTATTTTTGTTATACTGTATGTATGTTTCTATTATTGTTTGAGGTAATGTGTTTATGCAACTCATTTAAAAAATTTAATGCATAATTGATAAATACAGACTAGTAGTCATTTATAACAATCAAACTTGTGGTCATGTTACAAATATTTTCAAGCTTAAACAAGTATAATTTAGATAGATTTTAAATAGATAGATAGATATATAGATAGATTGTCTTCAAATACTTTAAAGTTGTACAGGATATGACATTTAAAATATTTTATTAACATAGAGCTTCTTGCAACAAAGAGGCACATATGCTGCTGGTAGCACCAATCTAATTCATGAAAGAATGATGGGCATCAAAGTATCTCCATAAGGAGTTTGCTTCCAATGTGGCAAAGCTACCCTTTTGGGCAAGAATCTGTCTTTCCCTCGATGCTGAGAGTATACCATCCAAACTGGACAAGAAGGAAACAAAGGAGAAAGTATGCCAATTTTTCCAATACAGGGTGAGGCAGTCTTCAAATTCCTGCTTCATAGAAAAGTCTGCCAGCTGTTATATAAGACACAAAGTAAAGTGACTGCCAAAATTTGTCAAGGCACGGTTGAAGAGTCCTTCAAACTTCCTGCTTCCTAGAAAAGTCAGCCACTATTATAGGGCTGTAGGCAAAAATTGGATGCCCCAACATTGCAGAGGAGTCAGGTTGACTGCCCAGTAAGCCAGATATCTCTGGCATTTCTATAGTTTTGCAAGCTGCTTGCTTTGTGCTTTGTTTACCCAGGCAATATTATATTCTGGTGTCTTTAATAGAGTTGACACCTTGATAGTTATAGTTACAGTTCTCCTTAATTAGATAGATGAAATATTAATTTGGACTCATTAAGATAGGATAGATGATACCACAATCTCACTAAATTGACCAAATGCAAAAATGTAAAGGGACTGGATATTGTAAATGTAATTTTTTTGTAATAGCCTTTGTAAAATTTAATTTAGAATCCATCTTATTTTATTAATCAATCCTAGTTCTCTCTTCCTCTCATCCTCCCATGCTCCCACCAACCCCCCTATCCCTCTCCCCATCAACTCCTCAAGGAGGATGAGACCTTACATGGGAGGGCATCAAAGTCTGTCACATCATCTGGAGGAGAGCCTAGGCCCTCCTCCGTGTATCTGGGATGAGAGAGTATCCCTCCATGGGCATATGCCCAAAAGTAAATGTAATTCTTAATTGATAACTGCTATTATTTTGCATAGTGTTACCTTCTTTTTTAATTTAGACCAAAGGAGGAAATGTGGAATATTACTTTAACTATGTAGAGGTGTGCTGCATTTGTTTATGCTGCATTTGTCTAATGGTGTAAAGATGTATTGTTTTGCTGGTCTAAGGTCTAATTGGCCTAATAAAGAGCTTAACAGCCAATGGGTAGGTAATAGAGGGATAAGTGGGACTGGCAGGCAGGAATGTAGGCTCAAAAGAGAGAAAGAACATGGGAGACGAGAACAAGGGAGAAGAAGAAGAAGCCCAGTGTCAGGCAGGCAGCTGCCAGTCAGACAGACATGGAATATGACATCCAGAATGAAAGAAAGGTAAAAAGTCCTGAGGCAAATCTAGATGAAGACAAATAGATTAGTTCATAAAACCTAGTGGGACATACAAAATATAAGGTCGAGCATTCATAACTAATAATAAGTCTCCTTGTCATGATTTGGGAGCTGGTTGGCAGGAACAAAGAAAGATTGTTCATTAAAATTTGTTGATAGTATCTACATGGAGAAGTTACATATACAAAATAAGGTAAGTTAAAATAGTTAATGTTTGTGTTCCTGAAAACCTCCATCAAGAATGTAGAAATTAATAGCCTATAAGATAACATTTACATGTCAAACGTTTTGCTTTTGAGTCACTCTCTCCAAAGAACACTAAGCATACAGACTATGTCCCAGGAAGAGGACACAGAGGGTAAAGGTACTTACCACCAAGGCTGAAAACATGAGTGTGATCCCCAGAACCAGTACTAATGGAGAGAAGTGACTGATGCAAATTGTAAGTTGTTACCTGATGTCCGCACTGATGCCATGGCAATGCATACGTCCATTAAATTTTTTAAATGAATGTAACAAAACAGTTTTTAAAGCAATATAGGTTATATTTATCTTGTTATTCAGGTTAATATGAACAAGACAATCTGTGATATTCACATATATTGTTACAATTATAAATCATTAGTTTTCATTGCAATGTATTATTTAATTAAAAACACTCACACCAGCAGTTTTGCCTTCTGTATTACGAAGTGCTGAAATAAAATACATAAAGATTCTTAATCTTTTTCCATAAATTGACTCTTTTTTATTAGGAGGCATAATTTGGTGTCATAAGCAATATTCCTTATATAATGCTTATTTTTTTTCTAACGTAATATAGACATGGTGGTGGACTGAAAAGTAATGGAACTTGTAAGATCATATATTTGAATGGTTGGTGGAATCGTTTGGGAGGAAGTAGGAGGTGTGACCTTGTTGGAGGAGGTGTTGTCACTGGAGCTGGCTTTTCAGGCTGCCTGCCTTCTGCCAGGCAGCCTGCAAGGACAGTCATAGACTCACCCTCAGAAACTGTAAAATCAGTCCCTTATTAAACCCTTTACCTGTAAGCTGCCTTGGTCATTCTGTCTCTTCACAGCAGCAGAAAAGTAACTAAGACTCAACTACTGATGAGTTTACTAATGCTCTGTAGTTTTATTCCCTTACTAGCATCCTCAGGCTTATTATAGATTAAGATATATTTATACATTATTTTTATCCTTACTGTTGAATTTTATGTCCATTGTATTATTGCTTACATGACTTAAATAGTTTTAAATATCATAAATAACTACAAATACAAATTGTTTCAGCTTCTGTTTGAAAAGATTTGGTTGTATTTCAGGGAACTATATTTGCTGTTTAAGCTTTTGTTTGATTTTTGGTTTTTTGAATCTTTAGCTCCTTGAAGATGTGTATTCCATCATCATTTTTAGCATTTGCTCAGTCTCTGATGAGTTTGTAGCATCATCCTTGAGGTTTTTCTCCTCCACAGGTCCTTACTATGTCTAACCTATTTGCCTTTGAAGTTTACTCTGTAACACTGATTTTTCACCAATGTGTCTCTGCTGTAGTTAATGTAGTTTTCAGGGCTTGAATTCTGTCGACAGTTGTAATTTCTGGACACACATACTTAGAATTTATTTCAGACTCTGGACATTTTTCCCAGATACTTTGATTTGGCATCAATCCACACATAATCAGTTGCTATTCTTTTCTCTATGATTTTCTCTCTTTATTATCTCTCTTGCTGCTTAAATTGGAGATTTTCTATGGATTTCTATGTCTTTGTGTTCACTTACATTTTCTTTGATATATTCCAAAGTTCTATTTCCATCATGGACTTCCTGTAGCACATTTCACTGTATATGTTCAAATCTCATCTTTCTTATGCATGTTTCTTTTAATCACAAATACTTTAAGTAACTGAATACTTATGTCTTATGCCTGCTACGTATTTCATTTTCATTATAACTATTTCAATGGGTTGATTTTCTAACCATGGATTACAAAATCTGGCTCCCTTAAGCTTGAAATACATTTAAAATTATTTTCTGCTGAACAATATGTTATTTATATTGATGCATGAATAAGATACATTTCAAGATTCATTTTTAATTTCTTTCTTTAAAGACTCAAAGTTGTTGTTATACAGGTCTTTCACTTGTTTGATTAGCATTACCTCAAGATATATTTTTTATATTTTATTTTTAAATTTAAATTTAAATTAAAAACAAGGTTGCTTCAAATGTCAATTCCAGGTCCCCCTCCCTTTTCCTCCCCTCCTCCTGCGCCCTCCCACCAACCCCCCCCAAATATCCCTTCATTTCCCCAGGCGGGGTGAAGCCCTCCATAGGGGTGTCCATAGTCTGTAATTTCATCCAGGGCAGGGCTTAGTCCCTCCCCCAAGAGTCCAGGGTGAGAGTGAATCTCTCACTGTTGGATGGGAGTCCAAAATCCATTTGTATACCCGGGATAAATACTGATCTACTACCCAAGGCTCAATAGATTACCTAGGCCTCCTCATTGACACCTACATTCAGGGGGTCTTGATCAGTCCCATGCTGGATTCCTAGGCATCAGTCTGGGATTCAAGAGCTAACCCTTGTCAGGTCAGCTGTTATTTTCAGTTCTTTGTGGCTATTATAAAGGGTGATGCTTCTCTGATTTCTTTCTCAGCCCATACATATCATGTATACAATAGAGCTGCTGTTATTTTTGTGTTAGTCTTGTATCCTGCCACTTTGCTGAAGGTGTTTATCAGCTGTAGGAGTTCTGAGGTAGAGTTTTTCAGGTCACTTATGTAAACTATTTTATCATCTGCAAATAATGTAAGTTTGACTTCTTCCTTTCCAATTTGTGTTTCCTTGATCTCCTTTGCTTGTATTAATTGCTCTAGCTAGAACTTTGAGTACAATATTGAAGAATATGGAGGGAGTGGAGAGCCTTGTCTTGTTCCTGATTTTAGAGGAATCATGTTGAGTTACTCGACATTTCCTGCTCTTGGATAGATAGGATCAACATAGTAAAAATGGCAATCTTTCCAAAAGCAATTTATAGTTTCAATGCAATCCCCATCAAAATATCAGCACAATTCTTCACAGACATTGAAAGACAATAATCAACTTTACATGGAGAAACAAATGACCCAGGATAGCCAAAACAACCCTGTACACTAAAAAAAATCAGGAGGCATCACCATCACTGACTTCAAGCTCTATTATAGAACTATAGTCCTTAAAACAGCTTTGTATTGGCACAAAAATAGACAGGTAGACCAATGGAATTGAATTGAAAACTCTGACATTAACCCACACACCTTCAAACACCTGAGTTTTGACAAAGAAGCTAAAACCACACAACTGAAAAAAGAAAGCATTTCCAACAAATGGGAGATTAACAGTCTGCCCTCGACACACCTTGAAACAACAGAATTCATTTTGCCAGTTTTTCCCTTTGGGGAAAAAAGGACCCATTTAAAACAGTTGGACATTGGTATGGACCGTGATGATTGGAAAAAGCCTCTTTTCAGTATTTGAACAGGACTCGGCCATTTAAAATATCAGCTTTGGGGTATCCTCTTTCTGGAATTGTGCCTATGCCAGTATATTTTTCTGAAAAAAATGCAACTTGTCCTAATGCGACAAAAAGGAGACTTTGGCTCAATTTGCATATTCAGCTGAGGCTGCTGAATTTAAATCAACAAATTGCCTTACCACAGGAAGAAATTGGTGCTCTGTGAATAGTGAAACAAACCTCTTATTCATATTTTTTATCATGCTACATGTGTAACATCAATGACTGTACCTAATGTATCTGTGCAAGTGCACTTTCTAAATGCTTTCATGAGTGGATCTTGGAATGATTGTAAATTTTATCACTGCTTTGACCATCAAATTATAACTGTAAATCACATGCGGGTTACCCTTGTAACAGAGGAAGGCTGGTAGAATGTTATGGCCCAGATTGGGGGATGGGTATGGAGATGGAAAGGCACTACATCAATGGGGATCCTGCAAATGGTGGCAGTGGCGGTAGGCATTCTGGTTTTATGCCGAGTTCAAAATGTGCCTCATTCCATAGGCAACAGATCCATCACCAAGTATTGCTCAGCTTAGCCCATGGCAATGCTGGTAACCATGAAGTCTGGTTACAGATGATTCAAAGATGAGGTTCTCTGATGATGGGCAACCTGTGGGGAAGAGACCTCCCACCTAAAACAGGGGTCACCAGATTCCCCAAGGAAGGACAAGGGAGAGTGACCCTACTTGACCTAAGACAGGAGTGCCTCATTAGAAAATATAAAAGGGGGAATTGTGGGAGCAAAAGACCTTGGCCAGAGGCCCACTTTCCCATCAGCCTGGGAGCAGGCAGCTGTAAGACAATGTTCACTAAAAACATGTTTACTAAAAACATATTTACTGAAAACAATCCGGTGTCCATAAGAAATATTTACCAGAGCAATAAGTTCCTGAAAAGGGCTTGCCCATGGGAACGCCTTGACCTCAACCTTTTCCAAAGACTAACCACCTCTTCCTGGCCCACCCACCGCCATCTCTGGTGTCAAGGATAGCCAGCCAGGGGTAAGGAAGCGAGCAGAAGCTTTTCCTGAGGAAAGCCTTTCTTGAGAAGTTTTCTTTAGCCTTCTTGGGGCCTGCTTAAAGTTTTCTTTGCACCGCCAACTGGTCTCTGTGTCATCAATCCCGACACTCTCTGTACTTTCTCGGATACAGGCTGTGCAGCAGGTCGTGGCAGTTGTTCTTTGACCTTCACATTGTGCTGTTACACACAGACACAGACACATACACAGACACACACACACACACAAGATAATGAACCTAATGAACCTAAAAATAAAACAAAGCAAAACAAAGACCAATGAATGTTTAAAGGAAAAAAAGTGGCAATGCTGCATTTCCCTAAAGAGAAAATTTGGTTGCAGTAAAAAACACATAGATGATTAGAAAAAATTAAATGAGAGACCATTAGCCAAAATAAATTATTTTAGTATCTCAGAAGCTTGGATTTATGTATGTGAATAGCCTGAGGGGAGTAGAGAAGAAGACATGATAATTTTAATTACATAGGCTTTGGAAATCATGACTCAAACCTATATATATTTTACATCTTATTATTGTTTTCATCTTATTATTAAGACTAAAAGAGCAAATGATTATCTGTGTTATGTTAGAAATTACAATGCAACAATCCTTACCTGTGATTTTATTCTTCAGCTGTATAATACCAGATATTATTCTCCTTAAGTTCTCTCTTTTGCAAATGAGAAAATCTAATTTCCATTATGGACAATATATAAACTTTATTGCTGAAACTTATAGCCTGTAAACTTTAATTTTCCCTTAGGAATCTAAAATGTTTATTCTCATACTAAATGCCATAGGGACTTTCTCAGGTCATCAGATGTCTATTATCTTCTACACTTTGTACAAAATCAAGAAGCCAGTATTATCACAAGCCAGAAGCTGGTCACTTAGGTATTTATTATTCACAAAACATTTTAGGATGAGTTACATAGCATTCCTTTACATTTTAAACCAATTTCAATAACTATCTTTAGGAATTGTTCTGAGTAATTTTTACATATTAACTATTTTTATCCAATAAAATGACACTATAATGCAAGTATTTTTTCCTTCTATCTTAAAAATGGTACCTCCTAATGCCCTTTGTATATGGATGACACATTTTGTCCACACCTATCCTCTTATTTTCAGTTCAGTATCTTTCCTCTAGGATTGGTACTATAATAGTCTTAAGCATCATCCAGAATTGAATCCATCAGCCTCATTAGGCCAATGGTTAGTGTCTCCACATGTTGTGGTACACATTTTTAACCCCAGCACTGGGGTAACAGAGAAAGGAAGTTCTCTTTGAGGACTAGCATGGACTAACAGAAAATTCTTTGTTAGCCAGGGCCAAGAACACACAACAAATCTTATTTCTCATCCATTTATGGAAATGTGTATCATAAACATGGGTCAAACATATGTGTGGAAATGTCCCTTAATATTTTCTTATTAGATGAATATTGAAGTTTTACTTCAAACTTTAATGAGTACCTTAAAAATATTAGATAATCCTCTAGCTGTGTAAGGAATACAGCAATGCATCAAGGCAACATTCTCTAGTGCTGAAAATGGGTCTGAACTCTTAAACATAGGGCTTCATTTTGTCCTGGTAACTATATTTGTAATGTGTGAATATATGTATATAATATATGACTTCTGCGTTTAGATTGCACTTTTGATTTGGTTACTAAAAATAAGGTCTTGGAGCTTGGCAAACTCCTGTCTTGAGAATGAAAATCATGCTGGCTTTTGCTACACAAACTCCTCTTCCCTAACTCACTGCAAGTGCACCTACTTCTAAGTCTCACTTTGAAAACTATCTGCTAAAAGAGAACTTTCTTGTGCTTTCTTTTCTGGCATCCCTTATCTTTATGTGCGGCTTTTTATTACTCATTTTCTACACACAAATCATATGTAAATATATTTCAGCATCATTTTACCTATTCTAACTTTATCTTTCTGTATAATGCAATTTTCATGAAGTAAGAAACCACATCCAGCTTGTCAATTTTTATGCTTTCAGCACACAGCATAATCTGCAGATACAATGTGTGATTAAGGCAATAATTGAATGAAACAATGAGAATGATGGTTGGAAAAATCTATATCAAGACAGAGTAATTTGTTTCTTTTCAACTCTCCCTGAAGAAAATGAATACCACACTGTGATTGCATGCAGTCAGAAAATTTCACTTCTTCATTTCGCTTGCAAGTAGGGTGACTGAAAGTTCAAAAGTAATGGATCAAAAGTATGGTAGAAGGAAAATCTAGAATTCCTAAAAGTTTCTATCTAGCTTAAACTACTTAATTAAATAGCACAATTAAATTTCAAAACAAACAAATGAATAATTCCTTCATTTGTTCCTAAATGTCATTCTAACAGTAGATCCTTCATTATAGAAGATACACATGAACATGGTGGTTAAATCAATAGTGAGATGATAGGAAACATAATAATAAATGGTCTCTCTGATAGCCTGTCAGAACCATCTCATTTCTTTCACTAACTCAATGTTAACATGTTGCAGTTCCTACTTCTGCCACTTCTCCCTTTGTTTCTCCCTGAAGGGTTGTTATCAATAATGTTGAGAAGAGATGGAACCATCTCTAAAGGATTCGTTAACTAATAATAACTAATCTTTGGTCCTTGCTCAAATTTATACTTGTGAAATCCCTTTAACTTGTTACATAATCTGGGGATTAGTTCTAAATGCTAATTTAAATCAAATACAGATTAAATTGTTTAAAAGAGTTTGCTGTCTTGTTTTTTATAAAGACAGTTTGCTGATACATTAGCTACATTAGGTACTTATATTACATCATCTGTAGGGCATACTGATACACAGTGATACAAATAAGGGTGGGAGCTACTTGGTGAGTGGACAACTGATAGGAGAGGCATGAGATAACTTTCCGTGTGTTCCAAAGATGATCTTTAGATAGGACTTTCTGAATATTTTATAATTGATTTATTTATGATAAAAGTAATGATAAAATTGGAAGATGAAGATAACCAGTGAAAATGCGAAGTAATGCTAGTTTTGACTTCTTCAGTTTCTACAGGCCATGTTTCAGGAATATTCATGGAATGGAGGTTTGTGATCTATACCAGTCCTACCTCAACTATATGTATGTACATCTTTTCAACTTTTATTTCAGTTTGATCAGAGTTGAATGAGCTCCTCATGAATTAGTTAATTTCATCTCTATAGTGCCTAGGTTTGGAATATAAATAATATGGACATATTAGAATTAACTTTTGTCAAGCATAATATGAATCCTAGTTGACCTGACAGAATTAGTTAACTTGACAAGCTACTCAGTATATTTCACACCATTTATATAATCATCCTGTCACCCTTTACTGACACCTCATCCCTAATATTCTTAAGAAACACATTAGAGAAATGAGTCTTGCACTCTTCTCCAGACAACTGTCTATTTTTGTTTTCTCATGCATAGTCTCCAGTCTCTTTAGTTAAAAAAATGCCCCTGAATGAATGAGCTCAACACTCAAATAAACATAGGAGGCCAATTTTCAAACAATTTAAATTCAATCAATTATAAATACCATCCAATATCTTCCTCCAGGAATCAGCTTTTTCTCTTAATATGTGAGATTGTAAGTAGGTGACAATATATTATTGTAACTTAAAAGCAGACAAAAGTATAATCACTTGACAAGTACAGAAGTGTGTTTCTTGCTGCTTTCTTTTTATTTCTCAGCTCTTGTTACTGTTGAGGAAAGAGAATAGTTCTGCTTCCCTTCTTCATGCAGCATGGCCATAGTTTAACTGTCATTGCTAACATGTAACATCCAAGGTTCCATTCAGTACCAATGTGCCAGAAAGAAGACTTATGGGGAGGAAGAAATGACAATAGACACTGCAAGCTAGGTATGCACTGGGTGTGTAACACTTCTATTCAGGCTCCCTTACTTGGGGCTCAAACACATGATCAGGCAATTGGAAGGGAAAACTGTTAATATAGTATAGATTTATGAAAGGAAACAGAAATATATGCTTTGACAAGAAGATAGCAGACTCTATGATGTGTGATGGTAATATCTTCTTGTAAGCTCCTCAATTCCCCCTTTTCTGTGATATATTATCACATATATAACAGAGTTTTTAAATATATATATATTAGGTCTGCACTTAAATCTTCTTTGGCTCTCTGTTAAAGAGGTTGCATAGTTTGGGTTCTGAGTGGCTGACTGTAAAGTTTTATAATAGTTCTGACGACTTACACACTTCATACTCCCAAAATGTTTCTTTGAATGAGTCCACTGATTTCCAGTGTAGTGAAAGGTCTCTGTATAGGATACCACATTAAGTTTGCCCGTGGAAAAA
Organism: Mesocricetus auratus; assembly: GCF_017639785.1. NCBI lineage: Eukaryota > Metazoa > Chordata > Mammalia > Rodentia > Cricetidae > Mesocricetus > Mesocricetus auratus. Next base: position 13,525,836 of record NW_024429185.1, read on the forward strand.
TTATCATTTTTGTAACAATGACAACAGTAGATGATATGTCTGTCATAACACCTAAAGTGTGAGGGGAGAATGGCAGAGTTAATCTCATACCATAATGTTCATCTGGCTTCACTGTACACTACAATACCCATGACATTTTATGATTGGAATTATCTTGTCTTTGGTTGTCATAAAAAGAGTTAACATGTCAACTTTGGACATCCCATTCCTAAAAGACGAAGAGGAGAAAAGAGCACCAGAGAGATATACAAGTTGGTGTCATGTGAGATACAGTTTACAGTCACAGGGAATACAGGATCTCCAATTCCAGCCTTGGTAGAGGTAAGGGCTACGGGCTGTCTGCTTTGTGTTCTGATCATCAGTCGCTTTGTAAGATTATAGACAATATGTCATCAATTTTTTCATTTGGAAATTTAGTCACACATGTGTGCACAGACACACACTTTATAAAATTTTCATATTTCCTTCATTATATCATTTAGAATGATGACGCATTGACACTTTCACATGAAAATTGGGTTGAACTTTTTTAATTTTTACCCCAGTGTGTGTAGGGATAAGAAGGACAATGTATCATTTCTCAGTCGGTAATTCACAGTCTTTTACTATTCTCAGACCCCTATGACCACATTTTCGGCTGGTAGTGTGGTTTTTAGATTAAATGTCACCTGTTTGTAGAGGCCTCTGTTTGGATTGTTTTCCATGTCTCATGCTGTATCATTCTTTACCTTACCATGTCCCTAAGAGCCTGGCCTCTGCCTATGGACTACAATTGGATTCTAGACCTCTGACTGCTGGTCAATGAGAGATTTAGAAATATGTCAAAAGGCTGATCTCAGGTCATTCATCTCTCATTTCAGTCCCTGACTCTCCTCAGTCTCTCTCTTCCCTATCATTTTTCAGTATCTTTGTTTTCCCCAGTGTTTTTTTTCAGACTTAGGAATGGTAATGGCTCTGTGGCTCTTACTCCCAAGGAATTTACCCAATTCTGTTTTTCTCTTAATATCTTTATCCACGTCACACCTTTCTTTCTAAGTACTCATACAGTTACATATTTTCAACCTCCTTGTTGAGGTCACTTATTTCTTTTCAGAATATTGAATGACATTCATTTGACCTACCAAAACTACATTAACAAATAGATTCAGCCCCATCATATATAAAGTAACTATTATAATAGAAAGCATAATTCAGAATAAAGATCTTTAAAGTGTGGTAGATACAGAAATGGGCAAAACCTTAACTTTATCTGTTTCCAAGGCTCAGAGAATATTGTGATAGAGGGATTTGAGAGAATGGTTAGGGCAAAGTAGAGTGAAATGTTGTTTCCTTGCTATAGTATTGCTATTTATTTTTTCCATTTTTAATATAAATATAAAACAATCTGTTTTTATATGCCAAACTCATTTCCCTCTCCTTCCCATCCTTCCACTCACTCCACTCTCTCCTCATCCTATCCTCATCCACTCCTCAGGGAAGGTGAGACCTACCATGCGGGATCATTAAGCTTATCACATCATTTGGGGAAGGACCTAGGCCCTCCCCCATGTATCTAGGCTGAAAGAGTATCCCTCCATAGGAAATGGACATCAAAAAGCCAGTTCATACACTAGGGGTCAATACTAGTTTTACTGCCGGAGGCCCCATTATCTGCCCAGCCCCCCCAACTGACACACACATTCATGGGGTCTGATTTGGTCTTATGTCAGACTGGGATTTGTGTGCTCCCACTTGCTCAGTCAGATGTTTCTGTGGGTTTCCCTAGCATGGTTGTCACCCCTTTGCTCATCACTCCTCCCTGTCTACAACTGGATTCCAAGAGTTCAGCTCAGTGCTTAGCTGTGAATCTCTGCTTCTGCTTCCAACAGCTACTGGGGAAAGACTCTAGGATGGCATTTAAGGCAGTCATCAATCTCATTATAGGGTCATCATTGTGAATTCCTGGAAATTTCCTAGTGCCAGGTTTCTTCTTGGGCCCGTAATGGCTCCCTCTATTAAGGTATCTCTTTTCTTGCTCTCTTTCTCTGTTCTTCCCCAATTCAGCCTTCCTGATCTCTCATGTTCTCCTCCTCCCTCTCCTCCCATCCTCTTTCTCCTACCTCCCTTCTCCTCCCGCCATACTCCCAATTTACACAGATGTTGTCTCTTTCCTCTTCTTGAGGAGTCCATGTATGTCTCTTAGGGTCCCTCTTGTTTCCTAACTTCTCTGGGGTTTTGGTTTGTAGGCTGGTTATCCTTTGCTCTATGTCTAATATCCACTTATGAATGAATACATACCATGTTTGTCTTTCTATGTCTGGATTACCTCACTCAGGATGGTTTCTTCTAGTTCCATCCATTTGCCTGCAAATTTCAAGAGGCCATTGTTTTTTTATCACTGAGTAGTACTCCATTATGTAAATGTACTATATTTTCTTTATCCATTCTTCAGTTCAGGGGCATCTAGATTGTTTCCACGTTCCGACTATTACAAACAACTGTTGTGAACATAGTGAAGGAGCCATTATGGGGTTAACAAGAAACATGGCAAAAGAAGAATTCCCAGGAATTCACAAGGATGATCCCAACTAAGAATCTAAGCAATAGTGGAGAGGGTACCTTAAATGTCATTCCCCTATAATGAGAGTGATGACCATTTTAGATGTCATCACAGAGCCTTCATCCAGTAGCTGATGGAAGCAGAAGCAGAGATTTAAAGCTAAGCACTAAGCCAAACTCCTGGAGTCCAGTTGTAGACAGGGAGAAATAATGAACAAAGGGGTATAGACAATGTTGGTTATTGCTGTTATTTTAAAAGGTTATGTGCTGGGTGTAGAGGTGGCTCAGCAGCTATGGTTATCTGCATAAGACACATACAAGTTCAAGCCAATTTAAAAAAACAACCTGTACCTCTGATACAGGGTGGTAGAGCTTCTAGTCTCCACCCCTACAGGAGGAGAAACTTTTGGCTGTTGATGGCTACTGAAGAAGGAGAATCATTTTCCTTTGGTAATATAACTGTTAGTAAATTATCCTTGTTCCAAAGGTTACATGCACATATGTTGTTCAGTAGGCGAGCTGAGGAAGTAATAAAATAAAAACAAAATATAAAGTTAGAAAGACAAGTTATGGAGTCCAGTCGGGAATTTAGAGAATACTGTGGAATAGATGTGATCAAAATAGATTGTGAGCATGTATTGTATTTCATTATTTAAAAGGATATACTTGTATAACAGCAGGCAATGATCCTGCACATTTGTAAATGGACTATACTTAAGTACAATTGATAATGACACTTTCCTCTTTAGTATTTAAATTTTAAAATTACTAGCACAAAACTATGAGGAAAGAAACATTTTTTCTTCTTTAGTGATTAAAAAGTTCATAAACAAAGACACGAGTTTTATATCTGCAAAATTATATTCTCAGTAGGGTTGGAGATTTGCTGATATAATTCACATATGTCAAACCCTAAATAATTAACTAAAAATTAAAATACATCTGTGGAATCCAGACAAGTAAAATCTTGGTTCAATTGTGAAATGGAATATTTTATTATTGGATTTCTCTTTATTGGTAAGCTGGCTTGATGACAAGTAGAGAACAATATTATCTTCATCAATGTGTATTGGTTGTACTTTGTAAAGTCAGTAATAAAATGCTCATTTGAAGAACCATCTTATTCATATGCAGCTCTGACTGTCAAAGTTATTAAATTGAAAACAGTGCCTATAAGTATTGCAGCATGATTTAAAATTAATGAAAAATTAACATGAGATAATGTTATTCATATTTAGAAACATTTGTAGGGCAATAATGGCTGTGATGATGAATTTTATATTTCTGAGAATAAATTATTACATATCAATTTATACCACTTTCTCTAATTGAAAGGTTAGATAGGAGGATGGTTAAAAGTAAATTCAAGACATATTCTAAGAAGGATGATAGCTCAATACGTGTAAGCATCAGAAAGCCATTAGAACTGTAAATTGTAGAGAACATGAAATATAGTTGAAATATAGTGTTATTATTATATATTAATAAATACTCAAAAGATTCAGAAAACAAAACGTATCCATATTAATAAGATATGGAGGTATTTTTAGAAGTATGAACATTTCTATGTGAAAAAAATTATGTTTTAGAAGCTACGTGTGGTCACGTTGCTTTTTATGATATAATGCCAAAATTGTGCCAATTATTGACTTTTAAAGTTACTATTTATTCACCTTGGTTTCATTTCTTTAAAACTAAACTTACACTTGAAGAATGAAGACACTTTTTGGTAAACTACAATTGTGTTTATTTTATATTATAAGACTCTCTCTATGAACCAGCTCTCAGGGAATAGACGTTGCTTACTGATACCTGTGCACCCAACAAGCTGCAGAGGCCAAAGATTAAAACCACAGAGAGACCGAGGTAAACCTGCATCTTGTCACTAGTTGTTTGTATTTGGTTTAATTTTTCACGTGAGTAGAAACATTTAACCTGAGAACCAGTCAAATAATCACTGTTACTTCATCCATTGCTTTAATATAGCCCATCTGACTCATGCATCGTTTTATCCTGAACACAACATGGGGAGTTTTCCATGTGAGGACTGCCACATTCTTTTCAAGTACGTCTTAATTAAAATATCCCTGTTTACTTTAAAGCATATGCAATTATATATTAGTCTTCTTTTCATAAAAAAGCTGTCATCCTTAAGCAACTCTTCCAAATTAGCATTCTCCTTAAAGCACAAGACTGCATTTTATGTACATGCATTCTGTAATAAGCATGAAGATGATATCAGAATTGCAGCAGCATTTCTAAACCTGTTCTTATTTCACTAACTCTATCACTCATTTAGCCTCATTCCCACTGGAATACATCAATTTTACTTTTCATCTCTTAAATTAATATGATAGTTATTTCCAGTAATTCGGCATTTCCCCTTTTTCTTTTTCTTGTGTATGGTGTGTCTGTGTATTTCTGTTTGCATATGAGAAGGTACACATATGTATGTGGGTATACCTGCATGTGTGTGAATATGAATGCAGAACCCCGGAATTGATAACTGGACTCTTCTTTGATTGTACTTCCTCCATATATTTTTGAGTCATGATCTCTCAAATAAAACCCAGAGTTTGTCAGTACAGCTAGTCAGCCTGCTTTATGAACCTTTACTAGGCTTACTAAGAAGCCCTCAGTCAAGGAAGAGGCTACAAATGCATAAGCATCATATCATTATGAACTAGCATGCACTTATTAACAAAAATTCACAAGGAATAGATATAAACAAAAGAAAGTGACTCATTCAAATGGAAGTGGAAAAAAAGAGAAAGAAAAATCATCAGAACTTTTTTGGAAAGACCTAATAGAGGATCTACTAGACAAAGACTTTTAAACTCTAAACGGATACCTGAAGAAAGTCTATGTAATAATGTAAAAACCAAATAACAGTGTCAACCAAAAGGTAGAAATCTAAAAGGAGATCCAAAAGGACCATTTATAGCAGAATAGTCCGTAAACTTAATTATTCACTTGAAAACTTGAGGATACACAAGCTGCAGAAAAGACCATCATACTTGAAGTTAGGATGTCGCCATATGATTCTAAAGAAGAGATAAACAGGTCTAAGAAGAGAAAACAGAAAACAGAGACCTCCTTCAGATAACTCTAGCTTGTGTCAAGTTGATATAAAACTAGCCAAGAAAACTGAACCCTTTTTACCTTGGCACACTAACATATTACCGTTAAGCCATAACCTTTCCTTTCTTCTTCAACCCCGAGATCATATATCAATACCAACATTACAACATAAACATTTTAAATGTAAAGTGTACTTGTTTTTAAAAATTCAAAAATTTGAAAATCTAGTCTCTCTAAAATATTCAGTCTTTTAAAATCCAAAGTTGGCATCTCAAAGTAATTTTAACCTGATGACTAAGGATGTTGAACATTTCTTTAAGTGTTTCTCAGTCATTTGTGATTCCTCTGTGGAGAATTCTCTGTTTAGATCCCTACCCCAAGTTTAAATTGGACTACTTAGCTAATTAATATATAATTTCTTGAGTTCTTACTATACTTTGAATATTAGCCCTCAGTCACATGTGGAGATGGTGAAAATCGTTTCCATTCTATAGACTGGTTATTTTCTTTTTGTCCTGTTGACAGTCTCCTTTGCCTCACAGAAGTGTTTCAGTTTCATGAGGTCCCACTTATTGTTGATCTTAGTATCTGTAATAGTGATGTTTTATTCAAGAAGGTATCTCCTGTGCCAATATATTCAAGTATATTTACTACTTTCTCTTCTCTTATACTCAGCACATCTGTTTTTTGTTTGTTTGATTTTGTTGTTGTTGTTTTCGAGACAGGGTAGATATTAATCTATTCTCATTTTTCTACATGGTAACACATTCACTTATACCAGCGCAATTTGTTGAAGATGCTTTATTTTTTCAATTGTATATTTCTGACGTGTTTATTGAGAAAATTAGGTGTCCATAGGTGTGTAGATTTATATTTGGTGATCTTTGATTTCATTCCATTGATCAATCTGTCTGTTTTGATCTGCATCCACCAAGGTTGGGCATATACTCAAAGGACTCTTCATCTTTCCACAAGAACACTTGCTCAAGTATGTTAATAGCAACTTTATTCATAATAACCATAGAATGGATCAACATAGATTCCCCTAAACTGAAGAATGGATAAAGAAAATATGGTACATTTACACAATGGAACATTACTCAGCTGTTAAAAAGAAATACTTCATGAAATTTACAGACAAATGAACTAGAAAAAAATCATCCTTAGTAAGGTAGCTCAGACACAGAAAAACAAACATGATATGTACAAATGTATAAGTTGGAAAAGGAAATAAAATAGATTTTGTAAGTGGAATGAGGGAATGTGGGCATGGAAACAGGAGTGATTGGTTGAGATAGGGGAGGGATAGATGGAGAGAATACTTGGAGTGACAACTGGAATTGAGGGTGAGGGCTCCATTGGAAACGTCCCGGGAGTCAACAAGACTGACCTCTAGTGAAGAATACTTATAATGAGAGATATAGAGTTTGAACCAGTCATCCTCTATAACCAGGCAAGATTTCTAGCAGTGGGACTGAGACACCAACCCTCCCACAATAACTTTTGACTTACAGTCTATCCTGCCTATAAGATTATGCTGGGGTATCAGTGGCACAAAACTTGTGGAACTGGTTAAATAATGACTGGTCCAACGTGAGGTCCACCCCGCGAGAGGGAGCCCATGGACACTGCCTGGGTGACCAAGAACTAGAGGATGGATTACTTAGACACACAGGATCGAACCAAAAATGGCAGAAAAAAAATCAATGAAATGATTACTAATGATATTTTGCTACTTATAGATCGATGCCTAGTCCAATTGTCACCAGAGAGGCTTCATACAGCAACTGATGGGAGCAGAGACCCTCAGAAAAACACTAGTGGGAACCAGAGGGACTCTGCAAAAGATGGGGAGGGAGGATTGTAGGAGTCAGATGCATCAAGAACACTAAAGAATACAGCCCACAGAATCAGCTAAGCAGGGATTATAGAGTATCACAAGAATTAACCCTGTGACAAGCGTGAAACCTGTATGGGTCTAAGCTAGGTCTTCTGCATATATGTTGTGGTTGTGTAGTTGACTATTCTTGGGGGACTCCTAGCAGTGGGAGTAGGGGTGTCTATGATCCTTTCACTTGATTTTGGGACACTTCATCCTACTGGGTTGCCTCATTCAGCCTTGATATGCAGGTCTGCATTTACTCGTTGGTAACTTGTTATACCATGTTTGGTTGATATACCTGAGAGGCCTGATCTTGTTTAAGGGGAAAGGAAGAAGTGTAGATATGAAGGAAAGGGGTAATAGAGTGTGGGATATTAGGAGTGGAGGGAAGGTAACAGGTCAGGATGTAATGTATGCAACAAGAATTAAAAATAAAATAAAATGAGCCCAAAACTCTGTAAAATTCCAAAATCTCTTTAAAAGTTCAGCACCTCTCAACTATGACCTCTTGTAAATTCAAAAATATATTAAATACTTTCTTGGTTCAAGAGGGAAGGAACAGGACATAGTTCCAATCTGCGCAAAGTGAAATTTAAAACTCCAAAGCCAAGCTGCAACAGTGTAAACTGTATCTCCAAATTCCTGGGATTCACTCACAAGTCTGGCTGTCAGAACAAGCTACAATCTTGGGTCATCACTCTGGCTCTGACCTCTGCAATACACACAGCTTATCATCTAATCTAGGGTTGGTTCCACTCCCATGCTGTTGCTGTTCTTGGTGGTCATCCCATGGCACTGGCATCCCAGAAATCCTGGTATCTTGTGCTGCACCTGCATTGCACTTTCACCAATAACATCTCCCAGGCTCTCTTCATGGTGCCCAGTCTTAACTTCTCTCCAGGACCCCTTCAACTCTGGGGCTTCCACTGCTACTGGGGCTGCACCTTCCCTTGTAGCATATCCTGGCCTCTCACAGTGCAAAGACCCAGCTTCTTTTTATGACCCATTCATGTACTGAAAAGAAGTACCACCTGGGTGACTGTTAAGCCTTCTGGCTGTCAGAACAAGCAACAATCTTAGCCACCTCAGGAACTAGAGCTACTGTGTTAGGACTCTGAGAAAACACTTCTCGGAAAATTTTACCTTGATGATATTGGTCTCTTCTTAATCACCGCTAATTTCTTAGCTCCAGCTCACCAGGACCTTTTGTCCCAATAAAGCAAAGGTGTGATATTTTGGGCACCAATCTCTTGTTAATCACAGGCCCAGTTAAGCAGAACACAGGTTCTTAGCTCAAATAGCCTGGCAGCGTATTCGCTTCTCTCTGAAACTTCACCCAGGCCTCCATCTTCTGTACTGTTCTCAACAGTCTTATTTTCCAAGTCCCTACAAAATATGTAATATCATAGTTAAAATTGCTTGGAAAGCTATTTAAATATCACAATGATATAATGGCTATGGAAACCAGTTTTCTGTATAAACACTTCAGTATGATATTATAGAAAAAAATCATACATTCCAATAGTGCCTCTGCTAAACTTCAAATCATTTCGTAAGTTAGGTAGCTCTTCTGCTAAAAATATATCAAGAATGTGAAGGACATGGTTAAGATGAAAAAATTTTTAGGGAAAAAAATTCTCCCTTGTTCCAATAAGCAGTGCTTGTTGAAGTATGTAATTTTCTTTTGTTTGAATTATTAGAATAAATGGTGAAAACTGAAGGAAATTATATAACAAGAACATATTGATTATCCATTAAATTCAGAAGGGAAACACGCAAGAAATTTTTCACCAATTTGTATCCAAACATTTTTCTCTGATAATTGAGATGTCCCTGGAACCTGAAATCCAGGTTATATGAAATGGATTGTGAAGTTGTCTTTGTTGATATAAGAAGGGGTATGTTTTGGATGGTTCTTCCTGTCAGCTGGGTCCCACAGTTGCCTTGCCCTACATGGACACATAGATGCTGTATTAATTATAAAACCCTTGGCTGTTGGCTGGGTTTCTCATTGGCTAGCTCTGTCTTAATTATTAACCTATCACTACTAATCCCATGCATTTCTACGTGGTCTTATCTTACCGGGGAATGCTGGACCTGCAACTCCTTTGCCTGCTACATGATGACCTCTCAGTGTTTCCAAAGAGAAAAGAGCGGTCTCCTGTTTGTCCCTGCTTATATCCTGATTATGTCCAGCTATGCCACTTCCTGTTTGGCCAATCAGGCAATCAGTGTTTTATTCATTAATAAATTAGAAAAACAAATATACAGAAGAACATTCCCCATTGGGGGTGAAAAAGAGAGTATGTGCTAAGATCACTGGGATCTTGTTGAAAATGCTTAAAGGGTGACTATAAATTAAACTACGGAAAATGAGAAACACATGATGCATGGGCTCTTACATATACAACACAGCTGATTCTGCAAAAGCCTAAGATATCTGACTTCATAGTTATTGCACTTCCAATACTTTTGCAAGGAACTTTACAAACCCATCAAACACAAAGAAAGCATAAGACAAACATAATGAGAAGTTATTTCCATCAGCAGTTGAACCTACCCTAGAGGTAACAAAAGGGTTAACAAATCAATTGCACCTCTCTAAATTAATTTGTTATATTACCTTCTATTGATCTTTTCTAATGCAAATGCGTCGCTGGTAAAAATACATCAGAGATTTGTCTGACCTCTTTATTGTTGTAGGATGTGGCAATTAATTTTTTATTGAGAATCCAATTAGCTTTATGCTCTTACAATGTTTTACCTAAATCCTCCTTCTACATTCTCTGAAGGTTACCAGAAAAAGATCAACTAAGCATGACTGTGTTAAAAGGTAGAAATAAAGAAAACATTACTTACGTTGTGTACAAAATTGAGGTTAGGTAGGTTAACTGAATTAGATTCCTTGAAGAGATAAAGATGTTCTAAATCATGAAGAATTAATCAGAAAATTCTAATTGAAACACAGGACCACAGTAGTCTATTATGAAAGGGGAGAAAGTGTCAAATTAGCACAACAAAGTTGGGACATCAGAATAGATTTTACCGGCTTTTGTCATTATGACCCTTGTAAAAGTGTTGTTAAAGAGGGAGAAAAGCAAAAGGAAAAAGGCCCAAGGGTAGGGCTTCATGATTAGGACCACCCAAGGAGAGGTGCTAACAAAAGAAAATGGAGTTCTCTAATTGGAGGTGGTCTGCTTGTAAAGAGCTCAAATGTCCTGCAGACACCAAGGACAGAGGATGGAGTCTGAGTAATTACTGCAGGGAAAATGAGAGGAGGGCTGGGGGGGGTGTTCCAGACTCCAGGTCAGTGGCTGAGGCAGGAGCTTTCAAGTATAGCTCTGTAATAATCCTGGCAAGCACTTACCCACCATTCAAGTTAAACATTTAAAATCACATTAAAAAGTCATTCCTTTTCTATTCATGATCTACCTGGCTTTCTCTGACCTTGAATCAAAGGTGGCTGGCTAGAAAAGGTAGGACAATTCTGAAATGTCCCTGGTGTGAACAATGAAACCCTACTGTAGTCACAGCGAAAATGAACATAGACACTGACTCACAGAAACGTTTTCTCTGGACATGGGAAGATTCAGGTTTTCAGATTCTAATCCTGGTGCTGTAAGACTGAAGAGAGGGCACCTAGGTAGAATGAAACCTGCCAAGGGCTACTGCTCCTTATTAACTCTCTTTCCCGGGGCTGCAAGCGATACTTGAGAGACTGAATTCTGTTTAAGCTGAAATCTCATGAAGTTTTCCTAAATTGGTTACTTTCAAATTCTCAATTAGTAGACAAGTGTTGCTTTTAGCAGGAGGCATTAATAGTTTATTTAAAATTTTTAATGCTGAGGAAGAAAATATGAACTAATTTGGTTTTTGTACTGCCCACTCCCGTATCTTGGATTATTCCTTTATATCTCTGTTGGTACTGGCATACAGAAGGTCTGTGTGCTGTGGATCAGAATACATGCCTGTCACGAGCAAGATGGTAGATAACTCCTAGTTGGTATAACAAAAGTTGTGTTTTATCATGATAGCTTCACACTCTAAATTCTTAACTGGGATACTAAATCTACCTTCCCCATGGCTGCTCACATGCGGGACATATCTTAGCTGAAGGTCAGGTCTCCAGTCTCTAACAGAAGTCCTGGGAGAGACTGTCCAACCACAGGGCAGAAATAGATGGTGTCTTTCTAGAGGTGTAGAGCAGAGCTTTGTGCTTAGTCTCTACTCTAATACTGTTCAGTGGGCGTCATAGGTTCTAGGACTGTGTCTGATTATCATTATTGTGAGTTGTTATCAGCTTTTGGTGTAGTGGGCATCCTGAGTAAGTTCATTTTTACATCTCTAAAAAAGTGTTTTTAAAAACTATGTTAATCATAAGTATGACTTAAATATAAAATGATTCCTACAAAATTGTCAATAATTTCCCAGCAGTTAGTAACTTGCATGAGTACTTGGCTTCAGTACACTAAGATGCTTTGGGCATATTTTTAATTCATAGCATTTTACAGATTTAATTAAATGTGTTCATGAACTATGTCTCTTATGCCCTCTGTTACTCCCATATCTAACACAGGACATAGTTTTAGCACATTTAAAATATAATTTATAGATTAATTTAGTCATTACTTTCTGCTTAGATTAAGAGTTTTGTACTTTTTATATTCTAGCAAGTTCACACATGTATACCTGGATATCAATAACTGCAATTTGAATGATTTTATGTTTTGATTATTCTTTCAGTCAATGGTTTCAGATTCTGTTTGTGGAAATTTGAAGTATTAATTCTCCTATAATGTCACTGAATCTGGGAATGTTGGTTCGTTCCTCCACCAAAATACAATAATTATTTTCTGTTTTATTTTTGTTTTATGTACATATTATGATATTTTTGTCTCTATATGATATTTCTGGTTTGAACTGAAATTGAATTGGAATAATTTTCAAATCATATTTTTGCTGTAGAAAATTTCAACCACAAAATATAGAGACACTTATATTATTACCCCTGTTCTACAAATAAAATGTAATAGTTCTTAACTCCTGTCCCAGAGTTTTGTTTGCTCAGTTGTCAATCCAAGTGAAAATAATGAGAAGAACATACATTATTGAAGACAAGACCCATGACTGTGAATCTCTGGTTCCTCTAGTGTTCTTTTCTTTATTCTGTAGCCTTGCTTTAGTGATCAGATATCCGTTTCTTGAAATTTGTTATTAATTTTTAAGAAGGAACTGTAAATCCAATTTTAATTTCTGTTAACCCTGATCTGAGTTTCCTTGACCCTTTAGAGTATGCAAGTGACCCTACAATGAGATTTAGACTTTTATCACAGAAGAGCTATCTTAATATCATGTTAAGGGTTATCTTAACATTTAGAAAAAGAGTTATGATTTACATTATCATTTCCCACACTCTCACTCTCATTTTCATTTGAACTAAGTAAGGAGCTACAATGTTAAATACATTTGTATATTTAAGGGGAAAATGGTATCACTCAAACTATATTGAATTAAGGTCAGAAGGCTGTAGCTTTCATTATCTATGGGTCTCAAAGTCACTTCTTTCTTGACAATTTTTCTCATGCAATATTATTAGATAGCATACAAAATTGCACCTTATGTGCAATAGATGTGGGATTCAATTCACTGCTTTTCTTATTTGCCTTATTTTGTTGTTATTATTACTATTTTGTTAAAGAGCAGTGTTGCTAACAATTAATACCAATTACAAAAGTAATACACATGTGATGGAGAAGCTGTAATCAGCACTTGTTCGGCCCTTCCTTCTCCTACCACTCTAACCACACATTGAACTGACAAGCCAGAAAACAAAGCACATGAACTCTGAGCTCTATAAAATAGATGCATAGACATAAGCATGAATAATATTTTGATTATAAGAAAAAACACAACTTTATTAACTTATGAAACAGTGTACATCGTTTCAAAGCTTAAATTCCTTGGGAGGCAAAATGTGAGATTCTGAAAATAAGCAAGTATGAGCCAAGAGAATCTTGAGATCTCAAGCACCATGTGATAAGAAGAAATCACTAAGGAAGGTGTTTCTGTATCCATGGCCCATGCTTAAACTCAGCTGCCATGAAGATGCATTCCAAACTACAACTATGTCTTCACTATATTAATGGGTGTTATTGTTATAACTAGGATACCAATAAAATTCATTTAAAGAATATTATATTTATTTTAAAATCAGCTGTTTTAAAGAAACTCATAATGTTATCTTTTGAACTTATACTATGGAATTTTGTGGCTGAGCTCTAGATATTACATACACATATGTTGTTTTCTGTATAATCCTAATATATGATTACTTGTAAATCAAGAACAAAGAAGAATGTAGTCTTTGTACCTATTCCTTGTGGAAAGAAATGGAACTATTCTGTTGATGGTGGTGAAGGAAACTCAGGATGCCAGAGCTAGGTAGCATCTGAAAAAGTTATTTTAAATATGATTTCAAATGACCCCAAGTTATAACCTCTGATGAGTGCTACCTACGTTGGATTTAAGCAATGGTTACTTCATGATAAGCTATAGGAATTTAACAAAGGCACAAAACACAGGGGACAGAGAAAGGCTCCCTGTGACCAGGTGTTCTTCAAATAATTGATTGAAAATTATGAACTGAGCTTCGTATGACCCACACTGAATAGAAGTTTAAAGAGAAAGTTGTAATGATTATGGGCTTTAGAGATGGCAAATCCTTTAGAAATAATCATGATTTAAAGGCATGCTTAGCTAGTAAGAATGCAGTTGTTCATCAAAATGATTAACCAAAATGATACACAGTGCACAGCATGGGTATCTGAAAGATTCAGAGCTGTGAGCTTATTCAGAAAATGAACTCCTTGGGATGCTTTGCATTTCCTTCTTGACCTTGAAAACTAATATCTAAAGTGTAGCAAAAGTGTCAGGCACTAGCAAGAAACAGGTATAACCCATGTAGAATCACAAAACAATATCATTTCCTAGACACTACGGAAGTGATTGAAAATTCAGAGAAATTTCTACTACACTTTGAGTTTAAGGCCTCTAACATGAGAATAACCAAGCCTAGATCACCACTGCTAAAGAGAGTATGGTGGTTTGAATAAAAATGAATTCCCCCTCACATATTTGCATGCTTAATCACCAGTTGGTAAACTGTTTGCCAAGGATTAACAGGTATGGCCTTGTTGTCACTAGGTGGCAGGCTCTGAGGTTTTAAGAGTCCAAGCAAGATGGAATGTGAAGTTATAAAACTCTCAGCTACAACTCCATTGCCTTGCACCCCTGCTCTGTGATGTCAGGTTCATGGACCAACCCTCTAAAACTGTAAGCCAATCCCTGATTAAATGCTTTCTTCTTATATAGTGCCTTGGTCATGGTAACATTGTACTATATTACAATAATAAATAAAACAGAGAGATACCCACGCAGACTTTGGAATTCACTTTTATTTTACTTCATATGCTTGTGCTTGATCTAAGAGAAAGGGTGCCAGAACCTATATGCAAAATTTTCACCATGTTCCTCAAAAACATAATGAATTTACTTATTGATTTTCCTTCTTGTGTCTTGATGTTTGGGCAGGGATTTAAGCTATATATTGATCACGAAAGGAAGAAAAGCATTTGAAAATTGTACTCAGTATGCAGATAATCAAATGGACAGGCTGCATGAATAATTATGGTTAGTTACTATATAATTGATCAATGTAACGTGGAAAAAAACAGAATAGAATGATGACAGACTGCTACTTAAATTGCTGGAAGACAGCTGAATAGTCAAGATGTTGTCTAGATTTCACTACTGTTACATAAACTTAAAGTCACAGCATGTAAAGCGCCGAGTTTTTCTACTCAGAAAATATGAGTAGCTACTATCTTTTCTCACCTTTATCCTCCCATTTTTCGGAAATACTCACTGTAAGGTATACACTTCATTATGATGAGGTCAACACTAGTGAGTTTTTCTTGTTGCTGTGGAAAACTATCCTGGAAAAATCAACTTAAGAAAGGGTTCACTTTGGCTCACGGCTCAAGGCTGTCCTGTACTTCATTAGTGGCAGGAATATGAGGTAGCTGTCCACCCTGCACATACTATCAAAAAGCAAAGAGCATACTATGATTTGCTAAGATTCTGGAATGACAGCCTTCTGCTTAGTTGCCTTGGATTGAGAGCAGACAACCACACTTTATCCCTAGTCAGATTAGCATCATGATATCACAGCTCCATTGAATAGTATAGTTTCCTGAGTAAGTTTCCTCTAATTTCACCTGCAGCCATATGCCTACTTCACATCATCTTACTCCAGTCACAATCTCTCTTGAGTACCTTCTGCCTGATTTTTAAGACTTTTTTTCAAGGCAAGAGAAGCTTCAGTGAACTCTCGGTAACAGTGCTCACCCACAGCTGTTTTTATCTCAGATATGAAGAATAGCTCATCCAGCAACATAGTAAAATAGCCTGTGACCGTTATAATGCAAATATTGTGATTGGTTCCTATATCAAGCCTCCAGTTGGTGGACTTAACAATAATTCACTTGCAAGGCTTGACTCATAGAAATATAATTCCGGAAAAAAATGTGTCATGCCCCTCCTCTGACTATGTAAGTTAGCTATTTACCACTCTTTGGGGGTCTGTTCAGAAAACTTTTCTCCTGTATTTTGTATGCTAAGGCTCTTTGGCACCAGGCTCCAAGAAAGACATCATCTAAATATTTTTGGGCAGCCTTGTGGTCTTTATTACAGGGAAAGCATTTTGAACTTGATGCATGAAGAGCAGACAACAGTTTTAATACTGTGGAAATAAAGTCAAGGGAAGTCAAGGCAATATTTCTTGCATCACCAATGGAGTTAGGTACACTGCCGACTGGACTATTTGGCTATTGCCAAAAGAATAAAATTTAATGGAGCAATATTATTCACTTAGATGGTAAAGACATTTAACATTACAGGGATCATTTAACAAGAGGGCACTCTAGAAGATTAATCTGGTGGATATAAATGAAGCTGAAGGAAAACCAAAAATGTCTACTATACATAGAGGGTTATAGTAATGGTGGTTTTACTTTAGAGCCATAAATAATTTTAATATTCTTGATGTGAATTGGCACCTATCAAGATCATAAGTGACTTTTGTACTGAAAATTAATGGCTGTGTCTCATTCGAATTATTCAACTTAACAAGCAAATGTTATTAAGTTGATTATATCCTTCTTAAATCACTTTCATCTGCAGACCTGTTTTGACATTTTGTCCCTTTTCCTAATGCATCCTTAGGGATCATATCTTTGCTCAAGTGCTCTAGAAAACAAAACTTGACACAAAGGTTTTTTTGTGACAGTATTGTATTAGAAGGTGCAATTCAGGAAGACAAGGAGAAAGAAAACTGAAGAGGTGTAAGAAAACAAAAGGAATAAAGTCAAATTGGTAAGAGACATTTTTGAGTGATACAGAAGTATGAATGCAGTTTCTCAAGAAATACATCTTGTCATATTTGTTTTTCCCCTCATAAAATAGTAGGTCATGCCGGGCGTTGGTGGCGCACGCCTTTAATCCCAGCACTCGGGAGGCAGAGGCAGGCGGATCTCTGTGAGCTCGAGGCCATCCTGGTCTACAAAGCGAGTTCCAGGAGAGCCTCCAAAACAATACAGAGAAACCCTGTCCCGAAAAACCAAAAAAAAAAATAATATTAGGTCATAAGAAAAATAGTTTAAGCAAGGTGCCTTGTCATGAATGTAAAGAGATTATTTAATCCAAAACCATGTCTGTCCTTTTCAAGTTTGCCTTAGGAGAAATGGTCTATTCTGGACATGAGGGGATATGAGCTTGCACCTAGAGGCATCTGTCTGAGAAGATATGCCTTGCATACTCACGTCTGGTAAGGAGATGGAGTCTCTGGTAGAGCAAACTTTGTAAGGAAAAATGAAACCAATCTGAATCTTCAAATTAATCATAAAAATCAATGTAACAGCCTAGGTTGTTGGGGATTCCCATGGGGCCCTTTCAGGCAAAAGCTTAATTAAGTGTAACCCATTCTTGGTAGTAAAGCTTCATTTGGTGATGAGAGGTGTCCAGTTAGATATCAGTCTCCACCACTATGTGGTGTTTTCCCTTAAATTCCCTTTATATATGAATATAATTACCAAGCTACTGCCACATTTGGTTTCCACACAATTATTTAAATCACAATTTTAGCTATCTCTTCTACTATTCCCTCACTCTTGCATCCTCCTCCAGTCTTGATCCTCCCATTCTACAATCCAACCTAATCCATCCCTAGCTATCTGTTCTAGTTTCCTTTCTAGGGAGATCTATCTGTTCCCCTAGTCCCATACTCTATGCCTACCCTCTGTGGTTCTGTGGACTATAACTTGGTTATCACAGACTTAACATCTAAGATCTACACATAAGCAAAATCATGCCGTATTTTTTTTTCATTCTGGGTATGAGTTATATTACTGAGTTCAGTTTGTTAGTTATTTTTAGTGGCTGAATAATAATCTATTGTTTAAATATACCATATCTTATTTATCATTTCTTTCACTGAGGGACATCTAGGTTGTTTGCAATTCTTGGCTATTATGAATACAGCAGCAATAAACATGGCTGAGCAAGTGTCTCTGAGGTAGCATAAACCATATTTTTGATATATGCCCAAGAGTAATGTGGTTAGACCTTGAGGAAATGGAATCCTATCTTCCAGAGGAACCTGTATACGATTTCTACAGTGTCTATATAATTTTACACTCCCAACAGCAATGGGTGACTGTTACTCTTATCATATATATGTCCATACATCCATACATCCATACATACCTGAAACCCATTTTTAAAATTGGGTTCTTTGCTTTCTTGACTCTAGATTTTTGAATTTTTATATATTTTGAATATTGACCCTCTATTAGATATGTAGTTGGCAAAAATATTTTCTAATTCTGTAGGCTGCCATTTATTTCAAATGGCAGTGTCTTTTACTGTACAGAAGCATTTCAGTTTCATGAGGTTCCAATTATTACTAGTGGATATTAATGCCTGTGCTAACAGAGTTCTGTTCAGGAAATTGTCTCCAGTGTAAATGAGTTCAAGGCTATTTTCCATGTTCTTTTCTATCATGTTCACCATAAAAGGATTTATAGAAGTCTTTGATCCATTTGGAGGTGAGATTTTACAGGATGACAAGTATGGAAATACTTAGAATCCCCTACAAGCATCCATCTAGTTTGACCAACACCATTGGGCAAAGATGCTGACTTTTATTTTTGGTTACCATACAAAAATAAGGGGTCCATAGGTGTTTAGACATATGTTTGGGATTTCAGTTGGATTCCATTAATCAGCATGTCTTTTTTGTGTTAATGACATTCTATTTTTATTACTATAGCTCTATAGTATGATTTGATGTCAGAGATCATCACGTGTATAAAAATTATTTTATTACTCAGGATTTTTAAAGCTATCCTTGGTTTTTGTGTTCTATATGAAGCAGAAAATTGTCACAATGGCAGTGCCCCATAGCTGATGACAGTCCCTACATATCTCACTGAACATAGGGAAGTCATGATGGCTCAGTTTGTTTCTATCCAACAACATTAATTCAACAACCAAGCCATCAACTAACATTATCAGCAAACAGGAAGCTATGCTAGTCACAAATTTTCTCCGTAAAGAATTAGAATTAACTTCACATATTTTCAGTATTAAATCTAATTAATTCCACTTAATAAAGTAGGTTCTTCAATTTAGAGCTATCTCATATCCTAGATGAAGGAAACAATTACAGAATTACAACTATTGCATTAGGACTCCTAATTTATTACCACAATTTAAATACTCTTTAAATATATGCTTATATAGTACTCTTTAAATGTATGTACACTAATAGGCAAAATCAGTACAGACCAAATAGCCTTCAATAGGTCTACAAGCACTTACCCTGAAATTTAATGATGTTTAGGCTATATATTTAACACAAAATAAGTTATGCAAGCACACTTTCTGCTTTTTGTAGCATAACTGACAAAACTGAATACATTCATGGCATAAGTTGTAATATTTTGATATAGGTATGAATTGTGAAAATTAAAGAAAACCACACCTTATGAAAGATATTTTCAGTTTACTTTGCAGCTATTCTCACCAAATATCACCTATGTCTTATTTTGTGGACTGGCTATAACAATGTAGTTCTGTCTGGTCTTGCTTATAGTTCATTATAAATCTCAGGTTATAGTAATCCTCTTTCCCTTCCTTCACATCTCCTAAACTTGTGCCACAAGGTCTAGTTTTCATTTTTTCCCTTGTGTCAAATATCAAGCCCAGAACTTCATCCGTGGTAGGCAATTTCTCTGTCACTGATATCTGTCCTGAGGCATGAGCAACACACTACTATTAACGGTTGATACTGTGATGTCCACCACACATTCGGAATCATTCATCTTATAATACCTAGCCAATCAAATTGACCAACATCACTCTGGTTGCCCTTTGTTTCCCTGGCCCTCTGTCCCTGTTAAAACCATCTGGTTTACCATTCTGAGTTCAGCTTTTTCAGACTTTACATACGAGTGAGATAGCTTCCCATCTGTCTTTCTGTAACTGACTTATAGCACTTTGCTTGTTGTTCCAGGTTCATCCTTGATGTGGCTGATGGTAGGAACTCCTTTTTAAAACAGTTGGATTGGCTGGGCGGTGGTGGCGCACGCCTTTAATCCCAGCACTCGGGAGGCAGAGGCAGGCAGATCTCTGTGAGTTCGAGGCCAGGCTGGACCGAAAGCCTCCAAAACAATACAGAGAAACCCTGTCTCGTAAAAACAAAAACAAACAAAAAAAACAGTTGGATTATGATTATTCAAATAGATATGCCATATATGTTCTGCATTCCCCCACAAAGAGAGCTAAGGTGAAAGCCATATCATTGATATTGTGAAGAATGGTACAATAAACACAGAAGTGTAGGTATCACTTTGTGATTGTGATTTCATTTCCTTGGAAAACAAACCAGGTAGAAGGATCACCAGCTTCTATAATCTTTCTTTTCTCGTTTTTTTCTTTTCCTTTCTTTCCTTCCTTTCTTCATTCCTTCCTTCCTTCCACCTCCTCTCCTTCCCTTCTGTATCCTCCATAAAGTTTTCTATAATGAAAGCACTTGACTGTTGATAATCACCTACTTGATGGAATGAGGTGCTTTCCTACTGTGGTTTTGTTTTATATTTCCCTAATCACTAGTGATCCTGATCACCCAGTAATATCTCTGTTCCCATGTCTTTTGTGGAAAAAATATTCAAAGTATAGTTACTAACTATAATTTCAGCTCAGTAATCTCTAAAATTTGTTCTTCCAGCCTAAGGAATGAGGGTTTCCATGCTGAAGGAAGTGTTGGGAAACGTAAGAGCTGCGGGACCTAGATTTGAGCCCGGGGGGGGGGGTCATAAAGGTGAATTTCTAATGAAATTTTTTCTTATTTTGAAAAAATAAAGGTTTTAGCCAGTTCTGTATCTATGGGTCTTTGTGTAAGTTCTTGCATATTTGGTACTCAGAGTTTACTACAACAGAATTTACTTAATAATTTTGGTATTCTTCATTTATGGCTCATTAGATTTTCACTTTCTGCTTTAAACACTAATGAAAGTACTTTTCATGGTTACCATGGACAATCCACATACTATGTTAATGAACTCTAAATAAATAAAAAGTCTGTGAGAAAAAGGTGGAATGACTTTCTATTGTTCTCTTCTGATTTACTTTTCGTTGTAAATTATAACAATGTCCTGCTGGAGCCAAAGTTTATCTTATTCTGAGTATATTTGAATTGAATAGGAAATAATAATTCCTTACAGTTTTATTCAAATGAATTAAAACATTAGAATGTCAGCAATTCTCTTTCCCTGCCAGGCTTCCCATGTGACGCCACAATGCTTAGTATTTTTTAATGTTATTCTTTATTTTATTTATTTATGTATTTATTTTTATTTTTAAATTAGAAATAAGGTTGCTTCACATGTCAATCCCAGGTCCCTCTCCATCTCCTTCCCCTCCTCCCACACCCTCCCACCAACCCCTCATTTCCCCCTCTCCCAATCCCCACTCCTTTCCCCATGGAAGGTAAGACTCTCCATGAGGGGTATCCATAGTCTGTCATTTCATCCAGGGCAGGGTATAGGCCATCCCCCGAGACCAGGCTGAGAGAGCATCTCTCATTGTGGGATGAGCACCCAAAATCCATTTGTATTCCATGGATAAATATTAATCTACTACCCAAGGCCTGATAGATTGCCTAGGCCTCCTCACTGACACCCATATTCAGGGAGTCTGGATCAGTCCCATGCTGGATTCCCAGCCATCAATCTGGGGTTCAAGAGCTCCCCCTTGTTCAGGTCAGCTATTTCTGTGGGTTAAACAAACCCAGTCTTGACCCCTATGCTCATCAGTCCTCCCTCTCTGTCACTGGGTTCCTTAATTTCAGCTCAGTGTTTAGCTGTGAGTATCTGTCTCTGCTTCTATCAGTCATGAGTTGAAGGAGGATTAAAATCACCATGTAAATGCCAAGGGATTTCATTATATTAAGAACATTTGATGTGGTCCAGGCAAATGTCCTTACCACATAACTTATCTGGATTTTTAAGGAAGTACTAGTGCATTTACTCTTTTCTGGAGTCTCTGATTATATGGCTGAGAAAACTAGCTTTCTGTTTTATTTGTAAGCCAAACCAAAACAGCCTTTTTTTTCAGATCCTTTGAATTCATGCACACCCAAGTAAGTACAGATATGTAGATAATTTAGCTCTTCAGAATTCATGACAAATTACTACTAACTATGTAATGCTCTTTTCTGAAAGGAAATGAAGATGGGTATATCTGGGGGAGAGAGGAGGTACGGGGACCTTGGAGGAGTGGAGGAAGGGAAACTGTGGTCAGGATGTATTGTATGAGAGAAGAATATGCTGCCAATAATAATAAAAATATAAGTAAATAAATAAAAGTAAGAATCTATTCCAAGTAAGAATAGTAAGCAGTATATTATCTCTATTGTAGAAGTCAGACATTCAAAGCCTAGGTGCTTGTAACGTTCATTTTTCTTTCCTCTGTTTTGATCCTTTCATCCTCTTTGCCTCCTACACATTCTAATGGCTAATATATATTGTATTCTTTGAGTCACTGTTGACTAAGTTACAGATAGACTTGGTTTATGAAATCATTCCACCATCCTCATTAAATGATTCAGTAGAATCAGCAGAAGTCTGGTGAACATAACACAAATAAAACCCTTTGGATGTATGAAATTAACCAACCATATTCTTTCAGTTGCTTTTCCAGATCATGCTGAAATACCTTATGAGAAAAGAACAGACAAAATAAAGAAAGATAATTGGAATGACATGCTTATCAAATTGTGCAGCTGAAATGCCTTTCCCCACCAATGACATTCATTTCATATTGATGTCACTCTTAATATGTTTATATTTCCCTGAAAGTTCCCAAACACAGTTAGAGGTAATGTTTGAAACATGGTTGAAGCGAATCATCTTTTCTACTGGTTTTATATGTCAATTGATATGGAGGTTGTTCCCACTTAAACTTATTTCGATAAAGAAAAAAATGATTCAATATTTTTATTTTGGCTTGAAAATATGTGTCTTGGTTCAATATGTGTGTTAATATGGACAAGTAATCCTTAACCATCACATTATTTGTACATACAGTTGGAAAATAATTGTTTTTGCTATCTCACATAGCACATCAGTTAGTATTAAGATTAAATTTTTTCTAAAAATTAAAATAAAGTATTTGTCTTCTATAGAAAATTAAATGATTGATGATAGGGGAAGATATGGTGACAAAACTTATTTTTTGTTTAATATTCCACTTGGATAATTGTCAATTACCTATGGAATTTGCATTTTAAACTTTATTGTTTGTTAAGTTTTTCATGATGCCATTCTCTGGCCATCTGACATTCTGGAAATGACTTTCACATGTGCTTTCCATGGTGTTTTTGCTTGAAACTGAAATGTTCCTCAAAGACTGTGAGCCAAAATGTTGTTCAGCAATTGTACAAGGGTTCTAGGAGGTGATGCAACCATATATATATATATATATATATATATATATATATGTAATATATAACATAGTGTGTGTACCACACACACATACATATCCTTAAATATGTTAGTACAATCTTTTCAGTCTGTAAAGTTTTACTTGTATGAAAGCTTCAAGGCTGACCATTGGATTGATATATATATACATATATATATATATCAGTGTGTGTGTGTGTGTGATTAAAAAAATCAATGGAAAAAGAAGCCGTAAATATGAAAGTTAGCAAGGAGAAGGAATGTGGGAGACTTTAGAGGAAGGAAAAGAAAGTGGGGATGATGTAATTGCAATCTTAAAAGAAAAGTTCAAAAAACTATAGCCAAAAGTTTCTGCTTTTGCTTTAATTTACAAGTCTGATTACAGTTTATTTTTATTTTTACCTTTGACAAAGTTAATAGTTTTTTATTTTGGTAGTAAACTTGGATAGTTTTCATAATATAAAATCCTATTTGACATACATTGAGTGGAGTAAACATTTTTTCTTGCATAATTGGTGAGTGTTGTTTACCATGATGAAACATCACTGTAGATTAATTCATGTGAATTATGTTTTTAGGCAGCAAATGTTCTTTCAACCACATCTCATTAATCATTTAATTAGTTTATGAGACACTCTGCTATCCTGCTATAGTCACTGTGCACTAAAAGGGGTTTTAACTGATGACAGAAACCAAGTAAGTTCAATTATAAATGAAGCCAGACAATCTGAGTTTATACTAACAATCATAAATGAAGCCAGATAAGAAGAGACACAAGTAAATAATTAATTATATATTATTTATTACATATAATTATTAGTATATACAAATATCCCAAGAACATTCCAGATAATTGAGATGAAAATTAAGTAAATCAGTTGTTAATAAATCTAAGGTTTTGTGTTTTTAGTAAATAAAAACCCACAACCTTTTGTACTGGCAGCTTAGTTAAAAAAGAAATACAAGAATAATTTTATGTGTTCTTTAAATTTAATTGATTGCCATTAGTAAAATAACCAATGAATTTTAATTTTCAAATTTGAGTCACTAAAATTTGTTCATTTGGATAAAAACCAAGTTCTTTGTTGGCTTTGCAAATCATTACTGATATTGGAAAAAAACTATGGCATATTGTATTAAGGTTAAAAACTATATAATTTTAGGAAATATTTGTGTTTCTGTAATATTTATTTTTGTTACATTTAATTCCATGTCTGTGGGTATGTGTGAGTGTGGTTAAGTCAACATAAATGCAGGTGTGCTCAGAGAAACCAAAAGTGTGTAGGTTGACTGGAGCTGTACAGGCAGTTGTGAACCTGCTAAAATGAGGACTAAGAACAAAGGTGTGTTCTGTGTTAAGTCAGTGCATGCTCTTAACCATTGAGGCATCACTCCAGACACTTATGAAAAAAAATTCCTTAAAGGCTACTGTCTTATTGCATGTGAGGCTTTGATACTGATGAAGTCCTAGAAAATTTGTTCTTAAGAAATTTTCTCTTTAATAATCCAAACACTTTTCAAAATTACTTCTGATACTTAAGTCACATCTTATATTTGCAATGTAGGGTAAGAAAGGCCAGCAGATGTGCTGGTGGGTAATGGGTGCTTTACAACAAACCTCTCTACCCGAGTTGAATCACCAAGATCCAAAGGGCAGAATAGGAGACCAACTCTCACTAATTATCCTCAGTTCTCCACATATTAGCTTTGCAGCGTAGCACCCCTACATTCACTCCAGCTATGCACACAAATAAATAAATTAAAATTCAGAAATGTAAAATTGAATGTTTCACCACACAGTATTGTGTAAATATTATTCCAAGCTTAAATAATGCAAACACAGTGTTCCTGGAATATGTATAATTATATTCTAAATTATACTCTAAAAATAAGATGTGATTCCCACAAGGCTCCAAATCAAAATATATTTAAGATATCAGGAACTTTTCATGATAAGATCAAATGTTATGAGAAGCTAAGCTATATAATGTTTTTCCAACTTCTACACCTATAGAACAAAAGATACAAAGGGGAGTATGAGAAAATAAACATAGGAAACAAAAATTAGAAATAAACACTGAAAAAATGTTTGTGTCTCTTAGTAAAGACACAGGGCTCAAATTGGGATACTGGAGCAGCACTGATGAACACAGACCTCCTCAACATAACAATTGTAGAAGTAAGCACATTTTTGATGCAGATAGAGTCACATTTTTCCTAGGCTTCTTCCTGCTAGATAGAACAAAAAAGAAAATTACTTCGGGATCATCCAATCATCTCTGTGTTAAATATGTCATTGATTACTGTAATCAAGCACAGGAAAAGCTAACACCTAATTGGAATTCGAGAGAAGAGCAGACAATAAAGACAATCTCCTAAGTGGACATTGGTGGCACACTCCTTTAATCCCTGCACTCATGATGCAAAGGCAGGCAGATCTCTGAGGGTTCACAGTCAGCCTGGTCTACAGAGAGAGTGCCAGGATAGACTCTGAAACTACACAGAGAAGCCCTGTATCAAAATACCAAAAACCAACCAACCAAACAAACAAACAAAAACCAATCTCCTAGAATTGGAAACTCTTGAATTTCTGAGATAGGCAAGTGCATGTAAATATAGGTTCCATGTTCCATGAGCCAGCCATATTCAGGATTTCTACAGAAAGCTAAATTCATTTAAGACCAAATGGAATTCTTCAGTCAAAATTATAAAGCATTAGTGGAAAAAATAGCCAGAGGATATGCTGCGGAGTGAATTAGGCATTTCTGAAATAAGCAAAATACTGAATTTTCAGGTAATGCAGACCCCTGTAGATATTGTGGGAAAAAGAAGAAAAGCTCAAGCAAAGAAGAAGCAATCATCCAGTCCAGAGATGGTGTACAAAACACATAATACAAAAGTATTTTGGGGCAAGTATTAAGGTCCTATACCTTTAAAAAGTGCTGCAAAGTACAAAGACATGATTGAAACACTTGAGTCAAGAGGTCTTACATACAATTCAAATGTTGTGACTAATTTACAAGGCACTACCAGTGGTAAGCTCATCAGAAGCAAAAATTATCATTTACTGTAACCAAATCATGCAAAGAAACTTTCAGATTCTTCATTCTCTCAAGAGCATAACATAACACACACACGCACGCACGCACACACACACACACACACACACACACACACAGAGCTTTTTATGTGTGAACAACAGAGTGTCTGGTATCTAAGATGTTACTTCATGCTCCTCATTGCAAAACCACTAGTGTATGGAGGTCCCCATTTTATACAGAAGCATTGGAACTCCATTTTTAAAGCACAGATTTTGTCTTGATTACTCTTCCTTAATCCAAAATTTTACACTGATTAGAACCTGTCATAAATTAAGATCATCCATGAATACTGTAAGGGTACTAATGTTCAGTATTGCCAATGATACTGTTAGTAGATTTGGGTGGACACCTTCCTTTCTCCGGCTTCCTACTGTCATGAATGGCCAGATAATTCTAACACATACTATCTGTATCTGTGGTTATCTGGAATATAGAAATATGTAGAAGTCATAGGGAAACACAAAGTGGCTGCAAAACTGCCAGAAGTTCAAGCCATTGGTGGGCTACCTGGTCTTTCATTGATACCATATTGAACCCAATGATATATATGGCCCCTTAGTTTGCTTTATGTTACAATAATAAAGGCCATGACCAAAACACAGTTTGGAGAGGAAGAGCTCTCATCATACAGCTTACTTAGCATTGAGTAAAATCAGGGAAGGAATTCAAGCCAGAAACCTGGACAGGGAAACTGAAGCAGATGGCATGGACAAATAATGTCCATTTATTTACTCATCCTTGCATGCTCAGCTTTTTTTTGTAGTTTTAATTAGAAACAAGCTTGTTTCACATGTCAATCCCATGTCCCTCTCCTTCTCCTCCTTCCCAACCCCTACCCACACCCCAACAGCCTGCCCAGTCTCCATTCTGTTCCCCAGGGAGGGTGAGACCTTCCATGGGAGATAACCAAAATCTGTCATATGATCCAGGGCAGGGGCTAGGACCTCTCCCATGTGTCTAGGCTGAGAGAGCATCCCTCTATGTAGAATGGGCTCCCAAAGTCCATTCGTATGCCAGGGATAAATACTGATCTGCTACCTGAGGCCCCATAGATTGCTGAGGCCTCCTCATTGACACACAAATTTAGGGGGCCTGCATCAGTTCCGTGCTTGCCTCCCAGCCATCAGTCTGGGGTCCATGAGCTCCCCCTTCAAGCTTGCTTTCTTATACAATCTAATACCACCTGCCCCAAGGCGGCACCACCCACATTATGATGAGCTTTCCCACATCAATTATTAATTAAGAAAATGTTTTCCAGATTAGTCTAAGGAAATTTGATAAAGACATGCTTTTAACTCAAGTCTCCTTTACTGATAACTCAAGATGGTTTCAAGTTAACAAAGAAAAGTAAAAGAATAATTGTTCTCTTTTCAATGTGACACACTAATACACTACAATTAAACCACAACCTTTATTGTTTATCTCCAATATTTCACATTAAAACCAGTAGTGCAATATAAAGCTTAGTAATAAGCAGGACAAAGTATGAAACAGAGGCTCAAATGAACAAAAAGGAAAAATAGAAATTTAAACTATGGGCATCTGTTTTCCTAGTAACAGTAAGTCCCATAGTGTTTAGAGAAACATACCATGACTGAATTTACAAGTTTTTCCATGGATGCATATGTATGACATGCTTCTTTAAAACATAACAACAGAACATTATAAGCAGTGTTACCTATGATTTCTGCATGCAATAACTTCTATTAGACATTAAGGACTATTTGGGGATTTTTCAATATATAAACAACAAACTAACATTTGTTCTTGATTATTTCATTCAATTCTAAGTGGTTTTTCTGTCTCCTTAAACAGTAAATTTTTCTTATTTTTCCTATTAGGAAAGTCATTTCCCTCCAAATGCTTGTAGTTGGAAGTTATTTTTCTGTCCTGCTGGTCTCCCTGGACCAGTTTTTCTCATTCTTCAGGGGGTCCCCACAGCCACTTATGAAATAATCATGCAGAAGCTAATATATTAACTATAATTGTTTGGCCAGTGGCTCAGGGTTTTTATTGGATAGCACTCTCTTATAAATTAACCTATTTCTATCAATCTGTGTCTTGCCATTAGGCTGTGGGTTACTGGTAATGCTCCAGCATATTACTCCTTAGGCGGCTACATGGTGTCCCCCAACTATGCCTTCTTTCTCTCTGAATCTTTGTTTGGATTTCCTGCTATACATATTCTTCCTGGCCACTGACACATTCAGTATTTCAGAACTGTATCATCACCAAACATCTGATTTCTAGTTGTTAAATGAATTAGCTATCAGATGTTATTTAGTGCAATATTACATTTATAATATTGTTCACTTATGGAAAATACCTTGAACATTCATTATTGGTGTTGGAACATGCTCAAAAGAATGGCACGTGACTGAGAGTCCAGGGTTCAAGAATGATACATGATGAACAATGCCTTGGGGATCTGTGAGAAAGGCTTCAGGGAAAAAAAAAGCAGAAGGGCATTTACCTCAGGTGCATTTTGATTCCTGCATTATTCTTGGACATGATTTCCTGCCTCCTGTAACAAATATTTACATTCATCTTATAGGACATGTTTGTTCTGTTGAGTATCAGAACATAGCTATAGACCCCAATCCAAATCCAGTGGATCGATATACTGAGTGCTGTCCTCAGTGTACCCTGAACCTGGACATGGCCTTTTTCCTTGCCTTCTTGCTTTCCCAGATATAATCTACATTACATGGCAGGCGTTATGTGTAAATTGGTCTGTCCTGAGAAAGTTCTGTGAAAGAGCAGCTCTGTTAATATTTAGTGTGTGCTTACTGATATTTATTTACTTGTTTATCTGATCCATTATTTTTATTCCATTTTTGAAACTCAAGCAACCTTCCTTGGATCATAGTTTTCTTTGTTACATTTGTGTATGAAAGTACACTGAAACTGAAGTAATGTTGTCTCCAGCATTAGACTTATCCAGCCCCATTTGTTCAAGTCCTCAGGTCTTAAATGTCACAGATGTAAACCTGCATAGGTAGATGAACATTGACAACTGGGGATCCTCAAACCTTTCAAAACACTTATTCTATCTAGACAACTTCATCTCAGTGCAACAAAAGTGCTCACTTAAAAGTAGATATCCTACTTCTAGACAGGAGATATCTACATTGTCCCTTTGAAGCATCGCACCCATGGCTAACATCCCTTAAGCTGCCAGAATTGCATTTCAATTGTTTTTAGATGACTTCTATGCCAGTTTACATTTGACTCAACAATATGATCCTATTAATTTGTGGCATACCAGGCTGGCAGCCACATTCTTCCCTCTATCACATTGAGACAGCTGCATTATCTTGATTTATGGCTTCAGAATGACAGTGACTCCACAGCACCTTACACTTTGTCCCACTAAATTGACTTTGCATCATCATCAGTGTGTGCACAATACATTGCATCCTTAGCCCCAAGTGGAATTTTTAGAAGAGGCTGTGTAATTGCATCTCAGTTTTACAGCCACGGAGTGAGAATTAGAAACCATGTGTAACTTCACATTTGCCTTACCCAGTCTCCCTGTTATTTTACCTATGCTTTCAAGACCACCAGCCAGATGAGGAAGTGAAATATGTAGAGTGCTTAGACCAATAAGCAATTCTCCTATTTGTCTTCATGGTATTATTCCTGACAGAGTGAAGGGGTTATCCAAAAGAGCAGTTCATATTCAATAGCAGTAGTAATGAACTTTCACAGTAATCCATGAATATGATGCATATAACTGCTCCCTAGAAGAGTCATTTTCTTTCTTTTGGCTTTTAGTAATAGATTGCTTAGGTAGTTAAAAGTATGAAGGCACTTTAACTTTAGCTAAAGTCATACTAAGTTCTCTGTTACTACCATCACGTATCATCACAAATTCAGCTGCTTTGGTAGTTAAGAAAGCTTCCTGCTCTTCCGGAAGACAAGAGTTTAATTCCTAAAACCTATCAGGTAGCCCATAACCTCCTAATACCCCAGTCCTAGGGGATGCAATGCTTTCTTCTGGCCTCCACTGACACCACCACAGAGTTCTCATACACACACAGATTTCTACACATACGCATACATAAAATGTAAAAGCAAATATAAACAAAAAAACAATAATTCACTCATTTGCAAATCAGAAGTCCAATAGAGTTCTTACTGGATGAAAAATAAATATATCAGCAGGTTGCTTTCAGTTTTGGAGACTTGGAGAAACTTCACTTGCATTTGTCAGATTCTGAGCTTGACCTTTTTCTTCCTTCTTACATCTTCCAACCTTAGACTGAGAACTTTGTGTTTATTTCATATTGCTTTCTCTTCCAATTTTGGGAACTCCTGTAACTAGGTTATACTCTTGAGCATAACTCAGGACAATTACACAGCCTCAGGTGTTAACTTACCACATCTGTAAAATTGCCTTTTTTTTTAAAGGAATTCAGTACATTCAAGCGCCTTGCGAATTAGGATGTAAATTTTTAGTGGTATCATTTTGTCTACCCCTATACTACTGTTCCAGATTTTAACCTCGCATTCATACAATGAGTGATTTTCAACACAGCCAAAAATTAGTCAGAGAATAACAATAAAATATGTAAACAAACAAACAAGTAAGTAAATAGATAAATAATGTGATTTGAGTTTTAAGAAGAAAGGCACACTTGTTTAACAGAAATCTATAGTTCTGGGGGCTGAAGAGAGTGTTCAGATTTTGAGAACACTGGTGCTCTTCTGGAGGACTTGACTTTGAATCTTGGTAGCTGCATGGTTGCTAACAATCTTCTCTAACTCCAGTCCCAGGAGATCCTACATCCTCTTTGTGTGCATATGGTATATAGACGAACAATGGAGGGAAAACACTAATACTGCACAAAAATTGAATGGATTAGTTAAATTAAAAGGTCTCCATGTTTGCTGGATTCATGAGAAACTTGTGAAGTCTTAGAACAATGTAGACACAGCCAACGGATCTTGACTTATCTTTAACCCTTTTAGTAGCCACTCAGTGATCACATCTGTGTTTCACCTGTTGTCTTTGTGACTATCACGTGGCACTAGCTTCACCAACAAAAGCACTAAGTCTTTCACTATGTAGAACCTGAAATCTTCAGCAAGATTTCACCATGAGTTGTCATCTTTCTTTTGTTTCCATAAACTTATTTGGAAAATGCCTTGGTTTACGACTTACATTTGACTACAAATATAAAAGTTTTAGGAAATCATTTCTACACTGGAACATGTTAATCTCTTTGTGCACAACATGCCCAATCATGATTGGCTGTGGTAGTTTTCTTTTTTGTTGTTGTTGATGCTTTATATTTTTTACAATACTAGCTACCACCCTGTGAATGATCCTGAAGCTTCCACACTCAGTGACTTTGATATCAATATCTTACCAACTAGCATAGGGAAAAGACTGACAGTCTCACACACTTGGAGAGTGTGATTAATGTAGAATGCTGCATAAAGATCAAAGCTATTAATAATGCTGGTATTATCCAGTAATAAACAAAAGCTATTTATGGCAACACAGCTTTATACACATTTGACTGAGATAGAGGCTCCTGCTGCCAAAAGAATTGGCTTGAGGATCTCATTGAAATTAGAGAGATTAAATACTAATTACTGGAAGGAAATGGGAGAGTTCCTCCTAATCCTTGCCTAACTATGGCTGTGTTTTCCCTTCCATGCAAATCCATATATGCATTGTTATCCAGAGCTATGCTTTCCTATTCCATACAAACTTTGTAGTGGCTTGAAAATAAGACACAGCCTTTTGTCTAATTCCCTTTTTGAAAACTAAAAGATATAATTTCATTAGTTGACCTCACAAATAGTAAGTCCTAAGCAAATTATAATTATTGTTGTTAGTCTTTGATTCTCCACTTTGATATTATTATACTAATTAAGATACTTAATTGCATCTTAATGCTATAATCAACTAAATTCATTTTCTTTTCTCTATAAAGGTCCTATTATTTATGAGAAAGAGAAGAGAGGAGAGAGAGGGGGAGAGGGAAAGTGAGGCAGAAACAGAAACAGAGACAGAGAGACTTTTGCCCACTTAGGACTAATAGCTACAGTCTCTCATTTGGCTACAGATGATTAAACAAAATCAGCAAAACAGTCAGCAAATGTTTCAGAAGCCAGAAAAAAAGCAGTGCAGAGATGTAATTTCAGATAGAGAGGCAACAATGAAGTGAGTTCCAGGATTTTACCAGTTTACTTCCAACCAAGCTTCATTTCCAAGTTGTAATTCTGGGTCAAGAAATCACAGTAGATGAGGGAACTTGCCACATTCAAAAAAGACAAATCAAGTTTTGTTGAAAATGAAATATAATACATGACATGAGGCTAAGGAAGAGGAGGAAAGTGGGGAGAGAAGGAGGAGCCTGAATGTTCTAGTTGTCTGTAAAGCAGTGGTTCTGAACTGTACTAGTGCTGTAAACATGAAATTATTTTGTTGCTCCTTAATAACTGCAATTTTGCTACTATTATGAAATGTAAAGTAAATACTTTTGGCAATAGAGGTTTACCAAAGAGGTTGCGACCCACAGGTTGAGAACTTATATTAAAGGATAAACTGAACATTTAGATTGCAAAAAATTCAAACATAAAAAGAGAAAATAACCAATAGATTGTGGTAATACATTATTTATGATTTATCAAAATTTGCCTGAGGATTCAGAAAGTAGTCAACCACAAGCCATAGAAACCAGGCACACATGTTTAATCCCAGGATTCAGGATTAAGAAGTAGATCAACCTCTGTTAGTTTAAGGCCACACTGACTATGCAAAATGGATCTCAGCACTTGGTATCACACACTTTTAATCCCAGCACTAGAGAGGTATAAAAGATAGGAGCAAGGTCTTGAGTCTCAGTCTTAGGATTCTCCAGTTATATTGAGGAGAGCATAGCAGTCTGGGATTTCAGCCTAAGATTTGGTGGATCCAGGATCACCTTTCAGTCTGAGGTAAAGGTAAGAGGTAGTATCTGGTTGCTCTGCTTTACTGATCGTCAGCTTGAAGCTAGAACCCCGATATCATTCTTTGGGTCTTTCATTTTCATCATATAGTAGATGGAGGATAAACTCACAACAACTTGATTGGAGAGAGGTTGACCACATAGTTGGAAAGCAACCTCAGAAACAAATGCTTTGCTCAGTGGCCAAACAATCCTAGACATACAACTACATTGGTTGAACCTTAGAAAACAGTTATACAGGAGCAAATGGATTTTTAAGTTGGTTTAAAAGCACGCACTCCATGTCAAAATGTTTAAATGTTTTATAAAATATAAAATCTATGGAATTCAATTACCTGAAATCTTCAATATAAGACCTTTGATTATAGGAGTTAAAGGAGTACTGGATCAGAAACAACAGGATTTAGTGTGCTAAGAGTCACAGAGAGAGTAGGGGACATGAGATCGCAGATAAAAAAAAAACCTTGAATTTCCATTCAGCCTAGTAACAAAGTCTTAACACCTTGTTGTGCCTATGATCCCCTAGATAAATGGACACATCCATTGCCTATACATGGCCCAATGTGTAGTGTACTTTATCGACAATGGAACACAGTTTGAATGGTTTGCACAAATTAGGCATATTTAATTATTTTTTTTCAAGGACCCCACGTGGAGTTTATTGGTAGACGGGGAGGGAAAAGGGGAGCAGAGAGAGAGAGATAAGAGAGAGAGAGAGAGTAAGAGTAAGAAAGCAAGAGAGGAAGAGAGGAAGAGAGCGTAAATGGGCAGGGGTCAGTCCTTTAAAGGGGTCCTTTGCACCTGCCTGATTCTCACGGAACTCTGGGCTGGCCAGAGTGTTGCCTGAGCGCATCCTGCCAGGTAACAGGGCAGGCCAGAGTAATGCCTGAACCTTTCATTCCCACCTTTATTTATGATTAAAAAGAGATGGGGGTGTTAGACGTGGCAGGTTCGGGATCAAGGACGTTGAGTTCTTAAGACTGCTTCCTGCTGACCTTGGGGCGTCGGTCATCTTTGGGGGAACCTGAGAAAGTTGGGGTGTTGCCACGCTGGTTGTTCTATTGTAGTCCAGGGGATATGGGACTCTCTGTAGTCCAGGCTGTAAGGGACTGTCTGGCGCCTCTGTAGATCTGGCAAGATGTTAGCAGAGTAGAGAACAAAGTTAGGTTTAAATTTTTCTTTCTTAGGTCCTGGTATTTGAGGGGAAGATCATAAGATGAGGAAGGGGTTCCTGAGGGGTCCCAAGATGAGGGAAGGGAGTTCCAGGACCAGGGAGAGATTGAATAATATCTGGGGTCCAATTTGGCTTTCTGGAACTTACAAGAATCCTTTGAGTTCGTGAAAACATAAGTATTAGACATATCAGCAGCATATTTGTGTTAGAAGAGACTTGGCTGAAAGCATTAACATTTTAAAACTGACAGATATTTTAGCACAGTGAAAAGCACCTTAATTTTGAGCTTATAGTTATGATCATATAGTGGTATAGTTGTTTAGCACTGTCAGAGTTAGATTAGTAGCTTATCAGAACTTTATTGATTAATGTTAAGACTATGAAAAGTAGTATAACGAAAGAGAGAAACCTGGAACATGTTTTATTAATGTCTCGACTTAAACATCTTCTGTAGATAAACCTTAGAGTACTCGTTCCTGAAATCTGTTTTATAACAGAGCTTTGTCTTGTCTGCTACTTTAAGTTGGCAAAGCTACCAGCCGTCAAAAGCATCAGAGTTCTTGAGAAGGATAAGATTTTACCGGAGATTGAAGAATGAGAGACTTAGTAGCTGACTGCATGGACAGCCACCCCCAAGGGCCTCCACAGTTGTTGAAGTCAGAGGCTCCAAGAACACCTGCCTTTTGCTGATAGTGAGACCTGTGGATTGGGACTTTTTAGGAAGACTTTCCTATCGTTGACCCGAGCAACAAGGAGAAAGTCGATTCCAGTGTCCTCTTGTTCACGGCCTGAAGAGTCCTTTGAAGCAGTTGAGGTGAAGGGCAGGGTTGGTCAGTGGCCAGTAATGCCACTTTTGTGGGCAGAGTTTCTTCAGTGTCCACCAGTCTTCTTGGAGGAAATGGGGTGGTGCCAGCAGCTGGCCTGTCTCTGTTATAAAAAGCTTTTAAATAAAACATTTAAATGCCATATTCTCTAGATCTCTGAGTATTTTGAGGACCGTTTGTTTAGTATATCTTAGTAGACAAAATTTATCTTTAGTGACTTGCCTTAAGCACATAGATGGCTAGAGAATAGAATAGAAGCTTTACCTTTGTAACCAGGTTACAGGAAGGACTGGGTGTTACATTTTCTTAATCTGAAATAGACCCTTATAACTTTAAATGTTTATCATCATTTAAAAGATATAACAATTTAGAAATACTTGATATTTAGTATAGTTGAATTAAAGTTACCTAATTTTTTACACATACATATAGATACATTTAGCAGGATTGGGTTAAAGTGTTGACCCAAACTTGTAGTAAACAGATAGATTTAAAGAGACAGTGATGAGAAGGAAGATTTTTTGTAGCTAGAACAGGGGACCCTGGAAAGGCACAGTATTCCATAAACAAGCCATGCACAACAGGGCCAGTGAAAGATGAAATTAGAGACAAAAGTAAAAACGCAAAAGAGACAAAAAGTAAAAGAATTGTATCTGTCGGCAGGCTTTGCCGGCAGAAGCTGGCTGGTCTGAGTGGGCGTGTCTACAGCTAGGTCACTCGGTAAACATGGCGGACTCAGTAAACACATTTCTAAGCTAGGCCGCATGGTAGGCCGCATGGTTTAGATCGCCAAGATGGCGGCCTCTATAGGCACATTGTCGTCTATTAGCAGAAGTGACCTTTTTTCTCCACAAGTGAGGCAGAAAGATGTGTGACCACCGTAGGTCTAAGAAACAAATGAATGGCCCGTGCCAGGGTATAAAACCCGAGAGACCCCTCGTGGATCCATGTAGTAAAAAATCCCAAACTCAAACCTCATTTGTGGGGAAAAAATGAAAAACTCTCAGAGTGTCCAGAGCAGATGCAAACTGGGATCAACAGGAGAGAGGCAAAACAGAACACTCCCAGGTGGAAGGTGGTTCCCGCCCTGAGGCAGGTTCTGTGACTGGCGGGAGTTTTTAAAGCTAGAAGAATGAGATTTAGAGGAAGAAAGAATGTTGAAGAGAATGTTTAGGAGAGAGGTAGAGAAAAGCTTGAACATAGGACAACTCCTTCCATCGACCAGATCACTGGCAGTGGTTAGATCATATTTACTTTATCGGTGTGTTATCCATGAGTCCGGTCTAAAGGAAAATAAAACGGCCAGATCAACTCTTCAGAGCTCGTCAGCCCGAGAGTCTAGTTAGGGCAGAAAAGACCACCCGAAAAGGAACCAGCATCCCAAAGGCGAAGAAGCCATCGTAGGCTTCATAAAGGAACGTCCTAAAAACGAAGCCACCATAGGCTCGGAAAGGAACATCCCAAAGGCGAAGAAGCCAAAGTAGGCTTCATAAAGAAAGGGGCTGAAAAATTACCAATAGGCCATGCCCATGGAAAACAAACCAAGAATGATTGTCAGACGATGGGGGCCAACCGTGATCTTGAAGATCATGGCTGGATGAATTCCCCACGTTTCCAAAAACACCATAAGGGTGGCAGACGTTCAGCGGTCAGCCCTTAGGGTTTAGGGAAAGGTTTCGCTGACTTAAAGGGGGTCCTTACCAAATCGTAGCCTGTGTTGCATGTAAAATGTAGCGTTCCAGTCAATGGAAAGTGGGCCATTGGTCCGATGTTACAGGTTACCTGCGTGGTCACCTGCCGAATCGGCAGGCAGCAGAGCCACAGGGAGAGCCTGGCCAGGTCAGGGAACCAATGTTGTTAAAATGTTTAGGTTTATCCAGTAAGGAGACACAGACCGCGACTCAAGGATCCCACATGGAGTTTATTGGTGGACGGGGAGGGAAAAGGGGAGCAGAGAGAGAGAGATCAGAGAGAGAGAGACAGTAAGAGTAAGAAAGAGAGGAAGAGAGCCATATTTAATTATTTTGTGTACATGCTTATTTTTAGGTGTGCTCCCCAGATGTGATTTATTAGCTCACTGCTACACAACTGCCATTCTGCTCAGATATCCAA
The DNA here is from genome assembly GCF_017639785.1 of Mesocricetus auratus. Classification (NCBI taxonomy): domain Eukaryota; kingdom Metazoa; phylum Chordata; class Mammalia; order Rodentia; family Cricetidae; genus Mesocricetus; species Mesocricetus auratus. Next base: position 13,563,592 of record NW_024429185.1, read on the forward strand.
ATATCAGTTACTATGATTCACCATTCACAAGTCACTAATCTTTGAACAGCATCATCAGTCTATTTTCTTTTAACTTATTTCAGATGTCTAACTGCTCTTCAACTTATATCTTATGATCTTTTATCTAAAATACTTAATTTTTCAAATTATATATGTATATGTGTACGTATGTTTAACATAGGATACAGAGAGTGAAGGAAATTGTCTTATTACAAAAAATACTACTGTGGGTATTCAACAAATATGCATTTTGTCAGGTTATATTGCCTATATCCTTTTCCTGCTTATTGATAATAGAATGGTTTCTACTTATCATTTCTATTCCAGGATGTTATTCACTGACTAACACTTGTCAGAGCTTTATATTCTTTGTATTGGTACAATGTCTTGAATGTGTTCAATTTTTCACTGCTTCTTGTGTCAATTATTTAAACTAAATTTTTGGAGCTATTTTTGTGTCAGGTATTTGAATTTAAATGTGCTATGTTAATGTCTACATGTCATTTAAATATTAAATTTTTCCTTTTATACATCTAATAAATTCAAAAGAGGATCAACATTTAACAATGAATATGAGGGTGAATTAAGGGTAAGAGTTTGTAATTATATGTAACAGAACTCTGCTCTACAATATTTATTTAAGTCAAAAATTTCTGCTGCCTTAATTTCTTAAGCAGGATAAACAAAGAAATTGGGTCTATAGGAGTGTTTACTGTTGGTATATGACTCATAGAATGTGTCACACCTTAAAATATTTAAGTTATATTCTAGAGTTAATTATGTTAAATGAGATAATCGAGTGTTTAACTTCATTCTTCTACGTGGGGGGATCCATATTTGTTGAAGATAACTTTTCTCCAGCATATCATTTTGAAATCTGTGTCAAATAGAGATGGCTGTAATTATTGTAATTATGTTTAATCCTTCTATATTTCTCTTGATCTACATGTCTGTTTTGTGTGAGTTTTTTATTACTATGACACTCTAATACAGCTTTGTTTGGTATGGTAATCCCTCTGGCATTGTCCTTTTTTCCCTTGATTACCTTGGAGATCCAAGAGCTGTTTTAGTTCCATAGAAATCCTATCAACCACAATGGCCAGCATGAGAAGATATTCTGGAAGGTGAAATAGTGGCACTTGCATCGCAGAGTTAACCAATAGTCTCATAATTGTATTTACGGCCAACTAATTTGAACATATTTGTGCCTGGTACTGTAAATATGCTGTAGCTACCTGTAGCTGATGGATGTCAAGAACTCTAGAAAAGAATTTACTACTGCCACAATGACAAGCCAGTTTAATTCCCAACTGTTCTCTAAATACCTGACTTTATATACACAGATAAATGCCTTTTCCCCCATTACTAAAAAAACTCTTTTTGAGGTAGATGTAAGTGATCACAGAAATCTATGACTGGTCAAAATGCAGATAACCCTGACAAGGGGGTTCCATTTCCCCAATGATACATCTCCAACACAATTTCTATGTCTAAGGACAGGGAACATAGTCGAAGACAAGGGATGAAAATTAAAACCAGGGTGTTTTCTTTCTTTCTTTCTTTCTTTCTTTCTTTCTTTCTTTCTTTCTTTCTTTCTTTCATTTTAGTTTTAAAGATAGCAAAGCCTGGCAGAACCATGTTCATTCCCTCTGCATCAAGTACTGGGAGAAGCTCAGGAAGTCCAGTCCAAGAGAAGGAGGAAGGATTATATGAGCAAGGTGGGTCAAGATCATGAAGGGGAAATCCATAGAAGCAGCTGAGCTGAACCCATGGTAGCTCACAGACTCTGGACCAACAGCTAGGTATCCTGTATATGACCAACCTAGAACCTCTGTATGTGACAGTTGTACGGTTTGTTCTGTTTCTGGGTTCCCTAGCAATGGGACCAGGATGGGTTCCTGGCACATGAGCACCTCAATATTTACAACAGCTTTCCTATGGTGGGATGCCTTGCCAAGCCTTGGTGCAGGGGAGAGGAGGTTGGTCTTGCCAGGGCATTTCTAAGAGGGTGATTTCTAGATATGATGGGAAGTATCACCTATGAAATCTTAACATTATTGCTGCCTAAGCAAGACCTGTACAATGCCAACACTGGTTAACATTCCAGTGTGGACAGGAGAAAACTTACAAATAACCATCCCCAGATAGTGACCTACAGATAATTAATGACTGCTGAGAGATATTTTTTCCTCCAGGGATGAAGCCATTGATAGTTTTTCCATTTTTAAATGGACATTCCTAAACACACATACATATATATGTACCAGACTACACTGACATATATATGTACACACACACAGTCACACTCACACACACATACACACACACACACACACACACACACACACACAGGAGTCATGTATATGAAACAATGAAAATTAATAATAAGAAATTATAAGGTAAAAGGGTATAGGGCAGACAAAGGAGTTGGAGGGGACAGATAGGGAATAGAAACGATGTAATTACATTATACATGTAGAAAATAATAAACATATTTGAGTAAATGCCAAAACACAATGCACAGGATTTAAATACACAGAAAAAATAATTAGCCAATGAAAATTATTCAAAAATAATACTGTTATTATTAATGACACTAATAGTTTTGAAAAGTACCTGGAGAATTTTAGTAGGAAATGAAAATTATTTTCATTCCTGCTGCTTTTCATCATTTTTCTTCATAACACTGTCCATTTAATTTTATCAATTATTTAGCACATCCTTAATGAGGAATTCATGTGTATATGTCAAAAAAGCACTGTTGACCAATAGGGAAGCAAGATAAGTGGGACTAGGAGTCAAGGAGGATTATGGGAAAGAGAAATACAGGATGTCACAAGGTATCCTCCGGAGGAGTAAAAGGTCCGGACCCTTTCTCCAGTAAGAGAAATACTTAGAATAACAATTATGGGGTAAATACTTAAGTCAGAGATAGCCAGTAAGAAACCAAGCAAACGGGCAACAGCTTCATAATTAAAATAGCCTCCTGTATGTTCATTTGGGACTGATGCAGCTTGGAACCAGGCTGGCAGGAAGGCTGCATTCTACATATAGTTGTCAGAAGTGGGATTGAATTTCCACATAGAAGGACAAAAGCTTAAAAGGGATTTTAGAAACAAAAGAACAGAGACAAACACAGCTTCTTGGTGGACTCTGTTTTGCTAGAGCCAAGCAGGGACTCACATGGCTGGCTTAAGGAAGTCTTCCTGACTCAGCATAAAAAACAAAACAGGAAGATTCATTTCAGAGGCTCTGCTAACAATTGAATGGTGTGCACGAGCATCTGGCAGTGACAGTGACCATATCTCCTAGCCAGCACCATGCTGCTGGATGTCAGCACAGACTGAGGCAGTGAGCTGGAGTCAAGGATATACCCGCCATGTTGGAAAGCCAGCGGCTGTTTCCGTTTTAAATTTTAGCAATGTTTTAGCCTATGTAAGACACATGGTCAGAAAAACATAAAGATTTAAAGTAAACTCAGACTCAGATGAAGAAAAACCTCCAAAGGTTTACAGTGTGTTTAAAAATATACGTAAGATTGAGAGAGAAAAAGAAAAGGCACAGTGTTAAATAAATAGAGAAGCTGGCTGTGGTGGCGCATGCCGGTAGGATTTTCTCCAGAGGCAGAAGCAGGTGGATTTCCAGAGAAACCCTGTCTCAGGGAAATAAATAAATAAATAAAAATAAATAAATAAATAAATAAATAAAAGTAAAAGAAATAGGGTAATAAATCCATGTTAAGATGGAAAATACACAGAAAGTCTGGATACTGTATACTATTGTGTTTTTCTGTTGTTCAGTGGCTAAGGAAGGAACAACTGCTGAAATATACTTGAGTATAAATGCTGCTGAATTAATCCAACTTATATATTTCAAAAATGCTTTGACCTCTAACTTTAAATATAAGGACCATTTACTTGGGAAAAGAGTTTTTGTTTATGTTTCCAAAGAAAATGGAAAGCTGTGGATTCCTTCCAGGCTTCTGTGGTTTGATGAATCAAGATCCCCGGAAGCAGTGGTCAAGGAGTTCCAACAATTAAGACAGCTGAGATGATGCAGCCTTACAGACCATGAAAATAAGGATTTATACAGGTTTCTGAGTTTTGTCATGATCCCCATGGTATGAACAGTACCCACATCCAGCAGGAAGCAGTTTGGAATGAGCTACATCCAAATTCCCATATTGTTTATAAATCTTTGTTTTCATTTAAATGGGTTTGCTTATATTGGTTAATGATCACAGCCAATCTCTTTTTAATGGTAAAAGGGGATTATGGTATGGAAATGAGTACTTTGTATTGGTATGGTTTTTCATTTATTGATACAAATTCAAGATCAATTTTGTGATTTGTATATTTCTCCTCTTACTTAAATATTGTGCTTATACTGATCTTTTAAAACGTAATGCATAATTAAATACAGAATATAGATAGTTACTTATAATAGTCAGAACATATAGTTAGGTTAGTTAGCTTTTCTAGATATACAGAGATATGTTTGAGATAGTCTTCAAACCTTTCAAAGACCTTTAGAAAATGGCATTTAAAATGGTTTAGCGTTTTTCTTGACAATGAGAAATGTCTGCTCCTGACACATCAATTATTTCTGAGAGGAAGATGGGCATCGAAGAAACTTTTTTTTTTTTTTTGGTTTTTCGAGACAGGGTTTCTCTGTGGCTTTGGAGGCTGTCCTGGAACTCGCTCTGTAGACGAGGCTGGCCTCGAACTCACAGAGATCCACCTGCCTCTGCCTCCCGAGTGCTGGGATTAAAGGCGTGAGCCACCACCGCCCGGCTTCGAAGAAACTTTTTATGGAGTTTGCTTTCAACATGGCAAGATGAGTCATTTGGGCCAGAAACTGCTCTTGCCTGGACTGCTTGATGTTGCTGTATAAACTGGACATGCAGGACCCACAGGAAAGTTACTACTGAACTCAAACAGTTCTACCGGATTCCTGCTTCATGGAAAAGTCTACCAGACTTTCTGCAGGACACAGAAAATGACTGACAGACTGCCAATGCAGATAGACAGTTTGAAATTTCATGCTTTGCTGAGAAGTCTTCTGGACACATTGTGGTCTTTGGGCTGAAGATGGATGCACCAACATTACAGTGGAACTTCAGGTGACTGTCTAGGCATCGAGATGTCTCTGTCAATCATAGTGTTTATATATTATCCTTCTGTGGTCTTTGATGGAGTTGAAGACAGATAGTTATAATCATAGTTTTCCTTAGTTACGATAAAATATAAGTTACATATAAGACTTTAGACTCACATTTTTCTTTTCTTTAAATCTTACTAAATGTTAATGGACAAAATATTTTAACTTTGTTCTTGCTTGATAGCTGTTCTGTTATATATAACTTGATTATGTTAAAGTTAAAACCTTTCTTTTTATTTAGACAGAAAAGAGGAGATGATGGGAAAGTCCTGTCAATATGTCAATAAAGCACTGTTGGCCAATAGGGAAGCAAGATAGGTGGGACTAGGAGTCAAGGAGGATTCTGGGAAAGAGAAACACAGGGAGTCACACTGTAGCCTCCAGTTCTGTACCCTTTTTCCAGTAAGAGAAATACTTAGAATAACAATTATGGGGTAAATACTTAAGTCAGAGATAGCCAGTAAGAAACCAAGCAAACGGGCAACAGTTTCATAAATAATATAGCCTCCTATGTGTTCATTTGGGACTGATGCGGCTCTGGAACCAGGCTGGTGGGAAGACAACACTCTAAACATCCTAGTATAACTTTTATATTTATTGTGTAAGATAGTAGCATTATTTATTTTTGCTTCCTGTTCATTTTAATTTTGGATAAATCTTACTATGTAATGTACTATTTTTCCAAAGTGCAAATAGAATTACTATATTTTAAAATATCCATTTTGTAGATACATATTTGTTGAGAATTTCCTATGTATATATAGCTTTTTTGTCAAATCTACCCTCTAATTCCTCCACATCCTCCCTCTACTTTTCCCTCTAAAGTTTATGTGCTTTGTTTTAACATTCACTAACACACTTAGTGACAAAAGTGTGTGTATGTGTATAAGACTATTTACTGAAGCATGGAAATACTATGTTGAAGAAATCTGACTCTTGTTCAACCAGCAGCTAGCAGTTGTGGGTAACACCTCACCCAAGAATGAAGCTTCATGAATCCTACTCTATCAATGCTGCTATTTAGGCTCATTTGATCTCATGTTGATCTTGGGCATGTTGTCACAGCCACCGTGTATTCATGTATGCAAAGATACTGGGCAAGTACTGTTTCCCTAAAAATGTCTATTACCTCTAACAGTACTTCTATTTTTTTTAATTTCTTTTAATTTTTGAGACTCTCATACACAAGTAATGTCAGCATCACTTTTAGCAATTCCTATTTTCCCTTCCAACTTTCATAAGATCCCTACTAGCTTACTCTCAAAGATATTTTTTCCTCTTTAATGATTATATTCACAAACACATCTGTACACACACACACACACACACACACACACCACATATCCCTCACATATACACACATCCTACTTAGTCCATTTGTTTTTGCTCATATGTACATGTATTTAGAGAAGACTCTTACGATTTAACAAACTACAAGGGAACTCTTCTTAGAAAAAAACTAGTTTCCCATTCTCAGCAGCCATCAATTACCTATATTGCTTCAAATGGAAATGGGGTCCTATGAAATTTCTGTTAATTGGAATTGACATTAAGCATATCTTGTTTATGCAACCATATTTTTGAGATTTCGTGGTTGTTTTCTGCTTTATATTATTTCATCTAAACTTCCATTCAAAAGTTACTTAGTTTGAGCTGTTTTTACTCTCATTCTTTTATTTTAGGTATACAATTATAATTATACCACAGCTAAATCAGCTTACTAAGCTTTGGATTACTATAATGTGGCTTTTATATATAGAATATATTGTATATAATATATTGCATATGTATAGAAATATAGTGATTTTCTTAAATGGAACATTTAGATCCTGCACATGAGATAATTTTAGTCAGAATTAAAGGTATGAAAAGGAAAAACTATTCAGAGTCTCTCAGAAGGAAACCTTCCTATGGGTGAGACTTTAACTTTCAAGTGTTGGCACCAGTCATCTCAGATTACATGCACGTTAAGTATCATGTGAAGCATGGCATTTTCAACATGTTCTCACTCAGCAGCTGGGAAAAACAACCTAACTTAACAGTAGATTGAAGTTAAGCCATATGCTAGAAACCATTCTGAATAATGTTCAATAGTTACATAAGTACAAATCATGAGTAAACTTCTCAGGAACTGTTTAATATCTGTTAAGTTAAAAGTCCTCCCATCGCTTTTTCATGAACCTAGGATTTTTAAGAATTGTAGCTATTAACTTTTTTTTTCTAGGACATCTCTGTTGTTGAGAGCAGTGTTCCGTATCACATGGTTTATCTTTTTGCTGCTTTGGTTCTTAAAAGTAATGTGGAGATTGCCCTCACATTCTCACATCTGCTCTCACATCTGTGTGCACCTGTCTCCAGAGGACATTGACCTTAGAGAAGACAGCTGTCTTCCTCTCACATCTGTGTGCCGTGTCTTCAGGGAACAGTGACCTCCACGAAGCCGGCAGACTTCCTGACTCACATAAAGGCTTCCCATTAGTCACCTCTGCCCATGTGCCTTCTGGAGAAATGGACACTGAGAGCAGAAATGCTTAGCTGCTCTTTGAGGAGGATAGAGAGCACAGAAGGGATGAAATGTCACATTATTTATTGCTAGAAAATTGTCAACCTATTGAAAAACAAAGCAAGGCAGAAAATCAAATCTGACCATTTGTAAGTCAGAATTCGTGTATATTAGTTTAGTTATTAATTCACTAAGAAAAACATTAGAACCTTTCACCAGCATAGAGCAAGCATTCACACAAGTGAATGCACTCCTAGACCCATGGAGGCATCATAAGTAGGCTCTCAAGCTCTGGCACTCTTTCACTAGAACATATTGTTTAGGGTAAGGAGACTGTGAGAAAAATATCATTTAATCGAGTTTCTTTTTTTTTTTTTTTGGTTTTTATGAGACAGGGTTTCTCTGTATTGTTTTGGAGGCTATCAGTCCAGCTCGGCCTTGAACTCACAGAGATCCGCCTGCCTCTGCCTCCAGAGTGCTGGGATTAAAGGCGTGTGCCACCACCACCCGGCCTCCTTCATAAAATGAGTTTCTTTGTCAGATATCAACCTGCTTAGAAAACAGTCATGGTGAACCAAAAAAAAAAAAACTATATTGGATGTAACTACTCATCCTGACAAAAAGTACGAACTCTAGTGTAGATAGTAAGCTGCCACTTGTGTTATGAACCATCTGCTTTAGTAAACACATCGCCCATGAACTGCTGCTTCACCAAAGTAGCCTATCTTGTCCACAAGGGTCTCCATTTACCAAGGTTTCCATTTAACCTGTCCGGATGCAGACACAGATACTTTGTTGCCCATCCTTAAAAGTTTCTCAAAACGTCTACTCTTGAAACCTACCTGTAACTCAGCTTTCAGTCTTGTCACTTATTAGCTCCTTGTTGTAACTGTTCCCTTTATACTTCCCCTTTCTTGGTTGGGATCCATGTTCAGACATTTGAACTCATTCTAATCATGTGTATTTCAGTAATATTGTTTTGATGATTTGAATATTTCCAATAGTGGTCTTTGAGTATATCAGGCTACAGTGAGTTAAAATGAATAGAATAAACAAACCCCAAGGCAAAACAAAACGAAACAGCTACAACAACAGCAGCAAAAGAAAAGCAAACTCACAGCCAGGCGGTGGTGGCTCATGCCTTTAATGCTAACACTCGGGAGGCAGAGGCAGGAAGATCTCTTTGAGTTCAAGGCCAGGCTGCACCAACAGCCTCCAAAACAATACAAGAAACCCTGTTTCGTAAAACCAAAAAAAAAAAAAAAAAAAAAAAAAGAAAAGAAAAGAAAAACAAACTCACATGCCTGAGAAAGAAGGACTTCTGCCAGAGTATGACTTTTGGAGTATACTTTTAATTTCAACTTTTATTTCACTCTTCCTTTTGTCTCCAATCTGTGGATATATCCTGAAAATATTCAGTGTATCAGCATTTGTAACTACATATGTAAAACATCTCCTTAAAATTTTCCTTCTGATCTTCTCTCTCCTTCTCCATCTTATGTGTCTCTCATCTATCTGTCTATCTATTTATCTATCATCTATGTACTATTTCTCTATCTTTCCATCTATCTGTCATCTATCAAACTTCTTTCTATAATCTTCCTGATTTTCTATCATTCATTTATCTTTCTTGTAGCTTTCCATCAAGCCTGTCTATCACTTAGGTATGCATCTGTATTTGTGGTGATTCCATTTTTATTGAGATCCCTATCACATGCCATGAGAGTGAATCAATGTAAATTTGTGTTTCCATACCAGTTATTTTTCTGAAATACAAAAACTCAATATATGCATATTACATGTATTATATGTATATGTCATGTATATGTAATATATCTATATAATATGTATATTATTGTGTTCTTTGAATTTTTTTACTTCTGAGAAATATTTGATTCTGGACATTACTAAGCTAAACCATGATATATATTTTAAAGATATCTTAACTTCAAAATTTATGTCTAAGTATATGTTGCTTTGGAACAGAGATTCTGCTTTTGTTTCCACAGAGGATGGGAACCTGTTGATTCCTTCCAGGCTATGGTTTGATCAAGCAAGACATCCTGAAGCAATGGCCCAGGTGTTTCAATACAGCTGAGATTATACAGTCTCACAGATCACTACAACCAGGATTTGGCCATGGCTCTAGGTTTTGTCAGGATTCCCATGGAATTGATAGCACCCCCAAAAATCATAAAGCAGTTTGCAGAAAACTATGCCCAAATTCTTAAATACTGATTATATATGCTTGTTTTCATATAACAGGGTTGGTTAAAAATATTTAATGTTCACAGTTAATCTCTTTCCTAAGGAAAAAGGGATTATAATATAATAAATACTTTTCATTGGTATGAACTTTGGTTTATTGATATAAACTTGAGATCAAATTTGTTTATATATGTATATATATATATTTCTACACTTTATATATCCCATTTTAAAATGCAATGTATACTTAAATACAAATTTTAAATAGTCACCTATAATAATCAAAAATTTTAGTTATTTTAGGTTTTCAAATATATAGAGATATATTACAAATGGATTGGTATTCTCCAAAATCTTTCAAAAACCTACAGAATATAGCACTTTAAAAGATTTGCTAACTTTGGGGTTTTCATGACTATAAGACACAACTATTCTTGGCAACACCAATTTCATCAGGAAGGAAGATGGACATCAAAGCAACTCAATGTGGCAAAACTGGCCTATTGGGCTAAGAACTGCCCTTGCCTCAACTGCTGACAGTAGACGTGCTGTTCAAACTGGTTACAAAGGAAAGTGACGTGATGGTTTTTCAGGGTTCTTGCTTTACAGAATAAAGCATCTGATAACCTTGGACAGTACAAGACAGAGCAGATCATCAAATTTCCTGTTTCGTTAAAAAGTCTAGTAGACAGTATGACCTATGGGCTAAAGATGAATGTCTCAATGTTAAAGAAAAAAAATTGGGTAACTGCCTAGGCAACAAGATGACTCTGTTGATTCTAGAGTTTATATTTTATCCTTCTGGGGTCTTTGATGGATGTGAAGACAGATAGCTATGGTTATGGTTTTCCTTAGTTATGATGAAAATGTTACATAAAAACTTTAGACTCACAAAGATAGGATGCATGATAAAATAATTTCTTTAAATTTTCAAAATGTAAATGGATTAAATATTGTAACTGTAATCCTTGCTTGATAACAGTTTTGTTATTTATAAGATTACTTTGTTAAAATTAAAATCTTCCTTTTATTTAGATGGTAAAGGGAAGATGATGGAGACTGTCATCTGTATGCTGTGAATATGTGTTTCTCTTATTGGTTGATGGAAAAAGCTGTTTGAGCCAATAGACAGGCAGGGTTTAGCTAGGTGGGAATTTTGAAAATAGAGGCAGGAAAAAGGAAGACAAAGGACAGAAGCCTTGTGACCCCCAAGAAGGTATGACACTGGGGCATTGTCCTGTAAGATAAGGCTATGTGGAGATACATGCATTGCTAGTTATGGGTTAATAATTAAGAGGATCTAGCCAGTGAGAAACCTAAGCCATTGGCTAAACAATTATAAATATACATTAAGTCTCTGAATAGTAATTTTGTTTAAGCAGCTTCCAGACCCAGTGGGCAGAGAGAAAATGGGTCCAATGTCCCCCAGACAAGATGAGAAAATCTTCTTTTATACACCACATCTATTTCTCATTACTTTTCAAAGGAAACCCTTGAGTGAGGCTGTGGTGCTGCAGGTTTTCCCATCTGGTGGCCTCATCCTACTAGGCAGAGCCTTTGAACACAAGTCCTTTTTTACATATGCTGTATCTGTCTTCTCTCTGTTTTCATTCTCCATGTGAAACTTATAAAGAAACCAAAGTTATTCAATTTAAAACAGATCAGTTTATATCAACTGAGTTACAATTAGTAACTTTTCATATTTAAGAAATTTTACTATATCTTATACCATGAAGATATTTCCCATGTTTTTTGACTGCCTGGCAATGAAACTTGACCTGAGTAAGCCCCTAAAACTTCTTAAAGGAAACAAAATTATTTCTAAAAATGAATTTTGTTGCCGTAAAAATCAACTAAAAATTATTACATGTCAAGAACTGCTTACACCAGCAACTGCTATTGAAAATGCATGGACTTCATGCTTGGGTACTTTTCCATTTTGTTCTTTCATCCTCACCTTTCGCTCAGGCTACAGAACAACTTGACATGTTTCTGGTAAGGTGAGATAGATTCCATTTAAGGTGGTTGGCAAAGCAGCAAAAGTTTATTTTTGAAATGAAAGGGTAGCCAACTTGTGTTAATACCTGCTCTCCACATTTCTCTTGACTGCTAAGCAGCACAAGTGTTTCACAAACCACAGATAAACTAGAGAAACTTGGCAATACAAATAACTTTACAAACTTCAATGAGAAAACAAAAATGTAGACATCTTATTGATATTAAATGTCTATTTTCTACTATGCTTTCTTTTATTTAAACAAGAAACAAGCTCGCTTCACATGTCAATCCCAGCTCCTTGCCCCACTCCTCCTGCCACCTTGCTGAAGGTGTTTGTCAGCTGTAGGAGTTCCCTCCTGGTAGAATTCTTTGGGTCGTGTACATAGAATATCATATTATCTGCAAATAGTGAAAGTTTGACTTCTTCCCTTCCAATTTGTATCCCCTTGATCTCCTTTGCTATAGCAAGAACTTAAAGTACAAGATTGAAGAGCTATGGACAGAGGGGACAGTCTTGTCTTATTCATAATTTTAGAGGAATTGCGTTGAGTTTCTCTCCATTTAGTTTGATGCTAGCTGTCAGTTTGCTGTATATAGCTTTTATTGTGTTTAGGTGTGTTTCTGTTATACATGATCTCTTTTTACTTTTTCTGAGGGTTTAATAACCTTGATACTTTAAATGGGTTTTGGAAATATAACTGTGTTTGCAAGTTTTTCATAACATATTAAAGTAGAATATGTACACATAAAATATATGCATGTACATAAAGTTTAATATGCATGTTTATAGAGTTGTCAGCTAAATTTAGATTCAGTGATTTCTTGTAACTTGGTCAAAGTCTCAGATCCTGTGTATAAAAATGATGTTCAATTAAACATATCAGGACTTTCTAATGTCACTACAGATCAGGTAAACCACAGCATGAACCTAGGAGATTTGTGATTTCATGAAGTAAGAAAGTTCTTGGAAAAGATGATGAATTGATGAAATGACACAGCAGGGAATGAAAAGGAGCTTTTGCTAGTCAAACACGGCAAAAGTTATAAAGAGTAAAATTATTCAAGTAAAAGAGTTGTATGCTAAAATATCAATCGATAAAAATCTGTGCACTGCAGTAATTGTGTACTTAGTGGATTCAAAATAATGGAGATAATAGAAAATTGCATATTATAGGCAAAATGTGATGCCTATAATGAGTTAGAAAATATATCTTCTGAAATAAAGTATTTGCATATTGTAATAAGTATTTCAATAAGCTACTTATTACAGACAAACATAATATATAAACAAGGGAAATTCCAGCATGTAATATACATATGTACATGTATATATGTATATGTATATATGTATTCAAGTATCCTATCTAACATACACACACACACAAACACACAGAAAGAGAGAGAAAACAAGGAGTCATGTGTGTTTTCTCTTTCTGTTCTCGAATGTCTTCATGATGCTTTAAGTACCTGCCTTGACTACCCCATCCTCCAGTGAGACAGTAACACAAAATTCTAAGCCAAGTATAAATCCTTAAGGTCCATCATCATAGATAAATCAAAAACACATACATACACATATAGAAAGTGAGAGTATGTGTGTATTAATATGGATATAAGAATATATCTTAAGGAATCTCTGTGTCCTTTCCATGTTACCCTTCACATCATTTTCAAGGTCTTCCTTGAAGATCCATTATTTACCATTCACCATGTCTATAAGATGTTCTAAATCCTGAAATAGATTTCATGCTTTAAAACCCAGACTAAAACCTATACTTACTTTTGATGGAATGTATCCCCACAAATATCTCTCTTATTGTAAGAAATCATGCCCCAGAAAACAAGGTATGTTGGCATTATGTAACTCTTTCTAGAATGAAATCAGAAATATTGTTTTGTCAATAGGAGCCTTTTGTATCTTTGTCTAATTCTGAAGTCAATTTTTTTCATATTTTGAATAACTATATTGGGAATTTGATTGAGGTAGCTCCACATCTATAGATTACTTTTGGTAGAATGGTCCATTTTATAATACTAATGAGACCAATCATGAGCATGAGAGGTCTTTCCATCTTCTGGTATTTTATTCAATTTCCTTTTTAAGAGTCTGAATGTTCTCATTGATCAAGTACGTCACTTTCTTTGTTATATTTATTCCAATGTGTTTATGCTATTTTAAATTGGTTTATTTTCTCATTTTTTTCACTTGTGTTTGTCATTGTTACATAGGAAGACTAATGATGTTGGTGTGTTATTTTTGTATCCTGATAATTTGCTGAATGTTGTTTAGTAGTTGTAGTGATTTTCTGATAGAAACTCTAGTATCTTTCATGTATAGAGTAATATCACATACAAGTAAGGATAATTTGCTTCCAGTTTTCTTCCCTTTAGCATGATATTGGTTGTGGTTTTCATGTGTATTACCTCTATTATGTTGATCTATGCCCCCTATATCTAGACTCTCAACAGCTTTTAAAAAGAAGTAATGCTGAATTTGTCAAAGTCCTATTCTGCATCTAATGAGATATCCATGTGGTTTTTATCTTTGAGTCTATTTATGTGACAAATTACATCTATTGATTTGTGTATGCTGAGCCTTTCCTGCAGCTCTGAATTCAAATTAAAATGAACGTGGTAGATAATTTTGATGTGTTCTTGAATTCAGTTTTGAAGAAATTTATTGAGACTATCATATCTATATTATCAGAGAAAGTTACCTATTAATCAATCTATTTTGTAGAGTGTCTTTGTCTGCTTTGGGTGTCATGGTAATAGTAGTTTCATAAATAAAAGGTTTGTTTCTTTCTTTATTCTTTTACAGAAACTAAAAAGTATTATGAAGATGGATAATTTCTTTTTTCAAAAATTTGTGACTTCACACTGCTGTTTGAGGAATCTGAACTTACCTTGGATAGCACACTCCATTCTACTATGTTGCTTAACATGAGTTCTGCACATCATTTCTGCAGCTCTCCTGCGTATCACTGCACCTCATTATTACCAGTCAGGCTTGCTCAACAAGGAACACATGTAGAATTATATGAGACTTCAGAGGCTGTGCAGGGAGAGCCCACTGCCCTGGTTGTCTCTTTGTCAATGTGTCTGTTTTGGGTAAGCTGGGGCTAAGAATTAGCTGTAAAAAATAAGAGACAAGAAAAACTAAAATTAAACTTTTGCTCTGCTGGCACAAAAAACACTAGCCATCTGGTACTGAAAAAATTAGCAATGACTAAGAAAATACTAACACCGGTGAGATAAACTATTCTGGGAAATGTTTCCTCATGGTTTTCACCCAGAATCTGTGGTTCAAAGAGGTAGGGGGCAAAGTGCATCTCATGCTGGCAGCTGAATTTCATACTGTACGAGAGTGTCCTAGCTAACAAACACTAAGAAAATGCCTAACCTTTGGATTCAGAAGAATAGCATAATGAAGGCAAGGTGGGAAAAAACATGGGGAGGAGAAATCAGAATCAGAATATTTTATGTGAGAAAAAAATCTATGTTCAATAAAATGGAAAAGAATATTTTCAATAAACTCATAGAAGAATATTTATCTTATGTAGAGAAAGAAATATATAACCTGTTATAAGAGGATGAGAGTACACCAAACAAACAAGACAAGAAATGAAACATAAAATAAAGGGCATGAAACCCCCATCCCTCACACACAGAGTCACATATACATTCAAAGTTAAATTCTACCCCGTTGTAAGTAGAAAATTTCAAGCTTAAAGCACATAGTATTTGGGCAGAGAGTTGACTCAGCTTTTCAGAGTCTCATACTTTTTCCAGAGACTGACAAGTGCCTATACCTCTAACTCTAGAGGATTTGACATCCTTTTCTTGCACCCTTGGAGCTTACACAGGGAACACAGAAACTCACACACATACAATTAAAAATAAAATAAAAATAAATCTTTAAAACACAATTTCTACCACTTCTGAGTGTCTTTTATCGTTTTTCCTTTTTCCTAACAGTTAAAAATAACTAATGCTTTTGAAAGCTGGAATCTTATGGTACTTATTTTCTCAGTGATTAAAAATTACTTTACAAAGCATACCAGAAGTCTCATATTGCATAATCTCTTGGTAACTAGAACATATTTGGAGTAGAATATAATTTGCTAGATGTCTTACTAAACAAACATGATTTATTTCTCTGTACTTGCTGTGTGGCATTCATGTGCCCAGGACAAATAATAAAGCTTCTTAGAATTATTTCTGTATTTGATGATGAAATTATTTGGGACCAGATGTTTTTAAAAGAAAATATTTGACACACATAATGGCTGATTCTGTTTCTTTGAGTAAACACACCTTCTTTATTAATATCCTACATACCCTGCTCAGTCAGTACCACTGGGAATTATTCCTACAACATTTCAGATTGATCTAAACCAAACTACAAAAATGAATGGCATGCCTTTGTGGCCAAGGGAAAAGTATTGTATCATCTCATAAATCCTAGTTATTTCATTGACATCATCCTATTGTGATATGATGAAGCAGAATTTTTCACACTGATAGAGTGCCTGAGAAACATTTTATGGATTCCAACTAAATCCAACTAATTAAATGAAAATATGAATTAAATCCAGATATTTATCTAGGAATTATAGTAAAGCTCTAATTAATTCATACCTTTAATTTAAAAGAATTGCTACATTTAATAAATAGAGACAATAGTATATGTGATTTTGGTAGTACAGATGAATGTGATATGTAGTATAGAACTAGACTAAGGATGAAAAATGTAAATATGAATGCAAAAATACTGAGATAGAGGACAATATGTAAAGAAACATTTGAGTGACAGAATAATATGTTCCGCTTGCTCAAATACATTCATATTATTCTAGAGCATGGCATGCACGACTTGGGTGGGAAGAGATGGAGCTAGTAGGCAGAGTATAAATAATGATGTTCAAAATACAAGAAATGTAATTCATCCCAAAAATAGTTGATTCTGTGAAACGAAGGATGACATGCTTAATCTGTTTCTCAGCAAAATCATTACCTGTATAATCAAAGTAAAAAAAAAAAACCACAAATGAAGGCTCAATGTTTCCTTCAGCACTTCTGTGTCTTAGTTAGGGTAGCTATTGCTGTTGAGGGATCCCATGACCACAGCAACACTTATGCCTTATTGGAGGAGGTGTGACCTTGTTGGAGGAAGTATGTCACTGGTGGTGGGCTTTGGTGTTTTAATGCTCAAGCCAGGCCTCTGTAGCCAAGAGTTCTATATTAAGACCAGCAGGTAACAGGAAGAGAGAGATACTGGGCCTGGCTTGAGTATGTGAAACTCCAAAGAAACCCTAGTGGCATATTTCCTCCAACAAGGCCATCCCTTTGAATTCCACTACTTAATCATTCATGTATATGAGCCTATGGTAGCCACTAGCATTCAAACTACCAAATTCTCCTTACTGGCTCCATAGGCTTGTATCTATAGGCTTGTATCTATATTATAATGCAAAAATGCATTCAATCTAACTTCAAAAGTTCCCACAGTCTATCACAGCCTTAAATTTTTTTTTAAAGCTCAAAATTCCATTTCTTTCCTAAGACTCTTGGCAATCTCTAACTGTAACTCCTGTAAAATTGAAATTGAAAAGCAGATTACATACTTCTAACATACAATGACACAGAATAAACAACAGTGTTCCACAAGAGAGGAAAGGGAGCATATCAAGGAATACTGAACCACAGCAAGACCAAAAACCAGCCGGGCAAACTTTGAGTTCTCTATCTCCACATCTGATAATCAAAGTCCTCTTTAGATTTCCAGTTTTCTTCCTGCTTTGTTGACTGCAGTATTCTTCTTTCTCTTGAACTGTTTCTACTCCCTGTAAGCAGCTTTTCTTGATAGGAATCCCATAGTTCTGGCATTTCCAAAATCTTGAGGTCTCCAAGACAATTCAGGTTCTCCACAATTCAGCTTCACTCAATGGCCTCCTCCAAGCAGGAATGGTCCTGAAACTTGCATGGCCTCTGTGGCTTTTCTAGTCTCTGAGTGAGATTTTCTAACCCCTTTCTGACATTCTAAATGCAGAACCACATGGCCAAAGCTGCCAAATTCAGATATTGCTGAGGCTAGAACATGGCCACCTCATTCGAATATATTTTCACCAGCTATCTGTTTTCAGTGTTTCTCTTTACTGCCTAAACTTTTTTGTTTTGTTTTGGGTTTTTGTTGTTGTTGTTGTTTTCAAGAAAGGGTTTCTCTGTGGCTTTGGAGGCTGTCCTGGAACTAGCTCTTGTATACCAGGCTGGTCTCGAATTCACAGAGATCTGCCTGCCTCTGCCTCCCGAGTGCTGGGATTAAAGGCATATACCACTACTGCCTGGCTTCTTATTGCCTGTACTGCCTAAACTTAGCTGACCTGGAACTTACTCCATAGACCAGCCTGCCCTTTGTGACTACCCTCTACTCTCCTGGTTTTCCCCATCTCTTCACATAGCCTGACTCAGGGTCATATTTACCCTGGACTCTCCATTTTATCTACAATAAACCTACTCTTGTAACACGTACGAGCAGTTTTGTTCTTTCTTTTCTCTTCTTTCTTCTTTCCTTTCTTCTTTTTTTATTCAATTACTCAGCATGAGATAATCTGGAAGATTTCTAATAAGATTTTTTCACATTTTCACAATAGTTACTGTTGGATGACTATGTGGAAAACAAATTTAAAACATAGAAGCAATTAGTAGCTTCAGAAAGATTTGAGAGGAAGGTGAAATCAACCAGAAAAATATAGGTTAACTTTGAATGCCATTTACATGTAAAATTATGCAAATATTAGATGCTAATTTATCCAAAAATTTAATTTAATCAAATATTGTGAGAAAAGACAGGCAAACTAAGTTTTGTGGAAAACAGGACAAACCTAAATTTTCATTTTTTTGTATGGGTGAGAGATAATTCTGCTGATGGCAGAATTGCAGACAAATAAGTCATTTACTGATTGATTCTCAATCCATGGGCTGTGTTGAATCACTGTGTTAAAATCATATTTAAAAGTTGAAAAAAAGTGTTGGTAGGTATTGATAACTACTGTGACAAAAATCTTCGTAGCAATATACGAGAGATGAAATAAATAAACCCATAGCTATTTAAACAAAATAGCCTAGTCTGTGATTTTTGTAGCTTTGTAGCATATTTAGATGCAAGGATATAATGAAACAGAAATGTTAAAACAAAACAAAACAAAACAACAGAAAAACAAAACAAACCCCTCCAGTTATAGTCCCAAAGAAGAGGGTAAGATGCATATAGAAACAGTGTGTGTGTGTTTTATGATTCATTTGTTTTTAGTATTACCTTCAAATTTTATTTCTTGTATTTTGTTCACAGGCATTCCTCCTTCTCCAATTCCTTTCAGATCCAGGCCCCATTCTCTAACTACAGAATATGTTTAAGGAAAACTCTTGGCTTTCTCCAAAATTTATAGTATCAAAATCTGTCAGCCTTTCTGTTAAAATTTCACGCTGGTCTGTTAGTTGATAAATTATCAAAATCTGTTAGTCCTTCTCTTGTTTTTTTTTTTTTTTTTTTTGGTTTTTCGAGACAGGGTTTCTCTGTATTATTTTGGAGACTGTCGGTCCAGCCCGGCCTCAAACTCACAGAGATCCGTAAAATGTGTAGCCCAGGCTGGCCTCGAACTCATGATACTCCTCCTTCAGCAAATCCTACTGGCGTGTGCCACCACAACCGGCCCTTCTCTTGTTAAAATTTCATCCTTTTCTGTTAGTTGATAATACTCTCTGTTGCTAATAATATGATAGTAATACAATGCTAGGTGCTAGGTCTCTAACTTACAAAGAAAAGTTACTGACTGAAGGGAAAGTAGCTGCAGGAACCAGTATTGTTACTTAATGTGTCTAAATATGAATAAGAAAGCCTTTGTAAATGTAGTCTGTAGCAAGAATGTGAAGTAAGAAAAGCTGCTCAAAGAAGCTCCCCTCCTGGGGAGAGGGCTCTTAGGAGATAACTATGAGTTACAATTGGAGAAACTGAAGGATCTGGTAATGACTGAGCATGTTGGTAGAAAGATAATGTGCTACAATATATAAAACTATTATATAACAAAATAATAAATATCATAAATAGTAATTATACTTAATTATATAATAAAATACAATATAAACTGTATATATATATATGTATTATACAACAGAAAATTCATGTTGTAATTCCCCCTCATTTTGTGGATCCTTCATGTTTCTGAAAGATTGCTTATAAAAGAGGAAGTCCTCATGAGGATTAGGCTTTCAGTTTTTCCAGGGAATATCTTCAGCTCATGAATTTCAGAAAGGTCTTGTTTTGCACATCTCCTTCATTTACCTCCCAAGGAGAAACTTACCCTCCTTTTCTTCAGGAGTTCTATCATCTTTTGCTTCTGCTTTTTCTCTTGCCAAACTAAAATTGATTCTACTCTGATCCTAACTAAATTAGAAAATAAACAATAACTAATAATAAATGCACTTTTACAGAGAGATAGATACCATTTGTTTTCTTTGGAAATACAATGTTAATTAATATATCATGTTTTAGATATTTAGCTCCAAGGTTCATTTTTTTTTGTTCTTTTCTTAGTAAGAATTAAAGTAACAACATTATGCTTGTTCTTATATTATATTGGTAAGGTAAACCATAACAGAGAATAGGTTACTTGCATTTTCCTTTGATTGAATGTAAATTAGCAGGATAAAAAGGATCATAAATAGTTAGTTCAGGGATATAATCATGGCCCTTCCATTTCTTAGCTGTGGCTTTAAAAATGTCATTTGTTTACAGTGAGGATATACTATTACCTGTCCTATAAGAACGATACTTCTCCTGATATCTGGTCTGGGGTTTTATTTATTGTGATTTGTTTTTTCCTGCATTGAAAGGAATCCTCAGGTCTATAAGGTATTTCACAATATTTTTTTAACTCCAAGCTAACTGATCATGTTTATAATAACACACTTTTCTATCTGGTGCAACCAATAATTTCCATCAGGTTTAAGCCTTAATTTTCTCCTGGAATCATCTACATAATAGTATGTATTAGTTCATTCCCTTTTTCCCTTTTTATTTAAATTAGAAACAAGCTTGTTTTACATGTCAATCCCAGTTCCCTCTACCTCCCACCCTCCCCTGCCCTGCACTGACCCTGTATCCAATCTCCTTTCTGCTTCCCAGGGAGGGTGAGGCCTTCCATGGTGGATTTCAAAGTCTACCACATCATTTGAAGCTGGGCCTAGGCTTCCCCTGTGTGTCTAGGCTGAGAGAATATTCCTCTATATGGAGTGGGCTCCTAAAGTCCATTTATGTACTAGGGATAAATACTGATACACTACCAGAGGCCCCATAGATTAACCAGACCTCCAAATTGGCATCCACGTTTAGGGAATGTGGAACAATCCTATGCATGTCTCCCAGTTATCAGTCTAGGGTCTGTGAGTTCCCCCTTGTTCAGGTCAGCTAATTCTGTGGTGTTAGTTCTTTCATAACATTCTTACTGCTTCTCACAACAGATTCTCTATTTGAGCTTTCTCAGACAAATTTGTGTAAGTTATACCTTTTCATCAATGGGAAAATGTATGGCAAAATATGATTTTTGTTTCAAAATGGCATAATACACACACTCGCATATAACTTCTTTTGCAGTGAATATACCTAATTGTTTTTCTCTTAAGATTTTGTTTTTAGCTCAATATTGTATCCAATATGATAAATGTAATATGTTATATACAATATTGTATGGCAAAGAAACTTTAATGTTATATTATCCCAAAGCAATGTCATTGTTCATATCCATTCCCAAACAAAAGAATGGAGCTATAAAAATGAAGATGAGGTGTTGTGGAGTAGTGGTGTACGCATATACCACCAACCTTTGGTGGGAGTATAGAAGACACAGCGAGATTCCCAATTCAAAGATAGATATCTAAAAAAGCAAATGGTAAGTCTCTTAGATATAAGAAATTAATTGTTCTAATTCCATAATATGTTGTATTAAACTACAAACAAGCAAAAGAAGAGTCTCATGCTTGAGAGTTGGTATATTTGTGAAGTTAAGGCAGTATTTTCGTAGGAGAGAAGTGACAGGTGGAGCATAAGTTTGAGAAATAACAATTTGAGTTATTTTAGAAAATTCTGGATAATATCTCATATATCAATTACTGTTAATTATGAAGGAGCATTTTCTTAATTATTGATATTCTTAATAAACACAATTCCTTACAAAAAATGCTTGTGTATAAATATGGCAAAAATTTTATGGAACTAGCCATCTACTCTGAGTGGATATGATAAATCTTCCCTGTGATGTAAAAGTAGTCAAAAATACATAACTGAGATGAACACAAACCCTAGTGGGGAAGTTACTACTGTGTTTTATTGTTTTGACAGGAAGTCAAAGTGCCTACTAAATATTGATGTTTCTACTCACAGAAAAATGCTTCTCTCAGCTTACATTTGTGAAGCTTCACTTTTCTGTGAATAACTGACCTTTGAATTCTTCTTCCTAAGCCAAATGTGTATACCACTCAACATCAGGGCTCAGAGAACATTACAAAAGAGGAGAAAGAAAGAAGGCAAGATTCAGATTGTTCTTTAGTATTATTTTAAATAAGCAAAGGTACGTTATGTTTGCTTATGCTACGGAATATTACTTTAATTGGTAAATGTGTGTTACATTTGTTTATGCTGTATTTGTTAAATTGCATAAAGATGTATTGCTGTTTCACCTTGTCTGCTTAAGGCATCTTATTGGTCTAATAAAAAGCTGAACGGCCCATAGCTATGGAGGAGATGGATAGGTGGGCCTGGTGGGCAGAGAACATAATTAGTAGGAGAAACTTCAGCTCAGAAGAGAACAAGAGAGAAGAAGGAGGAGAGATCAGGGGACATGTCCAGAGCCAGAAGTCAGGCAGCTGCCAGCTACCCAGACAGTACAAGTAGTGAACATATACAGCAGAAAGAAAGGTAAAAGTTCCCTGAGGAAAATGTAGATGAAAAGAAACATATTAAGTTAAAAGAGCTAGGCGGAAATGCACCTAATCTTGGTTGAGCATTCATAAATAGTGTGAAGTCTCCAGTCATGATTCAGGAACTGGTTGTTGGCCCAAAGGAATAAGCCACGTATGCCAGATGAAAGGGAGCAGGGATGAGAAATTCTTCTAGGTATGACACAGCCATCACAGTCATAAACTTCTGCACTGGGCCTGCAATAGTCATCCATACACGAGAAAAGGGCTGATAGAGACCCACCTCTCCCTGAGAAACCACTGGGGGCGGTTGGATGCTGGGAAATGGGAAGTCATCAGTCCTTCAGTTGTGCTTGTGTTCCCACTAGCAACCTCATCATCCTACAATGCTTAGCGCCACATCAATGGGCACATAGATCACCAGGGTTAAACCCAGTAGCACATAAAATAAACCAAAAAGACTTCAATGTCAGGAAAAGACTTGAAGAGAGGGGAAGGAATCTTGAGGGGTGCAGGAGATGGTATGAGATAAGAGAAATAAGAATCATTATATATGTATTTAACACTGCAAAATCAATTTTAATAATAAGACACATATTTAAAAATTTTTTTAATGCTTAAAATAATTTGTGACAAATGTAATTGGTTTGGGCTAGAAAAATAAATGTTTTCTACATAAGTCAGCACACAATATTTAATTAGTTTATTAACAAACATAATTGTGATAGGCACAGAATAAATTCATGGATAGTATAATTAATTTTACAATAAGTCCACCATGATATAATACATTATAATAAAGCATGAAACATTTGTATATTGTCTTTTAATGTATCAGGTCATTAAAACTGGTGGCCATTTAAACGTAAAGCAGAGCATTATGAGGGGCCAAGAGCAAAGAGTATCCCTAGAAGAAGAAAGAACATTCAAAATTGTATACAGGCTTCATAATAAAGACACATGATACTGTAAATGCAACCAGTATTATTATGGTAGTCTATCTGCTGTGCAGCAGGATTAGGCATTTTATTTTTAGAAAATGGGATTGCAGAACAAGTCGCTACTTCAACTTTCAGGATTAGCCTTATGACAAATATACCAGGCACACATCTGAGAGATGCAAAGTTCAAGCTATAAAGACAAATTATTCAGCTTTAATATTATTAAAAGTCTTGTCAAATTATTATTGAGTACTTTAAGTGTACCTAGCTCTAACAGGTATTAATAAAATTCAGAGAGAACTATAATAAAAGAAGTAACAGTCCACCACATGGCAGCTGAGTATGCAGAAAGTAAAATTAATAATGCTCTGTCATTGTTTTCTTTGGTATTTATAGGAAAAGAATCAATTTCTTCGGCTTGTAAGACTGGGCCGTGTATTAGCAACTTTCCTGTTGCTGTATTGACAGAAAGGTTTGGATTCTCATGGAAGAGAAGACATGGCAATGGGCTTATGAGTCTGGCCTGGCAACAGGAAACAGAGGAAATGGTAAGTGAGGTCAGGCCATGGGACATCAAAGACCATCTTGATGATGTCTTTCTCCATCAACATTCTACCTTCCAGAGGTTTCACATTCTGTCAAATTGTGTCACCACTTGAGGACCAAACATTCAAACACAAGAGCCTGTTGGGGACATGTGTTTATATCACAGGATGGAGATGGTGACTGGTGAGATTTAGTAGTCAGCATCTGAATTCTGTACCAGTTTCTCACTTAGTTGGAAATCAGTATTTCAGTACTTGACTGCCAATCTGCATTTCTATTGTAGAGAATGAAACATGTAGACAATTTCTTTCCTCATGATTGACATCAGAAAACACATAGAGTGGACTTTCTGAGTGAAGATTGGAATATATATATATATGTATATATATATATATATGGAAATGAAGTAGCCACATACAGATTACACTTGTGATCAGTGGGTATTTATAGGGAATCTTACATCGTTTTTACTTCTTCTTTCCTTCTACCTTCACTCTGTACATTCTTGCCTCTCTAGCTCACCACTGATTTCCTGCTCTCTTGCCATTTTATAAAAAATTGTAATTCCTTTATGAAGTAACTGGTATAGCATGAATTTGCTTCCAGACTCAGAAGGACTTATGGAATGCTGTCCATGAATGCATCCTTCATTTTCATAGAAAACAGAAGCTTTCATGGCATGAACAAGTAATAAAACATGTTACAAAGAAGAAATATTTAATTTAGATTATTGGGAAGTAAATTTGATACAAGGGAGGGAGAAAGAGAGAGAGTAAGGGAGAAGAGAGAGAGTAAGGGAGAAGAGAGAGATTGAGTTTCTAGTTATCAACAAAGAGAAATGTGAAAATATTTTATTTTTGAAAAGGATTACTACTTTTGTGGTGTTAAGAGAGCAAGTATAAAATTATGATTTACAGGGATATTTTAGGTTATTTCCATATTGCTAATGCCTTCATTCATCACATAGAACAACTGGTATTTCATAATATAAAAATAAAATTACAGTCTCTTTTCTTTTTGGACAGAAGGATACTAGGACTGGATTGCATGCGTGTGCTTTATTTTCTTGTTGTTTTTCCCTAAGTACTGACACTTTAATTGGATGGTAAATCCCCATATGGCAGTGAGAAGACAGCAAAATGATGCTAGCACCTGACTGGATACACATTGCTCAAGGACACTGGTTAGGAATAACTTGGGTATAGGGTGTGATAGAATGATTGCTTTATTTGGGGACAATTATTTATTTCATTTGTGGGTTTTTCTGTTTGTCTTAAAAAAATCCAAAACATATAGCTGACTATTTGCTAGGTCTCAACAGTTCTATGAAGAGTCTGAAACTGTTACATATATATTTCATCTCGACACTCATAAGGTAGAGATGCATAGAATCATGTGAGTTTGAAGGCAGCCTGGTCTGCACATATTGAGATCCTGTCCCTAAACACCAATAATTAACTAAGTAAATAACTAAATAAATAAACAAGAAAATACTGTAGGTAATTAGGAACCAAGCTTATTGTTCTGTGTCTTATTGCCACTGACCCAGACCTAGGTAAGCATAATCTTAAACCATAAGCAGTAGCTAGTCATAGTAACTATAAGTAATATAGTCCCTAAGCCTTGACTTTCATGACCCTTCATCCATTATCAACAGACAGCATTACAGTTCTCAGGTTCTGATTTTTCCAAATCCTGGTCCTTAAGGCATGGTGGCCTCTGGAACTCCTTCACTGAAAAGTTTGGCCTTTCATAGCCTAACTTAGCCTTCTACAATCTTACTGTGTATCTTCTCCTCCTTTTCTTATCTTCTGTTTTGGTGTGTTAGCCACTTTCACTCCCACAGTAATTTTTCTGTTCCCTCTATGGGACTTCCTGTCTTCTCTGGGCTTACTTTCTGGGCTGCCATTTCTACCTCCAATTTCTTTAGTTCAAAATACCAGTCCCACACACTGTAAGACTGACAGAGTCTGTGAATGAGCAAGACAACATTCAGTGTTTCATTGGTCCTAGTATTGCACAGTATAAGAGACGATACTCTAGCTGACTCACAAAATGTTGACAGCAGGCTGTTTATAGACCCACAAGTGGTTGTGAAGTAGGTGTTACATAACAATGTGAAATTGTAATTTGAACTCATCACAACAAGGCTCCAAGTTATTCAAAGCATAGGCTGTACACAAGAACCAAACACAAGCCTTGCCTTGTATCATCCACAAGCTCCTGTTGCATGAGTAAGGGAAGTGACCCCACCCTCCCCCAGTGCAACCAAGTGTGTGTGACTTCAGAGTAGCAAAGGACATTTATAGTTTACTGAAGCTTTTCATATTTGGAGTATTCTAAAACCTGGATGAGGTTATCCAAGTAGTTATGGCTGGAACAAGGCTTTTTTGAAGCAGGAGGTATGGTGCCAGTGGATAAGGTTTCTGTGTCTCATACAAAAGGAGTATAGTTTACGTAAGTCACCTGTGTAACATCTGTGTAGCTTTTAAGCTATCTGAGCCTGTATAATAATAACACAGATACCGCTGAAAGAAAACTTCTTGGTTGACAGCTCTGTGATCAATACAGCTGGGCAAAAGAGAAGAGCCTGACTACTGTCAGTCAAAACTTGAATCCACATGGCTCTAACAATAAGAGAAATCTCATTTAGAGCTGTATGTTTCAAGGTATCTCTATATGTGCACTGTCTAGCTGTGGGTCTCTGTATATGTTCCCATCAGCTTTAGGAGGAAGTTCTCTGATGATTGCTGAATAAGCACTCATCTATGAGTATAGCAGAATGTCATTTAGGAGTCATTTTGCTTCTCCACTTTTTTCAACACACACTCACACACACATACACACACAGAGAGAGAGAGACAGAGACAGAGACAGAGAGACAGAGAGAGAAAAAGAGAGTACTTGGGACACAGAACTCTAAATGAAGTGTCTCTCTAAAATTCCTCCCCTTGCGCTAAGAGAACCCCATGGAAGAGGAGGCAGAAAGAGTGTAAGAGTCACAGGGTATGGTGGACACCAGGATAACGAGGTCCTCTAAATCAACTTCAGCAAATCTCATATGAATTCACAGAGACTGAAGCAGTAACCACAGGGATGACATGGGTTTGCCTCTGCATATACATTATAGCTTTCAGATTAGCATTTTTATGGTTTTTCCTGAGTGTGAGAACAAGTGCTTCTCTGATTCTTGTGTCTGTTCTTGGGGTTCTTTCCCTTCTGTTGGTTTGCCTTGTCCAACTTTGACAGGATGGTTTTTGTTTTATCTTACATCATTTTATTTTGTTACGTTTTGTTGTTACTCTTAGAGGCCTGTTCTTTCCTAATGAGAGACAGAAAGGGAGTTGGTTGGATGGGAGAGGAGCTGGGAAGTAACTGAGAGGAGTAGGGGGGGGGAATTATAATCAGGATATTGTGTGAAAAAATATTCCATTTCCAATAAAAGGGTGACAAAAATAAAGGAAGAAACTATAAAAGAGCACTGATAGTCAAGTCCTTCCATTAGCCTTAATGCTCTTAATAGTATTTAGCAGGTGTTAACTTCTAGCTGAGTACACTTTAGAAAAGTATGTCTCTGTCATAATATGAGTATAAGAGACTGTGTGGAGGACTTTAATTTTAGTGGTACCCACAGTGAAAGTACACTTGGCAACTATAATTGGTATAGAAAAGTTAACAGATAAGTTGAGGGTAAAAGCATGTATTCAATGGATCAAAACAAAAAACTAATATGAATCTCCACTGCTTATGGATGACTGTGGTAAATGTACAGAAATTTATTGAGATGTATAGATACAGGATGTGGCTTATTTTGGAGCATGATTATTTGCAAGTGCTTTATAATAAAGTATTATTAAGAAAAATAAACATGGATGATACTAAGTAGAAGCCTGGTAATCCCTGTCATAACCCTATCAATGTTACTATGAAATATAAAGATAATGTATAGTTTACTATGAAGTTATTTTTTATGTGTAAGTATAAAGCATAACAAGGGAATAACTAAATATAGATTAATAATGCAATGTTAAGTAAAAACATAAAATTTCACACACAGGCATGCGTGAGCATGTGCGCGTACACATACACACACACACACACACACACACACACACACACAAACACGCACAATGTCATTTGTCAAGGTATCTAACCAAATATACGATAACCCCTATTAGGTCTTTAGTCTTAATTTTAAACTTGTTGAACTATGCTTCCCGATCCCATTTTTTTCCAAGACAGGGTTTCCCTGTGGCTTTGGAGGCTATCCTGGAACTAGCTCTTGTAGCCCAGGATAGTCTCAAACTCACAGAGATCCGCCTGCCTCTGCCTCCTGATTGCTGGGAATAAAGGCATGCCCACCACCGCCCAGCTTCCCTATCCCATCTTTTATCATGTATTTTTCATCATATTAATTAAAATTGTAACAACGCATTTATGCATTGTTAAAAAAGAAAATAAGTCACTTTTCCAACTATTTTCTAAGCAGCCATAATTTTGATTTTTTAGTTGATAAGATAAAATATGATCTCTACTCAAACTACTTGCTACCATATAATATCTACAAGTTATAAAATTAAAGTTCTGTGATAATATTAATTAATAAAATAATATTTATATATATTTTATGGAAACAACAAGTGTCCATAATTATGTGAGACAGTTGTTTCTTGTTCTTTGCTTTTCTTGATTATACATACAGTATCAAAATCCTAAAACCACGTAGTCTTATTTGTCTTGGTTTTGAGGGAAAACATGTAAAATATACATCTTTTTACCAATATGAAATAAGTTCAGATGAAAGGAAAGAAATATTTTGAAACATGCAATTTGTTTTTAGAGAGGTTTCTTAAATTCATCTGTTGTTGAGCTTTGAGCCTCTTAACACTCTTAGGCAGGAAGAGAAGAGACAATAATAAGGTAAATTTTATATTTTACATGAGTTTTCATTGAAATGCAATGTCCATCACTTTCATTCACTTTGCACATGTGTGTTTACTTGCTCCAACATCATGAAATCCAAGCAATTTTGTCTTCACTAAGGATGGTTTAAGTAATTTTTGTTTTTGACTGACAGATAATGATACGAACTGACAGGCTCTAAAGATGACAGTATATACATGCATTCCACCTGTCATTCATGAAAAATTCCAATTTCCATACATTGTCACCAACACTTCACACACACACACACACACACACACACACACACACACACACACACTAAAGGATTTTCCCTTTATTCATAGTATTATTAGTAGCATTATATGATTGTATGGAGATCTATTTTATGTAATTTCCTTGTGTCATTTATGGTCATTTTCTATTTAATGTTTTTTTGCCATAAAGATTTGCTTTTACAAGGAGGTATGGAGTTAGATATGTGGGGGAGATCTAGGAGGGGACTGGGGAGGGGTAACATGATCAGAACACATTGCAAGAAAAATTTATTCTTAACAATAAGAAAAATAGTCTGCTCTTACATTTCCCCAAAATTTCAGTATGTGTGTATGTTAATTAGCTTCTTTATAAGTTTTAATCATTGTCTCACTGATATAGATTTGTCTCATTAATATAGAGGGTCTGTCTGTATGAAAGTATTTTGTCAGTGTGTGCACTATTTGAACACACAGTTATATTATATGTGTATGATATATATATGTGTGTGTGTGTGTGTACAGTATATGTGTATAGTTGTGTTAAAGTGCACATACATGCTTATGTTCAAATGCCAAGAGCTGTTATCAGATGTCTTCTCCTGTTACTGTCTATATTTTCTGAGTAATACTCTCTGACAGAATTTATAGCTACCAAATTGATAGAACGGATGGCTAGTGAGATCCATGTAGTCTCCTGCCTCTGTTTCTCAGTGTGAGAATTATGGGCACTTGTCTTCTTGCCTAGCATTTGCTATGAATGCTGTGGATATGAACTCAGCTCTTCATGCCTAAGAAGTAAGAGTTTACAGTCAGTCATTTCCCCCTGCATACAATTAACATTGGCTGAAAGAATTTCCTTCCCCATTACAATTACGTGCTCTTTTATAAAAAGAGTTGATCACAAATGTGCAGGTAATGTAAGTATCACAACCCAATTCCCTCATCTGTATACTTGTCTACATGCCTGCAAGACACTATGCTGACCAATTTCTGCTTTTATGGTAAATCTGAAATATAGAAATAATAGTGCTGTTAGTACCATGAATTTCTTGCAATCTGTATAAGTCACAAGTGAATCACACTTAGAAACTAAAAAGTAGAGAAGATATAGCTCTGTTTTTGATAGATTATGTAGATTAAGTCCAAGAGCATCACCTCTATAAAAAAAAGTATTTCCATGACTTAACTCAGGTAGCCATTTATTCCTATTTCTTTAACAATGTTGTTTATGTGTAACACAGAAGCTTTGTAGCATTAATTGTACTATTAAGCAATTTGTCATTTGGATGACATGTAAGTAGAATCATTTTGAATTTATGTTTTAAATTTTTTACTATTAGTGTATAAAAGTGAAATTTGTTTTTCATATTAATCGGATACTGATACACTTTAGATTTTTCCAATATCCAATTAAGTATGTAGTACTCAGAGCTCATTGCCTTCTTTCAAGCCCTGTTTTAAGCACATCTCCAGCTAGTTCCTGGGGGTTGATACTCCATCTAAATCATTTGAGGTTTTAGATATTTCTAACGGGCATGTTAAGGTAGAAACTAGATGATGATAAATAAAAGATTTGTTTTACTTAAATACAATACAAAATTGCATCAAAGCACATATTTTTAAAGTAATGCTTAATATCTAAATTATCTTCATAGCTCGGCCAGCTATATTGGAACGATTTGTAGTGAAAATACCAAAAATATATTTTGGTGCTAATTTCCAATTCCTATTTTGTAGTAATATTAAGTACTAGGATTCATCTCCTCAAATACAAACACACACACACACACACACACACACAGAGTTGACCTCATCTACCCTTCTGAGTCACGACAGAACAAAGTCCACCAATAAATAGACATGGTTATAAATGTGAATTTTGTTCTAAATTCATTCTCAAAAATTCCTGAGATTTAACTGGGCCCATTGAGACTAACTCAATACAGTGCAGTTTTAGTTTTGATTCACTTACATTTTAAATAATTCTTTGTAGGGTATGACAAAGGATGTATCTTGGATTTATGGAACGTGGACAGTGCCTGTTTAAGCAAGAAAGCAATTCTATTCAGGAAAAATCCTGGGCCCTTTATCTTACACATAGGCAATTTTGTACTACTTGGTCTAGTACCTACATATATATGTGCGTTTTTAATTTTCTTTGGTAATACAAACCTGCCATATATCTAAAAATCTCTAGTTATCATTTCTAGAAGTTTCCAGAATGCTTTGTGCTGAATATTTAAAAAAATTATTTTAGCAAATCCTTCACATAATCTCAAAACTGCCAAATTTGAATCAACTTGTATCATGCCTATTTACTAGCATTCTTATTTATGTTATTTAGTATTTGTGTAAGTCCTTTTATCATTTCTTATGATTCATAAGTTTGAAGATTTTTTAAAATTTTCAGTCATATTAGAAAATAATTTATTTTTTCTGTCACTACTTATGCTGAAATAAAAATGAAAACAATCAACTTAAGTATAATCATTATTAAAATGAAAGATAAGAAAAAAGCTTTCATTAAAATCTAAAGAACTAAAAAAATGGAAATTATTTTATATTGTATTATGGTTCATAGATTAAAGGATATGTTAAATTAAGATTTTAAAAAGAGGGAGAAAACAAAAGAAAGAAAACTAGTGTGAAGAAATATTGAGAGCATATCTCTAAGAAATAAGTTTCTGAAATTGATACTGAAGGCTGTCAGCCACTAAAGTATGATTAAACACATTAGGTCAAGCACTGTTTTATTAGCTGTATTACAAGGGAGATGACATATTGAAAATCTTTAGGACTGGTTTCCTGTCAGTAGTGAAAAATTTTACCTTAACATGATATCAACCTCTCCGTTCCAAGAGTTATTTATCACATAGAATAGATTGAAGTGGTGACCAGATGACCAGCGAAGTAGATTGATTTTGACATAAAATAGTCTGGATAAAAAGTGAATCAGACAAGAAGGTGGATTGATTCCTAAGCTGAAGCCTGAGTCCAGAAATGAGGACTTTTTAAGCCAGCAACAATGAAATAAGTAGAAAGTGTCTTTGGAGGACAAAAATATACTATTGTTCGTTCAGCCATTGAAAGGTGCAGAGGTAGCCACCAACTGAGGCAACTGGAGAGGTGACAGTGATGGAATCCTTGCTATGCATCCCAATACAAGCCAGATGCTGCGAGAAGCAATGGTTTCTGATTGGTTTTTATAGAAGGTGTCTGTGCCTGTGATCTTGTGTCCCTTTATCATCTGTAACCAGCATGTGTAATCTTCCAGAAATTTTTGTTACTGGACTAGGACTTAGGCAGATTTTCTGACTAGAAAACAGAGAGGGAGCCATGCTGCGACTAGGTAATAAGGATGGTGAATTTCCAAGCTGGCTGGCTTCTTCCTCACCATCTTGACTTGAGACAGAAATATGGCAGATTACAATACAGGTTTAGTAGGCTTTTTGTTCCACAGTGGGGCCTGCTGCAGATGGAGAGGCTCGACAAGTTCAAGGACATGTTTATACAACAGTTTAGAGTCAATCAGCCATCCTGGCTTTCTCCAAACTGATCAACTCTAAATTAAAAGCCAACATTCTTTGAAGATCCCTCAGAAACTCTGAAACCACCAGCCCCCAAGGAGAATCTCCCTTCTTCTGTGTGGACGGTGTGTGTGTGTGTGTGTGTGTGTGTTTGTGTGTTTGTATGTGTGTGTTAAGTATGTGCATATTGTCATCCTTATTATGTAAGGGTCTGAGAAGAGGGGAAGGAAGACCTCACACTCAAATAATAAGAAAACTCAAAGATTGTTTATTCTGCAGAAATAGGCATCATTCAGGGATCAATCATCCACACAAAATGGCGATGAGGACCTGGACAAAGGTGCACAGGCTGTTTCAAAGGCAGGCTTGGAGAATTCTAAGTATCCAGTTTCTATTGCGCAGTTGGGAGCAGGTATATGAGGTGCATATTGATTTGGCAGCAAGGCTAACTTTAGTCATATGGTCGGTAATAGCAGTATCCTTTCACTCTGAGGCACTTTGCCTTACAGGGTCAGGCTCTATAAGTGTTGAGCTGATTGGTCAAACTTGGCTGGAGGGAGTTCCAGATTTGGAGCTTAGGTCATTAGCCACAATGGGTGGTTCATGCCTAGGGTGGATGCCTATTTCAGCCCCTTTCAAACTAAAGCCTTTCCTCACCAGCTCTTTCTTCCCGCTCTTGTTTCCTGTGTTAGAGAATTTCTCCACTGATACCGATTGCACTGACGTTTTTCTTATCTTTTAATACTATAAAAGGCACAGAAAATGAACAGGATCAATATCCCTACATTGTAACACTATGATTTCTTTCCCATGTCTTTAAACACCAAACTTTGGATTTGATTCATAACTTATTTTTCCTAGGTGTCTTCTTTTCCCATCTTCCTTGCCAGTCTTGAGATTATTCTCATTTTACCCAGAATGCTGTTTCTTTCTTCCTAATCGCCATTGGGATAGAGTGTAGTCTGTCTAAAACTGGTCTTTACATTTTTGCTTCTGGCCATATTCCTACACTCAGAGATTTGTAGCAAACCTTCTCTGTTCTTGGCATGTACTTTCCACTTTTTAAAAGTCTAATTCCCTGCTGCAGTTTGAATGTGAAATATCCTCCACAGGCTGATGTGAAATATCCCTCACAGGCTGATGTGTGTTTTAAACATTTGTTTTCTCAGCTAGTGGTGTTGTTTTAGGTTGGAGTGGAAGGCTGACTGGCAGAGGCCCTTGGGCAAGGCTTGTGGGGGTCACACCCTTGACTCCATATGTATTCTGAGGTCTCTGCTTCTTGGTTCGTCATTTGGGAAGCAGGTCACACTCCCACTGCCATGGACCAAATCACGATGTCATGTCAAACTATTTCTGCTATACTATGTCCTCTGAACTGTGAGCCAAAATAAACTTCATGTCACTTAAATTGGCAGTGTCGGTTAATTGATCACAGAGACATGGAAACAAAAATCTATCTAATACAAATAAGTTAAAATAATCAACATTTATTTAACACAGGAAAAAAAAACCCTTCCCTTCCCTCTGTTTATTTTCTTCCTACCATGCTTCCCAAAAAATCTTCTGAAAGGAGGTCCTTAGCCTCTCTGTCCTTCTCATTTTCCATTCACATTTCAACTCCACCCCTATCTCAGTCTGCCAGTGGACAGTCCCTACCTCTACCATAGGGAAAGCACAATTTTCCCACTTGTCAAACTAATTTTAACTAGATGGATGACCAAGCCCCAGGCCTTCATATTTTTGGTCATTCACCAGGTTGGATTATTGTATCCACATGACCATGACTTCTCTTTCTCTAACACCCGTTCTGCGGCTTGCTCCACACTACTTTGCGAGAGCAATGTCACCATGTGGTCATTTTCCTTTGGTTCTGACCACATTCTTTCTTTTCTCTTTCATCTCTCATATATTTAATGCAATATTTTTGTACCTCTGTGACTTTTCCTTACTTTGAATTTCTCATTGTAGCCTGTCCTGAAGACCTTACGTAAGGGACTTAGATCACCATATGGAGCTGACTAGGATGCACAAATGAAGCAAGCCCAGGCTAGACGCAAATGTGCCATGGGAATTCACTGCAGACACTTTCCACTCAGGGGGATTGTTGCTTTAGTGTATCGCACAGTGGCAATAGCTCACACCATTGCACACACACACACACACACATATATACATATATATATATATATCCGGCAATATACATATATACATATATCCGGCAATGTGGGAAGTACAATTCAGGGATTACCTTCATCAATCAAGTCAATTAACTTTTGTAGAGCACACAGTGATTATCCTCATTTTACAAAGAACTTACCCAGACAGTGGTTTCTCAAAATCATTTCTCTGGTGAATGTGTGCCCACATTTTATATCACTTTACATTCAACAGACCTTTTTGAAAATCAGTTCTGACTCTCCTTCACATGGCACACTAAAGTCACAAGCGCAGTCATAAAAAAGCGCAATCATTCACCTCAAAAGAGCACATCAATGATGACTGTTCTAGAGTGCGGTATTTTCTCCGAATTTGTTTTGCTTTGCTTTGCTTTTTAACATACATTCAAGTCCCACCTCTCTGAATATCTTCTATATCAATTAACTCACTGTAGCTGTTATAGTCAGGAGCCCATGCTCTTTACTATTCCTTCCCCATTTATCAAAGTAGCCCCTCAGATTAATTTTCAATGATGTTAAGATTTTTAAGAACATATGATTATATACTTATATAAAACATTCAGTTGCCAGGCAGTGGTGGCACACACCTTTAATCCTAGCACTCAGGAGGCAGAGGCAGGCTGATCTCTGTGAGTTCAAGACCAGCTTAATCTACAAGAGCTAGTTCCAGGACAGCCTCTGAAGCCACAGAGAAACCCTGTCTTGAAAAACCATAAAACAAACAGAAAAAAAAACCAACAAAAGTCCATTTATTTAAATTTTGAGAAAATTTAAATTGCTTAACCAAATTTTCACTCTTTGAAGTCTACTATGAAGAGAATCATCACATATTTTAAAACACTGGGGGAATTTGGATTTTACAAATTGGATTTTTAGTGTCTTCAAAATTCTTCACCATAATATTTGGAAATTTGTGTTATTTTAAGCAAATCAGTCTTTAATTCTTAAAAATAAAGCAGCAACATACTTTTACTTAAATATACTATTTAAATAAGCAATCATTCCATAATGTATGTCTTTGATGCTAGAAAGGGTTCAACAAGAATATACCTTTTTTGTACTGTAAAGGGTGCATAATTGACAAGAAAAATATCTGATATGTAACCACTTTGCTTTTTATTTTCTGCTCAGTTGATGTGGTTGAGAAATATATCTGTCTATTATCTATCTACCGTCTATCTGTATGTCTATCTATCATTTATATTTTAGGTTTTTGGGTTTTTGGGGAGCATGGGGGTAGAGACAGGGTTTCTGTGTATTTCTATGTAGCCTGTCCCAGAATTTGCTCTGTAAAGCAGGCTCATGTCAAACTCATAGAGATCCACCTGCCTCTGCCTCCTGAGTGCTGGGATTAAAGGCACGTGCCACCAATGCCCGGCTATATTCTAGTTTTTCAAATGACTATATGTAGGGGTAAGCCCCACAAAGCTATCCCCCCAAGGGTAGGGATAAGGAAATTTAGGACAGGAGAAGATAAAAGGAAGTGGAAGAGAAACAAATCCCTCTGCTTCTCCTCTCTTCCTCTGGAAGTCTGCCAAGCTTCTGACTCCCCAGCCTTTTGTATGTAAGTTCTTATTCCGGTAAATAAATATATTATATTCCATATTATATTGACCTCAATTAACAACTATGTATTATGTATAATTTTTAATTATATTAAAGTTTTAACATGAACAATGATTAAATGAATTGGAATTTGAAATGCCTATAAAAATAAAATAAAATTTTAGGGCATGAGCAGCAGTTATTGGTTACTGTGTTAAAAAAACAAATCAGGTAGTTAGCACCTTCAGGTTCACCATTTACCTCTACTAATCATGAACAGACTTTTTTTTCATTATTCCTTCCATGATAGAATAAGTTTTGCACAGTGTATGTATTGTACTGCATTATGTGTCATTGAGGCATGATTTCAAGTACAAGAGACTGCTGTCTAAATTCTATTTACTTCATCAATTTTTATGGGGAACCTAAGCATGTGCAGCTTTTTGTATCCACAGAGTTTCTGTACTCTGTCTACTATGAATAATAGGGAAGGGACAGACTTATTGTTTTTAAATTATTACCAATCAGAGTTACCCATGAGACAATGCAACTCACATCCCAATTTTAAGTAGCTGTATGTATACATTATCATTAACTAAGTAGATGAGTAAAATGTAGGCTCTGAGAAGAAAAAAATGCTTCCTTGTTTGCTTTTTATAAATCAACAGATAAGAATTGATTAACAAATCCAAATCATGTTCTTGGTCCCACAATTAAATCACAACTCTATTTATTATGGACATAATTTAATAAACATAGGAAAGAAAATCATTTGCAGAGTGGCTGTGCTTTACATATATAGTCAACATTAAAATGAAAATTTTAAATGGCACATGTATATAATGGATTTGATTACTAAGTATTAATCAAAATTGAATTTTAATAATATTGTGCATATATGTATCTTAAATTATACACACATATATGTAGATATGGGGGTGTATGAAACAGATAACTTGAAGTGACAGTTTCAAAACCATTTGCTAAAGACTGTGTACCTGACACTGACTGTGACAATTATATAGCAAAGATGGTGATTTTTTCCCTAGCTTCAGTTGTTAACTTCCAGGTTAACATTTTTGATATTAGGATTTACAGTTCTAATTAGCCTCAACAGAAATACAAACACACTCTCTCTCACAGAAGACCTCAACAGCACAATTTGTTTGCCATTGTCTTGAGATACAAGTAGGAAAGGACCATCTTAATCACATGCAAATACGTTTGCGATTAGCGTCATAAAGAGAACTATTCAGTAAATGGTTTCCTTCCACACCTGAGTCTGCTCAGGTTGTTGTAGCACAAAGCCACAGACTGGGTAGCCAAAGCTTTTACACATTTCTCATTGTCTGGTGACCTTGAAGCTAAGACCACAGTGTCAGCATCACTGGGCTTTATCACAGAATGTTGTCTTCCTCTGCATTCTCACAGATGAAAAGGAGAAAAATAAATTCTCCTTATAGGAACTGATTCCTCCATGTGGATCTGGCCATGATAACCTTATCCCATTCTATACACTTTCCAAAGGCCCCACTCCTAATGTCATCACCATGGAGATCAGGACTTCAGAAATTGGGTTGTGACACAAACCAACCCATAGCTATGAGTTAATATAAATATTTTAGTATAAGATTTTACTAATTCTTTGAATATTCATATAGTATGTGTTGGTCATATTTACCCCACTCCTTTCCCCTTTTTCCTCCCATATCTACACCAAAGCATCTTATAAATATTTTAAATGCATTATTTCTTTGTTAGGCATTTCTAATTTAAAAGTAGTTTAACGTATTTTAGAGAGAGGAAACCGAGGTCAGCATATAAAACAAATGAAAAAATGTTAAGTAAGTAAAACATCATCTACAGAAATGAATGAGTGGGGAGCAGTTTCATAAATTTCATCATTTTTAAAGTGATAGAAAAATGGTTTAAAATATCTGAAAATATACATGTACACACATTGCAGATACATATATACATACATATATACATACTTGCACACATGAATATGTCTACAATGCATGCATGCACAAACCTACCTACACATGCTTATATATGCACACACACATACACACACTTACACATGCACACACTCTAGAACAGTGGTTCTCAACCTTCCTACTGCTACAACACATTAATACAGTTCCTCATGTTGTGTTGACCCCCAACTACTAATTATTTTCAATGCTACTTAATAACTTTAATTTTGCTACTGTTATGAATCATATTGTAAATATCTGTGTTTTCTGAAGGTGTTAGGTGACCCCTGTGAGAGGATCTTCGATGACCAATGGGGTTATGACCCAGTGGTTGAGAAGCATTTGTTTAGAGCAAAAGCCTGTGGGATTAGAATTTGTGCCCTAGAATCTGGGCATGATTTTAGCATTGTTTCACAATTTACTTAAAAATGAAACAAGGTGTTTGTATGTGTGTGTGCCTGTGCATGTGGTATGTGCAAGTGTGCATGTTTATGTGTGTTATTCTTCAAACCCATTTCAGTAATCCCTTTCATTTAAATGATCTATCTCTTAGATAATTTTCGAGTCAGGAGCATTTTTCATGCTTACCATCCTGACAGCAAATACTAGGGAAAAAGAATGTCTGACTTTAACTGACATCTTCAAAGGGTGTTTTAATTTGAGGAAGAAATTATAAAATCAATTATTCTGTCCCAGGATCACATTTCATTTTTTCTTGAACTACATTTCCTTTTTCTTAACTGCTTCTTGAAGTGCCCTATAAAAACATAGTCACAGTGAATTTACATCTCATGGATTGTTTCCCTTATCTTTCGACACTTAGCTCTTTCCACTCTTAATTTATCTCCCACCATACTCTTCCATTATCAGAAGCAGAAACAAGCTGGAAATAACCAGAGGAACAGAGAAGTCAGCATCCCTCCTCAGTGATGGGAAATATGAATAATGAATCACACTGATACACTGTCTCAGCTGCATTGCAAGCCAAGTCACTGTCCTCTTGAAAGTA
The DNA here is from genome assembly GCF_017639785.1 of Mesocricetus auratus. NCBI lineage: Eukaryota > Metazoa > Chordata > Mammalia > Rodentia > Cricetidae > Mesocricetus > Mesocricetus auratus. The sequence continues at coordinate 13,603,318 of NW_024429185.1, forward strand.
TGAGCATGCTCACTGCTGCTATCTCCCCGGGCCATTTTCAGAACTGGCTATCTTTCAGTGCGGTCAGACTATCCTCTTCATAGCATGGGTCACATGAATATCAGCAGACTTGTTATAGCTCACAGTGAGCTGACAGCTGCCAAGCTTGCTAAGCAGAGATTTCATTTTCATTACCAGTAGGTGAACTGCTCCATGGGTCTCTTATTAAGGTCAGTCTGATTCAATAGCCTTAAACTCCTTGAAGCCAGACTACTTTCCTCCTTACTTCTCTGTCTTTTCATTGCTATCACCCATTAACCAGGTAAATGCCATAATAAATTATTTTTTACCAAAGGAGATATGAAAATTTAATCCTGATATTCCTTATGACTTATTCTCATATATTTTAAAATTAAATTTGCACTAGTAACATTAATTTGATGGTTTTCTAATATATAGAAAATATCATCATGTATATACAAATCTTCCCTACCTTTAGCATGCACACCTAGGAAAGCTAAGATTCAGAACAAAAATCAGTATCTACCAGAGCTACCCCAAGCCAGGGGCTTGCAGATCATTTGTTTGGATAACATTGGTGGGCAGGAATGGATTTTGAAAGAGAGAACTCGAGAAAGAAAGAAACTAACAAGAAAGAAGGAAAGAAGAAAAGGAAAAGAAAGAGAAAGTGACAGACAGACAGACAGACAAACCAACAGACAGTGAGAGGCACAGAGGGACAGAAATAGAGACCCAGAGAAGGATTAGGGAGGGAGGGAGAGAGAGAGAGAGAGAGAGGGAGAGAGAGAGAGAGAGAGAGAGAGAGAGAGAGAGAGAGAGAGAGAGAGAGACAGAGAGAGAGACAGAGAGAGAGACAGAGAGAGAGACAGAGAGAAACAGGCATAGTATAAGACTTCATCCCATTAATATTGGTGCCCTTGAGGTCTGACATGACTTGTGGCAGAAACCCAAGTGAAAAACTGGGAGCTGAGTTCCTCGGTCCAGTTGGCCTACTCAGTGGAGCTCATCTGAGCAATGAAAGGAGAAGAAACCTAACCAGAGACCAGAGCCAGGACCAGGCTCCCCTCCTGCCATTACTGGTCCTAGGGTAAGTCATGGACAGGGATATTTTTCCTGGTTTGACCTGAACTCTGTTACCAATTTCTATCTTGTCACTAGCAATATATTGAAAGAAAAAGACTCTTTTATCATTGAATAAGTCTTCTTCTGCCTTTGAATATGCTTTAAAAAATAAAGAAGCAGGTATTTAGTAAAGAGGAAAAGTTCCAAGTCTTAAAGTCATGAAGGAAAAAATAGAATGGAACCCAGCAGAACACACTGAGCTTAAGGAGTTTCATGCAGACAGTCCATTATGCTAATTTCATTACGTTATCTTGTGAAGACAATTTGGTTTTGACTTCCACCTCGTTTTACTTTCTTTGCCAAAGAGAAGAGAGCTCTCTGGCAATGCAACTATTTTCCTTGAGGATGGAAAGAGGGACTTTTGAAAAGATGAAAGAAAAGATTCTGTCCTTTTTCAATTTTGTCTTAATGTTTACATGTGCATGTTAATTCTCTGCTCTAGTTCAGGTATTCTGGGGGTAGAATCACGTAACATTTTATTACTGACTACAAGTATGATCACAACAATTATTTCAATAAATACTGCTTTTAAATCTTTTTTCAATTGCAATTCATTTTTCCGTTTAACCTCCTTTCCCATAGCAGGGAGTATTTTAGTCTTAGGAACTTTTCACAACTGTGTTGATTTTCTATACCTATTTTCTAAAATAGTTAAAAAGAATTGGACTTACTGCGTATATGCTTCAATTATCTCCATTGTAACACATATCATATTTTTTTTTTTTGGTTTTTACGAGACAGGGTTTCTCTGTATTGTTTTGGAGGCTGTATGTCCAGCCTGGCCTCGAACTCACAGAGATCCACCTGCCTCTGCCTCCTGAGTGCTAGGATTAAAGGCGTGTGCCACCACCGCCTGGCCATATATCATATTTTTTAAATACATACACAATAGATATTTACACAAATATATACATACATACATATATATATGCATATATATATAATCTCTCACATATATTTCTACAGTGCCTAAACTTTTCATTCAGACAAGCAACAAGCAATAGCAGTTTAGTAGTATGGATGAGCTTTAGATAATAACAAAATCAGATATTGAAAAATCTATAAATTCAGCATACTTGCAGGAGAACATGATGCAAAGCCTATGTGATATTTAATTTCTGACTGGGAACATTGAAGCATTCTGATGAATCCTTATGAAAGTTCCCCATACTCTACAGAACAACTGATTAACTACTATCATGTTTATAAATACAGTTTTTCTTCAGATTTCCAGGTTATTGTATATGCACCATTTTATAGATAGTCATACATGGACAATGGAGGCTAAACTATCTGTTTGACTTTTGGCTGGAAGAAAAAGCCATTATGTAGCAATCAAATATTCTGTCTCTTTGTTTCTTTTTGGCCAGAAATTAAAAATAAATAAAACTTTTTTGTTTAATTCTTCTAACCTTACCAGAATCACAACCCTTTAAACAAGTCTGGTTTATACTAGGAGAGTGATGAACTGAGTTAAACGTGCCTTTGCTATATAGTGAAATAATAAGAATTTTCCCTAAAAATACGTTTGGTGATTCATTACATTTTGAATACTTCATCTCCTTGAGTTTTTCAAAGGAAATCATGGCAATATGTATCATATTTAGAAATCATTATAAGCAAGTAGTTATTCTAAAATAAAGAAAAATTTCTCTTTTAAATTTTATTTTTGAATTTGAATTTAAATTGCTTCACATCTCAATACCAGGTCCCTCTCCCTTTCCCTCCTCTCCTCCCATGCTCTCCCACCAACTCCCCCATACCCCCTCCTTTCCCCAGGTGTCCATAATCTGTCATTTCATCCAGGGCATCCCTCAAGAGTCTAGGGTGAGAGTGCATCTCTCATTGTGGGATGGGCACCCAAAGTCCATTTGTATACCATAGATAAATACTGATCCAAGGCCCCATAGATTGCCTAGACCTCCTCACTGACAACCACATTCAGAGTGTCTTGATCAGCTCCATACTGAATTCCCAGCCATCAGTCTGGGATTCAAGAGCTACGCCTTGTTCAGGTCAGCTGTTTCTTGGGGTTAAACCAGCACAGTCTTAACGCTTTTGCTCATCAGTCCTCCCTGTCACTGGATTCCTTGAGTTCAGCTCAGTGTTATAAAAAACAATTTCTAATCATGCTTTTGTAACAAAGGATATTTAAAATTGGAGATTTATTAACAAAGAAAAAGACAAATGAAAAATATGTATTAAGTAGTAAGTATCAGAATACAGGCAAAATGATAATAGTGAGGAGGCATAATTAGAATAGAAAGATTTAATCAGGAAGAGGATGAGGGATAGAGGAAAATATGGGTGATAATTAACAAAATAGGTGGAGACAGTGAACCAAAATGAAAGGTGACTGAAAAAGCCAATTAGAAGCATAGTATCTTGGAACCCAATTAAAGATTATAACTAAAATTTATACTGCTTTGAATATATGTGTTATTAAAGAAGATTTAATATCCATATGGGTGCAGGGCCTGAGGGAGTAACTTGACCAAATCTCAGGAGAGCTGCAAATTGTTGTCTTTGGTACACAACATTGATGCTGCACTTATGAACAGACAGCAGCTATGGTTACCTGCACAAGACCTGCAGAAGATTGAGCCAGTCAATGGTCACATTGTATTGTTGACAAGTATTAAATTATCAAAGGATAAATAAAAGGACTTTAAAATTTATCTATGAAAGAGTTGTAAAACATTAGAAGTCCAGAAAATAAGTGTTTAATAATTCAGAGTACAAGTGTCAATAAATTAGCAAGACATGCAGTGCACATTTCTAAGAAATCAAACAAGAAAAAAATTCTGTATTGCCTTAATAGTTCGATATTTTGAGTCAGCCAACACAGAAACACCCTAAAGGAAATAATAATCACATTTTTGGCAAAAAAACCCAATGACTCAAATTTCCTGTATATTCTTAGAATAGAATTATAACATGTAACAAAAATATGAGTTTTGGTGTTATAAGATAAAGATATAAACTCAATGGCTGGGATCAACAACAGAACAGAGGGAAAAAAGAAAACATTTAATTGTGAGGCTGCAATGTGATTTACAGAATCTAAGTGAAAGGAAAATGAAACTGACCAAAAAAAATCAACAGAATATGAGAGAGAAGTAGAAAAAATAATGAAGAAGATAAAAGGTATGACTGACACATTGAATAAAGACATTAGTTTAGAAGCTCAGAAATTTGAAACAATGTATAACTATATAAATTTAGGGAGCTGGGTGTGGTGATATGTTTGTGATCTAACAAAACTTGCCTGAATATCAGAAAAGTAAAGCAGCCAATCCAACAGAGAGCTATTATATCTACCCAGACTGGGACAATCCTGACCTCAATGTACTTGGAGACTAATTGCCAGAATACAGAATGAGACTCTGAGCTCCTGTCTTATATGCCTCTCTAGTGCTGAGATTATAGGTGTGCATCACCACTGCCCAGCTTTTATGACTAACTAGTATAGCTACCAATGTTAAAGGCGTGTAGCACCACTTTATGGTTTCTATGACTGTGGTTATCTTTGCATTCTGATCTCCAGGCAAGCTTTATTAAATCATAAACAATGTATCACCCCAGCTGAGTATACTTCAAGTAGTTTCAAGAGTCCTCATTAAGCAGTTCTGCTAAGCAGCTGAGGAAATGTCACTGATTTTATAAAGGCTTTTCCATACAATTAAAAAGGAATATATACTTTCATAGTCCTTTTATGAACCTGGAACTACCTTGAAATAAAAACCTAAAGAAAGGCAGAGCGTAAGCCTGTACTACAGAAAGAAGAAAGAAAGAAGGAAAGGAGAAAGGAAGAAAGAAATAAAGAAGGAGTATGTGATATATTCTAAAACTGAATGTAAAAATAAGATTATTTTAACCTACAGTATTAGTTCACTATTTAAAAATTAATAATGTTTCACAATTGTCATGTTTGTGCAGAGGGCCTAGGCCAGTCTCATGCAGGCTCCCTGGTCGTTGGTTCTGTCTCTGAAATCCTAGGAGCCCAGGTTAACTGATTCTGTGCATTTTTTTATAATGTCTTTACTTGGCTGGCTTGTTTTTAATATTATTTAATTTGTGTCCCACTGACATTTCTTTTCTTTTTTCTTATCTTTTTAATTTAAATTTAAAGACAAGCTTGTTTCACATGTCCATCCCACCTCCCCCTCTCTCCCCTCCTTCTAGCTTGGTCTAAGTGTGGGACTCCTAACAGTGGAAACAGAGTCTGTCTCCAGCTCCTTTGACAGCCTTTGTGGCCATTTTCCTCACACCGGGTCATCTTGCCAATACAAGGGAGGTGCTTAGTCTTTCTGCAACTTGGTATTGCATGCTTTGATATCCATGAGAAGCCTACCCTTTTTGATTAGAAACAGAGAAGTGCATGGAGTATGGAGGCAGAGGGGAGCAAACTGGAGGAGAGGAGGGAGGGGAAACTTCAGTCGGGATGTAAAATAAATACTTAAATTTAATTAATAAAAAATTTGTTTTAAAATAAAAAATCAATAATGTTGCTTAACATATTCACAAGCTGAAGGAGAAAAATCATGTGATAATGTCAATACAAATATTGCGCTGGAAAAAATCAGCTTTTATTTGTTATTAAACTCACCAGGAAGTAGGAGTAAAGGGGACATCCTTTACTATGGTAAACCACATTGCAAGCTGGCAATAGGTAGTGCCAAAATTCGTATTTAAAGACTGAGTAATGTTTCTACTAAAATCAGGAATAAGGATAGATTGCACATCTTCACTTTGCTTGCTATAACAATGTCGTTAAATATTATCATGCTATAAGTTACAGTGAACTAAATGAAAATATAAAACATGTACATGAAAAGAGAAATAAGACATGACCTACTTGTAAATGGTATGATGGCACTGATAAAATATTAAGAAAAGTCACTGAGGACCATAAACTGGAATCAACAATGTCAGAGCTTAAAAGGTGAGTAGCAATAATAATAAAAACAAATTCTTGGTTACTTTGACAGGATCTCACGGTGTAGTCCTGGACAGCTATATTTCATTATATATAACAGGTTGGCTGAAAACTGACATAAATCTGTAGCCCTGTGCCTCCCAAGTGATGTGATTAAAATCACACAATCACATGAAATCAATGATCAATTTTATCTATAAAAACTAACAATGATCATGTGTCCATTAAAATAGGAAATACATATGTTCTCTCACAATTAAAGAAGATAAAAGTCTAACAACATACCATTGTGGAATATCATTTAAACTATGTAAAGACACACTGTGTGGTGTTCTACTCTTTTGGCTGTGTTGTCTTTGGAATTTTGTAGGGGCCCACCACCCAGCTCCCAAATAAATCACACTCAGTCTTATTCTTAGCTATGAATCCTTAGCTTGGCTTGATTCTTGTCAGCTTTACTTAACTTAAATTATCATATCTTTGGCATCTATGCTTTTATCTTTATCAATCCCACATATCTGCTTTCCTTCGTACTCTGGCTGTGTAATTGTGTGGCTGGGTATCCAGTCCCTAAAGTCCTCCTCATTCCTCTCTCTTTCACAGATCTTTTTTTTCTCCCAAATTACTCCTTGTCTTTATCCTCTCTGCCTGCCAGCCCCACCTATTCCTCTCTCCTGCCTTATCACTGGCTGTTCTGCTCTTTATTAGACCAATCAGGTGTTTTAGACAGGAACAGTAACACAGCTTCAGGGAGTTAAACAAATGCAATATAAGCAGAAGTAGCACAACTTAAAAATAATATTACCCAACAAAGAAGTGTTACAATTGTTTATACTGTGAAATATTACTTCAAGTTTTTGAAGGTAGGTTAGGATTGTTTCTGCTACATTTGTTTAACAATGTAAGGATGTGTTACATTTGGTTTCTACTGCATTTGTTTGACTATGAAAAGACGTGTTGCTGTTTCACCTTGCCTACCTAAAGCACCTGATTGGTCTAATAAAGAGCTGAATGGTCTATAGCTTAGCAGGAGAGGGATATGGCAGGCAGTGACAATTAATAGGAGGAGAAATTTAGGCTTCAGATAGAAGATCCAGAGGAAAAGAGAATGAGGAGAAAAAGGTGGGCACATCCAGGGCCAGAAGCCAGGCAGCTGCCAGCCAGTCAGCTATAGTGACAGCAGGAAAGTAAGAAATACAGAACGGAAGGTAAAAGGGCCTGAGACAAAACATAGATAAAGAGAAACAAGACAATTTATGTTAAAAGAGCTAGCTAGAAACGAGCCCAAGCTGGGCCAAGCATTCTTAACTAATAAGAATTCTCAGTGTCAAGATTTGGGAGCGGGTTGGCAGTCCAAAAAAAAAAAAAAGCTTAGTACAATATATAAATATACAGGAGTATTATGCTCAATATCATAAAATGCTGAATTTAAAGAATACAGGAATACTATTCCCACAAATATTCAATAAGCTACATGCTAAACCGGGCTGTGGTGGCTCACACCGTTAATCCCAGCTCTCAGGAGCAGAGGCAGGCAGATCTCTGAATTCAAGGCTAGCTTGGTCATCAGAGCTAGTTCCAGGATAGCTGTCAAGACTACACCAAGAAACCATGTCTCCAAATACAGTTAAAAGGATTTTTAATGTTGATTAAAACGTCTGACCTTAAAGATTTCCTTGGTAACATGAGAAAGCAATGTGCTTATTTCAAGGTATGCTTTATATAGCTACAGTAATCAAACTATAGTTTCGTAGAGACAGTGATACAGAGTACAGTGTGTCAGCGTAGCAGACCAAAATTAAGCCATTGATAGCACACCTAGTTAACTTTTATAAGAAATCCAATAACAAATGTGAAAGAATACCTTCAACAAATGCCACTGGCGATATTAACAAAACCTTCAATTATCTCAAAATTTTAAGTAAACAATATTTGAGCAGAGATTTAAATGTAAAATTTAAAAATTATAGGAGATTATCTTCAAAAAACAAGACTCTAAAGAGTCTTTAAAATTGGTAAGGGTAGAAGTATCTATAAAAGACAAATTGCTCATTTTAAATTTCATTTTATTAAAATATTAGATCTAAAAATACTGTTAAAACAACACAAGGACAAGCTGTGGACAGGAAGAAATTATTTACAAAACTCATTTCTACCAAAATATTGTTGCCTTCAATTTCAACATACATAAATGTTAGATATATATTTTTTAAGAAATGCAATCAGAAATAGCCGTTTTACAAATTGAGCTACAAATGCCAATGAAGTTTGTTTTAATAATTAACATGCCTACCTAATAGACAATTAACATTTGAACCCTAATAGAACATTATCTGCTCTTAAAATGGTTAAAGTAAAATTGCTACAGCACCGAATATGAGCAAGGTTACAGAGACATTGAACCTCTCATACATTCCTATATGAAAAGAAAAATGAAGTCACTCTAAAAAAAACAACTGAAATTTCTTAAAGCTTGAATATGCAATTACCAAAACTAATAAACAATTTCGGTGATGCACATGTTCTTTATTGCAACTGCTTTTGTCAATATCCTTGTGTGAAACTGCACTGCTATGTAACAAGTTACCAAATAGTGAGGGTCTCAGGTCTCGACTACTCTGTGTCTCAACTTAAAAATATATGTAACTCTACGTTTGTCTTAGATTAAAAGTGAAGGTCATTAATGGGAGGGAGAAAGAAGAAGAAGAAGGTAAGGGGGCAGATGTTAATACACTTACGGTATATAATATCAAGATATGAAAACATCTTTATGGAACTTAATATCATGGATAATGAATACAAACTATTAATAAAATTAAATTTCAGGTTTCAGTTAAAAATAAATTAAACTTGGGTATAAAGTTTCATCTACCTTTTAAGGATACACTTATACATTTTGAGATTTGAGTTCTAATTTGAGGTGCATTAAGATGATTGCAGTGGCTGAAAGTGATTGCAACTCATATTCAATATCTCCATGAAGTCACGGATAGCCAACTAATTGGAGGATATTTATAGCAGAACTGTACTCTTTGATTGTCCTGAGTTTCTTTTATGAATTTTAATAACTTTGCCTGACTTTTCTTTTAGTGCACCTTCAACATGGAGAGCTGAATATCCTGAATACAAATTCTTAAATTTCCATTAATCATAAAGAAGCAAGATGCTTTTGTTAGAACTTGTGACACTACTTTTCAGTTTTCTTTCTTTTGAGATTACAATTATGTCATTCCTCCCTTCTTTTTCCTCTCTGTAAGCCTTCCCATATACTCTTTATCAAATCCATGATCTCCCTTTTTATTAATTGTTATTATATGCATATACATATGTATTATGTATGTGGCTGTACAAATATACTCATATAGACACATACAAACTCCTCAGTTTGTATAGTATTTCTTGTATGTATTTTTTTCAGGGATGACCATTATGTACTGGGTAACCAATTGTTGTATGTTTCCTGTGGAAGACTATTTCTCCTGTTCTCAGCATTCATTAGTTGTCTATAGTTATTTCAGTGGTATTGAAGCCTGTTGGGATTCAAAGATGAGTATGGTCCTCACATTTCATTCAGAGAAACTGTTCTTTGCAACAGAGGGAGACCATTACAGAAAACCACAGCCAATCAAAGTGCAGACTTGCGGAGTTCAGTCGCAATGGATTATATATCTAGAAAACAATACTACAATTAAGCCTCAGGAAATACTATGGAAGAGGGAATGAATGACTTTAAGAGACAAGAGATTAGGAAGTTTTCTGTGAAATTGTGTCTCGTAGTAATATCAGAATCTACACTATGAAAGTGTCCAAATTAGGATTGCCTAACCATAAAATGAACAATGATGTCACCAATATACATGATGTTCCTGTTGAATGCATCACAGCACAAGAAAATTCAAAGCAACTTATCTCTAAGCAGATGTCTTTATTTAATAATCTGCTTCTGAAGCCTTTGGTTACAGGCTGAAACAAAACATACAGAGTTCAAAGCCACCCAGGCTGCATACTGAGAAAAACTAACACCTGGCTGCTATGCTAATCCTTACTATTGTTCCCTGTTTCATCAGTCATGAAACATGGCTTTCCCTCATTTCATGTCACAAGAGGTTCTATAAAAGTGGTGTTTTTCAAGGTTTAATTTTTAAGTTGTCTTTATATTTTTAGACAATTTTTCTGAGTATGTTTAATCAAAAATAGTGAATCTGAAAATAAATTTATTTTCCAGGGAAATATAGTGCCATTAAAAGTTGACAAGGAAACAATGAGGCTAATCTACTCATAGCCTATAGAGAAAGATTGGAACATCAGTTCTTTGAGTATGGCTACAACTGTCTTAGTCATGTATATATTATTGTCCTAGGATTTAATTTAAATATCTAATTTGAAAGTATTGGTTTATATGGAAAAAGTATAATCAATTTGAATTATTTTATAACTAGTTATCCTAATAAGACTGGCCATTAGAATTATTTCACTGGTCAGGAAACATAAAATAGAAGACAAGGCTAAAAATACTCTTTCAGCACACAATTTGAAATAAATATACTCTGAGATTTTTTACCTATCATTTCAAATTCTGTGTTCTTTCAGACTAGCAAGCAAACTAACTTTTATATCGTTGGTTGAAAAAGATTCTCATTTGAAAATGCTAAAAATTCCTCTATGGCTGTAAGTATTTTTAATCACTAAATGGCCTTGGGTGTACCAACCCATCACTGATTGGTGACTACCCTAATTGTCTTCAGACAGTCTTCACCCAGGACTGATGCAAGCAGATGCAGAGATCCACAGCCAAGCACTGTGCCAAGCTCAGTGAGTCCTGTGGAAGAGACAGAGAAGAAGGATTATACCAGCCAGGGGCCTCAAGGACATTATAAGGGAACCCACAGAGACAATAACCTGGGCTCATAGGAGCTCACAGCATTAGAACAACAGCTAAGAAGCACACATGGGACCTACCTAGGCCCTCTACATATGTGTGACAGTTGCATAGCTTACTTTACTTGTGAGACTCTTAGCAATGGAAGCAGGGCCTGCCTTGATGCTTTGGCAGGCTTTTGGGACCTTATTCCTCATACTAGGCTGACTCATTCAGCCTTAATATAAGGGAAGAATCTTATTCCTACCTTAACTTGATATGCCATGCTTTGTTGACACCTGTGGGCAACCTGCCCTTTCTGGATAGAAACAGAGGAAAAATGAATGATGATGGGAGATGTCCTTTTGTAAATATTTCTCTCTTATTGGTTGATGAATAAAACATTGTTGGCCAATAGGGAAACAAGATAGGCAGGACTAGGAAAGAAGGAGGATTCTGTGAAATGTAATAGGGAGTTGTCATGTGATATATATATATATATATATATATATATATATATATATATATATAGTAGTTATGGGTTAATACTTAAGACACAACTAGCAAATGAGAAGCACTAGACATTTCCTGACAGCATTGTAACTAATAGAGTCTCTGTGTATTATTTGGGGGAATCCTACAACAGAATAGGGGGAGAGGGGTGGGAAGAGGGGAGATAAAATAGAGATGGGAGGCGAGAGGGGGAAGAGGGTGGGGAAACTGCAGTCAGGATGTAAAATAAATGAATACATTTAATTAATGAAAAATAATAATACGAGGAAAGGAATGCCATAGCAACAGAACAGATGAATTTGCCACTGAGAATGGGGCAAACAGCGTGAAAGCAATATCTTATCCCATGCCCTTTTCTCTTGGATGCCACCAGAGGGTGAGACTCAAATTTAGAGTGTTATTTACTGCTTAAAGTAATCTAATTAAGAATGTTCCTCAGGGAGGCCACACTGGCAGAAAGGGAAGAGCCAAATCCTGGGCCCTGTGCCACACCTTGGCCCAAGGAGACACAACCACAGAAAAGCCAGCAGCAGATGGGGAGTCGGCCGTATCCATGACCAACTGCGCTCCACCCAGGCAAGTCCTGCTGAGGACTGTGATGATGTCTATGCTTCATGTTACCACCTAAGGCCATATTGATGTAAGTGGCTGGCACTGCCACCTGAGAACATGATGATGTCTGGGTCCTTGCTGGAGCCAAGGCACTGCTGCAACCAGGGTCTGTGTTGATGTCCATGGCCAAGTTACCACCAAACACCATGAAGAGGTTCGTGGTCTGTGCTCCATCCCAAAGCCACAATGACAATCATTGGTGATGTTGCTGCCTGGGGTCAAATTGATGCAAATAGCTTGTGCTACCACCTGAAGCAGTGTTGATATCTGGGCCCGTGCTGCCACCAAGAGGCATGTCTGGGTCTGTGGTCCTACAACAGTAGAGGGACATGTTCATGGTTTGTTGCATCAACAAAAACAAAGTAGAGGCCCATGATCTGTTCTCCCTCCCATTGACCATGAAGAGCAAGGAGACTACTTTCGCCATGATATCAATGATGGCACATGCACAGTTGAAAGGGGAGGGGACTGTAAGAACACCTATCCCCATCCCAATGCCACGCTGAATAAAAAAATAAAAATAAGCAACAGCCTTGACAAGAAGTCACTGAAGAGAAATTATGAAGTGTGATGAACATGCTGGAGAGTAACTCACCACAGCTGTTGACTTCTGGCAAAGTGAGAGACAGACACACTTCTATTAAGGGGTAAGCCTCTAGGAATTTTAGCATGTGCCAGCAAGTATGTAGATAACACAAAGTGGAGCTCTGTTTTCTTTTTTTGTTGTTGTTTTGTTTTGTTACTTCTTTGGGAGGGTGTCACAAGGAAGGGAAGACAATAAAAGAATGCAATCAATAAAAATGTTATGTGGGAAATAAAAAAGAATGTCCCTCAGGTAAATACATAGAATACTCGAATTTAGTTGATTCTACAACCAGTTACGTTGACAAAAAACTTTAGTTGTTACATAAAAGGAGTGTTTGTGTTGGAAAAGAAGTATACATGAGGGAAAGGGTTTTAGATAAAAATAACAGAAGATTTACATATGATTTTTATGGGTGTTACTTACCTGAGTGAGGTCAAATTGTGATAATCATTGGACATTTCTGTGCATATATGTTATACTTAAATTGTTTTAAAAGTATTGACTTGGTACTGACTTTAAGTTAGAATTGTAGTATTTTAGTATTCTTCTTTCTTATTTAACTCTTATAAAAGCCTTTGAATTTAAAATTTTAACAACTTCCTGTATCTACACAATATAATAATCATATTCATCCTCCAGTATTCTCTTCTCCTCCTTTCTAGCCCTAATTCTTCTAGCCACTTCTTTTAAAATCTCTCCATTTCCATGCTTGTTTTTCCTTCCTTCCTTCCTCCTCTCCTCCCTTTCTTCCTTTCTTATTCTTGTCTGTCTTTTTGTCTTTGTTTCTGTTTCTTTCTCTCTTCCTTTCTAAATTTCTTTTGTCTCCCTCCCTTCATTTCTTTTTTACTTTCTTTTTTTTGTACCCACTGAGTTCAATTAGAGGTGCTTCTATGAAATTATGATTTGGGATTCTTTTTGAATAAGATCAGTGAGGAGAGCCAGAGTTTGGGAACCAAGGCTCCTTACATTTCCATTTTATTCTCATTAGAAAAAAAAAAAGTCGGGAGAAGATTGATTTCATTGCATTATTGCTACTCTTTTCTACATTATGTTGTATGTGCTAGATAGCTTTATTTACTTTAAGTTGCAAGGCAGCTGCCTTAACTACTTGTAAAAATGACATGTTAAAATACCTGAGAATCATTAAAGTGAACAGCAATTGTATTCTTCTGCCATCACAAGAACCCTTAAATTGTACAAGATTCTGTGAAAGTAAATAGCGCTCAAAAGGAAGCAAAAAAGCGCCTAAGCAAAGTATCTGTGTTTAATGGACCTGAGGAAAAGCTTTGATAGTTCCCAATGGCTTTGGGGTGGGTGTTGTTCTTTGCACTTTTTGTTTTTGATAATTGGAATGCCATTTGGAGAAATCTGAAGTGAGAGACTATTACCATATAGATCATTTACAGATGAGAATCTCTATATTTCAATGTTTCCTATAGCATTGTAAGCTTTAAACCTGCACTTTGGAGAATATTGATCATTTGCTTTTCAATAATGACTGAAGTTTAAGACGCACACTTCAATGAGTAAACCTATAAAATAAAAAGTTAAATCAATGAGGAAATGCTAGTCATTTCAGGTTTCTGTCACTCTTCATCAGATATATCAAATACCAAGTGCTGAAAAGAGGTTTCCAATCACAATATCCATGTTTAGCATTTCACCCTGATCTACGTATTACTTTCTCTGTATGTGTCATCTGTTGGGAACAGAATGGCAGTTCACTAATAAATTCAGAGAAACAGGTTTAACCTCCATAACATAAATTGACAATCAAGTGAATATAATAAAGTGTATATACTGATTTTTTTTAAAGATTTAACTTTTGAATAATTCCTGGCCTTAATGCACATAAATGGATGACACACATACATAAAGGACACAATGTGGAATTATTGAATTATCTGTCAGGCTTCTCTTGCTTTGGAAGCTGAAATCAGTGACAGTAGAATTTGGCAGTCTTTGAAATCTTGTCTTTTTCCCTCACAACCAGGCTTTGGTCATGTATCAAAAATAGTCATGTTAAAACAAGCACTGAACCTAGCACCCAGGCCTTTATCCTTAGCCCTCAGATTTTTTAGCAAGGTCACATTATTAGAAAGTGTGTTTAGGCTGTCCTCTTTTTCTTTCTTTAGTGTTACTCTTGTGTAATCCATTAGAGTTGCTTATATAAGAGCAGTTTCTCACTACTCCACCAGATCTTGAAGGGATAGAACTGGAAGCTTTAAACCTCAGTCATGCAGTTGGGATCCTAGATCACGAATTTTGGTCATGAGCCGGGCTAGAGTAGAGTTGAAGATGGTTGTTTTTTCTCAACCACAAGGAAACCATTAAATTATCACAATCTAGAGGAAACAGAAATAGTATGAGGTTCATCACATAGAAAAAGACAAAATGTGTGTCATTCTTGGAAATCAGCTGAAATTTCAGGTAAAAGTTACATGTAAAACACAGCCAGCAAAACAACAGATGGTTTCTTGAATAAAGACAATGATGTGGGTCTTGTGTGTGTGTGTGTGTGTGTGCGTGTGCGTGTGTGCACGAGCATGCACGCGCCTGTGCATGTTTTTTGGGTTGATTAAAGAACAAGATAGAATGAGACATTCAAACACTATCTCATAACTATATATACCTCTCTTCATATATATCAAGAATGAATAAAGGGAAAAAGGCAAATCTCATTTTCAAGATTGGATGTATGTGAGCTTCAAAACTGGCCGTAGTATCACTTCTGAAATGAAATAAAATGGAATAATCAATGTCTTACCTGCTATGAATATAACCAAACCATTAGTGTTTATACACAGTAAAGTTTTTATATAAGAAATTATGGATTGGGAGAAACTAAAGTGTCATTCAGCAAAGAGATAAACTGTAAATTTTGCTCACTAGAGTCTTCCTAAAGAGGAATGGGAACATATTGTTGGTATCAAAAATAAGATTATGAAGACACAGACAAGTGAGTGGTTCCCTGCTTTGTGCTTCCTGGGCAGAACCATTCTACAAGGACATTCTTACCAGTAAGAGCATGGGGGGGGATATTCCAATTTTATTTGTGATCATGAAAGACAAGTAGCATATTGGAATCCCTGTGTATGTTAAATTACACTATCAAATCTGTTAAACTTTGTGACCAGCTAGGGAGAAATAAGAAGACAGAGAAAACAAATCACTAGATTAAATAGAAAATGTTCCTTTTCTAACTATTCTTTTATCCTCAAGTTTTAATCTAAGAGTCTACTACTTCTTACTGGAAAAGTGGGATTAAACAGAAAAGAGCAATAGAAATCTAATCTATTTTGCAAAATGTTCTGTAGACATCTAAGTTGGCCATGCTGTTTCTTATGAATGAAATAATGCCTCTACATCTTCCACAAGTGAAACACTGTGGTGATCATAAAGGAAGATGGTACTTGGAATCACCAATGCTGAAAACTTCTAATCCAGGTGATGAGTAGGGATGCCAGTTTTCATTGATTTATATTTGGTAATATTATGTCCTCAACTTGTTACTGTAATGTGATAGTAAATTATTGCAATATTGACATGTACTCTAAAGTTCTAGAGAATAATATATTCTATTAATGTACCTAAATATAAGATATAAAATTCTATGAAATAAAATAATGTATAAAACAACTGTCTTTTTTTAAAAAATTGCCCAGGCAATCACACAGGTAAATACCCTAAATATCATTATAGAGTCTTCATCCAGTAATTGATGGAAGCAGATGCAGAGTTCCACAACCAAGCATCAGGTCAAGCTGCAGGGAATGCAGTAGAAGAGAGGAAGGAGGGGATATTTGAGCAAGGGAGGTCAAGATGATGATAGAGAAATCTAAAGAGACAGGTGAAACAAGCTGGTAGAGGCTCATTGACCAACAGCTGTGGAGACTCTAGGGGACCGAACTAGTCCCTCTGTATGTGTGAGACAGTAGTGAAACTTGGACTATATGAGGGACCACGTGTAGCAGGAGCACGATTTAAACCTGGTACATGAGCTAGCTTGTTGGGGCCCATTCTCTATTGCGGGATGCCGTGCTCAGTCTTAGTGCATGGGAGATGGGCTTGGCCCTGCCCCAACCTATTGTGTCAGATTTTGTTGACTTCTCAACTTATCCATGAGGAGCAGTGGACTCAGGGTGATCTGAGGTGGGGGAGCTGGACGGAGTCTGGAGGAAGGGTGAGAAGAAGTGTGGTTGGCATGTAAATAAATAATTAAAAATTGGTATCACGTGGTTCAAATGATAATAATTTTATTCTTTTAAACAAAAGTGCAGAATTTTCTTTTACTTTTATTTCTCATATGATTTTTAACAAAATATCTCATAGAGCCTAAGGTGTCTTATAACTCCTGATCCTCCTGCCTTTAATTGCTAACGTTGGGCACACATGGCCTAAGATTTTCTTAAACCTCTCACTGTTTTCTATCCTTCTTCCTATTACCATTTTGTTGTTCTCCTAAAACACACTAGTAAGTTGAAAAATTCCATTGGCAACAAAATTTTTATATGACCAGCTCATATTATTCAGAAGCAGAAAGTTTTGAAATTATAATTTGAAGTAATTTTATTCATACCACCTGAAGTGGGAACACATTACCGAAATGATATATAGAAGACATAGCAATACCTACACCTTGAAATATTGAAATAGTTGTATCTACCATTTAAAAAGCAATGGACTTTTTAATGATTTCGGTAATGGATAAGGGTGAGAGTATTTTCATTGTATCCTAAGAAGGTTTAATATATAATGGATTATATTATTACAAAGTGGTGGGCTAGGGAAATAATTTCTCACTATTGATATGAGAAAGTGTTATTAAAATCATATGATGCCATGCGCTTTTCTTCCAGTAAGATGATGGTTAATCAATTTCTGGTAACAGACTACATTAATAGTAGTTGTTACCTTATTATTTTACTACTTTCTAGATGGGTTTCAGCACTTGGAATTCATTTTCTCTATTTTAAAAAGTCATCTGCAGATACTTGCTTGCCCTTCTGGCTTACTACGTTTTTCTGTGGGTTGTTTAGTCATTTTCCTGCCAAAAAGTGCCAGGCTGTTTCTCCATATTCCAGAGAACTAAGGTAAAAATATTCCTAGTAAGTCTCCTATTAAATTGCTGTATATGGTGTTGTATTTTAGTGAAATGCTTTGATCAAGCACATGGACCCTTCTACTCTTAAGTGCTTCTAATCTGTACTTAAAAGAGAGCACACAAAGGGGACAGAATGAAAAAGTCTAAAGTTTTACATTTTCCTTTCCCTCATTATTTATTATTTCCCTACAAACACCTTAAAGGAAACTCTTCACATTCATTTGCTCAAGGCTTTCTCAGCTGTCCTGTCACTCATACATTAAGCATTTACTTAGAAATTCAGAATGCTTAGAGTATCTATTAACTGATAATATTTATATATGCATAAAGCTCTTTTATTCACCTCTTTCCTATTTAATAATAGATTCAATTAGTGTTTAAAAACTGAAATAGCTTGGGCAGGTGGTAGAGTTTAATCATAAAGAATATTGTGTTTCAGCTCTGTAGCACTGAATGAATGCAACCAAACTGGCTGGGCTGTTTCAATTACATTGAGAAGTATAATGGTATGAGAAAAAAATATCCAAAAGTGAATTATATCCCAAAGATATGCTTTTCTTGCCTTTGTGAAGTTTCAGCAAGGCTACAACATCATTCATTGAAAAGTTTTGCTATCAAGGTTAAAAAAAAGGAAAGAATTCCATAGCAAGAGCATTTATAATATAACTTGGGTTGAGTTTCCTGTGTTATGTCTGTACTAATGAGGAGGGTTGTAGTGGATTAAAATTAACTGAAGCAGATGAAACATGTGTGAACTTTTCTGATCCTATGCCTTCTGTTATTGCTTTCTCTCTCTGACTGAAGAGGGTATTTTGAGAGTGTTTGGAACTCCTGGGAAGGGTAACCTAGGCATCATTTTCTCTTTGGCAACACAAGAGCTTAGTACAATTAGGATAAAAACGGCTGCTGCTGAACTCATCTAGAATGACAGATTTCCACAATAGTGAGAAGTGAGAGACCCTTTCTCCATTTCTTTGACCCTTATTCATATATATATATATGTATATATATATATGTGTGTGTGTGTGTGTGTGTGTGTGTGTGTATAAAATTCTGCATAATGCACTCATCGTTGGGGTATTTATTGTGCATGTATTTACACATCATTGTATTATGATGTTGTGAACAATAATACTTTATAAGTATTAATATTATGTAGCCTTGTTACACATGAATATTCTCAAAAGTATAGTTGATATCATTTCATTTTTTAGCACCGGTGAAATCAATAGCTTGGAAATACCAGTATTTTGTTTTGTCATATTATTGAACTTCTAAAATTTTGCTTTGATTCTCTGCCTCACCAGGTAGTGATTGACAGTAATACCAAATTCTCTCCCTTCTTTTTGAAGCAAAACCCTCAGAGAACAAATCCCATTCAATCAGCAATAGTATTCACTGAGAAGTACCCTGATCTTTATTAGCCCATGTGTTTTCTGCTACCTGACTTCCTCTTATATTTTCATGACTCTTCTGTCCAGGCTTTGTCCTCTGGATGAGTCTCCCTAATACTGTGATATTATTGTTTCCAAAGTTATCCACAAAGAACAAAAGAGGGTTGGAATTGAAAATAATGTGCCATCTTGCTGTTTAGGTAAAAACAGCAGCTGCACAAGTTTCATCAAGCAGTTCAAGGGAGACATAGTAGACTGTAGATTTGTTCACTATAGATGCTTGTGTTCAGAACCCTGAGAGATTCATTTAGTCATTTTCTTATATACTGTCAAGCAGTTTTTCTAGAGAGAATGTTAATTATGAGTCTCGCAAATTACTGTGCTTGAGTGAGAAAGAGCATTTATCCTGATCTCTCCACTTCTGAACTGCTGTAGGCATTTACATTATCTCAGCAGCTTTCTTACAAGATGTTGCATGAGATTCCATTTTGAAGTTAATCTTATTTTAGCATCAGATGCTCTAAATTAGCAGTTGTCTTTGTTTCATGAGAAATTGCTTTTGATTACCAGATTTTATTGTTTACATGGTTGTTCAAACCATATTGCAACAAAGCAATTAATTTGCTATCCAACTGCTTTTTTCCTACAGTGGAGATGGAAAGACGTGTAGAGTTTTGTCTTTATTTAAGATATTATAGAGAAAAGTATACCAAAGAATTTATTAGATAGGTTATTACAGAACTTTCATGTTATATCTTTACTAAATTCAACCCCAATTACTTAAAAACAGGAAAACACGGAGAATCATGTAAATTGCATTGAGAAATTTTAAAATAATATTATATTAATACTTAAAGATTCTAATTACAAACCCTCCAGATTCAGTATATGTTTTTATTGCTTTGTAAAATAACTCTTATTAAGAAATTTTATAAGTTTTTGTGACCCAGAGACAATGATCGAATAACAAATAAATACTTAAAATTTTATTGATAGTAATACTTAAAATTCTTATTGATAGTAAGAATTTTACATTCATTATACAATTATTGATATCAAATCTACACAATCCAATGTTGAATTCACAAGCAAAAATACCATATGTCCAAGAAAACATGTATACAACATATTTAGATATTTTCATTAGTTTCAGCTTAAAAACATATGCTATCACTTCTAACCTTTTTTTATTTTGTGTGTAACTGAAACAACAGTCATTCCTGTGTTAAGCCAGACTCAACCCCCAGGTGTTGGTTATAGTATAGTGTGGTGTTTCCAAACCTTTTCAACCAAGTCTCCCACTTCACTTTTTTATGCATCCAGAAATAAATGACTTTGGTCTTGGAAGGAAGTTTGGAAACCATGAGGACCTG
This sequence comes from Mesocricetus auratus, assembly GCF_017639785.1. NCBI lineage: Eukaryota > Metazoa > Chordata > Mammalia > Rodentia > Cricetidae > Mesocricetus > Mesocricetus auratus. The sequence goes on from NW_024429185.1 coordinate 13,623,819, forward strand.
AGTTCAAGTTACAGAAACCACATGAAAAATAAAACTGTGTTCACTTGTAATCCCAGTACTGGAGAGTTGGACCCCAGCAGATCCTTGTAGCTTCCTGGCCAGCTAAATTAACTAAGTGAATTCTTAACAGAAATTGTAGATGGCACCTGAGGAATGCCACCTTAAATCATCCTTTAAACTCTGTATACATGACATGTGTGCAGAAATATCTGTTCCCATATATGCATGCACACTGAGATGAAACAAGATTGAACTTAATTTTCTGGTGCACCCCTTCCAGCAAAAGGACTGTAGACGTGGTAGATCGTCTACAGAAAAAAATAGAGAAAGACAAGTAAACTTGGGGAGTCTCTGATGTCCTCCCTGGCTCATACCTTGCTTGTTCATTTCTTCGTCCTTGTTAAATAACTACCATCGTCATCCTAATGCTCCCTACATAAAGGATTCTTTGCTGCCTGTTTCTGAAATTATCCGCATGTTTGTTTACATGCTGTTGGTCTCTACAAATATATTTAAACCTTTAAAGGGACTTTTTGTGTTTTAAATCACTACTATTTTAACTGTCAAATAACATTTATTTTTGTTTTGTTCCCTTTAGAGGGTTTTAAAATTATTCCTCACTTTATATATTACATCTCGGTCACAGTTTCCCTTTGCTCCATTATTCCTATCTACCACCCCCTCCCTAAGACACTCCCCTCTCCTTGATATGCATTCCTCCTCAGTTACCCTTCAGAAAAGGACAGGCTTCCTGGGGATATCAACTAAACATAACATATCAAGTTACAATAGGACAAGTCATAGCCCCTCCTATTAAGGATGGTCAAGGCAACACAGAAAGAGGAAAAGTTTTCTCAAAGTAAAATGTTGGTTATACATACCTACTTATATGTAACAAAACTAAATAATGTATACAAAATACAACTCTCACTAACTTCTTTAGTAAAAACATACTTGGAATTTGCTTCTTTATTTTAAACATACCATACATTCTTACTAACTTTCAATGCTTTATATATGAGTTTCGAAATCTATTAATCGAGCACACTAATTCCTGTGTTTTCCCTCAGGCTGAGTGTGTGTGTGTGTGTGTGTGTATGTGTGTGTGTGTATGTGTGTGTGTGTGTGTGTGTGCGTGTGTGTGTGTATGTGTGCATAGTAGTTTGTTTCAAATACTTTATCAATAGATAAATTTCTATCTTCACACATAAGTAAATTCTAATAATATAAATATTTTCATAAGCAGCATGATATTTGTACAATTATTTATTCTTTTGTTTCTTCCTTTGAATCTAAGAAATTAGAATCCCAAGTATAACATGAAATATATTAAATTTTATTACATCATCATTTCTGAAAATGTTAAATTCTACACTGAAAGGAAAACATTTCTAGAAAGGCTATGCTGAGTCAATAAATTTCTGGATGAATAATTGTTAAATCACAGTGTTACTGCAGTCATATAAATAGAACTTTTCTAGTTGTATTGTGAAGTTCACTTTAGCTCAAGCATTCCAATAAGCTATTTACACTTCTTCCATACATTAGACACTTTGGGAAGCTTACAAAAGAAAGTGTCATTATACCTAAGCTTGGCTTTCACTTCTATTTTCTAACAAAAATCACCAAGTTCCCATATCTAGAAAACTGCAAATAGCTATGCAGAGGTATTCAGTTTGAATAGCTTCATTAGAATTCAGTCTTCAGACTTAGCAACTTCAGAGACTGTTTGGGAACAAACTGTTGTAATATAGTTTAGAATGTGCTACCTCAGCAGAAGGACAATTTTAAAATGCTTCTAACAGTCAAAATGTTTTCTGTAATACACTCTGATTCAAATGGTATTTCATCTGTTTTGGTAGGTATAAAGATATATATTTCAAAATCAAGCTGTCTCATAGTTACCTATACAGTAAGATCTAGCATGTAAATTATAATACAAGAAAACAATGTCCCCTCAATTTTATTGTTACTAAGAAATAATAGGAAAAATTGGTTGTTTAGATATTTTCCCAGAGAAGTGTTTTGTTCACCTTTCTTTCTTTGAGAATCACAACTTTCAATTGACCCTGTCAATAGAAAGTACTTTACACTTTGCTTTAGAAACATAAATTATTCATTCTTCAATTGAGATGAAGAAAAGTTATCTGCATGGATATCCTGCCTGCTTTACAAATGCATTCTGGCAAACAGACCTTAGGCAAATTTTAGCAGAGACATTTTTCATGGCAAGTTCTAAGTAAAATAGAAAATAAAATCTCTCTTTTCTCCTGCCTTTTTCTTATACTTCCTATTTCCTCATTCTACTATTATTCTATAGTCCATTGTATATGAATACTTACTCTTCTGAATTTCAAAAAAACTGGTTTTAAATACTGAAAATCACGAAATATCAGTATTATAGTGTTAAATGCTAGCAATCTTGGTAAAGATGATTATGTTTTTACACGAAGGCTTCGTGATTTCAAAATAATACTCTCCAAGGTACTTCCCTGGGCATTCTCTCACAAACCAACTCCTAGTCCTGCTTTAGTATAGCAAATCCTGGTTTGACTTTCTACATGGGAATGGTGTGGTGGGGACAAGAGCCCGCTCCACTAACTGCCTTGTCTGAAGCTAAAGTGGAGTTGAGATATCACTCTTCCCCTGTCAGAGTTGTTATTAATTATGAATCAAACCAAAGCCACTTATCAAAAAATAAAATAAAAATTAAAAAACAGAAGTGTGTTAACTTGGCACTCTTTTGTGCTTCTATTTTCTCTGGATTTTTTTATATAATGAAGTGACTGTGGATAGATGTGGGAATTGATCTAATTAAACAGGTTTTTTTTTTAACCAAATTTTGTCATTTTTCCAACATGTCAATAAAGCACTGTCTGGCCAATAGGGAATCTAGATAGGTGGGACCAGGAGTCCAGGAGAACTCTGGGAAGGAGAAACACAAGGAGAGCAACATGTAACGCCATGGGGTAGGAAGCCCGGAACTATTCTCCGGTATGAGAAATACCTAGATTAACAATTATGGGGTAATTACTTAAGTCAGAGCTAGCCAGTAAGAAACAAGCAAGGCCAACAGCTTCATAATTAATATAGCCTCCTGTGTGCTTATTTGGGACTGATGCGGCTCTAGAACCAGGCTGGCGGGAAGGCTCCTCACAAGGAAAAGGTTTCTATTTACAAATGGTGTCAGAAGTGGGATTGAATTTCCATGCAAAATAACAAAAGCTTTAAAGGAATTTTAGAAACAGAAGAACGGAGAGAAGCACAGAATTTTGATAGCAGCATTTTTCTCAGGTGTTTTGCTATCGACAAGCCGAGATTCAAGTGGCTTACTTACCGGAGTCTTCCTGACTCCGCATAAAAAGAAAAAAAAAACAGCAAGGTTGTTTTAAGAGACTCTGCTAATGATTGAAAGGTGTGTACGTACAGCTGGAAGTGGCAGCTTTTGCGGGATGTCAGCATGGATTGAGGCGGTAAGCTGGAGTCACGCTTACGCCCGCCATCTTGGAAACGTCAGTTTAATACAGCTGCGGTTTTAACAGATAAGACACTTGGCCAGAAAAACATAAAGATTTACAGTAAAGTCAGACTTGGATGAACAAAACCTCTAAAGGTTTACAGTGTGTTTAAAAATATACGTAAGGTTGGGAGAAAAAATAAAAAAGCCGGTGTTGTGGTGGTGCACGCCGGTAGGATTACTCCAGAGGCAGAGGCAGGCAGATTTCCAAAGAGAAACCCTGTCTCAAAGGAAAATAAATAAAAGTAAAAGAAATAAAGTAATAATAGATAAATAAATAAGCCACGTAAAGATGGAAAATACACAGAGAGTCTGGATACTGTACGCTATTATGTTTTTCAGTTTTTTCATTGCTAAGGACGGAACAACTAAAGTACACTTGATTATAAATGCTGCTAAATTAATTCAACTTATATCTTTTGAAAATACCTTGACTTCAAAATTTAAGTATAAGAATATGTTACTTGGGAAAGGAGATTTTGTTTATGTTTCTACAGAAAATGAAAAGCTGAGGATTCCTCCCAGGCTTATGTGGTTTGATGACCCATGACCCCCGGAAGCAGTGGACCAGATGTTCCAACAATTGAAACAGCTAAGATGATGCAGTCTTACAGACCTGAAAATAAGGACTTACACAGGTTTCTGAGTTTTGTCATGATCCCCATGGTATGAACAGCGCCCCCTTCCAGCACAAAGCAGTTTGGAATGAGCGACATCCTAATTCCCATCTTGTTTATAAATCTTTGTTTTCATTTAAATGGGATTGTTTATAATTGGCTAGTGATCACAGCCAATCTTTTTTAATGGTAAAAAGGGGAATTATGGTATGGGTATGGTTTTTCATTTATTGATACAAATTCAAGGTCAATTTTGTGATGTGTATATTTCTCCTCTTGATTAAGTATTGTGCTTATACTGATCTTTTAAAACGTAATGCATAATTAAATACAGACTACAGATAGTTAATGATATTAGAATTTATAGTTAGGTAAGTTAGGTTTTCTAGATATACAGAAATATATTTGAACTATATAAACAGTCTTCAAACCTCTCAAAAACCTTCAGAAAATGGCATTTAAAATGGTTTAGGGTTTTTTCTTGACAATGAGAAATGTCTGCTCCTGGCAGCACCAATTACATCTGAGAGGAAGATGGGCATCGAAGAAACTCGGTATGGAATTTGCTTTCAACATGGCAAGATTAGCCATTTGGGCAAGAAACTGCTCTTGCCTGTACTGCTTGCCTGTTGTTGTATAATCTGGACATGCAAGACCCACAGGAAAGTGACTGCTGAACTCAGTCTTACAGGGTTCCTGCTTCATGAAATAGTCTACGAGACTTTCTGCAGGACACAGAAAAATGACTGACAGACTGCTGATGCAGATGGACAGTTTTTAATTTCCTGCTTTGCTAAGAAATCTTCCAGACACACTATGGTCTATGGGCTGAAGATGGATGCCCCAACGTTACAGAGGAACTTTGGGTGACTGTCCAGGTGGCAAGATGTCTCTGTCATTTCTAGTGTTTATATATTATTCTTCTGTGGTCTTTGATGGAGTTGAAGATAGATATTTATAATTATAGTTTTCCTTAGTTATGATAAAAGATAAGCTACATATAGAAATTTGGACTCACAAGGATGGGATGGATGATATTTTCTTTAAATCTTGCTAAAATATTGTAACTATGTTCTTATTAGATAACTGTTCTGTTATATACCATTTGACTGTGTTAAAGTTAAGACTTTCCTTTTTGTTTAAACAGAAAAGAGTAGATGTTGGGGGAAGTCCTGTGATTATGTCAATAAAGCACTGTCTGGCCAATAGGGAATCTAGATAGGTGGGACTAGGAGTCCAGGAGGACTCTGGGAAGGAGAAACACAAGGAGAGTCGACATGTAACACCATGGGGTAGGAAGCCTGGAACTATTCTCCAGTATGAGAAATACTTAGATTAACAATTATGGGGTAATTACTTAAGTCAGAGCTAGCCAGTAAGAAACAAGCAAGGCCAACAGCTTCATAATTAATATAGCCTCCTGTGTGTTTATTTGGCACTGATGCGGCTCTAGAACCAGGCTGGCGGGAAGGCTCCTCACATGGAAAAGTTTTCTATTTACACAATTGCAGTGGGTTGATTGCCTGAATTTCAGTTTTGTCCTGAATTGTGGAAGTGAATCCATGAGTCAAAAATTTGTGTGTGTCTGTGTTTGTGTGCATTTATGCATGTCTATGTGCCTGTGTGTTACATTTATCAGTGGACTTTTTCTTGTACTGTTTGCTTGTTTTCCTTTTGAGAGAGAATTAAACCATATACCTTTGGATATCCTGCAACTCACTCAGTAGCCCAGACAAATAATTACATGTGGTTACCTGACACAGTGTAATATTTCAACACATAAATACTATTTTTGTTTATACAGCTATGCTATTTGGATATTATTGTTCATTTAACTGTTATTTCTATGTGTTATGAACTTTGAATACTTCTCTTGCTAGTTTTTAAATAAAATTCTCAGGTCTCCTGCCATCACTCCCTGAATGCTAACTGCAGTGTTTACAGATATGTACAAACATCCCCAGCGTAGACACAGGCTTGAGGTCAGTTAGAATGTAGCCAATATACTTGTAAAATCTTAATTTTCTTTCTTTGTTATAAATGATAGCCTTATCTATTATAAAAATATTATTCAAGTTAAGCACAGTTTTGAGATATTAGCATAAATATATTATATGAAAAAGTGATGTTAAATTAGGTCAAGATACAAATGTCACTCCCCAATTTAAGTAAAATTGGCTAACATCTTTGGTATATATCACTGAATTAAATTATATTTAAATAACGTTGCTACTCTCTCGTAGATGTGTGGATGTCTATATCAGATTCCATTTACCTAGCTTAGCAAAAAACTGCATTTGTTTACCTAACAGTGTAATATTTCAACACATAAATACAATTTATATTGATACACCTATGCTATTTGCATGCTATTGTTTATTGAAACTTATTTCTGTGTGTGACCAACCTTTGCATACTTCTTTTTCTAGTTTTTAAATAAAAGCTACAAATTAATTCTTGTAATACATTGTAACCAACTTTGCTAAAGGTCAGGAGAACTTACCCCATCTCTAACTACATAGAAAAATAAGTCAACAAGGAATACAAACACATGTCAAACATTGCGTGTAATTAAGGCATGAGATTCTAAAGTTGGTAATGTGATGTTGTGAACCTAAGGCAGTTTGCCATGTTCTCATTGCTATGTGAAAAAGAAAGCCCATGCTATTAGAAATGAAACTTATTCAACCTAATTGTTGATTAGTGGGAATGAGCATCTCAATGAATCCTCTGTCTTCTCTTTCTGAGCATCTGCTTTCACCTCCTCCTTTGCGACTTCCCATTCTTAAGCTGCCAGTGATTCTGCATCACTTTAGTAACTGAAAAGAAAATATAGATAAATGCCTCCAAAATTATTTTACTGTTTTTGCAATAAAAATATTATAGATATTGCCATTGTTTTCAATAAAATAGTGCTGGTATAAAAATATGGCAGTTTTTTTTATTTTAAGTCATTTCAAGATCCATTCCTAAGGATATGATCACACACACACACACACACACACACACACACACAGACACACACACACACACACAAAGTACCCCCAGGAAGCTGAGGCAGGCAGACTGAGTTTACTGCTAGCTTAGACACCCATCAAGCCCCTATCTCACAACAAGTAAAATAACAAACAACTGAAATGTAACAAGCATCTCCAATAACATGTTTCATGCATTAAGATGACTTTTATTAAACAACAGCAAGAAAAATAAATACCTTTCCTTGTGACTTTTATGTGGAAAACCATACAAATAAGGGATATCTACCATGTCTTGCTGGATTTTGAGTACTAAACATTTAATTATTAGGCTTCCAGGAAATGTGTGTGATAGCTACAGGAGACTTCACATCTATGAAATATCTTTGTCAAAAATAGAATGAGGAGGCAGACCTTATGCTTGGAATCACTGCAAAATTATGGAACAGGGATAGGCATTATACCTGGGTTTTAAAGAAAGTATGAAGACATAATGGGAATGTTGACAGAAGTTTCAAAAGGTCCGTTTCCAGTTGTTCTGCATTGGCTCCTTTTATTAAATACTGTTCTTTAGTAGGTAGGCTTCACACTGTTTGTCCATGAACACCATCTAAACTCTAGTAGTGAGTACACGGTCAAAATAAATAAAATAAATGAATAAATAAACAAACAAATAGCGACAACCCCCCCCCCCGCCGAGAAAAAAAAAACACTGATTATCTCAGGGATGTCATAATCTCTGTAAGTTAAGCACTTCCAAGGACTCATGGAGACAACAGTAACAGAAAAATATCCCCTCACCGGGAACTTTGGTAATGATGATGGGGAAAGAATCTGCTAGGAAACAGTCAATATTGCAGGAAAGCAGAGATGAGATGGGGAAGTAAAAGAACTCCTCGGTATCGTTTCTGATTCAGATAAGACTATAGAAGAGAAGCTAGACTAGCAAATACCAAATCATAATTATGTAATGTCTATTCATAAAGGGTCTGGTGGCAATGAAAGCATACAGCATGATGTCATGGGACAAGAAAGGTTATGATCTATGACAAAGTTACACCTCAGAAAGTTGTTCTTCAGAGGCATGGCCTGAGTTTCAATTCCCTAGTCAAATCACATGTCCCATTCAAAGATTCAGCTCACATCTCAAAAAAATTTTGCTGGGAGTAAAGGAGATTGACTTTGAGTAGAAATAAATGATAAGAAATGCTATTGCAGGACGTGATTTGGCAGGCAAAGATTCACCTATGACACATGTTTTGTAGGCTTCATTTCATTTACATACAAATTACGTACATTTTAGAAATTTAGATAACTCCTATGAAGTTAGCTTCTTTCAGAAATAGGTTCCATGAAGTGCAATGTTGAGGCAAGAGACAAATTAAATATTCTTTTGAAATTCATTTCAGATTAATGATTCTACAGTGTTTGTTTTTATGTTCAGTATAAAAGTTGGTATTTATACTTCAAAACCAGTGCCCTACATGATTGAAATATTCTGGGACAGTTTTATTGCACATATTAGAAAAACCTGAGTCTTCCTACACACAGCATATTAAAAATTATTATGTATGAATAAATTTTCTATTTCATCTTAATCATTATTGTTTTGGATAGCAGGGTACTATTATTCACAGACCATAAAAGGATAAATTGTACAGATCATAAAATATGCTAGTTCTCTTAGTTTTAAACACATCTGGGAATATACCCACTGTTCATATAAAAGGTTGGTGTGTGTAACCACTATTGTGAATTTTGGAAGACTACATCTCTGTAAAAACACATGTGAGTCTGTCAAGATTGAGGGTATCTGCTCAGCCATCAAGTTATTATCACAAAAGTGAAGCATATTATCAGCAGTGGAATTCTGTTTCTTTGTAAGCAAGTTTAAATAAGGATTAATTCACCCTTTTATTTCAGGTTCTAGCTTATAGTCTGTTGACCAATTATTTAATTAACACTATTTGTGAATAACACAAAAACCATTACTTGATTTAAGTTATATCTTTACATTTTATTAAGTGATCCCAGTGTCTCTATAAAAATACTTCAAAGAAAATTAATAAGATGTGAAAGTCAGAGAGCTCACTCAGCTTCAAAGTGCTTGTTATGTACTTAGATTTAATCGACGGAACAGCAGTAAAAATAGTGATGGCAGTCTCAGTGAGTTTGAGGCCAGACTAATCTACACAGTTAGTTCCAATACAGCCAGACACACACACACACACACACACACACACACACACACACACACACTTAAAAAAAAGAAACAGGAAATAGTGACAGTGAAGACAGAAAAGATGCTGCTAAGAGATTTTAAATCATATTTATGTCTCATCATACACATAAGAGGGATATAATGCTAGAATCATTATTTCCCTCTTAGCATGTGAAAATTGAAGTACACTAAAATTGAATCATTTGGCTCAATATCACATATACATGGCACCAGAACTATTTTTTTATGAGTATAGCTTTTGAACTAGTCACAAATTGTCTTCCTTCCTCAGAATTCTCATTTGTAATTAATATTAGAGACAAGGAAAATCTATTTATTTATTTTAGGTTTGTTGTTATTGTTGTTGTTGGTAGACAGAGATTCATTGTGCAGCCCTGGCTAACCTAGAACTTACTCTGTAAACAAGGCTGTCCTCAAACTTAGAGTTCCACATGCCTTTGTATTAGTAGTATTGGGATTAAAGGAATTCACCACTACTGCAGCTTTTACTATTTTTCTGGTATTATAATTATAATTTTAATCTCAGCCCTTTTCTCACTTCTAATCCTACCATATGGCCATCCTTGCTGTCTTTGAATCTCTTGACTTACTTTAAATTAATTGTTCCTGTATGTATATATGTATACAATATGTTATATACATATACACATATAATATTTATATATATATTATATACATATATATCCCTAAATACGACTGGATCCATCAGTATGTTGTTTGTATTTATGTTTTCAGGGCTGAGGCTTTGGCATTATTAACCAGTTGATATGTAATGGATGTTCAAGGTTTATTCTAGCTGCCTTTCTCCATAACATTCTTTTTTACATTTATCCTATTATTTTTCTAATGCTGAGTTCATGAATCTAAATACCACCTCCTACCTTAAAGGAAGGGTTCTGTAAAAGTGGTACCTACTCTCTTTATCATGTGAGCTCCCTGACAATATGAGGTACTAGTGTTTGCAAGTATATTACTGCCAATATTAAATGGATTTGCAAAGTGAATTAGACCAAATCCACCAATTTCTTGGAGAAATATCCATTATTTCTTTAAATAGAATTCCACAGCAACTAATAATTAGAGTTAGCTGGGTGGTGAAGTTGTCCTCCCCCACAATCTCATTATCTAGTAGGATGCTCTGAAAGTAAGTTTCTAAAGAAAAGGTGACAGGAATCATTGTGCCAAGATGTCATTGGTAGTGAAAACAGCAATAATTTAAAAAGAATTATTTATTAATTCAAAGGTGTAGATTGTCCAGACTGCCCACTGAGGAAGTAGACTTCTTTGTATTGCCCTGATATGATGTTTTAAATTTTAGTTCACATTCTGTTAGGAATTGTTAAGTCTTATTTGTACCTGGATTAACTTTCCCTTTTGAATATTTATGGTTCTCTCTGAATTATTCAAGATGATGTACCATTTATTCTTATAAAATTGCTTTTAGAAACATAGTGTTTATTTAATAAGATCTGAGCAGAAAAAATTTTTTTAAAAAGATGTATAGTATGTTTTGCCAGAATAAAATATTAATAGCAATAATTTGAGAGCTTGCCAATGAAATTACTCAATAAAAACATGTCCCAAACTGACCCAGACTGATTAGGTGGCTTAACAAGTGGGACATCTTTGATAAATATTTTTCTTGATAATATTTAGATATTTTTAAGATCAAATATCAGGGTGAAGGTTCAAAATAAAAGCAAGTCTGAAGTCAAATTTCTCCAAGCATGCAAATATTGTTAAGAAACAAGAAGCAGACACACACCTATTTTATATCTATGCAGATTTCCATTTGCTGAAGAGAGTACTATAATTAGCAATGTGCTTGAAGAACTCTTGAAGATCAATGGAATTCTGCACACAAAAGGGCCAGCTAGACTTGTAGCAGACTGATAATCATTCATGAGAAGGTTGGGTGCATTGCTGCCAAGATTTGGGATGTGGATTTATTCTCCATAGTATTAATATAGGCAGATTCTCTATGTTTCGTATGTAGAGTTTCAGGTGGCATAATGTTCCATAGTACTTAAAACTTGGAAACCCATTCTTCCTCTTAAATTTTTTCTAATATTTCTTCAGCTAGTGAACAAACTTAAAAAATGGCAATTTTGTTGCCAAGGTTTAAGCACTGATTCTATTGCTGTGATCTTACTGATTGTTGGTTGGATATTAACAATATCTGAAGCAGTAATTTTTCATTTGTTTCCCTCATGTGTTATGTGTTCCTAAACTATAAAAAGAATCTCAACAATTTTAAACAAATATATGTTTGAGTATAGAATCCTCCATTCTGAAACATTTTTATTGTAATCACCATAGTGGCAAGAACTTGCATTTGGTAGAAATTTTCTAGCTATACACTCACTAAAATTTTGTTAAAAATGAAACCAAACTCTTATAAATAAATGCCCTCTGTTCAGGATGAGTTGTATGACACTGTAGTGCAATGGAGATCTCCCAATGTGTAGTGAGTATGCTTCTATCTGTCACATGATCCTGATTCACACAGTTTTAATGCATCATATTTCTCTATCTCTACACTTGGATACAGCTTCAAAGGCATCACCAATGGATTCTACAAAATAAGTGCTCAATAAACATACTAAAAAATTTAGACAAGCTCTGATTTCTCCATGTTCCATGACTCAAATATGTGCCATTCAGTTCTTGAAGGTAACCAAGAGTGTAGGCAACAGCCTGTAATGCTAGGAATCTATGGGACCTCATGACTCAACAGAAGGAATCTAATCCTCATGCTAGACTTACTTTATATATTAGCCTGTGGTGTCTGCAAGGGGCATTTCTGCCTCACTATAAATAATTTTCATTAATCACACATACAGCCATATGTATATAAATCCACACACACACACACACACACACACACACACACACATATGTTGTAAATATGTATTCCTCTCACTGGTTAATACAGAAGTTGCAGAAGTTGCTTTGGCCTATAGGAAGGCAATATAAAGCCAGGTGGGAAAGCCAAATGGGAATACAGGGAGAAAGAAAGGCCAGGGAGATACTAGCCAGTTGCCCAAGAAACAAGATGCCATAGAACTGGTAAAGCCATGTGGCAATATGTAGATTGATAGAAATAGGCTAATTTAAATGTCAATGATAAGTAGTAATAAGCCTGAGTTATCAGCCAAACATTTATAATTAATAAAGCCTCTGAGTATTTAAAAGTGACAGTGGGATAGGGCAGGACAGAGAAACATCCATTTACATATATTAATTTATGTGTATGTGTATATTAATATTCATATAATATATGTATACAATATATATTACTTTAGATTATTCAAATATATATTCATATATGTGTACGTATGTATTTTCAATAGCAGTTTGCTTCCATATGACTTTTTTCTAACTTTATGTAGAAGTTATCCCTTCCCATATCCACTCTTCTAACCTGCCCTTCCCTTCCCACTATAATTTAAAGTGTCCTATACTGTTACTATTAATCATTATGCCTTTATATAACTGCATTCTATTTCAATTCCTTTGATAGCCTGCCTGTATCCAGTAGCTGATGGAAGCTGAAGCAAAGATCCACAGCTGAGAACTAAGCTGAACTCCTAAGATCCAGTAGTAGAGAGGGAGGAGTGATGAACAAATGGGAAAACCCACAGAGACAGCTGACCTGAACAAGTGGGAGTTCATGGACCCCAGTCTGATAGCTGGGGAACCAACACAGGACCAAACTAAGGCCCCTGAATGTAGGTGTCAGCTAGGAGGCCTGAACAGTCTATAGGGCCTCTGGCAGTGGAACCAGTATTTCTCCCTAGTGCAGGAATGGACTTCGGGAGCCCATTCCCCATGAAGGGATACTGTCTTAGGGTAGATATAAAGGGAGGGCCTCGACCCTACCCCCAGTTATGTGGCAGATTTTGATGATTCCTCACGGAAGCCTTCACTCTCCCTGGGGAGTAGATGGGGGATTGGATGGGGGATGGGTGGGGGCCATAGAAGGACTGGAGGGAGAGGGAACTGGCATTGATATGTAAAATAAGATTGTTTCTAATTTAAATGAAATTTATAAAAAATAAATTTTAAAAAAGAATAGAAATAAAAAAAAGAAATATCAGCCCAAGATCACCTGTTAATTTCTCGACCTATGTGTATCTTCCAAATGGAAGATGTATCTGTGGATTCAAGGTAATATATAAAAATGAGAGAACATGTGACACTTGTCTTTCAAGGTCTGTGTTACTTCACTCAGAGTGATTGTTTTGAGTTCCATCTATTTATCAGTGAATTTTATAATTTTGCTATTTTTCTTTTCTCATAAAATGTATGTCAGCTGCTTCCTCCACTTCCTCCATTCCTCACAGTACCCCCAACTTACCCTTTCCCCCAGATCCACTGCTCCTCTGAATTAACTCAGAAAAGAGCAGGCCTCCCAGAAATATCAACCAAACACGGCATAATAAGATGCAATAATTCACATAACACAGACCCATGTAGGCTCCATGGTTGACACTTCATTCTCTGTGAACCTCTATGAGCCAGGTCTAGTTGATTCTCTGGGTTGTGTTCTCCTACAATCCTCTGGCTCCTACAATCTGAAGAACTGCCGTAGTGATTTCCATGGTAGCTTTATTAGTTTGAAATCCTATCAATAATGCAGAATTGTTCCTCTTACTCCACATCCTTGACTGCATAAGCTGTCATTGTCTTATAGATCTTAGCCATTCTGAGAAGGGTAGGGTGGAATATCAATGGAGTTTGATTTTCAATTCCCTGATGACTAAGTATGCTGAACATTTCTTTAAGTGTTTCTCACACATTTGAGATTCCTTTGTTGATAATTATTTGTTAATCCTCTTTTTTTAAAAAATTGGAGTATTTGATCTTTTGATATCCAGTTTCTTGATTTCTTCATATATTTTGAATATTAGCCCTATATTTGATGTAGAGTTGGTGAAAAATTTACCTATTCTGTTGTCTGCCATTTTGTTCTATTTGCAGTGTCCTTGCCTTATCTAAGATTTTCAGTTTCATGAGGTACTATTTAATAATTGTTGATCTTACAGTCTGCACTATTAGTGTTCTGTTTATAGAATTATCTCCTTTACCAATACATTCAAGACTATATCCTATTTTCTCTTCTATTAGGTTCAGTTTGTCTGGTTTTATTTTGAGGTCTTTGATCTGCTTGGACTTGAATTTTGTGCAGAGTGACAAATATGGTTCTATTTGCATTCTTGTGTATGAAGACATTCATTTAGAACAATACCATTTATGGGAGATTTTTTTTCATTGTGTTTTTCTGGCTGCTTCTTTTTGTTTGTTTGTTTGTTTTCCCTTCTAGGTTTTTTGTTTGTTTGTTTTTATTATTTTGCATATTGTTTTGTTTTCTATTGAGACACAGTTTCTCCGTGTAGCCCTGGTTGTCCTGAAATGTGTTCTGCAGATGAGGCTGGTGTCAAACACAGAGATTTGTATGCCTCTGCTTGACAAGACATGCATCACTGCTGTCCTGCTCTGACTTCTTTATCATAAATCAGGTATCTATAGAAACAGAGATTCATGTATGGTTCTTCAATATCCCGATAATAAATGTATCTATTTTTTCTTCTTTTTTATATTTTAAATTAGAAAGAAACTTGTTTTACATGCCAATCCCAGGTCCATCTCCCTCACTTCCTCCCCTGGCCCTCACCAACATCCCTATCATTTCCCCTTACTGCTCCCCAGGGAAGGTTACGCCTTCCATGTGGCATCTTCAAACTCTGTCACATCCTTTGGAGCAGGATCTAGACCCTCCCTCTTGTATCTAGGCTGAAAGAGTATTCCTTTATAAGGAATGGGCTCCAAAACTCCATTAGTACACTAGGGATAAATAATGTTCTAATACCAGAGGCCCCATTGACAGCCCAGGCCTCCTAACTGACACCCACATTCAGGGGGTCTGGATCAGTCCTATGCTGGTTTCCCAGTGATCAGTCTGGTATCCATGAATTACCCCTTGTTCAGACCAGCTGTTTTGATGAGTTTCTGGGACCAGGTTTTGACACCTTCGCTCATCACTCCTCCTGCTCTGCAACTGAATTCTAGGAGTTCAGCTTACTGCTTAGCTATGGATATCTGCATCTGCATCCATCAGCTACTGGATGAAGGCTTTAGTATGGCATATATGACATTCATCAATCTCAAAATAGGGGAAAGACATTTAAGTTAGCCTTTCCACTATTGCTTTGATTGTTAATTGGGGTCATCTTGTAGATATCTTTACATTTCCCTAGTGCCATATTTCTCTTTCTCTCTTTCAACCTATAATGACTCACTCTATAATGGTATCTCTTTTCTTGCTCTCCTCTATTCTTCTCCAGACTCAATCTTCCTGCTCCCTCATGTCCTCCTATCCCCTCCTCTTCTCCCTTTCACTTTCTTCTAACTCCTGCTCCCCTCCCCCCATGTTTGCAATTTGCTCTGGATATCTTGTACCTTTCCCTTTTCCAGAGGACCATGTATATCTCTTTCAGCATCCTCTTTGTTTCCTAGCTTTTTTGGCAGTGTGCATTATACACTAGTAATCTTTTGCTCTATATCTAATGTCCATTTACGAGTGAGTACATACCATGCTTGACTTTTTGTGACTAGGTGACCTCACACAGGACCATTTCTTTTGGTACCACCCAGTTACCTGTGAATTGTAAAGTTCTATTGTTTTTTCCCATGGGGTAGTGGTGTACTGTGTAAATGTACCACATTTTCTTTATCTATTCTTCAGTTGAATAGTATCTACGTTGTTTCCAAGTTCTGACTATTACAACTAATGCTGTTATGAACATAGTTTAACAGATGTCCTTGTTGTATGGATGTGCATCATTTGGGTATTTGCCTAAGAGTGAAATTGCTGGATCTTGAGGTAGACTTATTGCTATTTTCCTGAGGAATTACCATACTGATTTCCAAAGAACGATTTGAAACTCCCATTAGCAGTAGAGTACTGTTCCCCTTTGTACTCATCATCTCAAGCATAAATTGTCATTGGTGTTTTTAATTTTATTAATTCTAGCAGGAATAGCTAGTACCTCAGAGTTGTTTTGATTTACATTTCCCTGATGATGTTGAATACTTCCTTAAGTCTCTTTTGGCCAATTTAGATTCCTCTATTGAGAATTCCCTGTTTAGTTTTTACCCAGTTTGGATTATTTGGTGTTTTAGTGACTAGCTTCTTGATTTCTGTGTATATTTTGGAAAACAGCCTTCTGTCAGATGTGAGGTAGGTAAATATCTTTTCCCAATAGGTGGACTGCCATTTTGTCTTGTTGACTGTGTCCTTTGCCTTACAGAAGCTTCTCAGTTTCAGAATGTCCCATATATTAATTGTTGAGCTCAGTGCCTGTGCTACTGGTATTATGTTCAGGAAGCAGTCTCCTTTACCAATTCTTTCAAGGGTACCTCCCACTTTCTATTCTAAGAGTTCAGTGTGGATAAATCCATGTGGAGGTCTTTGTTCCATTTGAACTTAAGTTTCATGCATGGTGATAGACATGAATCTGTCTGCCATCTTCTACACACCAGCATCCAGTTATGTCAGCACAGTTTGTTAAATATTCTTTCTTTTTTCCATTGTATAATTTTAACTACTTTTTCAAAAATTACATGTTCGTAGGTATGTATGCGGGTTAATATCAGTTCAATTCCATTGATCTACCTGCCTATTTTTTGCCAATACCAAGCTCTTTTCGCTACTACAACTCTAAAATAGAGCTTGAAGTCAAGGATAGTGATGCCTCTGGAAGTTCCTTTATTGTATAGGGTTGTTTTGACTCTCCTGGGTCTTTTGTTTTTCCATGTAAAGTTGAGTATTGTTCTTTCAAGGTCTGTGAGGAATTGTGCTGGGACTTTGATGGGGATTACATTGAGTCTTCAGATTGCTTTTGGCAAGAATACCATTTTAGTATGTCGATCCTACCTATCCAAGAGCATAGGAGATCTTTCAATTTTCTGGTATTTTCTTTAATTTCCTTCTTTAAAGACTCAAAGTTCTTGCTATACAGGTCTTTCATTTGTTTGGTTAGTGTTACCCCAAGGTGTTTTATGTTGTTCGTGACTATTGTAAAGGATGATGTTTCTCTGATTTCTTTCTCAGCCCATTTATCATCTGTATATAGTAGGACTATTGGCTATTTTTAGTTAAGCTTATATCCTTCCACTTTGCTGAAGGTGTTTATCAGCTGTAGGTACTCCCTTGTAGAGTTTTTCAGGTCAGTTATATAAACTATCATATAATCTGCAAATATTAAAAGCTTGACTTCTTCCTTTCCAATTTGTATCCCCTTGATCCCCTTTTGTTGTCTTAGTACTCTAGCTAGAAATTCAAGTGCAATTTTGAGGAGATATAGAGAGTGGACAGCCTTGTCTTGTTCCTGATTTTAGAGGAATCGAGTTGGGTTTCTCTCCATTTAGTCTGATGTTGGCTGTTAGCTTGCTCTATATTGATTTTATTATGTTTAGTTATGTTCCTGATATCCCTGATTTCTGGAAGACATTTTTCATGAAGGGGTGTTAGATTTTGCCAATGGTTTTTTAAACATTTAGGGAGATGATCATGCAGTTTTTCTTTTTCAGTTTGTTTATATGGTGGAACACATTGATGGATTTTTGTATGACAAAGAATCCCTGAATGCCTGGTATGAAGCCTACTTGATCATGTTGGATGATTTTTCTGATGTGTTCTTGGATTCAATTTGCTAGTATATCATTGACTATTTTTGCATCAGTGTTCATGAGGGAGATTGATCTGTAGTTCTGTTTCTTAGTTGTATCTTTGTGTGGCTTGGGTACCAAGGTAATTGTAGTCTCATAGAAACACTTTATCAATGCCTCTTCTGCTTCTATTGTGTGGAACTATTTGAGGAGCACTGGTATTAGTTGATGTTTGAATTTCTGTAGAATTCTGCACTGAAACTATCTGACCATGGGATCTTTTTGGTTGGGAGACTTTTGATGACAGCTTCTATTTCATTATGGTTTATAGGTTTATTTAAATTTCTATGTGTTTGCCGGGCGTTGGTGGCGCACGCCTTTAATCCCAGCACTTGGGAGGCAGAGGCAGGTGGATCTCTGTGAGTTCAAGGCCAGCCTGGCCTACCAAGGGAGTTCCAGGACAGCCTCCAAGACAATACAGAGAAGCCCTGTCTCGAAAAACCAAAAAAAATTTCTATGTGTTCTTGATTTAATTTTGGTAAGTGATATCTATCAAGAAAATTGCCCATTTCCTTTAAATTTTTGAAATTTCTGGACTACAGGTTTTCAAAATATGACCTGAAAATTCTCTGTATTTCCAGTGTCAGTTGTTATGTCCCACTTTTCATTTCTGATTTTATTAATTTGCATGTTCTTTCACGGCCTTTTGGTTCGTTTGGATAAAGTTTATCTATCTTGTTGATTTTCTTGAAGAACCAACTCATTGTTTCATTGATTATTTGTGTAGTTTTCTTTGTTTCTACTTTATTGATTTCAGCCTTCAAGTTGATTATTTCCTGGCATTACTCCTCCATGGTGAGTTTGCTTCTTTGTGTTCTAGAGCTTTCAATTGTACAGTGAATTCTCTAGTGTGACTATTCTCCAGTTTCTTCATGTGGGCACTTAGTGCTATGAACTTTCCTCTTAGCAGTGCTTTCAAAATGTCCCATAAGTTTGGATACATGTGGCTTCATTCTCATTGAATACTAGGAAGTCTTTAATTTCTTTTTTATTTCTTTCTTGACCCAGGAATGGTGCAATTTCACATTGTTCAATTTGCTTGAGTTTGGAGGGTTTCTGCAGTTTGTGTTGTTGAATTCTAACTTTAAACATGGTGGTCTAAGATACAGGGATTTGTTCCATTTTTTTTTGTATCTGTTGTGGTTTGCTAGGTTGTCAAGTATTTGGTTGATTTTATAGAAGGTTCCATGCAGTGGTGAGAAGAAGGAATATTCTTTTGTGTTTGAATGAAATGTTCTATAGATGTCTGTTACACCCAGTTGGGTAATAACTCCTGTTAGTTCTTTTGATTCTTTGCAAAGTTTCTGTCTGGTGGTCCAGTCTTGTGGTGAGAATGGGGTGTTGAAATATACCACTATAAGTTTGTGAGTTTTTATGTGTGACTTGAATTTTAGTAATGTTTCTTTATGAATATGACTGCCTTTGTATTTGGGGCTTTTTGTTTTGAATTGAGACTTCATCCTTATGGATTTTTCCTTTGATGAATATGAAATGACCTTCTTCAGGTCTTTTGACTGATTTTAGTTTGAAGTCTAATTTTTACACCAGCTTGTTTCTTGGGAACATTTGATTAGAAAATCTTTCCCTAACTCTTTCCTGTGATGTAACCACTGTCTTTGAATTTGAGATGTGTTTCTTGAATACAGAAGAGGGATGGATTTTGTCTTCATATTCATTCTGTTAGCCTGTGTCTTTTTACATTCAATTTAAGACTATTAGTATTGAGGGATATTAGTTACCACTGATTGTTAATTATTGGTTGTTTTGGGTTTGTTTCTGGTGGTGCTACTGTATGTGGGTCGTCCCCCCTTTTTCCTTTTGGCTACTGGTAATTTGAGATTATCTATTGCCTATATTATTTTGAGTGTAGTTAACTACCTTGGGTTGGAGTTTTCCTTCCAGAAATTTCTGTAGGGCTGGATTGGTGGATATGTATTACTTAAATCTGGTTTTGTTATGGAATATCTTGTTTTCTCCATATATAGTGATTGAAAATTTTGCTGGGTGTAGTAGCCTGGACTGGCATCCATGGTCTCTTATTTTTGGTAGAATATCTAACCAGAACCTTCTGGGTTTCAGAATTTCCATGGAGAAATCAGGTGGAATTCGGATAGCTTTGCTTTATATGTTACTTGGGCTTTTTCCTTTGCTGCTCTCAATAGTCTTTCTTTATTCTGTATGTTTGGTGTTTTGATTACTATGTGGTGAGGGTAGATTTTTTTTGTGATCCACTATGTTTGGTGTTCTGTAAGCTTCTTGTACTTTCATTGGCATGTCTTTCTCTATATTGGGAAAGTTTTCTTGTATGATTTTATTGAATATGTTTTCTGCCACTTTGAGTTCTGTTTCTACTCCTTCTTCTATACCTATTAATCTTAGATTTGATCTTTTCACAGTGTCCCATATTTTGGGTACTTTGTGTTAGGGATTTGTTGAACTTAAGATTTTCTTTGGTTAATAAATTTATTTCTCCTAGTGTATCTTAAATGCCTGAGATTCTTTCTTCTATCTCTTGTATACTGCTGATTATGCTTGTACCTGTAGTTCCTGATCATTTGCCCAGTTTGCCTATTTGAAGCATGATCATGTTTTTTTCCTTTCAGTTTGTTCATGTGGTAGATTACATTAACTTATTTTTGTCTTCCCTATTTTGACTGAATTAATATAAAATTTGAAATAATTTTTAATTTACATTTCCCTGGTGACTAACAATATTCAAAACTGCTTTAAATGTGTCTTGTTCATGTTTTAAGAATTCTGTTTAGTTCAATGTTCCATTTAAGATTAATATCCTGGTTTTTTGATGTTTATTTGGTTATTGTTCTAGTTCTTTACAAATTCTAGGTATTAGCTCATTGGCAGCTATATGTCTGTTTAAGAGAGTTTTCAGTTCCCCCAATGAAATCTCTTCACTCAAGTGATGATGTTCTTGGCTGAGCAGAAGTTTTAGGTCTATGAGAATCAATCCAAAGAGAAAAATAATCACCAATCTTAGGCATCTGTGAACCCTACATACTATAACAATGACTTGCTTAGCAGTACAATGGAGGTAGAATGCTATAGGATTAACAAACCATATTTTGATAGATTTAAGGCTCAATCCACAAGTTGAAATCTATTTCTGACTCTAATATCGTGGTCAAGAACTTATGGAGGTCATAGGCCTAAAGGAAAAAATCAACTTCTTTTGTATTATTCTGCTAATTGGACACAGTATAAAACCAGCTCTATATGGCCCATTGCTATAAACAAAGGTTAATACATCTCCCAACCCTCATGGCTCTCTATATTTCAGTAGAAGGTGATTAACAAAGAAAATTGCAACTGACCAATTTCCAGAGAACAAGAGACTGAGAAGTGCTCCATCAATATGTGACATCTATATGACACCCACTTTCTCCATGTCCCATGGATTATTGTATAAGAGGGTACAAAAGGATTATAACAATAGGAGGCAGGGGCTGACTACAAGGGAGCAATGTTTTTCAGTCATAGCAGAACACATATGAGTTCACAGCATTTTAGACAAGACACACAAGAACTGTGCAGTCCTAAGTCAGACAAAAATACCAGCATTGAGAGTGGTGGTGGACACAAAGTTACACATCCTTGATGTGTTGACCATGTTTCAATAAAGGGAAAGAGGATGCAAGTTTAGGTGAGTAAAAAAGTAGTGGAGATGGATTTGGGAAGAGTAAGGGGATGTGGAAAATATAATAAAAATTCATTATACTGTATTCTTAAAGAACTAATATTAAGTGATGGAAAAATCAGAATTAAACCTTAACCTTGATCATTTAATGTAGATAATGCTATAATATCACAGTTTCATATATGAAAACATTTGTAATAAGAATTATAGTAATATTAAACTTGAATCCACTTGAGTTGTCAAGTAGAGTTCCACTAGGCCAATATATTAAGGTATTTTAGAGCAGATACTCCCTGTGGTTCTTTTGTAAAGGCAAACCAAATGTTCTCTTAAATGAGAAGTAAGTTCTAAGCAAACTAAAATGTTTCCCACATAGCCCTTTCAATAAAATCTTTAAAGACGACTTTCTACCCGTTCTTTTGCTTTTTGTGAGTTTCTACTAGTCCTTTGTGGTTGACACAGTTTCACTATGTGTTCCCTAAGTTGTGCTTTGACGTGTTGTGGATTCATCCCATTCAGTTCCCTCTTTGGGCAGCCTTTTAGAACAGCTGTGCTTCATAACTCTTTCATTTGTCCAGAGAATACTAAGTGGTAGCCTGCTGTCATGCTGCTGCCAAAGAAAATTAGATGCTGTGATTCCTGTGCAGTGCCCCAATTACAGCCACGAACAGCTCTTACCAAGTCACACATGCCCCGATGTGTGGGCATCATAAGTTTCTGCTGGAAAATAGTTGTTCCCAGGAATGGTATTCACCTCTGATGACATGAATTTTATAGCGTTTCAAAGTCAAAAACTTCAGTTTCATAAAAATGCCTAAATTTTTCATGTTAGTGTTCATAAAATGCTAAATAAACTTTTAGGTGTGGCAGTTGCTGAGGATTTGGATGAAGCTAACAAGGAATTGAGCCAATATTTATCTTTGGATCTTTACATGTTTTTAGACTATCTTTGTACAAAATGGAATAATAAGCTCATTTCTACATAAATAATATTAATATATGTGTACAACATACATTGAAATGTAAAAGTTCAAATAGTTGATAAATGTGTCCATATATATTTGTGTACATATATAATTTATATTCACTGTACACATACACATAGTTATATATATATATTACTATGTGCAAGTTTATGCTTTAAATTGTACATAGATATTTTATTCACATCAATTAATTAAATAATTTATTTGTTATTATTTTTTTATTTTTTTGAGACAGTGTTTCTTTGTGGGGTTGGAGGTTGCCCTGAAACTAGTTCTTGTAGATCAGGCAGGTCTTGAATTCATAGAGATCCACCTGAATGGCTTTTGGTTTTCAAGGCATTGAAAATGAAGGCCAAAATGTTACCACTGTGATTTTTGCTAGCACTGTGTTTTGTGTTTTTATTTTTTTTCTTGAAATTTTGGTTGTTTTGTTTTCTGTTTTTTTTTCTTTAAGTATTATAAAATGTGTAGTTAATTTTTTCCAAAGAATTATAGTAGGGAATTTTACATGTATTTACTGTTCATGAAAGGTTATGCATTTTTCTATTAATTCTATGTTATAAATTTAAAAGTAAGGATTGTATAGGTTAAGTAATTTGTGCTAAATATCATAAAATAATCCTGAATTCCAGGGTCATGACCTAGAGCCCTGCCACCCACGCTTGTGACCCCTTTCTCTACAGCACATGGATAGCTTTGGTACAGACACATTTTCTAATAAAGCTTCAGGATGACCCTGGTTGCAGGAAGAGCCTTTGATTTCAGGTCTTTAGACATTTAGTTGTCTATTGTAATCTGCTCCACACTGAATTCAGTTCTTATAATTTAATATGCTCTTGCTCTGTCCAACATTCTATCCCAATGAACTTAAGTATCATTAATCCTTTAGTGGCTTAGTGGCCTACTCATTGCTAATTTCCGACTTAAGAATCTCAGATGCCTCCAAATGTTTTGTATGTAATGCTTTTCCAGACAGTTGATGTTATTGTCAGAATTCCTAACCAGAACTTCATAATTCTTCTGAACATTCTTACTTAATGTAGGCATAATTTTCAAGATACACAACTATGAATTAAAAACATCCACTTTCCATAGTGATACAGTAATATTAGACTTCTTACTTTTTCTTCCATATTTTATGTAGGCTTTGCCCCATTGTTTAGACTGAATGATTTTGTGAGTAAAGATTACACTCCTTAATTCTTTTTTAGCCTTATTGACATTAGTTAAACATTATCACAATAAAACACACCCTGAAGTATTTGATTGAAATGAAAATGGGTCTCGGGTACATAAGAGTCAGGCTGATGCTATAGACACATGATTGCTCTACTTGTTATGCCAATAAGATTGACATTAAACTTTGCAAGCATGTGCATGAATGATTTAGAATAATCCCCAATGTAACTCAAGTCTGATGACATTTGGTACTACTGCAGATTCCAGAAACTTATTGGAAAATGTCAATTCTTCCCTGTGGCACTTTTGCCAAATTCAACTAAAGTGAAAATTGGTTGTTACTCAGAAAACAAACTAATGTCTCCTAGAAAAACACATCTATTAATGACCAAAGCTCTTTATTTGAACATTCATATAAACTCTCAAAAACTATAATGCTGAAAATTGGCTGTTTGAGCAATATGTACTTTGAAATATGTTAAGTCAGTTACCAGGGTATGTCGGTGCTTTGATCAATTAAAGATCACTTCACCTTTTGTAAATATAGATTAAAAATGGTTTGTTTGATTTATCCCAGAAAAATGAAAACAAAATAAAAATCTTCCAAATAAATACTTCTTAAATGCCTGCTGTGTAATGCCAATTCCTGAAACTGGCACAAGGTATCAAAAGGTGATAAAGAACTTTGTCCTTCACTTAAAGGTTTCATGCATTCATAGAAAAATGTTAATGAGTCCTCATGAATTTGAAACATTCTGTGAAGGAGATCATTTCAGCAAAGTGACAGCCCACAAAATGGAAAAAAATCTTAGCAAGTATATATCTGATAGAGGGTTAGTATCTAGATTGTACAAAGAAAGAAAGGGAGAAAGAAATAAAGAAGGAAGAAAGGACGGAAGAAAGGGAAAGAAGAGCTGCACATCAAGAAAACAAATAACCCAATTAAAACTGAGTTATAGAACTGCACAGAGAGTTCTCCAAAGATGAGACACAAATAGTTGAGAAACACTTTAAAAATATTCAACATCCTCAGTCATAAGAAAAATGCAAATTAAAACTACTTTGTTAACCAATCAAACAACAGTTGATGTTAGTGTGTATGTGGGAAAAAGGAAAGGCTTATCCAATACTTGTGGGAGGGCCAACTAGTACAACCACTATGGAAATCTCCAAGAAGCTGAAACTTGGTCTACCACAAGAGAAAACTACACCATTATTGGGCATATATCCAAGAATGTACATCTTACTACTGAGATACTTGCTCATCCCAGATGTCCATCAACTAACGAATAGATAAAATACACTATCAAATTTTATTCAGCCATTATATAGGGTGAGTTGAACAAAAAAAAGGCCCCTAAAAGGAGCGGCACTACTATAAGGCATGGCCTTGTTGGAGCAAGTATTTCGCTTTGGGGGTGGGCTTTGAGGTCTCCTTATCTCAAGCATCTCTCGGTGTAACGGCTAATCAACTTCCTGCTGCCTGTAAGATGTAGCACTCTCAGCTTTAGCACACACTGCAACATATACTGATACAATGGCACAAATATTATGAGAGAAACCAACCACTTTTGATTAAGACCCACATCAAGAGATGGAACACATACCTAAAAATGTTAAAGAGATCAAGAACTTGGTACTAGAAATGACATGGTCCTACTAGACCTACTCTATTCTGCTAAATGAACACAACAATAAATTTACTCTTAATTGTATATTGTCATTCATAAATGAGTGCATCACTCAACTTTGTAGTGGAATGAAATTGACATAGAGATCTACACAGGACAGTGTGTGGAGAGTGCTCTCATTAACTTTGGAGCACTCAGCCTTAAATGTAATGTCTTTATTGCACCCTCTCCTCAATACTCAGGGTTTACTGCAGAAAACTAATTGGTAAAATTATAAGACCCAGACTTTGTGAATGATTCCAAGTGAAGTGTTTACCAACACAAAAGGACTTATGTACCCATGAACTCACAGAAGCTTTGAGAGAATGTACAAGTTCAGGACAGACAAATTTTAATGGAGAAGGGAAATGGCACAAAGTCCCACAGATAACCAATAGACTATTTACAATTGATAGCATTGAGAGTGGGAAAATCAGTTTTCCCCAATGGAGTGTCACTAAGTACATCAACTGCAGTCCTTGGAAGGCCTCAACAATATTCAACAGTAGGTATCAACAAAAATTGGAGTAAATGTTTTATGTGTGAGAACTTTCTTTTGTTATGATTTGATTTTTGTCTTTTTTGTTTGGTTGGATGGGTGGTCCTTTCTTTCTTTTGAGACAGAAAGAGAACATGAAATTGGGTAAGTTGGTGGGGAGAATCTGGGAGGACATGAAGGAATATGATCAAAATATTTTGAACAAAACATTTTAAAAGTGAAAAACAATTAGAAACAGGAAAATAAAGCAAAGAGAAAATAAATCTGAGATTATTTTTCTTCTTATTGTAAGTATTAATTAGCCATGAGAACAATATTCACTGGTACAGAAATCATTACTCCAAACAATGTATCAATCTATTTGTGGCAAAGCACTGGTTTCCATCTTCAATGTTAATATGAGTGCAATGAAAACATATAGTGGTATTATTATGTTATTATGAGAACAATTTTCTCAAGTGGTCCCCTCACAAAGACTTTTTATTATCTCTAATGCAGACAGTGAGATCCACTGTACTAGAAAGAGGAAGGAAGAACGTGTACAGATAAACCCCATTCACACACATTTTAGCACTGAACAGTGCTCTGCTATATGAAATGATCACACTGCTTGCTTACTTAACCCTCTATTGATGATTCTCAGATAGTTATCGGTTTGAAGAATGTAATCATAATGCTGTTCTAAGTGACCTGTGTAAACAGAGATTTGTTATTCTTCTTGGATAAATTTCTAGACAATGGAATTGTTGATAAATTATACTCAGGTGAAACATGATGAGGAATTGGATAACTGTCATAAACATGAGTTCTTATGACCAATACATCAAAATGGTAGTAGAACAGAACATAGTATACATGGTCAGAGGTGAGAACAGAAGGCACAGACACAAAGGAACAAATTTGGAAGTAGCTTGTGGCAATTTCCTGGTTTACATTAAGATTGTAGCAAATTTTCTGAACTCTTCCTTTATATTTTAATTTGCCATTTACTCTTAATTTAAAAAAAAATAAAGCGAAACTAAGTGATTACACCGAGGGTAAATTTTTAAATTCATCTCACCTGGTAATATGTGCAATCTATCAGCATAGTTATTTATTATTCTGTTATGTTTTAAAGGCAGAAATATAATTAATTTTATGATTGCACTGCTATCTTTGGATTGCTGCCTCAAATAGGAAAGTGCAGAGAATCAATAGAGATGTCGCATTCCTTTTATGTGTGTTAATCTGAACATAAGCACAAGAAACCGAATTCAGGCACAGCAGCATCGCAACAGATGGGCTTCATTCCCTCTGCGTCAAGTAGATATGTGCAAATGTGTATCAAACAGACAAGTATACCTGCCTTTGAAGTCAGAATTGATGTTACTTGATAATTGTCCACATATTTTCAGCATATGGTTTGATGATGTAGTTATAACAGGGAGGAAAATAATATTGCAGACTTAGTTAATGACTAATATGTGAGTAAATTAGCAAATGCAAAGATGTTACTCACAGGCTGTGTTGAATGTTGGGTATCTCACCAGTGCCACAGTGCTTTGAGATGAACTATAGATATATTTGTCATCACTTCCGAAAGACAATTTCAAAAGTTAATCAGTCACATAATTAATGTTTATTAGGGTGTTATAGTTTTTTTTGTTTTTGTCCACTTGTCAGAAGCTATAGTCATCTAGAAAGGAAAACTCCAATTGAAAAGTGCCTCTACAGGTTGGTCTTCAGAAAAGGCTGTGGGTCATTTTCTTGATTAATGATTAATGTGGGAAAGCTCAGCCTACTGTGGGTAGTGCTACCCATGGACACATGGTCCTGAGTTATAGAAGTAGAAGGTGGAGGAGAGGAAAATGAGGAGGAGGAAGAAGAAGCAGCAGCAACTGAGTCAACCTCGGGATACAATCTAGTGAACGTGGGATGCAATCCATGAACTTCACTCCCATTCCTGTCTCCAGCTTCCTACCTTGATTGACTACCTTATATGCCATCCTATAGCATTCATCCAGTAGCTGATGGAAGCAGAAGCAAACACTCACAGCTAAGCACTGAACCCAACTCCTGGAACAAAGTTGTAGAGAGGGAGAAGTGATGAGCAAAGGTGTCAAGAGCAGGTTGGGGAAACCCACAGCAATTGCTGACCTGAACATGGAGGAGCTCATGGAAACCATACTGACAGCTGAGAAACGAGTATAGGACTGAACCCTGGGTGTCAGTTAGGAGACCTGGGAAGGCTATGGGCCTCTGACAGTGGAACCAGTATTTATCCCTAGTGCACAAATGGACTTTGGGAGCTCATTCCCCATAGAGGCATACATTGGGGAGGGCCTAGGTCCTGCCCGAAATTATGCGACACACTTTGATTATCCCTTATGGAAGGCCTCTCCTTCCCTGGGTAGCAGAAGAGGGTTGGGATGGGGAATTGGTGGGGTGCATGGGAGGATGAGAGGGAGAAGGAACTGAGATTGACATGTAAAATATGATTGTTTCTAATTTAAATAAAAATTAAAAAACAACACATACTGATGAGATGTGGTAAATATTACTCTTAGTTTTTTAAACTAAAATTTAAAATTTTAATAAGTTTAAATAAATAATTTTAATAAATTAAAAGAAAAGAAGCAAACTTTTATGAACCTCAGACTCATATTCTTCTACTTAAAAGCTCATACTGTACTATACTATAATAAAATTAATAATCACTTATAGTCATACCCTTTTTTATACACTCAACAAACCAAGTTAAACAAGCTATTGAGGGAAATGTTTGGAGAAATACCTTTTCCATCCCTATGACACATGCTTTATATGAGTGAAATTGTCAAATAACTAAATGCAAATGACAACCGGAAAAACAAAAGACATACTTTTAATACATTCATCCAAACATGGGAATCTATGCAATGCTTCTCAAGACACTAAATAGACAAAAGGGAAAAAGTGTTACTTATGCCACATCACTGGATTTTAAAATTCATATTAGACATTCAAGGGTAAAACACTGGCAAATTTTTGCCTATAAATAATGACAGGGGCAGTTAACACAGTAGAAATTAAACATCGATTGTAGGATGCCATGCTCATCCTTAATACATAGGAGAGTGGGTTGGCCCAACGTATTATGCCAGACTTTTTCTACTCCTCATGGCAAAAAGAAATCAAGAAAGTAGTTCAGTTTATCCTTTCATAAAAAACATATGTACAAAACATTTAAACACAGTGAATACATGTTGTGCAGTCTACATTATAAAGTATTACTTAAGGATGACATAAATAAACTGAAAGATATTACATGCTCGTCTGTAGGATGGTTTAGTATTGTTTGTGTCATTGCTACACACAGTGATATACAAATTGTAACAAACTTTTATCAAAATTCAAATAACTTTTTTACTCCAACTATTGCAGTGTTGGGGATGAACCCAGTACAAACATTTAAAAATGTTAAGCATGCACTGTTACCATAGACCACTTGCTTGCTTTCAAGAAGAATACAGGTGTATTCCAAATTGACTTACAATTAAAATTGACATCTGTAAACAAAGTAATTCCAAGAAATAATCATAAAGGACTCATGTTTCCTCATTTCAAAAGTTAAATAAAAAATATGGTCATCAAAGCGGTTTGATATTTGTGTAAAAACAGGCATAGAAAATGAAACAAAATTGTCTAGAAATGAGAACTTACATCTAAATCAAATTATTTTTGGCAAAGTGTTCAAGACTATTAAATGAAGTAGAAATTCTAATCTCCCCTCAACTACTCAGATATTACCAGCATCCCCTGTCCCCACAAATCCTCACTGTTTCTTTGTCTTTCTCCTTAGAAAAGAGCTCTTTCTTCTCAGGAAAAAATGGATATGTAAAGAAATAAAAAATTCAAATTAAATAGTAAAAATAAGAATAGGACAAAGGCCCTGTTTTAGGGTTTGTATAGAAATTTATTATGGTAGAAATTCATCATATATATATATACATGCAATATAAATGGAGTAAGCATATTATAGGGGAGACAAATCTCAAATGGGACACCTCTATCCACTCTTGAAACCTCTAGTAGCAGGAATGGGTTACAACTAATCAAATTACAGGGGAATGGGGCCCTATGAAAGCCTCAAAATACCAAAATATTTATTAACTTTATTAACTTTAATATCAGGACTAAAAGTACAAAACTATACAATGAAATGAAGACTACTCTTATGATCTTTATTTAGCAATAAAATCAATACCAATAAAGTGTAAACCAATAATGTTTTATGAAAATTAAAAACTGTTATGCATAAAAATGTTATGAAGAAAGAAAAAATGAAATGAAATGGAAAAAATTATTTGTAAGCCACATGCCAGATAAGAAATCACTATAAAGATTATATCTTTACCAGTTGGAGAGATGGCTCAAAGTTCGCAAACATTTGCTCCTCTTGCAGTGGACCTGTGTTTGGTTCTTAGCTCCAGATATAAAATACATCTCAAAAATTTAAATAGTAAATAAATAACTCTTATACATAGCAAAAAGACAA
The DNA here is from genome assembly GCF_017639785.1 of Mesocricetus auratus. Lineage (NCBI taxonomy): Eukaryota > Metazoa > Chordata > Mammalia > Rodentia > Cricetidae > Mesocricetus > Mesocricetus auratus. Next base: position 13,654,405 of record NW_024429185.1, read on the forward strand.
AATGCAATATTTAATCACTGAAATAGTCTATCCATGTAAGTCGTGCAAATAGCCAAGAGATACAGAAGTTGAACAAACCATTGGTAACTCTAAGGACAAGATAATGCAATCAACAATGGACTGCCACACATCATTGGTAGAAATCATATTAAATATATTAAATACAATTACAATCGCAATAAATACAATTACTGCTAAAAATCTAACAACTGAATACCGATGTCTCTTTGTGACTTTAAATTGAATATATCTAATAACTGTAACATAGACCATATTATCTAACACAGACAAATGTACACAAGCATCCAATTTCAATCCTCTTTGATTTGTGACTATATATTTGTGACTATAGCATTTTTAAAAGTGAAATGAAACACTAGATATATTTTGCTATAGCAAGAAAGGTGAGTTTTAAGTTCTGTGATAAGGAACTTTGGCTAGGTACAATAAATATGCCATTTTCTCCAATCCTCAGGCCTCAATTTAATATGCTTTTATGTGGGTTTTACAAAAGGAAAAAGACAAATTGCATGTATGCTTCCTAATCTGGATTCTTATTCAGACAGCTGCTGTCACAGGCTATGTAATTTTCCTTCACATTTTTTCCTGTTAGCTTTTTATAACCTACCAACTTTCTTTTATTAATATAAACACATTAGAGATCAGAATGTCTCTGAGGGATATCTAGAAAGATAATGAAAGGATGGGCTGGATACACACATGTTCAGCACCATCTATGATTTTGAAACTTCTATTTTTCTCATGGAGGTGAGAAAAATAAAATCTTAATTCCACAGTTCTTTTGCCAGGAGAGTAATTGCCAGATTATAACAGTGAATGGCCATATGCTCAACAGGATTATGGGGAAGGCAGAGATGCTGTGATTATTCTGTGGCACCTTTTGGAAGTCATCAGACTATACATTGTGAGGAATTTTCCATTTGAAGGTGGTATCCGGAAATCCTCCAGGTTGAAGTTATTGCTTGGATATTTGCTATCAAAGGTAGTTTCAGTCTCTAAGCCCATCCATACTATTTCTCTAACTCCACATTCTCAAGTTTGCATCCTACTTTTCAATCGCTATAACTCTGGTTTTTCCCTGTTTTAAAATTATTTTTCAAAATGCTTAGTGAATTTTCCCCTACTAAGCATTAATTGATATGTGCTGTGATATTGTTACTTATAGTGAGCAGCTTCATGGCTCAGAAGTATATTTACCCTCAGTGTTAGGTGAAAGTGTTTACTTACATTATTCAACTTGCAAGACTATGTTTTTAGACTCCCCCATACACATTTCAATATATTTCCCTGCATGGAAATACAGAAACGCTTCCCATACCAAAAATAAGAAACTTTCTTATTAGAAAATTTGTATTTTTATGATCTGGTTTTCCTACAGCTGTATCTGTGTATCAGCTTCTACTTTCATTGTTCTGAGTATTCCCCCATTGTTTTAAACTGAATAAAATGCTTTCCCACTTTCTGACAAACATATCTAAAACTTGTTTTCTATGTTTCAACATGTCTACACAAATGTTACTGAATTTGTAAGCGTTGATGTACTTATAAGTCTTTAGATTTTTTTTAGAAATTCCTGGCTCTCTTTTCTCTCAGAAATTTTAAAGTCATGTTAATTTTTTGATTCTTCTTGGAATATAGTAACTATTACTAAATGTGGAGTACTTATGAATAAAGTAAACTTTAATTTAAAAAACTGGATTTCCCATTCTTTCTTTTAATGAATTCCCAGAAAATGGCCACTGTCTTTTCTAAGAAATTCACTGTGTTGTTGCTGTGGGTATAAGGTAATGGAAAACTCTCTGTACAGTTTTCTTGTGCTTAAAGAATTTAAAATTGTTCTTCAATATTTGTTTGCATTTTTGGGCCATTTTTTGTTTTATTGAAAACTAAATTTTCTCTCAAATGATATATATTGATCATTGTTTCACCTCCTCCCACACCTCATAGTGCCTCCCTACCTCCCTTGCCATCCTGATCACCCCTTTCTCTTGCTGGAAAACAAACAGGCTTCTGAACAATGCAGTGCAATACAAAAAGTGCAATACAATGCAATAAAGCATAGCTGTATCATTCTTATTTTATGATGTAGACAAATATGTTAATAGTGACTTTCCCCAAACTACAACTACAGCACTCAAACGTATTTCACTAACAAGAATGATAAAGAATGAATCCCAGATTGTTATGAAGGGCTTTACTCTGTCCTAAGCTGTCTGTATACATAGAAACTTTTCATTGACTTTAAAATTTTATTGGTAACGTCAGTTGAACTGAGTCAGAATTCCACAGATTTTGTATTAATGACCCATGGATTTGACTATGGCCGTAAGCCATCAGAGATTTACCTTTCCATAGAACATTCATGGTTTAATTTTGCAGTGATTCAAGTGACTGTAGTAATAAAAATTCTATAATGAATGCTAAAACCACAGAATTTCCCTTTTGAGTTCATAGACTTAGCAGATGTAAGTTATTTAAGAAGTACATGCTTCATTTGTATTAAACTTAAAAAATAACCACTGTCAACTTGCCAAATTGTATTTATCATATTATAGCAAAGAAAACCTAAAGCATGAGAGTAAAACAGGATAAATACCATTTTAATAAAGAGTTACTAAAATAAGTAAAACAAGACAGTGATTGTGGAATTAAACCAACACTAAAAAGACCAGTTTTACTGCTTTTATCTGTTTTTTCTGGCTTCTTTTTCTAATGTTGTTGTACATGCATACCTACATACATGTAAGTAAATATATTTATAGAAACTATTGATATCATTTATTATTTTTAGTCAGCTTGGTTTTGGATAACCATGTAAGGGCTCATCTCCTGGAGGTCTTATTCCCCCCCCACTTGCCAGTAGACACATGTAGATCTCCATGTATGTGTGGGATTCCAGTGAGTAAGAGATTGATGAGCATACTCTAGTCAAATGGGACCAGGAAGCAAGCAGAGATTTCTATTCTAATATCTGACAAAACAGACTTGAAATTAAAACAAGTCAGAAGAGATAAAGAACACTTCAACTTAATTGAGAAAACAATCAGGAAGTTATTACCATCATAAACATATATGCACCAAACTATGGCACACCCAATTTAACACAAAAAAATTTTACTGGAAGTAAAATAACTCAATGATAGTAGGTGACTGAAGTACCTCTTTCTCTAATAGGCCTTTTGACAAAAAAAACAATAACAAAACCAGAGACATATCAGAGTTATATAACACTTCCAATAGTTCAAATACTTCAAACAAGTACTTCACATAGCTACAAAATGTTGTACATAAAGACCAAAGAATATATATTGTATCATCCCTTAATGAAGCAACTTTTAAATACGCCAAAGAGACACAAATCAAATATTAACAAATTGAAAAATTGGAATTAACTCCTTTCATACTATCCAACCACAATGCAATAAAACTTAAACTCAACAGCAAGTAAATACCTAGTACTTACACAAATTCAAAGAGATATCATTACTGAATGGCAAGTGGGTTAAAGGAGAAAGCCAGAAAGATCTCTAAAAATGTTTCTTCAACACAATGAAAACACAACCCAAAAAAAAACCTCGTGGACTCAGTAAAAACAACCATTAGAGGGAAATTCATAGTTCTAAGTATCTATACATTTAAAAAAAAGAGAGGGTTTGGGGGGAAGGAAGAAATATTGTAATTAAATTGTCAACAATAAAAAATAAGACCAGAATGTGAACACTAAATGATTGAATAAAGCACCTCAGGAAGCTGGGAAAACAAGAACAAACCAAACCCAAATTCAGTAGATGACAAAGGATAACAAAAATCAGCAATTTATGCTGGACAGTGGTGGCGCACACCTTTAGTCCCAGCATTCAGGAGGCAGAAGTCGGTAGATCTATGAGACTCAGGCCAGTCTGGTCTACAAAGAGAATTCCAGGACAGAGGAACCCCTTCTTAAGACAAAAAGAAAAGAAAAAGAAAGAATAGGCTATTTACCTATTACCCAGCTCTAATCGATTTGTCAATTTACTGTGTTACCATTGTGATGAAATCTGATTCATTATTGAACACCTGGAACGTGCAGATAGGACAAAGTGGACACCCAAACACTGGCATTTGAATCAGTACTCTGGAAGACAGGCCACTGAAGAACAAGGGCAAACGTTTGGTTCCTGAGATTCTTGAAAGCTGTGGGAGATTTCAAAACACAGGTTTTCGGTTTTGCAGATGCTGCATTAGTTACTTTTCTATTTCTGTGCTAAAACACTATGATCAGAGAACCCTACAGAGGAGTGTTTTATTTAGGCCACACAGTTCAGATGGCTAGAAATCAGTCCATCACCGTGGCTTGGAGCATAGTATCAGGCAGGTGGGCATGGTACTCGACTGGCAGCTGAGAACTCACACCCTGATCCACCATGGGGAAGCAGAGAGGAAACACATGCAGTAAGAAGAGGTTTTGAATCCTCAAAGCCTGTTGCCAATGACATACCTCCTCCAAAATGGCCAATACCTCCTTTTTCCCTAACTGGGAACTGAACAAATTGTTTCACTAAAAGGCGGCAAGTATTTAAACTTATTAGCATATACCACAGGGGCTATAATTAGCATCAATTAACCCTCCCCACTAGCCTCATCCCTGACCATGCTGATTAATACAGTGTGGCCCCTACTTGCTTTCCCATAAACACAAGTTTACAAAAATAGTATAAAAGATCATCAACCCCTTTAAAATGCCAAGATGCCCTGAAACTCACTCCTGCAACATATTTCTTTCTCTTCATACCCAATTTTTCCCCCAAATCAGAAACTCTCCTGTATTTCTGCTCACCCCTTCAAGACTTTTGCATCCAAAGTTAAGCTCCTTAACTACATATCAATTCAAACTTTGGAATGATGGCATGAGTAGAAAATATTCCAAGCAGATTCTGTAAACACGATTTGAGGATGGTTTTGAAAAATAGTTTAATGATATTGGTTGAATGGAAAAAGCTTTGATTCTATGATCCTATCATTAATTATAATGTGACTATAAGTTCTTATTCTTCTTTGTTTTACTACATAAAGAAGGTCTCATTGGATCTAATACATGTTTCTATTGTAAAACTTGTAAGTTCAAAGCAAGAACAAATGCAGAAGTAGGACTCAGTACCCATCAGTCAACATACTTCCATCACAGCAGAGGAGAGTAGAAGAGAGGAGAGGAGAAAGAGTGAGAGAGAGAAAGAGAGAGAGAGAGAGACAGATAGACAGACAGACAGACACAGACAGACACACACACACACACACACAGATTGTTTTGAATCTGTTTCTGTTTCTCAACTCAACCTTGGTTCTGTGCCCATTCTTGTATTTTTCAGGTGCAATAATACCCCTGCTATGTAAACTGGAAGAGCAGAAGGAATGCTCTCCAGTACCTGATCTTGCTCAACTCCTCACTAGTACGTTTATACCATTGGTGAGATTGTATAGCTGTTAGCCATTTTGTGTCCTCTGTCTCTTCCACTCTGCTCCTGCAAATGTTCCCTTAGTCTAGAATCAATAGTTGAATCTGATCACTGTCCTTTATTGCATTAGTGTATTGTTTATAACAATAATCCTGACTGAAGCATTCCTTACGATTTAAGTGTGTGTGTGTGTGTGTGTGTGCGTGTGTGTGTGTGTAGTGTGTCACCAATAATGAAAACCCAGAGACAGATATTGGGTTTCAAGCTGAAACCAAGGCTTAAATGACGATCCTATATTCCAGAAACCCTTGGTTTCTTCCTTATATACCTCTCTAGTGATGGGATTAAAGGCATGGACTCTGTTTCTCATTTTTTTTCTTTTTTTCTTTTTTTTTTTTGGTTTTTAGGGACAGGGTTTCTTTGTGGCTTTGGAGGCTGTCCTGGAACTCACTTTGTAGACCAGGCTGGCCTCGAACTCACAGAGATCAGCCTGCCTCTGCCTCCCAAGTGCTGGGATTAAAGGCATGTGCCACCAACACCTGGCATGTTTCTCTTTTAAACTGATTCACTCTCACATAGCCCAAGGTAGTATTGGACTCACAGCGACCCAACTGCCCCTGTCTCCTGAGTTCTGGGATTAATAGTGTGTGCCACCACTGCCCAGCTTCTGTGGCTGACTTTGCATTCTGATCTCAGTGGCTTTATTAGATCATAAACAACATATCAAAAACAATATCATGTCAATTTTGCAAGAGATGCCTATACTTGTTTTCCACCTTTCTGTCTGTTGCCATGTTTTTGAGTACCATGTTTTTATGAGGTTTGCTATAGGTCCTTTGCTAACCAGGCTTTAAGCAACTGTAAAAGTTGGTTTAGTTTATCTCTTAAAAATTCTTTATACTTCCCTCTCAATTTCAAAGTTGAATTTCATCTTGGAATGCTTTCACTCACTTAAGGGATTGCTGAGCTGAAAGATAATGTTGTCAACCTTCAGTTTCCAAATAGTGATGTGATAAGCTGTCCTCCAAAGAGTTTAACAATTATGTTTCACTCTAATCTTTATTCCCTGTTCATATTTTGTTTCAATAAAAGTTGATTAAGGATACACTACAGTGCCATTTGAATACTCTAATTGCATAAGAAGTTAATAAAGATTCTTTATCAATTTGTCATTGTTACACAGACACAACTTAAGCTTTTAAAAATGCCAGAGAATTTAAAAAACTTGCATTTTTGTCTATAGTTTTATTTTCCAAAACATATGGATCTAAATACACAAAGCCATATCTTTGTAGAAAAATTAATAATAGATGATAAGTAGAAACATATATAAACATATATATATGTTATACAATTAAAACACCTAGAACTTCTTATGAATTTTAAAATTACTACATTTTATTCATTTGTCCTATATTGTCAATGTGTTTGTGGCTCATTAATGTGAACTTTTTTCAATATTTAATATCTTTAATATATCTATTACATGGTGATGACATGTAAAATAAAATAGAAGTTATTAGTTTTTAGTGGCTCCTGAAATAATAGTACATTTAGAAAGCAATGACATGTTAAGCTCAGTTGATTACATTTCTAAGTCAGCTTAGAAATGATTACTTTACTAGAAATGACAGAGAAAAAAATTCAATGGGTTTGGAAGATAAAATTGTGGTATGCAATCAAATTGGAATCCCAAAGACTGAATTTATTATTCTGTTTTATACTAGTTAAAATATGAGAGAATACTCTTTAGAGATTGAACAAGCAAAAGCACATGATAGTAAGCATGGGTACATATGTGTTACACTCACCTCATTCTCTACCAATATGTGTTTCACTGCCCCAGGAGAGGTAGCAGGTCACAGGGTAGGAGGGGTGATTATAAGCTTGTTCTATCACTGGTTGTTGGTTAATAGAACCAGGCTCCAGATATCTTGTTCTCCTGGAAGTCTGAGAGGAAGGTTAACATATTATTGTCTCTTTGGTTCCTCTGGCAACCAGCTTCTAGCCACCAAAAGTGAACTCATATGATCAAAAAGCTTTAATTGAAAGGAGATTATTACAAATAACAGAACTTGTTCTTCTTACTGCCATCACCATAAATAAGAATTTTAGTTGTGTGGCCAGAACAAGTCACACACATATACACCTACGTGAGTGTGTGTGTGTACATATAAAAATTTATTTCAAATGCTATGATATGTTCAGTGGTTGCAATCAACTTAAGTGCTCTGTATTTTAAAATTGCTATAGAACATTAGAATTATTTTGATACTCTTATAAAGTAAGAACAAAATAAAGATGTCTTTGCTGAGTTTTCAATACATGTCATAAGTGTATTTAAAAGCAATTGCAATTAAGCAATTCATAAAAAATACTGAGTAAAATATTTCAGTTAATCACTTGTTGTTTGATACCCTTAAGCTTTCACTGTCTATGGTTTTTGTAATGCCAATTCAATTTGAATGGAAGTTACCGACATAAAAGTCACCATCTTGTGAAAACATAAAAATAGAACTAGGAAATATTTAAGTGATAGTAATTAGGAATAAGGCAACTCTAATTTATGAGCAGCTACTCACAGAAAGAGACCCAAGGAATACAAAGTAGCTATATGTGCTAGGAAAACTGCTTTCAGTTCTGAGAACAAAGAGGTTTTACAATGAACTCTACAGAATCCTCCAAAAGCCCTTACCCACCAAGCCCTCAGAAATCTCTCAGCTCCTAGGTACTTCCTCCTCACTGGAATGTATTGGTTCTTATTCTTGTTAAACCCTGACTCTCCAGATGCTTGGAAATGTTGGTGCTCTTCTCAGTCTTTCTTCTTCCTTCCCTCATTCCCACTGCTCGCTTTTTCGTTCTGTGTCTATGCTCCTCTATCACATCCCATCCCTCGACCAATTAAAATTCCCCGCTCACATTCAAATTGAACAAGCAGTTTCATCCCAAGAGAATGCCTAGATTGCAGATTACTAAATTACAAACAGTTAGGACCTAATTGTCCTGTTTTGAGCAAACATTCTATTTTTATTCTTCATTAAGGCTAAATAAGCTCTATTATGTGCGGATGCCTCATGCTCATTATCCATTCACCTATTGCCAGACAACTTTAATAATTTAAGCAGAACCAAGCACATTGTTCATATTATATTTTTTCCTAAATCTTATTTTTCCCTAATGAGAAATGTTGACATAACTTAAGTTCGTAAGGTATTAACTGCTATTTTGTTGTCTTAATCATTTATTCAGAAACTAGAAAAAGTAGTTAGAACACTACAGTAAACATATTTTAGTTGAGTGACTATCAGTTTGACTTCATTACATAAAATTTTAGAGCTAACTCTTTTTTACTTTGAGACATTTATTCAAGAATTTACCCCTGGTGGCTTTTTGGTTTTGACTGACATGGTGATGATGAAACTGAAAACTGTCTCTCCAGATATGGTGTCTGACAGCCAGTATTTTGATAACGTCTAATTAAGATAAATGAGGCTGCTTAGTCATTTGCATGGCATATGGAGCCCGCTGTCATCAGAATAATGTTAAAATTTTGCATGTCTCATTGAAACCCCAAATTAGATTTAGAATAGGTAGTTTGCTGTCAGTACTGTAAGCAAGCACCTGCTCAGCAGCTCTGACACTACAATTGCATGGCAGTGGTCTTTTGATGGCACAAACTAGACAATGTAAAACATCATATCTGGATCCAGTCACCAGACTTTTTTTTAAGAAAAAGTTTAACTACATTAAATCTGCTGATTGTTATTTGATAATCCCTTGCATTTTTTTAAATAGTGCATTCACAGTGATTGCTAAGTATCTTGAAATTAAGCATTCACCATTTTTTCTTGTCCTAGTGCTTTATACTGTTGTCTGTAAATTTCTACAGGCTCAGCATTATAGTATAACAAAATTGTCTGAGAATTTTGATGGGTTAGAACTCCAGGCGCGAACTACCAATGTGCTCAGTCTCCATGTGGGATGCTATGTTTCAATTCATCCATTATCTAATTTGGTGCTCATTGTGCCTTTCTTGTCCATTCATATTATTGATAAAATAGATTTATTTTGCAAATGAAGACTACGTACCGCCAAATTTTCCTGACAAATAAAGAGCAGGGAAACTCTCACCTCCTGGAATGTCACACTGCCAGCCTAGTGTGTTACCTAAGAAAAAGGAAAAAAATGAAAGTCATTATTCTAAAGAAGAAAAATAAAAAAAGGTGAAAGATTGAGTTCTAATTTCATAGAACTTAATATTTAACAAAATACACTTTATTTTATCATCAGTATCATTACACAATTTGTACATTATGTCCTATGAATAACAATTTTCCTCTTTAGATGGTATGAAATGTCAGATGTAGTGATGGGGTTTCAAGAGCTATCTTGAAAAAACTAAAAAGAAAAAAAGAAAAAAGGCCAGGCATTGGGGGTGCATGCCTTTAATCACAGCACTCGGGAGGCAGAGACACATGGATCTCTGTAAGTGAGAGGCCAGCCTGGTCTACAGAGCAAGTTCCAGGACAGCCTCCAAAACAATACAGAGAAATCCTGTATCTGAAAAACAAAAGAGCTATCTTGAAGGTAGATGTGGGGAAAGTGAGAAAAAAAAAGATCCCATAGGGAAGAATATCTTGCCATTATGCTAAGTAGAGTTACATAAATTCTGGCACCTAGGGTTAGCCTAGAAAGACTGGAAATCACTGGAGGCAGATATCGCTATGCATGATTCACTCTAGAGCCAATGCTGAGAGTCCTGCTTCTAAAAGACACTTTACCAACAGTGTTTTCTAATAGTCGATGATGTACAAAGTAACTTAATCATCACTTATGTTCCAAGTGTGTCTTTGCCCCCCATCTACTTCTTCTGTTTCTCTTCAGAAGAGGGTAGGACTTCTGCATACATCAGCCAGCCATGACACATGAAGTTGCAGTAAAACTGGGCACCTCCTCTCTTACTAAAGAAAGGGTCCCAAAAGCAGGCAAAGGACTCAGAGATAGGTCCTGCTCCCAGTGTTATTGATTGTGATAAATGTTGTTAGGCAAATAATGTATAACCTATGGAAAACACACCTTCACAGCCAAGACTTTATAAAGGATTAAAAATTACTGTTTACAAAGCATTGCTACCTAAAATATGACAAATGGATTGTTTTCAATTTTTTTATTTTATTTAAATTAGAAACAAGCTTCCTTGACATGTCAATCCCAGCTCTCTCACCCTCCCTTCCTCCCCCGCCCCCAAACAACCCTCCAAACCCCACTCCATTTCCCCTCTGTTCCCCAGGGAGGGTGAGACCCTCCATCTTAAAAATCTGTCATATTATCCCAGGCAAGGCCTAGACCCTCCCCCATGTGTCCAGGCTGAGACAGCTTCCCTCCATGTGGAATGGGCTCCCATTTGTGTGCCAGGGCTAAATACTGGTCTACTCTTCAAGCCCCCACAGATTGCTGAGGCCTCCTCACTGACACCCACATTCAGGGGTCTGGATCAGTCCCATGCTGGCATCTCAATCACCAGTCTGGGGTTCAAGTGCTTCCCCTTGTTCAGGTTAGCTGACTCTGTGGGTTTCACCAGACAGGTCTTGACTCCTTTGCTCATAATTCCTCCCTCTCTGCAACTAGTTTACAGGACTCTAGTTCATCATTTAGCGGAGGGTGTCTGCCTTTGCTTCCATCAGTCACTGGATGAAGGCTTTAGGATGGAATATAAGGTACTCATCAATCTCATTATCGGGAGAGGGCATTTAGGGTAGTCTCTCCACTATAGGTTAGTTTGCCACTTGGTGTCATCCTTGTAGATCTCTGAAAATCTCCCTAGCGCCAGATCTCTTCTCAAACCTATAGTGACTTCTTAACTCAACCTTCCTGCTCCCTCATACCCTCCTCTCCTCTCCTCTTCTCCCCCTCTCTTATTCCAAACTTGCTTTCCCCTCTGATCACCCCATGTTCCCAATTCCCTCAGAAGATCCCATCCCATTCCCATTCTCTGGGGTACCATGTATATCTCTCTTATGGTCCTCCCTGTTTCCCAGACTCTTTGGCAGTGGGGTTGTAGGCTGGCAATCCCCTGCTCCATGTCTAAAATCCATATATGAGTGAGGACATACCATGTTTGTCTTTTTGTGACTGGGCTACCTCACTCAGGATGGTTTCTTCTAATTCAATCCATTTGCCTGGGAAATTCAAGATTTCATTTTTCCCATGCTGAGTAGTATTCCAGAATTGTGTAAATGTACCACAATTTTTCTATCCACTTTTCAGGTTCTGGCTATTACAAATAATGCTGCTATGAACATAGGAACAGAAGTCCTTGTTGTTTGAATGTGGATCTTTTGGATATATGCCTAAGAGTGGAACTTGTGGTAGACTGAATTCCATTTTCCAGAAGAATCTCCATACTGATCTCCAAAGTGGCTGTACAAGTTGGCACTCGCCTCAACAGTGGAGGGGTGTTCTCCTTTCTTTATATCCTCTCCAGCATAAACTGTCATTGGTGTTTTTGATTTTAGCCATTCTGTCACGGGTGAGATGGTATCTCAAAGTTGTTTTGATTTACATTTCCGTGATGGCTAGGTATGTTGAGCACTTTCTTAGGTGTGTCTTAGCCATTTTAGATTCCTCTATTGAGAATTTTCTATTTAGTTATGTACCCCACTTTTTAATTGGATCCTTTGGTGTTTTGGACACTTGCTTCTTGGATTCTTTGTAAATTTTGAGATAAGCCTTCTGTCAGTTGTGGAGTTGGTGAATATCATTTACCATTGTGTGGGCTGCCATTTTGTCATGTTGACTGTGTCTTTTGTCTTATAGAAGCTTCTCAGTTTCAGGAGTTCCCATTTATTAATTGTCAATCTTAGTGTCTGTGCTACTGGTGTCATGTTCAGGAATCAGTCTTCTGTACCAATTCATTCAAGGATACGTCCCACTTTATCTTCTAAGAATTTTACTGTGGCTTGATTTCTGTTGAAGTCTTTAATCCATTTGGAATTAAGTTTCATGCATGGTGATAGATATGGATCTATTTGCATTCTTCCACATGTCAGCATCCAGTTATGACAGTACTATTTGGTTGAAGATGTGACAAATGGGTTCTTAAGAGAGAGGAAATTATGTGGAAGACACTGGCAAGGCCACCACTTAAGAAATATTTCTTTATTAGGAAGGGCAGTTCACACTTACTTTAGAGGACTTGGTAATAGATATGTATAAGGAAGCAAAGAAATCAATCCTGAAAAAAAACTACCATTTGAAAATAATTGACAGTTTTTAAAAAGTATTGGAATTCTGATTAATGGGTAACATTTCACTTCATTTCAAAAGGACTAATTAATCCAGCATCCACTCAGCTATAAAATAGCCATAAAAATTGAATCTTTGAAGATTAAAACTAATAGGATTCTTAAAGCATTTCATTTGTTAAGGCAGAGAAACATTTCCTAGGTAGATCTCAGAACATCTGTTTAACTTATTTGTAGTATAGTTTTTTCTATTAGTTGAATTAATTCATCAATTAATCAATTGTGTTTGCCTCTGTGTGTGAGTGTGTGTGTGTGTGTGTGTGTGTGTGTGTGTGTGTGTGTGTAGGTCAAATGACAATTTTCAGGAGTAGACTTTCCCTTTTACTATGGGAATGAACTCTTGTTTGGAAGAATCTGTCTTTCTGTCTCTCTTCAGTAACTCTTTTATTCAAACTTTCAAGGCAAAAGCTCATTCTTCTAACACTACTTTAGTTAAAAGGTGCCTTTTACAGTAGAACTGCTACAGATAAGCAATTGAATGAATGATACATCAAGGGGGAAAGCTGAAATGAAGAGAAGTGTAATTTTCCATGGTGCAACTGCAAAAATAGGAAAGATATCATGACGATTTCTGAACACAGCAATGTGTAAGTTTCAGAAATGAACATGGAAATTCATTCCAGGAATAATTATAATCATTTTTTAAAGAAAATTTTGCATGTGTTAAAATATATCATCTCTAAGGGCTGATGAATTGACATAAATATATACCATCAGTGAAGTTGAAATTTAAAGTATTTTCAGAGTAGCAATTGTTTTTTCTTTTGAGCCCTTATGTTGAGTTGACCCTCGAGTGTTTCAGTTAATGAACAATTAAGCCTACTGTATAGGGCTTTCAGTTATGGCAACCAATTGGATTCTAAACACTTAGCAGCAGGAAACTGCTTTACATCAGGGGACAAGTAATGTGGAAGAAAATGACATGCTTTCAATAACCTAAATCACTCTCAGGAAACCTTGCCTTTAAAGAATCTATTAACTTGGGCCTGACATTGATAACAAATAAGCCCTGTGAAAGTGTCATTCAATTATGATATTACAGGTATCCAAATACTATTTAGCATGCAGTATCACCAAAAAGTAAACCATGAAGTCCTAGAAAATAAATATGTGTTATCTAGTCCCTCCATGCCATTTAAGGTTTATTCCTTATAGCTTATTGTATCCAGTCAACAATTAGTCAGACAACTGTTTATCAATTGTAAAATACATCGCCATCCTTACTTTTCCTTTGGCATGTTGATTATGCAAAAAAGCATACTTTTTACTAGAATTTTCTTCTTATTGATATTTTGTCCTTATGTGACTACACAGTGATTTTTCCAGCTCATTTCTGAGTACATTTCTCAGAAGCATCTTCAAAAATTCTTTGTATAGTAGTATTTGGATACCTGTAATTTCACTGCCTCAACATTTATCATACACTGCTTCAAACTGCTTGCATAATTTCCTTTCTTCATTATAAGAATTGACACAAAAAGATAAGACTAGACCATGTCTTCATTATGTTTTTCCCCCAGTAAAGAATGATACACACATAAGAGCAAATAATGTAGTTCTTTGACAATCAAAGAGATAAAACAATGTAATAAAAGAATGAATAGGATAACAGAAAAAAATCTCTGTGATATAGAATATTATGCATTTCATTTGGCATTATTTTTTAATAATTGGGCAAAGGAAGATATTAAAGATTTTGAGAGGAATGTATTCAGCTTATAATTTAAATAGATGGTTTGAATTTTTTGGTTTTCAAAGATTTGAAGCTTAAGTTTGAATCAGACTATGGCATCAAAATAGAAAGGAAAAAAGACATGTTCAGGGTAAATTGATATTTACAGGTACAAGAATTTGAAAAGGACTGATATTCAAGTATTTTAAAGTATTTTCCAATTTTTAAAATTAGTTTCAAGTTTTCCTTTTACACCTTGATGCCATTGTGATCTTGCCTCCTTGTATAAGAGTTAAGGGTATATTCTCATGTTTCTGCGAGGAGGTATATGATTTTCCACACACTGTTTGTTGAAAACTACATTTTTCTCATACATTTTTTGTGTCTTTATCAAAAACTATTTACCTTGTTAGTAATATAAAATAAACAATTACTGGAACAACATACAAAATGAAAGAAAATCACCTACATGCCAACAAAAAGCTAGACTCAAAAGAAAATATATTCTATGACTCCATGTTGATATTGGACAAAATATTAAAACTGTATATTTAACAAAAATAAAAATACATACACATATTGAGTGAGAACAAAATTAAAGAGAACATTTTAGTATGGCAAAACTTCCAAATTCTTGATAAGAATGTTTGCTAATCAGGTTTTTACAACAATTTACATCACTTTGGGATTAACATTGTGTATTCTCTGTGATGTGTCAAATATATAGTGTTAAAATTCTCTACTGCTACAAACACATGGATTTTACTGTTCTATGAGGAATTTGTGCTCTGCCTATCCCTTCCTTCTTAACTCTGAGAAGTCACTGATCTTTTTATTGTGCCCACAGCTTTGTTATCTTTCTAATATGTAACTTTTCATATTGCTCTGTTTTGACTTCACTACATGAGAAAAAATTGAAGGTAAGGAAATATACTACTGCCTCCAAAAAAACCACAATCATGCTGCAGATTAAGGAGATGTTAATACAAAGGGGTATAGAAAATACTTACAATATATGCTGAAAAGTCAGATATGAGTAAAACCCAAAAAGCAATTCAACATGACTCAGATATTATCGCCTAAGCAGCTGTTACAATAATTATTTAGGTGAGGAGTAAAACATAAGTTTCATTTGGAATATATTGGAAGTTACTAAGGTAATTTTCAAGTCAATGTTTGTTTTACTTATTCAACTATTGAATATTTTTTAATTGAAAATAGATTCTTCTAGCCTATTCAGGCCCACTGCCCAGGGAGAGCCAGGAGACACCCAAGCCACAGCCCCATAATCATGAATGGCATCACTTTGATAAACAAATATGTGATGGAGACATGGAAAAGATACATTATATGGTGGAGAGATGGAACAGAAAGAGAAACAGAGTGGCATATGTGCTGTGGAGACAGGTGGAGGTTGAGACAGGAGGAGAAACAGGCTTTTCTAATGACCTGCACTGCCAACTGATGCCATGATGATATCTATGGTCTGGGCTGCCTTCTGAAGCCATGGTGATATCTGAGTATCCTGCTTAGGTGCCCTGTGCCTTGCAAGCTGCCACAAAACAGCATAGGCAGTGGTGTGGAGACTAGGAGGCACAGACTGACCGACTCTGCTACCACACAGGCCCAGACTCAGGGCCCTGACTTGGCCCACCTGAAGATCTACCCCATCTTTGAGTTGCTGGAGCACATGAAGAGGCTGCACCACAAGACCTGCATTACTCAGGGTTACCCCTTTTCCAACTGTGGGGGACCAGATGGAGCCTCCAATTTAGACTTTCTCTCTACATAACATCTAGCTGTGGGTCTCTGCACCAACTCCCATCTGCTGATGATAACTGGACGAGGCAGCAATCTATGAGTGTATATATGAAAACCTCTCTGATGATAACTGGATAAGGCACCTAAATATATATATATATATATACATATATATATGTATATATATATATGTATATATATAGTAGAGTTCAGTGTATAAAACTACTCTAGGTCTCTAGGTTATCCATCCAGTCTCCTGTTCTTGACCATCCAGCCAGCAGTGTAGGACATGGACACCCTCTCATGGCATAGACTTCAAGTTATACTAAACATTTTTGATCACTGTCTTAGGTAGGTTTTCTGTTGCTGTAAACAGACACCACAATGACCAAAACTCTTATAAAAGAATTACATGTTATTGGGGTGGCTGATATTTTCAGAGGTTCAGTCCATTATAATCATGTTGGAGATCATGGCAGTGTACAGAAGGACATGGTCCAGGATACAACTTGGTATGCAAGTAACGTTTAGTGGAGTATTACACTGGGAGTAGCTTGAGAATAGGATATCTCAAAACCTAATCCTACAGTGACACATTCACTCAAACAAGGCTCTACCTACTTCAAGAAAGCTATACCTTCTAACATCCCTACACTCCATTTTTACACATTCTACTCCCTGGCCCCAATAAAGATTGTAGCTATATCATAATGCAAAGATTATTCAATCCAACTTCAAAGGTTTGTATAGTCTATAACAATCTCAAAATTGTTTCAAAGTACAAATTTCAAAGTCTCTTCTGAGGCTCATGGCATTCTTTTAACAGTAATCCTCTGTAAAATTAATATCAAAAAGCAGATTACTTACTTCAAACATATTTACTTTACTATTCCAAAAAATGAAGGGAAGGGAGCATAGTGAGGAAATAATGGATCAAAGCAAGGTCTGAAACCAGATGGGCAAATCCCAAAGTTTGCATCTCCATTTCTGATGTGAAAGCACTGTTCAGTTCTCTAACTCCTTTCAGTTTTGTTGACTGCAACACATTTCTTCTCGTGGGCTATTTCCACTCCCTGTTGCAAGCTCTCCTCGACATGTATCCCACATCTCTGGCATCTTCCAATATTTTGTGGTTTACAAGGCAATCCTGACTTCAACTTCACAATTTCACACAATGTCCTCTCTAGGTAGCATTCAGGGACACCCTTAATCCAATGTCAGGTCTCAGCATCTTAATGTAGTTACGGAGGAAGATTCAATAATGTCTTTCTTCTATCCTAGACTCTAAAGCCAGAAGAACATTGCCAAAGCTGTCAAGTTATGCTGCTTGTTGGTGCTGGAACATGCCTTCCTCATTCAATTACATGTTCATCACCTTCACAGCCTAAGCTTGGCTGTCCTGAAAGTCTATCTGTTGATCAGGCTGGCCTTAAACTTCTGAGTACTGGGATTAAGGGAGTGAACTACCACACCCTGACTTAAATTGTTCTTTAATTCATTTTTATAAGTGGAAGTTTATTTGGGTGGGATCTTGCCCTGAGGTCATCACTCTCTTTATCCCAATTCTTAATCTGTTTATCTCTTTGAACACTGACTTAACTCAATTCCACTATGTGGTGTACTTCTTCTATACTTCTGAATTCTGAAATAAAGAAATTTTTAGGTAATTAATTGCTTCCTGTTGAAGCAATTTATAATGCAAATGAATCCACAGGTTGTCAATTTAGCACCTCTTTATCTTTAACAAAACAACATTTCAAAGGTAAAATGTTTTTACAACAGAAGAGAATTGATTCTTACATTACAGTGTACATCCAAGACATTTTTATAAAGATAATTGTTATGTGGGAAAATCATCTGAACTAAAGACATCATTTTGAAACTTAGTCATTTTAAAACTAGACAATCATTGGAAAAATAACAAGATGCAAACTTTACAAAAAGTTGGAAGACTGCTCACTACAATACATAAACCCATATCCCATGCCCTATATGGATAATGGGTATTCCCCACATAGATGTCACTGTGCCAGTCAGGAGAAAGTGTAAACCTTTTAGCAGTTATGTGGAAACATGAATGAAGGCATTTCTCCCTCCCTTCCTATCATTTGAGCAGCACAACTCAGCTGACCTTAAACTACTAGCAATGCTGTTGCCTCATTCTTATTAATCCCAAGTTTTCAAGCATACATTATTACACATTAGTTCTGTAACATGAAATCTTAACTAGTGCTGAACAGGCTGATTCAAGGAAGACTGCTCTAGCAATTTATTTTTTGGCCAGCCTCAGTGTCTGTAAACATGTCTGATCCTCCTATGAAACTGCTGTTTACTTTCTCAGATAATTCTCGATTCTTACAAAGAATGATTTTTAAATACAGAAATTTGATAAAGAATTTCACATAAAATATATCCTATGTGGATATAGATATTAATTTGAACCCACCTTAGTGTCTCATAAATAGAATGATTGGAAATATCTTGTATAATTTTTGGAACAAATGCACTTAACCTATAGAATTTTCCCATTCTTGAGCTTTGCAAATGAGCCTTGCTTGTTCATATCTCTGCCTTGTGTATTACTATAAACTTGAAATCAGTTTTAAAAATTCAATATATATCCTGTCACTTTATTCTGTTTGCTTAGGTCAATGGTTAATGACAATCATAGCCATAACAAATTCACAAACATGTTCCATATCTAAACTGAATTTTCTTAATTCTAACAGCTTTAGTCTTTCAGATTGAATATTCCAAAGTTCGCTTTCCATTTTCTCTAAAATTAGACCAGCATCAAACATTCATGTGAGTTACTGAGCCTGACATCTAATTAACACAGTCTTTACAGGTTTAATGAGCAGTGATAAATTTCTATCCTTTCTTTGGCACATTTTAATTAGTTGTAATTATGAGTGGAGTGACCTGAAAAGATTGTTGTCCCACAGAATCACAGTAAATTTGTATAATTTATATTTGCAGGGACAGAATGTGTTTTTATGACGTGAAAAACCAAAAGGTTATTTAAGCCATTATAGCAGTCATATAAAATCCCCCATAAAGCTCAGGTAACTAAAACATTGGACATTCATATTTTACCAACATCCAGGGACATGCTTCATAAATCAAATTTATCACAGATCATTCTTGCAGAGAGTTGGCCTTTTGCAAATTTTGGACAACTAGAACTCAGATACTCAGATACCCACATATATCTGCTACATTTTAATCTGCTTTATAAAGGACTTATTTATTTTTAATTTATGTGTTATAATTGGGAGAAGTATTAGAACCCAAACTCTGGTTCTGTACAATACCAGCAAGTTCTCTTAATCTCTGAACCCCAACTTTATCTTTCATTTTAATCAATAATAAAAACTATATTTATGTCATTCCTGACATAATTTAATTCACAACTACTAATGCTTAATTAAACATAAAATGTTTAATACAATGTATTTTAAAAATAATATCAGCTATGACTTAGGCGTGAAGTTATTAACTTGGAAGATCTTTCCTATTTTTAATAAAAGTAAAATGTGTGGTTAAGACATCTTGAGCTTATCCTTAGGAAACATGAAAAAATTAGTATGGTTTCTGCAGCATTATCACTTTTAGAAAATAAAGGATCAGCTACAAAAGGTAACCATATGGTAGAATATAAAAGTAGTTTTCATAAGCATAAACATGTATGTACCAGTCACATGCAATAGTAGAATCCATGCTGTTTGATGTAGCTTATGCAGTCGTAATCCATCTTGCAACAGCAACAGAGGACTCACTGAGGCCTCTGAAATGACACTGGTGGTGATGGTGAAATAAATTATTATTATGCATGGTGTGCTAATTAAATGTATCAAAAATAATTGTATAAATTTATAATCTTTAATACTTAATATTTGGGGAAATAGAAGTACTAGTCTGTTATAATTTCTTATCTGGAGAAGTCATCCTTGGAAATAGTAAAAGAAAAAATTCTGGTTTATAGACTTTTTTTAGAATCTTACATTCAGTTAAATACACATGTGACTTACAACCACTTCCCTAAGGGAAAGGCATATATTTTTTCCTTCTCTTTCCATTTTTGAATTTAAAATCTATTTTCTGTTTCAAGTCTAAATTAACACTTCAGTTATCAAGAGTTTCATCAACTGATCCTTCCCCTACTAACAGGCCTCTTTAGGATGATGTCATATTCACAGAGAATTCCAGTATTATAATTCTCCTAAGAGAGCTGCAAAAGCTTACCATCATGGTGAGGAGGAAATTATTAAACAGTATTTTAAATAAATCTATAGTGTGCTCTCCAATAGGTCCATGATGAATGTTGAACTTGTTACAAGAAAGTTTTCAAATTCTTTTCATATTCCTTTACTTTTGTTATATTCACCCAATGAAACTTTTCTTTTAAACATCATGTCCTTAAGTATTACCACAAAAGGCAAAATTACCCTTGCAATGTTGCTCTCCTGATTCCACCACCAATAGAATCTGAGTACATTTGTGGTAACCAAGGACTTTCCTGACCTATTCCTGCTTGTCAACTGTCATTCACAATGGCTGTAGCAAGTCACTTAACATCTGTGCAGCAATGTTTTCCTCAGGAACCAACAGTAATTAACACTTATCTGTTTCACAGGGGTGTTGTATAGTTTAGACAGAGCCATAGTTTGAAAACATAAAACATTGCAATTTTAAGGAAATATTGTAAATATCCTACCCATTGTCATTTTTGATCATACTTAGTGGGGCCCAAGAGGACCTGACATCTAGTTATCAGAGTTTCACTGTTTAAGCTTTACCATTCAACTCACTACATCCCGCACTAACCTTTTAAGTGCTGAAAAGTTTGGTTAAATAAAAACTCATGTGCTGTCTAGAAATGGGTGCTATTTCAGACTATTTTCCTAGCTCTCCAGAAAGTTTTTTTAAGGATGTATGAGGGTCTATATGCTTCAGTTTGTCTTGGATATGAGGAGTAAATTT
The DNA here is from genome assembly GCF_017639785.1 of Mesocricetus auratus. Taxonomy (NCBI): domain Eukaryota; kingdom Metazoa; phylum Chordata; class Mammalia; order Rodentia; family Cricetidae; genus Mesocricetus; species Mesocricetus auratus. The sequence continues at coordinate 13,675,578 of NW_024429185.1, forward strand.
GACTTCTCAACCCTCAGGATCAGAGAATGCTTTATTAGGGAAATCTGTTTGGGGTTATGTCTTAGACAATTTAGACTGATTTACCTGAGGTAAAAGGAAAGAGTGAAACAGGAAGGATTAAATTAGAATGGGGAATTGAGATCCATGAGAAAGAAAGGAAAGAGGGAAGGGTATGTAATACTAAAGGTATTTAAAATTTTCATATGTTACCTATTGACAAAACCTACTCTTGTTGAAGCTTCCATGTACATCCACACACATCCACACACTACAAAAGGAGTTAAATGGGAAACGATGCCTCTACTAGGTAGCACATGTTAACAAATAAAATTCCTGTGCTAAGAATGGGTTACCACATTTGGAGTGTGGGCTAGTGAAGTCCCATAAACCCTTTACCATTATGGCTGGCTATCAATGATGTTGATCCCCTTCCAGAACTTGGCAATGTGGCCAAGACATAACATAACTGAGTCATAGACCATGGAGAAACCTAGTGGGTACTGACATGGAAGTTTTATCCGTAATGGATACCTTTCATAATAATGGAAGATACATGTATGGGGGATAATCAATTGTACCCAGCTATGAATTCCACTACAGTAAAGAATAGCCAGGCAAGATGCGGCCACTGGTGTAATATTGGCACGAGAGCCATAAGAGTAAGTAACAAATTTCTGGTTGTATGTAAGTACCATTCCAGATCATTAAATTCATACCTGATACCATCATTTGCTGAAAAACTGTACTTAGATATGCCATAGGCCCTAGAGGAGAGACCAGTACAATTGTTCTGCTAAATAATCAAAGTATTAAACATACTCCTAATAATATTCTCCCATAAATTAATACATCCCTTGACTCTCACCACAGAAGCTTCTCTTTGCAATAAATGAGTATTAACATAGGCATCCTCAATTGCTCAAGGTGCAGTGAATAGGAGAATGTGAAATGCTCAGCCCTAAGTGGGGAATCTCTAATCATAGATTATCTTTCTATGATGTAGGGATTGATCATTGTGAAAGTGGAGCCAGAGGCATTGCTTGTCTACATGGAGACATGTTTTATGGACAAAGCAGTGTTGTGCACAAATGAATTCACAGCAGTTGTTACACCATGTAGAAGATTTGTCCAGCTCAGGCCAGACCCAAATCCAAGCATGGAGAGGGATGGGTGAGCAAAGTCCCACCCAAAGTTGGACAGCTTTTCAGCAACTGATAGCTTTTGGGAGAAAGAGATTATATTTTCTTTAAGATCATGGTCACTGATACTTCAACCACTCCCCAGGGGAAGGTCACACATCCAAGAATACATGGGTAGAAAGCCTGGACTTATTAGATTAAAAAACCAAACCAAAATGAAACAAAAAATCCACAGAGCTGACTGGATAGGGAAGGAGGGTGGTCAATGAATAAGAGGGTTGATAGGGAAGAGTTGACTAGGAGGATGAATACAATCAAAACAGATCAATATTTTCAAAAACTAATACAATTAAAATAATGTTTACTTCATTATAAAGTTTTGAATTACCCATTCAAAAATAGTGTTTCAAAAAAGTATCGTTAGAAGAGTTTGTTCATAGGATAGCACACAGCTAATTGATTACATAGCAACACATAACAAACATTGGAGTAGTGTTTTAATATAAACTGAACATTTCATATTTTAATATAATGTGAGCAACATTTTTAGAATAGGAATTGGTGCCAGGGAGTGGAGGTGCACACAATTAATCCCAGCATTCAGGATGCATGGCAGGCAGATCTCTGAGTCTGAGGCCAGCATGGTCTATAGAGAAAGTTTTTTAATAACCAACGCTTAAACAGAGAAACCAGGTCTCAAAAAAGAAAGAAAGGAAGTAGAAAACAAAGAGAGACAGAGAGAGAGAGAGAGAGAGAGAGAGAGAGAGGAAAGAAGGAAGAGAAAGAAAGAAGGAAAGAAAGGGAAAAAGAGAAAAAAAGAAGAGGAATAGCATCTTTATTCAGTTTCAAATCGGTAATACCTAGTTGGTCACCTCAAATGAGCATAATAGCCTTTCTCACTGGACTGCTTAGGTTCCTATATCCACAAAGACACATAAGATAAAAGAGAAACAAGAATATGTATTCAAATGTCATATTTTGATACCTAAATGTTATCACTGGTTAGGGTTGCTTTTGCTCTGACAAAATATCATGATCAAAAAATACTTGAAGAGGAGAACATTTATTTCACTCACAACTCCATATAAAGTTGATCATTAAAATCAGTGAGGACAGGAGGCAAGAGATGATGCAGAGACCATGGAGGGGTAAAAATTTCTGGCTTGCTCCTCATGGATTGCTCAGCCTGCTTTCTTATAGAATCCAGGAGTGTTAGCCCAGGAAAAGAAAAACGCTACATTGGACTGGGCCCTCTTCCATAAAATAATAAAATTCTACAGGGTCTTACCTACAACTTAAATTTAAGGAAGGATTTTTTCCTCTTCTTTTAGCCTTTTTTAAAATTTGAATTAGAAAAAAACTTACTGTACCCAGTTCCCTCTCCCTCCACTCCTCTGCGCCCCACTAACACCTATTGCACCCTTTCTGTTCCCCAGGGAGGGTGAGGCCTTTCATGGGGGGGTCTTCTAAGTCTATCATTTTGAGCAGGGCCTAGATCCTTCCCTGTGTGTCTAGGCTGAGAGAATATCCATCTATGGAGAATGGGCTCCCAAAGTACATTCATTTACTAGGAGTAACTACTGATCCACTGTCAGAGGCCCTATAGATTAACCAGACCTCCAAACTGACATCCACCTTCAGGGGGTCTTCATAGGTCTTATGATGGTTTCCCAGATATCAGTCTGGGATTCATGAACTCCCCCTTATTTAGGTCAGCTATTTTTGTGGGTTTAGGAGGCATTGTCTTAATTGAGATTCTCACTTCTTAGATGACTTTAGCTTGTGTTAAATTTACATAAAACTAGATAGTACAACTACTCATTTTGATAAATAAATAATAAATATGAATCCATGAATTTATTAAAATATATGCTACTTATAGTAACATACTTGATGCATACACACACATATATACACATATAGGTACCTACACATATATTCACATACACATATGAGCATGTAAATATATGTAGCTATATATTGTTAATCAGTATCTGAAACTATATAGCTCATTGTGGTCAATATAATTCTTGATAAATACTCTGTCCATAAGAAGTTTAAGAGGTAGTTTCCACTCACTGGAATCTAAATAATGATCTACAAAATAAACTATGTAGAAGTTAGAAAGTTTTTATTTTCCTTATTTCTCAAATATCTGCCATTTTGGATTGTTTGAAATTAAAATTTCCTAGAACTACTGAATATCTTCTAAGCAAATTCTGTGTGTGTTTAGCTGGTAGCAGCAAGGACAACTCAGTCTGCTCCTCCTGTCCTTCTGTCCTCCATCTGATGCTGCCCATTGTCATCAGCCACAAGGCAGTGGAGTTTCCTCTGAAAGAAACTTCTTAGAACATTTCTCTGAAAATTAAAGCCAGAAGTACAGTTCTCTGAAGTAGTCTTTGCATCATAGAAGACTTTCATAGATCTGGGGACCTGAAGAATAGGATTGTGTATTAGTTATACATAGATGGCCCTCAGTACAATTAGAAAGCCCAACATCATAAGGACAACAGAATACTTATAATTATCTTATTCATGCAAACCATCACTTCATGTTCTCATAATTAATATTTTGTGTCCACCGATGAGAAAACAGGAATCCCAAGTCTTATTTTCTTAGAGAAAGAAGGTCCAGCCTTCTTTACTAAGTAGATGGGCTTCTTTATACAGGCATAAATATTTTGAATAAACAGGAAAAATAAAATGCTGAAGATTTATGAAATAGGAAGACAAAAGGTGAGAGGGGTGGGGTAAGAGAGAAAGAGAAATTAAAAAGAAAATGGGGTAGAGACAGAATAGAGGGGGAGAGAAGAGAGAGATTAGATTATTCAATGTATTAGAGTAGCTGGAACATACAAGAGTATCACAAGATATTTGCAGTAAAGTGACTAATTTGGCATATTACAGTTGAAAACTTTGAATGCTAGAGGGGTAGGTACCAGAGGAGTTAGTGTGTATGAAATGATTAGTAAACAAATTAAAATGACTTCATATGATATTAAATGTATCTCAAAACTTACTTTTCAGTTTTCATTTGCTTTATTTTTTTCTTTTCTCAGCTCTGGTGATCAAATTCAGGGAATTATACATGTTAGGCAGTAGTTCTACTAATGACCTATACCCTCAGCCCATCCCTAACATATTTTTCAGTCACTTTATTATTTGAATTAATGTCTATGCTGTCTTGAGCAGTTGTGACCATAATCTTTTATAAAACTGTACTTCAACTATGCCCTTCAACGGAAGAAATGATCAAGAAAATGTGGTACATTTACACAATGGTGTACTACCCAGTGGGAAAAAAACAATGGAATCTTGAAATTGGCAGCAAATGGATGGAACTACAAGAAACCATCCTGAGTGCAATAACCCAGTCACAAAATGACAAAAATGGTATGTACTCACTCATATATAGATTTTAGACAAGGATTACCAGCTACAACCCACACTACTAGAGAAGCTAGGTAACAAGGAGGACCCTAAGTGAGACATGCATAGTCCACCAGAGAAAGAGAAAGGGACATGATCTCCTGAGCTAACTGGGAGAATGTGGGGAAGGGAGAGGAAGTTAGAAGAAAGAGAAGGGAAGAAGAAGAGGAGAGAGGAGGACATGAGTGTGCAGGAAGATTGAGTCAGGAGAAAAATAGAGGAGAGCAAGACAATAAAAGAGAAATAATAGAGCCATTGTATGTTTAAAGAGAAATCTAGCACTAGGAAAATGTCCAGAGATCTACAAGTTGGACCCCAACTAACAATTAAGCAATAGCGGAGAGGCTACCCTAAGTGCCTTTCTCTGGTAATGAGATTGATGACTAACTTACACGGCATCCTAAAGCCTTCATCCAGTAGCTGATGAAGCAGAAGCTAACATTTACAGCTAAACACTGAGCTGAAATCTGGAATCCAGGTACAGAGATGGAGGTGTGATAAGCAAAGGGGTCAAGACCAGGCTGGAGAAACCCCAAAGAAACAGCTGACCTGAACAAGGGGTTTCTCATGGATCCCAGAATGACAGCTGGGAAATCACCATAGGACTGTTCCAGACGCTCTGAATGATTATGTCATTTAGGAGGCTGACTCAATCTATAGGGCCTCTGGCAGTGGATCCCATTTCACATAGAGGGATACTCTCTCAGCCTAGACACACCGGGGTGGTTCTAGGCACTGTTCCAAATGATATGACAAACTTTGAAGAATCCCCGATGGAAGGTCTAAACCTCTCTGGGAAGCAGAAAGGAGATGGTCTAGGGGTTAGTGGGGGGCAGGGGAGGAGGGGGAGAGGGTACTGGGATTGACATGCAAAATAAGCTTGTTTCTAATTTAAATAAAGAAGGTAAATGCAGGAAAAAACTGAGTAATATGTGTACAGTGTTTACAAATGACATTAAAAAGCAGATGTTTTTTTAATAATGAGAATACCTTACTATGAAAGTAAATTGATGGTGAGCTAAAGATGAAACACAAGATTTTTTGACTGTCACTTATAGTTCAGTGAACAAATCAGATTTATCAGTATTATTGACCAAAGTTCTGAGAACATTTGCTTGGAATTTAACCAATTAGATATTTTATCAACCAGCACTTGGGAGTCAGAGGCAGGTGGATCTCTGTGAGTTCAAGACCAGGCTGGTCTACAAGAGCTAGTTCCAGGACAGCCTCCAAAGCCACAAAGAAACCCTGTCTCGAAAAACCAAAAAAAAAGATATTTTATCAAGAGGATATTAAATGTGTGGGCTGTCTGTTTTTGGTGATATAGAGGAAGAAATGATGACAATGCATGAAATACTAAGGATATTTCTTAGATCTTTAAAATTACTTAAATATGAATGAGAATAATTATTTGAGTAGTAAATACCTATATAACAAATAGTACTATAAAATATATTGATTAAAATTATTATATTTTTGTTTATCTTTGCATTATCAAGTGCCCTTTCATTACAGAACACCTGACCATAAAAATAGTAACCACAGTGTCTTCAAGCATAATCCCAAGCTCATACTACATAGTAATATTTTCAAAAAGAGCATTGTGATTTCTGTATCAAATTTAAATGACTGTCACTGTCAGTTAAGTGACATTAACCCCAGTAATGGCCCAGGGAAGCCTCTGTTTGAATGATAAGCCAGGGTAGTCTATATGACATCCCCAAAATATAAACTATTGATACAGCCTTTGATTGCATCTCTGAGGGTGAGGATGGAGCCCTATTACTAAATATTTCTCATCCTTATTACATAAGACTAGGGGGATTTCAGGTGACTCTAACCTGAAACCATTCTTTCTGAAGCCTGGTTTAAATAGTTTGAGAAATTAGTAGACAAGCTGCCAGGGATGAGAAGAGATCAATAGCCCTACCCTTTGCATCACTTATGAACTAGAAATATGACCAGCATGGTAAAATATCCATACATGTTCAGGAAGTGACACTCATATGTTGGTGATAACCAAGAGCTTTCTAAATGTACTTAAGGCCCACTCAATAGAGGGGAAAATCAGCCCTGGTACTCAGAACACAGTTAACCTCTCAGCGACTATGAGCTCATAGGGATTAAAATAATATACCACCTTGTTAGACAGCATAATTCCTTACTATATTTTAAATCTTATTCTTACACACAGGTAAGGGCAGCTACCAGCTTCCATCAGATAAGCACTTATTCACAGTAAATTGAGACAATCACAGGAAGTTACACCTGGACATAATGTATAGATTTCTATGTTATGAGGATCTCATCGCCAATGGATAAGTTTACATCACAGATCCTGCATCTGTTCCTTAGGAAATATCATGGGAAAGGGGGTGAATATATTGTAATGGCAAGAATATCAGGAAGTCTGTTGCAAATCTGTTTCTCTTATAAACAGTTACATAAACAATATAATAAGGCAATAATTTCAGTGGAAATACCAAGGAAGAAGAAAGAAATTTCATGGGGTCCCACCCCTTGACAAAAATCTATAGGCAACTATGATTGCTAGAAGAGGAGGAATTAGACTCTGCAAGGGAAGAGCCTCCTTATTCAGTGTCCACTACAAACCGGTCGGGACTTAAACTATATATAAAGGCAACAAAACAGATTCAATATGTTGTATTTCTCTATTTCTACATATATAATGAAATAAAAGAGGCTATAAACTTGAGAACTGAAAATAGTGGGGAGAACATGGGATTGGTTGCAGCAAGGGTCCATGTGAGGTTGAAGAGGGAATGGAGAAAGGAAAGATAAGGGGAAACATATAATTCTATTTTAACAAAAATGTATAACAATAAATTAACTTTCAAAATAATTTTTTATAAGAATGTTACCATTGTATAACTTCTGTTTTGACCTTCACAAAAACCTATTTTTCAAAGTTTCCTTTGAAAAAATACATTTTCGTAAATTCTGGATTCATGCATAATTTTTAATCAGGAAATCATTTCAAATAAAACACATATCTATTTTCAATTCTAAAAATGATCTTAACTTTCCTAGTCTCAAAATGTTAATTCTTATCTCTTTAATGTTCTAGGATATAGTTTATCTCCCTTACTAAATTCAAGTTGCTCTAATCATTCACAAACTTTTCAGTCGCTATAAATTTCAGACAAGTAACTCCACCATAGTTCCAACTTAACATGGGATGCAGGTACATATTTTTTAAATGAAAATCAACTGTATCTCCTGTATTTTAGAATTAATCATAAATCAGTTCATTGAGTTAAGGAATTCATGTGAATAAAAGTATCTTAAAATATAATACATTTGAAAGTAGAATTGCTGATGTCACAGCTGTGGAAAACTAATAGGAAGAGCAGGTAAATTCCATACTATTATCTATTTGTACTTAGGGAAAGAGTATCACTGTGCAAGTCCCCCAATGATTCAGAGCCTCATAGGAATGTAGCAGGAACATATGACTCATATTTCACAGTTTCATCTTCATATTTGCATATCTGAAATTTTGATATTTAACCCTTCTTCTATGAAGATCTAACTCTTCACCATTGATCCACTATTTGTGAAAAATAAAATTCGCATCAGGCTCACAATGATGGTTTCCTCTAAAACATTTATTGATCAATACTGCACACTAGTCACTCGGCTTATCTGCTGAAGATGGATAATGTGGACAGGGAAGCTGCACTGAGAATCCTCTTTGGAAGAAAAATGGGAACATTTAGTTTGGGACTCTTCAAGACTACAGATACCATAGCTGATAATGCTTTTGGAGCAGTGCATGATAAACTGGGGCCTGCAGGCCCAACACAGGGTGCAGATTTCTTTCACAGAAAAATTCACGAGACAGACTTGCTTTACCATTACCTGTGGCTAAAAGAGTGAGACCCAGATTAATCCTTGACACACAATGCTTGTATGGCACTCGAGTTTTCATTGCCCGTTGTGCAGAGCTTTATGTTCCTGTGACAGAATGTCTGACAAAAATGGCTGTAAGGATGAAAGACTTGATTTGATTCACAGTTTCAGATATTTTCTTCTGTAATTCTCAGCTCTGTGGATTCTGTGTTGAAGATGATGTAAGAAAATAACTGTGATAAGAGCTATTCTCCTTATGGCTGACTGGTGACAAGAACATAAGGAACTGAAGACCATGTAACTTTCAAAGGCACTACCATGTTAGACAGTTTCTTCTACCTAGACCCTATAACCTATATTTGTCACTGCCTCCCAATACGGCACCACCAGCTTAGACCAAGTGTTACATGCATGTGTCTCTAAGGACACTTCAATTTCACATCAAGATGCCCACAAATGAAATTTTGCAGGATTATATTTGCATAATATCTGTAAATGCTACCATTACAAGTTGAAGGCTTGTGACAAAAACTTAAATGAAACACAAAGCATGTATTTCTTGGGTAACATGGCTAGTCACTATGCCTCCTAGTCAAGCTTTTCAAAAGCAATGATGTCTCTTCTAAATCCAGAGCTTCATATTTTACTCCAAGACAGGCCATGAGACTGCACTTCATGTAAATGTGACACTTTATAAAACTCTAGAACAAAGCCAGAAACTCTCTACACATTGTGTCCTTATGAAGATATTGATGTTTGTGCACACAAAAGATCAATTAGATGAGATAATAAAACTGCTTCCAGAAGTCATTGTTCTTTAAATATTGTAGTGACAAACAATGAGGACAGAGGATGTGCTGCGTGTGTTAGATACAACATGTTCATGATCAGTTCAATTCATTACATCTCTGTGCTTGTATTTATCTCTGAGACTATACAGGACTTCTGAAGAGAGCAATGGTGATTACCATTGTTGGTAAGAAAAAAATTTCTAACATACCTGCTGTCATTCATGGACAACTCTACTGAGGAAACTGAAAATACCTCATTCTGATATTGAAGCTGAAGTGAATAACAAGTATGTTGTCATTGCCATTTCCTCACTCACTCATAGTATTTAACAAATAATCCTCTTCCTTGGGGCTAGAGTGATGTACTTTATCACTTAATTACAGTGTAAAGGGACAAGTGGGATGTGTGATTTGCCTTTAATAATCTGCATGAGAACACAGCTTGTTTCCATGTATTTCTCAAGTTCTCACAATTACAGTGAAGATAGAGTCCCTTCTGCAGGTGAAAGCACTCACAGATCCCACTTCCAACATCCACCTCAAATCAGGAGTGGAATTTTAGGCATTGACATTTGGGTCTGGTAATGCGACTTACTCATTTTCATGGCCTAAACATGCACTAGGTGCTACATACAGAGTGATACATACTAATGGGAGCAGATCAAAATAATTCACTTAGAAATTGAACTAAGTTCATTATATGAATATAATGATATGAACTAAGACTATATTAATACTGAAGTCCACATTTAAATGCACCTTAGCAAATTCCAAAACATGAAGGAAGCATATTTTTTACCTCATGGTCTTCTAGGGACTGACAAGACAGATAGACTGGAAACTGGCTACCTTAAATAGAGGCTCATGAGACAGTATGTACTTCTATATGTGCTATGGGAGACTTGCTGAATTAGGAGGGTGAGATAATTTAAATGTTCCCTGTAAAGAAACAAACACAGTACGTTTACATAGAGTTGGTTCTTTCAACATTCCTAAAGGAAAACGGAGTGGTGGAAAAGCATACACCTGCATTAACTTAATGTTTTAATTTCCTGTCATCCCTTTGTCTCAACTTCTTTGGGAATCTGCCAGTCATGTAGGACAGGGAGGCATGCAGGAGATCTTCACTCTCACTCCTTTCCTCCAAATCCAATCCCCCTGTTTCAATCCCAACTCTGTAGCAGCCCAACTCCTCTCTTTCAGGCCCCCTTCTCAGGAAACTACATAGATTTTAGCAGCAAAATGTGCATTCTTCATCATACAGACCTCTTAAGCTCCACTACAGCCTTCTGGCCAAGCACCATTCCAAATACCTAGAAGCATGTTCTACCTCAGACTGTTAGTGAACACACCTGGCAGAATTGCAACATCATTTCCTATAAGGCAACCCAATGGCATGACACTCCCTTAAGAATGAGAAGGCAATGAACAGAACACTCACCCAAAACAGACAAGACCAGACATCAGCACCTAGAATAGGAGTCTTCTCAAGCCCAGTTGTGTAGATGCCAGCATAAAAACAGAATCATGATAGCAAGAACAATATGACTCCATTAGAGCCAGCAGCCACTTACAGTAGGATTGAAAGGTAATCACAAGTCAAGAACTTCAAAATAACTTTAATGAATATGTTAGAGATCCTTAAATAAGAAATGAATAAATCTATTAATGAAATGTATGAAAAAATAAACAACACTGGAATGAAATGAACAAAAATTTTAAGACATGAACATGGAAGATGAATGGATAGAAGAAAGACAAACTGAAGGAAACTGGACATGAAAAATGTAGGAACTTGAACAGGAATCTTAAAAGCAGCTCTTATCAACAGAATGAAAGAAATCAAGGAAAGAATATCAGACAGTGATGATAATGTACAAGAAATGTATATGCCAGTCAAAGAAGATATTACATCTTAAAAAAAAATTCAGGCGCAAAACATCCAGAATATCCTGAACACTATGAAAATCCAATCTATAAAGAATTGAAATAGAGGAAGGAGAATAAATCCATGTCAAAGTCACAGAAAGTATTTTTAACAAATTAATACAATAAAAATCTCCAAGTGTAAAGGAAGATATGCCCATCAATGTACAAGAAGCATACAGAACACAAAAATAGATTGGACCAAAAAAGAAAATCCCTTTTACATGGAAATAATCAAAACAGTGAACATAGGGAACAAAGAAATAACATGAAAAGCTTCAAGATAAAAAGGCTGTTAACAAATAAGTGCAAACCTATTATAATACAGAACCTAACATTTCAATGCAGACTCTGTTAAGCTTGAATGGCTTGGGTAGATACTCTACAGATGCAAAGAGACCAGAGAAGCCACCCAGACTACTCTAACTGGAAAATCTTTCAAACATAGTAAATAGAGAAAATAAGACCTTCCATGATAAAAGTAAATTTAAGCAACCCTACAGAAGGTACTAGAAGGAAAACAATAACCTAAAGAAATTAACCACACCTAATAAATTACAAAAATAAATTAGTCAAGCAAATCATAAGAGGGTAACAAAAAACACCACACCACTATAACAAAATAATGAGAACCAACAACCACTGCTCTAATAAATCTTGAAAGGAGTGGTATTAATGCTCCATTAAAAAGTCACAAAGTAGCAGAATGAATGTAAAACCAGATTGAGTCACATATTGACACTTAAGCAGTTACAATGGGTGATCTCAATACTATACTTTTGTTAATAGACAATTCATCCAAAAGACAAAGTAAAGAAATTCTAGAACTGATAAACCAAATTGACCGAACAGGTGCTTACAGAACAATTCACACAAACACAAAAGGGTCTACTTTCCTCCAAAACTGATCACACACTCAGACACAAAAAAAGTCCCAAGAGATACAAAGAAACTGAAAGAACTCCCTTAATTCCTTCAGTGGAGCACTGATTACAGTTGTCAACAACAACAGAAAGTTTAAAGAGTTATAGAAACTGAAAAACCTTACTACTGAATGAAAAATGGGTCAATACAGGACAGAAGAAAAAAAATCACTTTAGGACTGAATGCAGATAACAATACAACATACCTGAATTTATGGAACACAATGCAGGAGATTCCAGAAGACAAGATTGTAACACTAAGCTCATACTTTAGAACAAATTGTTTTGGGAAATATGTTATATTAGCAACTTAACAGCACTTATGAAAGCTCCAGAACAAACCAAAGAAATCACAACGAAAAGTAGTAAATGGCAAGAAATAAATTCAGGAATGAATCAAGATAACAGAAACAGTAACAACAACAAACAATACAATGTATTAATAAAAAATAGTTGGTTCTTTGAGAAAAACAATAATATTGACAAAGTTTTAGCTAAATTATTTAAAAGTCAGAGGGAGAACATTCAAGATAACAAAGTTAGAGATGAAAAGTGAGGCATAACAACAGACACTGAGGAAATCCAGAGGATCACAGAACATACACTGAAATACTGTATTTTACCAAGTTGGAAAATAAAAGGAAGTGGATCATTTTCTCTATATATACCACCTACCATAGTTAAATAGTTAATTCGCTTAGCCAAACAAACATTTACATAGATCCATAAATCCTGGTAAGCTAGAACCATTAATTAAAATTTTATGCCCCTCATAAAAACAGTTGGAGAGGGTTTTTGTACATAAATCTACCAGATTTTCAAAGAAAATAATGGTGAATACTCCTCAAATTATTCCATAAAAAAGAAAGAGAAATAAGACTATCAAATGAACAAACCAAAAGGTAATCTACCATGGTCATTATGAAGTAAGCTTCATCCTCAAAATGCTTCACATGTCAATTCCAGGTCCCTCTCCCTTTCCCTCTTCTCCTCCTGCGCCCTCCCACCAACCCCTCCAATATCCCCTCATTTCCCCAGGGAGGATGAGGCCCTCCATGGGGTGTCAGTGAGGAGGCCTGGGTAATCTATTGAGCCTTAAATAGTAGACCAGTATTTATCCCAGGTATACAAATGGACTTTGGGTGCCCATCCAACAATGTGAGATGCACTCTCACCCTGGACTCTTGGGGGAGGATTCTAGGCCCTGTCCTGGATGAAATGAAACAATGCTTTTTAACAATAGCCTCAAATAGTATAAAATATCTTAGGGCAATAAACCAAACAAGTGGAATACTTGTGTGACAAAACCTTTAAGACACTGAAGAAAGAAACTGAAGAATATATATGATGGACATATCCCCAATGCACATGGATGAGTAGGATTACCATAGTAAAAAATGTCGATTCTACCAGTAGTAATCAACAGACTCAATTCAATTCCTATCAAATTTCAACAAAATTCTTCACAGAAACTCTAAAGAATATTTCAGCTCTACATAGAAACACACACACACACACAAATACAGTATAGCTAAAACCATCTTATATAATAAAATAACTGCAGGACTTATCACCAATCCAAGCTCAAATTGTAGTATAAAGCCACAGCAATAAAAACAATACGGTATTGTCACAAAACGGATGCAGAATGTAATAGAATTGAAACCTGAGATACAAGTCAAGTCCATACAGCTATGGAAGCCCAATATTTGGTAATAAAAAAGCCAGAAATACACAGTAGAGGAAAGAATGAACCTTGAAGAAATGGTGCTATTCAGTCTAAATGGATACATGTAAAAGAAGAAAATAGATCCATATTCATCACCATGCACAAAACTCAATTCTAAATGGAAGAAAATTTCTGTATAAATCATATATACTGAATCTGATAGGAGAGATATTGGGATGTAGTGTTGAACTCATTGGCATAAGAATGTTTTCTGAACAGAAGACAAATAGTGGGTGGAGACCCTAAAGTAAACAATTAATAAATGGGACCACATGAAACTGAAAGCTTCTGCACAGCAAAGGACACCATTATTTGTTGATTCTATGGGTATCTCACATCATGAATCCCAATCTCACTTATCTCCTTGTCTCTTCACTTTTGCCATCTATCCTTACAACCTCCCTGTCCTGACCCACAGAACATTCAACGTGGGTTTGGTGGACACCTAGGAGAAAGATGGAGGACAGGGGATACAAAGAACGGACGCCATGACAGGATTCTGATCAAGGCAACAACTTTATTTCATCCCAAAGGGATATATATATAGGAGAAGCGAGGAGGGGAAGGGGGAAGGGGGGAAAGTGTACTTGCAGCTGCAGGAGCAAGAGGTCAGTGGGAGAGGTGGCCTGCTCTGTTGCCTGGCTACCTATTCTACAGGGCAAGAGGTCAGGGGTAGGAACTCCTATGTTGCTTGGTAACCTGACAACAGGGTCCAATCCTATCTATTACAATTTACTACTGCTCAGGCCTATCTCCTGAGGACCTTGTAGTTTTCCAATTAAGCTAAACTTTAACTGACAGGTAAACCGCAGGCTTGTTACTTGGAATTTGCTTGATGTCAGAAGGGGTGGCAGGGTGGTCTTAGTGTCATGTCTTCTCTATGAGTACGTGATACAGCCTAGCTGACTGATGACTGGAGCTCCCTGACACCTCCCCCCAAAACAAAAATTAAAAGCAAAACAAAAATAACTAAAAACTAAAAACAGAACAAAAATCCCAGCTTGGAAGCTGTAGTGTGGTCCAATGGGTCACACAGTATGCCCTTTAGTCCATGTATCTTTACCTGTAAGTGTTCCTCACAATGCGTCTTTGGTCTGCTGTGAGGCCTCTGGCATCTGCTACACTATGGATACTGGGCCTTTACTAGGGATCTCATTGGATATACAATTTTTGTTTTGTGTCATGGAGATCCTGTAACTTTGGATCTGTACATTTGGTTGCTTCATATGCTCCAGTAGTTCATTAGATGAGGTGGATGTTGTGTGGGCTGCCTTGTAGCTGGGCCTGGGTGGTGGAAAGGTTGGTCAGCCCACCAGCTTTTGTCCATTGTCTCTACCTCACCCAATCCACCCTGTAACAGACCACAGAGTTGCCTCTCCCAATCTCACATCTTCAGGGCCAGCTCATGCACAATCAGGGAGAGTTCTGTATGTGCTGCCATGAGGAGGTGCAAGTCTCACTCTCCTGAGTGCTGCAATTGGTGAGGGGCAGGGGCAGTTTTACCTAGTATTCCAGCCAGTGACAGGCTCAGTCTTTGGACATTAAACTGACCTGAGTTAGCGGCCCTGACACCTGCATTGCTCTTAGCGGCTCTACAGGCCATGGATATCAGTACAGTCCTGAGATGTGATTGGACCATGGACGCAGACATGGCCCTTGGTGTCAGTCTGGGCCTGGGATGTCACCATGACCCTGATTGGTAGTTCAGGTCACTCAGATCCGCATGGACCCCATTGGCAGCAAAGCCCTATAACCCCAATATGGACCCAGGTATGGACACAGATCTTAGGCATCTGCATGGCCCTTCAATGTCAAAAGGATCCTCAGACATTAGAGTAGACTCTGTTTGTGTCAGGGCCACATACCCAGATATGGCCCTGGCCTCAGCTGCACCCTCACTACATCCTGGCCCTAGATTGCAGCTCACGTCACTCATCTCTGTATGGGTCCAGCAGCCACACAGTCTTTGGTCACCAAGATGGCCATAGATGGAGACCCAGAACCTAGGCTTCTGTGTGTTCTATAGTGGCAACATAGGCCATTGGCATCAGCAAAGACTCAAACTCCAGTAGGAACATGGTTGCAAACATGGTCCTTGGCAATAATCCAGGTCCAGATGCTAGTTATCTTGAACCTAGTGGGTATTGCAGAACACCCAGATCGTCTTGAGTCCATTGACAGTGTGGCCTCCAAACGCTAACATTTCCCTAGGCAGCAGCCCAGACACTGGCATCAGCTGGGCCTTCTATGGTAACAGGAACTACAGACATTGACACAGACTCTGGTTGTGTCAGGGCCATGAATCTAGACATTATCTACAGCTGCAGTTTAGAATAGAAGACTCCATGGCTCTAGTTGGCAGCATAGAGCACCCAAGCCTGACTGGCCCTTGTGGTAACCCAGTGTGCAAGCATCTGTGTGATCCTGGGTGGCAACAGGAGCCACAGACATGAACTGAGAGACAATGTCTTAGTTTGTGTTTTCACAATGACCATGACAACTCTTAAAAAGGAAACATTTAATTGTTGTGGCTCACATAGAGTACAGAGGTTCAGTCCATCATGGAGGGAACACGGCCGCATGCAGGCAGGAATGGTGTTGCAGAAATAGCCCTGCTTCCTACATCTTGTTGGCAATAAGACACCAACATGGCCTCGGTCTGCAGCTTTTGCCCTGGGCATCTGTATGGGCTTTAATGGTACCATGAGTCATGTACATTAAAACAGACTCTGACTGTTTTAGGACCACTTACCCAGACAAGATTTCAGTAGCAGTCCAGGCTTGGACAACATCTTGGCCCCAGGTAGCTCTCAGGCCACTCAGATCAGCATGGCTCCAGGGTCAGCATAACCCTTGGACCCCATATGACCTTCAGTGGTTATGGAAGCCATGGATATCAGCACAGATCATGGCTAATGTAGGGCCATGACCTCCATACTATGTTAAAATTGCCATCTCATATGCCTCTCACTTGTCTGGTTGGATTTGTGTAAAAAATTAAGTGAAAACAAAACTTGAACAGTGAATAAAAGAGACCTGAAAACAAGACCAAAAGCTAGGGCTTCAGTTCACTGTGATACACTAAATATACTAAGTATTTGTGACGTGTTGAGTTGAAACCTAGCAGCAATAAGAAAATAGAAGTGCAACACTGACAGGGAACATTGAAGTCTGTGGTTCTAAAGACTAGGGTTTATAATTATAATATAAATACTATGTCCTGACTCTATACCTTGGCTAATTTTAAATTGTTTTTGATTGAGAATACTAGATAACTTTTAGCTTTCAATTCTCTTATAATAATTCTTTCCATATATTAATCTTTAGGTGAAGATTTATATAAACTCTTCAAGTTCTAAACCACATAATCTTATTGAAATATTCATTGTACCCAAAATTATCATATTGCTAATTAAAATCTTGATTGAGTGAGATGATTTTACCATGGAAAACATATCTTTCAACATTGGTCTTGCTCTAATAAGTGAGAAAAGGCTTTTACACTTACACGTTATTTTCATCTCAGTGCTTTTAGCAACTTTGGAAAAGACAGAATCAGTGCTGGGAATTGAGTTTCTGACGTAAACTGTGTGATTTACTATCTTGAGAGTGACCTAAATAAAGTTTTAAGCTCTGATTTAAGAATCGCAGTTTATTCTTCTCTCAGGTGTGCAGTTAGATGTTCTATTTTCACTTTTTGTACATCTTGGACAAATGCTGTCATGTAGTCAACTTTTATTCATATATGCCTTTTTAAATTCAAGGATAAAAATTGAAAGAACATTTTCATATCATCTAAAACAAAGAAAGCAAATAAGCATATTGAGGAATTACCTAGTTCATACTGATATGTTTGCATGTCTGTGTGAATTGTCTTGATTGTTAGTCAACATATGAGGGTTGAGCCCTCTGTGGGTTATACTATTTCTAGATCAGATGACCTTGGGATCCATAAGAAAGCTAAACATGAATTTAAGAAGGAGCAAGCAAGCAACATTCCTCTGAAGTTTGTGCTTCAAGTTCCCACCCCGATTTACTTGTAAACCAAAGCAAACCATTTTCTCCTGTAGGATTCTAGTGATCATGCTGTATTATCATGGCAACAGAGTTGAAACTAAAGTAGGACTTCTAATATTGTATAGTGCCTACCAAGAAAACAAAGGCATGTCTCTGCTTAAGTTCAACTAACTTGCAAAAAATTGTCTTTTAAACCATTGCCTGTTTGATTTTAATAGAACATGGTCACAAGTTCCTGAGAAGAGCACGGGCACATATTCAGAGACCCACATATCTTCCACTTACTGTTGCTTTAATTTAAGGATTTCTGGTCTTAGATTGTTTTGTCCTGGCAAAGTAACAGCCATTGGTATTTCTTTCTTTCGACTGTTTCCTTTTAGTTTTTTCTCTTTCTTCTGTTCAGTCAACCACAGATATTCAAGCAACACAATATTCTTTGATGGGACAAGAAATAATGTGTATAGAGTTGGTGAATATAATGCAAATAAGCCTCAGTGTAATTACAGTGGATTGCTACATCAATTTGTTTTCAAATTAATTTTAAAAGTAGATATGCCATTTAAGTAATAGATATGATGTAGTATATTTGTTTCAATTAAGAAGACATAAGGTACATATCAAGTTTGTATAGTGTCTTTATTAACAAAGTATGAATTTGGATTTGGGCCATGGTCTGAAACTGACAAGAATGTACTTTGTGTAATAGAAGCATTATATTGATAGGGTAATTTATTTCAAATTATCATTAAACTAGTCTAAGCTGATCTCATGACTTAATAAGCTGTTGTAATCAAGAATAGAGCAATTATGGATACAGTGCTACCCTAATATGAACATACACAGGCAATGAGCCCAATAATTTTGGAAAACTAGTGTTTTACGAGCCCTTGGGCATTCTCTGAGAATATGTCAATAAACAAGGAAAAGTGCAGGCAGAAAATACATAGTTTTTGTCTTAGCTGGCATATCCATCTCCAGGAAGTTTCTAGTCTCCATACATCCTATTTCAGTTTTCACCTCTAATACCATAGTAAACCAGAGCTTTCACAATGGTCTAGATTCAGAAACATCTAGACAAAATATTCAGTTGTCTCTTAACTTAAATTTAGGTAGTTGTTTTGTGCTTCTCATCTCACAGTTCTAACATGCATACCTCTGTGTTCTCAACTGTTTCCCTTATAGTAGAATACTTTTTAACTTCTGATTGCAATTTCATACTATGTTCTTCCCTAGAACAAAATGAATTAACTATCCTCAGAGTCTATTTATATTTGCAGAAAGACATCCATCTGCATAGAACAATAGACTTGTATGATATGTACTGAATAATCAAGGCTCTCGTTGCACATCTTTTTTTTTACAGCATGTGACCAGGACAATGGTAATTTCACAGAACATAGATATCTTGAAATAAAGAGGTACTTGGAAGACAAATGTCTGTACTATTTTACCTAAACACAAGAGGCTGACTCAAAGCTTTCTCTAGGAATGTTATCATAACTTAGCACTCTAATGATAACATAACAATTCCTCCAAATTTATAAGCAAGCCTACCAACAAATCAACAAAAGGCCAATTTTCAAAGAAATGGCTCAGATCTAAAATCTGATTTATAAAATGCATTTCAGAAAGATTTCGTAAAAGAAAACATGCTGTACAGATATTTAAATTGTTCAAGTAAAGAAAATATGATCCAAAAATATATCTTGCCAGGCAGTGTTTTTCACTTTAAGTCCACAAAACAAACAAACAAACAAACAAACACAAAAACTAAACCAAATTAAACAAAGATACCAAAATATGAAGAACTGCTGGAATCTATGAGTGTGACCCTTGGCTAATATTTCTAGTAATGGGACATACAGAGACTGAACTGGCCATCTCTTGTAGTGAGACAAGACCTCCAGCAGAGGGATTCAGACACCAAACTAGCCACATAACCTAGGACCTTTAATTTACCCTGCCTTTAAGATACACTGAGGTAATTGGTGTTATCCCTTTTAGTGGAGGGACCACCTCGAATGCCCATCCCTGATAATGAACTTGATGTCTATAACCATCCAGGAGCCTTCATCCTGTGACTGATGGAAGCAGAGGCAAACACACAATTAATCGCTGAACTGAACCCAAGGAACCCAGTCACAGAGAGAGAGGAGTGATAAGCAAATTGGCAAAGAATGGGCTGGCAAAACCAGCAGAGACAGCTGATCTGAATAGGGGAGTGCTCTTGGACCCCAGACCGACAGTGGGGAGGCCAGCATGGGACTGATCTGGACCCCCCAAATGTGAGTGTCCGTGAGAAGGCCTGGCAACCTATGGGGCCCTGAGCTGTGGATCAGTGTCTATCCCTGGTATACAAACTGTCTTCGTGTGCCTATAGCACAAAGAGAGATGCTCTCTCAGCCTGGACTCTTAGGGGAGTGCCTGGACCCTACCAAGAGTAAAATGACAGACTCTAGATATCCCCTATGGGGAAGGATTTGGCAATAGGGTGGGAGGGAGGGGGGAAGGGGAGTGCGGGAGGAGGGGAGGGAGAGGGAACTGGGATTGACATGTAAAACAAGCTATTTAAAATTAAAATAAAAAAAAGATACACTGGGGTAAAGTTGGTACAGAAATTATATAAGTGACCAACCCATGAATGGTGTAGCCCATCCCTGACACAGCCTGGATGGCCAGGACCCAGATGCTTGGCAGACCAGAGAGATAGGGTAGAATGAACTACGGCTGACAAAATCAGTCAATCAACCAGTCAGTCAGGTCAGTAAAATTATTCCCAATGATGTTCTGCTATACTCATATATCAATGGCCAATTGTCATTAGAGGGACTTTACCCATGGAAACAAATGAGATACACAGAGCCAAACATTAGGCAGACCTCTAGGATTCTTTTAAAACAAGGGTGGAGGAGGATTATGAGAGCCAGAGGGGCCAAGGAAACCAGAAGAAAACCCACAGTATCAATTAACTTTGGTTCATAGGGGTTCACAGAGACTGAAATGCCAACCAGAAAGCATTCATGGGACTGAACTAGATCCTCTGCATTTATGTGACAGTTGTGTAGCTTGGTCCTCTTAAAAGACTCCTAAGATATTAAAATATTAATTGATTTTTACATTTATAAATTTGAGTAATACTCTTTATTGAGATGCTAAAACTTGGCTTCCAAGTCCACATGAATTCACATTAGATATGTTCAAAATGATTAAATACATATATTCTTAATCTACTTACCTGTGTTTGCAAGAGTTTTGTCTGTTAAATATATTGGCCATCATGAAGACCTCTCTTTTTTTTTTAGAAAATATTTAAAACATCTTTTGCTGTTAGCTACAGGTCTGAATCTATAACCATACTTTTCATTATTAGAAATTATGAATAGACACATGGTCAACTGAGGGACACATACTATAGTAATTAAATAAAGTATCAAAAATTTTGAATACTTAAGAATTGTAGTTACTAAGTATTGTTCCCTTTGATTTTCATTGTACAAATCCCATTAGCTAACATACACACTACTAAACATTACTGGAGACAAAATCATGCTTTAAAATTGTTAAATCTGTTTCCTATTTTAATGTACTTGATGAAGACAAATTTTAGCAGTGACAGGTAGCAGAAAGTTGGTTTAGAGCAGTGATTCTCAACCTGTATGTTGCAACACTTTTGGGGCTTTCCTAACAGATGTCTACACTACAGTTGATAACAGTAGCAAAGTTACAGTTATGGACTAGCAATGGAAAAATTTTATGGTTGTGGGCCACCACAAAATTAGGAACTTTAATAAAGGACCCTACTAGTTTAGAGTCTCTCGTATAATTTATAAAATGGTATGGTTATTAAACAAAGCATTATGTATTTTCCCCTCAGCAGCAAGATTATTTATAGTGATGACTGTCACTTGGCAGTAAGACCAGGGTGTTGTCTCTTTCAAGACCTAGTTCTCACACTGCTGTGCAGTGGCCTGCTTGCCCATTTCATAACTGATAAACCATTCTCCCTGAATGTGCTGGGCTACTTCGTTTGTTACACAATATCCAACATAAGACAATTTGATGTTATATCTTATAGGCAAATTTCTTGAATATCAAAGAACAGCAACAGGGAGCCAAAGTCATCCAGCCACTCACTTCTTTATGTCATTGGTGTCCTCTGTGGGGAGACACCATTTGGCAACTGTACCTCCAATATGCTGCTCATGAGATAGTCATGGAAGTTCTTGTTTGAGACATAGTCAGAGGCTTTGCAAATCTGCCCTCCAGACATGGCCATGCTGCCTGCAATAGAGCCTGTCTTGAGGAAGATGACCCTAGGGAAGATTTGTCTGCATTTTACAGTAGGTTTCTTAGCAGGGAAGGACAGATGCCTCTTCTGCAAGAATAAGATGCTCATTGGCACAGTGACAGCTAAATTTTCTTTCAGGAAGAGAGGAAGAGAACTGATCACAATGGGTGTAAAGGAAAAAGGAATTAAAAATGAATGGCTTTTAGCAATAAAGCAAATTTATAATAGTAAAAGTTTGACCTCTTCCTTTCCAAAATGTATCCACTTGATCTCCTTTTGTTGTCTTATTGCTCTGGCTAGAATTTCAATATTGAAGAGGTATGGAGAGAGTGGGTAGCTTTGTTTTGTTCCTGATTTTAGAGGAATTGCTTTGAGTTTCTCCCCATTTCCTTTGAATTTTCAAATTTTGTAGAGTACAGGTTTTCAAAGTATGACCTGATGATCCTCTGGATTTCCTCAGTGTCTGTTGTTATGTCCCCCTTTTAATCTCTGGTTTTGTTAATTTGCATGGTCACATTGTCCCTTTTGGTCAGTTTGGATTAAGGTTTACGTATCTTGTTGATTTTCTCAAAGAAAAAAATATTCTTTACATTGATTCTTTGTATAGTTTTTCTAGTTTCTACTTTATTGAGTTCAGCCCTCAATTTGATTATTTCCTTGCATCTACTCCCCTGGTTGAGTTTGCTTCTTTTTGTTCTAGAGCTTTCAGTTGTGCTGTGAATTCTCTAAGTGTGACTATTCGCCAGTTTCTTCATGTGGGCATTTAGTGCTATGAACTTTCCACTGCTTTCAAAGTATCCCATAAGTTTGGATACGTGTGGCTTCATTCTCATTTAATTCTAGGAAGTCTTTGATTTCTTTTTATTTCTTCTGTGACCCAGAAGTGCTGCGATTGTGCGTTATTCAATTTCCATGAGTTTGCAGGGTTTCTGCAATTTGTGTTATTTTGAATTCTAACTTTAAAGCATGGTGGTCTGATAGGATACATAGAGTTGTTCCAATTTTTTGTACTTGTTTAGGTTTGATATGTTGCCAGGTATGTGGTCGATTTTTGAGAAGGTTCCATGTGGCACTGAGAAGAAGGTATATTCTTTTGTGTTCTGATGGAATGTTTTATAGATGTCAGTCAAACCCAATTGGGTCATAACTTCTATTTGTTCCTTTTTTCTTTATTAAGTTTCTGTCTGGTTGTCCTGTCTAGTGGTGACAGTGGGGTGTTGAAGTCTCCCACTATAAGTGTGTGAGGTTTTATGTGTGGTTTGAGTTTTGGTAATGTCTCTTTTACAAATATGGATGCCTTTGTGTTTGAGGTATAGATGGTCAGAATCGAGACTTCATCTTAGTGGATTTCTCCATGATGAATATGAAGTGACCTTCTTCATCTCTTTTGATTGATTTCAGTTTAAAGTCTAGTTTGTTAGATATTAGGATTGCTACCCCTGCTTGTTTCTTGGATCCATTTGATTGGAAAATCTTTTCCCAACCCTTAACTCTGAGGTAACATCTGTCTTTGAAGCTGAGGTGTGTTTCTTGTATGCAGCAGAAGGATGGATTCTCTTTGAATCCATTCTGTTTGCCTGTGCCTTTTAATGAGCAAGTTAAGACCACTGATATTGAGGGATATTAATGACATTTAATTGCTCATTCTTGTTTGTTTTGGAATGGTTGATGTTGGTGTGGATTTCCACCCCTTTTCTCTTTTGGCTGTTGGTAAAGTGCGATTATCTATTATCTATGTTTGTCTGGTTGTAGCTAACTTCCTTGGATTGGAATTTTCCTTCTAGAAATTTCTGTAGGGCTGGGTTAGTGGATATGTATTGTTTAAATCGGGTTTTGTCATGGAATGTTTTGTTTTCTCCATCTGTATTGATTGAAAGCTTTGCTGGGTATAATAGTTTGGACTGGCATCCATGGTCTCTTAGTGTTGATAGAGTATCTATCCAGGATCTTCTGGCTTTCAGAGTTTCCAAGGAGAAGTCAAGTGTAATTCTGATAGGTCTGCCTTTATATGTTTTTTGACCATTATGAAATGATAGACTCTAGATATCCCCTATGTGGAAGGAATTGGCAATAGGGTGGGAGGATGGGGGGGTGGAGGGGTGCGGGAGGAGTGGAGGGAGAAGGAACTGGGATTGACATGTAAAACAAGCTATTTAAAATTTTAAAAATGGTAAAAAAAATAAAAATAAATAAAAAATTTTCTTTGGTCGATGAATCTATTTCAACTAGTGTTATCTTCAACGCTTGAGATTCTCTCTTCCATCTCTTGCATTCTATTGGTTATGCTTACATGTGTAGTACCTGACCGTTTCCCCAGTTTTTTTTATTTCCAGCCTTCCTTCAGACTGTGGGGTTTTTTAATTGTCTCCATGTCAGCTCTCAACTCTTGCACTGTTTGAATTGTTTCTTTTAATTTTTGCTTCATGTTTTCCTGCCTTTCTTGCATTTGTTGGATTTTTTTTGCTTTGTTTTTTCTTCCATTTCTTTAATGGATTTTCTCATATCCTCTTTGAGAGCCTCTATCATTTTCATGAAGGTGTTTTTAAGGTCATTCCCTTCTGCTTCATATCCACTGGTGTGTTCAGGTCTTGCTGGTGTAGAATCTCTAGATTCTGGTAGTGTCATATATTTTTTTGGTTGCTGAGTGTGTTCTTATATTTCTTCTTTCCCATCACTTCTTCCAGTGGGTGTAGAAACAGCCTCTTTCTCTCCTGGTGGGTAGGAAACCAGGGTTCCCTTTTGGTGTGTGCAAACAAATCCAATATTCTCTGGCCTCTGCTCTCTGTTCTCTGTCCTCTGTTCTCTGTTCTGAGTGCAGGCAGGAGTGGACCCACTGTCTTTGCAAGCTCCTGGTTTTTGTTCATCCATTGGGGGCCCTTCTACATGGCCCCCATGGCCAGGGGGTCCGAGACAAGGTGAGTGGTAGGAGTTTGGGTCTAAGATGGGGACCCAGAACTTGCCTCTGCCCTCTGCCCTGAGTGTGGGCAGAAGTGGGCCACTGACAATCTTTTTAAATACACTTTTTTATATTTTGTACCTTAAATTGACAATCTGTAGATCTCAATTTCCTACACAGTAGACTCTCACACAAAGTTTTAAAGACTTGCTATAACCAGACACATAAGTTAGACAATAGCTACTTCACTTAGTATTCGTAGAAGCTTTCAGTATCTTTATGGCTACCTAGTCTACAGCCTACACGGCCAAACCTCTTCATATATATAAATATAAAGTCACTTGCTGTCGTAAATATTTACTGATGAAGATTCTAGCCTGACAATCCTTGGAGATGGTTACAGATCTGCATTCAGATTGTATTTTCTTCTTCACTTATATGGAACTTCATTTCTGTCTGCTTCAGCCTCTTTTATCTCTAGCAATAGGCTCTGATTCAAACATTTTTCATTGAGACATAATTTGCTTATTCAGTTTTGTCTTTTGTTGCCTTTATGAGGTATTCCAGTGGTGAAACAATTGATTTCTCCTTCCTCACAAATAGTTTTTGTGCACAATTTAGAAGATCAATATTGTGCTAGGTTGTTCTCCACATATCAAAAACTTTGACAACAGTCTGTACATCTCAGCATTTAATGATATTTATAAAGTGTGTGTGTGTGTGTGTGTGTGTGTGTGTGTATGTGTGTGTGTGTGTGTGTTATATTCTGGTAAGTTATGGGCCTATCAAAATCTATAAGCTATAATTCTACCTAATGATATAGAAATATGATTGTTATACCTCTAAGACCATCTTGTAACAAAATTGTCCTTAAAGTATAGTTATAACCACCATTTGGAGCTATGAAGAAAATAATACTAAATACTTAAGACAAACTAAACCAACTATAACTCCACTTCCAGGTGATTCAATGTTCTCTTCTGATTTCTGTGGATACCACTTATGCAAATTATACACAGATAAACATTCTAGTAAAATGATGAGAAAACAACATGAAAACACTTTTTGCTGAAAACACATGCATTCCCCCAGTCATCCTCAGTGCCTCCTACCTATCATTTCTCAAAGAACCAAAATAAGAAGATAGAAATTCATTTATTATAACAATACGTTATTGATTCTTTGGGAACTTTACATCATGCATCTCAATCCTGCTTACCTCTCAGTACCTCCATATCCTCTCCTCACCCTTGAAGCTTCTTCTCCAAAAGAAATATCCCCAAAGAAATTAAAGGCAAGGATACAAACAAAAACCCTTTATCTTTCCAACGTCTTCATTCATCCTAGTGGCATTGGATGCTGTGGTATGTCACACAGTGTACCCTTTCGTTCAAACAGTCCCACCCACAAATTGCTCATTGCAATGAGTCATTGGTCTTGTTCAAGACCTCTGGTACACCATCTTCACTGGATCCTCACTGAAACTCCTCTCAGATATTCTGCTGTTGCTCCAAGTCATGGAGATCCTACAGTTATCACTTTGTAGGACCAGTCCTTCACAAGTTCCAGCAGATCACGAATGGTGTAGATGTGAGTGTGGACTAATTCAAGGCCCAGGATATTGGTCTGAGTCATGTTGAACTGGTCAATCCTGGCTACTGGTACCATCTCCCTCAGGTAAGGGGCAGAACCAGCTCCCCTAAGCCCAATCTCCTTTTTAGTACAGGGCCTGCTCTCCTGCTGCAGTGACCAGTGCCGGGAAGAAACAGTTATCCCAGGGTGAGGGAAGTGTTGGACTGGCTTAGCATGGCCCTTAGATTTCAGCATGCATGTTTCTTATAACCCACCAGTGGCAACACAGGCAGTGGACAGCATTACATACCTCAGCTGCAGCAGAATCATGGACCCACATGGGCTTTAACATGCAGCTTTGGCTAAACATCACCAAGACTGCAATGGCAGCACAGGCTACCCAGTTCAGTATGGCCCTAGTGGCAGTAAGGTCCCGAGACACCAACATGGTCTCAGGAGACTCTCCAAACTCGACATCTGCATAGCTCTCAGTTGTTACAGGAGTCATGGACATCAACTCAAACCCTGGCTGCTTCTGAGCCACAAGTGCATTCATGGCACTGAGTAGCAACCTGGGCCCGGATGGCAACATGGCCCCATGAAGCAATGCAGGTCACTCTGATTGGCATGCCCTGGTGGTTGCATGGCCCTCAGACAACAACGAGGCCACAGGTTACAACCTAGACTCCAGGCATTCATGTGACCTGTGGTGCTAATATGGACATAAACACAGACCCTGGTTGCAGTAGGGCCATGGACCCAGACATAGCCTTGACAGAAACCCTGACCCGAATAACACCAAGGTGCTGGTGACAGAGCCAGTCACTCAGATCACTATGGTCCTGGCAGCTTAGTGACCCACTGGGTGCCTACATGGCCACAGTTTGAAGCCTAGATCCCGGGCATCTGTGTGACCTTGGTGGCATCACAGGCCACCAACATAAACACAGAAAGTGGCTATTCTTTTAATTTATCAGTGTGTGTGTGTGTGTGTGTGTGTGTGTGTGTGTGAGAGAGAGAGAGAGAGAGAGAGAGAGAGAGAGAGAGAGAGATCTTTGAATACAGGCATTTTGATATGTGTCTGGGTACCTGTATGTGTGAGAATGCTCATACATGTGTGTACATGTTGAGTCCAAAGGATAACTTCAAGTGTCTTTCTTAATTGTTTTCTATTAATTGATTTGGGGAGTCTTATTTGAACCTATGGTTCACATTTGATTAATAATTAATTGTCATTTTCCTACTGACCCATCCCACCTCCCCTGTTTCTTTGGGAAATATTGTGTTGGCTTTTCTATATGGTTTCATTCATAGTGAAAGACATGCCCTAAAAGTGTCCTCTTTCTTGTGTATTGCTGGACTAATCAAATGATACCTAATGTGTGTAGCTTCTTGAATTATACAAAGAAAGAGTTGATCTCATTTTCTGTAAATGCTTGCTTATGTATTACTTATAATTATCTGCATTAAATTTTAAACTATCTTAAAACTTAGAAACTCAATGTTCAGAAAGTTAGTTTTAACATTTTGCACATACTATTCTTAAATTATCAGTTCAACTCATTTGGCTATACTTTACAAATCATTTACAGAGGTCAATTTTTAGTTGGTTTGTTTGCATATTATGAAATGAGTTTGTGACTTTTTGCAGATATAAAACGATAGTATATACTGAAATTACACGATTTTTGTAAACATGCTTTTTGATTAAATGGTCCTTGATAATTTGAAAACAATTCCTAAACATGATTGTGGTTAAAACATATACATGAATATGTATACATATATTATGTCATAATAAATGTATATTTATAATGTATATAAGATTTTTAATTCATTTTTTGTGTATGTATGTGTGTTTACCTACTTGGGTTTGTGTGCAACATGAGTGCAGGAGATTGTAAGGGTCAGAGTCAGATGTTGAGTCCTCTTGAACTGAGTTACAGACTACTATATATATTACGAGTATATATACTACTATATATACTACACACACACATACTTATGTATGTATGTATGTATGTTGCCATGTGACTGTTAGAAACTGAAGTCAGGTTCTCTACAAGTGTGGTAATGACTTTTAACCTATGAGCCAGATCCTCTCCCAAAATATGTTGCTATATTCCTTTATAACTACTATGTTTCAGTTTTCATTCATTTAACTAAACAATTAATTTTAATTTACAAGTGAATATTTAAAATGATAAATGACCAAATTTAAATTTTATCAGTAAACCAAAGAAATATTTCATAAATATTATGTAGCATATTTTTGCATGAAAATAAGCAAACCTATATTTTAACACCAAAGTGGAAATTCTTCACATATAAAGTCGTAATGTATTGATTAGAAATATGTATTGAGTTAATCAAAGTAAAAAACAGATTTTCAATGGGGTTTGTGTAAACTTTGCAAAAGATCAAATAATAAATTTTCTTTGACAATTTTTTTCAAATTGACAATAGCATTAGGCTTCCATAAAATCCCAAGAGCAGGGTCAAGGCAGAATCCTAAATGATAAATAACAGGGCCAATTTGTCTTCTAATGTTGAAAACATTAGATTTCTGAAAGTATATACTTGCAGTGTCCTCCTGCTCCAACAGACACAGGGTACTGTAGAGTGATTTGAGTTCTGTGAGAATTTTCTTCTGTGGCATTTGGTTACTTTTGATGACGACCCTATAAATAGAAATAGCAACTCTTGCCCGGATAAACATAGTTCGACATCTTTCTAGAAAACTGGGGAAGCCGGGCGGTGGTGGTGCATGCCTTTAATCCCAACACTCGGGAGGGTGTGGGAGGAAGGGAGGGAGAGGGGACTGGGATTGACATGTAAAACAAGCTATTTAAAATTAAAATAATTAAAAATAATTAAAAATCTTACTTTCCTCAATATTGTAAAATCTGTATTTATTCATTTAAATTTGTTTTATACACTTTAATTAACATATAATTAAATCACTTTTTCCTATCCTACCCTATACCATCCCTTCCCTATGTCCACTCACTCCAATTTCTTGATATTCTTACCACACTCTGAAATTGATAACATCTTCTTCCTAAATTAGTATTGTTAAGGTATATGTATGTAGGTACACATATGTATGTGTGTGTATGCATTTGTGTGTGTGTATTGAGCCATCTAGAGAAAAACACATAGTTTGATAATTAAGGAAGGCTTTTATGTAATGGATTACTTTGGCATACCAACACCTGCAATATTCTAATTAATTTTAAGCCTGAAATTTCAACCTAATGAAGCAAATAAAATACCATATTCAATAGTCAAGTCAGCACATCATTTTAAAGTTAGACTTTTCCTGTCTGTCATTGTCAGTGAATTCAATCATCAGCATATTAATTTTTGAATGTTATTGATAATAAACTCAACATATGTTCCAGTGTATTAAAATAGTGGAAATTTTAAAATTCAACTGATCCTGAAAGAAAGAAATGCAAAGAAAGTAAGGTGGCAAATGTTTGGTACCACAATTGCCTCATTAGATTGAAACATTAGAAAAAATTGTGTCTAATTCGCATCGTTAACCTATAACTGTACATTTCATCAGATAGATCTATCTTACTGCTTTATACCAAATATGAGTGAATTAATAAAACATATGCCTCAGAAAATAGTTTATAAATATTTATGATAAACGCAGCACATTTATTATTGAAGAATATAAAGGGGAGAAAATAAGCAGTCAACTGAAAGAAAAGACTGGGTATTGCTTTTATTGTTATATTTGTAATTCCTTTCATAAATCACACAGAATGTTTGTAATGATGCTTGATATTGAATTACATATTCACTGTAGTCAAAAGTTCTAAAATGACTGTTAAAGTTAAAGAAATGATATAAAACTATATTTTCAAACTTGACTATTCTTGTAACGATCCATATAGTTCAGATATTGAATGGAAAGAACCTAAATTGTTCCTGAGATATTCTCGTAAATTGCTACTTTTAAATCTCCTGCAGGTGGAACAAAATCCCCCCCTCTGTCTCTCTCTCTCTGTCTCTCTCTCTTCTCTCTCTCTGTCTCTGTCTCTCTCTCTCTCTCTTTCTGCCTTTTAAATGCAACTTGATAGAAATATTGCCCCATGCTATAGTTCTTACTGTGTTTCATTCAACAAGTTTAGTATTTTTACTTTTCTCATTTTTATCTTTTCCTTCTGTTCCTTCATGAGTCTTCCCCTGGCCTACTTCTCAAAAAAAAGTGTTTTTATTAGAAAGCTAATGATATGAAATGGTTTGGCAATGTGATTGGTAAGTTGCTACACAGTCAGTCTTAACCAAACTGCCTTGTAGTACACTTGGGTGGCTGTTATCACTTTGTTTTATTAAAACTCATATAGACTAAGGTATAGGCATAATAAAAAGATGTCATGAGGATAATAAGAAAATATCACTAGGGATGTTTGACTCCAATAGACTTGGTATCCAAATTAAAAGTACTAAAGGGAACGCTAGGGTCCCTTTATGTGATCAGTAGTGGTGATACTCATGAAACTGAAATTCATAAATGGCTGGATTTACTTTCCACAGTAATTTATGGATCAGATGATACTTAACTTACTGTGGGTAAGGTTTTTATATATTCCTGACTATGACATGAAAACATATATAATGTGACAGGAAATAAATTTCATATTAGTGATGCCACATTTTCTAAATCTATAACTAATAAAAAAATTCTTGATTTCATAAAAGTTAATTCATAATTCTCAGGTTGTTGACATTCTCAAAAACATTTAATGAACTGCAGTAACTTCTTCTATAATATTATGAGCTGTGAATACAGATAATCTCCTAGATTCGATAGCATAAGACTTTTACTACTTTTGCTATCATCTCCCAAAGTAATTTACAAGTGCTCAATAAATTAATGTCATCTTAATCTCTATTGCACATCCATTACATACTCTATAACCCAGGGATGTATATATTGCTGTGATTTGTAGCTACGAGACCTATGTTTTTGCATGTAATCATGTAGAATTAATCTTAATTAGTTTAGATATGATGTTTTTATTGTTCAGTAGAATAATGATGAGTTAATTTGTAAGGAAGATTAAAGCTTGCATTCATATTAATGATGCATTTGAATTTTCTTTGTCACAGAGGGATTCTCCAATAGTAGTGGGTGTAATCTAAACACTGTGCATTGATTTCATTCCAGAGATCAGTTGTGTAGTACTACATGAGCAAAATTACGAGAAACCTACACGGCTTATTTAAAGAGAACATGTTAATCAGTGGGTCTGTTTCTTTGACTTCTCTTGGGATTCTTTTCCTTCCATTGGTTTGCCTTCTCCAACTTTGAAAAGATTTTTGTTTTATATTATTATGTTTTATTTTGGTAAAAACAAATTAACTTTTATTGCAAAGAAAGAATGGGAATCTATAAAATAATTTCTTAAAATGTATGGAAATAATTCTGTAGTGAACAATATGTCACTTAAAATGTAGTAGAGCATGTTTCAACAACACATTAAAGAAAGTCTCCTGAACTGGTGAGGAATAAACAAAGACTTTTTCTGTTTTGATTCTTGATTTCTGAATTCATAATAGACTCAACTTAAGGTACGAATCTAAAGCTATATCTATCTGGGTGCATAGTATTCCAAACCTCTAATCTCAGTGCTTGGAATACTGAGTCAGAAAGATTGCCATTTGTTTGAGGCTAGTTTGGATTAATCTGTGAATCTACTATATGAAAATATAAATATATTACCAGTATTAGATTATATTTATAAGATATATGTGATAATACATGTACACATATATATCTATATATATCTATACTTTATATATATACTTTTCTTCAAAAACATTAAAAAAGATAGAGAGAAAAAAGGAAAGATAAAAGAAAACTAAATCTCCAGTGAAAAATGTTTTCTTCATATGTACTAAATCTAACAATTTGACTAAAAATCTGGGAGATTGAGTCCTATTAGTTTTTGTAGCAGGTTTTACTTTGGGCAACCAAGCAGCTTCTGACTCATGATGCAGGGAATCACTATTAATTATGAAATCTTGGCCTTGTCTTATTCTTGTTCCACTAGCTCCTATAATTTTAGTTGGCCTGTTTCTGTTTTTTTCTGACCAATATCTGATTGACAACTAATTTTATTTTTAACAAACTTCATTCAAATATTTTTTCTTAAAAAAAAATAAGTCCAGACTTTGTAGGAAAAAAACAGTCAAGATACAGTAACAATGGGTTCTTAATAGACCCTAAAAGAAAGAATTTCAACCAAGAAAAGAAGGACTATTTGATAATGATAGTAGAATGCATGTGTGTGCTTGTCTGTGTGTATACAAAAGTGTACGTATGTGAGCATGTACATGTGTGTCTATGTGTATTTATGTGTGTGTATATGTATAAATTATTATATGTGCATATATGTATATAAACAGTCACAAGGTTTAGTTTTTAATAGCAGATTAAATGGGAAGAAAGTTAGAGGATAGTTCATATACAATGTACTTATTAATATTTATCATCTAGAGAAGTGTCATCAAACTGAGACCTGTTGTGGAATTTTATTACTTTAACTATGTAATTTGTTTGTGCTGCATATAATTATGTAAAGATTGGTGTAATAAAAATTTGAATGGTCAAAGAGAATAAGTAGGAGGAGGAATCTAGACTCTAGATTAAAGCTAGGCAGTAGAGGAATAGGTGGGCCTGATGGTCAAAGAGAATAAGTAGGAGGAGGAATCTAGACTCTAGAAAAAAAGGAAAATCGAGGGAGTACAAGAGGGAAAGGTGTCACCAGTAGAAGTGTTTTCACTAGTAGTCAGAGATGGAAAGGCAGCATTTGTAGTTAATTTTTCAAAAATCATTTGTGACCAGTCACCCAGTTCCCCAAATAAATACACAGAGACATATTCTTACTTATGAATCCCCAACCTTATCTTGGCTTGTTTCTAGCCAACTTCTCTAACTTTAACAACAATTTTCCTCTGGGATTTTCACCTTTATTCTACAAACTTTCTTTCCTTCTTACTTTATGGGCTATCTATATGGTAAGGTGACTGGCCCCTGGAGTCCTCTTCTACTCCTTCCTTTGCACCTCTTTTATCTTGACCCTAGATTTCTCCTCCTATTTATCTCTCTACCGGGTAGCCTCATGTATCCTTCTGCCTAGATATTTGCCATTTAACTTTTTATTAGACCAATTAGTTGTTTTAGACAGGCAAAGTAACAGTTTCACAAAGTTAAACAAATGCAACATAAAAAGTATATCTTTGCATTATTAAACAAATATTCCACAGCATAACCAAATGTAACATATCTTAAAATAATATTCCCCAACAAAGCCTAGTCAAGAGAGGTATACTTGGGGCTGTCTTGCACAGGTTTTCATGTCCTCTCAGACATGGAGTATGAATGATAGTTTATAACTGGGCATTATGGTTTCATCACAGGTTCAGGAATCAAAATCAACCACCTTTAAGTCAGTAAATTCACAAGAGAGTTTTTCCTTCTAAGAAATAACAGTCCACAGGATGTCAGTCAGTGCTGTTTGATTTATGTCAACTGATATATTTTCTACCAGAGTATAGAATACCCATTTGACTCAACTTTTAAATAGTATGTTGTCAATAAATCTACATAGAAAATGAATGGATTTAGGTAAAAATAGAATTCTAAGTAATTTGAACCAAAGTATAAAGAATCTCTTCCCTTTTAGTTTTTTTCTTAGAAAAAAATCAACAGGCAAATCTGTATTTATTTGAAGTTTCTTGGACTTGGAAAACACTCAACCCAACTCAAAGCCAATACTTTCCAAATATGCATTTTCTTCCTCCATCTTGTGTCTTCCAGAGATGTGCAAAAGATCCCTGACAAACTCATATGCATGGAGCAGGAAGGGTGCTGGCCCTACTAGTTTGTGGGGCCGGGTGCAATGCTGCAGAGCCCAGGTGGCTGGCGGGGGATAAACCAAAGTGGCTAGCAAAGAAAAAGCTTCTCTTAACAGTATGGTGATCAGAAGCGGGATTGAATTTCCACGCAAAACAACAAAAGCTTTAAAGGAATTTTAGAAACAGAAGAATGGAGAGAAGCACAGATTTTTGGTAGCAGCATGTTTCTCAGGTGTGCTGTGCTCTGTTTTGCTATAGACAAGCCGAGATTCAAGCGGCTCACTTACCGGAGTCTTCCTAACAGCATTAAAAAAAAAAAAAAACCAGCAAGGTTGTTTTAAGAGACTCTGCTAACGATTGAAAGGTGTGTGCGTACGTCTGGAAGTGGCAGCATTTGCTGGATGTCAGCATGGACTGAGGCGGTAAGCTGGAGTCAAGCTTATGCCCGCCATCTCGAAGAAGAAAAAAAAAAAACCCGTCAGTTTAAAACAGCCACAGGTTTAACAGATAAGACACGTGGCCAGAAAAACATAAAGATTTACAGTAAAGTCAGACTTGAATGAAGAAAAACCTCTAGAGGTTTACAATGTGTTTAAAAATATACATGAGATTAAGAGAGAAAATGAAATGGCAAAGTGGTAAATAAATAGAAAAGCCGGAGTTGTGGTGGCACACGCCAGTAATATTTCCTCCAGAGGCAGAGGCAGGCAGATTTCCAAAGAGAAACCCTGTCTCAGAGAAAAATAAATAAAAGCAAAATAAATAAAGTAATAGTAGATAAATAAATAAGCTACGTAAAGGTGGAAAATACACAGAGAGTCTGGACACTGTACGCTATTGTGTTTTTCAGTTTTTTGCTTGCTCAAAAAGGAACTGCTACTAAAGTACACTTGATTATAAATGCTGCTGAATTAATTCAACTTCTATCTTTTAAAAATGCCTTAACTTCAAAATTTAAGTATAAGAATATGTTACTTGGGAAAGGAGATTTTGCTTATGCTTCTACAGAAAATGATAAGCTGAGGATTCCTTCCAGGCTTCTGTGGTTTGACAAACCAAGACCCCCGGAAGTAGTGGACCAGGTGTTCCAACAACTGAAACAGCTAAGATGATGCAGCTTTA
Organism: Mesocricetus auratus; assembly: GCF_017639785.1. Taxonomy (NCBI): domain Eukaryota; kingdom Metazoa; phylum Chordata; class Mammalia; order Rodentia; family Cricetidae; genus Mesocricetus; species Mesocricetus auratus. Next base: position 13,711,161 of record NW_024429185.1, read on the forward strand.
CAGACCACGAAAATAAGGACTTATATAGGCTTCTAAGTTTTGTCATGATCCCCATGGTATAAACAGCGCCCCCTTCCAGCATGAAGCAGTTAGGAATGAGCGACGTCCTAATTCCCATCTTGTTTATAAATCTTTGTTTTCATTTAAATGGGGTTGTTTATAATTGGTTAATGATTACAGCCAATCTTTTTTTAATGGTAAAAAGGGGAATTATGGTATGGGTATTGATTTTCATTTATTGACACAAATTCAAGGTCGATTTTGTGATATGTATATTTCTCCTCTTGATTAAGTATTGTGCTTATACTGATCTTTTAAAATGTAATGCATAATTGAATACAGACTATAGATAGTTACTTATAACAGAATTTATAGTTAGGTAAGTTAGATTTTCTAGATATATAGAGATGTATTTGAGACAGATAAATAGTCTTCAAACCTTTCAAAGACCTTCAGAAAATGGCATTTAAAATGGTTTAGGGTTTTTCTTGACAATGAGAAATGTCTGCTCCTGGCAGCACCAATTATGTCTGAGAGGAAGATGGGCATCGAAGAAACTTGTTAAGGAGTTTGCTATCAACATGGCAAGATTAGCCATTTGGGCAAGAAACTGCTCTTGCCTGTACTGCTTGACTGTTGTATAAACTGAACATGCAGGACCCACAGAAAAGTGACTGCTGAACTCAGTCTTACAGGGTTCCTGCTTCATGGAAGAGTCTAATAGACTTTCTACAGGACAAAGAAAAGTGAATAACAAACTGCCAATGCAGATGGACAGTTTGAAATTTCCTGCTTGGCTGAGAAATCTTCTGGATACATTGTGGCCTATGGGCTGAAGATGGATACCCCAACATTACAGTGGAATTTGGGTGACTGTCCAGGTAGCAAGATGTCTCTGTCTATCCTAGTGTTTATATATTATCTTTCTGTGGTCTTTGATGGAGTTGAAGATAGATAGTTATAATTATAGTTTTCCTTAGTTATGATAAAAGATAAGCTACATATAGAACTTTGGACTCACAAGGATGGGATGGATGATATTTTCTTTAAATCTTGCTAAAATATTGTAACTATGTTCTTATTTGATAACTGTTCTGTTATACACAACTCTCCTGTGTTTCTCCTTCCCAGAGTTCTCCTGGACTCCTAGTCCCACCTATCTAGATTCCCTATTGGCCAGACAGTGCTTTATTGACATGTTGGAAAAATGAGAGTTCGAGATGTAACGCCATGGGGTAGGAGCCTGGAACTATTCTCCGGTAAGAGACGTACTTAGATTAACAATTATGGGGTAATTACTTAAGTCAGAGCTAGCCAGTAAGAAACAAGCAAGGCCAACAGCTTCATAATTAATACAGCGTCTTGTGTGTTTATTTGGGGACTACAATGCGGCAGAGTCCAGGCGGCTGGCGGGGGATAAACCAAAGCGGCTAGTAAAGAAAAGCTTCTCTTTACACGGGTGTGTCCACTGTGACTCAATGAGTAGAGTCTGACCTAACAAGTGTCATTTCCCTGGATATTGCAAATGAACACCAACATGCTTTTTCTTAGTTTCATCATTACTTGATAAAACATTCTGAGAGTAGGCAGTGGTAATGGCAGAGACAAGAGTGACAGGAATATTCTGCTGAGCAAAGCTTTGCCAATTCACTTTAAAAACCCTTGGCAGAAAGAGGAAGACAGGCAGACTATCAAATGCTAGCTGTGGAAGAATGGGGACCTGCCTCAAATCCCAGAACCCATGGAAATATATATATAGACATGTGGTACACACTTATAATCCCAATGCTGGGAGAGTAGAGGCTAGCTGATCCTTAGAGCTTACTGACCAGGAACTCAACCTCCTTGACAAGTTCCAGGCCAGTGAAAATCTCTGAGTCAAATGTTAAGTGATGGTGCCTATGGAATGACACTGGAATTTGTCTCCTGACCTTCGCAAACATGTATGCCCATGCATGTGCATCTGCACATATACATTAAGAACTCAACAGACATCAGCAAACAATAATGGTGAAGTTGCCCGAATGCAAAGTAGGTCAGGATTGGCATGAAAATTTAGTATATTTTTTTCAATGCATTTAAAACTTTTGGTATAGGTTGCCCTCAAACTAGATATGTGGCCAATTACTTTGAAATTCTATTTTTATGATCCTCCCTACTTCCACCTCCAAAGTACTAAAATTATACACATGTACCCACATACCTTCAAGGCCCGGTTTATGGAGGGCTGGGCATTGAAGATCCATGCATTTCTAGACAAGCAAGATTGAGCTACATGCCCAACCCCTGAATACACCTTTAGTTAGGAGTTTGTGCTTGTTCTTGGTTCCATCTCAGTCAGAACACAGTGTTTTAGCCGTTCTTCTCTTGACTGTCCTATGTAAAAATGTGGGTCTTCCTCAGTAGAAGTTGTTCTGTCACTGAAAGGCTGAGTCCAGAAGGAAGGCAGGTATTCTCTAATAGAGAAGCAAGATAGGTGGGACTAGGATTTGAGAAGAATTCTGGGAAATGAAGTCAACAGTATGTAGTCACCATGTGATCTCCCTAGAGGAGAGGACACATCAGGCAGGCATCCTCAGAAAGTTATATTCCTATAAAAATATATATTAGCAATTATGGGTTTATAATTAAGTCAGAGCTAGCCAATGAGAAACCATAGCAAATGGCAAACCCCTTCATAATTTATATAGTGTCTCATGTTATTCGTGGGCTGAGACTGCAGCAGGACCCAGGCAGCTGGCGGGAAGAGTTACAGGCAGGACAAATTATAATTAATTTTTAATTTAAACTAAAAGCAATCTTATTTTACATACCAATCCATGTTCTCCCTCCCTTCTTTCCTCCTACTCACCCCATCATCTCTTCATCCTATCCCTGCATCTACTCCTCAGAGAGGGTGAGGCCTCTCATAGGGGATTCAATGATTAATTAGTTGCCTATGGTTATCTAAGGGTTACCCAGTAATTGCTGTTGGAATGTTTGAACAGGATGTTAACTCATCTGCCAAAGGAGGAGTCCTGATTTCTATGGTAGCCAGGTAAACTCCTGATTTACCACTTTCTGAATCTTTTGGTAGAATGGGACAATTCCTGATGATAGTTTACACTAAACCATGAGAAGTTCTTTCCGTAGCCTTGTTCACTTCAAATCCTTTTGTGAGCCTATTTTCTTCTCAACATATCAGCTCTTTTAGGTTATTTAAAGGTATGGCATCATTCATACTTAGTGCTGCAAATCCTCATCCAGCTGTGTTCATTTTAAAATATTTCTTTACCCAAACTTCTGCATGTACCTGCTACCAGTTTTGATTGTTGAGTTGTAATGGAGAGGATGACACTTATTTAATTGCTGTTTTCATCCATTAGTTGTAATTTAGAATTCTTAGCTTATACGTGTTTAGGAAAATTTCCTAAGTGCAAGCATTGTTAGTGTTGCTGATCAATGTGCAAAACATAATTTTCTACCAATCCTATGCTATTTTCAATTTATATTGGCTTTAGAAACAACACAGCTATTACTTGTGGTAAACAAGAATTTGGAAAAGCAGTTCATGTTGTTAAGTGTCTTCTTCTTTCCTCTTTATAGAAAAAAAAAGAAACTGAAACATTTAAAGTAAGCAGTAAGGAAGAAAAATTGCAAAATAACATAATGGAAGCTAAGTGACCTTAAATGATAATTATACTGAATATTTTACAGCAAAATACATGAAGTTCTCCTGAATAATTAGAATACAAATGTGGAATGTATAGTTCCAATACTCTAAGATAATTCAGGACTGTTTGCAGGTGTTTATACTTTGGAACTTTACATTTATGTGTTAATATGTATTGAGATGATACTTTCATATAGATTTAGAAGGGTAATTAATTATTGTGCTTGTAATAGCCCATTTTACAGACAAGAGTTTTTAAATAGATTCTGCTAAGTAATTCTAGTTGGTGTCATTTTGAAAAAAAGATGGAAATATTATTACTGTGAAAATATCCATCTAATAATGGATTTTTCAATTGCATGAACAGTTTTTCTATATCTAAAACAAATGATAAAATATACTAATGCTTTAACATAAAATAATTGATTAATTAATAAAATAAAAATTTTAAAGTAGCAAACACAGGTCTGATTATTCTTAATATTCTTAAATATATCTGCATCACAACAGATTTACATATAGTATTATGTTTATAAGATTTGCAAATAATATAGTATTTTGAAAGTTCATAAATAAATTTTCTACTATGCTTTAACTGAGGGGGAAATTTCATGATCAAATTATGTTCATGTGAAAGGTAAGAATTTTTGAGCCATTGAAATTTGTTGTTAAAATTAGTTGTTATTCCATATCTCATTTTATTGATGTTTTATGTATTTCTTTCATGCTGATTTCCATTAGATTCATAAATATTGCAATAAATGATAGGACTTTCATCATTTTCAAAATATCATGTCTTAATTTGATAATTTTAGACATGTATATAATATATCTTGATCATATTTCCATTTCCATACTTCTCCCAAATCCTCTACTTCCATTTCTCATGTTCCTTTTTATCTTTTTATGTTTTATAACATACTGAATCTAATTAGTGCTCTATATGGGCACATGAGTGTGAGGCTAACTACTAGACTATGGTTAACTACCAAGGACCACAGGCCAAACAATAGCTAACGTTCTTTCAGATAGCAGCAATCAACTGTCACAGGGCTTCATCTAGTAATGACAGCTTGACAACCCCTCAAGTACCTATGCTGGGTGTGGATTTGCTTGATCTTGTATACTTTTATGCAGGCAACCATAGCTGTTGTGAGTTTTAAAATGCTTGTCATGTGCAACAGATAATATTTTTCAGGAACCTTTTCTGCCCTTGGGCTCTTTCTTGCAATCTTTTCACCTCTTCTTTTAATGCTCCCTGAGACTCAGAGAGGTTAGTGGTGTGGATGTCCCTTATGACTAGGTAATCCAAGGACTCATATTCTCTGAATACTGACCAGGTATAAAACTCTGTACCTACATATTCTCAGTCCATTCATTTTCTGACGGCCATTTAAGTTGCAAAAGCGCTATTCCTATTTCAAAATAAAATCACTGTCACCACTTAACGACTGAATATTTGACCACCCTGCACTCATAGTAAAATCATTATCATTTTACTGCTGAAGAATATCCTTACACATTAAATTTGACCTTGAATTAATGTTTGATATGAAAAAAGAGTGACAAGTACAACATTTTTGCATGGTAAAGTTCACTGCTTACCTTAAGAAAAATGGTTCCTATAATTCCTTGAACACTCTGAAAAACTAACTATGATCTTCATCAACAATTTAAGTTACTGTGAAAGAATGGCAAACTGTTAGAATTCTGATTTGGGAGAGTGGAGACATCTCTGTGACAATGAGAGAAGTGAATCTGTCATGCCAAGATAAACAACTGAAAGCTTGTGTTGCTAACGACAGAATTTGGGCTTTCACAGAAAATCATATTTTGGCAAATTCCTCCACCTCTGAACACTTGACAGCTTATTCATTCCTAACATGTTTCTGATTAGAAGAGCCATGAGAATCAAACATGATATTTTACATTGTCTAATGGAACCTGCCAACATGTGATCTTATGAGTCAAGTGCCAAATGACAATTTATCAAATGATACCTGTTCCCTGTATTCCACAAAGTAAAAGGAAGTAAATGACATCCCATGAAAGATAAATGAATGTTAATGCAAAATTGTACCAAGTTTATTAGTATCATTTCAGATAACATATTTTTCTTCTGGCTCCTGTCTTCTCCCTTGTATGTTATCTACAGACTGGACCAGTATAAACTGGTATAAATGGAATAGATGGATTCCTCATGTGATGAAGAGTCAAGAGAAAATGTGAAATGGTTTTGAAGTATTTATCCCTCTGAAGCATGTCACTGGATGGTTTTAGCGTTTGAAATAACTCCATAGTTCCTTTGAGATAGGACCTGGGTGTGTCTGACTTTTACATTGTAGTATTATGTTATCTACAAGTATCAAATTAAAAACTATACTGTAAGTAACAAAATAAATTAAATTTTTAAGATGCTCAGTATGGAATAGTTATGTTGTTAAAATGCTCCACATAAAATTATTGCATGTTGCTACAAGTTCACAGACTTTGAAAGAACAATAATCAATTTTGTATGGAAAAACAAAAGACCCAGGATAGCCAAAACAACCCTGTTCAACAAGGCAACATCCGGAGGCATCACCATCCCTGACCTCAAGCTCTATTATAGAGCTATAGTCCTGAAAACAGCTTGGTATTGGCACAAAAATATACAGATAGACCAATGGAATCAAATTGAAAACCCCGGTATTAACCCACACACATATGAACATCTGATCTTCGACAAAGAAGCTAAAAATATACAATGGAATAAAGAAAGCATCTTCAACAAATGGTGCTGGCATAACTGGAGACTGGCATGTAGAAGAATGCAGATCGATCCATGTTTATCGCCATGCACAAAACTTAAGTCCAAATGGATCAAAGACCTCAACATAAATCCAGCCACACTGAACCTCTTAGAAGAGAAAGTGGGTGGTACCCTTGAACGAATTGGTACAGGAGACAGCTTCCTGAACATAACACCAGTAGCACAGACAGTGAGATCAACAATTAATAAATTGGACCTACTGAAACTGAGAATCTTCTGTAAGGCAAAGGACACAGTCAGCAAGACAAAAAGGCAGCCCACAGAATGGGAAAAAATATTCACTAATCCCACATCTGACAGAGGGTTGATCTCCAAAATTTACAAAGAACTCAAGAAGCAAGTCTCCAAAACATCAAAGGACGCAATTAAAAAGTGGGCTGCAGAAGTAAATAGAGAGCTTTCAATAGAGGAGTCTAAAATGACTGAGAGGGACTTGAGAAAGTGCTCAACATCCTTAGCCATCCGGGAAATGCAAATCAAAACAACTCTGAGATACCATCTCACTCCTGTCAGAATGGCTAAAATCAAAAACACCAATGACAATTTATGCTGGAGAGGATGTGGTGAAAGGGGGACACTCCTCCATTGCTGGTGGGAGTGCCAACTGGTTCAGCCACTTTGGAAATCAGTATGGAGATTCCTCAGAAAAATGGGAATAAACCTACCACAAGACCCAGCAACTCTACTCTTAGGCATATATCCAAAAGATGCCCATTCATACATCAAAGAAATATTGTATTGTAACTTTTATCTCTTCCCTTTCCTCCCTCCACATATAACCTTCCGCTGATTTCCTTTCAATTCATGGCCTTCTCTCTCTCTGTCTCTGTCTCTGTCTCTGTCTCTGTCTCTGTCTCTCTCTCTCTCTCTGTTTGTGTGTGTGTGTGTGTGTGTGTGTGTGTGTGTGTGTGTGTGTTTCAGAGCAGGGATTTGTGTGGTAATGCATAACGTGCAGAGGCCAGAAAATTGTTGGAATTCCTGGTGCTGAAGTTTCCAGTGATTTTGAGATGCCCAGTTTTGGTATTAAGAAAGAATAAACTTGGGTACTTTGTAAGAGCAGCACATGCTTTTAACTGTTGAGTCATCTCTCCATCTCTATTTAGATTTTCATAACTGAATATGAGTATGTATCACAATTTTTATGCTGCCTTTTGGGGAGTGCTTGCTATGTCTTCTCTTGTTCTGTTCACTGAAGCAGCTGACTTATTTGATTAGACAAAGCAGCTGTTGTACAAGGGCAGCAGCTGTTTTTGCATAATGTCTATTTACATTGCCATAATACAATTCGAGAGGCCATTATGACTCCATCTTTGATGCCAACCTTATATTTCCTTTGAAAGTGTGTGGGCAATGAACTTTTATGTTCATCAGAGCTTGAAGATACAAACTTAACAGAAGTTAAATCATAGTATAATCCCCTGAACTCATGTTTTGTGAGTTACAAATGAAAGTGTATAGTTTGTTCTCTGTTTACATAGTATGAGCATCTGTAATGTGGGTTTTATAAAACATTGAGCATAATATCGCACATACAGTTTTATACTAAATCAGTTTGTATGCTTCTCTAGGCATCCTGATTCTCCCCTCGTTTTTTGCACTTGGCATGCTTTTCATGCCAGGTTTTTTTTCCCAGTTTCCAAATTTGGATATATAAGTGGAATGATAGTCAGTGAAGACATGGGTGGGGTGGGGGTTGTTTTGAAGATTCAAGGAAGTTACTCCCCTTTGGCATGCATTTAGTCATGGAGAAATAGGACATATGAGAAAAGTGGGCATGATGCTCTTTATCATATCTAGGAAGCAGTTCCTACTGGCTCAGGAAGAAACAGCATTGTATGATGTCCTGTGTCCAGAGAAGTCAAACTCTTGCCAGGAGCCCCTGAAGAACTGATGTCTTCAATGCAATAAATTATGGGCTACTGGAACCAGTTTGAGCTATATCTGTTTATAACATTTACTTTACCCCAAACAGAACTTATTTCTCTAAACTAGTTACTTGAATACTCAGTTTCTATTGCACATACTTAAATCCTTATTATTATAATATAATCTGCATATACATAGTTTGCTAACTTGTGAATCAATAGCTCTTTTATGCAATAATTCTGTGTATTGATTTATAACACCAATGTTGTGTTCCAATTATTTTACAACTCTAGTCACTTCATTTGTTTTATTTTTTACATAAACCTTGATTAATAATGTAACTTTTTAATTTTTATTTGAATTAGAAAGAAGCTTGCTTCACATGTCAATCCTAACTCCCTCTCCCTCCCCTCCTCTCCCACACCTCTATCAACCGCACTCCCAATTCCCACTCCACTACCCAGGGATGGTCAGGCCTCCCATGGGGGAATTCAGAGTCTGTCCTTTAATCCAGGGCAGGGAATAGGCCCTCCCCCATGTGTCCAGGCTGTGAGGGCATTCCTCAGAGATAAATACTGATCTACTACAAAAGGTCCCATAGATTGCCTAGGTCTCCTCACTGACACCCACATTCAGGGGGTAACTTTTCCATTCAATAGAATTTGAAGTCAGTTTATTATGTTTTAATTAAAAATGATTAGGTTCATATTATCCAAAGATAAAGTTGGAAAAATATTTACCTTTGTATTAAAAAAGAGAATCTTTCCAGAAATTATTTTCACATATTGATGTTCTAATATATTGTCTATATTTGTTTTTAGATTCCTAATGAGTCATCTATATGTGAAATTATATTTTACATAATTGCATACTAGTGTCCTCATTGAACAGTCTTTCAATGTTTACCTAAAGTTAGCTGCCTTGTTGATTTTGAAAGATCATTCACTCTAGGTCTTCTACGTGTCTTATTATCACAAAATGTGATAGATCTGGTCAAGAACTATCCTCAAAGATGTCAGGAATATGAAAGGACTTGAAAGTCTATCTATTGACTGGTCATAGATTAATTTTAATTTTTCTGTCCAGGTTAATAAAAACATTACTTTCCAAAGCAAAATGCTATGAGGATGTGAAATTAACTCCACTTGAATATCATTGTTTCTTGCCCTTCTTCAACTGTGACACAAACATTCTGAGGATATAGCATCTACCGGAAGTCTCTCCATCATCTTCATATAGCTAGGGAGAGAATTAAGGCTAGTTTGCCGATTTTTCTCTTCTCGTATCTTGAAATGTAGTTGATAGAAGTTATTTAATGGTGCATAGAACAAAATAATCCCAGTACTTGAAGACATTTTCCATAAAATGGTTGAACATCTAGGTGCTCAGAGGAAAACTGGCAAAAATACCTAAGTCTTAAAATAGGAAATGAATATTATTAGGTGACTGTTCTCCATAGCCTTAGAACTTTTGAGTAGTTTGTACTTCAGGGAAATTTCCTATTCTATCCTTATGAGAAAGTAATGTGGAGAGAACATTTATTATTAAAGTGAGCTATTTGTTTTGTAGTACATATGTTGAGATTAATTATACATAGTTAATTAAATTATTCAATTTCTTTTACATATAGTATAAGCCTGAAGATACTTATGTCCAACAGATATCATCTTGATGTTGTGTTTATCATTGTGCACAAATTATCCTAGACTGTTTCAGTCTGATGTTTGACGGGCTGAGCTTCACAGTCTAATGTCCTTCAACATTTGTAAGAAATTGTTTCTTTCTTGAGAATAAGGCATTTTTGCTGCTCTTCCTCACAGTGGTTTTGTGTGCTTTGTAGCCAAAATTTTAATTATGCCATCAACTTTTACAGTTTCAGTGATTTCATCTTATTATTTGATTTTTGAATTTTAATAGTTATCTATTGGAAATCTTCACCTCTTGGTAGATTTGTTCCTTCATATTGCATTATGGGAAGTTTCCTGTATACAGAATGCATATGATCACCAATGTTATGGGATCCATGATTTCATGTGTTTAAAATCAGCAAAACTGCACCTTTTCTTATCTCTAGTGTTCTCCTAATAAACTTTTATATATTTATTCGTGGCCCATTATTATTCTCTTGTGATTGTAGCTCTGTCTATTCAAAACAACACATTGTCTGGTGTTATTGCTTTGTCCAAATTTCTATTTTTTATTTTTATCTTAATTATAATTTGTCTGTACTGATACAAATATATTTATATGAAATATGTAGTTCTTTTAGTTTGTATAATTATATTTTATTAATTTATTATTTCTATTATCTTTTGTTACTGATTTTTTTGTTTGTTCCTTTGCTCATTTTGTTTGTTTGTTTGCTTATTAGCTTGAAACAGGCTTTTTCTGTGTATCAAGTCTGGCTGTCTTAGAACTGGGTCTGTTGATCAGGCTGGCCTCAAAATATGCCTGCCTCTACCTCTAATAAAGACATATACTACCACCTCCAATCTCATTCCTGATTTTTTGGCAAGATTTTAAATTATTAGTTTAAACATCAATTCATGATCTTAATGGACCATTGGATTTGTCAAGGTTTTTTTTCACATTATTTTATATCTGTGTGAAAAAATGTGTGTAAACAAATGATAGAAAATTGTGTGTTTGCTCTTTGGATATTTTAAAAGCAGTTGCCATATCCTAATTTTATTTTATTTTCACTTAATAAAATATGATAAAAAAATAAGATGGACACAGTTACAGGGAAGTGTAACTACGTGAAAAAAGATAAGGGGATTAATTATAGAAATTTGACACACCAATTTAAAATAGAATTTATTCAAAATTAATTTCATCTAAGCAGAAGTTATTTTCTTCCAAGCACACTCATCTTAAAAGGCTATGGAGTCATTTTCTGTGAGATGAACTTTTGTAATCAGCATGCTCATCCTGATTTGGTGTGGTGAACATACCTTCAGAAAACACAGAAAAACTTATAGTTATCTTCTTTGACATGAAATTCAAAGCAGGTCAGTGAATGTTTTATTTAGAAACAGAGCAAACACAGGGCCTCAGTCACTGTAATAGAGTACTGGTTCCTTAAGAAGGGAAGTGTTACAATTAAATGAATCCACCCTTAGACCTGGTCTCAGTGTTTGCTGAGGATATTTTGTATCTCTTGCAGGTTGAGCTCTGAGCTTCATAGTCTTTAATTTTTACATTATGGTTATCTATTTGTAAAACTGAGAAGTTGAATGTTAATAACCCTTAATAAAATCTGCTAGTACTACACTTTCTATTCATCTGACCTGGGACTTATTAAGGAGATATGATAAAGTAACAAGAACTTTAAATTTATGCATCAAACTCTTCATTTATGAGTATTTGCATCAAAGAAGACCTCTTTCAAAGTAAAAATTAAGTTGAGGCCATCATACAATAGATCCCTTCAAATTATACAAAAGTTGCCAGCAAAGAAATTATATTTTATTGTTGTTTATTTTATAAATTTTACTTAAATTAGAAACAATCTTTTTTTACATATCAATCCCAGTTCCCTCAACCCCTCTCATCCTCCTATGTCCCCCCAACCAAGACCAATTCCATCCACCATCCAATCCCCAGGGAGGGTAAGGCCCTCCATGAGGGATTATCAAAATCTGTCAAGTTATTTGTGGCACGGCCTAGGTTTCCCCTGTGCATCTAGGCTAAGAGAGTATCCCTCCATGGGAAATGGGTTCCCAAAGTCTGTTTCTGTACTAGGGATACATCCTGGTTCCACTCTCAGAGGCCCCATGCACTACCCATTGCTCCTAGCTGACACCCATTTTCAGGGGGCCTGGTTTGGTCCTATGCTAGTTCACTAGCTGTCAGACTTGTCAGGTAAACTGTTTCTGTGGGTTTCCCCAGCGGTCTTGATCCCTTTGTTCATCACTCCTCTCTCTATGAAACTGGATTCCAGAAGTTTAGCTCAGTTTTGGCTGTGGGTGTCTGCATCTGCTCCCATCAGCTACTGGATGAGGACTCTAGGATGGCATTTAAGGTAATCATCATTCTCATTACAGGGGAAGGGAACTTAAGGTAGTATCTCCACTACTGCTTAGGGTCCTAGTTGGGGTCATCCTTGTGCATCTATGTACAGTTAGTTACCTAGTGCCAGATTTCTCTTTCAATCTGGCTGAGATTTCTGTCACCCACCCCATTGATCTCCAGGGTTGCTTCAGCTGATTTGGCTGGCTACTCAAGTGTCCCCATTCCTACCTCAGGGCTCCACGTGTGCCCCTCCCAAAGCTGAGGTTATAAGAGTAGTTACACTTGCTTGCTAGAACCTCCAAACAAGCTCTTATTTTATCATTGTTATTCCTACTAAGATTATTCATTAGTATTAATTCAATAATTTCATTCATTTTCATTGGCACAATTTTAAATCTGTGTTGTTTATTGTAGGAAGAAACTCAAGTAAATATGCAAAAATGCTGTTAAACTGTTGCCTTGGCTTCTCCTCCTCCTCTTCCTTTCTTCTTCTTCTTCTTCCTCTTCTGCTTCTTCTCTTTGTCATTTTTTTTACTTCCAGATTTTATTTTTTACAGATTTTTTATTTAAATTATAAACATGTTTGCTTCACATGTCAATCCCAGCTCCCTCTCCCTCTCATCCTTCCCAACATCCCCATCAAACTCCCAGTACCCGCAATCCCCACTCCACTACCCAGGGAGGATGAGGCTCTCCATGGGGGAAATCTCCACAGTCTGTCATTTCATCCAGGGCAAGGCCTAGGCCCTCCCCTATGTGTCCAGGCTGAGAGAGCATCCCTCATTGTGGGATGGACACCCAAAGTCAATTTGCATGCCAGGGATAAATACTGATCTACTACCCAAAGCCCCATAGAATTCCTAGGCCTCCTCAATGACACCTACATTCAGGGGGTCTGGATCTGTCCCATGCTGGCCTCTCAGCCATCAGTCTGGGGTCCATGAACTCCCCTTGTTCAGGTCAGCTGTTTCTGTGGGTTTCACCAGCCTAGTATTGACCCTTTGTTCATCACTCCTCCCTCTCTGCCACTGGGTTTCAGGAGTTCAGTTCAGTGTTTAGCTGTGAGTGTCTGCCTCTGCTTCCATCAGCCACTGGATGGAGGTCCTAGGATGGCATATAAGGTAGTTGTGAAGTGCACTATCAGGGAAGGGCATTTAAGGTAGCCGCTCCACTATTGATTAGATTGCCAGTTGGTGACATCCTTATAGATCTCTGGAAACCTCACTAGTGCCAGATCTCTCCTCAAACTTATAATGACTCCCTCTATTATGGTATCTCTCATCCTCCTGTCCTCTATTCTTCTGTTTTAAAGAATAAAGAAATAGACAAAGCAAAATCAAAGTAACTTTGAAGTTAAAACGTTTGCCTTTAAGATGACTGTGGATATCTTTATCGGTATTAAGTAAAAATGTAATACTTTCTTATTTAAATGCCATAATAACATTGCAAGTCTGAGTCAAACTCAGAGTTCCTTTCTAAAAGCTGAATTATAAATTAAGGACACAGTATTCTAAATATTAATGTAAATGCCCGTACACAAACCTATATACTAGTCTTTGAGTATCAAGTTTTAAATATATTTTACATAGTATTTTAAAATCACATCTATATTACACTTCATTTTAAATGTGTCTGTAATATACATTCCTATATACATTATAATGCAAGTTGGCATCTCTATTAACACTATATAAGATCACAGTAATAATAAAGGGAGTAATTTTAGCATTACAAGGAGGAAACTTGAGATTGGTGACCAATCATTTAAAATTTACAATTTCATTGCTCTTTTTTCATTGTGACACGTTTATGAGGCAGTTAACTTTTGCCTGCTCAAAGGTTATAATGCACTTGATGTGACCCTTCCACATGGCATCAAAATCATGGGACTTAAGCCTATTTTGTGTCACTCAGAAATAATAGTCAAAGTTAGTGTTGGCTGCTTGTGTTTTAATATATGACCATGGAAAACTATGCGTGATTAATTTTTCTTAGAAATAGAAAGAAAACTCACTAAATCAAAGAGGTAATTAAATTGTGTGATTGAAGTGGCGAACTTAATATTATCACTGACATGTAAATAATGTATCTTCAGACTTATTTTTGAATACTAAGTTGACATTTGATTAAATTAGATATTGCAGAAAAGGATTTCTTACACATAAAATTAAATGGTAGCTCTATAATTAAAACTTGCGTATTTTCATGGCCATTGTCTATAACTGCCACTAAATGGGTCACATTGCTCTGAACGAGTAGTGTTGTGGTACACAAGCTTTTAGATTTAGTAGGACAATAAAGAAATTTGCTTGATTGATGGCTTGTATATTTTTTGTATACACTGAGTTTTAAAAGTCCATAACTTTATTCATTCTATATTATTAGTATGTCATTTATAGCACTTTATATTTACTTATATTTATGGGGAAGGTGATGATGGTATATTAAAGACAATCTACACTAACAAATAAAGCAATTTGACATAACCCCTACCATTGTGCTTAATGGGGTCAGTGGCTAGAAAACTTTGTATTTATTAATGAAGCTTAAAAGGTACAATATTTTGTATTTAACTTCATTCACCACAGCATACAATAGAATTCAAATATGACAAAACAAAACACGTTTTTTTTTTCTGACTCACTCAGATTTTATATACTTAGAACAGTGCTTTTCACCACTTTTTCTTGTAAACATTTGTATTAGTTACTTTACCATAAAACACCATGACCCAGGTAACTTATATGAGAGGGTTTATTTGTGATTATGGTTTGAATGTTTTAATACAGGAAACAGAAAACAGAGTATAGAAAAAAAGAGAAAACAAATATGAGTTGCTGAGAGTCATGGAACTCTCAAAGCCACCTGTAGTAATACACTTCTTCCAACAAGGCCACACCTACTGAACCATCTAAAGAATCCCATCAACTGGGAACTCCATATTCAAATACTCAGACTTTGAGAAGAAACTCATTCAAGCTACCACACCACCATTCCATTTCTGCCTCAAAAGCATGGATGTTTTAGATTCTACACTAAATGTGAACAAGGGCTATGAGTTTTACTTGCTCAGGGCTTGTATTCTTCTGACATTCATCAGTGTTGCTGCAAATGAAGAATGACGGCATGTATCCTCCTTGTCCTCCTCATCTTCCTCCTCATCCTCTCTCCTTTTTCTGGTGATGGAATCTTACTACGTAGAAGATGCTGCCTTGACTTTTAGTATCTTTGTGCCAACCTTCCAAATTACAGGTACGTGCTGCTTGGCAAACTGTTTAATAATTCCATCAAATGCTTTGGCTGTGCTCTCTTGAAAAGATCTGAATATCCACCGGTCTGACTATATTCAGAACTTTCTGCCTGTTTCTTAGCTTGAAAGTATGATTTATATTTTCACTGCTCCCTCTGGTCTCATTGAGATTCTTTCCATTTTATTTTGTTGGTTATGATTTTATTAGATAATCACCTGTTCTTAGCTCACAATTCACATTTTATTAAATTCCTTCCTTCAATAATCTAGCGGTTTGCATTTACTGCCTAGCTACTACCCGATATATCCCAACATAGTAATAAATAAAACTGTGATTTATCTAAAATCATTGGAATTTATCTGTTTCTTTGTTGAACCTTCTTACTTAGAGATTTCTGAATGTGAATTAACTAACAGAATAAAAAGGAGCAAATTATCAAAAGGATTTAAGAATAATACTTTAGAAAGTAAATTGGAGAACACAACTTTCAAATAATTGAAGTTTTAATAATGTGAAAGAAATAGGAGTTAGGAGAATCTCATCTTCATGAATAAAGAAATATATTATTTTGGAACTGTCAAATAAAAAATTGCTTTACAAATGATTGGGGTTAGCAGAGAAGTTGAGAGAGGGTGTTGCTATGTTGCTTAGACTGGCATGGATTTTGTCGTTCTTTAAAAACTTCCTGAGTGCTGGGGTCAATGAGGTTTGTCACTGCATATACAAGATTTTTTTCCTTGAGACTTTGATAGTAGTAAGTTATTATTAGCAAGCCTTCAGTTTGAACCAGTATCTATGCAAGGCCAGCAGAGTCCAAGTTTAATGACTTCCTGCCACGGTTCAGGAGAGTTGACTCAGCATAGCAAAGAACTAAGAAAATTTTCAGTCTTAGGTATCAGAATGAAATCACATGCATGCTGCTTGAATCATGTTCTTTATTCTTCCTCTTATTGCTGCAAAGTTTCCAGCTTAACTACACAGGTTGGCACTTTCCAAAATCTGTTGTCAGTGAATTTGGGACACCCTGTCTCCTTATCAGTAAGGACTATGAATCAAACAAGTTTGGATGTACCATACCCCTATCTTTGAATATTTCAATTGTGATGTATTTGAAAGACTCCTCTCCTGCCAAATAAAAGATAATTGCAGGGAACTGGCTTTTAAGTTTTATCTCAGGGAATGGAGTGGATATTTGACAGTGGGAAGAAGGTTTTTTAATTATGTGACAAAAGATTCTCACCAGGGGTCCCACAGAGTGGGACAAAGTCACCCAATAGGCAAAAAACCAAGGCAGGCTATTAAGTGTCCATAGTCCTTGTGGGACAAATAGATACAGTTTATAAGCATGTCCCAGTATGTATTCTATATATTAAAACTATGCAAATACATAAATAAGAACTCTCCCTGACATTCAACAGATGTATGAGATGCAATCATGGGATTACATGTATATATCCATTATATGATATTACACACTACTATGCAGGTTCTAGGGAGATACCATGCTGCTTTAGCAAAATTGAGCAACAGTTTCCAGAGTCAGTGGTCCTGCAGACAGGATTAGCCTCCATCAGATAGCCATTCCTGTGGTGGGTGTACATCTGACTATTAGTTGTCATCTTCTGAATAGTATCATGGTATTCTTGAGATGCTGCAAAAACCACTGAAGGAGAAGTTACCCTTATCTTTCATAGTTTTGTGCTAAATGATTGGTGCTGAAGTTTGGTATTTTATGATTCCTGCCATCTTTTTTTCTCATTCTCTTCAAAAGCTGCTTCATCTCTGTAACACAGCTTCCTCACAGAGGGGATAGTATGCCCATTACTTGTTCAAGCAGCTTTGTTGCATACAATGAAAAATTGCAACTTATCAATAAAGACATAGAACTCACCCCATGACAATTTTCCTCCAAAAGAAGCACATGAGCAAAAACCCAAACAGCATCTATTCCTTGGAGACTTAGGTGTTTAGATGCTCACTACCCTTAACACTTATGCATTTTAATGAGGCAACCCCTTTTGGTTCGCTCACTAGCCCTAGACATGATAGTCATACCACTCTACCTAATTTTCTGTAACAATTTAGATTATATTTATTGTCTTCTTCTATTAGCTTTTTAATAATAGCTTGATCCTAGATTTGAAACTCTTCATCTTAAACTAATTCATTAACATAACTATTTCAATTCCTTTCTGACATGTCATTAACAGAAATTGACAATTGGGGTTATCCTAAGAAATAGAAGCCTAAATATGAAATGGAGAGATCTGTTGGTTTCAGTCGGTGTTGTTGAACACAATGTAAATCTAATTCTTTCACAAATGGCAAGTGGGATTGTAGTAACTTCTTTTTATTTTTTATTTATTTTTTTTTGATTTTCGAGACAGGGTTTCTCTGTATTGTTTTGGAGGCTGTTGGTCCAGCCTGGCCTCAAACTTATAGAGATCTGCCTGCCTCTGTCCCCCGAGTGCTGGGATTAAAGGCGTGAGCCACCAATGCCCAGCTTGTAGTAACTTCTGAGAATGATGGCATTATAGTTCATCAAGGTTTACCAACCACTGTGTTAATATCTATGGCATTAAGCGCCTGAGGAACTAGGAAGCTACTGTACTTGAACATATTGACAGAGTCAGGGACTACAAAACAATCATACATGAAATATTTTTCACTTCACTAACATAAAGAACATGCCAGGCTTGAGGTTATAAAACTACCACCTCAAATTGGAGTCAAAGATGGAAATCATACTCTTTGTATTTCTCAAAGATTCATATTTCTTGTAACTGCTGATTTCAAAGTGAAGATATCATATGCAATGTTAGTTATCCTAGAATTAAAGGTTGAAGTTTACTCAGTGCCTTATGAATTTATATAAATTTCAGCGCTTTTTAAATTTGTACTAATGGATATCCTGATAATTTCCCATTAAGTTTGGAAGAATTCTCCTAGGTATATACATATTCACTCTGGAAAAAAAGAGCAATTGGTATTTTGAAGTCCTGTCTTTTGTGTAGACATAATTGCTCTTCTCAGGCAAAAGAGAGCAGATTTGTTGCTCTCAGAGGAGGCATTTTGTCTTGGTTGTTTATGTCTGTGTTTTTGAACTTGGGTCTAGGCATCTGGAATTATGATGTGTGAAGTACTTTGTGGTATAGTTCTCTATGACTTCCTTTACTTAGCTTCCATGGGTTGAACTCCAGTCATCTGTCTTGCACAGCACATGCCTTTTCCCAGGGAGCCATCTGACTGGCCCAGACACTGATTCTTTTTTAGAAAAGGAACAAGTTAAATAATACAAGTTTGCGGAGTATGCATTGTGTCAAAGAACAGTAAGAGGACTGAGTGATAGAAATCAAAGGCTGGAAGAGATACACAGATGATACACAGGGTGAACCAGATTTCCAAGATTTTATAGTATTATTTTCATAATATGGACAGTGAGGTGGATATGTTGATTTGTGCATTAAACCTGGGAGCAAGCAAGGGACATTTGTGAGCACCTCAAAATATTTAAATTCTGATAACTTCTCAGTATTTTATTTGACTTTATTTTGGAGATACAGTATGTTTTAATTCATATATATGTACACATATAGTGATTGCTATTAATGATTAATAAGATGGAAGAAACAGATTTAGGTCACCTGATTTATTTATTAATAAAGGGAAACTGGCTGTATCAGAATAGAAGAGTTTTCAAGACAAAGAAGCTTCATTTAATTTCTACATGGAATTTTCAATCCAGTGTACTGTGCCATTCCAATT
Organism: Mesocricetus auratus; assembly: GCF_017639785.1. Lineage (NCBI taxonomy): Eukaryota > Metazoa > Chordata > Mammalia > Rodentia > Cricetidae > Mesocricetus > Mesocricetus auratus. Next base: position 13,730,521 of record NW_024429185.1, read on the forward strand.
TTCTAGTCAATCAGAGTCCAATTATATTTAGAAAAAGGTATAAGCTGTCAGAAATAACCAGAGCCATATCTAAACGTGTGCTTCTGAAATTTTCACAGACATTAAGATCCAGTTTAGAACTTCAACTGATAAATTATAAAATAAAAAGTCAATGTTTTTTTAAAAAAGGATGCAGACGAATTTAATAGCAAAGGGAAGGTATTTCTGTTATACAAATACTGTATATATTATCTACAAAATTTTAGATCATTTTCTTTAAAACTTTTGCTGTTTCATTTTGCCATGTCTTTGGAGAATATCATTATATATTGTTAATAGTGAAACGGAAGTTTCATTTCTGCAGAGTAAATGTAAACATTCTTTACTGAGCACTAAATCATAAAAATGATTTATAGGCATCATATCTGCAACTTAATTTATATAGCTCAGTTTTTATCCTTTCAGCCCATTGCCTCTGATTGTTATTGCAAGGTCTTAAGCACATCTTCCTGTTACGGAATGAGAATGTTATTATGCAGACTGCCGAGTGATTTTGAAGGCAGTGGTACCTGACAAGAATGTGACTATGCTCAAATATATCCATTTACATCAGTAACTTGTGCTCTATAGTTTTTCATTATTTCAAGAAATTGTTATATATAATTGGAAACAATTTTTAAATGCTCTCACAATAATCACCGTTTGAATATGATTCTGTATAACTTTTCCATAGCAACATTTACAATCAAGAAGATTATCATAATAATCTACAGGGAAATCATTATTTCTTCCATAATAAAATGCTGTACTTCTATTTGTTAATTATATTTTCCAAGATATTTTAATATTTTAGTAAATATATTAATTAATTTAAAGTTAAAGCAGTTGTAAATGCTTGTTATAGACAAAAATTTTCCAAATTGGAAAAAAAAGTTATCTGAGGAGAACACACATACACACACACACACAGATACACAGCACTGTAGTCCTGCATTTCTGTCCATATAACTTTTACTACTGAGTGGGTACTGAAACAATTAGACTTTTTATTAATCAGATTTTACATATATATGTATATATAGCCTAAATATCTATATTTTCCTATATAAAATATGTATAATTTACTTATATAAAATATATATTAGCTACAGATTAGCTTTATATATATAGCTTCCATATATTTCTTATAATACACACACACACACACATATATAACCTGTTGAGAATATTCTCAAAATAAAAACCTGAAATGGGATAATTCTTCTGACTAATTTTCTTGTTGGGTGAAACAAAGGCAATTAAATTTGCTGTCTGTGTTCTTTGAATTCCACTGAGTGATACTTAATTTCATGATGACTCTAAGTATTTACCTAATACTTGTGTTAAATAAAATTGCAACTGATAAAATTACTAATTTAATTAAATTAATATATTTCTATAATTTGTCCTGTTAAAATGGCATGTGAAAATATCTGAAAATGTTTTAAAAACCAATAATATGATTACATAAAATCATTTTCATTATAATTTTTAATTTTAGTGCTTCATGCAGTATCACATTACAAGCATTCTGCCTTTACTATTGGGAGAGAAACTCAAGGCTGTTCAAAGAGCTTAATATATTTTGTTATTTTAAAGAGTATATCTGATATACACAATTTCACATGTCAGAATTTATCTCAATCTTTGTGAATACTAGATAAAGGAAACTAGAAATTCTTTATTAGTACATGATATTAGTTAAAGGAAGTATAAAAACAAAGAATGATTAAGAATTTTAATGATGACATTGACACTGTCAATACTGTTAGACACAGACAGCATTTATATTTAATTTATTTTAAATTAACTTGATAAATGTATGCTTTTATGAAGTTCACCATGATTGTGAAGAAAATAGGTATCAGCCTGTGACTATGAGTGGCCACCTTAAAACCCATGAAAATGAAATTTTAATAATGAATCAATTACAATCCAAATTATAGAACCCAACTAATTTCAATGTAAAAGCCAGCAAGATGACTCAACAGGTAACAGTGCTTGTTGCTAAATCTTTAAACCCAATTTTATTCCTGGTACTCTGGGACGAAGGGAGAGAAATGGCTGTCCCAAACTTTTCTCCGACTCAAACGTTATTGGTGATAGGAATCCATTTCCTCCTTCAGCATTCCTATTTAGCTTTTGGTATCCACAGCTCAGAACCAAAGGTTTTCGATCCTTGATGAATTAAAGAAAACCAGTAAATTGCCCATGCCCTTTTGAACAAGTCATTTTAATATCCTAAATCATGTTGAGGTACCTTGAAAGGAGTAACTGTAAACGTTCTCTCTCCACAGAGAGTAAATCACTGTAATTACACACTCAGGTGCCAGGAAATAAATCATTGTACAGTTATTGGACCTGAAACAAGCACAATTGGGTATAAAGTTACCAACCAGGGACAAATTGTATGACACCTTACTGATGTCAGTGTAGCTTTTCACACTTGAGCTCTTACTTCAATGAAAAACAGGATTGATCCCCAGCCTTAAGTGGTCCTCAACTTTGTCTGAAAGATTGAGTATGGCTTCTAAAAGAAGGAACAGCTTTCAGGGTGGATTACTGTGTCTTAGAAGATTTGAAAACTATTAGGCCTCTAAAAAGAAAAACTGCAGACTTTAAATGACAGAAAATACTCTGAAAACTTTTCAGAAGATCAAGACATACATAAGGTTTTTGACAGAATAAATTGACAGAGAAGTCTAAAATTTGCTCTAATTTATCTTGTATTAGAAATTGTTTGCCCCTGTATTTTATAAACTGTTACCATTGTCAAAGAAAAATAAGGAAATTAATAGCACACACTCACATGTACTTTGTCAGAGTATTTTGAATCTTTAAATTAATTAAGGAGTAACTACTGACATTTTCTTCAGCAGTATATATTTACAGTCATTCAGATATTTGTACATTGTCATGCCTACCACAATACAAGATAAAACAGGGTATAAAGAATTTACAACAATTGAATACTACCATTAAGTAATATATTTTTAGCAGATGTAAGTACTATTCACAATTAGCCAAAAACTCCATGCAGTGCCAGAGAATATAATTTATTAACACAAATTTTGAGATTGGAGAGATGTCTTGGCAGACAAAGGCATTCTCCAGTAATACCTGTAGATGTGAGGTCCATATCTGGATCCCACACTGTAGAAAGAGTGAATTGTTTAGTGAGCATTGTGCCCACTCATCTCTATACATATGCTAATCTGTGTGCAGCGATGGGGTATGTGAGCGCGTACACAAACACACACACATACAACAAAAGAAAACCTTTAAAGAAAAATTTTCTTGATTTTGTCTTATTGCATTGCTGTCTTCATTGACAGTTTCCAGTTCAATTGTGAAGTGATACCTTGAGATTTGAGTATAATGTGGGTTGAGAAGCTGCATATATGACTGGAATAAAGTAGACCTGCACAGGTGTTTTGTATTGCAGCTTCATTTGGAGATCATGAGGATTTTTATTTATTGTTTTATTTTCAAACCAATTAAAATAATACAATTTTTCTAATGATGCTATTATCTTAAAGTTTAACGTAGGTATGTTACGGGGACACTGAAAAGAGAAGCTGTAGCATTTGTTTGTTTTTAATTCTTTTGACTCTTGGCTCTTTAACTCTTTGAAGGGCCCACCGCCCAGCTCCCAAGTATATCCACACATGAAGACTTATTATTATTTATGAATGCCCAGCCTTAGCATGGCTTGTTTATAATCAGCTTCTCTTAACTTACCCCATCTACATTTTGTCTCTGGGCTTTTACCTTTCTCTATTTCTGGATCTATTTTCTTTCATTCTTATTTTCTGGCTGACTCTATTACTGGCTCCTTCTTCTGTTCCCTGATCTCCTGATCTCCTGCTCCCAGATTTCTCCTTCTATTGTCTTTGTGGTGGCTGATCCTATCCTTCCTCCTGCCCAGCTACCGGCTGTTAAGCTCTTTATGAAACCAGCCAGGTATTTTAGACAGGTAGAGTAACACAGATCCACAGAATTGAACAAATGCAACATAAAGGACTGCAACATATCTTTGCATCATTAAACAAATATTCCACAGGATAAACACACGTCACACAACTTAAAATAATATTCCACCACAGGAAGTAATAGTGGTGTGGTGTGAAAACTAATGGGAATTCAAGGAGGCTAATCTGAGTGGAATCTAAACTTCAACACAGTGATCATTCCCATCTGTGATTTGATTCGGTAAGCCCAATAGAAATGTGAAGATACAGGCATGTTTGTGTACAGAAAGAACTGTCAGCATGTGGGAGGATTTGAGATGATTGATGCTCTCATGGGGATTATTTTCACATTGACCAGGAAGAACAGCGTGTCCTTCCTGGCAAAGAGCTGTGCCATATCCTGAGACATGCATCTTCCAAACAAAATGCATGTGATAGACACATCTCAAATCTGAGGACCCCTGTAGCTGCCTAAAAGAGCCAGGCAGATAAAAGATTTGAATACAGAATTCAAACTAATTTAAGAAACGAACAGGAATTTCAATCAGATTCAATTAGTTTTGTATCTAATCACTTAATGTACCTGAATAATTGAAGTATTTCTTTTTATTTTATTACTTAAATTAGAAACAATCTTATTTTACCTATTTTTGAAATTATAATTTAAACTTTACAATTTTCTCATAATTTGTAGATTTTTCAAAGTAATGATGATATATTATTCAGTTTAAAAAGAAAACTACAAATTGCTAATTTGAAAATGATTTTATAATTAAAAAGCTGTTAGCTATTTCAAATTAGGTGATCACAGATAATAATAATAATGCATATTTCAAAAGGCGATTCTTTTTTACTTGTTTTGTTTTGTTTTGTTTCTGAGAGCTGTCTCTTTATGTAGCCCTGGCTATCCTGGAACTCACTCTGTAGACCAGGCTGACCTTGAACTCACAGAGATCTACCTGCTTCTGGCCTTGCCTCCCCAGTGTTATGGTTAAAAGACTGTGCCCCCATGAGTGACTTCAAAGAATGAATTCTTATTTCTGAATTTTCCACAAGAAATGATTGTTTAATTTTAAGGGTCATATTAGCCCTCTTTATTCTTAATAATAGGAATTCTGTGACAAATGGTATAAAAATATTGTGAAGTAAGTAACACTGAAATATCTTGATATTTTTAGGTTACAACATTATGTTCCATATAACTAGCTTTACTGACATCAATCTTACTTCAAAAGGAAAACATTAATTTCCTTCAAATATATTTGTCCCCAATACGTTCCAAAGTATAACGAAAAGTCAGTAATTCCTAATGCGTGATATGAACAATTTTGTTTTCCCTCATTTAGCCTATTGCTTGGATCATTGGTAGGTCATTTATTTTAGTGAAGAATGTCTAATTTTCATTGAATTCTAAAATTCTAATGCATTACACAAAATCTGTCCAAAAGAAAAGCAATTACAGTTTCTACCCCAAGAAATATAGATTAAAATACACCACTTACTCTAAACTGATACAGAAATTATTGAAGTGTGTGGGTGAACTACATATTTTCATATATCTCAGTAAGTGAATTTAATTAAAAAATAAATATACCATGGATTTTCATAAGACTAAGGAACATGATTAATTAGAAATAATGATACATCATGCAGCTCATTATCAAACTGCTGAAAATAATGTTATAGGAAGGAAAAAACCTCGAATATCCTGAATTAATTCTGCCTTGACTTTGAGAAATAACTTAAAACTTTGACTTTGAGAAATAAATAAAAACTTCCAGAAATAAGTCAGTATTGATTCTGTGTTGAGCTTTGAAATGACTTTCCTAGATCAGATTCATCAGGTCATTACAATAATGCAGTGTGAACCATACAGTCATGGCATTTATAGTCTATAGTTACAACGTGGTTGTCTCAAAATCTTTACTCTTTTCATTTTTACTTGGGACTCAAGCCAAAAGGAAAGGACTGAGGATACTCACCTGTTGTTTTTCCAACACTGAAAGCCATGTCAAGAATGGAAGTTGAATTGTTTTTATAAAAATACAGAAAAGGAAAAGGATAGATTGACAGCTCAATTTCATTAGCAGTTGTGTGTGTTTTCCTCATTATAGCTATATAATGTTCACAGAAAAAGCTCAAAGGACATTACATTGAAGTTAAATATATTAACTATATTCTTAGTATTGCAAACAGTCTGCTGTGATGAACTATACAATAATGCTAAATAGTTCTAAGGGGAGGAAGCACAAAGCTACAAAAGTCACTATTTAAAATTATTTTGACATTATCTCAATAATTGTCACATGCAGAACCATATCATTTCAATATTTATAATGAAATTGGTGAATTTAAAATTATTTTATTATATAACATTATTAATGTTACTCAGCTTTATCCATCTTATAAAAGTCATTAATAATTTTAATTCCTGAGAAACTATATATACACATATATATCTAGAGAGACATGGAAATATGCAAACACATTATTTTCCAAATAAAATTAACTGCTCATCAAAAATGAGAACCAGTAACCATTAATGGCAACTTTTCCATCTTCTGAAGATGTTAGCTTAATTCATAATTGAAATTTAAATAAAAGACGTTGCATTTTATGTGTCCTGATTGCTTTTCTCTGGCTGTTTTCCTTCTGTTTGCCCATTTTGTCTTTGTCCAGTTTTGTTTTATTTTATTTTTTTGTTTATCTTATTATTATGTATATGTTTATTTGTTTTCTGAGGACATACAAAGTATAGCTACAGATAGGAGGGGAGATAGGGAGGATTTGAGGGAGTTAGAAGGAACAGAAATCATAATTAGAATATAATGTTTGCAAAAAATCCACTGTAAATGAAAAATATAGAAAATAACTTTAAAAAGTTAAAAAATTAGGTTTGCGTTTTCAATAAAAAGTAAATGTATACAAATATCCTTCGTTCACTGAGTTCCATTCGTATTTTTTCCCAGGGCTCAGTGCTAGGAAGGTTTTTAAATCAAAGTTATTGAACATTTCTGTGAATAAAAGCTGAGGGACAAACCACAATTTAACAACAGCAAAAAAGTCTCCAGGAAAAAAAAAGAGAGAGAGACACTTCTTATATCACTGATTGATACACAGAAACTTGCTGTAGTATTCTAGTTTAGCCCAGTAAACATTGTAATAAGGATTAAAATAATTAGCTTAATCCCTACGTCCCAATTGTCACATAATGAAAGAATAAATTAAATATAGGGATTATGACATAGGGAAGAATAGCAGCTTGGTTATATGATGAAAATTACTTTGCTAAGCTTGGCATATCCTGTGCTGTACTCTAATTTATTCCTTGCTACTTCATTCATTAATTAACATAAATCTTCCACAACAACTTATTTCACAGTAATAATCATAAGAAGGCATCAGAATTATGTTTGTTAGGGTCTGCAGATATTGACATATCATGCAAAGTTTGGTGTGTTATGCAAGTGCCAATAAAATTGTCCCTTACTACAGCAATATATTCAGCTACTTGTTTCTGGTATGACAATATTAAAGCATCTCTGACATTACTAGGATAGCACTTTTGCTTTATGTATTTTCATTTGCTAATTTACTGAGAAACTTTAAATATCTTAAACACACTGATAGGTTTGTTTTCATTTTATTTCAAAGTAGCCTACAAATTTAGGTGCTAAATCATTGTATGGTTTTTGTAATAAATATAAACATATTATCTCCTTTTCCTACTAGCTTAGGAATTCCCTCTCTTAACTACATTGGCTAGTGGGATGTTAGACATGGATCTTTGCCAGGGAGTCTGGGAAACAGACAGATTCCCAAGAGAGATGCATAATAACCCACAGCAGTGGAAGGTGGCAAGTTCTTCTGAGCAAATTGGGAACAGAGGGGAAAGGGAGAGGAAACTTGGAGAAAGAGAGGGGGAGAAGAGGAGGGCAGAGGAAGACATGGGGAAGCAGGAAGGTTAAGTCAAGGTAAGAATAGAGGAGAGCAGGATAAGAGATACCTTAATTGATGGAGTCATTATAGGTTTGAGGAGAGAGCTGACACTAATGAGATTTCCAGAGATCGGCAAGGATAATACCAACTGGCAAACTAAATAATAGCAGGGAGACTACCTTAATAGCCCCTCCACGATAATAAGATTGATGACTACTTTATATGCCATCCTAGAACCTTCATCCAGTGACTGATGGAAGCAGAGAGAGATACCCACAGCTAAACACTGAACTGAACTCCTGGAACCCAGTGACAGAGATGGAGGAGTGATGAGCAAAGGGGTCAGGACAGTGCTGGTGAAACCCACAAAGACAGCTGACTGGACAAGGGGGAGCTCTTGAACCCCAGATTGATGGCAGAGAGGCCAGCAGGGGACTAATCCAGACTCTCTGAATGTAGTTTCAGTGAGGAGACCTCAGCAATCTCTGGAGCCTTAGGTAGTAGATCAGTGTTTACCATGGCATATGAATGGACATTGGGAACCCATTCCCCATGCAGGGATGCTCTCTCAGCCTGGACACATGGGGAAGGACTTAGGTCCTGCCCTGGATGAAATGACAGACACTGGAGATCCCCCAATGGAGAGCCTCATCCTTACTGGGGAATGGTGTGGAGATTGGGTGGGGGGTTCTTAGGAGGCTGGTGGAGGGAAAAGGGAAGAGGGGTGAGAGATGGAGCTGAGATTGACATGTTAAGCAAGCATGTTTCTAATTTAAATAAAAACATAGAGAAAAAAGAATAAAGAAGATTTTTTCACAGCATTTTTGGTCTTTATATATATATTTTTTTTTGTTTTTATGATTTTTTCCAGACAGGATTTCTCTGTGTAGCACTTCCTTTCCTAGAATTTACTCTGTAGACCAGGTTGGCCTTGAACTCAGAGATCTGCCTGCCTCTGTCCCCAAAGTGTTGGGATTAAAGACCTGTACCACCATATCCCAGCTACCTACAGTTACAGGGAATGTTCAGCATTCCAAGAGAACCAGGCACACAGAGCCAACACATATACAGGTAGGCAAAACTTGAACATACTCACAAAATGAGAGTACATAAATACTTTAAAATTAAATAGAAGTAAGAAAACACATTTTAAATTATGTATATTATTTCCCAAGTATTATTAAACTAAAATATACTCTATTGTTTTTACTGACATTTCATTTGAAAACCAGAGCAATGTAACAATGTACAAAGTATTTTGGACCAATGTCCTTCATGAATAGGGATGCACAGTCTCTTCTGTCTTGTAGGAAATAAAATTCAACAGTAGATAAAGAGAATTAAAAACCAAGTGAGTTTTGCTTCCTACTGATTCAATATTTGAAATATAATCAATGCATTCTACAATAGCACAACACAAGTGAAACAAAAGAAGAAGATATAGCTAATCATGTTATTGGTGTAGATAAGGCAGATGGTAAAATTAAGTACACATTAAGCAAACACAATCCCTAACTGTATTCTAAATACTTATCATCATATGCACAATTAAGTGTAGCTTTGGTGCCTCATCAAATATGGGCAACGTACAGTGACTGTTACAGAGACCCACAACTAGTCATAATGCAAAGAACAACTCGGATTGGTTTCCCAGATTCAAGTGATACATCGGCTATACAATCCTAAATCTCAGCAAAAATCTAGGAAGAAGGGTGGAAAGTAAGACTGAGTCAGCCACTCTGGAAACTAGTTTCTGTAGTTTTTATAAAGTTAATCATGTAATTATCACATAGAGCAGCTATTTCACTCTTGACAGTTAAGAAAAAGACAGAATGAAACTTATTTTTTTTGAAAATTCTAAAATAATATGATAAGAGCAGAGAACAAAGTATTTATCACTAAAGATTAAGGAAAGAACTATAAGGAGATGGGATACAGAAATTAGATCAAGATGAGAAAGTGATGTGAAAATGGGCATGTTCTGGAATTTGTCTAGGTCAGTGTCAATATCCTGGTTATGACTGTGTTCTGTAAAGCTGTAGTTCAAGAAGATACTTAACGCTTAAATAGGGCAAATGTAATGGTGTGTACTTGTAGTTGTTCAAGCATTGAAGATTGAATGTACTTTGCAAATGAATAAAAGCAAAATAAGTTAAATCCAGGAAAATGGAATTTCATACCTGTTGTGTCCTGTATGGAGAGATTTGAGGAACTTCTGACTATAACAGGGAAATAAGGAAAGTACAGACACATGTAAAGACAAGCTGGATTCAGTTGGGCTAAGTGGCACAAACTATGCAACAACCTAGAACCTTTCAAGTTTGTTCTGCAGAGCACAGTGTAGGGGTGGTGATCATCTAGGTGGTGGTCATCTAGGTACACAGTCTTTGTAGCAGTCTCATGCAATGAGCATCCTGAAGGAGATGGCAGGAGAAAGCTTCAGTTGATAGATTTTTAACACACACCAGTCACTTTTTCATAAACACTCAGATTCAGGCCAGAGGAAGCTATTATTAAGGCAAGAAAGGTTTTGCAAATTCACATGGATCTGAGACATTGATTCTTGACACAGCTGTGGGTCTGTCAAGCTATATACACAATCACTCATGGCTTAACCTGCTCAGGACTTCATGTGTTGTCAACAAGACCTCAAATATTCACCTAGATGCTGTTTCATTTGTCCTAAATAATAAATGCTTCCATTTGTCTTGTGCAACTGTAACAATCACCTTAGTAAGTTTTCTTTCTGTACATCTTTGTGAAATGTCATTTTATATTAAGTTTATTTAAATTGAAAACAATGTATTTTATATGCTAATCCCAGTTCCCTCTTGCCCCAGTCCTACTTCCCCACCGTCTCCCCATCCCAACCCCCATCCACTCCTCACAGTGGGTGAAGCCTGGATGGGGGATCACCAAAATCTGTCACATCATTTGGGTCAGGACTGCAGCCATCCCCATTGTATCTACAAAAAGAGAGTATTCCTCCATAGGGAATAGGCTCCAGACACCCAGGTCATGCATTAATGATAAACACTGGTTCCACTGATGTTGGCCCCATAGACTGTTCAAGCTCCCCAACTGACACACACTTTCAGGTGGCCTAGTTCAGTCTGACGCAGGTTCCCCAGTTGTCAGTCTGGAGTGTATGAGCTGCCACTTTCTCAGGTCGAATATTTCTGTGAGTTTCACAGTTCTAATTTTTCATAGGGTAAAGAATAAAACAGAGAATCATGTCTAGCAAAAGTTTGAAGAACAAGCAAGTGCTAAGTGCTCAGCCCTAACACCTAGTATCTCTACCCCACAAAGTCTGGAGACAGGAGCAGGGAGTGGGAAGGAGTGAAAACAGGCAGCTTGGGAAGGCAGCAATAGACGTGAGGAAAAGTTGCCTTCCAGAAGAGACTTGAGGTTGCATTCATGTACAAAACACTAATGAATGTCTGCTCCTAAGTAGATGGAAGAGAAGCCCCACCCTTCCCAGGGAGATATTGACTGCTAATTTTGGTATCATGTTTTCCTTTTCTTTTTCTTTTTTTTTTTTTTTTTTTTGGTTTTTCCAGACAGAGATTCTCTGTGGTTTTGGAGGCTGTTCTGGAACTAGCTCTGGTAGACCAGGCTGGTCTCGAACTCACAGAGATCCTCCTGCCTCTGCCTCCCGAGTGATGGGATTAAAGGCATGAGCCACCAATGCCCTGCTTCATGTTTTCTTAAGAATAAAGGAAATTATAAGGAAAAATCTAATATTCTCTAATTCACCAAATCCAATGACTATTTCCATTCTTCTCTGTGACACAATAAAACTGTTCCTCTCTTGTCTTTTACTTCAGGGCCCCATCTACTTAGTCGATCTTGGCAGACTTTTCTTTCTTTCTTGACCTTTGCATGCAAGAACAATGCAGAACATATACATCAATGATTATCATTCACGTGATAGAAACGAAACCTAATCCTTCCAACCTCATGAATGGATTAATGTGGGAACTGCTCCTATGAATGAATTAGTAGATTAATGAGGGCTCTGTTCTCATGAATAGATTAATGTCACTCTTGTAGGGTCAGGATACTTATAAAAAGAGTAGAGTGGATGTGTCACAGACTGAAGCTTATTGTCTTTCTATGGGATTATCCTTTTTGCCATATGATATAAAACCATGTACTGTTGTCATACCTAAACAGGGGATGTCTTTCAGCCTCAGGACTCTACAAACACCTGAACTGTGTTCTCAATAAGCTTTTATTGGCTATAAATTATTCAGTCCAAGGTATTCAGTTATAGCTATAAAATAAAGTAAAGCTATTTTAGTAGCAATATTTTTAAATACAGCATATAAAACAGTGTCTCACCAATAACAGATTCAATAAATACATTATTAGGAACATTTTTATTTTTATTTTTAACCATCAAAACCTTCTTTAAAGTATTTGTTTAAATGCATTAGGTTGTTGTGAAATAGATCTTTACAGCTATTAAACTCAAAAAGAAGGAAACTTTTTAGAGAAATTTTGCTTTTTTTTCTCTACTTAGATCCTGGAAGCAAAAATAGAATCATTTTTGAGTGTTTCAATTAATTTGATGATAGCTGTCACATGCAAGCAAGAGGACTTATTAGAGATTTCTTGTTTTCTAGAATATGCTATCCAGAATAATGCTGCTAATATCATAGCGTATACCAGTCTAAACTTAACTTCAGCCCTGAGTCAAATTCTACAGCAAAGAAGCAGCAAACTCTTTATCCTGTTATATACCAGCAAATATTTCCATTCCTTATGCATCTTTGCAACTGGCAATTAAGCTGCAATGATTGGTCATACAATACCTCTGTCAAACTCTGCTCTCAACCACTTTATAAATAACAAGTCACAAGTGGAACATTTCAATAATATTGTAGTTATTTTTAATTTGTTGATCAGATTCTGTTCTATATGCACAACTGGTTTACTGATACATTTCAAACCAATAGTGCACAAAACTTTGTTTCATTTTCATCAATTATTCTTCTGATTCATGTAGTTTTGCTCATGTGATAATGGATTTAAGGTCATATATATTCATGGATTTTATTTACATTTCTTCAGAGTTAGTGATTTGAGCATGTATCCACATTGGCAAGTTGTACGTCTTTAAAATAGGTCTATTACATCCTTGAACTCTCATTTAATCTGACCTATTATTACATCTTTGGCTTTAAAATAGAAAGTTTCCTTTAAATATACAAATGTTAATACCTTATCAAGTATATGACTAGCAAACATTCTCTTTATGAGCTACTTGCTTTTATACTCTGATATTTTCATCTTTTGATGAACCTAGGATATATTTCTTTAATGTGCCTTCATTTTTCATAGCAGTTTAAGTTCCAAGACAAATTAGGTGGGAAATTTTTTAATAGTCTTCCTATTGGCCTCCTTTTATTTTTTTTAACATTTCTGCTTTCTTTTAATAATGATTATTTATTCTTCTCTCATGCAATACATCCTGTCTGCAGCTTACCCTACATATACCTATTCCACTCCCTCCCAACATAACTCTCTCTCCTCTTTCCCTCCAAACACCTCATTCATTAACATTCTGTCCCACAGTGAAGCCTTATTACAAATATTAAATCCACATTATCTGTTGTGAGCTACTAAAGTCCATGGTTACATTAGGCTTTGCTATTGGTGTTATATGTTCTGTTGGCTCTGACTGATTGATACCCTTTTGGATACAAATGGCTCACCATTTTGTTATCCTGAAGAATTACCACCCTAAAAATCTTTCTATTTTACTTACCCCAACTTCTCCCCACTCTAAATTTCTGGTCATTTTCTAGCCTTTATCATATTGTCTTTCCTAGAATGCCATACACTTAGAATTAGACAATGCATCATATGGTCAGATTGGCCACTTTATTTTAATAATGAACTTTTGTTGCCTCCATTTATCTGCATTCTTCAAAAATCAATGCTTGTTCTGAACAAAATACACTGAACTGAATTGTTTAATATTGCCATTCCCTAAAGTAAGTTATGCTCTATGGAATACCCAACAACTTTTGTCAATAAATTTTAATCTCTGAGTAAATAATCTCTCTCCCAAGGCAGTCATATTTAAAGAAATAGAATACCCCAAAATGTATATGAAACATCATTTTACTTCTTTTACTGGAAGACACAAACTATTATTTGCCTCCAGTAATTATTCAAAGCCTATCAGAGAATCTGAGAGTAAAACTCAAGGGCATTTGTGCATCATACTAACATTATCAACTTGGCTTTATCACCTGGTTGACTATCCTGAACTTGCACGATTGTTTTACTTTTAATTATTATTTCACTAGTCAATCTTAACTTTCTTGTTTTTCTACTTCAGCAAAACAAGTTTCTATGTGTCTGCTTGTCTCTCTGTACTCCCTGTGGTAGCATAAAACCCATTTCTCTGACAGATCAAAACAGTGTCTTTTCTGGGATGGGGAATATGTTATTTGTCTGTTTGTTTATCCTTTTATAGCTATTAGGATATGGTGAGAACGTGAAAGTTCTTCCATGCTAGACCTGAAACTTGAAACATACCAAAGTATGTGCTTCAAGAAATTCTACTTGTAAATATGTAGGCCTCTTACTCCCAACACAATATTTATTTTTATTTCAGAGTTAACTCATTGCTAAATTCAAACTAAAGAAGACATAGTCCTTTTTTTCTTACAAGATTTTTATAATTCTAGGCTTTAATGTTTAGGTGTTTATACCATTTTGTCTTAATTATATACATGATATAATATAAATTTATAACTTCTTTACTTTGTTTCCAGAAGCTTAGCCTTCCAAGTAAAATTTGTTTAAAAATTAACTAATAGACTCTTCTATTTCAAAAATAGAATGACAGATTGTGAGAATCATTTATATTTACAAATGCACATATTTTATTTTGAATGAATAAATATATCTAGAAACATTAATTCTAAATTACTCACTATAGATATTTTTTTATTTCTTCAGAAGAAGTAGTAACTTGTCAGGTAGACAGAGAAACTTCAGATAAATTAGACAAGAGTTTAATATTTTAGCAAAACCTTTTTGAATATGATAAATTAAACATTAAAATGTTTCCTTTTCTATCAAGTTATTTTTCTCTAGGGCAGTTTTCTTGTCTCAACCTCAATTCCAATGTGACTGATGCTTCAGAGAATTTAAATCTTTGACAGCAAGGGAAAAATTGAATTAATTTTGATATTCATGGAATGAGTGGGACTCACACATTTCATTACCTGAAGCAATTCAGGTGGGTTTTTATTAAACATACAGTTATTTTTTACCCAAATTATTTCATAAGGTCATTCAATAACTCTTACCAATAAGATTGAATAGCCATCCAGTGAATTGTTATTTAAAATGCTTCACTTTATTTAGAAATATGACTGTAAGCAGAAATTGCACCACGAATCTTTAATAGATGGCACCTTTTAGTGGAGATGGGGACAGATGAGAATATGCTACCTAATTTTGAATTCTATTGCCATGCTATAAATCACAGAAAATAGCTACAATTAAATCGGTGAATTTGATTGTTACCCAGTGAATTGGGGAATGAAATGATAGTAATTAAATAATCTTAGAGGAGAGAAAATGGATCCTATCTGATACTCCCATGTCTGCGTTTTAGCAACCCTTTCTAACATTGTTTCCAACGCACTAAATCAAGTTAATATTTCAGAATATGACTCTTCCCACTATGGGGTCTGCAGGACTTCTAAGGTAATATACTTAAGTGTGTGTTCCAAGAAATTAAATCCTGAGTAACCTCCACTAAAATGCTGCAGAGCCAAAAATTGATGTCAAATGTTAATCAAAATCTCTTGGCAAGTGCAGAATTTTAATGGAATTGCTTTGTTCTTGAATTAAAGTAAAAATTTTTGTCTCTCAACTGTAAGAGATACTTACTGTCATCCATTAGGAAGGGCGAGTGTGTTACATAATATGAAAGCTGCTCATACAAGATCGTGGCGTTAGGTATGAACGTTAACCTGATCATTTCATGAATCTAATTGATTTGACCCTCCCAGTCTTTCACAACAAAAGATAAGGAAGGATTTCCAATATTTTTCAACCAAATTAAAAAAAAATCTTGAGCCATCTTATCTTAAGATCTCTGAGAATCCTTTTAGAGTTTCAAAAATGGACTTAATGACTTTTATTTCTTGGACTCCTTTCCCTATTCTAATTCAGAAATTTATGTAGGAAAATGGAGTGGGAGAAGGGATTTTGTGTTACAATTATAAAAAATAGTAACCTGAATTTCAAAAGACTTTGTCTGAAATTTTGAATCAACAAACAGTGTCTGGGGCTGCTGGAATAGTTCAGTGGTAGTGTTTGTCTAGCATTCAAAAGATCCTAGGTTCAGAGGATTGGGAGAGGGCTCAGTGGTTAAGAGCATGGAAGGCTCTTCCAGAGGACCTGAGTTCAATTCCCAGAGCCCAGAGCAGGTGGCTTTAAATAACCTTTGATTTCAGCAATTGGGGATCTGACACCGTCTTCTGGTCTCCATGGAAATGCAAGTATGCCCAGATAAAAAACAATAAATGAATATGAAAAGATAATAATATAATTTAAAAACTGATCTTAGCTACGATCTACAATAAAACACACATAATACACAATCACACATATGAGAAGAAAGAAAGGAAAGAAATAAGAAATTAAAAAATCATAAAGAAAAAAGATAATTTTAAGTTTCTTGGAGGAAGTTAGAGTGTGTACATCCTCATCAACTAAATTTCTTTAGTATTATTGTGTGGGAAAACACAGCTATTTCCACATGGGAGAAATAAAAATTAATGTCCTCAACTACATGAAAGAAAGGAATTTTGGAGAGTCACAGAATACAACATTTACCCTCAGTAATTTACTTTTGAATGAAAACAATTTGTCACTTCTAACATCTAACAAAGTCATCATGAAGTAACATGAGTTTGCATATAGGACCCACTTAGAAAAGTGTTGATTAATCTGATTACAAGGAGAAATGTCAGTCTTCATGTTTTATGAAGTTACATATATATACGTATATAAGGCATATTTGCATACATTTTAAATCTAATTTGCTTAAAACAGTATTTCATTATCTATTTGAATCAGAAATTACATGAAAATAGAATTAGATGTGTGTTTCTGTTTCTATGAAAACAAAACATAATCTAGACATAAACTTATACTTCAGATTGCATTAGAGACAAGTATATTAAGAATGAGTGTAATCTTGGAAGTATTTCAGTCAAGATTTGTCAGTACAATCAAGTAATCTAATAAAACTGATTGCACCAAGTGTGTACCCGTGCAATTCCATCTCTGGAGAGGCTGATGCAGGAGGATCACAAGCTCCAGTCATCTGGGATTGTATAATACTTTCTAGGCCAACCTGAAATACATAGTGAGAGAATCCAGATCCCTTAACTTAGAAAATACTTGGGTTATAACTAAAGTATAATTCATGTGTGGCTGGCCTGTAGACTTATATATCCCAAATAGGACAACTAAGCAATGAACAACACAGATTACATTTAAAGCCACAGTATCAAACTAATTCTGAAAAATGCTTGCTGTAGAATAATTGACTTTGAAATGAAGCCCTGGCATCTGCAAACAGCCATTATATATTATGTATGTGTATATACATATACTTAGAAATATGTATTATATATGTATGGATAGATTAATTCAAATTCACATTTATTTTAAAAGTTCTATATATAAACTGTTACGTGTAGAATAATTAAATAATTGGTTTGTAGTAAATTTGGAGTTTTGCACTTTTAAATAAAGATTGACATTTACTTTCAGGATCTCCTTCATGTCCTGGAAAAGTTTTTGTTCAGCATGTCATAAGATCATTTTATGAAGGGAGATATATTAATATACACAAGTGCTTTATGAAAACATTGAACTTGAAGAATATGGATTCTGACCTTGGAAGAAAACAATGGAACTCCAAAAGCTCAATCAAGTTTGCAATTTACTGTTGAAAATGTGCTACTTTGATTTAGCTTCTATTTAAAGTATACAGTTAATAATATATATTCTACCAAACAGTTTTGCAACAATGATTAATAAATAACAGGCATGTCCACTATAGAGGGTAGGTTGTATTTTCTCCAATTTCTAAAATGATCATGACTTTCCTATGTTTACAGCTGTGTACATCTAAAATTTGTACATTTTTTGGCCAACTAAACTCCTCTAATACAATGCCTGATCTCACTTTCTGTCAGTAATTTAAAATCAAGTTAAGTAAATACTGTCTTTTCTGGATATAGGATTATTAATACTAACAGTATTTTAAATCAACAATGAAAACATATTTGAACTTTTCTTTAACTTCAAATTTAATTGTAAATATTTCTTAGCAATGTTTTGATAAAAAACAGGTAAAATGAAAATTCTATAAAAATGAATGTACAGTATGAAGAGTAAATGTCCAGGTCTGTAAACGCTACCAGTTCCACTTTGTTTCGAAACCTTAATGCTTCTTTCTTAGATACAGCCTTTCAGTTTTTGTATCAAACATTTCAAATTTTCATATTAATATCTTTACAAGTTAATATCATTGTATAGTTTTCAGTTTACAGTACATATATGGGTGTTTTCCCTGATATACGTCTGTACATCAAGAGGCCAGAGGAAGCTTGAAACTCAAGTCACAGGTTGTTGTGAGCCACCATGTATGTCCTGATAGTCACACCTGTTACTTCTGGAAGAGCACCCAGTGCTTTTAACCAGACACTTCTCTCCAAGCCCCTATATCTATTATTTTAAAATAATGGCGTTTTTTCTAATTTCCTTTGTCTAGTCCTTTTTTTTCTTCACAATGAAATCTTGTTGTGTTTTGCTCTCTGATGTACAATCAGGTTAACTTTAATAATTACAATTTTATTTCCTTACAGAGGTGCCCCAGCTTATTATCTTTTGTGGTCCTACTCTCCAACAATTTGCTTGTGAGATTATTTCACATTTGTAAAGGATTTTTTTGCAGTCTGACTCTTGTTTGCAACTCCAGAATTCATTTAACTCTTTGTCTATACAATGTAAAATAAAATGTTCAACATTTTATTACTCCTAAACAGAGACCTATCACTTGATTCTTGAAATAAAGACAAAATTGACCAGTAACATTTGTACAGATTGAGATTTTATGAATTATGTATTTCTTTAGCAAGTTCCCCAAATGGACTGCTATTCAAGTGGTAGATATATACATGAGTGTAAGAAAATGCCACACTCCCCATTCATCAAAAATCCTCTTAAGTATCTGTCCATCACCTTATGCAGTGCAAGTTTGCTGGAAAAGGCTTGTAATTCTTCTCTTTATTTCTCTTGTCTCTAATGTTTGTAATTTTCTTCCTGCTTTACAGATTTTCCTCTTTCTTGCTGATTTGGGCATTTTGAATTTTATGGGCTTGGTATAATTTTTCTTATAAGTGTTTGGCTTGCAGTTTCTTGAATGCCTTTGCTCTTTGTGTTTATAGTTTTCATTTTATATGAAAGATTTTCTATCATTAAAACTTTTCTCTCCAGAGCCCAGCTTTTCTTAGGAAATGTCTTTTGTAGATTTGCCACACTAGCTCAACATGTTCCTATTTCAGTTTTTATTTTATTTTTAATCATTTAAATTAGTAGGTTTATGTGTAGTGATATAGAATTCAATGTTGACAATACAATATGTAGTTTATATATACCTTAGGGGTTAATCCAAATCTTTTTACTTATATTCAAAAGAGTGATACAACTCCAGTGAAAGTGACTGTATAACATTCATTTACTTTTATTGACAAAATATGAATATTGATTATTTTTAAATTCACAGACACCTATCTCACCTTAAAAAGTCATTAAATACACACCTTACATTATATATTTGGTTAGTGTTTGCATCTGGAGGGCATGTACGCAAAGAGCAGAGCACAACCACATGGAACCCTATATTGAAATCACGTTAGCAGCAAGTGCCCTGAACATTCATATAATCAAGAAAAATGGTTTATAATTTGTTTTTTTCTGAATGCATTTTTATTTAAATTAGAAACAAGCTTACTTCACATCCCAATCCCAGTTCCCTCTACTTCCCGTCCTTCCCCACCCTCCAACCCTTCCCCAGCACTGAATCCAATCCCCCCTCTGCTCCCCAGGTGGGGTGAGGCCTACATTGGGGATAATAAAAGTCTGTCACATCATCCCAGGCAGGGCTTAGGCACTCCCCTGTGTGTCCAGACAGAGAGAGCATCCCTCCATGTGGAACGGGCTCTCAAGGGATAAATACTGATCTACTATCCAAGGCCCCATACATTGTCAAGGCCTCCTCACTGACACCCATGTTCAGAGGATCTGAATCAGTCCCTTGGTGGCCTCTCAGTCACCACTCTGAGGTTCATAAGCTCCCCTTTGTTCAGCTCAGCTGTTTCTGTGGGTTTATCCAGCCTGCTCTTGATCCCTCTGCTCATCACTCCTCTCTCTGCAACTGGGTTACAGCTCAGTGTTTAGCTGTGGGTATCTGCGTCTGGTTTTATCAACTACTAGATGAAGGCTCTAGGATGGAGTATAAGGTGTCATTAATTTCAATATCAGGGGAGGACACTTAAGTTAGCCTCTTCACCATTGCATAGACTGCCAGTTGGTGTCATCCTTGTAGATCTCTGAAAATCTCACTAGTGTCAGATCTCTCCTCAAACTTATAATAGTGAACTCTATTATGTCATCTCTCATTCTGCTCTCCTCTATTCTTCCCCTGACTCAACCTTCCTGCTCCCCCATGTACTCCTCTCCCCAAATCTTTTTACTCTCTCTTTCTCCCCACTCCCTCTTCCCTCCCCTTCTCCTATGCTCCCAATCACATAAGGATATTACTGTCCCATTCCCCTTCTCCCTCCAGGATAACATGCTTAGGGTCCTGCTTTTTTTCCCCAGATTCTCTGGCAGTGGGACAGTAGACTTGGAAATTCCCTGTTCCATGTCTAAAATCCATATATGAGTGAGTACATACCATCTTTGTCTTTTGTGACTGCCTTACCTAACTCAAGATGGTTTCTTCTAGTGCCATCCATTTGCCTGCAAATTTCAAGATTCCATTGTCTTTTTCCCCACTGAATAGTACTCTATTGTGTAAATGTACCACATTTTCCCTTTCCATATCCCTATCCGTTGAGGGGCATCTAGGTAGCTTCTCGGTTCAGGCTATTACAAATAATACTTCTATGAACACAGTTGAACAGATGTCCTTATTGTATGATTGTACATTCTTTGGGTATATACCTAGGAGTGTAATTGGTGGATCTTTTGGTAGACTAATTCCCATTCTCCTGAGAAATCTCCATACTGAATTCCGAAGTGGTTGCATATGTTGGCATTCACATCAGCAGTGGAGAAGTTTTCCTCTTTCTCCACATCTTCTCCAGCATAAACTGTCATTGGTGTTTTAATTTTAGCCATCCTGACAGGAGTGAGATGGTATCTCAGATTTGTTTTGATTTTCATTTCCCTGATGGCTGAGGATGTTGAGCACTTCCTTAAGTGTGTATAGGCCATTTTAGACTCCTCTATTAAGAATTCTCAAAGAAGATCTAATACCAATACTATTCAATTTTTTTCCTTTGGCTAGTATGTCATTCTTTCTGTTAATTCTCATAACTGCATGATGTCTGTTTCTGATATTATTGGTTAATATTCTTTTGGTACAGTGATATTATGTCACACTAGTTTTTTGTTTAAAGCATAATTTGTCTTTCAAGATCTATGTTGATATATATTTTGACTCCTAAGTTTTATCAATTGTAATGTATCTACTTTTAAGCTTCTTTGCTAAATTTTCAATATTGTTTATTAACATTTTGTCTTATGAAACATTAAGTGCTATGTTTACTTCTTTTCTATGAAATGGATCTTCAGTTTCTCTTTTATTTAACATAGTATATGTTTTACTTACTTTTTGTTACCCACTATTTGCAAACCAGAGAGTGTTATTTTGTTAGTCATTATTTCTGTGAGTTTGATCAGTTTTCCAACTTATCGATTTACTAAAATGTTTTATTAAATTAGTAAGGAAATTATAATATACCACACCTATCAGGGTTGCTAAGAAAAGATTCAAAAACACAGTTCTATCCATGAGTTTTGCTGTCCTGTGTTAAACTTAAATTTCCATAAGTAACTCAGTGAAGAAACCAAGTTCAGATTTATTCCCATTTCAGATCCTGTATATTTCCAGCTGTCTGAAATAGTTCACCTTGCTGTCTCCTGTACATAAACTGCTATAGAAAAGACTTCTCTGAAGCACAAATTTTAATTGTTTTTAATAATAAAAACAGAGACAGTTACTGGGGTTCAAGTTCAAGATCAGAAAAACAAAGCAGCCAACCACTAGATAGTTCTTACTTCTACCAAGGATCAGACCAAAAAGTGCAATCCTGTCCACAGTGTGAATGCAGACTTACTGTCTCCTGTCTGCTCCCATTTTATATTCCTCTCTAGTGCTGATACTAAAAGGCATGCACCACCACAAAAAACGCCTCTGTGGCTAACTAATGGGACTGCTGGGATTAAAGGTGTGTACCACCACTGACTGGGCTCTGTGACTGACGAGTATGGCTAATTTTGCACACTGTTCTTTAGGCAAGCTTTATTTGTTAGATCACGAACAAAATACCATCACATTGCCTCTTACAATCTCTTTTTCACTCTGAGCGTGAGATCAAAATAAATTGGAATTTAATTTTTTTCTTATCAGGTAACCCAACCTGAGAATTAGCATCTTCCTGAATATATGATTACATTAGTCACATTCTTCAGTTAGCTTTAGTACAGACACTAGCCCCACCCTTGCACAGTGTGGCATGAATTTTGTAGACATATAATATTTTCTTTTTTTAGTTCTTTCATAAAATAATTATATTATTATTCTTTTTATGCCTTTATTATTTTATTTACATATATGGGTGTATTACAGCATCTCTGTGCACCATGTGCATGACTGATGTCCAGCAAGGCTACAAGAAGGCTTCACATCTCCTGGAGACAGAGACATAGATGGTGCAGACTGTGGTGTGGGCTCAGGAAACTGAACCATGGTTCTCTGAAAGAGCAGCCACTATTCTTAACCATTGAATTGACTTTCTAGCTCCTTTTATTTCTGATATTCTTAGAAACAAAATTATCTTTTACAATTACTCTTTGTGATAACTCTACCTTTGGAAATATTATGCATGTCTTAATGATACTTTTAAATGTTAGTACAAATAGTGTTAAAGGGATTATAACTTGATTTTTAAAAAGCTAAACATTAAAAGGAATTATGACATCAGTTGTTTTATAAGTACATAAATAAAGCTATTACAGTTCCCTTGGATTGAGTATGTGAAGTTATCCAACAAATGGTAAGCATCAATTATCTTGAATATAGCATAATTGCTTTAAATCATTTGGGAGTTTTCAGAATAGCAATGATCACAGAAGATTGAAAATGAAAAAGAAAAAGAATTGAATGGCATATTCCTTAGCTATTATGGACACAATAATTCTCTGGATCAGATATCTACTATCTATCATGAAGAACCAAGAAACTAGAGAGAGAGAGAGAGAGAGAGAGAGAGAAAGAGACAGAGAGACAGAGAGACAAAGATGGAGAGGCTGAGAGACACAGATATAGAGAGATATTAAATTTCACTAATTCAAAAGAGAAACATAGTCCTTTTCTAATGATCTCCAAAACAATAATAGAAATACTGTGATGTTGTGATAAACAGGATATATATAACTTTTAGGAAAAAGTTGTCCGAAAAATATGGGAATCTCAAATACACACTCATACTCTGCGACCTCTGAAGTTTGTTTCAAAATCAGACACACAAAAAAACTAATAAATAAGACAATTATGATTACCATGTGCTGACATGATTATGTGTGGAACAATTATTTTTAACTACTAGTTTCAAATAATTACCCTTCAAAAATGAATATATACCTGAAGTATTAGTGGTAAAAAAAAAGCTCCTTGCTAGTGGTGTAAGATAATTTGCTGAAATGAGTCCAGATAATTTTAAAGGATAGAAAGAGAAAGAAATATTAATAAAAGAAAAACAACATTAATGCAAATTTTATTTTGCATTTATAGAAGAGGGTCTATATATTGCTTAATGAGCCCAATATCTACCATTATTCACAGATAATAAAAGATATTTTATGGCCACCTTTCAAACTACCTAATTTACAATCGGGAATATTTTACAGCACATATATTAGAGCTGTTCTATTTTTCATTTCTTCATGCTTGCTCTATGAAGTGATTTATGAACGAATTTTCAGACCAAATGAATGAACTTTGACATTCTAGAGATTTTGATATGGAAATAGAATGTGCTTTATACATATGACCTGTCTGACAAGCTCTATGAAACTTGCAGTTAATCAACATTTCATCTCACATTCAATTTAGTTTACAATACTAAGATTTGTTTCCATTTGTCCTTTAAAACATGATTTGTATTTCATGGACATAAATAGATATTTTAATTAAACAAAGTGTTCTCATGGGGATTAATAAGCGTAATGCAGTGTTTTTAAAATATTTTTTAGATATCAATGGGAATACATAATCAACAATTTAAGAGATTTAAAGGTCAAAGGTATTTTATGATTTATAATAATATAATGTCTAAGAATCATGTGACACACAATAATAAATTTACCTTGTATTTTAATTGTCCTTATTTTTCCAGTGGTTTGTTTATTTTCTTTTGTATTTTCATAGTATTTCTTAGGTTGAAATGACATAATCTTCTTTAAGTTTTGCATGATGTGTTGCTAAAAAATAAGAATCTATTTTCAACCAAATAATTTGTACAATGTCTCCAGTACTTTTAAGACATATGCAATTTACTTTAAGAGGCATTTAAAATATTCTTTTTTAAATAAGATCCTGTCAAGAATGCAGAATCACTTTTATTTATTCTAATTTTTCCAATATTTATTTTTAAAATTTATGAAACTCTTGGAATTTACTTAAGCAGATTTACCACTACTTCATATTTACTAAGTCTCTGAATCTAATTTGAATTTGATAGGTTCTCTTCTATCTCAAAATATTTTTGAGCTGTGTAAATAATTCTTGAATAAAATAAACACAGTGCTTTCTAGTATTCAGTGAAATGAGAATATTAGGTAAGTTCTATTTCCCAGTGATGTACAAAGAGTAAGGGAGACTTACATTACACTTGATAGGGAGCACAAACACACACACACACACACACACACACACACACACACACAAATTGTCTCAAATTTTTCATTAGTCCTTCCATTTCTCACACAGCTTCACAGACTAGTTTATATATTTACACAGATAAGGATAATACTTGCAGTGTAGTAGAGGTGAGGATGAACCCAGGACTCTATCAGTCCTAATTTAGAAATCACCAAATCCCTCACTGTCACATTTTTCTCATGTTACTTGGATTTTTTTCTCAAATGGGTATCCACAAAACAATTAACAGTTCATTCATTTGCCTTTACTGTGTAGAAAAAGTAGTACTCTTATGCACATTTGTGTAACTATGACTTCTGGGAAAAGTAAACATGCAACGCAAATGAAGGCTTTAAAAATGCATCAAAGTTCATTCATAAACACTCAGAAAAGAAGTGGGCAATAATAATAGTATAAAAGTGATAAAATAACAATCTAGACCTATCACTCCAACCTCATCAGTGTATTCATGTAAGATTTACATTCCCACTTGTAAATACTAACAATATAATCCTCACAGATTTACTCTCAAGATTAAAATAGAATCTATGGATTCAAATACCTGATTTAATATAAATCATTTAATGGTATTCATTACTGTTACAAAGCTATCTCATTAATTTTTTTCCTATTCTAAATGTCACAATTACCTATAATCCATGTGATCCTGTTCCTGACAAACCGAATGTCATTTTCCTGTAAGAATTTTAGTGCCTTATAAATAAAGATACCAGATTACTTGAAAATACAACATATTAGAATACAATAAAACTAAAACTTTTAAGACTTATTACTCATATCTAAGATATTTTTCTTTCAATTTTTGTATCATTTTCTACTGCCAATTCAGTTGACAGTGGCTGTTTTTCTTGTGTGAAAAAATTTCATCTTGCAGTGTCTTTAATTATTTTGAGATAAAGATGGATGTTATCAGTTCTAATATACCAATTATTTTAAAACATATGATTCTGAATACATATTTGCTTTGTGTGGCTTGCTGAAAATAATTATACATAAGATTTTTCTTTCTTTCCTCTTTCTGCTTTTCTTCAAGCCCAAGGTGTCCTTCTTGTGCCAATCCACCTATTCCATAAAGTTTGTATTGCTTTTCTGGATACAGAATTTCTCCAAAAATGAAATAAAACATTAAACTATAGACATTAAGTTACTTGGTTTCTGGGGAATTCTATGTACATTACCTAGAGACTGTACCTCTATTATGGAGTTTCAGGTGTTTTCAGAAAGTTGTTCTGAGAAGAAAGCACATATAATTTTGTTTCTTATTACCTTTCCAATGAAAAATGTATTATTCAAGGCCATGTGAATATGTGATGTCACCGTGTGATGTTATACATTGTGTATAGTTCAGATAGGAAAGGCCTTGAAGTTTAGAAACCTAATTGTTTAAAGGATAGAGAAATGAAGGAAAATGGCATCAAACACAAGGATGGTATTTTGCCATTATTAAGTGATAAGCAGGCATCGTTCTTTCAGTTAAACATTTGTATGACAAATTTGCCTTCTTACACTTTGAATATCTGCAATATGAAAAAAAGTTAAAATAGAAAAGAATTTCCAAGTCCCATATCAAATTTTATGTAAGTGACTCAAAAACTCTACAAGGGAACTACAGCAGCTGATAAATACTTTCAGCAAAGTGGCAGGATACAATATCAACTGGAAAAATCATTAGCTCTATTATATACACAAGATAAAAGGGCTGAGAAAGAAATTAGAGAAATATCATCCTTTACAATAACCACAAACAATATAAAATACCTTGGGTTAATGCTAACCAAACAAATGAAAGACATGTATGGCAAGAACTTCGAATCTTTAAAGAAAGAAAGTAAAGAAGATACCAGAAGATGGAAAGATCTCCCATGCTCTTGGATAGGTAGGATCAACATAGTAAAAATGGCAGTCTTACAGAAAGGAATATACAGATTTAACGCAGTCTGCATTAAAATCCCAGCACAATTATTCACAGACATTGAAAGAACAATAAACAACTTCGTACGGAAAAAGAAAGACCCAGGATAACCAAAACAACCCTGTTCAACAAGACAACATCTGGATGCATCACCATCCCTGACTTCAAGCTCTATTTCAGAGCTATACTCCTGATAACAGCTTGGTACTGGCACAAAAATAGAAAGATAGACCAATGGAATCAGATTGAACACCCCGATATTAACCTATACACGTATGAACACAAAGTCTTTGACAAAGAAGCTAAAATTATACAATGGAAAAAAGAAAGTAACTTCATCAAATGGTGCTGGCATAACTGGATATTGGCATGTAGAAGACTGCAGATATATCCATGTCTATCGCCATGCACAGAACTTAAATCCAAATGGATCGACGACTTCAATATAAATCCAGCCATACTGAACCTGTTAGAAAAGAAAGTGGGAGGCACCCTTGAAAGAATTGGTACAGGAGACCAATTCCTGAACATAACTCCATTAACACCAACACTAAGATAGACAATTAATAAATGAGACCTCCTGAAACTGAGAAGCTTCTGTAAGGCAAAGGACACAATCAGCAAGACAAAAAGGCAACCCACAGATTGGGAAAAGATATTCACTAAACCTACATCTGACAGAGACCTGGTCTCCAAAATTCACAAAGAACTCAAGAAGCAATTCTCCAAAACACCAAAGGATCCAATCAAAAAGTGGGGTACAGCTGAGCGGTGGTGGCACATGCCTTTAATCCCAGCACTCAGAGGCAGAGGCAGGCAGATCTCTGTGAGTTCGAGGCCGAGCTGGACCGACAGCCTCCAAAACAATCCAGAGAAAATGTGGTACAGTTACACAATGGAGTACTATTCAGTGGAAAACAACAATGGAATCTTGAAATTTGCAGGCAAATGGATGGCACTAGAAGAAACCATCCTGAGTGAGGTAACACAGTCACAAAAAGAGAAACATGGTATGTACTCACTCATGTATGGATTTTAGACATGAATCAGGGGAGTGCCCACCTACAATCCCACAGTCAGAGAGTTTAGGAACCTTCATCCAGCGACTGATGAAAGCAGAGGCAGATACCCGCAGACAAACATTGAATTCAACTCCTGGAATCCAATGTCTGAACAAGAGAACTGATGGGCAGGTGAGTTAAGAGTGGGCTGGTTTAACCCATAGAAACAGTTGACTTGAACAAGTGGGAGCTTGATGGCTCTGTGGAAAGCATGGGACTGACCCAGACCCCTTGAAGGTAGGTGTCAGTGAGGAGGCCTACGTAATGTATGGGGCCTTGGGTAGTATTAATCCCAGGCATATAAAAAGACTTTGAGTGCCCATGCCACACTATGGGATGCTCTCTCAGCTGGGACTTTTGGGGGAGTGCATGGGAGGAGAGGAGGGAGAGGGAGCTAGCATTGACATGTGAAACAAGCTTGTTTCTAACTTAAATTAAAAAACAAAAACAAAAAAGAATTTCACTTGCAGGGAAGAATGGTATGGAAAACTGCTTAGATTAATTATCTGTTTTGTCCCAGAATAAACCATCTCTGAGACTTCTCTTTTTTTGAAAGACTAGTTTATGAGAACATTTAGAAAGAAATGTCTGAAATCTTTAAGAGTTTAGAGTTTGATGGCAGTCATTGATACTGATATTGTCTTAAAATTGCAGCATTTAACTGGAAGGTCATGATGTGCTTCGGGTCTCATATATTAGAGAATTTTGACTAATAACTTGGCCTGACTCCAAGTTTTTGTATTTTAAGCATTCAGACTTATTGCCAAGTGTGATTCATAGACTGACACTTAATGCTATGACCTCCTTTCATGCTTTCCATTACTCATTAAATAATTTATTCATTTTCACCCTTAAATGATACATACATGTGATCCAGCAAGCCTTAGACTATATTACAGAAAAATGGCTGCAGGGAAACCTGTCTATATTTACATCCTTATATATAAACATCATTTGTTTTTAATTCTTATTCATAGACAGAGAACATAAGCAAAGTCATAAGATTCTTAAATAATGATCTAATGACTATTCCACATCAAAAGTCTAATTCAAAATCACATCTGTGATCAATTGTTTCTGCTGCAGTGCATTGTACATGGGTCAGGTGGTAAGTGTAGATTGTACATATTAGTTACACAATCAGGACAAGTTTTTGATATTAGCTCTCAACTATAAAATGAAACCAGTACTAATAACTTATTTCTTATTTAGGAAGAGAAGCAACTTGAGGTCTAAGCATGTAATGTACAAACCTCATTTCATCTTGATTTGAATAGGATTCTAGGATTCTTCAAATGCTGTCTCTAGGTTTTAACTTTGCTATTATGTGCAAGAAGTTTTCACCTGTCAATATTTGATTAGTGAATCTAACAGCTTCAGACAGATTTACTCAGTTTGGTAGATAATCTGGAACTGCAAGGTTATTGATTGAAACTACATTCAAGGCCAAAAAATGTCAGGAAATAAAGTTAAAAATGGTTCTGATGATTGTCGTTACCTTGGGTGCCAAAGCAGTCAGCCCCAATCTTATCATACAAGCAGATTGTTCTTAATTGATTGGAAAATAAGTTTCAAGTGTGTTTCAGTTTGATGAAGTTTTAGAATCTTTATTAAAAGCAAAGTAAAAGAACTCCTTTATTTTTCTTCTTTTTTGTGCCTTTATTGAAATGTCACAAATGTTGAAAGAGCACCATGAATAACATCACAGTGTGTCTTAAAACTTCTATTACTAGATAAAAGTAATTGAAATACAACAATAAATTAAAACTTTTGAATGAACTTGACAGAAAAAAATCTAAATTAAATATGAAGGCTTCATAACTGATTTTTAGGAAATCCATCAATTTACCCAAATCTTCCATGGATTATTTGAATAAAAGAACTGAAATTTACCACAAACACAAAGAAGGGTGTTAGAAGACTAGGAGCACCTGAAGAAATCTTAGAATTGCAAAGTACATATCTTAATCATCAGAGCCAATGACAAGTATTTAAAATATTTTCCCCCCTCCAAACAAAAATCTAAACCTATTTCAAAGATATCAGAAAATGGAAACACACAGACTTTGGACTCCCATAGAACAATGTGAGGTGCACTCTCACCCTGAACTCTTGGGGAAGGGTCTAGGCCCTGCCCTATATGAAATGACAGACTATGGACACCCCCATGGAGGGCCTCACCCTCCCTGGGGGAATGAGGGGATAACGTGGGGGGGGGTTGGGGGGCGGGCACGGGAGGAGGGGAGGGAAAGGGAGAGGGACCTGGAACTGACCTGTGAAGCAACCTTGTTTCTTATCTAAATAAAATAAAATAAAATGGAAAATAAAATAAAATAAAATAATGATCCAAAAATAAAAAGCATGTCAAATTAAAAAAAAAAAGAAAATGGAAACAAATGAACTTAACAAAGAATAATTTTAGGTCATTTTTCATAAATCTAAATGTGTAAATTAACTGTATAGACTGTGATAACATTTCACAACCGCATGCTTGGGTCAAAATTACCAATCAGTGATGATCTGAATGTGTTGATTCGAATCATCTTTCAGAATCTATGGGTTGTGTCTGTCCAGCCTTAACACTAGGCAATCTGTTTCCTCCGTCTTCATTTGCATTTCAGTAATTTAATAAATATGATGGCATTCAACAAGCAAGTATCTTTACTGTCATATTTAAATTTTGTTATACATCTTATGATTTTAAGATATATCAGTGTTTTTAATAATCTAAGGAAACCTTCAGTTCCATATAGCTAATACACATTGTGTAGATATCCAATTAAGTAGATGTTGACAAAATGAACATATTATATACATAATTCAGCATTAATCTTGGGGTAATTACATATAAAAGTGAGAACATTCATGTACATGTGTTGAAGTAAATATTATGGGAAACATTACATATGAATTTGCATTATTAATTCATATTTCAGTGAATGGAATATTTACTCTGGAAGCATTATTCTCTGCCTATCTGTTGACAATGGATGAAATGAAGGGTTTACATATTAATTTCTTATACTAGAACAGGCATATGAATAAAAACTCATTTGTTCTCACTTGAGTCTTAATTGGAACTGAACTATAGAGAAAGCCATATACTTTACTTGAGGAAATTTTAGGTTCTGGTAAAGGTTAAGGAAAGCTTAATGAAATTAAAGAGATTGCCTGAAGTCCTTACAGGTAGGTGTGATATCAAAACTATAATGTGTATAGATTTGAATACATCCACAATGTTAGAATGATCCCTTCATATTAGAAGATACTCATCAAAATCTATCTATACATCAAACAAAGGATTGTGATCTAGGGAATAGCTTACTATAAAGCACCCCAGGTGAAAGTCTGGAGAGATGGTTCTGTAGTTAACAGCACTGACTATTCTTCTGGAGAAATGGATTTGATTATTAGCACCTGCATGGTGGCTCACAACCATCTATAACTCCTGTACCACCTGATCTGATGCCATTTTATGACATGTAAGGCTGTGAACATGATGGTGTATATGAAGTCTCAAATGACTGAAGGCACTTAAGTAATTGCTTAACATCCTCAGCCATCAGAGAAATACAAATCAAAACAACTCTGAGACACCATCTTACACCTATCACAAAGGCTAAAATCAAGAATACCAATGAGAGCTTATGCTGAAGAGGATGTGGAAGTAGGGTACCACTCCTCCATTGCTGGTGGGAATGCAAAGTTGTACAGCCGTTTTGGAAATCAGTATGGTAGTTTCTCAGTAAAATGGGAATCAGTCCACTTCAAGACCCAGCAATTCCACTCTTAGGCATATACCCAAAGGATGCACATGCATACCACAAGGATATCTATTCAACTATGTTCATAGCACCAGTTTTTAAATAGCCAGAACCTGAAAGCAATCTAGGTGCCCCTCATGTGAAAAATGGTACATTTACACAATGGAGTACTACTCAGAGGAAAAAAAAACACTGACATCTTAAATTCTAAGGCAAATTGATGGAACTAGAAGAAATCTTCCTGAGTGAGGCAACCCAGTCACAGAAAGATAAACATAGTATCTACTCACTCCTAAGTGTATATTATCCATAGAACAAAGATTAATCAGTCTATAACCCACACACCCAGAGAAGCTAGGAAGCAAGGAGAATCCTAAGAAAGACATCTTTTCTTTCTCTCCTGTATTTTACCCTAATTCAATCTTCCTGCTCCCCATGTCCTCTTCTCCACTACTCTTCCCCCTTCTCATCCTCTTACTTCCCTCTCTCCTCCTCCAAGGCTCCCAATTTTCTCAGGAGATCTTGTCCCTTTCCCCTTCTCTGGGTGAACATGTATGTCTTTCTTAGGGTCATGCTTGCTTCCTAACTTCTCTGGTGTATTGTAGGCAATTAATACTTTGCTGTATGTTTAATATGCATGTATGAGTGAGTACATACCATGCTTGTCCTTTTGTGACTGGTTTATCTCACTCAGGATGGTTTCTTCTAGTTCCATGCATTTTCCTGTGAATTTCAAGATTCCATAGTATTTTTTTCAGCTGAGTAGTACTCACTTGTGTAAATAAACCACACTATCTTTTTTATTTTATTATTTTAATTTTAACTAGCTTGTTTTACATGTCAATCCCAGTTCCCTCTCCCTCCCCTCCTCCTGCACTTCCCCACCATTCCCCCCATCCTCCCACCCTATCTCCATTTCCTTCCACATAGGGGATATCTAGAGTCTGTCATTTCACTCAGGGCAGGGTCCACGCACTCCCCTAAGAGTCCAGACTGAGAGAGCATCCCTTTTTGTGTTATGAACACACAAATTCCATTTTTATGTCAGGAATTTACACTGATCCACTTCCCAGGGCCCCATAAATTGCCCAGGCCTCCTCACTGACTCTCACATTTGGGGGGTCTGGATCAGTCCCATACTGACCTCCCAGCTGTCGGTCTGGGGTCGAAGAGCTTCCCCTTGTTCAGATCAGCTGTCTCTGCTGGTTTTGCCAGCCCATTCTTTGCCAATTTGCTCATCGCTCCTCTCTCTCTGTCACTGGGTTCCATGGGTTCAGTTCATTGTTTAACTGTGGGTGTTTGCCTCTGCTTTCATCAGTCACTGGATGAAGGCTCCAGG
The DNA here is from genome assembly GCF_017639785.1 of Mesocricetus auratus. NCBI lineage: Eukaryota > Metazoa > Chordata > Mammalia > Rodentia > Cricetidae > Mesocricetus > Mesocricetus auratus. The sequence goes on from NW_024429185.1 coordinate 13,763,806, forward strand.
ATGGTTATAGACATCAAGTTCATTATCAAGAATGGGCATTCAAGATGGTCTCTCCACTATTGCTTAGCTTGCCATTTGGTGTCATCCCTTTAGATCACTAGAGGTCTCACTGGTGCCAGATCTGTCTTGGAACCTATGATTCCCCCTTCCCCTATTCTACCCCCCCACTCAATCTTCCTGTTCCCCCATGACATACTCTCTCTTCCTCTTCTCCCCCTCTCTTCTTCACAGCTCCCACTAAGCCCTGCCCCTCGCCGTATTCCCAAACCACATTTTCTTCATCCATTCTTCACTTCACAGGCATCTAGATTACTTCCAGGTTCTGGCTATTACAAATAATGCTGCTATGAACACAGAGGAACAGATGTCCTTGTGGTATGAATGTGCATCTTTTGGGTATAAAAGGAGAATTGCTTGATCTTGTGGTAGACTGATTCCCATTTTCCAGTGGAGGTTTCACAATGCTTTCCAAAGTGACTGTAGGAGTTTGTGCTCCCATCAGCAGTGGAAGAGTGTTTCCCATTCTCCGCATTGTCTCTGTCATAGACTGTCATTGGTGTTTTTGATATTAACCATCCTGACAGGAGCAAGATGGTATCTCAGAATTGTCTTGATTTGCATTTCCCTGATAGCTAAGGATGCTGAGTACTTTCTTATGAGACTTTCAGCCATTTTGATTCATCTATTGAAAATTTTCTATTTAGTCCTGTACTCCCCTATTTTTTGATATATATATATATATATACATATATATATATATAATGTAACTTTTTACATATATTACTCTCAATACCCTTTCCTTCCCTATCTCCCCCGGACCCTCATTCATCCCTACCCCCCATTCCACTCCATCTCAACTTCGCTCCCAAAGGAGTGTAAGGCCTTCCATAAGGGATTTTAAGAGTTTGTCATCTAATTCTGGGCAGGGCATAGGTCCTTCCCCATGTGTCCAGGCTGAAAGTGCATCTGTCCATGTGGCATGGGCTCTAAGAATCCATTTGCATGCCAGGAATAAATACTGACCTACTCTCCAAGGTCCCATAAATTGTCAATGCATCTTCTCTGACACCAAGTTAGGGGGTGGTGTCTGCATCAGTCCTATGCCGGCTCCTCAGTCATCAGTCTGGGGTCCATGTGTTCCCCCTTTTCTAGGTCACCTGCCTTTATGGGTTTCACCAGCCTAGTCTTGATTCCTTTGCTCATCACTCTGCTTTGCTACTGGATTCCAAGGGTTCGGTTTGATTTCTAGCTGTGGGTGTCTGCATGTTTCCATAGGCCACTGGATGCGGATTCTTAGATGACATATAAGGCAGTCATCAATCTCGCTATCAGAGGAGGGCATTCAAATTTATGAACTAATTAACCCGGTGTCATTTGTGTAGATCTTTGAAGATCTCACTATTGCCAGATCTCTCCTCCAACATATAATGGCTCCCTTTGTTATGGTATCTCTCATTCTTCTCTCCTCTATTCTTGCCCTGGCTCAACCTTCCTGCTCTCCCTAGCCCTCCTTTCCCCTTTATCTCCCCCTCTTTTCCTCTCATCTCCCTCTCCTCTCCCCGCCCCCTATTCCCAATCCAACAAGGAGATCTCCTCCCATAACCCTTCTCCAGGTTATCATGTATATCTCTCTTAAGGTCCTCCTGTTTCCCAGACTCTCTAGGGGTGGGGTTGTAGGCTGGCAATCCCTTGCTCTATGTCTAAATTCCATATATGTGTGAGTACCATGTTTGTCTTTTTGTGACTGGTTACCTCACTTGGGATGGTTTCTTTTAATGACATCCATTTGCCTGCAAATTTCAAGATTCCATTTTTTTCTGTTAAGTAGTACTCCGTTGTGCAAATGTAGCACATTTTCTTTATCCTTTCATCAGTTGAGGGCCATCTAGGTTGCTTCCAGATTCTGGGTATTACAAATAACGCTGCTATGAACATTGTCGAGCAGATGTCCTTATTATATGAGTGTACATCTTTTGGGTATATGCCTAAGAGTAGAATTGCTGGATCCTGAGGTAGGCTGATTTCCATTTTCCTGAGGAATCTCCATACTGTTCTCCGCAGTGGCTGCACAAGTTGTGATTCCTACCAGCAGTGGAGTTTTCCCCTTTCTCCACATCCTCTCAAGCAAAAAAAAATGTCACTAGTGGTTTTGATTTTAGCCATTCTGACAGGAGTTTTTAATTTGATTATTTGGTGTTTTGGTGACTAGTTTCTTGAGTTCTTTGTATATATTGGAAATCATCCCTCTGTCAAATGTGGGTGGGTGAATATCTTTTCCCATTTTGTGGCCTCCTGTTTTCTCTTCTTGACTGTGTCATTAGTCTTACAGAATCATCTCAGTTTCAGGAGTACCCACTTATTAATTGTCAATATCAGTATTTGTGCTACTGGTGTTATTTTTAGGAAGTAGTCTCCTGTATCAATTTCATCAAGGGTACCTCCCAATATCTCTTCTACGAGCTTCAATGTGGATAGATTTTTGTGGAGGTCTTTGATCCATTTGGACTTAAGTTTTGAACATGGTGATAGATATAGATCTATCTGTAGTCTTCTACACACCAGCATCCAGTTATGCCAGCACCATTTGTTGAAGATAAATTCTATTTTCCATTGTATAATTTTAGTTTCTTTGTCAAAAATCAGGTGTTTGTAGATGTCTGCATTAATATCTGGGTCTTCAATTTGATTCCATTGGTCTATCTGTCTATTTTTGTGCCAATACCAAGTTGCTTTCAGGACTATAGCTCAAAAATAGAGCTTGAAGTTAGGGATGATAATGTTTCTGGAAATTCCTTTAATGTACAGGGTTGTTTTGGCTATCCTGGGTCTTTTTTTCATATAAAGTTGGAATATTATTTCAAGATATGTGAAGAATTGTGCCAGTGTTTCGATGGGGATTGCACTGAATCTGTTGATTGCTTTTGGCAAGATTGCCATTCGTACTAGGTTGATCCTACCTATTCAAGAGCATGGGAGATTTTTCCATTTTCTGGTGTCTAATATCTATCTTTAAGGACTCAAACTTATTACTATACAGGTTTTTCACTTGTTACACCAAGCTATTTTATGTTCTTTGTGACTATTGTAAATGGTGATGTTTCTCTGATTTATTTCTCATCCCATTTATCATCTGTATGTAGTAGGCCTACTGATTTTGTTAAGTGAATTTTGCTTCCTGTCACTTTGCTGAAGGTATTTATCACTGGTAGAAGTTCTCTGTTAGAGTTTTTGGGTCACTCATATAAACTATCAGATCATCTGCAAACAGTGAAAGTTTGCCTTTTTCCAATTTGCATTCCCTTGGTCTCCTTCTGTAGTCTTATTTCTCTAGCTAGCATCTGAATACAATATTGAAGAGATTTGGAGAGAGTGGACAGCCTTGTCTTGTTCCTGATTTTAGAAGAATCTCATTGGGTTTCTCTCCATTTAGTTTGACTTTGGCTGTTGGTTTACTATATATTGCTTTTTTATGTTTAGGTATATTCCTGTTATCCCTGATCTCTCCAAGACCTTTATCATGAAGGGTGTTGGATTTTGTCAAAGCCTGTTTCAGCATCTAGGGAGATGATCACTTTTTTTTCAGTTGTGCATTATGTTGATAGATTTTCATATATTGAACCATTCTTGTATCCCTGGGATGATCATGGTGGATGATATTTCTAATATGTTCTTGGATTCATTTTGCCTGTATTTTATTGAATATTTTATCATTTCTGCTAATGAGAAAGGTTGGTGTGTAGTTCTCTTTAGTAGTTGTGTCTTTGTGTGGCTTGTGTACCAAGGTAATTGCAGCTTCGTAAAAAGGGTTTGGCAATGAACCTTCTCTTTCTTTTGTGTGGAACACTTATAGGAATATTTGTATTAGTTTTCTTTGAATTTCTTTCTTGTAGAATTCTGCACTGAAGCCCTCTGTGCCTGGGCTTTTTTATGTTTGGAGACTTTTGATGACTTCTTCAATTTCATTAGGGGTTAAGGTTTTCTTAATTGTTTAGCTATTCTTGATTTAATTTTGGTAAGTGATATCTGCCCAGATAATCATCCATTTCCTTTAGGTTTTTTAATTTTGTGGAATAAAGGTTTTTAAACTGTGACGTGAAGATTCCCTGAATTTCCTCACTGTTTGTTGTTATGTCCCCTTTTCATTTATGATATTATTAATTTGCATGTTCTTTCTGTCTTTTGGTTAGCTTGGATAAAGTTTTGTCTATCTTGTTGATTTTCTGAAAGAACCAACTCTTTGTTACATTGATTCTTTGTATTGTATTCTTTATTGATTTCAGCCTTCAATTTGATTATTTCCAATTTGATATACTTCTCGAGGGTGAGTTTGCTTCTTTTTGATCTAGGGCTTTCAGTTGTACTGTTAATTCTTTAATGTGATTATTCTCTAGTTTCTTCATGTGAACACTTAGTGTTATGAACTTTCCTCTTGGCACTGCTTTAAAGTATCCCATAAGTTTGGATTATGTTGTATCTTTATTCTCATTGAATTCCAGGAAATCTTTAATTTCATAATTGCACCATTCCTTGGTCAAGGAAGAAATAAAGAAAGAAATTAAAGAATTCCTAGAATTAGGAAAGACATTTTTTAAAAGCACTGTAATATTTAGCATATGTTATAGAGAACATTTTCTACATATGTATCTGAAATTATTCCAAAAGAACAATACTCATCTAGCTTTGTATATTTTTCTGCACTAATAGTAATAGTGTCATGTTTATGTAGTGCAGCGAATATGGCAGGATTAAGAAATCTCGGCCCTAGATTTACCCTTGAAACTAACCCTGTTAAGTCACTGGGTATCCCCCAAATAACCTATGTTTTTCCAGTAAAATGAGAGATTTGATAAATTTTCTTTATGTCCACTTAAAAAACTACATCAAATGGTGAGCTGACCTTTACCAGTTTCTTGCAGCACCAGGGTTTGTAACTTTATGATATTTCTGTAGACTAGCATGGAACAAAATAGTTTATGTTTCATTCCTACAATCACAGGAACTAGTATCTGAGTCAGTCATGAAAGAATGTTTGCTTATAAATTATTCCCAGAGATTTTCCACCATTATAGTTGGAGTAATGCAGCTACGTAAGAGGGAGTGTATTATTTGAGTGCCAAAGGTTAGAGTGACTGCCTAGGGCTTTCAAGAGAGTGTCTTTTAGAGACACTAACTCTTTGCATGTAATAAAATTCAACATCACATACACCTCTTAGATATATATCCATATACAAAATGTATAGACACTGTGGAGATAATAACATAAATCAGTAATCATTCTGCACATCACAGAGTAGGATAAGCATTCTATTTTCATGTGTTTTTCTCAGACCTAGATGAGACAAGCATCTAGGATGCAGGAGCATTTAGTTTGGCTTGCTAAAGATGCTCATATATATACAACTGTGTATGCACATTAATGCATAAACCATTTTTTATGTAAAAGAAATATATTACTCCAGAATAATTAATTATGATAGCATTATTAGGGTATAAAATTTCTGTAGAGTTTAAATATTTCTGTGATAATTTTGATAATTAAATGCAAATAACATAATCTGAATGTTTAAATTCCAAGATTTCAAAATTATTGTCTGAAATGCTGAAATACTGAACTCCTAGGAATAAATTACAAAACCAATTTTAAAATTATCTGAAAGGATTCAGCTTACACTTTCAAAAGGTTTATTTTACAGACATAAAACCTTAACATAATAATTCACAGAAAGTTTTAAAAATGAAAAGAATCAACCAATGGAGATATGATTAATAAGAATGAAGCACTGAGTGTGATCTGCAGAACACACATGCACCTACACAAACACAGCAACGATAGAACACATGTGAAATACAGAGACATTGAAATAGGAGGTAGGAAAAAATGACTATCTAGATGCTCACTGACTAGCTATGGCAAAGGTCCAGGTAAGGTGACACATTGTATGAAAGGAAATATGATAGTGACTTGAAGAATGACTTACACACACACACACACACACACACACACTCATAAACACACACAGAGATACACATGCACACTCACACAATTTATTCCCCAAATGTCCATACATATATGCAAGCACATAGAAAGATAAGCTACAGTATTATACATGTTTGAAAGCGTAAACAATCACATATACAGATGCAATATTGTACACAATAGCTATAAAAATTAAAAGTTTGAACTTGTAAAAATATTATTAAACTATTCAAAATTAAATTTATATTACTATAGGTGGAAATCGTGTCCAACAAGCCTTTATGTCTTCATAAACAGAAATACCATAATGTAAAAACTATTTTTATCTGTATATACTTGTTTATTCATTTCTTTTATAATTAGATATAGTTACAGTACTGTGTGAGTAGCTTTTCTATTTCTGTGATGAGACACCATGACCATAGCAACTCTTATAAAGGAAAAAGATTTAGTTTATGGTGCATTTTCAGAGGTTTGGTCCATTGTCAGCATCGTGCAACATGATAGCATACATGTAGACGTGGCACCGCAGTACAGACCGACAGTCCTACAGCTTTACTCAAAGACAACAGGAAGTGAGCTATCTCATTGTGTGTAGCTTGATCTTAGGAGACCTCAAGGCCCATCCCACAGTGACACACTTCCTCCAACAATGACAACACCATTCACCAAGGTCACATCTCCTAATAGTGTCACTCCATTTGAGGACCACTTTCATTAAAAGCACCACAGTAATTTTCCTCTATTTCTTTCCCTTCCTTCGATTTCTCCATTGTCTCATGTCACTCCATTCCCTCCTTCCAATTCCTGTCTTCTTCTATTCTACACACACATATACAGAGGAAGAGAGAGAGAGAGAGAGAGAGAGAGAGAGAGAGAGAGAGAGAGAGAGAGAGAGAGAGAGAGAGAGAGAGTGATATTCTATTCAGTATTGCCTGAATGTTCATGATTTCTGGGCCCCACTTGGTACTGGGTAACCAATTAAGGCCTCCTCCCTCAAATAGTATCATTTTTATCATTTTTTCTGTTATTACTCTCCCTTACTTTCCTGTAGTTCTTTGTCTAGATGAGGGGACCCATGCAATATTCTCTATCCACATTAAAATGCTGATTGTTGTTATCGTCTTTTTTTTGGTAGCGAAACTACAGAGACATCATGCATGAAGCTTCCCTAGGATTTTCAAAAGATAATTTCACAGTATAAGTCCTAGCTTTCCAGCACTTAGAATCTTTCTACTCGCTCTTCTATAGACTTCCCTGAGCTTTAGGTAGATAAAGTTTGTTGTATTTGCATCCACTATGTCTACTCATCCCATGAGCAATTTTGTCTTTCATTTTAACTAGCTGTGTGGTGATGAAGTATTTATGGTTTAATAAATATTGCCTGGGGTATCAGAAAGCTAAACCAGCCACACAAGTTAGCTATAGAAGCTAGGCAGTGTTAGCATACACATTTAGTCCCAGGACTCAGGAGACAGGCAGATGTTCAAGGCCTGAGTTCAAGGCCACACTGGCCTACACAAGGGTAAAGAATAAAAGAGCTCATGCCTTTGATACCAGCACTTGGGATCATATGTCTTTAATCCTAGTGCTAACGAGGTGGAGACAGGAGGATATGGCTGGGCAGAGAAAGGAATATAAAGAGGAAGAGACTGGAATTCAGGGCCTTTTTTGCCTTGGAGAATTGATGAGGACAGGATTGCCATTTCAGTTTGTTAGATGTGTGATCTAATGATTTGACTGCTTTGTTCCTCTGATCTTCAGTCTGAAGATCGAACACCATCTGACTCCAGGTTTTTATTTTTCATCTTACATAGTTGTGATTTTCATCATGAATTCTGTTCGATTTATAAATAAGCATTCCAGTTTCTTTTTCTCAATTCATTGACCAGATATGTTTCTCTTAACTAACTGCCATGTATTGCAAAAAGAAACTCCTCAGATGATGATGGAGCGATGATATACCCATCTATGGGTAAAGCCACAAACTTAATGGACTTTACACTTCTATGTCCAATTAGTAGAATATATTACTAGGTTCTTCCCTTAAGGTCAGTGACCAAAAAAGCCAGAAAATTTCTGCCTAGTTAAGAGTAGAAAGTACTAATACATTATTTTTGTGAAGCAAGTTTTGCAGCTTAAGACTGTGACTAATTTCTCACAATACTCATCTCACTTTTCACCAGTGGAGCTAACTTGCAGGATTCACAGCTGCAGTTTGAAAACTATTGAATGAGAAACAATTTGCTATGAAAATATTGTTTAGGACATTGAGATAATTAAATTAATATCCTTACAATTGTTTAATTTTAAATGCAAAGTTTTTAGTTTTTTAGTGTTAATCACTTTTTTCACAATAGTGTGCATATATACTTATAGCTTATGCAATATAACAATCAGGAAGAAACATGCAGGTTGATTTTCCCAAATTTATGTCATCATGTATATGACCCAAGCATGTGTTGCATTTATCAATAGAGTCTTACTATCTACTTATAGAAAATGAACAAGAACAATGGCAATATCATATGATGTTTTGCAGGAGTGTCTATGAGAATTTTAGGACCAACAATTTGGATATAAGTAACTCATTCATGGCATTGGGACTGTTATTTAATGTTCTGTTATAACTGGAAAGGCATTGTAACTTGCTCTTCTCACCCATTCAAGGGAAATCTCATGTGGGTGTTTATATATATGTATATTATATGTTTACAATCATACCATTTATTGCCAAAATATGGGCTATATTAGCTATGTTTGAGATATAAGGCAGACGAATTAAACACAATGAAGTGAAAGTGTTTACTGAATTGAGGAGTAATCTGAAATGAGCCACATGAGGATATTTCCTCAGAATATGTTAATAAAGTAATGAGTAATGATTTAAGAAATAAAACAGAGCCCAAAATCAGTGCTAAAATGAGTAGTATTATGACAAAAATGTTACTTCCTTGGAATTGTTTTTTAAGAAGAAATATGCACTTGTGGCTGCAGTTTGAAAACTATTGAATGAGAAACAATTTGCTATGAAAATATTGTTTAGGACATTGAGATAATTAAATTAATATCATTACAATTGTTTATTTTTAAATGCAAAGTTTTTAGTAGCTCCAAAGGATCTGTTTTTATGTCCTAGGGATATTAAAAACATAGTTTTTTTTAAATCTCCATGGGAACTTCATTGAAAAACTCATCCAAATGTTACCCAGTTCCAATACTATACTGGAAGACGTGCCTGGAAAAACTAGGTGGGCAGTTCAGACTCTGTATCCTTCATTACTAGGAGTACTCACTAGGGTCATCATCATAGATTCCAAGAAGTTTCCACTACACTGGGTTTTCATACTACCTCCAGAATGTCCCCAATTTCAGCTGCCTTCTCCTGCACCTTCTGCCCCCTTCTTCTCACCCCCTCCTACCCCATTCTACCCATGGAATATATTCTTTTTCCCCTTCCCTACTTATTTTATGTGTATGAATGCTTAGCCTATGTATATGTATATGTACCACATGTATATATTACCTAAGGGCACCACAAATGGGAACTATAGAGGCAGGTGGTTGTTGGTTCACCAAAAATGTACTCAAACCTGAACCTGGGTTTTCTGCAAGAGCTAGATCAGCAAGTACACTGAACCATCCCACCATCCCCGGGATGAAGCCTACTTGATCATGATGGATGATTTTTCTGATGTGTTCTTGGATTTGATTTGTGAGTATTTTATTGAGTATCTTTGCATCAATATTCATGAGGGATACTGGTCTGAAACTGCCTATTTTGGCTGTGTCTTTGTGTGGCTTGGGTATTAAGGTAATTGTAGCCTCATAAAAAGAGTTTGGCAGTGATCCTTCTGCTTCTATTGTGTGGAACAATGTGAAGAGTATTGGTATTAGGTCTTCCTTGAATTTTTGGTAGAATTCTGCACTGAAGCCATCTGGCCCTGGACATTTTTTGGTTGGAAGACTTTTTATGACTGCTTCTATTTCTTTAGGGGTTATAGATCTGTTTAAACTATTTATCTGTTTTTGAATTAATTTTGGTAAGTGATATTTCTATCCAGATAATCATCAATTTCCTTTAAATTTTCCAATTTCCAAAAAAAATTGGAATCTTGAAATTTGCAGGCACTAGATGGCACTAGAAGAAACCATCCTGAGAGAGGTAACCCAGTCACAAAAAGACAAACATGCTATGTACTCACTGATATATGGATTTTAGACATGGAGCAAGGCATTGCCAGCCTACGATCCCACTGCCAGAGAGTCTGGGAAGCAAGGAGGACCCTAAAAGAGATATGCATGGTATCCTGGATCAGGGTTATGGGAGGAGATCTCCTAGTTGGATTGGAAGTGGAGTTGAAGGGCTGGGGGTGTGAGGTGGGATAGAAGGAGATGGGCGAAAGAGAGGAGGAAAAGAGGAGAGGAGAGGAGGACATGGGAGAGCAGGAAGGTTGAGCCAGGTTAAGAATAGAGGAGAGAAGTATGAGAGATACCATAACAAAGGGAGCCATTATAAGTTGGAGAAGAGATCTGGCACTAGTAAGATCTTCACAGATCTACCAAAATGACACCAACTGGCATTAAGGCTACCTTAAATGCTCTCCCATGATAATGAGATTGATTACTACCTTATATGACATCCTATAACCCTCATCCAGTGACTGATAGAAGCAGAGGCACACACCCAATGTTAAAAACCAAATTGAACTCCTTTTACCCAGTTGCAAAGAATAGTGATGAGCAAAGAAATCAATATCAGACTGGTAGAATCTACAAAGTCAGCTGACCTAAACAAGTCAGAAGGCATGGACCCCAGACTGATTACTGAGCAGCCAGCATGGAACTGATCCAGGCACACCGCCACAACTCCCCCACCCACCCTTAATCTGGGTGTCAGAGAAGAGGCCTGGGCAATCTGTGGTACCTTGGAGAGTAGATCAGTATTCATTCCTGGCATACAAATAGACTCCGGGAGCCCATTCTACATGGAGGGCTGCTGTCTCAGTCTGGACACATGGGGGAGGACCTAGGACCTGCCTGGGATGATATGACAGACTCTGAAAATCCCTCATGGAAGCCCTTACCCTCCCTGGGAAGCAGAGGTGGAATCCAATGGGGTGGTGGTTGGGAGAATTGGGTGTTCGGGGGAAGAGTAGAGGGAGAGGAAATAGAGAGTTACATGTGTAAAAAGTTAAATAAAAAAAAAAGGAAAAAAACAAACAAAAGAGCAGCAAGTGTCCTGACCCACAGGACACTCAATGTGGGTCTGGTGGACACCTAGGAAAAGATGGGGTGCAGGAGACACAAGGACGGATACCAAGACAAGAGTATGATCAAGGCAACAACTTTATTCATCCCAAAGGGATTTATAAAGTGGAAGGGAGGAGGGGAAGGAATGTGCTGTAGCTGCAATGAACCTGGTGGAGCGAAGGTCAGTGGGATGGGTAGGGCATCCTGTGTCCTCTGGTAACCTAACTGCAGACTCTAACTTTATCTTTCACATTCTACCTTATATTATTTAAGCCTATGCTCTAGATAAGCCACTGGTCTGTTTCTGGAATTTGCCAGGTAGCATGGTGGTCAAGAGTCACATACTTTCAATGAGGGTTGAATCACATCTTCTCTTATGAGTAAGTGAAGCAGCCATACCTGGTTGCTGACCGGAGGACCCTGACATCTCCCCCCTCTCTGGTTAAAAAGAAATTAGGTGCAGCCAGAGTATAAGTGACCCAAGAACCACAGTAATGATGGAGCCTGTCTTTAGATCTATCTGAGAGGCTTCTACCTTACTTATATGGATTACTTTGCCAGCTGTCAAAGCTCCTGGCTTAGGGGGTGAAAGCATCAGAAGGGAGCTTATCCTTGGTCAGCCATCAATAGGAGTGGTTATTTTGTGGGTAAAGGGGCCTACCAAGATCCCTGGCTGGTGCTGCAATGGGGGGGGGGGGCATAAGCAGATTATGTGCCCCCGGGGAAGTTTGTCTCCTTTTTGCTTTGTGAAGACGGGGAACAGTAGGCGAAGGTTGCCTTCTTCCTTCCCATCACTATCCTCAGATTTCAGATAAGGACTACTCTCTTTCCTGGCCAGGCTCTTATGATGGATCTGGATAGGCCTTGCAGCAAGATTATCTACTTGCTCTTTAGTAAGGTTCGTCAGGTGCCTAAGGGACCATGGGCCAAAGGAAATAAGCAATATAAAGCCTAATAGAGGGCCCAAGATGTTGGGCAATAAAGATAGCCAGGTTGAAGTGGAAAACAAATTATTATACCAGCTCCCTTGTTGCTCTCTCCCTCTTTTTCTTTTCTCTAGATCCTCTGTTTTTCTTAACACTATCTATGACTCTCCCTGTTTTGTTAACGGATAAACAGATTCCTCTTTGTAAGAGAGCACAAGGAATGGAATCCTAGTGCCTGTTCCCGTGGCTCCCAGCCCCAAAAGCACATCTTGTTAGAATAATAGTTAAGGTGGGAAACTAATTTTACTAAAATGTAAAACATAGGGGCAGAATATAGAAAGAGCTAGTAAATGTAGGTGGAAGGTCATTTTGACAAGCCCACCATTCTCAGGGATCAGAAAAGAGGAGGAGTTAGTATCCAGGAAGAGAGTGAGGTTGCAGGGGTGAGAATGGGTTGAGGAAATTTGGAAACTGGGCAGGTGAGGGGGCTAGGCAGATTCAGGAACTCTGGTTCAGCATGTTTCCCTGGAACTTCTTTCCATGGTTTCAGGTCCAGGTTTACTCCACTCCATGCATACCGCCAAGATTGGTTCTTTTCCCGTAAGAGAGCACAAACATTCCCTCCACTCCAAATTGGGTCTTTTCCATAAGATGGTTGAAACTCCTTTTAAAGAGGGCACATAGGTAGGTGTGTAGGCGACTGGAGTTGGCTCTCAGAGCATTCCTGGGACAAAAATGGTCAAAATATGTCATACAAAATTGTCAAGGAACTAATGAAAATGAAAGAACCAGCATATTGTACATAGAGTATTATACTTTCAGTCTGTCGACACACCAGGTTGAAATTATAAGATTTCAAATTAGTGTTACATTTTTAGATGTACACAAAGAATAATATTACAGTTTATCAGAATATTTAAGGGCTTCAATTGAAATTTACTCCTAGGGATGCAGAAGAACATATGAAAATCTGTCAATGTAATTCACTCTATAAACAAACTGAAAAAAAAGGCAAGATCAATTCATTAGATATTGAAAAACTTTTGACAAAATTCAATACACCTTCATGATTAAAGTAATAGAAAAATTAGGGACTCAAGGGACATACTTAAGCATAAGAAATATATTTCCACTTTTCCAAATTTCAGAGCTAAATTATACTGAAGTCTTATCAATATGTGACACTTCCCAATTAATTTTAAAAACATGTATATAATTTACATATAAGGTATATAAACTTAATATGTAAAATAACTTGCATGTTTTATTATGTGAAAAACGATTAACAAAAGCTATATTTAATGGTCATTGTTTTGTATCAATTTCTTTCTTTTAATCCATCCATTCTTATGGAAAGTATTTAATGAGTAAATCTTTTGTCTAGGATCCTAAAATTAAATATGTGAAAGTCACAGTTTTATCTATAGCATTCTGTTTTATTATTTTAAACATTGAAAGAATTTAACCTTAGTCTTGAAAAAAGTAAAAATATTGTGATAGTATTATTTTACATGGTAAAGTAAATTTCAAAGGACCTAATTTATGACAAAAATTGAAACAGCATTATACTCCTTTAAAAAAAATCCTGTTACCATGGTTTTTCTTCTATACTTTGTGTCTATAGCAACTAAGAATATTATGTAAATACTACCCCTTCTACATGAAGTGTATTCATTTCTGAAAATGTTTTCTTTCTTCTATTTAGATTTTATGAAAATTCATAAAATTCATCTGAGTATATATAACTAGAAACTTTAATATGATGACAAAATAACTTTTCTCGTATTAGTATATATTACTTTTTATTTGCATAAAAGATGAAAATTTCTCATTTCAACTATCTAGACATAAAGAACCCCTTTATAAATCCAGTATCTGTATAGAGAAGTTTAAACAATTTACAAAACATGAGGAGTATGAGTCAGCATTGGCTTCCTTAAAATTTTTTAGTGGCATTTCCTTTTTCCCCCAAGTAGCTCTAGTCTCAGTGTCTATGAATCCTGGGTAAGCATGCTGCCCACCCTCAAGGTGCACTGCTATCATTTCTTCATAAATACAAGCTTAAAATATTTTATAACTTAGGGAGCTAACAGAACTACACTGAAATATTATTATACATGAATGAGAGACTGAAACAAACCCAGATCCACAATAGGCAGCAAAGTGTAACCAAAACTTTTTTCCCTTATGGCAGCCCTGGAAGCCAGTGAAAAGTACAGTGCTAGCCTTGGAGAAGTCAGAACCTTTTCATCAGTGATTCAGAGCGTCAAAAACAGCAACTGAATCAGACAGACCCAAATGAGAACTCATTAATAACTATCTTGGAAATGAACTCCCCCACTTTATGTTAATACTTCCAAAGCTGGACCAAGAAGAGGGAGCACATCTGCTTTCTAAGAATAAGAGGACATCTAAGATTGTAGTTTCAAAAGAGAAAAAGCTTCATTTAGTATCATAGTTCTAGGGGCTTGAATACTCATGATTGGAATCTCAAGTGTACCTCAACACATGGTATGAACTAAAGAGTTAAGGGGCTTTACAGAAAAGAGAACTGTAATGACCTGTTATAGGCTATTATTTTAAACATCTGAAGATATGTTATATTTATGTTGTGGAATATTACTTTACCGATCAATAGGTGTGTTGCTTTTGTTTATTCTGCATTTCTTTAATCGTGTAAAGATGTATTATCGTCCTGCCTAATGCACTTGATTGGCCTATGGAAAAAAAACTGAGTGGTCAATGGTTAGGCATTAGAAGGATATGCTGGCCTGGCAGGCAGAGATAATATATAGGAGGAGAAAACTAGGCTCCAGGGAGAAAAGAACAAAGGAGAAAGAGAGAGCCAGACAACCAGACAACCACCAGCTAGCAAGACCTGGAGTATGATATACAGAATGAAAGAAAGTTAAAAAGCCCCAAAACAAAATGGAAATGAAGAGAAACAAGTTAATTTAAGTTTTAAGAGCTACTTGAACAAGAATAAGATATGACCAAGCATTCTTAACCAATAATTCTCTGTGTCATATTTTGGGAGCTGGTTGGGTTGGTGACCCAAAAGAAAGAATGCCTGCCACAAAGAGCTTTTTTTTTAAGAGTTTTATTTTCAACTTAAATTAGAAACAAACTTGATTTACATGTCAATCGCAGTTTTCTCTCCCTCCCCTACCCCCCACTGACCCCTATTCTATACCCTTCTTGCTGTGGATCTCTGCTTCTGCTTCAATCAGATACTGGATGAAGGCTCTAGGATGGCATATAAGATAGTCATCAATCTCATTATCAGAGATGGGCATTTAAGGTGGCATGTACACTATTACTTATATTCTTAGTTGGGGTCATCCTTGTAGATTACTGGACATTTCCTTATTATCAGATTTCTCTTTAAACATATAATGGCTCCATCTATTAAGGTATCTCTTTTCTTGCTCTCCTCTATTCTTCCCCTGACTCAATCTTCCTGCTGCCTTAGCAAATTTTTTTCCTGGAAGCAACCAGCCTGAGAGAATGAAAATTTACTCATGGGAAAGAAAGCAATCCATGTAAGAAAAATTTATCATCAGGACTTAAAACTCCTCCCAGTAGGTCCAAAGTCTAAATTCTGTTGTGCTTGGGAAAGAAGTTTCTACTCATTACATAATTACATTTTAGCAGACTCCTTCAGACAGGAGGAAACAGCTAACCAATCACAACAGATAACCTGTCTGAACCTTTGCACACAGCCACCATTCAGAGTAAACCCTGAAGTCTTCTGTTTTTCTTTCCCATTGTAGTGTTTCCTCCTCTATTCTTGACTTTTTATATCTTCTAAAACATAAGTGATGAATGAGGAGACTTATCTCTCTGTGGTAGGGTGCTTCAGATAATTACCATAAGACCTACAAGACATAATTTCTGGTTACTAAAATCAAGCTTAAACAATAATAGGAGGGTACAAAGACATAGAAATCCTGCTTTGTATAAAGCAAATGTAATTCTTGAAAGTACATAATTAAACCTTAAAAAAGGAGGAAAATTTAAATCAATCTAAATCTGCATTTGGCAAATAAATACCAATTGTATAATCCAAAAAAGGATCATATCATGTTTCTGTTAATTGAATATTAATATGGATATTGTGTTGCTTTTCAAGAACAGACAGAAGAGTACATCTGTTGACCTCAGAAGTACCACTAATAGAACAAAAGAATCATTCCACTCAGTTCACTCTTGTTGAGTCACAAGCTTACTGGGGTTGCTTGCAAAAGCTTAGGTGAGGCATGACAACAGCATGATTTACTCAAAATATCCATTACCAAACATCTTTGGCACCATGGGTGATCAATAAGTCATAAATTCAGTATCACTGGAATTCTTCTCAACTCAACCTAGAATCTCATATGTACTCTATAAGCCCCAAGAACAGATGTAGCTAGAGCAGAAAGTATGTAGTTAAGTGAGTGATCTGGGAAAACTACTTCCCAGATTCTCTGATGACTTTATCCTTAAGGCCCTTTCCATATAGAAGGAAAAGTTGATACGTGTGAACTTTTGAGGACTCCTACAACTATTCGCAATTGCAGTGGTTTCACACCCAGGGGACAAAATAAAATGTTTCACAATAACAGATTTTCCTGATTTGTATCTGAATCTTTAACAGTCACAGAGAAGCTTGTCTACTGTCAGTATTCAAGCAAATAACTAGTATCTGATAATATATGAATGCCTTACTGTGAAAGAAAGAATAGGCACCTACAGCACCAAGTCCTGGCTAACAATGCCAGGCCATGTCCGAGTGATTAGGGAAACTTTCTACTTCTCTATGTTAGATGATTTATGGACTAGGTCTCACAACAAAAGCAGTCACACTACAGTGTAGAAATGTTGACATAGTTTACAGTGTCCAAGCGGGCACTCAAAAATAAATAGCTCATGATAGATCCATTATCTTTTTATCTGTTCTCACATGGGTTTCTAATCCTTGTTTCTAAACATTTATCTCAGGAAAACTGGTAACAAAATACAGGAAATAATGTCTTATTTTTACTGGAAGTAATAATAATGAAATAATTATATGCTTAATTTTCACCTTTCCATTTCACGATGCAGGTCCATTTATATTTTAAAAATATGATAAAAATGTGGCCAAATTTATAAAATTAAATCTAGAATTATTTGATGTTCATGAGCTTTTACCTTTTGCCCCTTTCCTTTTAATTTCTTCCAGTCTATGTCTAGAGGTTCCATACTGATTTGGTGCTGATTTTAATGAGTCACAGGGGACTGATAAAAGATGTTATTTTAAACCCAAATGCTACACTCCATTTTTCCCGTGAGTTTTCAAATGATATAGATAGTTAATAGGTGTTTGAAGATGGATAAACACACCAGGGAATAATAAACAAACTGCTTGGCTGTAATCCTTAGGCCTAAAAGAAGAAACTATTATAAATAATAAGAAGGAGAAAGAGGAGGACGAGAAGGAAGACAAAGTCAATAGCAGACATTAGATGTCTTTTGAGTTTAATTTATACATTTAGACCCTTCCCAGGTCTTTTATATTTCTCTGTGTATCACTCAAACCTTTGTCAAGTGACCTCAGTCTTCATGAATGTCCAGCATTAGAAGTATAGATAGGGTGCTTTCAGAGAAAAAATATTGTATGTAATTATGCAGGTAACATATGTCATATATATTATATATGCCATATAATATACACATATAATATACATGACATATATAATATGCATGTGAAAGAGATGAACAGAGAAACTAGATGTTTTAATGACAAATAACTGAACTGAGACTCCAACCCTGTTTTCACCAATGGGTGAAATGTCCTGTAAGACAAATCTGAGTCTGTTCAAGGTTTTCCCTTCCTGAGAAAGGCAGACATATGATGGGGGATGTCCATATATATATATATATATGTACATATATATATATGTTTCTTTTATTGGTTGATGAATAAAGCACTGTTTGGCCAATAGCCAACAGAGGCAGGATGATAGGCAGGATTAGGAGAGAGAGGGGGATTTCTGGGAAAGGTAGTCAAGAAGTGACAAGAAGGAGAAGCCGTGGAATGATTGGTAGGATAGGATGTGCCAGGCCTTCTCTGGTAAGATAAGGCCATGTAGAAATATGTAGATTAATATGTATGAGTTAATAATTAAGAGAGAGCCAGCCAATTACAAGTCCTAGCCATCGTCTAACAATTTATAACTAATACAGCATCCGTGTATCTTTGTGGCTGATGGGAAGTGGGACCTGGCAGGAAAAAAAACCAGCAACAGACATGAGAAGAGGAGTCCGTGAAAACTGACCTCAGTGAAAACAATGTCATCTCTCCACAGTGATACCATAGCCTGTGAGAAAATAGTACACCAAGCTCCATTTCAACCCACTTCCAGTAAGTGTTCCTTAACAACCTGCAAAAATATATTCCATCTTGGATTACCACTTACCCAAAACTAAACACACACAAAGAATTAGATGGAAAGTAGATGTTTTTAAGGCTTTTTTGTGAACACCATTATATACATTGATTCCATGAAGGTCGTTTAGTTCTGCTCTGCTCTTTTTGAGAATGGACAGAATATCAGTGTTGTGTCTTTCAAGTTGTTGATTATTAGTGTGTATTTTCTGTAGTTATTTTTGAAATGACTTGGTTGCAACACAGCAGTCCTCAGTGGTTATAAATCAATTCCTTAAAGCAATTAATTAAAAAATGTAAGGCAGTTAATCCAGCCGAAGGCCTCCAAACTCATGGATCACCAGCTGGGTTTATGAAAGCCATCTGGCACACAGTGATTTTTCTATTTTTTCCTATTTTCAATTTCTAAGATAGATTATTCAATCAAAGTCCTTCCACCGAATGATTCAATGCAGATAATTTCCTCAATCTCTCCGACCACAGATAAGCATAGATACATATACAAATCAAGAGTGAATTTCTTTTGGTGAATTTCTTTTGCTCACTTTTATAAGTTTCAGAAAAAAACTCATGTTAATTAAAAACATCTCAAAACTATAGGATCCAATGTTTCAAAAATAATATTTCATAACATATATTTGATCTTGAAAGTCATATAATCTACAGTTTATCTATGTAAGTAACCCATACCAAGACAATGATATAAACACAGGGTCACAGTAAAACCATAATAATTAATAACTCATGTCTAAACATAAGATCTGATTATATTAAGACATAATGGTGAGATATTTTTAAATTAATATACAATCCCTATGAACTATAACAGCACATAACAAGAATTAAAAATGGAAAAATATCTACTTTTTCAGGTTCAAAAAAAAATCTCAACTTTTCACATTCTGTTCTGCATATCTAAGAAAAAAATAATAATAAATGTACCCTCTTTTCCATTTCATGGTTGGAATTCAAATCTTAACAAAGTAATGATGCCCAGAACACAATCTTCTAATTTTAACAAAGGCTCCAAGATAAATATACTCATTTCTACTCACAATTGTTTCTCTTCAGGCAGAATGAGTTTTTATTGGGGGAATCCACTTAGTTTACCTAGAATTTCTCAATCACTGGTATTCATATGCTCCTGAAATCGCCACACTTCTACACTGGTGGTCTAGGTGCTTTCTACACCCTGCTTAGGATGTAAGAAATCCAAAATTTAAAAAGAAAAGAAAGATAACAGAAAAACAGTTATGTTGGTTCATCAATGATGATTTAAGTACTTAAAGAAGCCATTTTAGTTTACATTTCCCGGATGACTAGGGATGTTGAGGACTTTCTCAAGTGTCTCTCAGCCATTTTAGTCCCCTCTACTGAGAATTCTCTATTTAGTTCTGTACCCCATTTTTTTATTGGATCCTTTGGTGTTCTGGAGACTTGCTTCTTGAGTTCTTTGTAAATTTTGGAGATCAGCCTTCTGTCAGATGTCGGGTTAGTGAATATCTTTTCCCAATCTGTGGGTTGCTTTTTGTCTTGTTGACTGTGTCCTTTGCTTACAGAAGCTTCTCAGTTTCAGGATGTCCCATTTATTAATTGTTGATCTAATGTCTGTGCTTCTGGAGTTATGTTCAGGAAGCAGTCTCCTGTAACAATTCATTCAAGGGTGCCTCCTACTTTCTTTTCTAACAGGTTCACTGTGGCTGGATTTATGTTGCGGTCTTTGTTCCATTTGGACTTAAGCTTTGTTCATGGTGATAGACATGGATCTATCCCCATACTTCAACATGCCAGCATCCAGTTATGTTAGCATCATTTGTTGAAGATGCTTTCTGAGATACCATCTCACTCCTGTCAAAATGGCTAAAATAAAAAATTTCGATGACTGTTTATGCTGGAGATGATATTGAGAAAGGGGAACACTCCTCCACTGCTGGTGAGAATGCAAACTTCTACAGCCCCTTTGGAAATCAGTATGGAGATTCCTCAGGAAAATGGGACTCAGTCTACCACAAAGACCCAGCAATTCCACTCTTAGGCATATACCCAAAAGATGCCCATTCATACAACATGGATGTCTGTTCCACTATGTTCATAGCAGCATTATTTGTAACAGCTAGATCCTGGAAGCAACCTAGATGTCCTGCAACTGAAGAGTGGAAGAGAAAATGTGGTACATTTACACAATGGAGTACTATTCAATGGAAAAAACAATAGAATCTTGAAATTTGCAGGCAAACGGATGGCACTAGAAGAAACCATACTAAGTGAGTTAACCCAGTCACAAAAAGAGAAACATGGTATGTACTCACTCATTTATGGATTTTGCACATGAATCAGGGGAGTGCCAGCAAACAATCCCAATGCCAGAGATTCTAGGAAACAGAACCTTCAACCAGCAACTAATGAAAGCAAGATTATTTCTAACCTTAAAAAAAGCCATTTTTTTATTGTGGCTATGAATTAAATAAGGTTAGTAAACTTTTAAAAAGTTTCCCCAATTTTCTTATTCATTGCAAATTACAAAACATTAAAATAAATCCAATGGAAACTTACAGCATCTATAGTGTCTGTCAATTGACATTCTTAAGAGTGGAACAGATACCTATGAGACATGTTTAGAGGTAAGGTGAAAATGAAATTGTCATACAACTTGCAGAATTTCCTCATTTAGATATTAAGAGCACAGTTTGTGTAAGAAATGCTAGATATAGCTATCAGTTTTTTCTTCTAGATTTGCAATATAGATCTTTATCTTCATTGTTCAAGAAAACATTGAACAGTTTAGTGCATAATTTCAACCTTGTGATTATATTTTGTTGTACAATAATGGATTAGGAAACAACTAATTTGATTTCTGCTTATTTCTGTTTGCATTCATTCATTTGTATTATAAACATATTTTTGTGAACCATGAAAAATGTTCACACTTGATTATCTTTCACCTTCAACATAGAAATTGTATACAATTCAACACTTAATCAGCAAATTCATGAAACTGAAAGAAACAAAATTTTCTTCCAATGAAATTCATTAATGTTGGTGTCTTAGGATTTCTACTGCTTTGATAAAATAGCATGACCAAGCGCAACTTCACAAAAATGGGGTTCATTTCAGCTCACATGGCCCAAGAAGAGGCTGTCCTGAAGGGAAGTCAGAGCAGGAACTCAAGGTAGGAACCTGAAGGCAAACTGAATCATGAGTCATGTTTGCTGCCTTGTTTCTTATGCTTCCTCAACCTGCTTTCTCAACACCCAAGTACCTGCCCAGGGATAACTCCATCTCCAGTGAGGTAGATACACATTTTCACATTCATCATCATTCAAGAAAGAAACCCTACAGACTTAACTACAAAGCAATCTCATAGTGATATTTTTTCAATTAACATTCCTCTTTCCAGATATGTCTGTTTTGTTTTCACAAATTGCACAGAAGGCATATGGAGAATGTTGAATATGTATTAGTATTTCCAATTCTAAGGAAAGAACCTATCTCAAACAGGACAGTGAGCAGTGGTATATCTGACCATGGGTAGCAAGCAGCATGTATGTACCAAAGGCAAAAGCATTTAGCAACCTTCAAGAACAACTGGAGAAATGAATATGTTCTATTACTTTTTCTGGATAATTTATAGGACTATTCTATTTAGAATCATATACAAATCTCTCTCTCTCACACACACACACTCACGCACAGAGAGAGAGTTCTTCAGTCAACACTGTTCACATTAATTATATTAATTTTTACAAAGATGAAGAAAGTAAAATATCCAAATATAAGTTAATGTGATTTGATTTCATTTTTCATTGCCTGAGACCTTTCAGATACTCAATGTTCTATGAAATCATTAAATGGCAGAAGTGGAAGAAATTTGTAAGACTTTTATTTCTTTTTCCTATAAGTCACAAAAGGACAACAGAGTTCCAAAATCATTAAATGAGTCTGAAAACTGTATTAGGATTTTGCCCTTAGTTTCCCGTGTTTAAACATGATATTACTGCCTTTATACTGCCTGAGATGGCAATTTTTCTTTCAACTTTTAGTATTGTATCGTTTCTGCATATTTCTAACATTGTGAATAGAAATGTTTTAATGGATTTTGGGAGCTCTAAGTGAATTTTATGTTGGATATTGACTGCTTCCTATTGGTTGGAAAATTTTCTACAATGATTGCATTAATTAATCTGTCTGTTCCTTTTTCACATTTATCTTGGCTTCTTCCTCTACACCATGAATATTTTAATTTGGGTTCTAATATCTCTACCAGACCAACCTGCCCGAAATAAAATTTGGTGTAAACTAAATCTGTGTTCCCAGGTTATGTTCACTCAAATTAGGCTGCAGAATAAATTATATATGAAAAGCAAATACCACTGAAGAGTCAAAGGTAAGGATGATTTCAAGCAAGTTACCTAAGCCTACAGGCAAGTGAGCCAGCATTGTATGGTGAAATGAGCTGTTACTTTACACTATGAGGTGCTTACCTGAAGTGTAATAAGACTTCTGATGGCAGGGCAACAGGTTTTCCTGATATTGTTCTTTTTATTTTATTTTTAAATTTAAATTTAAATTAGAAACAAGGTTGCTTCACATGTCAATTCCAGGTCCCTCTCCCTTTCCCTCCCCTCCACCAGCGCCCTCCCCCCTGTCCCTCGAATATCCCCTCATTTCCCCAGAGAGGGTGAGGCCCTCCATGGGGGTGTCCATAGTCTGTCATTTCCTGATATTGTCCTTTTAAACTTACAGCATTTCTATAATTTACCTCAGGAATTTAGGTAAGGTTTACAAAATTACTTTTAATCCAAGTCATTTTTTATATTATAATGGTTCTACCCTTGTAAACAGGAAAGCTCAATTCTTAAGACCTCAGAATGACATTGAAGGGCAATAGTCTTTATTTTTTATTTTCATAGGATGATAGTCAAGTATTTATATTTAAAACTAAGGAACTTGATCTCATATGGCCTCATTTTTTTTTCTCAAAAGATTCCCATGATAATTTGTATAAGGCCATAAAATGGCATCTCATTAAAGCATATTTTAACAGAACATTCATGCAAAGTGCATGCAAGTCTCTCACTTGTATTTGATGACACACACTTGTAATGAAAGCACTTGGGTGTGTATGCATGAATATTCAGATTTTATGTTAATCTTCAGCTATATAGCAAGTTCAGGGTCAGCCTTCAATACATTAGACATGTTTTTAAAATACATCTTTTTCCATGCAACTTATTATGATCGATAAAATACAATCTTTGTTATAAAATATTTAATTGATGACTGAAGTGAAAAATAGAGTTAATAATGATATTCTTGATGGCTTAAAATTAACACCTACATTTACTCATTCATTTACCCTTCATAGCTATTTCTTTCTGTTTAAATAATAGTATCATTTATGTATTTACTTTTTGTCGGTAAATCCAACACGTAAACATCCAAATTTCTCTTAACCCTCAAAAGGCAGTTTTCAAAGTCTGGTGGTAACTCCTTCCCATTGCTGTGCTTGACCTTTAAAGGAATACCACTTTTATTTAGTGTTTGAATTAGTTTGAGATGAGTGTTAGCAACCTAATACAATTACTCAGTCACTGAAGAGATACCAAAGGAACCAAAGGATGCATCAAAAATTATTGATGGGCAACTCAAGCACTCTTAACTACACAGTCACAGAGTTTGGAGAAATATATCTAGTGTTTATTAGTAACATTTTCATGCCAATGTTACAGACAACTTGGAGTAAAATCCCACTGTAAACATCAGTCCTCAGCTGTCAAATGAAAGATGCTGAGCATCTCATGCACCAGGAGTTATCAATTTTAACAACATCAGTTAGATAACGTGCCATCAGAAGATGCAAATAACAAACAGAGGCAACAAAGAAAATTTCTTGTCTATGAAACACTACCCACACAGTGAACCTAGCATCTGTCAAACTACAGGTCAGCAGTGTTTTCATATTAAACAAGAATATAACATAATACAAAAATTAAATACAAAGAAGGCAGACATAATCAATTCTAGTCATTTCTCCTCTACTTTAAAAATTGCTTTTTTAAAATAAGTTATTTCCACTGACTGGATAACTTGGGATGCAAATAGTATAAAGTTTCCCCAGAAAGATCCTGACCAAGCACTCAAGCACTTTGGGTTCATTCCTTTTCTGGCATGTTACAAACATTAACAGCTATTTTATTTCTATATAACTGTATGAATATGCTCATGCGAGAGTGGAAGCTGTCCTGTATGGGCTTTCTTTCTTATATTCTGATCCATGGAGGTCACTAAGCATCTTGGTATAGATAGACTTGGCAATATATGTGTATTAATAAAAAATTTGCAATTCTGCCTGTGAGTAGAATGAAACATATGTGTTATTCATCACTTTTAGCTGTTGGGCTACTATACAAAACTTAATTTGAAAGAAATACTACAAATCTGCTTCCCTTTTAGATCAACAGTTTCTGAGCACTATTTTCCCATATATTCCAATTGAAAAGAGAAGCTTCAGGTATAAACAAGAGTGTGTGATGATACATAGTACTTTGAACGTAGAGGGTCACTGAGGACTCATATAATTGAATATTTGGTCCACAGTTGGTGGAACTGTGTGGGTGGGGTGAGGAGGTTTGGCCTTCAAGGGTAAGATGAGTCACAGAGCAGGCACTGAGACTTCATAAGCCTCTTGCCATCCTTGTGCACTCTCTCTGCCTTCTGCTTGTTGATCAAGATGTGACTTTCAGTTGCTCTTGGCATAATGGTTTTGTTCTGTTATCACGGCTACACCCTCTGAAATGATATGCCCAATGAAATATTTTCTTTTATAAGCTTCTTTGGTGAAGGTATGTTATCTTATCAAAAGAAAAGGAGTTAATACATAATATAAGATGGTACTAGAAAAAAATAAGGAAGGACTACAAAGGACCCTTCATAATGTTCATCATTTTTGCCTAAGGGAATTTTTGGTTTCAATAAAGAAGGAAATATAACAATTAGCAGTATTAAGTCACTACAGCCATGACAATTCCAAGCCAATGAACTCTCCTATGTAATATTTATGGATTTATATATAAGTTCATTCTATTTACTGTGTGTGTCTCCCTTTCTGACTATTCAGTGCGATTAAGCACAAGATGAAGGCATTGCATTTGTAATTTAAATGCAGATATTAATCAAAGCTAATCTGATGCTTATTTAGAATTCAAGCAACACTTATGCTTCAACAGGCAGAACCCTAGGGCTTAGAGTCCAGCCAGCCTTGCCTGTGTGTCCCTGCCTTGTGGAAAACTGGCATATCTTCTAAAGACTGTCTTTTGTATGCATATCTGCATATATGTGTATATAGATACAGAGAGATAGACAGAATAAGAGAGAGAGAGAGAAGAGAGGAAAGGAGGGAAACACAGAGATGGCAGAGACAGAAGGAGGGGAGAAGAAAAGGAAGAGTAGGTGAGTGTTTATATACTCTAAACTATATCAGAATTGGGATATAATATAAAAATAAGGATTGAATAATATGGCAGAAAAATATTCAGGTCCATCAATAGCAAGAGGAAGAGAGCCAAGAATGGAATTAAAGCTTCTGGGAAATAAAATGGAAATCATGTACCACTCAGGCTTCAAGCATGCATTTTAGTCAGTCCCTGGGTGAATCTGCTAACCACAGACTCCAGACTTTATATCTTCATACACACTAACTGCCAAACAGAGACTTAGCAGAAGCCTGAGTCAAAACTCTCTTGGTCATGGTATGCTCATACTGAATCTCCCAAATCCTCTAAACTGAGCAACTTCACTGTATGCCCAAACTTGTAGTCCTGTCTGTGACAAGGATAACTCATCTTTGAACATATTGGCCAAAAATGACATTTACTTTGCCCAAAGGTTCAGAGAAAATTAAATGTTCTTAATATTTGAGCAAAGATATAAAAGTAGAGTCTTCTATTTGAAGATACATTAAAAGAGCATTAAATCAACCTAAATGAAACACATTTTCTTAAGAAATAGCATATCCTTCAATGCAATCCCCATTAAAATCCCAGCACATTTCTTCACAGAACTGGAAGAAAAAGCAAACCAAAAAATGCAAGAAATAGAATAACTCCATGCATCTTATCAACCACCATGCTTTAAAATTAGAATTCAAAAACACCACAAATTGCACAAAGCCTACAAACTCGTAGAAATTGAATAATGCACAACTGCACCATTCCTGGGTCAAAGAAGAAACAAAAAAGAAGTTAAAGACTTCCTAGAATTCAATGAGAATGAAAACACAACATACCCAAACCTATGGGACACTTTGAAAGCAGTGATACGGGGGAAGTTCATAGCATCACGTGCCCACATGAAGAAACTGGAGAATAGTTATACTAGAGAATTAACAGCACAGCTGAAAGCTCTAGAACACGAAGAAGCAAACTCCCACAGGAGGAGTAGACACCAGGAAATAATCAAATTGAGGGCTGATATCAATTAAGTGGAAACTAGGAAAACAATACAAAGAATCAATGCAACAAAGAGTTGGTTCTTTGAGAAAATCAATAAGATAGACACACCTTTGTCCAAACTTACCAAACAGCAGAGAGTGAACATGCAAATTAACAAAATCAGAAATGAAAAGGGGGCCATAACAATGGACTCTGAGGAAATTCAGAGAATCATCAGGTCATACTTTGTAAACCTGTACTCCACAAAATTCAAAAATTTAAAGGACATGGATGACTACCTGGATAGCTATCACTTGCCAAAATTAAATCAAGAACGGATAAGCAATTTAAATAGGCCTATTACACTATGGAAATAGAATTCTACCAGAAATTCAAAGAACAGCTTATACCAATTCTTCTCAAATTATTCCAGGCAATAGAAGCAGAAGGGTCTTTGCCAAACTCATTCTACGAAGCTTCAATAACATTGATCAACCTTTACAATTGCCACAAACAACATTAAATAACTTGGGGAAACGCTAACCAAACAAGTGAAAGACCTGTATCCCAAGAACTTTGAATCTTTAAAGAAAGAAATTAAAGAAGCCCTCAGAAAATGGAAAGATCTCCCAAGCTTTTGGATACGTAGGATCAATGTATTAAAAATGGCAATCCTGCCAAAAGCAATCTACAGATTCAAGGCAATCCCCATTAAAATCCCAGCACAATTCTTCACAGACCTTGAAAGAACAATAATCAATTTTGTATGGAAAAACAAAAGACCCAGAATAACTAAACCAACTCTGTTCAACAAGGCAACGTCTGGAGGCATCACCATCCCTGACTTCAAGCTCTATTATAGAGCTCTAGTCATGAAAACAACTGAACCTCTTAGAAGAGAAAGTGGGTGGTACCCTTGAACGAATTGGTACAGGAGACAGCTTTCTGAACATAACATCAGTAGCACAGACGGTGAGATCAACAATTAATAAATGGGACCTCATGAAACTGAGAATCTTCTGTAAGGCAAAGGACACAGTCAGCAAGACAAAAAGGCAGCCCACGGAATGGGAAAAAATATTCACTAATCCCACATCTGACACAGGGTTCATCTCCAAAGTTTACAAAGAACTCAAGAAGCAAGTCTCCAAAACACCAAAGAATCCAATTAAAAAGTGGGCTGCAGAACTAAATAGAGAATTTTCGATAGAAATTGAAATAGAGGAATCTAAAATGGCTGAGAGGCACTTGGGAAAGTGCTCAACATCCTTAGCCATGCGGGAAATGCAAATCAAAACAACTCTGAGATACCTTCTCACTCCTGTCAGAATGGCTAAAATCAAAAACACCAATGACAATTTATGCTGGAGAGGATGTGGTGAAAGGGGAACACTCCTCCATTGCTGGTGGGAGTGCCAACTGGTTCAGCCACTTTGGAAATCAGTATGGAGATTCCTCAGAAAAATGTGAATGAACCTACCACAAGACCCAGCAACTCCACTCTTAGGCATATATCCAAATGATGCCCATTCATACAACAAGGATGTCTGTTCCACTATGTTCATAGCCGCATTATTTGTAATAGCCAGAACTTGGAAGCAACCTACATGCCCTTAAACCGAAGAGTGGATAGAGAAAATGTGGTACATTTACATAATGGAGTACTATTCAGCAGAAAAAAAAACAATGGAATCCTGAGATTTGCAGGCAAATGGATGACACTAGAAGAAACTATCCTGAGTGAGGTAACACAGTCAGAAAAAGAGAAAAATGGTATGTACTCTCTCATATATGGATTTTAGACATAGATCTGGGGAGTGCCAGCCTACAGTCCCATGGCCAGAGAGTCTGGGAAACAGAGACTTCATTCAGTGGCTGATGGAAGAAGAGGCAGACTCCAATTGCTAAGTACTAAGCTGAACTCAAGAAAGCCAGTAACAGAGAGGGTGGACTGTTGGACAAAGGAGTTAAGACTGGGCTGGTTTAACCCCAGAAACAGTTGACCTGACAAAGGTTAACTCTTGAATCCTAGGCTGATACCTGGGAATCCAACATGGGACTGATCAAGACCCCTGCATGGGGGTGTCAGTGAAGAGACCTCGGTAATCTATTGAGCCTTGGGCAGTAGATCAGTATTCATCCTGAGTATACACATGGACACTGGACTCACATCCAACAATATGAGATGAACTCTCACCCTGAACTCTTGGGGGGAGGGTCTAGGCCCTGCCCTGGATGAAATGACAGACTATGGACACCCCCAAGGAGGGCCTCACCATCTCTAGTGAAGTGAGGGGATAATGGGGGAGTTGAGGGGAGGGCACGGGAGGAGGGGAGGGAAAGGGAGAGGGACTTGGAACTGACTTGTGAACCAACCATGTTTCTAATCTAAATTTAAACTTGAAAATAAAAAAATAATAATAATAAATGTGTATGTAAAAACAAAAGACGCAAGATAGCCAGAAAAAATCCCAGTTTAACAAGGCAATGTCTGCAGGCATCACCATCCCTGACCTCAAGCTCTATTATAGAGCTATAGTCCTGAAAACAGCTTGGTTTTGGCACAAAAATAGACAGGTAGACCAAAGGAATCGAATTAAAAATCCTGATATCAACCCACACACGTATGAACTTCTGATCTTTGACAAAGAAGCTAAAAATATACAATGGAAAAAAGAAAGCATCTCCAAAAAATGGTGCTGGCATAACTGGAGGCTGGCATGTGGAAGAATGAGGCTTGATCCATGTTTATCGCCATGCACAAAACTTAAGTCCAAATGGATCAAAGACCTCACCATAAATCCAGCCACACTGAACCTCTTAGAAGAGAAAGTGGGTGGTACCCTTGAACGAATTGGTACAGGAGACAGCTTCCTGAACATTAACACCAGTAGCACAGACAGTGAGATCAACAATTAATAAATGGGACCTCCTGAAACTGAGAAGTTTCTGTAAGGCAAAGGACACAGTCAGCAAGACAAAAAGGCAGTCCACAGAATGGGAAAAATATTCTATAACCCCACATCTGACAGAGGGTCGATTTCCAAAATTTACAAAGAACTCAAGAAGCAAGTCTCCAAAACACCAAAGGATGCAATTAAAAAGTGGCCTGCAGAACTAAATAGGGAATTTTCAATAGAGGAGTCTAAAATGGCTGAGAGGCACTTGAGAAAATGCTCAACATCCTTAGCCAAAATTATTATTTGTAGATTTTCTAATTAAACACCCAAAGAGAGAATTTTGGAGATACAGTTATCAAATTCCAAGTTTTCCATGGCTATGTACAGTAACTAACATTATTGTGTATACACTGGTATATATTGTCAATATCAATTCACAAGAGTTTATTTTTAAATAATACATCATGTACACATTACAATTTACGTAAAGCAACAATTTGAATGTTTCACTTAAATATGGATATATAATTCTTTTCTAGTGTATTGAAGGGGTAGTCTCATCTCTTAAAAGTGAATTTTAGTGATGCTCTGCTCAGAGCCTCCTGAGGTATGGGGACTGCACATGAGAAACCCATCCTGGTGGACAAGCCCATCCAGAGTCTGCCTGTATCAAAATGGTAGTATTACCTCTACCCAAGGGAGGATGTTCACATGGGCCTGTTCTGTCCTGCCTTCTGGTGCCCTGCTCAGAATGACCTGAGCTTGGAGCCTGAGGAAACAGCCCATCCAAAAGATGCCAACTTCATGATACTAGTCCTGCCTCCACCCACATGAAGGGAGAGCCATCACAGTATTGGATCTGCTTGCACCCACTGGAAGAGAACCTTGGTCCTTTACCCAGCAGGAGAGGAAGAGACTCCAACAGTACCTACTGAAAGAAGGGATAAGAAGACAACAGTATAAGAACACAGTCAACAACAGAAAGATCAATATGATGCCAACAGATTCTAGGGACTCTACTCCAGCATGGCCTGAACATCCAAATATAGATATAGCAGAAGAGAATGACCCTAAAAAAAACTTTATGAAATTGATAGAGACGCTCAAAGACATAACGAGAAAATACATTAAAAAATGGAAGAAAAACCAAACAAAATATTCAAGAAATGGAGGAAAATACAAACCAAAAACTCCAAGAAACAATTCAAACAGCGCAAGTTTTAAAAACTGAAATAGGACAATAAAAGAAAAATATGAGGGAATGCTGGAAATCGAAAAGCTGGGTAATACTAAGAGACCACAGATGCCAGCCCACAGTACTATACTCAGCAATGCTTTCAATCACTACAGATGGAGAAAATAAGATATTCCATGACAAAACCAGATTTGAAAAGTACATAACCCCTAATCCAGTCCCGGAGAAAGTTCTGGAGGAAAACTCCAACCCAAGGAGGTTAACTACTTTACCAACAGCCAAAAAAAAGGCAGGGAGTGGAATGCATATAAAATGCCACCACCACCACAAAATCCAAAAGAAACAAGTATTAACCATCAATGATCATTAATATCCCTTAATATTAAGGGTCTTAAATCATCTATAAAAAGGCACAGGTTAACAGAATGGATACAAAGACAGAATCCATCCTTCTGCTGAATACAAGAAATACACCTCAACTTCAAAGACAGACAGTACCTCAGAACTAAGTTTTGGGAAAAGATTTTCCAATCAAATGGGCCCAAGAAACAGGTGCATGTAGCAATCCTAATACCTAACAAATTAGGCTTTTGTTGGGGAAGTCCTGTGTATATGTCAATAAAGCACTGTTGGCCAATAGGAAAGCAAGATAAGTGGGACTAGGAGTCCAGGAGGACTCTTGGTAGGAGAAACACAGGAGTCAAGATGTAGCTGCCATAAGGAGAAGAAGCCCAGAAACTTTGCTCCGGTAAGAGAAATACTTAGATTAACAATTATGGGGCAAATACTTAAGTCAGAGCTAGCCAGTAAGAAAAGGCAAGGCCAACAGCTTCATAATTAATACGGCGTCTGGTGTGTTTTTTGGGGACTACAACACAGCAGAGCCCAGGCGACTGGCGGGTGATAAACCAAAGCTGCTAGCTAGGTGCTAGCAACTTTACATGATGGTGTCAGGAGCAGGATTGAATTTCCACGTAGAATGACAAAAGCTTTAAAGAAAATTTAGAAACAAAAGAACAGAAAAAAGCATGGGTCCTTGGTAACAGCATTTTTCTCAGGTGGGCTCTGTTTTGATAGCAACAAGCAGAGACTCAAGCAGCTCGCTTAAGGAAGTCTTCCTGACTCAGCATAAGCCAAAACAACAACAACAACAACAAAAACCCAGCAAGGTTCTCTTAAGAGGCTCTGCTAATGCTTGAATTTTAAGAGGCTCTGCTAACGCTTGAAAGGTGTGTACGTACAGCTGGAAGTGGCAGTGACCACATCTCCAAGCTGGCAGCTTTTGCTGGATGTCACCAAAGACTGAGACAGTAAGCTGGAGTCACCCTTATGCCCACCATCTTGGAAAAACTGCAGTTTAAACAGCCGTGGGGTTACAGAGGAGACACATGGCCAGAAAAACATAAAGATTTACAGTAAAGTCAGACTTGGATAAAGAAAAACCTCTAAAGGTTTACAGTGTATTTAAAAATATATGTAGAAATTGAGAGAAAAAAAAAAAGAAACAACATAGTGGTAAATAAATAGAGAATCCGGCTGTGGTGGTGCATGCCGGTAGAAATTGCTCCAGAGGCAGAGGCAGGTGGATTTAAACCCTGTCTCAGAGAAAAATAAATACAGGTAAAAGAAATAAAGTAATAATAGATAATAAATAAGCCACGTAAAGATGAAAAATACACAGTCTGAATACTGTACGGTATTGTGTTTTTCAGTTTTTTGATTGCTAAGGAAGGAACAACAACTAAAGTACACTTGATTATAAACACTGCTGAATTAATTCAACTTATATCTTTTGAAAATGCCTTGACTTCAAAATTTAAGTGTAAGGATATGTTACTTGGGAAAGAAGTTTTTGTTTATGTTTCTACAGAAATTGAAAAGCTGAGGATTCCTTCCAGGCTTCTGTGGTTTGATGAAACAAGACCACTGGAAGCAAAGACCCAAGTGATTCAACATATAAAACAACTAAGATGATGCAGTCTAACAGACCCTAAAACTAAGGACTTATACAGGTTTCTGAGTTTTGTCATGATCCCCATGGTATGAACAGCTCCCCCTTCTAGCACGAAGCAGTTTGGAATGAGCTACGTCCTAATTCCCATCTTGTTTATAAATCTTTGTTTTCATTTAAATGGGATTGTTTATAATTGGTTAATGATCACAACCAATCTCTTTTTAAAGGAAAAAGG
This sequence comes from Mesocricetus auratus, assembly GCF_017639785.1. Taxonomy (NCBI): domain Eukaryota; kingdom Metazoa; phylum Chordata; class Mammalia; order Rodentia; family Cricetidae; genus Mesocricetus; species Mesocricetus auratus. The sequence goes on from NW_024429185.1 coordinate 13,797,087, forward strand.
GGATTATGGTATGGAAATGAATCCTTTGTATTGGTATGGTTTTTCATTTATTGATATAAATTCAAGCTCAATTTTGTGATGTGTATATTCCTTCTCTTTATTGTGCTTATTCTGATCTTTAAAATGTAATACATAATTAAATACAGATTATAAACAGTTACTTATAATAGTCAGAACTTACAGTTAGGTAAGTTAGGTTTTCTATATATACAGAAATATATTTGAGATAGATAGACAGTCTTCAAACCTTTCAAAGGCCTTCAGAAAATGACATTTAAAATGGTTTAGGGTTTTTCTTGACAATGAGAAATGTCTGCTCCTGGCAGCACCAATTATGTCTGAGAGGAAGATGGGCATCAAAGAAAGTCATCATGGAGTTTGCTTTCAACATGGCAAGACTAGCCATTTGGGCAAGAAACTGCCCTTGCCTAGACTGCTTGACTGTTGCTGTATAAACTGAACATGCAGGACCCACAGGAAAGTGACTGCTGAACTCAAACAGTCCTACAGGATTCCGGCTTCATGGAAGAGTCTACTAGACTTTCTACAGGACACAGAAAAATGACTGACAGACTGCCAATGCAGATGGACAGTTTGAAATTTCCTGCTTTGCTGAGAAATATTCTGGACACATTGTGGCCTATGGGCTGAAGATGGATGCTCCAACATTACAGAGAAACTTTGGGTGACTGTCTAGGCAGTAAAATGTCTCTGTCAATCCTAGTGTTTATATATTATCCTTCTGTAGTCTTTGATGGAGTTGAAGACAGATAGTTATATTTTTCCTTAGTTATTATAAAAGATAAGCTATATATAAACTTAGGATTCACAAAGATGGGATAGATGTTATTTTCTTTAATCTTGCTAAATGTTGATTAACAAAATATTGTAACTGTGTTCTTACTTGATAACTGTTCTGTTATATATAATTTGACTTTGTTAAAGTTAAGACCTTTCTTTTTGTATAGACAGAAAAGAGATGTTGGGTGAAGTCCTGTGTATTTGTCAATAAAGCACTGTTGGCCAATAGGAAAGCAAGATAGGTGGGACTAGGAGTCCAGGAGGACTCTTGGTAGGAGAAACACAGGAGTCAAGATGTAGCTGCCATAGGGAGAAGAAGCCCGGAAACTTTGCTCCGGTAAGAGAAATACTTAGATTAACAATTATGGGGTAAATACTTAAGTCAGAGCTAGCCAGTAAGAAAAAGCAAGGCCAACAGCTTCATAATTAATACGGTGTCTTGTGTGTTATTTGGGGACTGCAACACAGCAGAGCCCAGGTGACTGGCAGGTGATAAACCAAATTGGCTAGCAAGGAAAAGCCTCCCTTTACAGGCTTTAAGCTAAAATTAACCAAAAGAGATGAAGGAGGTCATTTGAAATTAATCACAGCATAAATCAATCAAGATGAAGCATCAGTTCTAAACATCTATGGCCTAAATACAAAGGCATCCACATTTGTAAAAGAAACATTAGTAAAACTCACAACACATATAAAACCTCACACACTTATAGTGGTAGATTTCAATACCCCATTCTCACCACTAGACAGGACTACCACACAGAAACTTAATGAAGAAACAAGGAAACTTACAGAAGTTATGACACAATTGGGTTTAACAGTCATCCATAGAACATTCCATCTAAACAAAAGAATATACCGTCTTCTTAGCACAACATGGAACCAATTTAGGCACCATTTGAAGTCATAAAGAGAGCACTGTAAAGTGTTGGGACCAAGAACCCTCAGTTATTCCCATCCTTGTGAAAAAACAGTTTTTATATGGAGATATTGTAAAGACTCACAGTGAAAAAGAAAGGGTTGAAATAAGTCAATTCTGGCTAGAGGAAGAGCTCAGTGTTTAAGAGCAATCACAGTTCTTGTAGAAGACAGTGGTTGGGTTCCCAGCCTTCATAATTTGCCTCAAAACCATCTACAATTCCAGTTCCAAGGGAGCCTAGGGCCTTTTTTGACTTACCTCCAAGAGCTCACACATACAAGTAGCAAAAATGTGAATACTAAGGCACACACGTTTAAAATAACCTTTCAAACACATTCATATTAATGCTACTGAACATTGATATGCAAATTATATTGAAGTATCAACAATACCTGTGGCACAGGAGTAGTGCTAACTAAATACAAGCAGTTCAAAACCAGCAATTGTAAAAGGAGGGTGGCTTAATATCCATGTTAGTGAAAACCACTCAAAACTATTCCAAAGGAGTTGCTCCACTCTGTTGCCAAAAAGTTTAACAGTGATCAATAGTGAATTAACAATGTTTAAAAGTAATCTGCTCCTTGGGTAAAACATTGATTTAAGCCTTGTAATTAATCAAAAGTGGCATTTGCATAAGTTTTAAGTGGGGAAACATAAAATACAGACATAAAATTAACTTTTTTCTCTTCTTTTAATTTAAATTATAAACAAGCTGGTTTTACATGACAATCCTATTTCCCTCTCCTTCCCCTCTTACCCTACCTCCCACTGACCCACTATCACATCACATTTCTGCTCCTAAGGGAGCATGAGGCCTTCCATGATGGTTCTTCAAAATCTGCCATAACATTTGAAGCAGGGCCGAGGCCCTCCACCATGTGTTTAGGCTGAGAGAGTATCCCTCTATGTGGAATGGGCTCCCAAAGTCCATTTGTATACTAAGGATAAATATTGATCCACTACCAGAGGCCCCATGGATTGCCCAAGCCCATGGTCAGGGGATCTGGATCAGTCCTATGCTGGTTTGCCAGCTATCAGTCTAGGATCCATGAGTTACCCATTGTTCATGTCTGCTTTTTCTGCGGGTTTCTGCAACCTTTGACCCCTTTGCTCATCACTCTTCCCTCTCTGCAACTGGATTCGAGAGTTTGGCTCAGTGTTTAGCCGTGGGTGTCTGTATCTGTTTCCATCAGGTACTGGATGAAGACTCTAAGATGAAATATAAAGTAGTCATTACTCTCAGTATCAGGGAAGGGCATTTAAGGTAGTCTCTCCACTATTGCTTAGACTATTAGGTGGGATCATCACTGTAGATGTCTGGACATTTCCCTAGTGCCGGATTTCTCATTAAACCTATAATGGCTCCCTCTACTATGGTATCTCTTTTCTTGCTCGCCTCTATTCTTCCCCTGACTCAATCTTCACATGATAAACAGAGATCATCAAACAGAACACCCTCCTCAAGAAGAGAGGCATTTAGGATAATGGTGCCACTTCCTGGAAGCTTGTCTCCTTAAGTGGTTAGGATATTTTCAGACCATGTTGCAGAACCAGAACTGAGAAAATGGTCAAGTACCAGAACACACATGGACAGAGACTGCTAATTAGGCATACTTCTTGTCTAATGGCCTAATTTTTTTTCTCCATCTAAACCTAAAGCAATTATCAGTAGTCTAAAATGAAACTTGGATCAGTGTTCATTTATCCGATCCTCTTGCCAAAGTGAGCCTTGATATCAGTCTCAACTTTCTGCATTTCATCATTTCTCTGACCTGGAATCATACACCAGACACTGAGTGCTAGAATTAAGGTCAAGTGCAACTAGCACCTGACAATATTAACTTCTAAATATTACAGACATTTGGATTTATGAATTGTCACATAAAATAAAATTTAAAATCAAAATGTAAAGAAATAACCTTGGTAAACCACTACAACCTTTTAAAAGGTGTTCTAATAATAGCACTCCCCAAAATGCTGAAATGCAGCTACATCTCCTCTTGCTCTAACAAATATTTGCAATAACATTGACATCTTCCATGTTTTGCACCAAATGATTATTGTAATATAATCTCTATATTTGATTAATTTCTATGTTTATTGATCATCACTGCTAATCATCCTCTCCTTTCTCCAAAGTCATGTGCTTGGTCAGAACCCAATAATGCATAATCTGTAGTCTTCTTCAGTCTTCTCCAGGTATCTTACTACTCACTCATAATACAGAATTTATCATATTATATATTTTTCATCTATATTACTAAATTATTTCTAAATTGCAGATGTCACTTTTTACATATAAACCAATTTCCAGTGAATTTGAATATCTTGTGTGGTGAAAATTATTTGTTCAAATAATGTAACAGTATCTACTGAGGTTATAAGAAAAAAAGAGAAAAGTTTCCAGATCAACTGAAGAGTCTGTTAATTTTAAACAAGGCTAATTGAAAAGAATGCTGATTTTGTAGTTTTACCTGAACACATTTATAGAAAGATTTAGCTAAATTAAGTGAATTTGAAAGTAAGCTCTTACTCTACATGTATAGCTGTTAAGCTGAAAAACAAAGGACTTAAGTAAGAACACATCTAGTTTTTACCAGTTAGATACAAGTATAAGATAGATAAAGATGATAAATGAGCAGGAGGTAAGAAGGAGAAAAAATCTAGCTTTGTGGTTTAATTGTATGATATTATCATACTTTGAAAATCATCCAACTTGATTTAGCTGCTTATTGTTACTAAAGATGCAGATTTCAATACAACTTTATAGTCCAAATCACATGATTGTGTACATGTAACTGTGAGACAATTCAGTCCCTTCTTATCGACTGTTGGTCTCACCATTGATGCTAAAATGTAATCATTGTGAAAAAATCTACATTTATGGATATATAGAATTATAAAACTAATTAATTAATTTGGTTAGGGAATCTGATAAAGAATTTTGAGAATCATGACCACTAAGTTTCAGCAATGATAATTTTCTAATACAATATGAGAGCGCATACAAAAGTTCTCAAAACTGAAAAGACCCTGTGAAACAACAAACATATGCATATGCTTGGGACAAATTTATGGACATTGCCTTCAAGTTTCTATGGTTTTGACACAATATCCAAATACTCAATGTGTTTTCTCCTTAAACTGAACAGGGACAGTAACAGGTAGACTAAGCCTCATGTTCAAAAAGCAGAATTCAATAATAGACCTGAATGAAGACCTGAAAACCTAAAAATTTGAGGAGAAAACTTTTTTGGGGAGGGGTTAGGGAAGTACCTCATAACACATGGAAATCAGAAAATAGTAGTCACCAGTGTGATTACAGAGGGAGACCAGTCCAGGCACCCACTTCACTATTACTAGGAGTCTTAGCTGGGGTCATTCTTTTGGATTTTGGGGAATTTCCATAGCACCAGTCTTCTCCCTAAACCCATAGTGTTTCTCTCTATCAAGATAGCTCTTTGCTCTCCCACTCTGTCCCTCTCTCAAACTGACTATCGTAATCTCTCACATTCTCTTCTCCTACTACCCCCAGTTTACTTGAGAGATTTCATCTAACTCCCTTTCCTAGGTTGATCCATGTGTCCCTCTTAGGTTCCTCCTAGTTACCAAGCTTCTCTGAAGCTCTGGATTATAGTCTGGTTATCCTTTACTTTAAATCTAGTATCCATTTATAAGTGAGTACATACCATGTTTGTTACTTAACTCAGGATAGTTTCTTCTAGTTTCATTCATTTGCCTGCAAGTTTCATGGTGTCATTGTTTTTTACGGCTAAGCAATGCTCCCTTGAGTAAATTTTCCACATTTTGTTTACTCATTCGTCAATGAGGGGCATCTGGGTCATTTCCAGATTAACTCTCATCATAGAGTATTTATCCAGTAATTGATAGAGCGAGATTTAGAGATAGACAATAAAGCACCAGGTTGAGCTCCAGGAATCCAGTTGAAAGGAGGGAGGAGGGAGTACATGAGCAAGAGAGGTCAAGAACACATAGGGGAAATCTAGAGAGACAGCTTATTCAAACTCAAGGGAACTTATGAACTGTAGGACAACTGCGGAGCCTCTGTGGACTGAAATAGGCCCTCTGTGTGTGGAAGACAATTGTATAGCTGGGTCTATCTAAGGAGCCCCTGACTGCAGGTCCAGTATCTATTCTTGGTGCAAGAGACAGCTTTTTGGAGTCCAATCCCAATGATGGGATGTCAACTTAGCATTAATGCAGGGGGGAGGGGCTTGGTCATACATCATTTTAAAGGATCAGCCTTTGTCAACTACCCATGGGAGAGCCTTTACCCTGGAGGTAACTTATAACTATGTACAGAACTATGGCATATCCACATGATGAAAGGTATTAATCAACAATATAGGAAAGCCACTGATTCAGGAAAAAATTATGGACAAAACTCAGAATCACCTGTTCTGTTGAGGAAGTTTGATAGAAGGATATGCATTCCACAGGTTGTTTCACATGAAAACTATGAGCTACAAGTATCATGACCTAAAGCAAACTAGAGATGTTCAGTGGACTCTGGTTACAGAACAATGCTTATGTATGGCCTTTGGGTTCATGTGGTAAAACATTTAATTCTGCCTGGAATAGAAACTCACACAAGCAGGCCTAGGACGTGGGAAGCTAAGAAAAGATGGCTTTATCTCAGACAACATATAAAATCTGTTGCTGAGTTTGGTGAGATGGCTCAGTGAAGAAGGATGCTTGCTGCCAAGGCTTGTTATTTCATTCCTTTTTGGGTCAATAAAGAGCGGGTGACAGATAGCAGAAGATGAATCTTATAGCCAGAAGACTTCTCAAAATTGCTATTAATCTCTGAATGAGCATGGTACCCTCATAACCAAATGATGTCTTTTAGCTCTGCTTCCCAACACCATCACACTGAGAACTGTGTCTGCAATGCAGAATATTCAAGGATTCTAAGAATTCATGAACTTCTCAGATAGAAACATGCTCATTCCATTCACTAATGCCAGAAATCTTAACTTTTTCTGCTCAAACGTATAAACACCAGAACCCACTATCCCCAAATACAGATGAATTTTCAGCCAGAATTCATCCTGAGGCAAATTCCTCTCTGAATGAAGCTTTCAAACTCTACATCCTAATATAACCACAGGGTAGTCACAGGGTAGAAATGCCCACTCTGAAATGAAAAGGGCATTATCCTTATAATTTTTCTTTAAAGTAAAAAAAATCTCATTTTACTTATGAATCACAGTTCCATCTTCTTCCTGTCCTTCCATCCCTGCCCCCAACAAACCCCTATCCAACTCCCCAGAGGGAGCCTTTAAGGGCTTAAGGAGAAATCTGGCATTAGGGAAATATCCAGGGATCCACAAGGATGACCCCATCAAAGAATATAAGCAATAGTGGAAAGGCTACCTTAAATGCCCTCCCCCTATAATGAGATTGATGACTACCTTAAATGCCATCCTAGAGACATCATCTAGTAGCTGATGGAAGCAGAAGCAGAGATTCACAGTTACGCACTGAGCCGAGCTCCTGCAAACCAGTTGTAGAGAGAAATAAGTAGTGATGAGCAAAGGGGTTAAGACCATGCTGGAGAAACCGACAAAGAGCTGACTTGAGTAAGTGGAAGCTCATGATCCCCAGTCTAACAGTTGGGGAACCAGCATAAGTCCTAACCAGGCCCCCTGCCTGAACATGGGTGTCAGTTGTGGGGCCTCAGAAGTCTGTGGAGCCTCTGGCAGTGCAACCAGTATTACTTATCCCTAGTGCACAAAGGGGCTCTGAGAGTCCATTCCCTATGGAGGGATAGTCTCTCAACCTAGATACATGTGGTACAGCCCCTTTGGAAATCAGTATGGCCGTTTCTCAGGAAAATGGGAATCAATCTACCTCAAGATGAAGCAGTTCCAGTCTTAGGAATACGCCCAAAGCGTACACATTCACACCACAAGGACATCTGTTTAACTATGTTCATAGTAGCAGCAATTTTTTGTAATAGCTAGAAACTGGAAACAACCTAGATGACCTTCAACTGAAGAATAGGTAAAGAAAATATGGTATGTTTATAAAATGGAATACTACTCAGAGGTACAAAACAACGACGTCTTGAAATTTGCAGTCAAGTAGATAAAAATAGAAGAAACCATTCTGAGTGAGGTAACCCAGACACAGAAAGTAAAACATGGTATGTACTCACTCATAAGCACATATTAGACATACAGCCAAGGATAACCAGCCTAAAATTCATACTCCCAGAGAAGGTAGGAAAAAAGAAGGACCCTAGCAGAGACGTACATGTTCGCCTGGAGAAAGGGAAAGGGACAAGACGTCCTGAATATATGATTAGGAAATTTGCATCAGCAAATTGGGCATCTATCTATCTATCTATCTATCTATCTATCTATCTATCTATCTATCTACTATGTAATCTTATTGTGGTAAGATTGCTTGACTTTGTATGGTTAAGAAAATGAATCAGAATAGATTAATCCTTTGTATGACAAATGGCTTGTTTTTAGTGAAGCCGTAGAAGGACACATAGAAAAGGCACAAAGGTGACTCTTCATAGCATGCAAGGCTACATGGGGAAGCACTGTAGTTTGCTTAAGAGTTAGAAGATGGGAGAATGGCAGCAGCCTAGATCACAGCATTAATCTTGCTTTGTAAGGTAAGGCAAGGTTGGGCTTTGAAAAGAATTGGGGAGTGGCAAGTCTGAATCATTTGGTCAGGCACAAAGGCATAACAGCTGTTCTTAGTTTGGGTACCTGGTCCTTGGTAATTAAGATTGAATTAGTGCCTGCTGTTGTTAGTGAATCAGGGAAAGTAAGGATCTTGCACAACCAAAAGAATGATTCAAGTGGAATAATGTGCTCTCTCTAAATTATCAATGACACTCTCAGATTCACCCTCACCACAAGTTCTCTGTTTCTTTGAGAGAATATCTACTTCTCACAGACATTCATTGTCTCACGCCAAATATAGAAGCAATAGTATCCATATTTCTGGTATAATTTGAAAATATACATTATATTATAATATCTTACAAAATGAATGATGGGTTTCTCTCTTTAACAACAACCTGATCAATGAAATGCATTCTAAGTTCATAGAATTATTATTTATTAGGAAATCCATTCATTACCTTATACATGAAATCATAATTTTAAAAGCAAATACACATCTTCTTTAGTTTCATCTAAATATCTAACCCAATCAAGAAAACAGAGAATTTGGAAAACTTTACAGGTAAATGTTTACTATGTCAAAAAGTATTTGGAGGTCTTCAAGGGCAATAATATACCATGAACATAACTGCCCACACAGACTCAAAATGAATATAGCAATTATAATGATCAAGAACTGAATACCACGTGTGTGAAGATGAATAGAAAAAGGAAGCAGAACAAAAATATAGTAACAAATACACAATTATGAAGATAGATGATTTTTATAGATTCATCGGGAAAATGGATTAGAGAAATCTGTGTCCCTTTAGCTAATTCTATGCAGAAATTTGGTGATCTATCTAGAGCAACTGAATTCTAAACCTTGTATCATGTGCACAATAAATATTCATATAAGATCATTTAGCCCGGCCGGGCGTTGATGGTGCACACATTTAATCCCAGCACTTCGGGGCAGAGGCAGGTGGATATCTGTGTGTTGGAGACCAGCCTGGTCTATAACAGCTAGTTCCATGACAGCCTCCAAAGCCACAGAGAAACCCTGTCTTGAAAAACCAAAAAAGAAAAAAGATCATTTAGACCAAATGCTATTAAGAAAACTTAAGAAATTTTCCATATGAGTTGTTTTAGACACAGATATCTTAGATTCAGTGTGAAAAGGATAGATCATACAGAAAATTTTATTTTCATACCGGTTTTTACGCATTATTTTTTACCGTAGTAGTAAGTTGGCTGGATATTGAGACCATACAGATTGGATGATAATTTTTTTGTTTACGCACTACCCTCTTTCCTCTGCTGCCTCTGACATCTGTGTTGCTCTGTTTATTCACATACTTTAGCATTTTAGCACATCATCTAATTGGCCCATTGTGTATGCTATTAAGGAACACAAGAAATGCATGAAAATAGAAAGATAAACTGTATTCTAAAATGTGTAGAATGGCGTTATGTTTGCCTTTGGGAAGCAGAAACTGGGGAAAGAACTGTAACACAAACACTACCAGCACATATCACAGATAACGTGGTACATGGAGAATCCCATGATGTTTAAATTAGGTGGGAGCCTAAGTCCTTTGATCATTTGAGATCAAATAACAACGATGTATTGCTAATTAATGTCAAGACACATGTCCAACTCATAGGCTAAGATTCTTTACTTGCATTGTTTAGTATCTTTCTCATGCAAGCATTTCTATTGTTTTTGGTTTCTACCAAGAACAATGTTTTTCTAGAAAGTCCTTTTTTCCTACAGAAATCAGACCATTTGTCATCTAAACTGATGGCTTCACAATGTCAAAATGTAATCTCAAGTGACTTGTAAAATAATAGGACTCTGCAATACAAAACCAGCTATATGCCAGGGATAAACACTGATCCACTGCTCAGGTGTCCAACACAAAGAGGGATGCTTTCTCAGCCTGGACTCTTAGGGGAGTGCCTGAACCCTGCCCTGAGTGAAATGACAGAATCTAGATATCCCCTATGTGGAAGGAAATGGCAATAGGGTGGGTGGCTGGGGGGATGGTGGGGAGTTGCGAGAGGAGGAGAGGGAGCAGGAACTGGGATTGACATGTAAAACAAGCTATTTAAAATTAAAATAATAAAAAAATAAAATAAGCTATAATGACCATTTTTTTCTAAGACCCATAGTACATATTAGAATAGTTCAGGCTCATAGTTGAAGAATAGGAAAGATAAAAATTAAGCAGGTCAAAATCCTTTATCAACAATTCTGTATCAGAATAAAGAAGTACTGCAAGCTGCAATGTTTGGAGCCTGTTCTGTGGCAGAACCCAAAGGGTGACTAAACACACTTTTGTAATAATATTTAAAGTCAAAATTTATTATACATAATGCAAATTTCATAAATTTTGCTGCATTTACAGTAGTGCATATGAACACTCTGATCTCATATGAGACATTAAACAGCACACAATGTATTATCTTAATAAAGGTGGAAGTTCACAATTCTGAAACAAATATTGTTCAATTTGTATCACTTTTTTTCCAGTTTTTTTTTTTATTTTCCAGTTTAAATTTAGATAAGAAACAAGGTTGCTTCAAAAACCAGTTCCAGGTCCCTCTCCATTTCCCTCCCCTCCTCCCGTGCCCTCCCCCAAACCCCCCCATTATCCCCTCATTCCCCCAGGGAGGGTGAGGCCCTCCATGGGGGTGTCCATAGTCTGTCATTTCATATAGGGCAGGGCCTAGACCCTTCCCCAAGAGTTCAGGGTGAGAGTGCACCTCACATTGTTCTATGGGAGTCCAAAGTCCTTGTGTATACTTGGGATGGGTACTGATCTGCTGCCCAAGGCTTAATAGATTACCTAGGCCTCCTCACTGACACCCAGATTCAGGGGGTCTTGATCAGTCCCATGCTGGATTCCCAGGCTGATGCCTGGGATTCAAGAGTTAACCTTTGTCTGGTCAGCTGTTTCTGGGGGGTTAAACCAGCCCAGTCTTAATCCCTTTGATCATCAGTCCTCCCTCTCTGTTACTGGCTTTCTTGAGTTCAGCTCAGTACTTAACCAAGGGAGTCTGCCTCTTCTTTGATTAGCCACTAAATGAAGGTTCTGTTTCCCAGACTCTCTGGCCATAGGATTGTAGGCGGGGACTCCCCAGATCTATGTCTAAAATCCATATATGAGAGAGTACATGCCATGTTTCTCTTTTTCTGACTGGGTTACTTCACTAGGACGGTTTCTTCTAGTGTCATCCATTTGCCTGCGAATCTCATAATTCCATTCCTTTTTTTTTGCTGAATAGTACTCCATTGTGTAGATGTACCACATTTTCTCCATCCACTCTTCTGGTGAGGGACATCTAGGTTGCTTCCAAGTTCTGGCTATTACAAATAATGCTGCTATGAACACAGTGGAACAGACATCTTTGTTGTATGAATGGGCATCTTTTGGATATATGCCTAAGAGTGGAGTTACTGGGTCTTGTGGTAGGTTTATTCCCATTTTTCTGAGGAATCTCCATACTGATTTCCAAAGTGGCTGAACCAGTTGGCACTCTCACCAGCAATGGAGGAGTGTCCCCCTTTCACCACATCCTCTCCAGCATAAATTGTCATTGGTGTTTTTGATTTTAGCCATTCTGACAGGAGTGAGATGGTATCTCAGAGTAGTTTTGATATGCATTTCCTGGATGGCTAAGGATGTTGAGCACTTTCTCAAGTGCCTCTCAGCCATTTAGCCTCCTCTATTGAAAACTCTCTATTTAGTTCTGCAGTCCACTTTTTAATTGGGTCCTTTGATGTTTTGGAGACTTGCTTCTTGAGTTCTTTGTAAATTTTGGAGATCAACCCTCTGTCCGATGTGGGATTAGTGAATATTTTTTCCCATTCTGAGGGCTGCCTTTTTGTCTTGCAGACTGAGTCCTTTGCCTTACAGAAACTTCTCAGTTTCAGTAGGTCCCATTTAGTAATTGTTAATCTCACTGTCTGTGCTACTGGTGTTATGTTCAGGAAGCTGTCTCCTGTACCAATTTGTTCAAGGGTACCACCCACTTTCTCTTCTAAGAGTTTCAGTGTGGCTGGATTTATATTGAGGTCTTTGATCCATTTGGACTTAAGTTTTGTGCATGGCGATAAACATGGATCGATCCGCATTCTTCTACATGCCAGTCTCCAGTTATGCCAGCACCATTTGTTGAAGATGCTTTCTTTATTCCATTGTATATTTTTAGCTTCTTTGTCAAAGATCAGATGTTCGTATATATGTGGGTTAATACCTGTGTTTTCAATTCGACTCCATTGGTCTACCTGTCTATTTTTGTGCCAATACCAAGCTGTGTTCAGGAATATAGCTCTATAATAGAGCTTGAGGTCAGGGAAGGTGATGCCTCTGGACGTTGCCTTGTTGAACAGTGTTGTTTTGGCTATCCTGGGTCTTTTGTTTTTCCATACAAAATTGATTATTGTTCTTTCAAGGTCTGTGAAGAATTGTGCTGGGATTTTAATGGGGATTGCATTGAATCTGTAGATTGCTTTTGGCAGGATTGCCATTTTTACTACATTGATTCTACCTATCCAAGAGCATGGGAGATTTTTCCATTTACTGAGGGCTTCTTTAATTTCTTTCTTTAAAGATTCAAAGTTCTTATGATACAGGTCTTTCACTTGTTTGGTCAGCGTTACCCCAAGGTATTTTATGTTGTTTATGGCAATTGTAAAGGGTGATGTTTCTCTGATTTCTTTTTCAGCCCTTTTATCATCTGTATATAGTAGGGCTACTGATTTTCTTGAGTTGATCTTGTAGACTGCCACTTTGCTGAAGGTGTTAATCTGCTGTAAGAGTTCCCTGGTAGAGTTCTTTGGGTCATTGATGTAAACTATCATGTTGTCTGCAAACAGTGAAAGTTTGACCTCTTCCTTCCCAATTTGTATCCACTTGATCCCCCTTTGTTGTCGTATGGCAATAGCTAGAACTTCAAGTACCATGTTGAAAAGGTATGGAGAGAGTGGACAGCCTTGTTTTATTCCTGATTTTAGAGGAATTGCGTTGAGTTTCTGTCCATTTAGTTTGATGTTGGCTGTTGGTTTACTGTATATAGCTTTTATTATGTTTAAGTATGTCCATGTTATCCCAGATCTCTCCAAGACCTTTATCATGAAGGGGTGTTGGATTTTGTCAAAGGAGTTTTCAGCATATAGTGAGATGATCGTGTGATTTTTGTTTTTCAGCTTGTTTATATGGTGGATTACATTAATGGATTTTCATATGTTGAATCATCCCTGCATCCCTGGGATGAAACCTACTTGATCCTGGTGAATGATTGTTTTGATGTGTTCTTGGATCCGATTTGCCAGTATTTTATTGAGTATTTTGGCATCAATGTTCATGAGGGATATTGGACTGAAGTTCTCTTTCTTAGTTGTATCTTTTGTGGCTTGGGGATCAAGGTTATTGAAGCCTCATAGAAAGAGTTTGGCAAAGACCCTTCTGCTTCTATTGTGTGGAGCACTTTGAGAAGAATTGGTATAAGCTGTTCTTTGAATTTGTGGTAGAATTCTGCACTGAGGCCATCTGGACCTGGACTTTTTTTGGTTGGGAGACTTTTGATGACTGCCTCTATTTCCATAGGGGTTATAGGTCTATTTAAATTGCTTATCTGTTCTTGATTTAGTTTTGGCAAGTGGTAGCTATCCAGGAAGTCATCCATTTCATTTAAATTTTCAAATGTTGTGGAGTACAGGTTTTCAAGGTATTACCTAATGATTTTGTGGATTTCCTCAGAGTCTGTTGTTATGTCCCCCTTTTCATTTCTGATTTTGTTAATTTGCGTGTTCACTCTCTGCTGTTTGGTAAGTTTGGACAAAGGTTTGTCTATCTTGTTGATTTTCTCAAAGAACCAACTCTTCGTTGCATTGATTCTTTGTATTGTTTTCCTGGTTTCTACTTTATTGATTTCAGCCCTCAATTTGATTATTTCCTGGCGTCTAATCCTCCTGGGGGAGTTTGCTTCTTTGTGTTCTAGAGCTTTCAGCTGTGATGTTAATTCTCTGGTATAACTATCCTCCTGTTTCTTCATGTGAACACTTAGTGCTATGAACTTCCCCCATATCACTGCTTTCAAAGTGTCCCATAGGTTTGGGTATGTTGTGTTTTCATTCTCATTGAATTCGAGGAAGTCTTTAATTTCTTTTTTTATTTCCTCTTTGACCCAGGGATGGTGCAGTTGAGCATTATTCAATTTCCATGAGTTTGTAGGTTTTCTGCAATTTGTGTTGTTGTTGAATTCTAATTTTAAAGCATGGTGGTCTGATAAGATGCATGGAGTTTTTCCAATTTTTTTTGTAGCTGCTGAGGTTTGATATGTTGCCAAGTATGTGGTCGATTTTTGAGAAGGTTCCATGTGGTGGTGAGAAGAAGGTATATTCTTTTTTATGTGGATGAAATGTTCTATAGATATCTGTTAATTTCAGTTGTATCATTACTTTTATTAGACCCTTTGCTTCTTGGTTGAGTTTCTGTCTCGTATTCCTGTCTAGTGGTGAAAGTGGTGTGTTGAAATCTCCCACTATAACTGTGTGGGGCTTTAGATGATATTTAAGTTCTAATAATGTTTCTTTAACGAATGTGGATGCCTTTGTATTTGGGGCATAGATGTTCAGGATAGACACTTCATCTTGGTGGGTTTCACCTGTGATGAGTATGTAATGACCTCCTTCATCTCTTTTGATTGATTTTATTTTAAAGTCCAGTTTGTTAGATATTAGGATTGCTACCCCTGCTTGTTTCTTGGGTCCATTTGATTGAAAAATTTTTCCCAACCTTTAACTCTCAGGTAATGTCTGTCTTTGAGGGTGAGGTGTGTTTCTTGTATGCAGCAGAAGGAAGGGTTCTGTCTTCGAATCAATTCTGCTTGTCTGTGTCTTTTTATGGGTGAGTTAAGGCCATTAATATTGAGGGATATTAATGACCATTGATTGCTCATCCTTCTTCGATTTGCAATGGTTTTGTTGGTGGAATTATGTGTGGAATTTCACCCCTTTGTTCTTTTGGCTGTTGGTAGAGAGGGATTCTCTAATGCCTATGTTTTTCTGGTTGTAGTTAGCTTCCTTGGATTGGAGTTTTCCTTCAAAAATTTTCTATAAGGGTGGGTTAGTGGACACATATTGCTTGAATCTAGTTTTGCCATGGAATATCTTGTTTTCTCCGTCTATAGTGATTGAGAGCTTTGCCTGGTATAGTAGTCTGGGCTGGCATCCATGTTCTCTTAGTGTTGGTATAATATCTATCCAGGACCTTCTGGCTTTCAGAGTTTCCATGGAGAAATCAGGTGTAATTCTGATAGGTCTGCCTTTATATGTTACTTGACCTTTTTCCTTAGCTGCTCTTAATATTCTTTCTTTATTCTGTATGTTTGGGGTCTTGATTATTATGAGGCGAGGGGATTTTTTTTTTGTGGTCCACTCTATTTGGTGTTCTGTAGGGTTCTTGTACCTTCATTGGCATGTCTTTCTTAAGGTTGGGAAAGTTTTCTTCTATGATTTTGTTGAATATGCCTTCTGCCCCTTTGAGGTGGATTTCTTCTCCTTCTTCTATACCTATGATTCTTAGGTTTGGTCTTTTCATGGTGTCCCATATTTCCTGGATGTTTTGTGTTAAGGATTTGTTAGATTTAAGGTTTTCTTTGGTTGATAAATCCATTTCTCCTAGTGTATCTTCAACACTTGAGATTCTCTCTTCCATCTCTTCTATTCTGTTGGTAATGCTTGTATCGGTAGTGCCTGACTGTCCAGCTTTTCTATTTTCTGCCTTTCTTCAGATTGTGTTTTTTTTTTAATGTCTCTATTTCAGTTTTCAACCCTTGCAGTGTTTGCATTGCTTCCTGCAATTTTCTGTTTATCTTTTCGTCCATTTGTTGCCTTTATGAATTTTTTGGTTTGTTCTTTCTTCCATTTCTTGCATTTTTTGGTTTGCTTTTTGTTCCTTTTCTCGCATTTTGTACTTTGTTTCTTCTTCCATTTCCTGCATTTTTTGATTTGTTTCGTCTTCCATTTTTTTTCATTTTTTGGTTTGTTTTTTTCTGCCATTTCTTGCATTTTTTGGTTTGTTTTTTCTTCCATTTCTTTGAGGGATTTTCCTATATCCTCTTTTCGGGCCTCTATCATTTTCATGAAACTGCTTTTAAGGTTGTTCTCTTCTGCTTCATTCGCATTGGAATGTTGGGGTCTTGCTGGTGTGGAGTCTCTAGAATCTGGCGGTGTCATATTTGCTTTTCTTTTGCTGAGTGTGTTTTTGTATTGCCTCTTTCCCATCTCTTCTTCTTGTGGGTGCAGAAAGAGCCCCTTACTTGTCTGGGGACCAGACTTCTCTTTTGGTGGGTGCTAGCAAGTCCAATAATCTGGTGGTTCTTCTATTCCTTGTCCAAATGCTGGTCCCGTGGGTGGAGAAGAAGAACAGGAATCTGGGGCGCTTAGCCTCCTACCTGGTCCCCTGGACCCTATGCTGGGTCCTGTTGTACCTGATCTGGAACAGCTACTCCCCTGGTCTCCCAGCCTCCTCTGGTTACCTGGTCTCATTGGTGGGAGAAAAGATCTGGAGTCTGGGGTGCTTGGCTCCAGACGGGATTGGGAGCTCTGTGCAGTTCCCAGGTGATCTGCAGGCACTGGAACACAGGCCGGGAAGCCGGCTTGTTTACCTGATGCTGCTGGAGGAACCGCTGCTTCCCTGGACTCCCAGCCTCCTCTGGTTTCCTGGTCTCGTTGGTGGGAGAGACGACTTGGAGTCTGGGGTGCTTGGCTCCAGACTGGATTGGGAGCTCTGTGCAGTTCCCAGGTGATCTGCAGGCACTGGAAACCAGGCCGGGAAGCTGGCCTGTTTACCTGATGCTGCCGGAGGAACCCCAATTTGTATCACTTATGGAACTGTGAGCCCACATGCATTTTTCTTACTCAGTGTGAATTCTAAGATTGTTCTGTAAGACAGGGATCTCTGATGGCTCATCCTAATGGTAAATTTGATTGAACTGCATGCTGGTAAAGGACATTTCCTAACATTACAGTGGAGACATGTCCTGCAAGCATTAATTTAGGAGAATAGACCCACCCTGATATGAGCGGCACAATCCAATATATTATATGCCTGTGTGGAGCAAAGGAGAAGAATGACTTAATTAATATACTCCCCGCATCCACAACCTATTTGCTGCCAGAGAGTCCCTAGCACTGGACCAAGCCAGTAACACTTCAGAACTGTTAATCAAATCAATTAGTTGTTTTTTAGATTGTGTATGTGTCAGGAGGGGGTGATGTTTGTGCTACTGCAAAATGTTTATCAAAATTGCGTATGACTGATGGCAAAAATTTTAAGAATAATTATAATTAAGTGAAAGGAAATATTTATTCATAAATAGCCAGAATTGTTGACATTTCACAGCTGTTCTCTGGAAGCAAGAAGGCCACCAAGTTCTTACTGGAAGAGAAAAAAACTGAAACATATATTTCTTGCAAATTCTGTGTTGTTTTAGGAATTTATATCTTATCAACCCTGTGTATAACCACCTGAACTGTTTTCTGCTGTAGACATTCAAAGAATTTTCAGCAGCAGTAAGGAGTGAGTCATGAGACCACAAAACAGGATTTGAGTCTACAGGAAGTCTAGAACCTTCCCTTGTGTAATAAAAATTCTCTTTGCACAAAACACACTGGTCCATTGAGCATGATACCTTCCTCTCAGGTGAGTGATCTCTGAATGTCTGTATTTTCAGATTGTTTCAATTCATTCTGCAGTTTGTTAGTGCCAGATTTCAGGAGGTGACCCTGATGAGTTTGAACAGCAAGCATTCAAAATAAAGAGTCCGTAATACATAGACCAAGGATTCCACACGTCTAGCTGCCTGTCACATCATGTGCCCATGGAAGAAAACGTGCTAGCAAGCAATGTCATGTGCAGAGGGAGTGTTTTCAAATATGTATTTACCAAGTCTGGAAAACTAGACTTTATATGTGTAACGAAAGAAACTTTAAACACTCTGTTAATGAGAATTTGATAAAGCATTTGTTACCCAATTAACTTTAAGCTTTGAAGAACAGATATATGCATTATGGGATCTGTATCAACAACAACAAAATAAATACCGAGGACATTAATATTAACTTCACAACTTTAACACCATTTTTCCCTGTTATTCCTCGTATTTGTTCTGGTATTAAATCCCAGGAACTACATTTCACAGAGATGTCCTGCGTGCTTATTTCTTCTGCTCTGTGACAGTTTGGAAGTCTTTCACTATTTGTACAGCTTTGACGATTTAGACAAGTACCTACTGATAGATTTATCTTGTTATCTTACTTCTAAGAATGGGTAGGGATGGAGAGATGGCTTAGAGATTAAAAGCATTGGTTGCTCTTGCTGATGTCCAGAGTTCATTCCTAGCAACCACATGGTGGCTCACAACCATCTATAATGAGATATGTTGCCTTCCTTTGGCATGTAAGGGTACACACAGGCAGAAGATCACATAATAAATATAAATATGAAAAATAAATAAATATTAAAAAATAATTGGTGTCAGCTGGGCGCTGGTGTTGTTCACCTTTAATCCCATCACTCAGGAGGCACAGCCAGGCGAATCTCTGTGATTTTTGAGGACAGCCTGGTCTACAAAGCTACCAGAGAAACCCTAACAAACAAAAAGGAAAAGAAAAAAATGAATGTGTGTAATGCTTTTCAAATGTTCCTCCTTTTTCATTGCCAATCCTTTATTCATCAATAATGAACTGTTTAATTCACCTCATTTTCAAAAGAAAGAGAGTGTGGTTTAAACACTGAGGTTCATTAATGTGAGGCAAGTAAGTTTCTGCTCAACCTAGAAAAAGTTTTGTGTAGACTTTTTCTCCACTATCACATATTTGCATTTTTAAGACAATGATTTTAATTTCAGGTTAGTGTGTGTGTGTGTGTGTGTGTGTGTGTGTGTGTGTGTGTGTGTGTGTGTGTGAGCACTGTGGCCAGGAGAGGCAAGTAAAAGATATTTCTTCTCCTGTGTCTGAAGTTACAGATGGTGGTAAGGTGCCCAACATAGGTGCTGGGAGCTAACCTCAGGTCTTTTGTAAAAGAACTTAATCTCTGAGCTATCATTCAAGACCTCAAATTGTATTTATTTAATGATATAGCAGCATATGCCTGCTTCTATTTTATGGTTTTTATTACTTCAAGTATTCTGTTCTCTTTGTTGATACTGATTGAATTATCCAAGTATGGCTATTGGAAGTTCGTTTGGTTTGGCCTCTGTGCCTTTGACTCTCTGTCTCTCTCTGTCTCTGTCTCTGTCTCTCTATTCTCTCTGCCTCTCTGTGTGTATCTCTGTCTCTCTTTGTCTCCCTCCCCACTTCTGTATCACTGTTATATACTCATCTTGTCTCACCCTTACGACATGCAGTTTCTCCAACGATTCCTGGTTCTTTTGAATGGCTAGTTATACTGAGACACTAAGTTGTTGGCACAGGGAGCATTATTGACCCAGAGGTTCCTTTACTTATAGGATTTTTAAAGCAGATAGAACTAAGCAAAGAACATTCTAATTCACATATATTCACACATCTATAATTATATGTGCCATCATCTTGCTAATGGTATCTGCAACATCTTTCTATTTGTCTGAACTGATGTCTCCAACTGTATTGTAACATTATAGAGTTAATTCTTTCTTCTTCTAATCTGTTACTTTTGTCTCTGACTCCAAACACCCATCATTCATTCACTAAATTTTCCCATGCCAATACATGTAAAGTCAATTCAGAATTTTATTTTTGCATCTTGCTTTTCTTCTTACAGTTGGAGGATTTCATATAGATGTATATTGTGTTTAAATCAAATAAACCTCCATTCCTTCTCTTTCAGTCCCTCTCTGTTGTCTTCTCCACTATTTCCTCCTAATCTTGTTTTTTTTTCAACCCACATAAAACACTTAGTAAGACCAGTGGATATATTTGTGGTATAGGGCCATGTACTCACTTTCCCAAAGCCCTCTATTGTCAATAGCATATGAGATAGAGTTGAACTTTTATGCCCACCTACTCTCTACATTTTGGATTTTTAATGGATTTATTCTTTGTGAATGTTGTGGCAACTATTGTGATTTTACATATGCAACTGCCACATTATATCCAGGAAAATACTGTTTTGCTGTAGAAATTCAACCCTGCTGGCTCTTACAATCTTTCATTACCTTTTATATGACTATCTCTGAAACACAGGAGGAATGAACGTGATACTGATTTCTCATTGAGGGTTGGAACCTCTAGTCTCTTTATCCCTGGACTTTAGTCAGTAGCTTCCCTATTATCACCTGCACAAAATTACCTAATTTGCCTATTGTGTATGACATCAATAAACATAAGAGTTGCTTAAGAAAATAGACAGGTAAACTATATTTTAAAAAATGTTGAGCATTGTGCATGTGCTTATTTGTGGGTATAAGTGGTAATTAGGAATAATGCTGCAGAATAGTAGTATTGGATTCTCCCTTAGAGCCTGTCTCTTGTTTGGTCATAAGTTCTTGCCCTGATAATGGTGCCAGTATGGGTTTCCTGCTATAGATTAAAATTTTAATCCATATAGAAAATTTGGATAGTTATTTCCATAGAAATCATCCCACTATTTTACCACACATAATCTATAAACACACACACACACACACACACACACACACACACACATACCAAACACAAACACACACAGGTAGAACTAAAAATAGTTTCCCCATATAGCTGATACTGCATGAATTTGACCCATCTGCAGACTCAGGGAGGTGACTATGTTTCTAGTACCAGACATGTTTTCCATGCTGTTGAGTAAGCTTTAAATCCAATTTGGCAACTGTCAATAATTGTCAAGACTGGAGTGCCAGTATGGTACCTTTTGGGGAAAAAAAGGTCATACTGAAAATTGTTGTGGCTCAGTTTTTTAAACGTTCACTCCCAGTATGGTGACATTTAGATACAGACCTTTGAGAGGTTATACTTGAGATTAGATAGCCCATAATGGTGATACTAATGGGGCAGCATGATCCTGATATTCATGGGGGGCATGATTGTGATACTCAGTGTGCAGACAATTGTGATACAGTGAGGGGAATGCTTTTGGTATTCAAGGGAGATATGATTTTGATGCTCAATAGGGAGACATGATTGTAATACTCACGAGAACATTATTGTGAGACTCATGGGTGACCCGAGTGTTACTCACAGGGTTATTAGTGATCCTAAGAGGACACCACAGAAACACTCTCTTATTTAAGAACATGAGAGAACTTGAGTTCATTTGTTCATACAAAGCAATGACCGCCGTCAGTTTGCCAAGCAAAGAGGCTCTGTCACCTGCCAGCACTCGGTCATAAACACCCCAACCCCCAGAACTGTAAAAAACAAGTTTCTATTTTTCCAAACATTTAAATGTATTTAAAATATAATTAAAATATTTATTTCTCCCTTCAATTTTATCTGTTCAAATCTACCCATGATACTCACTTAAACACCTCTCATGTTCCTCTTTCATTCACTCTCAAATCTATGATCTCTTTTGTTTGATTGTTACTGTTCATATGTACATACCCATATATGTACATAAATATACAAATACAAATTTTACAGTTTATTTACTAATACACACATACACATACACACACTCAGGACTGACCACATGCTACTGAATAAATAATTAGGGATCTCATTCCTGGGAAAGACAATTTTTCTCTCTTAGCAGTCTTTAGTTGCCTATATGATTAGTATGTTGCACTGGGAGATCTTACCCTTTCACAAATTCATGTCTACTAGTCTTGTCATTGTTTATGTCTTGCTCAGGCAGCCATACTGTTGAAATATCATGAATATAGCTATTCTGTAATTCTAGGAGACACAGTATCACATTTGACTTCATGGACCCTGGTTCTTACAATCTTCCTGTGTCCTCTCCCTGTTTCCTCAGTGTTAGGGTCAGGAATTGTGCTGTTTTACTTGTATAAGTGGGAATTGGGTACCACATGGTCAGATGATTTCTGCATTTTGACTTGTTGTGAATTTCTGCGTCTCCATGCATTGCAAGCAAAAGCTTTTTGTTGAGGTATTAGTGCTACACTTACCTGTGGGTGTAAAGACTCATTTTAGAATGCATTTAGTAATTATGATAGTGTGCATTAGGCTCTCCTCTCAGGTCCATGACTGTACTAGGCCATTGAAACTGTGCTGGGTATCATATCCCTCGTGTTTATTGTGCATTAAGTTATTTATACAGCCTTTTTGTACCCTCAAGATATGAGTGACATTAATGCACCTTTATACATATCTTACCTTACCGGTCATTGTTATAGTTCATAGATATCACAGCTGGTTAGGACTGTGGATTTCGTCTCACTTTCAGCAGCTTGTCAAGTACTTTCCAGGGCTATGAAGCCAGACCTTAGGGTAGCGCCATCTGGGTCAAACACAGCTCAAATTCCTGGAGGTCTGTTGCCTGAGTGTGTGATATCTTCAGCAATAGAAGATTACCTTCAATTTCCAAGAGACAACCTGATCTAGATTAATTCTATATAATTTGGGGGACTCTGTTGGAATCTGGTGGCCAAGAACTGTAAAGCGAGTTTCTCATGCCATGTACTGGGGTTTGATAGGCTGTGATTTTTGATGGGAGCATTGTCAGCAAAGTTATCATTATTTCATTTAGGCTGTGTGTGTGTCTGTGTCTGTGTCTGTGTGTGTGTGTAGTATACATATGTTACTTTGAGTTATAGGTAATTGTAAGTAAATATAAAGTAATTTGATTCCCCAAATCTCTTTCAAATATTTCTAGTGCTATATGTCGCTCCTCCATCTCCAATTATTTCCCTCTGTGATTATTGTTTTTCATTCCCCTTCCTATTACCTATAACACACTACTATTTTAAGCTACCCAGTGTTTAATGTTTTGTTACTTTGACAGTGTGACATAAGACAGCAGTTAGTAGAAACTGCAGGTATGAAGGATGTCCAGGGAGATGTTTGCTTTTGGCTCCTAAGAAATGTTCAGTAACTCATTTTCATAATTTCAAAATGACATACATGCAAAGAGAGATGCACAGACACATGGTTGCTGCATATGTAACTAGAAGTCTTTTCTTATTAATATTCTTTGCTTCAGCTTTAAGATTCTCCAGAGGACTTCGAACTGCTGAGCTGCATCCCAGTGACTTGTAAGGTCCTATAATCTTTTTATGATTTAAACAACAGGGAAGCACAATCATTTTAAATTGAAATGTTTGAACATATATTTCCTTTAAGCTAAATAAAATTACCACTCACCAGGAATTGAATTAGCTAAAGATGCATACACTCTTGGGGATAATTGTTACTCAGTAATATTTTAAACAGTACTTAAAATGTCCTTATATTACTAATAAAAGTCAGTCAGCCTGAATTAAAAGTCTGCATAAGCCGCTAACTACATATGGCTAAGTTACTTTTAGTAAATATTTTACTAGGTTTTTATTAAATTTTACTACCATCATTTCTTCGTCTATAAATGTAGATCATGACTGTACCTAGGTCATAAGACTTGAGTGAGGATCAAATGGTTGTTCATATAAAAAACATTATGCATAGGGTAAGTGTCCATTAATATTTAAAAACTGTGTTTGCTTTCTACATATTATTCAGCTGCTTTAATATTCAGGGTGAATACTAGTGACTGCCAACTTTCCATATCGCTTTTATCCTATTTTTGTTTAGTACATCATCATCATTCTTCATGCTTCAACTGCTATCAGAAGAAAATGTTCCATTCTTTTCATATTCAATACTATACCTAAAAAATGTATGCTCCTAAAATTTGGGAATGAGAGATACTTAATTAAATGTCATCATTTCCTAGTTTGCAACATCACAGCTACGTTTCAGAAAAAAACAAAAAACAAAAAAACAAAAGGAGTCAGTTCCTCAAGAAAAGCTGTCATTTGCAGCTTGCAATACTGATAAATAGGAAACCAATTTCAATTTCTGGGTAAGTATTTCCTCTCAGAGAAAAATGTAACAATGTTTCCTGTGGAGTTTTACATAGAGTGGATGTTTGTATACTTCACGAACTTACTTAGTAATCTCATGTCATGGTATTGAGTGGAAAGTGACCATGTCCCACCTGAGTCCTTATGGGTAAGATTAGAAACTATACACAAGCCCGGCAGTGGTGGCACACGCCTTTAATCCCAGCATTCAGGAGGCAGAGGCAGGCGGATCTCTGTGAGTTCGAGGCCGGGCTGGCCCGACAGCCTCCAAAACAATACAGAGGAACCGTGTCTCGTAAAAACCAAAATAAAAAATAAAAAAAAAGAAATTATACATAAGAGACCATTTCTTCCCAAGGGATTCAACACTGGCAACCTGGAGGAATGTCATTCTGTGATGTTCTGCTGGAAAACACCTGCTTCAGCCTTCTTTGCTGTCCTGTATCCATTTTCAGTGGTTTACATTCATCTTCCTGATCAAATGTCTCCCTACTCATTGGTCCCGGTGCTGCATCAGTTCCAAAAGAATGCAGGGCACTCTGTTAATTATGAAGCTGTTGGCTGTTTGTTTTTTTTTAATTGGAAAACTCTGACTTAATTATCAACCCATAATTACTAATATTTATTTTTATAAGTTCTTATCTTACTGAGGATGCAGCCTAATGAGTGCTTTTCCCGGAATCACGTGGTTACCACTCTCTACTCTTGACTACATTTCCCAAAATCCTCTGTGACTCCTTGTCCCACTTATCTTGCTTCCCTATTGGCCAACTGTGTTTTATTCATCAACATATACACAGAAGAACTTCCACCATCAGAAGTAGGATAATTGCAGATCTTCACCTCTCCCTCCATTTCTCAGAATAACATTCCCAAGTCTCATCCCCAGCTCTGTAGCAGCAATTCATCTATAGCTTCTTCTCACTCTCTGTTTCCATTCTGGGAAGTGGGGACAGACTTACTAAACAGATGCTGAGGAATTACCCTGCTGTCTTCTGTCCTCAAAACCCCCTCCACTGCCTCCATCCCCTTCCATTCCTAAGTCTCAGGTCCTGATACCCAGAAATACATTTTACACGAAACCCTGAGTGTGTGTCCACAAGTATCAGGATCACAGAAGGTTTTCCTTCAGGGAACACACAGCCACTGTAATTTCCTGGTAACAAGAGGGGAAACAGAAACTAAGTAGTAAAACATCCACTCAACAAAGATAAACACAGGCACCAGCATCTAGAATTACAGTCTTCCAAATCCCAGATACCTAGACTCCAACCTAAAAACCCAATCAATAACAGCCAGGACAGTATGTTTCCACTAGAGCCCAGAAACTGAAGGCAGTAAATATTTCAACATAATTGAAACACAAAGAAAAGACCATGAAATAGCATTTATGCGTGTGACAGAGGAAACAAACAAAAATCTCTTAAAGAAATCAATGAAGACAAAACAAAACAAAAGAACAGAAGAAGGAAATGAATAAAGCCATTGGGGAACTGAAACTGGAAAGAGACTCAACAAAGAAGCCAAAACTAAGGGTAACCTGGAAATGAAAATTAATGGAACTTGCATAAGGACTACAGAGGTAAGGTTCACCATAATACAGGAGATGAAGAAAGAATATTCCCATTGGAAACAGGATGAAACAAATGGATACATAAGCCAAAAACATTAAGTTAAAAAATTTCTGGCACAGGGGATTAAGGAAATCACAAGAAAACTCACAGAATCCACTAACCTACGTTTATACAGGTTTATAGAAACTGAACTAATGGTCAGGGAGCCTGAATGGGTCTGACCTATGTGCTCTGAATATAAGTTTTCCTAGTGTTGGACTCCTAATAGTGGAATTGGGGCTGTCTCTGACCCTATTGCCTGTGTTTAAGACCATTTTCTTCCTACTGGGGTTCCGCTTCCTGCCTTAATGCCTACTCTTATTGCACCTTGATATGTGTGGTGATGTTTTGATGTGCTGTAATGAATAAAGCTTGCCTGAAGATCAGAGTACAGATTTAGCCACACTAGTTAGCCATAGAGGCCAGGCACACACCTTTAATCCCAAGATTTTGGAAACAGAGACAGACAGATCTCTGTAAAATCAAGGACACTCTAGGCTACATGAGTGATATGGCTGAACACAGAGAGGAATATAAAGAGGGAGGGACAGGAACTCAGAACATTCAGTCTGAGATTTCATAGAGATTGACATCACCCATATTGCTTGTGGATTCAGTAGAGGTAAAAATTAGTTTCTGGCTGCTCTGCTTATCTGATCTTTCAGCATTTACTCCTATTTCTGACTCACAGTTTTTATTATTAAGGTCAATTCAAAATCACACAACAGATGTGTCTTGTTTGTTTGATATCTCTGGGGGGGTCTACTCTTTTCTGAAGGGAAATGGAGGAGTAGATTTTGGGAAAGGAGAAGTGCTGGGGAGAGAGAGAAAGGAGAGGAGAGGAAGAAGGGTAAACTTCAGTCAGGATGTAATATATGAGAGAATAAATAAGATAAAAAGTATTCAAAGTATTTCAAATTCACCCTTTTTTACCGCAAAACAAAGAAAATGACAAATAATAATTGTCTTGTTTAATGCAAAGCCTTTGTAATCTTCGGGCTGATAGTTTTCAGAAAATTTACCATTCTAGTTAAATAAATACCATTTTAGTTAAATATATCTTAAGTAAACTTGTCCATTCAACTACTACCGATTTAACATCTAAAATGCTCAAATTGTATTTCAATCCCCATAACAAAGTAATACAGACAAATAATAAAAGTAAATAAGGACACAAATCGTTCAGGAAATCAGGAACACTTTGGAAAACCAAAATCTATAAGTAATAGGAAAAGACAATGGAGAGAAGAAGCACAATTCAAAGCCACAGAAAGTATTTTCAACAAAGTCTTAGAAGAAAATGTCTTCAACCTAAGGAATGTGATGCCTATAAATTACAAAAAGCATACAGAACAGAAAATAGAATGGACCAGAGCCTCCTCTGATTCCTCTCAACACAAAATAGTAAAAATCTCATATAAAGAACACAAAGAGAGCTTTAAAGATGCAAGGATAAAAAGCCAAGAAATATGTAAGTGCAGACTTATAAGAATTGTACCCAGCTTCTCCATGGTGATTCTACAAACCAGAAGTGCTGTGACATGCTGCAAGCTCAGAGAGCACAGTCAACATCCCAGACTATCATAGTCAACAAAGCTTTCAATCACTATAGCTGGATAAAACAAGGCACTCCATGATAACATCAAATTAGAAGAATATATATCTATAAATCCATCCCTACAGAAGGTATTACAAGGTAATCTCCAAATTAAGATGTTAACTACACCCAAGGCAACACAGGGAATAAATAAACCCCAAACAGGAAACAACAGCAAAACAACAGGAATCAACCATCAGTGGTCATTGATATCTCTCAACACCAATGAAAAAAATACTAACAGAATAAATTCTAAAACAGGATCCATTCTTCTGCTAAATCCAAGAAACACACATCAATCTCAAAGATAAAAGACTAGGAAAAAGATAATCTAAGCAAATTGACTAAAGTAGCATGCTGATGTAGCCATTCTAATATCTAACAAAATTGACCTCAAACCAAAACTAATTAGGACAGTAAAGGATACTACATAATCATCAAAGGAAACATCCACCAAGATGACATTTCAATTGTTATCATTGGGTGCTTGCATAGCCATTTTATTTTTTTTTTGTAGCATAATAGTTTTCAAACTGAAATTAATCAAAAGAGATGGGGGATGCTATATACTTATAAAAAAGAAAAATCCACCAAGATGACATTTCAATTCTTAACATCCATGCCCCAAAGATAAGGGTACCGAAGTTTGTAATAGAAACACCATTAACCCTATGTGCCATCCTAGAACCTTCATCCAGTGACTGATGGAAGCAGAGACAGATGCCCATAGCTAAACACTGAACTGAACTCATGAAGCCTAGTGACAGAGATGGAGGAGTGATTAACAAAGGGGTCAAGACCATGATGGTGAAACCCACAAAGACCGCTGACTGGATAAGGGGGAGCTCTTGAATCCCAGACTGATGACTGAGAGGCCAACAGGGGACTGATCCAGACTCCATGAATGTAGTGCCATTGAAGAGGCCACAGAAATCACAGAAGCCTTAGATAGTAGATCAGTGTTTACCATGGTGCATGAATGATCTTTTGGGAGCCCATTCCAAATTGAGGGATGCTCTCTCAACCTGGACACATGGAGAAGGTCCTAGGTCCTTCCCTGGATGAAATGACAGACTTTGGAGATCCCCCCCCAAGGAGGGCCTCACCCTCCCTGGGGAATGATGTGGGGATGGGGTGGGGGGGCTGGGAGGCTGGTGGAGGGACAAGGAAGGAGGGGTGGGAGAGGGAGCTGAGATTGACATGTGAAGCATTCATGTTTCTAATTTAAACAAAAACATATATTGAGGGAAAAAAGAAACACCATTATGTCTTCAACCACACATTGACCCCCAGACACTGATAGTGGGAAATATCATTATTCAACAGGTCATCCAAATAAAAATTGAACATAGAAACGCTGAAGTTGAAATATGGAAAAAACAGGCTTTAAAAACCAAAATGACCTAACATATTTACAGAATATTTCACCCACACTGTAATGAATATACCTTTTTCTCAGTATCTCATTGAACTTCTCCAATTCGACTTCATAATCAAACACAAAGTAAGTCTCCACAGACACAATAAAATCAAAATAATATCCTGCATCCTTTCTGACTACCATGGAATAAAGATGTGTTTCTACAACAGAAACAACAGAATGCTTACAAACTCATAGAACTCTCTACTAGATTAAACAAATTGTCAGGAAAGAAACTAAGAAAGAAATTAAAGACTTTCTAGAATGGAATGAAAATGAATATGCTACATACACCCATTTGTGGAATATAAAGATCCCTCTTCTAAGAGATAAGTTAACAACACTAAATGCCTATATTTTAAAAAATGGAGAGATCCTACACTAGAAACTTAACAGCATACCTAAAAGCTCTAAAACAATAAGAAGTAAACACACCCAAGAAGAGTAGATGGAAAAATAGTCCAATTCATTTGAAACCAATTGAAAAATGCAAACAAATAAAAAAACACAGAGAATAAAAGATGAAATTAGTAAGATTCACAAGCTCTTTTTCAAATTAACAAAAAAAGAGAGACATAATATTCAAATTAACAATATTTGGATCAAAAATGAAAACAGACACACGTTGAATCCAGAAAATCGGCTGGGCGGTTGTGACACATGCCTTTAATCCCAACACTAGGGAGGCAGAGGCAGGTGGATCTCTGTGAGTTCGATACCAAGTCTGGTCTATCGACTGAGTTCCAGGACAAGCTCCAAAACAATACAGAGAAACCCTGTCTCGAAAAAGAAAAAAAAAAAAAAACAAATCCAGAAAATCATAAGGACACACTGGAAAAAACTGTATATACACAAATGTGGAAATCTAAAAAGAAATAAATGTTTTTAACAATGCACACAACTACCAAAGTTAAATCAAGATTAGATAAGCAATTTGAAAAGACCTATAAAACCATGGTAAGTAGAATAAGTTATTAAAATCTTCAAAACAATCATAGCCCAGGCATGGAATTCTGCCAGTACTTCTCAAATTACTCCAAAAAATAGAAAGAAGGAATATTTTACTCAGCCTCAGTTACATGAATACACAGACTAGATAAATAAAGAGAATTACAGAAAAATTTACCCATAAACAAAACTAGTCATAACATACTTCAGAAGTGAATCAAAGAACATATCAAATAGATCATCCACCATGATCAAGTGGGATAATTCCAGAGATACAAAGATGGACCAACATATGTGAATAGATAAATATAGTACATCATATAAACAAGCTGAAAGCCAAAATCACACAATCTCCTCATTAAATGAAGTAAAGGCATTTAATAAGAGTCAACACTCCTTCATGATAAAAGTCCTCGAAGGATTTGGGATACAATGATCCTACCTCAGTATAATGAGGACAGCATACAGCACATTCATGACTGACATCAATTTAAATGCAGAGAAACAAAGCAACTACACTAAAATCAGGGAGATAATACAGTTGCTTACTCTCTCCATACCTTTGGAATGTAATACTTGGAGTGTTAGTTATAGCACTGAGATAACAGAATGAGAACTAATTGATATGAATTGGAAAGAAGAAGTCAAAATATCCCCATTTATAGGTGATATGAGAGTATACATAAGTGATCTGAAAAATTCCACCATTGAATCCCCTATGCATATCTTTTTTTGATAAATAGATCAGAAATGCACACTGTAAAATGCATCTCCAAGTGATGTTGCAGATCAAACTGGATGGCCGCATGTAAAGGAATTCAAATCAATCTATACTTATCACCCTGCACAAAAATTAATTCCAAATGGATCAAACACCTCAGTTTCAAATAAGATGCATTGAACATGGCAAAAGAGAAACAGGTGAGTATCTTTTAACTCAATGGCACAGGAGAAGTCCTTCAAGATAGAAAACTGCAGAGACAACAAGATCAGTAAATGGGAACTCACTAAACTGAGAAATGACTACATAGGTCATTTAGACAAAGTGGAAGCAAAAGTTACACATCCAGTACAGGACTGATATCACAAATGTATAAACAATTCACAAAATTAAATATTAAAGCAAACAATCTCAAATGCCCAATTTATCAGAAGCAATCTACAGATTCAATGTGATCTCTATTAAAATTCCAACACAACTCTTTGCAGATATTGAAAAAAACAATACTCAAATTCATATAATAAAAAACAACAGGATAGCTAAAACAATCCTAAATATTAAAAAAAAATCAGGAGGCATCACCATCCCTGATTTCAAGCTTCACTACAGAGCAACTGTAACAAAAACTGCATGATATTGACATAAAACCAGACAGGTTGATAAATGGAAAAGAATCTGTAAGAAACAGATGTAAATCCACACAACAATAGACACCTGACTTTGCATAAAGAACCCAGAAACACAAAATGGCAAAACAGAAAGTATCTTCAACTAATGGTGGTGGACCAACTGGATGCCTGCAAATAGAATGCAAATAGACCCGTATTTACTGCCATGCAAAAAACTCAAGTACAACTGGATCAAACAGCTAAACACAAACCAGATGCACTGAAAGAGATAAAGAGAAAGTAGGAAATAGCCTTGAATGAATTGGCACGGGAGACAACTTCCTGAGCATACCACCAACAGTGCAGGCATTAACACAGACAATTAATAAATGGGACCCATGAAACTGAAAGCTTCTGTTAAGAAAAGGACCCTGCAAAAAGACAAAACAGAAGTCTAAAGAATGGGAAAATATTTTCAGCATTGTGCATCTGGCAGAGGGCTAATATCCAAAATATATAAATAATTCAATAATCTACACACAATCAAACCAAATAATCAAATTTTAAAAAAAGGTTACAAATTGCCCAGGCCTCCTAACTAACAACCTCATTCAGGGGGTCTGGGTCAGTCTGTGCTAGTTACCCAACTATCAGTCTGTGTTCCCCCTTGTTCAGGTAATCTGTTTCCTGTTTCTGTGGGCTTCTCCAGCCTGGTCTTGCCCCCTTTGCTCATCACTCCTCACTCTCTACAACTCAACTGGATTCCAGGAATCCAGCTCAGTGTCTAGTTGTGGGTGTCTGCTTCTGCTTCCATCAGCTACTGGATGAAGGCTCTAGGGTGGCATATAAGATAGTCATCAACCTCATATCAGGGAAGGGCATTTAAGGTAGCCTCTCCGCTATTGCTTAGATTGTTAGTTGAGGTCATCTGTGGGGCCTGTGGCAGTGAAACAGTTTTTATCCCTAGTGTACTAGTGGACTTTGGGAGCCCATTCTACATAGTGGTACACTCTCTCAGCCTAGACACACAAGGGGGTGCCCTAAGCCCTGTTCCAAATGATTTGACAGACTTTGAAGATCCACCATGGAAGTCTTCACCCTCCATGGGGAGCAGAAAGGGGATGAGATAGGGGGCTGGTGGGAGGGCAGGGGAGGAACTGAGACTAAATTGTAAAACAAGTTTCTTCTAATTTAAATTTAAAAAAGGAATAAAAGTGAAAAAATTGGTATGCCATTTAAAGAGAGAATTCTCAACAGAGCAATATCAAATGACTGAGAAACACTAAAAAGTATTGATTATCCTTAGCTATCAGGGAAATTAAAATCAAAATAACTTGGAGATTCCATCTTACACCTGTTAGAATGGTAAGAATAAAAATGACAGTTCAGGCTGAGGCAGGTGGGGAAAAGGGTAAATACTCCTCCATTAATGTGGGAGTGCAAACTTTTACAGCCAATTTTGGAAATCAATATGGTGGTTCTGCAGAACACAGGAATTTCATCTGCCTCAAGATGTAGCTTTACTACTCCTGGGAATATACCCAAAGAACACTTTATCATACCACAAGGACACTTGTCCAACTATGTCCATCCAAGTTTTATTCATACTAACCAGAAACTAGAAACAACTTAGATGTCTCTCAGTTGAAGATTGGATAAAGTAAATATGGTACACTTACACCATGGAGTATTTATTACTCATCTGTTAAAAACAGTCACATCATGAAATTTTCAGGCAAATGGAAGGAACTAGAAAAAAAATTCTGAGCAAGGCAATCTAGACCCAGAAAGACAAACATTTTGTGCATTCACTTATAAGTGGATATTAGCTGTAAATTAAAGGTTAACTATGTTACAATCCACAAACCCAGAGAGGCTAGTATCAAAGAGCTTTCAAGGGTAAGCCCATGGTTCTTCCTGAGTCTGGGAAACAAAACAGAATAGATTTTATAGGTGGGGATGGGAACAGCATGGATCTGTGGATCTGGTGGGGGAAGAAATGGAGGGAAAGGGTAGTGGGAAGATTATTGGAATTGGGGACATTTAGAAGTCAATGTGTAAACCTTGTGCAATGGAAACTCCTTGGCATCTATGAGGGTGATCCTAGTGCAGACCCCAGTAATGGGAGATACATGCCCTGAACTGTTTATGTTCTAAGCCAGGCAAGGATTCCAGTGTTAGTACTGGAAAACCAATCCAGCCACAAAACCTTTACTTATGGTTGGTCCTTCCTGCAAATTGTACTGAGGTAAAGGTGGCACAGAACTTGTGGGAGCAGCCAACTAATGACTGGACCAACCTAATACACATCCCATTAGAGTGTTCCCACCTCCACATTTCCAGGAATCAGGAGCTATATACCACAATTGACCTAGAATGCAACAAAACATGATTGGCAAAAAATACAACGGCATAATTGAAATGATTCCTCATGATATTCTGCTATACATGTAGACTGTAGCCTAGCAGAGTTTTTACAGGAGATGCATTATCTAGAAAATAAAAGGAGTAGATACAGAAACCACAGCTAAACATTAGGCAGAGCTCTATGAATATCTTTGGAAGAGGAGAAAGAAGGATTGTGAGCACCAGAGGGGTTAAGGACACATCAAAGACACAGACCACAGAATCAAGTAAGAACTTATAGGGGCTCAAAGAAACTGAGCTACAAATAGTTGTGGTATGGTTGTGTTGTTTGATATTCTTGTGGAATCCACACAGTTTGATTTGTGGTGTACCTGATTCCTTCATCTTCTCTTGGAACCCTTTCCCTTCTTCTGGGTTGCCTTGTGCATCCTTGATATGAGAATACATTTTGGTTGCTATCCCTAGTAAGCCTACTCTTTTCTGAAGGAAAATGTAAAAGGAATGCGTCTTGGGGAGAGGGGAGGTGGGCAGGAGGGACTGGGAGGAGTTGAGGGATGGAAAACAGATGTCTTGATGTAATATATCAGAGAAGAATAAATAAAAATGGGGTTCAGATTTAAATGTTTTCCTCTTGATAGAGAAACACAAATGGCTGAGAAACACAAAAATGCTCACCATGAATTAGTTGGCTCATGCAAATCAAAACTACTTCATAATTTCATCTTATACCTGACAGAATGACTAATATCAACAAAAAAATTGACAGCTGATGCTTGTGAGGGTGTAGGCTAAGAGGAATATTCACGCATACAACCACTATGGAAGTTAGTGTGATAGTTCCTCAGGAAGATGGGAATCAATCTATCTCAATGTTGCTCTTGGGCATATACCCGAAAGTCCTTTATTCTACCACAGAGACACTTGCTGCGTCATGTTCATTGTTTCTCTATTCATAATAGCCAGATACTGGAAATAACCTGAATTTCCGTCAGCAGACTATACAGATTGCATAGTACATTTACACAATGCAGTGTTACTGAGCTGTTGAGGAAATGGCATCATGAAATTTGCAGACAAATTGATAGAACTAGAAAAATGTCATCTTGAGTGAGGGATCCCATAATCAGAAAGATCAGTATGGTATGTATTTGCTTATATGTTGATATTATCAGTAAAGACAATGAGAACCAAGCTACATTCAATCGAATCACCAAGGGGTATATATAAAGTAAGGTACTAGAGGGAGCAAACAGATCTTGTTAGCTTTTATGAAACAGAATACAAAGATGGGGATGGCTAGAAAGGGATGATCAAATGGGAGGAAGACAGGAAAGGGAGCTGTGGGAGGGAATACAGGAAGAAACAGTAAAAGTTAAAAGACATTTGATGGATAGTCTGGATACTTCATAAAGTACAATACTCCCAAATATATGCATATATGAAGATGAAGTAAATGAAGTTACCAAATAACCGGGAAGGAAATTACCAGCTGTCTGTCTCTTGTTTCCACATGAAGCATCCAGTATATCAAGACTAAGTTATACCTGACTTCATTGTTGGCTAATAGGACCCCACAGAATCCCCAGTAACCCAAGCTGATGCCAAGGATGATAGGTTGCTCTCTCAAAACTCTGAGTTAGGCCCCTGTGTTTCAGACATCATCTCTATAACTCATTAAATGTGGTCAGACTTTCTTTAGAATGCCAGCATCCAGATAAGAAATACTAATAAGTATACTTATTAAGTATGAAAGCTTTACCTTAGCTTAGGCTTCTTCCCAACTAGCTATTAAAACTTAAATCAACCTGTTTATATTAATCTACATTTTGCTATGTGGCTCCTTATTTTTCCTCAGTACCATAAGACCAACATCCTCTGCTTCTTGCTGGCAAATATCCACATCTGGATTAGTAAAAGTGGGTTAATTTAATTGTAAGAGCTAGTCATTGATTCGCCTGAACCATTGGCCAAACAACTATAATTAATACTAAGCCTCTGAGTACTTATTTAGGAACTGGCAAGGGGGAAGAGAAACCTCCAATTACATCAACCACACCAAGACAGTCCTCATGTTCAGGGGTAGTTGACCAACATATAATTGAACACCCCACTTTCTCTCTCTCTCTCTCTCTCTCTCTCTCTCTCTCTCTCTCTCTCTCTCTCTCATTTGGTTAAATTTAGTGGTGGTTTTCTTTGGTTTTTTTTTTGAGATATGGTTTTTGTTTTCTTAGTTTTGGGTTGTTTGTGTTGTATTTTTTGTTTGTCTTGTTTTTGAAGACAGCGTTTCTCTGTAGCTTTGGAGGCTGTCCTGGAATTTATGCTCCAGACCAGGCTGGCCTTGCATTCACAGAGAACCACCTGCCTCTGCCTCCCTAGTTCTGAGATTAAAGGCATGTGCTCCTATTTCCTGGTGTTTGTGTTGTACTTTTTAAAGGAACTTTAGGAAGGGGGATATGATTTGTAGGAACTGGAGGGCTTTGGGGGGAGGGGTAATATGGTTAAAATGTACTTGAATTTAAAAATAATTTTCAATAATGAAAAACATATGCTACTACTAACAAAGAAATATAGAAAAAGAAAAAATCTTGGCGACTGAGCTTTAAATAACTACCATTCTCCTAGCTTTCTTTTTCTTTCATTTCTTTCTTCTTTCCTTCCTTCCTTTCTTTCTTGCTTTGTTTTTTTTCTTTCTTCCTCCATTCCTTTTTTGATTTTTGGACACAGTGTTCCTCTGTGTAACATCCCTAGCTGTCCTAGAGGTAGCTGTGCAGATTAGGTTTGCCTTGAGCTCACAGAGATAGACCTGTCTTTTCCCCCTGAGTAGTTAGATTGAAAGCATGTACTACCATCACCCAGCTATCCTAGTTTTCTTAAGAGCAGTTCCCATAAAATGTTGTATACAGGTTATTTTTAAGGATTACTTTAATTGAATTAAGACAGAAGAATGCTATTTACTAACTAGAAGAATTTCAGTGTGGAAAGATTCATTTCTTACTTGATCCTTGTCAACACAAAGTTAATGCAAGTGCATTTCATGATGGTTAATTTGTTTTTCAAAATTAGTCCCCCTTCCACATGTTTGCATTCTAGATTGCTGTATATAGTCACTTGATTTCACATTATTTCCAAAGATCGTGGTAGTCAAATAGAATTCACATGTTTGTAAAGTAAAAGAATGACTTTGAAAAAAGACACTTCATGGGAATTGTATGAAGACATGTTTGAAGCCTACAATTTACATTTAATGCATTAAAACAAAGCCTACAAATATTTCTGAGATGTATCCTCTAGATCCCTGGCAATAGAAGCTGATCAACAGATGGTAATCGCCTTCCTCAATAGAAAAATACAGGACTGGAAAGGAGGTAAGACTTTGGTCTTTGTTCCCAAACTTTTCCTACACTTTTTCCTCTTGTTATCTGGTGCTGCTGGGGATAATAGTGTTATTTTCTAGGAGGACGTGTGTATCTGGAAGTGCTATTACAAGAAGCTGTGCTGCTTTGTCTCAGCCGTTCCCGGGGTGGATTCCATTATCTGCCGTTCTATTGCCTTTTGGATAACACCTTGCTTCTCTTTGGACAGAATCTGTATGTAATTGTTCACTCACTGTGATGCTTTGTGGGTTACTCTGACTGTGCCTATACTTCTTTGAAACCAGATAGGGCTTTCAGAGTTCTTGAGAGATTTCTGAAACCTACCTTCTGTTCTATATCCCATCACCCCTCCTTCTGAGAAGCATTTACACTGTGTCCTGGTGTTATTTTCTGTTGGTTCTCTTCATGAAGCTTTTATAACAGTTAATGTGAAGTGATGGATTTTGAAGTCTTGGGTTTGAATGCATTGCTTTAAATGTAGACATGTGTCAGATAAAAGTAGATCTCACACTAAGTTTGTTCATTTATTAGTTTTATGTAATATGAAAACAAATGTAAAGGACAAAGTTTGTAGTCTTTATGTATTTTTGAAAGCTAAAATTACAATATACATTTTTTCCTGAGATGGTTATTTACATTTAAATGTAAACATATACTTGCACTGTGTATGTGTTTAAAAGGAAATAATTATAGACAAATCAATGTGATTATTAACTTTATTGACCATTAGATAATTATTATAGTCACAGCAGCAAGAAAAGACAACTTGTGAATAAAAGAATTACAATTGATGAAAGGAGACGCAAAGATGTTTCAATTAGTTTAAGCTAAAGACTGGTATTAAGATATGGATGTTTAATAATAAAGTGCTACAAATGGCCATAAGGCAATATTGGGTTCCACTTATTTAACCTTATTTGGATTCTAACTGGACTCTTTTTTAATAGAATCCACAATATTTTCAAACTGAGTTTATGAGGTTTCACAAAGAAACAAAAACTAAAACTCATTAAGAGGAAAGGAATAAAATAAGACAACAGTGATGCAAAACAGGGGCTGTGAGGAACAAGTCCTTAATTAGCTACTGCTTCTTCTGCATGAGGAGAAACTTCATCACGTGGACTGGATGTCACAGTCACCTCAGTCAGTGCTCGGTATCCCTGGGTAAAAAGTAATTCATGATAGACCCCGACATTAAACAACTCAATCCCAGAAATCAGTGTTCTTGCTGTTTCTCATTCCCAGATATTTCCAACAAAATGATCCCATTCTTTATCCATAAGGAGACTACAGTTTAGTAATTCTCATAATTATTTTATATTTTCTGCGCACTTAAAAACACATGTTACATTTCTCACTGTTTTATCATGTTTGTTCATGAATCAGCGTATTATTTAAGCATGAAAGATTAGTTGACTAGAACTTTTTAAAAATCTATTACCTTGTATATATTTATCTCCTCATCACAAGTAGGGTTTATGTTAATAAATTTGTGTTTCAATTCATCTGAGAATGGTTTTGTTATTCAAACAGAATTGATAAGATAGTGTAGACTAAGTAATTAGAGTATAGTATACATACATAGTTAAGTTATAGCAATTTACATTTTTCTACCTCTTTATGAAAATTAATATCCCGAACTAAATATTAATAATAATACAGTAATTTTCTCACCATTATTTTCCAGCAATGTGCTAATTTCACCTCAATTATATTGCCATATTATTTTTAAATAATGCATTTATAATAATCATGCAAAAAAGACAAGTGTAAGAGATTTTAATTATACTTATTTAATAGATGCTTAACTTATAAGGATGTAAGCATACCAGGTAGCTCCAAATTCCCAAATTTTATCTTACTCCATTTTCTTTCACATTTGGATGCTTCTGCAGTCACTTGGAGGGCAAGTAACATTTTGATTATCCTTCATATTATTTATCACATTTGTCTGAGATCATTCAGTTTGGGATTATTCATGTAATGCTAATTAGTCTACTTGTATAAAAGGCTTCCCTCAGACTAAAACTCTCAGTGAAGGTAGAAATGGCCTATATTGTTTGTGGAGTTTTTTAGACTCTTCTGACAGAACACAAATGGAGGCTCCCCATGGCTGCGACTTCGGGTTTTGCTAGATACTTTCTGACGCTTGGGGGATTATTACCTAAAGTAATATAACATAGATGGATAGATGGATAGATAGATAGATAGATAGATAGATAGATAGATAGATATAGTATCTCTGTGTATATTTTAAAGTATATATAAAGTAATGTTTCCTTATGGATATTCAAGCATCTTTCATGTTATTGCCCCTCTTTCCAGTCTTCTGTATATTTTGTTCCCTTCCCATTCTCTGATGAATGTCCCTTCCATTTTTCCTTTTACTCTTTAGAAGAAGCCGTTTCCTAATATTTCCCTCTCCAGGTCTCCTCTTTATATCCATGATCTTCACCATAATTCCTTTTATTTTCCTCATTCCACATGTAAAAATTATGAGCTAAGAATCAAAACACTAGAAGAACATGCATTTATCTGTGGTATAGGGATAGAGAACAACTGTCCATGGGGTGCCCGTCCCAGTTGATTCATAAAAAAACATGACCCTTCTACAAAAGAGTCAAGGCTGGGAGGAGAGAAGGCAGAAAGATTATAAGAACAAGTGGGTCAGGCTATCTTGTTCAAAACAAAGTCTGCAGTATATTACAGGAATGCTGCCACTGTG
Source organism: Mesocricetus auratus (assembly GCF_017639785.1). Lineage (NCBI taxonomy): Eukaryota > Metazoa > Chordata > Mammalia > Rodentia > Cricetidae > Mesocricetus > Mesocricetus auratus. The sequence goes on from NW_024429185.1 coordinate 13,836,841, forward strand.
AAATCCACAGCAAGCCGGGCGGTGGTGGCGCACGCCTTTAATCCCAGCACTCGGGAGGCCGAGGCAGGAGTATCTCTGTGAGTTCGAGGCCGGGCTGGACCGACAGCCTCCAAAACAATACAGAGAAACCCTGTCTCGTAACCCCCCCCAAAAAAAAGAAATCCACAGCAACACAATCTCACAAGGAACCATCCCAAAATAAAGGTCTAAAATAAATCAATGGCTGCTGAGGAGGATGCAGCCCTGATATGTGATCAATCCTATATGATATGTGCTAAAGACCTATACATATGAACAATATTAAACCAACTTAGAGACTGCATCACTTTCTCCCTCCCTCCTTCCCTTCCCCTACTCTTTGTATGTCTGTATGTATAATCAAAGTGGAAGATGTTGTGAATTACACATGAACTGTGGGTAATGTCCTGAAACATTTTTGGAGGGGTGAAGAAGGAGGAGGATGGAAATGAGGAAGATAGCAGTATTCCTTTAAGGAAATCTAAAAAAAATAAAAATCAAAAACAAAGGGGAGAAACAAAACAAATATCAACAACAAGCAAAAGCATGCAGGGACTATGCATTTTATTTACACAAATCTAGTACATGAAGCAACTTCAGCCCCTAATCATAGAAACACAGAGTCTAAGAATAATGCTTGTTATGTTTAAATCTTTCATAATGCTGACCCACTGTCAAACTTCACAACTGATAATGAGAGTTTGCAGCATTCGTGATATTGTACTTAGTAGGCAATCAGTTCATAATGTTGAAAACACATGTTCAGTCCTGTCTGCCAGTGGCCAGATATCAGCTTTCTAATTTAGCTGCCTCATCTTCTTCACCTTTCAAATGGGCTCACAGTGTATAGAAAGCTATAACAATAATAGAATGATGTAGGATACTGGAGCATATTTGTGAGGCAAACTACAAGAAATGCTTACTTTGGCTATTTTAACAAATACCTAGATTTCATTTAGTGTTATCTATCCTGAACTGTCTTTTGAAAAAATTCTCTCTACTGTTTACACTGTGAAGATGGTTTTACTTTTTTTGGTGCTTTTAATTCTATGCTAAAAAGTCGTTTCCAGTCACAATAATTTAAATTTCTTTTTTCCCCTTACTACACTTGCTTCACATTTTATCTTTGTTCACATTTTTTACTGTACTGAGGGTACAAACAAATTATTATTTTACATTTTCTTCTCCTTGAGCTCAAAAATGTTTTCTGGGCATTGCTTCTGTATTTAGAGATCCCTTACTAAGTTTATTTTTTTATTGTTTCAAGAACTTACTCACATCAAGTGATACTTGAAACCATCTTTTTAGTCTGCAAATGTATCTGAAAATTACAACACAAGCTTCTAAACTTGCATTAAAATGCAGGCTTTGTGTCTGCATTCTTTATCCAAGTACATCCCACATTTTCTCTTGAATGCCTGGAGGTGTCCATCCTGACAAGAACCTTTGTTTTCTTCTCCCACCCTTTATATTTCCAGTCTTCACCCTATGTTGGAAATGGCACTTTAATTAGCATCTACTAAGTATACTCTGTGAAATCATTTTTGCCCCTATCTTCTACTGGAAAAATACAGAAGGCTTGGATTAACATTGTCCTTGAATTTCCATGCCTTCCTGAAATTCTTGGCTATGTTCAGTATTAACAACAATAATTAACATCAAATCCTTGTTTAAAACACTGCACTTAGGTAGAAATGTAATTTTAATTGACACATACAACCATTTGGCCCTGGACTATTTTTTTTTCTTTTGGGTTGGGAGACTTTTGGTGATTGTTTCAGTTTCCTCGGGGGTTATAGATCTATTTAAGTTGTTTATATGCTCTTGATTTAATTTTGCTATGTGGTACCTATTCAGAAAATGAGAATGTATACAGTTTTTAAAAGTAAAGCAGAAGGTGAAAATATGTGCTATTAGTAGAGAAAATCAGGATTAAAGAGATACCCCAAGGTATTTTATGTTGTTTGTGAGTATTATGAGGGGTGATAATCCTTTGATTTCTTTCTTAGGCCATTTATCATTTGTATATAGAAGAGCTTCTGATTTTGTTTTAGTTAATCTTGTATTATTTCACATTATTGATGTGAAATAATGACCAGAGTTCCCTGGTCATTTATGTATATACTATTATATCATCTGAAAATAGTGAAAATTTAGACTTCTTCCTTTCTAATTTGTATCCCTTTGATCTCCTTTTGTTGTCTTACTGCTCTAGCTAGAACTTCAATTACAATATTGGATATGGAGATAGTGGACAGCCTTGTCTTTTTTTCTAATTTTAGTGGAAACAATTTGAGTTTCTCATGATTTTTTCTACGTTGGCTGTTGACTTGTTATATAATGTCTTTATTATGTTTAAGTAGGTTCCTTATATCCCTGATCTCTCCAAGACCTTCTTCACGAATGGGTGTAGGATTATATCAAAGGCTATTTCAGCATGAATGAGATGACCATGTGCTATTTTTTCATTTTCTTTATATGGTGGATTAAATTAACAGAATTTTGTAAGTTGAGTCTTCGTTGCATCTCTGTGAATAAGCCTACTTGGTCATGGGGGATGATGTTTGTGATGCATTCTTGGATTCAGTTTGTCAGTATTTTTAAATAGTTTTGCATCAATATTCATGAAGGAGATTGATCTATAATTCTCTAAGTTGTGTCTTTGTGTGGTGTGGGTACCAGGGTAACTATAGCCTTATAAAAAGAATTTGGCAATGCCCTGTCTGCTCCTATTATGTGGAATAATTTGAGGAGTATTGATGTTGCTCTTCTTTGAATTTCTGGTAGAATTTTACACTGAAACCATCTATCCCTGGGCTATTTTTATCTTCTGGCTGAGAGACTTTTGCTGACTGTTTCTGTTTCCTCATGGGATATAGATGTATTTAAGTTGTTTATATGCTCTTGATTTAGTTTGCTATGTGGTACCTATTCAGAAAATTATACATTTCCATTAAATTTTCCAATTTTGGGGAGTATAGGTTTTTGAAATATGACCTGATTATTTTCTGAATTTCCTCAGTGTCTATTGTTATGTTCCCATTTCATTACTGATTTAGTTATTTTGGTTTTTCTCTCTGCCTTTTGGTTAGTTTGTATACACATTTGTCTAACTTGTTGATTTTCTCAAATGTCAGTTCTTTGTTTCATTCATTGTTTATTTCTATTTTATTGATTCCAGCCCTCAATTTGATTATTGCCTAGTGTCTACTCCTCCTGGTTGAGTTTTCTTCATTTTATTCTCGAGCTTTCAGGTGTGCTGTTAACCCACTAATGTGAAAGTTCTCCAAGTTCTTTATGTAGGCACTTAGTGCTGTGTACTTTCCTCTTAGTATTGCTTTCAAAGTGTCCCATAAGTTTGGGTATGTTGTGCATTAATTTTCATTGAATTATAGGAATTCTTTAATTTATTTGTTTATTCTGTCCCTCAACCCAGGAGTGATTCAGTTGAGCACTTTGTAATTTCCATAAGTTTGTAGGCTACCTGAAATTTGTGTTGTTGAATTCTGACTTTAAACCATGGTGATCTGATAAGATACAAGGGATTATTACAATTTTTTTGTAATTGTTGAGGTTTGCTTTGTTGTCAATTATGTAGTCAGTTTTAGAGAAGGTTCCATGAGGTGCTGAGAAGCAGGTATATTTTGTGTGTGGGTGGAATATTCTATAGATGTCTGTTAAAAACAATTGTGTAATAACTTCTGTTAGTTCCTTTATTTCTATGTTAAGTTTCTGCTGGCAGTCTTGTACAATGATGAGAGTAAGTGTTGATGTCTGCCACTATTAGTGTGTGGGATTGGATGAGTGACTTAAGGTACCCTTGTCTTGGGGGCATAGGTGTTTAGAATTGAGAATTTATATTGATGGATTTTTTCTGTGACAAGTATAAAATATCCTTCTTCATCTTTTTGATTAATTTTAGTTTGAAGTCTATTTTATTAGGTATTAATCTAGCTATGCCAGTTTGTTTCTTACATACCTTTGATTGGAAAATCTTTTCTCATAGCTTTATTCTGAGGTAATGTCTGTCTTTGAAGTTGAAATGTGTTTCTTGTGTGTAGCAGAAGAATAGATTCTGTCTTCATGTGCATTCTTTTAGCCTGTGTCTTTTTTAGGCAATTTTTTCTGTATTAAGAGATATTAATGACCAGTGATTGCTAATTCCTGTTATTTTTAGATTTGTTGTTGGTGGTGGTATTATGTATATGTTTCCCTTTTGGAGGGTTTTGGCAACATGGATTGTCTATTATCCATGTTATTGTGGATGTAGATAACTTTCTTATATTGGATATATATTGTTCAAATCATGATTTGTCATGCAATATCTTCTTTTATCCATCTATGGGTGATGGAAAGCGCTGTTGGGCATAGAGGTCTGAGCTGGCATCCGTGGTCTCTTTTGTAGACCATCTATCCATGACCTACTGGCTTTCAGAAGTCAGATGTCATTCTGAGAGATCTGCCTTTATATGTTACTTGGCCTTTTTCTTTATTTATTATGTATATTTAGTGTTTTGATTATTATGTGGCAAGGAGACTTCTGTTTTTTCGTTCAGTCTATTTGGTGTTCTGTAAGCTTCTTGTACTTTCATAGGCAGGACTTACTTTAAGTTGGGAAAAAATTGAGTATGTCTTCTGTGCCTTTTACCTGGACTTCTGCATTTTCTTCTTTCCCTATTATTCTTAAGTTTGGTTTTTTCATGGTGTCCCAGATTTCCTAGATATTTTGTGTTAAGAATTTGTTGGATTTAACACTTTCTTTGGCTGATGAATTTATTTTCTCTAGTGTGTCTTCAATACCTGAGATTCTCTTCCATCTTTAGTATTCTGTTGGTTACACTTGCATTTATATTTCCTGTATGTTTACCCAGATTTTCCAAGACCAGCGTTGCCTCTGTTTTATTGTCTCTATTTAAGTTTTCAAGTCTTGAACTGTTTGTACTGTTTCTCTAACCTGTTTGATTTTTTCTTAGCTTTCCTCGTTTTCTTTAAGGAATTTTCTGATTTCTTCCATATTTTCGTTTATCTTTTCTTCCATTTCTTTAAAGGAGCTTCCCATTTCTTCTCTAAGTGCCTATAATCATTTTTATAAAGTTATTTTAAAGGATTTTTAAATTCTTATTCATCTGTGTTGGGATGTTCAGGTTTTGCTGGTGTAGAAATCCTCATTTCTGGTTGTATAGTGTTGTTGTTTATGTTGTTGAATGCGTTCTTACACTGTTGTCTACCCATCTCTTCTTCCTAATGGTGTAGGTGTGGCCTGTGGCTTAGGTGTTCATTCTTCCTACAAGTGGATGTGGGTCCTTGCCTCTGCTGCACACTGATACAGCTCTGATACAGGCACAGCTGAACCCAGAGTTGTGAGGAGATGGTTTGGAGTAAGAGACTCTTGTCCTCAGGTCTCTGGGGTTTCAGTTGGTGGATTTGGGGTGTACTATGTGTTCCAGGCAATTAGGGCATAGATAATAGGGTCCTCCATCCAAGAACCTAGGCATGCACCTATCTGGGTGGGGGTGGTTCAAGTCTCTGATGGTCACAGATGCAGTACTGGAATTTTTTGGAGATTGAGGAAGTTGCCTCCCAGGTCAATACCTTGGTTCATTTCTTAATATCAGCAAGATTTGTCATAAAGTCCTTGAAATTATTAAAAGTTGGCAGACATTATGCTATTTTGCCTTTAAAATCATGATTTAAAAAAATAGCCTTAATTTGTCTAGTATTGTGTAGGAACTAGGAAGTTCTTTATATTTTCCTCACATGTTATCTAGTATTATTTCCCAAAAATGTTTGTCATGTATATTATTTAGAGATAAAAAACATTGGGATGAGATGAAATGGGATGAGATAAAATGGAAGGCAATGAATTGATAATTTGTCAGGAGTCACACAAATGGCAAAAAATAATGTCAGAATTTAAATGAAAGCTATGCAAAACTATGCTGTACTGTATGTGTACTCATGAGTTCATCTGTGTTTGTCTACAATGGAGAGGTAGTGGCTTGTCACTTAGTAATCTTTGCAGATTTTCCACGTTAGCTAATCAGAATTATCTGTAACACAGTCTTTGTTTTATTAATCTTTGTTACTGTTCTATTTCTCTGAAGAGATACCATGATCAAGGCAACATTTAAAAGAAAAAAATTAAAACAAGTTTCAGAGGGTTAGTGGAGTCATAGGGTTAGTGGGGTGAGAGGGTTAGATGGCAGTGTGATGATAGAAGAACCTGGAAAGGTAGCGAGAGCTAGCGATTAGCAAGTTGCTGACAAGCAGATAAATAGATGATAGATTGATTGATAGATAGACAGACAGACAGATACATATATTCATACATACACACATGCATATATACATACACAGACACATAGATAATGAGAGGGATAGACAAATGATAGATAAATACACAGAGAGACAGATAGGTAGAGCAGCTAGACTGGATCAAGCATGGATGTTTGAAACCTCAAAGCCCATTGCCAGTGATATGCCTCCTCCAACAATGCCACATCTACCCCTTCCTGAACATTTCACATTTCTAGTAAATTGGGATAAGCATTCAAACAAATGAACATTTGGGGACCATTCTCTTCAAGCCACCACAGTAGTGCTGGTGTCCTTTCACTCGTAGCTGATTCTTCAGCCACAGTGTATGGAAACCACATATAGTTAGTTTAAACTATTGTACAAATGTCTCTAGCAGGGCTTATGAACTATATATTATTTTAAGCTTCCCTCTAAAACACCACAAGTCAGACTTCCATGGTATTTCTTTGGACATTATATCCCACATGTTTTCAGAAAAGTTCATGAATCTATCTCTGAGTGCTTAATACCTTTGTCCAGTTCAAAAATCCATAGTCCTCCACCTCCTTTCATAAACAGCCCAAAGCATGAACATCACATAGTCAGGTCTGCTACAGCACTGCCTGCTCTCTGGTACCAAATTCTGTGCCAGTTTGCTTTGTTCCTGCTGTGATAAACACCAAGGTCAAAGGAAATCCCAGGAGGAGAGGGTTTGTTAACTTCCTTACTGGCTGGCTTCCCTGGTTTACTTAATTACTTAATTCTGTATACAGTCCATACCTGCCTGCTCAGGGGTGGCACAAACCCATAGTAGCTGAGGATCTCCTGTATTAACTATCATTTAAAGAGCCCTCCCCCCAAGAAATGACCACAGGCTAATCTAATGCAGGTCATCCCTAAATTGAATTTCTTTCTTCCACGGGTTGTCAAGTTGACAGCTGAGGCTACCTATGACATGCAAGCAAAAAGAACAATTTTGAAAATCCCAGCATTGCAGAATACATGGGCAGGATTGAAAATGCACACGTAATTTAAGTTTGTATTTTTACAATCAGGGGACAGTGATCTCAAAGAAATTATAATGAGGGTGCCTGTTAGTTTTGTATTTCTTGAAAATACAATGAGTAACGGCACTTCAATTAATCAACTCTGAAATCTATAAATATGTTCCCTTCATTTACAAAGGCATAAACCACTGCAGTAACAATTCTTTCAGGATCAGTAAGTAGAGACATTATTTTGATTTATGCAGATGTACTACAGTGACAAAATCTTCATAGGAGGGACAAAAGGGGTGATATATAAACAGAGTTATAGCTGCAAACAAGAGTGGGATCAAGATAGAAAGACAGAGAGAGAGAGAAAGGATAAGAGAGGATGCTACTGACTTTGAAGACAGAGAACAAACAAGAAGTCAAAGCATATTGACAGCCTTTAGAAGCTCAGTGAGATTTTTTTAAAGGAAAACTTTCAGTCCTCCAGAACAAATCAACCTTGCTGAAACTTTGACTTTAAGAACAATGAAGTTGCTTTCAAACAGATGTTCAGAATTCTATGAGAAGAAAGTGTCAGAGTTTGGGATCATCATTTATGACAGCAAGAAATAAGCAGCCAATTGAGAGATGGATGGATAGATGGGAAAATAAACATGTACATGAGATAGGTAGATATAACGAGATAACAAACAATTTTTATTTGTAAGAACAATAGCACTTAAATTTCAGAAACTGAAATGCTAAGAATACAAAAAAGAGTTAGAGTGTTTAAATAAAAAATAAGTTTCTATTAGTTATCTAGTGGTGAAATACAGATGTGTTTCATGTGCTTCATACAACTTAAAGATGATTATTAAGTGATAAATCTAAATTAAGTGACAAATATCTATTAAAATTTGAAAGGAAGAATAAAGGATATATTGCTTATCTGAGAGGAATTAATTAGAGGAAAATTTACAGAAAAAATTAAAATCTAACACTGTAACACAAAATGAAATTTGAAAAATGAAAGCAAACAGTTCATACAGTTTTCTAAATAATATCCACATTGAAAATAAAAATTTAAGTCTTGAGTGCTTTAGAAATAAAAAATATAAAAGTTTCAAATATAGATATGAGATGTAGTCAGAATACATATATATATATATATATATATATCATTAAAGTTTAATACATTAAAAAGATCCTAAGTACATATGCAATATTTCAAAAATATAGTATATATTAATAGTCAAATCATATAGATAGGTATCAGAACCAAAGATATCACTGATTATCTGAACTTGTTAATAAATTGCACTGATTTATTCTTTTTCAGGCCAGGTAAGATATGGCTTGCATTTGCAAACTCTTCTTGATGACTCTAATTTTCATGTCATATTTTGATTAGAACAGGGCTTCAGGTAATCCATGGGATAAACAGAACGATAGGATTGGAGCAAGCACTTGAGAGTGAGAGGTCTCTTTTTATTTCAATTTTGCATTACTGAAAGTCACAGTGTATTAGAGTCATGTGGTCATGCACCAAACAGTGGATCACAAGTTTATTGTATCAATCTCATGAAGGTGGATGACATGGACACTTCTGTGAATAAAGGAAACAAAAATAAAGCTTGATTAAGGAGAATGCAAAAAGTACAAAGTCAGGGAAAAATAATAAATTAAGGAAAAAGGAAAAAAATATCCTGAGAAGAAAAATCTTCTGAGAGAGAAAAAAGCCAGTGAACTTCCTTGTCTAGGGGTTTTTCGAAGTCTGTAGAAGAAACCAGACAAAGGCTGAGATATTGAATGTCTATGAGATTGGTTAGTTCTCTGGGCTATCAAGATTAACCAATGAAAGGTATGCACACACAGGGAACTGCAGCACTCGAAAATACAGATACCATCAAGGTTCCAACTTGATAAACCAATGGAGTTCATTGGAGGTCACTTATAGTAATAGAGCTTAAGGGTTACTTATAGAAGCAGAAATAACTGAAGACAACTACACAGCCAAAGCCCACCTCTGCTTGAGTGGCAGTTAACAAGAGTTGGAGACCTGGGGCACACTAAACAGATTTCAGGCAGGTGAGTGTCTTCCCAGATAACTTAGATGCTCAGCGTGCCTTACAGGCACTGCTGCTGGCCTTTGCTTCTTTCAGGCTCCTTGTTTATTGCTCTCTGCTTCTTCCAGGCAGTTGGGCTTGTTTCAGAGTTCCTTTGTAGCTGGGCTCATCTGACAGTGACCCTCAGCAATCTCTGCCATTTATGCACTCTTGGGAAATGAGGGGCATCAGCGAAACTGGTTAGTTTTAAAGACTTCCCGAAACTATTTTGAGTTGTTTACTTTCTGTATTAATTAACTTTCCTGAAGTGTAGAAGGTTTCAAGCTCTGAGGAAAATGCCACACAGCAGTCCCCTTTCCATCTTGGACTCAAGGTGTGCTGGTTAGTGACCTTGTCTGCTAGTTACTTGGTTGACATTATGACTCTGCATTTGTGTAGTATCCTCCTTGATATTAATTACATTAAGCTTACTTTGTTCCTCGTGGCTACAATAATTAGCTGCAGTTGGTTTTAGTTGACTCCTTGTCTATGGGATCAGCTGAGAATTAGGCAGAGGTATTTTTTTTAAATCACCTATCCCTACTTATCCTTTATAATTACCTGAATTAGAATTATGAATCAAATAAAGAGTAACAATTGCTTAAAATAGATTCCTCAACAGCTATCTGAGCTGAGAGAATAAAAAGCCTATTAGCCCACTGATCTAGACCCTGTCTCTCTTCATTTCTGGTCATTTTGGTTATCTAAATCATAACTAAAACCCTCTTGTTTATTTTTCTCATGATTAGATTTTGCTAATTTATATCAATCCTCCTCTGAATGTCAGCCACTGTACTCACTACAACAGATGTAGGCATATATGATATTGATCATAGACCCCTTTCTCTTACCACCTATGGAGAGCTTGCTAGCTCTTGCCTCAGAATAAGGAAACAGATAATAAAAACCTGAATTTCACCAGAAATTTCAACTTGACAGGCATCATGTCGATCTAACTAATAGATGTCATTTAGGAATCACACATTGAATCCCAGCAAAGGGAACTTTGACAGTTTCACTCTTGTCCAAAACAAATCAAGTTGAATGGCCTTAATGTCCAGGTAATCATGATTAATTTATGCTCATGAAATTCAAATGTTAATATACAAAAGTTCTTTCATCTTTTTGCCTTGAAATTAATTTTTTTGATATCATATTTTACAACTATAGGCAATATTACTTTCAGGACATTTTATTTTGTGGGACACAACCATAATTAAAGAAAGATTCTCGAATATGGAAATATGACATTTCCTTTGCTAGTAGTTCTTACAACTTGTAACTTGGCATCTAGGAAGGTCAAGGGGAAAAGGGCATCAATCTGCTTAGGATGTGATCACGCTCCTTAGGTTCCATAATCAAGAGCGACAAGGGTCAAGCAACAAGGGCAGTGATCCTCCATTGAAGATGTAGCTCAAGAATTGCAGAAATTCCCCATGTGGCCATTAATTGTTAGATAAAACCATCTTAGTATCAGTAGATTTATAAAGTCCTATGGGAATGTGACTAATAGGAGGCATTGGTGGCACACGCCTTTAATCCCAGAGGCAGAGACAGGCAGATCTCTGTGAGTTCCAGGCCAACCTGGTCTGCAAGAGCTACTTCCAGAACAGACTCCAAAGTCACAGATAAACCCTGTATCAAAAAAACAAAAACAAAACAAAACAAACAACAAAAAACCTTTTATTATCATAGAAGATGCTACAATGCTAAATACTTTGAAATAAACAAGGTCAGATGATTTGAGAAGAAGCAAATTTACCTAGTGCTGCATTTATTTCTAGGCTAAATTCCCCCCTCATCCCACAGTCTGTGGTAACCCATGGCCTATGTGGTTTACAATGAGTCAGAACTCCGCAAAATCGTTTAAAGCTAACAGTTTTCAAAGTTACATGTGAAAGGGATAATAGCAATCTCAAAGTCTTTGCCGATGTGCTGATGAAACACTGAGGCAAGTGTACTATTGCCAGACTCTTCTGTATATATATATATACTGACAAACTGACAGTGCTTTATACCTGTGCACCTATAATGCCAACTTGACTCATTTGCACCCATTTAGTTAACTGGATTGAGATACTATGGGTTTAGAGTTATAGATCATCTGACATAGGGGCTTGAACATTCTTTACATTTTTCCCTAGTAGAACTTGTTCAATTCTGTTTCCAAATATGTGGTATAATCACATTCTTACAGAATTTTGTAGAATGCCCAATTGTCCCATAGACACCTGAGCATTTGAGCTTGGACATATTAGTATCAGGGTCATTAGCTTTATCTACTGTTTTAGTATGTTAGTAAAAACATGTTAGAATACTTGGAAAACACTGACACATGTATAGCCTCTTAACCCTTGCTTGTCTACTTGAGATAAGATTCCAGTCTGTAACACATTTACCAAGATAGAAAAAGTGGTCATCATGTTCACAGAACTATCTTCTTTGCATAGCATTGGTTTAGTCAATTTTGCTTCTTTGTTAGTATAAAATTTTGCAACATATCACATCTGGCCAATCCCACTACACTGTACCTAACCCAAGAATGGGTGGAATTAGGTATTTTGCTATTGGAACAGCTTGGGAGGTGATTCCAGGGCATCTGCCTTAGCTCACTGAGAGGTAAGATCTACTAGCCTTGGGGGGTGATGCTGTAACTCTTTGTGAGTAAATGACTGTCCCATCAAATTAGTCATTATTTTTACCAACTGCAATATTTTACAACCATGAAGATGGTTGTTATTCTTGGGTTGTTACTTTTGGATGTAGACTTTGTTAAGCTACAGGATCTCCATAGCATAATTATGTTCCCTAGATGAAGGTATTTTTAGGTATCACTTAAAAAAACACTATGAACAATTATCAGTCATGGGTTTACTATTATTTTGACTATAAAAAAGAGTAGAGATCATTTTTTTCTTATTTAAAGAAATATGCACAGACTACATATGCATCCAAAACAGTAAAGTTTGAAAGAAACTGTGTAAAGTTCTCCCAATCTTTGGATGAATACTGTGTTTGAAATTTTTACACAGATACTCCAACCCACTCATCCCTAGTGAGAGAAAGTAATCCCAAATCCCACAGACAAGCTGTCAAATATCAATGAACAATTCATCATCAGTCATAAACATTTTATCTTTCAAGAAAAACTCTGAAAACTAACCGAAGTTTCACTAAATGACCCCAAGGTTGCTAGAAGGACTTAAGGAGATCTTCATGGCTTCTTTTGAAATACTGCTTTTCATGTTTAATGCTTCACTTTTCCAGACTCCACTTCAGCATCTATGACTTCATTTTAATAATCTTCTTTATTATTTAAGTGTATAGTGGAAGTAAAGACAGCCTTTGTACATGATTTATAAAATGCATGTCACCATGGCAACACTACTTTAATTTTGAAAACAGGAATCTTTATAAAAAGCCGGAAAACTCTCATGAGAAATGGCCACAAATGACAGGAGAGGTTTTTTTTCTTTTTAATCTCATTCTATGTTTTGTGAGTATCTCACCTTATTTAAGTTATGAAATATATTTATTTTGCCACTTTCCCTAATAATATTCAATATATATCTCTTAGATACTCTCTTAGACCTCTTGAAGAAAACTTAGAAATAGTGTTTTTTAAAAAAGAAATGAGAATTGACAAAACAAAACTCAGTAAAAATAGATGAAAACTTCAGAACTTATTTTTTCTCATAACAATAATCACACTTTAAGTTATTATGAAAATAAAGTAGCTGGAATATTCATATCAAAGAAATGCTTTTATATTTGTATTTGAAATTGGCAAGAAGACTCTACTAACTGATTCTGACAAGAATGAGCTCTCAAAAAACACAGCTGAACCACACCAAGGTGACAGGAAATAACGGAGACTAATAACCCAATTTAAATAAGCCGTACTGATCTAAACAGAGTATTCTTTATGTCTGAGAAACACATAAAGAAATGTTCAACATCTCTAGATTTCAGGGAAATGGAAATCAAAACTCTGAGATTTCATATTTTACCACTAGATAAATAAAACAAATGACATCTCATTTGAAGATATAGTAAGTGAAACACTTATCCATTGCTGGTGAGAGTGAAAACTTGAATATCCACTATGGAAATCAGTGTGCCTGTTTATTGGGAATCTCAGAATTGATCTCCCTCAATATTTAGCTCTTAGAAATATAATCAAATGGTGCTTCATTCTACTAGAGATATTTTTGTTCAGCCATGGTCATTGCTGCTCTATTCATAATAACTAGAAATTGGAAATAGCCTAGACCTCTGTCAATAAGTGGTAATTTATGCATGATATATTACTCAGCTGTTAAAAAGTGCAATCTACAGGTAAATTGATGAAGCTAGAAAAAAATCATCCAGAGCGAGGTCATCAGAACCTATGAAGACAAATACATTATATATTTACTAATATATGTGGAAGTTAGCTATTAAATCTTCAGGAAGCAATTCATGTAACCATATAGGATAGGTAAAGAACAGCTGACTGGGGGCTGGGATTGAGTCAACATAAGAATGGAAAATGACATATAGTTATGGATGAAGGGATAACTGGAAGGGGAGAAAAAAGGGGTCTATGTTGGCAATATGGGAGGAAGGGCAATTAAAACTATAGACTGTTTGAGGGGTTGCATAGAAACCTAATACAGCAGAAGCTTGCTAAAATACGTACATATACGAAGTTTTTTTAAATGGAATCACCGAATATTGAGGTAGCCATGCCTCAGCTGGGTATTCACCTCACATTACCAAATGTAGAATTTGGCAGTTAGTGAGTTGTTTGCCAAATTGACCCTATGAGGATCCCCAAAGAGTTGAGCCTATTGCCAAAGGAATTGCATTTTCTTACGAACTTATTGTAAGGACCTAGGGCCAAAGACAATACCTATACAACTTACTAAAAATAGAGAAGTTGAGCTGGCAGCTACCTAGAGCATCATTCTTACTGACCAGTCTCCATGGTACTGGGAAGTACCCTGCATGCTACCCCAGGAGAATTGTAAACATAGCCTAGCTGCAAGATTTTTGATCTGCAGTGGTGAGTTATACGCAATACTGCAATAGTGGCACAAAGCTTGTGGGAATAACCGACCAATATTTGATTGGATAGCAGTCCCACTCCAGAGTATGGAGCTCACCTTTGACAGTGCTCCCATAGCCAAGAGTCTATGGCGCTTTATTCACGCAGCCTCTATCAATTCACCACATTTGCACCAGTTAGAAGGTACCACCGTCTGAGAAAGGTCTTACCCGCCTAAGGATGCATGATGATTCACTTACAACCCAGCAAATTAAGAGCAGAGACGTCTAAATGTGGGGAGACTTGGCTTTCCTTTCTGTAAGATGATTACCTAGCAGTATGTGCTTCCTGTTCAGGAACATTATACTTTGACAACTCCAATTCAAAGAAAGGCCATCTCAACTTCTCTCATTGACTATTTCTTCTTCATCGTTAGCACTAATTACTGCTATTGTAATTTGTAAGGGTGTGTTTTTTTCTGGCGTGTATGTCAGCGCATCACATGCATGCAAGTTACCATGATAGCCAGAAGAGAGCATCAGATATGATTTTTAGTCACCATGTGGTTGTGAGAATGTAACCCCAGTCCTTTGGAAGCACTGCCAGTGCTTTTAGTCACTGAGCTATCATCAGGCCATAGAATAAATATGTTTTACTAAGTGGTTTTGCCATAATTGTTCTTTATATTATAACACAGTGGATCTAACATGATTTCATCTGTGTGATTCTTTCTTTGTTTGTTTTCTTGCCTTCTCTCATCTGCTCTTAGCTCTAGAATCTGCTAGAAATGTCACAGGTGAGGTCCTATTTGGTGAACTGACATGATACAGAAAGAAAACAAAATGGATCACCTTCAACAAAACAAACCACACTTTTACTGTTCCCATTGAACACACTGTTAAATAAAAAGGTGTAACATGTGGCTATGGGATAGCACTTTTAATTATAGTGCATGCTTTAAAATTGCAGCTGAATATAATATAATTTTAGCCATTTGTCCCTCCTAAGGCATCAACACCATTTATCACTCCTGCTGCCATCTGGCATGTCTGAACTATCATGATCAGCAGTTTATGAGGAAATTAAAGCATTCAATGGGTCTCTCTTCAATAATGTTTTGAGGTCAGGGACAATATTGCCAGCAGCGGTGAAGATGCATTTTTATATCACACTTGAGAGGCATCCATTCAACATATTTTATAGCTTTCTAGTTTAAGACTAGCCAAGCTTTTCCTTATTTGTACTGATGTGACATGGGGGTCATTCTATATAATAGCTATCTAAGAAACACTCAGAGTACTCTCCTCTCTAATAATGTGCTTATGAGGCTGCATTCAGCTAAAGGCTGAGCTTGAAGCGACGAAAGTCTCTCTCTCCTTTCTCGCTCCCTCCTTCTGTCTTTCTCTTTATAGCTATTTCTCTTTTATCAAGCTACTTCCTCCTGACAACCCCCCTTGTATGTATATTTCCATGTTTTTTTGTTTTCCTTTGGAGAAAAGAATTTTAAAAAGAAACTCGGATATACCCCCTTGTGTAATGGTGAATATATTTGTACCCTCATAGGCAAACCTCAATCTTTATTTAGTGTGGCAGAATTTTATCTCTTCAACAATTTCAGCAATTATATCCTTGCAACATGATTTAGTGATATCATCAAACATGCTGCCTAGTTTGGTTTACAGTTGAAATAGGTGACTTGAAACCCAGAGAATCATCAGGTCATACTTTGGAAACCTATACTCCACAAAATTCAAAAATAAAGGAAATGGACGACTTCCTGGGTTGCTATCACTTGCCAAAATTAAATCAAGAACAGATAAGCAATTTAAATAGAGCTATAACACCTAGGAAATAGAAGCTGTCATCAAAAGTCTCCCAACTAAAAAAAAAAGCCCAGGTCCAGATGGCCTTAGTGCAGAATTCTACCAGAAATTCAAAGAACAACTTATACCAATTCTTCTCAAAGTATTCCACACAATAGAAATAGAAGGGTCTTTGCCAAACTCTTTCTACAAGGCTCAATAACCTTGATCCCTAAGCCATACAAAGACACAACTAAGAAAGAGAACTTCAGACCAATATCCCTCATGAACATTGATCAAAAACACTCAATTAAATAATAGCAAATCACATCCAAGAACATATCAAAACAACCATTCACCACAATCAAGTATGTTTCATCCCAGGGATGCAGGGATAGTTCAACATACAAAAATCCATCAATGTATTCCACCATATAAACAAGCTAAAAAACAATTGTACTTGAAGTTCTAGCCACATCCATATGACAACAAAAGGGGAGCAAGGGGATACAAATTGGGAAGGAAGAGGTCAAACTTTCACTATTTGCAGATGATATGATACTTTACATAAATGACCCAAAGAACTCTATCAAGGAACTCCTAAAGCTGATTAACACCTTCAGCAAAGTGGCAGGCTACAAGATCAACTCAAGAAAATCAGTAGCTCTACTATATACAGATGATAAAAGGGCTGAGAAAGAAATCAGAGAAACATCACCTTTACAATTGCCACAAACTACTTAAAATAACTTGGGGTAATGCTGACCAAACAAGTGAAAGACCTGTATCACAAGAACTTTGAAACTTTAAAGAAAGAAATTAAAGAAGCCCTCAGAAAATGGAAACATCTCCCATGCTCTTGGATAGGTAGGATCAATGTAGTAAAAATGGCAATCCTGCCAAAATCAATCTACAGATTCAATGCTATCCCCATTAAAATCCCAGCACAATTCTTCACAGACCTTGAAAGAACAATAATCAATTTTGTATGGAAAAACAAAAGACCCAGGGTAGCCAAAACAACCCTGTTCAACAAGATAAATCTTAGATACCATCTCACTCCTGTCAGAATGGCTAAAATCAAAAACACCAATGACAATTTATACTGGAGAGGATGTGATAAAAGGGGAACACTCTTCAATTGCTGGTGGGAGTGCCAACTTGTACAGCCACTTTGGAAATCAGTATGGAGATTCCTCAGAAAAATGGGAATAAACCTACCACAAAACCCAGCAACTTCACTCTTAGGCATATATCCAAAAAATGCCCATTCATACAACAAGGATGTCTGTTCCACTATGTTCATAGCAGCATTATTTGTAATAGCCAGAACTTGGAAGCAACCTAGATGTCCCTCAACTGAAGTGTGGATAGAGAAAATGTGGTACATTTACACAATGGAGTACTATTCAGCAGAAAAAAACAATGGAACCCTGAGATTTGCAGGCAAATGGATGGCACTAGAAGAAACCATCCTGAGTGAGGTAACCCAGTCACAAAAAGAGAAACATGGCATGTACTCTTTCATATATGGCTTTTAGACATAGATATAAAATAGACATAGAGTGCCAGCCTATAATCCCATGGCCAGAGAGTCAGGGAAACAGAACCTTCATTCGGTGGCTGATGGAGGCAGAGGCAGACTCCCATGGCTAAGCACTGAGCTGAACTCAAGAAAGCCAGTAACAGATAGGGAGGACTGATGACCAAAGCGGTTAAGACTGGCCTGGTTTAACGCCCAGAAACAGCTGACCTGACAAGGGTTAACTCTTGAATCCCAGGCTGATGCCTGGGAATTCAGCATGGGGCTGATCAAGACCCCCTGAATGGGGGTGTCAGTGAGGAGGCCTAGGCAATATATGGGGCCTTTGGTAGTTAACCAGTATTTATTCTTGGCATACAAATTGACATTGGGTGCCCATCCCACAATGAGTGATGCACTCTCACCCTGGACTCTTGGGGGAGGTTCTAGGCCCTGTCCTGTATGAAATGACAGACTATGGATACCCCCAAGGAGAGCCTCACCCTTCCTGGGGAAAGGATGGGGTATTGGGTGGGTGGTGGGAACGTGTGGGAGGAGGGGGAGGGAAAGGGAGAGGGACATGAGATTGACATGTAAAGAAACCTTGTTTCTAATTTGAATTTAAATTAAAAAATAAAAGGTTTTAATAAATAATTCTGATATTTAGAGTTTATGGTAAATATGTAGTAATTGCAATGATTTGAATGATTTTTAAAAAAGCGTGAATCCATTTTACATAAATCACAGAAACTCTCTTTTTGTTTAGAAAATCATTACCTGGATGGACACACACACACACACACACACACACACACAGCATACAAGGGGGTGGATAAATGCCCTTGTCTTAGCTCTATGCTTTATAGGACTGCATATGATTTTTCATACAATTTACTTTTACATTAACCCTACCCCCATAAATTCTTTACAGAGCTCAAGATTTAGAAACAGGTAAATAAAACAATGTGTCCTGTAGATTTCTGTGTAATCCATTCAGGTTATGCATCAAATTCATTTTAAAAATTTGTTCATATTTCAAAACTCCTGAAAACTTCCTTGAGGAGAATATGTCTTTAAATCTGGATTGGGCAGTGCAGTTACATTCACTTCGTGCAGGAACACTGCCCTGCTAATCAAGTGTAAGAATAAAGAGTACCTAGGAAAGTCAGAGTGGGATTTCTGCTGCACCAAGCCAGAGCTAAAACAGATTAATGCATTCAAACTTATGGTGGGGAAGACCCCAGTGACCAATGTGGAAGTCGATGTACATGAAAGCATTTAACATTCCATTCCTTGTTAGTTTGATCTATCTACATTAAAAAGGATGTGCTAGGAAGCAGTTTAAAATAAAAAAAGGTCCATTTGTCTCCTTCTGGACCAGAAAGTAATAGCTGCCCAATTTTATCTCTTTATATAAAAGAAAGAGTGTGAGGAGAAAATTGATCTATGACATACAAGGCTCAGAGAATCTGAGAAATTTGTCTAGAATTGAATTGTTCCAGACTCATGCATATTGATTATACAGATGGATGATTTGCCAGCCCCGAAAGCCCTTTAGGAATTTAGTTCTTGAACAAGGTAACCACATGAAAGTGTCCCATAGCTGCTCCTATTGTAATGAGCAACTATTCTTACAATGAAGTCATATCATGGTCAGAAATAGTTCTTCCTTGAAGAATTAATGCCAAAGTCTAAAATAGTGATTACTTTTGTGTAGATATTTTTCTCTGTCTTAGTTTCTTTTATTATCAAGTAACTGAGTTTATAAAGATTAAAAGAAACATTCTCCTGTTGATCTGTTTTGAGGATCTGTTCTGGAATATGTTCCCCTATTTACCACCAAAGAAAAACTGTCACTATTTTATCCAAAAATACTGCATCCCATGGCGCTAAACTATTTCCACCACTTTAAACCTCCTTTTCTGCTACTATAGACTCAATTCTGCCTACAACATTTCACTCCATTCAATTGCAGTAGCTTTTTTTCATACGTTTCAAATTTAGCCCGATGTTGTCTTCACATACCTCTTCATTCTAATTTGGTTTGGAGTTGGCCTTTCAATATAAATGTTTAGGAACCATTTTGCATTTTGCATAGTCACTAAAGATAGGTAGTACTTTGATTTTTTTACTTAAGAAGTTTTTTTGTTGTTTTTTTGTTTTTTTCTTTGTTTTACGAGACAGGGTTTCTCTGTATTGTTTTGGAGGCTGACGGACTAGCCCGGCCTTGAACTCACAGGCCAGCATAATGCCAGAATCATTACAGCTACTATTTTGGAGGATGTGATTTGTTAACAAAGACTTTCTTGCTTCATTTGAAACAATTACATCTTTACAATCTATGATGCCTATTGTACATGTTTACATGAACACTAATGTTCTAGAAATTATGCAGTCTCTCTTGCTAATCTTTTCCTTTATGATGGTTTGGATTATCATTTACTTAACAATGATTTTCAATGATGGTGTTACTATTTTATTTACTTTTATTTAGCATATTAACTCATTGGGAATGGGAAATTAATTCATTTAGAAAGCATTGTATAAAGAATAAAATAAACTTTATTTTTAAGAGGAATCCATGTTATATAAATGTTATCAACTTCAAATCTTATCTTGAATATTACATTAAAAAGCCCTTTATATATTCTTTAATCTGAATCTTATATATGCTTGATATCATTTGGACCATCTCATCATTTGATTTAAATTTCTGATGAAATACTTTTGCTTACATCAGAATCATTTCTTGTATTATTTTGGATGGCAAATAAATGATCTCAGATTATAATTAAAGTTATATTGAAGACTTATAGAAATTTTAATACACTTGGGATTCTGTTTGATTTTCTAAATTACATATTTACCATAAAGAGACTACCTATTATTTAAATATATAGGCAAACATATTTGACCTAGAAAATTCTCAAAGATTTCATTAAATGAATTTTCTTATCAAATAATTATGTATGATTATTTTTCTGAGACATACATTAGATGCTAATTATTCAGGATACTTATCCTTTGAAGAGTAATTAGTATCCTGAATTTTATCTATCAAGTAAAATGTCAAATTTCCAGCTTGAAATAGTAATACTTAAAACTTGAGTCACACATGGAAAGTCAGCCACCAGTTCAAACGTGAATGTGGAGAAGTCCATGGACCTGTTATACGATTTGAAACCTAACTGATTTTCTTATGATATCTGACCATGAGATTGAATGAATGAAATTATAATCAGGGATGATAATATATTTATCTTAATTCTTTTTTCTCCTTTGTTACTACAATGTGTACTCTTCTTCTCTCTGTTATTTGTCCAACTTTGAATTAAGATTTAAAAAGTCAAATGTTCCAAGATAATATTAAATGGCAGAGAGATAACAAATGTGAAAGAGTATGCATCATGAAAATCACAATTAATATAGAACCCAGAACTCTAGTTTTTGACATTTAAGCATCTCTCTCAAGACATCATCATGAACAATTTGTAGCCTTAACTACAAATGAAATGTCACAGATAATTGGTCATGTGTCTTTGACATTTCAGCTCAGGTTTGGTGAATCAATTTTATAACATTTGAAGCCAATATCAATGACTAGAATTTTAGGACTAGTCATTTTTTATGTAATGTGTAGCTTTTTCCATATCTTCAATCATAATAATATAGTTATATTAATGCAGAGATAACATGTAAGACCCCACAGAAAGATGATAATAATGATAATAACAACACTAATAATATATTTTATATTTTCTTTAATTGAAGTAAACTTAGTATGCACATTTGAAGCTTGAGTAAAACTACATATTATAAGACATTATATATATATATACATATATATATAATGAATTCCTCATTACAGCTGGCTGCTTTGGGTTTCAATACCATAAAACTTGGACATGTTTAAATTTCTTCCATCATGACATGTAGTAAGCCCAACAATCTTAGTTTACAAAGATAATACGAATAAAAGTAACATTCCAAAGATTATATATACAATCATCTGATCTGTAGTCAGATGATTTATGCATTGTGTCAATGGAGACAGCATCCAGTCTTGAAAATTCTTTTTTTATACCAGGGCTAGTCTGATATCCAAATGGGATCCTTAAGATTTTAATGCCTCTCATTGGGTGCTACTTCCTACAGTGCTGAATTGAGAATCACATTTCTAACAGATGAATTTGGTGGAGGACATATTTAAAATATAGCATTTGATTTTCTTCCTATAAGAAGTCAATCAACTCTTAGGCATATACCCAAAAGATGTACATTCATACAACAAAGATATCTGTTCCACTATATTCATAACAGGATTATTTGTAATAGCCAAACCTGGAAGCAACCTAGATGCCCCTCAACTGAAGAGTGGATAGAGAACATGTTGCACATTTACACAAAGGAGTGCTATTCAGTATAAAAAAAAACAATGGAATCTTGAAATTTGCAGGCAAATGGATGGAACTAAAAGAAAGCATCCTGAGCGAGTTAACCCAGTCACAAAAAAAACAAACATGGTATGTACTCACTTATATATGGATTTTAGACGTGGATCAAGGGAATGTCAGCCTACAATCCAATTGCCAGAGAGTGTGTGAAACAGGTAGGACGCTAAGAGAGATATTCATGGTACCCCAGAGAAGGGAAATGAGACAAGATCTCCTGAGCAGATTGGGAGCATGAGGGGAGGGGAAAGGGAACCAGGAAAAAGAGATGCAGAGAAGGGGAGAGGAGGGGAGGATATTGGGGACCAGGAAGGTTGAGTTGGGAGAAGAATAGAGGAGAGTAAGACGAGAGATACCATAATAGAGGGTTTGACGAGAAATCTGGCACTAGTGAGGTTTCCAAAGATCTACAAGAATGACACCAACTGGAAAACTAAGCAAGATTTGAGAGACTACCTTAAATGCCCCTCTCTGATAATGAGTTCAACTGCTTCCTTATAGGGTATCCTAGAACCTTCAACCAATGACTGATGGAAGCAGAGGCAAACACCCACAGCTAAGCACTGAACTGAACTCCTGGAACCCAGTGAGAGAGAAGGAGGACTGATGAGCAAAGGAGTCAAGACTGGACTTGTTTAAACCACAAAACTGCTGACCAGAACAAGGGGGAGCTCTTGGACCCCAGACTGATGTCTGGGAGGCCAGCATGGGACTGATCCATACCCCCTGAATATGGGTGTCAGTGAGGAGGTCTAGGCAATCTATGGGGCCTTTGGTAGTAGATCATTATTTATCCCTGGCATACAAATGAACTTTAGGGGCCCATCCCACAATAAGAGATGCTCTCTTAGCCTGGGCTCTTTGGGGAGGGCCTAGGCTGCCCTGAAAGAAATGACAGACTCTGGATATTCCCCATGGAGGGTGTCACCTTCCCTGGGGAAAAGAGTGGGAATTGGGTGTGGGTCTGGGGGTGTTAGTAGGGGGGCATGGGAGGCGGGAAAGGAGAGGGAGCTGGGATTGACATGTGAAGCAACCTTATTTCTAATTTAAATTAAAAAATCTAAAAAAAGAAGTCAATCCTATGATCTCAGGGAAGACAGGCAATAAGAGTACCTGGGAATAGAATATCCACTGCAGTATTATTTTGTTTGTCTAGTACTCACTTTTATTATATCTCAACTATATATTGGAGAAATTCTTCCTGTTTCCTGCTTCCTGCTGTAGTCCTCATTTGCTTTGTCTTTCCTGACATTTAAGAGCTCCCATTATTTAGCTTCCTATTGGCTATCCCTTTCTACTTGGAATTTTCTGAATGTATGATTCTTATTTCTCTTTTAATTCTATAGTTTCTTGTTCTCATATTAAATTCCTATCAGAGTGTTCATTTCCCCAGTTTTCATCTGCATTGTGTATGTGTATATGAATGTTGTTGTCAGTATTTTAGTTGTTGAACATATACTCCTCAGCAATAAAAGTTCCTTCAAAGTAGGAGTGAAAGGGAAGGCATGACTCAGTTGATGGTAGAGTTGGAGACTAATTCCTTATACTACTATTACTGAGGAGAACGGTTCTTACTCGTTACCTGGTGTTGATCATGTGATGATGCTTAAAATAAATGATAGAGGTAAACAGGCCGGCTTCCCGGCCTGTGTTCCAGTGCCTGCAGATCGCCTGGGAACTGCACAGAGCTCCCAATTCCAGCGGAAGCCCAGCACCCCAGACTCCAGGTCTTCTCTCCCACCAACAAGACCAGGAAACCAGAGGAGCAAGGGAGACCAGGGGAGTAGCTGTTCCGGATCAGGTACAACAGGACCCAGCATAGGGTCCAGGGGACCAGGTAGGAGGATAAGCGCCCCAGATTCCTGTTCTTCTTCTCCACCCACGGGACCAGCACTTGGACAAGGAATAGAAGAACCACCAGATTATTGGACTTGCTAGCACTCACCAAAAGGGAACTCTGGTCCCCAGACCAGTAAGGGGCTCTTTCTGCACCCACTAGAAGAAGAGATGGGAAAGAGGCAATACAAAAACACATTCAGCAACAGAAAAACAAATATGACACCACCAGATTCTAGAGACTCTACACCAGCAAGACCCCAACATTCCAATGCAAATGAAGCAGAAGAGAACGACCTTAAGAGCACTTTCATGAAAATGATAGAGGCCCTAAAAGAGGATACAGGAAAATCCCTCAAAGAAATGGAAGAAAAAACAAACCAAAAAAATGCAAGAAATGGAAGAAAAAACAAACCAAAAAATGCAAGAATTGGAAGAAAAAACAAACCAAAAAAGGCATGAATTGGAAGAAGAAACAAAGCAAAAAATGCAAGAAATGGTAGAAAAAACAAAGCAAAAAATGAAAAAAATGGAAGAAGAAACAAACCAAAAAAGGCAAGAAATGGAGGAAAGAACAAACCAAAAAATTCATAAAAGGCAACAAATGGACGAAAAGATAAACAGAAAATTGCAAGAAGCAATGCAAACACTGCAAGGGTTGAAAACTGAAATAGAGACATTAAAAAAACACAATCTGAAGAAAGGCAGAAAACAGAAAAGCTGGACAAACAGGCATTACCAATACAAGCATTACCAACAGAATAGAAGAGATGGAAGAGAGAATCTCAAGTGTTGAAGATACACTAGGAGAAATGGATTTATCAACCAAAGAAAACCTTAAATCCAACAAATCCTTAACACAAAACATCCAGGAAATATGGGACACCATGAAAAGACCAAACCTAAGAATAATAGGTATAGAAGAAGGAGAAGAAATCCACCTCAAAGGGGCAGAAGGCATATTCAACAAAATCATAGAAGAAAACTTTCCCAACCTTAAGAAAGAAATGCCAATGAAGGTACAAGAACCCTACAGAACACCAAATAGAGTGGACCACAAAAAAAATTCCCTCGCCACATAATAGTCAAGACGCCAAACATACAGAATTAAGAAAGAATATTAAGAGCAGCTAAGAAAAAAGGTCAAGTAACATATAAAGGCAGACCTATCAGAATTACACCTGATTTCTCCATGGAAACTCTGAAAGCCAGAAGGTCCTGGATAGATATTCTACCTACACTAAGAGAACATGGATGCCAGCCCAGACTACTATACCAGGCAAAGCTCTCAATCACTATAGACGGAGAAAACAAGATATTCCATGGCAAAACTAGATTCAAACAATATATGTCCACTAACCCACCCTTACAGAAAATTTTGGAAGGAAAACTCCAATCCAAAGAAGCTAACTACAACCAGAAAAACATAGGCATTAGAGAATCCCTCTCTACCAACAGCCAAAAGAACAAAGGGGTGAAATTCCACACATAATTCCACCACCAACAACCATTGCAAATCGAAGAAGGATGAGCAATCAATGGTCATTAATATCCCTCAATATTAATGGCCTTAACTCACCCATAAAAAGACACAGACTAGCAGAATGGATTTGAAGACAGAACCCTTTCTTCTGCTGCATACAAGAAACACACCTCACCCTCAAAGACAGACATTACCTGAGAGTTAAAGGATGGGAAAATTTTTTTCAATCAAATGGACCCAAGAAACAAGCAGGGGTAGCAATCCTAATATCTAACAAACTGGACTTTAAAATAAAATCAATCAAAAGAGATGAAGGAGGTCATTACATACTCATCACAGGTGAAACCCACCAAGATGAAGTGTCTATCCTGAACATCTATGCCCCAAATACAAAGGCATCCACATTCGTTAAAGAAACATTATTAGAACTTAAATATCATCTAAAGCCCCACACAGTTATAGTGGGAGATTTCAACACACCACTTTCACCACTAGACAGGAATACCAGACAGAAACTCAACAAAGAAGCAAAGGGTCTAATAAAAGTAATGATACAACTGAAATTAACAGATATATATAGAACATTTCATCCACATCAAAAAGAATATACCTTCTTCTCACCACCACATGGAACCTTCTCAAAAATCGACCACATACTTGGTAACATATCAAACCTCAGCAGCTACAAAAAAAATTGGAATAACTCCATGCATCTTATCAGACCACCATGCTTTAAAATTTGAATTCAACAACAACACAAATTGCAGAAAACCTACAAACTCATGGAAATTGAGTAATGCTCAACTGCACCATCCCTGGGTCAAAGAGGAAATAAATAAAGAAATTAAAGACTTCCTCGAATTCAATGAGAATGAAGACACAACATACCCAAACCTATGGGACACTTTGAAAGCAGTGCTACGGGGGAAGTTCATAGCACTAAGTGCTCACATGAAGAAACAGGAGAACAGTTATACCAGAGAATTAACATCACAGCTAAAAGCTCTAGAACACAAAGAAGGAAACTCCCCCAGGAGGAGTAGATGCCAGGAAATAATCAAATTGAGGGCTGAAATCAATAAAGTAGAAACCAGGAAAACAATCATTCACCACGATCAAGTAGGTTTCATCCCAGGGATGCAGGGATGGTTCAACATACGAAAATCCATCAACGTAATCCACCATATAAACAAGCTGAAAAACAAAAATCACATGATCATCTCACTAGATGCTGAGAAAGCCTTTGACAAAATCCAACACCCCTTCATGATAAAGGTCTTGGAGAGATCTGGCATAACAGGGACATATGTAACATAATAAAAGCTATATACAGTAAACCAACAGCCAACATCAAACTAAATGGACAGAAACTCAATGCAATTCCTCTAAAATCAGGAACAAAACAAGGATGTCCACTCTCTCCATACCTTTTCAACATGGTACTTGAAGTTCTAGCTATTGCCATACGACAACAAAGGGGGATTAAGGGGATAAAAATTGGGAAGAAAGAGGTCAAACTTTCACTGTTTGCAGACGATATGATAGTTTACATCAATGACCCAAAGAACTCTACCAAGGAACTCTTACAGCTGATTAACACCTTCAGCAAAGTGGCAGGCTACAAGATCAACTCAAGAAAATCAGTAGCCCTACTTTATACAGATGATAAAGTGCTGAAAAAGAAATTAGAGAAACATCACCCTTTACAATTGCCACAAACAACATAAAATACCTTGGGGTAACGCTAACCAAACAAATGAAAGACCTGTATCGTAAGAACTTTGAATCTTTAAAGAAAGAAATTAAAGAAGCCCTCAGAAAATGGAAAGATCTCCCATGCTCTTGGATAGGTAGGATCAATGTAGTAAAAATGGCAATCCTGCCAAAAGCAATCTACAGATTCAATGCAATCCCTATTAAAATCCCAGCACAATTCTTCACAGACCTTGAAAGAACAATAATCAATTTTGTATGGAAAAACAAAAGACCCAGGATAGCCAAAACAACCCTGTTCAACAAGCAGCGTCCGGAGACATCACCATCCCTGACCTCAAGCTCTATTATAGAGCTATAGTCCTGAAAACAGCTTGGTATTGGCACAAAAATAGACAGGTAGACCAATGGAATCGAATTGAAAACCCGGGTATTAATCAACACACATACGAACATCTGATCTTTGACAAAGAAGCTAAAAATATACAATGGAATAAAGAAAACATCTTCAACAAATGGTGCTGGCATAACAGGAGTCTGCCATGTAGAAAAATGCGGATCAATCCATGTTTATCGCCATGCACAAAACTTAAGTCCAAATGGATCAAAGACCTCAACATAAATCCAGCCACACTGAACCTCTTAGAAGAGGAAGAGGGTGGTACCCTTGAACGAATTGGTACAGGAGACAGCTTCCTGAACATAACACCAGTAGCACAGACAGTGAGATCAACAATTAATAAATGGGACCGACTGAAACTGAGAAGCTTCTGGAAGGCAAAGGACACAGTCAGCAAGACAAAAAGGCAGCCCACAGAATGGGAAAAAATATTCACTAATCCCACATCTGACAGAGGGTGGATCTCCAAAATTTACAAAAAACTCAAGAAGCAAGTCTCCAAAACATCAAAGGACCCAATTAAAAAGTGTGCTGCAGAACTAAATAGAGATTTTTCAATAGAGGAGTTTAAAATGGCTGAGAGGCACTTGAGAAAGTGCTCAACATCCTTAGCCATCTGGGAAATGCAAATCAAAACAACTCTGAGATACCATCTCACTCCTGTCAGAATGGCTAAAATCAAAAACACCAATGATAATTTATGCTGGAGAGGATGTGGTGAAAGGGGGACACTCCTCCATGGCTGGTGGGAGTGCCAACTGGTTCAGCCACTTTGGAAATCAGTATGGAGATTCCTCAGAAAAATGGGAATAAACCTACTACGAAACCCAGCAACTCCACTCTTAGGCATATATCCAAAAGACGCCCATTCATACAACAAAGATGTCTGTTCCACTACGTTCATAGCAGCTTTATTTGTAATAGCCAGAACTTGGAAGCAACCTAGATGTCCCTCAACCGAAGAGTGTATAGAGAAAATGTGGTACATTTACGCAATGGAGTACTATTCAGCAGAAAAAAACAATGGAATCATGAGATTCACAGGCAAATGGATGACACTAGAAGAAACCATTCTGGGTGAGGTAACCCAGTCACAAAAAGAGAAACATGGCATGTACTCTCTCATATATGGATTTTAGACATAGATCTGGGGAGTGCCAGCCTACAATCCTATGGCCAGAGAGTCTGGGAAACAGAAACTTCATTTAGTGGCTGATGGAAGAAGAGGCAGACTCCCTCGGTTAAGTACTGAGCTGAACTCAGGAAAGCCGGTAACAGAGAAGGAGGACTGATGATCAAAGCGATTAAGACTGGGCTGGTTGAACCCCCAGAAACAGCTGACCAGACAAAGGTTAACTCTTGAATCCCAGGCATCAGCCTGGGAATCCAGCATAGGACTGATCAAGACCCCCCTGAATCTGGGTGTCAGTGAGGAGGCCTAGGGAATCTATTGAGCCTTGGGCAGCAGATCAGTACCCATCCCAACTATACACACGGACTTTGGACTCCCATAGACCAATGTGAGGTGCACTCTCACCCTGAACTCTTGGGGAAGGGTCTAGGCCCTGCCCTATATGAAGTGACAGACCATGGACACCCCCATGGAGGGCCTCACCCTCCCTGGGGGAATGAGGGGATAATGGGGGGGGGGCTGGGGGGAGGGCAAGGGATGAGGGGAGGGACCTGGAACTGACTTGTGAAGCAACCTTGTTTCTTATCTAAATTTAAACTGGAAAATAAAAAAAAACTAAAAAAAAAAGTTAAAATTAGGAACCAATGTTAAACAGTTCTATGCGGTTATTTCGCTTCACCTGGAAGGTATTTTGTCAAACAGTTAAACTGACAACTTATAAAGACACATTTTGATGTTATAGAGACAAAGGAACTTCTTGTATGTGGCAGTCATGGTAAGAGATTAAAGAAATAAAACATGGTAACTTATAAAATCACGAACAAGACAAGGCTGTCCTCTCTCTACATATCTCTTCAACATTGTACTTGAAGTTCTAGCTAGAGCAATAAAATAAATAAATAAAAGATAGATATGATAAAATAAAACATTATATAGAATTAGATCTGGAATCAAGAAATTGGTATCTTACTAGCAAGGTGGCTTGTAGGTTAAAAAGCACTTGCCGTGCCAGCCTCAATAGAGAAAATATAATGTGACTAGCTATTCTCTGATCTCTGCAGATGCCATGGCATATGTACTCCTGCATCAGATAACACACATATAACAATAAAAAACGATTCAAGACTATTAAATGCTTCCTTGTGAGAAATACCTTTCGTGGAAGTAGGTATACTTAACCAGAGTGAACTAAAACTTATTTACTGCACTTACAATTTCAAAAACCCAAAGG
The DNA here is from genome assembly GCF_017639785.1 of Mesocricetus auratus. Classification (NCBI taxonomy): domain Eukaryota; kingdom Metazoa; phylum Chordata; class Mammalia; order Rodentia; family Cricetidae; genus Mesocricetus; species Mesocricetus auratus. Next base: position 13,866,834 of record NW_024429185.1, read on the forward strand.
GTTGAAAATAAATACTCTTCATCTAAAGTTCAAAGTAAGCTTGTACTTTCACTTATCCACCTATATAATAATATTGTACCACCAAGCAGGCATGTTGCATCTTGCTATTTTAGTCTTGTGAGTTCTCATCCTTCCTGGTAGATGCCATCCATGCATATAGACTACACAGCCTTTTGGGTTTGGAGAGAAAGAATCACTGAATCCTATTCATCAGTTATTGTTACTGCTCACACTCTTACATACCTTGACTCTCCTTATTACATATAAAACAAGCTATATAATGTTAATCATTTAAATCTTTAATAACATACAAAATAGGTTTTCCTGTATATTCACTAATTTGCTGGAAGGCAAGACTTATGTGTCACTCAGAGAAATGTTTCACCTTCTCTCTCAACAAGCTTGGCCATATTCTTTTCTGAGCAACTGTAGCATATACACGCTGACACTGAAGTGTGTCTTGCAGCCCTTCACATACATTCCTCTCTGCTTCTATGTCATTCTACTCCCTGACTATTCATTCTTGCTTGTTGTATTGGTTGACACTTTTGTTTCTGTGGTGACATACCATAACCAGAAGTAACTTCAGAAATAAAGATCTTACTTTGACTTGCTCTTTTACAGGGAGAGTCCATAATGTTGGGGGAGGTATGGCAACAGGTGGACTGAGCAGAAAGCTAAGAGATAAGAAGTCTGTCCACAGGAAGGAAACAGAGAATGCACTCCACGTACGGTGGTAACATCAGCTCTCAAGAACCATCCCCAGAGATGTGCTTCTCCTGCAAATATCTGTCTCCTAAATGTTCCTTTATTCAAATACCATAAATGTTCCTTTATTCAAATACCAGAGCCTATAAAAGAAATTTTTCATTCAAAACACCACACTTATTTGTGAAGATATTATGAGGCTCATGGCTCTTGTCAATCAAATAATGTCTTCAGCCATTTTTTAGCTCTCCATCAATAAACATTTCCATCTTTCTGAATATCTTACCAAGGTGTATGTCCTTAGCATCTTCGTTGAGGCTTGTGAAAGAAGAACACTCATTCCCTTGCAGACTCTCTAAACTGTAGTCAAAGCTTGTCTGTGTAAAAAGTCCACCAAGGAATGCATGGTTAAAGTTCCAGAGCCATGTGATCCTTACCACTTCCACTAAGTCCATTTTCACTTCCATTAGTCTCCATTTACTTAACTATTATTTGACTGCTGAGTATGTTTTTCTTAAGTATAATTTTATAGATCATTTAACTCATGGCATGTGTAAACCTTCTTACATACTTTGTTAAAGTTGTGAAAAATATGTTGGTGATATATGGTGTAAAGTTCTGGTATACAATGAGCACTTAATAATTGAAACTCTTTCCACTAACAAACTTCCAATGACCTTGAAGACTAAGGTCAGCCATTTGGAGAACAATAATAAGGGCTTAATGTAAACCTTTTCTCTCTGATAACCCTAGAGACACAATAAGGCAAGTTCTTCGGATTTTATATTCTCTCCTTTAGTATCCTCCCTCTCCCTCAAACCTACACACAGCAATTCTTCATTCACTGTTTAAAAATAAAATTGATACATATTACATAAGAAATATGTTCAGGCAGTATCTTGAAAGTTAACTCTAGGATACTTGTTAAACCTTTCATTGTATTGCAGTGTTAAGCTTCATGAGAATTTTATTTCCCTGAAAGCTTTCATTTATTCATGCTATGAGTGTGCTTTCTATCTCTGTGATACTATACTTCAGGGAGTTTATTTTTTCATTCACCTATCAGACATTTCATAGACCTCTTCAATTTGACTTTATACTATGAAACTTTAAATATATACTTATATACTTACTTTAATGATTTTTCTGGGAGTATGCATGACTAATTTCCTGAAGATTTATGCCCCCAGAAATATTTTTTTCAGATTTTTATCATCACATATATTACTTCTTAATTCTTATTTATCATATGTTATTGTGTCTCTGATGTGTGTTTGATGTCTGAAGACTGAAGTACGATTACATTTTCTAAGTATCTTAAAACTTTTCAATGTTAGGTTGCAACGTTTGTATACTTATCTGATATGTCATTTGTATAGATGCAAAATCTTCTTAATTCACTGAGCAAACAGTTTAGATCTTCTCCATCCCATGTATTTCTGTTTTTACATAAATTTCTTTGTCACTTAAGTACTAAGTTTGGGAAGATTTTTTCTTGTTGCAAATCATATGAGATATGAATAAGTCCTTTGTTCGCTATTCATGTACTGATAGGAGTACATTTGACAATGTGTATAGAAGTACAGTTTAACAAAACAATGACACACTGTCTGCACATCTCTCACTTTTCCTAGGACATTTCATATTCACCTGAGATGCTCTAAGGTATCCAGATTTAGGATTCATGGTGGGAATATGAGTGTGACTACTAGAGACAGGAAAATAAGCTCATATGATAAAATTCAGTAAATCATTCTAAGTTTTGCTTTATGTGATCCTCATTCATTATTGGTGTCTGCAACATTAATATGAAGCAGAGACTGTAAGTGCAAATCAGATCAGTAATGTAATAAATTAAATAAATATATTTCAGTGCACTCACTATTTTATTGCTTACCAACACGGCATTTAGCTCCTGGAATTACAAAATTAGGCTAAATATCATTATGGTGGTATGTGTTTGTAATTCTAGCACTCTTCACTCCAGAGATCAAAGAAGAAGGGACTACTCTAGTCCTTTCAGGTTACATAACCAGTTCCAGGTCACCTAGGAATGCATAGAGATGTCAGTATCTCAAATAAAATACAGAAAATAGGATAGTTATTTCAAAGACTGGGATAAGTTAAAACTATCCTATTATATATTACATAAAACAGTGTAGACTACATGTATAGCTTTAAAATAGGTTCCGAGTTTTACTAGAAACGTCACTTCTCATAGGACTGTAGAACATACCCACCATTTAATTAAAAATCTTGTGTCTCCAATAGCACCCTCCTAAGCCAATTTCCCAGCCTGTCTTAATTGATAGAGAGCACGTGTTATTCCTTATTGAAACTCCTGTGCGCACTGGGAACCTAGAATAAAACAAAATAGTATTATTAAAGGATTATTATATATTCAATATCCCTGATCACAAAAGTGTTTCAGATTTTGAACTGCGTTTTGGTTTCTGCAATATTTTCGTGAGCTAACAGTTGAAAATACAAAGGAATTTAGTTATTTATTTCTGTAGTAAACTTAATAACTTTGTGAAAATTACCACATCGGCCTGAAGCAGTTTCCTCTGATTTTAATTGAAAACACTATGAACCCATAAGCTTCTTTGTGTAAGTGCAATTAGTTATATGTATGATGTAATAATTACATTATCTGCACATAGAATTTAAAAAGACAAAGTTTATTCTCAGTCAATAACAGAACATAATGAGTTACAATTTTGTTTCTGTGATAATGATGACCACAACAACTTTCCAAGTCTTAAAAATTAGCAATTCAAAAAAGTTGATAATTTTTTACATGTCACTGAGAACTTTTTTGTTTTCTGCTCGAGAATAGTTATATAAAAGATACATGCATTATTTTCTGGCCAAATTCACTTCAAATGATAAGTGAAACCTTATAATCACATTCTATGTGGTAATTCATTTAAAATTCATATGCAAATTTGTCTTGTTGAAGTCCTTTCGACATTGGCTAGATGCTCTAGGCTGTCAGCAATTTATTTAACTTAACAAAACATTCTGAAAATGTCTAAGATAATAGAGGTTCTTGAAAATGTAAACAACCATTTGCAAAATAGTGAAATCACATTGCATATATTAATTAGTAACTGTAAACACATAAATATAGAACAGCTAATGAACAATACACATATTGTGTTATCTGAATATTTAGCCATTTCACATAGTAATTAATGCAGGAAGCCATCATCATTTGTAGATGAACTTATTCAATAGGATAGCTCATATGATTTTCTTTTTAGGCTTTGAATTTTTTCTGAAAATATTCTATACTTTTTAATCATTCAAATATTTGCAACATAGGCTTATTTCTCATTTGTTTTTTGTTATAAATTTTACATGCTATAATTTGTTTATTGTAATCTGATATTATGTTATTAATTTATGTGTATTATGCTGATCATGCCATCATAAGTGCTCAATACAAGGCAATGATGTTGAGGTCGGTAACCATGACAATATCCTCTCCTGTCTAAGACAAATGTGGCGTTATGTCATTACACTTCTGTAAGTTCAACCTGACAGCACTTCAAAGAACAAGTTTACTTAAGTCTGATTAGCTATTTATTACAAAGTTTCTCAAGATTATATCTCTTTTTCATTTTCTGTACTTAAGATCCCCTTAATTTCTATAGAGCAAATGTTTGTAAAAACCAAAATCTCTAATAACAACCAAATACATGTGGTTCAAAATAAACTCATGTCTACTCTGTCTCTAAATTAGGAAACTTGCTGCTATCTAAAATAACACTTTGCTTAGAGGGAAAATGAATTTTCCATATGTCCAAGATGACAACTCTCAGAGGTGAGTAGGAATATTTGGCACTACTCACCCAAACTGAGGAGATAGTATTTGCTTCAGCAATGGAGCATTGAGTGAGTGTTATACAAGCTATTGACTAAAACACAGAGTTGCAAATTATACATGACATTAAGTTGTCGAAAGTAGTATGGAATTACCTATGTCTGATTTTTAAGTCTGAAATTTGGGTATTAAAAATTGATGGTAGCTTGGACTTGCTTTATATTCTTTACAATTATTTTTTTAAAAACTATTCTTACTAGGAATATTGAAGAAAATGAGAAACTTCTATTCCTTGACATTTTAAATTGGTACAAATCTACTAAAGGAAAGTCACTTTCTGGTTCTATAAGACAACATTACTCTAAAAATTTCATATACTTATCTGACATATGCAACCTATACATAATTTAATTATCATTTGAAGTATGTTTTCTAGTTTGTCCTTGCAAGGGATGCATTTTTAATTCATTTCATTCCATGAAATATACTCAATTCCTGCTACTAAAAAGTCTAAAAGAAAAAAAAACAGTTACTTAAATATAAAATTGCATACCAGTTTTATATTCAAATTACATGTAAAATTGTACTATCAATTTTGCAAGACCACAATGACTTTCCTTGGATATTTAATTTTGCCCAATAGAAGGACTATGGAGTAAAAAGTTTTGTTGTATTTGATCTTTAAAAAATGTAATTTATTCTTCTCAATAATTCTACTGAAAACTTCTCAGTTCATAAGGCAAGTTCTGACATAAAAATTAAATTTTAACCATTGAATGACAATGTTGTGAGACAACACAGTTCTTAGGGGTCAAAAGCTGAGTAATCCTATTGCTCCTTTGTGAATCAGAATCCTGACACTCAGTTACTCTCAGAACATTGTATCTCTCTTTGTGCCTTTACATCTTCTTTATAGTGTGAAAAATTCAAGAAACTCTGTTGAGAGCTAATAGTCATTTAATAAAATGCAAAGTCTAGTACATATTAGACCAACAAGAGTTTCCTTTTCCCACACTTTTATAACCACTGATATTTTTGTCTTTTTGATAATAGCTCTTGTAATAAGCATGAGGTGATCTCTTACCATAAGACCATCTGCAGAGAATGGGTGAGAATTGGACTTCTCTAATATCAGCAAATGATGGTGTTTGTATCATGTAGAGAAAAGCGCCTCCCATCACCTCCAATAGATTCTTAATCATCTAAGTACCTTACTCAGCTGTACCCTTTTGCCATGTAAAAACCCTCCATAGGTTACAGAAATGAATGGGCAGGTGGGGTATAGTGACACAGGGCTCTAATACCAGCATGCATGTTGCCAAGGCCAGAGGATTATGAGTCCAAAACCATACTAGACTATGAAAATGAATTAATAAATAAGGTTTACTGTATAACTTATATAACACATGGAAACATTTTCTAAAGAGATATTTTTTTAAGAACCTCAATTCAGTAACTGGAGAAAGGAGCAGAGGGGAATCAAGGTTACAAAGCACACAATACAAAGTGATTTTTAAACAAAGGATGCCACGGAATATAACTTATGTCAGGCTAGAAAAATAAATGAATCATGGACTATGCCTAAATTCCAGGGTATTTTAAACATACATTTTAGCTCTGACACGACCAATGAGTATTTTTACTATGCTTTGTCAAACTGCTTCAGTCACTAAAAGCACATTTTATATTCACATCTCATTGACTGTTGTGAACACAGTATGGGTCCTCTACTGTGGAACACAGTGAAACTGGGCAATGTATTCTCAATCTGTAACCTGGGTCATAAAATATTTTCTTTGAAAAATTCATACTGCCAAGAGCTTCTACATTTCATGTAGATTAATATCTTCTGAAAATCAAATAACACTGTTTAAGCACGGTATGGTATATATTGTGTTAAAATTCTGTATAAATCATGCAACACAGCAGAAGCACAGCACACAATGCAATAATTTTTCTTGCTGGGATGTAATTTTCCTGATAAAATTGCTATGTTTCATTTCCAGCAGTGAATTCACTCAGGTAATCTGAACACAGGAAGCATCAGGAAGTCCTTGGTTCTCCAGAGGCAAAAGCTCACCTTATTAGGCAATGTAAGTGTGACAGTGTCTAGGATATTTCTCAATTAATTTTCTTTTCTGGGAATGTAATCTACACACTGGGGAGTATGATGTGCTCAAAGGTTTCTGTATACTATTACTGAAAATTGATTTATGACGGAGAGAATCAGGATCAAGAAATTCCCAAAACAGCCTACTAAAACCACGGTTCCACTGATTCTTTTTCTCAGGTTGAAAATAAGACAATTCAGAGACTTCTTCAGAAAACACCTATCCATCATGAAAGAGAGTAGACACTTACTCAGCTAAAGAGTCAATATGTTTCCTTTAGAAAAGATTAGACCATCTCTGAGCAGCTTGAGCCCCACACATGACTGTTTGAAATGTAGTACATTACAAAGATGTTTGAGGCAGATTTACGTGATCTCTTGCCACCAGACACTTGTACTGAATTCAACGGGAGGGGGAAAAGGATCAGTAATATATTCAATATAAATCAAAGTACAGCATATGTGTTGTGTGGGAAAAAAAGATGTTAGTAACATTATGTCTTTCCATCTTTCCCTATTTGTACTTACTGCTGACTTCTGAAATTATAAGATAAACTCAGTGTCTTCTGATTTAGTAGTTAAGCACAACCAGTGTGGTAATCTCTTTTCTTCTTAGTTGCATCAAAGAGTCTCCCAGGCTTGAATCCAAGTTACATCCTCAAATATGAGATTTTAGTCACTGTGTATTACACAAAAGCCATCTCTATTACAGATACTTTTGCTATGTTTGGTTTTCAATCCATGCATAGTTGAGGATATAAACTTTCATTTAGAGACATTTGTATTCTTAACAAAATATCTACATCTTTATTTATATCTATATATCCTATTGTAACTCAGTCATTATTAGTCAATTATCTTAACAACTGTAAAAATATAAGAGGTAATCTGCTATAAATCCTGAAATATTTTATATGTAGAAAGATAGTATTTATGGCATTTAATGTGTTCTTATAATCTCAAATTATGGTGTTCTTATGACCTAAGAAATACAATTTAAAATGCAGTCAAACAAACCTCTTGGACTTAGACATAACTCAAAGGTAGCATGTTGACATTGCAACTAGAAAATGCAGGTTTAATCCTTATCACTGAGAACACAAAGTCTATTCACGACAATGGTGCCAACAGAAGCAAGAAGATGGTAAAGTATGTTGGGAATGGAGTTACTGATGGTTTTAAAGCACCTTATAAATGTTGGGACTCAGACATAGGATCTCTCAAGATCAACCAGTGCTATTAACTATTGGGATATCCGGACCCTAAAAGGTTAGTTTCATACAAAATGGTAAGCTTATACATACCTAATTTTCTGAAAGGCACTTTCATTTTATGTGCATGGAAAATAATATATTACTTTGTTTTTCAAATTTTCAATTTTGAAAACCACAAAATACTGAAATTGCATCTGTTGAATCTCAAAATTCAGAGTTAAGGTGATATGTTTTATACAAATGAAACAAAACTCATAGAAGCAGACTAAAGATTATCAGCCTGACGACCACATACAATAATTACCTTAATGTTTCCCAACTATCAAATTTCTCAAAATAGCTTTTAAACTTTTAAATTATTCTAAAGCATACAATACTCTCTATCTGCTTCATATTTTATGAAGGATCAAAAGTTTACTTATCTAATAACAAACACATATACTTTTCATTTATAGAATACTAATGATAACCAAAAATGTGTATGGGGCAAACAATTGAGAGTTAGTCAGGAGGATTAGGACTTGAAGTCTGACTTGTTCCGTATTACATCACACAATGAGTTCCTGGCCATTACGTTCTAATAGCCAAACTGTGCCTAAGAAAATGCCAATAAAAATCAAAAGTATTATGAACTTGGGTGCTTATGTGATATTCTGTATGCAAGTTGATAGTTTCCTAAGGCAATAAGAGTAATGTCTTCATTTACCATGATATAACAGCACTAGTTGAAATAGTTAAATTATATGCTTTCATATAAGCTATTCACAGTGAGATCAAGTGTTTCCTAAACACAATTATAAAAGAATTCTTCATAACTGAGTAAGACCTAAGAGTCCATGATCTCAATATATGGGAGGCAGAAGCAGGGTTTCAAAGTCCTCTGCCACTTCAATCATTCAAGACTACATGCTGGAGGGGTCTTAGAGGTTAGGAGAGTTTGTTGATCATCTAAAGGACCCAAGTTCTGTTCCTAGCACCCAAGTTGAGCAGCGCACAACTTTCTGAAACGTGGCTACAAGAAATTTGATTCCCTCTTCTGGTCCCTGTGGGTGCTCACCTGCATGTGCTATGCACTCACATAAGCTCACACAAGCATGTGCACACACACGTACACAAATAAGTGAACAAATAATTAAATCATAATACATTAGTCCATCCTAGGTTACATGTGATCCTGTCACAAAACTAATTAGTAAAAAAACCCAATAAATGAAAATGATTATAAATGCTGAAATCATGTTTCTAATAAGAATGATTTTAGTCCTGATTCATAGAATATTGTCGTGCATTTACTATTTTCAGTGTTGAGTGTTAAATATAGAAATGATGATCTTGATTTATTAGTCACCGGCTACGTTAAATCATAATTTTTAAGCACAACACCTACATGAAGACATTGTTTTCAAAGCTATTGCTGCATGTAAGACATGTATGTATGTATACAGCTAAAACATATTCATACATAAGATATATATATATGTACGTATTGCTAATATGTAACTATTGACTAGGCATGGTGGTGTATGCTTATAAATGCCATAACTTGTGAGACAGAGAAAGAGAATTTGGAATTCAAGTCTGATCTGTCCTTGGCAACATAGTTCCAAACATGTTTCAATCCTTTAGCCAAATCCTATTTCTAAGAAGCTAAAAAAGAAAATAACACAAAGGCTGAAAATGTACCTCAGTGACAGAGTGTATATGCTTTCTACATATAAGTCCTAGTTTTGATCCTCAGAGCTACAAATGATTTTAATTATGTAAAGTAAATCTATAAAATTCTAGTGAAGAAACTCATATCTAAAGATCTATTTATCCTTTAGCTACTTGATGAATTTTAACTGTGCTTTGAGAAAGTTCTTTTGTGTATTGCCAAGGCTTTTTTCTACCCTATGCATAATTGTAATGTGCAATTACAATGTGTTTAGATCACAAGCAATAATATACTAAATAGAACCTTCTGTGTCTGTTTATTCCCTTAAATATTCATTTTAGCACTTCCTAGTGTTGGCCTCAAGAAATACACATAGGCACAGAACACTGCTACTTCCATGAAATGAGAACAGAATTCCCAAAACCCATTGTCAATGTTCTTCAGAATTAATTTCCTGCATGACATATAGAAGTGCATTTCTTTTTTTGTTGTTGTTGTTTTTTGTTTTTTTGGGGGGGGGGTTACGAGACATTTTTTCTCTGTATTGTTTTCGAGGCTGTCGGTCCAGCCCAGCCTCCAACTCACAGAGATGCCTGCCTCTGCCTCTGGGATTAAAGGCGTGTGCCACCACCGCCTGGCTTAGAAGTGCATTTCTTATTGAAATGGACAGGCCTAGATTTTTGTTAATCCTCATTGTCATGCAGATATTAATTAGACCACCTTAGAAACAAACCTCAAGATATGTCTGTGAAACACTTTCTAGACTAGGTTAACTGAGGTGAGACTATCCTCAAAAAAATGTGGATGGCACCATTCCTGGGTTTTTGGCTCCTATACATACATAACGGAGAAACATACCTGAGCAACAGCATTTGTCTTTCAGTTTCCTTAATGCAGATGCAAAGTACCAGCTTCATCAGGCTTCTGCCGCCATTACAGCGCTTATGTGATGGACTGTACACTTAAACTGTGTATCAAATAAGTTCTTATCCTCTTAAGCTGCTTTGGTTTTGTATCTTGTTGCAATCATGAGAAAAATACCTAATACAACTACCAACAACAATAACGCTGAAAGAAATATTGATTTGGGTAATTGCATAAGCCAGACTGTGGACTAATGTGAGCCCCTGAATGCATATTATATCATATTTGATTTTTTTTGCTTTAAATAAACGACTTTCATTGCAATGTGGTAAGTGAGCATTTGTAGTTTGTTAGAGATCTAAAAACATACCCAAATGTGGATATAGCAATTACCTACATAACAGATTGCAAATATTTACTAGCAACCTTTATCTGACTTCTCAGTTTGCATTGCAGTTTACAAACACAAGTGCAAGGAGACATCCACGTAAGCAGGTCTAGGTGCTTTACAACCTGTCACCACTATCATACAGGGCCTTTGCCATAGACAATCTAGGAAGTTAATGGAAAAGGCATTCCCAGGGTGTAGAGATTCACTCAATTACAGAATTTTGACATGTCACCAAATGACACAAGCAGGCTCCCTCTGAAAGTTTAATAAAGCGTGCATTTTGTTATGTTACTCTGCAATAGTATAAAAGGTTTTTATGAGTCATAAAATTTCAAGACTATAAAATATGAACAGTTTGGAGAAATGTGATCAATCTTTTTTTAGACTACCCAGCAGGTCCACTTCCAGACTGAACAGTTGAACTTGCTAGCACAGTACAATTTACTGAGACTGATACATGCTGCTTCTTCTACACACTATTGATTTTAGTTTCTGAACATGAACAATTTTAGGATAAATATCCTTAACTTTAAAAGGATGCCTAAGCAAGCAAATGTCTTCTAATGACTCTTAAGGATAAGTGATAATAGTGCTTCTGATCCTCCACACCCTTATTCTATCCAAACACAAACTTTTAGTATACTTTACTCATCTCCTGGCCCATAGGCTTAATTTCATCTCCCACAAACTAGAAATAACTTTTGGTAATTAGGCCACTTCAAGAGTTTGTGCTTTCCAGCATACAGCACATAGAGTAGAATGACATTGGTATTATTGATTACTCAATTCTTCATGCTGTTTTATTTCCCTGCCACCTCTGGCAACCTTCTCTTCCTCTATAAAAGTCACTTTTCCATATCCATGTATTCATGTTTTATTTTATTGCCACTGAGTTAAACCAGGATTCTGTCTTTCACTGTAGCTTTGTAAGTATACATTGGACCTGGTGAACTCTTTAGTGAACATTCAACCAAAGAAAGCTATTATTCCTCTCACAGGATCCATTGGTAGCCAGTAGTTCAGCAAAGTACTATGAATCTCAATCCTCCAAAGTCCTAGGGAGATAGCCATAGTAGCTGTGAGCTCATGATTTCAATGTCCATGACATGTCCAGAAGATGCTCTTTCAAAGTCTTTTTTCTTGTCTCCCACCTCATGCTATCTTCCCGCTCTTTTTTCTGCGATTATCCCTGAGCCTGGAGTTGGGTACAGCTTAAAAATAAATATCTGAGTATTCTAGAGTCATTTAGTGTTAATAACTTGAAAAAAAACAGTCTCTGCATTCACTGCTGTTCACCGCCAAGAGAAGATTGTCTGATTAAGGCTGAGATAGAATTATTCTAAATATATATATAAATGTATTTATATGAATGTATGACACATTTGTAAATTAGTTAAATAACAGTAGCACTTTTTCCTACAGGGTCTATGAGTTCCCCAGTCATGAGTTTTTGAGCATGTTTATAGTACCACAAGCAAAATTCGTTCATTCAGTATGGGCATCAGCTTCTACTAGAATGGTTGCTTACCCTATAACCCAACATGCCACTATTAAACAAGTATGCTGATTTTTCCTGTCAGGTTAGTATTGGGGTTCCTAGGATTTATAGTTACAAGTTGTAACTGAACTCAATATTTCCTTGCTGTTAACTAGATTTCACAATAACTGAGTGTGATATGCAAGCTATTGAGGTATAAAAAGAACCAACAGTCTTGTGCTGCAATGATCATTTTGGACTAATATACAAACCTGCCAGGCAATAAGATACAATTTGTTTAATGATGACATGACTAAGTCTCATTGCCTCCTATTCATCACCTTCATTAATTCACTACATATTCATGCTATAATGACTATGGTGGTGCTAAAACTTTGGGTTTTTTCATTCTCATTTTACTGTTGACTTTCTGTACACATCTGGAGTTTGTTCTCATTACTGTCTTGTATTTAGTTTGTTAACCTTTATATGTTCAAATTCTTAAAGAAAAAGTATCTGTCACAAGGGAATACCTCAGCAAGCCTATTTAAACTGATATTTTACTAATAAGTTAGCCGTGTGTGTGTGTGTTGTGTGTGTGTTGCGTTTGTAGCATATACACAACCTTCTAATGAAGAAGTAGATCATTGTGATCTATGAAATTCAATAACATATAATATTTTAGTGGTAGTACAGGTCAGAATATAATATGTCTAGTGACCTCTAAAATTCAGCAATTGAAATCATTGAAAGACAGGCCTGAGTATTTCAGTGATCTTGATATAAGTTTCCAAAGTGCCAAAAGTTTCAAATTACAAATCCACAACATTGGATTTGTGGGGAAAAACAGAAAATTCTCAATTGTGAATTTAAAAGACTGGGTGTTGTTCATTGACAGTTTTCATTACGCTCAATGGGGTGATCATACACCCACACACATACTGTGTACATTAAATGCACTTGTGATTGTTATAGTTAGCTTCAGTGGTTGATTTGACACAAACCTAGAAATTCCTGGGGAACAGAGAGTCTCACTGCAAATTATCTTAATGAAATTGACCTAGGGCCATGACTGGAACATTTTCTTAATTCCTAATTGATATATGTGTACTCAGCCTGCTATGAGAAGTTCTATTCCTAAATAGTTGTGCCTGGGCTGTATAAGAAAGGTAACTAAAAGAGCTAGGGGAAGCAAATCATTAAGCAGCATCCATTATGGTTTCTCATTCATTCCCAGCCTCTTAAATGTCTGCCCTGAGCTCCTATTATAGCATCCCTCATGATGGACTATTATCTATAATTAAAAAACAATTGTCTCTCTGAGTTTTTTATTAAAGTTTTTATCACAGAAATAGAGATGTAAGCATGGAAAGTGAGTTGAAAGAAGAATGCTTGATATTAGGAGGGAAAAGAGTGGGTGACAGATTTGATAAAAAAAATTGTATGCATAAACAAAATTCCTAAACAATACATCAAAACTTTTATTATAATTAGAATTTCACAAACACTGACTCAAGTGGACACACCCTCTCAGCATCCCTATTCAGAGAAAATATGGAATTTGAGTAATGGGCAGAGTACACTGAATAGGGTGTAAAAAGGTAGTTTTAAACATTCTAGCACTCCAAAATGTTCATTGAAACAATAATGTTTTATCTCAACAGCATTCAATTTTTTCCACAAAACATCACCAGTGTTATCACTACCACTAGCTAGTGTTACCACAAGGGACTGGTGGCTGTGTTGGAATTGAGCTAATTGTTCCTGAGAACATTCCATTACCACGTATTTTGTTTGTTTGGTTTGGTTTTCAGTACAAATGTGTAGGTATATTTAGATCTATACTGAAAAGTACAAGGATTTATCTTGGAGAAGAGAATTTTTATATAAAAGACACTATGATGTCTTACCAATTTATGCCACAAAGAACAGAACAAATATGGTTGAATATCTCAGAGTGTTGGGATATGACTGATGTTTTAACATGGATATTGGATCAGGAATAATGTATTCAACTCTGTTCATTATCTAAGATTATGACAGTCACTGTGTTCTGAACATAAAGAAATGTCTCTTAGGGTGGTAAATTAAAGCCTGAGCTTACTCATGGCTTATACTTGATGAAGTAGAAATTCTATTACTTGACTATTAGTATACTTAGAGGAACTATTTAAAGGTAAGTTAAAAGGCTTGGTGAATAGGTCTGCTATATACAAAATTGTGTCACAAGTATGTAGTGTACTAATTAGGGACACAGAAATGACTATTTTATTAAGATATTATGAAGCAATGAGATTGTAGTAATGGTAAAAAGCAAAGCATTTGTCTATTTATTGATCCAGATTGTCAATGTGGTCATAAATTTGCCTACTGAATATTCAGTAAACTATTTGTAAGTTATGATTTTTTGCTGACATGATATAGGATTATGAAACTGTTAAAATGAGTCTATATGGAAAGTCAATGAATACTGAAAAATAACATCTAAAATTATTTCCTGAAGACTAGTGGGAAACTCAAAGAAAATGGATTTTAAGTTATTTAAGCTTTTAGAATCCCAGCAGGAATAAATTTAACAAGATTAGTATGATACAGCACTGTATAACTCTGGTTACCAGATTGTTCTGGTATGCTGCAACCATGGATCAGTGATGACATTATCTATGTGATTTAAATGCTGGAAGCCCCATAAGGAGTCATTTAGCCCATCTGTCACAAAATGTCCATGTCTGTTTGGCCAAACCTCAGCTGGAGTTAAGCTAATGTGAATTTTCAGCCAACAATTGACAAGATTTCTCTTTAAATAGCTTCACAGTTCATGGAAAGGCCTGGGAATTAAATCACCACACATTCCAACATGTATCTGCTAGAAACCAATGGACAGAAGTCTCTTGAACTTGGTAGACTATGAGATCTAGGTAGAAATTTATGAAAAATGTTAAACTGGTATAAAGAACCTTAGTCTGAACTTGATTCATTATGGTTCTGATAAAACTGAGAAGATTCTATGACCATTTTGAATATATCTGAAAGACATACATGGACCCCTGAGAAGGCAGAAGGGACAAAATCTCCTAAATAAATTGAGAGCATGATGGAGGGAGAGGGTGGTAGGAGAGAGATAAAGGGAGAAGGGGAACAGGGAGGAGAACTTGAGGGATCAGGAAGGTCAAGTTGGGGGAAGAGCAGATAAGGAGAGCAAGGAGAGTGATACCTTGATGAAGGGAGACATTATGGACTTTACAAGAAACCTGACTCTAGGAAAATTTCCAGGAATCCACCAGGATGACCCCAATAACAATCTAAGCAATAGAGGAGAGGCTACCTTAAATGGTCTTAGTCTATAATGAGATTAATGGCAACCTTAATTGCCATCTTAGAGCCTTCATCCAGTAGGTGATGGGAGCAGAGCAGAGATCCACAGCTAAGTCTGTGCTAAATGTCTGCAATCCAGTTGTAGAGAGGCAGGAGTGATGGGCAAAGGGGTCAAGACCATGTTGGGGAAGCCCAGAGAAACAGCTGACCTAAACAAGTGGAAGCTCACAGACTCCAGCCTGACATGTGGGGCACCTGGGTAAGACCATACCAGGCCCCCTGAATGTGGGTGGCTGTTGGGGGTCTTAGGCAGTCTATGGGGATTCTGGAAATGGAACCCTATTTATCCTTAGTGCATGAACTGGTTTTTAGGAGCCCATTTCCTATGGAGGGATACTTTCTCAGCCTAGATACAGGGGGAGGGCCTAGGTCATGCCACAGATGATGTGACAGCCTTTGCAGATCCCCAAAGGGAGGTCTCACCTTCTCTTAGGAATGAATGTGTGGTGGTATGGGGAGATGGTATGGGGAATGGGAGCAAGAGCATGGGAGGGTGAGTGAACTGAGATTGTTATGCAATATAAGATTTTTCTAATTTAAATAAAAATTTTAGGAAGAGTAGATAAATTTACTGGCATATATCTCTGCTGAGGAGTGAGGGTTATTATTAGAGCTATGACCTTTAGCAAGTCAATGAAACTGTCTCAACAGAAACATATATCCATAGTACATCTTTATCAAAATAACAGATATCCCTGCATCTGATAAGTATTTTTAAATCTGTATATATATGCATATATATATACATACATATACACTATATACATATATATATGTACATATATAGTGTATGTACTCAATTCCTACACAGTTAATACATTTGGCTGCATCAGAAACCCAGAGAGTATGACGTTGGAGATTAACTAAAGATTATGAAAGTATGCTATATTTGCTTGTTGCTGACAATTCCTTAATGTTTGAAAGGAAAATATCAGCCAGCGAAGCATCTACTAGTTGTGCTAGCAAATACATTATTTACCTTGAATCAGCAAAGATAATCACAAAGACTTTCTCTTAAGTGCATGAAATATAGCATTATACCAACAGTCCTTTGTGTCAGGGTTATATGATCTTTTGTTTTGTTATAAAAAATATAGGCTGTAGGAATGTGACTGTGTTCCATTCCATAGAATTTCACCTTGGTTAAAATATTGAAGATATTTTGTCCAATGTTGGAATTTTTAAAAAATGACCTTAAAACTGAGTAAAAATTAATAGTTACCCTCAAATATTTAATGCATGAGCCAGAGAGGGCACACTTATACAATGTCATGAAAGTTCAGGGATTTGAAACAAAGGAGCAGTTTACAAGATGTAAGGGTACATCTTAGAATTGAACAGGAATTGATATATCATTTTTCAACATACCAAATGTGTATAAAAGCTTGGTAGGTATATTTAGATTTTGAAAGCAACATGAATAATATTTGGAATTCTGATAGTGCCAAGATGAGTAAATTAGCTTCCAGAATGAGGTAGGAGCTGGAAGTAAACAAGGGCTCATAAGCATGGGTTTCCAGCAGTTATCTTAATAGAATGAATTAAAAGTTGTTAAATGTTATTGGAAAGATAAAGATGCTTAGTCAGGTGTCTGGTTAGATATAAGCAAAAAATCCAGTTGAAGTAGTTAGGCTCTTAGCATAATTGAATACTTTCTTTTTATGTGTTTGTAATTCAGAAGGTTTCATTGGACTGTCGCATGAAAGGAATTTCTATTCTGGAGTATAAAAGTTTATGCAAGCATAAACTCCAGTGTGAAAGACTGATGCTATCTATGGTGAATCATAAAGATGGACATTGATAACCATACTATGGTCTTAACAGGATGTGATAGTTGCTTAGACAGACCTATGATCACTATATACAAGCAAATGTATATGCTTCTGTCTTAGTTTTCTATTCTTTATCTCGCACATATGGCTATGTAATATTTTCTGTGACCAGATGAAACAAGTAAACTTCATTCCTGGTTCAACTAATGATACATTCAATATGCTTCTATTATTTGGAAAATGATATTGCCAAATTACAACTCTATACAGAACGACAGGAGAAAAGAAAAATTCTCTTAATAAATATAGCTTCAAGAAAGACATCTGATTAAATAAATTAAATGGGAAGAGAGATTGCCTGAGATTTACATTCATAGTGATTAATGGGTTATATGTGATGGATTGTTTTGATTATAAGGAACTCTAAAAGGAAAAAGATTCAAAGATTGATAACAGAAAATATCTTACTGTAAAGTGCAAAAATGAGCTTACTCATATTTTCCATGAAAGTTCAAAATAGATCTTTCCAAAGATGAGCTTTCAATAGCCATACCACTATATGGTTCACTCCATAGCTACATATGGACTATAGCAGATTGTATATAATCCAACCTCCTTCTCAGTGCAGCTGATCCTTGATAAGAAACCCATGCATGAATATCAGAATTATCTACTATTTTATCTAAAGTCCAACTGTTAACAGCAATAGATACTATTGAGGTTCTAACAGAATACCATTCAATAGCAGGGCTGGTTGTTAATCTAATAAAGGGTTTATTATGTTCCCTAATATTCACCATTGAAAAATAATAATAATTAGAATATATGCTAATTACTAAATTATTTTCCCAACAGCATCTACATCTGTCATATGTAAGCCACGGACTCATTATTTAATGCTTTTCTGGTATTCATCATAAAATTACATTATCTCTACTCTTAGTGCATAATGTCATTGAACTGATGGATACTATTCTAATAGTATTATGATGTCTAATGTAAACCTAAAAGCTTAACTCTTTAAAACTCGTGTCCTTATTTCTGATATGCAAATCACTTGTTTCCATCAAAAATAATCTAAAATTAAACCTATTCTCTTTCTCTGTAAAACTCATCCAAAATGTTCCCTTCTATGCTAGAATTAGAGGCTGCAAAATAGAAAACAAGAACAGATCTCATCTCTCCACAAACTCTGCATTTGTCCTGCTGCGGATGGCTCTTGCACGTTCCATAAGGCAGCAATCTAGAAAAGAAGGCCAGGGGAAAGAAGCGATTATGGACAAAGTTATTCTTAACTCCCAAATTGAGCTTAGCTGAGGCAGAAAATTTAGTTTCCCTTGTGAGGCGTCATGATTTTTATGGGCACTTCAGAAAGAGAGGGAGAATGTGTGTAGGCAGCTTTCACTTGAGCTGTTCGTTCACCTATTCAAAACTCATAAAAATCTGAAGTCCTTCATGCATTCTTTTGTAAACGCAATCTAAGAAAAGATAGCTTTCCTTGATATGTAAGTTACACAGCCCCACACATGTATCCATTTATAAATGTGAATTGTTCATATTCCTGTCTAAAATCCTCTTTACATACTGTGTACAAATCAAGATCAAAATGAATTCAAAGAAGGGATTTTTTTCTCTGTCATTCAATATAGTCTGATCATGGTTCCCCTCCCCCTGCAACTCCTGGATCATGCCCACATTCCCAGCTATACAAATTCACTCCTGTGAAGGGATATATTTTAAAACAGGTTATCAAACTCTGAACACAGACTCCAAATATTTTTTTCTTTTATCAACACTGACTTTTTTCTGGCAGTGTAATAATAATACTTTGCCATATATAAGACTTCTAAGCAATTTAACCATTTATCTCCTGTTTCAATTTCACTTATACTCCAGATGCAACTTTTTGTATATGCATCTATGGTATATATCCTGGGGCTGAGACACTGAACCACAGTTCTCCAGTACTGAGCATGATAGTTTTGTCTTTAGGTCTCTGTATGGAATATTTTATAAATCACTCAACAATTAACTATCAACTTTGGAAGATTTTATGCTTAAAAATCATGATAATGGAAAGGTTACTGGAAACCCTCCACCTCTGATACAATCAGCCGATCAGACAGAATTTATACATCCAGGTTTAATCTGAGCATAACATTCCTGGGTGGTCCCAGGGGAACAGAAGACCAGGAACCACAAGGAAAATCCAGAGGTGGGGGGTTTTAATGCCATGGGGGAATTGGAATCACCGATGGTAGTCTTTTTGGGGGTAGAGTCAGGACTGAGGTCAAGGTTTGGAATGGGCCTAAAAATCATTCTAATCGCTTTGCATAGATATAGAGGCCAGTAGGACTTCCATCTAAACATATATTTTTGATGTTAAGTGCTATTCAGAAATAAATCAATGTTAACTTGCTGTATTACCTGTAATAAAAAACCTTTCCATTAGCATACCATTAATTGTGTTGCATAGAATATATAAACTCTTTCAGCATAAGACCTATTTAAACTCTGAATTGTTTCCCATGAACATTTTAGAATAATGCTTTGAACAAACACTAGCAATGGGAATTTGAAATAAAACTCTCTTCTTGACAGAAAGAATAGAAATTTTTTTAAATGAAAAGGTGACAAACCAAGGAGAGTATCTCTTTTAAAAATTATAGAAACTTAATTTATATGACTTAGATTCTTTGTACCCTCATCTCAGGTAGTATTCTGCACCATCTAAAATACTATCTGCATATTGTGTTTCTCTAATGATAAAACTGACAACTCCTCCTTTAATCCCAGCACTCGGTAGGCAGAGGCAGGCGGATCTCTGTGAGATTGAGGCCAGGCTGGACCGATAGCCTCCAAAACAATACAGAGAAACCCTGTCTCATAAAACCAAAAAAAAAAAAACTTACAACTCTGCCTTGTGTTTGTTTCAGGTAGAACTTTACAGTTGCACACTGAACTTTCCTTTGGGAATCAAAACTATGCCATATTAGAAAGATTCCTTAATGTTTGGGAAGCTTAGCTGTTTTACTTTAATAGTATATATAGGTGTTAAAGCAATATTAAATCCTAAATCTGCTGCCCACTTTTACTGAATGTTATTTTACTAAATATCGGCATGAGCCATGGTAACAGTAGACCTGAGTAATATTATAAATGTATAAATTTATTTATCATTTAAATGTGAATATGTAGCACTTTGAGGATCTGCATACCTGGTTTTTCCTTTGCTCAGAATGTGGCACTTTTCCCAGGCTAGCATTTGGCCATTTCTCACCTACTTAACTTCACTTAACATACTGCATTTATTAACCAAGTTAATCAAATCTGTGCTTTTTATTGCTGGCACTCTTGAGGTAGGCAGAATGGTCAAGTAAAGCTTTTAACTTAGTGTTTATAGATCCTAATATGTTTAGAAAAATTCCTGCTGCTCTGTGAGACACATTGATCACAACTATATTTATGTAGCATAAATCATGAGTACTTATTAGCACTCTTATGCTGAGCTTTATGCTTCATGACCACTGTTTTTACTGATGATGCCACAATGTTTTCTTTAAGAAAAATAAGTACAGGTAATGTTTTGCTCATAAATTTCTCCCTATCATTTCACACTTACTTTGAAGTGAATGATTTCAAGCTTATTCTTTGTCATTGTTTCTCAAATAAGGATGAGCATATTGCATCTGTTGTATCTGTATCTAAGCATATGCAGACAACACTACCATGTTTTTCTGTTACATTTGAACATTATATCATACCAGAGAAAGTAACCCGCAATATATAATACTATCATTTTTAGATACAAAGGGCTCTATTTTTTAAAAAAGATATTTTATACCAACACTTCTGAAGTATACAAAAGTCTGTGAAGCCCCTCTACCCCTATTCCCAGTAGTGATGCGCTTCAAAGGGCAGCAAAGTCCATTTCTAGAGGAAGAAAGAAACCGTCTTCTATGTGTTTAATCTGTCAAATGAATTTTGCAAATCACTACAAATGAAATTTCAATGAACTTGCCTGATCTTTAAACAAACTATCATTTGGAATGGTCTATAACAAATATATTACTTGCAGATGCTATTTGACCATTTTCGATTTTGAATTTTTCGTATAACTGCATTTCGTCTGGGACTATAATTATCGTTCAAATTAGTATATGGAAGTACAGACTTACAACACCCCTCAGGAGTCTGGGCATGGAAATTATAAATTTGAGGCCTATTAGAGTTACATATCTAGTTTGTGTGTGTGTAATAATGTAAATAAATAGAGAAAGGTAAATAACTTGAAGAAGTCAAGATTAAAATATGAAAACTAAAAATGATTAGCTTCATCTATGTATAATTCATTAGCTGAAAATATGCAGTTCTTTATTATCCCATAGTTTATTGTTCAGGCACTTCTCATTAATTTTTTTCACACATCCATGGAATATTTTGTTTTCCACAAAGTCTTTTATATTTATATAAAGATATTGAGAAATGAGTTGGGATCATGAAACACTACATTCTGACCTTGGGTAAACTGTGGGTAGCTCTTCACTACCTCACTCTCAGGATACAACATCAATTTGAAACCTCACGACTCTAAAAGTCAGGTCCTCTATAGTCTGTTCTCCACTGAGACACATTCTTTGCTTGCTTAAACTTTCCTCCTGTCGTGAGCTTAGAGGTTAGCCACTAGAGACTAAATTATTCATGACTCTATCTGCCCTGCATTTTGCATATTCAAATCTCCCATTGTAAAAGACTACAGTTCTTGCCTAGCTGAGTGTGCTATCAAAATTAAAATACAGAAAAATAAGTCTTCACGCTATATAAATTTGTAAGCACTCATTAACTTTGTGTTTTGTTAACTGTGTTGGTGATCTGGAAGAATTAAAATACATTGCTCATAAGTAACGTGAAATTATTTATGGAATGATGGTTTTGATTATCAAAGTAAAGAACATAAAATTTCACTAAAATGATGAAAGTAGATATAATCTATGTGAAAATCATCAATTTAATAATAGTACTCAGAGTATATGCAGAGAAAATTTATATTTAGATGTACATGTTAGTGGTTTACCCATAAATGCTGTTTGCATTAATTTTTATTCTCTAAAATATAAGGTACAATGTTTGCCATGTCTACTTCAACTACGATTAAAATATCCAAAATCTTATTATCTGATGATGCCAATAGTAAATATGTTATAATGCTGCTATAATCATTTAGGATTTTATCCTTGAAAAAATAATAGTTCAGTGAATTTTCAAGGTTTAGTCAGCTACCATTACCTTCTATTTTCCTATATGCAGTTTAAGTGGGAACCAAACACCATTTTCTACATTAATTGTAGGCACTAGGTACATCCATTTAGATGTCAGAATTTCCCACAAGTTATGTTGTCTAAACACACATAAAACTAATATGTAACTATTCTAAGCAAAAAGAGAAAAAAATAAACCCTGGTAATTAACAGACCTCACCAGAGTACTGTTCTGATGAAGCGCCAGGGGAACCTTGTTTGATTCCATTGCAGGCAACGGTGACCGAGGCAGGGGACAAACCCAACAGGCAGACAGAGCTTAAGTGAGATAGTTTATTAGAAAAGGCAGAGGGAGGAAAGAGAAAAGATGTAAAGAGGCACAGAGATAGAGAGAAGACAGAAGAGAAAAGGGAGACAGGAAAAGTCCTGTCTGTCCCCAAGAGAACAGCAGCAGGAAAGAGAGCAGAAAGAGAACGTTTAAGTGGGTGGCAGGTCTTTCTTTTAAAAGGATCCTTTGCAACTGGTGCGAAAGGGGCAGGCCAGCACATGCCTAAAGTCTTACAAGTACTATGTACAATAACTCCTATACCAGTAAGCTGTCACTCTTAGGAAGTATAACAGTTGATGACCAATTATTTTAGTTTGTTACACATGTTAGAATGACTCATGAGCTTTTGTGTGTTTTCAGTGATGGAAATTTCAAAGCGACTGTTTTACATTAATATACTTAAAATTTAGTTTATTTGAGGAATTACATATATACCTGAGCACACAAAGACAGGAAGATATACTGTTAACTTATAAACAGTTTTTCTTTGTTTCTCTATAGCACTTTCACATACAGAGACCCATACATACACAAAATGTATGTATTTTTTTTCATTCATCATAAAAAAATCATCAGTAATTAAATCCCCAGAACTCTATGGGAACTGGGCTATCTTTTGAAAACAATGGAATTCATCATTAGGCTTCTGCATATTTAACAACACTTCTCCATTTAACCTACAAATACAAATTACAAATAATATCTTCTTTTTTGTAGAAAACCCATGATTGCAAAAAATAACACTTTGGTTAAATGTGGTGGCATATGCCAAGGAAACCATCACTTTGGTGTTGTGAGGGGAAGAAGGAGCTGATGCTTAAGGCTAACCTGTTACAAAGTTAGTGAGGTAAGACTAAAGCTATCTGAGACCAAAATTCAATCTTATTTATAATTAAAAGATAAAATTTCAGTAACAAACCTCCGATAAGAAAAAAATAATCAGCAAAGCATAATATACCCATGGTAGGGCTACCATTTTCTAAGCAGAAACAGAGGATTGTATGGGGGTGGTACATAAGGGAGGGGAGAGGAAGGGATCCGAGGGAGGGAGGGAGGGAGGGGAAACTGCACCTGTGATCAGAATGTAAAATAAATGAATACATTTAATTAATAAAATAAAATGAAAATAACCACATGATAATAGTTATAAGGTGCAAAGTCCTCAGAAAAGCCTAATTTTGGGATTTTTTCAAAGATTGTCAATATAATATTTCTGAGACAGTCTTTAAGATTTTAAAATGATTCTTTGCCAAATTAGTGTACTTTATGATCAGTTCCAATTCATTTGTTTCTTTTACATTTTAGTAGTAGAGAAATTTGGACTTGGAAAAAATTAAAATATCAATAAATTGTCTTTTGTGACAAAAAAGCAAGCCTATTTATATTACTATTAGGTAATATGTAAAGCTTTCAGGAATGCCCCAGTTCTGAATTTGGAGAATAATCACTTAAAATGCTGCTACAGAATCTAAAACAGTGTAAATTACTGAAGTTTTATTATGTAAACTATTCATTGTATTTGAAAGCATGAAAATAAACATTGCCTAAAGGATTATGAAGAAGAAAGACTTCATTTCAAAACTCTGATAAATTAGATTCACAATCACAATACTTTGAGACAAGAGTTGGAACCTACAGTAGAAATTCAGAAAGCAAGTAATGCAATCATGCAATGAGAGATATTTCATGACACAGCAGAATAAAAGGTTAATTTTTGCTCCAAAAGTGTTCAGAGATTACAATTCCAAAAGCCAGTCATCTGTTATAGAGCCTTAAATGTGATGGATATCCACTGTCATTTTCAATTATCCCAGATTTGAAAATGTTTAAACAACAGTGACAAAATGGTTGTAATGGTATAATTGACAGCAGGAATTACCGAGATGAAAATCACATGCAGAGTTGAATTTTTGACCCATATAGTCTTAAAAGTCTAGTATGGTACAGGAAGCTGGACAGATGACTCAGTGCTTGAGAATAATTGTTGACCCATCAGAGCATCCACACACACCATTCCAGGTATAAGGAATTCAGTGCTGACTTCTGACCACCAAGGCATGAATGAGGCACATATAGATTCCTGTCAACAAAACACCCAAAGATAGAAAATAAAGTTAATTCTAATTTCTCAATGCATATATAGCATTTCAACTGGCATCTGCTCAGTTTAAAGCATATTTTTTTCATTGAAAGTCATAGGTTTTGTTAGAAATCATACATAAGTACTGTTTTTACACTACTTTTATATCTCCTTCTTCCCTATTCAACTCCTTTCATGTACCTAGCTACCCAATGAACTCTTCTTTTTCATTTCTTATTGCTATGTTTAAAAAACAAATACACACATTCTCTCACACACAGAATCTACTAGATTACTAGATAGATACACTTTGCAATTATATATATATATATATATATATATATATATATATACCATTTGAAATTGGATTGAATTTTTCTTGAATTAAAGTGTCTTGTCCCTAAAGAAAACCAACTCTCACTCTATCAGTAGCCATTTCATGCATGGGTGGCCTGTAGCTCTACATCTATTCATGGGTCCATGTAAAATTTTTCTGATCTATGTGGATGTCATTAGGCAGATCTTGTTTACCCAACCATATTAATTAGATTTTGTGGGTGTAGAAGCATCCTTGTCATATCTAAAACACATTATCTGACAGCAGTTATCCCTTCAGTTCCTAAGACTTACCTGTAGGGGTTGCACTATAGAGGTACTAGTTGTAGTGGACACTCCTTGGTCTTTATTATCTGAGTTTTGAAACTTCCTTTGGCACCAAATAGGAATGTCTGCAGCATATTATCTAAACAGCAACTTATTTCATATATTTGATGTCCAAAAGTACCTTATCATATTCTAATTTTTAATATCTGCTTAATTTTTTCAGGTATACACAGATTGAATAGTTTATGTAGCAGTGATGGTTTGGTAGTTCTTGAATGCATGAATTATTTGAATGAAGTGTCTTAGTTATTGATTTTATATATATATATATATATATATATATATTTCACAGGAATGTAATTGTTTTTCTTGCAAAGATAACCAAAATTATTCTCTACTTTAGATAAGTTCACTACAGAAAATTAGAGACAATTGCCAACACTATGGTCCTAAATGTCTATTGGAATTAGAATTTAATACATTTTGTTTATTACAAGTATGAGATAATTTTTAAGTATTGATTAAAATAAAAATAAAAATTGAGTTATTTTACATGCATTTCTTAAAAATTTAAATAACATTTTATTTTAAAACCTTTATATTGTCTGTTAAGTATAACAATGCAATCATATGTTCATAATAGATTTTATTATAATTTTAATTTTTTTAGATTATAATATAATGGCACCATCTCCCCTTCCATTTCCTCCTTCCAACACTTTCCATGTGTTCCACTATTGCTCTCTTTCAATCCATGGTCTCTTTAAAAAATTTGTTTGTGTGTGTGTGTTTTCCTAAATATATAAATACAACCTGATTATTCCCTATGTTCCTTACATGTATATGTTTTCAGGGTTCACCATGTTCTGTTGGGAAACCAATAGTATGCTCTTTCCTTAAGACTATTTCTGCTTCTCTCCTCATTCCTCACTTACCAGTAATTCTTTGTATAGGACTGAGGCCTCTTGATCTTCCCCTTTTTGCAGTAGCATGTCTATTGGTGTCTTTCTTGTTCATGTCATGTTTCAGGAGTCATGATGGGGAGACTCATGGGTATAGTTTCTGTAACATTTCTGGGAACAAATTCACAGGCCACTTTCTACTGACCTTTATATATTTCCACCCCCTCTTGTACAATAACCCCTGTGCTGCAGGTGCAGGAGTTGTGTTGGAACTATTATCAGTTGGGACTTGACCCCACAACTCTACATTTTGAATAGGGAAGGGTATTCCTAATGGTTTGTTATGAGGATATCCAAAAATTATTAAAAAATACAGTATTAACTACCTAGTAAAATACTTATACTTTATGTGAGTCTGTTTATACATATGCATTTAAAAGCCAATGTTCTGTATAGACAGATTACGATAAACTAAAGTGCCACAAATGAGTCCCAAAATCCCAAAATCAGTAAGACAAGCCTTCATCTGAGTTGCTTTTTTAGTGGTGTCCAAGAAACGTATTTTAATCCACTGCTATTGTTCTTTTTCAGAGGTGAAAGTTAAGTCTACATGGCTGAAAAAAGCATGTATTCCAGATTCTCAGTTGGATATGACCTAAAAGCCTCTTTCCTGAGGACTAGATATCATGGTACCAGATGGTGTCAGAAAAACTCCCTAAGGAGGCAAGCAATGTAGAATAATATTTACATATTGTTTATGTATACAATTATAATAATCATGTTATTATATGTAATTATAATATATGCTATATTAAGTATATAATTATAATAAACAATTTAATTTGACATTTAAATCAAAGTAAGCAATATTCTTTAAAATAATAAGTATCACCAGCTTGCTTTGGGTTCTGTTCCAACTTTGAGCTCTGATTTCTACCACACAACTACTTAGTAAAAGTATTAAGGACTCAATAGTTCGATATGCAAGATGAATATAAAATTAGAATTGAAAAAATTAAACTACTATTTTTCCTCCTTAGAGCTTTTAATCAAAAATTTTATCCAAAATAATCAAAGAAAATCTACATTATGTACGATTTAATCATCTCAATATGATTGAAAATGAGACTGTGTTTTACTTTATTAGTAGTTAAGACAATAAGCCTCTCTTTATCATACTTTCTTACATATGGCTTATTCAAAATTAGTTGAAATCTTGTTATTTGAAAATAGTAAAATAAGACTGCGTCAATAATTCTCAAAAGCTAGTATTTTGCTTTTCAGATGATATTGTTAATTATCCTTAATTTTACAGTGTTAACTGCAAAGGAAACTAATTTTCAGCTTAAAAAATATTCCTTATGATCTTTTTCTCCAGTTGGTCGTAAGGGACAATAAGTAAATATGGATCTGTTTGCATTTTCTACATGCCAACAACTAGTTATGCCACCACCATTTTGTGAAGGTACATTTTTTTTTGTTGTGTAATTTTGGCATCTGGTGTTCATGGGTATGTGGATTTAAATCAGGGCTTCACTTCCATTGATATAGCTGTTTGTTTTTATGTCAATAACATGCTCTTTTCATTACTATAGTTCTATTGTAGAGGTAAGATCAAGGATTGTGATGTCTACAGAAGTTTCTTTCTTTCTTTATTTTTTTAATTTTATTTTCCAGTTTAAATTTAGATAAGAATCAAGGTTGCTTCACAAGTCAGTTCCAGGTCCCTCTCCCATTCCCTCCCTTCCTCCCGTGCCCTCCCCTCCCCCCCCCCCGTTATCCTCTCATTACAAAGGATTATTTTAGCTACCCTGGGTATTTTATTTTATTTTTAAATTTAAATTTAAATTAGAAAAAAGGTTGCTTCACATATCAATTCCAGGTCACTCTCCCTTTCCCTCCCCTCCTCCCATGCCTTCCCACCAACCCTTCCAATATCCCCTCATGTCCCCAGGGATGGTGAGGCCCTACATGTGGGTGTCCATAGTATGTCATTACATCCAGGGCAGGGCCTAGAACCCTCTTCTGGGAGTCCAGAGTGAGAGTGCATCTTTCATAGTTGGATGGGTGCCCAAAGTTCATTTGAATTCCCATGCTGGAATCCCAGCCATCAGTCTGGGATTAAAGAGCTAAACCTTGTCAGGTCAGCTGTTTCTGGGGGTTAAACCAGCCCAGTTTTAACCCTTTTGCTCACCTGTACTCCCTCTCTGTCACTGGATTACTTGAGTTCAGCTCAGTGTTTAGCTGTGGGAGACTGCCTCTGCTTCCATCAGCCATTGAATGAAGGTTCTGCTTCCCTGACTCTCTGGTCATAGGAATGTAGGCTGGCACTCCCCAGATCTATGTCTAAAATCCATATACGAGAGAGTACATGCATGCCATGTTTCTTTTTTTGTGACTGGGTTACCTAACTCAGAATGGTTTCTTCTAGTGTCATCCATTCGCCTGCAAATTTTAGGATTCCATTGTTTTCTTCTGTTGAATAGTACTCCATTGTGTAAATGTACCACATTTTCTCTATCCACTCTTCGGTTGAGGGGCATCTAGGTTACTTCCAAGTTCTGGCTATTACAAATAATGCTGCTATGAACATAGTGGAACAGATATCCTTGTTGTATGAATATTTTGGATATATGCCTAAGAGTGGAGTTCCTGAGTCTTATGGTAGGTTTATTCCCATGTTTCTGAGGAAACTCCATACTGATTTCCAAAGTGGCTGTACGAGTTGGCACTCCCCCCCGCAGCTGTAGAGGAGTGTTCCCCTTTGATCACAACCTTTCCAACATAAATTGTCATTGGTGTTTTCGATTTTATCCATTCTGACTGGAGTAAGATAGTATCTCAGAGTTGTTTTTATTTCATTTCCTGGATGGCTAAGGATGTTGAGCAATTTCTCAAGTGTCTATCAGCCATTTTAGACTCCTATGTTGAGAATTCTCTATCTAGTTCTGTAGCCCACTTTTTAATTGGATCCTTTGGTATTTTGGAGACTTGCTTCTTGATTTCTTTGTAAATTTTGGAGATCAGCCCTCTATCACATGTAGGGTTAGTGAATATTTTTCCCATTCTGTGGGCTGCCTTTTTGTCTTGCTGACTGTGTCCTTTGCCATACAGAAGTTTCTCAGTTTCAGGAGGTCCTATTTATTAATTGTTGACCTCACTGTCTGTGCTACTGGTGTTATGTTCTGAAAGCTATCTCCTGTACCAATTTGTTCAAGGGCACCACCCACTTTCTCTTCTAAGAGGTTAAGTGTGGCTGGATTTATGTTGAGGTTTTGATCCATTTGGACTTAAGTTTTGTACATGGTTGTAGACATGAATCTATTCGCATTCTTCTACATGCCAGCATACAATT
Source organism: Mesocricetus auratus (assembly GCF_017639785.1). NCBI lineage: Eukaryota > Metazoa > Chordata > Mammalia > Rodentia > Cricetidae > Mesocricetus > Mesocricetus auratus. The sequence goes on from NW_024429185.1 coordinate 13,896,754, forward strand.
ATGCCAGCACCACTTGTTAAAGATGCTTTCTATTTCCATTGTATAGTTTTAGCTTCTTTTTCAAAGATCAGATGTTCATAGATGTATGGGTTAATATCAGGGTGTTCAATTCCTTTGATCTACCTGGCTATTTTTGTACCAACACCAGAATGTTTTCAGGACTACAGCTCTATAATAGAGCTTGAGGTCAGAGATGTTGATGCCTCCAGATGTTGCTTTGTTGAGTAAGGTTGTCTTGGCTATCTTGGGTCTTTTGTTATGCCATACCAAATTGGTTATTGTTTTTTCAAGGTCTTTGAAGAATTGTGCTGGTATTTTAATGGGGATTGCATTTAATGTGTAGATTGCTTTTGGCAGGATTGCCATTTTTACTACAATGATCCTACCTATCCAAGAGCATGGGAGATCTTTCCATTTTCTGAGGGCATCTTTAATTTCTTTCTTTAATGGCTCAAAGTTCTTGCGATACAGGTCTTCCACTTGTTTGGTATAAAATAAGGCTACTGATTTTCTTGAGTTGATCTTGTAGCCTGCCACTTTGCTGAAGGTGTTAATCAGCTGTAAGTTTTCCCTGGAAGAGAGTTTGGGTCACTTATGTAAACTATCATATCATCTGCAAATAGTGAAAGTTTGACTTCTTCCTTTCCAATTTGTATCCCCTTGATCTCCATTTGTTGTCATATGGCTCTAGCTTGAACCTCAAGTACAATATTGAAAGGTATGCTGAGAGTAGACAGCATTGTCTTGTTCCTGATTTTAGTGGAATGGAGTTGAGTTTCTGTCTATTTAGTTGGATGCTTGCTGTTGGTTTGCTCTATATGGCTTTTATTATGTTTAGGTATGTTCCTGTTATCCCAGATCTCTCCAAGACCTTTAACATGAAGAGGTGTTGGATTTTGTCAAAAGTTTTTTTCTGTACCTAGTGAGATGATCATGTGATTTTTGTTTTTCAGCTTGTTTATATGGTGGATTACATTGATGGATTTTCATATGTTGAACCATCCCTGCATCCCTGGGATTCTATCTACTTGATCATGGTGAATCATTGTTTTGATGTGTTCTTGGATCCGATTTGCCACTATTTTCTTGAGTATTTTTGCATCAATGTTCATAAGGGATAATGGTCTGAAGTTCTCTTTGTTAGTTGTGTCTTTGTGTGGCTTGGGGATCAAGGTTATTGAAGCCTTGAAAAAAGAGTTTGGCAAAGACCCTTGTGCTTCTATTGCATGGATTACTTTGAGAAGAATTGCTATAAGCTGCTATTTGAATTTCTGGTAGAATTCTGCATGTAGGCCATCTAGACCTGGCCATTTTTTGTTGGGAGTCGTTTGATGACTGCTTCTATTTCCATAGTGGTTATAGTCTATTTAAATTGCTTATCTGTTCTTGATTTAATTTTGGCAGGTGATAGATATCCAGGAAATTGTCCATTTCCTTTAAATTTTTGAATTTTGTGGAATACCAATTTTCAAAGTATGACTTGATGATTCTCTGAATTTCCTCAGAATCCATTCTCATGTCCCCCTTTTCATTTCTGATTTTGTTAATTTGCATTCTCATGCTCTGCTGTTTGGTACGTTTGGACAAAGTTTTGTCTATCTTGTTGATTTTCTCAAAGAACCAACTCTTCTTTGCATTGATTATTTGCATTGTTTTTCTCGTTTCTACTTTATAGATTTCATCCCTCAGTTTGATTATTTTCTGGCGTCTACTCCTCCTGGGACTGTGTTTTTCTTTGTTTTCTAGAGCTCTCAGCTGTGCTGTTATTCTCTAGTATAACTATTTTCCAGTTTCTTCATGTGGGCACTTAGTGCTATGAACTTCCCCCATAGCACTGCTTTCAAAGTATCCCATAGGTTTGGGTATGTTATGTCATCATTCTTATTCAAAATCTAGGAAGTCTTTAATTTCTGGTTTTATTTCTTCTTTGAGCCATGAATGGTGCAGTTGTGCATTATTCAATATTCATGAGTTTGTAAGTATCTGCAATTTGTGTTGTTGAATTCTACTTTTAATGCATGGTGGTCTGATAAGATGCATGGAGTTATTCCAATTTTTTGTACCTGCTGAGGTTTGATATGTTGCCAAGTATGTGGTCGATTTTTCAGAAGGTTCCATGTGGTGAGAAGAAGGTATATTCTTTTTTATTTGGATGGAATGTTCTATAGATGTCTGTTAATCCCAATTCTATTATACCCTTTGCTACTTTGTTAAGTTTCTGTCTGGTATTCCTGTCTAGTGTTAACAGTGGGATGTTGAAGTCTCCCACTATAAGTGTGTGGGGTTTTATATGTGATTTGAGTTTTAGTAATGTTTCTTTTACAAATGTGGATGGCTTTGTATTTGGGGCATAGATGCTGAGAATTGAAACTTCATCTTGGTGGATTTCTTCTGTGATGAGTATGTAATGACCTCCTTCATCTCTTTTGATTCATCTATTTTAAAGTCTAATTTATTAGATATTAGGATTGCTACCGCCACTTGTTTCTTGGGTCCATTTTATTGGACAATCTTTTCCCAACCTTTAACTCTAAGGTAATGTCTGTCTTTGAGATTGAGATGTGTTTCTTGTATGCATCAGAAAGATGGGTTCTGTCTTCGGATCCATTCTGTTAGCCTGTGTCTTTTTATAGGTAGTTAATGCCATTAATATTGAGGGATATTAATGTCCATTGATTGCTCATGTTTCTTTGATTTGGAATGGTTGTTGGTGATGGAATTATGTGTGTAATTCCACCTCTTTTTCTTTTTGCTGTTGGTAAAGTGGGATTATCTTATGCCTATGTTTTTCTGGTTATAGTTAACTTCCTTGGGTTGTAGTTTTCCTTCCAAAACTTTCTGTAGTGGATATGTATTGCATGAATCTAGTTTTGTCATGGAATGTCTTGTTTTCTCCATCTATAGTGATTGAGAGTTTTGCCGGGTATAGTGGTCTGGGCTGGCATCCGTGGTCTCTTTGTCTCTTCTGGCTTTCAGGGTTTCTATGGAGAAGTCAGGTGTAATTCTCACAGGTTTGCCTTTATATGTTCCTTGGCCTTTTTCCTTAGCTGCTCTTGATATTCTTTCTTAATTCTGTATACTTTGCAGTCTTGATTATTATGTGGCAAGGGAGCTTTTTTTGTTGTCCACTCTATTTGGTGTTCTGTAAGCATCTTGTAACTTCATTGGCATGTCTATCTTTAGGTTGGGAAAGTTTTCTTCTATGATTTTGTTGAATATGTTTCCTGTCTCTCTGAGGTGGTTTTCTTCACCTTCTTCTATACCTATTATTCTTAGGTTTTGTCTTTTTTTGGTATCCCATATTTCTTAGATGTTTTGTGTCAAGGATTTGTTTGACTTAAGATTTTCTTTGGTTGATGAATCAATTTCTCCTAGTGTATCTTCAACACCTGAGATTCTCTCTTCAATTTCTTTTATTCTGTTGCTTATACTTGTATCTGTAGTACCTGACCATTTGTCCAGCTTTTCTATTTTCATCCTTCCTTCAGATTGTTTTTTTTAATTGTCTCTATTTCAGTTTTCAACCCTTGCACTGTTTGAGTTGTTTCTTGCAATTTGCTTTGTCTTTTCATTCATTTGTTGCAGTTTATGAATTTTTGGGGTTTTTTTCTTCCATTTCTTGCATTTTTTGATTTGTTTTTTCTTCCATTTCTTGCATTTTTTCTTCCATTTCTTTGAGGGATTTTCCTTTATCCTCTTTTAGGGCCTCTATCATTTTCATGATGTTGTTTTTAAAGTCATTCTCTTCTCCTTCATTTGCATTGGAATTTTGGAGTATTTCTTGTGTGGAGTCTCTAGAATCTGGTGGTGTCATATTTGTTTTTCTGTTGCTGAGTGTGTTTTTGTTTTGTCTCCTTCCCATCTCTTCTTCTAGTGGGTGCAGAAAGAGCCCCTTACTGGTCTCATGGTTAGGGGACCAGAGTTCCCTTTTGGTGGGTGCAAGCAAGTCCAATACTCTGGTAGTTCTTCTATTCCTGGTCCTAGTCCTGGTCTCGTGTGTGGAGAAGAAGCCCAGGAATCTAGGGTGCATAGACTCCCACCTGGTCTCCTGGTCCTTTTGGTGGAGGAGGAGACCTGGCATTTGGGGTGCTTGGCTCCTGCCGGTATGGGAGGCACTGTGGCAGTCAGTATGCAGTCCCCAGGCACTGGAAGGCAGGCCTGGATGTGGGTCCTTTTTTACCTGGACCTGCTGGTCCACTGTTTTCCTTGGTGGGAGAGAAGACCTGGGATCTGGGGTGCCTGGCTCCTGCAGGGATGAGAAGAAGCTCTGTGGCAGTCCCCAGGCAATCCCCAGGCACTGGGTACCCTGGTTTTGTGTAGTTGAGTATTTTTCTTTGAAAGTTTGAGAAAAATTGTGTTGTTATTTTGATGAGGATTGCATCGAGTCTGTAAATTGTTTTTGGTACGTTGCCATTTTTGCTATATTAATCCTTCTTACCCAAGAGCATGGAAGATCTTTCCATTTTTGAATTCTAGGATGGTTTTAATTTCTTTCTTTAATTCTTTCTTGACCAAATAGTAATTCAGTTTGGAGTTGTTCTGTTTCTGTAAGTTAAAAGGTTTTCTGTAGTTTGTGTTGCTGTTAAACTCTAACTTTAAGCCATGGTGATATAAGTTCCAGGGGCTTATTCCATAGTTTTAATCTTTTGGGATTTTCTTTGTTACAGAGTATGTGGTCAGTTTTATAGAAGATTCCATGCAGTGTTGAGAAGAATGTATATTATTTGTGCTTGGCTAGAATGTTCTATATGTTAGCATCTGTTAGTCCCCGTTACTCTCTGTTAATTTTCTGTCTGACAGATCTAATATCCATTAGTAAGAGTGGGGAGTTGAAGTCTCCCACTATTAATGTGGGGGGTTTGATATGTGATTTTTACCTTTGGTAATACTTCTTTTACAAATGTGAGTGCCCAGCCTGATGGTGGTGGCACACACCTTTAATCCCAGCACTCGGGAGGCAGAGGCAGGCAAATCTCTGTGAGTTCGAGGCCATCCTGGTCTACAGAGCGAGTTCCAGGACAGCCTCCAAAACAATACAGAGAAACTCTGTCTCGAAAACAAAAAAAAAATTTGTGAGCGTCCTTGAAGTTGGTGCATAAAAGTTCAGAATTGAGAGTTCTGAACTCAATGTATTTTTCCTTTGAGAAATATGAAATGACCTTCACCAACTCTTATTTAATTTTACCTTGAAGTCTATTTTGTTAGATATTAAGATAGCTATACCATCTTGCTTCTTGTCTCCATTTCATTGAAAAATATTTTCCTAACCCTTTACTCTGAGGTACTGTCTGTCTTTGAAGTTAAGGTTTGTTTCTTATATGCAGCAGAAAGACAGATCCTATTTTGTATCTTGTGTTAGCCTGTGTCTTTTCATTGGTGAATTGAGTCCCTTGATAATGAGAGATTAATGACCAGTGATTTTTACTTCCTGTTATTATTTTTGTTTTGATGATGGTGATGGTGGTGGTAGTAATAGTAGTAGTAGTAGTAGTTGGTGGTGGTGGTGGTGGTGGTGGTGTGTGTGTGTATGCGTGTGTTTCCTTTCTTTAGGTTTGCTGGTATACCAATTGCCTGTGGCTGAAAGTGTGTTTCCATTCTTTATCTTTAGGTTTGTTGGTGTACCAATTGCCTGTTTTTATGGGTGCAACTAACTTCCTTGGCTTTTGGGTTTTTCTAGTACTTTAACTAGGGTGAATTTGTGGATAGGTATTACTTAAATCTGGTTTTGTCATGAAATATCCTGTTTTTTTCATCTATGATGATTAAAATTTTTGCTAGATAGTGCAGTTTTGGCTGACATTGGTGGTCTTTCAGTGTCTTCAAACCGTCTGTCAGAAGCTTTCTGGCTTTTAGTGACTTCAATAAGAAGTTGGTTGTTTTTCTGGCGGGTCTGACTTTATGTGTTACTTAGCCCTTTTCCTTTGCAGCTATTAATATTTTCTTTATGTTGCGTGTTTAGTGTTTTTATTATCCTATTTCTAGGTGAATTTTTTGGTGTCGCCTGTTTGGTGTTCTATAAGTGTCTTGAAGTTTTATAGGCATGTTCTTCTTTATGTTGTGAAAATTATCTTCTATGATTCTGATGATTTTTTTCTGTGTCTTTGAGCTGGCATTATTCTCATTATTTTATTCCTATTATTCTTAGGATTTGTCTTTTCATGGTGTCCCAGATTTCCTGGATGTTTTAGTTTAGGAATTTGTTGCATTTAACATCTTATTTGGCCAAGGAAACTATTTCTTCTGTCATATCTGCAATACCTGAGATTCTCTCTTTCATGACTTTTATTCTGTTAGTGACACTTGCATCTCTGGTCGTGGTGCAGCCTGGAGGCAAGTCTCTCATCTGCTTGCAAGCTACTGAGAACTACAAAAGATCAATAGAGTTTTATCAGAGTTGGGGACAGGGTTCAGCTCCTTTGCTGGTTCTATTATGGGAGAGAGAGGTGCACAGGATGTGGCCTGGGTTTAGAGTCTGGTCTTTGGGCAGTTCAGTTGGTAGGCCAACCTTTTCTTCCAACTGGTACAGGTTCAAAGGAGGGCTGGCCATGGGCAGGATGACCAAGTTTGTGGGCTTGATTGGTGGACTGGGTCTTGGAGGAACATAATCTAGTGGATTGTGGTGGTGATTGTGCAGCCTATAGGCAACAGCGTCTTATATGCCTTCTGGCTGGTGGCTCCTGCCTCCTGGAAAGTTCTATCAAGGTTTATGTTTATGAAACATTTAAGGTCACTTCTGAGCTTGGTAGTTTGGGCAATCCAGAGAAAGGGATGGACTAAAGGACAGACATTTGTAATATTTAAATGTTATAGATAGAGAAAAGCAAATGAAGCTAAAAGCAGAAATTAACTTCCTTGGCAGTTAAGGCAATAACTTCAATGATGCCAGTACACCCCCCTGAGGCTTTATAAGCCTGATATCTGTCATGTGAAAAGATTCTCAAAGAGTTAAAATACTTTACACCTTAATCAATATAACCCAACTCTTGGAGATGTTTTGATAGTATATGGTTAATTATATTTATGGTAACTAAACATTTTTGTGTTTTAGAAAACAAACTTCAAACTTATTAGACTAAAGTCATCAATCATCAAAATCAAGCTCATATGAAAATTGGTTGTCAAACAGGAGTCAGGTGTGAAGGACAAATTATCCAATCTGGAAACAATTTAATATATTCATGTAGTACTTTCAAAGATTTTTTGTTTCCTTTCCCCCATTTGAATCACGTCTGTAATTCCTCAAAATGCTCCAGTAGGAATTTTTTTATGTATAGGAAATATATTTTGGATGTAGTCACCAAAATAACCAGTTGACATGTCTTTATTTTAACTTCTGTGCTCCTGGAATTTCTAACACAAGTTCAGGAATCATGTGCTGCTGAAAGAATACAGCACCAATATCTACCTGTAAGCCTATTTTGAAGATTAAATGAAAAGCTTAATGTTTTTTAAGAGCTATTCAATATCTTTGTGAACATTTCTAAGAAAGTGCTGTTATTTAGTTTTTTCCCTCAAGATTGATTTTCTTAAGTTTCTCTCAAACAGCTAATCCTATAAAATCAGCATTCTGACTTTACACTCAGTGTAATAGAATTGATTGGATTTTTTTGATTATTCTAGCCTGGTCAACCATTTGCCTTATCATGGCTAATTCAATTGATGTCTGCTTCAATAAAGTCACTTAGCACTAGTTTTACGTTCTAGATCACCTTTAAAAGTAAATTAAACCCAAATACAGTGGGAGGAGAGAAAAATCAGAAAAGGATAAAATCAACTTTAAAGATAGAGTATAAAAGCATAAGATGGAAAAACACATGAACTTTTTTTACAAAGCCTTGAGGAATAAAATTCTCAAGTGTGGAATTGGTCATATTTAAATATTATCTTCATAGCAATTTGTTCCTAAGATCATAGCTTTATCAAAATTCAGGAATTATTTCATGCAGAATTTTCAATTTTGACATTAAAATCACTTTTGGTGTACTTAAAACACTTTGTAGATTTTTATCCCACATTTATATTTGACCTGTGATCTTGAATCATTCTTGTTCATTCCTCTTTCTTTTTCTGAACATTCAGGGATTAAACCAGTTATGCTAATAAAGTCAAAATAAGGTTAGGATCCATGCTTATGAGCATTTAATAGGGGCTATAACATTGTAAAACAAGTTACCAGAGTCTAGACATGTAGAGACTTGTTGATGTTGAGAGTCAGTGTGCTTAGAGTTGAGAACTGAGATAAAGAAGGGTGTTTTTTTGCAAAGGTTTGCATGCAATTATACAAATCCCCGATGTCTTATTATTTTGACATTTTAATATTAAGTTTAATTACATTGGGTCTCCTTAATTTATCTCTGTTTTCTTTGTTCTTTAAAAAAGTGAATTCCCACTTTGTTTATTTTTCCAGATGAGCTTTAGAATTGAGTAGCAGAGCATGTAGAAAAATAATTTTCATAAAATTGATGCCATGTGTATATTTTTACTCATACTGCATTGTTATCTCTACAAAGCTGAGTCACAGATCCCATAGCATGGTATTCTATTTGATTTTTTGAGTATTTTTGGGAATGTTTTAGCATTTATAAAATAATCTTCATTCAGATTTTGTAAATCCCTGGGTAATGCCTGGTTATTTCATGTTTTATTATTCTTTTTTTTGAGTCTTTTTTTATTTTAAATAGCTTGTTTTACATGTCAATCCCAGTTCCCCCTCCCTCCCCTCCTCCCGCACTACCCTCCCCTGCCCTCCCACCCTATTGCCAAATCCTTCCCCATGGGGGATATCTAGAGTCTGTCATTTTACTCTTGTTAGGGTCCAGGCACTCCCCTAAGAGTCCAGGCTGAGAGAGCATCTCTCTTTGTGCTATAGGCACACGAAGACAGTTTGTATACCAGGGATAGACATTGATCCACAGCTCAGGGCCCCATAGGTTGCCCAGACCTTCTCACTGACACTCACATTTGGGGGGGGTCCAGATCAGTCCCATGCTGGCCTCCCCACTGTCGGTCTGGGGTCCAAGAGCTCTCCCCTGTTCAGTTCAGCTGTCTCTGGTGGTTTTGCCAGCCCATTCTTTGCCAATTTGCTTATCACTCCACTCTCTCTGTCACTGGGTTCCTTGGGTTCAGTTCAGTGATTAATTGTGTGTTTGCCTCTGCTTCCATCAGTCACAGGATGAAGGCTCCAGGGTGGTTATAGACATCAAGTTCATTATCAGGGATGGGCATTCGAGGTGGTCCCTCCACTATTGCTTAGCTTGCCAATTGGTGTTATCCCTTTAGATCACTCGAGGTCACTCTGGTGCCTGATCTGTCTTCGAACCTATGATTTCCCCTTCCCCCTATTCTACCCCCATCCCCTCAACTTCCTGTTCCCCCATGGCCAACTCTCTTCCTCTTCACCCCCTCTCTTCTTCCCAGGTCCCACTCCCCTCCCACCCCTCGCCGTGTTCCCATCCATTCAGAGGATCTTGTCTCCATCCTCTTCTCTTGGGTACTATGCATATATGCATATCTTTTAGGTTCTTTCCTGTTTCCCAGACTCTCTATCTGTGGAAGTGCAGACTGGCACTATCCTGATCCATGTCTAAAATCCATATATGAGTGAGTACATACCATGTTTGTCTTTTTGCGACTGGGTTACCTCACTCAGGATGGTTTCTCCCAGTGCTATGCATTTCCCTGCGAATTTCAAGATTCCATTGTTTTTTTCTGCTGAGTAATACTCCATTGTGTAAATGTACCACATTTTCTCTATCCACTCTTCAGTTGAGGGGCATCTAGGTTGCTTCCAGGTTCTGGCTATTACAAACAATGCTGCTATGAACATAGTGGAGCAGATGCCCTTGTTGTATGAACCTGCCTCATTTGGATAAATGCCTAAGAGTGGAATTGCTGGGTCTAGTGGTAGATTAATTCCCATTTTCCTGAGGAATCTCCATACTGATTTCCAAAGAGGCTGTATGAGTCGGCACTCCCACCAGCAGTGGAGGAGTGTTCCTCTCTCTCCACATCCTCTCCAGCATAAATTGTCTTCGGTGTTTTTGATTCTAGCCATTCTGACAGGAGTAAGATGGTATCTCAGAGTTGTTTTGATTTGCATTTCCCTGATGGCTAAGGATGTTGAGCACTTTCTTAAGTGTCTCTTGGCCATTTTAGCCTCCTCTACTGAGAATTCTCTATTTAGCTCTGTACCCCACCTTTCAAGTGGATCCTTTGGTGTTTTGGACACTTGTTTCTTGAGTTCTTTGTAAATTTTGGAGATTAGCCCTCTGTCAGATGTAGGGTTAGTGAATATCTTTTCCCATTCTGTGGCCTGTCTTTTTGTCTTTTTGACTGTGTCCTTTGCCTTACAGACGCTTTTTAGTTTCAGAAGGTCCCATTTGCTAATTGTCGATCTCAGTGCCTGTGCCACTGGTGTTATGTTTAGGAAGTGGTCTCCTGTACCAACTCGTTGAAGAGTATCTCCCACTTTCTCTTCTAAAAGTTTCAGTGTGGCTGGATGTATGTTGAGATCTTTGATCCATTTGGACTTAAGTTTTGTACAAGGTGATAGACCTGGATCTATCTGCATTCATCTGCATACCAGTACCCAGTTATGCCAGCACCATTTGTTGAAGATGCTTTCTTTTTTCCACTGTACAGTTTTAGCTTCTTTGTCAAAAATCAAGTGCTCATAGGTGTGTGGGTTAAAATTAGGGCTTTCGATTCGGTTCCATTGGTCTACCTGCCTATTTTTGTGCCAATACCAAGCTGTTTTCAGGACTATAGCTCTATAATAAGCTTGAAGTCAGGTATGGTGATGCCTCCTGAAGTTCCTTTATTGTATAGGGATGTTTTGGCTATCCTGGGCCTTTTGTTTTTCCATATAAAGTTGATTAATGTTCTTTCCAGGTCCTTGAAGAATTGTGATGGAATTTTGATAGGGATTGCATTGAATCTATAGACTGCTTTTGGCAAAATTGCCATTTTTAATATGTTGATCCTACCAATCCAAGAGCATGGGAGATCTTTCCATTTTCTGGTATCTTCTTTGATTTCTTTCTTTAAAGACACAAAGTTCTTGATATACAGGTCTTTCACTTCGTTGGTTAACATTATCCCCAGATATATGATGCTGGTTTTGGCTATTGTAAAGGGTGATGTTTCTCTGATTTCTTTCTCAGTCACTTCATCATCTATATATAATAGGGCCAGTGATTTTTTTGAGTTTACCTTGTATCCTGCCACATTGCTGAAGGTGTTTATCAGCTCTAGGAGTAACCTTGCGGAGTTTTTTGGGTCACTTATGTAAACTATCATATCATCTGCAAATAGTGAAAGTTTGACTTCTTCTTTTCCTATTTGTATCCCCTTTATCTCCTTTTGTTGTCTTATTGCTGTAGCCAGAACTTCAAGTACAATATTGAAGAGATATGGAGAGAGTGGACAGCCTTGTCTTGTTCCTGATTTTAGAGGAATTGCTTCGAGTTTCTCTCCATTTAGTTTGATGTTAGCTGTTGGTTTACTGTATATTGCTTTTATTATATTCAGGTACGTTCCTGCAATACCTGATCTCTCTAGGACCTTTATCATGAAGGGTTGCTGGATTTTGTCAAAGGCTTTTTCAGCATCTAGTGAGATGATCATGTGGTTTTTCTTTTGCAGATTGTTAATATGGTGGATTACATTGATAGATTTTCTAATGTTGAACCATCCCTGCATTCCTGGAATGAAGCCTACTTCATCATGGTGGATGATTTTTCTGATGTGTTCTTGAATCCAGTTTGCGAGTATTTTATTGAGTATTTTTGCATCAATGTTCATGAGGGAAATTGGTCTATAGTTCTCTTTCTTGTGTCTTTGTGTGGCTTGGCTATCAAGGTAATTGTAGCCTAGTAGAAAGAATTTGGCAGTAAGCCTCCTGCTTCTATTGTGTGGAATACTTTGCGGAGTATTGGAATTAGCTCTTCTTTGAATTTCTGGTAGAATTCTGCACTGAAGCCATCTGGGCCTGGGCTTTTTTTGTTTGGGAGACTTTTGATGACTGCTTCTATTTCATTAGGAGTTATAGGTCTGTTTAGATTGCTTATCTGTTCTTGATTTAGTTTTGGCAAGTGATATGTATCCAGGAAATTGTCCATTTCCTTTACATTTTCAAATTTCGTGGAGTACAGATTTTCAAAGTATGCCCTGATGATTCTCTTGATTTCCTCAGAGTCTGCTGTTATGTCCCCTGTTTCATCCCTGATTTTGTTAATTAGCATGCTCTCTCTCTGTCTTTTGGTTAGTTTGGACAGAGGTTTGTCTATTTTGTTGATTTTCTCAAAGAACCAACTCTTTGTTTCATTGATTCTTCTCAGTGTTTTCCTGCTTTCTACTTGGTTGATTTCAGCCCTCAATTTGATTATTTCATGGCGTCTGCTCCTCCTGGGGGAGTTTGCTTCTTTTTGTTCTAGAACATTCAGCTGTGCTTTTAATTCTCTAGTTTGACTGTTCTCCAGTTTTTTCATGTGGGCAGTTAGTGCTATAAACTTTCCTCTCAGCACTGCTTTCAAAGTGTCCCATAAGTTTGTGTATGTTGTGTCTTCATTCTCATTGAAATCGAGGAAGTCTTTAATTTCTTTTTTTATTTCTTCCTTTACCCAGGGATGGTGCAATTGTGCATTGTTCAATCTCCATGAGTTTGTAGGGTTTCTGCGATTTGTGTTATTGTTGAATTCTAATGTTAATGCATGGAGGTTTGATAAGATGCAGGGGGTTATTCCAATTTTTTTGTATCTGTGGAGATTTGCTATGTTTCCTATTATGTGGTCAATTTTAGAGAAGGTTCCATGTGGTGCCGAGAAGAAGGTATATCCCTTTGTATTTGGGTGGAATGTTCTACAGATGTCTGTTAAACCCAGTTGGGTCATAACTTCTACTAATTCTTTGGTTTCTTTGTTAAGTTTCTGTCTGGAGGCCCTGTCTAGCGGTGAGAGCGGAGTGTTGAAGTGTCCTACTATTTGTGCGTGAGATTTTATGTGCATTTTGAGCTTTAGTAATGTTTCTTTCACGAATGTAGGTGCCTTTGTATTTGGGGTGTAGATGTTTAAAATTGAGACTTCGTCTTGATGTATTTTTCCTTTGATGAATATGAAGTGCCCTTCTTCATCTCTTTTGATTGATTTTAATTTGAAGTCTAATTTGTTAGATATTAGGATTGCTATGCCCGCTTGTTTCTTGGGGCCGTTTGATTGGAAGATCTTTTCCCAGCCCTTTACTCTGAGATAACGTCTGTCTTTGATGTTGAGATGTGTTTCTTGTATGCAGCAGAAGGAAGGGTTTTGTCTTTGTGTCCATTCTGCTAGTCTGTGTCTTTTTATAGGCAAGTTGAGGCCGTTGACATTGAGGGATATTAATGACCATTGATTGGTGATCCTTGTTTGTGCTTGATTTATTGTTAGTGAAGTTATTTTGTGTAGTTTCTCCTCCCTTTTTCTTTTGGTGTTTTGTAAAGTGTGATTATATATTGCCTGTGTCTTTGTGAATGTAGTTATCTTCCTTGGCTCTAGGTTTTCCTTCTAGCATTTTCTGTAGAGCTGGATTCATGGATACGTATTGTTTAAATCTGGATTTTTCATGGAATATTTTGCTTTCTTCATCTATGGTAATTGAGAGCTTTGCTGGATATAGTAGTCTGGGCTGGCATCCTTGTTCCCTTAGCGTTTGTAGGACATCTGTCCAGGATCTTCTGGCTTTCATCGTTTCCATTGAGAAGTCAGGTGTAATTCGGATAGGTCTGCCTTTGTATGTTACTTGGCCTTTTTCTTTAGCTGCTCTTAATATTTTCTCTTTACTCTGTAGGTTTGATGTTTTGATTATTATATGGTGAGGTGACTTCTTTTTCTGGTCAAGCCTATTTGGTGTTCTGTAAGATTCTTGTACTTTCATAGGCATATCTTTCTTTAGGTTAGGGAAGTTTTCTTCTATGATTTTGTTGAATATGTTTTCTGTACCTTTAAGTTGAATTTCTTCACCTTCTTCTATGCCTATTATTCTCAGGTTTGGCTTCTTCACGGTGTCCCATATTTCCTGGATATTTTGTGTTAAGGATTTGTTGGTATTGAGATATTCTTTGGTTGACGACTCTATATCCTCTAATGAGTCTTCAACACCTGAGATTCTCTCTTCTATCTCTTGTATTCTGTTGGTGATACTTGCATCTGTAGTTCCAGATTGTTTACCGAGCTTTTCTATTTCCAGCATCCCTTCATTCTGTGTTTTCTTTATCGTTTCTATTTCAGCTTTCAATCCTTCAACTGTTTGAGCTGTTTCCTTAATTATTTTGGTTGTTTTTTCTTGGTGCTCTTTAGATTCTTTGAGAGATTTGTTTATTTCTTGAATTTTTCCCCCATTTCATGGATTTTTTTGTTTGTTTTTTCTTCTATTTCTTTAAGGGATTTCCTCGTTTCTTCTTTGAGGGTCTCCATCATCTTCATGAAATAATTTTTAAGGTCTGTCTCCTCTTCTTCATCTATGTAGTGCTTTTTGTGTCTTGCTGGTGTCGGATCCCTGGATTCTGGTGGGGTCATGTTGGTGTTTCTATTGCTGTGTGATCTCTTATTCTGTCTTCTTCCCATCTCTTCTTCCAGTGGGTGCTGGTGGGGTCTTTCCATCTCCACTGGTCTCCTTCCTTCCTGCATCTGAAGCTGGTGATGCTGAAGCTGGACTTGCTGGGGTTGGGGTCTTGGAGGGGCTGATGTCTTTCCTGAAGCTGGACTCACTGGGGTTGGGGTCTTGGAGGGGCTGTTCTCTTTCCTGAATCTGGACTAGCTGTGGTTGGGGTCTTGGAGGGGCTGATGTCTTTTCTGAAGCTGGATTCGCTGGGGTTGGGGTCTTGGAGGGGCTGATGTCTTTCCTGTTTGGGCGGGTCTTCTGGATGCTGGGAGCAGACCCGAAGATTGAGGGGGATGGGTCATGGGCGGGCGGTCCTCGCCGGAGACCCAATCTCACCTGAAGCTGGACTAGCTGGGGTTGGGTTCTTGGAGGGGCTCGTTTTATTATTCTTAAAGTTGATTTTGTCTCCATTAATGTCAATGTCAATTATTATTTTTTTAAACCACCACCTCAATATGCAGGAACTCAGTTGTATAATTTGCTATCAAAATACCACCTCTATCTTATCTTATTTCTGGAGATACTATCCCAAGTCCTCACACTCCCCATGTAACCTGAGCCAGCCACAAATTTGTGATTCTTCTGACACATGCTGCTTAGTGTTGCTATTACAGGCAAGTGTTGTCAATCCAAATGCCAAATATGTTCCTTTTAATACCTTTCCTTTTTTATTCTTCATGGAAATTTTGTCATCTTTTAAATGAATGGAAATTTGTTGTATTTCTCAAAACACCACATCAAGTCTAGACTAGTAACAACCCTATCATCCACATGCTGTGGTGGGAGGGCAGTAAACATAAGGATATCAAGACTGGGTGGAGCCATATACTGTATAGTAAAACCCCGTCTTTAAAACCAAAGCAAAACAAAAGAAAATCCATGTATGGTGTGCATCTTTTCTTTTTGCTAAGTCAGCTAGTGTGAGTCTGTCATTTGCTGTTCCCCCTAGTTTCCATGCTTTTCCTGACTATAGTACAATAGTACGGAATTGGCTTCTCATTACCTGCATATTATTAATTGTGTACAAATACAGTTCTTTACACAGAGAATGATGGCAGATTTTCTAAGAACAGGAGTGTCCTTGTTTACCATTCATTAGAAAAGCAATGTATATCCAAGTTAGACTATGTGCATCACCCTATTTCCCAAAGCTAGAATAGAGAGCCAGAGAAATGTATGCATCTGCTATGTAGACCCGGGCTATAGTTTTTAAAAATATATGTAATGTCTTTAATGCCATTTATTTTCCCATTATTCATGAAACTGTAACAGATAATCTTCTTATCTTGCTAGTAGTGTGAGTAAAACCTCAGATCTAATAGCCAACAGCTTTACTGTGGCTTTAAATACTCACTGTTTCTGAGAATGCTTTTTAAAATGATATTGGTGGGGATTCCTCAATAATAAAATTGTAGTTCTTGAATTGATACACATCCATAACTAAACATGTTACAGAATTGTATAATATTCTTTCATGGTTATTTAATTCAGAACACATATTGAATTATACCAATTGCTTTATAAGGTTTGCAGCATTAATCATAAATTTCATTATATTAAGAAAATTACTATAATGAATTGCATTAAAGACTTCATGATATTAATATGCCTCTACATTTCTGTACCCCTTTTACAAAATAAAAGTTAAAAGCACCACAGCTGTATTTGAAACCATTTTTGCTAACCCTCACCTAGTTTCCAACCTGTCTCTTGCTCCACCGCTACAACTATATGGATGTAGCAAGTCCTTCATTTATTATTTCGATCCCTTGCCACATCTACTGTCTCTTTTTGAACTTGGGATCCTAGGCAGTAGAATGACTATATTTTCTACTCTTTCTGAGATGCTCTTTGACCTCCAACTAAAATATTCTCACTCTGTTTTTAAGGATATTTTTCCTGTACTAGGTCTTTTTTATTCCAGAGAATCTTTGGTTAGGGTTTGTTTAGACCCTGCTTCTTCAAGACCATGGACTCATTTTAAAACTGCAAACTTTTATTATACCTTCATACTATCTGGCCTGTATTTTGCCATAGATAGTCAGTTTTTTTAGCCTCCTTAATTGCTAGTATTTATTTTAATATTATGTTCATTCTTTTGAACATTGATTCAATCACAATCTTAGTGTCAGTTCCACAGCATTCTATAAATTTCTGGATTTTCTTTCCATATTTTCCTCTGTCCATCTTACTAATGCTCACTTAATTATATTTGTCTGTATATAAAAGCCTGATATGACTTAATTTCAAGTCAAATTTCTGTTTGACACTCTATTATTGAGCACAGTTTTAAATTGCTTCCATCTCTTCGTATCCAAATTAAAAAAAAATCTATGTGAATTCTTTGTCACATCCCAATATATGTCCTCATCTTATCTCCGTGCCTCGTTTATTTTGCATAATTCATTCTTATTACTCCTTTACATTCAAAGTTAATGACCTGACTCCTCAACATTTTGGAGGGGTGGATTAGAATCACTTCACATTGGCAAAGACTAGGCTTCTACCTATTTTGAAGCTCTCTTGTTCTGCTTATGTTGCTCCAGACAAAGCCAGGTGGAAACGGTCTTCAAGTTCATACATGTTTGCTTTCTTTGAGCTCCCAGAGTAACCTACAAGTGCCATTTCATATGCTCATTTCTTCCACTTTCTCACTCTCCTTAACGACCTCTGCACACTTTGTCTTTACAGGAATACTTGACAGCCTACAGTCTCAGCTGATAACCTAGTTTCTGATATTACTGAGAAAAGAAGTAGATTTTTAAACTAAAAAGAAGTGTCTTGTACAGGCAGACCCACCTACTTCCTTCTGTGATGTTCTATACTATTGCCCTCTCCTTCTTTTTGGAAGAACTGTTTCAAATGGTCCTAGGCAGGTGCTGCCTTTCCCTTCACTTGTGAACTAGATGTGGATCATTGTCATGTAATGTACTCATCATTCTGGTGCTTAGGTAGGTGTGCATTCTCATCTCTCTTCTAGATGGATTTTATAATGAAAACACAGTAGAGCATCTCCCTGCTTTTTTAGAAATCTTGTTATTCAATACACCCTCCAAGTACTCGTTATTTTATCCCCAACTCTTTGCCTCCTTAATATATTCGAAGGAAGCTTTGGTTACCACCTATATAGTAAAACAATTGACTTTATGATTGAAAATCACTTTCTAAATCTGATTTTATTTGACCTGTCAGGAATATTTATGACTAGTACCTATGATTTAAATCTGGTTGTCTCACACGCTAGGCACACACTAACACTAAGCTATAGCCTGAGATCAACTTTTGATAGTTCTCTTCATTGCATCTTCTATTACCTTGTTTCAAAGTAGTTTGTTTTTATATATATATATATATTTTGAGAACTTGATTGCAAAATATTTTGAACATATCCACATCACCTTTTCTACTCAAAGCACTTCTCTAATCAGAGAAGTCTCACTTTGTACCTTCTATGTGTACATCACACACACACACACACACACACACACACCTTTCAAAGTCCAAATGTTCAATTGGTTTTCTTCATATGCATATGCAAGTAAGACTTACCACTTGTGCAAGGTCAACCTATCCTGGTACTTGTTGCTTAAGAAATCTGTCTCTGTCTCATCAGCCAGGATGCTTGTAGCTCTCCACTTGAAGGTGGGGCCTTGTGAGTTCATGATGAAATGTTCACTGGTGTGGTTATGTGAAAACATTGTGCAGTCTTTCACAGCAGTTGAGAGTCAATTAGAAGAACATCCCTGTCATGTTCAGGACAAACTATTTCCATCAAGCTCCTGTTCCTGTCCCCTACAGTGTTTCTCTGTATTTTCCCATAAAGTTCCCTGAGATGCAGGTTTACTACATATCTGATCTGGGGATGGAAACTCTACAGTCACATCTTCTCTGCTCTTTCAGCAGTTCTGGGTTTTTTATTTGTTTGTTTGCTTGTTTTTATAGTCACCATCTCCTGCAAAGGGAAACTTTAATTTTTCATGAGAGGGGGTGTTAAACTTATCTATGGGTATATGAATAAGTACTTAGAAGATATTTGACAGAAAATAATTTTGGTAAAATGGAACTAATAGGTTCTCCTCTATGGTATGTGAACTCTCCTGCAAGGATTCTTGCTTGGGTTTACCTTACTGTTCTGAGTTTCATCCTACTGAGTGGGCATTAAGTTCATTCAGACAACTCTTGTTGTCCCCAACATATTAGTGCTAATGAGCATCAGCACTGGGCCTGCTGCTCCAGACTGCTTATTTTTGTACTTCACAGGATTTATAGCAAGGTAGGGCTACTGATATCTTTGCCCCAAGCAACCTTCAGAAAACTTTCCAATATTATAAGAAATAGACACTAGGTAGTAGGTTTGTAAGAATTCCAGAAAGGGAATTTCAAACACATTGTCTAACAGCCAAATACATGAAAAAATAAAATACTGTTTATGGAAACTAGTATTAGAGAAGAAAAAAATCTTAATTTCAAAGAATATTGTGATTAAGAGAATCACAATATCGGATTTTCTAAATTTAATATTATGTATACTTTATGATACACATACACACACACACACATATATATATAACATTTTAAATAAGGGAGAGATGATTATCTATACATTTTTCTTAGAAGCATTTCCTCTTCATTTCTAATAGAATCTAGAAACAATGAATTTCTGTAAAATGATAGCAAAATCTTTTGAAATAGCACGGCCATGAAGCAACCAATATGAGGTTTGTCAGTACAGGAGAGTTTTGTCGCTGTTTCTAGATGTTCTGCCTCATTCACTTGCCTTACAGAAGGATATTTGAGACAATTCAGACAATGACTTCATATTTGTTTTTCTTGTGCTTTTTATTATGCATGGAGTGCAGTACTATTGGAATAAATAAGTTCTGTAATAGGATTTACTGTCAGAATTTATTGCCTGTACTACTGTGAGGGTACAGATTTTAAAGCACCATGTCATTTACCAAAGGGAAAAGTGCAGAAACTGACCTTTAACTATACACAGCGGCATTTAGATTACTATATTATTATTACAATGAACTCTAATTTCAGATGTGTTAGAAGACCTTGACCTTTTTGCATATTACTAGCATATTGCTTTCAGAAAGGAAAAAAAATAGCTGTTTTAAGCTTGTAAGTGACTATCAAATGTAAGATGTCAATTGCTAACTCATTTGCTTTTCAATTGGGAGTACAACTTATACCAGAATCCTTATTGATGTAATAGAATTCCAATAGATATAACACCATCAAATATCTACTTCCTAAAGGGCATTTATAGGATATCTACAATTGGATGCCTAATAAACAGAGCATACCATAATATGCCAGGTTTCATTAAACAAAATATGTGTTTGTTTAAACTTATTCACATAATATTAATATTGCCATTTTCACATCTACAAAATTCTAATTCAGTGCTCAGTTTATTCAAGAGGAAATAAATGCTACTTGGTTCTTGCACATTTGTTTAGTAAGTTCTAGAAAGTGATCTCGTTCATGGTGACATAATCCTACTAAGAGAGAATGTGCATGGCTGATGAATTAGGTATGGAAGCTGTGGGTTTTACTTCTGTATATCCTCTTGTAGAATCAAGACCATGACATTCAAAGATAAGGCCAAAAAAAAAATACTTATCTCTTCAGGTAGCCTCTCACCTACAAAGAAGACAAAATGTGAGCAGGATACTAAAATTTCTTTCTTTAATGTTGTTACTTGTCTTTCCAAATTTTGCAGTGTGATCATGGAAGAACTGAATAGCAACAACCAGACAAAATTTTACCAGTTGAACCAAATTTGTCCTCCTGCCCACGAGTAAATTATTAACATTAGAACTTCAAATCACCCTTTTCCCACTTCATACTCCAAACTATATATCTAAAATAAACATTGACAATAAGCATTGTCCAATCATCAGTGTTCAGTGGTTTTAGCTATTTAATGATTACTCCCTACTGCAGTTTCCATCATAAGGTTCGGAGGTGTCTATTTAAGTGAAAAACAAATGCTCATTATGAATATATTAATTACAGCTAGAATACACATTATTTTGTTCAAGGAGCATTTTGTGTCTCTTCAGTGCTAGTATTTTTCATATAATCTTAAAAATTTTATATGTATATATGTTCACTTTTTATTTATATATCCATATTACATATACTATATGTTAGTACATATAACATACACTAATATTTGCATGATAAGAAATATCCTTCTGTATATATGTTTCTCTTGTTGATTATTGAATAAAAAACTGATTGCCTGATTGGTCAGATAGGAAGTATAGGCAACACTAGGAGATGAGGAGAATTCTGGGAAAAGTAGGCAAATGGAGTAGTCATGTAGAGCCTGGGAACATCAGCTGAGAAAAACCGTTCATATTTTTGCCTCTAGGCAACTTTCTGAGGGATTTTCTTAATTAATGTTGAAGGTGAGAAAATTCAGCTCTTTGTAGCTCAGCAGGTGGTCCTGTGTGGTGTAACAAAGCAAATAGGGAAGAAATGTAGGAGGGACTAGGAATCAAGGAGGATTTGGGGAAATGTAGTCAAGAGTAGAGAGTTACCACGTCATCCCAGGAGGAGAGGACACACGAGCCTGGCATTCTTGGTAAGATAAGACCTTATAGAAATATATGTTAGTATCATGGGTTTGTCCTCAAGACAGAAGTAGCCAATGATAAGCCCTGGACTTTGGCCAACAGCATTGTAACAAATAGAGTCTCCATGTGTTATTTTGGGGTTGGTGCAGCACTGGGACCAGGCTGGAAAGAAGAATCTTGTTACAACTCAAGTAGTACTTCTCAGTGGTCTCTGATTCAGTTTTGGCCTCCATAGTTCTAATTGAGTTACTGCCCCTACTTCCTGTTGTACGTAAGATGCATGATGATACAAAGCCTTTCTTCCCCAGTTGCTTTAGTTTGGTCTTGTATGACAGTATTTCAAAGCCAATGAAGATGTTTACCTATAAGAGGACAGTTTTCTTTTACAACCTACTTGAACATCAAAACTAAATTTTATCTCCATTGTAGCTGGAAGCCTCTTTACACATACTGCTTAGCAATAGAAACTAGATTAGGTGGTTTAATTCTAGTTCACAACATTGATTGAACTTAAGCAATGAAACTAACCTTTCCAATCAATTTTTCTGGATTCTAAAGAGCAAATATATTGAGTATTCTCTACATTTCATTACTGTTTTAAACTTTTAGAAGTGCCTGTGGCTAAGCAACTGTGGATGCCTGCCAACATACAATAACAAAGTGCCATATTGAAGACAAAAGATTGAGCAAATTGATTCAGTAACCAAGAGAACATTTTTTCTCCCTCTCTAAGCTTACAGAATGATAGGGTAAAAATATTTGAAGGGAATTTAGAGTTTTTCTACCACAAGTATTGACTGGCTATTTGAATTCCTACAACTGCATTTCTGACAATAGGTCAGCCATTCAATAAATTCCCAAATGTGAAGTAAAAGGAACCCTGAAATGCCAGTTGAAACTTTAGTTCATGCTAAATTCAGTAGGACACAGTGTTCATTATGTGTTACATAATATTGTAACACATGATGTTGTCTGTTAATAGAGAGTTTTGCTTCCATTCACATAATTTCATTGGTGAGCAATGTACTCCAGAATGCATTCTAAAAGGCTTTTCTTTTATCTTGTTTTGCCTACTGTGTTCAGTTTATTCCCAACCAAACAGAGCTCTTACAAGGTGATAATTTTGTTTAACAGAGATACTGTGGTTTGAATGACAATGACATCCATAGGCTCATATGTTTAAATACTTGTGCCTCTGTCATTGCAACTGTTTGAAAGATGAGGAAATATGGGCTTGTTAGAGGAGCTCTGACACTGGGAGTGGCTTTTGGGGTTCAATGGATTCCTGCCATTCCTGCCTCCTGCTTGTGAATTAATATGTGAACTCCCAACTGCTGCTCTAGCCATTTGTCACCATGTCTTAACTCAACCATCACAGACTCTAACCCTTTGGAAGTGTAAGCCCAGTTAAACTCTTTCTTCTAAAAGTTGCCTTGGTCATGGTGTCTTATCACAGCAATAGAAAATATGCAAATACAAAAGAATATGTATTTCATGGCCAAAATAGTTAGAGAAACATGGTTATTACTGAATTATTCAACAGATGATCCATAGAGCAACGTAAGTATGTGTAGAGTTGGATTCTGCCTTGTCTCACTCCTCCATTGTGGTATCTGTATTCATCCACTCACTTTCAGGAAGCTAGGCGTATGTTCCAGGAATATGCATGTAGTGCTATTTCCCAGACTACTCTTTCTAATTCTATTTAAACAGCTCTAAATTAATGAAAGTTACTTAACAGTTCTGGTACAGTGTTATTTTATTTTTCCTTCATTAAATCTCAGTTTTAAATACCATTGTAATTTTGATTCATTTGAGCTCTTTATTGGTGGCTTAGTGACTAGACTAAAGAAGTTGCCAAAAAGCAGTCATTTTCCAAGCCCACAATTCTAATTTAATATTTATATGCTTCATTGTGCCAAAGCAGCAAAGTACCTATGACATCTTATTTGGATGATTATATGCACTATGCATGTCAAAGCAATTTTAAACTTTAATAATCATTTTAAATTAATAGTAATCATTTTAGATATATTTGTGACCAATTAGAAAAAAAATCTTCAAAATACTCGGGTGTTATCTTAGTTGCAAAATTGAAAGGAACAGTAAAATATTGATGGAAGAGATTTGACAGTGTAACAGAAAGCCTTTATTTCTGTAATTATGCTAATAATTTCCCAAACTGGATTTTTCAAAAATAACTGAATCAAAATCAGTTTAATGCAGAATTAAGACTCATGGATTAAAATTGACAGGCAGTTTCTCACATGCTCTCTGCCAGGCTAAACTATTCCATGACAAATTCATGACTTTCAAAATAGAGAGCATATAACATTAGAGAGGAGTTGCCATGGCAGCACACAGCAGCTCGTGTCCAGTTGTTCTCACTCCACGGGGATTTCTCGTGAGTTTGCCACCTCTCCCTTAAGAGCCACTATACAGGCTTCTGCTTTTAATGGGAGATAATTCTTTGTTCTAATATATTAGCACTAAAATTTAGAGAGATAATGGCTTGCCAACTGGATCCACAACCACAGTTGAGTTCCATTCAAGTAACGTCAAAAAACCTCAAACACAAACTGTGAGGAAAGTGGCCAGAAGAGGCACTTAACCACCTTGATCAAAATTTACATGAAATGCTTTTTGCACACACACACACACAAATAGCCACAAACATGACAGATCTCATTTAAAACTTATGAAAATGGATTGGCAAAGTTTCCTTTAAAAACAATCTTAGAACCATATAGTGTTCTAAGTGATATCTCAGGATGGAGTGAATTAAAGCAAGAGGATCAGGCATTTGAGACTAGTCTATGATATGTAGTAAGATGTTATATATAAAAATAACTTTGAGTTATTTTATGTTCAAGCTATTTTTATGTTTTTGCATAAATATTCTGAAAGTTTAATATGAATGTCCTTTTCTTAATCTTTACCACTTCACATAATTTATCATTTTGTGTTTAATTTATTGTTACATTTAGCTAAAATAATAATACCAATACTACCAATTTCCTATACATTAAAATGAGAACCATTATCAAAGGCAATTCATTGGATAACATCATGGCAAAAAGGGGGAATTAAAGAATAAATTAAAAAGAAAGGTATTTAAAAATGTAACATGAGCTTCCAGTGCCTAGGGACTGCCGGGGGACTGCCACTGAGCCTCCCCTCCCAGCAGGAGCCTATGTACCCCAGATTACTGGTCTTCTTTTCCACAATTGGAACAAGGTAAACCAGGCCCTGTATCTGGGCCTGACTTCCAATGCCTTGGAACTGCCACAGAGCCTCCCCTGACAGCAGGAGCCTCTACACCCCAGTTTCCTGGTCTTCTTCTCCACCCACTGTACCAGTGCCTGGGATCAGCCAGTGAGCCTACCTTCCCAGTGGGAGCCTATGCACCCCAGTTCATCATTCTCCACCCAAGGGACCAGGCAATTTGGGATCTGTTATTGGGCCCGAGCTCCAGGTCCTGGAGACTGCAACTGAGTCTGCCCCCAACCCACATTCCCAGTCTATATCAACACCCACAGTATCAGGACTAGGACAAAGAAGAGGAGAACTACCAGAGTATTGGACTTCCTTGAACCCACTGAAAGGGAATACTGGTCCCCTAACCACCAGGCCTGTAAGAGGCTACTTCTGCACCCACTAGAAGAAGGGCCAGGAAGGAGAAAATACAAAAACACACTCAGCAACAGAAAACCATATATAACACTGCCAGATTCTAGAGACTCCACAACAGCAAGACTACAACATTCAAATGAAAATGAATCCAAAGAGACTGATCTTAAAAACAACTTCATGAAAACGATATAGGGCCTCAAAGAGGACACGGGAAAATCCTTCAAAGAAATGGAAGAAAAAACAAACCAAAAATTGCAAGAAACAATTCAAACAGTGCAAAGGGTTGAAAACTGAAAGAGATAATAAAAGAAAAACACAATCTGAAAGAAAGCTGGGAATAGAAAAGCTGGGGAAATGATCAGGTACTACACATGCAAAGATAACAAACAAAATACAAAAAATGAAGAGAGAATCTCAAGTGTTGAAGATACACTAAGAGAAACTGATTCATCAACCAAAGAAAAACTTTTTTTTAGAAGTTAAATTTTTCTGGCTTTATTTATTTTTTATATATTTTTTATTTTTAAATTTAAATTTAAATTAGAAACAAGTTTGCTTCACATGTCAATCCCAGGTCCCTCTCCGTTTCCCTCCCTTCCTCCCATGTCCTCCCACCAACTCCCCCCCAATATCCCCTCATTTCCCCAGGGAGGGTAAGGCCCTCCATGGGGATGTCCATAGTTCGTCATTTCAGCCAGGGCAGGGCCTAGACGCTCCCCCAAGAGTTCAGGGTGACAGTGCATCTCTCATTGTTGGATGGGTGCCCAAAGTCAATTTGTATACCCTGGATAAATACTGATCTACTACCCAAGGCTCAATAGATTACCTAGGCCTCCTCACTGAAACCCACATTCAGGGTATATTGATCAGTCCCATGCTGGATTCCCAGGCATCAGTCTGTGGTTCAAGAGCTAACCCTTGTTAGGTCAGCTGTTTCTGGGGGTTAAACCAGCCCAGTCTTAATCCCTTTGGTCATCAGTCCTCCCTCTCTGTTACAGGCTTTCTTGAGTTCAGTGCTTAGCTGTGGGAGTCTGCCTCTCTTCCATCAGCCATTGAATGAAAGTTCTGTTTCCCAAATTCTCTGGTCATGGAAGTGTAGGCTGCCACTCCCCAGATCTACGTCTAAAATCCATATATGAGAGATTACATGCCATGTTTCTCTTTTTGTGACTGGGTTACCTCGCTCAATATGGTTTCTTCTAGTGCCATCCATTTCCCTGCAAATCTCAGGATTCCACTGTTTTTTTTTCTGCTGAATAGTACTCCATTGTATAAATATACCACATTTTCTCTATCCACTCTTTGGTTGAGGGGCATCTAGGTTGCTTCCAAGGTCTGGCTATTAATATTAATGCTGCTATGAACATAGTGGAACAGACATCCTTGTCGTATTAATGGGAATCTTTTGGATATATGCCTAAGAATGGAGTTGCTGGGTCTTGTGGCAGGTTTATTCCCATTTTTCTGAGGAATCTCCATACTGATTTCCAAAGTGCCTGTACAAATTGGCACTCCCACAAGCAATGGTGGAGTGTTCTCCTTTTACCACATCCTCTCCAGCATAAATTGTCGTTTTGTTGTTGGTGTTTTTGATTTTAGCAAATCTGACAGGAGTGAGATGGTATCTCAGAGTTGTTTTGATTTGCAATTCCCAGATGGCTAAGGATGTTGAGCACTTTCTCACTTGCTTCTCAGCCATTTTAGATTCCTCTATTGAAAATTCTCTATTTCGTTCTGCAGCCCACTTTTTAATTGGATCCTTTAGTGCTTTGGAGACTTGCTTCTTGAGTTCTTTGTGTTGGCATTTTAATGGGGATTGCATTGAATCTGTAGATTTCTTTTGGCAGGATTGCCATTTTTAATACATTGTCCTACCTATCCAAAACATGGGAGATCTTTCCATTTTCTGAGAGCTTCTTTAATTTCTTTCTTAAAAGTTTCAAAGTTCTTGGGATACAGGTCTTTCACTTGTTTGGTTAGCGTTACCCCCAATGTATTTTATCTTGTTTGTGGCAATTGTAAAGGGTGATATTTCTCTGATTTCTTTCTCAGCCGTTTTATCATCTGTATATAGTAGGGTTATTGATTTTCTTGAGTTGATCTTGTAGCCTGCCACATTACTGAAAGTGTTTATCAGCTGTAAGAGTTCCCTGGTAGAGTTCTTTGGGGCATTTATGTAAACTATCATATCATCTGCAAATAGTGAAAGTTTGACCTCTCCTTTGCAATTTTTTATCCCCTTGATCTCCTTTTGTTGTCATATGGCTCTGGCTAGAACGTCAAGTACAATATTGAAAAGGTATGGAGAGAGCAGACAGACTGTCTACTTCCTGATTTTAGAGGAATTACATTGAGTTTCTGTCATTTTAGTTTGATGTTGGCTGTTGGCTTGCTGTATGTTTAGGTATGTTCCTGTTATCCCAGATCTTCCCAAGACCTTTAGTATGAAGGGGTGTTGGATTTTGTCAAAGGCTTTTTCAGCATCTAGTGAGATGATCATGTGATTTTTGTTTTACAGCTTGTTTATATGGTAGATTACATTGATGGATTTTCATATGTTGAACCATCTCTGCATCCCAGGGATGCAACCTACTTGATCGTGGTGAATGATTGTTTTGATGTGTTCTAGGATCCGGTTTGCCAGTGTTTTATTGAGTATTTTTGTATCAGTGTTCATGAGGGATTTGGGGCTGAAGTTTTCTTTCTTAGCTGTGTCATTGTGTGGCTTGGGGATCAAGGTTATTGAAGCCTGGTACAAAGAGTTTGGCAAAGACCCTTCTGCTTCTACTGTGTGGAATATTTTGAAAAGAATTGGTATAAACTGTTCTTTGAATTTCTGGTAGAATTCAGCACTGAGGCCATCTGTCGGTTTAAGGTGGTTTTCTTTACATTCTTCTATACCTATTATTCTTAGGTGTGGTCTTTTCTCAGTGTCACATATTTCCTGGATATTTTGTATTAGGGATTTGTTGGAATTAAGATTTTCTTTGTTGCAGTAACTGGGAAATCCTACAGAGCTTCCCATCCCAGTGGGAGCCAAACATGCAAGATCCCAGGTCTTTTCTTCCACCAATGAGACCAGGGGACCAGCAGATCCAGGTAAACAAAGCCCCTGCCAGTGACTGGTGATTGCCACACAGCTTCCCATCCTGGCAGGAGCACCCCATATCCCAAGTCTTCTCTTCCAGCAAAGGGACCGGGGGACCAGGTGGGAGGCTAAGCACCCCAGATTCCTGGTCTTCTTCTCCACCCACAGGACCAGAACTAGGATGAGGAATAGAAGAACTACCAGATCATTGGACTTGCTAGCACCCACCAACAGTTAACTCTGGTCCCCTAACCACCAGACCAGTAAGGAGCCCTTTCTGCACCCACTAGAAGAAGAGATGGGAAAGAGAAAATACAAAAACAAACTCAGCAACAGAAAAACAAATATGACACTTCCAGATTCTAGAGATTCCACACCAGCCAGACTCTAACATTCCAATGCAAATGAAGCAGAAGAGAATGGCCTTAAAAGCAACTTCATGAAAATGATAGAGGCCCTAAAAGAGGATATAGAAAAATCCCTCAAAGAAATGGATGAAAAAACAAACCAAAAAATGCAAGAAATGGAAGAAAAAACAAATCAAAAAATGCAAGAAATGGAAGAAAAAAACAAACCAAAAAATGCAAGAAATGGAAGAAAAAACAAACCAAAAAATGCAAGAAAAGCAACAAATATACAAAAAGATAAACAATTCAAACATTGCAAGAGTTGAAAACTGAAATACAGAAAATAAAAAAAAACACAATCAGAGGAAAGCCTGAATATAGAAAAGCTGGGTAAACAGTCAGGTACTACCGATACAAGCATTACCCACAGAATAAAAGAGATGGAAGAGAGAATCTCAGGTGTTGAAGATACACTTGCAGAAATGGATTCATCAACCAAAGAAAATCTTAAATCCAACAAATCCTTAACACAAAACATCCAGGAAATATGGGACACCATGAAAAGACCAAACTGAAGAAAAAAGAAATTAAAGACTTCCTAGAATTCAATGAGAATGAAGACACAACATATCTAAACATATGGGACACTTTGAAAGCAGTGCTAAGAGGAAAGTTCATAGCACTAAGTGCCGACATGAAGAAACTGGAGAATAGTTACAGCAGAGTGTCCACATGAAGAAACTGGAGAATAGTTACAGCAGAGAACTAAAAACACAGATGAAAGCTCTAGAACACAAAGACGCGAACTCACCCAGGTGGAGTAGACACCAGGAAATAAACTGAGGGCTGAAATCAACAAAGTAGAAGTTAGAAAAACAACGCAAATAATCAATGCAATGAAGAGTTAATTCTTTGAGAAAATCACCAAGACAACCTAACCTTTATGCAAACTTACCAAATGGATGAGTGTGAACACTCAAACTAACAAAATCAGAAAGGAAAAGGAGGACATAAAAACAAACACTGAGGAAATCCACAGAATCATCAGGTCATACTATGGAAACCTATACTCCACAAAATTTGAAATTTTAAAGGAAATGGACAATTGTCTGGACCGCTCTCACTTGCCAAAATTAAATCAAGAACATATAAGCAATTTAAATCTACCTATAACCCCTATGGAAATAGAAGCAGTCATCAAAATTATCACAACCAAAACAAAGACAAGGTCCAGATCGCCTCAGTTCAGAATTCTACCAGAAATTCAAAGAACAGCTTAAACCAGTTCTTCTCAAAGCATTCCACATAATAGGAGCAAAAGTGTCTTTGCCAAATTCTTTCTACAAGGCTTCAATAACGTGATACCCAATCCACACAAAGATGTAACTAAGAAAGAGAACTTCAGACCAATATTGTCCTGACCTAGAAGACGTCAATCTGGAGCAAGAGACCTGAAGACCAGTGATAGGGACAAGAAGACACGAAGGAATGACCACACGACAGGCAGCTGATCATATGGCAGTTTTATTTTTTTCCAGGGCAGTTCATATACTTGGTAGAGCAGGAAAACGGCGCGGGGTTGAGGGGCAAGACAGTTACTTTGTGTAGCAGGTGTACATGTAGTAGGGTATTGTTTAAGCACAAAGAACAGTATAAGAACAGTATATTGGCAAGGTAAAAAGTTCAGGATGTAGAGGAATAGGTGGGTTAACAGCTGGTGTCTAGGCAATGGTTAGGGATGGCTGGGTTTGGACAAGCCTTCTGGGTCATGGGGTTCCTCTACCTATGCTGTTTCTCTTCTGAGTAGAGCCAGAAGGCTCCTCTGTTAAGGCTAAAGGCCAATTATGTAAATATTTAGACTTTAGAAAGTACAGGTTTAGCTCCAAAAGATCAAGGTACCTGAGGCATTCCCAACAATTTCCCTCATGATCATTGATGCAAAAATACTCAATAAAATACTGGCAAATTGGGTCCAAGAACACATCAAAACAATCACTCCCCATGATCAAGTAGGTTTCATCCCAGGGATGTAGGGATAGTTCAACATATGAAAATCTAGAATGCAATCCACCATATAAAGAACCTGAGAAATAAAAACCACATGATCATCTCCCTAGATGCTGATAAAGCCTTTGACAAAAATTCAACACACCTCCATGATAAAGGTCTTGGAGAGATCTCGGATAACAGGAACATACCTAAACATAATAAAAGCTATATGCAGCAAATCAACAGCCAACATCAAACTAAATAGACAGAAACTAAATGTGATTCTGCGAAAATCAGAAAAAAGAAAAGGTTGTCCACTCTCTCCATACCTTTTCAATATTGTACTTGAAGTTCTAGCCAGAGCCATACGACAACAAAAGGAGATCAAGAGGATACAAATTGGGAAGGAAGAGGTCAAACTTTCACTGTTTGCAGATGATATGATAGTTTACATAAATGACCCAAAGGACTCTACCAGGGAACTCTTAAAGCTGATTAACACCTTCAGCAAAGTGGCAGGCTACAAGATCAACTCAAGAAACTCAGTAGCCCTACTATATACAGATGATAAAAGGGCTGAGAAAGAAATCAGAGAAACATCACACTTTACAATTGTGACAAACAACACAAAATACCTTGGAGTAATGCTAACCAAATAAGCTAATAACCTGTATCACAAGAACGTTGAGTCTGTAAAGAAAGAATTTAAAGAACACATCAGAAAATGGAAAGATCTCCCATGCTTTTGGATAGGTAGGATCAACATAGTAAAAATTGAAATCCTGCCAAAAGCAATCTACAGAGTCTATGCAATCCCCATTAAAACACCAGCGCAATTCTTCACAGACCTTGAAAGAACAATAATCAACTTTGTATGGAAGAATAAAAGACCCAAGATAGCCAAAACAACCTTATTCAACAAAGCAACATCTGGATGCATCACCATCCCTGACTTCAAGCTCTATTATAGAACTATAGTCCTGAAAACAGCTTGGTGTTGGCACAAAAATAGACAGGTAGACCAGTGGAATCGAATTGAACACCCTGAGATCAACCCATACATGCATACATGTATAAACATCTGACCTTCGACAAAGAAGTGAACAATGGAAAAAACTTAAGTCCAAATGGATCAAAGACGTCAACATAATTCTAGCCACACTGAACCTCTTAGAAGAGAAAGTAGGTGGTAACCTTGAATGAATTAGTAACAGGGACTGCTTCCTGAACATAACACCAGTAACACAGACACTGAGGTCAACAATTAATACATGGGACCTCCTGAAACTAAGAAGGTTCTGTAAGGCAAAGGACACAGTCAACAAAACAAAAAGGCAGCCCACATAATGGGAAACGGTAGTCACTAACCCCACATTTGACAGAGGGCTGATCTCCAAAATTTGCAAAGAATTGAAGAAGCAAGTCTCCATTACACCAAAGGATACAATTAAAAATTGGGCTAGAGAACTAAATAGAGAATTCTCAATAGAGGAATCTAAAATGGCTGAGAGGTACTTAAGAAATTGCTCAATATCCCTAGCAATCAGGGAAATGCAAATAAAACAACTCTGAGATACCATCTTACTCCTGTCAGAATGGCTAAAATCAAAAACACAAAATACAGTCTATGCTGGACAGGATGTATAGAAAGGGTAACACTCCTCCACTGCTGGTGAGAGTGCCAACTCATACAGCCATTTGAAATCACTATTTAGATTCCTCTGAAAAATAGGAATCAGCCTACCACAAGACTCAGAAATTCCACTCTTAGGCATATATCCAAAAGATAAACATTCATACCACAAGGACATCTGTTCCACTATGTTCATAGAAGTATTATTTGTAATAGCCAGAATCTGGAAGCAACCTAGATGCCACTCAGCTAAAGAGTGGACAGAGAAAATAGGGTATATTTACATAATGGAGTACTATACAGCAGAAATAAAAACAAGGAAATCCTGAAATTTGCAGGCAAATAGATGACACTAGAAGAAACCATCCTGAGTGAGTTAACCCAGTCACAAAAGGACAAACATGGTATTTACTCTCTCACATATGGATTTTAGACATAGATTAAGGGAGTGCCAACCTTCTATCCCATGGTCAGAGAGTCTGGAAAACAGAACCTTCATCCAGTGTTTGATGGAAGAAGAGGCAGACTCCCACAGCTAAATATTGAGCTGAACTCAAGGAACCCAGTGACAGAGAGTGAAGACTGATGAGCAAACAGGTTTAAGACTGGGTTTGTTTAACCCCCAGAAAAAGATGACTTGCACAAGGGGTACCTCTTGAATCCCAGACTGATCGCTGGGAATCCAGCATGGGACTGATCAAGACCTCCTAAATGGGGGTGTCAGTAAGGAGGCCTAGGTAATCTATTGAGCCTTGGGCAGTAGATCAGTATTCATCCCGAGTATGCACATGGACTTTGGACTCCCATCCAACAATGTGAGATGCACTCTCTCCCTGAACTCTTGGAGGAAGGTCTAGGCCCTGCCCTGGATGAAATGACAGACTATGGACACCCCCATGGAGGGTCTCACCCTCTCTGGAGAAAGTAGGGGTATTGGGAGGTTGTTGGGAGAGCATGGGAAGAGGGAAGGGAAAGGTAGAGAGAGGGACCTGGGGTTTGACATGTGAAGCAACATTGTTTCTAATTTAAATTCAAATTAAAATGAAGAAAGAAAGAAATGTAACATGAAGACAAGAACAAATGTTGGTTAAAGTGATAAAATATTCTAGAATTTTTTGTTAGAGATATTTTTCCTGCTTTCAGGGTTTTAGAATATATGTGTATTTTAAATTGAAAGTTATATATTTATAATGTTGAATAATTGAAAATCTTTAAATGATGTCTATGCACATATAGCAAAATCACAAGTTTTTGAATCCTAATTTTTTCAAGATTCCATAGAATTATTATGATTAAATTGTATTATCAAATAATGAATCTGGAAGGATATATTTGGGATTCCTTGTGGAAGACAGTCCTGCTTTTATCTATGTATCTTCTTTTCTCATATGTGAAAGAAATAATCTCTAATGGCTTAAATAAACAGTGCTAAGTGTAAGAGCTCCTTCAGCCTCCTGCATCCTGATATTTTGCTTTAATCAATGTTCTCAATTCTTCATTGACAGACAAGAAAAAATTAAGTAGTGCATATATGGATGGCCTTGTAAATGTGACATGCTGTCTTTCAGGTTCAGAGGCTTTTTCAAACTCTGTTGACAAGCTTCTGCTCATAGCGGAAAGTGCTGGCTGCAGCAACATCTTAAATTCAATGCCAGAGCAAGTTAGATGTTATATCCTAGTTAGCTGTCAATAGGAAAGGGAGGCAGTTGCAAGCTACTGTTTTCCTAAAAAAACTCTACAAGTTAGTGAGCTCTATGTATCCAGGGCATGCAATTACAAGATTTGAGAGAACTGGCTCAGGCACCTTAGATTCTATCTCTTGTGGAAATGCGGTGGCAAGAACATCAGCATGTGTGTTCTAATTCCTTAATCCCAGAGGAACTCAAATGTGACAAGATGTCTTTTCTTCACTGGACCCACAACTAGAGAGGAAACCTGCCTATGGAGATTTCAGTCTAAGGCAATTACTAGATATCACATGATTTTAAGAGACTATTATATATAAGCTATCATTCACAGAGTTGGAGTATTGATGTTTTAAAAATTTATCACCAAGTTAATTTTGGAAAATAATAATCTAATCTTAATGAAAAATATATTATTACATGTTTGTGAAAAATAGCATTTTATAAAGACATAATAAATATACTTTAAGCATAAAGTACATTTGACCACCTGACATACAATTTTAAAACTGTTTCATCTAGATTACACATAAACATTGTCATATTTAACTCAGAGCAACTGTGATTACCTACATGAAATATTTAAGATCATATTTACAAGTTCCTCATGTAGCGATGAGTGAGGATCACATGCTACACGGAGGCTAGAGGGATTATGAAAGTCTACAAGATGTTCATAAAGTCTTACTCTAGCACAGGACTATATAATAATCAATGGGATCTTTTGTTATGTAGCTGTACACATACCTGGACTGACTCTTCTCTTCAATAGTTTGGTTAATCATGTGTCCATGCAGAATTTGGGACTCATTAGAGGCATGGCTGCCTAAATTTACCTATGTGACTTCCCAGTAGTGTTTCTGCCACTCAATTATGTATGTTACTGTAAGAAACACCCCTTCATACTCATATCTGTTTCTCATTCCGTGCATGATGTCTGGCTGTGACTCTCTTTATTTGCTCCCATCTGCTGTAGAAGGAAATTTGGCTGATTATGTATGAGCAAGGCACTGATTTATGAGCATGGCAGAGTAACACTAGGAGTCATTGTATTAGCACATGCATTTTATAGAACAGTACTACTTGGTTTCCTCCTCAGTCCATATCCTGTCCATTCTAAAGTGCTTAGCAACCAATGCAGCTTCTTATATAGATTCCATCTGAGGTAGAGGGCATAACATCAAAGCAGATGTTGGTTGGTTCCTCCCACACAATTTGTGCCATCTTTGTACTAGCATACCTTGAAGGCAAGATGCCCTTATCAATTGAAGGTATTTGTTGCTGTATTAGTGTTCATGTTTCTCTTTTGGTAGCATGAAGGACCATCTGGTACCAAGAACACTAGCCAGTAGAACTGAAGGATTTAGGCAAGCACAAGCTTGACTTCTCTTTCTTCAATAAAGTGTGTAAGTGCAATTTTTTCTGCAGTAATGCCTTGCTATCATATTATGGAGAATAATCCCAAGGAACCCAGGATAAAACAGAGTATAGATTTATTCATATTTTCATGAAACTGAAAATTAACCAATCCATCATGAGGCTAGTTAAGAAATATACTGTATTATGTATGTGACATGAATTTTACACCAACTAAAAGTTTAATGGAACCAAAAAAGGAATATAGTGTAACCTGACTCATTGGGTTTTAGGGTCTTTCTTCCTTCCCTGTCATGATTTTCCCTGAGCAGTAGATGTCACAGTTACATTGTAAGTGTATTAGTTTGATTTTTGCAGATCACAGAGATGGCTCCATCCATGAAGGTGCCTGCCACTGAACCTATGGATGTTAGGTTGATCCCTGGAATCCATCCCCAGCTGTTGTATGTCTATCTCCATATTTGTGTCTTGCATGCATACTCACACACACACACACACACACACACTTAAAATAAAAACAATGGAAATGTTAGAAAAATGAATTGTAGTAAGTCCACATGTTGCACACTACAGATTCACCAAAATCAAATAAGCTAAGATACAAACAATTATATAGAGGAACATAATGAAGGTGTATAATTTTTTAATCTTCATATGAAATTATATTATGTAATACTATTGTCCCAATAATGTTTTATAGCATAAAGTCTCAAACTTTCTACATGGAAACAATAAGAGATTTTATTTTAGCAAAATTATTCTTTAGATTGGCTTGTATTACAGCACTAAGGGACTTCATTTGCCAGTGTTCATATGTTGTAATATAACATCATTTATTCTCCTATTTGACATAAGGCCCTTAAATATCTCCTAAATCAGTAAGATCTAAGATGAGTAGACCCCAAAATTATATGTGGACATGGGAAAGTTCATGTGAGGACACTGTAAGAAAGTCACCCCTGCAGCCCACAAAGAAAACAGTTCAAAAGTCAAACCTGCTTTCATATGACTGTTTGTCTTCAGACTCTACAATGTGAAAAATAAATTTCTGTTTTTTAACAATCACGTCTGAGTCCATTGTTATGGCTACCTGAACAGAATAATTTATATAAGCTCACATACCTGCCAAAAGTCATCAAACTATATTACTGAAAGAATGCCTATTTTGAATACAAAGTAAGTCTTAATAAAATTGATTTGTAAAATTTCCATAAATAATAACAAACAGAGCAGTAAACTGATGCTTTCTAAACTAAGAAGCATCCACTAAAGGAGAATAAAACATGTGTTCTCTCTTCAGGAACTTTATGTTATAACTGAAAATTTCACAATGGCATAAATAGCCTGTTGAGAATGGAAAATATAGAATGAGTTTGGACATCTGGCTTTGAAGTGGTTTTGTTAGCAGCTTTGAAGTGTCAGCAGCAATAAATGATTTTTTTTGTAATTCTGGAAGCAGAAGAAAATATCAACTGTCTCTATAATAAAAGGTGCATTCCTTATATAAATATGACATACTGACATAGAATTTGTCAACAAAATCAGAAAAATTAAAGAAAACTTGAACAATTGAACATGAAATCAGTCATAAAATACTTGTGTTTGTTTTAAAGTAGCTATGCATACCTATCATAGATTTCCAAAGATTCGTGTAACTATTCAGAAATAAATAAAACAAATTACTACAAATTGGTAGAGGTACTCTAGGTGAAATTCAGTGGTGAAGGACTTGCTGAGCATAAACAAAGCCCTGGATTTGATTTTTATCACCATTTAAAAAGATGCATATGGATATCATACCTACAGTCTTCAAAGCAGAAACATAAAAGGAATACTTTAGCTTCCTCTTCTTGTTTTAAAGGCAGTAAATTTTGAATGGGGAGCAAGGGAAGTCAAAATGTTGAATTCTTTATGTTGCAAACATCAAATATTTCAAAGATATTAAATAGTATGCATATTGGTATACTAATTACAATCATAAAGCCAATCATCTAACATGGTATAAAGCAAATGAACAAAGTAGTCATACCTAAGAATTTTTGAGCCATAGTATTATTGGTAGCAAACTACCAATCCTTTCTCCTAATTTCCTAGGGAAGTAGGTAAATACATATTGTGAATTTTTTTTGCTGTGCATTTTCCCTAAGCAATGTGCTTGAAAACATAGATTTCAGACAAAAGAAGAGGTAGGCTGCCTACCTATCCCACTCTTGCTCAGGCTCTCACAGATCCAATCAGCCACCTTAGCTTTCCCCTCCAATCCCCTTTGCCAAGTTCCTATCCCAAAAATGTTCTTATTTCCACACCTGATAAAGAAGTTAAAACCAACTTTATGACTCTCTGGGATCTCCTGGCCTAGGGACTGTAGCCAGACCAACTTGCCTCCAGAGGACCAAGCAACCAGGAGAGATATGCATAGTACCCCAGAGAAAGGGAACTGGACAGGATCTCCTGAGGGGATTAGGGGTATATGGGGAGGGAAGAAGGAGCTGGGAGAAAGAGAGGGGACAAAGAGGAGGGGAGAAGAGGGAAGAGTAGGACATGAGGGAGCAGGAAGGTTGAGTGGGGGGGGGAATACACGGGAAAAGGATGAGTGATACCATAATAGAGGGAACCATTATAGGTATGAGGGGAGATCTGGCACTAATGATATTTCCAGAGATCTACAAAGATGGCAATCTAAGCAATAGTGGAGAGGCTACCTTAAATGCCTTTCCTGATAATGTAATTGAATACTACCTTGTATGCCATCCTAGAACCTTCATTCAGTGGCTGATAGAAGCAGAGGCAGATACCCACAGCTAAACACTGAGCTGAATTCCTGGAAACCATTTGCAGAGAGGGAAGAGTGATGAGCAAAGGATCAAGACCCGGCTGGTGAAACCCACAGAAACAGTTGACCTGAACAAGGGGGAGCTCATGGACCCCAGACTGATAGTTGAGAGGCCAGCATAGGACTGATCCAGACCACCCTGAACTTTGGTGTTATTGAGGAGGCCTCAACATTCTTTGGGGCCTTGGGCAATAGATCAGAATTTATCCCTGGCATCCAAATGGATTGGGTAGCCCATTCCACATTCAGGAATGCTCTCTCAGTCTGGACACATGTGTGAGGGCCTAGGCCCTGCTCCACATGATATGACAGACTTTGGAGATGCCCCATGTAGGGCCTTACCCTCCTTGGTAGGGTGGAGTGGGGACTGAGTGGGGGTTTGGGGGCCTGGGCATGTTGGGAATGAGGGGAAGTAGGGAGAGGGAGCTGAGATTGACATGTGAAGCAAACTTGTTTGTAATTTAAATAAATATTAAAAAAACTTTATGAAGATTATAGAGGTCTTTAAAAAGAAAGTGAATAAATCCCTTAAAGAAAGCAAAAGGAAAAAAGAAAAAAACAAGAATAAAACAGTTGAGGGAAATGAATAAAACTGTTAAAGACCTGAAAATGGAATTAGAAGCAATAAAACACAAACCAAATAATACAATTTTAAATGGAGTACAGATCTAAACAAGGAATTCTCAACAGATGAACCTCAAATGTCGAAGAAACACTTGAGAAGATGTTCAACATCAGTAGCCATCAGGGAAACGCAAATCAGAACATTCGAACACCTGTGAGAATAACTAAGCTCATAGACACAACTGAGAGCTAATGCTGGAAAGGAAGAGGAGCAAGAACACTCATGCATTGCTGGTGGGTGTGCAAAGTTGTACAGGCACTTTGGAAGTTCTTGTGGTTTCTCTGAAAAGTGAGAATCAACCTACTTCAAGACCCAGCTGTACCACTCCTGGGCATATATACCCAAAGGATGCTCAATCATACCACAAGGACACTTGCTCAAGTATGTTCATAACATCTTTATTGGTAATGGCAAGAAGCTGAAAGCAACCTAAATGCCTCTCGACTGAGAAATGGATAAAGAAAATGTGGTACATATATACAACAGAGTATTTTTGGCTTTTAAAACAAGAACATCAGATAATTCAAAAGCAAATTGGTAGAACTAAGAAAAAACTCATCTTGAGTAATGTACCCAAACTGTGAAGGACAAACATGGTATGTACTCACTCATAAGTGAATAGTATCTGTAAAATAAAGGGTGAGTATGCTTGAATCCACAGAAAGAGAAACTAGGTAACAAGGAAAGTTCATAAGGGGGGGGGGGGGGAGATCTCCCCTGGGTAGGGGAAACAGAAGAGCTTTCATGAATGAACTAAGGGCAGTTTGGGATGGAAACATGTGTGATCAGGTTGGGGGAGATGGAAGGGAAGAGTACTGAAGGAGACTACTGGAAAAGAAGGGCATTCTGGGGTCATATAAAAACCTGCCACAAGGCAATTTCCAAGGAATCCATAAGAGGACCTCAGCTTAGAATCCTAGAAATAGCAGACACAAAACCCGACCTGACCATTACCTGTGATCAGATTGATGCCTAACCCATTTGTCATCAGAGGGGCATTATCAAGCAACTGATTAAAACAGATGCAATCCCACATCCAAACATTAGGCAGAGTTCAGGGAGTCCTACAGAAGAGGAGAACATAGGAGTGGAGGAATCAGAGGGATCAAGAACATCACACACACAAACACACATAGAAACACACACACACAGACA
This sequence comes from Mesocricetus auratus, assembly GCF_017639785.1. Taxonomy (NCBI): domain Eukaryota; kingdom Metazoa; phylum Chordata; class Mammalia; order Rodentia; family Cricetidae; genus Mesocricetus; species Mesocricetus auratus. The sequence goes on from NW_024429185.1 coordinate 13,936,346, forward strand.
GAGACAGAGACAGACAGACAGACAGAGACAGACACAGAGACACAGACAGAGACAGACACGCACACAGAGATTGTATCAGAGGGATCAAGAACATCACACACACACAAACACACACACACACACAGAGACAGACAGACAGACAGAGACATAGAAACACAGAGATACAGAAAGAGACAGACAGACAGACACACACACACACACAGTGATGGGGGAAGTCCTGTGTATATGTCAATAAAGCACTGTTGGACAACAGGGAACCAAGATAGGTGGGACTAGGAATCCAGGAGGACTCTGGGTAGGAGAAACACAGGAGAAACCAAGTAAGTCAAGATGTAACACCATGGGGTAGGAAGCTCGGAAACCTCTCCGGTAAGAGAAATACTTAGATTAGCAATCATGGGATAAATACTTAAGTCAGAGATAGCCAGTAAGAAACAAGCAAGGCCAACAGCTTTATAATTAATATAACCTCCTGTGTGTTTATTTGGGACTAATGCGGCTCTGGAACCAGGCTGGCAGGAAGGCTTCTCTCAAGGAAAGGCTTCCCTTTACAAAACAGATTGTTTTGAATCTGTTTCCGTTTCTGTTTCTCAACTCAACCTTGGTTCTGTGCCCATTCTTGTACTTTTCAGGTACAACAATACCCCTGCAATGTAAACTGGAAGAGCAGAAGGAATGCTCTCCAGTACCTGATCAAGCTCAACTTCTCATTAGTATGTTTATACCCTTGGTGAGATCAGATAACAACTCTAACATGGTCTCCACAGGGACTCACAACCACTGAATTGACAACCAGGGAGTCTACATGGGACTTATTCAGGCATTCTTCATGTATGTTACAGTTGTGTAGATTGGTTCTATTTAGTCCTCTTGTAGGGGCTCCTAACAGTGGAAACAAGTGCTGTCCCCAACTCTATTACTGGCTTTCAGGGCCTTACTCCTCACACTGGGTCATATTGGCCAGCCTTAATATATAGAGGGGTGCTTAGTTTTACTGCAACTATGTATGTAATATTTTGTTGATTCTTACAAGTTACTAGCCCTTTCATAAATAGAAATTTAGAAGTGGATAGATGATGGGACAAAAGGGGAGATACTGGGAGAGACTGGGTGGAGAGGAGAGAAGAAAAACTGTAGGTATAAAAAACAAAAACTGAATAAATTCTTGAAACAAAAAATATAGGTGAGTCAACAGGAACTAAAATAACAAGCTTCAACAACCAAACACAAAAGATGGAAGAGAGAATCTATTACATTGGAGATGTGAAAGGAGAAAGAAATATATTGATCAAAGAACATGTTAAATCTAACAAACTTCTGACACAAAACATCCAGGAAATTTGGGACAGTATGGAAAGAACCAAACTATGAATAATAGCAACAGAGGAAGGAAGCTCAAAGGCCCAGAAAATATTTCAACAGCATTATATAAGGAAATTTCCTTACCTAAAGAAGGAGATGACTTTAAAGTAAGAACAGCAAATAGATTAGACCAGAAAAGAAAATTTCCCTGACATGTAATAATCAAAAGACTAAACATACAGAACAAAGAATACTAGAGGCTGCATGGGAAAAAGAGCAAGTAACATATAAAAGGCAGACCTATTAGAATAATACCCGACTTCTCAAGAGAGACACTAACTCCCACGTATACACACAAATAAAAAGAAAATAATACTGCAAATTTAGATTTTCAAGTGATAGTAATAATGTTATAAATCCCTAAATATATGTGTTTTTTTAATTTGATGGATCAGAATTTTAACCTTTAAATGTCTATTTCTATAACGCATGTATATTTTTACTCATAAGTTATGTAGTTCTGCAGGGAACCTTTTTGTGAAAGTCACTGAAAATGTTTGTCCTAGTGTCTCATGAACACCACACCAGCATCTATACACACACACATTTGCAACATATTTATGTTGCATTATTATTTGGTATGAACGGGTGTTTTGCTTGCATCATGTGCACCATTTGTGTATGGGTACACCATGTGTGAGTCTGATGCCTGTATGGGCAGAAGTTGGCAAATGGAATCCTTGTAAATACAATTGGAGCTGCAGAAAATTTTGAGCTGCCACGTGGGTCTGAGGAGTTGAACCAGTACTCTGGAGAAGCAGTCAGTGCTCCTGATGAATGAATCATCTCTCTAAACCTCTTGGCTATTATTTCTTACCGGATATGGGAACAATTTTTATATTCTCTCATGCATTTAATAATAATCGAAGATGTTTACAAATATAATAGAGCACAGAATCACCTTCTACCAGTTCAAAATTTGATTAGGTTTCTGAGGTAGTGTTATCATTTGAAGATCACATTAATATTGGTGTATTTCATTCAGAATTCTATGTCTCAAAATAAATATCTGTCCAAGCAATGAGCAATGGTGTAGGATAATTTAATTTACAATAAAATTGATTCATTGGTTAATCTGATAAGGCTGCTCAGTAATTCTGTTTTACAAAAGAGAAAAAATTTAACATTTCTTTGACAAGAGTCAATTTCATTTGTAACAGGAGCTAATTATTTCCTAGAACGAAAGCTCCTTTGACTTGAATAATACATAGGAAAAATGAGACTTCTGACTGAAATTATTATTAGGTGTGTGTGTGTGTGTGTGTGTGTGTGTGTGTGTGTGTGTGTGTGTGTGTGTTTCCCTGGCTGGTTAACATAATCATAGTTTAACTGCTCTATAAACTTTAGAGAAATTTAAATATTGTCATAAAAGTAAATGAGATAAAAAGTGAATGCTAATAAAGTGTCATTTTGTCACGCCATGTTTTTTTTTACTTTGCATTGTTTTTTAGAAGTGAAGTAAAAGGGTCAGAATCATTAAGGTTTTATAGCAACTCAAAATCAAGTCGACACAGTACTTTTCTAGCAGTTTTAAATTCCCTTAACTCAGTGAAATGTGTATCAGAATTAAGAAAACAGCATTGAGAAGTTTCAAGGAGAGACTGGGATGAACTCCAGCCCTCAAAACAGCAATTGTTGCCAAGTTTCTCACTTTATGTTGTCCTCAGCCTTCTTCATCCTTGTAAAACAGGATATAATGTGTTAGACTTTGAAAGCATCTTTTCATAGAAGTAATTACATTTTGATAAAAGTAACACATGGTGTTGTGGTTTGTGCAATAACAAAACTCTCACCTCCAGGAAATAAGTTAATTTTGGAGCAAAATATGAGTGACTGTGGTGGGGAGAATAATTTCATATTTCCTTTAATACCATGTTCACATATAGTACAATGTCTCTGAGACTTATTGAAACAGAACATAGAAAATCTTATAAATCAAGAAACTTGGTAAACATTGGTGGAAACATCAGTCAAATGAATTAAATCCCTCTTCCATGGATTCGGACATTATCTAAACGTTACTTTCAATTTGTGGGATGGGGAAGCCAGTGTCTATTAAGTAAATGTTTTGCGTGGCAGTCACAAATATTCTATATCTCACACAAAGGAGCTCAGCTCTTATTCAGGGAGCCAAACTGATGTGTAATTATGTTATTGGATATGCAGGATTCACATTCTTCATTTTATTTAAGTTCTGATCAACTTGAGGTCAAGCAGATGAACCTTCTTAGGAATATCATCCACAGTTGATATGAACTTTTGGTAAGCATTAAATACAACAGATATTTTAAGTAATATTAATGGTAAGCAGATTTGTTGTTTTATCTTAGGTATTTCCTTTGTATTTTGGTATTTACTGGTATGAATTTCCATCTAAAACTGCTTTACCTGCAGTCTTTTATGAGTAAGCCTAAGTTGGGTTGGAGAAGGGATTCCAATACAAAGAAGGACACACCCAGGAAAAAGATTCCATACCTCCAGAGAAGCTAGGAAACAAGGAGGAGCCTAAAAGAGACATACATGGTCCCCCGGAGAAGGGGAAAGGGACAAGATCTCCTGAGCTAATTGGGATCATGGGGAGGGGAGAGAGAGTAAGTTAGTAGAAAGAGAAGGGGAGAAGAGGAGGTGAGAGGATGACATGAGAGAGCAGGAAGATTAAGTCAAGGAAGGAACAGAGGAGAGCAAGAAAAGAGATACCATAATAGAAGGAGCCATTGTAGGTTTAAAGGAAATCTGGCACTAGGGAAATGTCCAGACATCTACAAGATTGACCCCAACTAACAATCTAAGAAATAGTGGAGAGGCTACCTTAAATGCCCTTCTCTGATAATGAGATTGATGACTACCTTATATGCCAACCTAGAGCCTTCATCCAGTAATTGATGGAAGCGTAAGCAGACACCCACAGTTAAACACTGAACTCCTGGAACCCAGTTGTAGAGAGGGAGGAGTCATGAGCAAAGGGGTCAAGACCAGACTGGAGAAACACACAGAAACAGCTGACCTGAACAAGGGGGAGCTCATGGATCCCAGAATGATAGCTGAGAAACCAGCACAGGACTGTTCCAGGCTCCTTGAACATGGATGTCAGTTTGCAGGTCTGGTTAATCTATGGGATCACTGATAGTGGATCAGTATTAATCCCTAGTACATGAATGGACTTAGGGAGCCCAGTCCACATAGAGGGATACTCTTTCAGTCTAGATACACAGGGTGGGGAGTATTCTAGGCCCTACTCCAAATGATATGACAGACTTTGAAGATACCCCATGGAAGGCCTCGCCCTCTCTGGGGATCAGAAATGAGATGGGACAGGGGGTCTGGTGGGGGCAGGGCACAAGGGGAGGGAGAAGGATCTGAGATTGACATGTAAAACACACTTGTTTATAATTTAAATTAAAAAGGAAAAAATAATAATGTATATATACATATATGTTTCTTAGAACATGTATACACACATGCATATATACACATACACACACACACACACACACACACATATATATATATATATATATATATATATATTCTTAGGGTTTCTATTGCTATGAATACACACTGTGACCATAACAACTCTTACAAATGAAAACCTTAATTGGGTGGCTTGGAGTCTCACAGATTTAGGACATCATCCTCATGAAGGACATGGAAGCATGCAGGCAGATATCGTGCCAGAGAAAGATTGGAGAGGAATCTGTACTTTGATCCACAGGCCACAGGAAGGGACCTGAGAAAGTGGGCATGGCTTGAGTGTATTTGAGACCTTGCTCACCTTTGTCCTTTTCATTATGTATCTTTATAAGCATGAACACTAGTAACCACATGGCACGGTCAATACTGCCTGTTTTGAGATTTCCTCTGATAGTGTTATTAATCCCAGTTTCTTCACTTTAGGCTCAGGTAGACACTTCAGAGAAGGGCCAAAGCAGCCACTTTCTTCACCAGAATATCATAAGAAAGATCTTTGGGCTGTATGTAGGAAAATTCTTTTCCTCTGATATCTCTTGAGCCAGGTCCCTCTTCAAATCATTCTCAGGACCATTTTCTTCCATGCCCCTACTAATATGGCCCATGTTAGCAGTACTTAAAGCATTCCACTGCTCTCATAACCCAAGATACCAATGTCCAAATTTCTTTAAACAAAAATGTTGTCGGACCTATCGTGTCAATACCCCAATCCCTGGTACTATTTTATGTCTTAAGGTTTCTATTGTTGTGAAAGACACCATGACCATAGCAACTCTTATAAAGGAGGCTGAGCCCATTTTCATCATAATGGAACATGGTGGCAAGCAGGCAGACATGGTGCTAGAGAAGGAGCTGAGAGTGGAGAGGAAGCTACATATTGATCCACAGGTGATAGGAAGTGAACTGAGACACTGGGTGTGGCTTGAGCATATCTGCTTCCTCAAAGTACACCTCCACAGTAACAATGTCATGCCTACTAAAACAAAGCCACACCTGGTGCCATTCCCTATGAGCATATGGGGGCCAATTATATTCAAAGTACCACTATTGCATATTATTATATTATATATGTTAGAAATATGTGATCTGATACATATTTGCATATATATGAAGACATCACTCTACTACTCAAATTCTAAGATTGCTATTAGCTATGACAGAAACACATTTAGCTGTGATAGAAACACACTGCTAGTGTTCAGTTAGTAGACTAATATATGATATCAGGTGTGGCAATGTGAGGAGCTTAATAAATTCCTGGGCTATGTCCTCATTTGGAATTGCAGGGACTAAGAGAAAGAAGAGATAATCAATTACAATAACTTTCTTCTATATTGTCACTTATATATTATCTAATTAATGAAAAGTAACTATGTATATAATGTTTCTCTGGGTACATTAAGGAATATGCACATGCCTGAATGCACACCAATGCATACACACACACACACACACACACACACACACACACACACACACATCAGTGTTTAGGTGTGCTAATGGCAAGTAAAGGAATTGCGAGAAGGAAATGCCAGGCTGTTTTCATCTCTTACGATAGTACATTTGACTTCATTGACTTGCTTCCAATACTTCTGTAACTACTTAAACAGAGAGCAAGTAAATAGCATACTAGAAAAAAAATTAGCACAGAAAAATCAAATCTTTAAAATATATTTGCTTATTTTAACCCAGAGACTTTTTATTGTAAACTCTTTACATGGAAATAATCAGAATCACAATGTACATGTAAATTAATTGATTGCTAATCAATTTTTGACTGTGAAAAGTCAAATAATATACAGAACAATAATAGATGTTTTGCTGAGGAAATATCCTGATTGCCATAAAAGAGAGGGCATACTTATTCAATATAATTTTCAAAATGTAAGATGTATTGTTAAAAAAAAGCAAAAGTCACAAGAGAAAATATCCTTGAAACCACACAAGCATTCAAAGAAAATTAGTAACCATGCAAACAAGAGGGCTATTTTTTGTCAATGTAATATAATAATGGAAAATGTTTTTGATTTTATATAGTTTTGCATACCACACATTTTATAATTAAAAATTGTTAGTATGATCAGGAACATTTTGTTTAAAAGAATAATTTCACTATGAAGTATGTGTCTTAGTGTCTATTCTGACAGATAAAGGATTTGGGAATCTTTATTTCCAATCCCTACAAATAAGAAAAAGTGCTCAATAAAAGAAACCAACAAATTTTCTTGTAGCCATTAGAGAATTGGATTCTCTGTATGATCTGTCACCTGAAAAGTAGAGGGATGAGAAAATACAGAAAAATTACAGCTTAGAAACCTGTTTCTCTGGCAACAATCAGTAGGAGCTTATAAGCTATGATTGGCAAATTTCTGGAGGCTTGTCACAGAAGAGCTCAGAGTTAAAATCTCCAGGAGAGGGTGTCCTGCCTTACAGGGGATCCCATGCTTATAAAACTTCTTTTCCGCAAGCTCTATCAGGTTGTCAAAGAAAAAAGAAAGGGAAAATTCCATCAAGGGATAAAAGTATTCATTCTGAAATAAGCCAGAGAACTGTTTTCCCCTATTAAAAGCTTGTGTTTCAGTGAAACCATTTCTGCAGAGTCTAAACCACTTAAGTTTTACCAGAGTTTAATTGACCCAGGAGAAGAGGATGTCTCGTTTGGAGAACTCTCTGCTCCTGTCTTGGGATGAAGGGTACGATGTCAAACATTGTCAAGTCATAGTACTAGGATAATGGCTCACTGACAGACTGAAGCATAATCATGGGACTACAAAACACTTCCCTCCGGCCTCCACGTTTCTTCTTCTGCTTCAAGCAGGAATGTACATAACTATGACTTATAAAAGACAAAATTCAAACCTCAGACACTAGAAAGAATCCTTATCAAATGGAAAACCAAAACAAGAAAAGAAGACATAACTAAGAACACCAGAGACACAGCAGAAGTACAAGAGAAACATGACACTCCACACGACAGACCTATAAGCCACATCTTTTTACTTGAACATCATGGTTAGCATTCATCAAATTGGCAGACATGATAAAAGAAAGGCAAATATCAAAGGGGCAATGCAACTCTCAGAAACATATTCAAATGAATAGAAATTTTTGAATCATGAAGTCAAGGTTTTATTAACTAGTGTTATGTATAGTAAGAACTCTATTGGATATCATTACAATATGTTAACAGGGCTTCCCAAACTGAAAAATAATCAAGAGAAAGGGGATGTAAAATTGAAGGAAAATGATATAATACTTTTAAATTGAAAATGTCAGAAATGAGAAAGTAACACAAATGATCTAGAGTAGTAACAGCTGAATGTTCAAAATATATTAGCAATTATTAAATAATAGATAAGAGAATTTCAGAAGCGAAAGGAAATGATAAATATCTATCATAATTAAATGGGAATGTTATAGCTGAATGCAAAACTGTATCAACAGGGCATTACCACTGGAAACATAGCAAGTTGCAATGGAGCAGGGTGTGATTAATATTGAAGCTTACTTAAAGTTCTATTTTCTTACCTACAATTTTGTTTTTATTGTTGGTACTTTTGAGACACAGTTTCTCTGTGTAGCTCTGGCTGCCAGGAACTCACTCTGTAGACCAGGCTGGCCTCAAACTCGCCGAGATCCACCTGTCTCTGACACCTGCGTGCTGGGTTTAAAGAGTGCACCACCACTGCCCGTGCTTACATACACTTTTTCTTTCACTCTTTTTATTATTAATTTGAATTTTACATTCCAATCCCAGTTCCACTTCCCTCCTCTCCTCCACCTCCCTCCACTCTGCCCCACCTCCCATCTGCTTCTCAGAGAACATAAAGTCTCCCCTAGGAAATCTGTTAAGTCTGTCCCATCATCTAGTTGAGGCAGGACCAAGGCACCTCTCCACCCCTAACACTCCTATGTCTAGGTTAAGGAAGGAATCTCTCCATATGGAATGTGCTCCACCAAGTAAGTTTTTGCCTTAGAGTTGGACTAGAGTTGGCCTCAAATATTGTCTCAGTCACATGATTGTCACCTATATTAAGGGAGTCTAGTTAGCCATTATGCAGTCCTTCTGTGGTTTTCCCCATCATGATCTTCACTCCTTTGATCATATTATCGATTGCATACACATTATAAACATAGGGTTCCTAAATATATTTGGGAGTGTATCACCTTTTTCTCTGTGGTATTTGGTTCCAACAAAATTGACATTTGCTTTCATACTAGTAAATTCCTCACTATCAAGTTATTAATTTTTATTTTCAAAATCCAAGTTATTTTCTCTTATTGAAAGAAGAAATTAGAAACAAAGCAGGGATGCAATTCTGTATAGGTCACATCCCAAGCTAATTGGATATTTGGTAACAGAACCATAACAAGTGATGCTTGAAAGCCATAATCAGGAGAGCATGTTCTTTTTTTTAGAATAAGTCTAATAACTCTCCAAATGGCATATTTTATTAGCTCTTACAACATTGCCTTTGTGTTCAGTCAAGACGAGATTTACATACAAGCAAATACATGTACTTTCCTCGAGAATACCAATGAATTTCTATAACAGTTTAATCACCACAATTATTTATGGGATTATTTTAAACAACAAAATATTTTTGTCAATTAGCTACCTGTTTTCCCTCATCAGCATCTTTAGGCCATTCCAATCTATTCATTATAAATACAAATTAGTATTGTTTTTTCTGCTTTTTTCTTTAACCCTTTTCAGCATTCTTCATTCAACATATTGCTTTTGATTTTAGTTCTTACTATTATGGATAGTTGATGCTGCTTTTATTGAAGAATAGATTTCTCATTCAAGAAGATAACTTTCTGTGTATTTGGTTATTATTGAATACTGAAATTTTTCTGTGTTTAAGCTTCATACACAATTGTTTTTTTTGAAAATTAGGCTTAAATATATATTCTATTAATAATTATACCAGTTCCCTCCTCAAAATTGAATTGCAAGTTGTTATGTATATGGTTATAAAATTTCTCGGTTGTTTGTGTGAATTTGGATAAGTTCATCTGATTTGTAACTTGTCTTCCAACTTTTAGAAAAGTAGTTTTTAAGCAGAAAAAATCATGATGACATCTAGGAAGACAATTTCTATTTCATCATTCATTCTATTTCATATTTGTTAGTTATACCTAAGAAATACTTACTAACCCATTACCGCAATGATTTTCTTCTATAGCTCCTTGTAAAGATACTACAGTTCTCTTTATTTTGAAATCTCTGTGTGTTATCATTATATGATAACCTTGTATAGGATTTCAAGAAATGTAAAGATCATTTTAAGAATGTACACACAGATTGGGCCTGTTTTGAAATACTCTATTTCAACTACTATATTTCATTGTGCCTTTATTGAAAATCAACCAACTGTATATTCATTTCTAATTTCTCAGTTCTGTTAATGCCTGTGAATATCCTTATAGAAATGCCAAACAACAGATATGATTCCAACTTTAAAATGCATCTTCAAATCATACATTAATTGACCTTTAACCTTGTCCTATCTCAAAAACTTCCATATCTCATGAGTTTAATTGTGTGATTCCAAGAAAGTTTAAGTCACCTCATTTATTAGAAATGATATCCTGTGATTGTAATTGAATTACATTGAATCAATAAGTCAATTTATGGGAGAACTGATAACTTAAGATCTTGAGAACTTCACTAAAATTAGTAAAATTGGTGGATTTTCTTTTACTTTTCATAGCAAAGTATTTTCAATATATAAAATTCATGGATATTTTTACTAAAACTGTCTTTCATACTTTACTCTCTTTGAATTCATTGCATTTAAAATTATTTTGCTTTATTTACTGTATTATACATAAATGAAATATTTTACATATTGAGTTTGTATACTGTGCACTTGCTCAAGTTACTTCATAATACTGGTTGATTTTTGCCCAGGTACATTACTATAAACATATTGATCTCTGATTTCTGCTTTTTGCATCTTTCTTTTTGTGTGACCTATGGCATTTCATATTTGGAAGATTGTTGGAAAGTGTAGCATACAATTTCATAATGAAATCATTATGCTGTTCACAGTTAAATATGTTTGCCAGAGAGATAATGTGAATATTATTGTTAAGGTTGAATCCATTATTATTTGCAGAAATTGTCACTGAGAGATTTGAATTTGTATGATTATTGATGAAGTTTAATCAGATTAAACATGCCTTTTTACCCTTATTTTACTAATATGGCAAATTAATTTTTTAAGGTTAAATCAAATTTGACCTTTATGACAAAACATAAAGATCACTTTTACTAAATTATTATCATTTGTTTTGTTTACTTTATTTGAAGTTATGTGCTCCACAGTTCATAAGATGGTCAGGCATCATCCCCCCGAGTCATTCACCCAGGTTGGTTTAATAATCAGCATGTAGGAAGATTGAAAGTCAGATGTGTCTATACTTGGTTCCTAAGGTCTTTGAAAATGTTGTGTCATGTAATTCCTCATTAATTCTAAAGTCATTGTGAATGTAAGATCAAAAAGAAAGGGATAGACAAAATCAGAAATGTATGACTGTATAAGATTTCAATGGTTTGGTGATTAGGGTAGAAAAGGACTTTGATTTCAGAAATAGGTAATGCTCCAAAGGTAAAGATTTGTGTTAGAAAGTACAGGTAGAGAAGGAAAAGGAAGGCAGGTATTAAGTATCTAAACTCACCATGCATATGTTGTCATCTTTAGAAGTACAAAGAAGAATCAATTCCTCCGATATGTAACTTCAGTCATAAAATGTTGTTCAGAATATAATCAGGTTTCCAGAAGTTCTATATTCCTTTGAGTTACCAGGGCATGCCCTTGATCTTGTCTGTTGTATCTAGTTTGAGATGTGTAAAAATTAAATACTTGATATTCATAGCTTGTCTTATGAATCATTCCAAACATAAGATTAATATAATCATTGCTTTCTATCTCTGGCCTTTCTCCAGACTTCAGAGGATTTAATTCGTTTAATTAATAGAATAGTTGATATTCATAGGAAGTCTGCTTTTAAAGTCAAACTAAATGATCCTTCATGGACAATTTGGTTGTTCTGAACATGGCCTCCAATATTCCTATGATGTATTACACATGACTTGGAAATAAAAGCACTCAAAATATTTGAATCAATGTAATAGACTTCACATACTATATTAACCATATAAAGTTTATAACAGGCATTTTCTTAATGATATAAAAATAAATACATTCTCATGATAAATTATTATAAAGAATTCTGAATTGATAATTCTTATACCATGGTTAACTATCCATTTTCACCCATTTAGGGGCAATACTTTCATATGTATCCTAACAGAAACTGTCTCTACCTTCGAAAAGCTACCTCATTCCAAAATATATTTAGTTTTATTGAAGAAATACATAACATACAAACATACATAAAAAGGAAAATTAAAAGCATTTGTATATGTCAATCAAATTATTGATTTTCATCTACTAACCTTTACCTTAATTATTGATCACTGTATACTGTTTTGTACATTTTCCACAATTCATTAAAATGTTTTATTGGTTAATGTCTATAATTTTAAGTAGTGCTTTAAAGAAAATCTTGCGAACATTTTCATTTCTTAACATTTTAGAAGTAAACGTTTTGTATAAAAGTATTATTCAGCTGTTAAAATAAATGTCATCATGAAATTTGCAGGCAAATGGAGAGAACTGAAAAAAATAATCCTGATGAGATAACCCAGACACAGGAAGACAAATATGGGCAGTGCCTTGGGCACTTATCCTCAGAAAGGTGTCCTTTGCCAGCAGATGTGAGAGGATAGAGAAACCCACAGCCAGATATGTGTACAGAGAGTCTCATCAGAGGTCTACAGTTGGTACCTCCCATCAGGGCTCTGGGTTCCCACAGAAGTGGGGGCAAAAAGATGGCAGCAGTCAGAGGTGATGGAGGACGATAGTAGAACACAACCCACAAATCATCTAAGCAGGGCTGACATGGACTAACACAACCTGCAGCAGTAAGCTCGATGCCTGCATGGGTTTGAAACAGGTCCTCTGTGTGGAGTTTGTGGCAATTACCTGATGGTGTTTTGTTGTTGTTATTGTTGTTTTTTGGGATTGCCTTGTGCATCTGGGGTGTTAGGGCTTTTCCTGTTTTTATGAATTGACTTTTATTAAATTAAAAACTATCTTATTTTACACACCAATCCCAGTTCCCTCTCCTTCCAGCCCTCTCCTCCCCCCCAGCCTCCCATCCCATCCCCCATCCTATCCTCAGGAAGGTGAGGCCTCCCATATAGGAATCATCAAAGTATCTAGGCTGAGAGAGTATTCTTCCATAGGGAATGGGCTCCCAAAGCCCATTCTTGCACTAGCGATAAATACTGGTTCCACTGCCAGAGACCCCATAGTTAGCCCAAGTCCCCCAACAGAAACTCACATTCACATGGTCTGGTTCTGTCATATGATGGCTCCTCATCTGTCAGTCTCGTGTCCACGAGCTCCCACTTGTTCAGGTCAGCTGTTTCTGTGGGTTTCCCCAGCGGTCTTGATCTCTTTGCTCATCACTCCTCCCTCTCTGGAACTGGATTCCAGAGTTGGGCTCAGTGTTTAGTTGTGGGCGTCTGCTTCTGCTTCCATCAGTTACTGGATGAAGGCATATAAGATAGTCATCAATCTCATTACGTGCGAAGGGCGTTTAAGGTAGCCTCTCCACTGTTGCTTAGATTCTTAGTTGGGGCCATCCTTGTGGATTTTCCCTAGTGCTATATTTCTATTTAAGCCCATAATGACACAGAGGTTAAGAACACTGACTGTTCATCCAGGTATCTTGAGTTCAGTTCCCATATGGTGACTCACAACCATCTGTAATGAGATCTGGTGCCCTCTTCTAGTCAGCAGGGAAACATGCAGCCAGAATACCTTTTCCCTTGTTTTGTTTTGTTTTTATTTGTTGTTGTTGCTGCTGTGTTTGGTTGTTGTCTCTTGGAGGCCTGATCTTTACTGAAGGGAGAGGGAAGGGGAGTGGATGGGGGAGAGGAGAGTTGGGGGGAACAGGGAGGAATAGAGGGAGGGAAAACTGCAGTACAGAAGTATGAGACAAAATTATGATTTTGGAAAGAATTGTTTTTAAGATGGAGAAATAGTAGAAAATATGTATTATAGGGATGATCTAGTAGAAATGAAGATAAGTAGATGCCAAAGATCACAGGCAGCATCATGCCAGCGCTGCCACAGTAGGAGTAAAAGTGCCAGGAGCATAGGTACGATGAACATATGAGTTTACTTGTGTGACTGCTTTTAATCTTTCATGATGGGGCAAATAAGAGTTTTAGACTTAGGAGAGTAAAGGGGGCTTGTAGTTTCCGGAAAAGTGAGAAACTATGAAGCTGTCTTCTAGACAAGTAGAATGGTGAATGAACCAATGAAGTATGATTATAATATATGTATTTTATATATATATATACACTTGCTATATGTAATGTGAGATGTAGTAAGCATATAATTTAAAAGCATATGGATATTTGAAAGGATGCTAGATTAAATCACTAGTAATTTCATTTTTTATAATTCCTTGAGAATTCCATATGAATATAAAATTGAATAAGCTTAGCTCCTATCCCCAATCTCCTCTCCAATTTTTCCTTAATCCGTCTCTACAACCACCTCCCCAATTAATTTTCTTCCCCTCTTCCCCTTCTTTCTCCTCTTTTATTTTATAATCTACTAAGCCTGTCTAGTGTTTTCCATTTACCCATGGGTAGGGAATCCTACACTAGAGCACAGACAATCTACCAGTGTACAGTCAGCCAAAGAACGATTCTCCCTCCCGCAGCAGCTATCATGTGCCAGTTATTTCTCAGCTCTGGATAAGGCCTCATGTCTTCCTTCCATCATCAATCATCATCAAGCTGTAGTTTTCCTCATCTTGACCTGGTACATGTTGGTTTATTATTTATTTTCTCAGAGAAAAATAACCCATTATCTAGCTTTAGAAAAAGGAACTGATTAACATAACTACTCTGTCCCTTTGGACTCATACTTATTCTACCTATCATTTCTGGCAACAAAGAAAAGCACACCTTAGGCATGATAAAGAAGATATATATGCACGGTTTCTTCTCCCTCTTCACCTCCTCCTGCTGCCCTTCACCATCGTCCTCCCTGACACCTGTCCCCCTCCTCAGCTTCTCTTCCCTATTCCTCCATGCTTCTTCTCTCTCTTCCATTGATCTTGTTATTCATTTTCTTGTTATGTTTTTTGTTTCGGATTTTACATTTTGGAGAGCCTAGGCATAGAAGAAAGGAAACTCAAATGCTAGCTACTATTTCATGTGGTTATGCTTTCCCCTCTGACCTAGTGGAAACCAAATTCACAATCTAAATAGCAACAAATTTTAAAACAGTGCTTGATACAAAGAATGACAAGCTGTGCTACAGAAGATTAAATGTAAGATTAGGTAGTGAAACATTCACTGTTTTCATTAAAATGTTCACTTCATACATGGGGGAGGTTGTGTAGTATTCCTCAATAGGGGTTATTCCTAAATGGGGATAATTCCTAATTCTAAAATCATTCTCTAAGTTACTAAAAACATAAATAAGAGAGTCTGAAACAATTATGTTTGCTAAAATAATGATACGTTATATTTTCCAACCTGGACTTAAAAGGAATCTCTGCTTGAAAATTTGTATGCTGATGGTTAGAAGTTAAAATTTGTTAGAAGACTATTAACCTGCTTAATAGACTGGAAGAAAGGCTAATATACAGTGTCTGCAAGGTGAGCGCCATCAGAAAAAAAACAACTATTCTTCAGAGTCCTTGGGATGTGATGTAGAATGTTGGAAAATTATGAAATCTAAGGAGATGTGCTCAATGGCTGCACCATATGTTGTGAGCACTGGGTTCTCCTCTTTATTTCCAGCCTCCTCAAATTTTGAACAACAGCTTCTAGCTTATGCTTAAAGAAATCTAAAGCAGGTTCTGTGATCCTGAACATACAAATATTTCAGTTGAAGATAATATAGTGTCAAAATTAAAATAGAGTGTCATGGCACTTTAGATATGAATGTGGGAGCAAAATTGACACTGTCCTTTCCTACTGCTGTGAGGTAGCCTAACAGATTTGTCCTGCTCTTCTCCCCTTCACACTGCCAACAACACTCAGAGGGTAGAGACTTATCTAAAGAATCTGGTGACCTGGGATGGATTGGGATGGGAAGGAATAGTTCATATGTTGGGCTATATGGAGGGGGTCACTACTGATTAGAACACAAACTTACTCCACAATCACAGGACAACTATAATTTTTCATGTCTCATTCTTAGCTGATCATGAGCAGATAAGTAACAATAGTTCATTCAAGAATGTTCACAGAATATTTCTATTAAAATACACATGAGAGAGAAATTGCTTATAATCAAGAAGCAGAAGGAAATAAAGAAAAGCTAATGTCCTCAAACAAGAAAATTGGATTTCACAAAGCAGAAATATATTAGGGCAAAGATTACTTTAGAGAAAAAAAGAGATAAAATTTAAAAAGTAATAAAATAAATAAAGAAGGATACATAAACTTTTAAGACAATATAAAGAGAAGACAGCAGAGAAAACAAAGTAGAGAAAGTGGACGAATCAAAATCTGTAAGAGGGAAACTGTGATGTGAGTTTCTGATAGATCTGCCATGATAACAACAACATGAATGAAAAAAAGATCTTCACTATTAATTCTAAAATCATTGCTAAATTTCAGAAGTATGTGACTCCAAAATATGCAAAACAAATATTAACATTCCTAAGGGCAACTATACAGATAACTTAGCGTTTGAGTATATACTGTCCTTGAAGAAGACACAAGTTGGTTCCCAGCATCCATGTTTGATAACACAACTACTTGTAACTCTACCTCCAGGGAATTTATTGTCTTCTATGGGCCCATATGGGCACCTGAACTCATGTACACACAGCACACACACACACACACACACACACACACTTAAGATAAAATATATGTTTAAAAATTGTTTTAAATACAGTAAAAGATAAGAACAATGACCATACACATTCGCTAAGAAAAATCAATGGAAAGTTATACTCCACCAATAACTATAAAACTATAACTCAAGATTATTGAATTAAAAAATAACCCCAGAACTCAATAGAGGCACTCCTGGCAAAACTCAAGTGTTTCTTTAAAAGAAGAAGAAATGAAACCTGTAATATATAGATCCTCAGCGACTCGGTGGACAGGTTTTACACACTTCCAAGATGCCAACTGTTTAGCTACTAGATAAACAAAATACCGTACAGATTTAAGTAACATGACAGAGTAATCCAGGAAATATAGACTTGCAAGAAATCAACCAGCATAATAAATGAAAAAGAATTTTCCTGTAAAAAATATCAAGATTATAAAATTATTTAGAATAACTTTTTTAGACAGTAAGATTGAATAGGGAAAGTACAGATAAATATTGTTTTTGTTGGTAAATATTAAATAAGTAAGCACTAACATGAAAATATTTGGGTAATATGGGGATTTACTTCTTAAATACATCACTTCGTATGTGCCCATGTCTATGTCAATGTGCACAAGTGTTGGAGTGAACATGCTTGTGCACCAGCTTAGAGGCCAAAAGAAGACAAAGTACATCCTCTTCTCACTCTCCAACATTTCCTTTTAAGGTAGCATCTCTCACTAAACATGGTACTTGTGTTAATACAGAAGCCAATGTTCCCCAGGAATCCTACTGTATCAAAACTCTGTTGGATTTGTGATGGCAGGGTTTGCTGTGACACTTGGATGTTCTATGTGTGCTTGCGTCTTACCTGAGGCCCTCCTGATGGCAGAGAAAATGCTCTGAGGCACCCAGAGTCATCTTTCCTGACCAAGAAACTGAAATTCTTACAAAACACAAGCCACATTGTTATATCAAATGAATAAGAATTGAAAATGAACAAGTATACTCCCCACCCCGATGGATAACCAAGCTACCAGGAGCCTGCATAGAGAGGGGCCACTTCTGTCCACACTCAGGGCAGAGGTCAGAGGTGAACCCCGGGTCCCCAATTTAGAACGTATTTCCTCCCACTCACCCTCTCTCAGATCCTCTGGCTTGGGTACTACAGCCAGCTCGACTCCCCTGGGAATGACTAACAAGCAACGAGGAGCCTGCAGAGAGAGCTGCTCCACTTCCACCCAAACCCAGAGCACAGAGCAGAGAGCAGAGTTCAGAGAGTATTGGATTTGCTTGCACCCACCAAAAGGGAACCCTGGTTGCCTAACCACAAAGAGAGGAAGAGACTCTTTCTACACTTACTAGAAGAAGTGATGGGGAAAAGGCAATATAAGAACACACCCAGCAACAGAAAAACAAATATGACACCACCAGAGTCTAGAGATTATACACCAGTAAGACCTGAACACCCCAATGCAAACGAAGGAGAAGGGAATGACCTTAAAAACAGCTTTATGAAAATGATAGAGGCCCTCAAAGAGGATGTGAGAAAATCCCTTAAAGAAATGGAAGAAAAAACATACTAAAAATTCCAAAAAATGAAAGAAAGAGAGGAAACCACAAAGCAAAAGTTAAAAGAAACAACTCAAACAATGCAAGGATTGAAAGCTGACATGGAGACATTTAAAAAAAAAACACAGTCTGAAGAAATGCTGGAAATTGAAAAACTGGGGAAATGGTCAGGTACTACAGATGCAAGAATAACCAACAGAATACAAGAGATGGAAGAGAGAATCTCAGGTGTTGAAGGCATACTAGGAGAAATAGATTCATCAATCGAAGAAAATCTGAAGTCCAACAAATCCCTGACACAAAATATCCAAGAAATATGGGACACGATGAAAAGACCAAACCTAAGAATAATAGGTATAGAAGAAGGTGAAAAAAAAGACAACTCAAGGGGACAGAAAATATTCAACAAAATCATAGAAGAAAACTTTCCCAACCTGAAGAAAGACATGCCAATGAAGGTACAAGAAGCTTACAGAACACCAAATAGAGTGGATCACAAAAAAGTCCCCTTGCCACATAATAATCAAGACCCCAAGCATACAAAATAAAGAAAGAATACTTAGAGTAGCTACGGAAAAAGGTCAAATAACATATAAAGGCAAACCTATAAGAATTACACCTGACTTCTCCATGGAAATTCTGAAAGCCAGAAGGTCCTGGATAGATACACTATCAACACTAAGGGACAACGGATGCCAGCCCAGAATGCTACACCCAGCAAATATTTCAATCATTATAGATGGAGAAAACAAGATATTCCATGACAAAACCAAATTTAAACAATATGTATCCACTAACCCAGCTCTACACAAAGTTATGGAAGGAAAACTCCATTCCAAATACGTTAACCACAACCAGAAAAACATAGGAAATAGATAATCCTACTTTACCAATACCAAAAAAGAGAAAAGGGGTGGAAATCCACATACATTTCCACCAAGAACAACCATTCCAAAACAACCAAGAACCAGCAATCAAAGGTCATTACTATCCCTCAATATTAATGGCCTTAATTCGCCCATAAAAAGGCACAGGATGACAAAATGGATTCGAAGACAGAACCCATCCTTCTGCTGCATACAAGAAACACACCTCAAAGATAGACATTACCTCAGAGTTAAGGGTTGGGAAAAGATTTTCCATTCAAATGGCCCCAAGAAACAAGCAGGGGTAGCAATTCTAATATCTAACAAACTAGATTTTAAACTACAATCAATCAAAAGAGATGAAGGAGGTAATTTCAGATTCCTCACAGGAAAAAATCCATCAAGATGAAGTTTCGATTCTGAACATCTATGCCCCAAATACAAAGGCATTCACATTCGTAAAAGAAACATTACTAAAACTCAAACCACTCATAAAACCTCAAAAACAAATAGTGGGAGACTTCAACACCCCTCTGTCACCACTAGACAGGATTATAAGACAGAAACTTAACAATGAAACAAAGGAACTAGTAGAGTTTCTGACACAATTCAGTTTGACAGACATCTGTAGAATATTCCACCCAAACACAAAAGAATATACATTCTTCTTAGTGCCACATGGAACCGTCTCAAAAATTGATCACATAATTGGCAACATATCAAACCTCAACAGGTACAAAAATGTTGGAGTAACTCCACGTATCTTATCCGACCACCATGCTTTAAAGTTTGAGTTCAACAACAACACAAACTGCAGGAACCCTACAAACTCATGGAAATTGAATAATGCACTATTGCACCATGCCTGGGTCAAAGAAGAAATAAAAAAGAAATTAAAGACTTCCTAGAATTCATTGAGAATGAAGACACAACATATCCAAACATATGGCACACTTTGAAAGCAGTGCTAAGAGGAAAGTTCATAGCACTAAGGGCCCACATGAAGAAACTGGAGAATAGTTACTCTAGAGAACTAACAGCACAGCTGAAAGCTCTAGAACATAAACTCAACCAGGAGGAGTAGATGACAGGAAATAATCAAGTTAAGGGCTGAAATCAATAAAGCAGAAACTAGGAAAACAATACAAAGAATCAATGTAACAAAGAGTTGGTTCTTTGAGAAAATCAACAAGATAGAAAAACCTTTATCCAAACACACCAAACGGCAGAATGTGAACACGCAAATTAACAAAATCAGAAATGAAAAGGGTGACATAACAACAGACACTGAGGAAATTCAGAGAATCATCAGGTCATACTTTGAAAACCTGTACTCCACAGAATTTGAAGATTTAAGGAAATGGATGACTTCCTGGATAGCTACCACTTGCCAAAATTAAATCAAGAACAGATAAACAATTTAAATAGACCTATAACACTTAGGGAAGTAGAAGCAGTCATCAAAAGTCTCCCAACCAAAAAAAGCCCAGGGCCATATGGCTTCAATGAAGAATTCTACCAGAAATTCAAAGAACAGCTTATAACAATTCTTCTCAAAGTATTCCACAAATAGAAGCAGAAGGGTCTTTGCCAAACTCTTTTTTAAGGCTTCGAAAACCTTGATACCCAAGCCACACAAAGACACAACTAAGAAAGAGAACTTCAGAACAATTTCCCTCATGAACTTTGATGCAGAAATACTCAATAAAATACTGGCAAATCGTATCCAAGAACACATCAGAAAACTCATCCACCATGATCAAGTAGGGCTCATTCCAGGGATGCAGGGTTGGTTCAATATATGAAAATCCATCAATGTAATTGAGCATATAAACAATCTGAGGAAGAAAAATCACATGATCATCTCACTAGATGCTGAAAAAGCCTTTGACAAAATCCAACACCCCTTCATGGTAAAGGTCTTGGAAAGATCTGGGTTAACAGGAACATACCTAAACATGATAAAAGCTATATACAGCAAACCAACAGCCAACATCAAACTAAATGGACAGAAATTCAAGGCGATTCCACTAAAATCAGGAACAAGACTAGGCTGTCCCCTCTCCCCATACCTCTTCAATATTGTACTCGAAATTCTAGCTAGAGCAATAAGACAACAAAAGGAGATCAAGGGGATACAAATTGGAAAGGAAGAGGTAAAACTTTCACTATTTGCAGATGATATGATAGTTTACATAAGTGACCCAAAGAACTCTACCAGGGAACACTAGAAACTGATTAACACCTTCAGCAAAGTGTCAGGATGCAAGATCAACTCAAGAAAATCAGTAGCCCTACTATATACAGAAGATAAGAGGGCTGAGAAAGAAATCAGAGAAACATCACCCTTTACAATCGCCACACACAAGATAAAATACCTTGGGGTAACGCTAACCAAACAAGTGAAAGACCTGTATCGCAAGAAAGAAATTAAAGAAACCCTCAGAAAATGGAAAGAACTCCAATGCTCTTGGATAGGTAGGATCAATGTAGTAAAAATGGCAATCCTGCCAAAAGCAATCTACAGACTCAATGCAATGGCCATCAAAATCCCAGCATAGTTCTTCACAGACCTTGAAAGAACAATTCTCAACACCATATGGCAAAACAAAAGACCCAAGATAGCCAAGACAACCATGCTCAACAAAGCAACACCTGGAGGCATCACCATTCCTGACTTCAAGCTCTATTATAGAGCTGTAGTCTTGAAAACAGCTTGGTATTGGCACAAAAATAGACAAGTAGACCGTGGAATCGAATAGAACACTCTGAGATCAATCCACAAACGAATGAACAGCTGATTTTTGACAAAAAGCTAAAATTATACAATAGAAAAAAGATAGCATGTTCAACAAATGGTGCTGGCATAACTGAATATTGGCATGTAGAAAACTGCAGATAGATACATGCCTATTGCCCCGCACAAAACTTAAGTCCAAATGGAACATAATTCCAGCCACACTGAACCTGTTAGAAGAGAAAGCGGGAGGTACCCTTGAATGAATTGGTACAGGAGATCACCTCCTGAACATAATACCAGTAGCACAAACACTGAGATCGACAATTAATAAATGGGACCTCCTGAAACTAAGTAGCTTCTGTAAGGCAAAGGACACAGTCAGCAAGACACAAAAGCAACCCAGATTGGGAAAAGATATTCACTAACCCTACATCTGACAGAGGGCTGATCTCCAAAATTTACAAAGAACTCAAGAAGCTATTCTCCAAAACACCAAAGGATCCAATTAAAAAGTGGGGGACTGAACTAAATAGAGAATTCACAATAGAGGAGACTAAAATGGCTGAGAGACACTTGAGAAAGTGCTCAACATCCTTAGCCATTAGGGAAATACAAATCAAAACAACCCTGTGATATCATCTTACTATTGTCAGAATGGCAAAAATAAAAAACACCAATGACAGCTTATGCTGGTGAGGATGTGAAGAAAGGGGAACACTCGTCCATTGCTGGTGAGAGTGCAAACTTGTACAGCAACTTTGGAAATCAGTATGGAGATTCCTCAGAAAAAAGGGAATCAGTCTACCACATGACCCATCAATTCCACTCTTAGGCATATACCCAAAAGATGACCATTCATGCAACAAGGATGTCTGTTCCACTATGGTCATAGCAACATCATTTGTAATAGCTAGATCCTGGCAGAAATCTAGATGTCCCACAACTGAAGAGTCATAGAGAAAATGTGTTACATTTACATAATGGAGTACTACTCAGCGGAAATACACAAAGAATCTTGATATTTGCAGCCAAATTGATTGCACCAGAAGAATCCATCCTGAGTGAGGAAACCCAGTCACAAAAAGAAAAACATGGTATGTACTCACTCATATATGGATTTTAGATATGGACCAGGGGAGTGTCAGCCTATAATCCCAGGGCCAGTGAGTCTGGGAAACAGGGAGGTTCCCAACAGATATGGAAAGAGACAAGATCTCCTGAGCAGATTGGGAACATGAGGGGAGAAGAGAGGGAACCATGAAACAGAGAGGGGGATAAGACGAAGGTAGAAGAAGACATGGGGAACAGAAAGCTGAGTTGGGATAAGAATAGAGGACCCCAAGATAAAGATACCATAATATTTGGAGTCATTATAGCTTTGAAGAGAGAGCTGACACTAGCAAGATTCCCAGAGATGTAGAAGAATAATACCAATTGGAAAACTAAGTAATAGCAGAGAGACTACATTAATAGCTCCTACCTGATAATAAGGTTGGTGACTACCTTATGTGACATCCTAGAACCTTTATCCTGTGACTGATGGAAGCAGAGACAGAAACTCAAAACGAAACACTGAACTGACCCTCTGGAACCCAGTAACAGAGTTGGAGGAGTGATGAACAAGACGGTCAAGACCATGCTGGTGAAACCCACAAAGACAGCTGACTGGACAAGGGGCTGCTCTTGAACCCCAGACTGATGACTAAGAGGCCAACAGGGGACTCATCCAGACTCCATGAAGGTAGTGTCAGTGAGGAGGCCTAAGAAATCTCTTGGGCTTTGGGTAGTAGCCTAGTGTTCACCATGGCATACAAATGAACTTTGGGAGCCCATTCCACATACAGGGATGCTCTCTCAGCCTTGACACATGGGGAAGGGCCTAGGTCCTGTTCTGGATGAAATGACAGACTGGAGATTCCCCATGGAGGGCCTTACCCTCCCTGGTGAATGATGTGGGGATTGGGCTAGGGGTGGGAGTATGGGGGTTGGGCTGGTGGAGCGGAAAGGGGGGAGCCGGGATAGACATTTGAAGCATGTATGTTTCTAATTTAAATAAAAAACATACATAAAATAACAAAAAAGACTGTCTAAAAATAATGGATAACTTTATGGAATGGTAGGGATGTTTTATATCTTGATTATTATGGTAGTTACATATTTGTCAAACATATCAAATATAGTTTCAATTGGCATGCTTTATTTCAGGTAAATTATTGTACTATAAATTCAATTTTTCAAAAAGTGTCAAAAAACGAAAATGAACAAATAGATAAAGCAAACTTGAAAAGTAGAAAATAAGCTAATTACATAAAAATACAAGACAACAAAAACACAGTAATAAATGGTCACTACAAGTAAAACTTCCATAAAAGCAAAAATAATTTAGAGTCTTTTAAAACTTAAAACAGTGCAAAATATTGGATTGAGAATCAGTTCTCAACAATGGCAATGAAAAAAAACACAAAGTAAGAGTGGAGCATACCACTACTACTTTTTATAATCTTAGAGGACAGAGCTGATTATTACTAAAGTGTACCTTTCCAAATGTTCCCTGGTCTTGGACTAATTGCAGTAATGATGGAAATTATTTATGTCTGTCAATAGTGGGCAAATGGCATCTAAGGACAAACGTAGTTAGATACACAGAATGTGCTGTCCTCTACAGACAGAGGATTTCAAACCATGCCTAACACTTGTACTTAAGTTTGTCTTTTCCTCTTCTTACCCTTACTTACAAATCACCATGCTTCGTTGGTCCATTCCTGCCAATAAGTGAATAATGAGGATGAAATTGTAAACTTGTTTCATCCATCCATCCATCCATTCATCCATTAATGTATTCAGTACTTTATATATGCTATTTGTGTGTGTGTGTTCTATGTCAAAATTCAAAATAGAGAGGAAACAAATTTAATGTTTTCCTTCTACCCCAAGCCCAGCCATAATTAAAATTGTAATTGTTGTAGCTGCTGAAGTCAAACTGCGAGAGAGTTTAAAGTGTTTCCATCACTGGGATATAATGCAAAAGGTGATGTAAAAATTGTCAAGACACCTAAATACTTATCACATAAGAAATAGGGATTATTGATTTGGTATAAGAACAATATTTTAAGGATCATAAGAGAGATTCTATCTTCCTTTCTATTTATAAATTTTTGATGACCAGCTACAATCTTTTTAGCTTCTTTGACACAGGTCATATTAAATCATATCAGTTGATTTTGCTATTTGCTATTTGCTATTTGTAATTTGCTATTATGGCTGTTTTGATGATTTCAAAGGTCATTTTTATTTTTGGTAACAGGTAGAGTTTATTTTCAACAATCTGAAAAATAATACTGTGTGATATCTTTATAAGCTTTAAGTGTGTGTGTGTGTGTGTGTGTGTGTGTGTGTGTGTGTGTGTGTCCCGGTTACATTTTCAGTGTGTGAAAACACATGCCAGATTTCAACAACTTATTTTTCACAAGTTGAAATGGTTACACCTATATATCCCTAACACTCTTCCCATATTTTTGGGTCATACCATTTGTAGATATGACTCAAAATTCTGTATCACCTGGAATCAGCGAAAATACTGATAACTTCTTTCGTATGAGAGAGATTTCTTAAATGGTGTACAAATGATATAAGTAAGACACGAATTGTTAAAATGAAAAGGAAAACATATAACACCAAAGAGCATAATCTTAAACTATGAGCAGTTTTTTTTCACACTGGGAAAAGCAAAATAGGAATATGTGCATGCTATAACTGTGCTTCAGCGACTGAGATGTCCCAGAGTCCTATATGATTAACATTCACCTGGGGATGCATGAGGACCTAAGTTTCTTCCCCAGTATCTTATAAGTGAAGAGGCATGGTGATTCACACCTGTGGTAGCACAGGCCAGGTGCTGGAAACAGGATCAGAATTCACGGTCATTCTTGACTACATAGTGAGTTTGAAGCCAGCCTGGGTATAAATCACCTTACCCTTACATTCAGTTAGTCACAAATTAGTCCGTGGGAACAAAAGTTAGAAGCTGATATGAATATTATCCTCCAATCACTTATAATTGCAATTATTTGTAGGATATCTGATATTCATCTAATACAGCAGTTTTCAATCTGTGGGTAGTGACTATTTTGAGTGTTACATATAAGATATCCTGCATATCAGATATTTACATTATGGTTTATAACAATAGAAAAATTATAGTTTTAAAGTAGCAATGATATCATTTTATGGTTGGGGTCACCACAACATGAGGAATTGTATTAAAGCGTCCAAGCATTAAGAAGGTTGTGAACCACAGTCTAGTGGAGTAGGATTTGAACTGTGAAATGCATTTTGTTACAGAGAAATAAAAAATTCTTTATTTAGAAATATTACCCTTTACCTGTCTAAACTCTAATATTTAATTTGGAACACGTGGAAGGTTGGTAGTTTTACACACCCCAGATGTGCCCATGACCCTGTTTCCTGTATTGTTATTGTTCTTCCTGTGAGCAACCCAATGAAAATTCCCACCACTCTCTTGTTTGGTTTCCAGCCAAATTAATATTGTCCAGGTACTGTGCAAAAAATTAGGATTTAGAGTTCCTGTGGCTCTGTCTTTTTGTCTCTCCATCCATATCTCTGTCTCTCATTTCTCTCTCCCTTTCAGACTCTGTCTCTCTCTCTACTGCTGCCTCTGTCTGTCTGTCAGATATTTAGCATGATATTTATCATGTAAAATCCTCAGCTGTTTTATAGATGTTCATATATCCCTTAGGATAGGATTCAAGAATATGCACGAGGCTTTCTATATCTCTACACATTTTTATCATATGCTTCAGAAAGGCTTTAGCCAAAACATATCTGTAGCAACTGTCACAGTTTCCTCCAGGCTATTAACCAAGGTTAGCCTGGACATTTCAGAATTTGATGCGAACGTTTAAAACTATATTTAATATCACTAAATTATGACTCGTGCTTGTAATGGCAGTTTGTGGCATGAACATGAAGATTGATAAGCATCATATTTCACTTTAAATCACATGGAAAATGAAATGGCTCCCTGGTGCTTGATTTGTTCCTTGTGACCATCGTAGTGATTGATGCTGATAACCTTGCGATCAGTAACACCTGAAATAAGTATCGATTGCCCTGGTGGCTCAAAGGAACAGATGAGCTATGGCACTTCCGTTGACAGCTTAGACTTAAAAAAATATATACATCTTTGATGTATTGGAAGTGTTTGAAACTTTTTTATTTATCTAAGTAATACAAAAGAATTGTCTTCCTTCCTTTCAAAAATATCCTGGATTTATTAAACATTTAGAAAGTTTAAGGTGATTAAGAAGCCTGAAAGAATATTTGATCCCAAAAGATGAAATCCTCTAAGGAAGTTTAAAATTAGGCGTGATAAACTGTATACACTTTGGGAGAAAACGTAGCCCAAGACATTAATTTGCAAGTCCTCCATCGGCAGAGAAACTGTGTGGCTCTGAAAATGATTCTCATTTATATTAAAATGATAATGATCTGATAAAGACAAAGAGTACTTAAAATAATGAACAACAATGTTAGTGAGAAATCTTTATGAGCCTTAGATGTGTACATGAATATTAAGGAAAACAGCAAATAGTGAAAAATTACAAAGCATATGCTGAATAAATAGGACAGCAAGAGATCCTAAGAGTTTATACACACACACACACACACACACACACACACACACACACACACACGTACACACACAAATCCCCTTGGCCTGTGCAATGAATAAAAACAATGGATCTAATTATATTGGTGTAGTTGGTACCTAGTTGACAATATTATGTCATTTGGTGTACACATTTAAGGAATCTCTACCGTTTATTTCTGTAACTCTTAATATTTCCCATCACTATCTTTTCCTGGCTTATTTTCTATTGTTATGGAATTAAATATTCTGCACTTGATAGTTTAGGATCTTTTAGGATAAAACTAAAAATTTCAATTCATTTACTCATCCCATCATCTACAATGTTCAGAAAAGACAACAACCTGATATAGAGTCTTTTGCTCAGATAAAATATTGAAACATTTCTCTTATAATAATAAAATCTTTCAGTTATTTAACATTTCAGATTTTTATTAAAGATGTAAGTATTTGCTTATCACAGACATTTCACAATAGTTCCATGAAACAAGTCTTGAAAACAAGGACAATATTCTGTACCTACAAATTAGTTAATATAAAAATCTATTCATAAATGTTTCAAAAATAAGTATGCCCATCATATATGATTAGTTTCATTATATAATATCACTAAGAAGGTACTTGAGAAAGAGAAGTATTTGTTTAGTTGAATGCTTATCCAAATTGGTAAAAATAGAATTAAGAAATGTAAGAGGGTATCTTTAACTTCAGTGTGTAGGCTCCATGGCTAGGAGTGTAAAGTCACTTAATGAGAAGCATAGTGACCTGAGTTCTGCCCCCAGAATAGACAAAGCAGAAAGAGAAAACTCCCCAATACAAATTAAATGAATAAAGGAAAAACTCCACTGTTAAAGGTAGTATTTAAATGTTTTTATTTCTACAGTAATTTATTTTTGCAAATGGATAAGCAAAATATTTTGAAAGGAAATGAGAAATGTAGGACATGAATATTAGACAGTTGAAAGAACAGTGCACACAACAACAAAATTCTTCAGAATGATATATGGGAAGCTTATAAATATGGATTTCTCCTCTCTGGAAACTCTCCCTCTAATTTTAATCCATAAAGGATATGATAGACTACTGATAAAACAAATGAATTGTGAAATGAAGAATTGGAGTTGAGAATTACTGAACACTAATGTGTTTTGATCCTTAATAATAGTTTTTTAAAAATGCTTCATTAATCTATCCGCATCACTGAATGAATTAATCAAGATAAATTAATTTTTCACAAATCTCAACTTGAATTGAGGAATTTCCATTTTCTCAACGTTAACCCTTCATGGTATAACTTTAAAAATGTAGATTTGTTACTCCATAACCAAAATGACCATGAATATTATCCTCTTGGTTTCAAAGTTGGTTTTATACAAGTTTATCAGAGATAGGGATGAAACTTAAAACTCAATGAATATTGTCTAAATATTCTACCAACTGAACAATATCTCCATCAGCTCATATATTTACAAAAAAGGTCAATTTATATAAATAAAATTGCCTTAAATTCTTTCCTCATGGTTATGATAATTACCACAAATATTAAAATGAACATTTTATGAATGATAATTTCATTTCTGCTGTTAGTAATATCATGGTATGGCTGATTCAGCGATATTGTAATAGAGAACAAACATTGGCTTCAGTTGACTGAATGGTAACAAAATACAGATAAAGGGGATGGAAAGATGCCTCCGAGTTTAAGTGTGTTTGATAACCTTTCGGAGAACCTTAGTTCAATTCTCAGCACTCATGTCAAGCGGTTCACAACCATTACTTCAACTTTAGGTAATGCAACATTTTTTATCTTGCCTCTCCAAAGGCACCAGTATACAGTGTGCATTAAAGAGAGCTAGAGAGATGGAGTCAGAAACAGAAACAGAGAGACAGAAAGACAGATGGATGAAAAGAGATGGAGTGGGAATTGGAGATTAAATCGTTTTATTTTTGTTGTTCTCTCTTCCTAGATAGAAATCTTAGATACAGGACTTAAACTTTCCAGTTTAGGATAACTCCATAGTAATCCCTGTTATGCCTTTAACATAGGATTGGATAAGCATGTCTTGCATTAGCTTTTATTGCTTCACTGGCAATAGGTCTTAAGTGTGTTTGTTCTTGTTTTCCTTCCCCTAGAGCACACTTGATATTTGCTATCTTTGTATATAGATTGACATCAAGCCTAAATCTTTTTTTCATTATTTTTATTACATGTTTTAGAAAAGAGCTTGCTTCACATGTCTACCTTCCCTCCTCCCGCAATTCTCCAACATCCCCTCCAGAATCCCACCTTATCTCCAATACCTTCCATATAGGGGTAGACCAAGGGAATCAAAATGAAAACCCTGATTTAACCTACGAGCCTATGAACACTGGATTTTTGACAAAGAAGCTAAAATTATACAAAGGAAACAAGAAAGCATCTTAAACAAATGGTGCTGGTATAACTGCATGTTGGGATGTAGAAGACTGCAGATAAATCCATGTCTATGTCCATGCACAAGACTTAAGTCCAAATTGCATCAGAGACCTCAACATAAATACAACCACACTGAAACTCTTAGAAGAGAAAGAGGGAGATACTATTCAATGAATTGGTACAGGAGACAACTTCCTTAACATAACACCAGTAGCACAGACACTGACATCGACAAAGGACACAGTCAACAAGACAAAAAAGGCAGCCCACAGAATGGGGAAAAGATGTTCACTAACCCCATATTTGACAGAGGGATGATCTCAAAAATTTACAAAGAACTCAAGAAGCAAGTCTCCAACACACCAAAGGACCCAATTAAAAAGTGGGCTACAGAACGGAAATAAAGAATTTTCAATAGAGGAATCTAAAATGGCTGAGAGACACTTGAGAAAGTGCTAAAAATCCCTAGACATCAGGGAAATGC
This sequence comes from Mesocricetus auratus, assembly GCF_017639785.1. Classification (NCBI taxonomy): domain Eukaryota; kingdom Metazoa; phylum Chordata; class Mammalia; order Rodentia; family Cricetidae; genus Mesocricetus; species Mesocricetus auratus. Next base: position 13,966,855 of record NW_024429185.1, read on the forward strand.
AAATCAAAACAACTCTGAGATACTATCTCACCGCTGTCAGAATGGCTAAAATCAAAAACTTAAAGGACAGTTTCTGCTGGAGAGGATGTGGAGAGAGGGGGATCATTCCTCCACTGCTGATAGGAGTGCCAAATTGTACAGCCACTTTGGAAATCAATATGGAGATTCCTCAGAAAAATGGGGATCAGTCCACCACAAGACCCAGCAATTCCACTCTTAGGCATAAAGATGCAAATTCATACAACAAGGACATCTGTTCCACTATGTTAAAAGCAGCATTATTTGTAATAGCCAGAACATGGAAGCAACCTAGATGCCCCTCAACTGAAGAGTGGATAGAGAAAAAGTTGTACATTTACACAATGGAGTACTATTCAGCAGAAAAAAGACCAATGGAATCCTGAAATTTGCAGGCAAATGGATGGCACTAGAAGAAACCATCCTGAGTGAGGTAACCCAGTCACAAAAAGACAAACATGTACTCACTCGTATATGGATTTTAGACATGGATCAGGGCAGTACCAGTCTACAATTCCACTGACAGAGAATCTGAGAAACAGGAAGGAACCTAAGAGAGATATGCATTGTATTTCAGAGAAGAGGAATGAGGCAAGATCTCTTGAAAAGATTGGGAGCACGGCGGGGGGAGGGGGAGTGTGAGCTGGGAAAAAGAGAGGGGGAGAAGAGGAGGAGAGAGTAGGTTATGGGGGAGCAAGAAGGTTGAGTTGGGGGAAGAACAGCAGGAGAACAGGATGAGAAATACCATAATAGAGGGAGTCATTATAGGTTTGAAGAGAGATATGGCACCAGTGAGACCTCTAGGGATTGAAAGGGATGACTCCAACTGGCAAACTAAGCAATAGTGGAGAGACTACCTTAAATGCCCATTCATGATAATGCACTTGACAACTACCTTATATGCCATCTTAGAACCTTCTTCCAATGACTTATGGAAGCAGAAGCAGATACCCACAGCTAAACACTGCAGTGAACCCTTGGGACCCACTGACAGAGAGAGAGGAGTGATGAGCAAATGGGTAAAGAATGGGCTAGAGAAAAACAGCAGAAACAGCTGACCTGAACAAGGGGGGAGCTCTTGGACCCCAGATTGACAGCTGGGATGGCAGCATGGGACTGATCCAGACCCCCTGAATGTGGGATTCAGTGAAGAGGCCTGGGCAACTTATGGGGCCCTGTGCAGTAGATTAGTATTTATCCCTGGCATACAAATGGACTTTGTGTGTTCATAACACAAAGAGGCATGCTCTCTCAGCCTGGACTCTTGGGGGAGGGTCCGGATCCTGCCCTGAACAAAATGACAGACTGTGGATACTCTTTTCTTTAGACTAAAAGGGGAATTTCCATGAGATAACGACACAGCCGACAACTGTAGCACTGACCACCCCCATTTGGGCGGTCACAGGTGTGGACACGAGGAAGGGTAGGACTGGGGTACTGTATCCCAGCAAGCTCTTTGGCTTCCTTGAATTCACAGATTACAGCCTGAGTGAGTCCTGGGAGAGGGAATAGCAAAGGTCACCTGCTTATTGTGTAAGTAACTTCTCTCCAAACTAGGAATTTCAAGATTCCATAGTTTTATTTTCTGCTGAGTAGTACTCAATTGTGTAAATGTACCACATTTTCTATGTCCATTCTTTAGTTGAGGGCCATCTAGGTTGCTTCCAGATTCTTCTATTACAAAAAATGCTACTATGAACACAGTTGAATATACGTCCTTGCTGTATGAATATGCATGTACCCAAGAGTGTAATTGTTAGATCGAGAGGTAAACTGATTCCCATTTTCCTAAGAAACCACCATACTGATTTCCAAAAAGGCCCCACAAGTTAGCACTTCTACCAGCAGTGGAGGAGTGTTCCCCTTTCTCCACATTCTCTCCACATAGGCTGCCAATGATGTTTTTGAGTTTAGCAATTCTGGCCTGTAAGATGGTATCTCAGAGTTGATTTGATTTACATTTCCCTGATGGTTAAGGATTTTGAACACTTTCTTAAGTGTCTACCAGCCATTTTAGATTCCTCTACTGAAAATTCTCTATTTAGTTCTTGTTGACTGTGTCCTTTGCCTTACACAAGCTTCTCAGTTTCAGGAGATCCCATTTATCCATCTTAGTGTCTGTGCTAGTGGCATTATGTTCAGGAAGTAACCTCCTGCACCAATTAATTTAAGGTTACCTCCCACTTTCTCTTCTAAGAATTTCAGTGTGACTGTATTTATGCTGAGATATTTGATCCATTTGGTCTTAAGTTTTGTTCATGGCATTAGATATGGATCTATCTACAATCCTTTACATGTCTGTATCCAGTTATGCCAATACCATTTTTTGAAGATGATTTCTTTTTTCCGGTGTTAAGTTTTAGGTTCTTTGTCAAAAACCAGCTGTTTATCGGTGTGTGGGTTAACATAAGAGTCTTCTATTCTATTCCATTGTGTGGAGAGCTGCGCCACACCGCTCCTTAAAGATGGTGCTGGCTTCTGACTTCCACCATCCCGCCGGTGAGTGCTTTCAGTAACAAACAACTCCTTATTTGGCCTGCTCCCATCCCACCGGGGTCCACGCCATCGTCATCAGATTGCTTATGCATTCGTGTGAGCCTATGGCTTGCACACACGTGGCTGCTCAGGGTTGGCTGGCCTCGGCTATTTAGGGAGCAGGAGGGGTTTCTCCCGTGGCTGCCTCCACGTTGTTCATCAAGGTCCTGAATCAACCACTTGTGAGAAGGAATCCTGAGTCGCGTCTTCCTTCCTGGTCGAGGTGGTCGTGACACCATTGGTCTATCTGTTTTTGTGCCAATACCAAGCTTTTTTCAGGGCTGTATCTCTATAGTAGAACTTGAAATCTGGGATGGTGATGCCTCTGGAAGTTCCTTTATTGTACAGGGCAGTTATGGCTATCCTGGGTTTTTTGTTTTTTCCATATAAGAAAGTTGAGTATCCCTAAACCCTCCCCTGTGTGTGTAGGTTGAGTATCCCTCTATGTGGAATGGGGTCCCGAAGTTCATTCGTATGCTAGGGATAAATACCCATCCACTACCAGAGACCCCATAGATTCCCCAGGTCTCCTCACTGACACCCACATTCAGGTAATCTGGATTAGTCCTATGCTGGTTTCCCAGATATCAGTCTGGGGTCCATGATTACCCCCTTGTTCAGGTCAGCTGTTTCTGTGGGTTTCTCCTGCCTGGTCTTGACCCCTTTGCTCATCACTCCTCCCTCTCTACAAGTTGATGCCAGGAGTTCATCTCAGTGCTTACCTGTGGATCTCTGTTTCTGCTTTCATCAACTACTGGATGAAGGCTCTAGGATGACATATAAGGTAGTCATCAATCTTATTATTGGGGAAGGGCATTTAAGGTAACCTCTCCACTATTGCTTAGATTGTTAGTTGGTGTCATCCTTGTAGATCTCTGGACATTTCCCTAGTGCAGATTAGCATCTGACCAGAAATAAAGCAAAAAGGGGATATTTGAATTAAGATTTTTGCTCTTGCTGTTTTTTTCCCAAAGTGTTTTTACAGCATTAGCAAACAATAATTTACATATAGGATTTGAAATTTTTGTGAGCTAAAATTAAATTATAACACAATGGTAAAGAATAAATTGTATAACTTTATTGCAATTAGGCATAGTTGAGTGCTATTATACTTTGTATGCTTCTTTTTCAAACAATAAGCCTAAAATAATAAACAATATGAAATATCTTTTTAGCTGTTATTTGATTCCAACAGGCATTTAGATATATAATTCACATACCCATAATGTAATTTAATAACAAATTCATAAGTTTCTTATTTGTATGAAATTGTCCAAATAGTATAAAGACACTTCAACCATGCCTAAGGGTACATCTACTCTTCTTCGTGATTTTCAAAGCCTGTACCTTGTAGGGGACAGCTATACCTTACCAATTTGGTTACTAACTTAAGATGCAGTCTTTACCACACACACCGCACACACACCAGCAGCTCTACTGATTCTGTGTGCAAAAAATGCGAAAATTCTTCTCAGGAGACTTTACCTCAAGAATGTAGGACTCTTATTAATTATAGCTGAAATTTAAGCTCCAGATTACCAGCATTTATTGCCCAGTAAAGCAAAGGTTTCACTTTACTGGCCATGCTTAGTCATAGCTGATTCTTCAACCCCAGCTGACCACAAACCACAGATTCTTAACTAACAATAGAAACTTTGAGAGTCTTTCAATCTTCATTCTGGTACTTAAATCATGCCTCCATTGTCTGCATCCTTTCGGCATTATTTTCCAAGTTGCCACAGAACACTTGCTAAGCTCTGATTTTTCAACTCCTTTCCAGGCTTAAGGTGCAAACGCTTTGAAAATGCTCCCAAAACAACACAGTCGGGCCTGTCTCAACAATACCACCTTCTTTTCCGGTTTGCTTTATGTGCTGTGATAAACATCACAGCATAAAAGCAATCTGAGAGGAGAAAGGGTCTTATTTCATCATACAGCTTTTAGCTCATCATGAAGTGAATTCAGGGTAGGAACTCAAGCATGGCAAGAACTTGGGGCAGAAATTAGAGTGGCGCCACTCTCCGTGACTTCCTTAGACTGTTTTTATACAACCATGGACCACCTGCTCTAGGATGACATTTATCATGCTAGGCTGGGCCCTCACACATCAATCATCTACTAAGATAAAGCCCCAACATACATTCTTGCTGCCCTATATAATAGATGCAGTTCCTCTTGGGGTTCCCTCTTCCTAGGTATCCCTAACTTGCATCAAGCTGACCAAAATTAGTCAGGAGATTCTGTATAACCACATACAAGAAGCACCCCAGAAATGAGCTGTTTGGTTCTTAAACCTGTCCTTGTGATATTGATGTGGTTCGCTGTTCAATGAAATCTTACATCAACCTAAAAACTGTGATTCAGTGGGAACAGAATTTGAAGAGAACATGTTAGTATAATTTAATGACGTAATTATTACCTGGAACTGAATTTTATACAGTGAGTTATGAAATCATACATACTTCAAAGTCATATTCATTGGGTCAATATAGATTTAGTTAGCAAGCACCCATGATAGTCATTGTCTTGAGCATTGGAAAACTAACAATGAAAAATGTTTTCCTTAGATTAATTTCTATGCAAACAGTATGAACAATACTATAAATAAAATCAAAACTGAAAATGCTGCATGATTGTGCTGTCTCCGAATCTTTTCCTTCTGCAGCTTTCTGTATGATTAACACTTATTCTTCTCTCTCCTTGACTCTTTCAAATAACTTCCTCCAGCATCCTAGAGTTTGAGACTTCCATTCACTCCTGATCAAACTTTGTCTGAAAATAATGTATTTGGTGACTGTACTCATTTCGTTTAGATTTTCCTAAATGCCAGTTCTAAGAAAACTGATTCTCTTCATCCAATGCAAAGTAAATTCATGCTTAACCTTCTTCAGAACACTTCATGTGGTCATTCTGGTCATTGTAAATAGAAAGGCAATCAAATAGAAAATATGTAGAGATGTTTTGGAATGTCATATCATTCCATATTTGAAAAAAACTACAAGGAAATGTGGCACAGTATGGCAGAGATTATAGGATGGCAGAGATTAGGATAGTTGAAGAAAGAGAAAAAGAGAGTTTTTCAATTTATGTAAAATTGCTGCTCAGCAAGATAAATCCTGGATACCTTTTGTATAACATTATTTTACAGATAAAAAATAATCTGTATATTTAAAACTTTGTTTAAAGGGCATGTCTCAAAGAAGTCATGAATTTGAAAGAGAGCAAATAGGGTACAAGGGAGAGTTTGGAGAGAGAAACAGGAAGGGAAATGATGTAATTATGTAATAATCTCAAAAAAAGACATTGCCAGCTCAATGTTTTTTCCAGAGAAAAGAGGTAGGTAAAAAGAAATTTACAGAGGAGATGAACATCTGTATTGTCTGATTAAAATGTGGTTTCATAGTCAAATCAATATTTCAAGCACATCAAACTGTACACAGCAATTGAATATAGTATTTTACTAAATATTATTTTACTGCATGGTTATGTATTTAGGTGTACACATGCAACTGTTCACACATGCCAAAGAATGAATCCATTAGTAATAATTTAATGTCTTTATTTCTTTTCTTTTTTTTTTTCAAGGCAGGGTTTCTCTGTATTGGTTTGGAGGCTGTCCTGGAACTTGCTCTGCAGACGAGTCTGGCTCGAACTCACAGAGATCTGCCTGCCTCTGCCTCCTGAGTGCTGGGATTAAAGGTATGCGCTGCCACCAACGCCCGGCTAACATCTTGTTACCAAGGTATTACTGCACTAGTGTCAGTGGCACCTGGAGGAATGGATCCAATAAATGGGGGCTACTAAATTCCTGTGCAAGAGTCAACTTTATTGAGAACATTAGAGAATTCATACTCCGCTGGTTAAGAGAAGTCACATGAGTATAGCAAACAAACAATCATAAGGGCAAACTACACAGGATAGACAAGCTGCATATGGAAAACTAACATTTTTCTATAGAGACATAAAGAAATAACAATGGCCAGCTGTAATTAACAAACTGAAGTAAAGTCATTCTTAACTTCTACATCTGGGAGGGACAGGAAAACACGGTTCAAGAAGTATTCTCTGTTGTGAAGAAACTGAGGTCACAAGAGTCCAAACAGGGATCCAAACTATGTCGGGTATTATTGGTTACATTATTTTATGGATCAGAAAATCTACAAAATAGCTTGAAAAGAGACCTACATGATTAGTAGTTCTGGGATCTTATAGAACACAAGCCTATATTTCCCTGTTAATTAGAACACAAATGCTATGATGTCCTACGCAAATACTAAGTGATTCAAATAGCAAGGAAATTGTAAACACAGTCCCTTTTTCAGATGAATGAATTAGTTTGTTACAGTTCTAAAGTCCAGTTATAAACAGTCATTAGTACTGGAACCATCCAATCTACAAGCTGAAGGAAAGGATAGGGAGTATAAGACCAGCACACATGTTTAGAGGCTCTCACTGCAGACGCACAGGTCGAAGTCCATCTGGAAAAATATTCTAAGGAGACATAGGGCTCTGTGTGTTTTGTAGAATAACTTCTCAGGTGTAAGCTTGACTTCTGATGATATGGTCCACATCTCCTTTTGCCCTTTTACTGAAGGCTTCTTTTTTCTTTCCTGATGATTTTCATGGTCTTCTCACTCTCTGCTATGTTGTTAATGACCCAGGTATAGAAGAGCTGAAGAGGAATTTATAATATTATGGTGGATATATATACAATGCCTATACGTACCCCTTCCCAGTTTTCTTTTGGAGAAGTAAAGTAAACCAGGTTAATGTACCAGCTCGGTAATTTTCTACTGTAACAATACTGGGGAGGTTACAGTGTGAATAAGTATGAGTCTACTGATGGAAATAATCTTAAAGCATAAGCACAATCTGAAATGATATTTAAAGGTTTATTAATTAACTGTAATAACTGAATCAGAACAGCCAGTTTTATCTGTTGAGATAAAGAAAATACTAATAGGTTGATGAATATTGGCTTTAATTTCCAGTGCCTTGATACATGTATTTTATGCATTCGAGTTTGAAAATTATTAGAAATTGCAATAAGTATGTGCTTGTATATAAGTTAAAGAATGTATGATTGTCCTAGTACTGTTTTCTGTGCAAACACAAATACTTTTCAATCTAAACTGACGTAATGGAGGATTTAATAACAATAGAGAAGATAGAGAGTAGAAAGTGACTAACTGGGGGAAAATAAAGACAGCACTTAACATTTTCTTTAAATCTCCAAATAACATCTCCAGTTAATTTCATTTGTATACCTACCTGTGCTTCTTGCTACCCATCTATCTGTGTATCTGTTCATACCTATAAATATCTGTGTTTGTTTGCAGCACATTCTGGGTGATTCTGTGACCTGAGCAGAAGATAAACCGTCTTGACTTTAGAGAATTCCCACAACAGTCCCATTTTGAATTATTCTCATAGTGTAGTCTTGGAACAAGCAACAACATACAATGTTGAAACATGAACAATAGATCAATCTAACTGCACAAACCATGACTAAACATGTTTGTTGGGATGATTCATTCACATAAGTTATAAAATTATACAAATTAAAAATATTATGATATTTGTGTCCTTGAATCATGGTGTAAACTTATGGTGATGAAAATATGGTCTACATATTCAATGTTTCTATCACACACACAAACACAGAGTGGGGGGGATAGAAAGAAACAGAGGGAAAATGATGTCTTTACTTTGGCTTAAAATCATATTTAATTTCTAAAGACAAATCAGAAATGTCTACCAGTCATCACTCTGCATCTTAAATTTTTTCTGCAATGAATGGAAGACAATCTATAAGTAATGCTATACTTTAACACATACACATTCATAAACATTTATTGAAGATATAAATGCCCCTGTTATTAAATAACTTTTGAACAACTGGCTTGTATACAGCAATGTATAGTATATTTAGCAATGTGAAATATATTCATAACTTCAGCTATTAAAATATCATCATGAATGCATAATAATGAATATCATACAAATTTATTATTTTTAGAGAATATATTCTGCTATTTAAATATGTATATGCTTGTACAATAAAAAGAATATATAAAAATTAGAAGTGTTTAGGTATATAGTAGGGTTAAATTTTTTATCTATTTAAGTGATTCTTTTGCTTGCATGTTTTGATTGTAGGACTGTTTTCATATACAATTATTAAAGTTCCTAATGGTTTGTAAGTTATCAGTTAAAAGTATAACTTTATAACTTATGCAGTTTTTTTACCCTAGGGATTCTAACGCTCTTATACTTGAGAGTGGTGTGTAGTAGTGTAGTTTTTATGTATAGACAGAATAACAAGACACATACTTTAGTCAGTATTTTTCTTCATAATCTCTAGTAACCAATATTTTGCCCTTTGAGCAAATGTCTTTATTATTGATTGGGACCTTTATTTATCTTTCTGGTAATACTAATAGTAATGACCCTCTTGTATGATGATTACTAGCTTGTTCAAGGGACCTAGAAGCTAGGAGACAGATTTTTCTGTGTTTAATTGTAGAACAAACTTCAGGCACTTTCTTTTTATTTTAATCTGACAACATTTATAGATTAAGAAGTAAATTTCTTGGTTTGGAGATATCTTTTAGTGGCTAAAGAGCTTTCTGTACAAGTATAGGGATCATAGTTCAGATTAACACTACCCACATGAGAAACAGGACTGTGATGGCTTGCCTTCCATCCTAGTGTTTGGAACATAGAGACAGTGTATCCTCAGGGCAAGCAGAACCAGCTTGCAGTGTTAGGAAAAGTCCCCTAAATAAGGTAAGAGAGATGTCAACCTCTGATATTCATATGCATGCTCACACATGTGCACAAGCACAAGTAAACACCCATAAAACCATGCAACACACACACACACACACACACACACATATATATATATACATATATATATATATATTCAGGGCAATATAATAAAGAGTAAAATCTCAATTTCCAAGAGAACTTGTATTTCTACATATTTTCAAAATATTACTATTTTCCTAGTTTATAACTGAGGAAGAATTATTATGGTGGGAAATGGGTAAATAAATCTCAGATTCCCCAAAGTATTCCCAAGTCTATCCAAGTTACAACCTCCTACAACACACTTTGAATTTCCCTACTATATGTCTTTATTTTGACTTTAATAAAATGCATAAAATATAATAAAAACAAAAAGTATTCATTTCATATATTTGGAGGTGAAATGTACCTATACTTGTTTAAAATTTATTCTAGTTCTTCTAAATCTCTTGTAAAAATTAGTTTTTATTTTAGTTCTTAATAAATGCCAAGAATTTCAGAAACAATGATAAGACTTTTCTTCACCAAATATTCAGAGGCCTGAGCAAACACCACTATAGTTGCTAACAGTTCATGCTGTTACATTCCTAAAATGATAACTTCAAAATTACTGCTTGTAAATATGTCATGGGCAGCTAAATATGTTTTACTCTGTTCCAGGATGCACATGCAAAACAGCTACTACCTTCCAGTGGCTGAGAGGGTAGGAGCCTGACTATGTCAGGATCTGATAATTACTAGTAGTAGATGGCCTAGACACATTAACAACCTACTAATTCTAATTTTTAGCTACCCGACACCATTCAAAGTTTCTTATTCTTCTACCTATTTTAACTTTCTTCTTTTAGATTATGCAGTTGTATCTGCGCAGATTCAATAAAATCCAGTTTACAACAAGTTCTCCTCATGACTGTTCTATATATTAGTCAAGATCTTTCATGGCTTCAGTACCTGTGTCAGCTTTGACAAATGTCACAGATGAGAACTTAGCCTTCATTTTCTAACGTCTGTGAGAAACAAATATAATCCACAAATGTTTGTGATTAAAAATACAGAAAATATGCAATGTATCCAATAGCATAAGTCTACTGAAGCAGTGTCCAGTTGACACCCAAAATTATAACTTGAGAGTTTGTCAATATAAATTATTTATATCTTTGTTCTACATACAGAAACTCAACAGAGATTAGTTTTGAGAGTCTTTCAAAACTATTTACATTTAAATAATAATTTTTTCTAGGAATTAACAATAAAGATTAAGTGTAATCCTTCCCAACATATTAAAAACAAATACTGTTACATTTTATTTAAAAGTACTATCTTACTCCCCTTTTACAATGTATTCCTAATTACAACGGCCAGTTAATTGGTGAGCAACTATCTATTTTAAATAACATAAGTGGTGCTCTCTTTTCCATTCTTTTGATAAAATGCTGTGACTTAAAAATATCATGCTGGTGTTATATTTATGCACATGAAATCCATGTGCCCTTGCATATGGCATCAAATGAAGTCACAATGTCTTTTAGTAAAAAATATAATACACATTTTGAAACAGATTTAGTAGTGTTTTAAATTCAATGTAATGACATCTCATCCAATTGAAAGACAGCAGTACTATTCTACATGGAGATGCCCCATAGTTTCAGTTCTACATACATGATCCACAAATATCCTCAGTCAGTATCAGCAGGTATCTCTATTAGCTTAAGGCAGTACATTATTAAAATTATAACCTAACCTAACAGAGCATTCAACTAACTTTTAATCTCTGTTGTTATATGGTAGTAAAACTCTACTGCCTGGAAATAACAATGTAATAAAGAATTTTTCTGTACATTTACAAACTGGGAAAATCTTAATAACTTATGGAAGTAATCTTGTTTTATCTGGATCTAAAGTGAGTTGAAATGGTAAATTAAATGATCTACAATTTTACCCATGTGTATATGTTATTGCTGTAATGAGAACTAATTAAAAACAACAGTATTTGGACCATACTATTTATCATATAGATGAATTTGAGTTACCCTAAAAAGAGACAAAATAAAACACTCTAAAAGGATCCTTTATTTTCCACAAACATATTAATAATAAAGACAAAGTTTATAAGCTAATGGTTTACAGTGAATTGACTGATTTCCACAGAAAGATATATTTTCCTTTGTGTCAAAAAAGTTTTCACACTCCATGGCAATGGACCAAAGTGGCATTTGAAACATGGACAAGTGAACGTTTCTTCACTCAGTTGAATATTCAGCAAGTGTAATATATAAAATTAAGAAAAGTAAGAATCCCTAATGCTCTGGAAAACAAATTTTCCTTTTTGTGAATGAAATTTTAACTGTTTATGGTTTTATTTTTCTTTATGGAGGCATAAATTTCATTGTGTATATTACTACATTTTCTTTATCCAGTCATCTGTTGATGGACACCTAGACTGATTCCCTTTCCTGGCTATTGCGACTATTACAGCAATAAACATGAGTGCAAGCATATCTATTGATATTGGTGTAGAGTTGTTAGATATACATTCCAAAGTAGTACTCCACACTGGTTTCCATAGAAGCCAGGCAAGTTTATATTCTTACCAGCAGTAATAGGATTTCTTTTTCTCCTTTCCTCCTTCTGCATTTTAAAAATATTTTATTTTTAAATTTAAATTAGAAACAAAGTTGCTTCACATGTCGAACCTAGGTCCCTCTACCTTTCCCTCACCTCCCACCAACCCCCTCATGTCCTCTTCTTTCCCCAGGGAGGGTGAGGCCCTCCATGGGGGTGTCCATAGACTGTAATTTCATCCAGGGCATGGCCTAGACCCTCCCCCAAGAGTCCAGGGTGAGAGTGCATCTCTCATTGTGGGGTGGGCATCCAAAGTCCATTTGTATACCTGGGATAAATACTGACCTACTACCCAAGGCCCCATAGATTACCTAGGCCTCCTCATTGACATCCACATTCAGGGGGTCTGGATCAGTCCCATGCTGGATTCCCAGCCATCAGTCTGGGATTCAAGAGATACCACTGGTCAAGTCAGCTGTCTCTGGGGGTTAAAACAGCCCAGTCTTAGCCCCTTTGCTCATCAGTCCTCCCTCTCTGTCGCTGGGTTCCTTGAGTCCAGTTCAGTGTTTAGCTGTTGGAGTCTGCCTCTGGTCCATCAGTCATTGGATGAAGGTTCTGCATCCCAGACTCCCTGGCCATGGCATTGTAGGCGGGCACTCCCCAGATCTATGTCTAAAATCTGTATATGAGAGAGTAGATACCATATTTGTCTTTTGGGTTACCTCACTCAGGATGGTTTCTTCTAGTGCCATCCATTTGCCTGCAAATTTCAAGATTCCATTTTTTTCTGCTAAATAGTACTCCTTTGTGTAAATGTTCCATATTTTCTCTATCCACTCTTCAGTTGAGGGGCATTTAGGTTGCTTCCATGTTCTGGATATTACAAATAATGCTGCTATGAACATAGTGGAACCGATGTCCTTGTTGTCTGAATGTGCATCTTTTGGATACATGCATAAGAGTGGAATTGCTGGATCTTGTGGTAGGCAGATTCCCTTTTTTCTGAGGAAACTCCATACTGATTTCCAAAGTGGCTGTACGAATTGGCACTCCCACCAGCAGTGGAGGTGTGTTCCCCTTTCTCAGCATCTTCTCCAGCATAAACTGTCATTGATGGTTTTTATTTTAGCCATTCAGACAGGAGTAAGATGGTATTTCAGAGTTGTTCTGAATTGCATTTCCCGGATGACTAGGGATGTTGAGCACTTTCTCAAGTGCCTCTCAGCCTTTTTAGATTTCACTACTGAAAATTCTGTATTTAGTTCTGTAACCCACTTTTTAATTGGATCTTTTGGTGTTTTAGAGACTTGATTCTTGAGTTCTAGTAAATTTTGGAGATCAGCCCTCTGTCAGATGTGGGGTTAGTGAATATCTTTTCCCATTCTATGGGCTGCCATTATGTTTTGTTGACTATGTCCTTGGCCTTACAGAAGCTTCTCAGTTTCAGGAGGTCCCATGTATTAATTGTTGACCTCAGTGTCTGTGCTACTGGTGTTATTTTCAGAAGCCGTCTCCTGTACAAATTTGTTTGAGGGTACCACCCACTTTCTCTTCTAAGAGGTCCAGTGTGGCTGGAATTATGTTGATATCTGTGATCCATTTGGACTTAAATTTTGTGCATGGCCAAACATATTGATCTCTCCCCATTCTTCTACGTGCCAGCATCCAGTTATACCAACATCATTTGTTGAAGATTCTTTCTTTTTTCCATTCTATATTTTTAGCTTCTTTGCCAAAGTCCAGATCTTCATACATGTATGGGTCAATATCAGGTTGTTCACTTCGATTCCTTTGGTCTACCTTTCTATTTTTTTCCAATACCAAGCTGTTTTCAGGACTACAGCTCTATAATAAATCTTGAAGTCAGTGATGATGATGCCTCCAGATGTTGCTTTGTTGAATAAGGTTGTTTTGGCTATCTTGGGTCTTTCAAGGTCTGTGAAGAATTGTGCTGCTATTTTAAAGGGGATTGCATTGAATCTGTCGATTGCTTTTGGCAGGATTGCCATTTTTACTACATTGATCCTACCTATCCAAGAGCATTGGAGATCTTTTCATTTTCTGAGGGTTTCTTTAATTTCTTTCCTTAAAGACTCAAAGTTCTTGTGATACCAGTCTTTCACTTGTTTAGTTAGTGTTACCCCAAGGTATTTTATGTTGTTTGCGGCAATTATTAAGGGTGATGTTTCTCTGATTTCTTTCTCAGCCCTTTTATCGTATGTATATAGTAGGGTTACTGATTTTCTTGAGTTGATCTTGTATCCTCCCACTTTGCTGAAAGTAGTTATCAGCTATAGGAGTTCCCTGGTAGAGTTTTTTGAGTCACTTATGTAAACTATCATATCATTTTCAAATAATGGAAGTTTGATCTCTTCCTTTCTAATTTGTATCCATTTGATCCCCTTTTGTTGTCATATTGCACTAGCTAGAACTTCAAGTACCCTATTGAAAAGGTATGGAGAGAGTGGACAGCTTTGTCTTGTTCCTGGTTTTAGCAGAATTGTGCTGTTTTTCTGTTCATTTAGATTGTTGTTGGCTGTTGGTTTGCTGTACAAAGCTTTTATCATGTTTAGGTGTGTTACTGTTATCCAAGATCTCTCCAAGACCTTTATCATGAAGGAGTGCTGGATTTTGTCAAAGGCTTTTTCTGCATCTAGTGATATGATCATGTGATTTTTGTTTCTCAGCTTGTTTATATGGTGGATTACATTGATGGATTTTCTTATGTTGAACCATCCCTACATCCCTGGGATGAAACCTAATTGAACGTGGTGAATGATTGTTTTGATGGGTTTTAGGGTCTGATTTGCTAGTATTTTATTGAGTATTTTTGCATCAATATTCATGAGGAATATTGGTCAGAAGTTCTCTTTCTTAGTTGTGTCTTTGTGTGGCTTGGGTATAAAGGTCATTAAAGCCTTGTAGAAAGAGTTTGGCAAAGACCCTTCTGCTTCTATTTTGTGGTATACTTTGAGAATTGTTTGAAGCTATTCTTTGAATTTCTGGTAGAATTCTGCACTGAGATCATCTGGACCTGGCTTTTTTTGATTGGGAGATTTTGATGACTGCTTATAGGTCTATTTAAATTGCTTATCTGTTCTTGATTTCATTTTGGCAAGTGGTAACTATCCAGAAAATAGTCCATATCCTTTAAATTTTTGAATTTTGTGGAGAACAATTTTTCAATCTATGACCTGATGATTCTCTGAATTTCCTCAGAGTCTGTTGTTATGTCCCCATTTTCATTTCTGATTTTATTAATTTCCATCTTCATACTCTGCTATTTGGTAAGTTTGGACAAAGGTTTGTCTATCTTGTTGATTTTCTCAAAGAACCAACTCTTCGTTGCATTGATTCTTTGTTTTGTTTTCCTAGTTTCCACTTTATTGATTTCAGCCCTCAGTTTGATTATTTCCTGGCATCTACTTCTCCTGGGTGAGTTTGCTTCTTTGTGTTCTAGAGCTTTCACCTGTGCTGTTAATTCTCTAATGTAACTATTCTCCAGTGTCTTCATGTGGGCACTTAGTGCTATGAACTTCTCTTGTAGCACTGCTTTCAAAGTGTCCCATAGGTTTGGGTATGTTGTGATTTCACCCTAATTGAATTCTAGGAAGCATTTACTTTCTCTTTTTTATTTGTTTTTGGACCCAGCCCAGGAATGGTGGAATTGTGCATTATTCAATTTCCATGAGTTTGTAGGGTTTCTGCCATTTTTGTTGTTGAATTCTAATTTTAATGTGTAGTGGTCTGATAAGATACATGGAGTTACTCCTATTTTTCTGTTCCTGTTGAGGCCAGATGTGTTGCCAAGTATATGTTCGATTTTTGAGAATGTTCCGTATGGTGCTGAGAAGAAGGTATATTCTTTTTTATTTGGATGGAATGTTCTATAGATGTCTGTTAATCCCAATTGGGTCATAACTTCTAGTAGGCCCTTGGCTTCTTTGTTAAGTTTATGTATAGTATTCCTGTCTAGTAGTGAGAGTGGGTTATTGAAGTCTCCCACTATAAGAGTGTGGGGGTTTATATGTGACTTGAGTTTTAGTAATTTTATGAACTTGGATACCTTTGGATTTTTCGGCATAAATGTTCAGAATTGAAACTTCGTCTTGATGGATTTCTCCTGTGATGAGTGTGTAATGACCACCTTCATCTCCTTTGATTGATTTTATTTTAAAGTATAATTTGTTAATTATTAGGATTGCTACCCTTGCTTGTTTCTTGGGTCCATTTGATTGGAAAATCTTTTCCCAAACTTTAACTCTGAGGTAATGTCTGTCTTTGATGCTGAGGTGTGTTTCTTTTATGTAGTAGAAGGATGGGTTCTGTCTTGAATACATTTGTTAGCCTGTGTCTTTCTATGGGCGATTTAAGGCCATTAATATTGAGATATATATTTATGACCACTGAATGCTCATTCTGCTTTGATTTGGAATGGTTGTTGTTGGTGGAATTATGTGTGGAATTCTACCCCTTTTTTCTTTTGGCTGTTGGTACAGTGGGATTATCTCATGCCTATGTTTTTCTGGTTGTAGTTAACATCCTTCGGTTGTAGTTTTCCTTCCAAAAGTTTCTGTAGTGCTGGGTTAGTGGATATGTATTGCTTGAATCTAGATTTGTCAGGGAATATCTTGTTTCCTACTACTATAGTGATTGGGAATTTTGCCAGGTATAGTAGTCTGGGATGGCATCCATGGCCCGTTAGTATTGGTAGAATATCTATCCAGGACCTTCTGGCTTTCAGAGTTTCCATGGAGAAGTCAGGTGTAATTCTAATAGGTTTGCCTTTATATGTTACCTGGCTGTTGGGGAAGTCCTGTTATTTGTCTGTTATTTGTCAATAAACACTGTTGAGCCAATAGGAATCTAGATAGGTGGGACTAGGAGTCCAGGAGGATTCTGGGAAGGAGAAACACAAGGAGTCATGATGTAACTCCATGGGGTAGGAAGCCCAGAAACTTCTCCAGTAAGAGACATACTTAGATTAACAATTATGGGGTAATTACTTATGTCAGAGCTAGCCAGTAAGAAACAAGAAAAGGCCAACAGCTTCATAATTAATATAGCCTCCTGTGTGTTCATTTGGGACTGATGCGGCTTTAGAACCAGGCTGGCGGGAAAGCTTCTCTCAAAGAACAAAGCTCCTCTTTACATAATGGTGTCAGAAGTAGGATTGAATTTCCACACAAAATAACAAAAGCTTTAAAGGAATTTTAGAAACAAAAGAACAGAAAGAAGCACAGATTTTTGATAGCAGCATTTTTCTCAGGTGTTTTGCTAGCAACAAGCCGAGATTCACGTGGCTCGCTTACCGGAGCCTTCCTGACTCGGCATAAAAAGAAAAAAAAACCACAAGGTTGTTTTAAGAGACCCTGCTAACGATTGAAAGGTGTGTACGTACAGCTGGAAGTGGCAGCTTTTGCTGGAAGTCAACATGGACTCAGGTGGTAAGCTGGAATCACGCTTACGCCCGCCATCTTGGAACGGCAGTTTAAAACAGCTGCGGTTTTACAGATAAGACACGTGGCCAGAAAAACATAAAAATTTACAGTAAAGTCAGACTTGGATGAACAAAACCTCTAAAGGTTTACAGTGTGTTTAAAAATATACGTGAGATTGAGAGAGAAAATTAAACGGCAAAGTGGTATATAAATACAAAAGCCGGCGTTGTGGTGGTGCACGCCGGTAGGAATTGCTCCAGAGGCAGAGGCAGGCAGATTTCCAAAGAGAAACCCTGTCTCAGAGAAAAATAAATAAAGTGAAAAAATGGAGTAATAATAATAATAGATAAATAAAAAAGCCACATAAATATGGAAAATACACAGAGAGTCTGGATACTGTATGCTATTGTGTTTTTCAGTTTTTTGATTGCTAAGGAAGGAACAGCTACTAAAGTACACTTGATTATAAATACTGCTGAATTAATCCAATTTCTGTCTTTGAAAAATGCCTTGACTTCAAAATTTAAGTATAAGGATATGTTACTCGGAAAAGGAGTTTTAGTTTATGTTTCCACAGAAAATGAAAAGCTGAGGATTCCTTCCAGGCTTCTGTGGTTTGACGAACCAAGACCCCCAGAAGCAGTGGACCAGGTGTTCCAACAATTGAGATGATGCAGCTTTACAGACCCCAAAAATACAGACTTATACAGGTTTCTGAGTTTTGTCATGATCCCCATCGTATGAACAGCGCCCCCTTCCAGCACGAAACACTTTGGAATGAGCGACGTCCTAAGTCCCATCTTGTTTATAAATTTTTTTTCATTTAAATGGGATTGTTTATAATTGGTTAATGATCACAGCCAATCTCCTTTAATGGTAAAAAGGGGAATTATGGTATGGGTATTGTTTTTCATTTATTGATACAAATTGAAGGTCAATTTTGTGATGTGTATATTTCTCCTCTTGATTAAGTATTGTGCTTATACTGATCATTTAAAATGCAATGCATAATTGAATTCAGACTATAGATAGTTACTTATAATAGAATTTATAGTTAGGTAAGTTAGGTTTTCTAGATATACAGAAATATATTTGAGATAGATAAACAGTCTTCAAACCTCTCAAAGACTTTCAGAAAATGGCATTTAAAATGGTTTAGGGTTTCTCTTGACAATGAGAAATGTCTGCTCCTGGCAGCACCAATTATGTCTGAGAGGAAAATGGGCATCGTCGAAGAAACTCGTTATGTAGTTTGCTTTCAACATGGCAAGATTAGCCATTTGGGCAAGAAACTGCTCTTGCCTAGACTGACTGTTGCTGTATAAACTGGACATGCAGGACCCACAGGAAAGTGACTGCTAAACTCAGTCTTACAGGGGTCCTGCTTCATGGAAGAGTCTACCAGACTTTCTGCAGGACACAGAAAAATGACTGACAGACTGCCAATGCAGATAGACAGTTTGAAATTTCCTGCTTTGCTGAGAAGTGTTCCAGACACACTGTGGCCTATGGGCTGAAGATGGATGCCCCAACGTTACAGAGGAACTTCAGGTGACTGCCCAGGCAGCAAGATGTCTCTGTCAAACCTAGTGTTTATATATTATCCTTCTGTGGTCTTTGATGGAGTTGAAGATAGATAGTTATAATTATAGTTTTCCTTAGTTATGATAAAAGATAAGCTACATATAGAACTTTGGACTCACAATGATGGGATGGATGATATTTTCTTTAAATCTTCCTAAAATATTGTAACTATGTTCTTACTTGATAACTGTTCTGTCATATACAATTTGACTATGTTAAAGTTAAGACCTTTCTTTTTGTTTAAACAGAAAAGAGGAGATGTTGGGGAAGTCCTGTTATTTGCCTGTTATTTGTCAATAATCACTGTTGAGCCAATAGGAATCTAGATAGGTGGGACTAGGAGTCCAGGAGGACTCTGGGAAGGAGAAACACAAGGAGTTGTGATGTAACTCCATGGGGTGGGAAGCCCGGAAACTTCTCTGGTAAGAGACATACTTAGATTAACAATTATGGGGTAATTACTTAAGTCAGAGCTAGCCAGTAAGAAACAAGAAAAGGCCAAAAGCTTCATAATTAATATAGCCTCCTCTGTGTTCATTTGGGACTGATGCGGCTCTAGAACCAGGCTGGTGGGAAAGCTTCTCACAAAGAAAAAAGTTTCTCTTTACACTTGGCCTTTTTACTTAGCTGCTCTTAATATTCTGTTTTTATTCTGTATCTTTGGGGTCTTGATTATTATGTGGCAAGGGGACTTTTTTGTGGTCCAATCTATTTGGTGTTCTATATGCTTCTTGTACCTTCATAGGAATGTCTTTCTTTAGGTTAAGAAAGTTTTCTTCTATGATTTTGTTAAATATATTTTCTGTCCCTTTGAGTTGGTTTTCTTCATCTTCTTCTATACCTATTATTTTTAATTTTGGTCTTTTCATGATGTCCCATATTTCCTGGATATTTCATGTTAGGGATTTGTTGGACTTAAGATTTCCTTTGGTCATTTATTAAATTTTTCCTAGTGTATCTTCAACACCTGAAATTCTGTCTTCCATCTCTTGTATTTTGTTGGTTATGATTGCATCTGTAGTACCTAACCGTTTGCCCAGCTTTCTATTTCCAGCCTTTGTTTAAATATTTTTATTGTCTCTATTTCAGTTTTCAACCCTTGCACTGTTTGAATTGTTTCTTGCAATTTTTCTTTGTCTTTTTGTCCTTTTGTTGCATTTTTTCCTCCATTTCTTGAATTTTTGGTTTGCTTTTTCTTCCATTTCTTGCATTTTTGGTTTGATTTTTTTCCTCAATTTCTCTGAGGGATTTTCCCATATCCTCTTTGAGGGCCTCTATCTTTTACATGAAGCTGTTTTAAGGGCATTATTTTCTGCTTCATTTGCATTGGAATCTTGGAGTCTTGCTGTTGTGGAGTCTCTAGAATCTGGTGGTGTCATATTTGTTTTTCTGTTGTTGAGTGTGTTTTTGTATTGTCTCCTTGACATCCCTTCTTCTTTCTAGTGGGTGCAGAAAGAACCTTTTACATGCCTGGTGGTTCGTAGACCAGAGTTCCCTTTTGATGGGTGCAAGCAAGTCCAATATTCTGGTAGTTCTCCTCTTCTTTTTTTTTCTTTTTTTGTCATTTTTTATTTTAATTTTAAATAGCTTGTTTTACATGTCAGTCCCAGTTCCCTCTTCCTCCCCTCCTCCCGCAGTTCCCTTCCCCCACACCCTTCCAAACTATTGCCAAATCCTTCCACATAGGGGATATCTAGAGTCTGTCATTTCACTCTGGGTAGGGTCCAGGCACTCCCCTAAGAGTCCAGGATGAGAGAGTACCCCTCTTTGTGCTATAGGCACACGATGACTGTTTGTATTCCAGGGATACACACTGATCCACAGCTCAGGGCCCCATAGGTTGCCCAGGCCTTCTCGCTGACACTCACATTTGGGGGGTCCAGATCAGTCCCATGCTGGCCTCCCCACTGTCAGTCTGGGGTCCAAGAGCTCTCCCCTGTTCAGATCAGCTGTCTCTGCTGGTTTTGCCAGCCCAATCTTTGCCAATTTGCTCATCACTCCTCTCTCTCTGTCACTGGGTTCCTTGGGTTCAGTTCAGTGATTGTGTGTTTGCCTCTGCTTCCATCAGTCACAGGATGAAGGCTCCTGGATGGTTATAGACATCAAGTTCATTATCAGGAATGGGGATTCGAGGTGGTCTCTCCACTATTGTTTAGCTTGCCAATTGGTGTTATCCCTTTAGATCACTCGAGGTCACTCTGGCACCTGATCTGTCTTCTATCCTATGATTCCCTCTTCCCCCTATTCTACCCCCACCCACTCAACTTCCTGTTCCCCCATGACCAACTCTCTTCCTCTTCAACACCTCTCTTCTTCCCAGGTCCCACTCCCCCCTACCCCTTGCTGTGTTCCCCATCCATTCAGAGGATCTTGTCTCAATCATCTTCTCTTGGGTACTATGCATATATGCATATCTTTTAGGTTCTTTTCTGTTTCCCAGACTCTCTATCAGTGGAAGTGCAGACTAGCACTACCCTGATCCATGTCTAAGATCCATATATAAGTGAGTACATACCATGTTTGTGTTTTTGCGACTGGGTTACCTCACTCAGGATGGTTTCTTCCAGTGCTATCCATTTACCTGTGAATTTCAAGATTCCATTGTTTTTTTCTGCTGAGTAACACTCCATTGTGTAAATGTACCACATTTTCTCTATCCACTCTTCAGTTGAGGGGCATCTAGGTTGCTTGCAGGTTCTGGATATTACAAATAATGCTGATATGAACATAGTGGAGCAGACGCCCTTGTTGTATGAATTTCCCTCATTTAGATATATGCCTAATAGTGGAATTGCTGGGTCTAGTGGTAGATTAGTTCCCATTTTCCTGAGGAATCTCCATACTGATTTCCAAAGAGGCTGTATGAGTCCGCACTCCCACCAGCAGTGGAGGAGTGTTCCCCTCTCTCCACATCCTCTCCAGCATAAATTGTCTTCCGTGTTTTTGATTTTAGCCATTCTGACAGGAGTAAGATGATATCTCAGAGTTGTTTTGATTTGCATTTCCCTGATGGCTAAGGATGTTGAGCACTTTCTTAAGTGTCTCTTGGCCATTTTAGCCTCCTCTATTGAGAATTCTTTATTTAGTTCTGTACCCCACCTTTTAATTGGATCCTTTGGTGTTTTTGGAGACTTGTTTCTTGAGTTCTTTGTAAATTTTGGAGATTAGCCCTCTGTCAGATGTAGGGTTAGTGAATATCTTTTCCCATTCTGTGGCCTGCCTTTTTGTCTTTTTGACTGTGTCCTTTGCTTTACAGAAGCTTTTTAGTTTCTGAAGGTCCCATTTGCTAATTGTCGATCTCAGTGCCTGTGCCACTGGTGTTATGTTTAGGAAGTGGTCTCCTGTACCAACTCGTTGAAGAGTATCTCCCACTTTCTCTTCTAAAAGTTTCAGTGTGGCTGGATTTATGTTGAGATCATTCATCCATTTGGACTTAAAATTTGTACAAGGTGATAAACATGGATCTATCTGCAGTCTTCTGCATACCAGTACCCAGTCATGCCAGCACCATTTGTTGAAGATGCTTTCTTTTTTCCATTGTACAGTTTTAGTTTCTTTGTCAAAAATCAAGTGTTCATAGGTGTGGGTTAAAATTAGGGCTTTCGATTCGGTTCCATTGGTCTACCTGCCTATTTTTGTGTCAATACCAATCTGTTTTCAGGACTATAGCTCTACAATAGAGCTTGAAGTCAGGTATGGTGATGCCTCCTGAAGTTCCTTTATTGTATAGGGTTGTTTTGGCTATCCTGGGCCTTTTGTTTTTCCATATAAAGTTGATTAATGTTCTTTCCAGGTCCTTGAAGTATTCTGATGGAATTTTGATAGGGATTGCATTGAATCTGTAGACTGTTTTTGGCAAGATTGCCATTTTTATTATGTTGATCCTACCAATCCAAGAGCATGGGAGATCTTTCCATTTTCTGGTATCTTCTTTGATTTCTTTCTTTAAAGACACAAAATTCTTGATACACAGGTCTTTCACTTCCTTGGTTAACATTATCCCCAGATATTTGATGCTGTTTTTGGCTATTGTAAAGGGTGATGTTTCTCTGAATTCTTTCTCAGTCACTTCATCATCTGTATATAATAGGGCCACTGATTTTTTTTAGTTTACCTTGTATCCTGCCACATTGCTGAAGGTGTTTATCAGCTGTAGGAGTAACCTTGCGGAGTTTTTTGGGTCACTTATGTAAAGTATCATATCATCTGCAAATAGTGAAAGTTTGACTTCTTGTTTTCCTATTTGTATTCCCTTTATCTCCTTTTGTTGTCTAATTGCTGTGGCTAGAACTTCAAGTACAATATTGAAGAGATATGGAGAGAGTGGACACCCTTGTCTTGTTCTTGATTTTAGAGGAATTGCTTTTAGTTTCTCTCCATTTAGTTTGATGTTAGCTGTTGGTTTACTGTATATTGCTTTTATTATATTCAGGTACGTTCCTGTTATCCCTGATCTCTCTAGGACCTTTATCATGAAGGGGTGCTGGATTTTGTCAAAGGCTTTTTCAGCATCTAATGAGATGATCATGTGGTTTTTCTTTCGCAGTTTTTTAATATGGTGGATTACATTGATAGATTTTCTAATGTTGAACCATCCCTGCATTCCTGGGATGAAGCCTACTTGATCATGGTGAATGATTTTTCTGATGTGTTCTTGAATCCAGTTTGCGAGTATTATATTGAGTATTTTCGCATCGATGTTCATTAGGGAAATTGGTCTATAGTTCTCTTTCTTAGTTGTGTCTTTGTGTGGCCTGGGTATCAAGGTAATTGTAGCCTCATAGAAAGAGTTTGGCAGTGAGCCCCCTGCTTCTATTGTGTGGAATACTTTGAGGAGTATTGGAATTAGCTCTTCTTTGAATTTCTGGTAGAATTCTGCACTGAAGTCATCTGGGCCTGGGCTTTTTTTGTTTGGGAGACTTTTGATGACTGCTTCTATTTCATTAGGGGTTATAGGTCTGTTTAGATTATTTATCTGTTCTTGATTTAGTTTTGGCAAGTGATATGTATCCAGGAAATTGTCCATTTCCTTTAAATTTTCAAATTTTGTGGAGTACAGATTTTCAAAATATGCCCTGATGATTCTCTGGATTTCCTCAGAGTCCCTTGTTATGTCCCCTGTTTCATCCCTGATTTTGTTAATTAGCATGCTCTCTCTCTGTCTTTTGGTTAGTTTGGACAGAGGTTTGTCTATTTTGTTGATTTTCTCAAAGAACCAACTCTTTGTTTCATTGATTCTTCTCAGTGTTTTCCTGGTTTCTACTTGATTGATTTCAGCCCTGGATTATTTCCTAGTGTCTGCTCCTCCTGGGGGAGTTTGCTTCTTTTTGTTCTAGAACATTCAGCTGTGCTATTAATTCTGTAGTATGACTGTTCTCCAGTTTTTTCATGTGGGTACTTAGTGGTATAAAATTTCCTCTCAGCACTGCTTTCAAAGTGTCCCATAAGTTTGTGTATGTTGTGTCTCCATTCTCATTGAAATCGAGGAAGTCTTTAATTTCTTTTTTTATTTCTTCCTTTACCCAGGGATGGTGCAATTGTGCATTGTTCAATCTCCATGAGTTTGTAGGGTTTCTGCGATTTGAGTTATTGTTGAATTCTAATGTTAATGCATGGAGGTCTGATAAGATGCAGGGGGTTATTCCAATTTTTTTGTATCTGTGGAGATTTGCTAAGTTTCCTATTATGTGGTCAATTTTAGAGAAGGTTCCATGTGGTGCCGAGAAGAAGGTATATCCCTTTGTATTTGGGTGGAATATTCTATAGATGTCTGTTAAACCCAGATGGGTCATAACTTCTATTAGTTCTTTTGTTTCTTTTTTAAGTTTCTGTCTGGCGGTCCTGTCTAGCGATGAGAGCGGAGTGTTGAAGTCTCCTAATATTAGTGTGTGAGATTTTATGTGCATTTTGAGCTTTAGTAATGTTTCTTTCACGAGTGTAGGTGCCTTTGTATTTGGGGCGTAGATGTTTAAAATTGAGACTTTGTCTTGATGTACTTTTCCTTTGATGAATATGAAGTGTCCTTCTTCATCTCTTTTGATTGATTTTAATTTGAAGTCTAATTTGTTAGATATTAGGATTGCTACACCAGCTTTTTTCTTGGGACCATTTGATTGGAAGATCTTTTCCCAACCCCTTACTCTGAGATAACATCTGTCTTTGATGTTGAGATATGTTTCTTGTATGCAGCAGAAGGAAGGGTTCTGTGTTTGTATCCATTCTACTACTCTGTGTCTTTTTATAGGCAAGTTTAGGCCGTTGACTTTGAGGGATATTAATGACCATTGATTGATGATCCCTGTTTGTGCTTGATTTATTGTTAGTGAAGTTATTTTGTGTACTTTCTCCACGCTTTTTCTTTTGGTGTTTTGTAAAGTGTGATTATATATTGCCTGTGTCTTTGTGAATGTAGTTATCTTCCTTGGCTCTAGGTTTTCCTTCTAGCATTTTCTGTAGAGCTGGATTCATGGATACATATTGTTTAAATCTGGCTTTGTCATGGAATATTTTGTTTTCTCCATCTATGGTAATTGAGAGCTTTGCTGGATATAGTAGTCTGGGCTGGCATCCTTGTTCCCTTAGTGTTTGTAGGACATCTGTCCAGGATCTTCTGGCTTTCATCGTTTCCATTGAGAAGTCAGGTGTAATTCGGATAGGTCTGCCTTTGTATGTTACTTGGCCTTTTTCTTTAGCTGCTCTTAATATTTTCTCTTTACTCTGTATGTTTGATGTTTTGATTATTATATGGTGAGGTGACTTCTTTTTCTGGACCAGCCTATTTGGTGTTCTGTAAGATTCTTGTATTTTCATAGGCATATCTTTCTTTAGGTTAGGGAAGTTTTTTTCTATGATTTTGTTGAATATGTTTTTTGTACCTTTGAGTTGTATTTCTTTGCCTTCTTCTATACCTATTATTCTCAGGTTTGGCTTCTTCATGGTGTCCCATATTTCCTGGATATTTTGTGTTAAGGATTTTTTGGTTTTGAGATTTTCTTTGTTTGACGACTCTATATCCTCTAATGAGTCTTCAACACCTGAGATTCTCTCTTCTGTCTCTTGTATTCTATTGGTGATACTTGCATCTGTACTTCCTGATTGTTTACCCAGCTTTTCTATTTCCAGCATCCCTTCATTCTGTGTTTTCTTTATCGTTTCTATTTCAGCTTTCAACCCTTCAACTGTTTGAGTTGTTTCCTTAATTTTTTTTTGGTTGTTTTTTCTTGGTGCTCTTTAGATTCTTTGAGAGATTTGTTTATTTCTTGAATTTTTCCCCCATTTCATGCATTTTTTTTTTCGTTTCTTTTTTCTTCTATTTCTTTAAGGGATTTCCTCGTTTCTTCTTTGAGGTTCTCTATCATCTTCATGAAACAATTTTTAAGGTCTGTCTTCTTCTTCGTCTATGTAGTGCTTTTCGGGTCTTGCTGATGTTGGATCCCTTGATTCTGGTGGGGGCATGTTGGTGTTTCTATTGCTGAGTGTGCTCTTATTCTGTCTTCTTCCCATCTCTTCTTCCAGTGGGTGCTGGTGGGGTCTTTCCGTCTCCACTGGTCTCCTACCTTCCTGAAGCTGAAGCTGAGGATGCTGACACAGAGTTTGGGGCCTGGAAGGGCTGATGTCTTTCCTGAAGCTGGACTCTCTGGGGTTGGGATCCTGGAATGGCTGACGTCTTTGCTGTGTGGGCGGGTCTCCTGAAGATGTACTAGCTGGGGTTGGGGTCTTGGAAGGGCTGATGTCTTTCCTGTGTGGGCGGGTCTTCTGGATGCCAGGAGTGGCCCTGGAAGATAAAGGGGATGGGTGTTGGGCAGGTGGTCCCCGCCGGAGACCCAATCTCACCTGAAGCTGGACTCTCTGGGGTTTGGGTCTTGGAAGGGCTGATGTCTTTCCTGTGTGGGTGGGTCTTCTGGATGCCAGGAGTGGCCCAGAAGATCAAGGGGATGGGTGTTGGGCGGGCGATCCCCGCCGGAGACCCAATCTCACCTGAAGCTAGTTCTCCTCTTCTTGGTCCTAGTCCTTGTCCCGTTGTTGTAGAAGTAGATCTGGAATCTGGGGTGTGTAGGTTCTGACTTGGAGGGGAGAATCAGTGGCAATCTCCAGGCACTGGAGCACAGGCCCATAAATAGACCCCAAATTACCTGGTCCCATGGGTGAAGAAGAAAACCAGGAATATGTGTGCATAGGCTCGAGCTGAGAGGGAATGCTCATTGGCATTCCCCAGGCACTGGTCCAGTGGGTGGAGAAGAAGACTAGGAAACTGACGTGTGTAGCCTCCCGCCCGGAGAGGAGATATCTGTGGCATTCCCCAGGCACTGGAACATGAATGAATTTTTTAATATGTATGCATTTTTTCACTCAGTATTCCTAAACGCAGCGCCCCACTCCTCCATTCCTCTCACTTCATCCTCAACTCCCCTGTCCCCTGGATCCACTTCTCCTCCAATTCCCTTAAAAAAACAGCAGACTTTCTAGGGTTATCAACTGGCACAAAAAGACACAATAATACCAGGCAATAAAACCTCACACCAAGACTGGGCAAGGCAACCCAGTAATGGAAAAGGATACCCCCTAAGAGCAGATAAAAGTGTCAGATAAACCTACTCCCACTGAAAGGAGTCCCTCCAAACCCCAAGACAACATTAGTAACATATGTTCAGAGGACCTAGCACATACTCGTGCAGGCTCTGTGATTGAAGCTTCATTTTCTGTGTTCCCCCTATGAGTCCTCTTTAATTCATTCCTGGTTACACATGTTCCTGGAGTCTTTGAGTCTTCTGATTCCCACAATTTCTCCTCCACATATTCAAAAGGGTCAAGCTGAAGGGATCCAATGGAGACCTCCTATAGATAAAGATTTCCTGTCCTGCAGCTGCTCTGAAATAATCACTCCAAGGCTTATATTAATTATGAATGTTTGGCCAATATCTCAGACTTATTACTAAACTAGCTCTAACATTTTAAGTTAACCCGTATTTCTTATTTATACTCTGCCATATGGTGGGACTGTACTTTTATTAACATGGCACAATCATGTCCTGCTCCCTCTGTGTCTCACTGGAGACTCCTCTGACTCTGCCCTTCCCCATCCCATTGTTCTCAGTTTGGCTTTCCTGCCTAGCTTTACTATGTTCAGCTATTGGCATGTCAGCTTATTTATTAAAACAATCATGGTGACATATATTCACACAGTGCACAGAAAGATTATTACACAGCATTTACTCCTTTTTATCTAATTAAAAACTAAGGTTTTAACTGTAACATAGTAAAAGTATACACAACAAAAACAGTTATCAAGTAAGATTTACAATTACAGTATCTAGTCTATTTGTATTTGGCAAAATTAGACAAAATATTATCTATCTTATCTTGCTGAGTCTAAAGTTTTAACCCTAATTTGCTTTCCATCATAACTGAGGAAAACTATAAGTTTAGCTATGCAGTCTTTAACTCCATGGGAGACCCCAGAAAGATGAAATGTTAACTAATAACTAGGACATCTGACTGTTTTGACAGTCACCCATAGTTCCTCTAGAATGTTGGGGTATTCAACTCTGGCCCTCAGTCCTGGTATATGTTACAAGCTTTCCTGCAAAGCAGGGAATTTTAAAAGACTGTCCTGTCTTACCATGGCAAAGTTTGGCAGTCACAATTCTTGCATCCTGATGGTTCAGTTTTTACTATTTTCAGCAATTGAGGCAAGGGCAGTTTATTTGCTCACATGGCTAGGTTTTGCCCTAAAGAAAGCAAACTGCTTATGGGCTCTCTTTGATGTCCATCATCTCCTCTGAATCTGATTCACTGTCATGAAAAGCCTTATCTTATTAGCCATATCAAATTCCATATTCTGTAGGTCCTTGGAGTTTTTGAAGACAATATGTCTATCTAAATATATCTGTGAATGACCTTGAAAACATACCTAACATAACTATAAGTTTGACTATTATAGAAGACTATTAATCTGTATTCCTTAATTTTACATTGCATTTTTAAATGAGCTACATAAACACAATACCCCAAACAAGTATAGAAACATACATACAGTATAACAGAATTAACTTTAAATTTTTATCAAAAACTAAAATCCATACAAACTTAAGTTATTTTAAGTTTAATAGTTGTTTTATTTTTGTATTCAAGTAGATCAATAATTTAACTTTTTATTCTGTGATTTCTACTTGTCCCTCTTTTTCTTTTCTGAATGAGATGCCAGAATCCAATCTCTTCTGTTTTAGCTTTTTTTCCTGACTATTACCAATAACAACTTGTAACCAATCCCCCCTTAAAAGCTAATAAGTATCCATAACCAATTTGGGGGGAATGTGGGTATAGTTATGTGCACTATTTCCTGTTGTTTGGAATGCTAATAATCTTTGGATCTGAAAAAAAATTAACATGATGGTTAAGTCTTGTGTGTAGCAGTCTTTGGGAAGGATCATCTCAATCTCAGCCAGTAGCCTTGAAGCTGATTTGAATGCTGGGTCACATCAAAGAAAAACAAACAATCCAATAGTGAAAGTATTTTTTATGTGCTTGTCATTAGAGAAATTAGTACTCAAATTTGAGAATCATTTTTCCATATATGTTAGAAAATCAAAGCATTAACTTTTTAGATGTATATTAGTAAATAAAAAATTGATAGTTTTATATTATTTAAATCCTGCCATTCTGGTAGCATGTATTTTAATTTAAGTCTATAACTATTTATTTGAGATTCACTATTTGTCTAATCTCAATGTTTATGATGTATTTTCCTGAAAAACTTTCCTTGTCTCATGCTAAATACTATACATAGTGATATCTAAGTATTTAATTTTTGAAGCAAATCAACTCATTACTTATACAATTAACTAGAAAATAAGTTTAATTATATGGTATAGTGAAGTACTAAGAGCTGAAATGCGCTGCCACTGTAGCTATGTTTCAGAATTGAGAGGACAATCATGGAAACAAAGAGACAGAAAAACCATCTGAAAATGGCATGGCAGCATCCTCAGACAAGGGCAGCATACCTTATCAGTCGAGCTGCCTTTTAGAGGAAAAACAATGATATGTTTCTGCCATGGTTTGTATATTTTAAATAAGGATCACTGGATGCTATTCAAACCATAATTAATCGAGACCAGCAGTATCTCTTTAGGAAACAAAAGACTGATACATACTATTTGGAGCAGTCAACCTCATTGTCAAATAACCATTGTTTCAGTGCTCATTGTATTTATCTCCTTTGTTTTATTCTGCTCACTATTACAGAGATAAGTAATCCTTGAAAGAAAATGTTGTATTATTTTAATATCATTTAGTAGTAAAATGTAGCAGAAGAACTTAGGATCGCTGTGAGTTTTTATATATTTCTCATTTTCTAATTTTGCTGACTTTTGTTTTGATGCTGAGAACCCTTCACTGGAAAGATGCATCTTTAGTGTTTTATTTCAAAATAAATGTTTGGATGGAGAGTAAATAGCCCTCTACATGACATCCTATGAAGCATGTGAGGCTAATAATTGTCTCTTTGAGCTTGCTTATAATAATTACTCTTAATATATCTACAATAGCAATTCATTTGCACTTTCTCTCATGTCATGCCTGATATTCATATATGAGGCAATTGCTGAAATATTTAATACGAGTCTCTTTTCCAAACATTAATATTATGCATTGTCCTATGTTTGCCTGATACCATCTCACAGAACTGAGTACATCAGGGGCAAGACAGAAGGAATGAGTTTAGAGTTGACCGCAAACATAGAAATGATCACCTCATGAACTGAAATGAATAGGTTTGCAGAATCCAAAGTGTCTCCAACTGTCAGAAAACGCATTCAACACTAAGAATACGTATTGATTAAGGTAAAGGATTGCTAAGGGAAAATTATGTAATAACTATTGTTATATAATTAATCATGTATGCACAAAATTCAACAACTACTTTGCTGCCTTGCTCATGTCTCTAAATGGTATACATCTATAATTTTGCTGTTGTGTAAACTTCTTTAAATTTTTTATAATAATTGTTAAAAACAAATACATTTATGATAAATTGTCACCCTCCACTGGCGATATGCAAAGTACTTTCATAGTATTTCCTCACCATCCATTATCATTTAACAACCAGTTGGTCTGATTTTCCCTGAGGAAGACTTCTTTTTCTCCATCTTCTTTGGCATATCTATTGTCATTCATGTTCAGCTCAATTTTAGGCAGTCATATGGGTGAGATATTGTGTGTGTATCTTCTGACATTACTAGAGAACATAGTCTCATAGCACACTCAATGATCCTCTGGCTCTTAGAAGCTTTCATTTTTCTCATCCATGATACACCCTGAGATTTAGTTGGGAAGCTGTTTTGTAGATACATTTTTGGGACTTGCTTCCAGAGTAACAAATGTGTTCTGTATATGGACATGAGTTTTCCCAGCACCATTTGTTGAAAATGCTGTCTTTTCTCTGGTGTTTCTTTTAGACCTTTTTGTCAAATGTCAGATGACTATAGTTTGTGTTCAGATGTTAGGATCTCCTGTTTTATTCCCTTGTTTCACCTGACTGTTTTGGAGATAGGCATATTGTGCTCATCATGATAGGTATATATGTTGACATCTGAAATTGTGATCTTGTATAGTATAATCTTTTTAGGTCAGGATCTCTTTGGTTACCAGGTTCTATTGTAATTCCATATGAATTTTCAGAATTTGTTTTCGGTTTCTGAGGAGAATATTGTGGGTAATTTTATTATTAAGATTGCATTGAATCTTGCTTTTGGTACAATGGTCAATTTCATAATCTTAATTTTACCAATCCATGAACATGGAATGTCTCTTCATTTTCTCATGCATTTGTCAGTCTCGTTTTTCACAGATTTGCAGTTTTAATTGTACAGTTTTCATAATTAGAGTTATTAAAATATATTTTTAGATTGGATATAACCTTATTGTGTTTGTTGGTGGTATATAGAAAGAATACTGAACTGATTTTTGTAAGTTTATTGTGCACACATTCAATTTGTTGTTTCTGGAAGCTTTCTGGTGGAATCTGTGATGTCACATATGTATAATATCCTATCATCTGAAATAGTGATAATTTTATTTCTGTTCCTATTTGTACACCTTTAATTTCCTGTGTTGTCTTATTGCTCTGGTTATTGCTTTAAGTACCATTTTGAAAAGGCATAGGGAGAGCAAACGGAGCTGTCTCTTTCCTGATTTTAATAGGATTCATACTTTTCTCCCATTAGGATAACTTCAGTTTGAGTTCATGATACATAATCTTTATTAGATTGGCACACGTTTCCGCTATTTTCACTCTTTCTAGGAATTTCATCATGAAGGCATGTTGGATTTTGTCAAAATCTTTTTCTACATGAATAACACCTTGATTAGGATGAAGTGTCCTTTTAGGTTTAATTCCATTTTGTCCAGTATTAAAATGATAATGCAGGCTTCCTTCAAATACTTTTTCTGTCTCTTCACTTAAGGTAAAACAAAACTTTAAAGCTAAGATGGATTTCTTGTAGATACTGTAAAATGGAAATTTATATCTTAATCCAGTCAGCTAGAACGTGTCTTTTGATTAGAGAGTTAAGGTTCTAATATTTGAAATTATTATTGCAAGTGTGTGGTGATTGTAATCATTTTGGTGTTTTATTTTTATGTTCTTTATTGTATTTTATTTTAGTAATTATAGAGTCATTATTTTTCTAGGGTTTCTTGGCTATGCTTCTTTCTTTTTGTCTGTCTGAAGTATTGCTCTGGGCTTCTCTTTAACAGTGTAGTGATATATAATTTATGATTTAAAACTAGGCTGAGAATTCAGCCACATGCCATAGAAGCCAGGCACACACCTTTAATCCCAGAATCCAGAAGCTAGTAGGTGGTAGTATACACCTTTAATCCTAGAATTCATACTTAAGGGGTAGACGGATCTCTCTGTGTTCAAGGCCACACAGAGATACACAAGATTGAATCAGTCTAAAAGAGTAACAGATCACACTCCTTTAATCCCAGCACTAGAAGGGTGTATGAGATAGAAGCAGGGTCTTCAGTTTTAAGTAGATGAGGCATAAATTCTCCAGCCACACTGAAAGTAGGAGGCATTCATTCTCTAACCACATGGAGAATAGGAACACTCCAGCCCTGTTAGACGTAAAAGCTCTCTGATATCTTGGCTGCTTTGCTTCCCTGAACTTCAGCTTGAATCCCAATATCAGTCTCTGGGTCTTCTTGTAGCATGTTACATAGCAGAATTTCATTGGATATACAATTTTTTAAACACACTTTATATCACAGAAAGCTATTCTTTGTCATCCACCACGACAGTTATTTTCTGGATACAATAGTCTAGATTAGTAATCATAGGCTTTTTATAATTTGGAGTATATTGCCCCAGCTTATTTTGGCTTTCCAAACTACCATTGAGAACCCAGCTGTAACATATATATATATATATATGTTTTTGGGTTTTTTTCCTCTTTCTGCTTTCAGTATTTTTCCTTGAAATTTACATTCAGTGTTTTAATAATGCTATGCCTTGGGAAGTTTCTTTGATACTCTTGTCTAGTTGGGGATTTGTAATCTTTTCATACTTTTCTTCAGTTTTGGATGCATTTTTTCCTCATCTATGCCTATAACTTGACATTTTGTTCTTTTGCTGGCATCTCGTGTTCCTAGCTCTTCCTTTCCTGTATATTTTAGAATTATAGGGATTCTTCACTTATTTGGTCTAGGTCCTCTGCTTTATCTTTGAGTCTTGAGATTCTGTCTTCTGCTGGAGTCATTCTAGAGGTAAGGTTTCTAACTGAGACAAATTCCAACCTCTTTTGGAATGATGTAAACTTCAAAGTTTCTATATTATTTTCTGAGTTGGTTTTCTTTTGTTAAATGTCAAATTATCCTTCATTATATACCCTGAATGATAATTTGTGATTAGTTACTATTACTACCATTTACAAAAAACATGTTGCATTCATTAGAAAGAGGTGACTCAAATAGTCAAAATATTTTAAACATTATATATTAATAATATTTATCATATTTATATATTTTACTTTTATTTATATCATATATTTATTATATTTTCATGTATACTACATGTAGTTTAGAGAGAGAGCAGAACATGATATTCCCTTTTTTATAAATATGAAGTAAGAATTCTTGTCCACATAAGCCTATTCAGTCCCTAAATTAATTTCTAAAGTTATGGATATGATAATTAAAAATTTATGACATAATATAATCATTAATAATCCTTCTTCACAAATAATTGAGAACAAGGACACATGAGTGACTGCATAACAAATTCATGCCCATGCCATCATTATCTGAAAATTTTTTCTTTTATTGAAAACAGAATCTTTTTTTACATGGCATTTCTTGATTAATTTTTTTCCTCCCTCTACTCCTCCCAGTCTCTATTCACCACACTTTCCATCTGGATACATTAACTTTCTCTTTCCCATTAGAAAAGAATATATAATCTCAGAATCCTTTTCATATATATATATCACAATAATATATAACAAGATAAAACTAAAACCATCACATTGATATTATGAAGTTGGACAATAAAAGCTATCAAAGAAAACTATCCAAAGAAAAGACACAAGCAAGAATCAGAGACCCATTCATTAGCACATTCAGGAATCCAACAAAACTACTAATCTGGAAGCAATATGTACATAGAGGACTTGGTGCAGACCCATGCTGACCTTCTTTCTACTTCTCAGTATCTCTGAGTTCATATGAGAACTATTCATGTTGATTTAGAGTCTCTTTTTGTTGGTGTTAAACATTCCATGTGACTCTATACCTCTTCTGCAGGTTACTCTGAGTTCTGAGATGAGGGATTTGATGGAGATATCCTATTTAGGGCTGAGTAGTGCAAGATCTCTCCCTCTCTCCCTCTCTCTTTCTCTCTCTCTCTCTCTGTCTCTGTCTCTCTCTCTCTGTCTCTCTCTCTGTATCTCTCTTTCTTTCTCTCTCTCTCTCTCTCTCTCTCTCTCTCTCTCTCTCTCTCTCTCTCTCTGTGTGTGTGTGTGTGTGTGTGTGTGTGTGTGTGTGTAGTATTTGGCTATGGGTCTCTGTATTTGTTTACATCTGCCCCAGCAGAGAGATTATCTGTTCATATCTGAACAAGTATTGATCTATGAGTATAGGAGAATATCATTTGGTATCATTTCATTGATTATTTTGTTTTTCTAGAATGGTAGTGTTTTATTTAATATTTAAATATGATGTCCTGGGTTATTTAGTCTCTGACATCAAAGCAGTGTCAGGTATGGGTTCCATCGTGTAGCATGGTTCTTACGTCAAATCAGATATTAATTTGCTACTCCCATAAGCTTTATGCAACCATTGCACTGGCATAATTTACAAGTAGTATACAATGGTTGTTTGAAAGAAAAATGGTCCCCATAGGGAATGGTACTATTAGGAGGTGTGGCTTTGTTGGAATACATGTGACCTTCTTGGAAGAATTGTCTCACTGTGGAGTGGGTTTGGAGATTTCCTTCCCTCAAGCTATGCTCACTGTGATACAGTTTACTTCCTGTTTGTTGCCTGTGAATCAAAATATAGACTTCCCAGATCCTTCTCCAGAGCCATGTCTATCACTATGCTGTCATGTTTCCTGACATGATGACAATGGACTAAACACCAAGCTAATTCTAATTAAATATTTTCTTTATAAAAGATGTCATGCTCATGTTACCTGTTCACAGTAGTAGAAACCCTAACTATGTCATATAACATTTTATATCAAAGAGTTTGTGGCTGGGTTCGTGTTTATGTGTTTCATCAGATAGCATACAAGTGTGTTTCTGAACCAAGATGTTGGAATTGTGGGTAAAAGTTTACTGTAGGCACTGGCTCTATATGGGTTGAATAAGTGTTGTCTGTGGTAATGAGGTCTTGTTATCAGTTATACCTATTGTATTGGCAGTAGCCTGTGCTGTTGGGGATTCTCATTGGATCCCTTTGATCAAAAAGTCAATTAATGTAACCCAGTCTTGGTAATAGAAGCTTCTTTGATGACAGGAGATAGTCAAGTTGGGACCCTGTTTCCCCCTTCATTTCACAGTTGCATGTTGATTCCCTTCATACATCTATATATGTTAGGAAGTTTGTATTATATTAGGTTTCCACACTACCAACCAAAGCCCTCTTAATTTTAGCTGTCTCTACACATATTCCCTCCCTCGAGCAAATATCCTTTCTATTCTCTACTGGATTCCCTCATTCTAGCATACTCACCCATTCATAATCATCTATTCTAATTCCATTTCCTATGAGATCCATCTGTACCTTCTATTAATTTACTCTACACATACATTATCTAAATCTGTTGATCATAGTTTGATTGTCACTGGAATTGCAACTATTATTCAGATATAAATGAACACATACCACATCTGTATTTCTGGGCTTGGGATACATCACTCAGGAAGATCTTTTTTCTAGATTCATCCAATTCCTGGGAATTTCATGATGTCATTTTCTTTTAAGGGCTAACTAATAAACAATTGTGTAATTGTACCAAAATGTTTTATCTATTCTTCGGTTGAGGCACATCTAAGTTGTTTCCAGTTTCTAAGAATTGTAAATAGATTAGCAATCAGCATGATTGAGTGTGATTCTTTGTGTTAGTATGGATCATCCTCTTGGTATATGCACAAGACTTGTATAGCTGGATATTCAGGTAGATTGATTCCAGTTCTTCATGAAGAATTGTCACATTGTTTTTCATAGTGGCAATAAAAGTTTGCACTCACACAAGTAATGAATTAGTCTTCCCCCTACTCCACATCCTCTTCAGCAAGATTTGTAACTTCCTTTCATTGATCTTAGTGATTCCTACAGGTATAAGAGGAAATCTGAAAGTGGTTTTGATTTATTTTCTGAAATTACTAAAAATGTTGAACATTTTCTTAAGCATTTTTTCAGCCATTTAAGTTTCCTGTAATAAAAATTCTTCTTTGATCTTTACTCCATTTCTTAAATTGAGTATTTGTATTTTTGATATCTAGGGTTTTTAGTCTATATATATTTTGGATAATAACTCTATATCAGATATGCAGTTGCTAAAAATCTTTTCCCATTCTTTTGACTGCTGTTATATTCAAGTGATTCTGAACTTTGTCATGCAGAAGATTCCCAGCTTCATGATGCCTCCTTTATTAATTGTTGATCTTATTACCTGCAATATTGGTGTTCTGTTCAGAAAGTCTTCTCCTGTGCTGAAGAGTCTCAAGGCTTTTCCTCATTTCTCTTCTATTAGGCTTAGTATGACAGGTTCCATGTTGAGGTCTTCCATTCATTTGGACTTGAGTTTGGGGTCTGGTGATAAATATGGATATACTTAGATTCTTCTATATCACCCATCTACGTTTATCAGCACTATTTGGTGAATGTTCTGCCTTTGTACCGTGTGTGTTTCTGACTTCTTTATCAAAAATCATGTGTTTATACGAGTGATGATTTATGTCTGTATCTTCAGTTTGATTCTAGTGATCAACATGTCTGTTTTGGTCCAATACAATGTTGGTTTTATTTACTATAGCTTTGTCATAAAACTTGAAATCAAGGAAAGTGATATGTGTAGGGGGTTCTTCTTTGATTACTTAGATTTGTTTTGGCTATTCTGTTGTGTGTGTGTGTGCGTGTGTGTGTGTATGCATGTTTCCACAAGAAGTTTAGAATTGATCTTTCAAGTTCTTTGAAGAATTGAGTGGGGATTTTATGGGAATTGCACTGAATAGGCATATTACTATTGATAGGATAGCCAACTTTGCTAGGTGAGTCCTACCAATTCATGACCATGGGCGATCTTTCCATTTTATGGTATGTTATTCAATGTTCCTTCTTCAGTGACTTAAAGTTTTTATCATACAAGTCGTCAGTTGCCTGGTCTGTGTTATTCCAATATATTTTATATTATTTGAGGCTTTTGTGAAAGGTATTATTTCACTGTGTTTTTACCTCTTTCTTTTGTCATTTGTATATAGAAGATCCACTAATTTTTTGTTAGTTTTGTAGCCAGCTATTTTGCAGCAAGTGTTTATTAGTTGTAGGCATTTTCTGTTATTTTGGGCTCACTTTTATTTACTATCATATTACCTGCAAATAAATATATTCTGACTTCTTCATTTCTGGTCTGCATTGCCTTGATCTCATTCAGTTGTCTTATTTGTCTAGCTAAGAATTAAATAACTGTATTTAATAGGTAGGAGAGAGTGGATAATATTATCTTGTTCCTGCTTTAAATTTCCATTTAATTTGAAGTTGGCTATGGGATTGCTATAAAGTGCCTTTATTATATTGAGGTATGTCTCTTTTTCTGTTCTTTTCTTTATTTGTCTTTGTTTTTCAATACAAGGTTTCTCTGTGGCTTTGGAGGATGCTCTGGAACTAGCTCTCATAGACCAGGCTGGTCTCAAACTCAACAGAGATCCACCTGTCTCTGCCTCCTGAGTGCTGGGATTACAAGCATTCACCACCACCACCAGGCTAGGCATGTCTCTGAATCTCTCCAAGACTTCATCATGTAGGAGTTTTATGCTTTTTCAAAGGCTTTTTCTCTATGGAATAAGATGATTGTGCTATTTTTATTCTTTCAGTTTGCTTATATGGGATTACAATTCTGTATTTGCCTATATTGAACCACAGTCAGTGTGGTTTACATGTGACTTAGTCTTTAATTCTTTTTGTTGTTGTTGTTGTTGGATCTTTATGTGGTTTAGGTATCATGGAAACTGTGGCCTCATAAAATGATTTCAGCAATGGTCCTTATGTTTCTGTTTTGTGGAATAACTTAAGAAGTATTCCAGTTAGCTATTCTTTGAATTCTGGTAGAATTCTGCACTAAATCTCTCTGTGTCTTTTAAATAATTTGATGAGAATTTGTCAATCTTGTTGATTTTATCAAAGAACCAACTTTCATTCTTTGGCTCTGAGGGATTATTCATTCCATATGATTTTTTTGTATGTAGTTAACTTCTTTAGATTGTAGTTTTTTTTTTCTAGACACTTCTTCAGTGATGGATTTCTAGATAGACACTCCTTAAATTTGGTCTTATTTTCTCTGTCTATGGTGATTGAAATATTTTCTGGACATAGTAGTTTAGGATGGCATCTGTAGTCCCTTAGAGTCTGCAGCACATCTCCAGGCCCTTCTGGCTTTAGAATCTCCAATGAGAAATTTAGTGTATTTCTAGTAGATCTGACTCCACATGGTATTTTTCCCTAGAATCTTTTAATAATCTTTCTCTGTT
Organism: Mesocricetus auratus; assembly: GCF_017639785.1. Taxonomy (NCBI): domain Eukaryota; kingdom Metazoa; phylum Chordata; class Mammalia; order Rodentia; family Cricetidae; genus Mesocricetus; species Mesocricetus auratus. The sequence goes on from NW_024429185.1 coordinate 14,006,060, forward strand.
CTGGAAATGTTCTGTTTTTATTATGATCTGCTATGGGATTTTCTTTTCTAGTCCATTCTACTGGTGTTAAGTATGCTTTTTATAAATTGATAGGCATTTTATTTTTTAGATTATTGAAATTTTCTTCTGTAATTTTGATGAAAATATTTTCTGTCCCTTTGACGTGGGGTTCTTCTCCTTCCTCTATTCCTAGTATTCATAAATGTGGCCTTTTCACAGTGTCCCAGATTTCCCAGGTGTTTTGTGCCAGGATTTTCTATGTAACACTTTATTTGATTGATGTATCCATTTTCCTATCATATATTCAATGCCTGAGATTTTTCTCTTTTGCTTGTATCTTTTTTTTTTTTGTTTTATGAGACAGGGTTTCTCTGTATTGTTTTGGAGGCTGTTGGTCCAGTTGCTTGTATCTTTTTAGTGAAGCTTGCTTCTCTAGTTTCTATTTGAGTTCCTAAATTTTTCATTTCCAGATTTCCCTTAGTTTGGGTTTTCTTCATTGATCTCATTTGTACTTCAGGTTTTGAATTCTTTTATTCATTTCCTTCCACTGTTTTTGTTTTCTTAGATTTCTTTATGGGATGGATTTGTTTCACCTATAACAACACTTGTCATATTCATGACTGAGATTTAATGTCTTTTACACATATGTCAGAATATTCAGGGTCTGCTGTGTTAGGATTTTTGGACACCAATGGACACATATTGTCCTATCCATAATTTATTTTGTTTTATGCTGGCATCTAGGCATTTGGGATTGGGAAGGTTGTAATTCTGGGTGCTGATACACCATTGTTTTGTGTTTTGTTACTTGCTTTCTGTTTCCTCTCTTAGGAGATTGTGGTGGTTGTGTGTTGTCTAGAAGGAAATTCTTCTGGGGACCTGATGGATGTGGCCATTTAGGTTTCGAGTAAAAGATGTTACTGTATATTAGAATCTGACAGTTTGGAATGAGGTGGACTAGGGTTGAGCAGTAAGATTGCACAGGATTTCAATCCTGGTGTTGCACTAGAATCTGCTTAGTTCCTTCCCTGGGAATGGGGGCAGAGAGTGAGGAGAGGCTACAGCAAAATGTCCATTATAGATCTGGGGATGAGATTGGGGAACTGGGCTTAACTGGATGGAGAAAGACGTAAAGATCTGTTGTTAGCCTACTTGCTTCCCTGGTCAGAGTGGCCTGTGGGTTTCTAGATCATTTCTGCTGGACTTGGAGTATGGGATGAATCAAGAATTGGAGGAGGGGGTTAGGAGGGGAAGATCCGTGTAGTCCAATGCATGTGGGTTCCTGGGGTTTGCCTCAGGAAGCAGTCCCCTGCAGACCTAGACATGAGACTGCAGTATTGAATTTGGAAGATTTGAGAGAGATATGAAGATCTTGGGTTAGCCTACCTGTTTCTGTGATCAGAATGGTATATGTGTTCCCAGGGTACACCTGGTGGAATTGGGGGCTGGGATACAGTGGACATTTGGAGTAGGGAGATGTGGGACCAGCAGATATAAATCAGGTGAACAGCTGCAACAGATGTTCTACTACAGAGTTGAGAAAGAGACTGGAGGATTGATTTGACTTGAGGGAATGGGGGAAAGGTAATTTTCTGAATTTATTCTACATACCTCAATGGTAAGAGTGAACTGTAGTTTCCCAGTGAGTATCTGCCAGAACTGGAGGATGGAAGAAGCAATGGGTGGGGGAAAGGACGCTTTCTGATGAAGATGGGAGTTTTCCACTAGAAATGGGTGCAGGGGGGAGGGAGGATACAACGGGTCTTCTATTGTAGAACTGCGGATGAAACTGAGGAATCAGATTTGGAGAAGAGACAAAGGTCAGCAGTTAGCCTACCAGCTTCTCTCCTTTCAGTTCCCAGGGACTGCATGCTGAAGCTAGGTGATGGCATAAAGCAAAGAGCTGAACAGGATACATAGGAGGGAAGATCGGTGGAGTCCATTAGAGATGGGGGTACAGATGCGGGTCTTCTGTTGCAGAGCTAAGGCTGACAATGAGAGCTTGGGTTAAGAGGAGCAGAAGGAGAGGTTCTGCTTCCCTAACTGGAGTCTCTTATGTATTTTCAGGGAGGATCTGCTGGAGTTAGGGTCTAGCAAAGAATAAGAGTTGGGGTGGCAAGTTACCAGGGTCAAGATCTGTTTATCCCACTCAGGATGACAGTCTGGGCAGAGGGATCTCAGCAGGTAGAGTGATGCAGATCTAAGGATGACACTTGGATTGGACTGGGTGGAGTTGAGGTAGAAGTGGTCAAAATGGCCTATGGATTTCCAGGAAGTGCTTGCTGGAGTTTCTGGCTGGGATAAAGCAAAGGGTGGTGGTAGGAGGTAGAGAGGTTGGAGGCGAAGACCAGTGGGATTCACTGGAGTTGAGGGCAGGGGCAATGCTACTGCAGATATTCTGGTTCAGAGATGGAGATCAGACATGGAGGGAAATGTGAAGATTTGCAGTTAACCTACTTTTTCACTGGTCAAAGTGCCCCATGGTCCCCTGGAAGTGCCTGATTGTTTTGGCAGCTTGGACAAAACAATTGGTGTATGGACAATAGTTTGGGAAGAAATTTGTGTGATGCACTGGAGATGGTTGGGTCAGGAAGGGAGGTTGAGGAGGTTGCAGCAGGTGTTCTGCTGCAGAACTGGGAAGGAGACTGGGGCACTGGATTTGAAGGAGTAGAAGGAGAGCAGAAGATCTTTAGTTGTCCTACCTGCTTGACTGGCCAAAGTCTGAATTTGGTATTCAGCTCTTGAATAATCTTCATCATTTTATGCATCACTGCAGTTGTATTTCTTGGACACCACTCAGGTGCTTCTTTTTCCCTTGGAGTTCAATAAAGTGTTTGTTCACAACAACTTTAAATTCCTTGCATTGTTGAAACAATACATTATTGTTCTTTTAAATTCTATATCCTTGCACTTATATATGTAGTTCTTATTAAAGAGAAGTTCTAAAGGACAAGGGGATTGATGGAACAGATGGTATCTTGATCTTCATATAATTTTTAACAGTTTGACCTGAGCATATGGAGATAGATCTTTGTCTGTCTGGAGTCAGAGTCTGTCATGTCTTAGTTTGGGACAATGTAGGAATTACATGAACTGAAGCAATTCAAGTAATTCTGAAGTTGTTTATGTGGGACAGGCAAAATTGGCCTCCAAATAAGGTGGCTGGGAAAATGGGGGAAGATAGAGCATCCTCCCAACCAGAGTAATCACAAGAACAAAGATAGTTTTAAGACCATGGATCTGGAGGTAGTCTGTGGTTATGGAGATGGCAAAAGGTGTGGTTGGTTAAGAATGGAAAAGGAAAGAAGGAACTTCTTAGGCAAATGGAGCCTGTGAACAAACCTGATTGAAGCTAGGCCTTTGGGTGTGGAGGTGCTTACAAGTGTGGGTGCGGTGGGACTTGGGGCAGGAATCACAAAAGAGAAGGGAAAGAAACATTTGAAAAAAAGGAATATGGCAATTGCTGTGGAGGTTTTATGGCTGGATTCTTTGCTTTTAAAAGTTTGACTCTAGATTAAGGAATGTTGTATTTTACAAATGATAATAACATGTATAAACACAGAAAAAATATGTGTATTCATTCCAAATCAGTAAATGTGAGCTTTACATAGTTGTGTATAGATATTCAGAGTTGGTTTAAAATGAGATTGTTCTCAAAGCTATTGGGACAAACCAATATCATTAAAATTGGGATATGTTTTGTTCCATATAAGTATGCCTGCAAAGTTAATATTTATGGCTAATGTTTTGGGCAGTGTAACAGATATTAGATAACATATCTTCATAACACACCAATGGTTCCTATTGCAGTTTTATTATGACTGATAAAGTAATCTGTATTATTATTCATCTATCCTTAATTTCTAATTCACAGAATGCAAAAATAAATGAGTATAGTTTAGTCTGCTTTTTGTTATTCTTTATTTATCCTTATTTAATATTTCGAAATGAGTGTTAAGATATTCCGAAAACGTTTTGTGTGAATAGGGAAAGTAGAATACTTATATTAACAGATGCCATTGTGTGATTCATTTCTGTGACTCTTTGACACTGAAATACAGTTGACAACGTAATTATAAATGATGGCAATGTTGTAGCCATGCTGCCTGCTCTCCAAGACAGTAGCAGGAATCAGGCAATCCCTAGCTACAGCAAAGAGAATTTTATATAGGTTTTTATGACCTTTGTTAGTAAGCAAAGCTTAAACAAAAGCAGAGCCTTTTGCTGTTAGCATTTAGCACAAACATATTGGAACAAGATGTTAACATCACTGTGGTTGGTTACTTTAAAAACAAACCACACCTTCTCAAGTTAAGTGGACCCAGTTTTTCAGAAGGTCTGTTTGCTCTGTTGGTTTGAAAAAACAATCCGTAAAACAGGAACATCAACCTCATCTCACCTAAGAAGCACATGTAAGAGCATCAAGATGCTGGAAACAGGTCTCAACGCTTAAAAATAATAACTATTAAAATCAATAGTTAATGCAGAAATAGAGGAGTTGGCCTCTAACAGCAAGTATCACATGGGACATATATCCATACAAGCCAGACACCCTTTTTTTGTCACACACCTAGATCATCTGAAGACCCTGTGACAACACTGGAATTACATCGCACAGAATTGCAACCTTCCAGGCACTGCCGGCATTCACAGGAGTCTTTCGAGGATGACTAACACTAAAAAAAGGAAGGGGCAGAGGAAAAGTGTCCTTTTATAGACTAGGAAGTAGTTTTGGGATGAAAGCCTAGTAGAAACACAGGAATCTAGAACATCCCTTAATGTGGAGAACACCCAGGTGCAAAGGAAAGCTTGGCATCTTTTCAATGTCCTTAGATTTCTCTGTTTTAGCCACTGCAGTGGTTAGGATGATGAATATTCCCTTAATGCTCAAAGGTGAAAATTTAATTCTTTCATTAATTTGTGATGATGCAGATGGATGATAACTAGCCTTTTGATGAAATTGTGTGACTGGATGGAAAGACAGAAAGAACTTTAATCTAAGTAATTTGGCAAAAATAATTTTTTCTCTCTAGACCATAGATTTTCAGCTCTTTTGCTCTCATTCCATGACCTCGCACTAAAACAAGTACAATACAAATTTGAAATCTACTGCTGCTTTAGGTAGTTTATATTTACAAAATGGATGGGCAAAGGCATGTAGGGTCTTGTAGGGCCTTTCTTTCCTTCCCAAACTGTTTTCTGGTTTTGTTGACTTTCTTGTGTTACAATTTCCTCTGAGGTTGCAACATTCCATTCTGTAGGAATCTCTTTCAGCAAGGATATAAACAAATGAAAATAACTTCAAGAAGTCCCTGAAACTGACTTGATTCACCTGAATCCTACCCTGTCCCCACCTCTGGATAAACATATTAAGTTGCAGGAGCTCAGTCCCAAGAGTGACAATCTAAATAGAATTCTCCCCAGTACTCAAGCCAAACTACAAGGAAAAAACCCTCTGAGAGCAGTTGTCTGGAAAAGCAAAAACCAGTGAAACTGTCTGGGAAAGGTTTAGACCAAGTGAGTACTGGGGTCCTTCTTGTGGTGTAGGCTTCAACTTAAACCAAACATTGGTGGTCACTCCCAAAATTCTCTGCCAACGTTGCCCTAGCATATGGTGTAGGCAGAACCGACTGCAGGCGGAATTGGCTGAGATAGTGTCCATATTTCTTTCTGCAGCCTAAAGAATACTTTCCTGTGCCAAAAGACTAGAACATAGGAATGAAGGCTCCATGCCCACACCAGCTCGACATTGTTGCTGGCAATGAGCTCTTTGGGTGTTGTCTTTGGCAATGGGGCCACATTTTCAGTTTTCACAGAGTAATTTTGTATCCTAGCATCAGCCTTGGTGGTTTAGGGACCCATGGGGCACAATTCATATTCACTTATGAGTGAGTACATACCATGATTGTGTTTCTGTATCTGGGTTACTTCACTCAGGATGATTCTTTCCTAGTTGCATATATTTGCCCACAAAATTTCATGATGCCACTTATTTAACCAGCTGAGTAACACTCCACTGTATAAATGTGCCATATTTTCTTTATCCATTCATTCTTCAGGCAAAGGAGGTCTCAATTGTTTCCAGTTTCTGACTAATATGAACAAAGCCACAATGAACACAGTTGAGCAAGTGTCCTTTTGGTAAGATAAAGAGAGTTATTTGGGTATATGCCCACAAGTGATATAGCGAACTCTTGGAGTAGTTCAATTCCCAGTTTTCTGAGGAACTGCCATATTGGTTTCTGCAGAGGTTGCACAAATTTGCATTCCCACTAGCAATGGAGGAGTGTTCCTCAGAATGAGTTGGCATTTGTGTGTTTGATCTTAGCCATTCTGACTGGTGTATGATGGGATCTCAGTTCTTTTGTTCTGCATTTCACCGATGGCTGAGGGTGTTGAACACATATTTAAGTGTTTCTCACTCACTTGCAACTCTTCTATTGAGAATTATTTGTTTAGAAGTACACTCAGCTTATCTGAACAGGGGAGAGCTCTTGGACCTCAGACCAACAGCGGGGAGGCCAGATTGGGACTGATCCGGACCCCGAATGTGAGTGTCAGTGAGGAGGTCTGGGCAACCTATGGGGACCTGAGCAGTGGATCAGTGTTTATCCCTGGAATACAAACAGACATCATGTGTCCATAACACAAAGAGGGATGCTCTCTCAGCCTGGACTCTTAGGGGAGTGCCTGGCCCCTGCCCTGAGTGAAATGACAGACTCTAGATATCCCCTATGTGGAAGGAATTGGCAATAGGGTGGGAGGCTGGTGGGGATGGGGATACGGGAGGAGGGGAGGGAGAGGGAACTGGGATTGACATATAAAACAAGCTATTTAAAATTAAAATTAAAAAAATTCAAAAAAAATAAAAAAAGAACTGCACTCACCCCATTTTAATTTGTTTGCTCTCTACGTCTAATTTCTTTGGTTCTTTATATATTTTGGATATTAAACCTCTATCACCTGTGGAGTTGGTACATTATCTTGTTCTGCCTCTTTGCCAAATTGTAGCTGTCCTTTGTCTCACAGTTCAGATTCATGATGTCCCATTTATTAATCTTGGATCTTTGTGCCTGTGCTATTGGTGTTCTGGGCAGAAAGTTGTCTCCTGTACCAATCTGTTCAAGTATGTTCTCCACTTTTATTCTATCACTTACAGTGTGTCTGGTTTTAAGTTGAGGTCTTTGATTTATTTGGATTTGCATTGTGTGCAGGGTGATAAATATGGATCTATTTGCATTCTTCTGCATGTACACATCCAGTTGGACCAGCTTTTGAAGATGCTTTCTTTATTCCAGTGTTTATTTCTGGCTTCTTTATTAAAAAATCAGGTATCCACAGTTAGGTGTCTGGCTTTATGTCAGGGTCTAATACTTGATTCTAATGATCAATGTGCCCATTTTTTTGTGTCAATACTATGAGGTTTTTATTACCGCAGTTCTGTAGTACAAATTGGAATCAAAGATGATGATACCTCCAGCAGTTCTTTTATTGTTCAGGGTTGTTTTAGCTATCCTGGGATCTTTGTTTTTCCCGTATGAGGTTGAGAATTATCCTTTCAAGGTTCACAAAAAAAATGTGTTAAAATTTTGAAGGGGAATTGGTTGAAAGCACAGATGTTGGTAGGATAGTCTTTTATTATGTTAATCTTACCAATCCATTAGCATCGGGAATCCTTCCAACTTCTCATATCTTCTTAAAAAACTTGAGATTTTTATCATATGTCTTTTACATGGTTGGTTAGAGCTAACTTAAGATTATTTTATATTACTTGAGGCTATTGTGGAGTGTGTTGTTTGTCTCATTTCTTTCTCATTCCTTTTTGATTTTGTAAATTTGTATATAGGAGGACAACTAGTTTTTTGAGTTCAGCTTGTATCCAGTCACTTTGCTGAAAGTATTTATCAGTTGTAGGAGTTCTGTAGTGGTAGTTTTAGGGCCACTTACTACTTTCATGTCTTCTGCAAATAGGGACATTTTGACTTCTTCATTTCCAATTTGTATCGCTTTGACCTGATTCCATTGTCTTATTGCTCTAGCAAAATCATTAAGCATTATTGATAGTAATGACAGACCTTGTAAACAAAGCCATCTTTTTAGACTCTTTCTTTAATATCTCTGTGTGATGGTATATCAGTCCCTTGTCTACCTCACCTGCTATGTTCACGTTATAAATAACTGTTTGATACATTCAGGACAGATGATTTCAATTTCTGAATCCAGTCTCACATATAAAGTCATAAAAACAAATATAAAATCTCATATTATTTTTTATATCTTTAAGGTAGCCATACTGCAAATCCTTCTAAAGATTCTATCCCAGTTTCCCTGCTCTGAACATGTCTTATAGTTTCAGTGTATATTTCTTCATACTCTAGATTGTGTGTGTGTATGTGTGTGTGTTTCAAGTTTGTGTTAGTTCACATACAATTGCAAAAGTACACATGTGGAAACTAGAAAATATTTATATTTTCACGTGCCGTTCCTCCTGTACCACCTACTTTCATATATATCTTTATTTGTTTATTAATTTATTTATTTTGTAGAATGTCTCACTTGCCTGGAAGTCATCAAGTTGGCTAATATTGCTAGCCAGCAAGCCATCTGCCTCTTCCACCTCCATATCCCTCTGAGTCTCAGCTTATCCAATAAATTGTATGTCGTTAATTTTACTCTGGGTCTGGGAATCAAGCTCAAGCTAGAACCTTTCATATTAAGTTTTCTCCCCAGAATCATTCATTCTGTATTGTGAAATTCTAAGTTATCTAACAATGTCTCTCCCGTCCTTTTTAAATTTTATTTCTAATTTTTTCTGCCAGTATAAAATCTCATTTTTATTATACTTTTTGTCTCTTATCTTCTGTTGATACAAATCTGTTTCCTATGAGAAACAAATATATGGATCCTAGGTGGATAGCTCTACACTATTATACATTTTGTATCTGTCTAAAATTATATGTATGTATAAATTCATGAGAATCAGTGAACTTTATAAATTATATAAGCTACTACCTTGGTATTAATCAAATAAATTTCTATAGCTAACAATGTTAAATCTGAAGACCACTAATTTATATATGCATGTGTTGTGGAAAATGTAGATAAATTAATTTATAGAATAAAATTAATGGTAATGTATATTTTCCTGCTTTGGATTCTGTTTAAGTGGTAGGTGAACAGCCTTTCCCTATAAAAGGGAAATAGAATATTCTATTAGCACAAACTCAGTACAAATAAGATAACCATTACTTGATTTTGAATAACTTTCTCTTATGTTTGAACTTACTTAAAGCCATTTTGTCTCTCTGCCTGTCATTTTGTGTGGTAAAGTGGTTTTGGTTGATATGACAAGCAATTTTTTGTGTCAATACAGTGGGTCAGTATAAGAAGAAACCCTGCTGAAGTCATGCCACAACCTTATAGTATTGTCTCTTCCTATGTCCGATTCCATTTGTCAAGCCAAATAGTTCCAAATTATCACTCAAGATCACATTCCTTTTTTGCTAATGCAAATATCTTCTCCTGTGCTTTCTGGAAACAAAGGCTGGTTCCAGTTTCAGTTATGAGCCCAGTTCATGAGCCTTATTCTCTATATATTCTTCCATTGCTGCTTATCGAGTTTCATGCTGCCTCCTGAAATGTGTTTGTCTGCTGAAACCAAGAATCCTGTTTTACCTGATTAGATAGAGATCATTGAAAGAATAAGGGAACTCCCAAGTCTGTGAACTACTGACAGTGGTTTTTTATGTGTCTGTGGAACTTATAACCCAATGTGAAATGACCTGTGCAGTATTTTACTCTTTATTGACTGGTTCTCTTGCTCAATACAGAAGAATAAGTAGAGAATTATGTTTCATGGTTTTCATTTTTATATGGTCCAACTATGTAACCCAGGCTGATCTCAAATTCATAATTCTCCACTGTTTTAACTAGACACAGTCATCTCTATGACTGACATGTTTATTATTATATACTTATACAAGCATAAGCATAGTATCTTGATGATTTTATTTTTAAAACTCTTTAAGAAATTATAAAAATATATTTAGATAATAATCCTGTTCAACTTCTCCCCATAACTCCTTCTCCACCTATGACCTACTTCGCTGTATGTGGAAGTTTATGTCCTACCTGGTCCTGCAGCAATTCAGTCCTAAATAAACACGCACAGCCTCATATTAGTTATAAACTGTTTGACCTATTGCTCAGTCTTACTACTAACTAGCTCTTACAACTTTAATTAACCTATAATTCTTATCTATATTTAACCAAGTGGCTTAGGAACTTTTCGCAGCAAGGGATTCTCATCTTGCTCCCTCTGTGTCTGGATGGTGATTCCTTTCTGCCTTCTGCTTCCTAGAATTCTCTTAGTCACAGAGCCCTGCCTTTACTACCTGCCTGGCTATTGGCAAATCATCGTTTTATTAAACCAACATAAGTGACAGATCTTTATAGTGTACAACATCATTATCCCATATAACTAGCCCTATATCCACACTACTCCAGGTCCTCTACTTTTTTTTTAAATAATGCACTGAGGTCAATTTGTCCAGCCCATAATCTCATGGGTATGGAGCCATCCCCTGAAGTGCAACATGGTTAGCCTACCATGAGCCACAGTCTTAAAAAATGGCTCTCTTTGCAGAGGGGGGAGTGATGAGCAAAGGGGTCAAGACCAGGCTAGAGAAACCCACAGAAACAGCTGACCTGGACGAGTGGGAGCTCATGGACCCCAGACTGACAGCTAGGAAACCAGCATAGTAATGCTCCAGACACCCTGAACATGGATGTCAGTTTGGATGTCATCCACTGGTAGTGGATCAGTATTTATCCCTACTGTACAAATGGACTTTGGGAACCCACTTCAAATAGAGGGATACTCTCTCAGACTAGACACATGGAGGAAGGTGTGGGTCCTACTCCAAATGATTTGACAGACTTTGAGGATATCCCATAGAAAGCCTCACCCTCCCTGGGGAGCAGAAAGGTGATGGGATAGGGGACAGGTGAGGAGTAGGGGAGGAGGGGAGAAAGAGGGAACAGGGATTGACATGTAAAACAAGCTCCTTTCTAATTTAAATTATAAAACTCCCACTGCCAGAGAGTCTAGGAAACAGAACCTTCATCCAGTGACTGATGAAAGCAGAGGCAGATACCCACAGACAAACACTGAACTGAATGAACTCCTGGAATCCAGTGTGACAAAGAGAAAACTGATGGGCAAAGGAGTTAAGAGTGAGCTGGTTTAATCCACAGAAACAGTTGACCTGAACAAGGGGGAGCTCTTGGACTATAGATTGATGGCTGTGTGGAAAGCATGGGACTGACCCAGACCCCCTGAATGTGGGTGTCAGTGAGGAAGCCTAGGTAATCTATGGGGCCTTAGGCAATATTTACCCCTGGTGTACAAATAGACTTTGAGTGCCCATGCCACAATATGGGAGGCCCTCTCAGCCAGGACTCTTAGGGGTGGGACTAGGCCCTGCCCTGGATGAAATGACAGTTATTGGAGATGCACCATGGAGGGCCTCACCCTCCTTGGTGATCGGAGTGGAGATTGGGTAGGGGACTGGGGGACATGGAGGGGAGGGCAGTGGAAGAGGAGAGGGAGAGGGAGCTGGGATTGACATGTGAAACAAGATTGTTTCTAACCTAAATAAAAAAGAAAAAGAAAAAAACCATCCACACACATTAAAAAAATGACTTCTCCACTTGAAGTCATCAGCTGTCTAAGAGCCTAACTTAGAATGGGAGCCATTAAGTCTCCAAGCTGAAGTTTTAATTGACTTGACCTCATAACTGTCTTACACAGACAGTCACAGCTCCTGTTAATTCAAGAATACAACTAGGATGTATGGTCCATATGAAAAGTTGATAACTGTCATTTGTTCCCAATCTGCTGACATATGCACCATTCCATCCATTAAACTTATTTAATAATCTACCCTCTAACCATATTTATTCCTTTCTTTAATATTATCATTCTTTACTATAAGTCAATTTCATTTACCCTATGAATTCATTTAAAAATGGTTGGTTCTTTCATTCTTATTCCTTGATAAATATGTATTGTCATGATGTTACAATTTGTCTCTCATTTGTTTCAAAAATATTGTTTAATGAAATATTTTGAGATGGGATAATTATGATTTGAATGCTAAATAGTGCTTGATAAATATAAAGTACTCAAAATGACTTGGTAAAATGAAAAATGATTGTATATGTAACTGAAAGCCTCTTCATATCAACAAAAATTGCAAACCTATTAATCTTTTGACTTGACTGATTACATAGAATATGGTTTTGTATCATTTGTAAGCAATTTATTTATTCATTTTTATTTGTGTATGTGTCAGTATGAGCACCTTGCACTTTTCGGACCCTTAATGTGAGGAGAGGGCATTGGATTCCCTTGAGCCAAAATAGCAAGTATTCATGAGATACCAGCTATGATACTGGGAACCAAGTTCAGGTAAATGATCTTAACCACTGAACCATCTCTCAAAACCCTTATTCAAGTTTTTGTACTTTTTCTTTTCATTACAGAGTTTGTAACATATGGACAAGCAATACTGATAGAACTTAGTTTTGAAAAAATATTGGTGAACATTAAGGTAAAAGAAGGTTGAACATAAAATTTCTCTTGCTGTTCTATTCTTACTTTTCAGGGAGTTTAAACACATTTGTATTCAGATAAACATGTCATTTTTATGCTGTTTAACTTTTATGTCTTATTTTCATTTTCACAATGCCACCTATTTGAATAAAATGAAAATTATATGACTGAGACACTGGAACCATCTTCTCTCATGTTCATGATCAGCTTAAGTCACATGAACTCACAAAGACATAGGCATCCACTCTGAGCACGCAATAACTATGCCAACCATCAGCTGCTTTGCTGTCCAAACACTAAGTAGAATGATAAGTGGGAACATGCTAAGGCAAGAAAGAAACACAAGAAAGTATCTGATGAGCTAAATTATTCCCAGAGTTGAAATATCACAGCAAGATTGTTGTTCGTTTTTTCCTGCTTCCTTTAAAACAATTCTCTAATAAGTAGTATTCCAAAATTGATCTCTAAACAAATCAGTTTTCTATCATTTTCTTAAAAGTGTAAAGTTCTCAGAATGGTGCAAAAGAAAAGCTACTCTACTTTCCAGCCTCAGTTTCCCAATTCCTAAAAGTGGATTGATTGGTCTTCCTGGGATGTTTCAAGAATTAGTTAGTTTGTTCTTGTTAAAAGCAAAAGGTCCCATTTAAATGCAAAGTGTTCTCAGTCAGTGAATAGAGATTCAGCAGTTTCTTTTGCCTCTGAAATTTCTAGCATTACCCAAAATAGTGAGTTACACACACTTTCTGTTTTCTTTATAAGTCCTTTCTATAAAATATCCCATCTTCTTTCAATTTTTGTGCCAAACCCTTCTCTTTCACACACAGCAAAATGAAACCTGTAAAACCTGTAAATTCTTTAAATTACTGTTTGTAGCTTATCCTCTATTTTCTAAAACGTGTACTTTTTGCTATGTCTGATTGAATTAATCTGCAACCAGCTGATGAGTTAGACTGAGATTTAAATTGTCGGTCTACCACTAATAATTTTTCAGGAGACATACATGCTTTGTAAATACATTTCATGAACAGTTGACTATTATAATTCTGTGCAAATTCTCAAGATTTATATAGGCACTGCTTTGAACTGAAGAGAGAAATGAGAATATCATGCTTATGGCTCCACCATGGAGCTGAGACAAGTAACTGCAAGCTTTAGACTTCACACCTTATTCAGTAATGGTCCTGGCAGAAGAGGCTACCTGAGTTGTTGTTTTCTTCTGTGCAATATGTGCTATGACTGAGATGTTGTTTTCTCCTGTGCAATATGTGCTATGAAATGTTCATATGGATAAGGGGAAAACATATGCCTGACCTTTGGACAAAAGCAAGCTGCTTAAATGTCTTCTTTGCAGATTGTTATTTCACAGGCAAACGATGGAGAAAGGGAGGATGTCTTAACAGAGATATAAAAGATGATGTCCATATTGTAAAGCCAGGTTTCTTAAATAATTTTGGACACTATTGTTTTATAAACTTGGTCTAGTTTTATTTTTTTTATAATTCTGCACTTATGTTTCAAAAGAATCTTTTTATCTATGCGGTGTTTACTTCCCTAAAGGGAGGGGGAAGTTATATTGAGGATATAGTATATGACGGGAGCATTTTTCTCAAAAGAAGCAATTGCATTTAAAATTAATTGTGTCTAAACGTTTTTCAGCACTTAACACTAAAAGAGACTTATTTAAATACAGTTTATAGAAAAGACCAAGAATAAGTCTATAATTACTGAATCAAAGATATACTGTTTATTACTTAGCAATACTAAATATTCTCATGCTCCTTTAGCATTTGTGGAAATTTTTAAAAATTTACATAAATAAATACATGGAAGCAGACATCATTGAATCTATTCCTTACTTATTTTTTGTTTGTTTGTTTTGTTTTTCGAGACAGGGTTTCTCTGTATTGTTTTGGAGTCTGTCCTGGAACTTGCTCTGTGGACAAGTCTGGCCTCGAACTCACAGAGATCCACCTGCTGCTGCCTCCTGAGTGCTGGGATTAAAGGTGTACATCACCAATGCCCAGCTGAATCTATTCTTAATAACTGTATTTTTTCATCCTTGTGAGTCAAACACAAGTTACTTAAAGTTACTCAATAAATATTTTTGAGGTAGAAGGTGATACACACATGTGCTGCTCAGTTCTATTCCCCTACTTAGACAGTCTATCATCCTGCAGTGAGTTTCCCTACCTCAATTAATTCAATAAAGGCAACCCTAAGGCTTTCCTCAGAGGCAAACCTAACTTAGTTAATCCTTCCTCTGACAGGGTAAAATCCAGGTGTTTCTCTTAAATGCCTGTAGCTTTTGCCAAACTGACCACTACAAAGGATCAGAGGGATCTGGCCTTTAGGTCCATTCTGAATGGAAGACCCTTGACCATGAATATTCTCAAGGACAGTCCAAGCAAGTTCATTTTATAGAAAAGAAAATTGTGGAAGATTTTTATTTGAAATCGATAGACATTTTAGTTGTTTAAAGAAATAAACTATTTATTCACTTCCCACCTTGTATGTAAAGGCGTTGTTTTACCTTTGGAGACTTGAAGAATGAGTCAGAATTATGAGTCCTTAGCATTATATTGAGTATTCTAAATTAATGTGTATCTGTGTTAGGAAACCTGAATCTGAAAGATTTTCTAAAATTAAAAATGATAATAACATACAGTTGTTTTATACATGTCTATATTTTCTCATTTAGCAAATATTTTGGAATATTCTTTGAGAAAATAAGGTCTAATATATATGTGTATATATTAATAAAGTCTAATATATATAATATATATTCTAGAATATATTTATAAACAATCTCATAGCTCAACATCTGGCCTAGTATGATTCCCTCTAAAACAAGGGAGAGGTAATTCAAGGTGAGTGAAAATTTTTGTATATTCCACTTTCCATGAAGACAAGACCAGAGGAAAAGGTAAAAAGCTATTGTGCCTTTTACATCAATAAAATGCCCTTTTCTGGAAACATCTTTGGTGGCATGATTGTTATTCATGAAAACTGTCACTTTTCTGAAGTCTATTCTGTAATAGGATATGTGACTGACAGACAGGGGGCCATTATCTTGACAAGGTACATCCTAGCTTGCAAAAAATCAACTTAAAAGGACATCTAAAATAAGAGGGTAAGAATACAATTATTTGGTATTCAATGTTACTTATATCTCCTATGACTCCAAAATACACTTTGATTTTCACAATTAAATATGCTTTGTTTTCTGGCTCACATTTTCCCCTGTTATCCAAACAAGCTTGAGTAAAAGAGTTAATCATTCAACCTATTATTTAATGGTAATGTATTAGGTTGTAACACTACATATTTATTATTAGGAGGTATTGTTCCAATGTTTTGCTGCTAAGAAGATAGTCACTGTGACTTTGAAAATATTGTTTTAATTCCTCCCTAAGTTATCTTTTCCTTAAAATATGTAATCAATGTTAATTAAACAGGGATCATAAAAGTCCTTAACTCATTTTCAGAAGATGTCTTCAAAGCAGTTTCATCTCATGGCTTAATATATACTTATAATTTTAAGAAAATTCCATACTTACTATAGACTGAATACATTTTACAGAAAAATGAGTCATTCTACTGAGTTAGTAGGTTGTGTATCATAAGGAAAATTTCTTAGAAATTGTTATAGGGAACTTCATCAGTGATACGTGAGAAAAAAAGATTTGTGGCAGAAGCCAATGTTCAATTGTGAGGCACCTTGAATACAGAGGTCAGCTGACGCAGAGCAGTTCTTGTGCTTTATTCTAAGGTTGTCCCAAGGAGCAAGAAGGGTGTGGTCTGTCAGGAAATCAACTGCTGGACATAGACAGTTCCAGCAGTGCAGTGGTAGGTACAATAGCATAGGTGGAAGCTTTCTTCAGGTAGGGGTAGATAAGAAAAGAGAGAATAGAGAGAGAAAAGAGGAGGCGGCAAAGTGGGGAAGTGGGGGACAGAAGAAAGGTGTATACTACCAGTTGCTGGTGTTAATATTCCTCCCAACATTTGGAGAAGTTACAGTCTGGCTTCAGGTGGAGTCTATGCATGCATCTCAGCACCCACAATGGCTCGCCTTTGTTTCATTGACCTTTTCCTGAGTACAAACAGGTTCAAGGTGGTGACCGACTCTTGCACAAGATATTTATAAGACAGAAAACTACAGAGACACAGGAAGCCACTGAAACCACTACAGGGTATATGGCCGTAAGTTACTATTTTTCCTCTCGCTTCCCTGCTCTAGTAAGACGATCCTCACCTCCGGTTAGCACACCTGCTAGTATAAATGCCTCATTTTACCTCTGTGCCCAATAAAAAACAAGCATCTTCATCTGGTCCTGATCAACATGCATGTACTTCTCAGTCTGTGACTCTTACACTTCTCTACTCTCTGTCAGGCCATTAAAAATAATGTATGGGAAAATGCTTTGATTATTTACTAAAGGTATCAAAAATAGTATTTGCCTATTGAAGAGGTTCAATTTGTTTCAGGATGATTACACCTTCCATTGACAGCTGGTTTCCCAGACCAAAGAGCAGAAAGTGATTTGATGTCAGCGGGTGATAAAATTTAATAATATGTGCATATAAGCTCATGAAGAAGTCTTTTCTCCAAAGAACCCCAAACCTCCAGCTACTACAGACACAATGGAAAGAAACACAAATTCCCTGGTGGGTCATACCTATTTACTTACATCCTTTGTTTCATTAGCCAGTATTCTCCAAATATTTTAACTGGTTAAGTCAATGCATAAAGGATATCCGGTCCCACACAGTGCCTTTCAATTGTCTCCAAAATAGCACTCTATTGTACTAAAAAGCTAGTCAACTTTGGTTGGTATTATAATTGAACAGGAAGATGTATTCTTTAATTATGTGACCATTTCTCCTTGCCTTTTCTCCAAAGGAAATTTCTTGTAGCAACTAAGAATCATATTGATAATATATTGGTTGACGAGATACTTAGTGGAGCTCATGCTATAAACCTTTGGGCAATGGTGCTCTTTGAAATGCTAAGGCCAAGAAAGACAATCCATACCTGGACTGATTCCATTTATAATGAACTGCCGAAGTTCCTTTTCGGTTGGAAGAAGGCCAGTGTAATTAGCTTAGCTTTAAATCGTCATTGCTAGTTAGATGGTAGCTAGTTCAACATTACCGATAGCAAATGCTTATGGTTATGGACATAATGAATATCATTCCTGCCACTATAACTACTCCACTAATTAGTTTGTTATGCCATGAGCTGGGGAAACTCAGCCTCCAGCTGATTCCAACCAAGTTACATACCTTATTTATTTATTTAATTTATTTATTGTGCTACTTCCATTATGGAGAGTCTCTGGATAGCATTGTTTTCCTACAACTGGTTCCCATTTTTCAGTGTCTATACACGTCTCCGTTTTAGATTGTTCCATAGATAATTTCAGTAACTTTTTCCTGTGTTCCTGAAAGCTAAATGTTATTTCATTGATATACATCTATATATTTATTTACTGTAGACCACTCAAATCCTGTACACAAAGTATAACCTATTGTACTGTCCGGTTTATTGAAAAGACCTCTCACTGTTGAATGTTAGAATTTTGCAAATAATAATATGCCTTTGGATAACAATCACAAACTCCTCTATCTAAAAATCAAGCTTCAAATTTTCATTCTTATTTGAGGATTGTAGCCATAATACCAGGGAACATGAAGGTTGTGATTTAAAAGTTAATGGTGATAGATATATTGGTTTCATTTTGCACAGTTTGAACCCTTAGCCTTAGCGTTTCTTGTGTTCATTTCCTGTTGAAAATAAAGATACTATGGAGGATGTCTACTAGTATCACCTAACCTTGTGACCCCAACATCAGATAAACTCCATGTCTTATACATGATCACTTGCTGACAAATAGCCAAGCTATCTCTCTATCAAGACAAGAAATTATTTTTAAGGGAGGATTATTTTCTCCTTCAAATAATTACCTAGTACATTAGGCTGTGTTGTGATTCTCCTGATGAATGTATTATGATTTAGATGTCATTACTTCCATTGGCAATACTGTCTGTGCTCCGTTGTTGACTCCCTAAACCACTGTGTAGACAAGTAGTGTTTTCTTTTGCTGTGGGCTCCTTTCAGATGTGGTATCCTGTCCTGGAGAAATGGATAGGGTGTGGGTAAGAGCTGGGGGACGGGATGAGAAGAGGGGAAGGAGGGGAAGCTGGTTAGGATGTAAAAACAAGAAAATAAATTAATTTGGGACTTCAGTCCTGTTTTGGGTGCACTGGCTGTTCTTCCAGAGGTCTTGAGTTCAATTCCCAACACGCACAGGGTGGCTCCAGTCATCCGTAATGAGACCTGGCACCCTCTTCTGGCCTGCAACTTATGTGCAGAGAGAATACTGTATACAATAAATTAATAAAATAAAGATATGTTTAATGATATGTCTAAAGCTCAATATATATCAAACAGTAAAAAGTAATATAATAAATGAAAATTATCATAAAATGTTTTAATGAATTATTATTGGTGATAATAATATTATATAAGAAATGATATCTTACTGTTAATAATAAAAGCTATAATATATTGTATAAGTAATGATATTTTATTGTTAATAATAAAACCTATTAATTACTTAGCCCCCCAAAAGATTTCTTGTATTAAGATTAAAATTTAGCCTGAGACAAATGTAACCAATAAGTTTGATTTGTGATTTTGCTTCTTCTTTGAAGGATAGATTGGCTTAAATTCAATTCTCTTTTGAATTTGTAAGATAAAAAACAATGGCATGTTATTAACCAATGAATAAATCCCATTATCTGCATGATAGATTTGATTGTATTCTGCTTGTAACTGAAAATTCTTAACATTACAAAAACCATCTTTATGTTTAAGTAATCTGATTTGGGCCACCACAATAACCATTGAAATAAATAGAAATGTCCCCTCCTACAGTTTATAATAGTCACATCACTACATAACTTTCAGCTTTACAGAGATGCTTTGGTCATCTGTAATTTCTTACACAGTAAACATTAAAGAAGCAAAATAAAATAAAATAAAATCTTTTATTCACTGTAAGGAAGAAAATAACGTAAAAGTTTTCTGGACAAATTATGTGTTGAATCTTTTCACTTTATTTTGATAATTGCTTTCAGAGATAAATACAGTATGTTTATATTATACTCCTTGGTTTGCTCATTAAAAGCTTAAAACAATTAAGCTAATTAAAACTTGATCAGATTTTTTCTGTAGAGGTCATCTTTTTAGCATATAAAAAGCCACTTGTTCTTAAGGCTGCTGACACTTTAGTTCTTAATAGTTGAAGCAAATTTTGCAATGGCTGTATGCAGTGAAGATTTTTTCCAATCTCAGCGCTTTTGTCCACCTCGTTTTATGAAGTGTCCTCCTGCCCTCTTCATTTGATTCTGCCAGTTTCCCTCGACTCAAGCAAACAAACTTATTTCAAGGTCTCTGGTTGTTTTCTCCTCTTGTTCACAATTTGTGTTAGAGCCAATCACTAGCTCTCTGTCACGACTGTCTCCATCTTCTCACAGTCTTAAGGCCCGAGTTGCTTGAAGGTCTTCCATAGGCACACCTCCACCTGACAGCCTACACATGCTTTTCTGACTGATTGCAATGTTTGTAAACCTTCTGACTCCTATCTGTACAAACTTCAATGTTCTGAAAAAACAAAGCAAAACAGAAAAAAGTCAGGTCATCTCCTCCTAAATCCTGAAATCTGCCCGCAGCTTTGTCTTTCAGTAAATGACAACTACAGTGTGGAAAGTGTTTCTATCCAGAGCTTTAAATACCTTTGGGCCTTTTGTCATATCACACATTCAGTCCTCAAGCCACTTTGTGCACTTTTAATGAGAACTCTTAGGGATATTCTTTTTTTTCCAATTTAATTTAATTTTGTGTGTGGACATTTTGCCTGCATGTGCATAACTCTTCCAACAGAGGGTTGAATAGGGCATTGGTTTCCCTGGATTTAAAGTTACAGAAAGTTGTGACCCACCTTTGGGTGCTGAGACTCAAACTTGGGACCTCTGTAAGAACAGCCAGTGCTCTTAAAAGCTGAGCAATCTTTCCATCCTGGGGATCTTTATCTCTTCAACCTCACTGCTTGTAATCTTATGAAAGACACCATCATCCATGGTTTATTGCTGATAATCATTCCGTTTTTTAAATTCAACTATAATTTTGCACTCTGCCTGTCAGTTTATTGTGTTTAATTACAACTTTAGATTATGTTACTCAAATCTTTCATGTGTCTTCTAGTCCTACTAATAAAAGAGAAAACATGTGTAATAGATTAGAATATCTGATCTAAACAACCATACCTGCCAGTAAGTGACAAGTACTAAATATTGGTTCAATAACCAAGTCATAAAAAAAATAAACTAACTAAAAAGAAGCAAAAATACAGCCAGGTAGCCATATCTATTAACTTCCTATCTATTAACTCAACTCTTCAAATTGAAGATAATTTTAATATACTGTTCTTGTAATATAACAATGATAGACTTTTCTAATAGTGATTATTCTCTAAATAGCAAACAGTTTATATCATATTAATTCATTTGCAGATACCTTAAAGAATATGTAAGCATGTAAACTCTATACTACATTACATATGAGTTGAACATCCATGACTCTTAATATGGACATAGGACCGGAACCAGTCAATCATAAGATGACCATATTGTAGAAGGCATTTTTCTACCAATGCTTGAAAACAAAATTTATATGTAAGCAAATTTGATACAGGGAATTGAAATGAAATACAATGAAGATTTTTCTTTGTAAGAAATATTTAGGTCAAATGGAAACAATCTCCTCTTTGCCTTTAGCATTTGTTGCTTTTAATTGTTAACGCATTTAATTAAATGCATCTTTTAACTCCATCATGGTCCAAATATTTTTCTTTTAAATATGGTTAAATTTGTAGTGTGTGTGTGTGTGTGTGTGTGTGTGTGTGTGTGTGTGTGTGTGCTGTTTATGAACAGCGAACCAGGTAGTGGTAGTCCTTGACTTTATTCTTAGCATTTGGGAGGCAGATGCAGGTGGATCTCTAAGTTCAAGTCCAGCCTGGTCTACAGAGTTAGTTCCAGTATAACTTTTTAATAATATAAGGTGATTCATTATTTTTAATTGGTTTCTTTGTATATGTCCTGGCTGTCATGGAAGTCACCCTATAGACCAGGTTGACCTAGAAGGTGATTCTTGATCCTCATTATTTTTTTTAATGTAGTGGCAAGTAAAATGTTATCTATTTATGAAATATTGCATGTTGTTTCATAATTTATTCACATAAAACTAAATATAACATTGTATAATTAGATTTTATTTATTTAAATTATTGGTCAATATGGTCTTCTATTTTTGATGACAGAATCACTTTATTTTATTTTTCATGTCTAATTTGTTACTAGTTTATTTATGTTTATGTGTTTATTAGTGAAGTATATATGTGAAGGAGCCTGAAATGGATATTGGAGAGCACTGGATCCCTTGGAGCTGTAGTCGCAGGTAATTGAAGTCACTGAGTCCTGTAGAAAAGCAGCAAGTACTCTTAACTGATAAATCATTTCTCCAATCCCCAGAATTATACTTTTTTCTTTACACTGAATATAGATTTTTTTCATATATACTCTGATTATGGTCCTCCTCCCCGAATCCCTCCCAGATCTCCTCCACCTCTCTAACAAATCCACATCCTTTTCTGCTTTCTTAGTATAAACAAACAGACATGTAAAAATGAAAGAAAAATAATCACAAAATAAGCACTGGTATAATGATGACAGTCAATGCTATAGGGAATACAATATATATATTTACCAGAGAGAGAGAATCACACAAGCTGGGAGTCAGAAGCATGGCTGGCTTCCAAAAGAGGATGTCCTTTTTCTTTTTGCTTTTTTATCTCTACCTGTGCTAATTTACTTGTCCCGCCATCATGGGCAGATAGCTTTGTGGGGTTCATTCCTACACTGGCATATATATATATGATATAAGCAGCATATAAACAATGATGTATGAGGTAAGGGGAAAGAGAAAGAGACAGAGAGACAGAGAGACAGAGAGACAGAGAGAGAGTACCCAGACAAAAGATTGTGAGACAAACAAACCTTCACAATTACCATAAGCTTGTTTTGTGTTGGCCACCTACTGTTGGATGGGAACTTGGCCTTAAGATTGGTTTTGGAGAGATCCAGGATAACAGGAACTTACCTTAACATGATAAAAGCTATATACAGCAAAACCAATAGCCAACAGCAAACTAAATGGGCAGAAACTCAATGTGATTCCTCTAAAATCAGGAACAAGACAAGGCTGTCCACTCTCTCCATACGTTTTCAGTATTGTCCTTGAAGTTCTAGCTACAGCAATATGACAAAGGAGATCAAGGGGATACAAATTGGAAACGAAGAGGTCAAACTTTCACTATTTGCAGATGATATGATAGCTTACATAAGTGACCCAAAATACTCTACCAGGGAACTCCTACAGCTCATAAATACCTTCAGCAAAGTGGCAAGATACAAGATCAACTCACGAAAATCAGTAGCCCTACTCTATACAGATGATAAAAGGGCTGAGAAAGAAATCAGAGAAACATTGCCTTTTACAATAGCCACAAACACCATAAAATATCTTGGGGTAACTCTAACCAAACAGATGAAAGAATTGTATAATAAGAACATTGAGTCCTTAAAGAAAGAAATTAAAGATGAGATCAGAAAATGGAAAGATCTCCCATGCTCTTGGATAGGTAGGATCAACATAGTAAAAATGACAATCTTACTAAAAGCAATATACATATTTAACAAAATCCCCATTAAAACCCTAGCACAATTCTTCACAGACCTTGAAAGAACTATTCTCAACTGTATATGCAAAAACAAAAGACCCAGGATAGCCAAAATAATCCTGTTCAACAAGGCAACGTCCGGAGGCATCACCATCCCTGACTTCAAGATGTATTATAGAGCTATAGTCCTGAAAACAGCTTGGTATTGGCACAAAAATAGACAGTCCAATGAAATCAAATTGAACACCCTGACATTAACCCATACACTTATAAACACCTGATCTTTAACAAGCTAAAATTATACAATGAAAAAAAAAGCATCTTCAACAAATTGTGCTGGCATAACTGGAGGCTGACATGTAGAAGACTGCAGATAGATCCATGTCTATAGCCATACATAAAAAGTAAATCCAAATGGATCAAAGACCTCAACATAAATCCAGCCACACTGGATTTGAAAAGAAAATGGGAGGTACTCTTGAATGAATTGGTTCAGGACACTGCTTCCTGAACATAACTCCAGTAGCACAGACACTAAGATTGACAATAAATGGGATCTCTTGAAACTGAGAACCTTCTGTAAAGCAAAGAACACAGTCAACAAGACAAAAAGGCAACCCACTGATTGGGAAAAGACATCCACTAACTCCACATCTGACAGAGGACTATTCTCCAAAATTTACAAAGAACTCAAGAAGCAATTCTCCAAAACAACAAAGAATCCAATTAAAAATTGGGGTACAGAACTTAAATAGAGAATTCTCAGTAGAAGTGTCTAAAATGGCACTTAAGAAAGTGCTCAACATCCCTAGACATCCTGGAAATGCAAATCAAAACAACTCTGAGATACCATCTTATCCCTGTCAGAATGGCTAAAATCAAAAACACCAATGACAGTTTATGTTGGAAAGGAAATGGAGAAAGGGGAACAATCCTTCACTGCTGGTGGGAGTACAGACTTGGATAGCCACTTTGAATACCAGAATGGATATTCCTCAGAAAAATGGGAATCAGTCTAACACAAGATGCAGCAATTCCACTCTTAGGCTTATACCCAAAATATGCACATTTATACAACAAGAACTCCTATCCCACTATGCTCATAGCAGCATTATTTGTAATAGCCAGAACCTGGAAGCAACCTAGATGCCTCTCAACTGAAGAGTGGATAGAGAACATGTGGCACATTTACACAATGGAGTACTATTCAGTGGAAAAGTACAATGGAATCTTCAAATTTGCAGACAAACGGACAGCACTAGAAGAAACCATCCTGAATGAGCTAACCCAGTCACAAATAGAGAAACATGGTATGTATTCAGTCATATATGAATTTTAGGCATGTATCAGGGGAGGTCCAGCATACAATCCAACTGCCAGAGAGTCTGGGAAACAGAACCTTCATCCATTGACTGATGGATGCAGAGTCAGGTACCCACAGCGAAACACTGAACTGAATTCCTGGAATCCAGTGACAGAAAGGGCGAACTTATGGGCAAAGGGGTTAAGACAGGGCTGGTTTGACCCACAGAAACAGTTGACCTGAACAACGGGGAGCTCTTGGACCGCAGATTGATGGCTGTGTTGAAAGCACGGGACTGATCCAGACCCCTGAATACGGGTGTGATTGAGGTGGTCTAGGTAATCTATGGGGCATTGGGTAGTATTTATCCCTGGCATACAAATGGACTTTGGTTGCCCATCTCAACCTGGACTCTTGTGGGATGGCCTACGTCCTCTCCTGGATGAAATGACAGACTCTGGAGATTCTCCATGGAGGGCCTCCCTCCCTGGGTATCAGAGTGGAGATTAGGAGGGGAACTGGGGGGACTGGTGGGAGGGGCAGAGGAGGAGGGGAGGGAGAGTGAACTGGGATTGACATATGAAGCAAACTTGTTTCTAACTTAAATAAAAAGGAAGACAAAATTATAAACAAAAAATATAGAAATCCTATCAATGGGGAAAAAAAGCTTTGTTTGTGTACCAAGTAAGCTTCATTAGAAAAAAAACTAAAATTTCATTTGAAGTTGGTTATCAATTGGAGGTAGCATCTGGGCTAGGGATTAGGACTTCTGTCCATTTCTGTTCTCAGTGCTAAGATCCCATAAGGCTCAGATGTGTAGAAGTCCCCTGTGCATGCTACCAGAATCAATTTTAAAAAAATAAATCAAGTAGTTACACAAAGACTAATCTCACCTTACTTTAGCAATTTTATCCAGTGTGTAAAACCTCAGGAGTTTAATAATTTATCCAAATTTAAACTCTCAAATGTTCTCATATTCCAGAAGTGGCTAATGAATGGGAATATATGATCTATTTTTACTTCTAGACAACAGTTTTTATGTTCTGGCTTATATGTTTTGAAATAAATATATTTTAAAAATCATGCCTAAATGAAAATAAATTCCATAAAGTTAAATTGAAGGTAGAGCTAATGGTCGCTGATGAATATCAATATAAATGGTTAAAATTAGAGTTCTACTTTATATACTTAAAGTTAAATCACTTGGCCCTGTGTGGTATTTATGTCATATTAAGTAGAAACAGCTTGTTGTTTCATGTTTCTAAGGTTTTCAATAATTGTATTCACCAAATATAGTGAATCATGCCTTTTCTTTGATAATGAACAACAGACCTTGAGCGGGAATTTTCTTTTCAGATATAAAGTTAATTAACTTGTAAAACAAGTTTGTAATTACAGAAAAACTATAAATGGGTATATTTGTTTAAGTCACCCACATGGTGACATATTTAAAAGTATTAAGCACTCAACCTCATTATCTTTTTAACCACTGATAAATGTTACCTGATACTATTTAAAACCTTGGTCCATTACTCTCCACACTTATCACACTTATCTTGCTTACCTGGTTTTACTGCCTGCTAAACTCCTATTACTCTATCTTTGGTTAGTTATATTTTTTAAAGGCAGCAAGGCACAGTGTGCATAACCTTTTATTGTGTTCTCATTCTTTTCCTTCCTACTCCTACTAGTTCTAGAACTCAGGATGGTGCTCTGACTAGAAGGAAGTAGTCCACTCATTATGAGAAATGAGGAGGTTTTGATTATTCCTCCCTGATGATGTGGGCTTGGGATGCTCCTGTCGGGATCCCACCCACCATGTTGTGAGCCGCTCAAGTTATACAGTTACCAAGGGAATACCATTGGGAAGATAAGACTGTACGGAGTCTCGTCCCCCTCAGATGACCCTGCCACTAGTGGTCACTGCCTACTGCTATCCCTCTTTTTCCAGGCTGCTGAAAACAACAGTGTCTGTTTTGTTATGATCAGAACAGCTAAATCCCAGAATCATGAAACAAACCTAGGAATTTATTAGTCAGTAAAGTTTCTCTTAGAGAGGTGTAACAGACAAAAGCCTTTTACCTTATTAACTTGTTCAGAGTTGACTCAACAGCTCTACTTTTTCTCCTTTTCCATTGTTATTCAAGGACAAACTGTCTTCTTTCATGTGTTCCTGGGGTTGTTAGCTTGTTGCTGGGCACACAGGAATGTGACTACCTGAGGATGTCAAATGACTCACAAGAAAAGCAGACACAGGGAGCAGAGTTCTGCTATAAGGCAAATGTTTCTTAAAGCTGTAAGAGCTTTTAGTTATAACATCTACTTTAAACCGACTTACCCATGTCCATAGACATTAAATAAATCTGGATTAATCAATAGAATTAATAATTTAGAAATTTGGGGAAGATTCAACACAAAATCTCTCATTCTCTTTTTTCTTTTTTTTTTAAGATTGCCATAGTTGGTAATATAGTTACAAATGATAAAGGAACAAGAACAACATAAAAAAGAAACAATATATAAATAAATGTTTAATAAGTGGGGATTGCAAAAGGGCCATACTGTAAACACAAGGGGTGAATGCAATAAGTTTGTCTTCTAGGGGCATGGAGAGGTATCTCAGCAATTAAGAATACTTCCTTATTATTGCAGAAGACCTAGGTTCAATTCCAAGCATGCTTATGGTAACTAACAAGTATCCATAATTATAGTTCTGGGGATCTGGTGCCCTCTTTGACCCCTACAGGCATCAGTCACACATGTGGTATACTGACAGACTACTACGTTCTGATGTTCTGATATATATATATATATATATATATATATATATATATATATGTGTGTGTGTGTGTGTGTGTGTGTGTATAACTAAAACATACAATAAAATAATTAATTCTTAAAATAAACATATAAACGTTCTTCTAGTGTCTACCTTGTATTGTGCATGGGTTTGGCCAGGAAATAAGTAATGAGACCTACTCTCTTTTGGCAATCTTGTGCTGTAGTTGGCTACTCTGTGCAAGTTCATAACTAAAACAGTGAAGTGGCATGCAAATCCACAAGCTGGGATTAGCAGATAGAATGAGATTATTGCTATACCTGATTCAGGAATTTTGATAAGGCATGAAGGAAGAGGTATTGCTTAAAATGTTACTTTCATTGTTTAATCTCCAAAGCACTTTTAAAGCTTTTTTTTCCTATTCACATCATCTGTAGCTGTAACCAAAAGTGAGGAAATATCCAGTGAACCTAAATAGTTCTCTGAAAACCTTTCGTTGAGGGTTAATTTATTCCAAGCACCTCTCCCTGGTGCACTGCTTCCTGGGCTTCATATCCCTCTGTTTCCAATTCCTTTAACTCAGGAAGAAGAAGGTTTGAAAATTATGCAGAGCAGCAAAGAGTATGTACTGGAGTGGTTTGGAAGTAGTAATAAAATCCTCTTCCCTCTGCATTTTCAAATTGCACTTGGGTAAAATGGAAAGATAACTATTTTTTCATTTGCAGAAAGGACACATTCAAGATATTTATTAAATGTGTTTTGAAACCGTTGTAAGGTACAAGTCATACAAAAAAAAAAACAAGTACAACATACAGCTTTATTTATGCAGTCCCACAGTCAATCTTTATTGCTCCCATCAATTTTAAACCTGTAACCTAAGAGTTTAAGGCTTAACTCTCCAAGATCAACTCGGGGCTTTCTCAGGCTAGAGGCTTGAGCCAAGCTGGAGAGAGAAGGCTGCGGGGAGGAGAAGAGAGGCAGCAGGGGATGGGAATTAGAGCAACCGAGTGGAGAAAGGAAGAAAGAGGGTGAATGAGAACCCCATCTGGAGTGTAGTCTCATATGTTTCAAGCATGTGGGCATCACTGTCTAGACTGTAACAAAGAGGTGACCATAGTGTTTTTGGAAAAGCGGGTAGGGGCGTTCTGGACATATTGATGCTGACCTCAAGCCCACAGCCTTAACAAAGTTCACACCGGTAGTTAGGCGCACCTGATCCTGTGCTGGGCAGGCACACAGGTTCCTTAAAGAGGCCACAGGTTCTCCGGTGTGCTGAATCAGTTTTCCAGAGAAAGGGAAGGGTCCCATCTGCTGGAGATGTAGTTCACTCCTTAGGTTTCTGGCTGGTGAGGGAGGGATGTGTGAGCTCAGTGAGGGGCAGGAAGACCTCTCTCAGCTATCAGCAGCAGGAGTTGCAGGCATGCAAGGGTGGAGAAGCATCATTTAGTGCTGCCAAATCTTAACCTGGGCCCCAGGTGCTGGCCGACTTAAGTGGAGCAGCCACTGCTCTCCACAGTGTTCTCTGGAAGCTGCGGTTAGAGAGCCGGTCCAGCGTGGGGATTCTCTTCCTCCCCCACACAACGTACCTGGCCTGGGCTTCTGGACCCACATTCTCGGGGAAACCTCCATTCAGGGACCAGTCCAGGCTGGGTTGCCTCTGCTCGCCGCCGCTGCCGCGCCTGCCTCTCTGCGATCGCACCAGTGCCCTGGAGGAATTCTCCCATTGCCTGCCCGCTCTGGGCTTGACTCCGGAGTATCTGGCCTGGCGCCTTTTGGGTGAGCTCAGAGGGGAACCGGTCTCCCTGCTGGTTGGAGATTACAGGAGAAAAGAGAATCTCCTAGTCCCAGAGCTGCAAATCCATTTCTCCGTCCGCGTCTTGGTCCTCCGCCCCTACCCCCTAGCCTCTGGGTTTGTTTATATAGCATCTGGCAGCCTGGAGGCAGTGGCCACCCTCTCCTGGCGACTAGCCCTCCCCTCCTAGCCTCTAGGCTCCCGCACGTGGTAGGCACCGGTATCGTCGCCAACAGGCAGGCGACAGCCAGCGGGAGGCAGGCGCCTGGGTGCCAGCGCCACGCGCGTTCTCGCCATCCTCACTCATCCTCCGCGCCCTCTCCCGCTTGCCTCTAAAGCCGGGTCACACTTGGCATTTGCAGCCCGCCATCCGTCCCTGGACGTGAAAAGGAGATCTGAAACACTGCCCTGGAGGTGCTGGTGATGCTTCGCTGGGTTCCTTCAGTTGCTGGAAAAGAATGGTAACATGAACAGTGGAGCGTGAGAGCGTAGGCAGAGGAAGGGGACGAGATTGATGGGCAGAGGACACACTTCCCCGAGTATATCATTCCCTGGACTGCACGAGGAAGGGATGTCTTTGCGCCTGCACTTCCTGACTGGACTCTGCTGACATCTGTAGCCTCCTTTCTTCATGTTCCCAAGTCGCCTGGATGCTGCCTGCAGAGGAGTGGTCTTGACAGCGCATGAGGCTCCAGGAGTTTGTGAACCCTTTTTCAAACATAGTTCTGACCTAGTTATGGTGTCCCTGGATCCTGCCTGGCAAGCTGGCTGCAGAAGGAGTTGAACTTGAGTTCAGGTGGATTATCCCAAGGCAAGCAAAGGAAGAGCTGGTCGGGGAAGATAAGGAAGGTGATGTTCCAATGTCAAAAGTGGACACTTTTCTTCCAGACACTTGACTGGACCAAGCCACTCCCTCCCATTCAGGTCTGGCTCTTAATCTCGGACTCTGCATCCCAGACCTCCCACACTGAGGGCGGGGGATGGTGGGCAAACAGCGACAGAAAAACACACCTCCTACTTACTGACATTTCTAGCATGCTCTTGACTTCCTCATAACTTATCATTATTCTATGAAGCTATCGTATTTACGCCACTGCTTTTTATTAATGGAGGTCAATAGACTTAATGATTCCCTCAGTTGAGTCATTTATTTCTAAGCCAATAGATAATGCCGTCGTCATAGTTTTCTGGAGAAAAGTAACTGTGCGTTTGTTCTGCAGATGGTCAACTCCCTCTGAACCCTGCAGATTGGTGCTGAGCAGGCTACAAACTTTTGTAGCGTCCCCCCAGGTTCTGGGGCTTCCCAGGAGAGAGGAAAGGACTTTGGCATTTAACACAAGAAGCAGGCAGGGAGACTTCTCTAACTTTTCTCCACTGTTACTATTTGCAATGAAGAGGAAACAGAAGAGGTTTCTGCAAATGACTTTGTTATTCACTGTGGCTTTAATTTTCCTGCCCAATATTGGTCTCTGGTCTTTGTACAAGGATAAACACCTAGTGAAATCTGCAGAACCTGCGGAGCATCAGGTAAGTACCAGCCAGGGCAAGGGTAGCAGACAGATGGGCTAGGTATGCACCCTGCCTTGGGTCCATGTGGGGGAAAGGTATGGGGAGTTTCTCTCAAGTCCTCACAGACTTCATGGTACTTTGGGCTTTGAGCAGTTCCTGGTTCCCAGCCAATGACATAGTGAATGGAACATAAAGTAAGAATGAAGAACCCGAGGTCAATAAGAAAAGGTATGCTTTCCCAATGGGTCATAGATTGATTTTTGACTTGAAGGGGGAGGGAGACACCTGCCTTTTCTGGGAGGCAGAAGTGGGTTTAGTACAAGTTTAGTTACAGGGAAAGGTTTTTGCCTCCTTTCTTGTGTGTATGTCTACATTAAGTACAACTGGCCAACTAAGTCATTCAAATTTTAAAATTGGTTTTCAGAAACCAACTTGTTATTTGTTGTATTTTTAATTCTTGTATTTCTTTCAGCAAAAAAATTCTTATCCTTGGGAAACTTAAAAGTCTGTCTTTTATCTCTCTGTTGGTGATGTGTGGGTAGTTTGTAGAGGCCACTGTTAAGAATGTATATACAATTTCGCCCAACATTTGACATGTTTGTTGCTGAGAGGTTTTCTTTAGGTGATAAACAATACACAGTGTGACAGTTTGCTTTTCATATATTTAGCATGTAACCATTAGAATGCATGTGACTTAATCCCATGCCCAAGTAACTCCCATAGACAATAAGGATGCCAAGTATCCTTTGCAAAATGCTGATGAAATCTATACTGTTGTCTTCCTGCTGATTAGTAAATACAGCTTGTATTAAGATAAAGTTTGAACAAGGAATTGCAGCTTATCTCATGGAAAGAATATACTTTTCCAGTCACTACTATGTATTGCCATACAGTATTAATATTCTCAATTGGGTCATCACCCTTGCATTCTATGTACTTTTCATACATAGAAGAGGCTAAGCAATCCACTCCAGGGCAACAGCAATATGTATTAATGGTAACTGATTATTTGTTCCTACAGTTAGCAAAGTTTAATGTTCTGTGTATATACTGAGTGGAGATTGTAAATTATATGGCAGTGATTTGATGTTTTTCATTATGAGATATCATTACCAGTTTTTGAACTTTAAAGAAAACTATATGCTTTGGACTTTTAGGGTATTGGTATTTTGAGGGAAAATGCTGACATAACTTCATTTGGTTTTTGATCTTGATCATATTTAGCTTCATTGAAGGACTATAGGTTTTGTTATACTTGTGAACTCCCCAAGATATATAGACCACTTACTTTTCCAGTGTTTTACTCAGAATCGAATAATGTCAAAAGTTGTAGTCAATGCATTATTATCAAAATTGCCACCAAATTAGGAAAATATAAACAGGAAATACTTTGTTATTGACTAATTAGTAATACAATCTGAAGAATTTGCTGAGATAGTTAACATGAAACTCTCACTGAATAATCTTATTAATGAGACCTTAACAACTTTAACTTAAGCTATTGAGTTTGAGGCTTAGTGAGATAGCTGTTTGTTCATTAGCAACAAAATGTTACATTTCAGCTGGGAATTATCCTAATGGCCAGAGCAGCTTGCCTGATTTTGGTTCTTGTGTCATGAAACTAATACTTAATTTTCAGCAACAAAATGATGGATCTGAAAGGTTTGAGTGTCAGGAGAGCAGTCAGCTGTCCTTTCTGCAAGTTTGTTGCAGCATAGAGAAAAACGTTGATACTACTAATGTAGATCTTGCAGTATAAAATCAATTGGAAAGTTTTGAAAATTTTATAGGATGGAAAGATACTGATGTGCTTATGATAAATATTCCTATGAACTTTATCACTTCTATCCAATTAATGGCTTCACAATTTTCAATTTCTTACAGATTTAAAAATGATCTGGAATGTTCACATCATTATGTAATTTTTGGATGAGTAAAAGTTAAGTCATTAGTAAGTTTGGCTGAATAAAAAGTGATTTGGGAATGACAGATACCTCATGCTGTGATATCAGGATGTAATATTTTGCAAATGTGTCTATATTTCAATACTATTGACTTATATGCTATTGGGGGTACACACAGAGTTTCAATGATCAATGTAAACTGTGTTATTTAAACTCAGCAATTTATTTTCAAAATACATTTTGAGAAATCATGCATTACTACTTTTTTGTTGATGTTGTAAAATCTTTAGGATAAAAATGGTATACAAATGACAGCAATAAATACTGAAGCTATTCAGAACAGATTACATGCTGATAAGAGGCACTATATTTTCACAGCTGTTGTGTGTGAAACAACCAGTATTTCATGTTCACAAGGGTTGAAAACTCTACATGGGTTTAAATAACTATATCATTACACTGAGTAGCAGGGAAATACCTCAAGATAAAAAAGTTATAAATCATGAAATCATTGGAATCTTTCCCACAAATGTCCAGTTTTTTTAACTTTCTTTTATTTTTTCCAGATTGCATCACTAACACTCTTTCAATCTAGTATCTAATTTAATTGTATTTATTTTGCAATGTGAAATGAATTGGAAGAAGATAATATATAAGACAAAGTGGAAAGCTTTTCATCTTTTTGAAGTTTAATATTTAAAACATTCTACTTTATTACCAGTTGTTTATGTTTATAGGAGTTTTATCTTAAATACATAAATTGTATCATAATTCTGCTCAATACCAAAGAGGAAATAGCAATTTACATGAGAATTTTCAAAGTATTCTTGTAGAGGGGTTTTGTGGGTTCCCTTTCTTCATCATAAATTCAAGTAAGATTGATAAAGCAGTATTGATAACAATGCAAGCATGTGTACATTACAAGCTTGTAATCAATTATATAAAATTAATCTGGATTTTTTTTAGGATTTGAGATAGTTTCTTACATGTTTTTGTATTATTATGTCTATATGTGATATTCTTAATTTGCCTATTTTCTCTTTTTATTATTATTTGAAGGCATCTCTTTATGCTATTTAAATAATATATATGTCTAGTACAATAAATAACAGTTTATTGATTGTAAAAATATTTAGATGATAGTTATTGATATGTGATTGTTGGGTGCTAAATCTTAATTTCTCCTTCAAAGATGTGAAATGCTACTATTCTCTGGTCAAGCTACAAAAGTGGATCATAAGCTATATTTATCTGATAATATATAGAGTAATACAGTAACTTAGGATTAACTACTTCTACCCCACTAATAATATTACTCATATTTCCATTGTTATTTGCTCAAGTGTATATCAGAAGACTCCCCTAAACATTTTCATTTTTCAAATATTCAATAGTTATCTAACTTTACAACTAAGTGGGAAATAAGAGTTGCAAAAATAATACAAGACTCTTCATGAGATAAAGAGGTTTTTGCAATTTTAAAAAATAAGACTCAAAAAATGCATAAATTTTTAAACACAGATTTCTAAGAACTTTTCAGAGTGGATAATTTACAGAAACCTGTGCTTGTGATGCGTTTTTCTGACAGATAGGAAAAACAAAAACAAACAAACAACATAAAAAAATTCCTAAAATAGTCACTCATATTGATCATGTTTCTTTATTGTTATCTAGTTTCAGAATTTATGGGTCTTTCATAGATCTGTCATGTTTGACATATAATGAGATGCATAAAGTTCCGAATCCCCTGTTTCCTATGTGACTATGTGATATCTGCTTCCCTTCACTTTCCCCTACAAAATATCCTCTCTTGAAAGAGATAATGATCCATCTTCAACTTCTCCTACCTCATTCAACGTTAGTCATTTCCTGGATTAGTGGTTGTCAATGTCATTGTCTTCAATAGTGTGAATGTGTATGTGTTAGTTTTTATTTTTTATTATAAACACATCAGATAACTAGTACTAGGCATTTGGACACTGTTTCATGCATT
The DNA here is from genome assembly GCF_017639785.1 of Mesocricetus auratus. NCBI lineage: Eukaryota > Metazoa > Chordata > Mammalia > Rodentia > Cricetidae > Mesocricetus > Mesocricetus auratus. The sequence goes on from NW_024429185.1 coordinate 14,040,755, forward strand.
CATTTGTTGTCTTAATTACTAAAGGTGGGCAGAATGTTTATTCTTTCCCGTAAAACATTTTTAGAAAGTGGAAACGACAAAGATAGGAAATGAAAATTAATAGTTTTCACTTTGAACCACTCTTAACGTGATATATGTAGTATGATCCGGTCTGTTCTTAATTAGCTCTAATTGTGAATTTTAAAGTAGAGATTGTGAGGAGTTTTTTTAAATTTATTGAAATTCATCCAAAATCACTATAGTTGGCACCAGACATACAACTGTACCAACCATTTTAGTTATTTCTTATAACACAGCAGATCACTACATGGTGAGTTCACCACATTTTCCTATGGAAGATCACAGGATGCAATGGTTTCTGCTACCAAACTGATACAAAACAAGCAAACAACAAAGGAAAAATGAAATAATTTATTTTCTTCTCATTTCTGAGTTACACACACTATGCTGTGTCAATTACTCTCAAATGAGTTATAGGAACTGAGGTGAGCTGGAAAATACAGGGAAAGTATTAGAAAGACTGAGTAATTTAGATATCTGCAGAAGCACACTGAGTATATTGTTAGGAGTAGCCATGACAACCTTTAGGAAATTTTCATCTATGTCTCTTCATGCATATGTTATGCCATTGAAGATCATCAAGGGGAAAACTAGTCTCACCTCACAGCAAAAGTTAAGAATTAAATAAGAAAGAATTCCCTCACCTAACATTGTATGTGGAAAGAGATATGGACACATTGGTGATGCAATTTATGTTTCCTTGATTGGCTTGCTGATGGTGAAGAGACTGAGAAAAAGCACATTCGGGATCCTTGAAGCCATATGAAAGGATGGGGTTGTGCTTGTGTGTGTGTGTGTGTGTGTGTGTGTGTGTGTGTGTGTGTGGTGTGTATGGTATGTGTGTATTTACAGGGGTACTCATATAGAAACAAACATGTAGAGGAAGTTCAGAAGACAGCAATAAAGAGAAAGATAAACCAACATTAACCAGCTATTGGTTAACTTCTACCTGTCACACTATAAAATCCTGGATTCCAAAGTGGTTCTCACGTGGAATTGTTCTGCTTGCATGGCAGCAGTAAGGAGCAAATACAAATAATGCCTAAGATGGACAGCATACTCTAGATATGTTCAAAGTTTATAAAGAGATACAGAACCTGCAAAGGATCCATATAATTTCCTCCACCATTCACTGTTATTATAATTATATCTGTTTGTAATAAATTCACAACATGGTAGTAAAGAGAGGATAAAAGTATATTAAGGTTTTACTTCCAATATTATTGAGGAATAATGAGAAAGGGATTAGCAGTACTCTCAATTGAAACGTATTAATTTCACACATTCACCTAACAGAATGCATATTTTCAGCCATACAAACACACACATGATCTCACTTTGAAACTTTTCATGTATCCAATTAGTTCATTTTCTACCACATTTAAACTACTGAAGTTTCTTGTTTTTTCCATAGACTGTTGGTCAAACCTGAAGCACTGTTTAGATATTGTTAGTGTAATTCTAGAATAATATAAGAAAGACACAGAAAATGCATCTGTCTGTGGATATGTGTGTATCTCCCTAACAAAAGTGAAAATCACAAAAAGAATTAAGATGCTAAAGGCTGCACACATAAATTGGAAAAAATCATGTTTTACTCTAATTGGAATTATTGTGGATTCTATCAAGTGGGTTGGCAGCTACCCATGGTTGTAAGCAGTGTTGGTATCTCAATGAGGGCAAGTAATGTTGATTTTAACTCATTTCAAGAATCCCAGTACTCAAGGAATAGTATTTGATTTTTTTGGAGTCTAGAAAGCCAGAGCAATTATTGTAATAATTTTGAATATTTTTATCATAATAGAATGATCAGTTTGTGCCAGGTGGTGGTAGTACAAACCTATAATCCCAGTATTCAGGAAGCAGAGACAGGCAAACCACTGTGAGTTTGAGGCCAGCATAGTCTACAGAGTGAGTCACAGGACAGCTTCCAATGCTACAGAGAAACCTTGTCTTGAAAAACCAAAATAGATAGAAAGGTAGGTAGGTAGGTAGATAGACAGATAGATAGATAGCTAGATAAAATGACAAAATTACATGGCTGTCATCTAAAAATGAGATGGAAATATAAAATAAGATGGGTATTATTTTCCCTTCTTTTTTACATTTTCCTAGTAGTAGAGTATAAATGAACTTAAAAGGAGGAAGAGATAACATTATTTCCATAAAATTTTTGCTCTCTTTCAGTAGGGAATTATGTAAGTTTTGTAATCAAATTATATGGGTTCAAATTCTGGTTACCTAATTCAGCACTTTGTGTGTGACATTTGACATTCCATGGATCATCCTCAGACCAACTCTTTTATAAGAAAAATGGGTGTGTTGATACTTTTCTTGTAATGATACAGTGAGGATTAAACGCTTCACATACTGAAGAGCACAGAAGCAGGAACAATGGTACAGATTATTGTTATTCATATTGTGACTATTTATAAGCAATCATTGCCTTTAGCAAGGTAATTAGTATCTGTATAGAAAATGTTTACAGCTGTTTTCTCCCTGTCAAGATGAACTAGAAGAGCAATGCCAGTGAAGTCTTAAATCTGTTACAAAGCATTATTAAATAAAAAATAAGAATTTTTATTGTTTTGTCTAATATTCAAGTACAAGTTGTTGACATTTATTGTTTAATCACGAAACATTTACTGAAATTCTGTTTAAATTATTGTTCTGAAATAATTTAAAAATGAATGTTTTCAGTAGAAAATTTAGAGAGAGAAAGAGAAAGAGAAGAAAGTACACACTCAGGTGTCCCTTCCATGTTAATTACTATTAACAACTCAAGAACTGTGTTTCCAGTTCCTCTTTAAATTTTAGTCATGAAAAAAAATTACATTACTTGACAGAAATAAAGTAAAAAATGCGATAGAAACTATCAGTATACTATAGCTACTTTATAAAATTATTGTTATCAGAGGTATAGAATAGATAAAGCCTTCTGCATTCTGCTCACTGTGAGTTTTCTTTTTTTAAAGTTTATTTATTTTAGAAACAATGTTATTTTGCATATGAATCCCAGTTCCCTCTCCCTCCCATTCTCCTAGGTCCCTCACCCATCCCCTCATCCCATTGCCCATCCATTCCCCAGGGAGGATTAGTCCTTTCATGGGGTATCATGAAAGTCTGTCACATCATTTGGGACAGGGCATAGGCCCTCCCCCATGTATCTAGGCTAAGAGAGTATCCCACTTGCTCAGGTCAGCTGTTTTTGTGGGTTTCCCCAGCATGGTCTTGACCTCTTTGTTCATCCTTCCCCCCTATCTACAACTAGACTCCAGGAATCTGGCTAAGTGCTTAGCTGTGGGTGTCTGCTTCTGCTACCATCAGCTACTGGATGAAGGCTCTAGGATGGCATTTAAAGTAGTCATCAACCTATAATGTCTCCCTCTATTAAGGTATCTCTTTTCTTGCTGTCCTTTATTCTTCCCCCAACTCAGTCTTCCTGATCCTCATTTTCTCCTCCCCCCTATTCGTCTCCCCTTCTCTTTCTCCTCCCTCCCTCCCACTGTGCTCAGGAGCTCTTGTTGCTTTTCCCTTATCCCTGTCAAAAGAAATGAGGTATGAACCATATACACAGAATAAAAGTGAAAACTAAAAGTTTTTCTAAATGTAGGAATTAGGAATTGATGGTATGAGAAGTATTCATTGATAGATAATAGTATTAACATATCAGAAATCTCATGATAGTATATCAATAATCAATATCACAGTATCTTTATAATAGGAGTAAGAGCAAATGAACACTAAACTTAAGATAAAATTTATTGATCTTCAAAAAAAGTGCTCAAAAAAGAAACTGATAATTGTTTTTGAATCATTGAAGTAAGTACATTATGTGTATGAACTTACAATTTTATATTACAATTACGTAGAAATTGACAAAAGGTCTTATCAATCATATAGTGACTATCCTGCAAATATCAAGAATTGATAGTATATACTATTCACTACAAAATGAAACAGTTGAAATTCTGCAATCAATGCACATTGAGTTTTATGTAGTAACTACAAAGTCTGTAAGACAACTGGGCACATGCAAAGTCAAGGCTTTCAGCTCCAATTCCATTACTTAACTGTTTCTGTTGTCTCTAGTAAGTCAGTTTTCTTTTAAGACTTCCTATTTCTAAAATGGACATGTGGCTTTTCATGCTTAGCAATGTAGGTTTCACAGAGTAAGCAATTTAACATGTTTGCTATGACAGCAGAACATTTGACTTCCAGAAAACAAGTTAGTGAAAGGGGGAAAGTGTGTTTCTAAAGCTTTCATTTCATGATTCTTAATATAATTGATTTCTTCTTTGCATGTTTTGCCTTTATATATGGCTGTTTTTAAAATGTGCTTTGAAGTGATTTTAATTCTTGCTTCACTCATTTTATTCTTGGATAGCCAATGAAGAAATAACATCACTTCCTTTATTGGATTTTATACCATGTACCTAGGACTCACACAACTAAATTGTCTATTTGTCTCAGATGATTAGATTCCAACAAAGAATTAAACTCTTCCAAGAATATAGGTTCAAAAATGAATACTAAATTGATGATGTCCCATTACACACACACATATTTTATCTGGTGATTCCTCTAGGTATCATTTGTATGTGCTCTACCCTCATGGAAATAAACAATTACCTAGAAATTATGTCATAGCATCAGTTTAAGCAACCAAAGTATATTGTCAGAAATGTCTTCCATGTCAAGAGTTGTGTTATTTTACAGGCCTCGAACTGTAACACCACTGTTCTGTTTTGAAAGACCAGGAAAAAAGAATGCTGGTTTCTGAAACTATAGTGGAGCAATTTGACCATGAATAGGTATCTTACTCACTCTAGTGTGCTAGAAAGAGAAGTGGAAAACTGTATGAAACTAGGTGTTTGTGGGAAATAAACATTCTTATATTCCATAGTGTGTATACTTTACTCTATTTTAGTAATATAATAAAATAGTGTCAGAGTAACAAATATGGAATGAGGCTGCCCCTCTTTCATAAATTCTTAAAGCAAGCTTTAAATTTACTTTCACCGGCTTAAAGAAAATGCATTTTTGAAGATTGTTGGCAATCCAAGGCAAATGTAGAGTGTTCTAAGATGAAATATAGAGAAATGTTTCTCAAAGAGAGTACAGGAGTTTGATTGAGCATGTCTGTAAGCAGAGGAGTTTCTCTATGTTATACATTACCCCTTTCCTGTTCAGAATCCTCTTTTCCCTTTTAAAATTTCCTTAGAGTAATAATTTCTCCTAGTGATTAGTTTGGTCAGTAATTGCTTGTGTGAATGGACAAACTCCTTCAAGACTTTGAGAATGGGAGTTGTTTGAATCTTGAAAATGAGTCTGTTGAATTTGCTTCCAGTTTTTGAAAGGTACATACCCAGGGAAGTTTCTTTTAGCTAAGTCTTCTGCTATTTCTCTCTGTTGTTTGGTTTCTAATACTGGGGATTGTATCCATATCCCAAACTATGCACCACAGAAATGAATATTGCTTAATTTTGTCACCATTGAACACAATCAGTTGTCCCCCATATTTTGTAAACTCAAAATGCAAATTGACATTACAAAATCCACACCACCATCTAGTAATAACTCTACATTCTCTTGGCTCTTTCCTGTTTTCCATAGCTACTTTTGCCATCTTTTATCCACTCAATTTTCTTATATTGCTGTCTTTGATATCGTGTTCAACCAAAAACATGAAAGAGCAACATTTGCTTGTGTGGTCTCTCAGTATTCTGCTTGGGTCCTAAACTATGGAAAACCATCCCTTGATTTAGGATAAATCTGTATCCTCTATCCAGACCATGTGTCACATTTTTTCCTTAGAAAAACTCATCCATGTTAATATTTAAAGATCAGAAGTTTTGTCCCACTAGTGATGTGTAGTCAGATACAAAGAAAAGAAAAAGAAAAAGAAAAAAGGAAACATTTTCCTTTAGTGAAACTGCTGCCACTGGTACTGTTTTGTCTCTTTTACTAATCAAATGATAAACCCAATTATTGGATTTCTACTTCTGTTCTCCTCAGACTGAATCCAAATTCTACCTTAGCATCATTCGCCAGTTTCAGCAAAAATCCCAGGGAAGCTAATTGTAAAAGCTCTTGTTGTTAGTCACACCACTTGTTGGAATTTTATTAAACACTACCTCCTAATCATGGCAATCTTCTTCTGAGAAGAAGAGCCCCAAGTGGAATGGAGCCAGGAAATCACTGTTTGAAACAAAGGACAGAGTAGAAAAAGGAATGCATCAGAGTAATCCTTTACTGATACTTCAAGCTTCACTCTACAAACTTCTTCTCTAATTCTCTGTCTAGACAGGCCTCCTTAATTGCCACCCATATATACACATGTTTACCTATGTACTTTACACAGTACTACAACTAGACCTCTTGAACAAAAGTCAGGTACAAAGAAACCCAATAGATTAATCTTGGTCTCTTGTCTCAGTTGGTTGATTAAAGAGAAGAGGAATGATGAAAAACAAAGAGAGGAGGTTTACTCAATGTACACTGGAAAGAGGGACAGTGACCCTAAGTTTGTCCTTTTGGATTATGGGAGAAAGAATTGGATACAGCAGAGAAAGAGATATGTACAATTAAGTCTTGGTCTCCTTCATCCTTGCTCAATCTTGGTTCTGCAAATTTGTCCTAAAGAAGTTAGTAGAGCTCTCATCACTTGACCTGAATGACCTGATTCTCATCTTTATTTAATCTGTCCCTTGAAGTCTGTTGTTCCTGGAATCCAAAAATACTGTACTGCAGGTTGATGACAAGAACTGAAGTCCTTTAGGGATTATAAGGCATTGTATAAATATAGCCAATGGAACTTATCTTCTTATTTATTCTTTAAGTGGAATAAAGTAAGTTAAGATACCTTGAGTGGTTAATATACCTGCATTTAAACTAAGCACATGCCTGCAGATAAGGAGAGAGAGAGCTATAAGGAAGTATACTCAATTACCTGTGCTGACAAGTGAGGATTCAATACTTTTCCAGTAACTATAATTTCTAACTACCACTACTTAAATTTTTTAAAAAGTATATATATTTGTGGATGGGATCTGAGCAATTCCTACTTCTGTTCTAAGGTTTTCCTGGTCATATCTCACTCCTCTTCATGACTTCTGATTGTAAATGTAAATTGTCTCCTAAATAATTACTATATGTCATTTCTCTACTAAGGAAGTATCCTCAAAAGAACCAAAATTCTAAATCTAGACAATTTAAGTTTTAGATGGCTGAATTAAATTAAATTCATCAGCACGTCTAGTCTGTGAACTTATTTTACATCCCTTATTCCAATGCAGACTACTATCATTTATCAAAGGACAAGGTCAATAATTGGGGCACTCAATATCCTTGTTTCAAGCACGCTCAATTGATTATTGACTAACCCTTCCTTTGGGTTTTTGTTTTTGGTTTTTGTTTGTTTTGCTTTGCTTTTTTTTCTTGTTCTTTTCACATCACTATTCAGTTGGGGCCAGTGTAATCATTTGATTTTGAGCAGAGATGCTCCAGATTGGTACTTAAGCCTCCCACCTGCCTATGAGTCTACTCTCACAGAGACCAGAGTTGCTTAAGAATAGACTGTTACTATTCAGTTTTTATACCATTAGAATATACTTCAATTCTCCAGGGCAGCATAACTAGACAGTTCTTGAAATGATGTCATGCATGGCCACTTACCAGCTCTGGCTTTAACCACCGAACATGTCATGAAATTTCCCGCATCTATCCTAACTATTTTCTTCACACATATTCCATCTTCAGTCTTACCTGGATAACTTGCTTTTCCTTGCTTGTTTGGATAATTTTTCCTCACTACACATACTTGGGTTATATCATTTTATCAAAGTTCATGTTAGCACCCTTTTATTTGTTTTACAGTTATAAAATCATTAACTCTTCATATTAAGAATACGTTTATATATTTAATATATAAATGTTTAGAACCTGAAGATTGTTTGAATTGTGGTTCATTAAAAAACATCTATGCATGTCCTCTGTAATCTTTATGCTAGTTTGTTTGCTAAATGACATATGCAGATATGATTACATGCTTGAACTTCAGAATACTCAGAGTTTTTTTATGTTATATTCATTTCAATCATAAGACTTTGTAAATGACACATTAGGAGATTTGATGAACTAAATGAAGGAGCAGACAGAAAGAGATGCAATATGAAGAAAGAGGCAGAAATTAAAGTTATTTATGCCTATGTCAGATGCATATAGAAAATAATACAATGCGAAAGTTGAGGTAGAGATTGGAATGATATGATCACAAGACAAGGGACATGGTGATTGCCAAAAGCAACCAAACCAAGAAGCCACATGGAGGATATTCTGGTACTTATATGTGGAAGACATTCCTACAATATTTAGATTTCAGAATTTTTGCCTCCAGAATATATTCCTGTTTGAGAATGCATGGAATTTATTATTTGTTACAGCAACCTTTGAAGCTAATATTATAGAAATTATCTCAATGTATACATTTTGGTTTGTACTAGGATTATCCAACCACAGAATAAGCACTTGAAAAGTTTTATTTTCTAAAGGAATGAGAAGTCACAGGTAATAGTTGTTTTTCATATCTTAAAATTATTTAAGATGAAATACATGTATGAACAAAGTATAACCAAAAATGGGCTTAAACATATGTGGGCACTACTAAAGATATAAGAATGTAAGACAGCAAACTATTGTCATTGTCTTGTCATAGACTAATGTTCCATGATTTTATTCTTCTCTCAATCTTATCCAGTTTAATTACTTTGTTAGGTCAAGATATGCTTGACATCCTGGACACATGGGGGAGGACCCAGGCCCTGCCCCAGGTGAAATGGCAGATTCTGGAGATCCCCCATTGAGGGCCTCACCCTCCCTAGGGAATGGTATGGTATGGGGATTGGGTGGGGGGCTGAGGGGCCTGATGCAGGAGGGGTGGGAGAGGGAGCTGGGATTGACCTGTGAAGCAAGTATGTTTCTAATTTAAATATAATTTATAAAAATACATGCTTGATATCAAAATTGAAAATCACAGTGAGATTTAATCCTGTAGAAGACTTGGATGATTCTAATGACTTTATTCAAAGGTTTATAGTCACATTTAAATAAGCTACTTATGCTGCCACAGTAGAAAGGTTTATTTAGTTTTAAGCTTTACTTTATTTTTGGTTGTGAGACTAGCCTTTAATGGCTGAGCCCAGCCCTATTTTTAAGCTTTACTAATTACAAAAAGAGCATGTAGATTCATTAATACTGCCTAAAACAGAACACTAGATAGCATATATCATTTTCTAAAAAGGTATTATTTTGTAAGTTATACTGATATATTTCAAGGGATTTATTTTAATTGAGTACTGCCAGACATTAAGTATTTCATTAGTTTGAGTCTCTGGTGTGAGTACTCCTTGGAGCAGCTCCTTTCTTTTTGAAAAAGTCTCCCTTGACTTCTCAGGGTTCGTTGTAATTAATGGTGGTATAGCCCAAACGTGGATGCAGGAGAAAGGAAGAAATTCAAGGGTAAAATTTATGAAAGGGATTAGGGAGAAATTACAGGCACTCGAAAAGAGACGTCAAATTTTATTTGGCAGAAGCATATTAAATGCAGTCTCCCCAGGGGATGTGTCTTACTGTTCCGGTAATTAAATAGTATTGTGTTTGATGTGGTGACTCCACACCGTACTTCATAATGCGAAATTACTGCCAGCACATTAATTATGTTTCTTTGGTTTGAGAGGTATTTGGGCCAGCTTTGAAATTTTGAGCTTTTTATTTTGACATTTCTAACTCTCAACTACCTAACTTGGAACTCCTTTCCACTGCTTGTGCCTCATCTCAGTTGTGTATTCAAATTACAGCTAACGTTTATTATCTGTATTCCATTTGTAAAGCTGTGAGAAGCTAGAAGAAATTTGCTAAAGACAGATCTTTTCATTCACATTTTGGTACAATAGCAATAATATCATGTCTATCCATTCTTATAGTTAAAACAGTGTATTCCACGACACAACTCCATATCATTGATTTGTATGTGAAAATATAACATACATGAAATGACTGAGCTGTGCCAGTCATTTGCAGACATTTAAAGCTACTTCTGTAACTTGAATACCACAGAGGCATCTGTCTGCTTTTCAATACTATATTTTTTATGCCTGTTGTTTTTATGCCTACCATTATTTCATATTTCTATGTTTGGAGACACATTCTGCATTTGGAGTGATTTAAAAATAATATATTGAATCAGAATGATTGTTTACTGACTGGATGATTGACTAATAAGTTTTTATGCATTTTTACAAATGCTTGTTTATTTTCTAATGGAAATGCACTCATTTAGAAATGTCTTATTAGCACCTGTTAATTGTAAGTATTAATGGGTTGTAGTGTGGTGTTTCTATTACTGCATCTTGTGCGCTCAGCAAATCCACATAAACTTTTTCTACTTTCCTGACCCACACCAACCCACTCTCGAGCACTCAGCTGGACTTTTTCAGCTCTGCTTCTCCTAGCTTCCACATATAAGAGAGGAAATGCGGTACCCGTCATTCTGTGTCTGGCTTGTTTACTTAACATAATGTCTTCCAATTACATCTATTTCACTGTAAATGACAGCTTTTCCATTTTCCTTACAGCTGACATTTCATCTCTTGATGAAAATCTTAGACAAGTCACTTTGACAAACAAAACTGTATATTCTGTTGAAAAAACTATATATATATATGTATATATATATTCTAGATATAATTCTCTAGGTAGAATTCATCCTGATGTGTACACATCCATCTATCCATACATTATTTTCTAAATGGTATATATTGGTCTATAATTTTTCCTATTTTATTATTTTCTGTAGCTGATACTTTGAATTATTCAGCTGCTCTTATTTATTTATTCTCATTTATCTCATAAATCAATATATTTCATATCTTGTACTTGATGTTTACTTTTATTGCTTACTATGGCTACTTAGTGTGCTTGTTTGCTTACTATGACTGCTTTGTTTGCTTGTATGTTTGAGTATAGGCATGGCTTCTCTATGTTATCCAGCTGACCACAAACTTATTGATCTTCAATATCAACTTTTTAATTACTAGTATTTTACCAAGTGCCACCTAGATTTTAAGCAGTATTCCCCGTCCAGTAAGACATTAAAAATTATAGTTAGATTAATTCCATGTGTATAGAATACTTTCCACGACCACCCTTGAAAGACAGGTAAGAGTACTGCTAAACATCAGTGAATAATCTTTTTGTTTTTATGTGGTGAAATGTTACTTCAGCCTGTTTGTTGTCAGGCTTAGTTGAGTAAAATAAAAAAAAAAAAAACTTTAGCTTATCAATTGTGACTAAGAACATTTTTATTTATTTTTGGACACAAGCCCATAAGCCCTTTGAAAAATGTGTTGTGAGGTTAAAGGATAAAAGATAAGCTGCTGTTTCCAATGGCTGATGCTGAATATCTAAGGCTAATGTATGTGCATTCCTACACAAACACAGGCATATGATTAGCTTCTGAGCTCTCCAGCCTCAAAGAAAAGTGCTTGAAGCACTTGTCCTCATTCAGCACACTAGTTACAGATTAGGGAATTACCCTGTGATTTTTTTTAAAGCTGCCACTAAACACTCACTTTAATTAATACAACGTGTCATTGGATGGTCCAAAACTGATTTTGATGGCTCTTCCCTAAGGCCAGTTCTATACTACAACTAGACAATAATATATGAAAGGTGTTAAATATAGGTAGGTCTAGATTTCACAATCCAATGCTAAGGGGGCAACTTACATTAAAACAAACAAACAATGTGAGGTGCAATATACATTTTTTACCTATGTGTGCACACGTGCATGCTAATGCATGTACACATGTGTATATGTTTGTGTGTATGCCAGAAGTCAAGAACTTTCTCTTCTTCCTCATTTTTCCCTGTGTTTTTTGAACAAAGTCTTTCCCTAAACAGAGGGCACACACTAGGCTGGATGGTTAATGAGGTCCTGGGATCCACCCATGTCCTCCACAGTAGTAGGTTGGAGATAAAGGCCACTACAGTTGGCTTTTTAAGTGGGTGGTGGGAATCTGAACTCAGATGACTATGTCCTTGTGGAAGGAACTTGAGCCACCCCTACTAGCCCTTTATATTTTTATGCAAATAGTGTCTGTTGAATTAATTTTTACTGATAGTTGTATTTTGCATTTAGTTTTGTTCTGTTTGTTGCCAATCTCAAACAGGTGTTTTGCATTTAATTACAACTTGCTGAAAATACTAATATTAATAATAAGATAGAATTAGGGCATATAATCTTATTCTACTATATTGTATGTTGTTAAAACTGAGTTATTTTGAAATTTGAATCACTGGATCACTAACATTTTGGGCATGGGTGAGACTGTATTCTGTGTGTGTGTGTGTGTGTGTGTGTGTGTGTGTGTCTTTTTTTGTGTGTGTGTACATGTGTGACCACATGTGCTTGTTTATGTATACATATGTGTCTACGGAGACATACACCTGAGGAGACTACAGATTGACACTGGTATCTTTGTTAGTCACTCTCCATCTCTCTTTTTGATGAAGGGTAAACTGGAATTTTTCTATTCTGGTAGACTGGCTGGCTATCAAGTATCAAACATGTGTCTGTCTCTGCCTCCCCATCATTGTGATTATAGGTATGTGTCACCCACCACACTGAGCTTTTGCATAAGTTCCTGGGATTAAACTCAAGTTCTCTTGCTTGTGTAGCTAGAACATTACCAACTAATAGTCTCCCCAGCCTCACTTACTTTTCCAGATTTTATTTCTGAATTTTTTCCAGACAGAGATTCTCTGTGTAGCTTTGTAGAATGAGGCTGGCCTCAAAATCACAGAAATCCACCTGCCTTTGTCTCTGGAGAGCTGGAATTAAAGGTGTATGCCACCACTGTCCAGATATTTCTGCATTTTTTTCATGTTTGTATCTATTTCATTTTTGTCATACAGCCACATAGTCATATTTAAATGCTCTGTAAAATTGATTACAGGCTGCAATAAAGATAAATAATATTTTTAGTCTTCAGCACTGCTTATCAATTGTGTTAACTATGTTATTATATCAGATAGTTCCCATTTTTTAAGGCAGCCTTGATATAAATTCCATACTAGCACATAATTTGACCTATGGAGTAAACATTTCTTCCAGTCTACTTGAAGAAACAGAGTGCTGCATGTGGTGATTATATCCAGAATCCTAACACTTGAGAGGAAACGGCAGGAAGTTCAGTCCAGCTTGTTTTACATATTGATTTGAATAACAGCCTAGGATACAAAGTGAGATACTGGTTTTTGATCTATTTATTTATTTGTTTGTTTGTTTTGTAGGGGAAGCCTTAGGTTGTTATTTTTTAATTTTAGTAACACTCTTATTTACATATCCATCCCCTTTCCCCAGCCTCCCATGCATCCCACTGACCCCCCAACGCACCCACCACCCACTCCCGATGGATAGTGAGACCTCCACTGGAGATCATCAAAGTCCAACACATCATTTGGGGTAGTGCCCAGGCTTTCCTTTCCATATCTGGGCTGCAATAGTATCCCTCTGTAGAGAAAGGTCTCCTAAAATCAATTTGTGACCTAGGAATAAATCCTGGCTCTACTGTTAGTGGTTGCATAGACTTTCTTGGCCTCCTAACTGGTACCTACATTCAGAAGGCTTGGTTTGGTCCAATGCTGGTTCCCCAGCTTTATGACTAGTGTCTACGTGCTCTCACTAGGTCAGGTCAACTGTTTCTCCGAGTATGTTCAGTACCTTCTTGGTTAATTTGGTCATCTTTCTTCCCTCTCTGTGACTGGATTCTGGAAGTATGGCTCAGTGCTCAGTTATGGGTGCTTGTTTCTGCTTTGATCAGCTACTGTGTCAAGGATGTTTTTTTTTTAATGACATATCATATAACACACAAACACACAATTTGTCCTTTCAGTTACAAGGATTTTTTTATTTTTTCTTTTGACTACTACATTTCTCTAAGCTAGATCAGTCACTATCCTGTAAAGTATAGTGCTTCATAAGTATTTCAAAAACTACTGGAAAATCTTGAGCAATGCTTTAAAAGTTACTCTCCCCATTTTAATAAAGCCTTGTCCCTATGTTTTTATTCTCATGTAAAATATTTGGTATTTATAAAATGCTCACTTGATATTAAAATTATTTTTAAGGAAAATTTTCATGTTCCACAAATTTGAGAAATAGGAGACTATGGTAAAGAATGTTTATGTTTGTATTTGGAAGAGTTTATGGTTTTAAGTATTTTAAGCCAACTATGTGTTTTCTTATTTCCAGTTTGCCACTTGAGCATGAATGAAGTCTTTGTGTCCAAACTTTCTCATGAGTAAAATAAAGGAAGTGAGGGAAGTTATCTTCCAGAAACACAAATGTGCCTTGTGTAATTCAATTTAAAATTTGCCTAGGCCACTGTGGTTTCTCTTACCTTTTCTTTTCAGTCCTGTCACTAGGGCTGTTTGTAGAATTGTCACACTATAAACAGAGATATATTTTGCTAAAAAGAAATTTTAATACAATGATCACAGAAAAGCCCCTTCAGTTATGAGAACAGACACACACTAACAATTTGGAATACTTTCTGTCTTCTCATCAGTTAGTAGATATAGTAGGCATCAGTTAAAATATTTCACCAAAGTAGTCATTTGCAATTTGATGGCTCCCAGATTTTAGGAAAAGGGAGCAAACTAATTTCCTTACAAAGATATGTGTCCAAATATTTATAAAATATTGTCTTTTCCTGGCATTGGTACAGGAGAGAGTATGGAAAGCAACGATTATAACCTAGACAAGTTAGCTAAAGCATTCAAGGAAAATAATTATGTCAAAAACGAAGAGCTACAGGGTGGGAAGTTTCATTGCCACAATTGCTTTTGTTTGGTTTGCCATTTCAAAACTACAGATATTGAGTTACTTTAATTGAGGAGGCTTATACAGATAAAACATAGACAAAGACTTCAACAATTATTATTGTAGTTAGGAGAGAGTATCATCAAAACTCACCACAGCTAATTACCATACGTATGTTCTTTTTAGCATCTTTACAGTGTTTAGATTTTGAAATAAAGATTGGCAAACATATAACTAAGAGATTGAAAGTAAACTTGCAAGGAATTTGTAAGCTACAAACATATTTTCCATTTAACTTTCCATGGATTTTTGCTTAAATATCTTGACAAGAATAGAATAGAGTGCTATAATTAGAAAAATACCTGAATGCTATGAAATGAAAACAGAACAATGCCTTAAGTTCAAGTAAGATCTGTGGAACATCTCTTCCTCCCTCCTTGACTCCCTCCTTCCCTTCCTTCCTTTCCCCTCTCTGTTTGTGTATGGTTTTATTTTACTGTTTATTTGCAAGAGGAAAATACAAACATCATTACGTAGAAGAACAACTTCTTGTCGTCTGTCTGCTTTCACATTTCTGGAATTACAAATGTACAGCTGATACCTTTTTTTATGCCATGTTGGGTACTGAACCACGGCTGCAAGTGTGCCAGACAAGCATTCTTCCAAATGAGAATGATCAGGGTTCTTTGCTTTACCCTTTATTACTTAAGACATGTTAAACACTACGTCATATGCTTTTTTTCTTTAAAGTTCTCATTTACTAGCAGTTTATTTACACCCATGCTTTAAAAGTATTGATTCTACTTAAGTTCTGAATTGTATTCAGCTGGACAATTGCTTACTTACTACTTAGTATACAACACTTAATGTCCATAACAACATAAACCATTATGTGATATCTTTTATTTATGAACACAAAATTACTTATAATATTTTAAAATTTATTCTTAATTTGTGTTATGTATATAAGTCTCTACCTGCACATATAACGGTCTACCACAAATATGCTTTGTGCTCACTGAGACCAAAAGACAGCATCAAATCCCCCAGCACTATTGATACTGATGGTTATGTTTTATCATGTCGTTGCTCTCAATGGAACCCAAGTCCTCTGTAAGAGCAGACATCCTCCTAAAAGTTGAGACATCTCTCCAACGCAATTGTTAATCTTTAAAGCAATAAACAGTTTCTAATTACTCATTATCATATCTTGAAAAGACTATTATTTTTATACAATTACGTGTTAAAATTTGTTTTAAATACTGTTACAAGTTTACATATATATATGTATATAAATACATATATATGCAATTATTCCCTTTATAATGATTACATTTTTTGGTACATCTCTCATGTTTAAGCTGATCTGTGCATTTTAAGAATCCATTAGTCCTCTCATAGTATTAATAGTCAAATGAAATCATGACAATAGTAGTTTATTGTAAATAATGAAGAATGAATTCTAGAAATTTCTTGAGATGTAATGCTGAATATTTTAGTAGAAAAAGGAGCAAGAATATTATTGACTTAAAAGTATATGTACATTCACTGGATCCTTACAGATCATTTTGAAATTCAAAATGATGTGAATGTGCTTCATCATTAATCACAAGTGTGATCAAATACTACCTTTAAAAATACCAGAATGACCCTTCTTGACAATTTCTGTCTCCCAATGGCCTTCATTTTTGGAGGAACTAAGTTAAAATGACCATCAGTAGCAGAGGTTATACTCTGAACTGATTAGCATGCTATATGAAAATATATTACTATATTTCAGTTATATAAACATAGTTGGTTATTTTACATCTGATTTTTACATTTTGTCATTTTAAAACCTACTTTTCACTATTCATTTATGATTTCACACCATTGTAGCCTTGTTCATTCTTCAATAGAACAGAGGTAAGCTCCAGAACTTGGGAAAATAAGGTTCATATCCATGGTATGTTTCTCATCTTAATGATTCATTACTTTTTCAGACATTATAATATATGTAGGATGAAAGAAATAATCAGTGAAGTGGTTTCTGCACAAGCATGAATATCTAAGTGCTGTCTCCTGAACGCACATAAAATCTGAATATGATTATATCCACACACAACCCAAACATTGGACATTCGGACAGGTGAAATCCTGGGGCTCTCTGTTAGCCAGCCTAGGGTAATTGGCATCCTCCAGTTTCTACTGAAAATCACTCTTTCAAGAAATCCATGTGTCTCCTGGGGAAGACATAAAGTTGCTTCATGAACTCAACTGCATGTGCACACACATATGTATATGTCCCTACCATGGGAACACACACACACACACACACACACACACACACACACACACACACACACACATACAAAACACATATAGAAAAACATGGAAAATAAACATGCAGCATCTTAGTTCCATGGAAAACACAGAGCAACTGAAGATAAATCTTTTTTAAAGGTGCCATGTGCCATTGCAACATTGTTCTTTTATGTAGACCAGGAAAATTTCATAAACATGATGTGACTGTATCATAAGTGCACTTAAAGACCCTTGACTTTCAAATGCACTGTTTCTCATTTTACAAAGGACTTTTGTACTGTTTCATTTTATTGTCATCAACTTTTCTACCACTCATGTTTGTGTCTTCATTATTTTCTTTGGCATACTGAGGGGAACATTTTCTCCTATGTGGTGGCTGTGATGAAAGTCTGCTTACACGTAAGACAGATCAAATAAGTACACATATTAGAAAGAAAGGGCAGCTGAGTTTCTCATCAGAGAGAATAGTCAATATGGTATGGGGGCAAATAAGAATGATTCACTATATTAAGCTGGAATTAGACAAAATAATGCATATTCATTATATGCATAATAATAATTGTACTTTGAAGTGTGTGTGCACAGAAATGTGTTCATGTAAATACTAAGTAGTTAAGGGTGAAAAGAACAACTGTAGTATGGAAGACGGTACAATAAGTAATACATACACCTGTGATCAGGCAAAGAAACATGTGGGTAAGTGGCTAGGAAGCAATGAGGACACTGTGGCTTCTGCAGCAGTATTCCTTATAAACAACAACAACAGCAAAAGGACAAAAAAAACAAACAAACAAGAAAAACAAAACAAAAAATGCCTTTAATCCCAGCACTCGGGAGGCAGAGGCAGGTGGATCTCTATCTACAGAGCGAGTTGAAGGACAACCTCCAAAACAATACAGAGAAACCCTGTCTTAAAAAACCAAAATAAATAAATACATAAAAATAAAAACCCATGTGACCTGAACTGAATAATAGGGAAGAGCAAATAAATGCAAACATACATGTAAATTATCTAGATTCCTATTTTCAGAGGAGGAATGCAAAATAAACTAGTAAACATGTGATACCAAGTCCATACTCAAAGAAGTTACTCAAAGGAGTTAGAAGAAAAAGTTCAGCTTAATGTGATGCACATTATAAAGTAGGCCAAATATTTAGGTCGTATTGGTGAAAATTGATGAGATCTGAGGTTTAAGTGACACTGGTGGATCTTTGTTAATGTACTGGATTTCATCACTGAACTCACATCAGAAAATGTAACTAGTCAAGGTAATGAACATTAGCTTAATAAGTTAATATTAATAACGAATTGTTAAAGCCAAAATTATTTGTGAAGTGTTTGGAACTGTTCTGACATTTGATATTATTTGAATGATAAAGGGAAAATACACATGAGAATGTCTGTTACTCTTTAATTGCACAACTATTTAGAAATGCTTACTACCAAAAAAAAGTATGTCTTCTTAGTTACTTTATAAACTCAGGAAAATGTTCCTACCTTGTTGATAAGTTAGTGTTTTGCAAATGCCTTAGTAAGAATCTTTATGTCATAATACTCTTTGCAGCTAAAAAGCTACAAAGTAAATGCTACAATAACTTTCTTCATTATTTTTTATGAGATTCACATATCACCAAATGTAATCTTGAGCTCCCTCAAGGGAAAGTATGAAAGATACTAATCCCATGCTCAGTTACGTTATGTCCATCTGGAATACATATTTAAATTCATCTCTACAGATTATTCTTATATTATTATACCTGTTTTTGTGTCTGTTGCATGCTTAAATGTGTGAAATTTAGTATTATCTCTGATTAAAATTATTTTTGAAATGGTTAGTCTATTACGGTGTTCAAAAATCAATATATCAGTGCTGATTTCCCTTTCAGTTCTATTTGCCCTCCATGAAAGCCATGAACTAGTCAACAAGTTTTTTAAGCACTTGTTATAAGTGCTTTATTTGTGCATATTTCAAGGTCTGGGCAACAAATATGCTGTCCGTGCCAGACCAATTTTACTTATAATGAAGTACATAGAGAATAGACTCATATCTTGGTTTGTCAGGGCTTGACAGCACACTTGCAGTCTTATCAGAAAGTAGTAATGAATTCACTAGGTCAAATTTGTAAAGAACCTTCCAAGCCCAGACACCATTAAATGGTGAACCATGGTCACATAAAATGAGAATACATTTTTAAAAATTCTGTAAAAGATCAAACCTTTGGTAAAGAATAAATAGACATGGGGTGTGGAAGAGCATGTATAGCAAAGGCAGAAGACTTGCAGCAGGAACATTATAGCAGAAAACAAGGAAGGCCACAGACCTCACATTTCTTCTTCTTTAAAAATAGCCTTAATTGGAATCCACAACTGAATATATCTTAAGCCTGTGCATAAATCCACATATTATTCCACAGTCTTTGATTTCTTTTTAATCAACTTTACAAGTTAGTCAGAAATCTACCTAAAAAGAAAGGTTCCATAAATTATTTTGGGCATCTATTTAAAGATAAATAAGTTCTTGAGAATTAAATTTCTAAGGTTATATTTCATAAATACTGCCTAGAATTTTGATTTCTACATGTATCCCAGCTTTGATGTTGGTAGTGTTGTAGGCACAACTCTATCCACTAGTGTTCACAGGCATAAGTATCAGTGATTTATGAATTGCCGAGAATTTTAAGGATCACATTTAATGACCAAAAAATGATTGGAGTAAGAAAATAATATTAGAAAATGAACAGGAAAA
Source organism: Mesocricetus auratus (assembly GCF_017639785.1). Classification (NCBI taxonomy): domain Eukaryota; kingdom Metazoa; phylum Chordata; class Mammalia; order Rodentia; family Cricetidae; genus Mesocricetus; species Mesocricetus auratus. The sequence goes on from NW_024429185.1 coordinate 14,060,750, forward strand.
ATTTGAGTCACCAGGTTTAAAAGCACGTGAATAAAATTTACAAGCGGAAAGTTTGAATTCAAGATTCATCTTTGTAATCTTTTTAGAGCCCATGAAATTTGGTTCAACACATCCTATAGGCTGTTCAACACATCTCTGATTTTTATAATAATTTATTCATGAGTCTTAGGGACCTTTCTCTCCATCATTTAAATGCGCCATATCTTGTCAGTTTTCTCTTTCTTCAGGCTCATCTTTCTCCTTTGTAATTTATTTAAGTATTTTAGTGTTTTAGAAGATTGTGGATTAATGATGCATTTAAACTGCTTTACAATGACCTTAGGCTAGGTAAATTACTGAAGTAGTGCCAGTCAGGAATATTTATTTTCATGGCAGTAAGCATTTACTCTCTTGTTTAACCACATGGCACACAAAGTAACTGGCTGACTTAAAATATATTCCATAAGAGTCACAAACACATTTTATTGAGGAGGAAACAGCTGTTCATAATCTTGGCCCTACTGTAGGCAATATTTAATTATATTTTTCACTATGATTGAATAACTTTTTCTTAGCTATTAACATTATAGGATTGATAGAAAGGACATTATCACATAGTTCTACTGTTAGCTCTGAGCTCTGTAGATGACATCCCTGCATCTTGGCATTATATATACAGAACTCAATAAGTGTATTGAAAAGAGTCTGGACACTGTCACTTGCAGTCCTGCATTTGACATTTTTAGAGCACTTCACAAACGGACTGACTTGAACTTCTGCTTCGTAATTGAAGCTTTGGGAAATGTTTCTGCCTGTCTAGATCTTCAGGTTGACACATTTTGTGGAATGGGTATAATCATGTAGGCATTGTCTCACAGTGACAAAGCCACTGGTTTAGAAAAGTAGACAAATTCATTGGCCTGGTACATGACTTCTCTATCAGATGGCAGAAATGCAATGGATTTTTGACCAACCAAACATTGTCTCCTTGTGACTTGTTTTACATTAATGTTCTAGAAGGGAAAAACATGTCTTTGAACTTTCCTATTCATTTTTTCCTGATAATGTTTCTTCATGACCCCATTCATTCCCACTAACTAGAACATTATATATACTTATTTAGAACATTAAATGTAGTAATAAATGACAGAGAAATTACTATTTGACCCTTCTCATAGAAATAATAAAGGTCATCCTTTCTCAGAATCACAACAATACTATCATGGTTTAGTGAAATCATGCGTGCTGAAACTTTAAAATTGTATGTATTCTCTTTCAAGAGTCATGGTTGGCATATAACTGTATTTTTTTCTGTAGAGCTCTTACTGAGCATGCTTGAGCCTTTAAATTCAAATCCCATCCTTAAAAAATAATGAAATAAAGAAGAAAATATCTAAGTTTCTTACCAATGCTAGAGTGGTTTCAAACACTCACTGTCTAAAGACACCACTCCTGCTGACTATCAGAAGCAAAGCAGGGTCTTTGCTATCTGTCTTCTGTAGCATTTGGTTATAGTGAAAATATTCAGTGATAATCGATTGCTTTAGTAATAAAAGTTATATGAAACAATTAACATTTAACTTATGAAATGTAAAGTATTAGGCCCATGAAACCAAGTTTCAACTAATAAGCATTTTTATAGCTTCATAAATGTTTTGGAAAATCTGAGTTATTATAATCAAGTTAATAAGCAAAACCTTCTTCGTTTTATCCATCGGTTTTAAGTGGCAAATACACCATTATGATTGGGTTAGTGAGATTGTTTAGTTGTTAAAGTATTTATGCACAATCAGAAAGCCAGAGGAAGAATCTCTGGAACTTCATAATTATAAACATAGCCAGCTAGGTGGTATGTCAGCCCTCTTGTAATACCAGGAACAGAGACCAGATTCTCAGAGCACTCTAGCTGAAGAGAATAACCACATCAGGGAGCAATGGGCATGACACAAAGGTTCAGTCTGCATGAAGCAATAAGGTAGAAGACTGACATAGGCTGATTCCTGACATTAATCTTGGACCTCCACACACAGGTGCACAGTCATGCATTTATAGATATACCACACAAACGTGCATACACATACATACACATCACACACATACAAAATTATAAATGAAGACACATGTCCATAGCATACCTGTTTGTGAAAAAATAAACCCATGTGCCAGAATTTTTTCCTAAAGCCAGATGTGGGATTTTGCTTTCATTGTTTTGTTTTGTGTGTGTATGTGTCTGTGTCTGTATGTGTGTGCCCTCTGTGACTCACAGTTTAAATTTATTACCATTAATTATTTACTGTGTCAGTAATGCCTGTGGCAGTTGTATTTGAAACTATGTGGGCCATATATGCTTTCAGATATACCACAGAATAGAAATATTTTCTCAAATATATATTAAATAATTTTATAACCATCTTTTCATACATGAGGATAACATTAACTATAATAAAGAATGAACAATATTTTAATCATAAAAGTAATTTAAGTTTGAGTCTGTAGTATAACTAAATTCTGACTTACTACTAATAACAGCTAATAATACTAGCAAATACTTACATGAAATCTCGAAGTGATCTAAGATTGGGTCATTCAAGTTTTGATGACTAAAGTGTTTTAACGTTACAGCTCTCAATACAGAGAAATGTAAATATACTGTGAAATTGATATGATATATATGGAGCTTATATGGCAGATAGATGGATGGATAGATAGATAGATAGATAGATAGATAGATAGATAGATAGATAGATAGATAGATAGATACTTTGTTACAAAACAACTCCTGTACTTAAGGCTCTGGGAACGTTGCTGAAGAGAGTACAAAAATATTTCAATGGCCAAAGGTCAGGAAGTTTGCTGTGAGATCATGTCTCCTAGCAATGTTGGACACTATACCTTTAAAGACTCATCAACATGACTGTGTAACCCAGATTTAAACAAGGTTAGCAGCTTAGACAGGCTAAGATCATCAGAGAGAAGACATAGAGGCTTGGAACCTACACAAAGAACTACAGGCAACTAAGCAGTGTTGAGAGGAGGGGAACTGTCTTCTCAAGGCAAAAGCACACCAACTGGATATCCAGTACCAAGGCATCCTGAGAACATATAAATAGGTAACGTTTTACAGACAGATTTGCATATATGAATGTAACAGCAATTAATGAACTAAGGAGGCATGAATTTGAAAGAGCAAGGAAGAGGACATGGAAGGCTTTTGAGAGTAGAAAGGAAAGGGGAAAATCAAATTATAACCTCAAAAAGTAAATAGACACTTAAAAGTGACAACTTTAATCAAACACTTGGGATTTACATTTTTGGTTGACATGCTCTTAATGCATGAGATTTTATTTATTTGGTTTATCGATATATCCTTTGTGGCAACTGTCTTCTATGTAGAACAATGAGTTTCAGTATCAAAAGCTATCAACTGATTTTGTTTATATAGGTGAATGAAAATCTCACACACACACCAAATATAGAGAAAAGATGTAAAATTACTTAAAATATGGAAAAGAAGATTCACAGATAATTCACAAATTAATTTTAGGCCAATTATATTTAAAGATGAAGACAAAGAGTTTTCATTTAACATTTGACTAACATAATAATTTTGCATATTAATGAGGAACAATATGTTATCCCAAAACATAGATTCTGTTCCCTGATCAAATCAAGGTATTTAACAGTTTTCTCGCTCATCACTTTAACTTTTACCTTTTATTTAATTTTCCTTAGGATATACTTAAAATTTACTTATTTATTTTTATCTTTATTTATTTATTTATTTATTTAGGTTGGAAACAATCTTGTTTCACATGTCAATCCCAGCTCCCTCTCTAATAGTACAACTCATTATATTTGTGCGATTGCAATACAGTCACTGGACTTTATTATTCTGTTGAAGTCTCCTTTAATGTAGATAATCCAAAATCCCTTTACTTAGCTTTCTCCTTTTCCCTTTCTTTAGTACTCAATATTCAAGACTGGTGCAGAGAAATTTTTAAGCCTCCACATACTAGATAAAATAAGTGATTATCTGTCATTTTGGGTCTGAAGTTTGTCACTTAATTATAGACATTTCTCAAAAGAAGTAATACAGATATCTATGAAAGATATCACATGATCCTGGCATTAACCCTCAGGAAAATGCAAATCAAAACTGTCATGAGAAATCAAGCCATATCTGTTAGAAAGGCTACTATGAATTGGGGAATAATAAAGACCAGCAATGTTGTAGACAACTGGGAATCTCTCTGCCTAATTGTGGAAATGTGAACTCATGTAGATCTCATACAAACAATATGAAGATTCTTCAGGAGTTGAAGTTGATTTGGCTACCTTATTTCTGTGTATATATTCTATAAAGAATATGAAATCAGCATTTAAAAGAGATTTCTGCAGCTCGTGGTTTTTGTAACTTTATTCACAATAAGTGATATCTGGATTTACCTTGGTGACCAGCAAAAGAAGAGTCCATAAAGAAATGTATATATAAACACTGTAGACTATGATTCAGCCATGAGGACAAATTAGATCGTGTCTTTTTCACCAAAATAAACAGAACTGGAGGACTTCCTGTTAGCTGAAGTAAGTCAGGCACAAGGAGTCATTACTGAAGATACTAAGTTTGACTGTACAACCCACTACAACTATTGCTTTCCGCATAAAAATCACAACATTGACATTTTAAGAAGAAAAGAAAATACAAATTACTTTTTGTTTTAAGATATTTTGACCAAGATACAAACCTGGTACGTGAGCTAGCTTGTTGTAACCTACTCCCTATGATTGGATGCCATGCTTAGCCTTAATGCATGGGAGAGGACCCTGTATCCCAATCTATTGTGTCAGACTTTGTTGACTACTCACAAGACCCCTTACCTGTGAGGAGGAGTGCACTAAGTGTGCGCTTGGGAGGGGGGAGGGGTCAAGGTGGGGCAGGAGGAGGACTGGGAGGGAGAACTCTGTTTGAAGGTAAAATAAAATTTAAAAAAATAAATGAATTATAAAAAGTATATAGAATAAATTAATCTTCAGTGAATAGATTAAGAAAGTAATTTAATTTAGAATATTTTTGTAGAACAAAATAGCTAAATAATATGTTAAATAATAATAGGTAAAAAGTAAGTAAATAAATACGTTAAATAATAATAGATAAAAAATCTATGGCTCCTTTCAGAAAATAAAAGTACTTTGAAGGTTCTGTTAGTACTGATAGCTACCACATTATTTGTCAATCTCTCAAATAAAAAAAAATAAAGTAACTTGAAAATACAAAAAAAAAACTATCTTTAAAAGTGAACATTCAGCAGTGGGATTGTCTAGGAAACAAAACCTTCATCCAGCGACTGACGAAAGCAGAGGCAGATACCCACAGACAAACACTGAACTGAATTCTTGGAATCCAGTGTCAGAAAGAGAGAACTGATGGGCAAAGGAGTTAAGAGTTGGCTGGTTTAACCCACAGAAACAGTTGACTTGAACAAAGGGGAGCTCTTGGGTTCCAGATTGATGGCTGTGTGGAAAGCATGGGACTGACCAAGACCCCCTGAATGTGGGTGTCAGTGAGGAGGCCTAGGTAATTTATGGGGCGTTGGGTATTATTTATTCCTGGCATACACATAGACTTTGGGTGCCCATGCCACAATATTGGAGGCTGTCTCAGCCGGAACTCTAGGGGGAGGGCCTAGGCCCTGCCCTGGATGAAATGACAGTTACTGGAGATCCAACATGGAGGGCCTCACCCTCCTTGGGGATCGGTGTAGACATTAGGTAGGGGACTGGGCGACCTGGTGAGGAGGGGGGAGAGTAGAGGAGTGAGAGAGGGAGTTGGGATTGACATGTGAAACAAGATTGTTTCAGACCTAAATAAAAAAATAATTTTAATAAAAGTGAACATCCAACCACCACTATCCATGATGAGTGAAAGTTCTTTTTCAAAATCCAATTTATAAAAAGGTTTATTTAAGTAGCAATACCATGCAAAATTTTATCATGTTATAATTTTGTTCATTTGATACGTACCCATTATTTACCTAAATAATACTAACTTATCACTAAGATACCTAGATATTTACAATAGTAATTAAATTTTATCTCTATTTTTGCGAATTTCTTAAAAGACAAATAACCTTTGCATACACATTTTGTTGTTGTTATTGGTGTAACAGATTTACATGCTCCAAAATGTGGTTAATAGAGCATATTTTACTTGAAATAATTACTAGAGATCTGACATTTAATGCCTCAATTGAGGAGAGCTGAATCTATGTTTTCTGTGTGTATGTGCATGTGTCCTAATGTGCATGGACTTATGTGCATCTCCTTGCAGATGCCTTTTATCAAGAGCTGTCTCTCAACTGTGGGGACAGTAACATTCACCTGAGATTCACCTACTGACTAGACTTGATGGCCAGTGAGAATCAGAGATTGTCTTATCTCTGCCTGCCTAGCATTTTGAGTACAAGGATGACATAGCACACTTGGCTATTTAAGTAGGTGTAAGGATTATACATGGATTCTCATAAGTATTGTGTTTAGTTTTATTTCAATGTGAGAGTTTATGGAAATTTTACAAAAACATTTATGGCTTAATTTATTTTCATTAATTAATTTGTTTGTTTTCACACTACAGTTGCCCTTCTCTCCTCTCCTCTCAATTGCTCCCTCCACCTCTCTTCTATGTCCCCCAACCACTTCTCCTCCATTGCTGTTCAGAGAAGGGCAGGAGATCCCTGGATATCAACAAAACATAGCATATCAAGTTACAGTAAGACTAAGCACCTCCAAGCAAAGACTCCCAGCAATAGCTGATACATTGCCTGAACTGGCCATCTCCTGTGACCAGGCAAGACTTCTGGTGGATAGATTGGGATACCAACCCAGCCACGTAACATTCAACCTGCAGTATGCCCTCCCTATGGAAAAATCTAGGGTAAGGGTGGTGCAAAGAGTGAGGTAAATAGTCAACCAATGATGGGTCCTCACATTTGAGAAATGTCCATCACAGATTAAGCCATCTCCGCAGTTCTTATTTGCATTTTTGACTAAGGCTCAACAGATTAATGGCTGACTTTCTAAATTTTTTATCATTGTATTTCTTCTGCCCATCTAGTTATATTATTCTCTAAAGTTTAATTCCCCAATTGGTATATAATTTTGCATTTAATAGCCCTGTCCCTTAGAGCATAAACAATGAAAGATACCTGGGTTTTTCCATTTAAATTGACTTTCCATTCACACAATCCATAAATTCTTTAAAAAGCATTAGGGACTACTACCTGTTCAATATAATCCATTCAGTATATCTCCAATTATGCTTCAACACTGTCAACATTCATTGACAAGAATGCTCTGATCTGGTCATGCTCTCCTTCAAATATTTTCCTCCCTCTTATGAAATTATCTTTATTAAAATAGAGAATAGCAATGAGGTGACTCCAAAAACATTGAATAATAAAGAAATTTTCCATTAGCTGGATATCAAATTGTGTAAGCAGGGCAAGACCTCACCCACTGAGCTACACACCAGACCCATTAGTTTAGTTTTTAATGTTCTTTATACCAGGGGTTGCCTGGAGCTCAGCACTATAGCAGGATCCAATTTGTAGACTGCAAAATGGAATATTCTGTTTGAAAGATTGCCTATGTAGTGTTTTATGAATATCTGTACAAATAGGTAATTTTATAAAATAAAAGTTTATTAGAAACAGCAAACAGAAGTTTTAACATGGCAAAGAAAATTAACATACAAGTAATATAAAAGCTAGGGGAATCAAGAAGTAAACAGTCGGGCTGGAGGGATAGCTCAGCCTTTGAAGGCTAGGCTCACAACCAAAAATATAAGAAGTAAACAGTCTTGTTGATGATCTAATTTGCACAACAACAGAGGGGCTGGAAACAAACACATCATCATGGTGAATGTTGCTGGGTATGGTGGCATATGTCTTAAAACTTCAGACTTAGAATGTAGAGGCATGTGAATCTCTGTGAATTCAAAGACATCCTGGTATACATAGTGAGTATGAGGCTAGCCAAGCCTATGTAGTGAAACACTGTTACTACTACAGATACTATTATTACTATATTTAGTAATAATAATAATAACAACAACAACAATAGTAGCAGTAATTTTTTGTGACTTTTAGCACAGCTTGCAAAATATTCGTGCTTATGTGGATCCTACCTACATCTATAGTTCTTTCCATTTTTACCTGCTGTTAGGTTTTTGCCAGTGTAACTTACATGGGTTAACACTGTAGTAGCCATACATTTCAGCTGTTTATAATCTAAGTCCTAAAACACAAGAGTGTTTTATATAAACATAGGCTTCTATTTTTACAGTGTCTTTGGTGTTAGTAGAGGGTGAATATACCATGCAAAAAGGATAAACACATAATCAGATCCTCTGCATATTTGTAGAAATCATGGAACATACTGCAAATAAAAATGCCTGGAGGCTACTAGAATTCTTTCCTTCGTTGACATCCAGCAGTAGAATATGTTCTGACTTAATATATAAATGGTGAAAGCAACAGTAATTGATACTGATGGAAATTTTTTGCTTGTTCAATAAGTAGAAACTTCCTTTCTTTGAATTTCTACTAGGGATTGGTATTGAAATTAACTGTAAATATGTATGTGGCATTACACGAACTTTGCATTCATATAAATTTCTTTCTATTGTACCTGGGACAAAAACCACTACAGTTGTATGGAGGTAATGGATGGGGTTTTAACCATCCATATTAAACTTATCTTTTAAATTCTATAAGTAAGATGTCACTCTTAATCTGTATAGATAGTTTGCAGCCGCATGGACTACATCCAATTCTTGGCCCAGGGCTTGATGAGGAGATTACTACTCTTAAATACATTTTTAAATTACTTATTTAACTTATTTTCATTTTCATCATTTGGTTAATTAACTTTGTTACAAATTTGTTATTTGTATCAGACGAGTCATTTTTTTCTTTTTTCTTATGCAGGTAACATCATTATCTTATTGGGAAATCTTGACTCTTTTGAATGCTGCCAAGTTTCTGTGTGGATAATAGAATTCTGCAATGTTTTTGGTTTCATCTTCTCTTTCAAACTGCTAGCATTGATTGGAGCTTTTGTTTTCACATGTGAGGTTTGGAATAGCATTATGCTAATGTCCCAGGGCAGTTCACTGACGTGATTGATTATAAAATGAAGCAAAGGTTACTGTCCAGAGCTCTTTGCACCTGTGGGTGCTCGATGTGGGGCTGTGAAAACATGAGAGTGTAAGGAGTAGTGATTTCAGTTTAGCACAAATGATTCCCCCAAGAACTGATATAACAACAAGAAGTGCTCTCAGGATAATGTGAACATATAAATAAATGGCACCAAGAGGGTTGCACTGTGAAGATAACAAGCAATTTACTTGGAAATGGTTACTCTAGCAGATATGCTTTTGTGGAGGCGCCTGTTTCCAGCTGATTGAGATCTCTGCAGTCCTCTGTTTTCTTGCTCCATTACAATCAGTATGAAATAGTGTAGCTAGCGTATCTGCAGGCTTGCTTGTCTCCAAGCCTGTAGACATTAATCTTCTGTCCTATGTTGTATGAATAACATTTAATAACCTTGAACATTCAAATGTTAAAGTTATTTAGTCATCTGTTTATCTGATCCCTAACTCAAGTATTAATAAATCCATTTACCAGGTAATAGCTACCAACTGCAACAAGGTACTATAATAACCTTCCACTTGAGTACAAAGTGAAAGTTCTTAATTGTATTCTTTTTTCCATCCAAAATTTTCTTGTTTAAGTGGGTAATTTGCAACAAGGAAAGTAAGTGCTTGCTAGTCTTTCTTCTTAGAGAAATTTTAAGAGAGACAAATCAATGACTTCTAGATTAAAAATGATCTAAGGGGTTTGTATATGATGACAGTGTAAGATCTTAAAGTAGATCTGGACAGAGTAGACACTAAAATGATGGGAAGAATATTTAATCATAGACTTGTATTAGGCATTTTTCATGACTATGCTAATATTACTGCTGTATTTAAAAACATATGCTTCCTGAGTTGTTCAGTTTTCCCAGGGGTTAAGAGCATTGCTCATGCTGAGAGTCTGGGTATAGTTCCCAGACCCACACTGCCAACTGACAACTGACTGTAACTCTATTTTTAGGGGCTCTAATACCTTCTGTCCTCCACAGGCCACTGCATTGATGCCAACACAAAGGCACACACGTGTAAATACATGAAAAGTAAAATTGAATACTTATACTTATTTTTCATAGTGCTACATAGGGAGTGGTTGAACCAACTACAGTTTTAGTTTTCAATTCCTTTGTATATGGCTGTTATCATGAGTTTTAATCTCATTAAGAGATTATAAACATAAGATGCCTACATCACATTTAGCCAAGATTTTTAGAAAGCAGAGGTGCTGTTTAGAACCCTTCCTACTCTTTAACCAATGGGATAGAATGAAAACAAAAGTCTCAAGGGGTGGAAGAGACCGAGCTTGTGAATTTTTATAAAAAGCAACACAACTCATTAAATGGAAATATTTTCTTTGAATTGTCATGTTAATGAGGCAAAGCACATTTCTGCATTAAACAGCTAGCATATGGAGTTTCTTTGTGATAACACTTGATAATAATGGAATTAATGTAGGCAGAGAGTGCATTCTGTAATTCATTATCCAATAGATGTGGACACACTTATCACAATAGATGCTAAACATTGTAATATTCTCGGCAGGAGCTAACAGTGTGATTGACTGCATAACTTTCCAAGTATGTGGAGACGTCTATTCTTTGCCTGTTAAAACATAGCTTGATACCTGACATGATATTGAATTATGATGAATATGATATTCTGAAATATTTTCATTATATGTTATGCATCGTGAGGTTGTTTTCTGTGTTTCTCCTTTGTGTCACAATCCAAAGGTAGCACAGTCCCTTCTAGTTACTTATGCTTCCTGCAGGTTTACAGACTCACCTATTCACTTTGATGAATTTGTAATCTTAAACGATTGCCGAGAGGGTTCTCATGCCCTTTGTGTGATAGTGAAAAATAAGGAATGTGAGTGCCAGTGGCCTGATACAGTGCACTAGCTGATGACAGATGAGGGACTTTGTTTCCTATCCAGTGTCCAAAGAGCTGACTAGACGAGGCAGACAGTAGGGGGCAGTGTAGTGCAAGAAGCACCGCTCTGGGGTCAGTGCTTAGACTATTCTAGCACCTCTTCCCTGGGAGCCTCAGGTTAAGTCACTTAATATTTCAGAATTTATTCTTATGATATAACAATAATGGAATGTAATGATACGAGGGTTTTCTTTTTCTTTTCTTTTTTTTTCAGCTTTAAGATCATGATCTGTCTATTCATCTTCGTCTGAGGGGGCGTGAGGTAGCCAGGATTGCTACATCAGCAATCACAGAAACTTCACAGAATGACAGTTCTTTAGTTACACACAGACTGTATCAGAGCCTTGTTAAAACACGCTCTAAGTTTTAAAGTACACAATTGAAAGGAATGAGTATTCTTTTAATATTTTTAATCATGTTTTTCTTGAATTAGGAGAATAGAAAATACCCACTCTAAATGAGAAAATTCATTCTTCTGCTTTAATATCCCGTAAGAATCAATGATCATATAGCTTGATTACTTGCTCAGAGAGGTGTAGGTAGTACACATTTATTAGCAAGTATTTTATTGTTGCCTGAAAAGGATGTTTGCATTAATCTAGCTTAGTGTTGTAAGAGGTCTTTTTCCAAAGTCAATTAATATTTAGATATTTCACCATATACAGTATGTTATATAAGCAATTAAAACACATTTAATGTGTGTACAAGTCTACATAAACAATTAAAAGAATTAAAACTCACTATAAATTACTTTTCTTAAGAAGGTCTCCTGAATTTAAATGTGGTAAATAAAAGTACAAAAAATTTATGGATATGATCATTTTTGTGAAATTGAAAAGTGTTTTAAATTTTCACCAATTAATATTCTTTTGATAATATTCTTTTCATCATTACTTTTGTCAATAAATGGTCTTAAAGTGCACTGCATTTTTAGATGAAAATGTAAAAAATATTTTTTTCCTATTTGTAAAGTAAAAATTTTGTGTTTGGTTTTTGAAAACCTAACAGCCATATGGAACCAGGCTGGGAGGGGTAGGGTCCCTGATACATATCCTCTTTGCATCCTAAGCTCCTCAACCTTTGGTAGGATAAAAATGCACAACAGATGTCTGGTGTTTTAACAAAACCCACTTGGAAATCCTTGACATGGACAATTGTCACAATGTCTCAGTCCCAAATTTGTATTGGAAATGTCCTTCTGTCTCCTCTTTATTGGCTCTGAGAAACCAACTATGGCAGACATATATAGCTGAGTGGATTTTGGGTAACTCCATTTCTGCAATTTTGGGTAATGTGATGAATTTGACAAATATTCTGTTTCCTGATGTGATTTTTTTCACTTTACTTATGTTTTGGAGTGTTAGACTTTATGGGTGTAGTTTCTGGCATTACTAGAAGAAACAGTCTCAGAGCAAACTCCTGATCTCTGGCTCTTACAATCTTTCCATCACATGTTCTTCAATGTTCTCTGAGATTTAGGCACAGGAATTGTGTTGTAGATGTAGGACATGGCCCAACAATTATCTACTTTGATTGGTTTGTGGTGTGTGTATGTTGCAAAAGGAAGTTTCCTTGATAAGAGGGAAGGACTACATTCATCTATTGGCCTAAGGACAAATATGTAGAATGGAGTTAGGTATTATACAGGTTTAGTAAAATGGTAACTGTAGGTTCTTCTCCAATATCCTACACTCAAGTAATTGCCAAGGTGTCTAGTACTATGCATGAATTCCCTGTTGTTGAGCATGCCTTAAGTCCACTGGTTTCTGCAAAAGTATATGTGCAAAGACTACAAAATCTAATCTTCATAGAGAAGGCATTCAGATCAGTTTCAGCTCAGTGCCCTATCTGATGGAATAGGTATCTTTACTGATAAGGAATTATATTCCACCTCTGTGGGGAAAGCAAGGGCACAAGCAATAGGCTGTATGCCTTTTGGAGACTTTTGGACAGCCTTTTCTAATGGCTTTATTTTTTAGTATATGTATCTGTGTGTACGGGATTTTAAGTATGTTCACATGAGTGCCAGTGTCTATGGAGGTTGGGTATCAGGTCCCCTGTAGCCAGACTTACAGATAGTTATGGGACTCTGGATGTAGGTGCTGTGAACAGAATTAAGGTCTTCTGCAAGAATACTATATACTCTTAACCACATAGTCATCTCTCTACAACCTTCACCATTGTTTAGAAGGGGTGTAGGATGTCAACTGACAATATCTATAGGAATAGTAAGTTTTATGTGAGCTACTGTATCTAAGCTATAGTGACTTTCAAAATACATTTCTTCTCATAATGATATTGTCTTTTTCTCCTATGTATACTGTCTCCAATATAAATGACAGTATATGACTATATCTCTATCTATCTGTCTGTCTCTGTATTCATTATATTAATAAAGAAAATATGGTGTCATAAAGTATAAGTATAAGTCATAAGATTTTAAGAATTATCCCCGGACAGATGATATAGCTATACTAATAGCCATCCAAATTTCATTTTGGGATTCTTACATTCAGGTTTATAGAATTATAGTGGCATTATATTAGTATACTTGATTGTTAGGACAGGGAATATTAATACAATAGGGAAAATATGTTCATTTAGATAGAAAATAGTGATTTAAATATGTTGAATTCCTATAATGCTGGTCTGATGAAACGCATAAATACTTTTTGAGGAAGAGTTTAACCATGTGAACTAGAATCATTCCCTCATTTATCTATAACAGTTAAATTATTAAAGATTGTGTGTTACTAATTTAATTCTCCACAAGCAAATTAAAGTTTTCTAATGACCACTTTAATCTGAAAGATATAAACAGAGATGGTGTTTCTAGACACCTGAAAAACTGCAACAAGATATGAGGATATGTTCTAAATTTATTTTTGCTTTGTTGTGGATAAAATTGTGAAAGGAATAAAGTTTGTTGTTTCCTGCATTAATAATTTTAGAGTGTTAATGCTTTTTAAAAATGTGAAATTAAATCTAGGTCTTGTTTTCTAAACCAAGTCATCAAGTTTAAGCTCCTCTGATCTAATTGTGTTGGCTCCTTATGTTTAAGTCTTCCATTGTGGAAAAGAATTTATTTTCGGTTCCACTTTTTTATCTACATTTCTTAATTTCTATCTTTCCATTTCTGTGTCTGCTTTGTTTTGTGTTCGTTCTATTGTTTTTTTCTTTGTTCTGCTTTATTCTGAGATAGGGTCTGGAACATGCTGTCCTCTTGCCTTTGGTCTCTGAAGGGTTAAACTCTGATGTTTATTACTGTACCCAGGACTTTTTCTAAAATAAGTTAGCTATGCAACCTTGCTACTCTGTATTGAAAAGAGATGAGATAGCAATTTGCAGCATCAGAAAATTATCAGGTTTAGTGAAGAATTAAATAACAATAAAACAAAAATGTGACATTGGGACCTGTACTTTTCCCTCTTTGAAAGTAGAGGAAGTAGCTTAATACAGAGGAATATTGTGTGTGTTTTATAAGCCCTCTGAAGAGAGAGACACTAGTTAGCAAGTTCTGCCACTAATAGGAAGCTTTCTGTTTACAAGGTTTTCAAGGCCCTGAGCTTCAATTTTAATGTATTTTAAGACATGTACATCAAAAATAGAAGCAAAAATCTTGTGAAAGCAATTCTTGCTAACATATAAACATAATGGAATGTCACCTTTTCAAAAACATATATAGTGTTTCTAAATAAGAAAATGTATATTGAGACAGTAAATATGTAACGTAATAGGTAAACATAAGTAAGTACCTATTACATATTGTAAACTTTGGAAAGGGCTATTTGTGAGTTACTTTCTCAATAATACAGGAAATTAGCAGATGTGATACTTGAACAATGAAATTCAGGGAAATGTTTGCATCTTACAGCTTTTACTTGTTTTAATTTGTGTTTGTTGGCTGTATTGACCTTTTAATAAAGCCCCAGAGTATGTCTGGTGGTATGTAATTCATAAAGCAAGTACTGACATACATAGTGGAAACAAACTTGAATGTGAAATTAAGAGCATTTTTTATGCATTATTCATCTTTATTTTCCAAAGCCATGTATCGACCCTCCCTTTCAATCCCATGTTTTATATTGTGTTCAAATTTAGCCTCTTTGTAGGTTTCATATTGAAAAGGTTGTCATCCTCGATTGTTTAAATTTTGGCAGAATCAGTGAAAGGTTATTAACCCCAGAAAAATAAGAACAATTGTCTTAAAAATAAACAGCAAAGGGCTGACTCTGGAGAAGAGGGTTCGTTAAAGCACCATAGAGGATGCTCTGTCAGCCTTTCCATATTGCTCTTGACAACGGTTGAGAGACAGTTATACATTATGCTTATTTCTAGAGATAACTGAATCCTGCTGAGGCTTGGCAACGAAAACAAAATACTGTAACTCTCTCATGTAGCTTTCAAGTCATCAGGTAGATACCTCATTTGAAACTATTGTCTTATTTTTCAGTTACAAAAGATTTCTTCAGAACGACTCCAATGAAACAATGCTGTTTGCTTTGGCTGTATCGATGAACTTAATCATTTAATTAATGATTTGTGAGAACTAAAGCCATAATAAAGTGGAGTAATTGAATTTAATCTACCTTAAGCAATGGAAAGATCGTGGCACTTTCATCTGTCTAAGCAAACTGATCACGATAACTGTTTTACTACCTTGTAATGGGTTTTCCTAAATAAGCTTAAAGAAAACACTTCAAACTCAAACCACTTCCTATTTGTGGTGTTTTTGAGTAGATTTGGAGAGGTGCCAGGGAGCAAAAAATGAGCAACAGGGTTTCACTCAAAAGTTTATTGTCAGAACTGAGTACACAAACAATCCGTATGTACTTAGGTAACATTTGAATGCTTAATTACCATCATCTTTTACATCATTTCAATGCAAAGTTTCCATTCTTCTCATTTTATAATTAAATTCTGCTTTTTTATTTGTGGCCTTTTGACTCTTAAAGCAAGCAGTGCCCGTCATTAGCCATCAAATGGTAACTACTCTGAAGGTATTTGCATATCTAACCTCTCTAAATGGGATCCTTGGATTACCTTGGTATTACACCTTAAATTTAAAGGAATGGAGCTACAGTTCACACATCGTAAGTGTCTTCTGCATCAGCTTTCCATTTCTTCTTGTAAGCATCAGCCTTTTTGTTTTTGTTGTTTTTCGAGACAAGGTTTCTCTGTGGCTTTGTGTCCTGGAGCTAACTCTTTGTATACCAGGCAGTCCTCGAACTCAGGGAGATCTGTCTGCTCTGCCTCCTGAGTGCTGGGATTAACAGCATGTGCTCCCTGCCTAGCTAGCATCAGTTTTGAAAAAAGTAACTTTATCTTAAATCACTTAGGGGTTCTTGGCTCCATTGACTTTGTTCACAGATACCCAGCAGATACCTGTGACTACACATACTAAGTTAGATATTCAGATGGCATTTTAGGTAATTCAAGCTTATTTAACAGATAAAACAGACTTGGTGGGTTATTCACAATGGAAATTTATATTTTACAGTGACCTTGGCTGGAAGTTCGAGATGAACATGGTGACACATGTGGTGTCCAGTGTTTCTGCTACTATAGGCCCATCTGCAAGTATGCCGTTCCTTCGCTTGCGCTGAGGAATGCATAAACAGATGTAGACTATGACAAAAATAATGTTACATCACAAGCTATTTGTCCCAAATTCTATGTTTCTTGGCAAGCCTCCTCTATCCTTTTCTCCCTTTATTACAATTAACTAAAGGACAAAATTCAAACTGTACATTTTATCTTTTTAAAATATAATAGGTTTTTATTTGGGATTAGTTTTGGCAACAGATGCTAGGGTTTTAGGCTTGTGTGAGGATCTAGATTTGATCCCCAGTACCACAATAGAAGATACTCAGCAAAATGTACAAGTGCTAAGTCAGTAACATTCCCTTATGTTCAGGAATGTGTATTGTTACGCATTTGCACAATCAAAAATCCAATATTAATTCATTATTATAAACTAAGTTTCAAATTTCACAATAGAGCTCATGCATGTGTTTTCTGGATTTTGACATATGTATAAGGCCTGGTCTCTCCATAATCATACAGATAGTTCAACTGGCCATGCATCTCCTGTAATTCACCATATTTTGCTTCTTTGAAAATGTTTATACCTTTGCAAATGTTCATTATAAACCCATTAATATTTTGTCTCTTTTCCTGTAGAAATGTGAATTACATTTCCTCCATATAGCTCATTTGTTTTCAATGCTGAATATGATTTCATTGTGTGATATCCTAATTACTTTTTTTCAATTTTCCCCTCTCAGGGATATAATGGCAGCTCCAGGTCTTAGAATTAACTAGTAAAGACATTGTAATTATCACATACCAATTTTATGTTTATGTGAATTTTACCCTATTTAAGAAGATAATAAGAAACAGAATCAAGTTATGGCAGCAGTCGTGAGAAGTTGCCAACTGTTCTTCTAAGAGCACTCTGTATGTGTTGTAATATACCTAGAGCACTGTGCTGGAATTCCAACTGCTTTATACACTTACAAATATTTCTCATTTCCAGTTTTTGCATTTAGCTTTTCTCATCAATGCATAGTAATATCTCAATAATACTTTAATTTGAAATTATCTAATCACAGAATTTTGAGCATCATTTACAGAATTTCACTATATATAGTTGCCCCTGCTTAGTTGTATAAATTTTTGTCTACTTTTTTTCAAGACACTGATTTTCTGTGTAGCCCTGGCTGTTCTGGAGCTTGCTCCATAGATCAGGCTGTCCTCAAACTCTGACATCTTCCTGTCTCTGTCTTCCGAGGGATTAAAAGCATGTGTCATCATCACTCGACTCTTTTTTGTCTAATTTTTAAAAAGCTGTTTCCTCACTTATTGTTGAATTTCAGGAGCTATAATTTTGAATACTGGTTATTTCTTACTAGACATATTTTAAAAATATTTTCAAGTGATTGACTTATTTTTTCAATATTTAGAATATATTTAAAAGACTTGAAGTTTATTAACTTTAAATGTTTTGCATTTCAATATTTTAGGGGAGGTTCCGTCTTTGATGTTATATCAAAAATGATCCAAAATGTTATCAAATCCTGTACACTGCTTAATGTAGTTTGATAACTTACTTTATACTTAGTTCTGCATACCATTTTGAAACATTGCGAAAATTAAAAGGTACATACTTAGCCCAAGGCCATGTCATCCTAAATTCTCCAGCTTGCAACTAAAGCATAAATGTCCAGTTTGTGCATTGATATTGTCATTTACTTGATTACTTTTGCACATCTAGTTATGATATCACATTTCCTTAGATTATCATGTTCCACTTGCATCAACTTTACTCCTTTGTTAAAATCAATTACTACATCTGTGCTTATAGTCACAGGATTTCTGTATGCTCATTGATCCCTTTGCCTATAATTTCGATAATACCAAGTATTAATTGCTCACAATCCCGAAAAAATCTTGAATTATGTTGGTATTAGCCTTAAGACTTTTTTCTTGGCCAGTAGCATCCTATTCCTTTTTTTACAAAATTCAACCTCTCAAGAACATAGTATTTTAGGAGACACTGCAGTGGTTGTGAGCCATAAAAGACCTACAGTTATAGAATTCATTGTGTAAAGAACATATTACAAATCCATGAATACACAAAAAGTCATATTTAACTAATAAATTCAGACTTGAAAATAAGCAGGGTTCCCAAATCTCTTATATAGTTCCTTATAGAAACTTACATAATACACATACACATAGTTATGGATATATAACTAAGTAGCTTTCTTTAAGTGAAATTTAGTAATCTTTGCATATGTATATAATGTACAAAGTAGAGCTTACTATATTATATACATGCAATGTGGTAGAATCTATTACTATATTATATATTCTACTATATTAAGATTCTACGATATGTAATATTCTAGAATATATATATACATATTTATATAAATTATAGTAGGAGTAGGTTCTTTCTTTCTTAGCCCTTTATTCAATAAAAATGTTGAAACACAATCTAGTGTAGAAGTTTACTTAAGAATGTGTGAATTTTGTAAAGAAACAATATGGAAACATTAGACTCAAAATGCAGGTTTCAAAGGAAATTGCCTGGGATGTTATGTTGATGGATTGAACCCAGAGAATCTTGGCTTTAAGTCCCTGGGAATCCATAAGGAAAGGACTGATAAAATTCAACAACAGAGAACTATTCAGCAAATTTAAGATTTAGCCAGAGAAAGCTAGTTTTGGGACAGTTAATTCACTAGAGAGTATGGGACATAGTTGATACCATCAAAATGAGAGGGGAAAAATTGAAAGGATTAACGACGCAATTATGGGGATGAAGCTAAATTGGCCAGTTTTGTAAGGTGCACAGTAGAAGCAAAAGAGATGATGAATTTTCTCTTGGTAATTGATGATAAGGCAGATTTATTCCTATAATATTCTGACTAAAATTAGAAAGGAGCTGCTTACAGGGGTATGTTTAATTTGATGTGAAACAGGGAATATTTCTCAGTGCCTATGATTTTTGAATCGGGAGGAACATGGGGAGATCCGTAATAAATTGGCTTTAGATGTTAGTAAAATATATCCACGCCTTATGTACTTCAGAGTTCTTGTCCCTGGCTTAACCTACTAAATAATAACCAATGAAAGACACAATGAGTGAATCCACAATGTGAGCAGAGGTACACTGGCTGCATAACACTGTCTGCTGTCTTCTCATTTCTTGGTTTGATTAATTAGTTAGGGGTACCCAGGGGGGTGTTTTGCTTGTGAATGTTTTGTTTTGAATGTTCATTTATAGGCACAAGAATAGTATAAGCATAGGTTATTATTCATTCTATTCAAATCCTGGTTTTCAAATTTTTATATAAATTCAAGATTAAATAGAGGAATGTTTGGGGCATTTTAATCTGCAGACTGCTACTTTCACAGAAATAACAAAACACATTACTGAGCTTTCAATCATCTGCTCTGCACATCTAAGAACCATTAATAAAGAAAACAAATATTTCTATTAACAGTTGCATTTAATTTTAAGGCACAAGATCTCAGATATGTTATGGTACCTCATAAAAAGAGGAAATGGAGAAGCATGTATTGGGTTCTTGTTGCATCAACTATTTGATAGTAATATTAATACTCATTCTTCTCAAACATTGATGCTGAAAGCCATAGAATATTTTGTGGAAATTTGGAAACACTCAGTTCATAATAGCAACAGTTTTATATCCTACAATTTGGTAGAAAAGAACACTCATTTCTTAGCCACAACATAAAGTTTCCCCATACTGTCTAAATACCTCAAATATCCATATCTTTCTTCTCAAGCTTCTTAAACTAATAATGCACAGTTAACTTTTAAAGTTCAAACTGGTCATGGAGAGAATGATTCAGCAGTTGGAAGCACTTGCCCTTGCAGAAGACAATGGTAAAGTTCCTAGCTCCCACATGACTGCTTTTATCGGTCTGTAACTCCAGGACTCTTATGTCAGTCTCAGGCATTGCACCCATGTACTGTTTTGATGTAAATGCAGGAAAAATACTGGCTTGCATAAAATAAAATAAGAATCTAAAAAATAAAGTACAGCATAAATTTTTACCGACTCAAAAAACTTAATGACACCAACGTTCAGGGGGCCTGGTTCATACTATGCTGTTTCCCCAGCTGTCTGACCATGGTCCAAAAGCTCCCACATGCTCAGATCAGTTGTTTCTGTGGGTTTCCCTAGCACGCTCTTGATCCCTTTGCTCATCACTCCTCCCTCTCTACAACTGATGCCAGGAGTTCATCTCAGTGCTTAGCTGTGGATCTCTGCTTCTGCTACTATCAGCTAGTAGGCTCTAGGATGACATTTAAATTAGTCATCAGTCTCATAACAGAGGAAATGCATTTAAGGTAGCCTCTCCACTATTGCTTAGATTCCTAGTGCCAGATTTCTCTTTAATCCTATGAACTAGGCTGACTGAATGTGGGTGTCAGTTAGGAGCCCTGGCAGTCTATGGAGCCTCTGACAATAGAGCCAGTATTTATCCCTAGTGCACAAATGGACTTTGGGAATCCATTCCTCTACAGAGGGATGCTCTCTCAGCCTAGATACACAGGGGAGGGCCTGGGTCCTGGCCCAAATGATGTGACAGACTTTGATGGTCCCTCATAGAAGACCTCACCCTTGCTGGTGAGCAAAAAGGGAATGTGATAGGGAGTCGGTGGGAGGCAGGGGAGAGGAAAGAGAGAGGGACCTGGGATTGACAGGTAACATGAGATTGTTTCTAATTTAAATAAAAAATATCTTAATGAAAGTACTTTTATCAAGCTATTTACATGTGTATATCATAAAACTGGACAGGTCTCATTTTATAGAACCATAAGAACAATGACATATGTAAGTTAACACCAAACTGTATGTGAAGAGTAACATTTTAAATGAAATAGTGATGAATGCATCTTCACTTATAATGTGTTTGATACTACCTGCTCTCAATAGTCATTTGTGTGTATTCCCAAGAATACAATGAAATGTCTTTTGACAAATTAGTTTTACTTGTGTTTCTTCCTTTTTAGAGTGTATCAGTAAGACATGGTTTTAGCACAAGAGCATCTACCTTGACATGTCCAGCTTTTCCTTTTCTATCATTGCAGAGTATTGCAGGAGTCAATTTCAACAGGTGTGCACATAAAGACAAATTCAGAGATGATGCCTGGGCAATGTTTGAATATGTAGCTGTCACACAGGTAGTTCATAGTATTTTGTTTTAAATTTTTAAATGCAAACTACATTGTGTTCATTTTATAAATTACTCATGAAGTTTCATCAATATATCTTTGGGATTTGGGGAGGTCTAAAGAATAGCATTCCTTTGTACAGAGGTAGAATCAGCCGTTTTGATTAATAGTTATTCAGAGAGACAGAGAGAGAGAGAGAGAGAGAGAGAGAGAGAGAGAGAGACAGAGACAGAGAGAGAGACAGAGACAGAGAGAGAGAGAAAGAGAGAGAGAGACAGAGAGAGAGAGACAGACAGAGAGAGAGAGAGAGACAGAGATATCAACTCAAAAATACCCAATGACTCAGTGACATAAATGGAATTTCTACCGAGTATCAGAAAGATAACCCACTCCTGTGTATGGTTTATTATGACACAGGGTACAAATTAAATTGATCAAAATAGGCAACATAAGAATATAAAGACCTAGAAGAAACCAGGTAAAAACATTGTGTCCTTCCTAGTAGAGCTCCACAGACACACCTAACTCCTAGATCTGAATCACCAGTGACTGGTGATGTGTGTGAAGTGTTACTATCCAGCAGACATACTTTCTAGTGTATTGACATTCACTATTTATGCTTAGGAGCAGTAAAAGGAGCGTGAGTGACACATGCCTAAATGGAATATACTCACACTCTAGCACCTGCCCCTTTACCCTCCTTCTGGCACCCCCAAACTAACCCAAACTAGTCATCCCCGAATGAAGCATAGTCGCAGTGATGCTATTTGAGTGCCTTCTGCAAGTGGAACCATTCTAACATCAGATAGTATTTTGGGACTGGTGAATGGATATCTGGAGGAAAATGATAAACTGCATTCCTGAAGAAAGGCATATGATTAGAATGAATGGGATTTAAAACACTTGTGCCTTTCGAGTTAACTCTTTTGAACAACATACAATTACTTGATTAAATACTCTTTAGTAACAATTCCTTTGATTTCTTGTTCATTGCTTTAAGATTATACCTTACAAGTTGTCCTGTTGAATGGAAAATTACTATCAGAGAGCTAATCCTGTGATGCACTCTACAAGTACTGAGGTCCTGCCCCATGTGGAAGTCAAATCAAACAATTTAAGTGACATTTGTAACACTTTTCAATTTAGTGTGTCTTTCCTGACCAAGTCTACTCCATCCAAGGCACTCAGTTATGTTTGGCATCCTCAAACATATTTGTACTTTAATTCATTTCTTTCCTTTTCTGTAATGAGATTGCTTTTACTTTTCTGCACCAGTTTAATGTTGCTCACAATTGTAACTCAGATAAAGTGCTGTTTCGCTGCAGGTTCCTTCTAGCCACCTTCATTTTAAGTCTGCAAAACAGCCTTTCCTTTCCATTTTATGCTTACATTTTCTATACACTTCCAAGTTTAAAGGTTTTAGTGTGTTAAGTTAACTTCTGAAGTAAGTGGAAATCTTTGTGGTGATAAATATCATGTGCTTTCAGGAGAGGAGCTATTTGGAAATCTTTAGAACATATCGCATGTTATATCTACAATGGTGATTACAAAATTATCATATCACATCTTCATAGAGTGCTGTGAATAGTGACTTCTAGTTATGATATGTTCCACGTGACCCATGTTGATTAATGTTTTGCTTTAAGTTTTTCACCAGTTCATGCCAATGGCTTCGTGTGGCATTTTGGTAAAGCAGTACATTAGTGATCATCAATGTCTAGAGCAAGGATCGTCTTTAGATATGCCCACAGCAATTCCCAAACACCCAAACAACAGGGGAGGAGACAGGAAAGGTCTTCATAAATAGATTAGAGTTTATTGAAGTGATGAAGCATATTTATATGTGGAACTATTGAACAACAGAATATGAAAGAATGTAATTTACTTTAGGCTTAGTTTTCTACATTTAGGGAAAATCATTAACAGTTCATAAATTCTGTGGGAGGATTTAAACATCCCAAAGGAAAAAATGTAAATATGAATGAATGTTTGATTAACTATTTTAATAAATAAAAAGAAAGACAAATTCTAAATATACTATAATTTACTTAAATTTAAAAATGTATAAAACATAATTTTTGAGAATATATTTTAATTGTGCTTTAGAGTACAAACAAACATATATTAACTTTCACTTAAGGAATAAGATATAGTAGGCTATATGTTTCTGAATGTAGCCTACTTATTATATTGAAACCATACTTTATTAAAGATATTTTCAAAAAGAATATCAATGCACATATAATAATAAAATTTCAAATAGCTTGATTAAATAATATTAATTTTTCTTTAAATATTTGACTTAATTATATATTTTTAATGTTATAAATTGATTCAGTTAATTATTTGGATCAACTTCTTTTCCTATATATATGAATATTATTTAGATTCAAAATTCAGAAGTTATCCAGTTCATTTTATTGACTTGCATTATAAGGTCTGAAATGAGAACTAATTCATTAAAAGTGAAAAATAGAAAAATATTTTGTGAAAACTATGTATCAAGATGAACAAAAGTACATATTGTAGTGGAATATGAAGTAGTGAGACATCTGAAACAACAAAAAATTTACTATATAGATTTTAATTTTTAATTATCTTATATGCAGAAAACTAAGAATTTCATTCTGTTTTAACTAGCATCAAGTAACAAACTGAATTTAGGGTAGACTTGCCATTTCACAAATCTACTCATATGAAAATTGAATGAAATGAAATCCTTGATAGTATTATGAAGCTAGAAAATGACAAGCAGTGTAAACATGGGGTTTTAAAAGTGCACTGCATGAGTATGACAATAACCATTAAGTGCAACTTTTTCAGGAGTATTTTATTGATTTTCTGAGAATTTCATACACTATATTTTGAAATTATTCACACCACTTCTCCCAGATACTCCTTCTCCCTTTCTTCTCCTTCCCTTCATTCATTTCCCATCTAGTCCGGTTTGTGTTGCTCAGCTAGTGTTGGGAGCCTGGCTCATCCTTCTGTGTGGCCAGTCTACTACACATCGCGTTGTTGACGATTAGGATCAATGTCAATTGCTTTCTTTCATGTCCTTTAAACTTTTGGGTTTGACTTTAAGATATTTAAATCCTCAATATAGCTTTATTTCATTGATACTAGATGAGTGTCTTTTTACTTAATAAGAACTTAGAGTCTTGTAAAGCAGGTAAATTAAAGCCCAGACTTCTTGGTTTCTGCCTCCTTATTTTCTTTGAACATAACCAAAGTACTCTGCTGCTACTTTTGATCTGTCCTGAGTTCTGTGCTGATTACACTTGTGATAACTATTTCATCTTTCTGAATATCATAAGCCAACATATTAAGCATCATGTTCTGAAATCTCAATAAAGCATTAATAGATATTAATTGTAACAAAGAACCTGATTAGAGTTAATGCTTAATTCATCAATCAAAAATATTAAATTTACATATATTACTAGAACTCCCCAAGTGAAAAGTTTCAGTTAAAACAGAGTGTATTCAGTGTTAGATTACTCCCAATTAAAAAATAGTTCATGTATAAAGTACCTTAAAAATCTCCAAATAGACAGCTATATTGATTATTTAAGAACTATAAAAACATGTAGCTATCATTGTGCTAATGAAATTATATTTTAATATTTTATCTCTAAAACAATGATAACCACCAAACAAGTGCTATTTTACCATAGATTTAGCTTCTCAATGTCACCAGTGGTGGGGAATAGTCTGTTTTCTCTCTGAGCTCATGATTATTATTTAAAATAAAAGAAAGCAAAAAATAAAATATGACTTTGTGTGTGTGTGAGTGTGTGTGTGTGTGTGTGTGTGTGTGTGTGTGTGTATGTGTAGCTCAGTTGGTAGAGGGCTTGTCTAGCAGAAACACAGTCCTGTTTTATATCTCTAATCCAGATTTGGAGACACATCTATAATCCTGAAACTTACAATTCACAAGATGAAATCAGGATTATCAAAAGAACAAGATCCTCAATATAGGTTGAGCTTAGCTTAGGCTAGATGAGAAGTCAATCAAAAAAAAGTAAATCAACCAAATACTATATATGATAAGTATGTTCAAATATATCTTACAATGATCAAATTATTTGAAAATAATTTATAAGGAACTTTAACGAATAAATTTCACTTCATGATGATTGTCTTTAATATTTAAATATATTCGCACTGAAATAAAAATACTGAAAGCTATGTATTGGTGATCAACTCTTTGCTGCCTTACAATGGAAAGTGCCAAGTCACATTAACCCTTGTTCATTTATAATACATAATCTCAATGAAGCTGGGCTTTTCTCATTCTTTAAGATAGGATACTTAAAACACTGTATTCTGCTGAGACCATGGCTTATGTTTCTGGACAGACACTTAAGGAATTTGTTTAGCTTTCTTCTACTCAAGAAAAATTCCAGTAGAAATGAATGAGACTTAAGAATTAACAAACTATCTGCAAGAAGAACCAAGTTTAAACAAGCAAAATAAAAAATAATAAAGGAGCATAAATAAGCATAAATGTATTTAAAGCTATTTAAAATTAAATAACATAAGAGTCACTGGAGAAATTTCATAGCAAAAAGAGTACCTTTGGAGAAAATGATTTAATTTCAAATACTCAAAATAAATATTAGATAAATGATAGTTTAGTCTCTTGATATCTTTGAAGATACAGTTTCTTTAAACCAATCCAAGACATAAGTTGTGGACTAAGACAAGAAGCAGACACATATTTTAGTTCTGTCTGTAAGACTGGCATAAATAAGGACACAGGACACAATGATAAAGTGAGACTTGCTAGGGGTAGACAAGAAGGCTCTAGATTGTTATAAAGCAACAACAATTGATTAGAAAACTTTGCTTCAAAGTTCTAAAATGACAATTTTAAACATCAACAATCTGTTTTATTAGAGACTCAGAGCAATATTCTATGAATTATATCAGATTAGAAATATAAGATACTTTTAAGTATGTACAAAATCTTTTGTGCAATGATTTCTTATCAGATTTTGTATTCACACCTCCAAAACATTTTAGAGAATGATTTGTATTTGCAAAAGAACTAAAGATTATTTTTGCATGAATCAAACAAGAGAGGAAGGGTTCAACTTTTAAAATCAAACTTTGTTTTATGTCTAGCTTACTTCCTTAAGTTCTTATAAGAAAAATAAGTAAGTCCAATTTTCTATTGTGACACTTAAGAATACAAAAATTCGATAGGAAGAATTAAATTGAAAATCTAAGAAATACTGCCCGTGCTGAAACCAGCCATTTCAACAATTACATTTTGACAAGCGTCCAAGTAAGAAATAAATTTCTATATTATTTCACAATTTTAGTACCTACAAGTGGAAACTAAATGAATGTTCCCTAAATTATGAGAGGAGGCAGTTCAAATGGATTTTAAATTTACAAGTCCTGTATTTGCAACATGCCCTGTCATCAATAAAGGACAGCTGTTTGAGTTTTTCTAACTCAAAAGCCTAAATTTTCAAACACACACAGACCTTTTCCTTTTTGATATCATGACATAAGTGCAAGTCACATGCCTTGGTCAGGCTGTGTGTTCCCATATAGATACAGCTGTGTGTTCCCACAGGGATACTAGTGAAATAAAGTATTGTATAAATTAAAAAAAATGAATTTTGCATTTAAACCTGGTCCTGTTCTCAAGATATCCCTTACGTGAGTAATCCAAATTGTGGAAAATACCTACATCTGAAGTTTTTCTATCTTAAAATTTTGCATAAGGGATGTTAAATCTGTAGTCAATTTTATAAACTAGAAATAAACCACCCTAGATAAAATATTCGCTAACAGATTATAGCACTGCATTATTATGAATATCACACAATGTTATGATTATTTGAAATCATAAAGTTGGATAAGATAATTTATTATATGACCTCTTCATTAATCCTCTAATGTAATTCAATATCAATTAACAAATTAGCTAATTTTAATTAGGTTAGAGTCACAATGATTTTTTAAAGATGACATATTTCTATCTGCCAATGCTATAATGATATAAAATCATTAAAGCCAGTAAAGAGAGTTGAGAATATAGTTGCTGTCAGCAATACTTAACACTGATTTTGAAGCAAGAGAATGGCATAGTCTGAGACAAAAATAAAATGTAAAGGTCTTGCCATAAACCTTATCCAAAATGTATCTTTTTGAAAATCATACTGATTTAATTGAAATGGCTTTACATAACAGGAGTATAATTGTCTTAATTAGTTTGGTCTGTTATAAGGAAGGAAGTGCTGTAGACTAAACAACTTCCAAAACAAGAATTGTATTAGATTTAGGAGGCATGAAATCACATCAGGTGTCAAGATGCTCTGGTCCTGGTGAGGTTCAGACTTAAGGACTGCTGACTGCTTAGTGAATCCTCTCACGCTGGAAAGAGAGAAAGAGGGTTCTTACACTCCTTTCATGGGCAAAATGATCCAACTTGTGACGTTCTTGTACTCATACCAAAGTAATTCTCTAAAATCCTACTTCCTAATACCATTGGAAGTTGAAGATTTCGACATGTAAGAAACAGTCAGTCCACTGCACGTGTGACTATTCACTAAATAAATAAGCCATTGGCTTTAATATAAACCCACAATTATTATCTGGCACATTTTTAAGAAAGCAGCTGATTTATTTTAGTAAAGTAGTCTATAATACATGATATATGATAAACGTAGGAACTTCAGTCAGGAGTCTCTATGATGAAATTTGAAAGCTCAAAGGGAAGTGGGGGAATATGACTATAGATGAACCTAAAATCCTCATATTCAGAGTGACATGCTTTTCCTGTTTAGGTAGACAGATGCCATAATGTCAAACGATGCTTCTCCCTTTATCAATTGTTCAAAGTGAATATTTAATATTTCCCAATTCAAGTGGAATGCATATACTCCCTCCAATACATATTGCATAATGTGTTCATTGGGATAAACTAGAACATTCCATGGAAGATTCTGAACAGGCTCTTATTTCAGAAATCAGAGTACTAGTCTCCCAAGTGTCAGTCAGAAGTCGGGAATTACCAAAGACTGCCATTGTTCTCCAACGGCAGCATCCTCCTAGTCACAACTCATTTACCTAATGACACAATTCAGATTCCCCACTTGTTTCCACTCCAACCACCCGAACCAGATCTAAATTTGCCGTTAATACTTTCACTTGCATCCATGCCCTGATATTTATATTCCTGTTCTTGGAGAAACATAATAGAATGTCATAATAGCTCTCTTTCCTTAAAATACAGACTAGTCTTCTACAGAGAATTTGAGTGGAGAAAGGGACAATGAGGGTCAGTCAACAGGTAAACAGAAAAGGAAGGGGGTTACTAGGAAGGTGAATGTGATGAAAGTACATTGAATATCATTCCTTATAAAATTAATTAGGGTAAAACATGTTCATTTAAAAAAGACATTAGTAAGCAGCCTGCATAAAAGCATGTATGTTTCAGTGCAAATCTCTAGATGTGGTTTTCAGTATCTGGTCCGACTCAAGGACATGATTGGCATTTGAAATGCTGTCTGATCTCGACTCAGCTTGTACCTCGAATACCCCACTCACTGTTGCTTCAACACTGAATTTCTTCATTTACTCTGATTTTTTCCCATGTCTTCAAATTCTTTGATTTCAGGATCTTCACCTTTGGACTTTCTGACCTTCCTTCCCTCATCAGCTAACTTCTGGTTTCAATACTAGAAGTCTATGATAAGCCTAGATTCAAAATGTCTATCTCTATTCAGTGGATAGAGAGATTTTTTTTAGCTTTGACTTTGATAAAAACTGAATATTCCAATTTGAACAAAATCTATTGCAGACAATTCTAAAACAACTGTTAAAAATAGAGGAAAGGGGGATAATTACATTAGACCATCAAATATTAGAAAGGAATAAATTTTTATTGTAGTAATGAAATAATTTCCAGCTTATACCCTTATTTTGTATGTAGGAAGAATTTAACCTCCACCCATTCAAGGTTGCAGGGAGTCTATATAGACCAGGAGTCTTATGTTGAAGTATTGTCACAAAGGCTGTGCATCAGCTGAAATGTCTTCATTACTATTCTGTCAGTGGTTTGGGTGCCTTTGAGGTCCTTTGGAACCTTCTCTCTTTCCAATTACTGTTTCTTCAAGTATACCTTCTGATTCCCCACTGACTCCAGCTCACCAAGCACACAGCAGCTGTTCTCACTCACCCTGTCACCACAGGCATCTTTCATTCCAAACAACCTGATCTCTAACCATTCTTCTGGAATATGTAACTCTGCTTTAAAGTTAATATGCAGTTCAGGATTGACCTTAAATAGGCTCCCTCAAACTCTCCTGCAGCTTCCTCCTTTTGTTAACAAATTAACTATAATTTTATTAGAAACTAAGATAGTTTTGCTGTTATTCATGAAATATTCCATATACATTTAGCCTCCCCAGAGCATGAGACTCTAAAGTAACTTTTCCACCCAACTTCTACAAAGGTTATCATGCCTCCATCAAGCTTAACAATGTCATGTCAAGGGAAATCCTTTGGAATAATTGTATCAGCCAGTGTATTCAATACAGCCCTACTTAATGATATTCTCTGATAGACATAACTATAACCTCAGAATTCTCAATGATATTCCCTGATAATTATAACCTAATAATTCTCTTAAAAAATCAAGATCTACTACAGTGTCTAGCTCCCCACCTCTGCAAACATATTTTTTATTATTTACTTGGGAATTCTATAAAACACACCCATCACATTCCCTTCCATTTCCTCCCAGGTCCACCAACTCACCCATGCCCTCCACACCCAGCTCCCTTTCACACACAATTGAGTCCAATTTGTGTTTCCCCTGTCCTCATTGTAGCCTAGTCAAACTCCCAAGCTATCAACTGTAAAGAGTCCACTTCAGCGTATTTATCATGATTTTTAAGGACTCTCTTCAATAGCTTAATGTCTGGTCTGTTATCAGGGTGGGTAGAGTGGAGAAGTTGGTTTAGCACCCTTCAACGACCAAGGCAAAAGATGCCTTCCTGCACGCAGCAGCCAGCAATCGCACAGTCTGCCTGTACGTAGCAGCCACCAACTGCACAGACCATCGACATCATCATTTCTAGCAGTAGTGTGGATCACAGAAAACTTTCATGGAGACTTCACTCACAAAATGAATCATTCTTCATCTCAGTTATCTGTGAGTCTGGGACAGGACCTATAGGAACTCAAGGTTGCTGTATACTACCCTACCCTAGGCATTGGCCGGCCTGTTGGTACCCAGGCGTGCCTGTTGGTAATCAGGGCATGATTATCATGTTTGCTGTCTTAGGCCCAACTTTCCTTCCCTTAGCAGGGTGAGCAGTGTGAGCAGCAACAGCAGCGGCACCATGTCATGGGCCAAGCCTGTGGACTTAGCAGTGGTAGAGTCCTAGTAGGCAGTGAGAGGTGCGAGGTAGTCAGTGGTAGCCTGGGTTTCCTGGTGGCCCAAGGACCGCTCTTTGCAACAGGTATGTTCCCCTTTGTCAACTGTGCCATTGCTCCCAAACCTGTTGCCTCGCAGCATCTCTACTACAAACTATTCTCCTCTGCTCCACCATTTTCCATCTCAGATATCTTACTGTTGCTCAGAGTCATGGGGACTGTGGGATGGGCAATGTGTCCAGGGCAGGGTTTGCAGACACTCTATGATGCTACACAATGCCTTACGCTTGTTGGCTACCCTGCCATTACCACTGTAACCTGGACATGACCCTCTGGTTTCCAGCCTTCAGGAAGTCCCTCAACCCAGTGCTCTCCTTGGCTGAAGGGAGGCTAGGGCCAAGATCAGTCCACTTTGCCCCTTCATTGGTCAGCACTTCATTGGCCCGGCCTTGTCGTGGAGCTGTCTAGCCAATAGCATGGAGCCTCAGCCACTGCTGCCCTGGTAGAGGAGGAAGCAGTGTCTGAGGGTTTTTTGTTTCTGTTTTTTTTTTTTGAGACAGGGTTTCTTTGTATTGTTTTGGAACCTTTCCTGGAACTCGCTAGGTAGACCATGCTGGTCTCGAACTCACAGAGATCCTCCCGTCTCTGCCTCCTGAGTGCTGGGAATAAAGGCATGGGCCACTTAAAATAGTGATTCATAGCTGTGTAAATCAATCCAGCAGATGGGGAGGAAAGTCAAGAAACAGCAAGCAAGGAAGGAAAATAAGGAAGGAGCAAACACAAAATATTTTAATAAGATTGAGGATGTAAGCAGAGGGAATAATTGCCATTCATTAAATGTAGAAAATAAAACATTCCTTTTGAATGTCTTTAAAGGAAATTTTACTTCTTTTCATATTGTTCTTCCTTTGATATTAACATGACTTTCAGTATTGATTTTTCTCTGGATATTTTGGACATCTTACTCACGTATCATAGATATCCTAATTCATTTAACCTGTACTGCAATTTTAATATATTTTGTTTCTTAAACAGTTTTTTGTTTGGGTTTGATTCTGAAATGTCCCCACAAGTTCATGTGCTTCAGAAGTTTATCTTCTATAGGTGATAGTTTTTTTTTGTGGATGGGGGTTGTAGAAAATTCATACTTAGTGTTAGTTGGCAGAAGAGGTTCGTTGGTGTAGACCTTAGAGTTATGCTCACTTCTGATGCAGTGCATGCTTTCTGGTCCACTGACAAGTCCACAAACCAATTGTCACAGTTTTAGAAGAACTGTGTGCTCCTTGCCATAAAGAAAAGTCCTCAGAAACTATGAGACAAAACACATCTTATATCCTTAATATTTCTTCTGCTAGTTATTTTGTTAAAGCCATGTAACAGTGACTATACAGATTCTATATTTATTGACATTTATCTATGTTTCTATCTTAGCACTTTGTATTACCTGAAAATGTAGTACTTAAAAAATGTTAATTTGATTAATATTTTTATTTTTTTATTGTTTTGATTTGTTTTCTTAAAAGTGGGGCATGGGGGGCAAACTTTCCTGAGATTCACAATCTTCTTGATTAGCCTGCCAAGTGCTATGATCATATATTTTATGCTCTATAATTTGAACTCTTTTTACTCCAATTTAAGATAATATAAAATAAATTAATGGATCTCAAACACTCACATAGGCACACATTACAGAGGTTAATTTATGGCCAACTAAAGTAAAGATTGTATTTTTCAGTCTGTCTCACCAGTATGATTATGTGACTCAGGTCAATAGTACATGTGCCAAAGTTTCATGAATGACTCCAGAAGCTGCTTTATACTTAGGGTACATATTGTATCTTTTTCATAATCACTCTTCCAATGGACTTGCATGAAAATATGATAGACCACAAATAGACATTTTTAAAATACTAATATAGGTAAATAAATCCATCTTCCTGATAGAGACTACACCTATAAGAAGAAACATAAGTTTCTACCAATTTTAATGCATGGTTACTTCACAAATTTATACCCATAGCTCATAGCACAAAGTACATCTTAAATATTGATATAAATGTCAAAATAATTTGTGTAAATGCACTTCTTCTGTCTACTTTATGATTTGAATTGTATCCCTAAATAATTCAGAAACTTTAAGTCATGCTGGAACAAGCCTGTAATCACAGTACTTTGGAGGTTGAATAGGAAGATTGTGGCAAATTGTTGGCCAGTTTGCGTTACATAGTGATACAAGGATAGCCAAGACTACCAAGAAAGAACCCATCTCAACAGAACGAAGAAAGAACAAATACCCCAAAAATCCCAAAGCAAAAAATCACATGCAAAATCCCTTGCTCTCTAGGACTTTATGAAGTGGCCATTTAGCTCTGATGAGTTGAGCAAATCCCTACTCTCACATGACTAGATGCTGTTTAAAAAATAAGAGGCATAGGAACAAGCATGCTGTCAGGGAAAACATATGAATATTTGAGCTAAATTCCCATTGATGATGGGCCAATCAGAATCTGGCAGAGAAGCCTGGAACAGATCCTGCAACACCTGTTCAAAAGAAATATAGCTCTGCTCATATTTTTACTTCAAACTTCCAAACTCCAGAACATGTTTCAATTGTTCAATACCTCACACTGAGGTGCTTTGGGATTGGAGGCCTAGAAAATGCATATAGTCATTTTTATTTCCCCTTGTAATTTAATATGAAAATGGGTTGTTATAGACTAAAAATAAAATCAATTTATTTCATCATTATTATGTAAATGTGCATGAATGAAGTAGTGAAAAATTACATTAGAATATTTAAAGATAAGTAATTGTGCAGCTGCAGATAAATTAAATTTATGATTGATATTTTAAGCTTCTTTTTAAGTATTTCTTCCCTTCAGAAGAAAATACCATTCAGCCTAAGTATGATATCAGTTACAATGCCTCCATTCTTATACAAAATGTTCTGGGAGATAGTTACATCATAATGCAAAAGAAATTAAAGAGAGTTGTGTTCGTATGCATTCTACATGCAAAATAACATGATCGAGACAGATTATATTTGGACCTGGGGATACCAGAAATGAATCTCAGAGAATGGATATGCATTTCAATGAATAAATTTATCTTGTAAGAATCATCTTATCAGTAAAATATAACATGATCAATACTAGCTGTCAAAGGGGGCCCACAGGTTACCTCTTTTCCTATTGGTCTAAAAGTTGAGAGGTTAATGTGGCAGTGAGCATGAACTGTTCTATAAATATTCTAGTCTTTTTACCTCCACACGCAGTTGTTCTTAAACTCTGAATATAATTTTCAAATTATGCTAAAATTACGATGCTACCAAAAAAGATTTAATTCTAAGCCAGGTGTCATCCTAGGTATGCTTAGATTCATTTAAGTGACTTTCTGAAATGTATTTTGCTGAATATATCCAAATACATCTTTATTTCTACACACAGAGCAAATTTAGAATGTTGCTACATAGTATATTTCAGAAAATATTTGCTTTTATTTTCATAGAGATAATTTATGTTACACCTGACAGAGCTTTTCTCTGGCTTGTGCTTGAAGTCATAGCTGAACTTTAGTTTAAGGCAATCAGATATATTCATCATTTCTATGTCTTGTCGTATATTATCGAAGAAACTTTTAGATTAAATTGTGTGCCATATGCATGTGGTAATAAAACATTACATAATATTATTCTTGATAAAATAGTATTTGAATAAGATGCTTAAGGTTAGAAGCTCAATGAATCCGGAATTCAATTAAGAAAGGACAGGACTTCTTTCTTACCTTAACTATAAGGACGGGATATATGAGAGTGGGTTGGAGGAAAAGGAAGGGATAAATATATATTTTAATCTCAAAAATTAAAAAAATGGGAATAAACTTTTTTTCCATTTTACTCCTAGAATTAGTTTGGTACGGTTGTCATATCACAGTATTCACAACTCAATAGCCTTGAAAACAAGACTTTATTACCTTCTAGCTCTAGAAGACCATAATGAAACATAGCAATGCCATGTTTCCCTGAGGTAAGGACTAGACTCCCTAAGGCTGAATGCCAGCTCTGAGATCCTGCTCCTGTCTTATGTACTTCTCTAGTGCTAGGATTAAAACTGTGCACCACCAGTGCGCAGCTTCTATGGCTAACTAGTGTTGTTGTTATTATCAAAGGTGAGTACCACCACTGCCTGACCTTTATGACTGTGGCTAGCTTTGCATTCTGATCTCCAGGCAAGCTTTATTATCATAAACAATAGATCACCAAAAACTTAATATTTCAATAATTTTATTTTTAATTGTATTTATTTGTGTAAAAAAAGTACATTTGTGCATGCCAGTATGTATGAATGGATTTGCATGCATATGGGAGCTAGAAGGCAGTCCTGAGTATAATTACTCAGAAACTACAAGTATCATATTTGGACACAAAGTCTCTCATTGACTGGAGTTGAACATATAGGGTGGCTGTCTGACCACCATGCCTTAGGAATCTACCAGTCTCCACCCCCCACTAAACTGTTTTTTTTTTAAACGTGGGTTCTGAGAGTTCAACTCCAGTCTTATACCTTGCAAAGTTAGCTGTCTTCTCAGTTCAGTTTAGTCATTTAAATGGAAAGAACACAACCCATTTTTTACAATAGAAGGGGAGATAGAAATATTGATTACATATATAATTAGAAAAAGTAGATTCTAAAATTCTTTGGATTTTCTAATTACTCTAAGGCTGTTTGGCAAAGCTACTCAGTAGCACAACATGAAAACAAACGTGGCATTGAAGCTTGCTGATGCATCATGTGTTATGGAACAGGTTTGTATTTTCTAATAATCCCATTCAACCTGAGGTATAAAATTCATGTCAAAGCTAACTTGTAAAAAAAATCTTAGTAAAAGAAGATATGATATGATATTTTTCCTTAATTATGTATTGAGTAGGGAAAGAAATATAGAACAATGAAAATCTATTAAAAGCTTACTCAGCAAAATCTATAGGGTGAATATCCTTTGTCTTTCTTTGAAGAGGATTAAAGAAAGGCATTCTTTGACTATGTTATGGCCAAAGAAAGAAAGACAGACAGACAGACAGACAGACAGACACACACACACACACACACACACACACACACCATAGATACTATTCATTGAAAAGAATACATTATTTATAATCTTTGTTTTTCTTTAAAGAGGCTTAACGAAAGGCATTCTTTGACTATGTTAAGGCCAAAGACAGACATACACACACACACACACACACACACACACACACACACACACACTATCGATACTATTCATTGAAAATAATACATTATTTATAACCTACATTAGTCTGTTAGCTTGCTTACTTACATTATCATTTTGGCATTATTGCAGTTTTTATATTAATACAACCCATGAATAGTTAAGAGTCACAATTAGGTGTTAAATAAAGTTTGTAAAATTCAGAAAAGAGCAATGAAACTCTAAGACAGTGAGGGGTTCCATTGATATATAATTTAAAACAATGAGAAGACTCATTTACTAGTAGACAGATAATTGAACTTGAAGTACAATTAGATAATTATATTTATAAGTACAATTTTTGATATAATGAAAAACAGTCCTCATCATTTGAGTGTAAATAAGAACTCCACTGGTAAACTTTTGCAAAAATATTTTGTTTTTCATTAACAAGGAGAATATTACTTTCTTGAAATGCAAGACACTTCAGACACATAGAGTTCTAGGTACATGAGGGTATGTACAATGTTTTCTGTTGAGATGATAAAATACTGTTACAAAATAATTGAGAAGAGAATAATTTATTCTAGCTTACAATTTAAGGTTATAGTCTATCATTGAAGGGAAGTGACAATGGCAGTAATAGTCATTTTACATCCAAAATCAAACAGAGAACTGTGAATACTTCTTCTGAATTCCCCTTTTCCTTTTATGTAGCTTAAAATTTCAGGCCAGGGGTTTGTGTCACCCATAGTGGGCATGTCTTCCCATCACAATTAGCATATCCAGGCTCTCTAAGCCATCTAAAAGTTGTTTGTAGATCTTTTTGAGTTGACAACTGAGTTTAACCTTTGGGAAAGTTAATTGCAGTTTTTTTCCACTGAAAAAATTTAACCAATTTCTATATTAACTTCCAAGCAACCACAATGTCTCCATTTCATCTCATGTCTCTTTAACACTGTAGTCCTAAAATTCGCTTGATTTCTTTTCTTCTTGTCCTGCCTCTGCAATTACCTCATCATAGCACACTTCTCAGCTGCTCTCAGTTGGATGAGACCTGACTCTTCTTCTATTTAGAAAACTCAGTGTGTATAACCAATTGGTAAGCTCTTCTCCAGGGATGGCTGTTTCTCCCAGTCTTAGAATTCCTCAGTTGCCTGTAATTCTTTGTCTAGAGGTGAGGCATAGTGAATTTGTCCTGAAAACACACATACACACACACACAAACAAATAATATGTATACACACACGTAACATATGTGATGGATTTATATATTTAGGAAAAGTATACGTAATGCATACACACAGAAACAACAGTTAAAGAAAAAAAAAAAGACGACTTTTAAAGAGACCAGTTAGAAAGGGTACAGTGGAAATCTGAGATGGAAGAAGAGAGGAACAGACATGAAAAATGATGTAATTATTATAATCTCAAAAAGTGTTTCCTTTCAAAGTAAGGTTTTTCTCAGATATTACTTTCATTCATTCCAAATTTCCTTGGCCAGTTCTCGAACAGGCCCATGGGACTCTTCTATTCTCTGGAAACTACGTAAACCAAGGCTACAAATTACACCTTTGTTGATGTTCGAAATGAAAATAACGTGTGTATTTTTAGTCTTTCCTCTAACAGAGAAGCAGCCTTGTCAAAACGCCATTGGTTGAAATGAACTACTGCAGAATATTGACTCAGAACATATTTCATTGTAAACCATAAATCAAACTACCTCCCAGCACTAGGAGAGGGTCACAGTATGTTAAGTATGAATCAGAGATAGTGACAGACCAAAATACCTGTCCCATCGTGAAAGGCAGCCCTTGCCTAACTGCTTTCTTAAGTCTTTGTTTTTGTCACAGTTAAAAAAGGAAAACAAAGTGAAAATGTTTCCTTTGATCAGGCAGAACACTTCTAAAATTACCTGCTGTATCACTACAATGAAGAAAACTCCAAGTAATGCAATAAGTCTTAGCTGAGCTTAGCATCCAGTAAAGTACCGTGTTAATAACTGTGCTGCTTTTGTATAAACAGAATCACTTGACCTCTTTCTTTCATTTTATAATTAACAAAGATAATGAATCAGGCAGAACTAATTTTAAATGGGAAAAATAATGATTAAGAGATACATTAATTTCACATACAACTTTTGAAGTTGGAAATGCACTAATAAAACTGCTGCCAATTAGGCATTGTGAGAAAAGACAGATCAGCAGAATGAATTATCTTTTTCTCAGTTGAAAAACTTCCAATTTTAAGATCTTTTTGCATTCATAAAATTCTCATCACATGAAACATTGCTACATAGACAACCTTGCTTGTAAATCAAGGAAACACATTCAAATTATTTATGTCTCTTCTCTCTATATTACCAAAGCTGTGCTCAAACAAAAATATATCTCCAATAACCTTCAACTTCTGATACTCTTGTCATATCCTCCAAGTGCTAGGTGGACAGATTTTGTCACCAGGCCTGGCTCTTGTTATGCTCACTACTGTGTATTGAATGTACTACAGAAAACATTTACAAAGTCAAGTTGTATGCACTTTTTTCTCATTGTAATTTGGAGGTATACAATGCTTAGAATTAAACCATGTAACTTACCTTTCAAGTTATGCATTTGATATATGCAAAGTTATACTGGCCTACCATCTAGTATTCTTAGCTTGGTTATATAGTGTTTCATTTTCTAACACTGTATGTAACTTGACTTCCTTTCTTTTAGCTACCTTTGTTTCAAGTGCTTTGTTATATTTTGTTTATCATATGTGAAGGTGCTATCTATCACTTAGTGTCATAGTGACTGTGGAGTTTCAGCTGTGTCTTTAAACATGCTTCAGGTTTTTAACTGCCTTTTATTATCAACAAATTTCAGAACTAGGGTTCTTTAAGTATAAAAGTCATGTCCTAATTGAAATAGTGCTATATTTTATATTATACATATTATGTATTTTAATAGATTTTGTAGAAGATGCTGAATATTTCCTTACTGAGTAATCTTGTCAGTCCTTGCTTGCCACGACACCTGATGATATGCTTCATCCCTGGGAGTCACATAGTGTATAGAAGAACAGAACTGACTGCTACAAATTGCATTCTGATCTCCGAACATATATCATGGGTCATACACCTATGCAATAAATTAACAATTTAATGCAAGAAAGTGTAGCTTAGTTTATGACTCTGATTGGTTTTCTATGACTATGATTTTGAGTTTATTTTCAGATAGATATTTTGGTAAATCTTATGATTTTTGCACATATTATTTTTCTTGAAAAAGTATCAAAGTATCTTCGCTCCTTATTTATCTCATTAAATTAGCAAATATCACTGAGCTCCCTCCATATGGTGGGCCATTTGCTAAGGACAATCTGTTACAGAAAGAGTCATTCAGAGTTAGGGTATTTTCTAATCCACCTACAAACTATGGATGCTACATCTCCAAGGCAGCAATCATATGAAAGCAAACTTTGAGAGCCTCATCTCTATCAATTCTAAGGAATTCTAATTAACATTTAGGTCAGTTACTTAGGTCTTTGGCCTTTATGCTTCTGCTTCCAAGAGTCCTTGTTTAGCCTGCACTCCAATCTAGGTGCTGAATTCTGCTTCTCACTGCCCTAAAACAAGGTTTATTTGTGAAAATAAACTGCATTTCATCTAACTGTGTCTCTCAGGAAGGCCACTGATGTGACCTGTTTGGCTGTTCTCTTTAACAGTCATGCAGTGGGTGCTCGGAGGTTGAGATTGGTTGTTAGATGGATATCTTCATACCCTAGGGGATATATGTTTGTCCTCACTTATTCAGACCCCGTTGCAGCATTGTACATTGAGAAGTGGTAGGGAGGAAGGGGAATTAATTAGCACAAGAGCCTGGAGAGTAGGTCACCTAAAGGGTAGGTAAATCAATTAATTGGAACTGTGAGAACTATTGTGTGTTTGGATTCAGAACTATGCTGAAACAGGCACAAAATAATAAGACGTAAAAATGATAAACTATAAAGTGGCAAGAAAATCATATAAAAGCAGAATTGGAAAGGGCAAGGCAGAAACGAAAGACCAGTCCTCTGGGAGCAGATTATTTACAGAACTCAGTAAAGAGTAAGACAGAGTTAGCATGAGAAATGACTAGTAAAATGTTGAAAATACTTCTTACTTCCCCAGCGACAAAGGAAAACCAAAAGTCAGGCTCATTGCTTGGGAATAGGAAACCTGTCAATAGTTCAAAAGTCTATGCCAAAACATGTCAGCCTTCTTACAATAGAGTTCTAGGTACATGTGGATTCTGTGTGATCCACACTATTGATGTTTGTGCTTAACATTTTACAGTCTCAAATAGACAGGTTTTAACATTCATAAACCAACTATAGGCCTTTCAATTGCCCTCTTCACAAATGCAGTCAGTCTTGCAAACCAAGAAGTCTATACTTCTGCCTAGAAACCTGGCCCGTGATGCCCAGAGCCTGACCCCAAGGAGACAGAATCTGCTGCCCTGCTCTCATTAGCACTGTTGGTAAACTGCTTTCCCAGGCACTAATTATAGGCACAAGGAAGGTGCTTTATTATTTCAAACTGTTGTCATTGTTAATTTTTGGTCTTGAGATGGGTTGCTGACACATAATCCAGATGGCTTCAAACTTGCTATACAGCTCAAGGGATCCAGTTTTTTAATTGTTTTGTTTTTTCATTAGTCTCCTACATGTTGGATTATAGTCATAGACCCACAAATATTGATTCTATGAAAGTGATTTGAAATTTTTTTAAATCCAAATATGTTAAGTAGAAAGAAAAAAAGGAATACATTGCTTTGAGGATATTAATTTGTTTCAAATTTTATTGATTTTTGTGTGAGTGTATGCTGTATGTGTCTGGATGTATGTGGGTGTACATGTGCCACTATTGATGAATATATATGTATATATATATATACATATTTAACAAACAGGCAACAAATATATGTATATATGTATGCAGGTGGTGGATGTGTACACATGGAAGGCAGTGGTTGATGCTTCATGTTTTCTACAATTGCTCTCCACATGCTTGTCATCATCATCATTTTATTATTTGCACAAAATTTCACAGATTTAGCCAGCTGGTTATTGCACTCTTAGGATCCTCTTGTCAATGCTTGCCAGTGCTCGACTAACAAGTACATCCTAAGCCATATCTGACATTTAACACAGTGTTAGGGATCAGAACTCAGAACTCATTTCTTCAAGCCTACATGGCAATCACGTCACGGACTGAGCCAGTGCCACTGCCCATCTACTCGGTTGAAAATCCTTGCTTATAATAAAATAAATAATGTACAAGCTATAATAACAAAATACCACAGATTTAATGTTTCCCCTGACCTGGTCTTGTTAACGAATGCTGAACTCCAAGATACAGCTTCTACATTCGAGTTGTTTATAATTGATTTGAGAAGTGATTTAACAAACAAGTGACAAATAACTGGGGACAGTCAGCTCTTATATCCTTTTGCAGCTTCATACAATATCCAGTAGATTCAAAAGGAAAGAGATCGATTTGAACTTTATTGATCAGGAAGACAAGTAAAAATATTGAATTGTGTCTAATTTGGGTAGGTGGCAGTGAGGTAAATACATTGAAAAACTGACCATATTTTGTTGTGTAGCACATGATAATTCTTCAAAATCTGGTGGAAGTTAATAATAAAAGTTAAATGTAATGTACAAATATGAACCAAACTTATAATAAATCTGAACAGAGTCTCCCCACTCACACAGAGACAGAATATTACAAAGAGACAGAGTCCAAGATAATATATAAGATGACGTTCTAAGAGAGAGCAAGTATCACCTATCATTGTCTTTTCCCCAAATTTTGCCATATCTAATATGTTATTCTTTCTACTTCTGTCATGCCCCTCTGACCCCCATAAAGAACCAGAAAACAATGAGAGTTGTCTGTCACAGAGGAAAACTGAAGGCTCTAGCAACTGCTCTATGAGGTGGTAGGTTGAGTTGTACATACATAAAATGAATTCTTCAATGCTTTAGTTATGTTTCCTCTCTAGCAGCTTTCTTTTCCTGTCTTCTTTCCTGCTAAAGGGACAAAGAATGTTACATGTTCCCCAACTGTACCAGGTGTTTTCAGCTGTCATCAGAAGGAGTCTTAGTTGGGCCACTTTTGACATTAGGCAGGCCTGTGGTCATGTCATTGAGGGATTGTTTTGATTGATGATTTATACAGGTGACATGATCTTGGCCAAGTGACCAACTGCTGCTTCTTTGACATTTCTAGGAGATATAATCTCACAGCGAACATCCTGTGGTGCTTCTCTTCAGTTGTGGTTGTCTGTTATCTCCATCTGTTGCAAAGAGAAGTTTCTTTGTTGATGGATAATAGCTACATTTATTTGTGACCATGAGGCTAAATACTGTTAATGCAGTCACTTTTTGAATTTCATTTTTATGACATTTATTTATTTTGTGTATGCGAGTGTTTCTACATGTGTTTGTGTGAACCATGTGCCTATAATTTCCTGCAGAAATCAAAAGAAAACATCAGATCCACGAGATTGTAGTTACAGACTGTTAGGAGCTGAAT
Source organism: Mesocricetus auratus (assembly GCF_017639785.1). NCBI lineage: Eukaryota > Metazoa > Chordata > Mammalia > Rodentia > Cricetidae > Mesocricetus > Mesocricetus auratus. The sequence goes on from NW_024429185.1 coordinate 14,103,746, forward strand.
GCTATTGGTGCTAACAACTGCAACTAGGTCCCTTGAAAGGAAAGCAAGAGCCCATAAGACCCCCTTTTGGCCGGGCTGTGGTGGCCCACGCCTTTAATCCCAGCACTCAGGAGGCAGAGGTAGGTGGATCTCTGTGAGTTCGAGGCCAGGCTGGACCGACAGGCTCCAAAACAATACACAGAAACCCTGTCTCGTAAAACCAAAAAAAAAAAAAAAAAAAACCCCCCTTTTGTCCTCTCTTTTTATTTTTTTATAAATTCAAATTAGAAACAATCTTGTTTAACATGTCACTCCCAGTTACCTCTCACTCTGCTCCTCCCCTGGCCCCCACTTACCCCCTATCCCATCCCCTTTCTGCTCCCCAGGGAGTGTGAGGCCTTCAATTGGGGAATCTTTAAAGTCTGTCATATCATTTGGAGCAGGGCCTAGGCCCTCCCTCATGTGTCTAGGCTGAGGCATAAATCCCTTTTGGAGTAATTTTGTGAACAAGGTTGGTCATGTAGTTCAAGTTTAAATCTTAAATATGTTCTTCCTATATACTTTATATAATCGTAAACTTCTAAGAATCCTAAAGATTAGGGACACTTTCAGTTCACTAACATGTCCAATACTCCATATTGGTTTCTATCCAGCCCCTTTCCCTTCTTTATGTGATATGCATCTTACGAAATAAGGAATACCTGGAGTCAAGTCTTCATCTACCTATTTCTGGTAAATTCTTAACATATCCTTCTGACCCGAATCCCATTTTTTCTTAAATGCCATGATAAAATCAACTTTGAGAATTTAGATGGCTATTTTGTGCTTTAAAATTCTCTTATGACTTAAATGATTGTTTTATTTCTTTAATCCAACAGAGTCTAAGCTATCACGTAAACATTCAAACTTTGTATCTGCTCATTGACTTTCAGAAACCAGTACTTTCATTATGTTTACCCAGTCGAATTAATCAGGCTTATTTTATTTCTTAAGAAGTTTCACTCAGTGTTCTTCATAGTCACTTCCTGGTAGATGTGGTGTCCTTTTTTTTTTGGCTTTACAAATAGTTATGCTAAAATAAATTAATTTATTTGCTTGACACACTGTTCAAATAATTAACTAAAACAAGCAAAACTATATAACTATATAACTATAACTATATATACATATATATACATTTTTAAAGATATTTTTTCTTGCTTGTTTTGTATTTTACTTTTCAGACAGAGTTTCCCTACATAGTTCAGGCTAGCTTTGCACTCATGATCCATTGCCATCACACAAATGTGGCATCATTCCTGACCTGTGGAAAAGTCTTTGACATCTTACAGTAGACAAAGATTTATATATATAAAACTTAAGGGTAACAGGGAAAAATTAGTCTAAATAGATGTGGTGTCCTTTTTAACACCAAACTGAGATCTCTGTAGGCCAAAAGGGGTCTTAGCTACCACATCTTCCTGATTGTTCTTTGCATGTGACTGTGGGGCTACTCTATGTCACTCAAGCATGGAAAGATCTCACCACCCTTCTGAAAATTCACAGACAGAAAAGCTGGTCTTGATTACTACCATATTCCAATTATTCATTGGTGTCCCTTGAATGATTTAGCCAATTTAATCCCAGAAATACTCCAAAGTATTACAAAGAGGTAAATACCAAATCTTGCTAAGTGTTTTCTAAAGGTGTAGAAATGGAGGTACAAAGAGCATAAATTGTATGTTCAATGTTATGCAGCACATTCAGGCATGGATCGAAATATAAATAAGTAACATAGACAAAGATGCAAGTGAAGCAGCAAATATGTGTTGGAGGCCTTAGGGATTACGAGGGAGAACAAATGATAACTGAAGGCATCTGCACATATTCACACAAATGTAATTTAACTGTTTAATAATTAACTGCCTTACTGATGTAATATAAAAGTAAGATATAGATTTCAAAATTTCTGCTTATGATGTATGGTTCAGCAAGGAATTCAACTAATCCAAGCCTAGATTATATTCTAAATTTACTTTTTTTTCATTTTAACTAAATTGAGTTCTTTCCACACTGGTTAATACAACTGAGGCAATCTACTTTCCTGTAGTCATACCAGTATCTTCTAGATTATTCTAGATTTTTTTTCTGGTTGATAATTGACAGCAAGGTTGAGCATTGAGGTCATATGATACCTTATTTAGGATAGAAGAGGCAATCTTCATGTAGCATAATCATCTTTCCTTACTACCAGGAGATCTCTCCCTGAACATTTCACAAGTAGCACAGACACTGAGATCCTCAATTAATAAATGGGACCTCCGGAAACTGAGAAAATTCTGTAAGGCAAAATACACAGTCTACAAGACAGAACGGTAGCCCACAGAATGGGAAAAGAGATTCACCAACCCCATATCTAACAGAGGGCTGATCTCCAAAGTTTATAAAGAACTCAAGAAGCTAGTCTCCAAAACACCAAATAATACAATTAAAAAGTGAGGTACAGAACTAAATAGAGAAAACTCAATAGAGGAATCTAACATGGCTGATAGACACATGAGAAATTACTCAAAATCCTTAGCCATCATGGAAATGCAAATCAAAACAACTCTGAGATACCATCTCACTCCTTACAGAATAACTAAAATCAAAAAATACCAAAGGCAGTTTATGCTGGAGAGGATGTGGAGAGAGAAAAACACTCCTCCACTGCTGGTGGAATTGCAAACTAGTATAGCCACTTTGGTTGTCAGTATCAAGATTCCTCAGGAAAATTCGAATCGGTCTACCATAAGATCAAGCAATTCCACTCTTAGGCATATACACAAAGGATGCACATTCATACAATAAGGACATCTGTTCAACTATGTTCATAGCAGCATTATTTGTTATAGCCAGAACCTGGAAGGACCCTAGATGCCCCTCAATTGAAGAGTGGATAGAGAAAATATACTACACAGTGTAGTACTAGTCAGCAGAAAGAACCAATGGAATCTTGAAATTTGCAGGCAAGTGGATGGCACATGCTGCTGAGGTAACCCAGTCACAAAAAGACAAACATGGTATGTGCCCACTCATGTGTGGATTTTAGACATGGAGCAGGGGAGTGCCAACCTACAAACCCACTGCTATAGAGTCTGGGGAACAGGGAGGACCCTAAGAAACATAAGCAGGGTATCCTGGAGAAGGGGAATGGTACAGGATCTCCTGAGAGTATTGAGAGCACGGGTGGAAGGGAAGGGAGCTGGGAGAAAGAGAGGGGGAGAAGAGGAGGATAGAGGAGGACATGCAGAAGCAGGAAGTTTGAGTCAGGGGAAGAATAGAGAACAGCAGGATGAGAGATACCATAATAGACAGAGCCATTATAGGTTTGAGGAGAGATCTGGCACTAGTGAGATTTCCAGAGCTCTTCAAGGATGACACTCTAAGGAATAGTGGAGAGGCTACCTTACATTCCCTTCCCTGATAATGAGATTAATGACTACCTTTTATGCCATCCTAGAGTTTTCATCCAGTTGCTGATGGAAGCAGAGGCAGACACCCACAGCTAAACACTGAAATTGTATTCCTGGAACCTAGTTGCAGAGAGGGTGGATTGATGAGCAAAGGGGTCAAGACAGGGCTCGTGAAACTCAAACAGCTGACCTGAACAAGGGGGGAGCTCATGGACCCCAGATTAATGGCTGAGAGGCCAGTATGTGACTGATACAGATCCCCTGAATATGGGTGTCAGTGAGGATGCCTTGGCAATATATAAGGCATTGAGTAGTAGATCAGTATTCATCCCTGGCATACGAAGGAGGTAAGCTCTCTCAGCCTGGACACATGGGCGAGGGCCTAGGCCCCGCCCTGGATGACAGACTTTGGAGATGCCCATGGAGGGATGGGTTTTCCTTCTTTGGGGAGGGGAGGGGGAATGGAATGTGGGCTTGGGAAAGCTAGAGGGGGTCAGGGGCAGAAGGGAGGGAGAGAGAGCCAGGATTCACCTGTAAAGCAAGTTTGTTTCTAATTTAAATAAAAAAAAATAAAATTGTCAATGATAATGTTTTCAGGTGGGACTTACTACCTTAAGTCCGTTTTAACAAAATAACTCATCCTTCTACAGCATAATTCTTATACCCATGGTTCAGAGAACATCACCATAGAGAATGCTGGAAGCCTGTAAGTAATAGAACAACAGAATTTCTACTGTAAAAATTTGCCTTCTAGACATTTCAGGGAAACTACACTCATGAATTATCAATAACATGACTACCTATACAAGTCTTGAGCAAAAATAATACCAATAGAGATACTAAATTGAATAATAAAACTTTTGTAGGTCCTCAGCCCTATTCAAACAACTATAGGCAACCAAGGAATACTGAAAGCAGGAAAAAAGTGTTTCTAGGGAAGAAAGCACTAATTGGTTCTCCAATACCAAATGATCATCATAAATAATCCATGAGTTTGAGAGAAGGTGGATGCATGGGTAAACGACAGGCATTAGAGAGGTAAGGACAAAAGCAAGTGATATGATTATATTTTCATTTCAGTGAATGAAAAACAATTAAAAATGAGTTTCCCTGATTGGGGAGATGGCTTACTTGGGAAAATTCTTGCCTTGGGACACCAGAATCAATTTTAAAATTAGCTAAGAGTGCTAGAGTATTTTATACTCTCCATGCCAGATAACATGATTATTCAACTTTGTAACTTGCAGTCTTCCCACCAGCCTGGTCCCAGAGCTGCATCATTCCCAAATGAACATATAGGATGCTATATTAATTATGAAGCTGTTGGCCATTTGCTATGGTTTCTTAATGGCTAGCTCTGACTTATTTATTAACCTATTTACTAATATATATATTTATGAGGAATTATCTTTCCAAGGATGGCATCCTGACATGTCGTCTCTTCCTGGGATCATATGGCAACTCTTCATTCTTGACTACATTTTCCAGAATCCTCCTCAACTCCTAGTCCCAATTATTTTGCTTCCCCATTGGCCAACAGTTCTTTATCAACCAATCAGACAAGCATATACACAGAAGGACTTCCGCCATCATAACTTGGCCACTGAGAGGGCCCCTGTCTCAAAAAAATTCTTAATAAATTACATAAATACAACTTTCTTAGTCCACTTAGTATTACTTAGAAATATATAATTTGTGACTTGCCAGTTTGTGTTGGACAACCAAATAGAGGCTTTATCTCAGGGGATGGCTCTGGCTTCTCTCAGCAATCCTTGGTTACCTATAAACATTTATTTAGGCAAGGGACTCCAAGGGATTTCTGACATTGATGTTAGCCTATATACTTGTTTTGTGACTGTTAAGGCAACCATATTGTGTGATATGTGCATACACACACATACACACACACACACACACACACACACACATATATATACATATGTATATATATATATATATAACAATAACAATCAAAAAGGAAATGATAATTATTTTGAGAGGGAGAGGGAAGCATGGAGAGTGGTAGGGAAGAAAGAGAGGGAATAAATGATATGGTTATAGTTTACTTTTTAAAATCTTGAATAAAAATAATATAAATAGTTTGATGGAACCATAGGAAATGTTATGTGTTCCTTCTTCCCCTTTACCCCACAATCTGAGGTTCACTTAATTTATCTGTATAGTTGCATAAAAATCTTATCCTAGAGTAGTTACATCAGTCTTTTATAATTCTTATCACTGAATGATCACCTTCAAAACAGACTTGGATCATCTTTGGTGTTTTGGTCATTATCTATTAGTAAAATGAACCTATGATGTTCTCTTCTGGAGTTCCTTGTTGAGGACCAGGTGGAGCATGTAGTTGAGAAAGATAACATCCAAGTGAGACCTCATTCAAAATCAAAACCAACACAGAAAAAAAAAGATTGAATTCATGCAGGATCTGTGTTTGCAAAAAAGAAATACAGATGCTAGATTCTGACAAACACAAAAACAAGCACAGGGTATTCCCAAATACTCTCAGGATACCTAACCATAAGGGGTATACATTTCTAGGAAAATTGTAATGAATATTCATTTATTCTTTTGGCCATAATTCCATTTGTGTCACTGAATGCCTGTGCTTCATTCTATAGACCAAATGGTGCCATGGTGTTATGCAATCTTTTGACCAAAATGAATTGATTGTTTGAAACATAAAATAAAGAATTTCCTTCATGACACAGATATTAAAGATCTTTTTAAACACATGCTTTATTTTTAAAACGGCAAAAATTCTGTATTTTTTAGAAGTTAGTAGCTGTTAAACTTGAGATGCCAAGAAAAGGCTATTCAGGAAAAAAAGGACACAGGAAACATCATGATAAAAATATTGATTATGCTTCACATAGTTGAAGGGTGCTTTTTATAGCTGAAAAAGGAGAGATAATTTCTCTGTGCAGAAAAATTACTTGTGGTCAGAAACATATTTTAAATCATCCAGTTCATTTACAAATACAGTACCTTTCTTGATACACAATTTGTATCATCCCAGACTCTTATAAAATCTGAACTTCTTGAGAAATTTTCAAGTTTCCTTCTTTGGATACTCAACACTATTTTTTCAGGAAATCAAAAGTGAATAGTAGCCACACAAATTCAAAGCAGCAGCAAAAATCTCATGGAAAGAGTGGCATATGTCAAATTAATTGAGACAGAGACAGAGACTATGAGTACATTGAAAGAAATCTATTTAGGGAAAGATGAGATTACAGATTCTGTCTATAAGCCTATCTTCCTAAAGAACTGATTTATTCTGATATTACCTTCCATTATCATTTAGGTGACACTGCCACTGTATTTGGATATACATAGTGATAAAAATAAAGTGAATCAGAATAAAGAAAAGGATGACAAGCATGCTTCTAGTATGGTTGCAGTATTAGCATGTTAACAAGGTGTAGGAAACTCACACTAGTTTCCCAGTGATGATTTGGAGTAAGTCATCCCCATGAAAGTTTGCAGCACACACAGCATTTGCAGCAAGCAGGTGTGATGTGGATGTCAACTCATTTTCTGCTCCTCACATACGGTCTGTTTTGCAAACATATTACCACACTTGGCAAAGTCCACGACTAAATGTAGTAAGTGCCTTCCAATATTTTGACAGCTAGCATATAGTACCCAACTGTTAGTATGAGTGGGTCCCAGAGAAAAATTAATCATTTAAAATTAATTTTAAAAATATGTATGATTATCACCATTGAAGTTATGAAATCACAAAGTGTTCTAAATGGAAGATAGAAGCAAGCCTCTGTGTGCCTGGTATCCTTGATCTCCCATTCTATCCCCTACCTGAGCATGTTCAGCATTAATGTCCTGGGTGTCAATTTCCAACCTGATATTTCTTTTTACTTTCTCCATCTGAACATTTTGTCAGAAAAAATGTGAAAATAATAAGTAATCTAAATACTGCTAAATTAAGAGAAAGATGGGCATTTAAAATCATAAGTAATTCCAATCATGACTATAGCAATACTATTGAGCTTGATCATCAATAAAAACACTAAATATGCATTGCTATTAGCCCAAATCCTTCCCATCGTGTTAATACAGAGTAAGTGCCCTTACTTCTTCTGTATCATGATAAAGTTGATATTTTGGTACCATCTGGTTAAGTCTCACACCAGCTATTCCTTTATCTGAAGCCTCTCTCCTGCCTCAGTCTTTTCATTATTTCTTGTGACTGTTATAACTGAATGATTCACTGACTTAAAGCAACACAGTTGTACCACTAGTCTAATTGTAGATTATAGTCAAATATTTTAAGGCCTCTGGACTATTTATGATGCCTACTTTGCAAAGTTAAACCATTGAGGAGTCATGTCCTCCAGATGTCCACCACAGACATGAAAATCTAGCAACTAGAAGCGCATGCCTATAGACATCAACGTGGGAAATTTAGGTTTCGTCAGTCCCACTACTATATTTAAGATTTGTTTGTTTAATTTTTTCTTTCATTTTTGTGTGAGTGTGTACATACACAGGAATACAGGTGTCCTTGGAGCCCAAATTATGCACAAGGATCTCATATCAGGGTCTCTGGAAGAACAGTGAATAATTATCCTTAACTTCTAAGTCATCTGTCCCCAATGCCATATTTAATTCTCACACTTGATACTCTGCCTTGAGAATTGTTAAGGAAAAGATTGATTCATTCATCTTGTTTTCTTACATTTTGCATGTAACTTTCTTAATTTCTGTATGCACATCTTAGGGAACAAATAAAAAGAACATTTAAGAGAAACATTATGCATTGATCTTAGTTGAAAAGTTTCAGTGACTTATGACTTGTCATATAGAGACAAAATTCAAGTCAAGTTCTGAGACACACAAGATCATTTATATTCATTTTTGATTGAGCAAAAGTTGGACTTATTTCAAGAGTATTTAAGAAAATTTCCTTGAGAATTTTCCAGTTACCAACAGATTAGAATTGTCAGTAACAATGTAGAAAATCCAGCTATACAAGAACATACAGAGCAGCATTTTAGACATCTTGAAATTATTAATTTTATAAAAAAATATGATTATATGAGGCATCCTATATTTGAAATTGATAGGTCTGGCAACTTCATCTGCTGTGCAAGAATTTCTTAGAAATGGAGAAAAAGAAAAGACGAGCCAAGACTACAAAGTACTAGTTATGATACCTTAAGTTGCTGCCTTCAAATGACCCTACAAAGGGATACTTTTGTATGGCAACTTTTCTTTAACAGAACTATAAAAGTTAGTGTTAAAATAGAAAGAAAGGAAATGAAACACGCCTTATACATGAGCATAAACTTTTCTATGGGTGCTGCAGAGATGGCTCAGCAGTTCAGAGCACAGGCTGCTCTTCCATAGAACTTCCCACACTGACAACCATCTTTAACTCCAGACACAGAGCTTTCACCTCCCTCTGCTGGGCTCCATGGGCAGTGCATACACATGATGTACATGCATGCATGCAGGCAAACCATACGTACACATGGGAATGAGTTGAATATAGTTTATGTACATTAATATGTTTTCATTAATACAAGATTGCTCAAGAAAAGTGCTTCTACGTCATCATCCCACATATTCTCAGAGCTGTTTGCCGGAAATGGAAGGGTGGGAACAAGTGTTAAATCATATCAGAAGTAACCTTGAGGTATTTTCTAGTCAAAATGTTTAAGTGACAAGACCTATGCACCATCAGATTTGTTAGATTTCTTGTATCATGTTCAGTTAGGTTTATGACATTGTTTATAGATTTTGTAACTTATTTCTGTAAGAGTGAAAAGTATAGTTGTGGAAAACTGACATAGTAGGTTAATGTATAATACAACTGAATGTATGGGTACTGGGCAATATATGTGGCAAATCCAGACTACCTGGCCACTCCAACCAGTGTGATTTTTGTCAGATAAGTCACATAATCAGAGGCTATATCCTTTGTAAGTAGGTCTGGATAATGTATTTTAATATGTCATGTGTCAGGATACCTAAGTAGATGGATATGGTTCTTATTTGTAGTAAATTTCTGAAAACCTTGGATACACAGAACTGATTTTATAAGTTAAAGTGCATTTAGTTAGCATGCAAGGCATATCATCTCTGGGGAGACTATACATATACAGTTAAATAATCACAGATTTTTTTACATTAAAAATTCCAAATCAGACAATTATATTTTCTTGACCATGAAACTGTACTCAAAGCTATTATTGAAAATTGCATTGCTTGTTCAGTTAAATATGTTCCTTACAAATCAGATATCCCACTAGCAATTTTATGAACAAAATGACATTCATAAGGAGACAATTCAATCTACATAAAAAGGGATCTTAGTGTTTCTTTCCATAGTTCTCCATATTTGATGGCACACTATCATCCTTCTTTCTAATGGCAACTCTAGTCAAGAGTACAAAGCTCAGTTCTTCCCTGGAGGAGTGCTTCAAAGGAGTTTGTTTGGAGAATGACCTGGAAATGTTTATTGAGAGTGCCAAGATACAGCAGAATCTCTGTTACTATGTCAGTAACCCAGTGTCTGTTTTCTATAATCTCTTCCTTCTACTCTTTTCTCTGTTCTACTCTGCATCCTTCCTTATTAAGAGATCTTGTCTTATTGTCTTTTTTTTTTTTTTTTTTTTTTTTTTTGGTTTTTCGAGACAGGGTTTCTCTGTGGCTTTGGAGGCTGTCCTGGAACTCAATTTGTAGACCAGTCTGGCCTCAAACTCACAGAGATCCGCCTGCCTCTGCCTCCCAAGTGCTGGGATTAAAGGCATGTGCCACCAACGCCCGGCTCTTATTGTCTTCTTTAGTAATATAGATTACCCCTATACGCGTTGTAGGCTATGCTATGTGATCTTGTTTTGAAATGCTTACTAATCATGCATTTTCATGCATTGATGTTCTATGAAATGTGAAGAAACATTCCTCTAATACCTTTCCCTATACACATATACTTTAAAAATAGTCCTAAATTTCATTTAAATTTTTATTATTATGTTTTTATCATTTAAAACAATTTTCAAATTGTCCCTACAGGTCCTCTATCCTCAAACTCAACCTTACCTTGTTTTTCAGAAAAGGGACGTAACCTCAATACAAAAACACACCTCCACAAAACCAGCAAAACAAAATGCATCCAAAAAGAAAAACAAAGCAAGTAAACAAAAATTATCAAATTGTAACCAAATAAAAGCACACTCATAAAACTGTTGAGTGCAATTTCATGTTAGTCAACTACTCCTGAACAGGAGATCTGTCCCAGAGTGCTTGATACTCCCAGTGTTACTGTATTGAAGAAAGTTGATTTTTCCTTTCCCAGTAGCTATGAGTGACAGTTCCGTGATTAACATTTGCTCTACTGGCTATGTTTTCATTCATTCATTTATTTTATAAAATATAACAAAATGAAATATAAAAAAACTATCATACCAAAATTGGGCAAGGCAAACCAACAAAATGAAAAGAGTCCAAGAGAAGACACAAGAATTATAGACCCACTTGTTTGCACACTCAGTAATCCCATCACAATAACAAGCTGAAAACCATAAGATATGCACAGAGGACCTAGTGAAGACCTTCGTAGACACTGTGCATGCGTCTTCAGTTTCTGTGATTCTGTAGAGCTTTGCTTGTGCTAATTTAGAGGTATGAATGTTTTCTTAGTATCCCCTTTCGACCCTACACTCTTTCTGCCTCTTCTTCTTCAGGGTTCCCCAATCTCTGGGGGGATGGATTTGATGAAGACATTCCATTTAGAACAGAGTGTTCCAAGTTCTATCACTCTGTGTCATTTCTAAGAGTGATCTCCCTTATTTGTTGCTATCTGCACAGGAGGAAGCTTCTACACTGATAGCTGAACAAGGCACTGATATATGATGACAGCTGAATATCATTAGGAGTACTTTTATCAGTACAGGTTTTAGGTCATTAATATTTTTCCAGGGTCCTTGGGCTAGATAGTCTCAGGTTCTTGGTCACCTAAATTATATCAGGTATGATTTCCATCTCATGTAGGGGGCCTTAATTCAAAGAAGACATTGTTTGGTGACTTCCAATACCTTTTGTGCCACAGTTGGTCTATCATAACTTGCAGGCAGTAAACCGCTGCAGATAAAGTTTCTGCGGCTGGCTCGGTATTTCTGTTTCTCTTTTGAGAGCATTCAGAGTATCTTCCCAGACCAAGGACCCTGGAGCTTAGCAGTAAAGATTCTATGTAGGCAATGACTTGACATCTCCATTTTTAATGAGTTGTATAAGTTTTGTCTTCAGGGTTGCTTGTAGATGCCCATGGTGCCCCTTTGGCCAACAACTCAATTAGAGGTAATCCAATCCAGGTATTGAAAGATTTATGTGGTAACAAAAATGTCCACTTGGGACTCTGTCTCCTCCATTGTTTGATAATTTTATTTAGATTGCCTTCATATATGTATATTTCTACTTTACTAGGTTTCCATACTACACCCTAATTTGCTGTCTCTCATCTACTCTTTCCTACAACTCTTTCTCACCTCCCTATTTGATCCCCTCATTCAAACCCCTCCCCATCTTTCAATAACTATTCTCTCTCTTCCCTAAGGAGATCTTTTTGTTACCTCTATGTGGAGCCCGAGTCACAAGCGAATCCAAGTTATCAGGAAAAGAAAGACAAGACGTCCAGCTGTTTTTACTAAGAGAACGTATGTGCTGCCTTTATTGCCAAGAGAATGTTTGTGTGTGTGAGTCTTTATTGCAAGTGTTAAGAGGTCTCTCTTATAGGAGGGAGCAGCCTTATATAAAGGCTTACAGCACAGTGGAAAAACCGCAGATGCAAGAGAATGTTTTTTCCTCCTGCTAGATATTGAGGTCTAGTGGGGCTAGGCCAGGGCAGTAAGCCAGGACTAAATCCAGGAAGCATTTGGACTAGAAAACAGGTTGTACTTGTAGGCTGACCAGCAACTCACAGAGACGCCATGGAGCTGGGGCCCAACACCTTTAGTCCCTTACTCTATGCTAACTCTCTGTAGTTCCATGGATACAGCTTGGTTATTGTAGTTTGACTTCGCAGCTAATATCTATATATAAGCAAATCCATACAAGTCTGGGATATCTCACTCAGGATGATACTTTCTGTTTCCATCAATTTCATGATGTTATTTTTTTAATTGCTGAATAATACTCCATTTTGTAATTATACAGAATTTTCTTAATCCACTCTTTGGTTGAGAGACATTTTGGTTGCTTTCACTTTATGGTTATTTTGAATTGAGTAGCAATGACTGAGCAAGTGTCTCCATAGTATAATGAAGCATCCTTTGATTATGTGTCCAAGAGTTTTGTAGTTGTATTCTGACTTCTAAGTTATAAGAATGGCAAGGAAATATGCTGCTTTAAGAATGGATATGTACATGTAGAAGTGAGGATCTCCATCTAAGGAGTTTTATACTCATGTGTCTTCTAACATGCTGACTTTTATGCTACCTGCTTGCAAAAATGGTCCAATTAGAGCCTCAAAACAATTATATAAGTTGGACGTTTCTGTTGTCTTTATTTTAGAGAAAAATAACTTATGCCCAGTGTAAATGAAACCTACCTTTCCTTATGCACTACCATTTCCAGCAATATATATAATGGGATGCCTTCACATACAGCAATATACAACCTGTTTCTAAAATAGGCTATAATACAAGATAATGTTAATTTTTATTCTATAGGGGAAATAATTCATAATATTTTATACTGACCATGTTAGTAACTCCTTAATTGAATTGCAGTGATTTGAAAGTGAGGAAGTGTAGAATATGAAAAATTTGAAAGACCATTAGCTTGAAACAGCTATCAGGAAAAGTATGTTTTGTCTCTAAGTACACATACTTCTACTCTGACTATTAAAAACACTGCCAAGATTACAGATCTCATTTCTGTGGACTGACCAAGGAAAATCTCGGGTCATATTTTCAGGATCAGATTTCTGTTTTCATGTTTCCAAAATATTCAAACATCTTTCTTTCTCTGTTCTGTTATCTCTTTTCTCTATAACAAGTTTTGGGTTGAAACTAAAGCAGAAGATATCATCATCATTATCTCCCCTCAAATTGCTATTTAAGACATCTGAGACATACCCATGCCTCATGTTGATGATGCTTGCTTTTCCCCCTTGGGTGAAATAATCTGATGTAGTATTAAGACTGTCACTACGAATTGTTCATGTATAATTTATACTCACAATTAAAAGGCATTTTTAACCAAGTGTCACAACACAGTGACAACTAAATTAGACTGTGATTTACATTACCATGTGCTGCCACTTGATTTAATGTCACTCTACGGAAATTGATACACAGCCCATGTAGAGCAAGTTGGAGATCTTCATTAAGAAAGTTCTTATTCCCAAGTGTGATTGGGGTGAAAGATAGTTGAATCCTGCCCTTTCCAGTATGATTTGTAACTAACTTTTGTAATTCATGTATCCAGGGCACAGACGCATTTCTATAATTTACTTGAAAACTGATCAAGAAGGGATGAGTAAATAGTCTATACTTACTTATTTATGCTCCAAATTAAATAAGGGACTAATTACATAGATCTTCAGAATTTCTCCACATTCCTAAAAGCTACAGTTTGAAGGTGAAGGACAGATGCTCTACCACTGAGCATATCCTAATACCCACTAGTATAGACTTTATATCAGCTTGAGTATCCAAGCATACACATACATATGTATGTAAATAGCTGAAATCAGTATAAACACTTTATGAGTAATATGTCTATTTGCAAAAACTTAGTGTCTATATAAAAGGAAGGAAAATTATTTTGAGGTTGTTATTTTTTTGTGGTGAAGCAGTACAAACAGTAAATAAAATCATGTGCTGTAAAATGATGTTGCTCTTAGCAAAAGAATATTAAATGATGGTTATCCCATAAGATTATATACCATAGTTGAAGAAGTACCTTGTTAATAACCAGTTTTATTACTTACATACTTACTATATTAAGCTTTCAATCATTTTTAAAGTTTCTTAAACATACAGTGATAAATAGCCAGCATACATTGTTATGACAAAGTGTGAGGGGAACCTTGGTGGTTTCCGTGACAGGCAAGGGTGACAAATATGCCAGGCAGACAGAGCATAGTGAGAAGCCTTATCTGTGGAGGGCCTCACTATCCTTAGGGAGTGGGTGGGGGGCAGGTTGAGGGGTTCGATGGCAAGCATGGGAGGATGGGAGGGTGAGGGAATGGGAGCATGCATATGTAAAATAAGATTGTTTATAAACCAAAAAATATTTTAAAAAATGAAATGGAAAGCAGGTGGGAAGAGAAAAGAGGTAAAGAGACACAGAGACAGAGAGAGGACAGAAGAGAAAAGGGCCACGGGAAAAGTTCTGTCTGCCCCAAAAGGACAGCAAGAAAGAATGAGAGAAAGAGAAGAGCAGAAAGAGAGAGCAGAAAGAGAGCATAAGTGAGCAGAGGTCTTTTCTTTTAAAGGGGTCTTTTTCACCTGGGCTGACCAGGGTACTTCCTGAGTGCATTCTGTCAGGTGAGAGGCACAAGGCAGCATAATGCCTGAATCTTTACATACATGTGTCTCATTCTTTCTCTATTCTGTTCTTCCTTTGTTTCTTCTTGTACTGCTCATTTATTTGAGAAAAGTACTTGCTGTGATGCCCAGGCTAGCCTCACACAGTCCTCGCATCTCATTATTCCAAGTACTTGGATCAAATATGTGAACTCCCACACCTGGATATTGCATCTGTTCTTTGTAGTACTTCTTCCTCTGCTTGATTCGACTTTACATTGTCATGTTTCTATTCACCCATGAATGAATGTTGAGCTATGTGTACAGCGCTTGCTAGCTGCATTTATGCACATGTCTATCCTGGCCTTTGCAACTGCTTGTCACCCACACTCTGATTTACTTAGAGAATCCTCCAGTTCAGAAATTTTCAGCTGGTCAGAACTCTACACAGGTATGCATTTTTTGCATTTCCTGTCTAATTTTTCTTTAAAATCAAGAGAAGAATTTGATTAAAATATCACAATATTTTTGCCAACAGACCGTTTCAAGATGAGTTGCAGAAAAATGTCACATTATTTTCACCTGTAATTGGCATCCTTTTTCTAAACATTGGCAAGAAAATATTGTCTAACATACAGCTGAAAGATTAAACAAAATATATATGTGGAGACCTTGTCAATGAATCTGAGGCTTATGTTGAAAGAATAGGTTAACGCTGTAAGTAAACCCATTTTTGGTTCATATTAGTTCATTATTTCCATCTTCTTAACCTCTTTTTTCATGTATATACTGGAAAGAACATTAAAGGTGTTTTTTTCTTATTTATCTTTTCCTGCTAAGGGTGGTATTTCATCAGAGTTAGTTTAAATTCTACCCATCCAGGAATTTAAGCTTCTTGATTTATTTAAAAATTGATTCTTTGAAGAAAAATTTACCATGGAGTGTGTAAAAAATGTCTCCCGATTGACTATTTCACACCAATTTGGTTTATTATTGGTCATCTTGCTGGAGACTTTTCATGCCCTTCCCTGGCCTGGCTGAAGTTTGCCCTTATCTTATATTAGCCAAATCCTGTTGGCCACAGGAGCTCTGTCCTCAAGGTACAAAAAGTCCACCATCAGAGTAGCTAGTACTGCTCTAACCTGTAGGACTATAGCAACTGTGGTAAAGGGGGAACTGTTTATAGTAATCAGAGACATGTCAACCATCAAATAAAATTTTCCTAAGATCTTCTGTATGAATAGTGATACTAGAGACCTGTGCCTCACTTGATAGAGCTTTATCAGTTCTGAGATTGAGGTGTCCACTCTCTTGACTCCCAGGCCCTCTGATGTTAAAGAATCTAATACAGCTGGTATTTGTCATTCTAGAGTAAATTCAATAAGCTGGCCTGAAGCTCCTCTTCTCATTGTTATTGCTGAGTCAGTCGGGTGTACCATATCTTATTTTCTATACCACACTTTTTAGTCTGTCCTTTCAGCTTTAATGCCTTTAGATACACAAACATCATCATATTAAAATTACATGAATGAGTCACTATTTTAACATACCTTGGATGTATATATTATTACAATCTATAAAAACCAGAGAGTAGTGAGTTATAGACCAAGGCATGGGCTGTATCACAGAGAGTTTTGTAAACATACTCTGGGAAAGTCCATAGCAAAAATATCACCTAATATGTATTTGCCAGAGAGAATTTCCATGTTAACTGTAAACACTGAGACTAAAATACTCTTTATATTGCTTTACCACTCTCCCTGTCTTCTTTTCTTAAGAGAAATTAACTCACAAAAGCAAGAACCAAGTTGGCTGCCTATAGAACCTCTTGAAATGCCTGCCTCTTACACCACAATGTTGGGATTACAAATATTCACATAGCCACATCAATCTTCATGAAGAACACTGGGAATTTGAACTCAGATGCTCATATTTGTGCAGTGGGATATCTTTTCCAGGACCCTAATTTCTGATACTTTTACCCTTGGAAATTATTATTTCCAGCAAATTAGTAAACATTTATGAAAATCACAGTTTTAAGTATCAGTAATTCAGGAATCAATACACTTTTCAAAAAATTTGAAACAATTGCAATGTGATTTAATGGAAAGTTGAGTTCATATCCAGCACTGCTACATTAAAACTACTGAAGTTGGTGACTTTGTTTGCCTGGAAGCATTTCAAAAATGTTTATTTCCATTCAAAGTATTTTAAACTTTTTTTTTACATTCTGGCTTTATGTATTAAAGAGATTTTGCAATATTAGTGAGCCCCAAACCAATTGGTAAAGTAATATAATTAGAGAAAACAAAACTCTTACCATTTCCCTCGCAAGTAAACAAACCCTTACATGATGTCTTATGGCTTACATGGGCACTATTAATTTATTAATTAATTTTTCCCAGCCTGATTACAGTTTTCCATCACTCCTTTCTTCCCTCCTCTCTTCCTAGACTCCCCTGAACCTTCTTTTTGCTCACATCCATATCCACTCCTTCTTTCTTATCAGAAAAAATCAAGCCTTCCATTTATTCCATTTATATTAGGCAACCATGGCATATCAAGTTGCAATGAACTAGGCATATCTTTTCCTATTAAGGCTGTAAGAGGCAACCCAGTATGAGGATGGTGTCCCAAAAAACAGTAACAGAATTAGAGACAGCTCCTGCAACCTGTCTTTACTTGTAGATTCTTCTTTGAGAATATTAAGCTCGCCATTTAGAAATTAACTCATCAATGTGAAATTATGTAGCAAACCAAAATTTTAATATGAACTGTATACAGAGTAAACAAGGAAAGATGGATGCTAAGAATTAAAATTTGAAAGTCGTGAATATGCAACCTGTTTACATTTACATCTTGTTATATTAGAATTCCCAAAGAGAACCTATTATGAGAACATGGAACATTCATGACTGCATCAACATCACTAATAAACTTATTTGTCGTATATTTCCCTCTCTGTATGGTTTCTTCAATGACTTCTTATCATCTCTGATTGAAAGGGTTTTCCTGTTATAATTCTCCTCTGTCCTTTTCTCTCATGATAAATCAATGACTACTTGGTACTCGCTCTAGGACAGTATCTGCATCCCAAGGGACTAGTGAGGAAAAGCAAGAATAGTGCTATAGCCAAGAATATATCTGAGAAAAATTAATCAAGATATGTCTTCCCACACTTCTGTGCTTCTTTACCTCAAATATTCAAGGAAATTATTATTTGAAAAGCAGACAAGCAGCCACAACCAGGCCATATATATCCCTCCCCTATTTCAATCTACTATTTGCTGAAATGTGAGGGGAAGATACCAAATTGGAATTTGTTTCACAATTATACTTGTGACAATAAGCATTTAGAAATTATGGAATCCATATGAACATCATTGAAGATTGCTACTAATTACTAGAACAGTGATATAAACATGAAAACATGCTCAAGAGGAAAAGCATTTTCTCTGATAGTAAGTACATAGTCTTCTATAAACTAGCTGAGAAAAAAATCTAGGTAAATAACTATATTAGTAAATAAACTATAACAAAATTAAAACATGTTTATAATCTCATAAGTATGGTTCTTTAAGACTATAATATTATAGGGTATTTATAGAGACAAGTTGGAACATAGTATGTGCAAATTTATATGCAAGAGTAGGATGAATGTCAAAGAACCAAATTCCATAGTCAAACAAGATTACACAACAGAAGTATGGGAGGGCATGAGAAGAAGTTTTTAAAAGTAGGTTAGGTGAGGTACATAAGGTAGAAAAACACAGAGAGTTATAAAGTACCAAAAAAGTAAGTTTTTCATTTATTTAGAAATAAATAGTGAAAGGTGGAAAAACATAATACTTGAAGTAGTAAGTGGTAGAAAATGTGTTAAATTTAGTTGTTTATAAATTCACCAATGCATTAAAAGTCAGGAGGAGTAGTAAATGCTGGATTTCATCACTATCATAACTGGATTCTTCACTTGAATGAGACTAAAATACCACTGATATTGTGATTGATGATTGGTGAGTATACAAGTAAACTTCACCTGGGAGGTCACTCTGAAACCAAGGAGAATAAAATAGGAATGCTTTTTCCCAGTGATGATGGTATGATAGGAAAAATAAATGAAAGAGACAAACTGACAAAATAGTTAAGAGAGTAAAAGAACAAAGAACCTATTGAGTGGAAAAGAGGTAGCAAGGCAGGAAATTTCAAAGGACTGGATTTTATTTGCATGCATGGACTTTTTCTGTGAAGCAAGTCTATTGAGTATATCATGAGAACTGCACAAAGGGATATACACGTGTTTAACAAGGCTAATCCAGATGTGGGTACTCATCACTGATTAGGACATCTTAGTACAGAAAACAGGGAACATGCTTATCATTAACAAACAGGAGATTTTTCCATGTTTTCTTTAATACCTTATCTTTGATCTTTGAGGTAGATGCAATTGGTATTTGTCATGGATTATGTCTTTCCCAGTATTAGAAGAATATATTCAGAAAGGTGAATTGTATTATTTCAGTCTACATTAAAATCAATGAAGATGTGTATAGACTCTGAAGTGAAGACAAACTTCAATAAGAGAAAACAAAATAGAATCTTGAATCTAACTGAAAAGGAAATAGTTAAAAAATCTTAATGAGATTGTATATGAAAAAAGAGTCAAAATTAAGGAAAATATTAGAAGTCTAGAATTTTTGCAAACATATTTTTAGTTATTATTCTACGAGGCTATTAAGGGGTAGAAATCATACACGGAAGCATCTCTATTTGTGCATAGATTAGCAAATGTCAGAAAATCAGCAATTAGGTATTTTGATTCTAGCTTTTATCTTAAAACAAAACTTGTAAATGATCATTTTACTTTTGTTTGCATCATTTCATCCAGTGATAAGTATAAATATGTTGTTCTTGATCTGCTCAGTGTTTAAACATTATGCTATATTATTTCACTTGGCACAACTGAAAATGTAATGTAGCTGAAAACTGGAGAAAAAAATCCGTGAGTAGAGAGATTGTCAATATGAATTCACAAGTGTTTGACTCTAAGATTTATGTTAGAAATGTTGGACTATAAAGGGCAGGGAAGTTATCAATTAGAAGTCAATCACCTTTGGCAAGGTTTAAGGATGTATGTATTTATAATCATATAAACTACTGAAATATTTTGCTTCTTATTAAGATTTAATGAGTGATTATATCCATAAAATTTAAAGTATACTACTTGTTGGTACATATTAAAACAATAGCCATAGTACCAAAAACAGAGCATGGCTGCTTTTCCCCCTTGGGTATTATATGTAAGATACAGATAATGGCAGGGCAGTGATTGTGGCTTGCTTGGTAGTGTGCATGTCAAGCATTCATGAAACCTTGCACTTAGCTCCCAGCCTCTGATAGTAGCGCTGTAATCTCTGTACTAGGATAGATGGAGAAAGGAATAGGACAAGTTCAAGGCAATCCTTTGTTACAGAGGAGCTAAGTGAGCTCCAGAGCATCCAGAGCTAAAGGAAATACTGACTCACAAAGTAAACAAACAAATATGCATATTAAAATTAATCTTATATTAGCAGTAATAATGACCTTTTGCATACCAAGAGAACTCTAAGAACTCCAAGAGTTCTTCCCTGGAATTATTGTCCCACTTTCTGCCACAAAAAAGTCTCTTATGTTGTGATGCTATTTTTTTTCTGCCTTTTAGTTTCAACACTTCATTCTCTTTTTATTGTGTTATAGTAGTCTGAATTCCTCTTGCTTTTGACCCATGTGAATAAAAATGTTTTTTGATGTTTTACTCCACAAAAGGTAAACTTGTTACACATGACAAAGTAGAATAAGCACACAGTAAGTGAAACAAAATAAACTTTAATGGCAATTATTTTAAAAATCCATGGCTGTTTCATGTGTGAACTCATAGCAACCATAGATAATTGCAGCAGACGTGCATGGGATCAAGCTAATGCAATTCCAACATGGTGGGGAGAAGTTCAAAAGACCCTGTCCCCTTTGTGGAAGCAATTGGCAATTGTTGGTAGCTTTGGGTGAAAGAATGAGACCTAATAAAATGCACATGCTCCATTGGTTGAGCATACCCCATGCTCAAGTAGGCAGCTCTACTTGGACACACAGCATATTAAAGATGGGGAATCATAAATTGGTAGGAGATATGCTGCTCGCCCCTGCAGGATTGGAGGGCATTAATGGAAGGTGGTTATGATCATAATACCATGTACATATGTGTGAAATTATTAGAAAAATGAAAATAGTTTAATAAGCAAAACAAAATCATAGTTATATATAAAATATACACGATATACCTTTACTCTTTCAAGACAAAATTATGGCACATGAAATGTGGAATTTTGACTGCTTGAAGATACTTCTTTTGACATCATAAGTGCTCAACAAATGAATACTTGGACATTTGAGTAGCTGTAAGAATTATGCAACATCAGCTGATTACAGATCATGATATAAGGTATCTAAATTCTAACACATACACATACACACATGTATGCAATATAGCTAATGAAAGGGATGGCAATGATATCTATGTAGATATTAGTTATCTTGACACATTCACCATTTCTATGTTTTTAATAAATTAATCAATACAAGTTTTGCCAATTTGGGAAATGATTGAATTTATTCATATATATATACATATGTATGTATGTATGTATTTTATCTGTAACAATCTAAACTTTGCATTGACACCTAATTACAGATACTCATTTTAAAGTAACACATACAATCATGTTTTACTGGAAATCATTTATTCTTCACTAGTATGACATTGAACAATAACATTTATGTACCTGCCTAATCCTTTAAAAGTCAGAGTATCCAGTGACTTTTATTTCAGCACTGTAAGAAATTTCAGTCATTCAAAAATTTCACTTAGTCATTTTATTGAGTTTTCCAGTCAGCGATGGTCCTTCCCAATGTGCTCAGTTGAGCAAGGCTGCAATTTAAGATACCCTAACACCTGTCTCAGTTGTTCTATTATTTAGTGAGCAGTGCCACTCAGCAACAACGCACTAACCTAAAGCAGGAGAGCAAATCAAGGTGCCTTCAATTCTACAGGGCAATCAAAAACTCATTCTTTATGGTTGCCCTAAAGAAATGAGAAACCTGAGTAAAAATTTTGATGAGGAGGCAAGTAAGTTAAGAGCAAGGACACACGTGTGTGCTGATACAGCCCAAAATATTGCCTTGCTGTTTGATTTGTCATGGCAAAGGGAAAAAGCCACGAGGAATTCAAACGATACTTCTCATTATCAACATCATCAACATCTGCGTGCATGATTTTACACCATAGTGATCTCATAATACACAAATAAGAAGGGTATCCAATCCCATGTGGCCATGCATAAATATATTTCATATTAGCAATACTAAATAGACTCAGTAGGATGTGTGTGTGTGTGTGTGTGTGTTTGTATGTGTGTGTGTTTATAACCATAATTAAAGAAGAGGAGGTCATGAAGTTGAGGATGAATTGGAGTTCAAGGAGTTGGACTAGGGAAACTGTGGGGTGGAAACATTGCAAATACATTACACATATATGGATTTCACAAATGTTACTAATAAAGATAAAAATGACAGCTGAGCCATTTTATTTTGGATAATTTGTTTCTATAAAATGACTAAATTTTAATAAGAGCATAAAATTATACATTCAAAATATTTTACTTTCTGTATATGTTATTGTTAAATATAAAAATGAAATATATACTTTTAATTAAATCAGGACTGTCACCTAAGAATAGATTCTTAAAAATTTGTTTGTTAGTAATATTAATTTTACCTTGGATACTTCTGCATAATTTTCAAAGGTACTGGTACTACATTTTTCTTAATTTAAATTAGAAACAAGGTTGTTTCACATGTCAATCCCCGCTCCGTCTCCCTCCCATGCCTTCCTAACAACACCCACAATCCCCCACCCAAACCCCTCTTTGTTCCCCAGGAAGGGTGAGGCCCTCCATGAGGGATATCCAGAGTCTGCCATACCTTCAGGACAGGACCTAGGCCCTCCCCCAAGATTACAGGCTGGGAGAACATTCATAATTGTGGGATGGGCACCCAAAGTTCATTTGTATGCCAGGGATAAATCCTGATCTACTACCATTGGCCCCATAGATTTCCTAGGCCACATCACTGACACCCACATTCAGGGAGTCTGGATCAGTCCCATACTGGCCTCCCAACGATCACTCTGGGGTCCAAGATCTCTTCCATGTACAGGTCAGCTGTTTCTGTGGGTTAAACAAGCCCAGTCTTGACCACTTTGCTCATCAGTCCTCACTCTCTGTCACTGGGTTCCAGGAGTTCAGTTCACTGTTTAGCTGTGGGTGTCTGCCTCTGCTTCCATCAGTCACTGGTTGCAGGTTCTAGGATAGCATATAAGGAAGTAGTTGAACTCATTATCAGGGAGGGGAATTAAGGTCGTCTCTCCACTATTACTTAGTTTGTCAATTGGTGTCATCCTTGTAGATCTCTGAACATCTCACTAGTGCCTCAAACCTATAATAACTCCTTCTATTATAGTATTTGTCATCCTGCTCTCCTCTATTCTGCCCCCAACTCAACCTTCCTGTTCTCCCATGTCCTCCTCTCCCCTCCTCTTCTTCCTCTCTCTTTTTCCCAACTCCCTCAACCCTACCTCAGGTTCCCAATCTGCTCAGGATTTCTTGCCTCATTCCCCTGCTCTGGAATACCATGCATATCTCTCTATTTTCCAGACTCTCTGTCAGTGGGATTGTACTGGCACTCTCCTGATTTATGTCTAAAATCCATATATGAGTGAGTACATACCATGTTTGTTTTTTTGTGACTGGGTTACCTCACTCAGTATGGTTTCTTCTAGTATGGTCCATTTGCCTGCAAATTTCAAGATTCCATTTGTTTTTCCAGCTGAATAGTATTCCACTGTGTATATGTACCACATTTTCTCTATCCACTCTTCAGTTGAGGGGCATTTAGGTTGCTTCCAGGTTCTGGTTATTACAAATACTACTGCTATGAACAGACATCCTTATTGTATTAATGTGCATCTTTTGGGTATGCCTAAGAGTGGAATTGCTGGTACTACACTAAAGAATGTCTTTTTCATGGAACTGTGAAATACTGAACTTACCACATTGTGCCAATTGATACAAAATTTACAATGGAAGATTAAAGACAATATTGAATTTTTTTCTTCTGAAAATAGTAAAGTATTTGCTTTATATGTACAAGGTAAATACCTACACATGCTGCTATTAGTAAGACAGTACTCGGGCTGTGGAATTTTTGTTGCAGTAGTGATATGACTTTGGGTATTTCTTTTAATTTGAATGGTCTTAAAATAATTTCTACAGCAATATAGGTAGAAACGATTTTTGGGTGCATTGCCATCCATCATACTTTGGTTATAAAACATCCATTCCTCAGCACAAAGTAGGTTTAAGAAGCTAATAGAGAATAAGCTACACTTTCTTGTGTGTAATTGAAACTCAGCTGCAACAAGAAACCAGAAAAAAACTGTCACAAGCCAAAGCATAGGCAATATTGCCCTGGAAATGAAGTGCCTGTGGCTGGTTCAGTACTAACAATACAGAGAACAGAACAGCACTGAATGTGTGCATTGTGATTGCCTCGTGGTTGTTGATTTTTAAGATAGTAATTGAATTACATTTTTCCTTCCCTTTTCTCCCTCCAAGTCCTACCATTTACCTCTCCTTTCTGTAATTCAAGTTCATGGTTTCTTTTGCCATAATTGCTATTGCATGCATGTATGCATTTGTATATGCATATATGTTCCTAAATATAACCTGATTCCATGTAATGTTACTTATATGTATTTTTTCAGGGATGACTGTTTGGCACTGGACAATCAATTGCTGTGCCCTTCCCAGGGGAGGACTACTTGTCCTGTACCACATTACTCAGTTGCCTTTAGTTTTCTCTGTAGTGTTGAGGCTTTATGTACTTTCTCTTGCCAATTTAGCATGTTTGTTTGTGTCCCTTTGTAGGTATCAGCTCATGTTTTTGTGGCTATTGATTCTATATTGTAGTACATGAAGAAATCTTGAACTGAAACACTATGTCAATCCTATTGTCACTTACCATTATGTTTTCCCGGTCTTACAAATACATATGGACACTCAAAGCTACTTAATTTAACTAATAACAAAAGTCATGCAGAATAATTTCAATTTTAACACTTAATTTTAGTAATTGTGTTCAGAGAAAACCACTTGTGCCAAAATAGACAGTTGCTTATAGATACTAAAACAAAGAGTAAAAAGTATTTCAGAGTATGGATGGGAGGGAAAAGATACCAAGAGCAGATGAGTTTTGCTCTCCACACAGAGGCAGTCACTGCTATAACAAAAACAGGATGTTTGCATGTATGTTAAGTGTGATTCAACATCTCTAGTTTATGAGACTCAACATTTAAGTGCTGCATATTGTGTTTGAAAAGGTACACTAAACAAGCTGATGAGATTATAGTCCTTTTCATCAGTACTTCCTTTTCTGAGCAGTTGTATTACCGAATAGATGATTTGCCTATTTTTCCCCTTGGGGATTTTGTGGGATTCCTAACAGTGGGAGACTGAGGGTGCCTAGGATGTCCTGCCAATTCTATGTGATATGCACAGCTCATACCTAAACACATTTTTATATTACATCATTTTCTTATATGTATTATCTATTAATTTTTAACATGTTTAATAGAAATATGTTAAAGGGAGTAAAGTCTTTTCAAAACAAAGGACATTTAAATATTATTGTTCAATATTTTTTTCTAATTTAGTGTTTGAAGAACTACCTTTCTTACATAATCTAAAGGTATGATAATTTATCCTTCACCATAAAGTTATTGAACATTGGTACCACAGCACTAAGGTTCTATCAATACCCAAAATAACTGCACTCCTTGGTATTCAGACAATTTTATTTCTATAAAGTCTTTTATTCCTGTGTCCTGATATATATAATACATCTGTTGCTTAAAATTAGAAATGTGGGAATAAGAAGCAAAGTGAATTAATAATCCCCTCTTAGAAAATTGTTATATCAAAATAAATATGACACAAAGAAATATATGGTGGTTATTAAGATATTAATGTTCATATATTACATCATTTTTAAGAAGTCTAAATATCAATTATATACTTTATATACTTATTTTAAATATCTTATAAAAGTTATCAGGGTAGATATTGAAATATAGCAAAAAGTTGGTAGATTTATCTGTATTTCTTATTTTTCTTTTATGGACTTTGCTACATTTTCAGTTATAATTACAGTATTTCTCATGAGAGGGTAAAGAGGAACCCGTCATTTCATTTTGGAAATGCTACTTGTGCAGGGAGTAACTTCAAAGCTTGCTACATTCTTTCATCTAAACTGTTGGAAATGTTCCGGAATCAATCACTTTCCTTGGATGATGAAAGCATCAAGACGACGGGTGCGCTAACATATAAGTTTGACTTGTACTCTGACTTTTATCTTATCAAATCTTTCCTAGGTTTTGCACTACTGACTCTTTCAATATTTTCCATGCAGAATTTAATTCTCAAACTTTTCTGTAAATGAATTGCTCCAACCTTCTACACATGCATTGTAAAGGTATTTTTGTTTCTATGTTTTTTATTAGAACTTAGTTTTAGTAGTAAACTGATGTTAATTTTTCTTTCACATATGTGAATTATGTCTTCTGAAGGTAGTATTCACTTTCTCTTATTTCTCATCTCCATTCATCCTGGATATTTCTCTACAATCCCAGTCCTTTCAGTCTCTCTTAAATAAGAGCCAAAAGGAACAACACCAGAGCAAAATGAGACAGAAATTTACCTAAGGCTAAAGTGAAGAAAAACTACTTTTTATTACCTTCCCAGGAAGAGTTTGGATGTCTTAGTAGCTGACCTGGTATAATAAAAGCTTCCTATGAGATGTCACAAAAATAAATTCTCATAGGAGACCCTAAATTGAATTTTCTATGTACTGAAGGCTCAAAATTAAGGAGCGTTAACATTTTTATAGAGATGTAACAGTGATATTCTTAAGCAAAAGTTAGTGTGGCCAGACAGTTTCTACTCATTCTATTTCTCATCTTTGGTATTTCTTAATTTCCCTTGCTCACTTTCACTACCAGTGTCATGCTTACTCATCTGTTGGTCTTCTGTCGTAACTACAGACCAAATGTGGGGGAAGGCAGATAAAGGACTAGGAAGATGATTCAGTGATTAAGAGCACTTGGTGCTGTTCCAGAGGATTCAGGTTCAATTGCAAACACTTCCATGGTGGCTCATCACCACCTGTAATGGAGTTCGAGTGGATCCAATAATCCCTTCTGACCACCAGAAATTCGCATGTTACACAGACATGCATACAGGCAAAACATCCTTATACATGAAAACAAGAAACATGCAAAATTGTGCTGGGCCTGTGATGGAAACAAAATAATTATAAAAGTCCTAAATGAATGTTTGTGTAATTACTTCTATATAATAAAGAAATAATAAAATAACAGAATGCAGGGCAACTTTTTTAAAAATGCATTTAATAAATAAGTAATGTAATGAACTCCTTATCTGATTAAGGAGAAGGAGAAATAGATAAAAAAGTAAATGTATTGATCATTTTACTTCAAATGCATAGTAGTGTTAAAATTCTCTGTAATATGTACTGTTTCCAAATGTTTAATATTACAACATTTACTACTCATGCTATTTCTTAGGTAATAAATCATAACTTCAAAATGAACTTGTGTTTGTAGCACATATATATGTCTGTGTGATAGTGATAAAGTATGGCATATTGGTGTATATTGAACCCTTTCTCCTTATGGAGTCAGGTAAATTATTTACTTTCTTTTTTTCATATATTTTTATTTAACTTTTTAAGCATGCCACTTTCACTTCCCTCTCATTGCCCTCCTCCCCCAGCCCCCAATCTTTCTGTTTAGTTTAAAAAATTTCCATTCTCAAATAAAATATATTTAGGTTAATTCTTTGATGTTGACAATAATAATAGCAAAAATAATAGTAATATATTTAAACTCAATTAGAAATAATTTTGATAAAAATTATTCTACCACTGACCCACACTAATTGTTAGTATTTTATGAATCTATTCTTTTTTTCCTCAATATGTTTGCTTCACATTTTAATCCCAGCTCCCTCTCCCAACCCTCCTCCCTTATCCCTCTACCAGCCTTCCCAGTCCCCCACCCAATCCCCACATCATTCCCCAGGGAGAGTGTGACCCTCCTTGGGGAGTTCTCCAAAGTCTGTCATTTCATCCATGGAAATATCTAGGCCCTTCCCCTTGTGTCCAGCTGAGAAAGCATCCCTCTATTTAGAATGGGCTCCCAAAGGTCATTCATATACCATGGTAAACACTGGTCTACTACCCAAGGCCCCATTGATTTCTGTGGCCTCCTCACTGGCATGATATTCATGGAGTCTGGATCACTCCCCTGTTGGCCTCTCAGTCATCAGTCTGGGATTCAAGAGCTCCTCCTTATCCAGTCAGCTGTCTTTGTGGGTTAATCATCATGGTCTTGACCTGTTTGCTCATCACTCCTCTATCTCTGTCATTAGGTTCCTGGAGTTCAGTTTAGTGTTTAGCTGTGGGTATCTGTCTCTGCTTCCATCATTCCCTGGATGAAGGCTCTAGGATGGCATATAGGGTAGTCATCAACCCTATAGAGGAGAGCAGGATGAGAGATACCATAATAGATTGAGTCATTATAGGCTTGAGGAGAGAGCTGACACTAGTGAGATCTCCAGAGATCTACAAGGACAACACCAACTAGCAAATTAAGCAAAAGTGGAGAGAATACATTAATAGCACTTCCTTGATGAACCTATTCTTTTAAAAACATTTTATTGATTCTTTAAGAGTTTCCTATACACATACAATCTATTGTTTTAGAATTTCATACATGGATACAATGTAATATCTCAGTCTTCATTACATTCCTCAGATTTACTTTCCCTTCTCTCCCAAAATCTTATACTATGTCTTGTAAATTTTTGTATTGTTTCCTTCATTTTTGAGATTATAATATGATTGCATCATTACTCTCGACCCATTCCTTCCTCCAGACCCTCTCTTATACCCCTGCATGCTCTTTTCCAGCCTCACAGCATCTCCAATCTCAGCTGATCTCATTGTCAGTGCTTTATTCTCTTCACAGTGTGAGCCTCTGCATCAATCACTGTCTACTACACAGAGACACTTCGCTGATAAGGTCAGAAATTTGCACTTACCTGTGTGTATAGACTTGAATTCAGAGGGCAGTTGAATACCATCTCCATTTAGCAAAATAATTGCAGCAGATTCATTCTTTGGGCACAGGATCTCCCCAACTATGACTACTTCCCCAGATTTCCAGTAAAGACATGCCTTCTGTGGAGCAGGCCTTATATTCTATCATATTTCCCTCCCCGAACTCCCAGATCCAGAACCTAGTTCCTCATCCCTCCTTTATGTCAGTTCTGTTGTTGTTTTTGTTGTCTGTTTTATAATATAATGAATGTAATAATTACTTGTTTGTTAAATTTAAAATAGTTCCCTAAAAACATTTGATAGATAAGTTTATACTTAGAAGAGTAAAACATAAAATTACATAAATCTGAACTATATAATATATATGTAAAAAGAGATAAAACATATATACTAAACATAGCAAATATGAATAAGTAGACATCATGAAAGATGGAACTGAATTGTGAGGGCAGTGCTTTTGTACCAATTCTTTTGCTGGACTGTTACTTACATTATCCTTCTGAAAAAACGTACTATGGTACCATGTCAGTAAAATGCTGTTGTTCCTGTTGTAGTCTGTGAGAAAAGGCTGCATTTCAGCAGAAGCCATGGACATGGATTTGTCTCTTCTGATTTTAGCTTTGTTTGAGAGACTGGCTGGAAGTTATAACTCTTGGAAAATTTTCTATCCTTCAACCAGCACAGCAGCAGGTCTTCTACTCCTCACTTCCAATTTTTCTTCATTTTGTCTCTGAATGAGGTTTAAAAAATAGTGACAGCAGAAGAGCTACCATACTCAAGTGAATTTTATTAAAGAAGTTTTTATTTTCTTTATCCAATTTCACAAAAATGTATGACTCGAAGGGAATGGAAATCCACTCAGTTGAAGGAGTTTAGGAAAGTGCTCTTTGTAAGAAATAAATTTATCAAAAATGTTAGTTATTGATGAGTCTTATTTCTTCAGTATTACTATGCCAGAAATAGTTGTGCTTAGAATATTGAAGAGGAGAGATGAGGCCAAAAATGAAAGACCATATACCTGTCTTCAGGAATAAAGAGGAAGTTCACGGGATGCCTTCTTAGGTATATATATTTTATATAGATGGTACTGATATAGTAAATAAATAAATAACTTTCTGGTAGTAAAATAATTGTAGTTGAAAGAAAGACTAAAGTTTGATTAGCAGGTGAAATTTATACCCAAAATTTTAAAGGTATTGTATTAGGTTCCTTATAGATATGAAAAGTAACCTTATAGATATGAAGCTTTAAGGTTGGCAATGACTTGTAAACTCTGAGAAATAACAAAGAGCCATCAGGAGAAGGAGAGGCAATGTGAAGAGGTAAAATAGTCCAGGTCATTTAAAACATTACAGAGAACTTCTCATACTGTTAATGTAGCTATTTAGATATTTGCCATCTCAATATTTAGACATCGAGTCTCAGTTCCAAAGAAGCACAATTGATGGTAGCTCATCTTTCTACCAATGAAGTACAAAGTAACATCTCCTTCATGAGAAATATTCGGTTGGAATTACTTCTGAGCTAGACCTAGAAATGTCTGGATTTCAATGTTCAATTGAGTCATAGGTAGAAACAACGTATGTCTGCTACTAAAGAATCTGTTTTATTGATGAGAGCAATATATTGAATACTTGAGGTTGAGCTATGCATGGTGTTACATATCTTTAATCATAGAACTCAGAAGGCAGAGGCAAGCAGATCTCTGTGAATTAGAGGCCTCCCTGGTCTTCAAAGGGAGTTACAGATCAACAATAACCACATAATGAGAAGCACTCTCAAAAATACAAAACAGATATTAATTAGTTAATTAATTAAACACTTAAGTCTGCTGTAAATGTTACCATAAGAATGGGTTTGCAGTCTGGTGGTAGTAGTACATGCTTCTAATCCCAGCTTTTGAGAGGCAGAGGCAGGCAGATCTCTATGAATTCAAAGCCAGTTTGTCTACAAAGAGAGTTCCAGGACAGCCAAAGCTGCTACAAAGGGAAACCACGTCTTAAAAAAAACAAAACAAAATAAAACTACACAAACAAAAAGAATAAGACTGCAAATATCAACACAGCTTACTTCTTCCCCCAAACTCCAGTTTTAAATTCATTTCCTGGGCCTCTGGGGACTCTGGTATAAGGTTGTTTTCTCCAACATTGTCACAGTGACTCCCTTTTTTGTGTACCTCTCTTCAGGTGTCTATTTCCTCCAGCTCTCATTGTCTTTTGTATTTTTTATTTTAATGTACCTTAATTAAATATAATTACATCACCTATTCCTTCACTTTCCTCCAACTTCTCCCATGTCCTTTCCCACCAAACTTTTGTAGGTCCTCTCTTCACTGCCATTCAAATTGATGACTCCTTTTTTCTTAATATCTTGGGAGGGAGGGGGAGGGAGAGAGAGACAGACAGAGAGAGAGAGAGAGAGAGAGACAGAGACAGAGACAGAGACAGAGACAGAGACAGAGAGAGACACACAGAGAGAGAGAATGGGAGAATGCATCCTGTAGTTTTTATGCATCCTGTCATTCTTTTCTTTTTATGTGTATGGTTTCTGGGTTGACCACTTTGTATTGGATAGCAACAACAGCTAGGTAGCTCATTCCTGTAAAAGATGAATCTACCATTAACAGCTGTCATTTGTTACTTGTTGTGTCTTGTTTCTGTTTCTTTGTTTGTCTGGGGGTGGTATCCTGTGTGATATTCTCCCTAGTGTGTTAGCATGACTATTTATTTTGTCATTGTTCAGGATTTGTTTATTCGACTCTTTCTAGGGAAGATAATCTCACAGCTGATTTCTAGGCAACAAATGACAAATAGGGCTTCTAAAAATTAAAAAGCTTCTGCACAGTTAAGGAGACAATCAATTGGGTGAAGGAGATATCCACAGAGTGAAAGAGATTTTTTTCCAGCTGAGCATCTGACAGAGGATTGATATCCATAATATACAAAAAAGTTAAAAAAAAAGAGTCAAGAAAACAAATGACCAAATTTTAAAAATGAGCTATGGATCTAAACAAACAGTGCTCAATAGAAGAAAAAATAGCTAAAATGTACCTCAAAAGTGTTCATCATTCTTAGTAACTAGGGAAGTGTAAATTAAAACACCTTCAAGTCTTTATATCACCCCCTGTCAGAAAAACTAAGGAAACAGAGCAGTCAACAACAAATGCTGGTAGGAATGTGTGAGAAGGAGAACTCTCATTCACTCTTGGTAGGACTACAAACTGGTATAGCCATTCTGGAAGTCAGTATAGAGAATCCTCAAAATTCTCATATGTGTGTGTGTGGTGTGTGTGTGTGTATGTGTGTATACTATATGACCATGTGGAATCACTCCTTGGTATATGTTCAAAGGAAGTGACAATCTACTACACAGATAAGTTAATTAGCAATGTTCATTGTGCTTTATTCACAGTATCCAGGAAATAGAAACAATGCAAATGACCTTCAATGAATAAATGAACAATGAAAGTGTATGCATATATACAACTGAATGCTCTTTTTTTTCAGATGTAACAAAAGTGAACACATGGGATTTGCCGATAAATGGATTGATCTAGAAAAGGTATTGAGTGGCGTAACTCAGACTCAGAAAGATACATGAAACACATTCTGTATCATCTGCAGTACCCAGCTCCAAATATGAGACTATAATGCAAAGTAAACATGGGGACCAAGAATGTATAAAAGGACTATAGGTACTAGGGAGAAAAATAGGGATGTGGTTCTAGTTGGTGAAGGAGAGAGCAGGGACAACTAACCAAGGTTGTTTGATAAGGTCTTAAGGAATCATTATTTTACGTTCTCTAAAATTATATAAAGCACTTATATATATGTATATATATATGCATATATATTAAATATCTACATGTTTGCTATATATAAACCCAGTAAATCAAGTTAGGTCACTTGAGCCAACCATCTTTCTCACAAGAATTTTAGAATTTCTAACAAAAACTCCATACCAAACATGAGAACACTTTGTGTGAACAGGGTATTCCAAGTGATTCTCCCAAACAACACAGGCTATTG
This sequence comes from Mesocricetus auratus, assembly GCF_017639785.1. Classification (NCBI taxonomy): domain Eukaryota; kingdom Metazoa; phylum Chordata; class Mammalia; order Rodentia; family Cricetidae; genus Mesocricetus; species Mesocricetus auratus. The sequence goes on from NW_024429185.1 coordinate 14,136,983, forward strand.
CTCTTGTCATACTTACCTTTCAGAGTTTGAAGGTAAGTCCCTGTTGGTGAAGGCGCTGCATAATTGAAACACACAATTCAAAAGATTCTAGTTGATTCCAATCAGAAAGCCACCTTCCTTTGATCTAGATTCCTCAGTCCATGAAAGTACTATGCAATCTGACAACAGAAGGAAACAGTCAATAGACATATCGTGCTGCTATGCCTATGAACCACAACAATGAGCAGAAAGGCACGATATCCCTAAATTTACTATAGTGATACTCAAAAGTTTGGCAGTGAACAGAGGCTGTCTAATTGGACTTAAAGCCCATGCATTAGGATGAAATCATTTCTGGTACTTGAAACCAGGGCAACTACCAGGTGTTAGGCAGGCCATGGATCTTAGAAGCGAACTTCCGACTACCATTTTAATGAACCAGCTTAATACCTAACTATATTTTAAAATATAGTATTATAGCCAGAGACAATTGTAGCTTTGCTTCTTCCACAGAAGAGCTTCTTTTCCCAGAAAATGGAGACCATTACAGAAACTATTACTAATTTTCTTTTAGGGAAATCATTTAGGAGTAAGAGTAATACATCAGAATAAATACTTCTTTCCCCTGAGAGCTTGGAGTATATTCACAGATAAGATAATTTTCATAGAATGAATAACTACTTCCAGATCAAATAACTATTTACTCCCCTGGACACCTTGGAGTATATTCACCTCACATAAGATATTATTCACAGATGTAGAGGTTAAGACAAGATACTAGTTTTGGTAGAGGGAATATTTTTTTCTGAACAATATCTCTATCAACTGTATGCTCTGTGTAATAGTTTCTATATTAAAGTGGGTTTCAACTTGGAAACATTGGAACATAGTATTAGGAAAGAATGGCTGTGAAAACAGGAAACTAGTCAGTTTATTTATAACAGAGACAGATTTAGTATTCAGATGAACAATGATTTAGGCTCAGGAACACAAAAGAGAAGTTTTGTCACATGACTTTTGCCATTGGAGCTTTGTGAAGAACAAAAGCCAGAAGACTTGTACATGTTGTGCTCATTGTTAAACAAGCTTTCTCTACTACTGAATTTATTAAGAGACTGGGGCTGATGATCCACTGTCTTTAAGCATGATACCTCAAAACACCATGACTTCAAAATATATCCTTCAAAAAATCAAGGAAGAGAACAGAGGGTTTCTTGGGATTATTTAAAGCACCACACTTTGGGACAGTGTTTGAAACAATTTCATTCATTCCCTTGTCTAGAATTTAGTCCTGTAATTGCTTCTCAGCCTTTTGGCTAAAACCAAGTATAAAATTCAGTCCTGTGTTTTTGGAGAAAGAACGCTAAATGTAGTTCTCAAGGACCCTCAAGAGGGTCACAAAGTTCTTTGAGAGGAACCTAATATTGTCACTGTCATTTAAATATAATACACCCTGGTTTTAAGCAACAACTCTAACACTGATTTTTTGCTAATTGAAACTGATGTTATTGCAAAGTCAAACCCTGCGAGTGATTGTTTAAATCAGATGACAGTCAGAGGTAGACAATACTGGAGCACAGAGAACATCATTATCAACTACATGAAAGAGCGGTATATCAGCAGGGCACTACACTTTGGACTGACCACATTGAATATAGAATCATTTCTATATCCATATTAGTTCACAATGTCCTGTTATTTCCACTCATCATCACTGCTAAGGTGCTTGTTTGAAGCTTTTAAGGGTTTTGGCAGTCTTTCCCATGATTAAGTTTTAAAATACTATTTAATGAATCCATGATAACGCTGTACTAAAACCATAAGTTATATAGTTATTTTCTCATAAATGATGGGCTCATGCTCCAAAAGAAAACATGTGTTCTTACCCCCACACATATATCCTTGAGATATCTTAATCCAGTCTAAGGGTTAGGTACTATTTCTCTTGCAAGAAATGTACATTACTTTAGTAGTTGTTCATTTATTTCCAGTTTCTCTTAATAAATTTCTGGCAGGTCTTTTATTGTCTCACGTCATCATATTAGACACAGTGTAATAAATGAGAATAAGATGAGGTGGGATTAAACTGTAGCCTGATTCATAACTATCTTTAGTTATCTATAAATGCCAAAAACTCCATATACATAGATTAATATGATCACAAAGTGAAAGAAATATATAAAATGTGTTTACGGAAAAGGGAAACTGGAAACTTAAGCATCACTGGAAGGCAACTAAGTATAACCAGTAAGGGTGCAGCATACATTCTTTCTTTTAATGTATGAACAGTCATCTTCATATATCTATAGATATCATCTATTATTTTAACATGCTCATATTCAACATAGAGATACCCATTAAGAATGAGATTATATGCAAGACTTTGCTTCATGCCAGACACAGTTAGTGAAGGTAATTTTTTGTACAGTGCCTTGTGATATTTTCATAGCATATATTAATAGTACAAATAGTATATTTCCTTATCAGATTTTCATGTGCCCATGTATTTGAATGTGTTGCAGTGGGACATTCTTTGGGAAGAACACTCCAAAAGTGTGGCAACTCTTACTCTTACCAGAAGGCAATGCCATTTTGAATTCCTAGCAATTCAAGTTTACAAAATTTCTTCAGCTCTGCTTTCCAGTGGTTGTTCAACTGTACCTTGCCACTTAACAGTAAATAGGTACCCTACCAGCTCTACTCTGGCCGGGTTTTATTGAGCATCCTTCACTGGACTTATTAAGCAAGTTATTTTACAATACTCTTGTTGGAAGTTATATTCTAGATTTACTGACAATTTGTATTTATAGATAAAGTGATTATTTGACCATTGTAATCATGTCTTTGTTTATTAGACTTTTAAAAATAAATAAAATCATTTATGTACTTACAGTATGCAATGACCTAAATTTCCATTGAACCAATTAATAGTGTCTCAGATGAGTATATTCACTTTATTTGAAAAGCTTGCCAAAATTCTTCTGACACTTTGTTTGAAGTCTTCCAAATTTGAATCTCAGTTAGAAATTATCAAATGTCAGGGATACAGAGATAAAAAGAATCTTGTTTATCTGTTCTAACATTTAAGTTTGTCTTCAGTGAATGAAACAGAAATTAATGCATCTAATAGAAACAAATTTTCAATTCATACTTTTATGCTATTATCTACTTAATTTTTTTCCCGAGTCAATTTTAGAGAAACTTTTTTATTGCTGTTTTAAAAAAGATCAGCTTCACTGTTAACTGGAATAGTTGATAACCTTGCTTCTTTATTTTAATGAATTTGTTACAAAAATGTTATTTTAGACAATAAAATACATTTATATATTATTAATTTATGATACATATGAGATCTATATGTTTTTATTAATAATCTTGTTGCACAGTAATCTTATAGCATACAAACTGACTATGATAGAGTCATTCATTGAAGTAAATATGTCTTTGCATGGATGACTAAATCATATTTAGGAAAATATGGCTGTTTGTATGAAACTGTTCCAGTTTGCATATAATACAAATGTGTTGAATAAGTATCAACCAATACTTTCATGGTATTTATATTTCTTTCAACTCAGTGATGTTTCTGCAAAACTATTTTGAAGTTTTGAAGGTGGTTTTCAAATATACCGTAGTGAATTGCTATGTCTCTATTGTCCACAGCAAAGGTGAATGGTGCTTAGTGGAAACCAGTAAAAATTTAAAACTCAAAAGAAAATGAATTGTTGGCTCTGGTCATTGTCAACTGTGAATAGCTTCATAGGGAAACTGAGCCTGTGTGTCCACAGAGCAACTCTCTAAGACTAAATCAATATGTAATCAGACTCAATTAGCTGCGAGCTAAGGTGTGTCTCCAAAACAGGTATCTGTGTGAACATCATTCTTCAATGAACTGCCCAAAGACTTGAGTGAATCGATACAGAAAGATCTCCCAGTGCTCCTAATGTAATGTTATCGACAATTATTACTTATAAATGAGTTAGAAATAGTAATAGAATGTTTAGATAATGGGATAGAGTGTAGTACACAGCATACAACTACAAAACATTTTGCTGATATGTTAGCAACCACTTTGTTATAGCTAAGAACACAAAAATACAGAGTAAGAGAGTAAAATACACCTGATGATACTATATGTGGAATATCCATACAAGTATAGAGTACTCAGTAACTTATATGGAATTCTTAAATTATTAATGTTGAAAATTAATTTTAAACCAGTGCCACTATCTCTTACTAGTTAGCTAGAAAACATGAACTCTCAGGCTCTTTCATAGACTTGTAAATCTTCCTTTATTTTAACACAATTGCCCATATGGTGTGTGTTGTGTGCAATCATTAATGAGAATGTTAATGAGTGATAAATATGTTTATGAAGCACCAAGATGCAAAGCTACAGGATATGAACAGAAGGAAAATTACCCTTATATCATTCATCCAGTTTAACTTTATCCAATTATTATAAAGAAGTTGGCAATTTGATTTTAAAAGATTATCCTTCTGTATATAATAATACAAATGTTAAAAATATGGGAAACTGCCTGATTTTCAGTAAACATAAATATATTGGCTCCGGAAAAACTGGTAATTTGAGCACATAAATAAACATTTAATGAAATGTTAATTATTATACTCATAAAATAAATACAGAAATTGTAGTTATAATTAAATCGATTTTGTGTGGCATTAGAGCTTGAAGCTTAGCCTCATACATAATAAACATTCTACTAGTGGGGCATATCCCACTACCTTTTCCCTTCTCATCATTTGTTTGTCTATTTTTATGCTTTTTTATTTTTGTTTTTAGAAACAAAGTTCCTCAGCCAGCCCTTGCATGGCAATTGTCTTGTTTTATCATCTCTGTTAGATGGTATGGGGCCCAGTTAATTTACATGTATGTATACTTTCTCGCATGCGCACATGCGTATGTGCGTGCGTGCATGTGTGTGTGTGTGTGCGTGTGTGTGTGTGCGTGCATGTATGTCTGTGTGTGTGTGTGTTTGCTCGAGTGCATGTGTTCATGTCTATACATGTTTATGCTTTTTTGTTTGTGTGCTTGAAAGAAGCAAAGATGAAAATTTGTGGACAGCATAATCAGAAAATCACTATTAATAAACTCATTGCTATTAACTGACTCAACAAATGTCAATAAAATGTATACCAAAAATTGGGCACTATAATAAGTGATTAGTTTATTATTATTTAATTAATATAGTTTATTTTGTTCAATAATTGGTAAACTATTAAATTTTCTTTGTATAACTTCTGATTCAAGAATGGTAGTTAACCCAGTCATTATTTTGCTTGTTTTATTACTTATCTTCCCTTTGCTATAAATATTACCTGATGTTTACTCAGAAATAGTTCCATAAATGATAAACTTTGGAATTATTGCTTCAATTCCTTGTCATGCTATTTAGGCTAGAACTCATGAGCACTAAGAAAGCTGTCTTTGTCTAACAGATCTTACTTGGGTCACTAGAATTTGTTCTTTAAATATTTAAATGTTGTTTCTATTGACTCATATCCAGAGTCACATAGGAATAAACAGGCTGTCATGCATCATATCAAGAGGTGTTGTGACCCAAGTGCCTTAATGTACTCAAGAGACAAGTGGATGAAAGGCTTATAGCAACCACCTGATCTAAAACAAGAGGATGGTAATTCAGGGGCAATTATCCAGCAGTCCTACAACAATGTAGCATAGGAATGCACATTCACTGAACAATATTAATTAAATGATGCCTAATCATTTTGATAAAGATAGAAGGGCTATACATAAGAAACACTCATTTTCATTTTTCCATTAACTATTAATGTATGTTCTCTTAGAGAGAGAAGGCTAGGATTCCATAGTTTCCTATTCTCCTTGTCACAAGTTATAGTAATCAATTATTTCAGTCTGTCTTAAGACACTTATGTAAAAGTGTAAACTTGAAGTTTGCCTGTTATTTGTTTTCTCTTCTTACTAAATCTTGAGAAAGAATATCAAAAGAGATACATAGTATGTACTCACTCATTTATGGATTTTAGACATGAATCAGGGGAGGGCCAGCATACAATCTCATTGCCAGAGAGTCTAGGAAACAGAACCTTCATCCAGCAACTGATGAAAGCAGAGGCAGATACCCACAGATGAAAACTGAACTGAACTCCTGGAATCCAGTGTCAGAAAGAGAGAACTGATGGGAAAAAGAGTTAAGAGTGGGATGGTTTAACCTACAGAAACAGTTGACATGAACGAGGGGGAGCCCTTGGACTCCAGATTGATGGCTGTGTGGAAAGTATGGGACTGACCCAGACTCCATGAATGTGAGTGTCAGTGAGGAGGCCTAGGTAATCTATGGGGCTTTGAGTAGTATTTATCCCTGGTATACAAATAGACTTTTAGTGCCCATGCCTCAATATGGAAGGTTCTCTCAGCTGGGACTCTTGGGGGAGGGCCTAGGCCCTGCCCTGGATGAAATGACAGTTATTGAAGATACACCATGGAGGGCCTCACCCTCCTTGGTGGTTGGAGTGGAGATTGGGGGACCTGGAGGGAGGGCAGTGGAAAAGGGGAGAGAGAGGGAGCTGGGATTTGACATGTGAAACAAGATTGTTTCTAACCTATATAAAAATAAACAAACAAAAAAAGAATGTCTTTCATAACCTAGTTGCATAAATGCTGGTTAATAATTCCAAACTAAGGAACAGCATTTAGTCTCTTAAGACTAGATGCTGTCATTTTCTTCCCCGCACTGGCAATAGAAAGTTAAAATAGGATAAAGTATAAACAAAAGGATAGACTAGAAGTGCATCTCTGGGCATCTGCTCCACTATGTTCATAGCAGCATTATTTGTAATAGCCAGAACCTGGAAGCAACCTTGATGCCCCTCAACTGAAGAGTGGATATAGAAAATGTGGTACATTTACACAATGGAGTATTACTCAGCAGAAAAAAAACAATGGAATCTTGAAATTCCCAGGTAAATGGATAGCACTGGAAGAAACCATCCTGAGTGAGGTAACCCAGTCACAAAAATACAAACATGGTATGTACTCACTCATATATGGATTTTAGACATGGATCAGGATAGTGCCAGTCTGCACTTCCACTGACAGAGAGACTGGGAAACAGGAAAGAACCTAGAGAATATGCATGGTACCCAAGAGAAGAAAAATGAGGCAAGATCCTCTGAACAGATGGGGAACACGGCGAGGGGTTGAGGGGAGTGGGAGCTGGGAAATGGAGAAGGGGAGAAAAGGAAGAAATAGTGGGTCATGGGCGAGCAGGAAGGTTGAATGGGGGGTAGGATGGGGGGAAGAGGGAATCATAGGTTAGAAGACAGATCAGGCACCATTGTGACCTGTAGTGATCTAGAGGGATGACACAAATTGGCAAGCTAAGCAAAAGTGGAGAGACCACGTCGAATGCCCATTCCTGATAATTAATTTGATGTCTATAACCATCCTGGAGCCTTCATCCAGTGACTGATGGAAGCAGAGACAAGCAACCACAGTTAAGCACTGAACTGAGCCCAGGGAACCCAGCGACAGAGAAAGAGGAGCAATGAGCAAGTTGGCAAGGAACGGGCTGGCAAAGCCAGCAGAGAGGGCTGATCTTAACAGGGGAGAGCTATTGGACCCCAGACCGACAGCTGGGAGGCCAGCGTGGGACTGATCCAGATCCCCTGAATGTTAGAGTCAGTGTGAGGAGGCCTGGGCAACCTATGGGGCCTTGAGCAGTGGATCAGTGTTTATCCCTGGAATACAAACAGACATTGTGTGTCCATAACACAAAGAGGGATGCTCTCTCAGCCTGGACTCTTAGGGGAGTGCCTGGACCCTGCCCTGAGTGAAATGACAGACTCTAGGTATCCCCTATGTGGAAGGAATTGGCAATAGAGTGGGAGGATGGGGGGATGGGGGGGTGCGGGAGGAGGGGAGGGAGAGGGATCTGGGATTGACATGTAAAACAAGCTATTTAAAATAAAAAAGACACTTATAATTACTAAAAAAAAAAAGAAGTGCATCTCTGCTTACATCATGTTGCAATGCTAATATGTAAATGGAGAAAGTTCTTCCAACATTGATATGTAGCATTATGGAGAACAATTGTCAGTCAGAATTAAAATCCTAGAGAGGATAATCAAAGGTTGAGTACTCATTTTTCTAAGTTGAGATAGGGATTTTGATTTTCTTTTTCTCAGGAGTAAATATTGGTTTCATTTAAGCCAAAAGTCTAAATTCAGCTCTGCATAATAACAATATAAAGTAGGATTTCCATGGATAATCCACAGGAATTATCCTATCTGTAGGCAATCTGAGATTCGTACATAGAAAATTAACAGAAGAAAAGGTTTTAGATCTCTAGGTCCAGCTATCCATTTCTCCAAGTAATAAGGTATTTTAATTTGACAAGCCAAGAAGCATGCATACTGAGGTGGTCCATTGTATTGGCATACACAAATATCTCTTTTCATTCAAAAGTTGTCTTTTAATAGACGTTTGAAGAGAAGTCATGGACAATATAAATAGATCAGATTGGTACATTTGTCTAAAGTAGAAAACATTGGTTCACCAACCATTATAATTGTCACAGAAGCTCTATCTCAGTAGCAAATCAGTGCCTGATCTACATTTCCTCTCAGGTCATTGTGACTTCAAGATGCAAACCTCCACATCAACTTAACTTTTGTAAAGACTAGATGGCTTTTGTAAGGTGGCAAGTATTTCACTTCATGCCTCAAGGAAGACACCCACAATGTTTGTAATACAATCAGTTTAGTTTCAAACAACTATTCTTCTCATGTTCCACAATAAATCACTATGTAAAACATTTATTTATGCCTGTGAGTATACAATTCTAGCAGAAATAGGCTGTTATGACCTGGACTTAACGAAAATCAAGGTCTAAGATTAAGAGAAAATATTTAAAAATATATTCTAGTGAAGGAAATGAAATAGAGCCAAAAGAGTATATTTAATACACTCACCTTCTGACACATCTCTCAGTGACCCTGTGCATTTTTTTCCTTCCACCAATGGTGAGAAAATACTATGTACTCTGCTTCCAACTTTCTACCGTCACAGAAGGAAATAACAAAATAACGCTTATTTCACAGTAGATATTAGCTCATGGCTGACACCATATCTTTAAGGCAAATCTCCAGCAATTCCTGATAAAAACTTCCAGCTGAGCCTACAAGACCACATTTCACAACATAGATACTTGCTATGAATCTTAAAATGAAAATCCATTCCTCAATTCATGGAGTGAAAAGTTCTTTACCATAGAGTGAATAGTTCTATTGCCTTAACTCCTACAAAGCCCAATTGTCACTTCTCCGTAATAATTCCAAGTCACATGGCAAACGGCACTTGGGAAGTTTAAATATGTGTTGAGGTAAACTTAACATAATTTCTACAGTAAGAATTTGTCTTTAGTAGACAGGCGTTGGTGGCACATGCCTTTAATCCCAGCACTCGTGAGGCAGAGGCGGGTGGATTTCTGTGAGTTCAAAGCCAGCCTGGTCTACAGAGAGAGTTCCAGGACAGCCTCCACAATGATACAGAGAAACCCTGGCTCAAAAAACAACAACAACAAAAAAGAATTTGTCTTTAGGGAAAACAAATCACTGTCCTAAATGGGTATGTTAAAGGCTAAACTTTGCAGAAGATTCATATTGCTATATTAATAATATTTTATTGTTAAATATCATAAAAATTTTCACTTTCCTATAGTTGGTATTTATTGCATATAGTACTAATAATCTCAAATTCATTTGAGAAACTTTTAAGGATTTATTAATATCATAAAAGTATTGATTTATAAAAAATTATGCAAGTTGATTTCAAGAGTGCCTGATTTATATGAGATAGGGTAATATTTATTTGCATAATCAACTCTTTCCTTCAAACTCTTATTGCCTAAAACTGGGGCATTATATATTTGATTTTTCTCTAATCTTTTATGTTTTCTTAATTCTATCTCAACACATAGGGAAATTAAAACTACAGAGTAAGATCTAGGATAAACAGTATCATGACTTTTATTAAAAAGTTTCCCAGAAATATATAATGCATTAAAAACAAATGAAAACAAACAAAAAATTCTGTTGCTTGAATAGAAGAAAGGATTGTGATTTTTTGTATTATTTTAGTTATTTTCTGACATTTAAACATTGAAAACATTAATTTTAACTTAGCAGTAAAAGCCCAGTAGCTGTTAAATAACAGTGTATCTGGGATTATGTGAAATGGACAGGTTTTCTTTCGATACACCTCACTGTCTTGCCATGTGCCATGCATCAACAAACCTAGTTATTATTTTAGGCTAAATGCCAATGTTGCATCTAAGAGTCCAAGTACATCAAAGTAATTGAATAAAAGTTAATTTGTGTTTTAATTACATAAAAGTTAAGCCTGCTCATTCCTTTCTAGGGTGAAACAAAAGTTCTAATGTTACACATTTACAAATGTTTCCAATATTTTCCCATAACTGCTTAACTATTCCTAGGTCTCGGGCCCAAGGAAAAATTGAGCTCCAAATGCCAGCACCTTCCGGCTTTTCATATCTCCTCAATACTTGGTGAATACGGATTTTTCTCTCTGTTTGCCTTTAGTTAAGAATTCTGACCTTTGATCCAGTCTTTCTATTATGCTTATGCCACCTGTCACACTCACCTGGCATTTCCTTGCACAATATTGCTGGGTAGTGTTCCATCATCCATGAAATTGTGTTACAAAGTTGCTTGAATGAGAATTCTTGGAAGTATTAGATTCATCCAGCATGATGTAATAGAGAGATTGCCTTGAATTTTACAGAAGAAAATCACTATATAGGCTTCATTAAAAGAAACAAATAAAACCTGTACTTTTTTTTGTAATTTAATTTCAGAAGTGAGAACTGAGTTTGTGTCTAAGCTGCAGATTAAATTTACTCTTTTTAGACAAATGCAAGATTTTTGTCTGGTAAATAAAAAATTATATATATATGTGTGTGTGTGTGTGTGTGTGTGTGTGTGTGTCACAAACTGGAGCAACAACAGTCAGTCAGATTTCCTTTGTGCAGAAAGAATTGGAGAACATCATCTGTAATGAAAGTGGAGAATGAAATTGAATTCTTAGCTCCTTTGAAAAGTCTATGGTATCTAGGTGAGTAGGCTGATGATTTAGGAACTAAGTGTGAGTATATTGATTTTTCCTATACATTTGTCCTAATATGAGACTTGACTGAGTGATGATGAATTATTCTGGAAGGAATGCTAGAGCTTCATCACATAGTCCAGTAATTAACAATAAATATATACCCAAATAAATGGAGTCGACCAAATGTAAACATCTGTTAGTGTTCCTGAAAAAAATAGATAAATAATTGGTGAAGACTATTTCGCCTATTCTCAGTATTCCTTAGTTGCACTTAGTACTTTCTGTAGTGTCTGAGGCAAACTGGGCTCCCCTCCCAAGCTACCCCTCTCTATCCTGTCTATATTGGCATGTCTGTTGTCTTCCTTGTTTAATACTAAAGGTTTAACCTTGGAAACATATAAACATGTACATCACACAGACAGACTAGAATATATTTATGTAATTGGGAATGTATGTGTGTATGTATATAAAAATTAATAAAATAAAAGAGGTCATGTATTTGATAAAGAGCAAAAGAGTTTTTAGAGAGGAGAAAGAGCTTGGAAAAATTATATAATAATATTATAAATTCAAAAATATGTAATAATTACTGAAACTCACATGTTTCTTTTACCCTCCCTCACTCAGGAGATACAATATTTAGAACCAAATTGATTAAATTTTTTTCAATACAACCTCATAATTTCAACTGAAGAAAAGGAATTTTAGTGTAGTTGGTTGGGTTGCTAGATTCTACATAATTCTTAATCAAGTTTATAAAATAAATAGTATCTGTTATAATGAGATTAAACATTGGTTTATTTAACAGAATTAGAAAAATTTGAATTCTTTGGATGAGCCATGAATATTTTTCTTGTCTGGAAAAAAAACTAGTTAACTATTATTATATATTATGGAACTGTATGAAAGAGGAACTTCTTATATGTTAGCCTACGAATATTAGTATATATATATGTTTATATAAATATTATGTATAATATGTGAATCCATTAATTTTGTTTTATGAATGCTATATATTTAGCAAATTTAGAATGTTACTGGCTACGTATGGTTCAGAAAAGTGGTTGTCACAGAACGTTTTCTAAGGTCTATGATATTACTAGCCCAAGACACAATTTCCCTTCTATCAAGTGGGAATTATTAAAACTCAAAGGTGAAAGTCAGAATTTTAGATTAGGAACTCTTTTTGTTAGGGTCTCTATGGCCCTAGCAAAGGCCATCATGACCACAGCAACTCTTATCAAGGAAAACATTCAATTGAGGGTGGCTTGCAGTTTCTACATCTTGATCTGCAGGTAACTGAGGGGGAAGTAGTTCTGTATATATGTTTGTCTGATTGGAAAACATAAAACACTGTTGGCCAATAAGGAAGCAAGATAGGTGGGACTAGGAGTCAAGGAGAATTCTGGGAAATGTAATCAAGAGTGGAGAATCGCCATGTGATCCAGGGAGAAAAGGGTGCAAGTCTGGTGTCCTTGGAAAGATTAAGTCCTTATAGAAATATATAATAGTAGTCATGGGTTAATACTTAAGACAGAACTAGCCAATGGGAAGCCCTGGACATTGGCCGACAGCATTGTAACTAATAGAGTCTCTGTGTGTTAATTGGGACTATTGCGGCGCTGGGACCAGGCTGGTGGGAAGAAGGCTCATTACAGGTGGCAAAAACAGCTGTGACTTACCCTGGGCATTGCTTGAGCATATAAGTCCTCAAAGCCCACCTTCACAGTTCCGCACTCCCTCCAAATAAGCCACACCTACTCAAGCAAAGCCACACCTCCTAATAGTGACACTCCCTTTGGACTAATCATTCAAACTCACAAGTCTATTGGTGCCATAGCTGTTAAAACCAGTTCTTGTCTGACTCATTTTAAAAACATATATATATTACATGCCATTGTGTGAATGTAAAGCAGTATTTGCATGGTGTTAAAAGACTGTTGCACACATGAAGGCTCATGAATGTGCAGTCCTACCTGAGCATCTATTGACAATTACTGGATGCTAGGGGAGAGTTAATTTTCTTCTCAGATGAAACCCTTCAGAGGTTACCCATGTTTCAGTAGATTGCCCTATATCTTTGATCACAAAGTCAACTATAAGTGGACTCAGTGAGCTTCAAAAGGAGATACTGGAGGAATTTGAAGATAGGGAATTGGAAATGACTTTGTTATTGATCCAAACATATTATATGCATGCAAGAAATTTTTAAACAATAAAATATTATCATTAAAAGAATAGTACTTCTCAATATATAAAACATTATTTCAGGTAAACTAAAGATTTAAAGTTCAGAAATTGTTGGAGGAAAAAATTAAAAAATAGAAAAACAAAACCAGAGTTTCTAATAGTCATATACAGTTATCTCAAGAGACATCCCATATTTAGTTTAATATATTAGGGTAATTAATCTTAAAATATATTAGCATCCTCATCCGATTAATTATATGAAGAGACATAAAATGTTTATTTGTCTATAAAACTGTGGTTTCAATCAGTTTTTGGTTAGTGCAACAGCTTTGAGATAACCAATTGACATACAGATGAACTTATTCTGTACATTAAATTCATCACTTGGCCTTGCTGTTTTGGCCAAGAGAGTGTATGTTGATGACCACATGGAGCAAACCTGCTCAAATTTTGGCCAGGAAACAAGAAAGAGGTGATATTACACAGTCATCCAAAGATCTTCCATTATGACCGCTTTCCTGATCTACCACTGTCTACCTTCCTCCCAATAAACCCCACTCTACCATTTCCCAGTTCTACCACATCCAAGGAATAAGCTTCCAATACACAGGCCTTAGTGATATTTTATGATTGGTTTCGCTATTTTTATTTTTTCTCTCTGTTCTTTTTGTGTATCACGATGTGGGTTGGAGTGTTATGAGAGCATGCCCATATGTACACACTCCATGTCACCCCCACACTCTTACACATATGCATTTGTTAGACAGGGAGGACTGATAACAACTCTCATTGGCCTGGGGAGAGGGTAAATAGTTAAGCTACTTTGCAAATCTTTGAGACTGGGGGATCTACTTGCATTTATTTTCCCAGTCTCAAGATTATAGTAACACGATAAATTGACTGGTGATCTTACAAGAATTCTTTAGATTAAACCATGGCCTATATGTTTGCAAGGCAAGCACTTTAGTGAGTAATAAATATCTACTATTCCTTTGTTGGATTTTTAAGATCTATAATATACCACGTAGATGTGAATACATGTTCATAAAGAACCATTATGGATCATTAAGTAGAATTGGCATGCTTAGCCGTCTCCCTGTATTGTGAGAGAATCTTGATGCTGTGTTGTATAGGATCACTGCAGAATGCTTGGCCCTAAAGAAGTTACATCTTCTTTACTTACAAGAACTGTCTTATCAGCATCCTTTCTTTCAGATATGATACCAGAGGCAATTAACTGTGCAGCAAAGTCAGTATCCACCCCAAGAATTTTTCACTTGAAATATGATCTTTTCCCACTTGAACACAGTGAGTTTCAATTTTCTATAAGATGCCAGATATATAGAGGGAAATCCTTTTACAATTTTGACAGTAGGGAACACTTTAAAGCCAACCATCCTTTATACTTTTATTTTTTTGAGTAAATGCTAACTGTATCTGCACCACAGTTTGCCTCTCCTTAACTACTTGGAGAAAGTTCTTTAGTTCATTGATCCTTCTGGAGGCCAGGGTACTTCAGTTTTAGCGTGGCAACTCTTTCTACCTTTGAGAAAAGATTCTGATTCAACAGCCTCCCTATCTACTTTTATGGTTCTTCGCTATATAAAGAATTCATTGACATTCTTGCTTCAAGCTGACAGAACTTTTTTACTGGAGACAATTCTCAGCAAAAATTCACAAAGAGATGTGTATGGTGTTATTATGAGTTCTTAAGAATGTCATGTGGAAAATCTGTCACTTACTCATAGACAGTATTCAGTAAGCATTTATCTAAAAGGAAGCTGTTAAAGAGAGAGGGAGGATGGGAAACAGAAGAGAGGAATCAGTTAAGTTTAACAGAGTACAATGTATGAAGCCTAAACATTCAATATATTGTGTTCTGAGAAATTCAGAAAATATTTTAATGCCTGGGGTATAATTTTATTTATTGTAAGTATAATAATATATTGATATAATAATTTTGCCATCTATAAAACTACAGCAGTCAAGCATGGTGAATGCAAGTTTGCAATTGCAGATTTTGAGAGGCAAATGTAGGCAAGTTGTGACAGGTCCAAGGTTAGTTTAATCTACAGAAACGGGCTGTATCACATGTGACTGATAAAAAACTTGCTGAAAGAAATGAATGTCAAACTGCATGTCCTGTATAACGTTTAGTCTTCCTGCAAACCACCTGGGCCCTGCTGAGCTTTCTGAAGCCCCAAATAACACACAAGACACTATATTAATTACGAAGCTGTTGGCCATTTGCTACGGTTTCTAATCAGCTAGCTCTGACTTAATATTTGACCCATAATTACTAATATTTGTTTTATAAGGACATATCTTTCCAAGAATGCCAGACTTGAATTCTCTCCTCTGGGGATAACATGGCAATGACTCACTTCACTACATTACGCAGAATCCTCCTAGACTCCTAGTCCCATGTATCTTGCTTCCCTATTTGCCAACAGTGCTTTATTCAACAATGTCCAATAAGACAACATATACACAGAATGACTCTCGCATTAATCCTGTAATAACATTGTTTATATTTCTCAATTTCCTTGTTAGGCAAATAGTCCTTATTCTTGCTTTGGTCTTACATAAAAACAGCTTTTTAGGGTAAATTTGTAGTTATTTTTCTCACAATATGTTCCCTGGATTTGTATTTTAGGCAGTGGGTGCCTTTCTCTGAGACAGTTAACTCTTGGGTGGTTTCTGTAGGAATCCATCAAGTGTCTAAAAACTAGAGGAGGTAAGGTTAGGATTTGGGTTGGTTTTTCACTCAAAGACTATTTTCAAGAGGTAGAAAACATTAGCTGTGTACAGGAAGTTATGTGGAAGCAATTGGTCAGTGGGAATATGTCTTTCTATAACTATCACAGTATTCCTATCTCCCATAATCTTCATAATCATGTGAATACATCAGTGATCCCAGGTGACAAATGTGGTCACTAACTAAAAAAACAGTTGTGACATTTGGCCTTAGCTTACTTCAGAATTCTGTAACAGAGTCACTCATAAGTCTGAAACTCAGTTCTTCATATTTGACCTCTGTATCAACATTCAAGTGAGACTAGTGATGAATTGCATATTTAACAGTTCAAAAGCCTCTTTACTGCTAAGCAGTATACATAATTTTTGAAAGGTACATTTTTTACCAGGTTATTCTTTTCTGCATGTTCTTTCATTGACTAGGAAAGTGTTTTCCCTACTGATTTTTTCAGAAACATTTAGGATAAAAATCATGAAAATTCATTCATCATTTGTTTAGTTTTTACAATATTCCAGTTATAAATTCTTCTGCTGGGGAAAAAAGCAATTGACTTGTTTCCAAGTAGTGATAAGTCAGAATACACATCACTCTTCTCAAAGGTAGCAAATCTCACCTGTGAACAAGGTTTAGCTCTTGGGACACCATGGACACAACAACAATAGGAAACCATGTAATTAGTGTGATTCTCTTACAGTTCCAAGGTCAGCCCATTAACATCATGCTAGAACATAGCATGGTGGTGAGTAGGCAGACATGATTCTGGAGAAATATCTGAGATTCTTACATATTCCAGGCTACAGAAAGTGTTATAAGACACTGTGCAATAACTTGAGCATAGGAAGTCTTAAAGCCCACCCCCTTAGTGGCATATTTCCTCTATCAAGAATAACCACTCCAACAAATGTACACATTCATAATAGTGCCACTCCCTATGAGTTTATGGGTGTCAATTACATTCAAACTACAACAGCACCTCAAGCAGGTAAAGCTGAAACACTCTTCTCATTAGTGCCTATCACATTAGATCACAATTCCATAATCTAAATCTGACTTTTCATGAACTCATTCACATGGATTATTTATAGTCTAGAAACAGTGTTTCAATTTTATATCAGTTACATTTATTTTGTTGTGACTAAATTAATAAAAACTTCACAATTGTGATGTTTATTTTAGCTCATAAGGATACAGTCTGTCATCAAGGGTAATAAAGGGAGTTGAAGCTTTTGGCTCTTTGGTAGTGGGAGTTTTCAACTACCTGGCGCATCTTGGTGGATAAAAGAGAACTCAGACTAGAATCAGACATAGATTGAACCTTTGTCATGGTTAGCAGCAATAACGTCTTAACAGAATCTAGAATAAACTGAGACATTGACCTCTGGACATGACTATGTCGGATGATTCTTGCTTACATTCATTGAGGCAAGGCAAAAAGTCTAGTTCACTGTGATTAACTGTGATCCTGGGCTGAAGAAACTAAGAAAGGGGCTGAGAAGCAGCATGTATTCGCCCCTATCTGTTTCCAGGTTATGGGTGTGTCTTCTGATTTGGTAATTGTTCCATGACAAAAAGGGAATTGTGTCACAGGATCAGGAAAAGAAACTAAGACAGCCTTCCTGAGTTGCTCCTAGTGACCTATTTCTGCTATCTACGATGCATAGACCAAAAGTTCCACAACCCCTCCAATCAATACCACCATGTAAGGACCAAGAACTCTGAGGAACTTCAGATGCAGATCATAACACTCTTGTTGGTTGAAATTCTTCTGTATAGAGGCAAAAATGAGTTCACAAACACTAGTCAATAGTACATTCTGATTGCACTTGCTACTGTCTGATAAGTACCCATCAGTGCCTGTCTGTTATTCTTAGGGTCTGTGCCATCAATATAAACATATTACATAAGTCCCAGTTTATGCTCCCAAAGGCAGTAAACTATAACAAAGTCTTGAGAAATTTCTAAGATGGATCTCTACTTGATTTCATCTTAAGTGTACTTGCCTTCCTGCTCCAATCTTTTATGTTTTTTATACTTTCTCAGAAGAAAGAATCTGGAAAGCAAGAGAAGCAGAAGAAAGCCACTTCTGAGTCAGTGTTTTAATTGAAGTGCAAATCCATAGACAAAAGTTTTCGTTTCCTTAGGATTTCTATAGAAATATCCTTGCCAAAGACAGACTTTCATGTTTAGTTTAAGATATGTTACTTTTGGCATCTTCAAAAGAATATGCCTCCGTTTTCCCATTGTTACTATTTTTTGGAATGATTAAATTACAGATGTCACAAAAATGTATCTTCTTTATACAGACTGGTTCAATGAATTTTATTTTCTGTCTATTTTATATTCTAAGATAATTTATCAAAGCTATATAATCATATATTATAACCTAAGCCAAACTGATATGACTTTCTTTGTTAAGGGGGAAATATGTTTTGTAGTCCATCTATAACATATAGGCAATGGTATTATCTTGGTTAGGGTTTCAATTACCATGAAGAGACTCACAATCACAACAACTATTTTAAAGGAAAACATTTAATTGGGTGACTGACAGTGTCGTAGATTTAGTTCATTATCATCATGATGGAACACAACATATAACCAGACATGATCCTGGAGTTGACAGTTTTACATCTTGATATGCAGGCAACAGCAAGTGAATAGACTCACTGCACATGACTTGGGAATGTATGAAACCTCAAAGCCAGGCTCCACAGTGACTTGGTGGTACAGTGAACAAGAACACAAACCTACTCCAATATGACCATGCCTCCTACTAGTGATAGTCCCTTTGAGGGCCATTCCCTTTTAAAACCACTGAAGTCCAATCTCTACCCTCCAAAGGTTTGCAGCCATATAATCATGCAAAATAAATTTAGTCCAACTTCAAAAGTCCTCATAGTCTATCACAGTCTCAACAGTGTTTAAAAGTCCAAAATTCAAAGTTTCTTCTGATATTCATGTACTCTCTTAACTTTAATCCCCTATAAATCAAAAGCAAAAAGCAGATCACATACTTCCAACATAGTCTGACACAGTACATACATTACCACTACAGACCATAGGAAAGGGAGCAAATTGAGCTAATACTAAACCAAGGCAAGACAGGAAATGACCAGGGCAAAATTCAAATTCTACATCTCCTTGTATGATGTAAAAACACTCTTCAGATCTCCAGCTTCTGTTGACTGCAACACAATTCTTTCTCTTGGGTTGGCTCCACTCCCTATTAGCAGCTTTTCTAAGAAGGTATCCCGTGACTCAGGCACCTCCAATATCTTGGGGCCTCCAAGGCAATCCAGGCTTTAATTTCAGAGCTTCAATCAATGATTTTTTGAGGATTCTACTCAGGGACACCCCTGACACATGTCTGGCCTAAGATACTTTCCTTAATCTTGGAGGCAAACACCATACCTCCTACTTCTATCTTTAACTCTAAAGTCAGAACCATGTGGCTGAACTGCCTGATCTGCTATTTAGTGGGGCTGGAAAAAGACCCCTCGTATAGTTACATCTTTGCCAGTTTTCTGTTTTCGATGATTTCCTTCCCTGCTTGGTTGTTCTGGGACTTGCTCTGTAGACCACACTGGCCTCAAACTCAGATCCAGCAGCCTCTGCCATCCATATGCTATGATTAGATATGTGTACCACCACACCTGGCTGTAAGCTTTCATTTCATTTCTTTTCACAAGTTTGAAACTTGGGTGAGTGGAATCTTGCCCTGAGACCACCACTTTCTTCTTTCTGTTTCTTAATCTGTTTATCTCCTTGAATGTAGGATTTAACTCCATTCCACTTTTGGTGCTCCTTTTATCAAATATTTTTCCTTGCTTCCCTTGCTTCTTTTTTTTTTTCTCCATTAGAGTTAACACTCGTAACCACACAAGTGCAAGGTTGTTTTGAGATTTTTGTCTGCCAAGGAATTAATGCAAAATGTTTCACCTTAGCCTCAAGCAAACTTTTTGGACAAAAGCAAAAAGCAGCCACATTCTTCAACAAAATATCACAAGAACAATTTCTATGCAACAAGTTAAATTCTCCTCCTTTGAATCCTTTTGACGCAGGCACCCAAAATTCAAATCACAGTACTACTCTCTTTCATGTTCCTAATAGGATTTTCCATTAAGCGGAAATTAAAGCATTCAACTGATTTTCTAATTCACAGTCCCAAAGTCCATATTCCTTAAAAAAATAAAAAAAGCATGGTCAAGCCTATCACAGCAATACTACAGTACCTGGTACCAGTTTGGTCTTAGTTATGGTTTCAGTTTCTGTGAAGAGACAACATGACCAAGGCTATTCTTACAGTTCAGAAGTTTCGTCTATTATTTCCATGTTGGGAGGCAAGGCAGCATGCAGGCAGACTTAGTGTTAGAGAAGGAGATGAGAGTCTTTATAGCATAACTCACAGGCAATAGACTTGGTCTGGCTCACTGAGCATGGTGTTAGCATATATGAGACCTCAAATTCCACCTCCAAAGTGACACATTCCTCTGCAAGACCACACCTACTCCAATACAGTCAGACCTAATAGTGCCACAACCTTTGGGGAGCATTTTCTTCCAAAAGACCACAGATAGTTTCATTCAAAGAAGAAAATGATTTAATAAAAAGTCATACACCATATGACTGCAAGCTAAACTATCTCTTTTAAAAATTATATTTATTTTCAAATTTAATTATGTGTGCATGCATGCTGATATGTGCACATATAATTACAGGTGCCTATGGACACCGGGAAAGAGTATTCCATGCCTTTTTCTTGGAGTTTCAGCTGTTATAAGACCCACCTTGTATTATTGGGAGATGATGGTGCATTCCTTTAAGACCAGCACTAGGATGGAAGAAGCAGCAGATCTCTGAATTCCAGGCCAGCTGTACTACAGATCAAGTTCCAAGATAACCAGGGTTACACAGAGAAACCTTATCTCAAAAACAAAAGCAAAGAAACAAAAACAAACACAGAAACAAAAAAAGGCCCAAAATGTAGGTCCTAGGATCTGACCTGGAGTCCTCTAGAATAAAATAAGTGGTTTAAACTTCCAAACCATGTCTCAAACAAACCAAATAAATGACCTCTTACATGGAAAACATAAAAATCAATATTTATATTGGGAACACTGCTTATCAGCAGTCATTGGTTGTTATATCCACACCACATGGCCTACATCTACTCCACATCATTTCAGGGAAACATTCAAATCGAACTTTGTTTTTAGAATGTATTCAACACAAAAATTAAGTCTCTGAGACATTTTAGACACCTTATTAATGAGATCTGCATTAAGTATCAAAATGTAAATCTTGATTTAAATTTATCATAGGGTTTCTGGGGTGACATTGAGGAAAATTTTTCTGTATGAGTGTTAGAGAAGAATTTCAGAGGGTAATCTTAGAAAAAAAATGAACTTCTCTTTAATCTTATGACTTGATCAAAGACTGTGACCTTGGATGGCTTTAAATATGTTTACTGATATAAGTCAAAACTACATTTCTCATCTTTTCTTCAGCAGAGTGGAGGCTTACATGTATGCACAGGAAGTATATGAATAACCATGTAAACCTTTAATTGTCCTTAACTCATCTTTCTACTAAGAGTTCAGTTTTAAGATCCAGAAAAATTAAGAATGTTGTCTTTTATTATAGAAGAGCATTCAGAAAATTAAAGTGTTCAAGGTTTAATTTGTGAAGCTGCATGATAAGCAGTGATAACAATTAAGGCCCTAGCTTTCTACTGTGAGAGTTCATTTCTTTTCCCAAATGAATTTTGGAAATTCTATTGTACAAGGATAATCAATATAATATCAGGGATAAGGTTGTGTTGAAAGTATCCAAAGATATTTGCAAAGCCCTATTAAGGTGTCAGTTAGGAGGACTGGGCAATCTATTGGGCCTCTGGTAGTGGATCAATATTTATCCCTAGTGCATGATTGGACTTTGGCAACCCAGTCCACATAGAGGAATACTCTATCAGCCTCTCAGCCTAGACACATCGGGGCAGGCCTAGGCCCTGCTCCAAATGATATGACAAATGCTGAAGATCCCCCATGGAAGGCCTCACCCTCCCTGGGGAGCAGAAAGGGTATGGGATGGAGGTTGGTGGGAAGCAGGGGAAGAAGAGGGAACTGAAATTGACATGTTAAAAAAAGATTGTCTCTAATTTAAATAAAAAATAATGGAGAGAAAATAAAATAAACCAAAAAAAGATGTAAATGGGCTTCCTAACTCAGATAGTGAAGTGTTTTAAAGTGCTTATTAAATTTAAACAGAATGCTCAAAAAACATAAAATCTTCTGTTTACAGTCAGCTCTCTAGACAGTGTGTTGATATTGAGATCCTAAAAGGATTTTAAAACACCACTGAAACAGATGCTAATAATAATTATAGTAAATATTTTTGTGTGAGTCTTGACTCCTGGGAGTGTGTACTCAAACATACGAGTTTCCAATTAGAACTACTTGTGGAACTATTTTGACATGTTTAGAATTCTCTTTCTCATTTTGCTCTAGGGCTTTAAGATATAAGAAAGGATTTGTAGCTTCAGATGGAAGAACAATATAGCAAAGATTGTTATGAAATATGGAAACTTGTCAGGACTCCCAAGTTACAAATAAAACCAAAGTTTAAAGTCAATGTGTATTGATCCACCAATTCATTTCCATGAAGGTTCTAAAATGTAGATTGATGCTGCTGTTAGTATTTTATTGGAGTATATAAACAAATAAACTTTTCTTTTCCCTGAAGAACTTGTTCTTAACCTAAATTTATAGCCCTACATGCACAAAATGATAATAGTTCTTAGGTATTAGTGGAGAGTACATAAAATTTAAAAATAGGATAAAAGCACAGTTAAAAACATGATTAACCCACATTGTTTTTCTAAGTCTACTCTGTAATTTCTTGTTCAAAATTAGCTTCTTGACTTGTAGCTATTAGTATAATTTAAGAAGTATATATTTATAAAACATTACTTTTTCCAGGTCAAGGCCTATAAAAATTATGGCTTTTACACATAAGTCCCAAGATAAAAAGAGACATTATGTTGACAATGAATTTATATTACTAAATGTCTTGTGCTTATAGTTGCTGAAAACAAAAAAATAAGAGCATTTACAGATAGATTTGCTATGTTAACTGTTAGTGAAATAGAATAGAATATGAATTAGGATACAAACAGAATTGTATTAGACAGTGATGCCATTACAATACATGTACAACTAATACCTCTTAGAAACATTTTCAAACTGCTTTAATGTCTACTATGTCATTCAATCTCTAGAAATAATAATCTTTTAGTGCATAAATAATGTATATTATAATAACAAAATATCAAAGAGTCACAGAGATTTACATCACTTTCAAACAAAAATTTGAAAATAATTCAGTAGTTCTGTAACTAGCATGACTGAAAGAGGGAAGCACACAAAGAAACCAGAGTGACTGGGCAGCACTGTAACCATCATCAAGAAGTGATGTTCTCACAGCCTCAGCATGGTTTTCCTTCTCAAGAACATTGTGGGTAGTTTTTCACTGGGTAGATACCAGAATACATAAATACCTCCCTCTCTGTTTCTAGCACAGGGCCTACATGGGTCTGCACCAGACCCCCCCCCTTACACACACACACACAATAGCTGTTAGCTTAATATGTTTATGGAACTTGTATGTGTATGAGCAAGTGGGTCTCTGACTCTTGTGACTGCTCTTGGGGCTTGTTTCCTCCTGTTAGGTTGCTGTGTCCAAATTCAATATGATAGTTTTTGCTTCATCTTACTATGCTTTGTCATATTTGGTTGTTATTTCTTAGAAGCCTATTCTTTTTCTAGGGGGACCAAAATAGTGTGAATCTGTAGGGGAAGAAATGTGAGGGAGGAACTGAAAGGAGTGGGGGAAAACTATAGTCAGGATATATTGTATGAGAAAAGAATCTATTTTCAATAAAAAGAAAAAAGCTAAAAGTCTGAAATATACCAACCAACCAAGCAATTAACAACAAAATTCAGCATGTTTGCAGGGAAGAAGAAAGGTCGGGAAAGATGACCTTGGATGACCCTTATGTTTGGATAAAAACCAACAATCACTGTAGGGACTCAGAATTTTTATTAACTATAGAAAGATCAAAAAAAAAGCTCCCAAGTCA
Source organism: Mesocricetus auratus (assembly GCF_017639785.1). NCBI lineage: Eukaryota > Metazoa > Chordata > Mammalia > Rodentia > Cricetidae > Mesocricetus > Mesocricetus auratus. Next base: position 14,161,181 of record NW_024429185.1, read on the forward strand.
ATAGAAATCTCCATTATATTTAAAACATCTTAGAACATCACATGAAAAAAATCTAGAAATTTGGAGATATAAAGGCTGTATAGTTATCAGCTCACTTTTTACCTGGAAATCTATTCTTTTTATGGACATTTTATAATATAATGCCTTTCCTCCCATTTCTCCCTTTAAAGTCTTATCTTTCTGTGAATAAAAACTTACCCCCCTATTTAGTTTTCTCATGCCATTCACTGTGCTATCTGGTAGCTGTATTGTCTTCATGTACACATTATATACATATCTGTGTATTTGTTTGCTTAAAGGTCAGAAGTCTCCAAATACCCAGAACTCATATGACAAGAGATATTAATAGAAGATTTTCTCTCACCTCCCTCTCTTCCCTATGACACAGATTCAGATCAATAATGTTTCAGGAGAGTGTGATGCAATAAGCATATGTCAGCTGGCTCATCTTTTTAGTATTCCAAAGAAAGCCAGGCCCTACATTATATCAGATCCAGTCTACCTCCAAATGCTCCATCAAAAAAAAATTAACATGAATTTGGAGACAGCACTACTCTTGTTACTGACTAGAAACTTAACTAAATGATCATATTCATTAAATCTAAGTTCTGGGCCATTTTGGTCAAGTAAAATAACTGTCATTGGATATATATATTGTTATGTGTTTATATAGAAAGTTATTCTGTCCATTTATGTAAGCTCCAAACTTCATTTATATAGTCACAAGTCTTGGGACAAAGTATATTATCATCTTGTATTTAATACTACAAGAGAGATAAAACATTTTAGTTCCTTGTTTTATATCTGGAGGATCTAAAAAGGAATAACATCTTTAAAAGAAAATTCAATTTCAGGGGGGAAATTGGCACTGAGTGACAAAAAATCTCTTTATTTCCCTTAAAGTTGTCAAAGGCAGAGAAAAAATCGCTTTGGGGCATGAGCCCTTGTTACTTGTCATAGGAGTGATGGGATTTGATACTGAGGTTTGTTTTGTGAGCTACAACAATATGAGAAATTTCAATTCTAATCTGTAATAAGTAGTATATGAAGTGATGTAGATCTGCCTATGGCAATGGCCCTAGGCATATATTCACATAGTGTGAGTAAACAGCTAGGGTAAATTTCTAGCAGGGAGAAATTTGTATCATCATAGAGGGGTGTGAAACTGAAGTTATAGAACATATGTAATATTTTAATATTCTGAAAATATATTATTATGCCTGTAACCAGGAACATTTAAAATACAGTCACATGCACATGGCTTCATATATAAATACTAGAATATTAAACAATTTAAATACATGTAGTTTGCCTGCCCTGATTCATTTTTAAATACTAGTATAATCCTGAATTGCCAAAATTTTTTCCTTGTTGAAATTTCTAAGGGCCATTTCTTTCTTTCAGCCATTTTTGAGAAAATGCCATAAAAATCTCAATACATAGGTAACAGCTACATTTTTACCGGAATTGTATACTACTAAACAATTTATTTTTAAATAAATGAAGATACATATATCTCCTTTCTTAATGAAATAGCAAGTCAATCAAAAATGTTTCAAAGTTCATCTGAAACAGAAAGGAGAGGAAAAAAAATGTACAGTGATTGAGGCAACCCAGAGGCTGCTCTGTCCTTTTACAAGTCAGAAAGGGATCCGCAAACTACACACTTGGCTTGAGACAGCAGGAGATTTCTACCTCAGTGAAGGAGTTCATTGTTGAGCTTTCTAAAATACTTCACGCAGACAAGGACAATGGTGTCTGGTTTTAATTTACAACTTGATTAAACGTTATCAATCATATAACTTTAAATCTATGTTCAAGTTAACCGTATTTGGATGTGGGGACTGGCTGGAAATGAAAAAGAGTTCCTTCTAAGGCAAGATAACACCAGGGTAGACCTCCAGGTTCTTTCCAGATTAATTTTGATTATGTTAACTAGTGAGGAAAACAAAAACAAAACTTTGAGATAATAGAGTAAAATTGATGGGGAAATTCCTTCTGTGTAGAGGTTTGTCTGATTGATTGATAAATAAAGCGCCGTTGGCCAATAGGAAAACAAGATAAGTGGGACTAGGAGTCGAGGCATATGGTGGGAAATGTAGTCAAGAGTAGGGAGTCACCAACTCACAGTTCTTGCAATACAGGTCTTTCACTTGTTTGGTTAGTGTTATCCCCAGGTGTTTTATGTTGTTTGTGGCATTTATAAAGGGTGATGTTTCTCTGATTTCTTTCTCAGCCCTTTTATCATCTGTATATAGTAGGGCTACTGATATTTTTGAGTTAATCTTTTTTTTTTTTTGGTTTTTACAAGACAGGGTTTCTCTGTTTTGAGGCTGTTGGTCCAGCCAAGCCTCGAACTCACAGAGATCCGCCTGCCTCTGCCTCCCGAGTGCTGGGATTAAAGGCATGCGCCACCACCGTCCAGCTCTTGAGTTAATCTTGTATCTTGCCATTTTGCTGAGGTGTTTATCAGTCCATTTGTATGCCAGGGATAAATACTGATCTACTACCAAAGGCCCCATAGATCGCCTAGGCCTCCTCACTGACACCCACAGTCAGGGGGTCTTGATTAGTCCCATGCTAGATTCCCAGCCATCAGTCTGGGATTCAAGAGCTACACCTTGCCAGACCAGACCAGTCTTAACCCCTTTGCTTATCAGTCCTCTTTCTCTGTCACTGGGTTCCTTAAATTTTGCTCAGTACTTAGCTGTAGGAGTCTGCCTCAGCCTCCATCAGCCATTGGATGAAAGTTCTGTTTCCCAAACTCTCTGGCCTTGGGATTGTAGGCTGACACTCCCCTGATTCATGTCTAAATCCATATATGAGTGAGTACATACCATGATTGTGTTTTTGTGACTGGGTTACCTCACTCAGGATGGTTTTTTCTAGTGCCATCTATTTGCCTGCAAATTTCAGGATTCCATTGTTTTTTTTTTCTGCTGAATAGTACTCCATTTTGTAAATGTACCACATTTTCTCTATCCACTCTTCTGTTGAGGGGCATCTAGGTTGCTTCCAGGTTCTCGGCTATTACAAAAATGCTGCTATGAACATGGTGGAACAGATGTCCTTGTTGTATGAATGTGCATTTTGAATATTAGCCTAAGAAGGGAATTGCTGGGTCTTGTGGTAGACTTATTCCCACTTTTCTGAGGAATCTCCATACTTATTTCCAAAGTGGCTGTATGAGTTAGAACTCCCACCAGCAGTGCAGGACTGTTCCCCTTTCTCCACAACCTCTCCAGCATAAACTGTTGTTGGTGTTTTTGATTTTAGCCAATCTGACAGGAGTAAGATGGTATCTTAAAGTTGTTTTGATTTGCATTTCCCTGATGGCTAGGAATGTTGAGCACTTTCTCAAGTGCCTCTCAGCCATTTTAGACTCCTCTATTGAGAATTCTCTATGTAGTTCTGTATCACACTTTTTAATTGGATCTTTTGGTGTTTTGGAGACTTGCTTTTTGAGTTCTTTGTAAATTTTGGAGATCAGTCTTTTGTAAGATGTGGGGTTAGTGAGTATCTTTTCCAATTCTGTAGACTGCCCTTTTGTTTTGCTGACTGTGTCCTTTGCCTTACAGAAGGTTTTCAGTTTCAGGAGGTCCCACTTATTAATTGTCGCTCTTAGTGTCTATGCTACTGGTGTTATGTTCAGGAGCAGTACCTCCCACTTTCTCTTCTAAGAGATTCACTGTGGCTGGATTTATTATGTTGAGGTCTGTGATCCATTTGGACTTAAGTTTTGTGCATGGCAATAAACATGGATCTATCCCCATTCTTCTACATGCCAGCAGGCAGATATGCCAGCAACATTTGTTGAAAATGCTTTCTTTTTTTCATGGTGTATTTTTAGCTTCTTTGGTGGATTACATTGATGGATTTTCGAATGTTGAAACATTCCTGCATTCCTGGGATGAAACCTACTTGATCATGTTGAATGACTGTTTTGATATGTACTTGGACCCGATTTGCCAGCATTTTATTGAGTATTTTTGCATCAATGTTCATGAGAGATATTGGTCTGAAGTTCTCTTACTTAGTTGTGTCTTTATGTGGCTTGGGTATCAAGGTTATTGAAGTAGAAAGAATTTGGCAAAGACCTTTCTGCTTCTATTGGGTGGAATACATTGAGAAGAGTTGGCATAGACTGTTCTTTGAATTTCTGGTATAATTCTGAAATGACGCCATCTGGACCTGGGCTTTTTTTTGGTTGGAAGACTTTTGATGACTGCTTCTATTTCCATAGGTGTAATAGGTCTATTTAAATTGCCTAACTCTTCTTGATTTAATTTTGGCAAGTGATAGCTATCCAAATAATGGTCCATTTCCTTTAAATTTTTGAATTTTGTGGAGTACAGATTTTCAAAGTATGACCTGATGATTCTCTGAATTTCTTCAGTGTCCGTTATGTCCCCCTTTTCATTCGATTTTGTTAATTTGCATGTTCACACTCTGCCGTTTGGTAAGTTTGGATAAAGGTTTGTCTATCTTGTTGATGTTCTCAAAGAACCAACTCTTTATTGCTTTGATTCTTTGTATTGTTTTCCTAGTTTCTACTTTATTGAGTTCAGCCCTCAGTTTGATTATTTCCTGGCATCTACTCCTCTTGGGTGAGTTTGTTTCTTTGTGTTCTAGACCTTTCAACTGTGCTGTTAATTCTTTAGTGTAACTATTCTCCAGTTTCCTCATGTGGGCACTTAGTTTCTTCATGTGGGCACTTAATGCTATGAACTTACCTCGTAGTTCTACTTTCAAAGTGTCCCACAGGTTTGAGTATGTTGTGTCTTCATTCTTATTGAATTCTAGGAAGTCTTTAATTTCTTTTTTTTTCATTTTTTATTTTAATTTTAAATAGCTTGTTTTGCATGTCAATCCCAGTTCCCTCTCCCTCCCCTCCTCCCACACTCCCCTTCCCCCCCTCCCTCCCACCCTATTGCCAAATCCTTCCACATAGGGGATATCTAGAGTCTGTCACTTCACTCTGGGTAGGGTCCAGGCACTCCCCTAAGAGTCCAGGCTGAGAGAGCATCCCTCTTTGTGCTATAGGCACACGATGACTGTTTGTATTCCAGGGATAGACACTGATCCACAACTCAGGGCCCCATAGGTTGCCCAGGCCTTCTCGCTGACACTCACATTTGGGGGGTCCAGATCAGTCCCATGCTGGCCTCCCCACTGTCGGTCTGGGGTCCAAGAGCTCTCCCCTGTTCAGATCAGCTGTCTCTGCTGGTTTTGCCAGCCCATTCTTTGCCAATTTGCTCATCACTCCTCTCTCTCTGTCACTGGGTTCCTTGAGTTCAGTTCAGTGATTAATTGTTTGCCTCTGCTTCCATCAGTCACAGGATGAAGGCTCCCATATGGTTATAGGCATCAAGTTCATTATCAGGAATGGGCATTCGAGGTGGCCTCTCCACTATTGCTTAGCTTGCCAATTGGTGTTATCCCTTTAGATCACTCGAGGTCACTCTGGTGCCTGATCTGTCTTCTATCCTATGATTCCCTCTTCCCCCTATTCTAACCCCATCCACTCAACTTCCTGATCCCCCATGACCAACTCTCTTCTTCTTTGACCCAGGAATGGTGCAATTGTACATTATTCAATTTCCATGAGTTGGTAGCGTTTCTGCAATTTGTGTTATTGTTGAATTCTAATTTTAACGCATGATGGTCTGATAAGATGCATGGAGTTATTCTAATGTTTTTGTACCTGTTGAGTTTCAAAATGTTGCCAAGTATGTGGTCAATTTTTGAGAAGGTTCCATGTGGTGCTGAGAAGAAGGTATATTGTCTTTTATTTGGATGGAATGTTCTATAGATGTCTATTAATACCAATTGGGTCATAATTTATTTAGCCCCGTTGCTTCTTTGTTAAGTTTCTATCTGGTATTCCTGTCTAGTCACGAGAGTGGGGTGTTGAAGTCTGCCACTATTAGTGTGTGTGGCTTTATATATTATTTGGGTGTTTAGTAATGTTTCTTTTATGAACGAGGATGCCTTTATATTTGAGGCATTGATGTTCAGAATTGAAACTTCATCTTGTTGAATTTCTCCTGTGATGAGTATGTAATGACCTCCTTCATCTTTTTTGATTGATTTTATTTTAAAGTCTAATTTGTTAGATATTAGGATTGCTACTCCCTCTTGTTTCCTGGGTCCATCTGATTGGAAAATCTTTTCTCAACCTTTAACTCTGAGGTAATGTCTGTCTTTGAAGCTGAGGTATGTTTCTTATATGCAGCATAAGGGTGGGTTATGTCTTCAAATCCATTCTGTTAACCTGTGACTTTTTTTTTTGGTTTTTCGAGACAGGATTTCTCTGTATTGTTTTGGAGTCTGTCCTAGCTCTGTAAACCAGGTTGGCCTCAAACTCAAAGAGATCTGCCTGCCTTTGCCTCCCGAGTGCTGGGATTAAAGGTGTGCACCACCAATGCCTGGCTAGCCTGTGTCTTTTTATGGAATGGTTGTTGGTGGTGGAATTATGTGTGGAATTCCTCCCCTTTTTTCTTTTGGCTGTCGGTAAGGTGGGACTATTTAGTGCCTATGATTTTCTGGTTGTAGTTAACTTCCTTGACTGGAGTTTTCTTTCCAGAACTTTCTGTAGGGCTGGGTTAGAGGATATGTATTGATTGAAATAGTTTTGTCATGGAATATCTTGTTTTCTCCATCTATAGTGATTGAAAGCTTTGCTGATTATAATAGTCTTGGCTGAAGAACATAGTCTCTTAATGTTCGTATCCAGGACCTTCTGGCTTTCAGAGTTTCCATGGAGAAGTCAGGTGTAATTCTGATAGGTTTGCCTTTATATGTGACTTGACTTTTTACTTAGCTGCTCTTAATATTCTTTCTTTATTCTGACTGTTTGGGGTCTGGATTATTATGTGGTGAGGGGACTTTTTTGTTGTCCACTCTATTTGGTGTTCTGTAAGCTTCTTGTACCTTCATTGGCATGTCTTTCTTAAGGTTGGGAAAGTTTTCTTCTATGATTTTGTTGAATATATTTTCTGCCCTTTTGAGATGATTTTCTTCACCTTCTCCTATATCTATTATTCTTAGGTTTGGTCTTTTAATGATGTCCCAAATTTCCTGGATATTTTGTGTTAGGGATTTGTTAGTCTGAAGATTTTCTTTGGTTGATGAATCAATTTCTCCTAATGTATCTTCAACACCTGAGATTCTCTCTTCCATCTCTTGTATTCTGTTTGTTATACTTGCATCTCTAGTACCTGATTGCTTGTCCAGCTTTTCTATTTCCAGCCTTCCTTCAGATTGTGTTTTTTTATTGTCTCTATTTCAGTTTTCAACCCTTGCAGTGTTTGAACTGTTTCTTGAAATTTTTGCTTTGTCTTTTTGTCCATTTGTTGCATTTCTTGCATTTTTTGGTTTGCTTTTTCTTCCATTTCTTGCATTTTTGGTTTGTTTTTTCTTCCATTTCCTGCATTTTTTGGCTAGTTTTTTCTTCCGTTTCTTGCATTGTTTGGTTTGCTTTTTCTTCCATTTGTTTGATGGATTTTCCTATATCCCCTTTGAGGGCCTCTATCATTTTCATGAAGTTCCTTTTAAGGTCATTCTCCATCGCTTCATTTGCATTGGAATATTGGAGTCTTGCTGGTGTGAAGTCTCTAGAATCTGGCAGTCTCATATTTGTTTTTCTGTTGCTGAGTGTGTTTTTGTATTTTCTCTTTCCCATCTCTTCTTCTAGTGGGTGCAAAAAGAGCCTCTTACTGGTATGGTGGTTAGGGGACCAGAGTTCCCTTTCAGTGGGTACAAGCAAGTCCAAACTACTCTGGTAATTTTCCTGTTCCTGGTCCCCTGGGTGGAGAAGAAGACCGGGAATATGGGGTGTGTAGGCTCTCACCTGGAGGGGAGTCTCAGTGGCAGTCTCCAGGCACTGGAGCACTGGCCCCGAAACAGAACCCAAAATGACTGGTCCCGTGGGTGGAGAACAAGGTCACGAAACTGGGATACATAGGTTCCCACTGGGAGGTGAGGCTCTGTGGCAGTCCCCAGGCACTGGAAGGCAAGCCTGGATACAGGAATTGGTTTACCTGGTCCCCTGGTCGTTGGTGGAAGACTAGGCATCTGGGGTGCATAAGCTCCTGCTGAGCTGTGGCTATTTTAACTGCTGTCTTTCCAAGATGGCAGGTGTAAATATACCACCAGCCCTGGCCACACAAGTCTGTGCCTGTCGCTAGCAAAACAGAGCCCAACCAAAAAAAATGCTGCTACCAAAAAGCCGTGCTTCTTTCTGTTCTTTTGTTTCTAAAATCCATCTTAAGTTTTTGTCATTCTGAAATTAGTAAAATATAAAAATAAAATTAAAAAACCCACAAAAACAACAACTAGTGAAATATAAAAGCATATCAAAAATTCCTCTTATGTGGACTAAAGCAAGTAACTTTGAAAATTGTAACTATTAAGGGAAATTGATGTATAAATCCCTTTCTTATAAGGCATCAGAGTAACTGGATCCATAAAATGAATTGAAAATGGTCCTTTTTATATTTTTGTGAAATTATTTGAAGAGAATTGGCTTTAACACTTCTTTGAAAATCTGCTCTAAAACTATCTGGCCTTCTACTGCTTAATTTTTTTTAATTTTTTCTTTGTTTTTGATTGGGAATTTTTATTTAAATGAAAAACCATCTTATTTTACATACCAATCCTTGCTCCCTTTCATTTCTGTTCTACCACTCCTCCCATCATCTCCCAATCCCACTCCCTATCCACTCCTCAGATATCATCAAAATCTGTCACACCATTTGGGGAAGGACCCAGGCATTCCCCCTTTATCTAGGGTGAGAACATATCTTGAATATTATTTCTCTATCTTTTAGATAGTTCGGGTAAGGCTTTTTCTATCATGTTCATTCTGTCAAAGACCAGCCCTTTGTTCCATTGAAATTTATATTGTTCTCATTGTCTATCTCTATTTTATTGATTTTTTACCCTTGGTTCAGTTATTTCTTGCAGTCTACTCCTTCTCAGTGTGATTCCTCTCTCTCTCTCTCTCTCTCTCTCTCTCTCTCTCTCTCTCTTTCTCTCTCTCTCTCTATCCCTCTCTCTATCTATCTCTGTCTCTCTCTCAGATTTGCTGTTGGTACTATGAAATCTCTCCAGGTATTTTGTTTGCTTTTAATAATTTATTTGAGTTGTTAATTTCATTCTTATTTCATCTTGACTTACTTTCATTCAATAGAGTTTTATTTAATTTCCATAAGTCTGCAAGCTTTCTGTTATACTGTTGTTGATATCTAGCTTTACTCCATTTTGGTCTGATTGAATACAGGGAGTTATTTCAATTTCCTTGTATCTGTTGAGACTTGCTTTGTATCTGAGTACAGGATCAATTTTGGTGGAATTCCAGGAGTTGCAGAGATATTCTTTTGTGTTTGGGTTATATGTTTTGTAAATATCTGTAAGTTGCACTTGGTTTATAACATCTGTTAGTTCCAGCATTTCTCTGCTGAGTTATTTTCTGAATAGCTTGTCCACCGGTAAAGTTGGGTACTGAAGTCTCCTACTTTGAGTTTGTGAGCATCAATATGTGATTCAAGCCTCAGTAGTCTTTCTCTTACAAACATGGTTGCCCTTGTATGGGGTATAGATATTAATAATATAAATGTCATCTTGGAGGATTTTGCCTTTAATGCATATGTAGTGTCCTTCCCCATCTCTTTTGATATGAAGTTTATTTTGTTAGATATTAAAATGACTGTACCAGCTTGATTTTGGAATGTCTTTTCCAACCATTTACCATGCGGTAAGGTCTTTACTTAATGTTGAGGTATGTTTCTTGGATACAGCAGAAGGGTGATTCCTGTTTTCCCATCTATTTTTTCATCTGATAGGTTAGTCTGTCACTTTTATTGGGGGAATTGAGACCATTGATATTGAGATATATAAATTGGAATTAATTGTTTATTCCTATTATTTTATGGTGTTGGGATGTGTGTGCCCCTGAAAGAAACAGACACACACACACACACACACACACACACACAGAGGGGGGGGAGAGAGAGAGGAGAGAGAGCTTCCTGTTTTAGATTTTGCTGGTGTGAGATTATTTATTCCCTATGCTTTCATGGGTGTAGTTAACATCCTTAGGTTTAACTTTCACTTCCAACACTTTCTGTTAGAAGTAAGCTGATTTGAAATGAGATATCTTATTTTTTTCCATCTATGGTGACTGAAAGTTTTGCTGGGTATATTATTCTGGGATAACATCTATAATCTTTTAGAGTCTATAGCACATCTGTGCAGGCCTTTCTGACCTTTAGAATCTCCTTTTAAAAATCAGATACAATCCTAATAAATCTGCATTATTTGTTACTGGTTTTCCCTTGCATCTTTTAATATTCCTTTTTTGTTGTTGTTCTACATATTTAGTGTTTTGTATTATGTAGTGAAGTTATTTCCTTTTTTGGTTCAATGTATTTGGTGTTCTGTATGCTTTTTATACCTTGATATCCATCTCCTTTAAGTTAGGAATATTTTTTCTTTCATTTTGTTGGAAATGTTTTTTGAGCCTTTGAGTTGGAATTCTTCTCCTCCCTCTATTCTTATTTTTTTTAGGTTTAATCTTTCATAATATCTCAGAATTCCTGAATTTTTGTGTCAAGGACTTTTTAGACTTAGCATTTTCTGTGATTGATATATGTTTCTTCTATTGTAGTTTCAGTGCCTGAGAGTGTCTCTTGCTTTTCTTATATTCTGTCAGTGATGCTTACCATCAGCTTATGTTTGAATTCCTAAATTTTTCCTTTCCAAAATTCTCTCAGTTTGGGGTTTTCTTTATTGATTCACTTTCATTATCATGTCTTGAGCGGTTTCATTAATTTCTCTTCACTGCTTTTGTGTTTTGCTGTATTTATTTAAGGGAAGTATTGATTTCCCCTTTAAGTAACTCTACCATCTACACAGAGGTCTTTTTCTTGTGCTTCAGCTATGTTGAAACAATTAGGGCCTACTGTGTTAGGAAAGCTGAACTGTAGTGGAGACACAATACCTTGGCTGCTATTGATTGTGTTCTTATACTGGCATCTATCCCTCTGGTATTCGGATCATTTTATGTCTAGATGCTGATTTCTGTACTGGTCTTTGTTATTGGGTATTTTATTCCTTGGTTTCTGGTTTTTGTTTTTTTGGATTTTCATAGAGTGTGATGTTTGTGTCTTATCTGGTAGAAAATTTCCTCTGAGCCTGATAAATTTAGCCCCTCGGAGTTCCAGATAAAATGTGTTTCTGGGTATTGGGTAAGTTGACACTTAGGAATGTGGATAAGCTAGGAGTCTGAAAATTTTCATAGACAGGAGGAATGCAGAGTATTCAATGAAGATCTGCTTATTCTTTTCTCATTGAAATGGGGGGGGAAGTAAAGAGTAGTCATCCAAGATGCTATGCAATAGCACCGTTGATGAGACTGGGGGATAGTTCTAGAGGAACAGAAGGAGAGAGGGAAATGTACAGAAAGTCCACCTGTTTCACTAGCAGGAGTGCTCCATGGTTATCAGGGATTACCTGCTGGATATGGGGACTGGGGTACAAAAATCAAGTGGAAAGGGGGAGGTTGGAAGGAGAAGATCTTTGGGGTCCACAGAAGGTATGGACAGATGTGGGAAGAAGGTTGCAGCAGGTGTTCTGTTTCAGAGACAGAGAAGAACTGGGGGTTGGGTTTGGAGGGGACAGGGTAGTAGCAAAGATCAACAGCTAGCTTTCCTGTTTCCTTGGTCTGTTCAGCTGGTGCGTTCACAGGGAACGCCCACTGCTGCTGAAGGCCAGGATAATGCGTTGAGTTGAGGATGGATGGTGTCAGAGAGGAAAAGGAAACCACAACATGCAGTACCATAGTGTAGGACTGAGACTGGGATAATTGGCATAGGAGGAATAGGAGAGGTGAAGATTTACCCTTAAAAGTCTTATCTGCTTCCACGGCTTGGTTGAAACATTTTAAACAAATATTTTCTTGACTTTCTGACATGTATAGAACAGTATATACATGTCATATGTCAAGCAAAAGCTGCAGTTGACTTAACTGTCCTATTCCTTACTAACAGCCTACTGTCTTCATCTGTAAAAATTTGCTAATGATACTTTTTATATCATTAAGTTTTATTTTTCAGAAATTAAAAAAACCTATCAAAACTTCTTAAAAGTATGCAACAGACGTCACTGGTTCTCAGTGCCAAGCTTTCTCCAGACCCTCTGTGTCTTCTATCGCCTCACCTTGAATGAATTTAATGCAGACTTTTGCGTGAGACATTATTTTCTTTCTATTTTTTTCTGTGCAAATGTCACTATTGATTCCATATTCAACTCTAATCCTGTACCTTAAAATATTTGTTTCAAAATTCTTATAAATTGATCAATTCAATTGATATATTTGTTTTATTTTTCATATCTCTAGAAAATCAATTTTTATTCACTTAGTTGTCTGCATAGTATCTATAGTGGTTATTAAAATACAGTAGTTAATGAATACATGCTGAAAGAAGGGCTATTAATATTCCATTGTTATTATAGCCATTAAATGAGAGCCAGTTCTATCTAATGATAAAAATACAATTTTATTATTTTTATTGTCACTTTTATATCTTGTACATTTCCACTACATAAATAAGGGCTTAGGTGACAGGGAGATGATTTATATATCTGTGCCATGACTCAACAAAGTCTGGCTTAGATGAGAAAGCAATATAAAATAATAGTCATTTAGGACAATTCTGTGTCGAGTTCTAACGTCCTCAAATACATAAATGCAATTTCTAGACCATGGAACTTTAATATTTTTCAGCTTTTATAAACAGAAAAGAAACTTTGTCAGGAAAATGTGAAAAACTTCCATAGATTTCATAGTTTCACAAAGAAAACTGATTGCCTAAATGCAATCATAAAATTTTACTTTTCTCTTGATTTCATATTTCTGTTTCATATGCTCCTTATTCACATCCAAATACTAATAATTTTGATGGCCTAAATATTAAGACTAAATTTTTCTAAACTCTATATATTTTGGCAAGTAACTCTTATGTTGTTGCTGTCAACAAGAAATTCAGAAATCTCTTTTTTTTTCTCCTCCTCCTCCTCCTCCTCTTTCTCCCCCTCCACCTCCTCTTAACCCACTCCTGCTCTTCTTTTGAAGGTAGTAAATATTGGGTACTGTTGAAAACATATACTTGTGAATTTAACAACTGCACTTCCAGGTAAATAATCAGCACATGATTCAGGTGATTCAGAATTGGATCATTGTTGAATGAATGTGTTGTTGTTGTCATGCTTTGTCCTTTCCATTTATTTATTTATTTATTATTGTGTGGGTATGTACATTGGTGTGTGTGTGTGCTTACACATTTGTAGACACATGTATGTGTGTGAGTATACACACATGTGTGTGCATATGGCTACTTGATGTTAATGTCTGGAATCCTTGAATAATTCAGAGTCTCATGTGGAAATTATGACTTTCCACTTCCTCTAGTCTTGCTAGACAGCTTGCCCTGAGGATGCCATGCTATTACCTGCTTCATAGTGAGAGTGTAGATGGCCACAGTGTATGCTCTGTTTTTAAGTGGGTTTGAGGATCTCAACTTCAGTCTAATCCTCAGGCTTGCTTAGCAAGTCTTTGTCTACTGAGTCATTTCCCCATCTTTTACAATGAATTTAAGAATTAAGACACTATATAAAGACGGACAATGAGTTAAACCTGCCCAATCTCAAATAGGTACCAGAGACAACAAAATTTCAAATGAAAACAAAAGAAAATAGCAGTGATGGGAAAAAAGCAAACAAAAATAAAAAACAAGCAAAACTATGCCTGTTTTGGTCCAAAGCTCAAGACCAATCTGCCTCTAGGAAACAGCTTTGATTTGGGAAAACATTTCTATCTAGACAATGTCTAGGCTATGCTTATCATGTTTGCCACTGAAGCTGTTAGCTTCTCATTAGAATTTTATAGTTCACGTCTGCATGAATCAGCTAGATTAAATTTCTATGGCTTACAAACAAAAACTATGTCATTCATCATTTTGACATCATCATTAACATCTATATTCTGCCAGTCATCAAATCCTATCTCATATGTTTTATTAAAGTCTTGAAATTTTGCCCTATCCCCACACAATGGTGAGACTTTTACATGGAAATGTTTTGGACCCAGATCCTTGTCTTTGTCAGGGAGTGTTTTCTCTACAACTGGACTACAAGAGGCAACCATTCTTTTTTATTTTCCTTTTTTTTTGTTTTGTTTTGTTTTTTGTTTTTTATTTTGAGGCAGGGTATCTCTGTGCTGCTTTGAAGCCTAACCTGGCACTTGTTATGTAGACCTGGCTAGCCTTGAACTCACAGAAATCCACTTACCTGCCTCCCTGGGATTAATGGTGTGCATCATCAACACCTGGCTAAGCAACCATTCTTATATTGCCTCCAACCAAATCTTGTGTAATAGAACCAGAGATGACCATGGATTCACCATACTTAAAAAATTTTATTAAATTTACTTTGCCGCCGGGCAGTGGTGGCACATGCTTTAATCCCAGCACTCGGGAGGCAGAGGCAGGCGGATCTCTGTGAGTTCGAGGCCAGGCTGGATCGATAGCCTCCAAAACAATACAGAGAAACCCTGTCTCATAAAAACCAAAAAAAAAAATTTACTTTGTCATTAGACTAAATTCCCAAACCATTGTATTGATCATTGTTCCTACCTGTCATTCCTCACTTTTGGTCTTCTTTTCAATACTAACCCATCTTTAAGCACTCTGACTTTTTTGAAGTCTTTGAACACAGTAGGTTTCTCAAAGTTTCTTAAGGTTATGGACACCTGCAAAAAAAAGGTTCTGCTTACTTTGTCATTTATCTTACCCCTGCTCCTTCTACATGTGCTTGCAATAATCAATCAATTAATCAATCAATCAATCAGATTTTTAAAAAATGCTTTCCCTGACTTAAACAAATGAAATGTGTCATTTAATAGTGTCCCACTCAAATCTTAATATAACAGATCTGTAGGAACTTATTGAACATTGATAAAATAATAAATGAATAGACAGAAAATAAATTTCTATCTTCACTATGTAGTTGTTTATATGAGCAATTTTACTCAAAACCATTGCTGTAAACATGTATATGTGTAACTATAGTCTATACTTCAGTTTTAGAAGCTTTTAAACCCAAGGAAACATTAACTCACCTCAGTTCTTGTCGTAGATTGTGCTCTGTGTTTCAGTAACTAAAATTTACTGACAGCCAACCTTGCTAGTGACAGCTATGAAAAAGGAAACAGCCAAAATATGAGGAGACAATGTCATCTTGATTGAAGACATGGAGGAACAAGTGTTTATTTTCCACCTTCCACACTGCTAGCTGGAAAACTGCAGCCTGATCATCAAGAGTATTTATGTTTCTTTTAAAATTAGTTAGGAATTCCAATGCTTTAAACTTCTGTTGGCATTAGTCTTACCTTTCATTAGCCAAGGCTGAAATAACCTTTCATAGATGGGAAATTTCAGATGAACATCAAGTCTATAATTCTGTCCTTTTGTGAATAGGAAAAAATTGATGAAGAATGTAACTGACTGACCTGTTCAGATGTCCTTGTCACCATGTGCACATAATTGGGCAAATTAATGGTGCTTTCTTGTGGAAATCTTTGCCTTTAAAATGACTATATGTATATAAAACAGTATAATTCCACCATGTTTTTGCAGCAAAAGCCCCCTACTTTGAATAATTACCATGATCTCAGATATATCTTAGGGACCCTAAATGTTAATCCAAGCCAGAACACTTTCTAGTGCTATAAGCATGAAGCTATACACATTTGTTGGTGATCCTGGACTTCTATTTCAAATGGCTTTGGTGATTATTAAAATCCTTGACATTACTAGAGAATCTGTACATGATTAAGATCTCTAATTCTTCTTAGACTCATTTTGTGATATTTTGTGTAGGATCTACAAAATACAAGAATTGGTAATGGGGGAAAGGAAGGATAATATGGAAAGAATACAGACATTTACCAAATCTGTGAAATTCATGTGGAAGCCTAATTTTCATTGAAGCTATAGAAAATCGAAACTTATGGACTCAAAAAGAAAAGGAAAAGAAAAAAAGTGCTTTCAAGGTGAATAGAAAATATGTTTAAAATAAATTATGTATTCATTTCTTACCTGAGTTTGATGTTCATTCTGTTCATTTTTTATACAAAAACTCAGGAAAAGAAGCAGGTTTATTGAAACCTAATACTGAAGAAAACATAAGAGACTCTCCCTCATATCAATAACAATCTCAGGGAAGTTATTTTGGTAGGGGACAATAATCTTTTATAATTGAAATAAGGAGCGGTATAGATAGAAAATGACAAGATCCATGACCTACATGGGGATTCCATCGTGCTGTGGCATTTCATTTTATTAGTGGGATCTCATAATGAATTCTGATTGCACAAATTTTCCTAGAAGAACAAGAAGACTTCTTCTAAATGAAAAAGCGATAACAAAATGCAAGAGAGAGTAAAGGACTGTTTTATGAATACCCTCTTGTTTTATCCCATTCCTAAATCTTGAAGTATTTAATCATGCTATAGACCATCTACGGCTGTTATTATAATTCTATCTAAGGAACCGTAAGCATATAAGCACCGTAAGGGGTTTCATGGCCATAACTGAGAAAACAACCATGGTCAGAATACAAAGAGAGCCAAAACTGGAAGATATTGAGCAGTTTTATCTGCAGGATAGAGAATACACAAATGAATCCTGTGTAGGGTCTCATTGCCTCTAGTTGATTATTTTTTAGTGTAGGGGGACATCTTGGATAGCCATGCTGCTGACCACGCCCACTTTTGGGAATCAAAGTCTGTGTAGTAGAGACATATACACAGAAGGACTTTCCCCACCATCTGCAGGCAGTGTTCGGCCGAGGAAGAGCAGCTGCTTCTGTGGCAGCTGTTGGAGCCCGCTTCTGATCTTAGTCCTGATACCAGAATGTTGCTGTAAAATAAATCACACACTTGATGAGTTGTGGTAACTATTTATTGTGGAAGTTACTTACAAGAGAAACTAGCAACCCGGTGAGTCAGCAGCTTTCCTGACCAGAAGCCAGAAAGGCAGCATGTGCTCTTATGCACAGACTTTTATTCCCATGGCCTTATGTACCTCTAGCCACACCCAAAGTGGGCGTGGTCAGCAGCACTGGTATCTAAGATGTCTCCCTACATATCAGATTTCTTTTTTTTTAAATAGAAGTTTAATGAAAATGGAATTATGTATTTTTACTGCTTTCCCTTCCCTGTCCCTGTTATGGTAGAGCATTCTTATCTTGTCAGTTTTCCCGAGTCCCAAAAAGAGAGTTGTCTCATAAACAGTAGATTATCGCTCTCTGCTTTGGTCATTCTTTGGTTCTGTGTAGGTAAATTCCAACATTCGTGGTCACTCTGAAGACAAGTAAGGAGAAAACTACGGAGTTAGAAACACAAATTAAATCTGAGCAATAACAAAAGAGATGGGCTTGCTATTAAAATTATAGGAAGCCTCTTAGAACAGAAGTTGTGCCTCTTGCAAATTTTTAGTAAGTCATAGTTCCAAAACAAAAACCAATTTGTCTATAAAACAAGTTTAGCCCTTTTGGAAATATTGCATTTTTGGCAACCTACTAAATTAGCATTCAGGTTAAAAAACACATTTCTTTTCTTTTTTTTTTTACATTTAACAAATTATGAAAACAAACTGAATAGTTTATTTCATGATGATTTCCACAATTTCTAGTTAATTGTTTCTTATAACTTAATTTAACAAGAGATTAGAATCCTGTAGACTAACAATAACTAAATTTTTACAATTAAACTATATTTTTTAATTTTGTTTATAGCAGTATCGTCTTTAGAATTCCTGGGACACAAAATACAGAAGTATTACAGCTGCTTCAAATATAACATTTTAGAATTACTGTTCATTTACCTGCTGAAAAAACACATCTGTAAGTCTAAAAGCTAATTTTTAATATGACTTAACATTCAGGAATCTGCACATAAGAGTGGCTAAAGCCTCTATAAAAAGTAAGTTTAGTGCTTATCTTATATTAAAATCTTAATTTTCAATTCATTTTGAACTGTGGAGGGATAAAGTAAGATTGGCTCTTATTGACTTACTAAAACACACATACCTAGCTATGTGGAGTGGAGTAAAATAGACGAACTCAATAACCTACTAACCCAATTTGATATTTTTTTAAATAATTTTTTGTTTATACTTTATGTATGTGAATGCTTTGTCTGATTTGCATGCCTGGTGAACAGAAACCAGTAGAGGTTATTGACCCTCCTAAAACTGGAGTTAAAAAACAGTTATGAACCATCTTTAGGTGGAGGTCTCATGTTAATCACAGTTGAATCTTCAGCCACAGCAGACCAGAACCATGGGCTCTTATGGCTCCAATAGAGTCTGTAAGGAGCTCTCAAACTCTACTCTAGGATTTCACAGCAAGACCACTATTGTCTGCCATTCACTCAGTACATTTGGAGTTTCCTGAAACAGTTTATTAGGCTCAGAGTACTCCCTGACTTTTCCAGCTGCTGTGACTCCATGGAACAACTATGTCAGATCCAAAGGACAGCATTTCTCACAGCACACTTACCATCTCTGGGCTCTTAAATCATTTCTCTACTCTTTCTGTGAACCTTGACTATTTGGGGGATGGATAGATAATCGGTGTCTCCCCTTTAACTGATGATTCATAGTCACTTATTCTCAGAGCTCCGATCAGTTTTCTGTCTCTGCTATAGTCTCTCCCCGCAGCAATAACAGGGTCCTCTAACCAAAGCTGGCAGCAGCTCAAACCAAGAATACAAACTTAGGTACTTAGAAGGCAGTTTGAGAACCTGATCATTTAATAAGAAAGTATCAGTAAGTTCCACCGTGTGTTCATGTTTGCAGTACAAATCATGAATTCATTACTGAGCAGAAGGCCTCAAATCCAATCAAAAGAGCAGTTCATTGTCACTATAAACAGTCTTGGCACTGTTACACCAGCAGACATATCTTAGATCGATGGAGAAACAGTGCTTCATACATGATTCTTTTCTATCAGTTGTATATATTTGTTGACCTTTGCTTATTGACAATGGTTAAAACACCCCTTTAAACTCAATTTTCATTGTTATTTATACCTTATTAATTATAGGAAAACATATTTATAAACTATCTTTTATTAATAAATTATATCCTACATTATATAAAAGTCTGCATTACTCATCTTTCAACTATTATTGACCACATAGGTGTAATAAATGCATAAATTTTTAATCAGAAAAATAATATCAGAGAGCAAGAGAAAAGTGAGATGCATTTGTCAGCATCAGGTTTTATTATGAGTCTATAGGCAATTATGATATTCTCTTTTTTCTACTACAACTACACATTGCCTAATGGCTCCTCAGTGAATAGACAGGCTATAGGATCTTGGAAATGTGGTCTCATTTATTTGTGTTAGTGTGTGGAAAGCTTACTGTGTAGGCTGTTGTGCATGCCTTCCCCCAATGTTTGTGAACTATGAAATTACTAATCATGCATTTTAATGTATCCTAGTCAATGATACATGTCTGTATATATTATAGTTTATATTTTAAAAGGAAATTACATCTAGTGTTTTACTAAGAGAACCATATATAAGTGAAATATCAAAATATATTTATAGAGATGTGTATTTTTCTTCTTCCATTAAGGGAACTTAAAATCTGTGGCTATAACCTAGAGTTTGTCAATAAACTTCTAAGAATGACTATTGTAACATATGCCTTAATCCAGAGGATATATATATATATATATATATATATATATATATATATATATCTAGGTTGATTTTAAAATTCTGGGTTAGCCTAATAAACAGAAGAAGTTACCTTTGAATAAGGTCATAAATTGATAGTTGATGTTACAGTAGATACAACAGATTTTAAGGCCTCATCAAAAAATATATTCTCTGAATATGTAATATATTTTTTGGAGAAAATTGTAATGTATGGTCATTTCATCTGTAAAATAATAATTAGATAATTAAGATTGTACCCATTTTAGTGAAGTAATTTCCCTTATATTTAATAACTAAAATGTGCTGTAAGAACATTTCACTATTTTTCTTTCAAGATCTATTTTATAATAATGAAGAGATAACATGAGCCATTGTGTGTGTTAATTCAGAATATCTGCCTTAAGTGACAGTTATACACAATGATAAACACGATCGTCTTTATGCCTTCACAAAAAAAGCAACCTTCCTGTTGGAAAAAAAGATAATACAAAAAGAAATGACTAAAGTCAAGAAACAAATATCTTTTTGAGTGGAATTTAAGACTGGTCAATTCCTTACTTGAAGCATACCACAAAATAATCTTAATTCTTTTCCAGAGGGGGTCATTTCCCTCAAGAGTGCGACTATTGTTTGTCCTGTCATTTCTAAATCTACCTATTATAGACTCAACAGGGAACATGGGGAGTTTATTACTGTACATGCAAAGAAGGTCTACAGTAACCAGATTGTGTGTAGGTGTATGTCTTCAACTATCTTAGCCATCTAGTCTGTAGCCTCTATTTTTAAATATAGTTACTCTACCCACAACATCAAGGAAACAAAATTAGAATTAAATTTAAAATAAAAATGTTACTTCAGAATATGGTTTGGCAAAATAGAATTGTTGCACTGAGTGATTTGTAAGTCAACTGTCTCTGTTTGAAAACAAATAAAATTTATGAACTAAAAATCGCAAACTCTGAGAAATGTGTATTTTTGTGTTCTCAAATGGAAGAAGTCAATGTTGTATGCCAGCAGGATTTTTAGAATCTCACTGAGAAAGTAAATAACAGATCATTTATGAAAAATGGGGCATCTGGTGTTGAACTATTACAAGTAATGAGCACCTAAAGTCTTTATACATTAAATTGGCTTTTACAATTGAGTGGCTTTTGTCTCTTCTATTGTCAGTAGAGAAACAACATAATCTAAAACATAAGCAGCACTTTTAATGCTGTGACCTACTTCATAAAACCATCTATGTTACATTTGCAAAAGATGCTAGGCATTCAAAGAAAGCAAGACTGTCATTTTATTCATGCTAGAAAAGTTCAATATGTGCAACAGTGTAGAAAAAAGTTCAGTTTGCAGCAATTTTAGGCCAAAGACTTCTGGAGTATTTTTCTAATAGGTACCAACTTACACAGACTGTATATTTGTTTTGAAACTATAAGATCTGAAAGTTTCTAATTTATATTCTAGAAAAAGGAAAGCTTTTAAAGAGATTAAAATAGATGCAGTCTGCTTAACCCCAAAGAAATATCGGTTGGGGAAAAAGTGTGTGAAGGGAGTAAATATGTATGTGTGTGTCTGTGTGTATCTGTTGCATTTCTCAGTATACATATGTGTGTGTATTTTACATGTGTTACATTTGTGCTTTAATCTCTAAACTAATTATTCAGTTGTCTACAATAAATTAGACATTAAAGATACCACTTCATTAATCTCAAGGAGTAATGACAACTTGACTTTAAGTATATCTTTCATAATGTGAATGCTTCTATCTCACTAAGCCAACTGTGTCACCAATGTCCCTAAACACTCCACGGTGACATAACACATCAAAAGCTTCATGTAACATTCTACTTATTCAATCTGAAATTGAAAAGTTGAAGAGGAAATAGAAATAGGTGGATCTTTTGTGATGTAAGTCTCCTTACAATTTTAAAAATTCTGTATATCTTGAAAACAGATGTACTGAACACTTTTTCTGGTACATCTTTTCAAAGAATTGAATACCAACCAAATAGCTTTGAAAGATAAGAATAGCATCTTACACCAGCATAATAGGAGTCTTTAACTAAGGCAAAGGAAAAGAAGCTTATGCCTCTTGAATAAATAATTAAATATTTAGCTTTTTCCTAAGTGAGAGTTTACTTTATGTTTCATTGGATCTTCTAGTTTTACCTGGTTCTATACTCAAAGTTCAAAGTGAGGTTGAGTTTATATCTATGGTATGTATGTCTTCCAAAAATATTGGATATTTCTATTATAGATAATATAATTTCTGATGCACATTCTCCACACCCAGTTGGAAGTTTCATATAATCTGCCACTCTCTTTCCAATAATAATAACAGTCTTAGTTTAGTTTACAAGTAAGTTAGAACCGTGAAGTTTAGATAGCTCGTATTTTTAATAATTTTTTATTACTCTAAAGTTTATATAATTTGATTGGAATGATATTTCTTAACAGCATATACTATGGAATCACATTCCTCCAGGGACCTTCAGCCTGTGGAGGTGGCTCTGGGAGTAAATAACGTGCTTGCTGCTCAAGTGTGCCTACCTGAAATCAGATGCCAGAATTCACATAAAGTCCATCCAGTGTGGCCCCTATGTCATCCCTGTTCAGAGGAGAAGACAGGAGAATCCCAGGAAGCTCAGAGCCCAGCTAGCCTGGTATATATGACATAAAAAGACTCTGCTTCCAATAAAACGAAAAAATGCAAAGTGATGATCCATACCTGTGATTGCCCCTGCGATTCTCACATTCACACCCCCGCAGTCACATGAACACACACATACAATACACAGCAAAACTCAATAGACACACAGATGTACACAGTGTGGCGGGGAGGCAAGGGAAGGGAGAGGAGGAGAGAGGAGGGAAGGGATGGGGAGACAGACAATGATTTCCAGTCAGAAATAACCTTATATCAAGAAACCAGAAGTTCTGTTTGCATGATTTTATTATCCATTTCAGTGTCCATTTTTATAATCAAATCAAGACTAGAATCTCACCAAGAACAGAGCTGTTCACTATTTGGTTCCAGCTTGGTTTTAGAATTTCACTTCTAATCCAACTGACATACTTCATTTTCTTTTCCTGTCATAGCCTACTGCATTTTTTCTCTCTTTGGCCTTTCTTTAAGAACACTCTAATACAGTGCTTCTCAACCTGCCCAGTGCTGCAAACCCTTTATTACAGCCCCTCAGGTTGTGGTGACCCCCAAGTCATAAAATTACTTAGCTCCTTCATAACTATAATTTTGTTACTGTTATAAATCATAATATAAACATCTTATATGCAGGATATCTGATATGTGAGCTCTGCGAAAGTGTCATTAGAACCGCAGTATTCCCTCAAAGGATCATGACCCACAGAATGAGAACTGCTGCCTTAATGCAATGAGCATCATTTTTCTACAGGTAATGGTGAGGCAGTGCTCTGATATCCCTTCAGGAATTACCAACTTATTTCTTAGCACTTCTAGAAGTGCTGTCCCCAGAGAGCACCCAGCTCTTAATCCCTACTAGAGTTGTCCTTGGACCTTCTTCAGGAAAATAGCTGTCCTGTACCTTTTGTGTAGCTTTGCCAGTTTCATTAGAAATAATTATGAAGGCTGAGCAAAGTATCCCTCCCTACAAAGAGAATGGGCTCCAAAAAGTCAGTTCAAGCACTAGGGATGAATCCTGGTCCCTCTGCCAGTGGCCCCACAGACTGCCCAAGACATACAAATGTTACCCGTATTCAGAGGGCCTAGTTTGGTCCTATGCAAGCTCCCCTGCTGTCATTCAGGTGTCAATGAGCTACCACTAGCTCAGGTCAGCTCTTTCTGTGACTATCCCCAAAATGATCTTGACCCCCTTTGCTCATATTATTATTCCTCCCTGTCTTTGGGAGCTCTGCATCTGCTTCCATCAGTTGCTGGAGGAAGATTTGAAAGGATACCTTGCTTACCTTAGATAAAGTGGGGATGGCCTTGGTCCTATCTGTAAGGGATATGCCAGACTTTGGTGACTCCCCTTAGGAAGACTTATGCTCTCTGAATAGTGGAGGGGGGGAAGGTGCGGAAAGATGAGTGAGCAGGAGGAGGAGAGGGAATGGGAACTAGGATTGGTATGCAAAATGGGAAAAACATGTTTTTACAAAGGAAATAGTTATCAGTTACTCTTTGTTGAATGAATTGAACTCTGTGTATTAGAGAAGTTTGAAAGTTGGCTAATCATCACCCAAAATAAATATGGATAGTACTTGGCAGCATCATTTAACTCAGCAGCAAATTTGAAATAAGTGTATCTAGGAATCCACAGTCCAGGAAGAATGGTCAGTGTCATTCTAGAAAAACATACTTATTAACAGATCACTTTTTTTTAAAAATCTGAAAGTAAACACTTACCCATGTGTCTCAAGTTGAAGAAGGTGTTCCACAGATGAATTCACAGAGTGAGCCACAGTATCCAGTCACCATCACAATGGCTTTATTGGCTACACTAATAGTACATAGAGCAAACTTTCTGTGTACAAAGTCAAATGTCAATGATTCTATTTGTCATTCTCACTCATTGTTTAGTGTTATTATCAGCTTCCTTTCAAAAAGCCTTCTTGAAAAATCAGTTTTGAAAATTTGAAGGAATGTTAATGTAAAACTCTCAAACAGCCCAAGCAAGGATATATGGCAATAAATTACCAGTAAGAGTTTTGTTAAAAGCTAAGATTATGATAAACAAGACCACATTATCAGAAATTCTAAGTATATTTCAACAATAACCACCATCCATTTCCAGACTTTCCCATTATCTTTACAACCATGAGGAATCTTTCCATAATTGATGCCATTTGGTGAAATCTGTTTCCAATTTGACAAAAGCGCTCCCAGATTATGAGCAAATGTTTGCTCTTGGGCATATCCAAGTCAGAGAGGATTGCAAGCAGGTGTACCTGTTTGGTGTTTGGCTTTGAAATGAGCATTAGATCATGGACATCCATTAAGATAAAATCCTTAATCATACAGCTCATATTTCAAATAATTTTCCAGATGCAACTTTAAGCCCTTGGCTTTCAACAACCAAAATAACAACTCTGTGATTCAACTTGTCATTTTTCCCCCTGAGTATATGTGCTTTTTTTCCAGAAATAGTTCTTCCACTTGAAATGTCATCCCTAGGGGGAAAATGTGTTGAAATAATAAAAAATAATGGTTTGCTGATATGGCTATTGTTTAATTATTATCTTTAATAGTTCATATCTAACTTATAGTTTCTCAGCATTCACTTATGATTTGGCAATACCTAGAAATCTCCATCATATTTTCATTACAAATTTAACATGTATAGAAAACAAAATAATATACTAAAAAGAAAACTCTCCTTTTAATATTATTATTTGTGTCTTTCTTTTTATCCTATTTGAATTTTTTCTGTTAAAAGTAACAATGGTTGTGTCTGGACAGACAAACTGCTTAGTGGTGAATAACACTTCCTACAATTACAGATGATAAGAATTAGGTTCCCAGAACCCACACCAGTAGCTGTAAAACACCTGCCAACTTTAGTTACAGGAACTCTAACCTCCACTTGCCTCTGAGAGTACCTGCATATATATTCACACACATTAATAAATAAACAGTAAAATGTGTTTACAGTAGGGAATGTGTTATATAAAGACATAATGGTAAAAACTCAGCAAGAGCTTTTAAAGCAACAACCAATATAAGACACATGTCCCTTTGCTGTACATGTACCCTGTGTATGACTTTAAGCGAAACAAGTCTTCCTAAAGTAGAACTGTCCAATAGATTGCAGGATGTCAGCAACCAAAGGCAGTTCTTAAATGTATCCCCTCATCATTACAAGCACAGAAACTTCTCCTATCTCCTAGGGCAATGGCCCTGCATTTTCCTCCTTCCTTAGGTTATGATTCTAATTTTTGTCATTGCTTATATCAAAGGTAATCACAATAATTCCCCTCTTGTCACTAGCTTCTCTACTTCTTTTCCTATCTTTCTATCAGAACTTTTTATGACAGAAGTCCCAGCTCAAAGAACTTTAAATATTCTGTAGTAATTTCTTATCTCTGACAATAATTTAAGGTTTCAAACAACAAATACATCTAATTAGAGAGGCAGATAAATATCTAGAGCCAACAAAGCATATATTTAATTTAACAAGACTATACTCTTAGGAGGAAATTGCTCATGCATCTATCCTAGCTTCTAGAAATTTCCAGCAACCCTTGACATTCATATTTTCATCACTCTAATCTCTACCTTGATGTACACTACACCTTCTCTGAATTGTATCTTCTCTGTCTTTTAAAAGGACAGTCTCATTTGATTAAGATCCATTCCAATATAGAATAATATTCTATATTTTTAAACCTTGATTAGGTCTGCAAAGAAGTTCTAGGGAAATGTGACTTTTGGGGAGTTACTATTCAATAACAATACCCATAGTGAGTTTTTGGGTTGAATAGCATAGTTGGGCAGTTCTCATGAGATTAAGAAGTTTCACCTGTTTTCCCTAACTTTTTTTCAGGCATTAGTAAAATTTGTTACTTTGGTAATTTCTTATTTGAGATATTAATATTTACTTTGTCTTTGCTCTTGATCAGCTGTATTTTTCAGAAATCCTTTTCTAGCAAGATATTACTAAAACCATAGCTTGATATGCTATGCTTTGTTGATACCCATGGGAAGCCTGCCCCTTTCTGAACAGAAATAGAAGATGAGTAATTGGAGGTGGGGGCAGAGTAGAGGTAGGGGGATGGAGTGGGCAGAGAGGAGGGAGAGGAAGCTGCAGTCAGAATGTAAAATAAATAAATAAATTTAATTTGAAAATACGTTTAAAATCTATGATTTGTTAACCTATCACAGACAAGCTTCATTTGCCTTCTCATATTAACAGCATAAATTCAAACTTATCAAACATACATGGAGGTAAACATGGGTTGTGTGTGATCCTAATCTGTAAAGTACTAGTAGAAATTGTAGATTTAACTTGAGTCTGCATATAAAACCACAGGAAAGCAATTTGTTTAAGACAAAATATTTAATTTTCCTGAAATTAACAGGTCAGCTTTGGATTGAGAGCACATTTGAGGATCTTACATACAAGGGAACAAGGTCAATCTTCAACACTTCCAAGTGCAAAGAGTTGGTGATTTTATCCATCAAAATGATCATCTTTGAGTAAACAAATGATGAAATTTAAAAACTTTCAACCTATCTAGGTGTCAGAAGTGATAGCTTTCCAATCTGTTGAGGACAACATGGAGATTGTGAGAGGTACTTGCATTAATTCTAGGGGCTGATTCAATTTTCAATAGAGAAACATATATGGATAGTATGGAAGTATTTTTTCCTTTTCAATAGGCTTAATTAATTAAATAGTGACATTCAGCATAAAATGATTTTTTAAGTGTTTAGAGTGAAAACAGTAAAAATCTCTGATTTTTACAGTTTTGATTCTTGATAATACATTAAATCATCACTTTCTATTTTTTCTGTGAACTAATCAAGCACTTACATATTTCACATTTAATTATTATATAAGTAAAGGTGTTAAAAAAGCTCCAGGATATTTTGCTTACTCTATTTTTGGTTGGATTTCACAAATGAGCACAGATCTACTGAAAGATTTTAACTGCTAAAATATAATCCTCAAATTTCAGAAACTAAATGGGATATAATAGATGGTAGAACCTGGACAAAAATTTACAAAATTACTTTTATATTTAAAATTCTGACAAGCAGTGACCAAGAAATTGGTTTATTTCTGAAGTCAATAATTTTTTTGAAATTTTATAGTCAATTCGGGTAATAGGAAAGGATGATAAAAACTATCCCATACCTCTACTTGACAATGATTAAAGAAACCAGAAAAGCAGTAGTGAGGGTAGACAGATGGGCCTTGACTCATGCAATGAAGGTAATATGTTATCTACTCTTATTAAACAACAGGGTAGTTAACAACTCAATTATCAGAAATTTGAGCTTTCCATGAAACATGGGCTGAAGTTGTTTAACCTGTTTGGAAAAAAAAAAAAAAAAAACGAGAATGCCATACTCAGTATGATGCAACCCTTGTAGTCCTCTAGGTCCCCTGACTGTTTCTTTCCAGTGGACTGTGTCTGAATGGAGACCTGGAAGCACTGTTTCTTTGTTCCCACTTCACATTTTTTTAGGATGCTGATAGACTTTCAGAAAGGGTAACTAACACAGTGAATTTTATTCTCTGCGTGACACAGGAATATTAAGTATACTTAAAACTTATTAATAAGCCATTTGGGGCAAGAACATGCTTCTTCCTGTATTTTCACATAATGAATAAGCAAATTATTTAATTGAGATGGTTCCAAGTAAGACTCTGTAACTAATGAGTAAAATATTTATTGAGCATGTTTTTCTGAACTCTATCATTTTTATGTGTCCTTCCATCATAGGATTTTACAAATAATGGAAAATTGTCCAGAATCATCTGAAAGTTTTGTAAGTTAGTGCAATGGATATAAACTTTTCTGAAAACTCTACATAATTACATTATGAAAATGTAGGACTTTGAACTACAAGACTTCTTTATTTGGTAACAGATTGTGAAAACATATTAAGCATTGATTTTATTCATTTTTGCAGCTACATGTTTTTGATTTTTCCTGTTTTTCTTTTTTCTCTTTTGTAGTTTAAGAGGATTCAGCCACATTGTCAAAGGTCTGCTGTGTCATATGTCTGTGAACATCAAACTTTCACAGTGCTCTCTTCTCCTTCGGGAGGGTAGAGGTTAAGATGTTTTTGTGAAAGGATTCTTAGCCGAAGGAGAAACTATGTGACCTTTTTAAAACTTTTTAATGTGTTATGTTTAAAGATCACTATTCAGAGATTCGCAATTCGAGGTTCAAGGAAATACTCTGGTTTACTGTATAAAGCTATTCACAGGAGAATTATCAGTAAATTTTACTGTTACCACATGGGATTTTGTAACAAATATATACCATAAGCATATGTATACACACGTAGCATATAAATATTCAAGTTTTGACTACTTTTTATGTCGGAATATACTATATTTTACAGTATTTCATAAAAATGTCATATTAGTAGTTACGTGATTAAATTTCTTTGCAAAATAATTCCCTACCTAGTTAGTGTCGACTTTTGGCTAAATTTTGCCAATCTTGTCTGCCGAACTTGCAATCTGAGGTCCTTAAAGAGTGGGGCTGGATAGAGTCTAATGCTGTAGACATCCTTATTTAATTTTAAGTATACTTTTATACATGAATGAAACGAAGAAGTAATGATCTAAGGACGGTTGTTTGAGTTCAAAAAAACATGAACAGAAAAACATGAAAAATAACCATCAGTAATCACATATATACTAAATATGAACAGAACAGCCCTTTTCCAGAACTTTCTTTTTTTTTTTCATTTGATACTAAGAGCTTCATTCCATAACTGGATTCTGACCATATATTTGGAACAGAAGCCATACCATTTTAATTTTCATCTCACTGGGGGTGACAGGTTCTACAGTGAATAATATCTTGGATGCATAGGTGTATACTGTGAGTTCAGGTTCCAGGAGAGCTTCAGTTTACTTTTTTTAAAACATTTTTTTAAATTTTAAATAGCTTGTTTTACATGTCAATCCCAGTTCTCTCTCCCTCCCCTCCTCCCGCACCACCCAACCCCCTCCATCCTCTCACCCTATTGCCAATTCCTTCCACATAGGGGATATCTAGAGTCTGTCATTTCACTCAGGGAAGGATCCGGGCACTCCCCTAAGAGTCCAGGCAGAGAGAGCATCCCTCTTTGTGTTATGGACACACGATGTCTGTTAGTATTCGAGGGATAAACACTGATCCACTGCTCAGGACCCCATAGGTAGCCCAGTCCTCCTCATTGACTGTCACATTCAGGGGTCAGAACTTTCTTAAGAGAGACCAATTTAAATGCAATCGCTGGCATGTGCTAGAGATTGTATCTGGGAAAGCAATAAAGCAAGGCTGAGGCCATGTCCAGATTCAGGGTACACTGAGAACAGCACTCAGAATCTCCTTTCACCAGATATGCTATGACATCCATTGAGAACAAACATGTCTTATAAGTTGATTGTAAATATTTGTCACAGGAGGCATGAAAACACATCCAAGAACAATCCAGGGAAGAAAATGCACCTAAGGTAAAAGGCCTTCTGCCTTTTCTCCTGGAGCCTGTCTCACAATTCCCCAGGCATTGTTCACCATGGGTCATTCTGACATATTCTGACAGTTGGAATTGTTAATTTCTTTAAATATAATTATGCTTCTTATTTCTGAAAGCTTATTGTCCAAACAGAAATTTTCATACTGAGTTATCCTTTAGAAAATTTTAAAATAGTCATTTAGATTCTGTGATTTTGTTATACTTGCTTTTATTAACCTCTAAAAAGTTTTTAAAAAAATCTGTGAAGTTTTGACTTGCAAAGCATGCTGGTTAGTGAGAGGAATTTCTCTGTAGGTTCATTCAAATTTTTTTTCATCATTATGGAGGATTGAACCAGTTCCAGACACCATTACCAGTGAAAACAGGCCCGCCATTACAGCTGAAGGCAACCATTTATAACACACACTTCATTTAAGTCTCTTACTAATGCTGACATCTGTTCAGGCTTTAATTACAACATTACCACAACTGGTCCCTTGTCACATTTCTCCTCACCCACTGTAGCATGAACACAAAGGGGAGGAAATACATTCTCAGGTAATTAAAAGGTTCTTTAGAATTATGTGTATTCAGAAATGGTTTGCTACATGTTAGACACATGTTTTTCTCTGACTTACTTTTTATTGTTTAGCAAAACATAATTAATGCTAAACTATTTATAAGTATTTTCATATTTAGTCACAAAAGCAAAACTTTGTGACTATTAAATTTTATGTACCAATAATTGAAAATGCATTTAAATAGTATACCTACTTAAATATTTTCTTCATTAAGTTTGTTTCATATTCATAGTCATTTTTATTTATTTATTTGCATTTCTTTTTGAAGCAGGGTTTTCCTATGTAGCTGATCCTACCCTGAAATGTCTTAGACATTCAAAAAGTCTTTAGAATTTTCTAATATATTAATCCATAACTTTCGCAACAATTATTCATGCATTCTTTTTCCTAGCAGCACAATCATATCATATATTATGGTTGAAATAATTATGTTTCCTTGCCGATGCTTAAAAATACACCTACCGTCTCTTCTTGCCAGTTTAAATGTGTGTATTTTCTTTTTAGCTTTACTATATTCTATGAGAATATATCTAGCAACACAGATCTTACCCTAGCAACATATTACCCTGATTAAATTGAATAAAGATCTGTAGAAATGAAAGGCTTTACTTGTAATGACCATAATTGTGGGTAGAAAGGACTTGAAGAGTATGCTGTGTTAATAATTTGGCCCATTCTCCACAATAAATGTGTATTGTCAGAATTATTTTCTTACTGAAAGTTTTCCAGTACATGGTGGCTCTGGATTTAGCCTCTGGGGAATTAGGCTTTTGACATATTAAGATTTTTGTTCTTTGCATACTTGTGTTTCTACACTGATGTAATCACTACATGGCCACTATATATTACAGTGGGATGCCACAAGATAAAGGAAATAAAAGCTACTCCTCTTTATTTTATGTTAATAGAAAAAGACAAAACAAATATTAATTTTAAGACACTAACATGTTATTTTTCTTTTTTAAAAAAGATAATGAGAATAGCATGATCTTGGGCTATGTTTTGGGACAATTAAGAATGAATTGCTCATACCTACATGCCCACTGAGCAAGTTGATGTCAGATTAGACCATTAAAATTTCCAGGCTATTCAGTCATAATGAGACTGTATTTCAAAACCCACATATAAAATTTAAACAAATGAAATTTACTAACAATTGGAAAAAATCTAAGAAAATGTAAAAGGGCTTATGGGTAGATGAAAGCCCAGAGTCGACTTGAGTACTTGAAGAAGCACAGCAAAAACAATGGTACTCTAATTACATAGAGTTACTGTGTTTTGCACATGAATTTATTGTTCAACCATGCGCTATGGAGAGAGCACAGTAGTAGGAAACTGCTTTTAGGAACTTTCTCATATTGTCTTCCTGTTACTGAAACATAGGATTCATATCATATTAACTACTATAAGTAACATTTATGACTTAAGTAACAGAGAAAACACATGTGTTCTAACACTACACAAGGCCTGAGCATCCTCAGCCTATTCAGAAAGTCCTCAAATCTAACACACCTGCAGATACCTGCGAAAGGAAATACAATATTTCCAAATCTTCTATCATAGCATCATCAGTGCTTTAAGAGTTCCCTGATGTTAACAAATGTAGTTAATGTTCTTCTGGTTGGCTGAGCTCTGTGAGGCTTTCTTCTAAGACCTGACAATGACACCCATGTTCCCCTCAACTTCTCACCATGTTATCATCAATGCAGCAGAAGGAAGTAGAGGGAGTTTCCTCTTCCCTACACTGCTCTCTCAGAGACTCACCTGCTCAGCATATAGTCCAGGTCAAGGATGGTACACTGGAGAGACCCTTCACAGTAGTTCTGCTGGGCATCCAAGGGAAAGAGCACATTAAATGGGCACTTAGTCATGCTTGGACTCAGAGGATCAACTGTTGAATTTTAGCCAAACTCTAAAATATCTCAATTGCAAATAATCTGACTATTCCAGGCTAAGTGAGAAAATGACATGATGTCCCTCGTGTCATCCCCTCAATGGAAAACAATTTTAATTGAGTTTATTTTAATAATAATGACTGTTTCCACATAGATTCAAATGAAAAACCCTAAAATGGAAATCATTCCCTAGTTAAAACATGCAAACAGAGTCACAGAAAAAATTTTACCTTAAGAAAACAAAACAATAATAAAAATCTCTGTTGAAAACCGTTTGCTTAATAAAAGAGGTCATGACTTTGAAAGTAAATAAAGAAGGGTCTCAGGGAGTATTTAGAGTAAAGCAGGAAAGGGAGGGCAATACAATTATATAATAATGTAAAAAATTAAAATGTAATATTTTAATTTAAATATTTTAAAATGTCCATTTAAAAAAGTTTGCATAAGATATAACAGGAAAATATAAGAGGAAAATCTATCACTGTCTAATATAAGAGGAAAATCTATCAGTATTTCTTCATGACAGGGTTTCTGTGTATAGCCTGGTTGTCCTAGGACTTGCTTTGTAGGCCAGAGTAGCCTTGAACTTACAGAGACCCACCTTCCTCTGCCTCCTGAGTTCTGGGCTTAAAGGTGTGCACAACCACACCTTGCTCAATATATCACGTTTAATGTAAAATAAAACTCCAATTTTCTCCTGTGTCACGTTCTGAAAGATTGATAGGCACATGGGTCATTTAAGCTTACTTTGTTCAGGTTTTCTCACTATAAAATGGAAATAAACCCATGAACATTACAAACTCTATTTATGCCTCAAGTGTCATAATATATAAGTCAGCTCCAAAGAAACTAGTTCAGAGATATGGTCCCATATGTTTGGTTTTCCTTTTTTGCTTGTTTTAGCTTAAATAAAAGTATTTATTGGCCGGGCAGTGGTGGCACATGCCTTTAATCCCAGCACTCAGGAGGCAGAGGCAGGCGGATCTCTGTGAGTTCGAGGCCGGTCTGGACCGACAGCCTCCAAAACAATACAGAGAAACCCTGTCTCGTAAAACCAAAAAAAAAGTATTTATTTTTATTTAAGATGTATAATTGTTTTGTCTGTCTGTATGCATGTATACCAAATGTGTGCCTGGATCCCTCAGAGGTAGGATGAATGCATGAAATCCCCCTGGAAATAGAGTTATAGGATCTGTGAATATGGGGGCTAAGAGGCAAACCTAGAGCCTCTACAAATGCAGCAGTGTTTTTAGCTACTGAGCCATCTCTCTCGCCCCATTGTTCTGTTATTATAATTTATTAATATTATCGTCATCATCAACATCATCATTATAGTTGTCCCCTTCAACATTAGAGAGAATCATTTATTGGTGCTGAAGAGATGCCTCAGAATTTATCAGCAGTGCCTTCTTTACCAAGGGATCCAAGTTCAATTCCCATCACACACGGCAGCTAACAACCATTCTAGAGAACCCAATGTCCTCTAATCTGGCTTCCACAGACATCACACAAAGGCATGGATGCAGCAAAACACCCATGCACAGACACAGAAAAAGTAATCCATTTTTAAAGGAATAGTTTGCTATTGAGGTTTGTGTAATCTTTAGATCTTGTTTTGTTTAGAAAATAGCTTGGTTGGTAAAGTGCTTGCCATGCAACATGATTGTCCTAAAAAATAAAGGTCCCCTGCCTCTGGAAGAGGGACACCTCAGGTTGATTTCTAGGTTCTAGATGGATACATGCACATATGTATCTGTACTAACATACCTGTGCAAACACTTAGAAGCGATGAGACAAATACAAAACAAAAACCTATAGTATTATAGCCAGACCATAGCTTAGACTTCTACCTAGACAAGAGAAGGTCAGCAATTAGGTTATATATCTTCATATTTGGCTCCAGAGAAGTTAGAGAAACGCTAATAAATATTTAAGTCTAAAAGGAATTCTTATGGCTTAGAGTAACCGCCCAAGTGTTGAATATACCATTCAAGTCCACTGTCAGAAAAGCAAATGTCAGGAACAATTGGCCAATTGACCTGGAATAAAGTTGCTCTACCTGGAATAAAGTTGCCCTGGTCACAGACATCTTCATTAAAAAATATAGTATGTCTAAACAGATTCAGTCTGAACAAGGGGCCAGATCCTCAGTGACATTCTTACCTATAATTTCAATATATTTGGAGGCAGGCCATCTATTGCAACATTCTTTATTCTCTTTCCAGAGAACTCTTGTGTTTATTCATGCAACAAGTCAGTAAGCTGGAAAAAATTAACTGTTAAACTAAATACCTAAAAAACTCAGTATAATGGCACCTTTGTCAAGAGAAATTTATTTCAAATATCCAGATCTATAGAAGGAGGAAATAAGCCCAGTTCGGCATTACATTTTACAACATACAAACACACGCCGAAACAGCTAAATATTGAAATTAAATTGAGACTTTATCACAAAATTTTAAGATGAAGAGCTCCCAAATAACAATAGTGCTTCCACACATAGGAACATACACACATACACAAAAGTGTATACACACACCAGAAGTAGACTAATTTAAATAGGATATTTGTAACCGACAATGCTGCAGAGAAATGAACTAATATTAAAAAATAGTATCTCTGTAAAATCTGTAGTTTGGTCAGGTGTGTATATATATGTACTGAATTTATAAGTTAGAAATTACATTATGAATTCCTGGGTGAGGTAACTTTACGTGATTTGAGATTCTTTTGGAATTTTTTTAGTATCATTTTCCTGTGGTTTTATTCTTTTAAGTTAGCAATTAAATGCTAAGTTGTTATTTGTATAAAATTATTGCAACTGTTAAAGTCTGCTTTTATTCTTCTTTAATTCTAGTCAAACTAGTTTTTTAAAATAATTGTACAAAATTGTACTGTGATAAGTCCTTTAAAGAGTAAATTAACTTTTTCAGTAGACAAATTTAGCTGTAAATGTAATAAAGCAGATGCAAATTTTATGCCATCTAATAGGCAATATTTTGAGAAATAAATTCTACTTACATTTTTGTTGATTCATATGCTGTTTGATTTCCATATATAAATATGTGTCCTCATTTTAATGTTAATAATGTAATATTAATAGTGTTCATTCTGTCTTAATGATTTTCAATCTTAAACATAAGCTACTACTTTTATTTTACCTACTAAATTCTTAAGTAAAATTTGACTGCAGAAGATGAATAAAATGAACAATATTAATCAAATACATGAAAGATCTTTTGTGAGCAGTTTTGTCTCATCGTAATGATCTCAGTTTTGATACTCCACTCTCTGATCCTGCATAACCTCAGTAAATCAAAGATGACTCAGGTGTCAGCACTCACCTTCCAGAATTTTGAGTAAGTTCTATAATTAAGTAACACAAACCTGCCTTCATAACTGGTGTACAAAACTTAAAACATAATGATATTTTGTCTTTGATTTTAGCATGCAATGCCCTTATTTATAAAGGGTGACTCAGCAGTAATTTTAATTTCTCAGTTCTAATGAATAAAACCATTTTCACACAGATTTTAGAGTTGTGTGTTCTCCCCTATGATAGATGCTATCATTTGCTTTTTCTACACATAACTCTAGATTTTCCTTATTCTGCTATAGCTTCCCCAGGCTATGAGAGGATATTCAGTTAAGGTCAATGTCGTGGGCTAGGCCAGGGGCAAGTGGACAGAGTGTTAACTCAGAGCGCTAGAAGCAGATTTCTGTCTGGCACCCATCTAAAAGTTCTGAATATGACTGTTCCAAATTTGTGTTCTGCAAGTGATGTCACTGTCATTATGCAGCATATTTTTGCAGAGACTTAGAGTGTACATAAGAATTATCCCAGGACACTCCTTCATTGCCCTTCCTTCAATCCTTCCCAACATTAGCAACTGTCTTCCCCTGGAATAGGGATGAGACGTGAAGGTTCTAGAAAGTGGGGAAGGGGATGTAGTAAGAAGAGTCAATACACTTATTTCTTTTCTTTCCACATGTGGACATGTGTTGATAAGCATCTGGGGAGAAACTGGTCCAAACCAGCTCAGACTGTCATACTATTGGCTTCATAATGCTTTCATTTCCCTATCTTTCCAGTTGCAAAACATGACCCCTAAGAGTTTAGAGCTTGGTGTCTCCAGACATTCCCCATGGGTAAAGGTGGTAGGATTCTAGAACACAGTAGTTGCCTTCCTTACCCCTGGGCATTATGCTCTGAGTCTCACAGATTTTACAGCTAACAATTCAAGTAATTGAATGAAAAAATAGTTTTTTAACCCATTGACTTTTCCCTAAAGTGAGATATAATTAAACCATGTGTTTATACTCTTTCTAGAACTTTCCACACAATGAAGTTTATCACAATATCTGGATTAGTAAGAACATTCTACCCGGATTGAAGTCTGTTTTATGCTGATACCTGTAGTTGCTTCATATTATGTCTCATGATGAGTATCTCATGATCAGAGTTCCAAGGATTGTTACACCACACAGTATTTTTTCCAAATAAGCAGCAACACCACATTCTTAATTTCCAGGAAATTTTAATTTCTTCATAAGGAATATAAAGAAACTCAAAAACTTGGGTTGACACTGACATTCTAGGAATTTACCAAACATAGAGCATGAACATATTTTTACAAGTAAGTTGTAAAATATCAAATATTTTCAGCAAAATTATGAATTGGTATTTATTTGCTTATCTATATATTAAGTTGAATGTGAATGTATAATCAATAATACTGAATATACTATTATTAAATTATATTAAACTTAGATACACATCAAATGTATATTTAATTTTTATCAAACTAGTGCTTAATTTTATACTAAATAACAGATTATGATAGTTACAATAATTATGAAACTACTAGTAATATTGAAACTTTTCTTATACATTAATTTACTAATTTATCATGTAATTTTTAGAAATTGATTATGTGTTTTTAGGTAGGGCATAAACAAAGGTGAGATTATTGATCAAACTATGCAAGTTTTAGTTTTGCAATTAACCTTGAACATTTTAAATTTAATTTTAACATTTGCTAGAAGCAAATAGATGAGAGGGAACAAATTAAAAGTTTTAAAA
Source organism: Mesocricetus auratus (assembly GCF_017639785.1). NCBI lineage: Eukaryota > Metazoa > Chordata > Mammalia > Rodentia > Cricetidae > Mesocricetus > Mesocricetus auratus. The sequence continues at coordinate 14,198,693 of NW_024429185.1, forward strand.
TATTTATCTCTGATAATCAAAGTATTATAATAAACACAACAACAATTATTATTCAATGACAGAGGTAATATAAACACATTTCTACATTTTTTACAATAAGGTTGATACAATTGTATGATTCAACCAGGCATATTAATCAAGGATTAATTTGTCTTCAGCCAATTTATCATCAGAAAGATTAATTTTCCAAACTGTAAATGTACAAGTAATGAGCTACTCAGAAATTATTTATCCAAGATATCCAAGAAAGTTTAATATCATAGAGAAAATATTGTACAGCCAATGGAATGTAACACAATTTCCAAATTTTAAGTGGGTCTAAAGTTTCCATTAATGAAATAAAATGAAAACATATTAATATTTAATTTCTATTCTTTTCAAAATATTTCTAATCAGTCATTGGGAGTCCCAAGCTTTGACAGAGACCAATACAGTTTTATGTGTTGTTTCAGAGAGTTGATAATAAAGTAACACATCAGAAATGAATATTTCAGATAACTTAAAGATCACTTCGACAGTTAAATTTATTTCCCAATTGTTTTACAAAAGGTCACACATATAATCTAAATACCAACACATATTTTACTAAATCTTCCTTAAATACAATTTTATCCATTCCTTCTTCCAGTGTGTGTGTGTGTGTGTGTGTGTGTGTGTGTGTGTGTTACTTTATTTGAATCATACTTCAGATATTTTCTTTCATGCTCTTAGTCTTTGAAAGTTCATTAGAATTTTGTATGATTGTTCACATTAATACACACCAACAGCCTACTTATCTCAGGCACATATAACTTTATATGTTTGTCTCATATAGGGTCAAATTCTGGGAATAAACTGTTTCTAACAGTTCTAATCATCATCCCAGCTAGGATATCAGCAGCAAATATATAACATTACTCTCTATAGAATACACTTTGCCTTTTTTTTTCTCCCTTAAATCTAAAGCGATATTAATTTTTATACTATACCCATAGTAAATTTAATCTATTGCCTAGAGCCAAATGTATTTTTCTCTATAATATTCCTGTCTTTATTGACTAACATCTGTGTAAAAACATACTTAAAATTCATTAGAAAATATCAAATCATGCACTGGGATTTTGCATAGTAATTCATAAAAATCAAGTCGGTAACTTAATATCTCTTTTAGCCTTATTGCAATTTTCAAACTAAGCCAAGAGAAGTTGAATGTACTCAGTTGCTTAGCTAGTGGGCCAGAACCAGAATCTGAACTCAATGAATTTTGGACCTTCCCTATATGTAAGCCATTGTACCACTTTGCAATTATTTAATTGCACAATGTCAGAAAGTGGAGAAGAATTGTATCCTAAATGTTCTTATAAATTTAATTCAAGGTTCAATATTTAATCAGACAAATGTAACAAAACACTATAAAAAGCTATTTCAGTTGTGAAATGGAATGACATGTGTAGGCAAAATTTTAGAGTACAATTATATAGTCTAAAATATAAAGAAATATGTTTCAGAGGTAACATTGAAGGATAAAAAGTGATGCATATTTAATAAGTTGTCAAATTGAGAACTTTGAATCTTTAAAGAAAGAAATTAAAGAAGCCCTCAGAAAATGGAAAGATCTCCCATGCTCTTGGATAGGTAGAATCAATGTAGTAAAAATGGCAATCCTGCCAAAAGCAATCTACAGATTCAATGCAATCCCCATTAAAATCCCAGCACAATTCTTCACAGAACTTGAAAGAACAATAATCAATTTTGTATGGAAAAACAAAAGACCCAGGATAGCCAAAACAACCCTGTTCAACAAGGCAACGTCTGGAGGCATCACCATCCCTGACCTCAAGCTCTATTATAGAGCTATAGTCCTGAAAACAGCTTGGTATTGGCACAAAAATAGACAGGTAGACCAATGGAATCGAATTGAAAACCCGGGTATTAACTCACACGTAGGAACATCTGATCTTTGACAAAGAAGCTAAAAATATACAATGGAATAAAGAAAGCATCTTCAACAAATGGTGTTGGCATAACTGGAGACTGGCATGTAGAAGACTTTGGATTCATCCATGTTTATCGCCATGCACAAAACTTAAGTCCAAATGGATCAAAGACCTCAACATAAACCCAGCCACACTGAACACCTTAGAAGAGAAAGTGGGTGGTACCCTTGAACGAATTGGTACAGGAGACGGCTTCCTGAACATAACACCAGTAGCACAGACAGTGAGATCAACAATTAATAAATGGGGCCTACTGAAACTGAGAAGCTTCTGTAAGGCAAAGGACACAGTCAGCAAGACAAAAAGGCAGCCCACAAAATGGGAAAAAATATTCACTAATCCCACATCTGACAGAGGGTTGATCTCCAAAATTTACAAAGAACTCAAGAAGCAAGTCTCCAAAACATCAAAGGACCCAATTAAAAAGTGGGCTGCAGAACTAAATAGAGAGTTTTCAATAGAGGAGTCTAAAATGGCTGAGAGGCACTTGAGAAAGTGCTCAACATCCTTAGCCATCCGGGAAATGCAAATCAAAACAACTCTCAGATACCATCTCACTCCTGTCAGAATGGCTAAAATCAAAAACACCAATGACAATTTATGCTGGAGAGGATGTGGTGAAAGGGGGGACACTCCTCCATTGCTGGTGGGAGTGCCAACTAGTTCAGCCACTTTGGAAATCAGTATGGAGATTCCTCAGAAAAATGGGAATAAACCTACCACAAGACCTAGCAACTCCACTCTTAGGCATATATCCAAAAGATGCCCATTCATACAACAAAGATGTCTGTTCCACTATGTTCATAGCAGCTTTATTTGTAATAGGCAGAACTTGGAAGCAACCTAGATGTCCCTCACCCGAAGAGTGGATAGAGAAAATGTGGTACATCTACACAATGGAGTACTATTCAGCAGAAAAAAAACAGTGGAATCATGAGATTCACAGGCAAATGGATGACACTAGAAGAAACCATCCTGAGTGTGGTAACCCAGTCACAAAAAGAGAAACATGGCATGTACTCTCTCATATATGGATTTTAGACATAGATCTGGGGAGTGCCAGCCTACAATCCTATGGCCAGAGAGTCTGGGAAACAGAAACTTCATTTAGAGGCAGACTCCCTTGGTTAAGTCCTGAGCTGAACTCAAGAAAGCCAGTAACAGAGAGGGAGGACTTATGATCAAAGGGATTAACTCTGGGCTGGTTTAACCCCCCAGAAACAGCTGACCAGACAAAGGTTAACTCTTGAATCCCAGGCATCAGCCTGGGAATCCAGCATGGGACTGATCAAGACCCCCTGAATCTGGGTGTCAGTGAGGAGGCCTAGGTAATCTATTGAGCCTTGGGCAGCAGATCAGTACCCATCCGGAGTATACACACAGACTTTGGACTCCCATAGAACAATGTGAGGTGCACTCTCACCTTGAACTCTTGGAGAAGGGTCTAAGCCCTGCCCTATATGAAATGACAGACTATGAACACCCCCATGGAGGGCCTCACCCTCCCTGGGGGAATGAGGGGATAACGGGGGAGGGGGAGTGTTGGGGGCAGGGCAAGGGAGGAGGGGAGGGAAAGGGAGAGGGACCTGGAACCGACTTGTGAAGCAACCTTGTTTCTTATCTAAAGTTAAACTGGAAAATAAAATAAAAAAAGACAGAGATAATTAGAGTTTTCAAAACAAGAAGAAAAATAATAGAAACAAAAGGACCATGGTTTTCCATATCAACATCAGTATTGCCTCTGGAGAAAGTCAGTGGAGCCTCAACTGTCACTCAAGAACTTGCAAATTTCACCATTATTGCTACTTAAAGCACTCATGGTTTTTGTGTGTGTGAGTGTGTGTGTGTGTGTGTGTGTGTGTTTGTGTGTGCAATATATACTTTTTCATTTAGTCATATATATATATATGTTTGCAACAAAAGTATTGCATGCTTATAGGCATCAAAGTAAATATGTCTAAGAGCCATGTAGTTTACATGGAACTTTTACTGAAGAACCAATTAAAGGCCTTAGCAATACAATCTGAAAATTGAAATAAGTAAGCCTACAAATATAAAAAATGCTTTTCAAGCCATTAATTAACAGTGTACTTTTGGCATCAAAATAACCCTCACACCAACTGAGCTTTCATAAAAAATACCATGCAGCAACCAAAAGACAGATGATGACTTATCCATAAAGGATCTGATTATAGCCCATAGCTATCTGCAATCTACTTCTGAACCAAAACCTGGATTTAATCTTTCATATTTTATTAATTCAAATTACATTTCTCTGATAAATAGAATTATTAAGACAATCCCACTCTCTCTTTTTTTGGAATATTGAAAACAACATAATCGTGAACCAGGTGAGCATATGCCTTCAGCCCTCCCAGGCCCTGTTGAGAGTGATGATTTTTGTCATACCAGTGTCCTGAAACTTTTCATACCTTACAAAGCTTGGGATCAATCGTCATGACCTTCACATGAAGCTCTAATGTGCTGGGCACAGAAAGATCATGAGTTTGAGTATAGCATGAGTCACATAAAATGAATGAACGAACCAATGAATGAATGAATGAAAGAATGAATGAATAGATAAATAGATATTGCAGTCGAATACTAACAGCCTGGCACTGAAGTCACAGGGCAAGTTATCGATAACCAAGACTTAGAACAAATTATTTCCCTTTTGTTGGAAGGAATTATATCTTTTTGCATTGTAGCTACTTAGATCAGATATTACTGGGCATGGGAGAAAATTCCATGCTCATTTCAATTCGTGACTTGAATATCCAATGGGAAGCAGTGAGGTAGCTGCCAGTTACATTGGGTCTATTTTAGTCTGTCTGCATGTTCCTGAAGTAACCCTTAAGAACTTCAGTTCACCTTGTTAAGTAAGAATCTAGTCCACCTTGTTGGCTCCTTTGCTTTTTTTTTAATACTGCCTACATTTGTTCCCAAACTTTAAAAAAATACCTTATTGGATCAATTCACTTTATTTTATGTGTGAATGTTTTTCTGCATGTATGCATGTACACCATAGGCCTACTTGGTGTCCACAAAGGCAGGAAAAAGGGATCAGATCCCCTGAAACTGGAATTGTGGGTAGTTTTCAATCATTATGTGGATACTATGCATCAAACCATTGTCTGCTGCAAGAGCAACAAGTGCTCTAAAGATCTGAGGCGTTGCTCCCACTATATGTTGCTAACCTCAAGAAGCATTATGAGTAGACAGAGAAGAGGATTGTTTCAGCTGAGTGGTGGTGGCTCATGCCTTTTATCCCAGCACTTGGTAGGGCGAAGCAGGCAGATCTTTGTGAGCTCAAGGCCAACCTGTTCTACAAAGCTACACAGAGACACCCTGTTTAGAAAAACCAAAAAGAAAAGTAGGGTGTGGGGATTTTTTTCATCCCAAACTAGAGAGTCAATGAAGCTTGTTTTTTTCATATTCATATAATGTGTCCTTTTATATATTAAATTAACTTTCATCTGCTGTCTCAACTTACTAAGCAGCTTAAGAAACCAGTGTATAACAGATGCATACAAATATATTTTAATATATTAAGCATAAATTACTCCCCATTATTCAGAATTTACTATGATTCTGTGGTGGAGGTGGCATATTTTGCAGTTGCTTAAAGTGAAACCATAGTTTTTATTTAGTTTATAGTATGGATTCATATATCATCAAAATCATGAATATTGCCTCCAAGAACAATTAAATTTTCAAATAAACTAACTCCTCATCATACATCTTACCTTGCTTCCTGATTTTTTTTAAATTTGGTTTTTTCCTTTTTGTGTTTGTCTCTGTGTGTTTTATGCCAGCACCCATGGCCCAACGCCTATTTCTAGAGGTCAAAGGACAGTATACATTAGTCAAGCCTCTCCTCCCACCACTTGGATCTCACTCATTGAATTCAGGTCATCATGATGGTGGCAAATTCTTTTAGTCCCTGAATCATGTAATCAGCCCTAAAGCTTATATCAAGAAAAATATTGTTGTCTAAAATTATATCATATCAGGGCTTAACATTTTATGGCATACAGGCTGAAATTAATTCATACAAATATAAATAAGCATCCTAACACAAAATGTGTGTGTGTGTGTGTGTGTGTGAGTGTGTGGTCTGTGTATTCAAGTATTCATTATGCACTAACAGATGTGTAAATGTGTGCCTGTGTGGGGCTATGTGTCTTCAGGAGTCAATTAAGAAAATAAAAAGAGATTTGTAGTCTCATACTACACCTTCAGATAACCACTATCTTTAATTTTTTCTCATCATTTTTAAAAATGGTGGTTTGATATACTTGGTAATATAAAATGACCTATTTTTTAAATATGAAGATATTTTATTTGTGCTATTTGTCTCCTATGTTATTGAATGCTTCTGTGTTAAGTAGAAAATAAAAGTGTATATTCTCGTCACTCTTCTCAATCATGTTTTATGAAATTGTGATGATAGAAACTGACTACATCAATTGAGTTAGGCTAGTTATCAGATGATAACACACACTGCCATGTATGAGAGCTTCAACCCCATCCCAGGAGCAAAGTGACCACTCAGACGATGTTCAATACTGGAGTACATTTGTGGCTCCCAGGGGTCTCAATTGGCAGTGAAATGAACCATGGTGGAAATGGCATGAACCAATTCTTTTTGAATTTCATTGGCCAAATAGAGATTTAAATGGCTCTTCATTCCTAAGTAGCAAGGGTATTTCAATCTTTTAAGGGCTACATTAGAGCTGGATCTTCATGAGCACACAAATTCCATGAGCATTAAAAATACTTATTGTGGCCCAAGGACACATTGAATAGAAGCAAAGTCCAATAACTTGGTAGAATCCAAGAATTTACAACTAAAGTGAAGAAAATCCCAATGCAGAAAATAAGAGCAGAAATGCTATTGAAATTATAAAGCAAATGGCAATAGGGTGGGAGGCTGGGAGGGGGATGGTAGAGTGTGCAGGAGGAGGGGAGGGAGAGGAAACTGGGATTGACATGTAAAACAAGCTATTTAAAATTAAAGTAATAATAAAAAAGAAAACATACTTGGAAAACATTCCCAAGATACCAATATGGATATTGTGACAGACAGCTGGACAGTAATAAAATACAAAGAAACCCTCTCAAGAATTGCTGACATTAAAACTCAAATTATTCTGATCAAATTACTCCATTTTAGAGAATAGTACTCATTTTCTAAAAAGAATGGCAAAATGCTCTTTCTGATAGTCTGGAAGAATTGTAATTGGGACACTTTCCCAAAAACACATTGTTTATAGGGATCAAATACGTGTAATGAGAAGGAATCTAACAGAATACCAAGTACAAGGAAAGACTGCCTGGGTATGATTGGAACATAACATTCATTTATTTCTGGATGAAAATTTGTAATGTTTAAAAATTTTTTTATTTAAATTAGAAACATGAATGCTTCCCATGTCAATCTCAGCTCCCTCTCCCACCCCTCCTCCCTTGTCCTTCCACCAACTCGCCCATCCCCCCACCCTATCCCCACATCATTCCCCAGGGAGGGTGAGGCCCTCCAAAGTCTGTCATTTCATCCAGGGCAGGACATAGGCCCTTCCCTATGTGTCCAGGCTGAGAGAGCATCCCTCTATTTGGAATGGGTTCCCAAAGATCATTCATAAACCATGATAAACACTGATCTACTACCCAAGGCCCCAGTAATTTCTGTGGCCTCCTCACTGATACTACATTCATGGAGTCTGGATCAGTCCCCTGAAAATATGTAATTTTAATAGTTTATTAATCTATTTGGTATAGCACCTACTCATAGGAAATAAAATACATGCCAGTGAGCTAAGCTAATGATCATTTAACTTAAATGAATCATTTTATATATTACTAAAACTCATAGAACATATAAAATAGTATATTCTGTAAAGTATCAACATGTAAATTGTAAACATAATCTTACAAATTGCTGCTATTTCATAATTTCTTACTGTGCTGATGTGGAGAAATGTCCAATTTAAATTATCATATAAGAGACATCTTAGTAATATTCCAAGGATCCATGATTAAAACGGTCATTTGAAGTATTCTTTGGACAGGTGCACTTTTGAAGAAAATTTTGTTATTAATTTTATATGAACTGTTATTTAATATTTTGTGATTGATAAACTAAATCCCAAATTGAACCCTGATGCATTCATTTGAAATATTAGAAAGTGTCTTCATAATAAGGAAACAGTCTGAGGAATTTAAAATATTATGTGCTCCTTGTATTGTTTATCAAATGATATCAGTAATATCTGTTAGAGTTTAATATGACACAGAACAGAAAGCTAATACTTAAAAAATCTAATCTGCAGCCAGAGCAACTTTAAAAACTATTAATTCATCTTACATAGGTCCTTTAAATGGCTTCTTACAAGGTCCTTCCTGCTGACACCCTGCCCAGCTTGCTTACATAAACACAAAATTAACAGCCCATATACTTGAAGAGTACTGACTCTTCATATTAAGTAGGGGCTTCTCTGAAATAGTTATATACATCATTATTTAGAAATATGATGGTATTTATCATTTAATGTTATGCTTCATTTGGCCTACGGAATATTCTATAAAGTGGAAGCAATTTGCACATATATAAATTATTAACTAAAGTGCATTTCAAAAAGAGATCCAGTTTTCAGACTTGAACACTAGTAAGAACAATTTTTTCTGCCCTTGATGAGCATTTCTTTGTATTGATGTGGTGTTTCATGGACCATTATTTTATAAACCAGTTTTCTGATGTAATTAAGGTCTAAGTTATGGCAATTTGTTAAACAATTGCTTCTATGACTTACTTTCCTACTACTTCAAATTGCGTAGGTTTTATACTAAAATTATAATTAAAAGTAAAATCTATATATGAATTCAAGGAATATTTGAGATACATAGCTGCTGTTAACATTTTTAATGTCTTTGTTTTGATGAGGTGCTTTCAGAGCATTGTGCTCTATGGATATCTTGGCACACTTATCTCATTACTAATTTTGTTTATAGAACTATGACTAAATTGAATGTTTGTCTCTTGCTAGACCAAAAAAATCAAGATATACCATTGTTATCTATATATACTTCCATTTCTTTGTTATTCAAGGAATGGTGTGGGTAGAACAAATATAGAATTTTTCTGAAGACTACTATGATTATCTCTGTTATAAAGGGGGAATTTTAGTGCATTACCCATCATTTACACACACCTATTAGGAAGCATATTTGCGAGTAACTCCCAGAGTAATTGCAACTCCACCAGGTGAAATATGTCTTGTTAATGTGTATCAAGAGCCCTAAAAGAGAGGCAGCCATCCCAGTTCAGCTTTCCAAACAAGGACCTAGACTTTGGTTCTTAGTGGTTCTGTCAAATGATCTCTATTTTGTCCATTCTCTCTTTAGGCTGGCTTCCAGGACAGCTTAGCTATATTCTCATACATTCTAAAGACAATGTACAGAAAAAGCTAAACTATATTCTTTGAGACAAAACTGTAAGTGTGAGAATATTTATCCTAAGCCTTTAGAATGTGTCTCTTGGTTTTTGTCTAAGTCATATTACCACTCCTGAAAACTCTTGTGATTAATAATACTTTTAAACAAATTTGTACATTACATAATATAAAAATAAACGAATTCTTTGTAATAATGTTAGAGCACAATCTCTCTTTATAAAAGTTTCAATATCAGCTAATTTGAGGAGGTAACGATTCTCAGGAGTAACAAAATGTAACCTGTATATTTGCCTTCCAGAGATAAATGTAATTCCCGTTCATAAGCAGGAGCATAAGCATACATATTTAAATAAAGACTATATTTCACAGGAGAAACAACAAAGATTCCAGAAAATGTGTCCTATTTCTGCAGACTGAGGACAGAAGCATGAAAAGGCTAATATTTGTTTTACCTTTTTTATTAGATTATGGTCCAACGACCATAATTTCCTTGAGCCATAAGAAAATAAGTTTGTTGCATATTGGCTCCCTGGCCACACACTGTTTACTAGATTCAGGGTTGTACTTACCTGAGGGCAGTGGTTATTTAATTTCATTTCCAGTATTTTGAAAAGAACTGGGGCACTCACCACCCTGCTAGTACCATAAATCGTGAAGCCATGACTCCAAAATCTGACAACATTTGTATTAGCGTTACTTTCCATTTACAGGTTCCTACATATCTGATAACACATGCCAGTTTCTGAGAACAGTAAAACTTATTTATAAACCATGATTAAGTTTTCTTTTTATTGTGCAGAATGATTTTCTGTTTGTTGAGGGAAGCTATAAGTCTTAATTTTATATAGGTATATTCAACTAATACTTTCCAATTCATAATAAGTGGTAAAAATGACAGGGTTACTATGTGGTAGATTGTATTTTTAAACAATATAAATGTTTTTGGAGCATAGTGTTAGAGAAGACATTTTCCTTTGGAGACTTCTTTGAGTCATGGTGGTTTTGTAACTATAGTAGCTCTAATGTATCTAGAAGTTGGATGTTTATGGCCTCAGAAAGAACCATGTACCTGCTTCTGTAGCCCTGTTGACAGACTGGTTAATTAGCATGTATGAAGCAGTGGGTTTAATCACAATAATGCAAAACTTAGGTGCCACAAGTCTGTAATACCAGTACTCAGACGTAAAGGCAAGAGGATAAGACATTTAAAGTCATCCATGCTTACCTAGCAAGACTCAGGGTAGCATGAGATACAATAGAACCTGTTTAAAAACAAACAGCTAAGTAACACAAACTCTTAGAGTTGACAATATATCCCCTAGAGATCTACAGATCAAAAATGTGATTGATTTCTAAATAAAAATGTATAAATAAATGAGATCTAATTTTAATAGTATGATTAATTATGAAACATTTATGACTAATTATGAAGTCTAATAATATGAAAATGATCTCTTCTTAGTAAAAATGTCTCTGTTCACACATACATCCAACTTACCAGAAAACATGTTTATGAAATATGGGCAAGATGGGAATCTGAGATTTTCAGAAAGTGGGGCCCCTTCGAGATCACTGCACCAAAGACTGAGAACCTGGGCATTTTTCTATGAATGTCCATTCACCATGAGTTACCTGTGATTGATTAACTGTTGTTTTTATCTCGGGAATAGCATTCACCAACATCTCATGGCATACTAAAGCAGAGATAAGTAGGAAGCTGCAACTAAACTCCACAGTAACATCAGAGAGTATGCATACAATAATCAGCTTTATTTTTTCAATTGTAAACTATGCCTCATCAAACAATTTTCTCTGACTTGACCCTCTGCCGCAGCACTTAACACTCTCCCTGATTCACTCAAACAGTACTTTCCAGTTTTCATCACAAGGAGAACACTACACATTATGCTGCCATCAGTTGTTCACTAGGTTACAGAAGGAATAAACACTGCAAGAAGAAGACGACGTACTTTCCCTTGTGGCAAAAAGCTGTCTTATCACTTATTCTGTACCCCTTTTTGCTTAGGTCTTTGCATTGAATCTGTCCATCTAAGCCAAGAAGGTTGTTCAGTCAGTAAAAACGTCACCCACCACAAAGCCAGGAGTCCTTGAGCCCAGATCACCAGTATCCATCTAAAGACTGAGCATGATGGTAGGCTCCAGTAGCCTTAGATCTGGCAGGAGTGGATATGCTGGGCAGAGTCAATACGATCTGTGAAGAACCCTGCTCATCTAGTCTAGACAACTGACAAACTACAGGTTCAGTGAGAACCTTGTCTTAAAATATCCGATGCTTGACATAACCTCCTGATTTCCATACACATGTCCATTAGCACATACACTCACACACATAAAGGCATACATAGTCACACTACTCATATGGGCAAACAAACCCTCTCCCCAAAATAGCCACACAAATTGTGTGTTTCCCATATTTTCTTTTTAAAAATTTTTAAAAAAATAAGTTTCAGTTAAATTAGAAATGATATTATTTTGCATACCAATCCCAGGTCTCTCTCCCTCTCATCTTCCCATGCCCCCCACCTACATCTCCATCCATCCCCTATCCACTTCCCAAGGAGGGTGAGGCCTTCCTTGAGGGATCATAAAAATCTGTCATGTCATTGGAGCAGGGCCTACCCCCCACCACCCCATGAATCTAGGCTAAGAGAGTATCCCACCATGGGATGAATCCTGGATCCACTGTCAGAGGTCCCATAGACAGCCTAGTGCTCTTAACTGACATCAATGTCCAGGGGGCCTGGTTTGGTCCTATGTTGGTTCCCCAGCTGTCAGACAGGGGTCCATGAGTTCCCACTTTTTCAGGTCAGCTGTTTCTGATGGTTTTCCCAGCTTGGTCTTGACCCCTTTGCTGGTAAATCCTCCCTCTCAGAAACCGAATTCTAGGAATGTGGTTCAATGCTTATCTGTGGATCTCTGCTTCTTCTTTCATCAGCTACTGGATGAAGGCTCTAGGGTAGCATTTAAGGTAGTCATCATTCTCATTATAGGGGAAGAGTATTTAAGGTAGCCTCTCCACTATTGCTTAGGTTATGCTTGGGGTCATCCTTGTGGATTTCTGTACAATTCCCTAATGCCAGATTTCTCTTTAAACCTGTAGGGACTCCACTATTGATGTGTCTCTTTTCTTGTTATCCTCTACTCCACTCCCCACTCAATCCTCCTGATCCCTCATGTTCTCCTTTCCCCTCCTCTTCTCCCCTCCTCTTTCTCCAACCTACATTTCCTCTTCCCCCATGCTCCCAATTTGTTCAGGAGCTCTTGTCTTTTCCACTTCACTAGGGGACTGTGTATGTCTCTCTTATGTTCTTCCTTGTTTCCTAGTTTTCTCTGGAGGTATGGAGTGTAGGTTGGTAATTATTTGCGCTATGGCTAATATCCATATATGAGTGAGTACATACCATGTTTGTCTTTTTGTGACTTAGGTTACCTCACTTAGGATGGTTTCTTCTAGTTGTATACATTTTTCTGTGGATTTCAAGATTCCATTTTATTTTAATTTTTTTTCTGCTGAGTAGTACTTAATTGTGTAAATGTAATACATTTTCTGTATCCATTCTTTCATTGAGGGAAATTTAGGTTGCTTCCAAGTTCTGGGTGTTACAAATAATGCTGCTATGAACATAGTGAAACAGATGTCCTTGTTGTATGAATGTGCTTCCTTTGGCTATATGCTTAAGAGTGGGATGGCTGGATCTTGAGGTAGACTGGTTCCCATTTTCCAGAGAAACTGTCATACTGATTTTCTTAAAAATCTGTTGACTGATAATGTTATTAGAATTTATTTGCAGATTAAATCATTATATAAATTTATGAAATCTAGTGTCTTTACCTAGCTTTCTAGGACTTTTTCAGAGAAAAGGAACATCATTAGTTATTTTAAATGTATCTAAAATACTGTTGTAAGCATGATAACTTGATTGTTCCATAATTTTGTTACATTTTTAAACATGTAAGGTGTAAAGCATCATTCCAAGTTATGAAGGTATTCCTTATATTTTCCTCAATTATATTCTCTAAAAGGAACAATTGCACATTTTTAATATTCTCCATGGTTTAGTCTAGGGAAATTTTCTTTTTTAAACCTTCATACATTCAAAATCTATCAGTATTATCAAAATAATATTCAATCTTGAATCCAATTTTCTATGTCAAATAATTGTTTAAGATTTTAGTTGGGTTCTTTAACTTCTTCTCCGAGTGGTGGGTTTAGTTCTAAACAGTTTATAAGTGTCTTTAGTTAATGTCCTCAAGCACAGCAATGCCTTATGTAATCTCTCCAGTTTGGGATTAATGTGGCTTGTTCCATTTCTGTGATATTCTGTCTATATATGCTAATCATATATAGACTATATATGATTATATATGCTAATCAAGAAAACTAATAGTTACTTTATTCAGATTTCCATAAGTGTCTGTACACACACACACACACACACACACACACACACAAACACACACACATACACACACATTTAAAATTATAAGAATTGATGGTAAATTTCTGGAACTTGAGTTCAATGACTGGCAGTATTCTGAGGAATTTAATCGAGTTTAGAAAATTATTATTTCTTTTGGATACTCACCCAGAATTGATGGGATAAAAATAATAGTCTGTCTAGCCACAAGTCACAATAATAAGTAGATTACATTTATGTTCTAATTTTAAGTGTTAGTATCATCATATTCAAAATCAGTTATTATCTGGGTTCAAGGTAAACATTTGTTCCTACTTTCGACAGCTATTTGGATGATAATTTGTCTTCACTGATAAATCTAGGTAAAATTGCTGTTTTATTTTCCTTTTTAAAATTAAAATAAGGGAACATATTTAGAGGGAAATATTCAGAGAAAGAATAAATGAATCAGCTGCAGAGATAAAGTCAACATCAGTCCTGTGGAAGTGATTCCAGTAAATAGCTTGGAAATAATTCACTCTAGGAACACCATCAATTAGACAATGGCTATGTTCATTCTTGAGAAATTGGCATTGGCTTGTTATATTTACACTCCTGTTGATGTGACAAATGCCCTGACAGAAAGCAACATTATAGAGGAAAGGGTTTATTTCAGTTTCTGAATACAGGTCACAGTCTATCCTTAAGCTAAGTCAAGGTAGAAACTCACAACACAAACTGAAAAGCAGAGCCAACTTGTTATCCCACACATTTACTGGGACCAAGAAACTCATTTTATAGTGCCAAACAGCAGCAGGAAACATGAAGATGCTGCTTGCTAGCTGGCTTACAGGCCAGGTTATACTCAGGTACGTACATAGGATGGAATCTCCTATGTCAATTAGGAATCAGGACAATCCCCCATAAATATTTCCAAAAGCCAACAGGAGCTAGGAATTCTTCAACTGTCACTGTGCCCTCAGAGGATGTATAGATTGCCTCACATTCACTATTAAAGCCAAGCTTTATTAAAAGCTTGTTATTACTTTCTATTAAATATGACACATATTACTTTATTTTATTAGAAAAAATGGAAATATTTTAAGGAAATTCATCATACATGGAGGTATATGTGTGTATATAAGAATAATAATAGATTTCCTTGAAAAAATATTTTTATTCCATTTCCTAAGAGTAAAACAAACTATTTAAAACCTTCAGAAAATGGAAAGATCTCCCATGCTGTAGGATCAATGTAGTAAAAATGGCAATCCTGTCAAAAGCAATCTACAGTTACAATGCAATTCCCATTAAAATACCAACACAATCTTCACAGACCTTGAAAGAACAATAATCAAGTTTGTATGGAAAAACAAAACACCCAGGATAGCCAAAACAACCCTGCTCAACAAAGCAGTATCTGGAGGCATCACCATCCCCGACTTCAAGCTCTATTATAGAGCTGTAGTCCTGAAAAAGCTTGGTATTGGCACAAAAATAGACAAGTAGACCAATGGAATCAAATTGAATACCCTGATATTAACCAGTGCATGTATGAATATCTGATCTTTGAAAAAGAAGCTAAAAAAGAACAATGGAAAAAAGAAAGCATCTTCTACAAATGGTGCTGCATAACTGGAGGCTGGCATGTAGAAGACTACAGATAGATCCATGTCTATCACTATGCACAAAACTTAAGTCCAAATGGATCAAAGACCTCAACATAAATCCAACTACACTGAAACACTTAGAAGAGGAAGTGGATGGTACACTTGAACAAACTGGTACAGGACAAAGTTTCCTGAACATAACACCAGTAGCATAGACAGTGGGTTCAACAATTAATGCATGGTACCTCCTGAAACTAAGAAGCTTCTGTAAGGCAAAGGACACAGTTAATAAGACAAAAAGGCAGCCCACAGAATGGGAAAAGTTATTCACTAACCCCACATCTGACAGAGAATTGATCTCCAAAATTTACAAAGAACTCAAGAAGCAAGTCTCCAAAACACCAAAGGATCCAATTAAGTAGTGGGCTACAGAACTAAATAGAGAATTCTCAATATAGGAGTCTAAAATGGCTGAGAGGAACTTGAGAAAGTTCTCCACATCCTTAGCCATCAGGGAAATGCAAATCAAAACAACTCTGAGGTACCATCTTACTACTGTCAGAATGGCTAAAATCAAAAACACCAATGACAGTTTATGCTGGAGAGGTTGTGGAGAAAGGGAAACATTCCTCCACTGCTGGTGGAATTGCCAACTTGTACAGCCACTTTGGAAATCAGTATGGAGATTCCTCAGAAAAATGGGAATAAGCCTATCCAGGAATTCCATTCTTAGACATATATACAAAAGATGCACATTCATACAACAAGGATATCTGTTTCACAATGTTCATAGCAGCATTATTTGTAATACACAGAACTAGGAAGCAACCTAGATGCCCCTCAACCAAAGAGTGGATAGAGAAAATGTGGTACATTTACACAATTAAGTACTACTCAGCAGAAAAAAAAAACATGGAATCCTGAAATTTGCAGGCAAATGGATGGCTCTAGAAGAAACCATTCTGAGTAAGGTAACCCAGTCACAAAGAGACAAACATGGTATGTACTCTCTCATATATAGATTTTAGATATAGATCTGGAGAGTGCCAGCCTACGATCCCACTGCCAGAGAGTCTGTGAAACAAAACCTTCATCCAATGGCTGATGGAAGCAGAGGCAGACTCCCAAAGCTAAACACTGAGCTGAACTCAAGGAATCCAGTGACAGAGAGGGAGGACTGATGAGCAAAGGGGTTAAGACTGGACTGGTTTAACTCCCAGATACAGCTGACCTGACAAGGGTTAGCTATTGAATCCCAGACTTATGACTGATACTCCAGCATGGGACTGATCAAGACCCCCTGAATGTGGGTGTCAGTGAGGAGACCTAGGCAATCTATTGTGCCTTGGGTAGTAGATCAGTATTTATCCCTGGCATACAAATGGACTTTGGGTCCCCATACAACAATGAGAGATGCACTCTCACTCTGAACTCTTGTGGGAGAGTCTATGCTGTTCCCTGGATGAAATGACAGACTATGGACACCCCCATGGAGAGCCTCACCCTCCCTGGAGAAATGAGGGGGTGTTGGGGGAAGTTAGAGGGAGTGCGTGGGGGGGGGGAGAAAGGGAGAGGGACCTGGGATTGACATGTGAAACAACCTTGTTTCTAATTTAAATTTTAATTTAAACATATAAATTTAAAAAACTACTGAAATGCTAAAGCATTTGTGGAATACTGTAAAAATGAAATATCAGTGGAAAACACACTTTTAGTAAGTTCTTTCTCTTATGAGACTAACTCCTTTCCTAGTATTGTTTAAAAATTTTTATCTCATTCTCCCACTTCACTGTCCTTAAAAATAAAAAAAGAAAAATTATATATCAAGGTTTTACTCATTACTAGTTACCTAATTATATTTTCCTTTAATGAATGTTGCTCGCAAACCCTTGTACTTGCTACATGGTACATCTGATTTGGGTGTAGATTTCTGAAGAACAATACTTCAGAGTTGAAATAAATCACATTAGACATTTAACCATGAGTTTTTCTAGAGGAAATGAGAATGCAGATGGCCAGGAAGACGTGAAATGTTCACCCTGTGATGAGATCTGGTAAGAAAGCAACATTTGGTGTAGCAGACATACTGCTGAATACTGCAGAGTGTCATGTAAAAAACTCATTTAATACTCTATGGTTAGAAGAAGATAAGGGAGAAAGAGGGGCAGACCCTGGTCAGAAAAACTAATCAGTATGTCATAAAATAGGAATTCCAACTACAAATGGTATTTTATTTAATATTAATATTTAAGATGGGTTTCTTTGCTTAACTGCTTAAAGAATGCCTTCTTGAGAATGCTGTTGAGGATATCTTTGGCCAATACTATTGAAAAGTTAAGAATAAATGAAATCAAACAAACCATTACAATACTAAGTGAACTCATATAACTTACAAAAGGATGACACACATACACATCCTCAATGACCCCTTCATTATATATGCCATATTACATGTGACTCATGCCCATATGTACATATTGTGGTAGTAGACTTAAAATTCTACAAACATGATGCAAATTGGATCTTAGTATTTAGTGAAAATCAACACAAAGTAAACTTCTAGGAAAACCAATATGTGCTCTTACGATATGTGATGAATGTGGAGGGGAAAATGAGTCTATCAGCTGTGAGTCTACTGATTCATTTGAATTCTTTCCAAAAGAATGAATGCTTTAGCTCATGACTGTTACAATTACAAAAATATTAATGGTATAACTTTGATTCTTGTAGCTCTTTCTGAAATATGTGTATTTGCTTTCATAAATTCTATAAACTGTCTAGTGTCAGCACTTGTTTTTAGCTGCAAAGAGAGTTTTGTTTCTCCAGTTGCAATTGCTTAAAACAAGACTCAGAATCTTTCTGTAGCAACATAAATTCAACAATGTATCTTTTGGGTGTATCCTATCTCTGCTTATACTTTCAATTATGCAATATGAGAATTTTGTTATCAAAGGCATTCTAAGGTGATACAGACCTACTCTGAGTATATCTAAGAAATGTTTATGTAGTCCTGACACTGTGAGCCATCAACACTTTAGGGAAAATAAGGATTTTTTCTCAATAGCCATTCCTATAAGGTAATACATAATTAATGATTTCTATAGCCATGACTGTGAATTGAATAAAAATGATACCTTTGAGAAAATACTTGATCTCTCTTGTTTTTAACTATGGTATAACAGTTTTTCATCATTTTCAAATAGATGCATAATCAAGTTCTTCTAGGCTTCCAAGCATTTGGGGCATTTTAACTATAGTAGGTTAAAATAATTTGTACTCAGTTTTGACCTACAGCCATCAAGAAAAGTTTAAATTATGTTCAGTATTACTTGGTTGAAAAAGTAAGAAAATGAATAAAATATATTATTTAAATTTCCATTTAAAGTTATAAGCTTTAAAGTTATTTTTTAAGTCATAACATTCGACTTGGGAAAACCCATTTATGTGCAAAATTTTTTATGAAGGAAAATCTTTCATTTCCAATGATGGACATTAAAAAGTGGCCACTGTGGTTATTTTCAATTGCTTAAATACAGTCATATTTTGTGTCTGTTAGTCTGAAGATAAGAACACCCACAGAGAGAGTCTGGGGACATATAATTAACTCATTGATATCAACTATTATAGTTTGCATTGAACTCTTTTCACAATATAATAGATTATATTTTTCATTACTAACAAGAATAACAAAAATATTTTACATTTTTCTGAAATTTGTTAAATTAAAAGTGCTATGGGATACAAGAAAATGATACGGTATAACTGAAATATGGGAGTATAAATTTGGTTTGGTTGTCCAGCAGTTAATCAAGAACAAGAGAACTGAGTCACAAATATCTTATGACTTTTCCTTAAAGATGACAAGAAAAAGAGAGTCTGGGAAACAGAAACTTCATTCAGTGGCTGACCGAAGAAGAGGCAGACTCCCTTGGTTAAGTACTGAGCTGAACTCAAGAAAGCCAGTAACAGAGAGGGAGGACTGATGACCAAAGGGATTAAGACTGGGCTGGTTTAACCACCAGAAACAGTTGACCTGACAAAGGTTAACTCTTGAATCCCAGGCATCAGTTGGGAATCCAGCATGGGACTGATCAAGACCCCTTGAATGTGGGTGTCAGTGAGGATGTCTAGGTAATCTATTGAGCCTTAGGCAGCAGATCAGTACCCATCCCGAGTATACACACAGACTTTAGACTCCCATCCAACAATGTGAGGTGCACTCTCACCCTGAACTCTTGGGGAAGGGTCTAGGCCCTGCCCTATATGAAATGACAGACTATGGACACCCCCATGGAGGGCCTTACCCTCCCTGGGGAAATGAGAGGATAATGGGGGTTTGGGGGGAGGGCATGGGAGAAGGGGAGGGAAAGGGAGAAGTACCTGGAAATGACTTGTGAAGCAACCTTGTTTCTTATCTAAATTTAAACTGAAAAATAAAAAAAAGAAAAAAGAAAAAAATGAAAATAGGATAGATATAGCAAAAGTTTAAGCAATAGCATCTAGTGTCAATGACAAGGAATGCATATTCTAGTTGACTATAATGTAATCTATCTTAAAATTACAAAGATATATTATTAACCTAATTAAAATTCATTAAAGCCCTCAGTAATTTTGCTTAAAAAGATCATCATTTTAGTACCCACTTTAGAATTTATACTAATTATTCAATTAAAACATCGACCTTGTAAAACCTCTATTCTAGGCATTTACATGTAGTCTATTATATATTCTTAATGAACACATGGTACATCTAACGTGCCTTTGATCATTTTTGGATATCTCTCCTTTTCTAGTCAGAAATTAAATTATACCCTCTTGCACAGGTGGATCACAGAGAGTGGCTTTTTAATAAAATAAGGTCAAGCTGTAACTCTGATCTTTTTATTAGATTCTTTTCAAATCCTGGAGCCTTGGACTCTTGCCATTTCCGTACCCAGAACTGGAGGGTTTTTTTTTTCTTTTTTGATTCAGCTGTGTCTAGACATTTCTTAATTGCTCTTGTGTATGTGTTCATGAGATCAGACTTCGTAGTGTAGAATAATTCCATTTAGTGATGAATTGTCACTTGTTTATTGCTAATTTAAAATGTGATTTAGAAGCACACACTAAGGTACACACATACACACACACGCACATATACAACAATGGAGGGTTTAAATTTTCTAATGTATGCAAAGCATTTAAGTTTCAAATTGAAACAAATTTGAACTTACTAAGAGCAGTCACACCATCATAGTTTCAAACTATCTGAATGTCTTTGCACATTGAGTGTGCTTTGACAGCTGTGAATTACCTTGTGATATGGCACCAGGCAAACATTTCTCAACTCTGGAGTGTAATTTAGGTAGTAAAGAATTTTAAATGTTTTCCCCTCTATTACTGACCATGGCAATTGACATTTGTTTTATGCTCCTTGCTTAACATAACACTGCTTGCTTTGCATCTGTTAAGTAAGCCTTAATCCTTGCTCATGCTTTTTATTTATTTGCCAAACCCCTTTCTCAAAAAGAATAAAAGAAGCCTCACTTTAATCTACTTATAAATTGTTATGGATTCCAAAGAGTTAACAAATGAATGCATGCGATTTGTGGCATATTTGTTCATTTCTTGCTTTCTTTTGTTTTATCATGATTTCTTTTAAAAACCTGCTCAAATGATAAAAGTTTATCAGCCAAATTGGTGACTTTTGCTTTTGATCTAGTGTGCAAATAGGAAATAAATAATCATAGCAAGGTCTCCCTATCCTATAGCTAGTGAAATTCCACAAGACACAAGTTGTTATAATTCTACTAAATAGCAATAGAAATGCATACATTTGGCAGTGGTAAAGACTAGAAATATGGATGAATACTTTTTCATTCTGGAAGCTATACAAACCAATCAAGCAATTAAGGAGATAGTATGTTTTTGATTGTTTTAGGGGGCCCTGTAGACTAGATCAACTCCAGTTCTCTTACTAACCACATAGTGTACTTTATTAACTGGAAAGGATAAAGTTTACTGAACAGCAATTTTATTGCTCCCCTTTCCTAAGAAGAAAGCACTGGGATATTTAGCTTCTTTATTACAAAAGCAGTCAGATATTTTACACACTAATAAAAACAGCAGCTGCCATTTGAGACACCTAAAGGTAGACAACTAATACTGTAAATACAAGGTTTGTGGATGTTTAGCAAGGGTGTTCATTAAAATGCAGAGTTCTTCCTATTCCTCCAATACTGCCAGGACTTTCAATACCTATTAGCAAGCTACTTCAAAGTGGTTAGAGAAAACCAGTTTGTCTAGAACCTCTGCACATTTTCCCTGTTAGTTCATACATTATAGGACCATAGAATAGAGTCAAACTGCAAGAAAACTGCTTTTATCCAAGAGTGCATGCTTATTTTGCAGATCTGAATTATATTATACTTCAGCAAACATTTTTGTTGCACTATACATATATAGTATTGTACACACACATATAAGGTAGAGAAACTCATTTAGTATTAGTCACTATTTATTGTCTGTGAGAATACTCTATATTTCAATACTATATCTAAATTAAATAGCGACATTGAATGTTTCAGAACATCTGTCCAAACCCCAGACTGTTCTATTTATAAATTTTCTGTAAATAACAACCATACAGCATGGCATTTGAGGAAATGGATTCAATATCTTTCACTTTTAAGTATTATAGTTTAGAAGATGAGATCTGTGCATGTGAAATGATACTCTTAAACTGCCTAGTAGTTGTTGTTGACACAGATAAAACTGAATCGGGGAATTCAACAATGACTTGACATGGAGATTAAAGGAATCAAACTTCAAAGAAGGAAATGAGATTTACGATGGTATTTACTAGTTGGGAAATAATTTCTAATATATTGTGGAAACATTAATTAATATCAGTCTTACAGCTCAGTACCTGACACATTAAGAATTAAAATGTCTACTGAATATATAACAGGAATGGAAATTTCATTCTGTATAACAAATATGGGAGATAAGTATTAGTACTGATAGTGAGGATTCCTTCTAGGGCTCTTAGTCTCAGTACTCAAGGTTAAGAATAGACTCACACAGAAGCAAGTTTATGAGTTTTAAATAAAAACCCGGGTCAGGCAAGCTGGTAGATGGAAATATGCTTGTTGTTGAGGCAAGTCAGCATGGAGATAAACCATGTAGCCAAGCAGCAGCAGCATGACAAGGGGTATGTATGTCTGTGGGCAGAGAGTGCTGGTGGGGGTGTCCTTGGCCCTTTGGTTCTTACACTCCTACTTCCCTGTCTTCCTAGGTATCTATAGTGAGCTGCCAGTGTGTTCGCAGTTACAGTGCTACCATACTTCACAAGGATCCGAGGCTAAGGGCTAAGGATGAAAATAAAGACAAAGACAGCGGCTCATTCTTACAAGGAGAATGGTCTTTATTTTTACAAGGGTAGAGCCTTATATACCAAAGTCAGGTATGGTGGAAAAACACCAAGGTCAGAAGCCTACCTTCCCAGGGCCCTCTAGCAAAGGGTGGGCCAAAAACAGGAATTAGCTTTTAGACAATAAACAGGAGCTTGCATGCAGGCCTTATTGGGAGGAGGGGATGAGAAGTGTTTTGCCAAAAGCCCCTAGTAACATGCAGTCAACAGACCCCCATGGGGCAAGGGGACAACAAATCCCCCTTTTATATATAATTTAAAAATGAGCATCTGGCTTGGGTTGCCCAGGATGTTAACATCTATCTTACCCGTCAATGAGTAGTCTGTCCAGACCTCACAAACCCTCTTTCTTAGGTTGGTAGATGTCCCCCAAGACGTACCTGTCATTGATAACTCATTTATTTGTCTTGCTGGATCAACCAGGCCTGCACTGAGGGGTTGTCTGTTGACAAAGAAAGCATGATCTTCTTTGTAAGAAAATGGCACTGGGCTTGTGGCCTTTCCATATGGCAAACTAGGGCTAAAGATTGTGTTGCCCTGGGTCATAATCCCAAGGGCTAGCGACCCACTCCGTTTCTCAAGTAATAGACCTGTCTGTTGCAGTCCTATTAAGAGGGGGTCTCCCAAAAGGGAGGCACCCTTATCTCAGCTAGAATAGCCAATTAAGTCCATTTATTAATTAAGATTTAAAGTGCCCAATTGTAATTAATATAAATTTGGGAACTTAAGGTAGAAGCTTCCTCCCCTGGGTGTTTATCCAGCATGCCTGCCGTGGCAACTGGCTAAGAGATAGGGAAGCCAAAAACTGCAGCTGCTGTGATGTCAAAGTCACTTCCATGTCATGTGAGGATGAGTTGGTTCTATCCTGAATGTTCCACTGGAATAGGCATGACACCTGGGACATAGACTACCAAGGCTGATCAACAGCTTCTCAAGCGGCATTCCTAGAGGAGATAATTAAACTTTTCTCCCGAGGGAGTGTTATTGAATATAGCAAATGTCCAAACAGGCAAATCCATCCTGAGGGCTGCCTTTCCTAGGCTATGGTTGAGGCTGATTATCTGACACTGAAGACCTGCCAGCATGAGGACAGGCAGCTTCCTCATTAAAGCCTAATGCGTCTATAGGCGGCTGATGAGTATCAGCAGAACAGAGTACACACAATGCTCTGGAACCCAAATTGGGTACTCACCATCTTGTGCAAAAACACAAACAGGCCCCCAGGCCCAAACCAAAACCAGATCTGGTCCTCTCCAAAGACCCGAGGTCAGGTCTTTCCATTTAACTAGAGGCTTTTGCTGTACACCAGGCCACCAATGACAATCTGCTGCAGAGTTTCCAGAAGCATCCACAATTAAAAAATTAACATATAGAGAATAAATGATAGAGTAGAGTGAGGGGAGCCAAGGTGTGCCCCAAGATCCCCCTTCTTTACTTTATCTAAATAGCTACAATAGCCTGTCCTTGGGGGTTGTAAGGAATTCCAGCTTTGGGGGAGATATCAAAATCTAGACAAAAGTAATTGAAACCTCTGCTGACATAGGTGGGGCCTTTATCAGTCTTAATTTGTTTTGGAACCCCCATGTAAGCAAAACCCTGTAAACAGTGGCTCTTAACATCTTTTACTTTTTCACTAGAGTGGGCAGAGGCAAATGTCAGGTGGGAAAAAGTATCTACAGAAACATGAACAAATTGTAATTTACTAACAGATGGCACATGTGTTACATCTATTTGCCAAATGTAGTTAGGCAAAAGTCCTCGAGGATTGACCCCCAAGCGAGGCACAGGAAGAAATTCTACACAAAGAGGACAATCCTTGACTATTACAACAGCCTGTTCTTAGGTTATCCCAGTATGAAAGTGCAAAGACCCTGCACTAAAATGAAAGTGCTTGTGCAGGGATTGTGCTTTAGTGAGTCCTTGTAAAACTGAACCAATTTGAGCATACCTGTCAGCCATGTGATTTCCTTCGCTGAGGGGCTCTGGCAAAGGGGTATGGGCCCTAAGATGTCCCACAAATATAGGTTGCCATAGCAGACCTTGTACCTGTAAATGTTTAATGCTTCCGTGGGGAAGAGTTGTAGAGCCAAGTCCAGGGCTGAGAGTTCAGCCATTTGGGCAGAAGTTGTAGGAATTCTGGCTGTCTTAATGATTGGATAAGACATGACTACAGCTGTACCTTTAGAGTTACCATCTGTGAAAACCACTCACCCCTTAGAAATAGGCCGAGGGACCACAGTTTTTGGGAAGATTAAAGAATACATTTTTAAAAAGGAAATCAAATTATTGGATGGGTAGTGATTAACAAAATAACTCTGGGTAGCAGAGAGAAAAATGCCCCAGTTATAATTGTTATTTTGTAGCCATTTTATTTGTTGACAGGACAAAAGGGCAACAACCCTATCCAGCTCCCCACCATAGGCTCACAAGGCAATCCTCCATGCTCCAAACAGGAGCGCAACTATAACCTGGGAGTAGGACACCACAGATTTAGAAGGGGAGGCTCGAGAATGAACCCAAAGATTGGAACTCTCTTGCCAAAAATCTCCCTTAAGAGCATGAGTAGTTTGTACCTTTTCCAGTGTCACCCATAAAACAGCTAATTCCAAGGTGGTCTGAAGATTCCCAAAGGCATATAGTAATAGCTTTTCTTTTGGCTCAGCCAACAGTAAATCATCCATATAAATTTGGCACATGGTAGGGATGTTAGCCATGCCTTGGGGGCACAACTACCCACTGATAACTATTATAAGGCTCTCTTAAGTTCAAAGATGGAACACTGAAAGCAAAATGCTGACAATCAGCAGGGTGTAAAGGAATATTAAAACAAAAACAATCCTTTAAATCTATCACAGGCAGGTGCCAGTCTTTAGGGATGACCACAGGGGTTGGCAGCCCTGACTGACTGGCACCCATGAGCATCATGGTCTGATTAACCGGTCTCAGATCTTGTCTCCAAGTGACAGGAATTGGAGGCATTTGAAGCTGTGGCACCCAATAAAAATGTCCCAGTCCTCTCCATTCTCCAGGAAATCTCTGCACGGGGGAGGGGGATTCAGACACAGGCAAGGAATTGCCCTGTATACCTTTTCCAGTATCTTTGGCTGGGCAATAGCCTTGCTCCCTAAGCAAATGTTGTACAAGGGATGTGGTCAGTATGAGCCCCATGGCCTTTAGGATATCTCTGCCCCAGAGATTAATTGGGATGTGAGGCAAGATAAAGGGCTGAAATGTACCAGAGTGTCCCTCGTCATCTTTCCAAGTTAATAGACGGGAACTTTTACTAGGTGACTTTGCTATGCCTATGCCCTGTAAGCTGCTATCTGATTCTTGTAGGGGCCAAGCCTGGGACCAGTGGTTAAGAGAAATGATGGATGTGTCTGAACCCGAATCTAGGAGTCCCTGTGAGGTCCATCCCTCAATAGTTAGGGTCATCATTGGTCTGGACTCCATAGTGAACACCCAACAAGCCATAGGTCATGCAGATCCAAACCCTCCTTCTCCTCTTACAGGCTTAAGGAAGGGATTATTAGTTTTAAACTTAGGGGACAAAATTAACTGAGAAATTCTAGCTCAGGGTATAACAGTGACTCCCTTGTCAGCTTCTATCATTATTTTGATCTCTCCTTTGGTATCTTTATCAATAACTCCCAGAATGACTCTGACTCCTTTAAGTAGAGCACTACTGCTTCCTAAAATCAACCCAATTGAGCCAATTAGTAAAGGGCCCTTGACTCCCGTCCTCAAAGCTTGGGGGTGCCATCTGAGGAGTCACAATTGCTCTGGTGGAGGAACAGCATTCCAGTCCTGTGTTACCTGGGGTACCTCTGACAAGGTCCTGGATATGGCAGGGAATAGGTGTATTCAGGGCTCCATACACCTGGGGGCAAGGGGTCCAGAGCGGAACTGGACTCTCCTGTTTCTTGATGGTGGCAGAGGGTAGCCCTGTACAACAGTCTTAGATCAATAATTTCTGGCCCAATGATAATCCTCTTTTATAGAGGGAGCACAGACCTGGCTTTGAACGAGGGGATGCAACAGTGTCCTTAGAAGGACAATTTTTCTGAAAATGGCCTGTTTGCTTGCATCTGAAGCATATCTTAGGTCTAGGCCCCTCACTGACCTTTCTATTTCCTTGTATAGCAGCAGCGATAACTTGTCCTATAATGTGATATCTCCACAAATGTGAATATAATCATTGAGGCTCCTGGTTTTATGAGGCCAGAAAGCCTCCTTGCAGTATTTATTAGTATTTTCAAAAGCTAATTGTCTTATTAAAGGCATACCATTACCAGTATCCCCAAATATACAACCTGCAAATTGTAGGAGCCGGTCCACAAACTCAGAATAGGATTCAGATGGTCTCTATAGGATCTTAGAAAGTTGGTCTCCTGCGGCCTTATGAGGCAAGGCTTTCCATGCACGGCCAGCGGCTGCTGAGATCTGTGCATAATCAGCTGGGTTGGAAAGAATTTGCCGGCCTAGAGTTGCATAGGCTCCCGTGCATGTAAGCATTTCAGGAAAACCGGCAACCACGTTACTCTGTGACGTTTGGTTACACAGTTCTTGGTATTCACCCCTCCAGATCAAATAATCTCCCCCAGACAGCATAGTATGACATAATTGTTGCCAATCACTGGGGGTACAATTTAAGGCTGTAAAGGATTCAAAGATGACCAGAGTGAGAGGGGCATGAGGCCCATATGCCATAACTGCCTCCTTTAACTGTTTTAGATCCATAAAGTTAAGAGAGGAGTGCTCTCTCTCACTCTGGCCTTGAGGATTAACTATCTCTATAACTGGAAACATCATTCTGCCCTTATTCATTTCAGGAGGGGCTGAAGGAAGGAGGAGAGGACTGAAATGTTCAGGATTACAGGCAGGGGGAACTTGGCTCAAGGGAAGATTTTTAAAATTTGCTTTTTAATTTGAGGACACCTTTCTCCATCTCAGCTTTGAAAAGGGAGAGGACTCAGAAGGGCAAACATTGGAAGCTTAAATTAATCTAGTAGACTCTAGGTCTTGAGCCTCTGTGAAGGTGTCCTTAGTTTTCCTGACCTGCTCCTTTATTACCGTATTATCGCTAATAAGCACACCCTTAATTAGACTTTGCAAAGGTCTGTAGGTCCACACTAACCTGGTTCCAAACAAGGAAATTAAGACCACCAGAGACAAAAAACCAAGGGCTTTTATGTATAGTTTTTAACAAATCCTTAGCTGTCTTATGTCTGATAATTGTGCCCTA
Source organism: Mesocricetus auratus (assembly GCF_017639785.1). Classification (NCBI taxonomy): domain Eukaryota; kingdom Metazoa; phylum Chordata; class Mammalia; order Rodentia; family Cricetidae; genus Mesocricetus; species Mesocricetus auratus. The sequence continues at coordinate 14,226,807 of NW_024429185.1, forward strand.
ACATTGTAACAATTGTATCAAATGATCCTCCAAAACAGGATAGGAACTAGCAGCACCCATACCTAATATACTCACTCCTAACCTTAAGAAGAATGCTGGATGGCTTTCTGTGGGGGTGGGCTCTAAGGAATTCCATGACAATTTTGACACCAATGGGTCAAGTTAGGGCTGGAGCCTAACTTTAAACCACCTCTCTATGGGGGCTGACCCACCATCTGGGGCCTAACTCAGTACCCTAAACTTGGTACCCTATCCAAATACACACTCCTACCTTACTTGCTGGCCACCATTCTTTAGCAGTTTTTCTTCTTTTACAATCTCGGTGGGACCTCCATCTGTAGCGAGCTGCCAGTACGTTCGCAGCTACAGTGCTACCATACTTCACAATGATCCGAGGTTAAGGGCTAAGGATGAAAATAAAGACAAAGGCAGCGGCTCATTCTTCAGCAAATCCTACCGGCATGCGCCACCACAACCGGCGCAGCTCATTCTTATAAGGAGAATGGCCTTTATTTTTACAAGTCAGGTATGGTGGAAAAACACCAAGGTCAGAAGCCTACCTTCCCAGGGCCCTCTAGCAAAGGGTGGGCCAAAAACAGGAATTAGCTTTTAGACAATAAACAGGAACTTGCATGCATGCCTTACTGGGAGGAGGGGATGAGAAATGTTTTGCTAAAAGCCCCTAGTAACAAGCAGTCAACAGACCCCCATGGAGGAAGGGTGCAACAGGTATCTCCCCAAGCTCTGCCTATAATTCACTGAAGATCTCTGATTCTGCTCTTATCAGTTTCTGGAAGAAGCCTCTCTGATGACAACTAAGCTAGGCTCTGACCAATATCGCAGAGTATCACTAGGAATCATATCATTGGCATTTTTTTGCCAGTTTTGTTTGATTCTATCCTAGGTTTCTGTGCCATTAATTCCTCTGGTTCCTGGTAATCCAGGCAGTGTCAATATGTATAGGATCCTATTTATGGTGTGGTTCTCAAGCTAGGCTAGTCATTGGTTGGCTGTTTCCACAAATTCTGCACCATCTTGACCCCAGCACATCCTATACACAGGTCAAATTATAAGTCAAAGGTATTGTGGTTGAGTTGGTATCCCAATCTCTGCATCCTTAATTACTAGGCATCTTCCCTAGATCATCCTAGAAGATTCCAGGGAGTTTCCATTTCTGTAGGTTTCTACTTTGTCCCTAAAATGCCCCCCCCAATTCAGTCATCTCTCCCAGTAATCTCTCCTTTCATCACTCCTCATGACCTGATCTCTCTATTTCCCAGCCCTCCCACCCTCAGTCCATCTGTGAAATCTATTCTAGTTCTCCTTCCCAGGGAGGTCCATTGCCCCCATTCCCCTTAGAACATTCCTTCTTAAACAGTTTCATTTAAACTAAAAACAATCTTATTTTACATACCAATCCCAGTTCCCTCTCCCTCTCATGCCCCCCACAAATCCCCCATCCCATCCCCCATCGACTCCCTATGAAGGGTAAGGGGGGGAGGGAGGTAGGAGAAAGAGGAGAACTTTCCTTTTTACTTTACCTCTCTGGGTCTGTAGATTGTAGCATGGTTATCCTATAATATATAGCTAATATCCACTTGTAAGTGGGTATGTTCCATTTTTGTCTTCTAGGGTCTAGATTATCTCACTCAGGATAATATTTCTAGCTCTGTTGATTTGTCTGAAATTTTAATGATGTAATTTTTTAAAAATCTGAGTAATATTGCATTGTAGAAGTGTATCATACTTTCTTTATCCATGCTTCAGCTAAGGGACATCTAGGTTGTTTCCAATGGCTGGCTACTAAGAACACACCTTAAATGTCCATTCCTGATAATGAAATTGACGTCTATGAATAAAGCTTCTATGAACATAGCTGATCAAGTGTCCTTGTGGTAGGATGGAGCTACCTTTGGGTATAAGCCCAGGTATGGGGTAGCTGGGTCTTGAGATAGATCAATACCCAATTTTCTGAGAAACCATGGTATTGATTTTCAAAGTGACTATACAAGTTTGCATTACCACTGGGAATGGAGGAGTGTTCTCCTATGAAGGCACAAAAATCTTACATAACACCTGAGATAGTCTGAATCAGAAAAGAAAGATCCCTTCACCACATAAGAATCAAAACACTAAACATACAGAACAAATGAAGAATATTAAAAGCTGCAGGGGAAAGGCCAAGTAATATATAAAGGGAGACATGCAAGAATTACAAATGATTTGTCAACAGAGACAATAAAAGTCAGAAATTCATGGACAAATATCCTGCAAAAGAGATCACAGATGCCAGTCCAGAACACTATACCCAGCAAAATGTTCAGTTACCATAGAGATATTATATTTGACTTTGCCATGGAATATCACAAGAACACCACAAGATATTCCATTGCAAAGTCAAATATAAATAATATCTACCCACAAATCCATCCCAATGGAATGTACTTGAAGGAAAACTCTGCCCCAAGCAAATTAACTGTACCCATAAATAAAACACAGGAAATAAATAATATCACCCCAGCAAAATCAAAAGAAGGGGAACACACACACACACACACACACACACACAAGCACCACACTACAACAGCAGCAAAATAACAGTAATTAATAATCATTACTCATTTGTATCTCTCAATATCAATGAATTCAGTTCCCTAATTGGACATAAGCTAAAAGAGTTGATGTGAAAGCATCCTTCTGCTGCATGCAAGAAACATACCTCAACATCAAGGATAGACATTATCTCAGTGTAAAGGGTTGGAAAAAGTTTTCCAAGCAAATGAACCCAAAAAGCAAACTGGGTGTATCTCTTCTAATACCTAACAAAATAGACTTCAATCCAAAAATCAATCAGAAGAATGGGTTAGGGCACTTCATACTCATCGAAGGAAACTTAACACCCACCACTGCAGTCTTGAGAGGTGGGTTGCTAGCTTGGTAATTTATCTGTCCAGTTGGATAAACTCTTGAGAGAAAAAAGGCATGTCTCCACAAAGAGTTCCTCTTTTTGGCTACTATGGGACACCTTTTTAAATGCTATTGTAACACTGTTACTGCTAGCCTATAGATAAATATTAGAAAAAAGAAAGATAAGTAATTCAGGAGACAGATTTTTCTCTTAAGATCTATTTTGAGAAGAAAAAAACAAAAACAAAAAATAGTTTCCATTGTTTAGAATTCTCAGGAGTCCAACTGCCTGTTAAGTCTATTAAAGGTTACAGTTGCTATTCCTACAAGCTATGCTTTTCATGATTATCTACTTTAGAAATTTTTATGTTTTGTGAATAATATCTGACATTTTTGTGTTGTCCTGGGAGGCCTCAAACAGTATTTCTCTGATGCTCCATTCAGGAAAATGTTCTATTGATTAGAATACTTGGGTGTCAAGCTCTCCCATGTCTATTCAAGGCCTCCTAGAAATAATCAACGCATTAGTTAATTTTGGTTGGAATGACAAAATCCCTGTCAAAAGTAACCTAAACAGAAGAACTTCAATAACTTCATAGTTTGTGAGGGTTATGTCCATATATGGCTGACTTAATTATTTTAGGGCAGTGGGGCAGGGAGGAACAAGAGTGCTTAATAGCATTCTGACCAAGAAGCAGAGAAAGAGAAAGTCAGAATAATTGGCCAAATGAGATATAAGGCTCTTTGTTTTTTTATCATATTTTTTCTGCAGTCTGTGTGCACGTGTATATATGTATGTAAGAGTGTGACACTGGTATCATTCAAATACTCTGCATCTCATTTATGTATTCAAGGTCTCTTGCTTCAACCCAGAGGTCACTGACTCATCTAATCTAGATGGTCAGCTTGCACTAGGATCCTCTGCCTCGGCCTCTAGGGCATAGGAATTTCAGTCCATTCTCACACCAAATATTATGTGAATTCTATCTTAACGCCTTTGTAGCAAAAGTTTTGTCCACTAAGTCAGATCCACAGGCCAGGATATAATATTCAAAGTCACATCTCATACACTCATATCCTCCAACCAGGACCCACCTGTCAAAGTTTCAAAGACTATTCAAATCTTAAATGCATCAAAGGTCTGATCTGCAGATAAAAGCAAAGTTGTATGGTCCAAGCCCTACCTGTAAGCACAAGTGTCACTGACTGTACAAGAACAGACTTTAAACAGCTGAGCTTTGGGGCTGGAAATTTCATATTCAAATCAGAATAACCAATCAGTTTGATTAGCAGAGACGAATATCCTAGAAGTCACTCACTCCCACTCCATTTTTCTGTAATTTTATGTGAGTGTCATCAGATCATTTGAAATCATCAGACCCTTTATGTTCTACTCACTGACTTTGGATATCTTTATAGAGCATCAAGTCATCATTTTATGTTAAACCACCAGACTTCCTAGTATCAGGTATGAAGACCTACATTGTTTTCTCCCTCTCTTCCTGCCTCTCTCCCGTCTCTCGCAGAACAATTAAACTGAGACAGCTTTATTTCTTGAAGGATGTCATCTCACTAAACCCTTATTACTTACAATATACTCCACATGCAAACAATTCAACGTGACTAATTTTATCTCTTCTCATGAGCCAGACAAATACCTAACTAATTCATCGGTAAAAATATGAAGAGTATCGACAAAAATAATAAGGCGACATTCCTTCCTGAAGCTGAGAAATTACCTTTTCCTTTACCTTTGGCACTCACTGGTTTTTAAAACTGTTCTAATATTTTCCTTCTTTCAAAGTTTCATGGAAAATGCTATTTGTTTGTTATGATTTTGTTTGGGAGACAGGTTTCTCTATGTAATTCTGTTTCTTCTAGAACTCGCTGAGCAAAAATGGCTAGCCTTGAATTCCCAGATATGCCCCTGTCTCTGCTTCAAAGTGTTGGAATTAAAATATGCTCATCTGATTAATAATTTATAAACTGGAATTATGCCATATCTCTTATTAAGGCACAAAATTAAATTTCTACATTGTAATATTAATTTGCATACAGCACTCGGCACCTCAAATTTCATTGTCTTCTAATATACTAAAGACACAAAGATCAAATCTTCTAGAAGCTAAGAAAAAACTTCAAGGCCTCCTCTCTGTCACCCAGGTTCGGTGGGAGGGTGTCAAAAAAAAAGAAGTGAGTGCCATCATATCAAGGACAATGTCAGTCTCACTGACTTCTACACATCATGACTGGCACAGGCCTAACATGATAAATACTGAAGCAAACAACTTGAATCATTCTCATTGTGTTGGTTGTGGCAGAATAAAATAGTGTTTACACATTCTTTAACCTTATATCAAATAATGTCAATACAGCCATTACCTTTAAAATAAAATAAAATAAAATAAATTTCAAGCACCTGTTTTTCCTATCCCATTATTGGGTGATAACCATTTGATATACATGCATGTAGGAATATACAGTATAATGTACAAATCATAATGAATATATTTATCCACTGTTGTAAATATCTTATCCCAGTCCACTAAGTTTTTTGACTACAGTAAAACACACACAGTGTGCAGGACATTTTTTCCCAATAGATAAATAATTTTGATTTTTTCCTCCTGTGTGCTTCTATTTGAACTTTATGTTTGTTTATTGTAGCACTGAAGATGTATTATTTATTGGGAACATATTTATAATCACTACTCTGTATAATACATATTAAATGTTTTTCTTAAAACATTTTTCTTAAGAACAAGAGCCATGTACATTGTTTATCAATTTATGTTTAAACAGCTTCATACACATGCTTAGTATATTTTTGTTGTTTTGGAGATGTTATTCAGGGTACCATTTTACTATAATATTGTGTAATGATCTGTGCTTCCTTGAAATTCTTTAGTTATTAAAAGGCTTTTGTCATTACTTTAAATCGAACTAATAAATCTGTTTTAGCTAATTCAATCTATTTAAACATTAAGAGCTCAATAAAAGTAGAAAGAGATAATGATAAACTGACCTTTTCTTTTTAAATATACTATCAGTTAAAGAAGAACTAGAAACACAGCAAACCACCTTGTCAATTGAGAATAAGGCAAAAATATTTCTGTTTATTTATGTATTTTTAAAATTTATTTAATTTTAATTATGTTTTTAAAAACTTTATTAGTTAAGGTTCCTTTTCTTACATTTTTATTTAAGTTAGGAACAAGTTGTTTCACATGCCAATCCCAGCTCCCTCTCCCTTCCCTCCTCTCCATGCCTCCCAACTAGGCCCCCCAGCTCCCCCACCCAATTCCACTCTGATCCCAAGGGAGGGTGAGGCCCTCCATGGTTATCTCCAGAGTCTGTCATGTCATCCAGGGTAGGGTCTAGGCCCTCCTTCAAGGCTGAGAGGACATCCCTCATTGTGGGATGGTCACTCAAAGTCTTTTTTTACACCAGGGATAAATACTAACCAAGGCCCCATAGATTACCTAGGCCTCCTCATTGACATCCATATTCAGGAAGTCTGGGTCAGTCCCATGCTTTCCACACAGCCATCAATGTAGGGTTCAAGAGCTCCCCCTTGTTCAAGTCAACTGCTTCTGTAGGTTAAACCAGCCCAGTCTTAACTCCTTTGCTCATCAGCTCTCTCTTTGTGACACTGGATTCCAGGAGTTCAGTTCAGTGTTTATATGTGTATATCTGCTTGTGCTTTCATCAGTCACTGGCAATAGGATTGTTTGCTGGTATTCCCTGATTCATGTCTAAAATCAATAAATGAGTGAGTATATACCATATTTCTCTTTTTGTGACTGGGTTACCTCACTCAGTATGGTGTCTTCTAGTGCCATCCATTTGCCTGCAAATTTCAAGATTTTATTGTTTTTTTTTTTATGTTTTCTGCTGAATAGTACTCCATTGTGTAAATGTACCACATTTTCTTTATCCACTCCTCAGTTGAGGGGGATGTAGGTTGGTTGCACTTTCTGGCTATTATAACAAATAATGCTGCTATGAAAATAGTGGAACAGATGTTGTATGAATGTGCATCTTTTGGGTATATGCCTACAAAGGGAATTACTGGGTCTTGTGGTAGACTGATTCCCGTTTTCCTGAGGAATCTCCATACTGATTTCCAAAGTGACTGTACAAGTTGGCACTCCCATCTGCAGTGGAGGAGTGTTCCCCTTTCAACACTTCTTCTCCAGCATAAACTGTCATTTGATTTTTTGATTTTAGACATTCTGATAGGAGAAAGATGGTATCTCAGAGTTTTTTTGATTTGCATTTCCCAGATGGCTAGAGATGTTGAGCACTTTCTTAAGGGTCTCTCGGCCATTTTAGACTCCTCTACTGAGAATTCTCTGTTTATTTCTGTATCCCACTTTTTGATTGGATCCTTTGGTGTTTTGGAGACTTACTTCTTGAGTTCTTTGTAAATTTTGGAGATCAGCCCTCTGTCAGATGTGGGGTTAGTGAATATCTTTTTCCAATCAGTGGGTTGCCTTTTTGTTTTGCTTCCTGTGTCTTTTGCTTTACAGAAGCTACTCAATTTCAGGAGGTCCCATTTATTAATTGTTGATCTTAGTGTCTGTGCTACTGAGTTATGTTCAGGAAGCAGTCTCCTATACCAACTCGTTCAAGGGTGCCCCCCACTTTCTCTTCTAACTGGCTCAGTATGGACAGATTTGTGTTGAGGTCTTTGATCCATTTGGATTTAATTTTTGCTCATGGTGAAAGACACGTATATATCTGCAGTCTTCTACATGTCAGCCTCCATTTGTTGAAGATGCTTTCTTTTTTCCATTGTATAATTTTAGCTTCTTTTGTCAAAGATCAGGTGTTCAAAAGTGTATGGGTTAATGTTGGGGTGTTCAATTCGATTCCATTTTTCTGTCTATTTTTGTGCCAATACCAAGATGTTTTCAGGATTATAGCTCTGTAATACAGCTTGAAGTCAGGGATGGTGATGCCTCTGGATGTTGCTTTGTTGTACAGGGTTGTTTTGGCTATCCTGAATTTTTGTTTTTCCATATAAAGTTGACAATTGCTCTTTCAAGGTTTGTGAAGAATTGTTTAGGGATTTTAATGGGGACTGTGTTAAATCTGTATATTGATTTTGGTAATATTGCCATTTTTACTATGTTGATCCTACCTATCCAAGAGCATGGGAGATCTTTCCATTTTCTGGTGTCTTCTTTAATTTCTTTCTTTAAATTCTCAAAGTTCTTGTGATAAAGATCTTCCACTTGTTTGGTTAGCCTTACCCCAAGGTATTTTATATTGTTTGTGTTTATTGTAAAGGACAATGTTTCCCTGATTTCTTTCTTAGTCCTTTTATCCTCTGTATATAGTAGGGCTACTGATTTTCTTGAGTTGATGTTATATCCTGCCACTTTTCTGAAGTATTTGTGAACTGTAGGAGTTCCCGGGTAGAGTTTTTTGAGTCACTTATGTAAACTATCATATCATCTGCAAATAGAGAAAGGTTGAACTCTTCCTTTCCAGTTTATATTCCGTTGATCTCTTTTGTTGTCATATGGCAAGTGATATCTATTTAGAAAATTGTCTATTTCCTTAGATTTTCAAATTTTTTGGAGTACAGGTTTTCAAAGTATGACCTGATGATTCTCTGGATTTCCTCAGTGTCTGTTCTTATGTCTCCCTTTTCATTTCTGATTTTGTTAATTTTCATGTATACACTCTCTCTCTGCCATTTGGCAAGTTTAGATAAAAGTTTGTCTATCTTTTCTCAAGGAACCAACTCTTTGTTACATTGATATTTTTGTAATTCCTTCCTAGTTTCTGCTTTATTGATTTCAGCCCTCAATTTGATTATTTTCTGGCATTTACTCTTCCTGGTGAGGTTACTTCCTTGTATTCTAGAGCTTTCAGTTGTGCCATTAATTTTCTAATGTAACTATTCTCCAGTTTCTTCATGTGGGCACTTAGTTCTATGAACTTCCCTTGTAGCACTGCTTTTCAAGTGTCCCAGAAGTTTGGGTGTGTTTTGTCTTCATTCTCATTGAATTCTAGGAAATCTTTAATTTCTTTTTTATTTCTCCTTGACTCAGGAATGCTACAAATGTGCATTATTCAATTTCTATTAGTTTGTAGGGTTTCTGTAACTTGTGTTGTTGTTGAATTCTAATTGTAATGCATGGTAGTCTGATAATGCACATGGAGTTTTTTCAATTTTTTTTTGTACCTGTTGAGGAGGTTGTATATGTTGTCAAGTATGTGGTCAATTTTTGAGAAGGTTCCATGTGGCATTGACAAGAAGGTGTCTTCGTTTTTATTTGGATGCAATGCTCTTTAGATGTCTATTAATCCCAATTGGGTCATAACTTCTATTAGTTCCTTTGTTTCTTTGTTAAATTTCTGTCTGTTAGTCCTGTCTAGTGGTGAGAGTGTGGTGCTGAAGTCTTCCACTATAAGTGTAATGTTTCATTTATGAACATTGATCCCTTTGTATTTGGGGCATAGATGTTCAGAAATGAAACTTCATCTTGCTGGATTTTTCCTGTAATGAGTATGAAATGCCCTCCTTCACCTCTTTTGACTGATTTTATTTTAATATCTAATTTGTTAGATATTAGGATTGCTACCTATGTTTTCTCCTTGGGTACATTTGGTTGGATAATCTTTTCCCAACCCTTAACTCTGAGGTCTGTCTTTGAGACTGAGGTGTATTTCTTGTATGCAGCAGAAGGATGGGTTCTGTCTTCAATTCCAATCTGTTAGCCTGTCTCTTTTTATGGCGAGTTAATACCATTACTATCAAGATATATTAGTGACCATTGATTACTCATTCTTACTTGTTTTGGAATGGCTGAGGGTGGTGGACTTATATGAGGATTTCTACCTTTTTTCCTTTGGCTGTTAGTAAGGTGTGGATTATCTATTGCCTATGTTTTTCTGGTTGTAGGTAACTCCCTTGGGTTGGAGTGTTCCTTCCAGAACTTTCTGTAGGGCTGAGTTAGTGGGTATGTATTATTTAAATCTGGCTTTGTGATGGAATATTTTGTTTTCTCCATCTACAGTTATTGAAAGCTTTGCTGGGTATAGCAGTCTGGGCTGGCACCCATGGTCTCTTAGTGTTGGTACAATATCTATCCAGGATCTTCTGGCATTTAGATTTTCCATGGAGAATTCTGGTGTGATTCTGATAGGTTTGCCTTTGTATGTTACTTTGCCTTTTGTGTTTGCTGATCTTAATATTCTTTCTTTATTCTATATGTTCAGGATTTTTACTATTATGTGGCTAGTGGACTTCCTTTTGTGGTCCACTCTATTTGGTGTTCTGTAGGCTTCTTGTATTTTATTGTCATGTCTTTCTTCAAGTTGGGACAGTTTTCTTCTATAATTTTGTTGAATATATTTTCTGCCCCTTTAAGGTGGTTTTCTTCCCCCTTTTTTTTTAAATATCATTTTTTATTTTAATTTTAAATAGCTTGTTTTACATGTCAATCCCAGTTCCCTCTCCCTCCCCTCCTCCCACACTCCCCTTCCCCCCCAGCCTCCCACCCTATTGCCAATTCCTTCCACATAGGGGATATCTAGAGTCTGTCATTTCACTCCGGGTAGGGTCTAGGCATTCCCCTAAGAGTCCAGGCTGAGAGAGCATCCCTCTTTGTGCTATGGGCACATGATGAATGTTTGTATTCCAGGGATAGACACTGATCCACTGCTCAAGGCCCCTTAGGTTGCCCAGGCTTTCTCACTGACACTCACATTTGGGGGGGGGTCCAGATCAGTCCCATGTTAGCCTCCCCGCTGTCAGTCTGGGGTCCAAGAGCTCTCCCCTGTTCAGATCAGCTGTCTCTGCTGGTTTTGCCAACCCATTCTTTGCCAATTTGCTCATCACTCCTCTCTCTCTGCCACTGGGTTCCTGGGGTTCAGTTCAGTGTTTAACTGTGTGTTTGCCTCTGCTTCCATCAGCCAGTAGATGAAGGCTCCCAGATGGTTATAGTTCACTATCAGGAATGGGCATTCGAGGTGGTCTCTCCACTATTAGTTAGCTTGCCAATTGGTGTTATCCCTTTAGATCACTGGAGGTCATTCTGGTGCCTGATCCGTCTTCTAACCTATGATTCCCTCTTCCCCCTATTCTACCTCCACCCACTCAACTTCCTGTTCCCCCATGACCTACTCTGTCTTTTTCTTCTCCCCCTCTCTTCTTCCCAGCTCCCACTCCCCCTTACCCCTCACCGTGTTCCCCATCCATTCAGAGGATCTTGTCTCAATACTCTTCTCTTGTGTACTATGCATATATGCATATCTTTTAGGTTCTTTCCTGTTTCCCCAACTCTCTAGAAACCATATATGAGTTTGTCTTTTTGTGACTGGGTTACCTCACTCAGGATGGCTTCCTCCAGTGCCATTCATTTACCTGCGAATTTTAAGATTCCATTGTTTTTTTCTGCTGAGTAATACTCCATTGTGTAAATGTACCACATTTTCTCCACCCACTCTTCAGTTGAGGGGCATCTAGGTTGCTTCCAGGTTCTGGCTATTACAAATAATACTGCTATGAACATAGTGGAGCAGATGCCCTTGTTGTATGAATTTGCCTCATTTGGATATATGCCCAAGAGTGCAATTGCTGGGTCTTGCGGTAGATTAATTCCCATTTTCATGAGGAATCTCCACCCTGATTTCCAAAGAGGCTGTACGAGTTGGCACTCCCCCAGCAGTGGAGTAGAGTTCCCCTCTCTCCACATCCTCTCCAGCATAAGTTTTCTTCCGTGTTTTTGATTTTAGCCATTCTGACAGGAGTAAGATGGTCTCTCAGAGTTGTTTTGATTTGCATTTCCCTGATGGCTAAGGGTGTTGAGCACTTTCTTAACTGTCTCTTGGCCATTTTAGCCTCCTCTGTTGAGAATTCTCTATTTAGCTCTGTACCCCACCTTTCAAGTGGATCCTTTGGTGTTTTGGAGACTTATTTCTTGAGTTCTTTGTAAATTTTGGAGATTAGCCCTCTGTCAGATGTGGGGTTAGTGAATATCTTTTCCCATTCTGTGGACTGCCTTTTTGTCTTGTTGACTGTGTCCTTTGCCTTACAGAAGCTTTTTAGTTTCAGGAGGTCCCATTTGTTAATTGTCAATCTCAGTGTTTGTGCCACTGGTGTTATGTTTAGGAAATGGTCTCCTGTACCAACTCGTTGAAGAGTATCTCCCACTTTCTCTTCTAAAAGTTTCAGTGTGGCTGGTTTTATGTTGAGATCTTTGATCCATTTGGACTTAAGTTTTGTACAAGGCGATAAACCTGGATCTTCTGCATACCAGTACCCAGTTATGCCAGCACCATTTGTTGAAGATGCTTTCTTTTTTCCATTGTACAGTTTTAGCTTCATTGTCAAAAATCAACTGTTCATAGGTGTGAGGGTTAAAATTAGGGGTTTCGATTCGGTTCCATTGGTCTACCTGCCTATTTTTGTGCCAATACCAAGCTGTTTTCAGGACTATAGCTCTATAATAGAGCTTGAAGTCAGGTATGGTGATGCCTCCTGAAGTTCCTTTATTGTATAGGGTTGTTTTGGCTATCCTGGGCCTTTTGTTTTTCCATATAAAGTTGATTAATGTTTTTCCAGGTCCTTGAAGAATTGTGATGGAATTTTGATAGGGATTGCATTGAATCTGTAGACTGCTTTTGGCAAGATTGCCATTTTTATTATGTTGATCCTACCAATCCAAGAGCATGGGAGATCTTTCCATTTTCTGGTATCCTCTTTGATTTCTTTCTTCAAAGACACAAAGTTCTTGATATACAGGTCTTTCACTTCCTTGGTTAACATTATCCCCAGATATTTGATGCTGTTTTTGGCTATTGTAAAGGGTGATGTTTCTCTGATTTCTTTCTCAGTCACTTCATCATCTGTATATAATAGGGCCACTGATTTTTTTGAGTTTACCTTGTATCCTGCCACATTGCTGAAGGTGTTTATCAGCTCTAGGAGTTCCCTTGCGGAGTTTTTTGGGTCACTTATGTAAACAATCATATCATCTGCAAATAGTGAAAGTTTGACTTCTTCTTTTCCTATTTGTATCCCCTTTATCTCCTTTTGTTGTCTTATTGCTGTAGCTAGAACTTCAAGTACAATATTGAAGAGATATGGAGAGAGTGGACAGCCTTGTCTTGTTCCTGATTTTAGAGGAATTGCTTTGAGTTTCTCTCCATTTAGTTTGATGTTAGCTGTTGGTTTACTGTATATTGCTTTTATTATATTCAGGTATGTTCTTGTTATCCCTGATCTCTCTAGGACCTTTATCATGAAGGGGTGCTGGATTTTGTCAAAAGCTTTTTCAGCATCTAGTGAGATGATCATGTGGTTTTTCTTTCGTAGTTTGTTTATATGGTGGATTACATTGATAGATTTTCTAATGTTGAACCATCCCTGCATTCCTTGGATGAAGCCTACTTGATCATGGTGGATGATTTTTCTGATGTATTCTTGAATCCGGTTTTCAAGTATTTTATTGAGTATTTTTGCATCGATGTTCATGAGGGAAATTGGTCTATAGTTCTCTTTCTTAGTTGTGTCTTTGTGTGGCTTGGGTATCAAGGTAATTGTAGCCTCGTAGAAAGAGTTTGGCAGTGAGCCTCCTGCTTCTATTGTGTGGAATATTTTGAGGAGTATTAGAATTAGCTCTTCTTTGAATTTCTGGTAGAATTCTGCACTGAAGCCATCTGGGCCTGGGCTTTTTTTGTTTGGAAGACTTTTGATGACTGCTTCTATTTCATTAGGGGTTATAGGTCTGTTTAGATTGTTTATCTGCTCTTGATTTAGTTTTGGCAAGTGATATCTATCCAGGAAATTGTCCATTTCCTTTATATTTTCAAATTTTGTGGAGTACAGATTTTCAAAGTATGCCCTGATGATTCTCTGGATTTCCTCAGAGTCCGTTGTTATGTCCCCTTTTTCATTCCTGATTTTATTAATCAGCATGCTCTCTCTCTGTGTTTTGGTTAGTTTAGACAGAGGTTTGTCTATTTTGTTGATTTTCTCAAAGAACCAACTCTTTGTTTCATTGACTCTTCTCAGTGTTTTCCTGGTTTTTACTTGATTGATTTCCTCCCTCAATTTGATTATTTCCTGGCTTCTGCTCCTCCTGGGTGAGTTTGCTTCTTTTTGTTCTAGGGCATTCAGCTGTGCTATTAATTCTCTAGTATGACTGTTCTCCAGTTTTTTCATGTGGGCAGTTAGTGCTATAAACTTTCCTCTCAGCACTGCTTTCAAAGTGTCCCATAAGTTTGTGTATGTTGTGTCTTCATTCTCATTGAAATCGAGGAAGTCTTTAATTTCTTTTTTTTATTTCTTCCTTTACCCAGGGATGGTGCAATTGTGCATTGTTCAATCTCCATGAGTTTGTAGGTTTTCTGCGATTTGTGTTATTGCTGAATTCTAATTTTAATGCATGGTGGTCTGATAAGATACCGGGGTTATTCCAATTTTTTTTGTATCTGTGGAGATTAGCAATGTTTCCTATTATGTGGTCAATTTTAGAGAAGGTTCCATGTGGTGCCGAGAAGAAGGTATATCCCTTTGTATTTGGGTGGAATGTTCTATAGATATCTGTTAAACCCAGTTGGGTCATAACTTCTATTAGTTCTTTTGTTTCTTTGTTAAGTTTCTGTCTGGAGGTCCTGTCTAGCAGTGAGAGCGGAGTGTTGAAGTCTCCTACTATTAGTGTGTGAGATTTTATGTGCATTTTGAGCTTTAGTAGTGTTTCTTTCATGAATGTAGGTGCCTTTGTATTTGGGGCATAGATGTTTAAAATTGAGACTTCATCTTGATGTACTTTTCCTTTGATGAATATGAAGTGTCCTTCTTCATCTCTTTTGATTGATTTTAATTTGAAGTCTAGTTTGTTAGATATTAGGATTGCTGAGGACCATTTGATTGGAAGATCTTTTCCCAACCCTTTACTCTGAGGTAACGTCTGTCTTTGATGTTGAGATGTGTTTCTTGTATGCAGCAGAAGGAAGGGTTCTGTCTTTGTATCCATTCTGCTAGTCTGTGTCTTTTTATAGGCAAGTTGAGGCCGTTGATATTGAGGGATATTAATGACCATTGATTGATGATTCTTGTTTGTGCTTGATTTATTGTTAGTGAAGTTATTTTGTGTAGGTCCTCCTCCCTTTTTCTTTTGGTGTTTTGTAGAGTGGGATTATATCTTGCCCGTGTCTTTGTGAATGTAGTTATCTTCCTTGGATCTAGGTTTTCCTTCTAGCACTTTCTGTAGAGCTGGATTCATGGATACATATTGTTTAAATCTGGCTTTGTCATGGAATATTTTGTTTTCTCCATCTATAGTAATTGAGAGCTTTGTTGGATATAGTAGTCTGGGCTGGCATCCTTGTTCCCTTAGCATTTGTAGGACATCTGTCCATGATCTTCTGGCTTTCATCGTTTCCATTGAGAAGTCAGGTGTAATTCGGATAGGTCTGCCTTTGTATGTTACTTGGCCTTTTTCTTTAGCTGCTCTTAATATTTTTCTTTACTCTGTAGGTTTGATGTTTTGATTATTATATTGCGAGGTGACTTCTTTTTCTGGTCCAGCCTATTTGGTGTTCTGTAAGATTCTTGTATTTTCATAGGCATATCTTTCTTTAGGTTAGGGAAGTTTTCTTCTATGATTTTGTTGAATATGTTTTCTGTACCTTTGAGTTGTATTTCTTCGCCTTCTTCTATACCTATTATCCTCAGGTTTGGTTTCTTCACAGTGTCCCATATTTCCTGGATATTTTGTGTTAAGGATTTGTTGGTTTTGAGAATTTCTTTGGTTGTCGACTCTATATCCTCTAATGAGTCTTCAACACCTGAGATTCTCTCTTCTATCTCTTGTATTCTATTGGTGATACTTGCATCTATAGTTCCTGATTGTTTACCCAGCTTTTCTATTTCCAGCATCCCTTCATTCTGTGTTTTCTTTATCCTTTCTATTTCAGCTTTCAATCCTTCAACTGTTTGAGTTGTTTCCTTCATTTTTTTGGTTGTTTTTTCTTGGTGCATTTTAGATTCTTTGAGAGATTTGTTTATTTCTTGAAATTTCCCCCCATTTCTTGGATTTTTTGTTTGTTTTTTCTTCAATTTCTTTAAGGGATTTCCTCTTTTCTTCTTTGAGGGTCTCCATCATCTTCATGAAATAATTTTTAAGGTCTGTCTCCTCTCCTTCGTCAATGTAGTCCTTTTCGGGTCTTGCTGGTGTTGGTTCCCTAGATTCTGGTGGGGTCATGTTGGTCTTTCTATTGCTGAGTGAGCTCTTATTCTGTCTTCTTCCCATCTCTTCTTCCAGTGGATGCTGGTCGGGTCTTTCTGTCTCCACTGGTCTCCTTCCTTCCTGAAGCTAAAGCTGGACTAGCTGGGGTTTGGGGCTTAGAAGAGCTGATGTCTTTCCTGAAGCTGGACTCGCTGGGGTTTGGGGCTTGGAAGAGCTGATGTCTTTCCTGTGTGGGCAGGTCTTCTGAAGCTGGATTCGCTGGGGTTTGGGGCTTGGGGCTTGGAAGAGCTGATGTCTTTCCTGAAGCTGGACTCGTTGAAGCTGGACTCGCTGGGGTTTGGGGCTTGGGAGAGCTGAAGTCTTTCCTGTGTGGGCGGGTCTTCTGGATGCCAGGAGTGGCCCCGAAGATAAGGGGATGGGCGTTGGGCAGGGGATCCCAAAAGCTGGACTCACTGGGGTTTGGGGCTGGGGAGAGCTGATGTCTTTCCTGTGTGGGAGGGTCTTCTGGATCTTCTTCCCCCTTTTATATACCTATTATTCTTAGGTTTGACCTTTTCACAGTGTCCCATATTTCCTGGATATTTTGTGTTAGGGATTTTTGGACATAAGATTTCCTTTGGTTGATGAATTTATTTCTCGTAGTGTATCTTCAACACCTGAGATTCTCTCTTCCATCCTTTGTATTATGTAGGTTATGCTTGTATCTGTAGTAGCTGATCGTTTGCCCAGCTTTCCTTCAGACTGTGTTTTTTTATTGTATCTATTTCAGCTTTCAACCCTTGCACTGTTTGAAATGTTTCTTGCAATTTTTACTTTGTGTTTTCCTCTCTTTCTTGCATTTGTTGGATTTTTTTGGTTTGTCTTTTCTTCCACTTGCATTTTTTGGATTGTTTTTTCTTCCATTTCTTTAAAGGATTTTCTCATATCCTCTTTGAGGACCTCTATAATTTTCATGAAGTTGTTTTTAAGATCGTTCTCATCTGCTTCATCTGCAATGGATTGTTCAGATCTTGAGGGTGTAGATTCTCTAGTTTCTGGCAGTGTCATATTGGATTTTCTGTTGTTGAGTTCGTTTTTATATTGTCTACTTCCCATCATTTCTTCCTGTGGGTGCAGAAGGAGTCTCTTCCTTTCCTAGTGGGTATGTGACCACAGTTCTTTTCCAGAGGGTGGGAGCAGGTCCAATACCCTGGTGGCTTTCCTCTTGTGTGGATGGAAGCTGTCCTAGTATCAGGACATTGGCCATCTCTAAGTAGGCTAGACCCTTGCCTGTTCCATGAATGGAGAATAGGACTTGGACTCTGGCAGTCTCTGGGCAGACTGAATCCTTTCAGGCTGGGATCTGGATCCACCATACACAGTCTTCAGGTCTCCAGTGGTTCTCTAGTTAAGGTTCTACATAGTAATAGAACTCATAGATCAGATATATATCTAAAGGGCATTTATTTAATAGGCTTCAGGAAAATGGTCCGGATTGTTCAACAGTGGCTTCCACACACTAGGAAGGTAGAGAACCCTATAAATTTTCACTTCAAATTAATGGATGTCTCCTCAATTCCAGTTTCTACCTTAGTGCTGGTGGATTCCTATAAACCACTGACTTTCAGTCTAAGTAGTAGTCCTCTAGAAGTTGCTTCTGATACCCATGAAAGAATCCATCAACAAGACAGGTCAACCTCACCAGCAAGAATGAGAGCCAGCAGACAAAAAAAGCAATGTTTCTGTCATCTATGGCCTTTTGCCTGGCTGGTACCAGAAGCTAACACTCACTTTTAGGGTAGGTCTTGTGATCAAGAAAATCCCTCAGGAGTGCCCAGCATCTTGTTCATTTATAGTTTATAGGTGTAGTCAAACAACCAACCAAGATTAGCAATAACATAGACTTCTGAATAATTAGTATAAATCCCTTACTCATATTTAATATAATGTTTGGCACAGGAATGCACCATAAACTGTGCTGATTTGAATACATTTTGAAACACTCATAGAAATTATTACATAGGCCATAGTATGTAACAAATAGAGTTCAAACAAGGCATTGTCTTCATGATGGACAACACATGCATAGGGTTGTTTTCCATCTGTTATCTTCTAGTTCCTGACACCAGGTAGCTGTCTTGAGTTCTTGCTCTGACTTCCCTCAGTGATGGGTTGTAATCTGTGAGATGAAATCAAGCTTTCTCTCCCAGGAAGTGGGACTAGTTTGGTACACTTTGCTCTGATAAACTTGATAGACCTGGGATGGAAAAGAAGGCACCCAAAGGTGATTCTCCAGTCTCATCAGCTTGACTCCTGTTAGTTCACCCCAAACTAATGCACTTTGCTTAAGTAGCTTGAGAGACTTCTGATTTTTATAGACATCAAAGTAAGAGGCACCTAAACACCATTAGCTTATTTCCCTCCATCACCAAGACATTTCTATTATCATCTATAGTAGAACCCAATGTCAGACATTTATAGTGAACATTTCTTTGTATTTCTGTTCAGGAAAGTGGGTAAAAACAAGCATGGCCTCTACCATAAAATCAGGTCATGTTTTATGAATATTTAACTTCCTTTGAACTTTTGGTAAGGAAATAATGACCTTGAAAACTCTTGCTAGCAATAAAACAATGTAACACAAAGGCCACTGCCTCTGTCATTAATCATTCCACTGGATTGCCTGGAGCTACTCTTGGCTTTTCAGAAGGAAAAAAGTGGGAGATAGAGAAATGTAAAAATATTCCTTATAGGCTGGTCTGTCATAACAAAATATGGGAATGGTGTAAAACCTATCCAGCATGTAACATTTGTTTTAATCTTATTTTCAATATTCAGTTGACATAGTTTTTCTTTGTGATTCTGTCAGATTGAAATCAATATACTAAGTCAGGCAAAGGGAATTTAATAACCCAACTGCTAAACACTGCTTCAGTATATTACCTTTTTATTGCATTATAATTCATGCAGAATCACAGCAGCACTGTCCTAAATAAGTGAACAAATATCCCTTGTGTTTTAGGTTCATAAAACTATTTTTATAAGTTTCAGGAAGGCATTCTAAACTTAGAGAAATTCAATAAAATAAAGAAACAATTAGCCACCTGATAAATCTTTCTAGATTAGAATAAAGACTGATTCTGTCACACAATCCAAAATATTCAGAATAAATTACAATAAAAGGAGAAGACATTGGTTTTAATTTTTAGAGTATAGAGAACCCAAACCCTCAGCCTTCAGTAAGTGTGTGTATTCAAAATTAAAGACGCAATGGAACTTTTTCAATTCTTTAAAGAGTATTAGGGAACAAGACGTTTACATTCACAATATTGTATCTAAATTCTTTATGGTACCCCTAGGGCACTATGTATCTAGTGTCTTCCTCTATGTATTCACCTCATTATTGATGTAGGCCATCTCACAGAACCTTGGACACACTGATTTAGGAACAAGGATGGACAATGATTCCCAGGGATCTTCCAGTCTTGATTTCTCAATGTGTTTATCAATGCAGCTGTCCTTTTACAATGGCAAAACTTAATGGCCAACACTTTACCAAATGTGCAATTCTCCAAATTGCTTCTTGTGAATCTTATTTCACAAGCTTTTCATATCAGAATTATTAAAATAAGATACTTTGTGATTTTTAATTTGCTCATATTTTCAAAGTAGCAAATCTTCTATGCAATTTCAGCTTTTGCCCTTAGTTGGATACCACCATTAGTGTCTGGATCTGCTCCTGATATATGTAAAATAAGGCATAGTAGTAGGTTAGTGTACTATGAAACATGTATGTTCAACTGATGTGCATCGACATTGTCCCATTAATAGAAATGAGCCACATACACTATTTGAATAGTTGAAATAGTAGAAATGTGCTTAGCTCAAGTGAGGGAATAAAACTTTAAAAGGAAATTTAATAAAATGATGTCCAATTGTACAGAACTAAATAGAGAATCCTCAATAGAGCAGTCTAACATGGCTGAAAGACATTTAAGAAAGTGTTCAACATCCCTAGCCATCAATGAAATGTAAATCAAAACAACTCTGATATACCATCTTATTCAGAATTGCTAAAATCAAAACAGTTTATGATGGAGAGAATGTGGAGGAAGGGGATAATTCCTCCACTGCTGGTGGGAGTGCCAACTATTACAGCTACTTTAGAAATCAGTATGGAGATTCCTCAGGAAAATGGGAATCAGTCTACTACAAGACGCAGCAATTCTACTCTTAGCTATATCCAAATGATGCACATTCATACAACAAGGACATATTGTTGTATATTCATAGAAGCATTATTTGTAATAGCCATATCCTGGAAGCAACGTAGATCCCCTCAACTGAAGAGTAGATAGAGAACATGTGGTACATTACACAATGGAGTACTACTCAGTGGAAAAAAAAAACAACGGAATCTTGAAATGTGCAGGCAAATGGATAGCAATAGAAGAAACTATCCTGAGTTAGGTAACTCAGCCATAGAAAGACAAACATGGTATGTACTCACTCATATATGGATTTTATACGTGGATCAGGGAGTGTCAGCCTGCAATCCTACTGTGAGAGAGTCTGGAAAACAGGAAGAACGCTAAGAGACATATGCATTGTAACCCAGAGAAGGAGAATGAGACAAGATCTCTTGAGCAGATTGAGAACATGGGTGGGGGGGAGCCTGGAAAAAGAGAGAGGGAGACGAGGAGGGGAGAGGAGGACATGGGGGGCAGGAAGGTTAAGTCGGGGGAAAATAGAGGAGAGCAGGATGAGAGATACCATAATAGATAGAGTCATAGGTTTGAGGAGAGATCTGGCACTAGTGAGATTTCCAGAGATCTACAAAGATGACACCAACTGGCAAATTAAGTAATAGTGGAGAGATTCCCTTAAATGCCCTTCCCTGATAATGAGTTTGATGATTACCTTATATGCCATCCTAGAACCTTCATCCAGTGACTGATGGAAGCACAGGCAGACAACTACAGCTAAACACTGAACTGAACTCCTGGAATCCAGTAGCAGAGAGGGAGGAATGATGAGCAAATAGGTCAAGACTGGGCTGATGAAACCCAGATAAACAGCTGACTTGAACAAGGGGAGCTCATGGACCCCAGATTGATGGCTGAGAGTTCAGCATGGGACTGATCCAGACCCCCTGAATGTGGGTATCAGGGAGGAGGCCTAGGCAATTTATAGGACCTTGGGTAGTAGATCAGTAATTACCCCTGGAATACAAATGAACTTTGGGTGCCCATCCCACAATGAGGGATGCTCTCTCAGCCTGGACTCTTGGGGGAGAGTCTAGGCCCTGCCCTGAATGAAATGGCAGACTCTAGAGATCCCCCATGGAGGGCCTCACCCTCCCTGGGGAATGGAGTGGGGATTGGGTGGGGACCTGGAGCAGTTGTTGGGAGGTGGGGGAGGAGGGGAGGGAGAGGGAGCTGGATTGAAATGTGAAACAAGCTTGTTTCTAATTTAAACAAATAAAATAAAATAT
Source organism: Mesocricetus auratus (assembly GCF_017639785.1). Classification (NCBI taxonomy): domain Eukaryota; kingdom Metazoa; phylum Chordata; class Mammalia; order Rodentia; family Cricetidae; genus Mesocricetus; species Mesocricetus auratus. The sequence goes on from NW_024429185.1 coordinate 14,248,401, forward strand.
GCCCAATGTACTAGTAATAATTAGTAAAGTAAATATGGCAGGCTTTAATTATAGCATAGATATTTAGAGATCACTGATGTCTTGTCTGTGTATTGACTCTATTTTCATACTGTTTTATACAACAGTAAAGTAGTAAAGTATTAAAGGAAATAGAACTGTGAGCGTGTTTTCCTTTATTTTTCCACATATCTTGCCATTTATCCCTTTTAATTGATAGTCATGTTCTCTGCCATATAAATCTCCTGTCTCTATGCAAAGATGGATATCATTTCGATGAAATGTCATTTCTGCTTCATCTCATGAAAATGAGATTGTTACAACAGGTAGAGGTATTTATTAATATTTTAAAAGATATTTTAAAAATTATAATTACCTTATTTCACTTCTCTTTCTCCCTCAAAACTCTCCTATAAATTCTCCTTGCTCCCTCTCAAATTCATAACCTTTTTTAATTTTCCTATCGTTCCACACACACACACACACACACACACACACACACACACACACACGTATGTACATACACACATTCTTAAAAATATACCTGTTCAGCCCATGTAATGGACTGACCACACTTGGAAATGTGTTCTTTATATGAAAACATATATGTACATATCATATAGTTTACATAGTAATGTATTTCATATAATGTATGTATAAATAAACATGTAAATATTCCATCCATATATGTATTATAAATTATATATAATTACATATGGATGATTATGTTGGATCTAACTTGAAGACTTATTTAATCTGAAAATGAAAATAGATATCTTTTTTTTTTTTGGTTTTTTGAGACAGGGTTTCTCTGTATTGTTTTGAAGACTGTCCTGGAATTTGCTTGGTAGACCAGGGTGGTCTGGAACTCATACAGATCTGCCTGTCTCTGCCTCCCGAGTGCTGGGATTAAAGGCATGTGCTACCACTGCCCAGCAAAAAATAGATATTCTTAATGCCAGTAAAAGGGACAAATAACTGAATAATTTTGTGACATACTGCCAACTTTGTGGCCTGTACATCATTTACCTATAGAGCATCTAAGTCAGTATTAGTGTTTATTCAGATTCAGTCATAGGGAAAAACACAGTTAGACAACTAACCTGGGCATCTGCCCTCCACTTGTGTATCCAGGAACACACATGTGTACACACACACACACACAAACACAATTGATCATCTGGTTTCATATTTGTAGATCTCATTTGTTTAAATGCAGCAATATAGAGGAAAGTCACTCTGCTTAATAAGATGTATAACTAAAAAACAAAGATTTCACATTTCAAAAGACTAATATTACCATACTTGTCAATATATAAGTGGACTGTGACACATAAAATACTGTTCATAATGAATTAAGAGCAATTTCGAGTTGTGTCACTCTTCTTTTGGGAAGGAAATAAGGGTACGGAGGCAGTTGGATTTCATTAAACAATGCTATAAGATCTGAACTGAAAATATTAGCCATATTCTGAAGACAGTGCTGTTATTGATAGGGAATGAAGACTAAGCAGACTTTTAATTCTTACCCATTCTATGGCATACACAGTTGTCTACATAATCACATAACAAGCAAAAATTTCCTGAACACATTTATACTGTTAAAGTCATTTGGAGATGCTCTTTGGGCCTAAGCCCTAAGCAGGAGGTGGACTTAACTCACAGTACATTATGAAGTTGAGCAAATTAGAGTAATTTAAATATTGATCCATATGATATCAATAGTGGACCCAGGAAATAAAGTATACTTCATCACTTTCATATCTTCAGATAGTAAACTGTTATAAATTTTATTTTTAAACAATTATTGAGGTGTAAAAAACTTAGAAATATACTATACTATTACATTGATCTAAGAAGACAACTTTTATTTTACCCATACCAGACTAGGCCTGATAACTCTATTAATAAGGGTAAAAACTAAATCATTGGTTGAAATACCAAATTAGTTTGTCTACATTACCTAATATTGGTGCTGAATGAGGTTCAAGTGATTTCTGATAATTTAATCATGGAATTCTATCATAAAGAGCTGCAGTTCTCCTTAGATTATTCTTACGTGTCTATGTTTCCTTTTATACACATTGAAGGCAGATAAAAATGAAACATTACATATGTTCTTGTCCTTGAATATATTCTCTGTGCCAAGAACTGATACAAGCCATGAAAATCTTTTCAACAACTTGAAGACTGGACCATGAATTTCCCATATGATACACTATTTTTACTAACTCAGAATTTTCTGCAAGGTACCTTGATAATATTCATCCCCACCTCTTTCCACAGCTCCTCCTAATACCCTTGCCAATTTGTCTACTTTCTTTGGAATAGACAGCTGCTCAGCCAGTATGTGTTCTGATAATCTGACTCTTGCAACATTTCAGCCTTCACTACAAAGACTTCTCTTGAAGATTGGGGTAGGGGTTGAGCTATTGATACATTACCTGGTTCAGGCATTCCTGGTCAGTTAATCTCTGTGTTTTGACCTGTAGTGGTTTTTTGTAATGATCTCTATCTCCTGAATAAAAGAAGCCTCGTTGATGACAACGAGAGCTACATTTGTATATGGACATAAGACATGTATTTGATGAGCCGGGCAGTGATGACACACACCTTTATTCCTAGTATTAAGGAGGCAGAGGCAGTCGGATTTCTGAGTTCAAAGCCAATCTGGTATACAGAGAAAGTTCCAGGACATTCAGGGCTACACAGAGGAAGCCCTATCTTGAGAAACAAATAAACAACAAAACAAACAAAGAATGCAATGGTGAATTATGCTCTGTAGTTTAAATACAAAAAAAGAGCAAATCATTTGCAATTAAGTAGCATGTATCTTAAAGGAAATTACATGTGTGTGTGTTAGAGAGAGACAAAGAGAAGGGGAGGAGAGAGGGACAAAGAGAGAGACAAAAAAATAGAGACAGAGTAAGTTTTTATCCTGCATTCTATTTCTCTTCTATATTTCAGTACATATGAATTTCTTTGAATTAAAAGGAAAACAATCTTCCTTCTCATCATATATTTGAAGTATTATAAAATATATTGGAATAGAAATTCTAAGGTAAATATTACATAATTTTTATAATAAATATATGCAAATATGTGTGTGATTTAATTATTTAAATTTTAGTATAATTTTCCACATTCTTAAAACATCAAGACATTTAAATATTTCTTTTTTTTTATTATAACTCTTTTTTTTTAAATTTTATTTTCCAGTTTAAATTTAGATAAGAAACGAGGTTGCTTCACAAGTCAGTTCCAGGTCCCTCTCCCGTTCCCCCCCCTCCTCCCGTGCCCTTCCCCCAACCCCCCCATTATCCCCTCATTTCTCCAGGGAGGGTGAGGCCCTCCATGGGGGTGTGCATAGTCTGTCATTTCATATAGGACAGGGCCTAGACCCTTCCCCAAGAGTTCAGGGTGAGAGTGCACCTCACATTGTTCTATGGGAGTCGTCTTTAAGAATAGGAAATCTGTATTTGATATTTCAAAATCATATAAACTAAGGAAAACAGAAATGACTACATTGCTCCAAGTGGTTAGATTTGTGTTAAGCAAAACTGTGAGCTTTCAATCATAATAAAAATTATATACTATCACTAAGGTGGACAAAATGTTTTCTGGTACTTAACTATAAGCGAAACCCTAATAATTTTAGGCTTATCCAACCAGCAGTGCAATGAAAACTTGCAATACATGATGTGCGTAAGAACACACCTGGACCATTACTGGAAGCTAGGATGGAAGGATTTTATAATCTGTTATTGGTTACAATACCAGTAAAGGCATGGTTCTGTATTTAAAATATAAACATAAAATAACATACCTTTCACATAAGTTTAGCAGTGGGATCTCCTAAAGCCACGAGAAAAGAAGGTATAAACCAATGGTAACACTCTCAAAGCAAGGAATACGGCTGATAGAAAATACAGTTGAGTGCTCTCAGCAGATGAAGGTGTGAATTTCTCTATACATCATCTTAATGGCAATATTTTCCATAAAGCGACATGGCACACTCCTTTCATATTTCATGAGTTCTATTTGCCCGACTTCAAAATGCCAAATGTGCTGGTGAACAGTGCCTTAATATTCATGGGATTTTCAGATGACTTTGGCAGTTGTCAACTAGAGGAATGGCTTCATCAGGAAGGAGTCTGACTTACGATTTCCGGCACACATAAAATCACACAGTCGTTCATATGCATTCTCACTGAAAGGTATTCTTTGCATAGTTATCTTTTATGGAAATTATATTGATATAAATCCTTTATGCAACAGAAAGACATTTCAAATACTACTTGGCTTTACATCGAATATTCTGGGAAAGTTCATTGTCCCCAGACATTTAAAAGTTGTACCACTTTTTTTTTTTTAGTTTTTTTTTAATTTTATTTTCCAGTTTAAATTTAGATAAGAAACAAGGTTGCTTCACAAGTCAGTTCCAGGTCCCTCTCCCATTCCCTCCCTTCCTCCCGTGCCCCCCCCGTTATCCCCTCATTTCTCCAGGGAGGGTGAGGCCCTCCATGGGGGTGTGCATAGTGTGTCATTTCATATAGGGCAGGGCCTAGACCCTTCCCCAGGAGTTCAGGGTGAGAGTGCACCTCACATTGTTCTTTTACAAGTGCAGTTTGAAAGAAACAGTCCAGTAAGTATCCTTGAACTTCCCAAGAATGGACACCAGCACAGCACAAGTCACACATACATAGGGGCAATTTTTATCTTTATTCTTTTGTAATTCAAGCACATACTTAAATATTTTGTTTAGGACAAAATACTAAAGCAGCTCTGTTCATCTCTGTTTATAGTTTGCTTCTTAGGCATCCTGTAAAAATTTTGTCTATGGAATTATAAAACAAACTGAACTTTCCTCCTGCAGCTCATTGCTATCAATTTTAATAGCCTGTCTTTTTGTTGTTGTTTTTTTTTTGTTCACATTGTGGCAGCAAGTAAACACAGAATATATTTTGTTCATGCATATGAACATGTACAATATGATAATTTTGTATAGGTGTTAATTCATTGTATCAATCTGAAATTTTATGTGCATGTATAGAGCATGTGACAAGTTATCCTCTCTGCATTTGAAAATATCAATAAATCAAGTTCTGTGATTGGAGCCGCCAAAATCTTGAGTAACAAGAAGGCACAGTTGCCCTTATTCTCAGCATTTCCCTAGTTAACTCCTATCTCATCTATTTGGACATTCTTTTTAGAAACATCTAAATTCTCCCATCCACATTCTCTACCCATGCCCTACCTACTAACTCTCAGGAAGTTCACAGACAAGACCACAATTCTTCACCAGGAAGCAAACACCTTCTCAGGTTTTCTACTAGTAATGGGGTATGGAGACAGGACATTGCTAGAACACCCAAGGACACTTAGATGTAGGCTGTGGTGAACAGGAGATGTTGTCCCAAGTAAGAAGATGAGGAGCAACACTGTAGGTTGTCTTCTGAAGTACACATAGTCTATACCATGTGTGTACCTACACACACACATAATCACAAAACACATCATACATATACATCCAGCAAACATGATTTTAAAGCAGATTCCTTTTATTAATTTAGAATTTCTTATAATGTATTTGATCATATTCACTATCTGGGGAGTGCCAGCCTACATTTAGTGGCTGGTTAAGTACTGAGCTGAACTCAAGAAAGCCAGTAACAGAGAGGGAGGACTGATGATCAAAGGGATTAAGACTGGGCTGGTTTAACCCCCCGAAACAGCTGACCAGACAAAGGTTAACTCTTGAATCCCAGGCATCAGCCTGGGAATCCAGCATGGGACTGATCAAGACCCCCTGAATCTGGGTGTCAGTGAGGAGGCCTAGGTAATCTATTGAGCCTTGGGCAGCAGATCAGTAGCCATCCCAAGTATACACACGGACTTTGGACTCCCATAGAACAATGTGAGGTGCACTCTCACCCTGAACTCTTGGGGAAGGGTCTAGGCCCTGCCCTATATGAAATGACAGACTATGAACACCCCCATGGAGGGCCTCACCCTCCCTGGGGGAATGAGGGGATAACGGGGGGGGGATGGGGGAGGGCACGGGAGGAGGGGAGAGAAAGGGAGAGGGACCTGGAACTGACTTGTGAAGCAACCTTGTTTCTTATCTAAATTTAAAAAAAAAGAATAAAAAAATTTAGAATACCCATTAAAAAAAAGAATTCTATGACTAATAACAGAAACTCTAAGACATCAACGTTCAAGAAATTAATAAAAATAAATATTATTTAGACATTTACATGGCATATTTATATATAAATATTTGTATGTCGCTTAAGGCATGTCAAGTTCCACACAAGAATTAAGTAAAGCAAGAAGAGACAAAATAATAGACACATGTGCGTGCTCAGTACACTCTAAAAGCACCCCAATCCTCAGATGCCTTCAATCTCAATCTCTCCATCTACCCAAGAAAGAGAAGAATAACTCTTAAGAAGCTTTCTTATTGAAAAAAGAAGCTACAAAACTGGGTTGAGGACAAAGGATAGCTTGCAATCCCTGAATTTAGGATGCTGAGACAAGGGAATCAAGACCTTAAGGCCAACCTTAACTTCATACCAAATTCGAGTCTAATCTGGACTAAATGAGATACTATCTTAAAGTGTCATTAAAAATAATAAGGAGGCTCACTGCCAAACTCTTTCTACGAGGCTACAATTACCTTGATACCCAAGCCACACAAAGACACAACTAAGAAAGAGAACTATAGACCAATTTCCCTCATGAACATTGATGCAAAAATACTTGCAAACCGGATTCAAGAACACATCAGAAAAATCATCCACCATGATCAAGTAGGCTTCATTCCAGGAATGCAGGGATGGTTCAACATTAGAAAATCTATCAATGTAATCCACCATATTAAGAATCTGCGAAAGAAAAACCACATGATCATCTCACTAGATGCTGAAAAAGCCTTTGACAAAATCCAGCACCCCTTCATGATAAAGGTCCTAGAGAGATCAGGGATAACAGGAACGTACCTGAATATAATAAAACCAATATACAGTAAAGCAACAGCTAACATCAAACTAAATGGAGAGAAACTCAAAGCAATTCCTCTAAAATCAGGAACAAGACAAGGCTGTCCACTCTCTCCATATCTCTTCAATATTGTACTTGAAGTTCTAGCTACAGCAATAAGACAACAAAAGGAGATAAGGGGGATACAAATAGGAAAAGAAGAAGTCAAACTTTCATTATTTGCAGATGATATGATAGTTTACATAAGTGACCCAAAAAACTCCGCAAGGTTACTCCTAGAGCTGATAAACACCTTCAGCAATGTGGCAGGATACAAGGTAAACTCAAAAAAATCAGTGGCCCTATTATATACAGATGATGAAGTGACTGAGAAAGAAATCAGAGAAACATCACCTTTTACAATAGCCAAAAACAGCATCAAATATCTGGGGATAATGTTAACCAAGGAAGTGAAAGACCTGTATATCAAGAACTTTGTGTCTTTGAAGAAAGAAATCAAAGAAGATACCAGAAAATGGAAAGATCTCCCATGCTCTTGGATTGGTAGGATCAACATAATAAAAATGGCAATCTTGCCAAAAGCAGTCTATAGATTCAATGCAATCCCTATCAAAATTCCATCACAATTCTTCAAGGACCTGGAAAGAACATTACTCAACTTTATATGGAAAAACAAAAGGCCCAGGATAGCCAAAACATCCCTATACAATAAAGGAACTTCAGGAGGCATCACCATACCTGACTTCAAGCTCTATTATAGAGCTATAGTCCTGAAAACAGCTTGGTATTGGCACAAAAATAGGCAGGTAGACCAATGGAACCGAATCGAAACCCCTAATTTTAACCCACACACCTATGAACACCTGATTTTTGACAAAGAAGCTAAAACTGTACAGTGGAAAAAAGAAAGCATCTTCAACAAATGGTGCTGGCATAACTGGGTAATGGTATGCAGAAGACTGCAGATAGATCCATGTTTATCGCCTTGTACAAAACTTAAGTCCAAATGGATCAAAGATCTCAACATACATCCAGCCACACTGAAACTTTTAGAAGAGAAAGTGCGAGATACTATTCAACGAGTTGGTACAGGAGACCACTTCCTAAACATAACACCAGTGGCACAGGCACTGAGATCAACAATTAACAAATGGGACCTTCTGAAACTAAAAAGCTTCTGTAAGGCAAAGGACACAATCAAAAAGACAAAAAGGCAGGCCACAGAATGGGAAAAGATATTCACTAACCCCACATCTGACAGAGGGCTAATCTCCAAAATTTACAAAGAACTCAAGAAACAAGTCTCCAAAACACCAAAGGATCCACTTGAAAGGTGGGGTACAGAGCTAAATAGAGAATTCTCAGTAGAGGAGGCTAAAATGACCAAGAGACACTTAAGAAAGTGCTCAACATCCTTAGCCATCAGGGAAATGCAAATCAAAACAACTCTGAGATACCATCTTACTCCTGTCAGAATGGCTAGAATCAAAAACACCGAAGACAATTTATGCTGGAGAGGATGTGGAGGGAGAAGAACACTCCTCCACTGCTGGTGGGAATGCCGACTCATACAGCCTCTTTGGAAATCAGTATGGAGATTCCTCAGGAAAATGGGAATTAATCTACCACTAGACCCAGCAATTCCACTCTTAGGCATTTATCCAAATGAGGCAGGTTCATACAACAAGGGCATCTGTTCCACTATGTTCATAGCAGCATTGTTTGTAATAGCCAGAACCTGGAAGCAACCTAGATGCCCCTCAACTGAAGAGTGGATAGAGAAAATGTGGTACATTTACACAATGGAGTATTACTCAGCAGAAAAAAACAATGGAATCTTGAAATTCGCAGGGAAATGGATAGCACTGGAAGAAACCATCCTGAGTGAGGTAACCCAGTCGCAAAAAGACAAACATGGTATGTACTCACTCATATATGGATTTTAAATATGGATCAGGATAGTGCCAGTCTGCACTTCCACAGATAGAGAGTCTGGGAAACAGGAAAGAACCTAAAAGATATGCATATATGCATAGTACCCAAGAGAAGAGGATGGAGACAAGATCCTCTGAATGGATGGGGAACACGGCGAGGGGGGGGGTAGTGGGACCTGGGAAGAATAGAGGGGGTAAAGAGGAAGGGAGTTGGTCATGGGGGAACAGGAAGTTGAGGGGGTGGGAGTAAAATAGGGGGAAGAGGGAATCATAGGATCGAAGACAGATCAGGCACCAGAGTGACCTCGAGTGATCTAAAGGTATAACATCAATTGGCAAGCTAAGCAATAGTGGAAGGACCACCTCGAATGCCTATTCCTGATAATGAACTTGATGTCTATAACCATCCGGGAGCCTTCATCCTGTGACTGATGGAAGCAGAGGCAAACACACAACGAAGCACTGAACTGAACCCAAGGAACCCAGTGACAGAGAGAGAGGAGCGATGAGCAAATTGGCAAAGAATGGGCTGGCAAAACCAGCAGAGACAGCTGATCTGAACAGGGGAGTGCTCTTGGACCCCAGACCGACAGTGGGGAGGCCAGAATGGGACTGATCTGGACCCCCCCAAATGTGAGTGTCAGTGAGAAGGCCTGGGCAACCTATGGGACCCTGAGCTGTGGATCAGTGTCTATCCCTGGTATACAATCTGTCTTCATGTGCCTATAGCACAAAGAGAGATGCTCTCTCAGCCTGGACTCTTAGGGGAGTGCCTTGTCCCTACCAAGAGTAAAATGATAGACTCTAGATATCCCCTATGTGGAAGGATTTGGCAATAGGGTGGGAGGGAGGGTGGAAGGGGAGTGCGGGAGGAGGGGAGGGAGAGGGAACTGGGATTGACATGTAAAACAAGCTATTTAAAATTAAAATAAAAAATAATAAGGCTACTTAGTCATTTTCTTTTGTAACTAGGAAGAAAAGAAAAGCAAAATTGTAAAAATCTGAGCATGCCTTTAAGACTAGCTGAGTCCATTTTTAAAATCGAGACAAAAGGGACACCGTCACTCCCCCCTCAGAAGTGTCAGAGTTGTCTTTAAGACCATGTTGGAGTTTCTGCCTATTTCTGTGTGTTTTTCCGATTTTGGTTTTTATTTTGTCTTTTTGTCATTTGGTACACGGAAAGGAGTGGGGAGAAAAGGCATTCATCCATCTCTTGCCTCCTTTAATATGGACTAGAATAGTGAGATTATAGCAAGCCTGATCAAAATTGTTGCACCATTTCCAAGCCTGTCAGCAGCCTAGGAACTCTGGGTCTGGGCTTAAAGTCTCAAGGTGATGCTGTAAATTATTGACTGCCAGAGTTTTTTTCCCTCTTAATTTAAAGGGGAAGTATACGACATACTGTCTGCCCTTAACCCCTAACACCTTTAACGCATACATAACTGCCTGAAACACAGCTACAGAGAACAGGTATGCTTTGGCACTAAGACACTTTGAAAGGCCAATGGCATGAGTAACTTCAGGAGTCACAGTCCGTGGACGTATTCTGGCCAGCATTTTCCAACTGTGTCATTCAGCATCTCTTTACAACCTGGAACTTCACAATCTGGAACTGTCAGTTTCTCGGTTTAGATATCTCTCACGCCAGGAACCATGGCGGGGAACGAAACCACCAGAGTATCGCCTGGCGGGGAGTCATTGACGGTTGTGGGGTCCCGTCATGCGCTGATCCGGACCCTGGGCCTTCTCCGTCTGCTGCAACTGTTATCTACCTGTGTGACTTTCTCACTAGTGGCCCACGGAGGTATCTGGCTGGGCTCCATGGGTAAATGGTGCATGTTCTCCTGGTGCTTCTGCTTCTCCATGACCCTGATGATCCTCATTGTGGAACTGGGTGGTTTCCAGAACCGCATCCCCCTGTCATGGCTAGATTTCCCTATCACCTGCGCCAGCTATGCCTTCTTCTTCTGCCTGTCGGCTTCCATCATCTACCCTATCACCTATGTGCGGTTTTTGGGACAAGGATATGCCAGAAAACGTGCTGTCACCGCCACAATCTTCTCCAGCATTGCCTGTATGGCATATGCAACAGAAGTGACCTGGACTCAGGCAAGGCCCGGTAGGGTAAATTCCTACATGACCAGCGTGCCCGGGAAGCTCAAGGTCTTCGAGTCCTTTATAGCATGCGTCATCTTTCTCTTCATCAGCAACCCACACCTGTACATGCTTGAACCTGCCCTGGAGTGGTGCGTGGCTGTGTACTCCATATGCTTCATCCTAACCATGGTGATCATCGTGCTGAACCTGGGGAATTGTACCAACATTGTGCCCATGCCCTTCCCCACCTTCTTGAAAAGTGTGACCTACCTGTCTGTCTTCTTGTACGCTACTGCCATTGTCCTCTGGCCCCTCTACCAGTTCAGTGCGCAGTTTAATGGCCATCCCCACAGAAAAATGGATGTGACATGTCAGTACAAATATCCTCACTCAGTGTGTGCCTGGGATCGCCGATTAGCAGTGGCAATCTTGACTGGTGTCAACCTGCTAGCATATATAGCTGATTTTATGCACTTTTATACCAAGGTGTAAGATTCACAAGGGGATCCCGTGGCGTGGCCCTGATGCAACACCTTCATTCTTCTTGCCCTCTTTTCTCTTGTCCCCTTTGCTTTATACTTTTTTCCTGCTCCCATTTTCTCTTTCTGGTTTATTTTCCTTCCCTTTTCTTTTCTGGTTTGTTTTTCTTATCACATCTGGCTTTTTCCCTGAACTGTGTCTCCATAGGCCTCAGCTTCAACACTTTTGTTTGTCCAATCTGTTTTTCTATTAGTTTTCTCTTTCTTATATTTTTATTGCCTGGTCACATCTTTCTCTTTCCTGGGAGAGTCTTTGCACTTCTTGCTGTGTCTATCCACTACTTCTACCACTGAAGGTGTTAACTTCACATATTCAGAATCCTCTGCAGTTCTTCCTACCATGGGCCTAAGACGCCTTTTGCAAAACCATGAGCAAATGTTCAGGCTTTCTTTATGCACTGTTATTATTACTTTATGTGTGTAATGTTCCCTCAATTAATCCTTAATTTCTATTTCTAATCCTAAACATTATCACAAGTCAGTCTCTGTTTCTCTATCTGGAGTTACTCTTTGCTTGATTAATTACTAATGTATGGGTTTGTTCTCTGATTTAATATCTCAAGTCTTACTGAACCCATATACATAATACCAAAGCATATTTTATTTCATATGCTCAACTGGATACCATTATCTACTACATAAAAAGGTCGTATCTTAATAAATACATACCAAAGTACTTACTTTAGAAGTCCAACATATGGCATTCACACAATTTATGTAAACACATGGATAATAACAGCTTCTAATAAAGCCTACATTGTTTTGACTTAAGGTAAGAAATTGAATGTTTTTTATGTCATTGAATAAACAGTTTGCTATTATATAAACACAGCACATCCACATATATATACATACATACACAATATGTTGGTCATGACCCCTTTGGGAGTTTGAATGACTCTTTCACAGGGACGGCCTAATACCATCTGAAAACTTATATTTACATTATGATTCATAACAGTAGCAAAATGACAGTTTTGAGGGATCATTGTAAATAATCATATGGCTGAGGGGCACCACAATGTGAAGAGCTGTAGTAAAGCGTCTCAGCATTAGGAAGATTCAGAATCACTTTCATAAGGCATCACCAAATTTTTTTCATTGCACCATTTTTCTGTCTAGATTAATATTTCCACTGATTGCTGTGCTTCATTTTGTATAACTAAAGAAACTACAACTTTAATGCTACATTTTTAAAAACATTTTATATGCAGTAAACAGTTGAGTTTTTTTCACATCTAGTATTTTCTCACTTAACTTAGACAAGACTAAGGTGATTACCATGCTGTATTTTACAACACGATTATTCTGGCATTTTCTTAAATGTAGGAAGACCGTTTTAATAATTTTCACATAGAAGTTAATCAGTATTGATTTTAACTGCCAACTGATCCTTGTTTCCCAAAAATAGCACAACAGTTTGTCACAAAACTGATTGTATTTTCTTAACTTTCAAAATGGGGGCAAAAATTCATAGTATTTAGCTATTAATTAATCTTAATTAAGGAGAGCAAATGAAACTCTAGCCTGGATATTCATGAGTATATAAAAAACTTTAAATCAGCTCTGGGGAATATTTAAAAATACTTATTCATGACTATGAAATTTTGGGCAAGGTTACCACAGATCTGTCTCCAAAAAACAGTAGAGAAATATTTGGTTACTTAAAACTGTTTTAGTTAAAACATGACAAATCATTATCTATTTTACATTTTAGTAATTTTTGGTCTCAGTTTTGTATCCAAGAAAGGGAAAGAAAATTACTGAATATGCCATCAGGGAATCTTACAAGCATAGGGCCATAAATAATATTTATTGATGTTTAGGAGACAAATAGGATATAAAGTCAGGTTGCATATTTGTGTATTTTCCTAGAAACATTGCTTATTTTAACAGCTGAACAGTAAGATAGCACCTATCCCCAACAGAACTTCTCTAACAGAATCAAGCATGTTGGGGTTGTAAGGACAACATGATCCTGCCAAGGGCAGTACTTCACAGTGCTGCTGAGAAAATACTTTAAAGAAAAGTGAGAGTGGGAAGGTGTAACATCTTCCAGAGACTCACGGAGATAAATGAGGTAGATAAATACCAGTAGCTAAATCACTCAGTTGTTAACAGTTTTAACATGTTGTATTCCAAAGTAATCTCACTGTGAAGTTATTTTATGTCTATATAGTTGCTATGCGAAAGTCACCACCAGAGCTACATGTATAAATCTTACATTAGCTTTTAAATGATAAAAATATGCTCATACCACATGCATTTGATTAAGTCTAAAAGTGTCGGTCCTTAGGTAAAATTTGATTGTGAAATAGTGACTTATGAAATAGCAATCATAATGAGCCACTTTCAGGGAAAAACATGCAGACCTATCATCATGATTGCTGGAATTCATGGTTCTTTTGGAGCAGGGAACTATGTGTTTAGAATTAAATTGGAGGCAGGGAGTTGGGTATCCAAAAAGATGTCATTCACTGAGTCTTGCCTAGGAAAGACATAATTTTGTCATGGTGTCCATCATTAATGCTTTACCAGGAAATTAGATTGAAAACTTCACTTCAAATGCATTTCTCTAATTTCTATAGAAAGATTTTTTCCTCAAATATCCTCATCTTCTTATATAGACTCTTGAAGATAAGAACTTTTGAAAAAGCTGGAGCAGAGAAACAGAATGGTTTGCCAAGGTTCTGTGGTGAAAGTTCAAAAGAGCCAGATTTGCAGCTACATTAGCCATCTCCTTTTCACATGCAGTACTCCTTTCCTCCAGTGATAATTAGAATAAGAAAACTGTCAATGATTCTTTGGTTTGATACTCTTTATTCTGTAAGAATAAGTTGTGACGTAATACCGCCATTTGCCTGAATTGCCTGGTGGTATTACATACCATACTCCTCACTCCACTCCAGTTATAGTCTTTATAAAATAATTTATAAGAAGTAGATAGTATAGGAATTCAAGGAAAATTGCTATAAATATTTTATATTTTGATTTGTTAACCAGCTCAAATTATTAATCATACAGAATCCCAATAAATAAAAAATTAAGAGTAATGGTGCTTTCCATTTTTGAACACTTTAACCCCATGCCCAATAATGAGCAGAGCCTTGCCCACCTTAGGTTTTAAAAATGACAACTTTTACTTCATGTGTGTAAAATTAGTAAGTGAGTTACTTTATACATAGAGGGAATAACTTTTAAGGGGGGGTTATTAGCTGGATTGAAGCAGATCACTATTTAAGAACATAGTGTAATTTATTTCACAAATTAATAGAGCTTATAAGGCCCAAGAAGCATGATGATCCAAATTGAACTTCTCAGCGAGCAACAGTTTCTTGAATAAAACCTGGGATTCTGCATGAATAAAACTCATGGTAATAATTTACAATATTTTCTAGTTCAAATATTTGATAATGTTATAATTATTTAAATGCCTACAATTTTCTTGGCTATTCCAATACTAGCATCAATATAATTAGCCATATAAAAACATTTAGAACTTTAAACTTAAGCTGAAACACTTGGATTATTATATAATCCAACTTCTGGTATTGTATTTCAAATATAGAGTCAATATTAAAAAAAGAAATAACTAAATTAGCCTCAAAATGTAAATCTTACCTTCAGAGATGCTTTTCATATAAAAACAAATTCAACAGACTTCTGGTAATTTAAGCAAAAATGAAAGTATTCCAAGTCATCTATTTTAAAACTACTTTTAAAAAATTCATACCATTTTTTTTAATTCATACCATTTTTACTTTTACCATTACATAACCATTAACCCTGAAACTTTATGATTATTATCTTGACTAAATCATTGTAAATACTAACTTTTTATTGACATATTTATTTTTCTTAAAATTTTCTTAATGTCTTAATTTGCCTAATTGAATTCAAATTTCTTTAATGTTAAACATGTCATTTGTGGAGTCACATTATGTTCTTGTATGGAGTTCTCTATATTTGCAAACCTGACTTAAAAATCTCAAGATGATGTTTAAAGATAACAAGGACCCATTCTTATATTTAAAGTTATGGATAAGTTTGAAGTAATTGTTGCATTAAAAAAGTGAATATTGGTTAGATATAACTGAACCTGAATAAATTTTGAACTGATTCCTTTCACAAGAAACAAAACATTCATGGTTTTGTACAGTGGATAAACAAATTTATGCAGAAAATAAGAAAATTTACAATAATGTCTTCAAGAAGAATTATTAATAAAACAACAAAAAATATCAGTTGTTAGAAGATGAAGTAGGAACTTCTATAGTCAGTTGGTAAGAATGCTGGGAACTTGACATGAAATGTTTCAATTAATTAAATCTTGCTGTTTAAATTTTGTGAAACTTTTCCCTCACAAATTTACAGCAATGCTATAACCTATGTGTAATAAGAATATTATCAATTTTAATTCAGAAAACTTTATTGGCTTAAAATATACTTTCAAAATTAATTATGAATCCTGTTATACACAGTTAAATGTACGAAATTCAAAAAGTGTTATATGGCTGCTTGCATAACTCAGAGGCTCAGTAATTTTTAAGCATGTGTAAAATCCTTTGTTTACATCCTTGAACAAAAATTTCTTATAAGGAATGAGACTCTGAGTTAGATATGTTCTCCTAGAATATCTGTTAGCCTTTGGGCAGGCAGAGTCAAGAAACATGTTCAGAGATCTGGCTGCCTCTACATTTACACTTAACCTACATTGTCATACTATAAAACTCATTTTAAGAAATGCTCATCAGGCTGCAGTGATGTTTCAGTAGTTAAGAGTAACTGCTGCTCTTTTTCAGTTGATTGGAATCACAACATCTAACAGGGTGACTTGGCTGCTTGTAACTCTAGCCCCAGGGATCTGTCTTGTCTTCCAGTGTCTTCACACACTGCAGTCAAATGCACACTGCCCACGATTCCGCCCATATTAAATTATTTTAAAAATATAAATAAAATCTTCTTTACACATGGATTACGCATTAAAAATGTTTAAAGGAGAACACTTCATGGAAGTTTATTGGTTCTTTTGAATTTTTTTAATGAAGGCTCATGTTTATTGCCTGGCCGAACCCTATTATGGTATACATTTACTTTACCAAGTATGACTGTAGTAATGTTGCTGCTAGTCACACAGATCATGACACCCCCACATTCTAAGATATTTTTAACAGTTCTTTTATTCAGTTCTCCCAAAATAAGAAAGAGTTTTGACTGCTGAAGTGATAACCCTAATTATTGTAAACAAAAGCTGGCCTTTCTTCAATTCCTTCTGCTCACTTCCCTTTCTTTAATTGACCCAGCAGCTGTCACTCTTGATGCACCAAGCTCCCTGTAGCTCAGTATTGATTCTCCGAGAAAGCTACATTGAAGTAGCTGCTCTTGAATCTAATTTTTTCATCCAACTTGACTTTGTACTAGTTTGAACAAGCAATGCCATCTCTTTCTCTCAAAAGATGTATGCCATGGAAATACAAAAAGGAGTCCTGGAGCCTGGAGCATTCATTATGGCAGAAATACGGTAAACATTTATTATATCAGAAATAGCAGACTGCACACCACTGACCGAACAACGGATGTGTCAAAATGATGCATTACTTGAATTTTGCTTCACTTTCCTCTCTCCTTTCTACCTGAAAACAAACATGGGACTGGATTTTAAAAAGTAAAATAAAACTGGAGAAAGACTAAATGATATGATATCAGAGCTCCCTGAAGACATAATAAAAGGAAATTGGTAGAGGTCATTATGATTCCTGTTTATTGATTAAAGTAGTCAATATCATTAGCAGCTAGTAGAAAAACAAATTCATTGTGAAATTCCAGGTACAGTGTTAAAGGAAATACAAAGTTAATGTAGTTGAACATTTGAAGAAACAACACATTCAACAACTAATATCAAAAAGGTAGAATTAATAGTCAAATTATCAAAGTATTTCCTATAGACATTAAAAGATTTGCAATGTGTAAAATGGAGCAAAATGTGATTTTGTTGGGATTATATGTCCTAAAAGTAAATATTTGAATGAGGCAATGATGAGTAAAATATTCTCTGCATGAACACACAATTGATATGTTCTGGTATTATTTCTCTGGTCCCTGGTAATCCCTCACAACATAGAATCTGTGTTATTAATAATACTGGAAACCCTATTATAAGCTTCACAAGACAAAAGTCTTATTCCTGTTTCTCTTAATTAGGGAATACATGTTTATAAAGTTAAACAAATAAATATATTTCATTGAGATAAGTTTTAGAGATTATTTGAATGTACTAGCCATCAACTGAGTAGAATATTGGGAACTAAGAATAACATGTTATTCTAATATTCCATCACTGTATCTCTCTAAATCTATCAATTTTAAAATTCACTCTACCATAAACAATGATAGTATGCTCTAGATGTCAAAACCAAAAACTAACCCACCAGCCTCTATGAGTGTTTTCAAGGAATATATTTTATCAAGGAATATATACATATTAATGCATACATACATACATATATACATAAATGCATGAATAGAAGAAAATACTCTACTGGATGATATGTCTACAGTCTTTTATGTCAAGTTACATCCTATTCCTGCAGATCTTCAGCAGGATGTGTAAACACAGGTTAATGACCGAAATATATGCTAATCTAAGTCACTACCACTCAGTAGCCACAGAAGGCTATAATCACAGGGGCTATCATGATTCAGTGATTCCTTTAGGTGCTATAGACACCAGCTATACCATCAAGTGTGCCTTCTCCACAAGCTTAGCCTAAATGCCTTGTGTAGATTATACAGTACAGAAAGTGAAGGGAAACGTTTTTGTTGTTGTTATTTTTGTTTCTTTTTCACAAACTAAAGCCTAAATTTAAAACTTACAATTTGTTTGATTTGGAATAATAAACCATCTAAATCAAATTTATCCTTTAAAATTTTCATGGGTTGCCACAGTACCAGAAGGCATTCATACAGGACCCTGCCAAACATGCTCTGCATGCAGAGAAGAATGCTCCAATTTACATTCTTTGAAAAAGGACAGCTCAACCGAATTTAATGTATTTTGGCTGACGATTTGTATGCTTAGTCTCTACCCAACACACTTTACTCTGAAAGAGCCAAGCCATAAAGCCTAGAATTATAGTTTATAATAGGAAGTTTGATAGAGTTGCTTGCACTGATATTCCCCCTGGTGTAGCAGGAGCATAATTTGTATTTTAAAGAGATGGGAATGTTCCTTGTGGCCAAAAATAAAAGGAATAGTAGACTTTATAATGATTATTTCTGAGAACTCATCTTTTCTACCTCTCTGCATAAGCTAGAGTATTTTTAGACTATTTCATCATTTATATATAATGATAGATTATATATGTCTTTGTGGACCTAATTTGATTTTTAAATCATTGAGGATTTATAAAGCATGACTGAAATATTCACCAGAGGATTGTCTAAGTTAACTTGGCTCTCTTTTCTTCCACACTTAACCACAGAGAAAAGTTCAGTGGAAACAGGTCAGGCAGAGAGAGAAGGGTTGGGATGGTTGGGGGACTGTTCGTTCTGACCAATAGAATATCAGTGCTGGAGAACACAGAACTGTGGACTGTTCCACCAGATCATCTCTAAGAGGTGCATAGCAGCAGCAATGGGGAGAACATCAAGTCTTGTCTTCTGGACATTTGCTGATGATCCAGGTCTGCAGCACATTCTCAGCATCACTGCAGACATTTTCACCCAGGGTACGTAAGGCTGACTTCACTATTACTGCTCTTAAGGATCCAAATACCCTGAATTCATGCAAGGCTTTATAAGCTTTAAACTCTTGGTGTTCACAGGCAAACTTTAAGTATCTAGGAAATAATTTGTCTTTCTTACAAAGTTTTCCCATAGTACTTTCACAACTTGTAAAGCTATGGACGTACACATGTACACCTAGCAATAATGATTTTGTTTTTGCTTACCTTGCATCAAACTAATTAGACTGTGTGAATGTTGGAGAAAAGGGAATGGAAATCAGGGAAGAGTCCCCAGATTAGTTATTCAGTACCAACTGTTCAGTCATAAAATCATATACATGTAGGCTACATTATATAGACATAGCAAGTTATCTTTATAAACTTGTTAATACATATAGTAATTGTTTACACACACATATAGAGATAAAATATGCATATACATGTTTTCATAGATAGATAGATAGATAGACAGAGAGAGACAGAGATAGATACATAGATAGGTGTCCCAAAACAGTAAAAGAAATGGAAAACATAAATTTAAAAGAAAGCAAAGAGGTACATGGGTAGGATTGGGGGAGGAAAGGTAACAAGGAAAATAATATATTTTAATTTCAAAACATAAAAAAGCAATACATAAGAAAAAAGGGAAAATTTCACTTATAAAATAACTTTAAAGACTCTAGGCAGTAAAATATTGACTGTTCAGACAAAAATTAAACTAAATTAAAATAAAACTGAATTTTTAATATACTTTTGTATTATCTAATTGACCTTTCATAAATTGTTTTTAGCTAGAATGGTAGTATCAATACCAAATGTTATTGGTTTTTGTTTGTAAACTTGCCAACTGTTATTAATATTAAAAGCTGTCTCAGGATCTTTGTGAAGGCAGACACAATATATCTTACCATGTTCAGGTGATGTTCAAATCAAGCAAATGCTGTGCTTTGTCATACCATCTGCACACAGATATCCAAAACTTAAGAGCATTGATCGAAATGAAAATTCATTAAGGTGAGAGAGAGGCAGCCACTCTTTTGAAAGTAGTTCCTTTTTTACCTGTAGTACCAGCATGAATGGCTCAGGGAAGCCTGGAACTAATTCTTTTTAAAGGGGCTCTTGAGAAAGACAAGAACACATGTTCTTGGCAGAGAAAGAAAAGGCTTTAGAGTAGTTCACATTTACCCCACTACAAGCCAAATTAATGACATGTTAATATCAAAGTTCTCCTTTGAGGTTTAGGCAACAAGACCGCATCTACTGACAAAAGGCTCCATATGCGTCAGGCAAAATGTACTAATGGGTTCATCTTGTGCATGTATGTATACATGTGTGTGCATTTGTGTATGCACGTGTGTGTGTGTGTGTGTGTGTGTGTGTGTGTGTGTGTACACCAAACATATATGAGGAGAGATGATCCCCTGTGGAAATGGTACTCCAGTACACAGAGGGAAGACCTGTTTACATTTTATATTTTTAAGTTCTTTAAACTTTTATATGTAATTTATATGGTTTATTCAATCAAAAACTGATACAATCACAAAATGATTTTTAAAACATACACATACATATTAAATAATGGCCCAAGTTCATAACATTATTCCAAGAATATTATAAATTATATGATGTCAAATATAACATTTGTTCTTGCTCAGAAATACAGAAATACAGAAAGCTTCCTGATTTTAGCATTTATCTAAATCTCATGAGTGATATACTCTTGAGATTCTTCACAAGATATCTGATCCACCTCTAAAATTAATCACCATTGGTGAGAAAATTTCAACATGTAATGGGTGAATTAATATTTAGGTTCTAGCATAAAAATAATCAAATATAATGAAGCCAATAAACCAAACATTTATTCTGGACTTACTCATATTTACCAACCTATGGAATTTCAAACTATCGAGCTCTTGTGACCTCAGCACTTGTGGACACATGCATCATGTGGATAAGTAGTAAGGTGATGTACAACCAAATCGTATATCAACTAGGCATTAAAATGAGAAATAGGTACAACCTAATTTTATATTTAATCTTCCTATGGACCCAAAATATTAATAATATATACATTGCTGCATATAAAATGTGCTAGAACATTATTCTATTGTTCTAGTAGTTGTTTATGTAACACTCTCTAGAACATATAAAGCAAGTAAAACAACTAGGTGGAAGAAGAAATAGTCCTTGCTATCACACATATTAACGGGGTCAAATTTCACTGTAGTTGTAACTCTCTTTTGGGTGTAAGGAGGAAGTGAGACTTCAGCTTTTCTAAAACAAGGTGTAGGTATTTTGTGTGAGCTATGTAACTCCTTCCAATGGCACATGTTACCAGTGCTTAGTCCTCAGTCCTTTTATTGTCAGGGGCTTTAGGATGTGCAACCTCACTGGCAGAAGCATGGGCTGGGATCTGTTGGTTCTGCCTGCTATCTTTGGTCGGCTTTCTCTGCTTCCACTTTGTGAGGATGTGAAGCAGCCCTTGCCACCTTGTATCCCAGGCCAGAGTCATTCCACAGTGTCTCCTCTGCCATAATGGCATGAGACTCGGAGAAACCAGAGGTCAAAATAAATTCTTCCCTGAAGTTGTCTTTGTCAGACATCTGTCTCAGATGATTTAATGCTATCCATGTTGCTCTTCCTTTTTCCAACAGTTTATATTTAGAGTAAATGTAGCTTCATTCCAAACAATTACAGGATATCACATGGAGGAAGGAAAGTTGAGTTTCAATGTACTTGACATATACCATAGATAGAAGGATGGATGGATAGATAGATATACAGATATACAGATAGATAGATAGATAGATAGATACATAGATAGATAGATACATACATACATACATACATATATAGATACATAGATACATAGACAGACAGACAGACACAGACAGGCAGGCAGGCAGCCAGACAGATAATTAATGGATTTTTTTACTAAGGTGAGAATAGAGAATGTAGTTCCTGTCTAGAAATCAAATTATGTATGGTTTTGTCTCCTATTACTCCTAATTAAAATATAGGGAAGTCTGATGAGCAATCCACACTTGACTTAGTCAAGTTGACGATGAAAATAAAGAAGTCCACAAGCACCTCGTGTAGGTTGTGCCATGTAAGCTGTTGCTCTGAGCAGCAGTGTCAGACAGAACACCCCTCTAAATAATTCCCTAATGGGACTATGGCTTTGATACACTGAGTGAATTCAGGATCATTGTCAGACATGTCCTGTTCATTTTGCTTTTCAGTTTTGGAATTTTGATGAGCAGTTATCAAACAGCCCGCTTGGATTTCACCTAACCTGGAGGGAAATAGGCACAATGAAATCAAATTCATCAGTGTCAACACACGCACACACACACACACACACACACACACACACACACACCTGATGCCAATTTATTCTAATGAAATAGCAACTAAGGAAGTCCAGTACTGTTTTATAAATAAAGCATTTGCTATTTAGAACATCACATTGCTTAGTGATGACAGCTCTGAACAAAATGATTTCTGAAAATATTTTGATAAGACTTAACTGAAAATTTTGCTCTTAAAACAATGGTACTAAAAGTCATTTTGCACAGAGTGTTTTTCTCTGTAAATCATGTACATCCTTTAACTTACATTTTATTTATAGTATTAGCTCATACCATCATGTAATAAAGTAAATTTCTTGAAACTGATGTGCCATTTACAGGTAATATTTTATAATTCTATAGTAATTTTGATATATACTATAGAGACAATATTTTACAGTTCTATAGAATTTTTATGTGTGTGAGCCCCATGACAGCATTTAATATATAGTTCATTTATATAAATAATCCTTTCATTTATTTAAAACTGTCATCTTTTATTTCAATTTTAGTTACTTCTCAAGCTCTCTATGAGAATTTGCATCTACTTCAATAGAACATATGAACATTTTAAAGAGTCACTGTGCATAACACAAATGTGTTTCCAGAAATGTTACATCAATATTTTATTTCATTGGTTTATTTTATATTTTTGAACTTCGTATGTGAGCATTCATCTATATCACTCCTATCTTCTCCTTTCAACCCCTCCCATGTGCTTCAAAATTTCTCTTTACAATCCATGACTTCTTTGTCTTTAATTATTACAATTTATTATAATTATTTAACACACACCAATCTACATATATATATATATGTTTGTGTGTGTTTAGATATATAGGTAGATAGATAGATAGATATATGAATACAACATTGTTAGTTCACAGATATTGTCATCTGTACATGATTTTTATGACTGACCACCTGGAATAGATAACCAATTAGGGGTCACCCCTGGAGAAGACTAACTCTTTCTGGATCAGGAGTCATTAATTGCCTGTAGCTCTTCATTTCGTGCTGGGGTCCAATGATATATCCCCTATCGATGTTGGGCTGTTAACTAGTCTGGCCAGTTTTTAGCTGTGCTTATACCACCTTATTGTTGAGACATCATTGGTGCAGTTTCTCTGTCATATATAAAAATAAAGTCTCTCAGAAGACGTCCTAATTTTCTGCCTCTTACATTATTTCCACCATTCTTCTCCAATAATCCCTGAGCTTCAACGTAGCAACTATGGTCAGGATTTATCAACTGGCTCTGGGCATTTCATATCTACTTGTTCCCTGCATTTTGACCAGTTTTCACTTAATGATTTTTGTCTGTTGTAAATAGAAGGTATTTTGATGCAAGGTAGGAACTATGCTTATCTGTGGAGGTATGCTTAACTGGTTTAAGAAAGTATGAGTCATAGGTTCTCCTCCAAGATCTATGACTCCATTAGCAAGACATAGTTGGCTAGGTTTATTTTTTTTTTACTATTTCAAGCATAATTTCCCTCCTGTTGAGCAGGCTTAATTCCAATTAGACAGCTATTGGTTATTGCTAAGATCTAAGTGTCAATTTTCTACCCTTGGGGATAATTTGCCAAGTTGGTTATATAGAATTTGTTTAAATACTGTGTATGCACATACATGCATAGATGCATTGATAAATAAGAGTAGATAGACAGACAGACAGACACTTTGTTGCATTTTATATATTCCAGTAAGTTTGCCTAGTCCTCCCACCACCCACTCTGTATGCTTTCCATATAGTACCTTACTTTTCACAGTTGCTGCTGCCTTTATTTGAGATAACAATTTTTCTTTAATCAAGTAGTTATTTTGTTTAATAAGAAATGAAAATCATATATAGCAGCTTCATAAGTTTTCCTAGACTATATTTTCTCTGATGCATTCTTCTACATCTTGAAGGGTATTTTTAGGAGAAGATGTTTAGAATTTGTTTCTGTTCCTTTCTCCCTCATGGCTGTGTACATGTGTGCACACGTGTGTGTGTGTGTGTGTGTGTGTGTGTGTGTGTGTGTATGTGTGTTTGCTTGTACATTGAACTGCTTTTGCAGAGTAATTTTTTGCAATGTAGTTATCCCTCTAGGCAATGTTGTACAACTATTACATTTCAGAGCTGCCTGGGGAAAAGGCAGATGAGTAGCTTAGGGAAGGAGTCCTTTGAGGTAAGGGAGGAGTTTGTTCCTCCTCATCAATTCCTCCTCTATAGAAAACTCCTTTTCCACTTTATTGTAGTAGATGAAGAGGAAGCGGTTGTGATTCAGGTTCCAACTTTTCTTGTTTTCTTCTGGGAGTAGAAGGACATATGGGAACATCCTTCAGTGAATGGTCTCTAACTTTATTAACAAAGGAAAACCACTTTGCATTCTACAGACAGTGATCTTCTAATACACTGACCTGACTTTACAAATCCTAGGTTTGATGGATAGACCACCATACAGATAAAGTGGAAAAAGAAAATAGCTCCATTCAAAGAGTAAGCAGTTTGGATGATATATTTGAAACTGGTATTAAAATAATGACTATTGCATTAAAAACAATTCATTCTAAATTGGATAAAATAAACATTAATTATGTTATATTTATATTAGGTACATACTGTGATTTTATTGAGACTCTGATGTTCATTTCAAATTGTAGTCAAAAGTCAAACCATGGTTGGGAGATAGATGTTGTCACAGCCATAACTTTGCTCTTATCTGTTATATTATGCCTCCTGGACATAATTTCTGAAGTATGGAAAGCAGAATTATGAAAAATGGTGCCAGTAAGCCTACAAAAAGAGAGGACTTATATGGAAGGCAATTTGTTCAGAACTTTAATTCTCTTTGTGCTATTTGGTCAAGCTAGAAATGCAGTTCTTTTCCTAAATTTGGAAAAGTTCTGTTCCAAATAAAAGTTAACTTGCTAAGGTTCACTAAGAACAGAAGAGGAAAACAGTGTTGATTTATCCATGGCACATAGGTACAATATCTAAAAGTATGTTACTAAGCCAGGACTAATTTAAGCAAATGATTAAGAATTGTATGCAAAAATGTCAGTAGAACATATCAAAATATTCCTTTGTGTATGCATATGTGGTTTAAATATATGCATGTGTTTATTGGTAAGTACATATTCATGGGTAAATGTGTATGCTTTAAAACACCTAATTTATTTTTCTTACTCAGTGAATCCATATGATTTTTTAACCAGAATGAGAAAGTAAAATTTCTATTCTTTTAGGAAGATGCCTTTTTATTAGAAAATAACAAAGTATCTATTTTAGTCAGAATGCTTGTACCATGTCTCACTACATATTGAAAACAAACACTTCTGACAGATTGAAGAGTTAAGGGGCACTAAGCATTCTGCTTTGTGTGACTTTGTAAAACTATTTTATTTGTAGTATTCTGATGTCTTGTGAATGGGGGAAGAATAGTTTATTTTGCAAAATTTCTCAATCTTTTTCAGTCAGTAGAACAGAAATTTACTCCTTTATGCAAACAAAAGTAGTATCAAATCACATTGACTCTAAGGCAAAGGATAAATGAAAATTAATATGTAACCTACATTAGGATTATTTTTTTGTGCGTGTGTGGAGAAAATCAATGTTCCTAGTCAACCAGAAAGTAAATGTACATATATACATAGAGATAATGATTACCTGGAGCCAAGGACTCAGGTATTTCAAAAATTTGTAATGCAATACTAATTTCTATTTTAAATAGCCATTTATTTATTTATTTACTTATTTATTTGGTGTGTATACACAAATGTGTGTATTTACGTAAGTGGCATGTGTGTATGTACATGTGTGTATATATGTGTGTGCATGCTGGCATCTGTGTAGTGAACATGGAACAGGGCACAGAAGAGGATAGCATCCTGGATTTTGCTCATTCTATCAACCATGATGGTCCAGGGGATTGAAATCCAGTCCTCAGACTTGTCAGCAAGTGCATTTATTTTCTGGGCCATCTTGTAGGCCCTATTTTTACAGATAGACAGACATACACACATACACACTCCAAATTCTCAGAAATGTGTGGAAATGTCTACATTGCTCGTTTATTTTTTTATTAAGATTGAATTAACTTTCTTCATACTCTCTGTACTTTTGTCCTTTAACTATCCTACTTATGAACTTAATGTGAACTTCACCTTATTAATGAGCCTTCCATATTCATAAAGTTTTATTTATTTATTTATTGATAACTTTGTCCTTAAATTTACATCATTTTCCTATTCCCTTTCATCTTCAAAATCCTTCCTTATAGCACTCCCTGCTGTCCTTCAAATCCATGATCCCTTTTTCCAATAATAGTTGTTATATTATTGTATACGTATATACACATATTTCAAAATACACAGATACAGTCTAGTAAGTCTGTATGTATTACCCGAATAAGCAGTTTGTGTGTTCTAGCATGAGAAAGAATATTTCTCTAGATAACAAAATAATTTGTTTTAGACCACAGAAAACAAGCATTTGCAATCTTTCTACTTCTGAACCCATTGACCCTGACACCTTTTGCTGTGCATATTAACAATAGTAGATGAGACAGGGAAGGGCTGATCACTGCTTATGGAGGAGGTACAGTTAAAAATGAGCAAAATGTCCTCCTGAGGTATTATTGCACAACTGGGAAACAATGCATAACAGGGAAGGGTTACACATTTTGAAAAGCTAGGACAATGACTAGTGAATGTTTTCTGACACCAGGATGAGTGAGGAAAGGCTCTGTGTAACCTATATAAACACCACCCAATGCACATGTTGAATGAAACATCCTGGGGTATATTCAAGTTATTTCTTTTAAATAATAAAGAAGACCTCTTCAGTACTTTGTAGCCTGCCTATTTGCCATTCATTCTCAGCCTGGGAGGCGGCTGACTCTGTATCCTTTCCTGTAGGTTAGAACACTAAGAGAGCATTTTAACAATGTTTCAATGCCATGGAACCAGCAAAGAAGCCCATACAGGATTCAAACTCATTGTGTGTGTCTCTCTCCTCTCAAATATTGCAAGTTACTCACTTGTTTCTTTTACCACGATATGAACTAATTTCTGATTGTATTTTTACTGTCTTTAAAAAATGAGGGTTTTAAGTGACCCATCGGCAAGCAAAAATGTTTATTTTCTCACTTTTTAAAAATGTCACATAAGTAAACGCTAAGGAAATGCCATGATGTCACGATGTGAGGTTGGCTATGAATTAAAGACTAGTAAGAAAAAGAAATGTTGGTAGCAATAAATAGCTTATGGTTACATTTAGCCAGCAATCAAAATTATATGTAACAAAGAATGTTACACATTTTTTAAAATGCAATTGTAGAAGATAGCCACATTTTTTCCTTAGAGTGAAATCAGTTGGCCTTTTGCCCTGCTCTGCATGAGGCAGAAGAATTGTATATACAGAAGGGAAAATACAAGCTGGTCTGGGCTTTAGAGTCTCCTGCCAAGTCCCAATATCAGAGACAGCGTGAATAGCCCCTCCCTGCCAGGACTAATAATTCATCATGCCATCTCCTTTCAGCTTCCATTGCTGCCAGGGAGAAGCCACATTGAATTTAATAAGTTGAATAAAAGTTATTTTCAGTGTCTGTATAGATTTTGGCAAAGTGCCTCCCTGGTGGTTTCCTAATACTGGCAGCCCTGTAATATCAAAAGTCTTGCCACTAGTTGCAGATCTCAGAATAAACAACACTGTTCAACTGGTAGGGTTTCCTCTTGTTCCTACTGATGAAAAGTCTTTTTGTGCATCTTAGCATCTTCAACCCCTGGACCTCTCCAGTGATTGTGTAAATGAGTAGCTATAAGCATTAGGACAAACACAAGTACTTTGTTTCACTTTTTCCAGTGGACTTTTCTGAAGTTCACAAGAAAAACTGACTTCCCGAAACCATCTTTTATATTCATTCCAAATAGCGTGTTTCATTGGCCTCATAAAATTATGGGAAACCACAATTGGCTAAATTACGCTATAAAGTGAGGGTTTCCGTTCTTATTTAAATATTTATATTATTTTGCTTCATTAATAAGTCATTTGTGATGTTTAGGATTGAACTTGGGAATTTGCAGGAGCTTATGCATTAGTGAGTTTCACACCCAGACTCACACACACACACACTCTACCATTAGAATAATACAAATTATTGTCTCCCAAACTAATTTACAGTTTACTTGTCTTATAGCAAATAGTTTTTTTTTCTAAAAAGCATCTGTTTCTGAAGAAGGTAATTTGAAAACCCCTATGCTCCAATTAAACAAGACAAGCTTCTTGTTTTGTCATTAGAGAGAACTGTTTATTGACCCAAAATAGCTACTAACACATATCCCTAGCCCCAATTTGTTCTATGGTTTTGAACACTACAGACAGTACATGAATCCCCTTGGCATATCTCTAGCAAGCTCTACGAGGAAAGGCCAAAGTTGTGTTAGCTTTACTTTTAAGCTAAGATACATTACATTTTTATTGTCTTAATTTGACAACCTCTGGGTTAACACAAAGCATTTTTAAATATTTAAATTTATGGCTACAACTCACACATATTAGAGATTTTTGGAAAACACACACAACAACAAAAAACAACAAAGCCTGGCAATATTATATTCTTTAATAGTTGACTGTGGCTCAAAGACTAACTATATAGACACTGCTAGCAAATCATTCAATAACATCATAGGCTAAACATAGGCCAGGAATCAGCCCCTACACTTACTTGCTTATCTGTCATTCATGAGGTAGCATCACAAGCCACATTATTACCATCCACCATATGTGACACATGGAATGTTTAAAAGGTCTTGGCCATTAAGCCTAGTTTCCTTCTACTTGTTAACTCTCTGATTCTCACTGTCTGTCTCTGTCTCTGTCTCCTCTATCCTCTCTCAGGGGCACTCTGTCTCTGTCTCTGCCTCTGTCTTTCTCTCTCTCTCTGTCTCTCTCTCTGTCTCTTTCTCTGTCTCTGTCTCTGTCTCTCTCTCTCTCTCTCTCTCTCTCTCTCGTGAGAAATCTGTTGTGTGGTGTGATCTCAGAGGCATCTGCTAAAGTACTTAATCCTTCTGCAGTTAAGCCGTAAATATGATGACTGAATCATTTGGCCTTAGTTGCCTATAGATGTTGAAGGAATGTTGGTGTGGAATGTAACTAATGATTGATTTTTCAAAGTGTGTCCTATGTTATGGGCAGTGGGAACATTTTTATCATGTATGCAATAACATTTCTTGTTTTTTGCTTTGCCTCATGTGAGGCGGTAAATAGAGTTATCAATGAATAGGTTTATAAATTCCAAGAGAAATTTTCATTACCATGATGATACAGTGTCTGAACTTGAAAGAGATGAAGAAAAGTGAATCAGGACAACTTGAATTGAAAAGTATATAATTAGGATACGACGCTGTCTCCTCCTTATAAATTTCAGATGAGACTGACATTGTTGTGTATCCAAATTTTGAATCTTGTTGGAAATCAAAAAGTTTAGTCTCTTTTTGGCAATTCCAATTGCTCTCATTTCAAGATGATAGAATCAGTATCTTACCAGGTCTGTTGATTTTGATCAATTCAAAAAAAAGTTTCAAAATAAACTTGTCATATTATAAGCAAGTATATCAAAGATGAGTTTTGTAAGGGTTTATATGATTTTATATTATTATTTATTATTATTATTTATATTATATTATTCCATGGAAAATCTTTACACTGATATTTATAGTCATACACATCTAAAATATTTCTGTTTCTCTTGTCAAGACAATTGACAATACAACCTAATTTGAAATCTTAAGGATCAAAATCTTCATAGTCATAGAACATTGATGTGACTCCCCCGTTAAAAAAAAAACAGTTAAAATTGTCAGCTCAAGCATCAGCATATAGGTGAAGAACACTTTGTTTGTAGTTTGGTAGATTTTTACAAAACAGAGATCAAATTGCAGAGATAGTTCCTCCCAAGTACCACAAACTCTCTCATTACCAAGATCTATCTACAAGAGTACTATATTTTTTATAATTCATTAAGTTACACTAATACCTCATTGTTTCCAAAGTCCATAGACCTCCATGGTAGTAAACTCTGTTTACTAATTGTTCTGTGATTTGGACAACTATCTTATGTCATGCATTCACCTTTACATTATTGGACATATTTTCACTGCTATAATGATTTCCTTTGTTCCTATTATTCACATATTCCCAGATCACTGCCTATTATTGTTTCTTTTCGATTGCTGTGATAAAATGTCCTAACAAAAAGAAAATTAGAAGTTAAAATATCTGTTTAGCTCACAATTCCAGGTTATAGTCCATTGTTGCAGGGGTTCCTATCAGTGGGAGATTGAAGGCAGCTAGTCACATCACATCAAGGTCAGAGATGTATGGATGCATACAAGCTTGATCTCTCTATCATCTTCAGTTCAGAGCCCTCTGCAAAAGGAATGGTGTTGACCACAGTTGTCTGGACCTTCTAATGTCAGCTAATATATTTAAGATAGTCCCCACAGACATGATTGCAAATCAACCTAAATGTAAACAGTCCTTCACTGAACCTCTCTTCCAATTGGTTTCCAGGTTGTGTAATATTAACAACTAAAGCCAACAATCACACTGTTGACTGCTGATATTTGATGCTCCATAATATGGCCTTTTCCAGAATGTCATGACTGAAGTACTACAATATGTAGAGCTTCCAGTCTGACTTCTGGTTTTCACGATCTGACAGCTCATTTATATTCATCTTTGTCTGTTTATAACATAGGCTACTTATCATTCGTTCACTGGAGGTGATCTCAGTTGCTCCTGAGGACCAGCAATTAAGCATAGAATTGAATGCACAAACTGACTGGGAGACTATTCTGTATGTAAAGATACCTTGCTCAGCCTAGACACAGGGGTTTGGGGGTGGAGAGGTGCCTTGGTTCTGCCTTAGTGAGATGATAGGGCAGATTTAGTGGACTTCCAAGGGGCAAATGGGAGTTGGGGGAGATTAGGGGAAGCAAGCAGCAGGAGAGGAGGGAGGGAGAACTGGGATTGAAATGTAAAAAATAGATTAGGAAAAAACAGTGGAGCTGACCTGAATGTATATGCATGGAGTTTGCTGTCAACATCAGTTGTCTATCCTCTTGGTAAATGATGTCTGGGAATTAAGGCAAAATATTTAGCTTGTGACAGAAAAACAACCACTAGTTGTAACTTGGGTCTATTGCTGCTCTCCACTCTATGTTCATGTAGCCATGTGTTATTTTCTGTATGCTGAATGGTGTGTAGTAAGTGTGTACTGGGACTTCATGGAAAAAAAACAACTAGTATTTAACTCACTTCAGAGACTCTATCCAACAGAAATATTTTTCCACAGTTTCTGATGTTATAGTCTTCCAAGTTAGTGAAAATGAAAAATACTTTACTTGCCTTTTTTTTAACAAACTATGCCTGCCTTCATCATTTATCTCATATTTTCTGAATGCACTCCTTAAAATAATATTTATTTTCCAACTCAAGTTTTTCCTTTTGACTCTGATATCAACCAGTTTGAAACAAGCACAAACAAAAGGTTTCTTATAAGATTTAGATAATACATCACAAATTAAATGATGTCCTATAATCTGGATAGAACACTGGATCCCTCCTTAAATTTATTTATAAAGTGGTACTGCATATTTGAGGGCTATTTAATATTGAGACACTAGTTAGCCTAAGTTCATATTCAATTTTCTTCCTAGACTGGAGCAACTCTGTGATTGACACATTGTCTTCAGAGTGATAGTTCAACTATAATAAGTCAAAGTTTATAACACATATAAAATTCTGAAAATATTCTTACCCCACAATTTGGTGAAAGACATCATGTAAAAATAATTTCTCTACTTACTCATGGAAAATATGTGCCTGTTTTAGTTTTTTTTCAAAATTCAACTTCACTTTATTAAGTGACAAAGAATAACCTAGCTAACAGAATTGAAGCTGCATGTTTCCTTAACTGTTACATTATTTACTACACAATGCTTGTGAACTGAATATAGCATCCTACCTGCAAAACTGACACACAAACAAACAAGGAATTTTAAGAAGGCTAGGACAATTTCATTTTTATTAATGGTGTTTATTTTCTGTATCTTTGTGTGCATGTTCAGGTGTGTGTGTGTGCGTATGTATGCCTGTGTGCATGTGCACTTATGTATGTGTTCATGTATGTATGTACACATGCCAATGTATGTATATATATGTGCATGTGTATATGCATGTGTGTACAGTATGTATGTCCATATATTTCTGTGTATGTGTGAATGTGTATGTGTAAAGGGAGATGCATATTTTCTAAATGCATACTGCTGTCATACACCACCACCAAAATTTATGTCTAAAATTACCTTGCTTTTTAAGAGTAATTTGAATGACAGTCACTGTAGTATTAATGGTAGTGATATGTTAATTTATTATAGAGTGTTTTCACTGAGTCTGATAATACAGGAGTTTTCAAACTCATTTTCTCATTTATGACCACCTGTAAACATTATCATTCTTCCGGTATCCATGAGAAATGAGGAAAGTGTATATTCCTTATTAAGAAGAACCATCCTATTAATTGCTATAATTAGACTTTTTCTCAAAGTCTGGGTCTCCCTGGGTTTAAAAATCTATCCATTTCCACTACATTGTTAATGATGGTACAGGACAATTAGAAAACTACTTGGAAGTTCTGGACCTCAGATAATACAGTATTAAGATTTAAAATGCCATCTTTTTAAAGGGTCTTTACTTAGAAAAATATAATAGGGTAGGTGTGTTTGAAATATGCTAATATCACCTTGCTGTTATCAATTATCAAGAAGAATTCTTTTGTTGTTATTGGTTTATTTGGTGGAGTAAAGTTTTACTTACTACCTTTGCTAAGGCTACCCTAGGGCTCTTTGGTTTTGTTTTTCTTGAATTTTATTATAAATATTTATTTAATTTAAAAACAATCTTATTTCACATATCAATCCCAGTTCCTTCTCTCTCCCTTCCTCCCATGACCCCTACTGACCCCATGCCCCATACACTCCCCAGGGAGAGTGAGACCTTCCATGGGGGGATCATTAAAGTCTGTCACATCATGTGGGACAGGGCCTAGGCCCTCCTCTATACATCTAGGCTGAGAGAGTATATCTCCATGGGGAATGTGTTCCCAAAGTCTATTTGTACACTAAGGATAGATACTGGTTCCAGTGTCAGAGACCCCATAGACTGCCCAGGACTCCTAACTGACACCCATGTTCAGGGGACTTGGTTTGGTCCTATGCTGGTTCCCAAGTGTCAGTCTGATTTCCATGAGCTCCTACTTACTTGCTCAGGTCAATTGTTTCTGTGGGTTTCTACAGCATAGTCTTGACACTTGCTCATCACTCCTCCCTCTCAGTGCTTTGTTGTGGGTGCCTGCTTCTGCTTCCTTCAGCTACTGGGTGAAGTTTCTAGGATGGCATTTGAGGTAGACATCAGTCTCATTATAGGGGAAGGGCATTTAAGGCAGCCTCCCCACTAGTGCTTAGATTCTTAGTTGCAGTCACCTTGTGGATCTCCCTAGTGCCAGACTGACCTTTTATTTTGAGGTTAAATGGCTTTTCTTTGTGCCCTGACCTTGACATCAGATGGTCTGAATTCTGTTGGGAAGTGAACTTACCCTGTAATGTTTCTCTTTTGAAGGGTATCACTTTAGTTCTCTGAACAATCACCCTGTTACATCTTAAGTATGTGCTAATGAGATGTGAAAAAACTTGA
The DNA here is from genome assembly GCF_017639785.1 of Mesocricetus auratus. Classification (NCBI taxonomy): domain Eukaryota; kingdom Metazoa; phylum Chordata; class Mammalia; order Rodentia; family Cricetidae; genus Mesocricetus; species Mesocricetus auratus. The sequence continues at coordinate 14,282,790 of NW_024429185.1, forward strand.
CCTTGGGCCATGATCATTGTGTGGTCAGGCTCAAGGTTCCCAGTGCTTTTCCAAATGAGCTGTTCACTGCTTTTTCTGCCTGCATTATATACTTACTTGCACTCCTTTACAAGTCAAGGGGTTCCACTCATAACCTTATCACATTTTACCTGATATATGTGTCAGAAAGAAAGGAAAAATGGGTTGAAAATGCCTTTGTCTCCTGACTATCAGTTCTAACCATGCAGATGAGTATGCACTAATTTTTCTTGCCTGTGGAATATTACTGCAAAGGAAATTATTGTTAAATTTGATCATTGGCTCATCCCTCCAAATTCTCCCATATTTTATCCCATGACCTTCACTTGAGGATTTTTATCTTGAAAATATTTTATTTCTTTCTCCTTTACTTCACCAATTAGCATCTGCTTTATAGTCATTTCCATCTCTACTGTTCTTTAAAAAAATATTCAATAAAACAAAGTCAATTAGAATTCACAATTGTACTTTTCCAGGTTCTTTCACTGTTTCATTCTTCTTGAGCAGCCTTCTTAATATTGAACTTCCAATACCATCTTCATCTCCACCCCCTCAAATCTTCATTTTTCTTTTCTTTTGCTTCAAGTACCAACATTACTCAATTATCTCTAAAAGTCTGTTAACACATTGTATCAGTGTCTGTGTTTCATATATTCATATGTATATTTTCAGTCTCAAAATGAAATTTAGGAAATCTTACTTTGCTACATGATCTGCTTCCTGTCTACTCTTCAATGTTATTTAATAGTATATCAAGTTCTATTTATCTTTGGACATATAGAACCAGTAGTGAAATTTGGGCTCAAAATTAACTATTTTTGTCTCTCTATATTGGAATTTTCCTTAGTGTCCATCAGGGTCCATGAAAAGTCCATCTCCTCTGGATGGAAGAATTTTACCCACTCTAATTGTCAAGAGCTTTTCCTCCATCCATTTTTAAGTCCTGCAATTCCATTTACTTTTACTTTTCTTTATTTGCATTTGGTTAAGACTCTGGCCCATTCTTTTACCATGCAAATTTCATGGTAGCAGAAGCTTTGTTTGTCTTGTTTCCTGTTGCAGGTATGGTAGTTAACCCAGGTTCTTTTGTAAAATGATAAATGGAATTGCTTTACCCTGATTACAAAGACCCTGAAGGGGGTCCCTAACTTTACTTTCTCCTGTGCATTTTATCAAAAGCATCTTCTAGCAGACTACGTGAGCAATTGGCAGAGGCATCTTATTGTAACTTTGTTCATTCATCCCTATTGGCAGCACAAGGGCTCCCTAGTCTCCTCCTGCACAAATGTCAGGTTTGGTTTGATTGCCATCCGCTCATTCCTGCTTATGCCAGCACACACAGATGGCCTAATGGGCCTCCTAAAGAGACTCAGCAGGAATTTTACTTTCCAGCTGGAGACTGAAGAATGCTGGCTTAAATATGAGAAGAAACTCACCACAATGTAATTATTACCTAGTTGGACTTATGTTCAGAAGATACAAAAGTTCTTTCTACGTAATTTATTATCTAGGTCAGGAAATATGATTAAAGTCAGTCACATCCCGGAAACATTCTAAAACAAATTTTATAATTTCTGATTTCAGTGGCACTAGAGTTCTTTTGGCCACAATTCAACATAAAACAGATTCTTCAAAATTAACAAGTTAATTTGTGTAAATACAATCCATACATGTAATGTTTTTTTCAGAAATTTCTCCATATCTGCCAGCAAGTGTCTATCTACTGCAGGGACAGGTTCCTCATATGTATGTTCTTCTGGAACAGCTCATCTACAAAAACCGCATGGCAGGGAATTTGATATTTGCCTTGACTAATTTAATCATTCCAGAAATATTACTTGAAAATGTACTCAGAGCCAGGCATGTGTGCCAGACATGATTCTTCCTGCTGAAATATAACATGAACAAAACAGAGAATTCAACTTCTTCCCAGAGTATCAATCCTAGTGTGTTGGGCAAAAGATAGCATAAAAATGAGTAGATTTATATTCATTTATGATGATATCCTTACCAAAAAAATCACTCCATAAGGAGCTAATAGAAAAAAATCCAATAGAGATTATTTTCTCAATTGCTGTTTCTCTGAATTCTCCAATTGTGTGATGTTGGAACAAGCTTTAAGATGTGGAATGTGGAGCCATCTAGTGAAATACATTCCTGGCAGGGGGAGAAAAATGTCACTATCTCAGTATTCTGAAGGTGGTTTGCTCTAAAAGCAGGAAAGATGATGGTATGCCTGGGGCTGCAGGAGGAGTTGACAGTAGGTTGTCAGATCATAGTATGGTCACAATCACTTAATGGCACCTTAGACTGAAAATTTCGAAGCAACTTGATTATTTAAAAAATAGAAACTCAAGGAGGAAGAATGGACAATAAAAAGAGTAAGACAAAATGAAACTGAAGAAGATTTTTAGATAGCATGTTATCTGTTAATTCTCAAATCCTAGACAATACAAAATTATCTTAATCCTATAATGATGCTGTTGTGAAATTATTTGACAGTATATCAGAGTGATACATGGTTGTCTTGGAGGTTCCAGAATCATAATATTTTTTAGTATATGGACATATAGAAGAAAACCCTGGCACTGTATTACTTGTGGTAATCTCAGAATCTCAAAAAACTATTCACAGAGAAATCTAATTTTGAGGTAAAAGCTATAGTGAAGGTAAGAATTATACAGCAGTTTAAAAATATCATTAGATGAAGTGGTTTACAGGTAATTTGTAGGCATATTCCATATGGTAACCATGGACCAGGGCCAATTTGGAAGAGTGAAGATGTTTGTGGGAGGAGGGAAGGGAAAGGTGGATATTGGTCACATGTTCCCTAATTCCTTGCATGTGGGACTCATTGATTTTTGAGACAGGAATCTTTATTTATTGTTTTCTAGAAAATGACTTTAACAGTAGTTAAATGAAGACATTATGCCATCTTTATTAAACTATGATTGTATGATAATTCCTTCTAAATGAACTTCATGGGTTCTATGCTCCTCTTAATATACAATGTCACAAGAAATAAAGCTCAAGTTGAAGGTGATGATTTGTCTCTAGGTGGAAGGATCATGTGTTTTTTCACTTATCTCACTGTATTCCAAAATTTAGTTTGTGGGCCTTCTTTTTTTTGTCACCTTTGGACAACCAAGGAGTATACTTAATGCAGTACTTTCTATATGGAAATGAACCCAAAATGAACATCAAGATGGCTGTTTATTGAGAATTTTCTATGACAATGGAGTCTGCTTCCATCACTTTGTAGTTTTTAGGGACGGGAAGGAGGGAAGATAAACAGGGAAGCTTGAAATTGGGAAAATCAGGAATCTTCAGGAATGTTCTGATTGACCTGACAAATCTGTAGGTGACTAACAAGAAATAAAAAATGCTATCATTGGCTTTTTTTGTGACTGCCCTGAAGATGAAAGCAAACTTAAAAGTACAGGGAAGCCATCACCTATTCATCATATCTTGGTGATTTGGAAACATTTTCTACAGAAGTTATTATTTAGCTTCCTGTAGAGTTACTAGAGATAGCTTTGTGGCTTTAGGTGAGTATGATTTATAACAATCTGACTTCCTTGTCTGCTTATTATAGGCAAGGGTTCTCTGGAGAGGATGCTGCAGGTCATAATTCACCCACTTCCTATTACACACTGTGAAATACAGCCTTTCAGATTTCTATGGGTGCCTACATGGTTTTATTGTTGCCAAACATTATTAGGTATTGTCTGTTTATTCATTCAAGCTTTGATCAATTTAGTGAATCATTCATTCTTTTATCCTTGTTCCTCCAATCAACAATATTTACTACGTTAGATGGTTTGCTGGTGGAATTGACAGCATATTTTTTTAACGACAAAATGGACAATCTTTTCCTGGGCTACAGTGATGTCATAGTTAACTCATTCATTTCCTGTCTAGGTAGTTACATTTTCTTAGCTTTTGTTTCTATTCTGTGGTCTATCGTCTTCTGCAAATCTAAATATTTAGACTTGAGTTGTTGTCTTCAGATTTTTTATCTTTTATTCTTCCTAGTTATGTTCCTCATGATTTAATACAGTTCCATCATTTCACAATGTCTTATCAAGCAATGACTTTCAAAGTTGTGTTGTATAACTATCCTTAGCCTGTTAGTATTTAAAACATAGCTACTTAACATCTCCACTTGACTATCTAGAAAGCATCTTAAACTTTTAGAACACCACACAACCATGTAGCTTCATCCAATAACTGACTACTTGGACTCTAACTGCCTACATCCCCCCAAATGAGAAACATATCTGCTCCTTTAGTTGCTCAGGCCAGTGCTTAGGCTCCTTAATTTACTTTGTGATCATGTATCCAATATGTTACTATATCCCACCAGATGTAATTCTAAAACACACATGGTAACAAAATACATCATAATTCTTTTACCACTAAAATTTCAACACACCTTACCTTAATTTCTTGACTACAAATACCCTTCTAGTTAACTTTATTTCTCCATTCTGTTCCCTGGATAGTGTAGCTTTTATGCACTTGTTTAGAATGTTCACTTCATCCTAAAATGTTAAATTATCACAGTTAATCCTAGTTCAAAATTAATGTGATTGTAAATAAAAGTCCCCTGAGGTCATTTTATTTTATTTTATTTTGTCCAGTACTGACTCAGCATCCATTCACCATTTTCTCCGACTTCAGTTCTGTGATAAAGGATCCCCATCTCGGGAATTCTGTGATTGCTGCTCTCTTTGCATTAAATCATCTACTTTTAGAATTTCACAAAAAAACAACTCCTCTTTCTGTTTTATTTTCTCTTAGTTGTGTTTTGTTGAGAAGAAGTATTAGTGTGTTTCTAAGACTGGCTTGGAATATATTATTTAGCCAAGTCTGGCTTCATATTCACTCTGATTCTTTCTGTCTCTAATTCTACCAACACACCAGGCTTCAGCTTAAGGTCTGACTAAATAATGTTTTTTTTTAAGAGAAGACTTCCTAAATTATGATAATTGATCTCAGTATTGTAGGAGGAAAGCAAAATCAACCTGGACCTTGAGTTCTTTCTGCCTTAGTCTTCCATATGTTGGGATGACAGATGTCATCATTCTCAAAGATATTGTTCCTTATAAAATACTATTTTTCTTGTATAATGTTTTCATTTAGAAAACTAAACACACATTCTGAAAAAGTTTTCAAACCTAACTTTGTAAGAAGTGAAATATACTCTTGAATTTTCATACCAGTTGCAACAACCATTGCAGATGTCTTCTGCTTGGATGGGTGAGAAGAGGTATCACATTATGGAATGTCAGGGGAGTTAGTACATTAATCATCCCTATATTTTACTTAGACTGGTGAGTTATCAAACTCTAAGAGTATACTGTGGGTTCCTAAATTTCTAGAGAGTTAAAGTATAGTATATTGCACAAAGCTTTTTAGTTCATCCCCACAAATCATTTCACTCTGGCTTAAATAATCATCCAGGCTCTTTTTAAACAGAGGTGGAGTTGGAGGAAAAGCTTCCTTTAGGTAAAAATCAACCTTCCTAAGCTGTGTGCATCAGGTTGTGTGTTTTACTCTAATATCCCTACCATTTTGGGAATTGACCTAGATGTACAAGAAAAGTCTTCATTACTGAGAATTTATGTTCGTCCAGTGGCTTTCATTTGCTAAACTAGCTTCTGTTGCATATTAAACATTGATAGCTAATGCTACTTTATTGCTGCTGGTTCTTTTCTGCATCTCCTTTCACAGAGCACAATCTACATAATTAGAAAATAGCATGGCTTCTGCATCTAGCACATCAGGAGGGTAAAGATGTTGTGCTCCAACTCTCATTTCATATGCCAGCCTTCACAACATTGACGGGATAATAGCATTCTTTCAATTTCATAACAGTAATAGGTGTACTGAGTTGTCTTTCTGAAAAAGATGAAGCAAGGAAAGATATGAATGTATTAAGACAAAGAAACATCACATTTAACAGAGATGTCAAATTAAATTTTTTGAAAAAAATAATAGTGCTGAAGGAAATTGGTATTTCTTTGTCAACCAGAACAATTGCAGGGTAAATTAGGAGAGTAACAAGCTTCTACTGTACTGGTCGACAAACTACTAAAAGCACTGTTGTTTAGTTATATTTATGTGTGTTTCCATTTCTCATTTGCATTCCATTTAATGGGAGCTCATCCTCACATGTAAAGGTGTATCTCAGTTACTTTAGTTTTAAACATCTTATACTACTGAAGGAATATGAGAGAATTTAAACCTAATGTCAACATTTAATTTATTAATACACTCTGTTCTTTGATCATAGTATATTCAAGAAACTGTATTAAATAGCAGAGGCATGCATGAAAAATTTCTTCATATTGGAGAGCCAAGTGACACCTATAAGATATACAAGTTGTTTACATTCAGAGGCTATGTAGGTATAGAAACAGTATTCATTTATTTACTCACCACTTTAAAAATGACATGTCTTATATACCTAATTCTGGCCTCATTCTGAGAGCAAGCTTGTCCCCGATCCTCCTAACACCTGACAAGTCCTGGGATATAGGCATGTATAACCATAACCGATATGTTGATACAGCAAAGTACTAGGCAATGTTGATATGTAGTGATTTCCTTGTCCATCCAAACGTTTAGTTATATTCCTACCAGTTATCTCGAAACATAATACCTCTAATTTTAAAGATGATTTATGTTGTACCATAGAAGCAGACACCCACAGCGAAATACTGAGCTGAACTTCTGGAATACAGTTGCAGAGAGGGAGAAGTAATGAGCAAAGGGGTCAAGACCAAGGTGGAGAGACACACAGAAACAGTTCAGCTGAACAAGGAGGAGCCCATGGACCCCAGATTGAGAGCTAGGAAACCAGTATAGGACTGTTCTAGACCCCTGAACTTGGCTGTCAGGAGGACTGGGCAGTCTATGGGGCCTCTGGTAGTGGATCAGTGTTTATTCCTAGTACACGAATGGACTTTGGGAGCCGACACCACATAGGATATCTCTCAGCCTAGACACATGGGGGAGAGCCTAGGCCTTGCTCCAAATGATAAGACAGACTGTGAAGATTCCCCATGGAAGACTGCACCCTCCCTAGGTAGTAGAAAGGGGATGGGATAGAGGTTAATGGGCAGGGGAGGAAAAGAGGGGAGAGAAAGAGAACAGGGATTGACATGTAAAACAAGCTTGTTTCCAATTTAAATAAAGAAAATTATAGAAAACTTAATGAAACTACTTTTGTTAAACTATTTACATGTGTATATCATAAAACTGAACAGATAGTTCTCATTTTAGAGAACCATAAGAACAATGACACATGTAAGTTAACACCAAACTTTATGTGAGGAGTATTTAACATTTTAAATCAAATAGTGCTGAAGGTGTCTTCACTTACAATGTGCTTGATGCTCCCTACTCTCAAGAGTCATTTGTGTGTGTTCCCATGAATATAATGACATGTCTTCTTGACAATTTAGTTCTACTCGTGCATCTTCCTTTTCAGAGTGTATCAGTAAGACATGATTTTAGCACAGGAGCATCTATCTTTGCATGTCCAGCTTTTCCTTTTCTATCATTCCATAGAATTGCAGGAGTCAATTTTGACAGGTGGTCACAAGAAGGCAAATTCAGAGGTGATACCTGGGCAATGTTTGAATTTCCTTTTCATATATTTTATTTATTCTTTGAGAATTTTATATATATATATATATTATTTCCTCTCTACACCTTCTCTCACACCCGCTTCTACCTCTCAATCCCACCTAGATTTGTGTTCTTTTTTATTAAAAGCAAAACACAAACAGCATAAAATGCAGTTTGGGTGATCAACCACTCCTGAGCATAGGGCCTGTACAGGAGGTGGCTGACATCCAGCAGCACTCTATTCTGAGCTAGTGATTCTGCCTCTCTGAGTCACTGTCGACTGTGAACAGCTTCCTGGCTAGGAGAGGCTTCATGTGCACCTCTCTGTGCTTAGACTTCATATGGCTTGACCATGTGCAACTCTTGTGCATTCTGTCACAGGCTCTTGTGGCTTCATTTGTGTATCTGCCTTGTTCTGTCTGAAAAAATGGCTACAGAGCTTACTACAAAATTTTGAGATGGGTTTCCACTACCTTCATCAGGTTAGTCTTGAACTCCTGGGATCCTTCTTCTTCAGCCTTCTGAGTGCAGACTGTACCTAGCCACTTTCTAGCATTTCCCTTTTTCGTCAAGGGTAGAGCAGTGCCTACTTTGAACAGAACTGTCACTTTTAGAGAGCTCTCATTAGAGCAAAATCCTCTCAGTCTTTGGTAGTATCAGGAGCCAGGGACATCAACACACACAGTGACTGCATCAGGGCCATGAACCCAGACATGGGTCCCAACAGCATCCCTGGTCAATATATCACCATGGCCCAGAGTGGCAATCAAGTCACCTAAGTCAGCCCAGTCCTCACTGCCTCACTGCTTTCACCTCTTCAGATATGTCTCTATTCACAGAACATGAAACATATTCTCTTCTTCTTCTTCTTCTTCTTCTTCTTCTTCTTCTTCTTCTTCTTCTTCTTCTTCTTCTTCTTCTCTCTCTCTCTCTCTCTCTCTCTCTCTCTCTCTCTCTCTCTCTCTCTCTCTCTCTCTCTCTCTGTGTGTCTGTCTGTCTGTTTCTACTGTCTCTCCCATACCACACCAATCATATGCTCACCATAATTGAACCTGGCAGGCCTGTTCTTTCCCCTTAGAGCCTGGGGCGCTCTGCCCCAATCCTGCATATGGGTCTAGTTGCCCTGCTTAGTCCATCATGGCACTAGGCAATGACTCTGCTTCCTCCTTGGAGCCTGAGGCAATTCACCCAGGGCCTGTGTGTGGATCTTTTTGTCCTCCTCAGTCTGTCATGGAGCTGGGAAGCCTGAGAATTTCTTCCATGTGGTATCTTTTGATTAAATCCAGCTCCTGTTAATTCTCCACTTCATACCCTATCATTCCTCACGACAACTTTTCCTTCCCAAATTCACATGTTTTTATAAATCACTGAGTCCACTTTATGCTGACTGTATGTACATGGATACAGGACAATCTATTAGGCCACGCAGGGTTACTTCCCTGAAGAAAAGTAACTCTCCCTTCTCTCATCAGCTTCACAATTTCCCATAGCTCCTAAACTAGGGACAATATCTTATCACCCATTCCTCCATCCATGCTGGTATGTAAGCTGCACTGCTACAGTGTATGTCTTATGCATGCAGTTATTGATAATATGAGTTGATGTGTGCACCCACCCTGGAATATCTGACAAATGTTGCAGTTGCTCACCACCGTTGGCTGTTAAAATCATCTGCAGCTCTTCTATGATAATCCCCAATGCTTGACAGAGGTCCCATTTAAACCAGAGCACTCCAAAATCTCTCATTCTCTGTCTGTTGACTAGTTGTTGTTCACTGAAATAATTGCCTTCTTTGAGAAGTTTCTGTGATGAGTGTGTAAAGATGTGCAAATCAATAATAAGTCCAGTTAACAGAATGGTGGAGTTTTTGAAAACCTGTCATTTTTCTAATTTGTAAATCTCAGATACTGTGGCTGCTTGGATACTATCTTATGAAAAGAAATGATAAAGCATTCAAAAAATATGTGGAGTGATAGTAGACAGCTTAGTGTAGAGCTAAGGAAAGCCTACCATTTAAGCAGTGACTGAATATTAGGATCAATGTGAAATAACATATTACTTTTAAAAAACTTAGAAGTACATGTATTCGATATGTTTGTGTGTCTTTGTGTGTACTTATATTGTATGGGTGGGCAGGGATAGGTAAGCAGGAGACTAAAAGTCGTGTTGAATGTCTTATCTGAACAGTTCACAAAACTGAGTGTCACTACTCTGGGCAAAATATTAATAATATATATAATATATAATAATATATAGTATAATTAAGGGCATTATAAGAAATTAAAATATATACTTACTATGGAAAGTTGTACTATATAGTAATTGTGATTGCAGTAAATACTAGATGAAATACATGGTGAAAGCATTTTGTTTCAATCCATTAATCTATCAAATATAACCACAAGTAGTTAAAGACTCTGCACAAAGAATGTTTGAGAACTGTGTGCAAGAACTGTAAGAACTGTGAACTGGAACTGTATGTAAGAACTGTGAACTGGAACTGTATGTAAGAACTATGTGTAAGAACTGTTTTTAAGAACTGTGTGTTAGAAATGTGTGTAGGTTTCACCTGCCAAGTCTTAATCCCTTTGCTCATCACTCCTCCCTCTCTGCAACTGGTTTTCAGGAGTTCATTTCAGTGTTTAGCTGTGGGTTTCTGCCTCTGTTTCCTTCAGCCACTGGATGAAGGCTCTAGGATGGCACAGAAGGGAGTTGTCAATAATGTTATAGTAAAAGGCATTCATGGTAGCCTCTCCACTATTGTTAGATTGCCAGTTGGTGTCATCCTTGTAGGTCTCTGGACATCTCAATAGTGCCAGATCTCTCTTCAAACCTATAATGGCTCCTTCTATTATGGTATCTCTCATCCTGCTCCCCTATATTCTTCCCCTGACTCAACCTTCTTGCTCCCCCATGTCCTCTTCTCTCCTCTTCTTCACCCCCTCTCTTTCTTCCAGCTTCCTCTTCTCAGTCCCTGCCTCCATGCTCCCAATCCCTTCAGAAGATTCTGTCCTGTTACCCTTCTCTGGGGTACCATGCATATCTCTCTTAGGGTCCTCACTGATTCCCAGACTCTCTGGCTGTGGAATTGTAGGCTGGCAATTCCTGTTTCATGCCTAAAATCCATATGTGAGTGAGAAAATTAACATGATGTTTTAATGAATGATATACTTGAAGATAAATACTTGAAGTATTAGGTTTCTAGTTATTTTTCTTTTTTAAATAATCATTTTTTCTTTTTTTGTTGAGAATAGGTTTTTTTAGACAATGTTTTTGGATTATGATTTCCCGTCCCCATTTCCTTCCAGATCCTCTCTTCATCCCCACTCAGCCAAATCCACACACTTTCTTTCTGATTCTCATTAGAATAAATAATGTCATCTAAATATAATGGTAAAAACTAAAATAATGTAAAATAAAATGAAGCCCATCACAATATGACAAAACAAAAACAAGCAAATAGAAAAGCAAAGAGTCTAATAAAAAACACATATAGATATGAAAACACACATTTGAACCCACAGAAAATGTATAAAAACAAAATCAGAAGCTATAATAAGCAAAAGATCTGTAAGTCAAACAAAAACTGTCCAGACAAATCATTGTAGACAAACAAACAACCTCTAAAAAGACCATTGAGTTCAAGTTGTTTCAGCCATTTACTGCTGAGTATGAGGCCTGACCTTAAGTGTGGTTTGTATTCCCAGTGAGACTCACTAGATAAAGATGAATTTTTCCTTTGTGAGCAGTTATACATTAGAAATGGCTTCTGGATTCAGATACATTGGGGCATGTGTCTACTTCCTTACAGAACTGGGACCTGTGCAGGCCCTGTGCAAGCTGTGACAGACTCTGTAATTTCATACATGCATCAGTCCTGTTGTGTCTAGAAGGCTTTGTTTCTTGGCTCATTTCCATCCCTACTGCCTCTTAAAATCTTTCTGTCATCTGCCCCACATAGCCCCCGAATCCATAAGAGGATTTTTTTTGCAAAGACATCGATGATATTCAGAACTGAGTGTCTCAAGGTCTCTGACTCACTGCACATTGTCCAGTTGTGGTTTTCTATATTTGTTCCCATCTATTGCAGGAGAAAGATTCTGGGATGACAGCTGACTAAGACACTGATAGGTGGTTGTGGAGAATGACATTAAGAGCTGTTTTATTGCTATTCTTCTAGCTGTAGAATAATATTTGTTTTTTCCCCCAGATAGATGGCTTATCTAGTCTTAGGTTCTTGGCTAGCCTGGAGTGTCCCGTGAGGCTTCCATCTCATATAGCAGGCTACAGTAACAATCAGACAGTGACTGATGGCTTTCACAACTTTTTGCCACTATTGCACATGTCTTGCAAGTAAGTCACCCTCACAGATTGCATGGTTTGTAGCTGGGTTGTAATTTTTCTCTTCTGTTAGTTACAGAGTGTGTTCATGCATGATGAACACTAATTAGGCAATATGAATAAAGGCTCTAGGTAGGGACCAGCTGACATCTCCACATTCAATGAGTTATGTGTGTGTTGTCTTCAGCAATGAGGTCTTACCATCAGTTACCAAAGAGCAATCAATAACTCTAGCTATAGCCTAACTTGAGGTTTTCCTTGGGGCCCCTTTGGCCAACAACTCAATTATATTTGTCCTGTGCCCACTACTGGAATTTTCACGTGGTCATGAGAGATGTCTAGTTGGAGCTTTGTCTCCTCCATTACTTGATGATGTAAGTCAAGATTTCTTTCAAATATGCATATATTTTAAGGATCTTCTTCTAACTTTCTATATGACTCCTCAAATGATCCTTAACCATCTCTACCTGCTTTCTCTCCCATACCTCCCTCTTCATTTCCCCTGTTATCTTAAGTTTTATGGTATAGTTGATTTGACTGCATGTATGTCTGTGTACTTCATGCATGTAACATGTAGAAGATCCAAAAGAGAGTTCAGATTCTCTAGTCCTGGAACTAGAGTTACAAATGTTTGAGAGACATTATATGAGCTGTGCTCTTAATTGTTGATTCATCTCTATAACACCTCTAGTTTACTTTTTAAAGATAAATGCCCCATATGCTTGGAGGATGACTTGTTATAACATAAACAACACACACACACACACACACACACACCATTAAGTATTTTGGGTGTCAATTTATTTTTAAAGTTAATTATGCACTTTATTTCTAATTCCATAAAACAATACAAGCCTATGCACACACACAGAGAGAAAAACAATTAAAAAATGGTAACAGTTCACAACCCAATCTTAAACCACAGAAGTAATTATTTCAAGGTACCTCTTGTTTCTTTCTGCTATCTTAATGGAAGTTCTCATTGCTTTAAATACCAACTGTTTGTAGCTACACAATGATTTGTCAACCTGATACCCCAACTTCCCATAAAAAAACCAAAAAACTAATTCCTACACTATTAAAAATATCCCTGTTTATTGTTATTGATAATTAAATAATTGGTTCATATTAACTCAAATAATAACACAATGTGCATTTCTTGATTAACTGAATATAAATGCTTGACATGCTGTCCATATGATGGGCTCATACTCCCCTCCCTCTTTCCTAGTACCATCCAGTTTCCATTTTCTCATTTGAAATGACAGTGTTAGTGCTATCTAGTTGAACAGTTATCTGTAGTAAAAGCCTAGAAATAACTCACATGTCTAAGAAATGAATTAAACTAGTATAACTAGAATATGGAGTTCTGTATACCTGTTCCCTATGAACAAGGCATGTTCAGAGTGACATGACAGTACAGGGAAGGAATGTAAGCCAGCATATAAAAGTTCCCACAGATCTCAACCAGAACCCTCCAGGACTGATTGAGTCTCTGCTGCTAGTTCTTTAGTCCTAGAGTCTCTCATTGTCCATGTAACTGCTCCTGTATCATAGGTGTGTGGAGGCATCTCTCTGGAACTCTCACTGACATTAGCCAAGACAGAGTAAGACTGTCCAACAGCCTGTAGCCTGTCTTAACTCCTTCCCTACAGACAACTCACCTGGCTTGATTAACTTGTTTGCAGCTGCTGCATCAGCATACAATAGATATTACGTTCATTATTCTTACTTTTTACTTTCATTGAAATGCTCTGATGAGACATCTAGTCAACCATTTTACCCAGAAACCTTTTTTGTTTATTTTGTCTTATTTTCTTTTAAATCAAATTAATAATACCTACTAAGATAAATATCAACAAGGGATTTATTGTTCTTTTATAATTGATTTTATACCCTACTTAATTTCAAAGGTATTTTCACACAAATTGAAATTAAAACATCAAATTCATTGTCTAAATTAATTAAACATTTAAATACATTTTAATTTTCTGAGGAACCTATTCCTTAATATTCTGAGCAATCACACTGAGAGAAACATCTAAGATGATACCATTCTTATTTGTAAGAGAGAGTTAAGCCTTCTTTTCACTAGCTGAAAAAAAATCCCTGACTTGAAGTTATCAATGGAAATTATTTTGCAGGAGACTGTGGCTGAAAATAGAAGCTTCTAAAATAATTATAGAGTGGGTCTAGTTGGCCTGCTGGGGTGGGAGTCCTAGCCCAGGGATTTACTGGATTCTGTAAAATGGCTTATTAACAAAAGTGGACTTGATCACACATTCTCATGTAGGTTTCTAAAGTTTTAGTAGCTCATTAAACTTCTTATCTTGCCCTATGATATCACAAATGCCAAAAATAATGTAATAATGTTCAGATCTGAAGAACTTACTTAATACAATTTTATACAGGAACAGTTAAATAAAATGGTTTTTTAGTTGACCACTTAGATGCAACAATGACGTCTTTTCAGGATTTGCTCAGATTATCCATGTTCATGTACATTCTGAAGAATGTTTGTCCATACTATTTTTCATTCACATAGATGATGTCAGGTATTCTAACTGTACCTGGTGCATTTGAGAATTAACCCCATCTATAATAATGGAAGACATTCAAAACTAGAGGCATGTCAGAAGTGGCTAATGTTGACAAATGTCTCACCAGCCTGATATTGATGGGTTAGTCACTTAAAGCAGGAAAGAGCTAACATGGAAATAACATAGATCAATAGAATGAGAGGTTGGAGAGAAAATGCTGATTCTTTCTGCTTCCTTTATCTCAGGCAAGGATGGTTCCCTAGATAGTCAGATAGATGATGTAGAGCTTTTTTCCCTGCGAAGGAATTCCTAAACACAAATACCTACAATTTTGTGAAAATCTGGCTGGAGGAATAAAAGTGGAAACAAAATGATTATTGCACTTGAGTGGGGTAGGTATATTCAGCTCTCCTCTTACGCCCAGTTTGACTTTTAATATATCTGGTCACCTTGCAGAATACAACTTCTGTTCTTTAATTCAGGTCAATGTTTGCTGTGTCAAAAACCAAATATTTAAAATCCTCATTATGACTGATTTTTGACAATTGAATTATATATATGGTTATGTTTGGCTTTATCCTTAATAAATGCTTTTCTATTTATGACAGACACACAGTAAAACAATAGAAAAATATACTTTTCTGTTACTATTTCCAATCTTGGCTCCACTTGCTTTGAGAGCCAGCAGTTCCTAGACATGCTTCCTGCAGCTTTAGATGACTAGATCAAGAGACCAATGGGTTTAGACTGATGGTCCAAAGGTGATATTTCTATAATGAGGACATGACTGAAATTCCTAGCCAGATATTCTCCTCTGGATACTATCCTGTATTTTCATACTCCAATTATCCAAAGGAGAAGCATTGTGAGCCAAGAAGTCAGGGCACATATTTTTAGTGAAACTCAACAAAAGCTCTTGTTTACAAAAGATATGGAGGATTTCAACTGATACAGAGTTTGACACAATGGCTAACAACGCTGGGAATTTTAAATATTTGGTTTTTGACACAGCAAACATTGACCTGAATTAAAGAACAGAAGTTGTATTCTGCAAGGTGACCAGATATATTAAAAGTCAAACTGGGATCCAAATGAAATAAGATTACAGGGACTGGAGTATGGGTTGTAAAGGTATTCGATAAGGATTCAGTCATAAGGAGTAGAGAATGATCTCGTAAGAGTGAAAGGAAGACACACTCCTAGTTAACTCACAGTGAAATAAGTTCAGGTGTCCATGGCTTTGTGCTATTCCTTCAGAAATTTTCAAAACAAGGAGCTTTCCTAGCTTTGAATGATGTTTTTCTGCACCTGCTCTTTTCATCTCTGCTCTTCTGTGTTACACACATATAGATCTACACTCCTCAACTGGATGTGCTTTGAAACCTCGTTCACAACTGATAAGCACAGAAGGGGATTAACAGCTATGCCAAATGATTTGAAAACTGCCTCCAAGTGAAGTCAGTGTGCTTTCTTAGTTGATGCCTCCTTGTGGCACAGAAACTCATCTCAAGGTAGAATGCCTTGAGAAGCAGAGAGTTCATGCTGAAAATTTAAGATAAATAAGGCCAGAATAGAAGAACCCAAAAGATTCTGATGAATACAGATGAAAAATTGTTCCTAAGAGTACTCCCCAATCGATCAATTCCTTTAATAAAACAAACAAATAAAATTCTGCTGTCTGCAATATAAGTTTTCAAATCACGAATGGGAATGAATGGTCCTAATAAACTCAGCCAATACAAGAAGCAGGATATTTTCCATGTGTGTGTGTCATATAACAGAAAAAAATGTACATGAACTCCCAGGTATGTGAGACTAAAATATTAAAAGAGAGTAAAGAATGACAAGAAACTTAATTGTGAAACTAAGCATTACTAATGAACAGAAAAGAGAGATTTTCAGGAGAAAATAACAGACATTTCACTGAGTAAATTGGGAGCATAGTGGGAGAGGGGAGTGAGGTAGGAGAAAAAGAGTGGCAAAGGGGAGGGGGAGGAGAACTTTAGGGATCATGATGGTCCCGTTGCAGAAAGAACAGAGGAGGGGAGCAAGGGAAGAGATCCCTTAATAGCCGGAGCTATTATAGGTTTAAACACAAAACTGGCACTAGGATGACCCCAAATAAGAATCTTAGCAATAATGGAGAGGTTACCTTAATGCCCTTACCCTATAATGAGGTTGATGACTATATTAACTGCCATCATAGAACCTTCATCCAGTATCTTATGGAAGCAGAATTCACAGCTAAGCACTGAGCCAAACTCCTGTAATCCAGCTGTAGAGATGGAGAAGTGATGAACAAAGAGGTATAAAGCATGCTGGGAAATTCACAGAAAAAGCTGACCTGAGCAAGTAGGATCTCAGGGACCAGTGTGACAGCTGGGGAGCCAGCATAAGCCCAAACCAGGGCCCCCGAACATGAGTGTCAGTTGGGGAGCCTGCGCAGTCTATGGGGCCTCTGACAGTGGTACCAGTATTCATCCCTATTGTATGAATGGGCTTTGGGAGCCCATTCCCTGTGGAGGGATATTCTCTCAGCCTAGATACACTAGGAGGGTCTGTGTATCTAGGTCCTGCCCCAAATAATGTGACCGACTTTTATAATCCCCTATGGGAAGCCTCACCCTGCTTGAGGAGTGAATGGGCGTGGGATGGGAGGTTGATTGAGGGAATGGGAGGACAGGAGGGAGAGTTAACTGGGATTGGGGTGTAAAATAGGGTTGCTTTTATTTAAAATGAAATTTAAAAAAGAAAATCCTTAAAAATTAAAAGGATACATACCTAAAGAATTATACTAAATACTGTAGATGACATAATAAAATACATGACAGATATATGATTTTATTAGGGAAAGAAACACAGACATAGGAAATAAATAAAATAGAATGAAAAGTAATGGGGAAATGAAGAGGTACCCCAAACTCCTCTTACAAGATAGAAGAGAACATAACAACAAGACAAAAGAAAAATTGTGCACCATTAATTAGGAAGCTTCATGGTAAACAGCTCTTTACCTTTACAAAATACATCTTAAATAACTGGACAGAAAATGACTATAACTGCACAAAAATATGATGATCAGTTGATAATATGCCCTTATCTCAGAGATGACAATGCATATTTTTTGTCTTTAGACTTTAGCAAATTAAAGCTTCCTTTTTACTGGATATTCTGGAATTCAAGGCTTATAACAACGTCTTTTTGTTGATGTTAAAATTTGTTGAGTTCTTCATATACTGGAGATATTGTCAGATGTAAACATGTTCTTTCCATGCTGAAGGCAGCCTCTTCAGTTGAGTGATGATGTCTTTAGTTGTACAGAATCTTCTCAGTTTTATGAGGTCTCATGTTTGATAGTCATAAGGCCTGTGTTCTAGGGAGATGTCCCAAAATTGCTTTTGTTTGCCAATGAGTACAAATACCTTCCCTACTCTCTTTTCTGTCAGATTAAGGTATCGGGTCTTGTGATCTTTGATTCATTTGGAGATTTTTTGTGTAGGTTGATAGATATTAACCTCTTCTTATTCTTCTACATACAGTTATCCAGTTTTGAAAATCTTATATTTTCTCCAGTGTGCATTTCTGGATTCTTTGTTAAAAATCAGGTGGCCCCAGGTCTGTGGATATACACCAGCTATTCAGTTCCATTGACAGTTCCATCAATATGTCTGTTTTTATGCCAATGCCATGATATTTTTAGTACTAGAAATCAATAGAATAGCTTAAAATTAGGAATGGTGATACCTACAGCAGTTTTATTTTAATTTTTGTTTTATTGCTGTTCATGATTGTCTCAAATATGTCGGTTTCTTTTTATTCCCATATAACTTTTCATTTTTTTTCAATTTCAATGAAGAACTGTATGGGAATATTGAGAAATATTATATAGCTTCTGTAGATTGCTTTTTGTAGCATGGGTACTTTTGCAATGTTAGTATTACCAGTACATGAGAATGAGTAGTGTTTCTCTAATGTCTTCTACAAGTTTATCTTCAATTATGAAATGTACTAGTGATACATGAAACTATGGGTTTCTTTAATACAAATAATATCTTGAAGAAATGTCGTGTGTTAAAAACTTGATCAGATGAGGTATGGCAATAGAACATGGGTAGAAGTATGACTGGAGTTCATCAGTACATCTCTCATATTTGATATATCAAAAGCCTTTAAAAGAAGACAGATGGACTGGGAGAAAATGTTTGAAGAAAGCAGTGATTGTGCTTTCAAAATATTTAGTCACCAGAATTTTTAAATAGCAAAGACAAAAGTGCATCTATTTCAGGATATGATAGATGAGTCAACCATCATTCTTTTCATGCCAGAAACTTCCTAGAAAGTTGTCATAGCAATCCCACACAAACACTGCCAACCATTTGGAAAGATTGGCTTAATGGGGAAGAGTACCTTTGATTGCACAAGTTTGAAGCAGAATCATTATATATATTCTGTGCTAAATTTCGTATTTTAAAAAGTTGTAGACCAAAATTTTCCTGATTGCTCATATATAAAAGATGGTGTCTTTCATACAAGTTTTTAATTCAGATGGTACCCTTTAGTATGAATAAGAAGCATCCATCACTACAAATGATAACAGAATGCAAATGACTAAGCTATTCTGGCCCAAAACTAGCCAAGACAACTGGAAGAATGAATAATAATACATTTTATTCTTAAAATATCATTTAAAGGGGTGATGTTTAAGATATTTGCTTTGGAAATAATTTCATTGAATTATGAGCAAAATAATTGTGTTGGGTATTTCGTTTAGATGGGAACTGAATTTTTGGGCTTCAAAGAGCGTTTTTGTCATAAATAATGGTACAGTCACTCAAAACAAGTTTGTTAAAAGATCAAATACAATGTACATGGAAAATAGCTTTGGCTTTGGATAATTCTAGAACTAATGTCTAAAACTGCACTTAATATGCTTAAACACATATTTTTAACCTTCAACTTGCAGCTGTCCTGGGTTAACATTCTGCATACCTGTGTTAAGGCACTATTTTACCAGGCCCGGCCATGGAGAAGACAATTTCAAATAAATTAGATATTCTGTGTATGATTCACTCATCACCTTTCCCTGTTCTGGTTCTAGATTTTATTATATTATAATCTAAGATGTTAAGATCATATTATTAAAAATATTCACCAGAAACATTGAAATTTCATTTTTATTAGTAATGTTTTTTCTATTTTTAAAGTAGAATCAGGCTTGTTTTTCCATGTCAATCCCAGTTTCCTCTCCCTTCTCTCCTCCCATTCTCCCTGCTCTCCCACTGACCCATTATTCTATCCTCTTTCTACTCCCCAGGGAGGATGAAGCCTTCCATGGGTCATCTTCAAAGTCTGTCATATAATTTGGAGCAGGGTCTGTGCCCTCCCCTGTGTGTCTAGGCTGAGAGAGTAATAGTAATGGTTTTTAAATTGCTCTTTTGCAATTATTATGTGACCATTTGGGGGCCTTTTGATATTTTAGGCTTGCTATCATTTATTTTTAGCTCTGTTACACTATTTAAATTTGAAATATTTACAGCTGCTTTGAGTTTGCAACAAAATTGAGATGAATGCACAGAGTTAGCTCAGGTACACTCTAGGATCATCCTATCTTGTGATGATCATCCCACACCACAATGGAGCACTTGCATCAACTATTGAGTATGGGTCGAGCCAACGTAATTAAGCTCATAGACTGCATTAGGCTTTCCTGTACCTACTATATACCCTATGATTTTGAACAAAATATACTACCAATTGGGTATAGGGCCTCATGAATTACAGTACCATACAAGGTGTTATTTCATTTTATGCTTTGAGGTTCTAGGAATTGGGTATAGGGTCTCATGAATGCTAAGCATGCACTCAATCACAGCTATATCCTGTGAAATCTTTTCACTTTCACTTTTCAAACAAAATCTCACTATGTTGTCAAGACCAGACTTGAACTCACCTAGATCTCATCTGTTGCTTAGACTAATCTTGAACTTGCAATTCTCCTGTTAGCCTTTTCAGATCTTTAATGTTAGAGGCCTAATCTACCAGACCTTGCCATGGAGAAGACAATATCAAATGCTTTAGACAACCTCTTTATGGTTCATTCATTCTCTCACCCAATTCTTGACAACTGCTATATTTTACAGTCTTCATTATATTTCCTTTCCTAGAAGTCTTTTCAGTGGAATCACATTCTACATAGCCTTTGAAATGGTTTCTGTCAACTACTAAATGTATTTAAGATTTATCTATATCTTTTCATGCCTTGATAGTTCATATCATTTTATCAGTGAATAATATTACATTAGCTGAATATACCAGATATTATTCAATTCCTAATCTGTCACTATCTTGCTTGAATATAATTTAGAACACTTATGAGTAAAACTTCTATGCAAGTGTGGGTTGCTTTTGTTGTGGCAATAAGTTTTTAATTCTTGTACTAATTACTTTCTCATAGCTGCAACAAAAAATATTTAACAGAAACAACTTAAAGAATACAACTTCACTTTGAGTCACGATTTCAGTCCATCATGAAGTAGATTCTGTCCTTGGCAGCTGGAATGCTAGGCAGTTATGCTTCACACCATGAACGAAGCCCTCTGCTAAAGGCTTCACTGAAGCCCCAAATAACCTTAGCAGCTATGTAAGAAGCATTCAAAATATGAGTCTGGGAGAAAAATCTCAGACTCAAATACCAACTCTTTGGATAAATACCAACAAACACTATCGCCAGGATATGTAGTTAAAACATGGCTAATTTTGTAAGAAACTAACCTGGGCATAGTGATTCATGCCTATATTATTGGCTCTTGGGAATCTGAGGCAGAAGGACCACAAGTTGTGCTTTCTAGTAAGTTTAAGGCAATCATGGGATGTATAGTGAAACCCCCTCATCATAAAAAGCAAACAAAAACTAGAAACAGAATTAAGAATTTTGTGAGAAATTTCCAGTTTCTCTTCTATGGGATCTTATCATTTGTATTTCTACCATCAATGAATGAGAGTTCCTGCTGTTCAGATCTTTTCCTGCACTTAGGCTGTTTGGTGATTTTGATTTTTCACCATTAAACAGATAAGAAGTATGTTATTGCTGTTTAGTTTGTATTTCTCCAATGACATATGATGTGGGTCATCTTCCCACAAACTGATTTACTTAGGTATATGCTAACAACAATATTTGTGATTTCCATATAAAAAATCTCCATGTTATGAGATCCTAACCTAACAGATGTCCATATTCTGAACCTTTAATAAGTGGCTAAGTGACCATTAGAGGGTATCAGAGAGGCTGCTTGATTTTTTTTTTGTCTTGCTAGATCACACTCAAAATATGGCAGCTATGCCTCAGAGTTGGGCTCTCACCAAACACAAAGTATGTAGACTGCTTTGATCTTTGATTCTCAACCTTCAGAACTGTGGGTTTTAAATTTATGGTGTTTACAAACATTTGTGGAATTCTATAACAGCGACCAAGTGGAACAGGAAATCCATGAGCTCTTTATTTTGTTTGTTTTTGAGAATATTTATGCCTTTTCATGAAACTGGCTTACTCAAAACAAGCATATGGTCTAAGAAAACGGGACTATTTAGGATTCTGTTTTGACTTTTTAAATAATCATTTCCTTCTATAATCAGAAGTTCTACGTGATAGTATCAGTATTTTCTTTGTAAATTACTTACATTTTACTTGTTTTTAATTTATTTATTTATTACGAACACTTAATCTCACCACTGAAGCAACACAAACTGAATGGTATGATTGTAATTGGCTACTAGCAAGAGCAAAAGAGGCAAAAATTTATTTATAGTTGAGTTTGTATTTGAATTGAAGTTATGATGTATGAGCAAACATTTTACCTGACTTATAATAACTAAAAGACTGCAGTTGATATTTAACACTGTCTAAAAGTTGTGAAAAAGTGGGGCCAAGGAGGTGCTGCAGGGACATGGCTGTTTATCATCAAGCCCGAGACCCTCGGGTTAATATCCATATCACTTAGGAAAGAAAGAGAGAATCAATTCCTGCCAGGATTCCTTCCAGGTTTCCTTCTCATGTGTGTTCCCTGTCATGGATACCCATGCCTACTCACAAAATAAATAAATGGAAAAGTGCTTTTAATACAAACTTATAGAAAAGTGTTCTTACTTGTAGTTGAAAGATTTTTCTCTGTCTCTCCTGGTCTTACTGGAACAGATTCTCTCCGCCTGCCCAGTCCCCGCAGTCGCTTATAATGTAGTCACTTAGAGGCTAATACTGAATTATAATTCTTTGGCCAATGGTTCAGACATATTGTTGCCTAGATCTCTCTTATAAATTAACCCATTTCTATTAATCTGTGTATTGCCATGAGGCTGTGGCTTACCGGTAGTGCTCCAGTATCTTACTCCCTTGGCAGATACATGGCATCTCCCTCATTGCACCTTCCTTCTTTCTGCATCTTTGTTCGGATTTTATACTTAGCTATATTTTCTCTGACCATTGGCCTCTGAAACAGCTTTAATTATCAATTAATAAAAGCAATGCCTATTCGCAGCATACATAAGGATATCCCACATCAGTTACTTTTACTATTAAGTTCATTTTAGAATGCAAGTTAGATATAAGAATGAGCAGGCATCCTTGGTAGAGAATGAAACTCTTTCAACGAGGCTACCAAGCCACCAGTCTTCATGATAAGGTTTCTGAAGATGGTAAATTGTGTTATATTTTTGAAACATAAATGCATCCCTGGCTTTCCCAATCATCAGCTGTCCTTTTTTTATCATTTTTTATTTTAATTTTAAATAGCTTGTTTTACATGTCAATCCCAGTTCCCTCTCCCTCCCATCCTCCCGCACTCCCCTTCCCCCCTCCCTCCCACCCTATTGCCAAATCCTTCCACATAGGGGATATCTAGAGTCTATCATTTTACTCTTGGTAGGGTCAAGGCACTCCCCTAAGAGTCCAGGCTGAGAGAGCATCTCTCTTTGTGCTATAGGCACATGAAGAGAGTTTGTATACCAGGGATAGACACTGATCCACAGCTCAGGGCCCCATAGGTTGCCCAGGCCTTCTCACTGACACTCACATTTGGGGGGTCCAGATCAGTCCCATGCTGGCCTCCCCACTGTCGGTCTGGGGTCCAAGAGCACTCCCTGTTCAGATCAGCTGTCTCTGCTGGTTTTGCCAGCCCATTCTTTGCCAATTTGCTCATCGCTCCTCTCTCTCTGTCACTGGGTTCCTTGGGTTCAGTTCAGTGATTAATTGTGTGTTTGCCTCTGCTTCCATCAGTCACAGGATGAAGGCTCCCGGATGGTTATAGACATCAAGTTCATTATCAGGAATGGGCATTCGAGGTGGTCCCTCCACTATTGCTTAGCTGGCCAATTGGTGTTATACCTTTAGATCACTGGAGGTCACTCTGGTGCCTGATCTGTCTTCGATCCTATGATTCCCTCTTCCCCCTATTCTACCCCCACCCCCTCAACTTTCTGTTCCCCCATGACCAACTCCCTTCCTCTTTACCCCCTCTATTCTTCCCAGGTCCCACTCCCCCACCCCTCGCCGTGTTCCCCATCCATTCAGAGGATCTTGTCTCCATCCTCTTCTCTTGGGTACTATGCATATATGCATATCTTTTAGGTTCTTTCCTGTTTCCCAGACTCTCTATCTGTGGAAGTGCAGACTGGCACTATCCTGATCCATATCTAAAATCCATATATGAGTGAGTACATACCATGTTTGTCTTTTTGCGACTGGGTTACCTCACTCAGGATGGTTTCTTCCAGTGCTATCCATTTCCCTGCGAATTTCAAGATTCCATTGTTTTTTTCTGCTGAGTAATACTCCATTGTGTAAATGTACCACATTTTCTCTATCCACTCTTCAGTTGAGGGGCATCTAGGTTGCTTCCAGGTTCTGGCTATTACAAACAATGCTGCTATGAACATAGTGGAGCAGATGCCCTTGTTGTATGAACCTGCCTCATTTGGATAAATGCCTAAGAGTGGAATTGCTGGGTCTAGTGGTAGATTAATTCCCATTTTCCTGAGGAATCTCCATACTGATTTCCAAAGAGGCTGTATGAGTCGGCATTCCCACCAGCAGTGGAGGAGTGTTCCTCTCTCTCCACATCCTCTCCAGCATAAATTGTCTTCGGTGTTATTGATTCTAGCCATTCTGATAGGAGTAAGATGGTATCTCAGAGTTGTTTTGATTTGCATTTCCCTGATTGCTAAGGATGTTGAGCACTTTCTTAAGTGTCTCTTGGTCATTTTAGCCTCCTCTACTGAGAATTCTCTATTTAGCTCTGTACCCCACCTTTCTAGTGGATCCTTTGGTGTTTTGGAGACTTGTTTCCTGAGTTCTTTATAAATTTTGGAGATTAGCCCTCTGTCAGATGTAGGGTTAGTGAATATCTTTTCCCATTCTGTGGCCTGCCTTTTTGTCTTTTTGACTGTGTCCTTTGCCTTACAGAAGCTTTTTAGTTTCAGAAGGTCCCATTTGTTAATTGTCAATCTCAGTGCCTGTGCCACTGGTGTTATGTTTAGGAAGTGGTCTCCTGTACCAACTCGTTGAAGAGTATCTCCCACTTTCTCTTCTAAAAGTTTCAGTGTGGCTGGATGTATGTTGAGATCTTTGATCCATTTGGACTTAAGTTTTGTACAAGGCGATAAACATGGATCTACCTGCAGTCTTCTGCAGACCAGTACCCAGTTATGCCAGCACCATTTGTTGAAGATGCTTTCTTTTTTCCACTGTACAGTTTTAGCTTCTTTGTCAAAAATCAGGTGTTCATAGGTGTGTGGGTTAAAATTAGGGGTTTCGATTCGGTTCCATTGGTCTACCTGCCTATTTTTGTGCCAATACCAAGCTGTTTTCAGGACTATAGCTCTATAATAGAGCTTGAAGTCAGGTATGGTGATGCCTCCTGAAGTTCCTTTATTGTATAGGGATGTTTTGGCTATCCTGGGCCTTTTGTTTTTCCATATAAAGTTGATTAATGTTCTTTCCAGGTCCTTGAAGAATTGTGATGGAATTTTGATAGGGATTGCATTGAATCTATAGACTGCTTTTGGCAAGATTGCCATTTTTATTATGTTGATCCTACCAATCCAAGAGCATGGGAGAGCTTTCCATTTTCTGGTATCTTCTTTGATTTCTTTCATCAAAGACACAAAGTTCTTGATATACAGGTCTTTCACTTCCTTGGTTAACATTATCCCCAGATATTTGATACTGTTTTTGGCTATTGTAAAAGGTGATGTTTCTCTGATTTCTTTCTCAGTCACTTCATCCTCTGTATATAATAGGGCCACTGATTTTTTTGAGTTTACCTTGTATCCTGCCACATTGCTGAAGGTGTTTATCAGCTCTAGGAGTAACCTTGCGGAGTTTTTTGGGTCACTTTTGTAAACTATCATATCATCTGCAAAAAGTGAAAGTTTGACTTCTTCTTTTCCTATTTGTATCCCCTTTATCTCCTTTTGTTGTCTTATTGCTGTAGCTAGAACTTCAAGTACAATATTGAAGAGAT
This sequence comes from Mesocricetus auratus, assembly GCF_017639785.1. Classification (NCBI taxonomy): domain Eukaryota; kingdom Metazoa; phylum Chordata; class Mammalia; order Rodentia; family Cricetidae; genus Mesocricetus; species Mesocricetus auratus. The sequence continues at coordinate 14,308,840 of NW_024429185.1, forward strand.
ATGGAGAGAGTGGACAGCCTTGTCTCGTTCCTGATTTTAGAGGAATTGCTTTGAGTTTCTCTCCATTTAATTTGATGTTAGCTGATGGGTCACAAGCAGCTTAGTCTCATATGTCACATGCTTTTCCTACATCACTAACAGCTATGAAGTGACTTTAAAAATTGAAAATGTACAGTTTGACAATAATGTTAAAATGATCAACAAACCTTCTTATTGCAAGATTCTGACATTTGAAAAACAAAGATCCAATATGGGACATTGGTAAGGTTTGCCTTGTTCCAGTGGAAGATCACATCTCTAACCTTTTATTGGGAGCAAGAATTGTGCTTAATGTTGCTTTTGTTTTTCTTTACCTTTTATTTTTTTAAAACACAAAATTTTGTGGTAGGTTAGAACATAGGCAGGACTGGGAAAAGTTAGGGGAGGTGAGCAAATGTGATAAAAAATGCATTGCATTTAATTATAAAATATAAAAACAGAAAAAGTAAGAAAAGTTACATTTTACCTATTGATATCTTAACAAGCATTAATTACATTTGTTTCATGAGAAAAAGTGCTAAGTTCATTTTCAGTTAATTAAAGTCAGAAGAAACAAGATGGCCTCTCTGCTTGTCTTTTATTAGTTCTATTCTCTAATCAACACCTAACAAAGCTGTACAGAGCCATACTCTTAGATAGCTAAGTAAATATTGCTTGTACCCTTATATTTAGATACATGGACAGATTAGGGAATTTACAAAAATCTTTAGGATTTTACAGTTTACAGAGAATATAGTTCTGTCAAATTTGCTCAGTTTCGCCAAACCCCATCCACTAAAATTTTGTCAATTTAAAAACTTTACTAATGATTTGCTGATTCATGTGGTTAACTTGGTAATTCTGGTTTGTGAACTACACTCTATACACTGTATGTGTTTGCGAGTGTTTATCACTTATACAGTTATAATGCCATATAGGATAAAGCATTTGAGAGAATGTACAATATCTTTGAAGACTTAGATACTGAAACTCTTGTCAGATTATCCTTTTCATGGCCAGAATTGCAGCATGCATTTTAAACATACCTCTCTTGGAAAAAAAGTCCACAAAAATACCATTGAATTAACTTTTGTGTTGAACAAATACTACAAGGTAAAAGAATTATCCTTAATTGAGGTCAATATACCCAGTGAGACTCCATTGGATAACGCTATTTTTTCTTTGCAAGCATATATCAATTAGAGATACAAAATTTGTTAGGGATGGGACCTCCTGTCTATTTCCGCTCCTCAATGCTGAGACACTGTTTGCTTGAACTTGCACAGGTCGTGTGTATTCTGCCAGTCCATGTGAGTTCGCATGCATGTCAGTCTAATTTCATCATGAATTGGTCGAGGGGAAACCATGACCAAAATATATTGTATAAAAATAATATATATATATACATATATATAGTTACATATGTAAAACAATAGTAATATGAAATATGATTAAGTACTCTGAAAAACAATAGCATCCTTTCAGAAATGCTGCCAGTAAATGTTAAAAAATATTTATTTCAGAAGCTATTTCAAATTCAAAATGTGTATAGAAGAGCTTAAGGATGGTAGCAAGTTACAACATTGACAGATCTAATAATAAAAGAAAAATGTAGGTACTTATCATTCACTTTCTCAAGTGGTAAGTACTAGATCAAATATACTTAAAAGTCCTTCGTTATTGGATTGATGAGGAGATATTAATGATATCTATAACTAGGGACAAGTTTCTATGTCTTGATCATTTCTATTTCTTGATTGAAAGTAATTTGCTAGAACAGATACACTAGTTTTAATTTTAGGGATAATATTTTCCAGGCACATTTTTTCAAGTTGGTAGAAAGAATGAACAATGGGCTGTACAACAGTAAGCCTGATTTAGTGCCTAGAAAATGAATGTTTCAACTAAGGTTCATGTGCTGGTAGTGTCTTGATTCCCATGAAGACATTATTGGGAGTTGGGTACCTTTAAGATGTGAGATCTATTTTAATGTCCTTAGGTAACTGGTAGATTAGGTGGCCCCAGTCTTTCCCTCTTCTTTGTTTCCTGGCTCAAGATGTAAGCTACTTTGCTTCTCCAATTACGTTCAACATTGTTATCCAGCATGCCAAACAGAGGCCCAAAGATACTCCCAAACCAGCAGCTGGCAAATCACTTCTTTCATAAGCTGCTTGCCTTGGATATTTTGTAATATTTTCCTGAAAACTAACACCTTTTAAGAATATGTTAGATTACTAACAAAGGAAGAAAGCATGGTGAGGAATAAAAATACATTAGACAACTGAAAAGTCTTGTTTTATTTCCTTTACCTTTTAAAAATAATTCTTCCTAGAAATGCCAAAAAGAGAAACAGATAGGGAGTTTCAGCCAAGCCTCTATATACTTAACTCTTAAGACTGAACAGAATACATGAATAATATAAGAGTCACAATTAAACTATTGAAAACAATTTAAGAAGGTTATTTTAAGAGCCGGTACTTAAATTTTATGTTATTCTATTATTAAAATATCATATAACTATTTTGATTATCATATAAAATGTATGCACTCTTTTATACAAGAAAATTTCAAGAAATAGTTAATGAAATAGATGACTTCTTATATCAAACCTGTTAAACACTGAGTCATTGTCAAGAAATTAAAATAAAGTAGTTATTATTGTATTAGATTTAGTAATATCTATCATTACCTAAAGATATGTGGCATGGCAGCAGGGCATTTGTGAAAAGCTGAGGTTTGCAGATGATTTTTATACCAGGTTAACACAAAGGCAAGTGTAAGTGTTGAAATGCATATCTAGGACATGCAAGGTAGCAGGCCAGCATGTCTGCTAATGACCCACAATGCTTCATGTATCCCGTTCACATGAGAGCACTTTAAGAGTAGTAATAATATAGGAGACCAAAAATTAAAAGTATTCTTTAATATGCTTAGAGAGAGGCTTCAATGAAACAGAATTTCATTTAGAAATAAGGTAAGTGTAATATAAAATGTCCCTGTACACGAGTCAGGTGCTTTGATCAAAACCCTGTAGTGTTTGTACATGGGCTACTAAGGATGAATGGGCACAATGTTTCATACCAACATAACTTGAAAAGAAAATTGCTGTCTTAAAATAAATAAAATCAATTAAAGGTTCACACATAACTCTAAACATGAAAGGAGGCTTCATTTTTGTCAACTAACATACTCCAGGGTTTATAAAGATTTAGATAATATAAAAACAGTTGACCTGACTTATTGAGAGCACACAGACCCTAGCTGTAAAGTGGGGGAACCAGCATTGGACCAAACCAAGCCCTCTGAATGAGTGTACCAGCTAGGAGGCCAAGACAGTCTATGGAACCTCCAATAGTGGAGCCAGGGCTTATTCCCAGGCCACAAATAAACTCAAGGAGCCCATTCGCAATTGAGGGATACTATTGCAGCCCAGATACGGAAAGGAGGGCCTGGGCCCTCCACCAAATGATGTGATGGACATTAATGATCCCCCGTGGAGGGTCTCACTATCCCCGGGGAGTGGGTGGTGGGTTATTTGGAGGGTTCGTGGGAAGCATGGGATGTCGAGAGAATGGGGGGACAGATATGTAATTTTCTACAAAATAAAAAATGTGGCAAAATAGTAAATATTCCATAACAGGAACACTTTGAATGTTCTTAAGCTAAGAAAGGAATTTTGAAAATTAGATTTAAAATCAAAACATAATGTTACAATTTCACATCAAACCATTGTGTGTTTTAAATAGTTTTAAGTTCCATATGACTGCCTCTGACCACGTTTCTGTGCAGAATTTAAATGTAACAATCATGGATTGAGGTATCATGGGCATCTATCAAAATAATTTTAACATTATTTAGATCACATGTTCAATTAAAATTATTTTATGTTACATTTTTGCCTTTTGTTCATGGCAACTAGAAAGTTTTAAATGACATACATGACTAGTTGCAATGGCACAATCTACTTGAGAAACTGAATCAGGACTATGAGTTTGAAGCTAGCTAATCCGTTCTTTTTAGTAATAACTTTTCTCAGACATATAGCAAACTAATTGATGCCACACGAGGTAAAATTGTGTTCATTTGATTACAATGATGTGCAACTCTTTCTTGTTTGATTATAAATTAATCTCATCACAGAATAACTTTTCCCCAGAGAATACATACTATGGTTTTTTGAAGATCACCCTTTCCATATATAAGGAGGCAGTCACAGGATGGAGGGGATTTTTGCAGAACCTTTCATAATATAAGATGAAGTAGAGGATTAAGAAACTTTTCCTTTATTTTTCTTTTTGCATTTTCTAGTGCCTTAACATTCTTGTTGTATTCTTCTTCATTTTTATATCTTCTTGTACTGCAGGAGAAAATTCCAGTTTGCCCAGTATTGGAGGTAAATAAAACTTCAGTGGAATTTAACACAATGACACTCATGTCACTGCTGAAATATAAACCGTGAGATTGTGGAAGATCACACAATGAAGCATGTGTGCTGATGATGCCACATGGTTTTTTATCTTGATCTACACACAGGTGTGGCATTGAAAAGTGGATTTTGGCATGAGCTGACTGTCATTAAAGTGACAATAAACTCAAGACCCACATTGTTCAAGAAAGAAACCTGTGACTTCCTAGTCATTCCCCCAATACACACTCCAGAAGCTGGCATATGCTTATAAATGTCCCTGCCCATGGGCTCTTGCTAGCTGGAGATCCCTCTTATCTGTCCCTCAGGAGACTTTCCATGGACATGTGAGATTTTGGAGATCAATGACTGTTGAAGAAATACATTCAATAAGGATGTTGTTGGCTATTTATTTTGGAAAATTATACATGAGAAACCAAAAACCAAGGTTAATCTCTGCAGCCTCTTGAGACCTAACTGTAACTCTTAAAGAGAGCAAGTGTCCCTCTCCTCAGCCCTTTATTCCATACATTGTTATGCACCTGTGACCATGCCCAAATATTACTAATTCCAGTGTTAAAAGAGAATTTGAATGCTAAGACAATACTCACGGGATTACCTTAGGAGTACAACTTCTATAAGAATGGAGAAGGAGGTAAGATTAAAGGCCCCAATATAGATACTGCTTTATTAGAAAATAATTCCACAGTTGCAATGATATTTCAAAGAAAAATAACATTTTAACTACAAAGTAAATTAAAAGCTAAAAGCTAAAAATTCAAATGTGCAACTATTATTTAGAAAATTTAAAATGATTTTTCTATTCTAATCTATACTTTTTACTAATTAAACAAATATAGACTTGTTTCGTTTTGTGAAAAATATTAAAAGGGAAAATGTAAGCAATGTTTTAAAAATTGTATATTGGTATAATTTTTACCAAGTTAAGCATTAAATTACTTAAATCAAACAAATTGAGATGATAGATTCTCCCTGGGGATTGTTTTCTTTATATTATTCTACTTTAAGGTACCCTACATATATGTATGTAAAATACTTACATCATTTATTTATTACTAAAACAAAATTTGTATTAGTATGTTGCCACCAAATTATAATTTAGATGAACTAATAAAAATGCAAGAGTTAACCTCTAATTTTAGAATAAAATTTAAGAGCACAAAAGATTAATTAATGACTTAAAATATGACATCATTGTAGTTCTAAACTTTGTTTAAGTTGACACTTCAGATGCACACAGGTATCTGAGTAGCAACCCTTAAGGTTCAGGCATGATTTTCTTTAAGGTCAAACATCATTTGTAAATTTGAATTGTATTATGTGAAAAGACTATAACCTATTGTCTAAAATTTTATAACAAATGTGTCACTATATATACATGTTCCATTATATTTTTCCATCATTACTATCAGAAACAATAAAAAAATGATGTTTGAATCCTTAATAGGCAATAGTCTACACCGAGATCCAGAACATCTTATTTATATTATGCTCTATTGTGATTCAGAACGTTATTAATGTATTTCACCATTATCACTTATTTTGTAAAATATGCAGAATAATCCTCAAATCTACATTATTATCGTGTCTCAAAATTATTCTTTGTAATAGTTAAAAAATATATCAACAGGAAAATGGAAACAAATTATGGGATAATTACACATTAAAAGACCACTGAGCAATCAAATTATGTAAATTTTTAATGTAGAAGGTTATGAGTAACATGTTCTATATCATATCTGGGTATTTTAGTAAGTACATGTAATGTCACCTGTCTAGAATTGGGGTGGAAGGATCACATGTTTGAGGTCTGCCTGAGCTACACATAGAATCCAGTTCCGTCCTGAACAACTTATATTTTGTGTTAAAAATAAACATTAAGGGAACTGTTTGCCAGATCCAGTTACCGGCCATCGTACCTGATGGAACTAGTTTGAAGCCACATGATGAAAGCAAATAACTGTTTGCCACTATCTGTCTCTTGATCTACATATGAATCCGTGCCACACATTGATACACCATACATGCATATTTGTGTGTGTAAGAGAGACAAAACTTGTCATCATTTTCGAGGTGGTGGGGTCTAGGAGAATGCAACTGATAAATGATGCAGGCTAAAGTCTCATGCAGAGACTCTTTATTCAGAACATCAGAAAACTTATGCTCTGAGGGCTAAGAAGAGTCACATGAGGAAAGTGTATAGTCACAAGGGCAAGCCACACATGACAGGCAAGCTGCACACGGTGGACTTGCCACATGTGGGAAAATACGTTTTTCTATGAAGGCATAGAAGCAAATAATGGGAGGTAAACTCCCTCTCTCATCTACTACACATGTGAGTGGCACAAAAAGCATAATCCAAGAATTATTCCATGTTTTTTGGAGAAACTGAGGTCACAAGACTCTTGTCTGGTATTCTTGGAGTTTATTCACAAGCACTCAGAATTCTCACATGACAAATTTCTTGGACTGTATTCTGACAAGCAATAATGAATATTTTACATATTTTTCAGATAAAATTAAGTTATTAAAAGCTTATCTTTGTAGTGAGAGCATGTTTGCCTTACACACAGAAGGACCTGAGTTGGTGGCAAGCCTTAGTGTAGACGTTGGAATAAGTTGATAGAAGCATAGTAAAACATTCTCTAGAATGCAAACTTTCAGTCATGTCATAAGAAACTCCTTTAGACACCATACTGCTATGAGTTACTTAACTGTAACCATTGTCAAAATTGTACATCTAAATTGTGCATATGACAGTGATAGTTTGCAAAAAAGGAATTAGCTCAGTTTTTTAGAAGCACTATTAATATTTTTGGTTCACAATGAATAATGTTGAGGTTCAAGTTAGGCCATGCATTTTATTTTAGCTAGTTAAAATTTTTCATGATTTAAACTTTTTGAAAAGACTGTATGAATCAGTCTCTCTGACACGAGACTTTGACATAACAGCTTGGATAAAATGAAAATAAAGTTTTATACTATTTGTAAACCTGAAGTCTCTAGTTCTTAAGGAAATCCCAAAAGGAAGCATTTTAATTTAAATATGGTGCTAAGGATGTAGGTTAGTGGTATATCATCTATCTATAGCAACAACATTTGTACCTTTGCACATAAAATATGGGAAAAAAGAAAGCCCTGGCTATACAGGTAATTTTTCAAGGAAAATGGAGGAATGTTATAAATTCCTAATATCCATGATAGTCATTTTCAAACTTCTGAGATGAGAAATAAACAATGTTTCAAGCATACATCTCAACATTTAGATTAACTTGAATAGCAATTTCCTTTGTATATTAGATACACAGATAAAACTCTCTTTTAGGTAATAATCCAATCAAATATCCTATCATAATACAGTTATTTCCAGACTGGGTGCATGACCTTAATAAGAACTGTGTTAGAACAGCACAGTGTAGGTTATGTAAGCAGGTGTGAATATTGATTTCAATATTAAGCTATTGTATTGCTGATAATGCTTCAGAAAATGTAATTTGCAATATATTCATATAAGGGCTAAAATAATGTGCGAGGTCATTTTTATTGTTCATTCGTGGCTCATATCATTTTAAATCTATAAAAGCTTATTTCATTCCAACATCACATTTTGGGTTTATTTCTGTGCACTATTTGGAGTAACAGAAATGCTATTTTATTTTAACACATTTTAGAAAGCTAAATGGATTCATTATTTGGTTGTTACCCAGTTCTAATTCTCAATTCTGATGGTTTTTCATGCAATGTGCTATAATGCATTCAGAAACATAGAAGAGAATGACATATTTGGAAAGAAATAGTCTATCTAACATATTGGATGTTTTATACCTATTTTCATGGCCAGTTGTTATAACAGCCTGAAAATTTTCACAGTATCATTTAACACTCAATTTTAGACTATGCAATAGTCTTGCCAAGGGTCAGCAAACTGTAGCCAGCAGGGTCAGGCAACATTTTAGAGTCTTTAGACCATAAAATCTCTGCTATGTAGAAATCATCTTAGTAATTATAACAAAGCAATCATAAGTGATTTAATGGAAAGATATAACTTTGTCCCAATAATCCTTTCTTAGAAAATCAACAGACAGGTTTTGCTCTAACAAGTTCCCCTTTTAAGAGGTAATTCTCATCTTCTGTGTGGATGAGAATTTCCTGTGAAGATATTCTCAGAAAGTCTGGAATAGAGCACAAGAATTGTGATTTGTTGAATACATGATACAATAAATATCCAAATTCTTAAGTAATTCACATTGAGAGCTGTTCTCCTTTGTGATTAAGGTGATCAAGGATAAAACAACTAGCAGAAATCTGATATTTCACAAAAGAAATAAAATTATGAAAATTTTAATTATGTGGGATGGAAGAATTGAAACAGCCAGAAAACTAAGATGTTATGAAAGTAGGGAGAGCAGGAAGTAGCTATGACTAGTGGTGGCTGAAGGACAAGCATTACAATTTTGAGGCTAGCCAGGAGGATCCTATGAAGCTGAACCTGTGATGTGAAGGATGCAGATGGCTGACTGAGTATCATGAAGTTCAGAAGAACTCAAGCATGTGGGGAACAAATGTAGTACTGAGTAAATGTATGTTGTTGACATGGGCACAGACGTATCAAAGACACAAGTGCCTCACATTCATGGGCACTGGCTAAGCCTTCCCAGATGAGTGAAACCTGAAACTGTACCCCCAACAAAAGCCTCCTACCAGTATTAGCAAATCCCACCCACTGTGCTAATGATAATAAAAGAGCTGAGATACCAGGTTCTTGGATAGTAAGTGTCACTCCATAGGAGTAAGTACATTTTTATTGTGTGTTCTCTTATTTAGGGTTTCTATTGCTGTGAAGAGATACAATGACCACAACAACTCTTATAAAGGAAAAACATTTAACTGGGGTGATCACATTATCAGAGTTTAGTCCATTTTTATCATAGTATGACATAGTATGACATGGTGCCATACTATGATGTAGGACAATTGACTACTAAAAAAGTAATACTTTTTTAGTAGTCAATTGTCCTACATCATATCTTGCAGGCAATAGGAAGTGGGCTGTCTCAGTTGGCATACCTTGAGCTTATATGAGACCTGAATGCTTGACTCCACACTGACACACTTCCTCCAACAAGACCACACCTACTCCAACAAGTTCATACCTTCTTTAGTACCATTTCCTTTGGGAGTCATTTTAATTCAAACTACCATATTCCACTCCTTGGCCTCCAAAGGCTTATATCTGTATCATAATGCAAAAATGCATTCAGTCCAAATTCAAAGGTCCCCAAAGTCTATAAGGGTGGGAGGGGGAACTGTGGTTGGTATGTAGAGTGAATTAAAAAGATAAAAAAATATGGCTTAATTGACCTGGCCAAGGGGGAGCTCTTGGACCCAGACTGATGGACCCAGACAGCATGGGACTGATCCAGACGCCCTGAATGTGGGTGTCAGTGAGGAGGTCTCCGCAATCTATGGGACTGTGGGTAGTATTTATCCCTGGCTTGCAAATGAACTTTGGCTGCCCAACCCACAATGAGGGATGCACTCTCAGCCTGGACTCTTGAGGGAGGGCCTAGGCCCTGCCCTGGATGAAACGACAGACACTGGAGATGCACCATGGAGTGCCTCACCTTCTCTGGGAATCAGAGTGGAGATAGGGTGAGGGACTTGGGGGCCTGGTGGGGAGTCCGGGGAGGAAGGGAGGAAAAGCAAGCTGGGATTGACAAGTGAAGCAAGCTTGTTTCTAACTTAATTTTTTTAAAAACGAAGAAAAAATAAAAGAAAGGAAGAAAAGACAAAAAAAAGAATTTGACTTTAACTAATAAATGTTTAACTAATGTGAAAAAGAAACCTCAATTGTATTTAAAAGTCAAACAAAACAAAACCTGACACATTGGAGTTGGACAAGACAAACAGAAGGAAAAGAGCCCAAGAGAGGGGACTAGAATCAGAGACCCACTTTGTTTACACACTCAGGAATCCAATAACACCACCAAACTAGAATCAATAATAAATGCACAGAGGACCTGGTACAGACTCATACAGACCATTAACATGCTGCTTCAGTCACTGTCAGTTCATATGAGCTTTGACAATGTTGGTTTAGAGGACCTTTTTCTACTGACATCCTCCCTCTTGACTCTCAAAGTCTTTCTACCTGTACTTCTGTGGCATTCTCTGTTCCCTGAAGGGAGGGATTTAAAGAAGGCATTCCATTTAGGCCTGATTGTTCTGAGGTCTTGCAATCTGCATTATGTCTGTCCTTGGTATCTTTATTTGTTCCCATCTGTTGCAGGAGCAAACTTCTCTGATGATGGCTGAGCAGGAGACTGATCTATGAATACAGCAGAATGTCATTAGGAGTTAAGTTTTAGTTTTCTAGTTCATCTTCAGTAAGATAGTTTCACATTTACAATTTTTCAAATGATTTTATTTATAAAATTGTTAATCAGAAATAATTGTAATTGTTAACTATATAGGAAGGAATTAAGCAAACAAACAAGATCCATGGAGCACTGATTTCTGCTTGAAAACATTTCTTCACATTGTTCAACTTTTAATATTATTAAAAGTAAATTAATGGGTAACATTTCAAAAATTAGTGCAATAAAATAACAAGCTAGTGTTTCAGTACAGGAAGTAGCAACAAATGTAAATTATGAAATAGGTAGATTTTTACATTAAACCTAATCATGTGCTACTGTTAATACAAAAATCAATGTGTAAAATTAATTGAAAATGTAATGTATATTTAATTCTCTAACACAGTTCATTCCCAAGTAAAATGATCATATAATTTATAAAACTATTAAAGACATTGCAGTTTTTAGAAATTTGCAATGCATATTTCACATAAATTTAGTAGAAGTAAATACTCCACCACTGTATTTAGGAATTTTTATACTCTACTATTACCAACCACAAGGAATCTTTACTCAATAATTTAATCTGAAAATACATTGATCTTTTAAACTTAACATCTTGGAAATGAATATAAATTTTATTCTACCAATGTACTATTTAACTTAGGAAAATGTGTACATTTATAGTCCTTTCTTCTTTATAAAAGAAGTTATAATATTTATAAAATTTACTGATGTAAAGGTTTAAATTTTATTTATCTGGTTTACATGTATGTGTGTTTGCCCAATTTTCTATATTTGCACCAAATCCATGCAGTTGCCCATAGATGCTGGATGAAGGCATTTGATACCTTAGAACTTGAGATACAGTCAAATCTGAACTTCCTGTGAGTGCTAAAATCAGAAGAGCAAGATTAAGTGCTCTTAAAAAGTGAGCTGTTCCTCCACCCTCCTTGAGCATCACTTTTTTAAAACACTTTTTTATTATATATTTAAATTAGAAATAAGCTTGATTCCCATGTCAGTCCCAGCTCCCTCTCCATTCCCTCTATGGCCACTCCTCCTCCACAATTTCCCCCAGCCCCCCACCCAATCCTCATTCTATTTCCCAGGAAAGGTAAGGCCGTCCACGGGGGATCTCCAGAGTCTATCATTTTGTCTAGGACAGGGCCCAGGCCCTCCCCCAAGTATCCAGGTTGACACAGCATCCCTAATTGCGTGATGGGCAACAAAAGTCCATTTGTGTGCCAGGGATTAATACTGATCTACTACTCAAAGCCCCATAAACTGCCTTGGTCTCCTCACTGATACCCACATTCAAGGGGTCTGGATCAGACCCATGCTGGCCTCTCAGCCATCAGTCTGGGGTTCAAGCTATCCCCCTTGTTTAGGTCAGCTGTTTCTCTGGGTTTCACCAGCCCAGTCTTGACCCCTTTGCTTATCACTCCTCCTTCTCTGTCACTGGGTTCCAGGAGTTCAGTTCAATGTTTAGCTATGGGTGTCTGCCTCTGCATCCATCTGTCACTGGATGGAGGTTCTAGGATGGTATATAAGATAGTCATCAAAATCAATATCAGGGAGGGGCATTTAAGGTAGTCTCTCCACTGCTTAGATTTCCAGTTGATGTCATCCTTGTAGATCACTGGAGATCTCACTAGTGCCAGATTTCCCCTCTAACCTAGAATGACTCCTTCTATTATGGTATTTCTCATTATGCTCTCATCTATTCTTCCCCCAACTCAAACTCTGGCTCCCCCATGTCCTCCTCTCCCCTCCTCTCCCCCTCTCTTTTTCCTGGCTCCCTCTCCCCTCCACCTCCATGATCCCAGTCTGCTCAGGAGATCTTGCATTATTCCACCTTCTCTGGGGTACCATTCATATCTCTCTTATGGTCCTTCCTGTTTCCCAGACTCTCTGGAAGTGGGATTGTAGACTGGCAATCCCCTGATTCATTTCTAAAATCCATATATGAGTGAGTATATACCATGTTTGTCTTTTTGTGACTGGGTTACCTCACTCAGGATGGTTTCTTCTAGTGCCATCCATTTTCCTGCAAATTTCAAGATTCCATTGTTTTTGTTTTTGTTTTTCCGCTGAGTAGTACTCCATTGTATAAATGTACCACATTTTCTGTATCTACTCTTCCATTGAGGGAAATTTAGGTTTGTTCCAAGTTCTGGGTGTTACAAATAATGCTGCTATGAGCATAGTGGAAAAGATGGCCTTGTTGTATGAATGTGCATCTTTTGTGTATACACCAAAGAGCAGAATTGCTGGGTCTTGTGGTAGACTGATTCCCATTTTCCTGAGGAATCTCCATACTGATTTCCATAGTGGCTATATGAGTTGGCACTCCCACTAGCAGTGGAGGAGTGTTCCCCTTTCTCCTCATCCTCTCCAACATAAATTGTCATTGGTGTTTTTGATTTTAGCCATTCTGACAGGAGTAAGATGGAATCTCAGAATTGTTTAGATTTGTATTTCCCTGATTGATAGGGATGTTGAGGACTTTCTAAGAGTCTCTCAGCCATTTTAGTCTCCTCTATTGAAAATTCTCTGTTTAGTTTTGTAGCCCACTTTTTAATTGGATCCTTTGGTATTTTGGAGACTTGCTTCTTGAATTCTTTGTAGATTTTGGAGATCAGCCCTCTGTCAGATGAGATTGACAATTAATAATTGGGACCTACTGAAATGGCAAAGAGTATCACTTTTAAACAAAGATAGGCCTCTTACAGTGAAAGAGTCAACCAATGTGTGGAGAAGAGGAGGCTTACACTGATAGAAGCCTGAGGGTTACTTAAAATTCCTTTTGATTAAAAGAATCTCAGGTTCTTCTTTTACCTTGCCTTTCCAATGTAACTGTAAGGATTGCAAGGGCACTGTTTAGTTTTTTTAAAGCCACGTGAAATGTGTTTCCTTTTCAGTATTAAGGGGTAGTTGGCTATTTTGTTCCATTTGAAATAAACTGATCCAAAATCAAGTTTTTAAAATCAAGGACAGTTTTATTATCTAGATATAAAGTAACATATTTATTGTCAAACAAAAGAGAAAGTAAAAATAAATTCAATTATTTCATGGACCCTCCACTTTTGACATAGAAGAGTGCTAACAAGGAGTTGTATTCATAACATGTTTCACCTTAACATTAGAAAAACATTCTAGAAATTCACGAAAATTTTCCTGAAGCACAAATAATAACTTTTCAATTGGCTGACATTTAATATATCTCAGTAATATTTTTAGAGAAAAATATATGCATACTATCTTCAAAAGCATCATATATTTGAACACACAGTCTGTCTAAAGCTAAATGCTTAGTGTATATTTCTTCTACTATCTCTAGCTCAGAAAGGGCCATATCAGGTCTATAGTCTCTTATTTGTTTGTTTTAATTTTATTTAAATTTGAAACAAGCTTGCTTGACATGTCAATTCTAGTCCTGTCACCCTCCCTTCCTTCCCTGCCCCCCACCAACCCCAGAACCTCCCACCATATCCCCCTACTCCCCAGGAGGGTAAGGCCCTCCATGGGAAATCTTCAAGTCTGTGGTATCATGACAGACAGGGCGAAGGCCCTCCTGCATGTGTCCAGGCTCGGAGAGCATCCCTCCAAGAGGAACGGGTTCCCAAAGTCATTTGTACTCCAGGGCTAAATACTGGTCTACTACCCAAGGGCCCATAGATTGCCGAGGTCTCTTCACTGATATCCACATTCAGGCGGTCTAGATCAGTCCCATGCTGGCCTCTCAGTCACTAGTCTGGGGTCCATGAGCTCCCTTGTTCAGGTCACCTACTTCTGTGAGTTTCACCAGCCAGGTCTTAACTCCTTTACTGATCACTCCTCCCTCTGCAACTGGTTTCCAGGAGTTCAGTTCAGTGTTTAGTTGTAGGTGTATGACTTTGCTTCCATTAGCCATGGGACGAAGGCTCTAGGATGGCATATGGTAGTCATCAACCGCATTGTCGGGGGAGGGCATTTAAGGTAGCCTCTCCATTATGGGTTAGTTTTTCAGTTGGTGTTATCCTTTTAGATCTCTCAAAATCTCCCTAGTGCCAGATCTCTTCTCAAGCCTATAGTGGTTCCCTGACTCAAACTTTCCCCCTTGTCCTCTTCTCCCCTCCTCTTCTCCCCCAATCTTTCTCCCAGCTTCCTATCCCCTCACCTCATCCCATGTTCCCAATTACCTTGGGAGACCCAGTCCCATTTTCCTTCTCCGGGATAACATGCATATCTCTCTTCCAATCCTCCCTGTTTTCCAGACTCTCTGACAGAGGTGTTGTATGCTGTTCCATGTCTAAAATTCATGTATGAATGTGTATATACCATGTTTGTCTTTTTGTGACTTTGTTATCTCACTCAGGATGGTTTCTTCTAGTGCCATCCAATTGCCTGCAAATTTCAAGATTCCATTGTTTATTTCCACTGAGTAGTACTCCATTGTGTAAATGTACCATATTTTCTCTATCCACTCTTCAGGTGAGGGGCATGTAGGTTGCTTCCAGGTTCTGGTTATTATAAATGTTGCTGTTATGAACATAGTCGAAAAGATGTCCTTATTGTATGAATGTGCATTTTTTGGGTATGTGCCTAAGAGTAAAATTTCTGAATCTTGTGGTAGAGCAAATTCCATTTTTCTATGGAATCTACATACTGATCTCCAAAGTGGCTGTAAAAGTTGGCACTCCCACTAGGAGTGGAGAAGTGTTCCCCTTTCTCCACATTCAATCCAGCATAGATTGTCATTGGTGTTTTTGATTTTAGCCATTCTGACAGGAGTGAGATGACATCTCAAAGTTGTTTTCATTTGCATTTTCCTGGTTGATATGGATGTTGATCACTTTCTTAAGAGTCTTTCAGTCATTTTAGACTCCTTTATTGAGAATTCTCTATTTAGTTCTGTAGCCCACTTCTTAATTGGATACTTTGGTGTTTTGGAGACTTGCTTCTTGATTTCACTGTAATTTTGGAGATCATTCCTCTGTCAGTTGTGGGGTTAGTGAATATATTTTCCCATTCTGTGGGATGTCATTTTGTCTTGTTGACTGTGTCCTTTTCCTTACAGAAGCTTCTCAGTGTCAGGAGGTCCCATTGATTAATTGTCAATCTTAGTGTCTGTGCTAAAGGTGTTATGTTCAGGAAGAAGTCTCCTGTACCAATTCACTCAAGGGTACCTCCTACTTTCTCTTCTAAGAGTTTAAATGTGACTGGATTTATGTTGATCCATTTGGACTTAAGTTTTGTGCATGGATCTATCCGCATTCTTCTACATGCCAGCATCCAGTTATGCCAGCACCATTTGTTGAAGATGGTTTCTGTTTTCCATTATGAAGTTTTAGCTTCTTTGTCAAAGATCAGGTGTTCATAGTTGTGTGGGTTAATATCAGGGTCTTCAATTTGATCCCCTTGGTCTACTTGTATATTTTGAACCAATACTAAGCTGTTTTCGTTAGTATAGCTATATAGTAGAGCTTAAAGTCAGGGATGGTGATGCCTCCTGAAGTTCCTTTATTGTACAGGGTTGTTTTGACTTCCTGGGTCTTTTGTTTTTCCATATGAAATTGAGAATTGTTCGTTCAAGGTCTGTGAAGGGATTTTGATAGGGATTGAATTGAATCTGTAGATTGCTTTTGGTAAGATTGCCATTTTTACTATGTTAATCCTGCCTATCCAAGTTCATGGGAGTATTTCCATTTTCTAGTATCTTCTTTAATATCTTTCTTTAAAGATTCAAAGTTCATGCCATTATGTCTCCAAGACCTTTATCATGAAGGGGTGTTGGATTTCATTGAAGGCATTTTTAGCATCTAGTGTGATGATCATGTGATTTTTGTTTATCAGATTGTTTATATGGTGGATTACATTGATGGATTTTCATATGTTGAACCATCCCTGCATACCTGGGATAAAGCCTACTTGATCATGGTGGATGATTTTTCTGATGTGTTCATGGATTCGATTTATCAGTATTTTATTGAGTTTCTTTGCATCAATGTTCATGAGGGATATTGGTCTGCAGTTCCCTATCTTAGTTGTGGTTTTGTGTGGTTTGGGTACTAAGGTAATTGTAGCCTCCTAAAAAGAGTTTGTGAATGATCTTTCTGCTTCTATTGTGTGGAACAATTTGAAGAGTATTGGTATTAGTTCTTCTTTCAGTTTTACGAATGTGGGTGCCTTTGTATTTGGGGCATAGATGTTTAGAAGTGAGACTTTATCCTGATGGATTCTTCCTATGATAAATATAAAATGACCTTCTTCATCTCTTTTTGTAAAGAGAAAGCCTTCCCGCCAGCCTGGCTCCAGAGCCGCATCAGTCCCAAATAAACACACAGGAGGCTATATTAATTATGAAGCTGTTGGCTTCGCTTGTTTCTTACTGGCTAGCGCTGACTTAAGTATTTATCCCATAATTGCTAATCTAAGTATTTCTCTTACCGGAGAGGTTTCTGGGCTTCTTATCCCTATGGCAGTTACATCTAGGCTCCCTATGTTTCTCCTACCCAGAGTCCCCTCTACTCCTAGTCCCACCTATCTTGCTTCCCTATTGGCCAACAGTGCTTTATTGACATATACACAGGACTTCCCCCATCATCTTTTGATTAACTTTACTTTGAAGTCTAATTTATTAGGTATTAGGATAGCTACACCCACTTGTGTCTTAGGTTCATTTGATTGGAAAATTTTTTCCCAGTCCTTAACTCTGAGACAACTTCTATCTTTGAAGGTGAGATGTGTTTCTTTTATGCAGCAGGAGGATGGATTTTGTATTCGTATCCATTCTGTCAGCCTGTGCATTTTTATAGGTGAGTTAAGACCATTGATATTGAGGGATATTAATGACCATTGATTGCTTATTTTTGTGGGTTTTGGATTTGTTTTTGGTGATGGTGAGTTTTTCTCCTATTTCTGCCTTTTGGTAAAGTGAGATTATCTATTGCCAATTTCTTTGTGAGTGTAGTTAATTTCTTTCTGATGTTTTCCTTCCAGAAATTTCTATAGGGCTGGATTTGTGAATATGTATTGTGTAAATCTGGTTTTGTCACAGAATATCTTGTTTACTCAATGTATAGTGATTGAGAGTTATACTGGGTGTGTAGTCTGGACTATAGTCTGTGGTCTCTTAGTGTTTTTAGAACATCTATCAGAACCTTCTGGCTTTCAGAGTTTCCATGGAGAAGTCAGGTGTAATTCTGGTAGGTTTGTCTTTGTATGTTACTTGACCTTTTTCTTTTGCTGCTCTTAATATTCTTTTTTATTTTGTATGTTTGGTGTTTTGATTATTATGTGGTGGCCTTTTTTTTTTTTTGCTCCAGTATATTTGGTGTTCAATAAGCTTCATGTACTTTCATAGGTATCCTCTTCAGTTCAGGAAAGTTTTCTTCTATTATTTTGTTGAATATATTTTCTGTACCTTTGAGTTGGGCTTCTTTGCCTTCATCTATACCTATTATTCTTAGTTTTGGTCTTTTCATGGTGTCCCATATTTCCTGGATATTTTTTGTTAAGGATTTATTGGATTTAAGATTATCTTTGGTCAATGAATCTATTTCCTCTAATTTATCTTCAGTGCCTGAGATTCTGTCTTCAATCTCCTTTATTCTGTTGCTTATGCTTGCATCTGTAATTCCTGGATCGTTTACTCAGCTTTTCTATTTCCAGCATTCCCTTGGTTTATGTTTTCTTTATTGCCTCTATTTCAGATTTTAGGTCTTGAACTGTTTGAATTGTTTCCTTCATCTGTTTTATTGTTTCTTCTTGGTTTTCCTTTAGAGATTTGTTGGTTTCTTGCAATTTTTGCTTTGTTTTTTCTTCTATTTCTTTAAGGAATTTTCTCAAATCTTCTTTGATGCCCTCTGTCATTTTGTGTGGTTATTTTATTATTATTATTATCATTATTATTATTATTATTTTGGTTTTTCGAGACAGGGTTTCTCTGTATTGTTTTGGAGGCTGTCCTGGATCTTGCTCTTGTAGACCAGGCTGGCCTCGAACTCACAGAGATCTGCCTGCCTCAGTCTCCCAAGTGCTGGGATTAAAGGGGTGCGCCACCAACGCCCGGCAACATGAGGTTATTTTTACGGTCATCCTTTTCTGTTTCATCTGTGTTGGAATGTTCAAGTGTTTCTGGTGTAGATGATTCTCTAGATTCTGGTGGTGTCATTGTTTTTTCTGTTCTGATTGTATTTATATATTGCCATCTTCCCATTGCTTCTTTCAGTGGGAGCTTGTAGGGTCTCTTCCTCTCCTGGTGGGTATGGGTCTAAGGTTCTCTTCCGGTGCATTCTAGCAGATCCAATACTTTGATAGGTCTCACAATGAGTGCAGGTGGGTCTGAGACACTCTCAAGCACAGGGCAGGGGTCAGAGGGGACTGAAGACTGAGGTGTGGCCAGACTCAGGGTGGTCATTTCTGGCAGGGCAAGTCTGCTCTAGGCTTGGAGCAGGCCCAGGAAGATGGAAGCAGGGGAATGTAGGGAGTTGGGGTCCAGAGCAGAGCCCCCATTCACCTCAAGCACAGGGCTTCCAAAATCATTTTTACAGCATGAAAACACTGCCTATCTAATCATGGTTATTGTCCTTGTGACATCATGCATGATTTATGTATGTTCTTGATAGATGACTTGACTTGTCATCCTCACTCCAGAGTTGCACCCCCAAGAATCTGTTCACATTCTTGATATTGGTTACATCAGATTATCCACCTTAAGATACTGATAGTTTATTACATCCCCATCCTGTTTTTATTTGGTTGTGTTTTTATCAGCTTGACACACACTAGACTAACTGGGAAGAAAAACCTCAGTTGAGAAAATAGCTAAAAAATTGCCTGTACTGCATTTCCCAAGTTGCTTTTAGTCATGGTGCATTATCCTAGCAACAGAATGCCCAAAACAATTTCAATCTTGCTATTTTCTTATAAAGCATTTCAGAGTCAAGGAGCCCAGTGCTGGTGTCTTTTTTATAATAGATACCCATTAAATGAGTCACTTCACTGAGGTAACTATTCAGACATCAGTAAATATCATCATCTATTGTGTTTACTTCTCAAATCTCACCATACCACAGCCCTGAAAAAAAACTTATCTGATGGTATTACATGTTTCCTATGAAAGCACATCAAGTCAGCCACTCTACTGGGCATTATAATTACTGTTTTGCAAATCTAAGCAGCTTTATGAATCTAATCATTTTTCTTTTGCTTTTATTAAATGCTTCTCTGTTCCTCTCTATTAGTCAATGTTTTCCTGACTCTCAGAAACAGAACTTTCTCTTAATAATTTCAAAAACTACCCATTCATTTTGTTCTATTGATATGCACCAACCATCTGGTTAGTGCTTAATTTGAACTTTACTTATATAATCTTTTGTTTCTTTTTTTTCTAAATTGTTTCCAGAATAGATCATAAGTTCCTTGAAAGTTGTTTTCTGGCTATTTAACACAGGTCAAACATGGAAAACTAGCATCAAGTGCCACTGTTGAATGTAAGTACAGTTTAACCTATAACCAAGAGTCATTTACCAGTGTGTCAGTGTCCATGCACTATCGAACAATTTTTGTATAATATGGTACAATATTCTTGAGAGCATTAATTGAACATTAGATTTCTTTTTGTTCTGAGATTTGTAGGAAAAGAAATCCAAAATATGCATTTAAATGGAAACTATGAGTCTTGGAACAAATATTTTATTTTGATCCTAATGCATACAAGATTAAATTGGCCCATCTGGTTGTATGCAAAAACAAAGTTTCTTTATTAACTTTGAAATCTTTGAAGTAACCAGGATTTGCTTTACTCCTGGAAGTCTGTGAAACTTTTTGCCTTGATTGCAATGACTTTACATCATTCAGAATGTTTCTTGAACATTCAACTCAACACCATTGCCATATGTTTCTATTTTATGAATAAGTCTATTTTTATTTCTAAAACTATTGAGAAGTTTTGTTTGTACTCTTTAAAAATCTCATAATTGAACTCTGAGATAAAGATCATTTTTGACATTTCTGGGCTATTTTTGATGTCCTCCAATAGATTTTAAAGCTTGGTAATTTCAGATAGTTTGGATCTGTGTGTGAGGTCCCTTAGCATGCTGGCTTACTTTTTTTTTTAGATATTTTTTATTTTTAAATTTAAATTTAAATTAGAAACAAGGTTGCTTCACGTGTGAATTCCAGGTGCCTCTCAGTTTTCCCTCCCCTCTTCTCCTGCCCTCTCACCAACACCTTCAATATCTCCTCATTTCACCAGGGTGGGTGAGGCCCTCCATGTGGGTGTCCATAGTCTGTCATTTCATCCAGGACAGGGCCTGGACCCTCCCCCAAGTGTTCAGGGTGAGAGTGCATCTCTAAATAGATTACCTAGGTCTCCTCACTGACACCCACATTCAGGGGTCTTGATCAGTCCCATGCTGGATTCCCAGGCATCAGTCTGGGATTCAAGAGTTAACCCTTGTCAGGTCAGCTGTTTCTGGGGGCTAAACCAGCCCAGACTTAATGCCTTTGATCATCAGTCCTCCCTCGCTGTCACTGGCTTTCTTGAGTTCAGCTCAATGCTTAGCTGTGTACCATCGTTTTTACTATAGATAACTCACATGAGTTGTTAGGAAATGCCATTTAAAGAAGTCAAATATCATGTCTTGGTTAGAATTTCTATTACTCCAAGGAAACACCAAGGCCTTAAACACAACTTGAACTTATGGGTAAATCTTTTCAACTGAGGCTCCCCCATCTTTATCTTGTGTCAAATGGACATAAATATAGGCAGTACATATCTGAACACTGGTTCTTCTTGAGTCTGTAAATAGCAAATTTATTTTGATAAAGCAGTCACTTATGTTAGTATTTAGGCATCTGTACTGGCCTGCCCTAGGGCCTCTGATAAGATAAGTAATCAGCTACTGCCAGTAAAAGCATCTTCTGTGCACATTTCCTTTTAAAAAGGGTCTTGCATACTTCCTCTGTGTGTGTGTGTCCCTCTCTCTCTCTCTGTGTCTCTGTCTCCCTCTGTCTCTCTGTCTCTCTCTGTCTCTCTGTCTCTCTCTCTCTCTGATTATCTTCCTGTCTATCTGTCTCACCCCCATTTCTGCCTTTCTTTTCCCTTCTATTGCTCTCTGGTCCCTTGAGACCAGTCTTTGCCCTGAATTTCCCCTGATCCCATTCCCTTTCTCCTAATTATAATATAATTATAATAAAACCTCCAAATGAGCTCTGTTTCTATGTCAAGCCACTTTTTAAAAATTACAACCACTAATATGTTGCCATATAATTCTACAAGTATATTCTCTCTTTTGAATCAATTTAAAATATCATTTTGCATCAATCTCTATAAAACTACAACCCTTCTTTCATTTATGTATGAGCAATAACATTCCAATATTAACTATTGGATGTTTCAACTAATTCATTTCTGTAGATTCATGATAGAAATAGCTTATGTGGTTTTTTCACTGAAAATCACAAATGAATAGCTCAACTGAGAAATGTACTTTGAAATGAATTATGAACTAAGCAAATAAATAGCAGAAAGAACATTAATGTACATTTCCTCTTAAACCTGAAGCAATTCTTGGCTGCCCACAAGCTTATTAGTTTAGCACAGCCACACATAAGATATATTAATCATCCTCGACTCCAGCTTCTCTCTGTTAAGTATGTTGCCAACTTGGTAGCTGAGATAACATAATGAGGTCAGAGTTAATGATTTGTGAATGGAGGCTTCATAGACCTGTGTCTAGGTATATTGGTGTAAAACAGCTCTGATGGTTGTACTTCTACAGTTGTTCTATTATGGTAGATTATTACATTATTATTATTATTATTATTATGTAAAAATTGATTTTTATTTTATGTTACTTTATTTATCTGGATATGCTTCTGGGTGTGCTTCTCTCTCTCTCTCTCTCTCTCTCTCTCTCTCTCTCTCTCTGTGTGTATTTGTGTGTGTGTATGAGTGATTACATGGTATGTATATAAATCTGCTCCTGTATATTTGTACATATGTATATATGGAGACCAGAGTTAGGATGTGTTTTTTTCTCAATCACAATGCACCATATTCTCTGAGATAGAGCCTCTGTCTGAATCAGAATTTCATCAATTTGGATCTAATAGCTATTCATCATCCTCCAGGGACCAGCATTTATTCATTTGTACAATACTAGGTCCACATATACCTGACACACTTGTCACTGTTTTGTTAGTTCTGGGGATATGAACTCCATTCTTCATGCTCAAATAGTTCTCTGATCTCAACAATATCTCCAACTTCCCCCTTCCTACACATAAATGAGAATGTATTTAGAGTGATGGTTATGACTTGAAGTGAAACCTGCTGATTTTCTATTCTCTTGATAAAGAAAATGAAGGAGAATCAAATCTGGCACAATTTCCAAGTATTTTCTACATGTAATGTAAACTAAGTTACTTTAAAAAAATTACACTTCCTCTAGCTTGATTTGTTTAACTTTGGAATCAGCATGAAATTCTCTTTAAAAGGAAAAGTAACAGTTCAATAGTGTTTCAAATGACCAGCTCTTCTATATCCTTGAAGAAACCAGACTTGTCTACCCGACACAATGAATATGTTAAGAATTAGAACATGCAGAGAAGCACATTTGAATTAAGTGAAAATTACAAAAAAATCTGCACAGGCAATTACTGAAAAGTATGGGTTAAAACTCTTGGAAAAATCTCAAAGATCACACCAAAAATTTTCCAACTCCGTATTAATATTTTCACACATTTCTAGAAATTGTAGAGAGCAATTTTAAAGAAGATAGCAGCATAATCAATTTCATTTAAGAAAAAAGTGATAATACTTTAGAAAATTGGTTAATGAAAAATTTCAGTTAAAGCCAATTACAGGAATTGTTCCTGTAATCCCAGCATTTGTTTGAAGAAGAAAGATTCTGATTTCATGCCACCTTGGGTTGTATAGTGAATTCCAGGCCACCCTCAGGTACATAGTCAGGCATTGTTTCCTTTGAAAAATGAGTGATCAACTTGAAACATGCCTGAGATGACATTGTTTTATTTATTACAAATGCACCAATTAAGACAAAAATAATAATCACAAGAAAATAAAGTGAGTTAAACAATCTTGTAGGGTTTATAGTCTTGATTATATATTTAATAAATATATCAGAGAGATGACTCAGTGGGTGAAGGCAAGTTCCATGCAAACCCAAGGACCTAAGATCAGAACACATATAAACACACAGTTTTTATACTTTGTATGTTCACATTTGTAATTTTAGAGCACCTAGGAAAAGAGGACTTTTGTAGACAGGAGAAATATCCAGAAGATCTTGAAGAGGTAGGCTAGAGTATTCTGTGCAATAAACAACAATAAAGACACCGCAACAACAAGCTTGAGGTTGAGAACCAACTTCTGAATGTTGTCCTTTAATCTACACACAAGCACATGCATATGTGTGCATGCTCACAAGTATACACACACACACACATACACACACCACACACACAATGACAAAAATAATAAAATAGAAAACATGAGCAAACTAGGATTATAGAAAAACATCAACAATTATGATGGACTTGATGACAAAATAATTTTATGTTAAACTAAGTATGCGAATGCTCACAAGTGTACATACATACACACAAAACTCAAAGACAAAAATAATAAAATAGAAAACATGAGCAAGCTAGGATTATAGAAAAACTTCAACAATTATGATGGATTTGATGACAAAATAATTTTATGTTAAACTAAGTTTGACTTAAACCTGTTTCCATAACAGACTGGCCATAACAGTTTAGCTCAAAGCAGTCACTGCATTGAGAACTCTATGCTAACTGAATATATGCTTTGAAACCCTATTTAGGGGTTAGTCAATATAACTATGTAATTGATTTTAACTAATAATAGTCAATGAATTGTCAGTCAATATGGGGCTAAAAGCTACCAGTATTACAATATACTGTAAACAGTGATGGCCGGTCATTAAGTTGTTTCCAAATGTCACTTGCTTTTCTCTGGCTACAGCTATAAGAAACAAAAGTGAATATTGGGTAACACATATTAACTATTTTCAGTACTCTCTAATTTCAATTATTTTTGATGCTCAAATATAAGTTAAAATTCAACTCTTATGTGGTATGTTTTTTACTCTTACAATGAGAAATTATAGTCACAGGGGAGATTGGCAAGCAGTGATGGATTAGAGTTAGAATGCATTGGCTATTATTTCATAAATGGAATAAAAGTTATGACTTTAAGTATGAGTAAATATGGTCAGCTAGATACTCAAAAATTTTAGGTAAGATGAACCATAATGAAAAATAATGTCAATATATGAAATACCACAGTAACATATATTTGTCATTTAGGCAATTGTACAAAATAGGATTTCATATTCAACCATCTTCAAAATAAAAGTGCCATACCTCCTGTTCTTACCTTTACCTTTCCTGAGTTTTAGAATCTTCTTAGTGTAAACAAGGAATTGAGGAAAATATACCATAGACAGCATGATAGAAGGTCATTTACATCTCTTGTTTGCATCTCGGTGTTACGACCACACTCAAGCATAAGAGGGCTAGAAAAAAAAGCCAGCATGTGTAATCATCTGTGGTCTGCACTCTATGGACTGTTATAGTTTATCATCTGATAATTCTCTGTGGAATCACAGTGAAAGTCATTGTGAAGAGAACATATGAATGATGGAAGCGTTAAAACATTAACTAAAATATCTTCATATTATGTTATATCCTATACATCTTTCAAGACATGTTTGTCTCAATATTTGACCCACACAGTTTGCCCAACACAAAGCCTTTACAAGAAGTCATATATTATTTAAAGTGATTAAATTAATTCAGGGTAACATGAAACTTTTTGAAATTCAGTGTTCAACATGAGGAAGGTTGCATTGAATTAATCCTCCCAACACTGATAGTCAAAAAAGAATATTTCATACAGGAAGAAACAAAACAAAGCTCCACATGACTCTCATGAAACATCTGCTTATTTGTTTAAATTAAACTATTACCAAATTCTCTTCTACTAATTGACGTCAACAAGCTGCAAGCAAATAAGCACTAGCATCCTCCAGCAATTTAGTTCATTGCTGAGGTTACTCAAAGATTATACATATGTAATTCTTTTCTAATAAAGAATATATAAATATGGAGTTTCTCTTAAACAATGAGTCATACAGAAAATGTAATTATAATAGCATGGGTTCTTAAAGAATAAACTTACAGTACAATTTCTTTCAAATGTATTTGTGTATAAATGTATATATATCTATCTATATGTGTGTGTTTGTGTGTGTATGTGTGTGTATTTCTTGCAGTGTCACTGTAGTCAGCCCTTTATCCATAGAAAGTACTTCTAGAAACTGGAGTAGTATTTCTTTAAGACCTCTCAATAATTATATGAATATGTTAGCCGATATTTATATGCACATGGCTATATTCTGTATGTGATAATCATTATCTGTTTTCCATACAGTACAATTTCTCAACTCAAGAAACAATTGTTATGGAGTAAAGGTAAAAAAGCACAATACAAAAATATATTAGCAACATATGAGAAAATTTTGATTAAGTATGGTGACTACAAATAATAAACATACAGTTTTCATCTAAAGGCCACTATCTATAGTACTATATTACTAACATTTATCTCTTTCTTTTTGTAATTATTTATTTAAAATTATTTTTATACAATATATTGATCATGTTTCCCCTTCTTCCATTTTTGCCAAATTTAACCCACAACCATTGTCACTACAATGAATCCCCAAAAAAGATTAATGTTCTTGTCAAGGTTATTAATTACTGTAATCATGGTAATGCTTAACTGGTGAAGACCATGAAACATGGATAAAATGAGCTGATGCCAAACTAGAAGCCACATTCCCTCTGAATAATTATCACGTTGCTATAATTTATTTCACATGGTACCAGAAGAGAGAAGAAATCACCAATATCAACCAACTACAAAACCTGCCTGTTACAAGTGACCTGCTTGCAAGATACAGTTGAACAATAGTTTCATAAATGTTATAAGAATAACCAATCATTTTCTTATGTATGAAACCTACACATGAGAAGGAAACCATAATTTACACTAAAATATCCAAGGACCTGAGACTAGACAGGTCTTTGGTCTCAGGGAAAGTCCACAACTCTTATTTTATAAAGGAACATAGAATTCAAATGTTTTCTGATAACACAATAACATTTATTTGTTTTAAGCTTTATAAGAGATATAAAGAGATGAGTTTCCCATTCTTTTTTATTTTTTTATTTAATTTAAATTAGAAACAAGTTTACTTCACATGTCAATCATTCATTTTTTAAATATACAACCTTTGATCTCTTTTTGGGTAGGTAAAGCACAACTTGAATGTCACATTACCAAAAACCAGGGTAGGGAAGGGATCAGCATCAGTCGCAAAAATAACTTATGATCAAATTATACCAACAATGAATAAAATATGTTAATTTATGATCAACATAGGTAAATGTATGAAAACAAGAATGAACATATTTTTCTTTCCTTGAGCACGAATACAATGCCTGCCTAAATAGGCAATTTATTGCTGAAACAATTTGGCCTCTAGCCAGACCACCTAAATTTTACTCATGGATATCGTACTCTTTTGACATTCTTAGCAGAATCAACCTTTTTAAAGGGGAAATTCCTGTATCTGAAATGGAGCTATTTGTGGCATTGACTTTGTTGTATTTTAGAAAAGATAAGAGGAGATACAACATAGACATATGTGCACAAATTGAAAAGAAATTGCAGTCGTAGTAGATGTTGTTAGCAACTACATGATAAATTGAGGCTTGATTTGAAACCTAAAAAGTGAGTTTTGTTAAAGGTATTGACAAAACGCATTAAAGAGGGTAAAAGCACAATAATTATAGTTGTAGCTGAAAAATAAGGTATATGACAATTAAAACATCTATGCTTCACTATGATTAAACTGCAAAGTATTGTTAATGGAATGGTAATATATTAAGTGTAAACATAAATTTGATTGATGACTGATTTAAATTTCCTCATTAAATTGATCATTTTATTCTTGTGTGAATACTCAACATAATTTATAAATAAATATATTTTAAATGTGAAAACATTGGCTTAAAACACTGAAAGTCACCTTGAATCAGCCTACTTGATTTAAACTACGGATATCCGGATGTCTGTCTCGTTTTCTCTATGATTGTTTTCCCTTTGATACAACTCACTCACAAATGTGTCCGCATCCCAGCTGTCTTTTTCCTCCCACACTGAGAACACGTACATTTCAGAAGTTGAAACACTCATTATAGCTATGCAATTTTAAGTTATCAAACTATAAAGTCATCATTCTGTCATAAAAATGTGCAAAGTCTGTCATATGCAGTCCAACACATGGAACTTAAGAACATAATATTGATTGAAATAAACAAAACAGACAAGCAAACAACTGAAAGTCTCACTTAAACAAGGCAAGCAAAAAGTTAATCTCATAGAGAACAAAGATTACTAGAGTCTGCAAAGAATGTCTTTGGGCATAGGGAAAGTGAATGGAAGGTAATTGGAGATGTCTGTAATGCAGTAGTGTGATAAAATAACCATGGATGGAACAATTAAAGGAACATTTCCAAAAAGGTAGTAAGGAGGATTTCAAATGTTTACAGCTGACACAAAATAATACATTTTTGAAATGCGAGACCTAAAAAGTCTACCCATCTGATGAATATGTGTTGAATGAATATGTGTTGACTATTTATTGAAATGTTACCCTACATCCTGTAAATTTACAGCATTACTATATGACAGCAAATATGTATATTAAAATACAGAAATGCATTTTCAGTTTTTATTTTCCTTTATTCTTAAGTGTAAGTTAATTCCAGCAGCTAAACATTTCGGGTCCTTAGTCTCATCATATGCAAAACTGTTAACTCTGAGCTATATATTTTCAATAAAAAGACTCCTTAATATTTAATTTCATCATGAACTTACACTAAACTATGTTTATTCCCTAATGTCACAGTGTTAAATCATTGGAATTTATATAGTTATACCTGTTAAACACTAAAGAAGTTAGCTTAAATTACATATTCTTTTAAAAATATATTTAGAATCACATGGTATACTTGAAATAATTATATATGGAAATGTATAAATGCATTAGGAAAATGATTCTAGAATGAGTAAATTAATTTTTAAAAGGCTGTTTACTTCTATTCAATTCAATATGAATAACATCAACAACTACAAAGAGGGTGAGAGTTGATAGTATATGGGACAAGAAATCCAAGGCAATGAGGCATAACAAGTCTGTCCATGAACTGTCTCTTTTATTTTCTATTCAGATTATTAAATTTCCATGTTCCATTTGCAACAGACATGGCATTTTATTCTGAGTATGGTAGCAAAAGGCTTCATAGAATCCACTTACAATTTCAGCTATAGAGAGTTTGTAAGCTCACACACAAGCAAAATTTAATTGAGAGTATAAAATGTAAATGTATATGTACATATATAGTGTTTTATATATAATTATCTGATCTATAATTATTTTAAGTCTTATTAGGGATAATTACTTCTTCTGCTTCATGCAAGACCTGATGGCTTTAATTTTGTTTTGTTTTTGATGTGATAGAAGAATAGCAACCTGGCTTTTTATTCAAAATCTTAATTATACTTTACACTAAGAAAATTCACACAAAATATTATTTAAAAATAGCAACAACACTTTCAACAAGTTTAGTAGCACATGCACACACACACATACACACACACACACACACTCTACAGCCATATGAAGGTAAGAAGAAAGTTAAGAAAGAACTTTTTTGTTCTTCTTAATTGTTCTAATTTATTTTATACTCAATCTCTAATCTTTGACATTTTTGCGATAAAAAGCTTTTACAAATAAATTCTTAGTTTGCTTAAATCCTCAGTGGTTATTTAAAATCTCAGAATTTGGCCAATGAGGCTGCAAGTTAAGTAAACGTCCCTAAGGCCAAGACTGAAGACTTATTAAGTTCAATCCCTGGGAGCTATACAATATTGGAAGGGAAACAACTCCTTCAAGTTGTCCTCTAGCTTCTGTGAATTGGTATGATGGCATTTGTGCAGCCACACACACTCACACTAACTGATACACACACATACTAAACAAAAACTGAAATCCTGAGATTATACTATCTCTATCACACATTTTCTAAAACATTACCACATACATTAATGGATAAATGCTTGAAAACTCAAGAGCACCAACTATGAATTAAAAGGTGATTGTAGAAGACCAAAGGAACTGAAAAATTAAAATATGTTGAATGACCATGAGGTTGGTGCATTCCAGGAATACAAAAAAAGCAAGCAACATGAGGACAGAGCCTGTGAGCGAGTGGAGAGAGAAGGTGCCAAAAATGAAGGATAGGACTGAAGCAAGACCATTTAGATAGAACCTTGAATTCAGGATGATTTGAAATTCTTGGTTTGTTTTGTTATTTTCATAGTCTTTTTCTCCAAAGACTTTAAAAATATTGCTCTTCTAAAGCAGAGCGATGTTTAATCGTTACTATTGATTGGTCACTAAAAAATTACATTTCCACAAAAGGCACATAACTCAAATGTAAATCCCTTTAACAAACAGATATTTATAAAATTCTGGAATGCTAACTGTAATTATTGAAAAACTTAAAGATAACACCATTGAATGCAAAGATAATACGGCGTTACAACAGCTGGAAACATATGACACTCCTCACACAGCTTCATTAATTACTTGAGATGCAGTTAATGTAAAAACACCCACTGCTCACTGTTTGAGGACATAGGTGTTCTGTTTAAAACCTGAAGAATGTATATACTAAAAATTGGACGATCTGTAACATCACATTCTCCAGTCTCCTCAAGTGCATGTCATATCTCCCAGGCTAATAAGGAAAGTTAGTAAAATCTTTCTTCATTGACTCAAAACCTTGAGGAATTCCTTTGTTGTTTGTTTGGTTTTCATAGTTATACCCCATTATCATTGGAGAAACAAGTACGATATTACATTCCAAATATGTATTCACTTAATTTTTTTAAAAGATATTTCCAAGACCCAGATTTTAAAGTCATAATTATGATTTGCCGACTTAGACATACAATACTCTTCCAGAGTATAACACTTTATTCATCTATTTAGCTTTTGTAATTTTCAAATATATGAATATTGTTTGTTTGCTGAATGATATTTAATATTTCTCAACTTCCATTTTCATTTCATTGCTGGGATCTCCAACTCATATTATAAATTATGATAATGATATGTTGGTTTTATAATGTTTAGTAAGGGCAGTTAATATGTATTTCTATACTCAAAATTCCTAAAAGATTTATCCAAAATTGTTAGGAAAGAATTAATTACATTAATTAAATTACATTTTATCATTCTTGATAGTCTGCACATCTAAAATTCCCCAAACTTTGGCAAGTTGTGGTTCAGGAAAAGGAGTCATATTTTAGTGTCTTGGTCACATGAATTCATCAAATTCTGTGGTCTAGCAGTACACGCATTTTATTTTAAAAAATACACAAGAACTTAAAAACGTATTAAGTTTTTATCATAGAAAATAACAAGGACTTTGCAAAAGTCATGCATTTTTAATGGGCAGTTATGTGGACACACTGTAGAGAAAATATAGAGTCAATTCTGAACTATTAAGTCTGGTGTTAAAATAGTGAGTAATATGCATTTTGTGATACGGTTCTTGTAAAAGTTATGTTAATGTTGTACAAAAGCTATTAACTCCATAATGTTTATCTAAAATGTGAGTTAATTTTGCTTTAAAATTCTCTTTCCTGAGTTACTGGGGAAATGGTACTGACAGGTTTACTTAACATACCATTTCGACAAACCTTCATTTGATTAAAAAATATCTATGAAATACAGTATAGCAATGCATGACAGAATGTCCAATCCACAGATTTGGATAGAATTCATTGTATATCACTTATTATATTGTCTTCGTCATATAGATATCATTATTTTTTCCACTTTCAGGTGTGAGTATTGAACCTAAGAGAGGTTAAATATTTTGTGAAAACCTGACAATAAACATTACCATGTACAGATTTCAAGCCCAGGACAGCTTACATTGTCCCCTGTTGTGCTCCACTCCCAAATTCTTTGAGTTCTCCAATTTTGTATCCCTTCAGTAGGTTGAATATTTAATGGATAGAAACATAAAATTGAATCAAGAAATAGGATGGTAGAAGGTTAAAATACAAAATGGCTTTAGTTTATCTGACAAGACATTTAGTTTGTTTGTTATCTATCATGCACCACGGACATTGAAATTATGATGAAGAAAAAGATAACAGTGTCCTGTGGCAGGAACTTTCTTTCTCAAAACTATAAAAGAAATCTGACCATGTCCTTTTAAATTTCTGAAAGGACAAATGTACAGCAAATGCCTCCGGTTTCTGTATCAATTAGGTACCATTTATTAGAAACCTACTCACAAGTGTAATGTGATTAATCTTTGCCCTTTATGTAAATTAACTTATCTTTAGGGAACAAGCTCAGAGTGGTTCACAAAGTGCAGTTTCAGACCTTGAGGCCAAGACAGAGGCTGGGTGGAATAACAGCAAGAAGAGAAAAATATGCCTGGGTATCTAAGAGAAAAGAACTTAGGTGTAGGCAAAACCACATCCTCTTTTGTGACACGGATAATAAAAACCCAGAGACAGATATTGGGGTTCAAATATCAAGATGAAGGTCAGAAAAGCAAAGCAGTTGGCCACTAGCTCCTCCCTCTGTCTCAGGCTGTAAGGGTATGAGAGGAAGGGGCAGCAGTCTGGGATGGCAGTCTGAGACTTGGTGGAGACAGGATCGCTGTCTATGGTTTGATGGAGAGATTAATCTTCAGTCATGCCAGTTTGCTTCTACAACACAAATAGAGAAAATTAGAGATCTAATAATTTTATGTCAGTTGAGACTGAAGAAAAATGAATGAATGAATGAATGAAACAAACAATTAGCTTGATGTCTTAAGAGAAATCGATGGATATATAGTTGATAGCAAGAAACTAATGTTACAACTTATCATTTCTACATGATGCCTGAGAATAAACCAAGGCTGACAGGACCAATGATGGGATCATACACAAATAGCTTTGAAATAATAGACACAGGATAATTATCGTAAGACTGAGCTATGTGAAACAATCATCACAAGTGTGCTCAAGAAATATACGTAGATGGGAAAATTGTTTTATTATGTTTTTTCTATGTTTGCACTCATTAGATTTATTCCCCCAGAAAATAGATATTTTCTACATTATATATCTTCTACATTATTATTTATTACATGATCTCTTTTTATGTTATATTACAGAGTTTTATAATATGAAACAATTCCTTCTATGGAATAAAAGCATGAATGTTCTAATAATAAATATTAGTAAGAAGCAAAGCAAGCACGTAAGATCCTTGTGCATACTAGTGCTATTATAATTTGATGTTCTGTGCAATTGTAAATTCAGACTTCTTTTTTTGCAAAGGTCTACATGCATGCCATAGAATATGATGAAAGACGGAATAAATCTAAAAAACTATATTGCTCTTGATTGCAATCAGCATGTTACATCCACAGCATAATTACAAAATCGCAAATGCTTCATCAGATTCACTAGAATTTCTCTGTGTAGCTCCTATGTGCACACACCCATTGAATATAAATTGTATCTCCATTTATGATCAGTTGGAATCTGAATCACACATTTGGTGCTAATCTACACCAAAATTAAGCTCCCTCCAATGCTAAATTGTTGGGTGAACTATTTTCAGGGACACAATTAGCCAAATATCTCTCATATTACTCATGCAAATGAGTCATTCATTTGAAAAGTTCATTCTGGATGCATATGTAGAATCCAAAAGTATGAGGCAACACAATGAAGCTAGTGAATTCTGGTTTATCGTATATTTTTAGGTTCAATCCTTTTTCAATTTTATTTATTTATTTATTTATTTATATTTATATACAGCCTGTAGTTTCTTCCCTCTCCTGCCAGTCCCTCCCCCTAACGCCCTTCTGTTCCCACACCACACATAATCCACTCCCTCTGTTTCCATTTAGGAAATATCAAGTCTCCTATGAATGTAAACAAAACACACCATCTCAAATTACAGTAAGACTAAGCATCTCCTGGGTATTAAAGCTGAGCAAGGCAACCCAATATGAGCAATAGGGTCCAAATAGCCAGTAAAAAGAGTATGAGACAGCCCTGCTCCCATTGTTAGGAGTACCACAATAGGACTAAGCTACACAACCACAACATACATGCAGAGTCCCATGCAAGCCCCATGGTTATAAGTTAAGTCTCTGTGACCCTCTGTGAGCACAGGCTAGATGATTCTTTGAGCTTTCTTGTAGTATCCTTGATCCTTCTGGCTCCTACATTCATTTCTCCTCCTAGTCTGCATGATTCCCCAAGCTCTAACTAATGTTTAGCTGTGGGTCTCTGCAACTGTTTCTATCAGCTGCTGGATGAAACTTTTTTGATGGTAATTGGGCTAGTCACCACTCTATGAGTATAGCAGAATATCGTTAGGCATCTTTACATTGACATTTGTTTTCTCTCCATTTGTGTTTGGATGTATTCTAGGTCTCTGGAACTGCCTTACATTCTTTCTAACAATTGTTATTTTAATAGATAAGAAAAGGGGAAAGGGAGGAAATACGGGGACACAGTTAAAATAAGGGGCATTTGAGAGATAGTATGGAAGCTTAATACATTAAAAACTTCCTAAAATATATATGCTGTGAAATATTAATTGAAGATATGTTGCATTTGTTTATGCTGTGGAAAATTTGTTTAATGATGCAAAAAATGTGTTGCATTCCTTTATGTTGCATGTGTTTAACTCCATGAAGCTGTGTTACTTTGCCTGTCTAAAATACCTGCTTAGTCTAATAAGGAGCAGAATGGCCAATAACGAGACAGGAGAAAGGATAAGGGACGCACTATGTCCACTTCTGTACCAGTCCACACCAAGTTAGTTGCCTGTGCTTGTGTTATAGCTTCCTGTTTAGTGTGTTTATGGGTTTCTTGAGTGTGCTGATGACTGCTTCTCTGATTTTTGTGCCTTCTCTCAGGTTTTTTACCTTCTTTTGGTCAGACTGAGATGTGTTAGGTTTTTATTTGTTTGTTTGTTATATTTTAATATGATCTCTTAGAAGCCTGAACTTTTCTAAACAAAGACAGAAAGGAAGGGAGGGGTATTGGTTGGGAAGGGTGTGGGAAGGATTTGGGAGGGATAGAAGGAGGGGAAACCATAATGAGGATATATTATGTGAAAAGAAGGAGAAAAGGAAAATACAAAGAAATGCATGTCACAAAGTTGGATGTTTGATAACTATTTAAAATGTTATAATTATTATGGAAAATGTTCTTTCTTTTTTATTATATTCCCCTGCATTTTAAAAACAATGGTTTTGAGGATGGGGCACTACCTGTCCAGTTCATATATTTTAATATCATATAATGTTGACGTGTGTACTCTACCTACTTAGATGTTTGAGAAGTGACAATTTTTTTTTGTTTTTGCTCTTTGTATTTACTTTGCTTTCATTTTCATTTTTCCTGAGTAATTTGAAGTATATCCCTTGTAAACTGTAAATTTTATTATCTTCATACAAGAAATATATATCATAATCCCCTTTAACATATAGTATACAAGCAGTAGTGAAGTTTTGGTACTGCCCAATCCTGCAGCTGTTCATTCCCAAATAAACACACAGAGGCTTATGTTAATTGTAAACTGTTTGGCCTATTGCACAGGATTATTAATAAAACTTGAACTTAAATTAACCTGCCGGGCGTTGGTGGCACACACCTTTAATCTCAGCCCTCAGGAGGCAGAGGCAGGCAGATCTCTGTGAGTTCGAGGCCAGCTAGTTCCAGGACAGCCTCCAAAACAATACAGAGAAACCCTGTCCTGAAAAAAAACAAAAATAAGTAAATAAATAAATTCTTATCTGTGTTTAGCCACAAGGACTGGTACCTATTCTCAGTAAGGCATTCTTATCTTGATACCTCTGCATCTTGCTGACAACTGCAACTCTGCCTTCCTTTTCCCAGAATTCTCCAAGTCTGGTCACCTAAACTATACTTCCTGTCTGGCTACTGGCCAATCAGCGTGTTATTAAAACAATACAAATGACAAACCTTTACAGTAAACAAGAATATTATCCCACAATATAGGACTATTTTAATTTTTTTTAACTTTTCATAGTTTCAAAACAATAATTTTAGTCCTTTTCACCCTTGAGTGTCCCCTTCATCCTCTGACTCTGGATACAAACCTTCTTTACAACAAGTCCCACTAATTTCAGTATGACCCACTGACTTTAGATTTTCTTGCACCGGGTTATGTGGGTAAGTGTTTACTTACTGAAGCAAGGGCAGAGGATCAGCACCTACATCACTGGAGAAAATAAAAGCACAGTAAAAATGTTTAATTTATTTGTCTTTTCAATTTCTTTATTCATTTTCCTGGTATGTTATGGACAGTGTGCTTTATTTTTTCTTCCTGTGTTATTTTTATAGTTTTAAATTTTCCTTTTCTAACTTACTTATTAAATTTTTATCTGGGTTTTGTACCAATTTTCAAATAATGAACATTTAAAATGTCCAAGGACATTTTGATCTGAGTCCCCCAAATTTAAAAAAAAAGAAAAGCTCATTGATTGTGGTTGTTACAGACTTCTCCAAGTTGTGATTTTTTATTTAGTATTTATAATCTTGTTGTCTCCTGTTGCTATGACAAATCATAATTTCTGTGAACATTCACTTAGAAAATGTATCTTCTACAGAGTTC
This sequence comes from Mesocricetus auratus, assembly GCF_017639785.1. Classification (NCBI taxonomy): domain Eukaryota; kingdom Metazoa; phylum Chordata; class Mammalia; order Rodentia; family Cricetidae; genus Mesocricetus; species Mesocricetus auratus. The sequence continues at coordinate 14,345,487 of NW_024429185.1, forward strand.
TCCATATCATCAATGTAATATTTAATCATTTTACCTTTAACAAGTAATTTTACACTATAATAAAGATCAAACTATTATTTTCACATCACAGTTTTCTCCTGATTACAGTTTCTTCCTCCTCTACTCTCACTTTCTCCCCACCTCCACATCCATTTGAATCCACTCCTTCTTTTTCTCTCATGGAAAAAAAACACACACTTCTAAAGAATAAAAATAAAATAAAATCAAGCACAAACAAACAGAAGAAATAGAGCCCAAGAAAGGGTAAGAGAAATAGATATAAACAAAGAGACTGACTCGTTCACATACTCAGGAATCTCATATATGCACAAAGGTCTTGCCAGGTAAAGGCAGGGGAGACAGAAATAAGATATCTGTATTTGTTCCCATTTGCAGCAGAAGGAAGCTTCTCTGATGCTGGCTGAGCAAAGTGCTTCATAATTTCATTTTCTTCACTCTCCGTGTGACTAAGTTTGGGGATTTATCCATAGAAATATAATTTGAATGAAACCTAACTAATAGAGATTAGTCTCTATTACCTAACTCAAAACTCATTTGGTGACTTTAGTACTTATCAACACACAAGTGCCTTTGTCTGTAATCCAAATTGCACAGGATAAAATTTTATCAGTTTTACCTGCAAACTATTAAAATTATAGTGTAATTTCTTTTTACCAAAAACCATGAAATAATGAGGTATTTTCTTAGTCCATCATAATGACGTGAAAAGAATCACAGCCTTACATTAATTCCCATTGGAGAAAGCTGTAGGTTGTTCTCATTAGAGTTTCTCTGTAGTAGATGGATATAGAAATGTACTACAAAATGAAGTAATCTGTCCAAATGATGTCCAATTGTCAGGATTACAATTTTGTTTATTCTACTGCAATAGAAATCGTTATTTGAGTCCTTTGTTTTACAGCTTGGAGTCAATTCACCTAGTTGTCCAGAGAATTAAAGTGCTAAAATGTCATTTGATACCAGTTTTCCTTCTGAAAGTGAATCCTAAATTGTTTAATAAATGCATATATGCTAAGGCTTCTTGTATGCAGAGTATAAAGAAGTCCTCATTCAATGAGAGAAATCAAGTGTGTAATTTCTAATATTGGTTAAACTTGGATGTTGAATTATATTAGGCATTTCTTTTCTGTTACTTTACTTGGTTTGGTTTTTTGAGTTTATAATGTAATTTTATCATTTCCCTCTTTGCTTTCTTCCCTTTAGCCATCTTATGATTCCCTCTTGCTCTGTCTCAGATTCTTACACATTTTTCTTACATAAGTTACGTTTATTATGTGTATAATATATGTATCACATGCATATATTAAATACATAATAAATGTACATTATATATTATACATTTTAAACATATTTCTAAATGCATAGATACAACCACTCAATCTCTACAACTTTATTTATATGTATGTTTCAGGGATAGCCACTTTGTATTGGAAAACCAGTTATTTTACCCTACCCTAATGGAGACTGCATCTCTGTTAACATTTCTTAGTTGCCTGCAGTTCTTTGTCTAAGGTTGTAGGCCAGTTACCCTTTCTTTAGTGTATTTAGGATGTACTGGAATACTTTTTTATTATTTTATTTTTTAATTTATTTTAAAGTTTAAATTTAGATTAGAAACAAGGTTGCTTCACAAGTCAGTTCCAGGTCCCCCCTTTCCCTCCCCTGCCCCCCGTGCCTTCTCCCCAACCCCCCCATTATCCCGTCAGTTCCCCAGGGAGGGTGAGGCCCTTCATGGGGGTATCCATAATCTGTCATTTCATCCAGGGCAGGGCCTAGACCCTCCCATAAGAGTTCAGGGTGAGAGTGCATCTCACATTGTTGGATGGGAGTCCAAAGTCCGTGTGTATACTCGGGATGAGTACTGATCTACTACCCAAGGCTCAATAAATTATCTAGGCCTCCTCACTGACACCCACATTCAGTGGGTCTTGATCAGTCCCATGCTGGATTCCTAGGCTGATGCCTGGGATTCAAAAGTTAACTTTTGTCAGGTAAGATGTTTCTGGGGGTTAAACCAGCCATGTCTTAATCCCTTTGGTCATCAGTCCTCCCTCTCTGTTACTTCCTTTCTTGAGTTCAGCTCAGTGCTTAGCCATGGGAGTCTGCCTCTTCTTCCATCAGCCACTGAATGAAGTTTCTGTTTCCCAGACTCTCTGGCCATGGGATTGTAGGCTGGCACTCCCCAGATCTATGTCTAAAATCCATATATGAGAGAGTACAGAGTATGTTTCTCTTTTTGTGTCTATGTTACCTCACTCAGGATGGTTTCTTCTAGTGTCATCCATTTGCCTGCAAATCTCAGGATTCCATTGTTTTTTTCTGCTGAATATTGTGTAAATATACCACATTTTCTCTATCCATTCTTCGGTTTAGGGGCATCTAGGTTGCTTCCAATTTCTGGCTATTACAAATAATGCTGCTATGAACATAGTGGAACAGACATCCTTGTTGTATGAATGGGCATCATTTGGATATATGCCTAAGAGTGGAGTTGCTGGGTCTTGTGGTAGGTTTATTCCCATTTTTCTGAGGAATCTCCATACTGATTTCCAAAGTGGCTGAACCAGTTGGCACTCCCACCAGCAATGGAGGAGTGTTCCCCTTTCACCACATCTTCTCCAGCATAAATTGTCTTTGGTGTTTTTGATTTTAGCCATTCTGACAGGAGTGAGATGGTATCTCAGAGTTGTTTTGATTTGCATTTCCCGAATGGCTAAGGATGTTGAGCACTTTCTCAAGTGCCTCTCAGCCATTTTAGACTCCTCTATTGAAAATTCTGCAGCCCACTTTTTTTTTCCTGGTGTTCTGACTCTTTTTTTTATTATTTTTATTATTTTCCAGTTTAAATTTAGATAAGAAATGAGGTTGCTTCACAAGTCAGTTCGAGGTCCCTCTCCCATTCCCTCCCCTCCTCCCGTGCCCTCCCCCCAACCCCCCCCTGTTATCCCCTCATTCCCCCAGGGAGGGTGAGGCCCTCCATGGGGGTGTCCATAGTCTGTCATTTCATATAGGGCAGGGCCTAGACCCTTCCCCAAGAGTTCAGGGTGAGAGTGCACCTCACATTGTTCTATGGGAGTCCAAAGTCCGTGTGTATACTTGGGATGGGTAGTGATCTGCTGCCCAAGGCTCAATAGATTCACTAGGCCTCCTCACTGACACTGAGATTCAGGGGATCTTGATCAGTCCCATGCTGGATTCCCAGGCTGATGCCTGGGATTCAAGAGTAAACCTTTGTCTGGTCAGCTGTTTCTCAGGGTTAAACCAGCCACTTTTTAATTGGATCCTTTGGTGTTTTGGAGCCTTGCTTCTTGAGTTCTTTGTAAATTTTGGTTTTCAACCCTCTGTCAGATGTGGGATTAGTAAATATTTTTCCCCATTCTGTAGGCTGTCTTTTTGTCTTGCTGATTGTGTCATTTGCCTTACAGAAGCTTCTCAGATTCAGGAGGTCCCATTTATTAATTTTTGATCTCACTGATTTGCCATTATTTTATTGAGTATTTTTGCATCAATGTTCATGAGGGATATTGGTCTGAAGTTCTCTTTCTTAGTTGTGTCTTTGTATGGCTTGGGGATCAAGGTTATTGAAGCCTCATAGAAAGAGTCTGGCAAAGACCCTTCTGCTTCCATTGTGTGGAATATTTAAGAAGAATAGGTATATACTGTTCTTTGAATTTCTGATAGAATTCTGCACTGAGGCCATCTGGAACTGGACTTTTTTTTTGTTGGGAGACTTTTGATGACTGCTTCTATTTCCATAGGGGTTATAGATCTATTTAAATTGCTTATCTGTTCTTGATTTAGTTTGGCAAGTGATAGCTATCCAGGAAGTCGTCCATTTCCTTTAAATTTTCGAATTTTGTGGAGTACAGGTTTTCAAAGTATGACCTGATGATTCTCTGGATTTCCTCAGAGTCTGTTGTTATGTCCCCCTTTTCATTTCTGATTTTGTTAATTTGCATGTTCACTCTCTGCTGTTTGTTAAATTTGGAGAAAGGTTTGTCTATCTTGTTGAGTTTCTCAAAGAACCAACTCTTTGTTGCATTGATTCTTTGTATTGTTTTCATAGTTTCTACTTTATTGATTTCAGCCCTCAATTTGATTATTTCCTGGCATCTACTCCTCCTGGGGGAGTTTGCTTCTTTGTGTTCTAGAGCTTTCAGCTGTGCTGTTAATTCTCTAGTATAACTATTCTCCAGTTTCTTCATGTGAGCACTTAGTGCTATGAACTTCCCCTGCAGCACTGCTTTCAAAGTGTCCCATATGTTTGGGTATGTTGTGTCTTCATTCTCATTGAATTCGAGGAAGTCTTTAATTTCTTTTTTTTATTTCTTCTTTGACCCAGGAATGGTGCAGTTGTGCATTATTCAATTTCCATGAGTTTGTAGGTTTTCTGCAATTTGTGTTGTTGTTGAATTCTAATTTTAAAGCATGTTGATCTGATAAGATGCATGGAGTTATTCCAATATTTTTGTAGCTGCTGAGGTTTGATATGTTGCCAAGTATGTGGCCGATTTTTGAGAAGGTTCCATGTGGTGGTGAGAAGAAGGTATATTCTTTTTTATGTGAATGAAATGTTCTATATATGTCTGTTAATCCCAGTTGTGTCATTACTTCTATTAGACCCATTGCTTCTTTGTTGAGTTTCTGTCTTGTATTCCTGTCTAGTGGTGAGAGTGGTGTGTTGAAATCTCCCACTATAAGTGTGTTGGGATTTATATGTGATTTAAGTTTTAGTAATGTTTGTTTTACGAATGTGGATGCCTTTGTATTTGGGGCATATATATGTCTTGGTGGATTTCAACTGTGATGAGTATGTAATGACCTCCTTCATCTCTTTTTATTGATTTTATTTTAAAGTCTATCTTGTTAGATATTAGGATTGCTACCCCTGCTTGTTTCTTGTGTCCATTTGATTGGAAATTTTTTTCCCCAACCTTTAACTCTCAGGTAATGTCTGTCTTTCAAGGTGAGGTGTGTTTCTTTTATGCAGCAGAAGGAAGGGTTCTGTCTTCAAATCCATTCTGCTAGCCTGTGTCTTTTTATGGGTGAGTTCAGGCCATTAATGTTGAGGGATATTAATGACCATTGGTTGCTCATTCTTCCTCGATTTGCAATGCTTGTTGTTGGTGGAATTATGTGTGGAATTTCACACCTTTGTTCTTTTGGCTGTTGGTAGAGAGGGATTCTCTAATGCCTATATTTTTCTTTATTTGAGGCATAGATGTTCAGAATTGAAACTTCATCTTGTTGAATTTCTCCTATGATGAGTATGTAATGACCTCCTTCATCTTTTTTGATTGATTTTATTTTAAAGTCTATTTGTTAGATATTAGGATTGCTACCCCCTCTTGTTTCCTGGGTGCATCTGATTGAAAAATCTTTTCCCAACCTTCAACTCTGAGGTAATATCTGTCTTTGAAGCTGAGGTATGTTTCTTATATGCAGCATAAGGGTGGGTTCTGTCTTCAAATCCATTCTGGTAACCTGTGACTTTTTTTTTGGTGTTTCAAGACAGGGTTTCTCTGTATTGTTTTGGAGGCTGTCCTAGCTCTGTAAACAAGGTTGGCCTCAAACTTGCCTTTGCCTCCCGAGTGCTGGGATTAAAGGCATGCACCACCAACACCCGGCTAGCCTGTGTCTTTTTATGGAATGGTTGTTGGTGGTGGAATTATGTGTGGAATTCCTCCCCTTTTTTCTTTTGGCTGTTGGTAAGGTGGGGCTATTTAATGCCTATGTTTTTCTGGTTGTAGTTAACTTCCTTGGTCTGGAGTTTTCTTTCCAGAACTTTCTGTAGGGCTGGGTTAGAGGATATGTATTGCTTGAAATAGTTTTGTCATGGAATATCTTGTTTTCTCCATCAATAGTGATTGAAAGCTTTGCTGATTATAGTAGTCTGGGCTGGCATCCATGGTCTCTTAGTGTTAGTATAATATCTATCCAGGACCTTCTGGCTTTCAAAGTTTCCATGGAGAAGTCAGGTATAATTCTGAAAGGTCTGCCTTTATATGTTACTTGGCCTTTTTTCTTAGCTGCTGTTAATATTTTTCTTTATTCTCTATATTTGTGGTCTTGATTATTATGTGGCAAGGGGACTTTTTTTGTGGTCCACTCTATTTGGTGTTCTGTAAGCTTCTTGTACCTTCATTGGCATGTCTTTCTTAAGGTTGTGAAAGTTTTCTTCTATGATTATGTTGAATATGTTTTCTGCCCCTTTGAGGTGGTTTTCTTCTCCTTCTTCTATACCTAATATTCTTAAGTTTGGTCTTTTCATGGTGTCCCATAATTCCTGGATGTTTTGTGGTAAGGATTTGTTGGACTTAAGGTTTTCTTTGGTTGATGAATCTATTTCTCCTAGTGTATCTTCAACACTTGAGATTCTCTCTTCCATGTCTTCTATTCTGTTGGTAATGCTTGTATCGGTAGTATCTGACTGTTTGCCCAGCTTTTCTATTTCCTGGCTTTCTTCAGATTGTGTTTTTTTATTGTCTCTAGTTCAGTTTTCAACTCTTGCAGTGTTTGCAATGTTTCTTGCAATTTTTGGTTTATCTTTTTGTCCATTTGTTACCTTTTATGAATTTTTTGGTTTGTTCTTTCTTCCATTTCTTGTGTTTTTTGGTTTGCTTTTTCTTCCATTTCTTGCATTTTGCTTTGTTTCTTCTTCCATTTCCTGCTTTTTTTTGGTTTGTTTCTTCTTCCATTTCCTGCCTTTTTTGGTATGTTTCTTCTTCCATTTCCTGCCTTTTTTGGTTTGTTTTTTCTTCCATTTCTTACATTTTTTGGATTTTTTTTTCTTCCATTTCTTGGAGGGATTTTCCTATATCCTCTTTTATAGCCTCTATCATTTTCATGAAAGTGGTTTAAGGTCATTATCTTCTGCTTCATTTGCATTGGAATGTTGGAGTCTTGCTGTTGTGGAGTCTCTAGAATCTGGTGGTGTCATAATTGTTTTTCTGTTGCTGAGTGTGTTTTTGTATTGTCTCTTTCCCATCTCTTCTTCTAGTGGGTGCAGAAAGAGCTCCTTACTGGTCTGGTGGTTATGGGACCAGAGTTCCCTTTTGGTGGGTGCTAGCAAGTCCAATAATCTGGTAGTTCTTCTATTCCTTGTCCTTGTTCTGGTCCCATGGGTAGAGAAGAAGAACAGGAATCCGGGCCGCTTTGCCTCCCACTTAGTCTGCTGGACCCTTTGGTGGATCCTGTTGTACCTGATCCCACCAGAACAGCTGCTCCCCTGGTCTCCCTGGCTCCTCTGGTTTCCTGGTCTCCTTGGTGGGAGAGAAGTCTCCCCTGGTCTCCCTGGCTCCTCTGGTTTCCTGGTCTCCTTGGTGGGAGAGAAGTCTCCCCTGGTCTCCCTGGCTCCTCTCATACTGGAATACTTTTAACGGATACTGAATATATATTTCTGAACCTAGTGTGTCAAATTCCATGTAACTCAGATTCAAGTTTTTTTAAAAGGTTAATTTTATTTTCTACCTGAATTAATTTAGAATCACAAAAAAGGCTAAAATAATTTATTATTATTATCTTCCTGCTAATAACTTCTTGCAACTATAGATCTTAATAGTAAAATATAGTACAGTGATAATGATACTGCAGATGAAGTAAAACTTTACCTCTGCCCTCTTAGGGTCTGAATGCCCATAAAAATTAAATTGGCGTAAGGTGGATTAACAGGAAAAAGGCATAAAAGTCTAAGTCATATGTGACAAAGTAACCCTTCAATAGTAATAAAGATTTAACAGTGACAATATATAAATTATTTAACATTAAACTGAACAAGAGTGAACAAATAGTAGATTATATGTGGTGGCTAAAAGAAGGTTTGTGCTACTTTTTAACCTAGCATGTTTATACACGGTTCCATTTAATACACATCCAAGTTGAAAAATAATTCTGTGCCCCAGTGTAGGAAGGACATTTTTCACATACAAGAGTATTTTAATTGATATCTTTTTACTTTTGATAATTTAATATATGTGTAATATACTGACATCACTCCTACCTTTCTCCCTCTCTCATCAACTCTTCTCATACCTCCTGCACCTTTTCAATTCATTAATGTCTATCATCAGTATTATTGCATACACACAAATGTATGTGTGTTTGTGCATATGAGTGTATATGGGTCTATATACTTGTGTATCTGTGTGTGCCTGCATCTGTTTAAAACCTACTGAGTCTATGTAGTATTGCCAATATGTAGCTATGTTTAGGACTGATCATTCAGATTGATTTAACCTATCAAGGAACTCATCCCAGGAAAAGAGTCCCTCCTTCAATATTGATGTCTTTTCTTTGCAAACACAGTTGTGAAACTTCTCCACAGGTAAATGTCTCTCATCTTTTGTCAAAGACACTCTTATTGTTAGTGTGGTTGTGGTTGGTATTGTTATTGCAGCAGGTGAAGGCTATCCTGAAGATCTCCAAATGTTTATAAACAAATAATAAACTTTTTTCAAATGTTCAGTGCCTATTAGTCAACACAGCCTCTACCCCTAAGCCTCATGGAACATCACAAGAGATGGAGAGGAAAGACTACAAGGGCCAGGATACCACCGTGCCAAATGTTAAATTCCATCTTCTTGGCATGATAGGGAACCTGTACAATAGTTGTATATCAACAACGTACTTGCCTAAACAAGATGTGCATAATGATAAGAACAGTCACATGAAATTATTTGATTTTCTATTTCAAAGAAGGGATACAATTTCCTGGGTGCCTTTAATGAAAATAACACATACTAAGGCAGCATCTTTTGAGGTAAATATTCTGTTACCCTTTATTGCCATATTTATATTACTTCAAGCCAACCAATGCTTCTGCAGTCTTTGTGACAACAAGAATCCGAGTTTCATCACAGTGATACATGTTTAAGTTAGTTCATTTCACTTGTGGGAATCAATAAAGTCAAAAGAAAAACAAAGAAGTGGAAACTAATTTAGATAAAAAGAACAAAATATTCACCCATAAGTTATACCCACATTGCCATATTTATTTATTTGCATTATGAATTTTTATTGACACAAAGTTTTCTCTGCCTGTCCATCATGAATTGATGTCTCTGTTTGCATTCTATGTCATACTTTTGTGAATTTAAGTGTGGTGAATATATAGTTTTTAGGTGATTGTCATGTTTTAATAATACATGGAAAGTGACATTTACTTCTACATAAATACTTTTTTATATACCCTACTATAATTCCTAATTATGTTTGCCTTTAATGAATTTTTGTCCTTGTCTGTCTCATTCATGAGTATGGGATATCTTTCAGGTCAGGGGCAAATTTCATGTTTCTTACACAGTTAATTGTAATTTCCAAAGTAATTTATGTTTGTATAAGTAATATATTAAGACCATTTAAGATTCAAACATTCTATGGAGGATTAAAGTATACTAATATTTATCATATAGTTATATATTGCCTATATCCATCCTCATCAAATTATTTCAATTTCTCTTATAAAGAATTATATTAGCACATTTAAATAACACTAATTAACACATGAACACATGTTTTAGGCAATGAGACCTTTTAAAATATAGTATTGAAACTAAGTTGTAGGTAATAAATAATTAACATCTGTAGTATGGGACATGTGTCATTATATTATTACTTATTGCATAGATTATGTATTTTATAATTTAACATGTTATATATTTTCATTTTTATCATTACCTTAGTTTTTCCTTTATCTTAAAACCTTCATTAAACTATTAGTCTATACTTTGGATATAAATCTTAGGTACTTTTCTGCTATATTAATATATTTGCTTCATTATGCAGATTTGGGTTTCTAATCATAAACATGTTGAAATTAAAAGGCCATCAGAGAGGAATAAGATACAGTTATACAGAATTTTTAGGATTCATGGTATCATTTAGGATGAAGACTACCTTTGTGCTGAAAATATGATCATGAATTTGGTTGCAGAATCTGTTCATGGTAATTTATTCGATTGACTTTTTATCCCTGCCTTTTGGGCATTGGTGCACATAAATTTTGAAAGGTTGTGTAAAGTACATAATGTGCGTTGCTATTTTTCAGAAGGCCAGTTTAAACTACAGGAAATTGTGTTTACATCCCGCTCCATGAGATTCCAATTCCATAACTTGCTGATGTCAGTCATAAACACTTTATGCTTCCTAAAAAGATGTGTTGTATAAACTTTGAGCAATAATTTATGGAGAAATGAACATCTCCAGCTTGTTTTGAAAACAGATTGTAAAGCACAATATATGCCTGTCAACAAAGTCCATAAAAATTGCTCTGGGTGGGTCTGTCGGAAGCAATGCTGATCCCGAGGATGATGTCAGACAATAACTACAAGAGATGATTTTGCAGACCAGCCAGAAAACAACCATGAAAACTGTTCTCAAACACCTGAATCAGCAGCAATTTTTTCTCTATTCTTCTATAACTAAAAAGAGACTTCAGTAGCACAGTGAAACTACTTTAAGGTCAGTTCATCCAGCTACGGGCTAAAGGTCAAACTTTAATCTTTGTAAGTTATAAAAAACATAAATTTGTGTATATGTATGAATAGATTTCAGATGATGAGCATACTGTTAATTAAAGGCATAATTTCAATTCTAAATTTTAATGACTTGACTCATAAAATCATAATCTATACTTTCAAAGCAATTTTAATATCTAAGAATATAAATCAAGCTGGCAATTTATATTGCTTTGAAAGTTATGAGTTTTATCAATGTCACAAATAAAAATAATTCTGGATCTTTCTTAAAACATATATCCCAACTTTCTGTTAAGATTATTTTCTTATTTGAGAGAATATAATCTCTTCTTGTTTCATTTTGGTCAGTTCCTATATGGACTGTCAAGGTTTACAGGTCCATCATATCTTTTTTTTTCTTTTTTTATTTAAATTAGAAACATGCATGCTTCACCTAGGGAGGGTGAGGCCCTCCTTTGGGGGATCTCCAGAGTCTGTCATTTCATCCAGGGCAGGACCTAGGCCCTTCCCCATGTGTCCAGGCTGAGTTCATTTGTTTTCACTACAATAAAAACTTTGACAAATTATATTACTCAGAAAATTTCAGACTTATGATATAGGAATTGGATTAAGATATAAACAATTTGATGTTAAGTAAAATTATAGATTCTATTAAGTAGGGAAATATTTTGATAATCCAAAATTTGGTGAACAAATGAGTCATGGGAACTTACACTAAATTCTCTGTTTAAGTTTTATAAATGTTATTACTGAGTCTTAAAAATGCCTATAATTTACAATCTTTGTTGGCATAATGACTCAATTAAAGGGCACATGTTTGTCCTTCTAATTCCAAATGAATGTAATTTCCTAGATTGTCAATTAGATCAATAATCCGCTGACTATACCCCTATTCTCTTAAATTCCTCTGTATCTGCTTGCTCAGAGGGCCAAGAACAGTTTTGCTGACCCAGGGAATTCAGTGCTCATTTCCATATGTCTGACAGAGTCCTTTAATATTTTTCCAAGTTGCCTTCTATATGTCACAACCTTGGAATTAAAATACATGCACATATATGTTTGCCTATAATATCTTGTAATTGAGGGAGAACAATGCAAATGACTTCTATACACAATCCCATAGATATTTTTTTACATAAGGATTCCATATTTGGTCCCATGGCTAGCTTGTTATGCCAGAATATTTTTTTCTTGTCTTAGGGCTACTCTTGCTGTGATGAAATTCCATTACCAAAAGAAACGTGCCAGTATTTTGGCAGTGGATGACTGTATACATGGACCCTCTTTGTACTCCTATTTCTCCTCTATCTCCTTTAGGTTTCACCAACAATACAGACTTAGAGTGCTGTCCTCAGATGTATAAGCTTTAGTCAGATGTTAAACATTTTTAAGGATTTTGCCTCCAGTTCCTGTATCAATCAGTGAATACCTCTATTAAAAAATAGGGCATCATTTTCACATAATAAGTATCTGTTTCAAATGTGATGGCAGATTTTAAACAAGACAGTAGAGCAATCAGTCTAAATATGATACTGATATCACAAGCACTGTTTCCAAGAACCCAGGGCCCACCATGGATGGAGGATAGAATACTGTAAAAAAAGGTGTAGTAGCCATCTTCAGCAAAAGAGTATATGTTGATCTTATAAGGCCAAGACACACATGGATTTACAGAGACAGGGATTGCATACACATGACTTACATAAGATAAATAGGACACAAATCCCACCACAGATGGGAAAGAGCTTCATGAAATTCAACGACTACCTAAAGACAAATTGTGGTTGATGAAGGAGAGAGTCTGTTTTGTCAGGAATGAGGGAACTATGTGGCTACTCATACTCTAGCAGATAGTCTAGACAGCACATACTGACAGCACAAAATGTACTCAGTTTGTTTAAAAATAGAGCATGTGGTATGTGAGGAGTAGCAGGGTAGATAGAGGAGTTAAAATGGATGCTAGAAAAATCAAAATATAATATATGAATGTTTGAAATGATGCTCAAGCAATAAAAACATAACTTTATAAACTTCCCATCATAAGTAGTTATACTAGAAGCTTAAGGAATGGATTAACCCATAAACAGCTTACTACCATTTCAACCAGTTATACTACAAATGGAATAAAACCAGTTATTATTAACACAAATATGAGGAAAATTTTTAAAAAGAAAAATTCCAAGAAGAGATTGAATGGATGATTGGAATGGATGGAAATTCTTCAGACTTTTAGAAGAGGCAGTTAAGATCACAGAGAAAGTACTGTGTGTGTTTGTGTATGCATTAACATACTTGTGTATGACCGAGTCCACTTTATAAAACATACATAATAAAAGCCTTAACTTGCTCTAGAAATTAACATGATAAACGGGTAAAGGAAAATGAATGAAAGCAGAGTGGTACATAGTGACTAGATTCAGGGGCATTCTAATAAGAGCATTGGTGTCACACTGAAAAGTATAACAAGGTAAAAACATACAAATAGTTTACTTTTCTTTGTCAAGTGATTGTAATATAAAGCCATACTGTAGTATAATTAAGGAAATACTAACTAAGTTGTAAAAGTGCAGTTGTTCAGAATTCTTGAATTCAGAATTCATTTAAAAGTACATTAATTTCTCATTATCTATTTCTTCTCATTCATTTTTCCATTATTTGGTGTATGGTACTGAAAACTGAAACCTATATTAAGTGGACCTATTTTTTTCATTTTGAGTTACCTGAGGAATACAAACAGACTGATAATTATCAAGCATTTGATTGCAAATTTTAGTTGATTATGTCAGATAAGATTTGATCATTTAGTTACCATGATAAATATAAGGGGAACACTCCTCCATTGCTGGTGGGAGTGCCAACTGGTTCAGCCACTTTGGAAAGCAGTATGGAGATTCCTCAGAAAAATGGGAATAAACCTACCACAAGACCCAGCAACTCCACTCTTAGGCATATATCCAAAAGATGCCCATTCATATAACAAAGATGTCTGTTCCACTATGTTCATAGCAGCTTTATTTGTAATAGCCAGAACTTGGAAGCAACCTAGATGTCCCTCACCCAAAGAGTGGATAGAGAAAATGTGGTACATCTACACAATGGAGTACTATTCAGCAGAAAAAAATAATGGAATCATGAGATTCGCAGGCAAATGGAGGACACTAGAAGAAACCATCCTGAGTGATGTAACCCAGTCACAAAAAGAGAAACATGGCATGTACTCTCTCATATATGGATTTTAGACATAGATCTGTGGAGTGCCAGCCTACAATCCTATGGCCAGAGAGTCTGGGAAACAGAAACTTCATTTAGTGGCTGGTTAAGTACTGAGCTGAACTCAAGAAAGCCAGTATCAGAGAGGGAGGACTGATGATCAAAGGGATTAAGACTGGGCTGGTTTAACCCCCAGAAACAGCTGACCAGACAAAGGTTAACTCTTGAATCCCAGGCATCAGCCTGGGAATCCAGCATGGGACTGATCAAGACCCCCCTGAATCTGGGTGTCAGTGAGGAGGCCTAGGTAATCTATTGAGCCTTGGACAGCAGATCAGTACCCATCCCAAGTATACACACGGACTCTGGACTCCCATAGAACAATGTGAGATGCACTCTCACCCTGAACTCTTGGGGAAGGGTCTAGGCCCTGCCCTATTTGAAATGACAGACTATGGACACCCCCATGGAGGGCCTCACCCTCCCTGGGGGAATGAGGGGATAACGGGGGGGGGGATGGGGGGAGGACACGGGAGGAGGGGAGGGAAAGGGAGAGGGACCTCGAACTGACTTGTGAAGCAACCTTGTTTCTTATCTAAATTTAAAATGGAAAATAAAAAAAAATTACTTAAAAAAAAAAGAAATAGTGATTAATGTTTAAGATAATGAACAATTTTAAGCTAAAATAAACATTATCACAGTTGAAAAAATATAAGCTGTTTGCTTTCCATAGCCCAAGCCCTCTAATAAAGTATGTTAAACTCATGAAATAAAATTTAAATACAAGAGTTTAAAAAAGTATTTATTTCACAACTAGGTAATTCTCCACTTTTACGACTTGATAAATTATACTGTGTTAAATAAACTGTAGATAACTGTTTAATAATACACAGCCAAACAATAAAAGATAATTTCTAGTTATTGATAGAAGAAATAAATGTGAGCAATTTTATACATAAAAGCTTCCATTATGCTATTGTAATGCTGTTAGGATTAACTATCTGCATCAAGAGGAGGAGTATTTTTGCATTGGTCAACAGTTAGTGAGCAAAGAAAATTTAAGTTCAATAATGGGTTGGAGTAATTAACCTCTGAAAGAGTGCCCTTAAAGATTCAGTGACTTTTGTCTCAGAAGTTTTATGACACTGTTTGTAGAGAAAAGCCTTCCCATCAGCCTGGTTCCAGAGCCGCATCAGCTCTAATGAACACAGGAGGCTCTATTAATTATGAAGTAGTTTGCTTGGTTTCTTACTGGCTATCTCTGACTGAATTATTTACTCCATAATTGTTAATCGAAGTATTTCTCTTACCGGAGAAAAGGGTCAGGACATCTTACTTCTCTGGTGTGCTACATTGTCTCCCTGTATTTCTCCTTCCCAAAGTCCTCCTCGACTCCTAGTCCTACCTATCTTGTTTCCCTATTGGCCAACAGTGCTTTATCAACAACCAATAAGAGACAGATTTTAGAATGACATATCCCATCAACCGTTCACCAAACTTTAACTTGTATAAAATTCCCCATTAGGTCTTATTAAAGCACATATGAACTAAATAAATCTGGGTGGGACCTCAAAGTATGTTTCTCCAGTCAGTTCCCATGCATGCTTCCCCTTTAGTGTGACCTCTATTTCAATAGCAAGATTCAGAAAAGACCAGTGAGGGAGAACTGTGAGGCTCTCTCTGAACCTACAAACCGTGTCTTCATTTGTGTTGAAAACCAGTCATTAAGTGTTATTTTTGTTTTCAGACATGGGGCATCAAAGGTTTTAATCTTCTCACCTCTGGCATCATCATCTTCCTCCCAACACTCCTTCCCCCTTTTTCCTCCCCCACTTATTCACACATCTCTTTTTCTTCTGTTTACATCATCCTCTTATTCTCCTCGTTCCTTTTCTAGTTCTGATTCTCTTGAGTGCTAGGGATTAAACATATACAGGCCACTGAAACAAGGAATTGCTCCCATCCTTTATTTAGCAAGAAAATAACAAAATAGACACCACATAATCCATGAATTTGTGCTAAGCTTTCAATGAATATTCTCTTTGATGATTCTATAAGTGGTTTTTATTCATACTCACACATAAACTGCCACTTGGAAATATCTGGCATTGAGAATGAAAAGACATTTGCCACTGACGAGTTGACTTCTAAGTTGTGTGAATCAGTATATGTGAAAAAAAAAGCCTCAAGAGGTCTCCAATAATGCAACTTGGGAAGGAATGAATTAAAAAGTACTTATCTACTAGATATTAAAATGAAAGGCATTATAATGAGTGACACATTCAAAACACTGTAGCTTGACTATTTACAATGTTTTCAAGGCAATGCATGAAAAATTGTTTTCACTTTACATTTATACCTCATGCCTTCTTTACTAAAACCCCAACCCACCAATGCTGTCCTGACCATTTCTACTATTGTGAGGGACTGTATTATAAAGTAATGAAAATTGTAGTATATTGACATCTTGCACACTTCTTGGAAATCCTCTATTCACTCTTAATTATTTAATTATTGATTTATAATTGCCTATTTATTTTTAAATTACTCAAAGGAATAAATCTAGCAAAGATGCTTCTGTGGAAATCAGCCATTATTAAAATGATGAAATTGCTGGGCATTGGTGGCACACACCTTTAGTCCCAGCATTCAGGAGGCAGAGGCAGGAGGATCTCTGTGAGTTTGAGGCCGGCCTGGTCTACCGAGCAAGTTCCAGCACAGGTTCCAAAACAACACAGAGAAACCATATCTCTAAAAACCAAAAGAAAAAAGAAAAGAGAAAACAACCTAATATTATGAAATTTGTTCATATTATATAAAAAAGCTGATAATAGTATTGCGCTGATAATGACATGTTTACTCTTGATTGTTGTGCAACTTCGCCTTGGTGCTATTGTTTGTTTGCTAGACACTGTTCTCACAGAAAGAGAGGCTAATCCATTTGTGAATTTAATCATCTTGTTCAATATAAAACATATGGCAGCACATTTGCAGTAAGTGAATTTAGACACAGCAAATGCTGATAGAAAAGCTCCTGAGAATACTTGACGACCCAGGAATTAAATATAACCATCCAACAACGCTTGCAGACTCATCAAACACAATGTTCAGCCACCAGGCCTCTCAACCTTCTAAGGCAGCTTTGCCAACATAGCTGAAGCTGCCAGCTACATGCAAATGAAATTTCTAAAAAATAGACTGAACCTAATTTTGTCAGATCACTTTTATTATCTTTTTTTCTTTGTAGGATAACATTGTGTGTTTTTTTTATTCCTTGCTTACCTTATTTTATCTTATTTTGCTGTCACTTCAGACCACTTAACACCCATCAGGGTTAATTCATTGTATTTAATTATTACAGAAAGTCATGCTTATTTCACATGAAAAGTCAAAGAATTTAAGATTTATTTATTGGAAACTGCAAAAAAATTGTCACTCCTATAAAGATGTCAACCTTTAACACATTTAATATGAGCTTTGGAGATATCAGGCTCTGGAGACAGAACTCAGGATGTCAGGCATGGGGAAAAACACCTGTTTATTGGAGAGATACTTTTCTCCTTAAAATATATCTTATAGTCACAATTCATGAAATGGATGTATTTTCTCTAATAGCTCAGTACTGATAGCTGGCATGCATGTTTCTACTTATAAAACAAAGGGAACAGACCTTGGCAGGTGCAAGTTTTCAGGGTATATAACACAGAACTCCATCTGTCCTGAGTGCACCAATCCAATGATGGAATATTTTGATGAAAATAATTTTAAATATTTCTATCTGTATTTCAATTGGTGTTTGATATATTTTGAAGTACTTATAATAATTTGAATACCTATGGTTTCCAAATCATCATGTGCTCAATAATCCTCAATATTATACTAGTTGGTGGTATCTCAGAGTAGGCTTACTAGATCAAGAAAAAGTAATGTGCTTTAAAACCAAACTCAGGAGTGTTTGCACTTTGCATTGTGAAGAACATATGAAAGGGAACAATCTGTGAACCAGAAATGAGACCTCACCAGGTACCAGAGACTGTGTGCTTAAGTCTTCCACTTCCTAGGCTCTGCAACTGTGAGAAAGAACTTTTGTTACATATAGTCTACATTGCTTAGGGCATTTTTGAAGTAGTATTTTATATTGCTGTAAGCATATTATCATACTAAGACAAGACATGGCCCTCTATTTTCTACAATATATTTTCTATCAGTATTCCTAAATATTAGCTAATATTAGAAATTGTATATGTAATTTTTGTGGGATAATACATTTAATTTTCTTCATTTTCTGTCATTCTCTACTCAATTGATGATTACCTAATGAAAAATATGGGAAAATATGTAACTATTTCAATGTTATAAGAAATAGATTTGAGGCTGATGAGCCATCTAACTATTTGATTTGTAATCAAAAATGCAAAAGGGGGAGAAAGGGGAGAGAAGAGAAGAAAAAGAAAGAGAGAAGGAAGGGAGAGAGAGGATATCAAAATAGTCTAAGCTGTCCTTGAATCACTTAGGCAGAAAACCATCAGATATCCTTCTTGGAAAGGCTGTGGTTAGAAAGGAGAATAGGACATCATTGAGGTAACACTACAGATAATGAGAATGATTACTGTTTTCTGTAGCAGTACTTTCCAGCCTCTGGTTTCTTATTTTGTTACAGTCTTGAAATTTCCATTCACTAAAATGCTTCTCAGCTAAACTGAAATTTTGAAAGACAAAAAAAATAGATACACTACTATTTTTATCTTCAGGTTATGCACCTACGGGAAGCTGGAAAATTATTTAGGCCCAGGAGGCACAGTGTAGTGTATCTGAGATGAATAGTTGCTGGGAATTTCAGGGTTCCCACTGGTGACAATGAACTATGATCTCTACCTTTTTCCATTACTTTATCTACACATTTTGTCTTTCCTGGCCCTTTAATTGAATCTGCCTTTTCCACTTGAATTGCAGTCTAGGTGGCATACTTGTTAGGGTGCCATTGCGCATTTAAGAGTAGCATTTTAATGTTACTGGAATCTGCTTCTAAATACAAAATGGAAATTATTTTATAAAAAGACAATTTATAGCATGATATGTATTTTCCCATTCTTGGTTGTGGGCAGTGTGTCTGTCTTTATAGTTACTAAATGTCACTATTACATAAAAATTTTGTGTTCAAATTGACTATTATACCATGAACACAATATTTTTAAATATACCAAACATTTGATTTTTCTACCATGATTCTATGTTTAAAAATTTCTGGAGGATTTCTAGATCTAACTTACCTTTAGAATTGCTTCACAGTTGTGTGGTAAGATTCAGATGTCTGATATGATCAAAATGCTACATCAACACTTTACCAAATACAAAACTCTGCTTGGAAGTTCCTCTCCTCAGGTATGTTGAATTAATTGAGCACATTGTGGCCTTTCCAGCATGATGTTTTGCTAGTAAATGATTCATGGTGTATCCTGATCACAGAGAGCAGCAAACTTTCATCAGAAGCAGATGGAGGAATGATCTTGGCCATTTATGGAAAGCTCAGCTCTATACAGGAAAAACTGAAGTTCATTGAAAATTGACCTCCATGTGATGCTGGCCAGATGAGTGTCACCTCAGGAGCATGGTTATGCTGAGAGCATAATCAGCATGAGCAGATAGGGTCATGTTCCTAGGCAATTAAAAATCTGTTGTTAAGACATATAATTCTCGAATATCTCTATATGGCAGCCCTTCCTTTCCATTTACTATCAGGACTCTTTTATTTCACTTAGACTATCAGATGAGGATGCTTTCTTCTCATGAAAGAATGTTAGTTCTTTGTTTGTTAGGAAATCTCTCTTTATAAAATGGGGAAGCATTGCTTTAAAGGATGAGCTAACTAATCAAGCTTCCTTCTTTTGTGCTGAATTGCTCTTCTATACATGTATTTTCCCTGAAATTCAGATTTTACTTACTAACTTTGTTTAAGTATTTTTATTTCTTCTCTATTTACACTTTTTAAAGAAAATAATATTTCTGATTTTTCTAGAACAAATAATTATTCTGGTAGTGTATTCTAATTTATTTTAATAAGGCAATGTTTGAATTTTATTCAGGAATAATAGGCTATAAAACATATATTTCATATATAGCCACTAATCCACTCAGACACTTTCTCTATTTTTCATGATCATGATTAGAATTTTATGAGACAGATACCCACACCAAGTGGTTGAGTTAACAAGGACTATTTATGTCATACAATTTACGAAGTTCAATTTCTGCTATGTAGATAACATCAGTAGATGACATAATATGTAAAATTGGCAAATCGCTTCTCATATGAGCACTTTTTTCAATAAAACAAATTTTCCTCGAAGGTTTTAAAGCATAATTATTTTTTAGACAAAACAGTTAGCTTTGTGTATTTTCATGAACATGTCTAGTATTAGGAAGGAAAACTTTGAGGAATATTAAAGGTCATGTGAACACAAATGCAATTATTTGCTAACTTACATATAAAGACTGAAGTAGTAATTACAAGAAGTCATTACAGAAAAGTTTATAACACAGTTCACATTAATGTAGATACATTTTGGGGGAGTCTTTCAGGAACCAATTTATTAAGCACTGTCAGGAACAGCTTCGCTGATATTGCATATTTGTGTATGCTAGATTATGGTGTATAGGCTCATTGTACTGTCTCAGGGAAGAACTGATCAGGGTCATACAACCAAGTCATCACTCATGCCTATGAAGAGATATCTTTGTGTACCAAAATATCTGTACAAATTGAAGAGACAATTATGACACTCATTCTACTGTAGCTAGCCATTAACATGTTAATAATAAAAAAGAAAAAGGTAAAAACAGAATAAAAAACAAAAGGTAGTGTTCCAGATATTTATATATGTATGTGTTAAGTGCAAAGAAATAACCACATAGAAATATGCAATTATGAATGCTTTGCCTAGAGTTGTAGGACACTTCTGAAGAATCATATTTCTTTCTTTTTTTTTTTTTTGGTTTTTCGAGACAAGGTTTCTCTGTGGCTTTGGAGGCTGTCCTGGAACTCGCTTGGTAGTCCAGACTGGTCTCAAACTCACATAGATCCGCCTGCCTCTGCCTCCCGAGTGCTGGGATTAAAGGCGTGCGCCACCAACGCCCGACCGAGAATCATATTTCTGAGAGGTGATAATTAAGTTGACATTGAAAACATGACTAGTAGTTACATGTAGAAAGTGGGAAATTTTTTAAAAAGAAGGAAGAACCTGATGTAACCTTGCATTTCAGGAAGTAAAAGAGCACTCCAGTGTCCAAAGCACAATGAAAAGGGCTTTTTTTTTAATGGTTTTGTGAAGCAGTGTCCAAATCAGGCTGAGTCGCATAAAAGCTGTTAATAATGTTAGATATAATTCCAAACCCCTTGAGAGAACACTGAAAGTCATTGAGAGAGGATGTAATTGGATCATACATGCACCGAGATAAATTAATTCTGACCTTCATGTAGAAAATATATTGGGAGAAATTCGGGACAGAGATAATGATGTCTTGTTTTAATAGTGTAGGTGGGTCTGATGATGATTTGCTGAGGAAGTTTACATAGGTGAGTAACAGACTTTAAGAATGACAACTATTAACCTCAGTGATGGACTGAAGTTAACAAGGTGACTGTCCCCATTTTTATTTGTTTGAAGTGGTTGGAAAAAAGCAATCATTTAAAGAGAAAGGAATTTCTATGTCTTTAGAGAATACTTTTATCAAACCCATGTACATAAGACTTTATAAACTTAATAGTGGGAATTGTCTATGTACAAATGAAAAATGCATAAAATTTCTAATGGAAGAATAAGTTCAGATATTAGTTATTCTTTTCATGGAAAATTTTCGATATATATTCAAGTATATATCAAGTAGACCATTACCTATAAAGGTCTGGTCCTTGGTAGATCTTATTGAAGATGCAAGTTGAATGAATGTTCCTAACTTAGCTTATCAAATTTCAAGTTAAATACATGGATCAACTTATCCAGAAAGAGCAGTTGATCAAACCAGAATGAAAATCCCAAATGGTAGTACTCTTAGAGGGTTGGGGAAATATGAACAACTGGCAAAGGATAGATGTCTCATTGGGTAGACACATTTTCTGTCCAGCTTACTGAGTTGAATGCCTGGGCCTTACATGGCAGAAGAAGAGAGTTGACTCCATGAAGTTGTCCTCTGAACTCCAAGTGTCAACACACACACACACACACACACACACACACACACACACACACACACACACACACACCACAGAGAGACATTAATGAACTAATTGATTATAATATAAACAAATGAAATAAAAAGGAAACAGTGGCCAGTAAGATGGCTCAGAGAAAAAAAGTTCTTTGATCCAAACCTGATGATTGGACCAACAAGGTAGAAGGAGAGAATCACCTCCCAAAGTTTTCCTCTGATATCCACACACTTGTTTGGGCACACAGGCACAAACACACAGGTACACACATAGAAATACATAATCAATTAATGTAAAACATTAATAATTATTGTTTGATAATGCTATACAATGTATCCATATCATACTCACACTTCTCCCCCAGTAACTCCAAGATTGACCACTACTTTCCTACGTCTCCAACTTTTTGTTCTTTCTTCTTTTAAAGTTTTTCTTTTTTTTTCTTTCGTTTTTTAAAAAGTTAAATTAGACATAAGCTTGCTTCACATCAATCCCAGCTATTCACACTCCCATCCTCCCCCACCCCCGACCAACGCCACCAACCCCCCACCCAATCCCCCCTCCAATCCCCAGGGAGGGCCTAGGGCCTCCTTCATTTGTCTAGGCTGAGAGAGCATTCCTCTATGTGGAAGGTGCGCCCAAGTCCATTTGTACGCCAGGGCTAAGTACTGATCTATTATCCATGGCCCCATAGATTACTGAGGCCTCCTCACTGACACCCACATTCAGGGGGTATGAATCAGTCCAATGCTGGCCTCACAGTTATTCATGTGGGGACCATGAGCTCCCCTTGTTCAGATCTGATGCTTCTGTAGGTTTCATCAGCAAGGTCTTGACTCCTGTGCTCACCACTCCTCCCTCTCTGCAACTGGGTTCCAGGAGTTCAGTTCTGTGTTTAGCTGTTGGTGTCTGCCTCTGCTTCCATCAGCCGCTGGATGAAGGTTCTAGGAGGGCATATAAAGTAGTCATCAATGTCATTATTGGGGGAGAGCATTAAAGGTAGCCTCTCCATTATTGCTTGGATTGTCAGTTGATGTCATCCTTGTAGATCTTTGAAAATCTCCCTCATGCCAGATCTCTTCTCAAACCTATAGTGGCTCCCTCTATTATGGTATCTCTCATCCTGCTCTCCTCTATTCTTCCCCTGACTCAACCATCCTGCTCCCCAATGTCCTCTTCTCCCCTTCTCTTTCTCCCAGATTTCTCTCACTTCCTCTCCCCTCCCTCCATGTTCCCAAACGCTTCAGGATATCCTGTCCCATTCCCCTTCTCCGGTGTACAATTTATATCTCTCTTAGGGTTCTCCCTGTTTCTCAGACTCTCTAGAGGTTGAACTGACTGGCAATCATTCTCATTCTTTTATTCAAATGTGCTGAGTCCAATTTGTGTTACCAAAATGCTCTTACATGTTTGACTATGATGGAGTGTGGTCAACCTACCAGGTGCCACATCCTTAAAGAAAACAGACTCTCCCTTCCCAGGAGCTATCAAATTTGTGCCTAACCTCCCCTCCACACCCCTGTGCTGGAACTCTGTGTCACTCGAATTCACACAGGTCTTATACATGCTGTTACAATCGCTGTGATTTCATCTATGTATTTTCCCTTTTGTGTCCAGAAAACAGATCCCTTATTACTATCCACAATCTCTAGATATTCAATCTGTCTGCTTTCACCTCTAAGAAAATATCTGAGGATGTGATCTTGACATCCCATTCAGATATGAACACTTAGCAGTTGTTGATCTCTATGTTAATCGCCCTTCACTGCAAAAGAAGCTTCTCTAATTATAGCTGAGAGATGAGGTAGTCTGTGAGTATAACAATAAGCTACCAGAAGTCTATTTTAATGCTATGTTCATTTCATAGAATAGTTCTAGTAAGGTCCCCCTAGTCCTGGGACATACCTAGCCATAGGTTCTCAGTCCAAATAGGAATACTAGGTGTAGACTCTTTCTCTTAAAGCAAGTCTTAAATCCTATTATAGAGCAGATGGTTATTCCTATTATACCTGTGCCACTATTTCACGATGGGAATATCTTACCAGGAAAATCACTAAAAAAAAAAATCACCCACAACAACAACGAAAAAAACCTGAAAAGAGTTAAGGGAGAAGCTTTACATTGTATTATAGAGACCAAAAACACATTGTATCTCACCAGTTACACTGAGTAGAGCTGCGAGACTTCCAAGGATTTGATTGCATTAATAAGAGAATGGGGTCATAACAGCTGTTCTTCAAAGAACTATTGCTGTGAAAAGGATTAGAAAATTAACATAAAGATTATGTGGATACTGTGCCTAGAGAGATGGTTCAGAAGTGAAGACTACTTATTACTCTTAAAGAAGACAGATTTAGGCCGGGCGTTGGTAGCGCACGCCTTTAATCCCAGCACTCGGGAGGCAGAGGCAGGCGGATCTCTGTGATTTCGAGACCAGCCTGGACTACCAAGCAAGTTCCAGGACAGCCTCCAAAGCCACAGAGAAACCCTGTCTTGAAAAAACCAAAAAAAAAAAAGAAGACAGATTTGGTTCCCAGATCTCACATGTTGATTCAAAATTGCCTGTAACTACAGTTCCATGGGATCAAATGCACACTTCTAGTTTCCATGAGTTTCTGCATGCATGTAGTACAAATAAACTGTAGTAGGCATACATAAATACACATAAATACAAATAAATAAACAAATCTGTAAATTGTTGTATAAATGGATACTATTTATACACTACGTAGATAAGTGCATATTTGAGAATTGACAAGTAAGAAGTAGTATTGAAAGACATGTCTATATTCAAGAAAAAGGTAAAATAATCAATGGATAAATATCATTGGGTCTTGAAAAGTAGAAGACCTATAAACTCTATTTAAAATAAGGTTGTGTCATAAATACAAACACTGCTTCATTTTAAAAACGGAAGGAGCCGGGCGGTGGTGGTGCATGCCTTTAATCCCAGCACTCAGGAGGCAGAGACAGGCGGATCTCTGAGTTCGAGGCCAGGCTGGACCAACAGCCTCCAAAACAATACAGAGAAACCCTGTCTCGTAAATATCAAAAAAAAGGAAGGAAGGAAGGGGCAATAATATGTAGCAGACCTTCATAGAGGGTCAAGTCTCAAAAAAATCAATATTTCAATGTACTGAATATGTTCCTATGTCTACAGTTTTGCATACTGGACACACACTATAAACGTTTTCTGGCTCTTCCAGCATTAGTAAATATACACATATGCATATATTTCTTCATACTTATGGAAGCATCTATCAAATAGAAGAAATAAGTCTTAAAATATCTAAGTAAATTACTATGCTATTCTCATTATTTATGCAAGAACATTTTAAATTATACTGGATAAAATTCTATACCATGGATCACATTTAAAAACAGTGAAGATTGAACACAGTATACTATGCAATATTGCAAAGCATGACAACAGAGAATGAAGCAGTTGTGCCTTCTAGAATACTTGCCTGTCAACACAGAGAAACAGATGCTAATTCCTTGAGACTCCACTTGAGGGTTTGCCAGGATTCCCATGATTGCCCTGAAGAACAACATGTATGAGATCTGGCTTGACTAGCATTATAGCTTTCACATGGAATTGCAAAATTACTTAGTATGTCTCTGTAAGAAAATGTGCTATTACATGTATTGTTTTAGAAAAGAACTATTCCTCAATTAAAATCTTTAAGAGCTGTTCTATATCTATAGTTTGTCATATTGTCTGTCACTAGGCCCTTCACATTGTCCTTTTGGAACATTATTTAAGAATGGATGACTGTTAGAAATACTTCATCTTCATTCTACTGTTCAAACTGTAGGTGAACAATGATGATTAATATAAGACAATGAATGACATGTAACAATGCCAAAAATGCAATTTAATTTTCATAAGTAGTTTTAAGTATTAAAAATATTTTAATAACATTCCTACAACATACCCTTATTATAATCACCTCCTGACTGCCCATCAACACCTCATGGTCCCACATCACCCTCCCTTTGTGTTCTCTTGTTTTTTTTTCTGAGACTATCTCACAGTATTGTTTTCCTACCTCTTGTATTCTTTCTTTCCCATCAGCTGAAATGTTCCCTGAGCATTCAGCTTGAAGTGAGTATTATAAATGTCTTTATTAGAGATGACACACCATGGTCAGTTAATATCTATATGTGGACTGCTATGGTTTTCTGTTTACTAAGGAAAGATATTTCCTCAATAAGGGGTGAGGGCTACACTTTTCTCTAAGAATAGGGATAAGAATTGGAAGTGCAATTAGAAATACACAAGTTTAGGAAAGTAGTCTGAATAGGTAGATTTGTTACATCAGCCTCATGCGGTTGCTTACATTTACAGTGTGGCAAGCATTAATATTCCCTTCAATTGAGTGGACTTTAACTCCAATTATGAAACTGCTTGATCATTCCCCAGATACAGATGTCCTGCTGATCCTTGAAAAGATTTTGTCAAAGTATGAATATTTTTTTGCTTTTATGCTCAGTATATTACTTTATCACCATATACTAATCATGTATTTATGAAAAAACATGCACATATTATATGCACTTCTTAGAAAGAAAGGTCTCTTTATTTAATCCTTGAAAACTATGAAGCATAGTCTTCCAGGTTAATGAACAATGGTTAAAATTATTCACTAACACTAACTAAAAGTGGGGAAACATAAGTCTCAATGGAAATTGCTCATTTTCAAAAATACCTAATACTTTTCATTTAATTACAACAACATGAATGCAGACACAAATATATAAAATATATAGGGTATAAATAAGATATTGTAGGAGTAACTTCTTTAGGTATTAAATAAAAATTATATTACTGATATTTCATAATAATTATTTTTTTGGTTTTTCAAGATAGGGATTTTCTGTGTAAAAGCCCTACTTGACCTTGAACTAGCTCTGTGGACCAGGTTGGCCTCAAACTGCCTCTGACTTCCCCTGCCTCTGACTTCCCCTGCCTCTGACTTCCAAGTACCCGAATTAAAGTCATGTGCCACTACCTCCTGGCATAATCATTATTATTATTTAAAATCTACCCTAGATATCACTTAAAGATTTAATTTAGTAAGTCCATTGAACTTGACTCATTCCAATCTGAAGGACTTCATGGAATGCCAGGATCCAGGGATGGTGAAGTATCCATTGAGAGCTTATTCTCTGGAATATGAGACAGGAACATGAACATATGATCAAAAAACTTCTTTTCATTAATGCATGCATCTATATGTGTTTTGCACACATGTGGATGTGGGGGAAACATGCCTATGAGTATATGTACAAGGCAGGCAGAAGCAAATGCCTCATGTAATACTTTATTGTTCTCTGCCTTGCTACTTTGAAACAGGGTTCCCCACTAAACGTAAATCTAATCATTTCACGTATGGTGGCTGGCCAATATGTTCTCAAGGTCTTCCTGTTTTCTCTCCCATGATGCTTGGATAGTGACATTTTGCTTCATACTCGCATTTTTACATCATGTTCTTTTGTATTGAAGCTCTGGTCCATTTTTGTACAGAGCAAACACTTGTATCCACTGACTACCCTCTCCAGCCCTAACACCATTTCAAATTGGACAGAGCACAGGTATTTTCACTAAAGTTCATGACTCCTGAGTTTCCATCTCAAGCTCTACATGTGCCCAGCTAGAATTATGAGACATGACAAATAAGAAAAATTGAGTTATCTGATTATTTCACCCATTTTGTTCTCTTCATTTCAGATTATTTATTCTAAAATTTTATGATTTTGAAACACAAAAATTTAAGCATCAGCATGCATACCAATGATTTTTAGGTACTAACAGTCTAAAATGTACAAGCTTTTAACAATCTCCATATTGAAATAATGTTTTCCCAATAAAGTTTTCTATATTTTATCTCATTTGCCTTTTCAGTTTTATGATCAAAAGCTAAAAATCCAGAAGTGAATAGACTTCCAAAACACCACTTTTTCCTTCTTAATATCCTCATACTAATGCCTTTTAAATTAGATCCTCGTTGAACTGAGATGAGTTTAAAACGTCTATTTTAGATTTCACATCTCAAACGTCAACTCGGTTCAAGCACATGGAGGAATCACTAGGAGTATTTATAGATTCCCTGATGAGTGAGGTTTTATTCTTCTAACAATTACTGTATAAGTGTCTTTAAACTGAAAAGTATTATGCAAGTATCTGCTACTATTATTAGACTCTTCCCAAAGACACCTTCCAAGAACAGATGAACTGCATAGACTTTAGCATCTATTGATAGATAGTCCAACAAGGGAAATGGCTTGCATAAAGCTCTGTATATGAAGCTCATTAATATTCACAGGCTAAGTGCAGTCAGTAGAGCAAGGATGGCAGCCCCTTGTTGTCCAATAGGGTTCCTAACAAGTCAAGGAACATCTGCACTCTATCTTTTTACAGTCTCTCTAAACACAGTTCCAAAGGACCATAACATTTGAAGACAAAATGATTAATTTCCAGTGTCTCTCTAATCATATCTGTCTCTTTATTAAGTGTGCCATATTTTGAAAATGCTTTCTTTTGTGTGGTACAGGTCAAAGCATATGCTGTTCCTTATCTCTCCAGAAATAAATACTATAGCATGAAATAATTGTTTGGCCAAGAAATCCACTTAAAGTTTTACAAAAGTGTCAAAGAAGCTCAGAAGAATATGTTGTTGTCTATTGTTAATATAATGGAGAAGAGAATTAGGATTTGGAGGTTTTGTAACTCAAAATCCTATTCTTCTCATACCAAGTGTCAGCTTTTTAAAACACTTCCCATTGTTTTGAAAATGTCTAGAAAGTTGCTCAGTGAAGCATGTTCTTTGTAATTTGGGAATTGAGAAAATGACTCTTGTAACAGGTATATTTTTCACAATCATAGGTTCGATGTATATTAATTATTTTGCTTTAGTATTTTCAGTGAAATTACGGGACATTAAAATGAGAATTCTGTTCCCAAGAAAATCAATTGTGACATTCTCATATAAAAATCATATTTAAAAGTCCACAGCTATAAAGAGTAACCTTTAAAGACTTAATTTTATATTTTAAAATATGTGTATGTCTGTGTGCCTGACCAGGGGTGGGAGGATGGGGATGGTAACATGCATATAAATGAGGTTGCCTGTGGAGGACAGAAGAGGATTTTGGATCCCCTGGAGCTGAAGTTACAAGCACCAAATGTGGTTTCTGGGAATCAAACTAAGTCCAGGGCAAAATCAATGAAAAGCTTACTTTTACTGTGTGTCCACAAGGTCACTCTATCCAATTATGGGAATGGGATTTTCCTCAACAAGGCACTGAGGGAAGCTTGTGCCATTGTTTGCGCATAACAAGGATGATGAGAATTGCTTTCATTTGTTCTCTGACATCAATCAGATTACCAGTGTGTTTCCCAGGTAGTTAAGTGCTTCAGCTTCACCTGAAAGGCTCTGATGGTGCCACCAGGCATTTTTCAGTGTGACTGCTTACCCTGCTGTTCTGCTCCTTGCTTTCATGGTAATTTTCTTCATGTCTTTCCTTCCTTCCACTCCTGTCTCCTGGGATAAAGTTGTACCACTTTCAAAGTCATTCCCTTTCAAGAAATAGAGATTCTTGTAATAGACAGGTGGATTTTGGAATTCTAGAGTTGAAAACAATCTCTGAAATGCAGAAGACATCACGCTTATTTTATTGAAAGAGCCATTAAGAGCCTTCGAGCCGTTCTGATTCTTGATTTCATGTAAAAAAGACTTTTCTCTCCATTCTGTGAGAGCTTTTAAAATCTTTTCTTTTCCTCTTTAGGTGATGTAAAATTTCACAATTATGGGCTGAGTGAATTAGATCTTTTATTCATTTATTGTGCTGGGGACTCAGCATAAGTAATCGCTTAGGAGTGAACTCCTGAAACAATGGTAGGATGAGAGAGAGAGAGAATGGGTGATCAAAAGAGATGATTGGAATCAAATATTGGAAAGACTTAAGAAAAGTCTACTTTCTATTCTTTTCTCTTTTTCTCTTTTATTGGATTATAGATTTTTTTCCTCACATAATATATCCCAACTAAGCTCCTCTCCTAGCTCCCCTCCTATCCATATTCACATCCCTTCTGTCTCTCATTAGAAAATAACAGACTTCTGAGGGATAAAAGTAAGATAAGATAAAATAAGAGAAAACAACAACAACAACAAAAAACCCAATAATTAACATATCAGAATACAACAAAAGAAACAAACAGAAAAGGCACATTTATGGACACAAAGACTCACTCTTTCATACAATAAAGAATCCCCAAAAAAAACACAAAACTAGGGGCCATACCATATACACAAAGGACCCATCTGGAAAAAAAATAACAGGTGACCTACGCTTAAAACTAGTTTGTTGCCCCAAAGAGACTCCCTTGGAACACACTAAATTTTTCTTTGCAAGTGGTTATCTATTGGAGATTTCTTTTGTTTGGGACAGGGCATGTGTCCACTTCTCTTTTCAGCTCTAGAATCGATCTAGCAGAGATTCCTGTAGGCTCTGTGGATGCTGCCTCAGTCTCTGTGAGTTCATATGCACATCAACCCTGTTGACTTAGAATGCCTTGTTTCTTTGGTGCCCTCCATTCCCTTTGGCTCTTACACTCCTTATGCCTCCTCTTCTGCAGGGCTCCCTGAGCCTAGTTGAGGGATTTGGTGGGGACAATCCATTTAAGGCTGAGAGCGCCAAGGTCTCTCCTATTGCATACTTTCTGGCTATGGAAATGTATCCCATCTACTGCAAGAGAAAGCTTCTCTGATGATGGCTGAGTAAGACACTGATCTATCAGAATAGCAGAAGGTCATTATGACTCCTTTTATTATTGCATTTTTATGGTTGTTGTTGTTGGTTTTGAATGGTAATATTTGATTTTCCCTAGGGCCAGGGGCTATTTAATCTCAGGTTCTTGGTTAGCTGAGCAGTGTGGCATATGTGTTCTATATCATGGAGTTGGTTTTAACTCAAACAGATATTGATTTGTTATCCCCACTTGTTTCATGCCACCATTGCCCCAGCAATTTTTTGCAGTCAGGACACTATTGTTGATCAAAAGTTTATAGTCTTTCTCCTTTAGTAGCCTGTATGGTAAATTCCTAAACCAAGAACACTATCTCTTAGGACTAAAGGCTTTAGGTAGAAAGCAGCTCAACTTCTTTGTGTTGAATGAGTTGTATAGGTGTTGTCTTCAGCAATGGGGCCATTACATCAGTTTAATAACAGATACCTATAGACTTGGCTACAGCATGAGGTGTTTGGGGGTACCCATGGGACTCCTTTGGCCAACAAATGTACTAGATGTAACTCATTCCTAATACTGGGAGATACATTTCATGAAAAGAGATGGATAGTTGGACCTCTGTCTCCCTATTATTTGGTAATTTCATTTTTTAACAGCAAATATACCATGTTTTCTTTATCCATTCATCTGCAAGGGAATTCAAGGTTGTTTCCAATTTCTTGCTGTTATGAATAGAACAGCAGTAAAAATGACTGAGCATGTGTCTTCTGTTGTAGGATGAATCCTCCTTTGGGTACCTGCCCAAGAGTGGTATACTTGGATCTTTTTTTGTTTTGTTTTTTGGTTTTTCAAGACAGGGTTTCTCTGTATTATTTTGGAGGCTGTCCTGGAACTCGCTTTGTAGACCAGGTTGGCCTCAAAACCACAGAGATCTGCCTGCCTCGGCCTCCTGAGTGCTGGGGTTAAAGACCTGTACCGCCAATGCTTGGCTACCTGGATCTTAAATAAATCAATTTACTTCTTCCTGAGAAACTTATACACTGACTTTTAATGTGGCTGTATAAATATGGCCTCCTTCCAGTAAAGGTTAAGTGTTTCTCTTACCCCACAACCTCACCAGCATGATCAGTCATTTGTTTTATTGATCTGATGAGTATAAGATGAAATCTCAAAGTAGATTTGATTTTTGTATTTCCTTGGTGGCTGGAGATTTTTGGACATCTATTTAAGTGATTCTCAGCCGTATGAACTTACTCTTTGGAAAATTTTCTGTTTAGATCTGTTCCCCATTTTAATTGTGTTATTTGTTGGGTTACTTGATATGCAAGTGTTTGAAGTTATTTATATATTTTACATATTGGCTCTATACTGGGCATATAGTTGGTAAAAATCTTTTCCTCTTCTGTTGGCTGCTGCTTAGTTCAACTTAGTCCAAAGGATGATGTCTTTTGCCATGCAGAAAATTTTCAGTTTCTTGAGGTCCTATTGCCTTGGCTATGGTGTTCTGCTCAGAAAGTCATTTCCTGTGCCAAATGTGGCTGTCCCTCACTTTCTTTCTACAAGGTTCAGTGTATCTGGTTTTATGTTAAGTTTTTTCTCCATTTGGAAATATATTTCTTGCACTCTAGGAAAGGTACCTGGAAAATGTGAAATAAACACAAACATATAACATAAATTGCAGAAAAATTAACCTGCCATAGCAGACTGAAAGTCGGCATTATGCGGAAGGTAACAGACAGTCAAACTAAATAGAAATAAAGTATCTTGGCACAGGGATTGGAGATTAAATAAGCCCCTTAGAGACCTGTGCAGTTATTAGCAGAAAGAAGAAAAAAGACAATACAAAAGAACAGAATAATTTATAGACTATATAACATACAATTTATAGACTATGTGATATAAAATGAATGGTGTGCTTCATGCAACTATATCTAAAGCATGAAGCAATTTTAGGAAAATTTGTTAGTGTGAGATGCATTAATATAATGCTAAAGAATTTCACCTTATAACATATGCAACAAAGTCATTAAGGATTTATTTAATATTCAAAATTATTGTATGTGACATTTTTGTTAAGTTAAATATAATATTCAACTTCTATTTTTAAGTTATAAACCCTTCGTTGTTTTACTCAACCTCAGTATTGTTTCTTCTTTGTATACAGTTTAGTCTAAAGATCTTATCAGTTATATGAAAATCAATATAGTTGAGTAATTATAGATGATATAAAATCAACATGGGTAAATGATGGATTGACTTTTGCTATAAAAATTAGTACGTATGAAATTCAAATCATTAATTCAATATGTAGAATATTATAAAGGATAAATAAGAGTGTGTTCAGCATATTTATTGAATAATTAGAAATGAAAATGACATTTATAACTACCAAACATAGCACATGGATTATTTGGAAAACTACTCAAGGATTCAGATACCATAAAGAAAAAGGAGGCATAATATTGTCTTGCCTTCATGCTATTATAAAGTCCATTGTGACACAATCTTTGTTCATATCTCTGCTTTAATAATATCATCACATCCTAACAATCATACTCCTTATTACATTATCCTGCTTAGCAACATCTTTGTGAGTTGACAATGTGATATTTTCAAACTCAATCTCAAAGTCTTAGATGAAATATTATGGGCCTTCAAGATGTATCAATTTTCATAATCTATGTGTGGCTCAACACTCATCAAGAGATTCAATCTCTGTTTTCCCATACCTATTGTTATGTAGTATTTTATAAGAAAAAATTAGGCAAATACCATGCAAATGTGAATCAATAAAGCCTGAGAAATAAAATTCATGATAGTCTAAGATGTTTGATTATAACAAATAGAGAAGAAACATATTTATTTATGCTACTTTTATTATTCTTAAGCACATATACTATTTAAATGGAAATTATTATGGAGAATTTTCAGAATTTTTCTTAGATAGCAGAAAGATAACACCTCTAGACAAAGAAGTATTTTGAGTATTAATGCCTGATTCCCTTTGGAATCACCTTATAGAAAAGTATCTAAATATTTCATAGTTATTTTATATTCCCAAACCACAGCTGTTTCTATGTCTCTACTTCCAAACTGACAGAAGATTATGACTAGGGGTTGGAAATACTTGCTTGTCTTTTTATTTGAATGACATATTTTATTTCTGTTCATTTATCTTGTCTGCTAGCTCCACTGAGTACAGAATGAGTACAAATAGATGTAATTTTATATTCTCAACTAGACACAAATATTGTATACCAACATAAACCAGACTGCATGCATACTCAATAGACTACATGCAAATTACATGTCTGTTTGAACCTATACATACATATATATAATTTATAAATTATTTATATTACATATAAACATGCATGAATACAAATGCCTGCTGTGAAGAAAATATTACTTCACTTCTCACTCATGACTTTCACAATTTATTTGAGAGATCTTCAGGGAGACCTTTTGAAATAGTCATAAATATGTCATTCAGAGGTATAAATTAAGTTGTGGTTGACATTTTCTAAGTTCATATGATAGCTAGAAGTATAGATTGTGTAATGGAAGGTTAATGTACATTGCAACAAACAAACTTAACCTGAACTTTTGTAACTGTAATAACAGCTTGTGTCATCTGACTTCCAATTACTTTCGTCATCTACAATGAAAGAATGTAGTACAACTCAGAAACGTATTGTATGGGTTAAGGAATACTGAAAACAATTCCTGATAAGTATACCATGATTTGAGTAAATGCCTATTATGAACTGTTATGTACTTTAGAAGTGTCTGGGTAATCAATATGTCACAAAGATGCAAAAATACTCTTGAGGAGGGATGGATTTAGAAATCCTGTTATGGAAAAATTGAGGGGGAAAATGAACTTGCCTAAAGTTGAGAGGAACATGGTATGATAACACTCATGAATGACTGATCAATTTTACCAATTCCCCATTGCAGAACTATGTGGAGTGTGCAGTGTTTAACAAAGTTGGCTGTGCAGACATAAATGCCCATACAAGAGAATGTCTATGTAGTAGTGGCAACCAAGTATTTTATCAGCATTTCTTTAAGTCATAGAAACGCAACAAAACTGATACTTGTTGACTTTTGTACATAGTATAATTTTTAAAGTGAATACCATTTTTTAATCAAGGCATGATGTTTTCCATCAGGTTTTCAGAAAAAAACCAGATCCATTGTTGCTCTATAAAAACAACTGATTTGTCAGGTCTCTCTTCATTAAATTTTTTACACTGTGATTTCTAAGTAGAACAATTACAACTATATGCAGTACACGGAAAGTATTCCCACAAGCCTTTGGGTATTTTATATCTGGTTTCCTACCATGGTATTTTTACAGTAAATGAGTTTAAATGATTTCTACTGCTAAATCACAATTTGATTTACTTTGAAACCTAGACCTTTAGCATCTAATATTCATTTAATACTCTTCTAGTATTTTGTTCAACTTTGTATGTTCCAACAAATTCCCTTTTATTAAACCAATAAATATTTATCAAAAAAACTAGGCCAGCACTAGAAAGTCTCCAATGTGTCTTTCTGTTTTAACTGTCATTTCTTTATAACCTTAAAATTCAGCAGAATTCATCAAGTGATGACTACCATTAGAGTTCCATCACATTTCTGTCTTTTTAATGCCATTCCTGAGGTTTTATTTCTGGGTACAAAGGTATCCCTAGGGAAGGAAGTTGAGAGGGAAGAGAAGGTAAATTTAGCTGCCAGGATCAGTCAGGGAGGATGTACTGTGTCACAACTAACTCAAACAGATTCACAAAATGTATAATTTATTACGAGTGTGGCAGGAGCGCAAATGAGAAATGGGTTCTGGATGGATGGACTCGGCTTCTCTCTACTTCTGTGTTCTGTGATCAGCAGAGTCAGCTTTATTCTGCCTTCTCTAATTGTGACACCTGACTTTGAGGAGCCTTCAGGATGATACAGCTCTTTGCTTAAATTCCTCTTAGTTTTTAGGGAGCAAAGATCAGAAAGAAACAATTACTTCTCCATGAGTCCCTTCCACTTTTCCCTGTTTTCTGAGCAAATATATTAACATACTGCTACTTTGTTCTTTATTGTCTTATAGCAGACAGTCTGGGAAGAGAGATTTATACCCCTATGATCAGAGGAGTCAAAGACATCAAAGGCCACTATAAGCAAATATTCCGAAGAGCATTTAAAACAATTTTCATATTTGTTAATTTGATATCTGTAACACATATGCATATGTTGTTGCATACCAATCCTTAATGTTTCACTTCAAGGTTTAATGTAACGTTTTTTTCAACTTTCTCAACAACAGATTGATAATGCCTTCATCTTTTAGACAATACATTATCTTACAGAACTGCATCTATACTATTTCCTAAATATGTATTCAGATTTTCCATTCCTTTGATTTTTTAAAATAAATTCTAAAATTTCTCACCTATCCAAAACCTGAATTTTAAAATATTACTATAATTTAAAATAATTGCTATGGGAATTGGATGGGGGATTGGTGGGAGACATGGGAGTATGGAAGAGACAGCCAACTTGAACTGATATGTAAAATAAGATTGTTTCTAATTTAATAAAAAGAGAAAAATATTGAATAGTTGCTAGTTTTCCATCCCCACTGACTCCTATAATCTTTCCATCTCTCCTGTAGGGTTTCTCTTCAGAGGGGAGGTACCAGATTCAGACTTCCAAATTTATGCTCACTCCCCGTAAAATGTCAGGATGTAGGTCTCTGAACCCATTCCCAACTGATGCTGGGGGAAGCTTCTCTAATGAGAGCTGTCCACCAGGAGAATGTGGCCTATTAAATCAACTAAGGCCACACTGGCTCATAGAGATTGAAGTTGCAAACATGGGGTCTGAATGAGTCTGCACCAGGTCCTCTGCATATATGGCTGTTAACATAGTGCTTTGTGTGAGCAGGTCTGTCTCTGACCTGTTCTGAGAACTCTCTTACTCCTATTGGGTAGCCTTGCCTAGGCTTGATATGAAGGCTTTTGCCTGGTGTTCCTTTATCTTTTTTTTTTTTAATGTATGGTTGTTGTCCCTTAGAAGCATGCTCCTAACTGAAGAGAAATGGAAAGGAAGTGGCTCTGGAGAGAGGGGAGGTGAGGAGAGCTGGAAAGAATAGAAGGAGGGGAAATTGTGAAGAGAATGTATTGTATGAGAGAAGTATCTATTTTCAATAACAAGGAAGTGATAAAACAAAATATTTGCTAGTCTATAACCTTTAAAAAAACTATTACCAAATGGCTTTAGTTTAACAATAGAAGCTTACTGGCAAATATGGAAGATTAATGTCATTTGACAAAAAATTTATAACTTGAGTTCTCTCTCTCCCTCTGTCTGTTCCTCTCTCCCTTCCTCTGTAAAAGGAAGCTTTTTCCTTGAGAGAAGCCTTTCCGCCAGCCTGGTTCTAGAGCCGCATCAGTCCCAAATAAACACACAGGAGGCTATATTAATTATGAAGCTGTTGGCCTTGCTTGTTTCTTACTGGCTACCTCTGACTTAAGTAATTACCCCATAACTGCTAATCTAAGTATTTCTCTTACCGGAGAATGGTTCCGGGTTTCCTACCCCCATGGCATTACATCTTGACTCTCTTGTGTTTTTCCTTCCCAGAGTCCTCCTGGACTCCTAGTCCCTCTTATCTAGATTCCCTATAGGCCAGACAGTGCTTTATTGACAAATAGCAGGCAAATAACAGGACTTCCCCAACATCCCTCCTCTCTCCCTCTCTCTCCCCCACTTTCTCCCTCTTTCTGTCACATCTCCCCCTCTTTCCTCCCTCTTCTCTCCTGCTTCTCCTGTCTCTAGAGGCTGATCTCCCCCTTCCCTTATTGATTTTATGATGCCTTTCCCTAGGGGAGAGAGAGACAGAGAGACAGAGAGACAGAGAGAGAGAGAGAGAGAGAATTTATAACTTGAGCAAAATATGATAACGAATTGTTAACACATTGACCACAATATTACAGAAATAGCTTAATCATAATCATCAAAGTATGCATGGTAAAAAGTATTCTTTAAAAAACAATTTAAAAATAATGAAAGAAACATATCAATATTTTATATGACATTATCTTCAAAATAGTGTAAGATATTTTAAATGATTTTTAGTTGAAATAGAATCTCGTGAATTCCCTACCTCTTGCCCTTCTCAGCCTTCTTGCTATCCTCCCTTAGATCACACACATGCTCTGCCTTTCAAGCTGATAGCCTCTTTTTCTTCAGTTAATACTGTTTTAAATATGTATGTGTGTGTTTATATGTGTATGTACAAATGAATGTATGGGTAAAGCATGAGGTATTTTAAGTAAGTGGTTCTCTGTAAGTGGTTCTCAGCTATCTTAATGTTTCAGTCCTCATGTTGTATTGATCTCACAACTATAGAATTGTTTTCATTGCTACTTCATAACTGTAATTTTGCCACTATTATGATTCATGTGAATATCATTGTGTAAATATCTGATCTTGGGTGACCCCTGTGAAGGTGTCATTTCATACCCCACCAAGGGAGTCACTGTTTTAAGTGAAAGATTATTGCATAATGGAATTTACTACCTATCCTTAACTTTTCTTTAGATTTTACTGATAAATTGGTAACAATTAAAAACTGGTATACAATTTTTTAAAAAGACTGCTTATGTATTGTACACATGTGTGCAAATGACTGTGGAGTCGAGACAGGCCATCAGACCCTCTGGGATTAAGAGTTATAGGCATTATGAGTCCCCTTATCCAAACTCTGGTATTTTCATAGAGTACTAAGAAGTCCTCTAGGTGAAGTCAGGTATTCAGCCTTCAAAAATTGTATAGCTCTTCAATGAACATTCACTCAGAGCCACCTAAACAGAAAAACACAGTTGATCAACTAATTATCAAAGGTTCAAATAAGTGTTTGGAGATGCAGTTCATCAGTTAAGAGTACACATGTTTCAGCAGACAGGGGTCAGTTCCCAGCATGCCCATGCTGACTCACAGTTGTCTGTAACTACAATTTTAAGGGGTGTGATAGCCTCCTCTGATTTCCATGAATAGTAGAGATACTTTTGGTATACATATACACATGAAGGTAAAACAGTCATCCACATAGAATAGAAGAAATATCTAAAACAATAGTTCAATTCACAATAAAATAATGTACCATTTTATATCCATAAGGGTAAATACTGCCTATTTTTCTATTTGTTCTTTTATTTTAAAAATATTTTTAATTTCTTGAGAATTTCACACAATTTTGGAAATTTCTATCCAGCCAGGTCCTGAAGTCCTTTAGTCACAAATAAACATACAGAGGATGATAAAAACTATACATTGTTTAACCTATTGCTCATGCTTAGTACTAACAGGCTCTTATAACTTAAATTAACCTATAATTCTTATCTATGTTTAGCCAGATAGCTTGGTATCTTTTCTCAGTATGACATTCTCATCTTGTTTCCTCTGTGTCTGGCTGGACTGTGTCTTGTTTCCTCTGACATATCCTCTGCCTCCCAATTCCTAGAATTTTCCTAATCTGGAAGCTCCACATATGCTTCCTGCTTGACTAGTGGCCAATCAGCATTTTATTAAACCAACATGAGTGACAAATCTTTACAGTGCAAAAGAGCATTATCCGCATCACATATTTATCATACTCACAACAACATCTCCTTCCATATCAAACTCCCACATTCCTACACACCCAAATTCATGTCTTTCTAAAAATCAAGCCAACAAACAAAACAAAACAAAACACCCAAATCTTGACTTACAATGTCCATATAATCTTGAGTTCTGAAATATCATTTAAACTCAGAGATTGTGAAAATATCAGCAATTATTGTCAAGTGTCTGTTGTGAATGTGTATATATGTTTTCATGTGAAATTTAACATTTTTTTTTAATTTCTATGAAGAACTGAGTTAGAATTTTCCTGGGAGTTGCATCGAATCTCTAGATTACGTTTAGTAGAATGGCCTTTTGTAAAATATTAATCCCACCACATCTATTCATTCACAGGGATCTTACATATTCTGGTATTTTCTTAATATTCTTTATTTGTATCTTAAAGGATTTTTTTAAACATACATTTTATTTCTGTAAACACATAATGAATATGTTGACTCAGAAGTTAAAAATACACTATAAATGGTAATAACAATGACCAACAAAAATTACTAGAAGTAAATATAGCACTAAACACTAGATATAAATTTAACCTGACACTGTAATTTTATCCATTATACAAGTCTTTCAGTTCCTTGCTTATATTTTTTTCATATTTTTGTCTGTCATTAATGGCTGATTTATTTCTGGATATGTTTTTCATTTTTATATCGGAATGTTACTGATTTTTATTTGTTTTCCCTCCTGATATTTTGCCAAATGTGTTCTCAAAAAGCATTGCATAATAGAAGCCAAACAAATAATGTCATTTAAAATATGAAATATTCAGTATGTGTGAATCCATTGGCATAAGATCCAGACTGGTAGTGCCACTTTTATCTGGGGATTAGAGGATTTCTTTTTACAATCATAAAATATTTCACAAATATACTAGTGTGAGATTTTTAAAAAATATTTTCATTAATTTTTGACTACTATCTGAAAAAAAAGAATTTTCCCTTCTTGAAAGTCATCATTAAACCATGCTGATTTAAATATCATAAATATACATGGATTGTTCATTTTTTATGAACTACAAATTTGAGAGAAAAATCTAAAAGTTGTAAATCAACAAAATCACCACAACATATTTATAAAACGTACCTCATAAATAATTATTTCATCCCATTATGATGCATTATTGACCACAGCAATCCTTATGTTGTAATGATTAATAGTGCCATGCAATTTTACCACAATCACAACGCACTTACATAATTATTGTTTTTAAAAATTCTGAATAAAAATGTATTCATGAAATAGAATATTCATTAGAAAAAATTATGTAAAACTTGATTGAACATATATTTTTTCAAAATTCAAACATAGTTGAATGTCTGTTTTGCCAGTATACCATTCATGATTGCAACAGTCTCACTCTTAACTTTGATTTTATGATCTTTACACTAAGCAAAATATAGGACTGCAACATGCACATGTTCCCACATTATGTTACTAACAGGAAATTATTCCATTGGAAAGCTGGAGACTTCTGTGTCTTTGGGGTAGATGC
Organism: Mesocricetus auratus; assembly: GCF_017639785.1. Classification (NCBI taxonomy): domain Eukaryota; kingdom Metazoa; phylum Chordata; class Mammalia; order Rodentia; family Cricetidae; genus Mesocricetus; species Mesocricetus auratus. Next base: position 14,386,331 of record NW_024429185.1, read on the forward strand.
TTACTTGTTTTGACAGGATACATATCACAAACATGAAATTCTCTAATTCAAAACCATCTTGCTAATTTGCGTGGAGGATTGCTTCATGCTACATTTGGGCAAAATTATGTCATTTCTCTCCTGATCTTTCAAGACAAGTAATCAAAAGAATTCAGTCTCATTGGTGTTGTTGAGTGTTGCTGATGCTTTTTTTAGTCCACACTAATTATATGTAAAACGATACTACTTTTCTAAATAAGGTTATTTAGAGGCACTATCTTCCAACAAATGCTGCTTCTTGAAAAGAGGTGCTATCTATGTTTGAAGATTCAGTCCCTTGTCACCTTTTACAGTGACAATTTTAAATGAAGAAAATAACCTTTATCTGCCTTGCTTAGGAACAGTTTTTTAGGGGGTTGAAAGTTCAATTTTGACATATTCACTGAGGTAATTAATTTCACATATGGCCTTTGATAATTAGGCAGCATCAACATGAATGGTGAACAGTTAACAAAACTTTTTATGCTATTTATTTAACTTTGATGAAAATGTCATTTTAGAAGTTAAAGATTCTGTTTGTACTGTTTGGCTTCCAAATATGCACATGATCTGTTCATACTAAATTCTTCATTTGACATCAAGGTATGAAGCACTATCGTTGCTTATTAAAGTGTGTTATTTGAGTTTATATAGTTGCTTCATAAATAAACCATTTAAAAAATTAGGTGTTGATTATGAACAGATCATTATTCATGACATTCTTTTTATTTTCGTATGATCAGGGAGCTAAAAATGTGGTTAATGAACTTGGGTTGATGTTGAATACTTTAAACCATTGGCCTATTTTTGATGGAAAAGTTGCCTGTGTACACCAATGTTAAGAATAGTTTACATGGTTTATATGAAGAAGTAAATCACACATATTTCCAATTTAATGTAGCATGAAGTCTAATAATTGCAAGGTATCTCATGGTTCCCAAAAGAACAAGAACAAATATGCGGCACCCATAACACAAGCAAATTCAGGGTATCAGGAAAAGAAAGGCAAGATGTCCAGCTGTTTGTAGTAAGAAAACGCATGTGCTGCCTTTATTGCCAGGAGAATGTGTGTGTGTGTGTGTGTGTGTGTGTGTGTGTGTGTGTGTGTGTGTGTGTGTGTGTGTGTGTGTGTCTTTACTGTAAGTGCTAAGAAGTTTCTCTCTTGTAAGAAGGAGCAGTCTTAGATATACAGGCTTACAGCACAGTGGAAAAATACCAGATGGAAGAGAGCAAGTTTTCCTCGTGCTAGATGTTGATGTTAGTGAGACAATGCAGGAACACTAAGCCAGGACTAGGAAACAGGATGTACCTGTGGCTATCAGTTGGCTAAGCCCCAACATCTCCCCCTGTTTTTATTTTTTGAAATTTTGTTTGAACTGTGTGCTACTCTGTAGCATCTTCCCTAAAGATGTCTTTGGCTCTCAGGCCATGTTGTAGGATTTTGCTATTTTTCCACTGACTGGCTCTGAGGACTCAAATCCTCAACCTTTCCTGTTAAGACATTGACTTGCTGGATGCTCCTTTGGGCTATATCCAAAGCAATTTAGGTAGCTTTTTAACTATTTCCAAAGCAATCTAAGTATCCTTTTAATGATATCCAAGGCACTTTAAGCAGTTCACATTCATGCATTCACAATCACATTTCACAGATACTGGTGTGGCCACACCATACATTCAGAACATACATACATCTTTCAGTCATCCTTTTTCCTAGGTCATGATTAGTTTATTGAAATGAAACTTCCTTAATTGAAATCTCTATGACAGAACAACTCCAGCCAATCCTTGAATTAAAACAAAAGGTTGAAAAAGTTCTGTATGTCCCTCATCATCCCTCCATTTGAGAAGTTCTGAGCTACACTCAGGGGCAACAGCCACACCCATTCCTTGTAAAAAGGTTTTAGAGATGACTCACAAAATTGTCCTGAAATTTGTATCAATATCCAACCCTGTATAAATGCAAACAAACATTTATAAACAATATTAGGAATGTGAGCATCGTTCTTTCCAAACTACTTCCTGCTATTAAGGGGTACTTAATACAATGGGGTTCATGACAAAAAAAAAACAGAAACCTGTTGAAGTCCTTGTTTTTGTGGTCTGCAATGCTGCATCATCTCAGCTGTTTTAGATGTTGGATCACCTGGGCCACTGCTTCAGCTGGTCTTGCTTCATCAGACCATATTAGCCTGGAAGGAACCCTCAGCTTTTTAATTTCTGTGGAAACAAAAGCAGAAATTCTTTTCCCAAGTAACCTGTCCTTATATTTAAATTTATAAGTCAAAGCATTTTCAAAATATATAAGTTGGATCAATTTAGCATCGTTGATAATCATATGTCTTTTACCAGTTTTTGTTCCTTTCTTAGCAATTCAACAGTTTGAAGACAACACAACAGCACACAGTATCCAGACTCTCCGTGTAGTTTCCATTCCATATACTTTTAACTTTTCCTTTTCTTTCACTTAATAGCAGCACCTTGTTTACTAACTGTTACCAATTTTCAATTCACCCATTTTCAATCCATACTCCAACTGAGGATGACCCCTCCGGCAAAAGCCTTAACATTTACTCAATCCACCCTCCAACTGAGGGCGATCTCTCAGGTTCCCCTTTCTTTCCCAACCTTGGTGATGGGTGAAGGCCTAGAGATTTAACCTGGTACTCCTAACTTAGTGCCACTTTCCAATACACCGTCATAATCTTACTTGCTGGAGGAGAGCATGTTTTCCTCCTGCTAGATATTGATGGCAATGGGGGGGGCAGTAAGCCAGAACTAGAAAACAGGATGCACCTGTGGCTATCAGCTGACAAACAACTCAGAGACCCTATGGGGACTAGGCCCCAACACAAATACCTATATTCCCCAGTGTTTTCCAAAGTTAAACAAGGAAAAAAATAATCTTTGCCAAAAATTCCACTAATATCTTTCTCTCCTACACAGATATTTTTACAATGGACAGGATCTAGTTATCCTCATAAACACTTATTTGTTCATTCAGTGACTTTTGGCCTTGACCAACTATTAGGCCACATATACATACCAAAGACTGAAGTAAATACAAAGTGAATTAGGCAAGATTCCCTATTGAAACTTGAGATGAAATAATATGAGATGTTATTTTCCAATAGCAATGCCAAAAAGCATTATAAAATGTGTGCTATACTCTGAAAATATATGGTGATTGAACAATACCCAGGCAAAGTCTTTGGATGGTAAGACTTAATCACTATGTACACATCCTTAAATCTCAACAATAGTGTAACTTAAATGTACTTTCAGACTTTATAGGATTAATCCCAAAACAGTATCTCAGCTGTAACCAACATTGCTAACGATCTTTTTGGGATGTTAAGTGATTTCCTCATTTAAAGTATCATAAGGATTTGAATAAAAATTATTTGAGAAAGGCTAGAATATCATAAAATTAAATCTTATTTGAATGTCTTAGAGGTAAGTCACTCTCGCTGCCCAAAAGAAATAAACCTGAGAAACTGAGGGTCACGGGATGAAAATTTCCTGTAATTGCTTTGCAAGTCCCATTAAAATCAAACGAATAATAGGCGATAATTGTAAGAAAGAACAGGTATTTAATATTTAGATGGCAAAGAAAACCAGAAGGCACTGGGGATGTGTGAGGGCAACTGCTTGAATTTACTAACTCTGTTTTAAGTCTGAGAAGCCTCCTTGCTTCAGTCCTGAAGTCTAGTTCTGCAACAAAAGGAGGGGCTTGAGATCAGTGAAGTGTTTCTATTCTTAGAAATAAATGGTAATTACAAGCAGTGACAGGGTTACCTTCATTGTGCAAGGGGACTGAAGGGCAAAGTGTTAAAATGAACGCATGCTGGAAGCTTTGCAGACTAATTTATTATTTTTAAATGGTTTCATTAGTCACAGACATGAGCATATTATTTACACTTGAATAAACTTGCCCTTTTAAAGTTGAGAAGGGACTTGAATTCAAAAGACTTTATTATATAAACCCAAATTTTATTTTGAGCAACATTATTTCAGCCACCTACAGATTATATGTAGTTTTCCTGTTGCCTAATTTGGGATTCAGATAATTGCAATGCTGATAATAATAATGATAATAATAATACTTCCTACACTTTCTAAGTCGAAACAGATGGAAATGAAAATCCAAGCTGCTGCTCAGCATATAATCACTATGCAAATATCCCAACAGCTTGTATGATTTTTCAAACTATTATCTCAAGAGCAACAAACCATTATATTGAAAATCCGAGGAAAGCAGCACAGTAAAAAGCTGTTATGCATAAGCTTGGGACCACTTATTGTCAATTCAACAGTGATAAAATAAATCCACTATTTTTAAAGGATGGAAATCAGTGAAGAGACATACATGAATTATGTTTATCAATAATGTCACAGTAAGAGCCATGTGCAACATGTATATTTATTTTGCACACAGTGTACTCTGACCTCTCCCTAATCATTTAAAGATGTTGTGTCACAATGACCTGTTAAAAGTTCTCGAATCCTTATGCCTCCTTCCTCTCTTTCACTTCTCCAAAACGCTCATATTTCTGATACAGGATCATGGACATTTCTATGTCTCTCTTATTTTTGTTTCTGCTGCTGTGATAAAATTATCTGAAAAGGGGAAGTTATGGGGTAAGTTATTTATGCTGCTCCCAATCCAGTTTATTATTTGTTATTGAAGAGAAATGACACAGGTCCAGGGATTGGTGGGACTCACAATGGGCAGATCATCACTCATCCATTAACATGATCAATATATGTCCCCCACAGATATGACCACATGTAATCTGATCCACTCTCATTCTGTAAATCCATTCAAGTAACTGGGACATCCAGTGAATTCTCTGCTTTCTTCCCAAGCTGCGTTGCTTCACATGCTTTCTTACATTAGCACTGCCTTTGATTTATCACCCCTGTTTCATCTAATATAATTAAGCAGCATGCTGCCCTGAGCAGCACTGATTCTGGGAAGTGGTCACCACACAGATCTGTGGCAAACAAAAATAGTCAGTGTCTCTCCTCTAGACACTACACAACTTCCACTGTCTTAGAACCCCTTCTCCATAATCCTTACTGAGCTTTCCCTGTGGATGTGAGACAGGACAGTGAATCCCACAGAGATGAGGAAGAACACCCAGTACAGGCCGACTTCTTCAGTCTGGGTCAGTCTTTGGAGAGTCTAATGCCAGGCAGTACATCGTCAGCATATTCAAACCACAGTACAATTTGGGAAAAGATTTCCAGGCATCAATCAGGTGTATAATAAAGTTGTGACTATATAGAAACTCAGTTACAAAGTACATATGACCATGAAGGGTAACTCTCTGGCTAAAAGGCCTATAATCTAGTGTGTTCTCAGACCAATAGAGTAGAGAGGTCAGCAGGCCATAAAATAATGTGACATCTCCCTTAAGGATAAGTCTTTAGATGGTAGAGTTTAAAAGAGTCAATCTGGGGGATTTGGATGATGCCTGCCTCTATAGCAAAGGGCAGGTGAGGTCTCCCTCCGCAGATAGCAAAACTATCACCAGGCAGCTAACAAAACCCACCTACAGCCTTCTGGGTGGAAGAACAGGCATTTTATCTCATAGAGGCCCTTATGTGTTTAACACAGTTCGCCAGGGATCTGTGAGCACAAGAGCCTTTGTGTCTCAAAACCCTATGACTTCAGATTCATTTGAGATTCACTTTTTCCCCAATTATATGTCACTCATTCAAATCAGCAGGCTTCTATATACACTGATCTTTATCAGACTGTTGGGAAAAAATTTTAATGGCTCAGTGTGGATATTCTTTCACTGGAAGTTAGAACTTGATAAAACTTGAAAGAACTTTTCTTAATATGAAATCTCTTTTACTCAGTATTAGCCTCCAGAAATCACAGGTCCCCAAACACTGAAAGTCATGTCTGTATCATTCATCATTATATTACTCAGAATATACTGTATGTATGCAAGAGGTATTTATGTAATTAATATATAATTGCCATTATTATTAATTACTGTTTTAAAGGGATTTTATCATTTAATAGTATTTTTAGGTGTTTGTAAATCTTAGAGAACTAAACACATATTTAGAAAATATTTATTAAATTGAAATTACTTATTTGCATGTTTTAAAGCAAGGAGTTACTACTATTCATTATAGGTATTAAAGAGGTCATGCTAAAGTTTTTTATAACCTTTACTATGAGTCAAAATTATAAACTCAAAAATTCTTTGATTTAAACAACTCAATAATTAAACTCATGAATGTATACACAGTATTTTTAGAAGCAAGTAATGGAAAACAGTGTTAAACTTCTCTAAAGGCCAAGAGAAACCACAACTTCAAATCATACAAGCTTCAAAAATTATATGCTTAAATAGTTCTTGTCCCTAGTACCTACTGCATCATTGCAACAAACAATGATAAAATACAAATTGCATCTATATGAAATGTGTAAAAACATTTTGTTGTCTATAGCAGTGTCTGCCCAGCATTTATGCTAATTTTAGACATTATAAATAATCTCTAGATGATTTTACATATTATATAGGAGGTTGTGGATTAGGCATACATTCATTTAAATGAGAGATAAATATTCATGGGCTTTGGATTTCATAGGGGATTTGGACTCCATACCAAGAGGACACCATACCATATGGGATGGCTTGTACAGGTAACCTAAACTTCTTACAATATGATTATTTTGAAACTAGGATATTATATACACTTTATTTGACAAAAATAACTATAAATTATGTCATCAAATGATTTTTACACTCAGTCCATTTGTTGTGCTACACTTCTTAGTACATAGCACTTTATTTTAAAAGGAAGATGAAGGCTCTATTATGATAGAGTATTCATCAATTTGATTAAAGGGGAAAGCCATTTTGAGTAGCCTCTCCACTACTGATAGGAGTCTTATCTGGGGTAATCTTTGTAGATTATTGAGAATTTCCCCAGCTTTCTCCCTAACCCTATAGTGACTCTGAGACAGTTGTGAAGTTTAGACTATCTGAAGTCCCTGGCTGTAGGAACAGGATCTATCCCTTTTGCATGAGCTACTTTGTTGGAGACAAACTTAATGCAGGGTGGAGGAGCCCTTGTCCTCCACTTAATGTGCCAGACTTTGTTGACTCTTCAAGGGAGTCTTTACCCATTGAGAGAAGTGGATGCAGGGTGTGCTGGGGATACTGTGAGGAGGTGTGTGAGTAGGGGTGGAACAACTGTGGTTGGAATGGAAAATGAAATTAAAATTACTTAGTTAATTAAAAAGGTTGATGAAGAGTAAATAATGTTAACTAGAAGAACATGTAAATTAATTTTTAGATTTATTTTGAAATATGAAATATTTTGGAAAAATCAATGCCAAACTGTCAAAACTAAGCATACATAAAACATGGAATATTAAATAACTGAGGAAATTAACCTTCAAAAGCATTAATGGAATTTGTTTCCCTTTTTTGGAGCTGATCACTGACTAAACATTCATCTAAAAATTGCACAAACACATACCCAAAGCTTTAAATACCTAAAAACCCTGAATAACAAACAGATCAGGAACATAAAAGACCAAACCAGATTGAAATCCAAGCATTGCAACTCCTTTGTTCTGAGACTTAAATCGTCAGATTGTTCAGCTTAAAGTATTCTATACATAACACAATAAGGGAACACATGGTCTATAAAACCGTGAAAGGCAACACTTATCGTAAAGATCTCCTGTAAAAACCATCTTTTCCTAATCTAATTAAATGATACTGATTATTCTAGATTTCTATGCAACAAAATCAATTTCACCACCTATGAATTGAAGTGAAATCACAGAAGCTGTGTCTTTAAGAGCATGCTTCCCCAGTGTTTAGAATCTCTATATGTAACAAACTAATGAACTTATGTAAGAGCAAGGAAATGAAACTTATTATACCTTGCAGCATTCATTGAAGAAAATGCAGGAAGATCTCAAGATTTTGGGCTGTGGGTCAACGATTAAAATATACAAACTGTAAACATTGCCCTTTAAAACAATTTGTGAAATAACAGGAATTATGACGCAGAGAAGAAATAGCATAAGTTACTATAAAAGTAATATCCTGAAAGCTTCATAGGATGACATTATAAATTAAAGGCCACATTGGAAGATATGCACACACCATTTCTTAAATGTCCTGATAAGTTAACTTTGCCTATTTCCTAAATGAGCTTAGTAGAAAGGTGGAAGAAAAATGAAAACTTGTCAAAGCTCCCATGACAAAAAAAATAAGTAAAATAAAAATATTTTATAGTAAACATCCAGGCTAATAATATTTCCAGAGTGAATTACAATATGCAGGCAAAAATACTCATAAGAATAACAATTTAAGTTCTTAAGTTACACATTAAGTACAGGGCAAGAAAACACAAGCAGAGTCTTTAGCAAGTGATATTTTTGAATTCAATAATAGACTTGAATAGACTAAACACTCAGAATTTTAAAATATGGAGATGAAAGTACAATGGAAAAGTCTGAAATTAAATGAGCTCTTAACGCCATTTCATATTACTTGAAAAAGCAGCTATGAAGGAAGAGACAATTATAATATCCATCTCTTGGCTCAGATAGGATAATTGACCAATAGAAATTAAGCCTGGATGGAAGAAAGGATACTCAAATAGCATTCAGCATGGGTCACATTCTGGTGTTTGGAAACAATCACAGGGACAAAATTATATAACTCTTTAAATTTTGCATATTTACTATTAACATAATTTTCCAAAAATCATCAGTATTTTTTGTTTTTTAATCACCATCCTTACAATAAAACAAATAAACAAATTACACTCTGCTTCTAAAATTCCGTAAATCTTAAACATATACAAATTTCCCCTCTGTTTAATGGTTATACATTTGTCAGAGTAGTGATTTTAAAAATCTGTGAATCGGCCAGGCGTTGGTGGCATATGCCTTTAATCCCAGCACTCGGGAGGCAGAGGCAGGCAGATCTCTGTGAGTTTGAGGCCAGCCTGGTCTACAGAGCGAATTCCAGGACAGCCTCCAAAACAATACAGAGAAACCCTGTCTCAAAAAAAAAAACAAAAAAAACAAAACAAAAAAAATCTGTGAATCGATTTGCACCACCTTCAGGACACTTCTCAGGCTTTGTAGTAACATGAACTCATGTGTTGCACATTTCACAGTTCTACAAGATGGCTCACAGCCACTGTCAGAATAAACTTGTGGCTCAAACACACTTAAGCTTTCTGATATGAATGTGAAAATGTTCCCATAGGTAGAATTCTCAAGAATTCTTTCATGATGTCAGTTGTCTATTGATCTGATCAAGCAGGAGATTCTTTCCTTATTCTAGATTTGTTCCTTATCTCACTAAAATAATTCAGTGGGATACTGCCATTGGATCTCTGGGTACAGAGAGGAGAGAAGAATGTTTAACAAACCTGGTATTTCGTCACAGAAAATTAGAGCAGGTGAGGAAAGAAGAGAGAGTTCTGTCAGAAGAATTGGGCATTGAGCTGGTTGGTGACTAGCGACATTCAGAGATAAGGAGTAAATATCTGTCATGAATTTACCTATACTTGTGAAAGAAACAACTTGCAACCTTGACAGTTTTTCTGGAGATAGGAATACCTGTTCATTGTATTTAAGATTGAGTAAAAGACAACAATATCTATAATTAATATAAAACTATCTTTGAGATGTCTGTCCAAAAAGAAGAAACAAAAGGGTCAATAGTAAAGATTTATTTTGATTTTTTTGTACAATTTTAAAACACGAGGAGGAGATGAGGAGGGGAAAGATAACTGAAATATGTTCAAATAATGATGGTAGAATTGAATTGAGACATGATGATAATATTTTGGGTGGATGGATGTATCAGCTGATAAGGATAGCACTTTCATTTTGAAACAACAAAGAAAACATTACTACATACTGCTCCAGAGTCCAATGTATGTGAGGTGAGGATGGATACTTCAAGTATATACCGTAATGCCCAAGTATTGCTTGAAATGTGTTTCATGGGTCCAACTTAAGTACTTTGTCTCACAAGACAAGACAAGCAATATGTCAACTATGTAATTTTCCCTAAATGGGAAACAGAGTTTAACTTGAATAAAGCATGAATGATTAAGACATAAAGGAGCCTCCCGTACCAGTTAGTATAGAAAATGAGCTGAAAATGTAACTTTAGCTAGTGTGGTCTGGCTTATAGGAGCTAGCTCAGAGAAAATGATTAACAAATAGAATATTAAACTATACTAACTTGGGTTCAGTCTAGAAGAAAGGGCAAAATAGGTATGTTGATGAGGACATGAATATCCAGACACTGAGAGAATTTGTCTAGTTTTTCACAATAAGTGTTTATCTGGGAATTTCCTTTCTGACACAGATTCTACACACTAGAAATGTGCTAATGACACAAAGCCTTGGATCTGGTCCTGTTCACATACTTGCTCTGTTTCCTGTTGAAAACTTTTCTGAACCATTAATTGCATTATACCAATTATAATGTGGAGACCCTACTATGGCTCCATTTGCCTCATGACATAGTATGCATTTTCTGTGTACATAACTATCTTCCAGAAGGAATATTTTTCAGAGTTTCAAATAGTACCATTAAAAAATCATGTTGGGGAAAAGAATGCTGTTAATGATAACATTTAGATTACTTCAGGCAAATCAGGGAAATGTGCAATAATTCATTTTAATATGCTCTAAAATTCATAGCCTGCTTGCCACAGTACCAACTCTAAAACATACCTGTGATGAACAGTTTTCTGTTACTGTACCATATACCTGAGATAACAATTTTCTAAAAAGAAGGCATTCATGTTGGCTCATAAATTTTCAGTTTACAGGCAATCAGTCCTATTGCCTATGGGATTTTGGCAAAGCACATCATGGTTGGCAATGTGTGGAGAAGCCAAGTGTTCAGCTCCTAGTCACAAGTCAAAGAGGAAAAAAGGAAAAAAAGATCTGGAGTCTTTTTTAAAATTAATTAACTAATTAATTACTTCTACATCCCAACTGCAGTTTCCCTTCCCTCTCTCTTCTCCCAGTCCCTCTCCCACCACACTCACTCTATTGTCACCCCCAATCCACTCCTCCTCTTGTTTCTGTTTAGGAAAGGGAAGGTCTACCATGGATATCAACAAACCATGGTATGTCTTGGCTCCTTGGACTCCTACAATCCTTCCCCACCTCTTCTGCAGGATTTCTTGAACTCCAGCTATTGCTGGGCTATGGGTCTGCATGTTTCCACAAGTTGCTAGATGAAGCCTCTCTGATGACAGTTAGGCTAGGCACCAATATGAGTATAGCAGAATATCATTAGGCATCATTACATTGATATTTTCCTCCTCCGGTCATGTTTGGTTCTATCCGGGGTCTCTGGGTCATCCATCCTGTGGGTTCTGGTACTGAAATAGTTGGAGTCTTAAGACCCATCCTCCAGAACATGCTTCTGATGGCCAAAGCCCTGACTGAAGACATCATCCCCCAAGGATTATACTATCTCCCAATAGCCTGAAGGTGGTGACCGTGCTTCTAGCACGTAGGTCTTTGTTTTATTATACACTTGCATTTTCATATATTATACTAATCCAATGTACTTACCAGTCAGCTTTTTCCTTCATTTGGTGGTTTTAACACTTCACGCTTTTTCTTTTAGTCTATAACCAACTCCCATTCATTTTTGAAGCTCATAAATAGGGTTTACTCTGTTTCTAACCACATATTTAACTTATAGTTCACTAATTAGTGTGTATGTGTGTGTGATAATCAACAGTTTATTAAACTAGATTTAATCTCTCACAATCATTTAATGTGAATGTAGTAGTAGCTGTTTTATCTTCAGTTCCTCCAAGAATTACCATAAAATAAACCAACATTTGACTGGTATTTGTTTAGTAAATAAACAAATCTCTTTGTTATTATTGTGTCTATCTTTATTTTATTCTATAAGTGAATTTTGAAGAGATTAACAGTTGCAATTTATGTGCAAAATAGCCTATTGTGTTACCAGAAAAAAATGATAGTTTAATAAAGCTGAGAATACTCATGTTTAAATCAAATATGTAGTTAAGTTTGATATACATTATCTCCTGACAATTGCAATCCAAACATATTTTCTTTCACATTTTTTGTGTTTGCCAAACCCTTTTTGTCTCATAATTTTGTATTTCTGCTTTAGACTATTCTTTCTCTGTATTGGCACCATTATATTTCTCAATGAAGACCTATCAATTTTGGGAAACTGAGTTTCTTGAAACGATAGGATAGTTGTAGCTATCATATTGCATGCACAACACAGATATTTAATGAAACATCGATCAAAGTTCAAGATATCTAAAAACCATAATGGTTAATATGGATTATCAAATTAATAGGATCTAGCATGACCTAGGAAATAAGCGATTGGTGTACCTGGCAGTGGTTAGAGTAGTTTAATTTGGGTGGGAAAACTCACGCAATGAAGGCAAAAAGAACTGAAACTGAAAATAAATGAAAGGGCAAAAGGAGCTGAGGAAGGACACGCACCTGCCTCTCCTTCCTGACTGTGTATGTAATGACAAACTGCCACACACCCTAGCATGATAGACTAGACCCTGAAATATGAACTAATTGAACGTTTTCTCCCTTAAGTTACCTTTGTCAGGGTACTTTACCAAAAGCAGGCAAATAAATAGTACTAATACCAAGAAATTATGAGTTACTGCTAACTTTAGTAAGAGACTTAAGGGATCATATTTACTTTGAGTGTTTATTAAACAGTAGCAGAATAGCAAAGCTTTTATAATAAGGTATTTTAGAAGTTGTTGACATATTCTGGACATATTACTGTACTTTGAAATAGTAGTAATATACATTTAAATACTGTTGGCTGTCACTTGGGATGTTAAGCAGATATCTAAGTTCAAGGCCAGCCTGGTACATAGAGTGAGTTCCAGGACAGCCAGGACTAAAGAGAGAAACCCTTTCTCCAAAGCAAATGAAACAAAAGGAATCAAAAATAAAGGAAAGATAAACAGCTGCAATTTTAGTGGGCAGTAAAGGTTTGGGGAATTGAAATCACTAGCTATTTATCCCAATGGTTTATATCTCCCAAAACCTTAGTAATTTAGATGAAACTGTCAGTTCAACATAGTTGAGATGCAGTACGGTTTAATTGAATGTCTGCTTGAATTATATTCAATTATATTGATGTTTCACTAATATGTGTTGCAGTGAACATAAGAAAACCTCCTGCAAACTTGAAAATTTTCCCATGTTGTTAAAAGCCTCTAGTTTAATTATCTTTAATTTAAAGTTGGGTTTTTAGGACTGCTGCTCATGACTGCACATTGATTTTACTTGCATTAAGGAATTTCGATTACCTTGAATCATTTATATATATTTGTAAATCATGAGTAGTGCTTTTTTGATGTTTAAGACTAATTATTTCCATGAATGCAAATGTCAGCAATGCCAAAAGCCAGTTGCACAATGGAACAAACAAACATGAGGTACTGTACCAGAAAACACTTTAGAATTGCTGCAGTCTTTTTTGTCCTTTATAATCTAATGCCTTTTGAAATTGTGCACTGATGCAGAGAGTAGCTCAGAGTTTGTCGCTATGTACTAAGCAATACAATTTGAGTTTGCCTCATTTTATTTCAAGTACTGTATCTGAATAGACACATAAACACAAATTCAAATGCTTGGCCACATCTATTTCTGTATGTTTTGTCAATCTCACACAGCAAGTTAGTAATTATCCTTAATTATTCCCTTTTAGTTAAAGGAGAATGAGCCCATTTATAACAAAAAATGGTTACAAAATGAGGTAGACTTTTCAGATACTTTCAGGATCAATAATCAGTTACTTATAATAATTCCAACTGTTGCTGAGTCAACAGTTGTAGTACACCTAAAAGGCTTAACATGTTAGTAGAGGCCTAGTGCACACGTATGATCTGCTGATTAACTTTTGCTTACCCCCAGAACTCACGCATCAGGGATTCTAAGGTGTAGCAAGTTGACATTTCAAATTAAACATCACAGAGATGTTCATTTCTTTACTTTCCTCCCAAGAGAAAGTCTGTAAATTGTCATGTGTAGAGATATATTAATGCAACTGAAGCAATGAGACAAGACAGAAGAATTGGAAAAAAATACCATATTCTGTAGAAATGTCAGTGATTCCCTTACACATCCTATAATTCTTCTCACAATTAGTCTGCACAAGAATTGAACACCAAACCTTGGCATTATTAACATCATATTGTGTTAAGAGAAGCTTTTTCTTTGCTAGCCGCTTTGGTTTATCCCCCGCCAGTCGCCTGGGCTCTGCCGCGCCAGCCTGGTTCTAGATCCGCATCAGTCCCAAATAAACACACAGGAGGCTATATTAATTATGAAGCTGTTGGCCTTGCTTGTCCCTTACTGGCTAGCTCTGCCTTAAGTAATTATCCCATAATTGTTAATCTAAGTATGTTTCTTACCGGAGAATAGTTCCCGGCTTCTTACCCCTATGGCGTCACATGTCGACTCTCTTGTCTTTCTCCTTCCCAGAGTTCTCCTGGACTCCTAGTCCCTCCTATCTAGGTTTCCTATAGGCTCAACAGTACTTTATTGACAAATGCACAGGACTTCCCCCAACAATATTATAACTAACTGAGCTAACTGGCCAGCTATATCCTAAATTCTTAAGCTTATATTTCATTAATGTATCAATATTACATAACCAGTAGTTTGCTTTCCTGAGTTTCTGGATATTAGGAGCAGATTACATTACCTTAACATTGCAATCTGAGATTAAGGCAAGTAATAGTTTTGCAGAAAACCAGAGACATGACAAATGAGTTTAAATGCCTTTTAAATTATATTTATATCAGATATAATTACATAAAATATGGAAAATTAAGTATCTTAATATATTTAATATCTATTTAATAATAAAACAATTGATATACTACTGAATTATAACTCCTCACAACCATCCAATCATATGTGTATTTGTAATGTGTAGGTTTAAATGCAGATATTAATATAGATGTTAGACGTAATTTCAATTTGAAGGGTAAATAGGTAAACAAAGATAAATTATATAGGGTGGGAAGCTATAAATCTGGTGTGGGGTATCATCTCCCAAAAGAAACAATTTATGCATGAAATCAGAGTGGTCTGTGATTTCCATCTAGTGGCAATTCCCATGAATTACAAATGCTATTACCCTTAAGTGTTTGAAGGGATCTTTTTGGAAAATTCAACCCATTTCCTTGACATAATAAATGTTACATAGCATGAGCAGTCAAACACATATATAAACTTACAGTAAAACCTTTTTCACGAAGCAATTACTTGATAATTAGAATAATTGAATACGCACAATTGGAAAGTACTTTAGGTTTGACAGGAAAAAGTAAAACTGAACATATAATTTTGAAGTGAGTTTAAGTTTCATTAAAAGATAATGAACTGGATTTGGTAACTAAAAGTGGCATAAGATTAGATGCAGAATGTAGTTTGTCAATATTAGAAGCTGTGTGGCTAATTGAGAAATAGTCAAATCTGGAAATGAGAGATCCACTTCAATAGCATAAACCACTAACTATGCAAAAGTGTAATACATTTTATTTTTCCACTTTTGATAATTAAATCTGTACTTTGACGATTGCATCATTCTAATTGGAAGAATAATAGGTGGAGAGGTAATTCAATCTTTAAGGACTCATGGTGCTCTTGAAGAGGACCCAAGTTCAATTCCTAGCAGCCACATCCTTCACAGCCAACTGATTCTTCAGCAGAGCTATAGGGATTCACACTCCTTGTCCTTTCACATACAGTGATGCCCACATGCATAAACCCATCAGCAGAGGCCACACACATACAACTCAATAGTAACAACATGGATTTTAATAAATAAATAGAATGAGGGCTTAAAGATATGCAGTTGTAGATATTGTGGTTTAAGAAGAATAAAAACTGAATGGTGAGAGATATGAGCACTTGCTTTTAAATGGTATGTAGGAAATAAAAGAAAAGAAAGAATATTTCAACATAGTTATAAAATATAAAAAATTCTTACTTATGAATTTGATGGAACAAATTCATTCAATTAAGAAGATCCAACACTGTGTTAGAAATTATGAGACCTTATATCAAAGTCTAAAATTGTGTTTTCTAGGTTACATTCTCAATACAATTCCCTTGATGTAATTCTTGCAGGCATCTAAATAGAAGAATATAAATGTATTTTTGCATGTCATTTTTAAATTAAATCTTTGTAATTACTGCACAATGGTTTATTTGTAACATATGAAGCCCAGAGCTTCTGGTTAGCCACCAAGTTCTCAGTGTGACACGCTGGTCAATCTTGTCTAATCCTCTGGGAATGCAGATGATATGGACAGATGGCATGATGGCTTTGCAGTATATGCATTATCACTGCCTCTAGAGATTTATGTTCAGTTTTGGGCCACAGCATCCATATTAAATTATCTCAGGATACAACATTCAAATTTCAAATTTTTTCCACTCTAGCACATAAATTCTATAATTAATACTTTTGTTTCCTCTTATTTCAAATATATCGTAGCTTATATAATAAGTGATTTGCAACCTTTGACCAACAATTTTTAGGAACAAATAATAACTATTTACATATTTTGGATACTGTTCAGACTGATGCTTTAAAATGTATAAAGCTGATTCACGCAAGTTACAAAGATAAAATATTAAATGATGTGAATACATATAAAAACTCAAATGTCTAATAATGGTGTTTCTTTGTTAACTCTAGATGGAAAAGTTGTCATAGGGAGAGCTAGACAATATTCCATACAGCCTGGATATTATGGGATAAAATGTTTACAAATTCTGATGTTGAAAAAATTCCTTTACTTTTTAAATGAATGTTGGTGGAGTTTGGTGTCAACATTCCTCCTGAAGAAACTTTTAGTTCTAATTTGTCTAAATATAAATGAATAGTAATAAAATCATGCATTCACATAGTTAAGAACACACATATACCCTACAGTGTTGAAATTATGCATCCTCTATCATTAGAATTGGAGATTTTTATACACATGTATTCTATCACCTTTGTCTTACAACATTTCCTACAATGTACTTCTTTAACAGAGATAAGCAAATGCACACAATAATAACATGAAAATAACAATGATCTCCAAATTGCATAGGGAAAAATACATAGGATGGTTTTTAGGAGAAGGCTTACCTAGTAATGTGTTATACAATAATAAGGAAATAAAAGTAAATTTTTCAAAGACTGGAATGTGCGGTGGGGCCATTTTGGTGGAAGAAACCCATCCATAAGTCTTTTTTAACCAAATCTCAATGAGTTGCATTATGAAGATAATGAAGACTTAAGATGTGGGAAAATGTTCCATTCTGTCCAAGAAATACATCTGCCATCTGTTTCCTCATCTCTTCCTATGTGCATTGTCGCTGCCAAAATCAAACATGCACTGTGAACTACTTGAGCACTGTCAGCAGGCAATTCCCTTTGGTCCTGTCATGTTTGATCTCTACTTGGAAGTCTTTGTTCTGGACAACTCTTCAGTTGCTTCTCTTTCAAATGCTTTCGGTCATAATTCTGGTCTTGATGTTCTTCAGACTCCTCCAAGTCTGTCATCAATGCACAGAAACTGAAAGATAGGTAAGAATGTAGTCTTTATGGTCTAGCTGATCAACACAGGCCTGCACCTAATGCACTGTCAGGAAAATGGAGATATACATATAGATGAAGGACCTGGTAGATAGAGAAGGTAAAGAATTAATTCCTATTGAGAGAACAATCAAAACATCCTTCGGTCTTTTACCTGGCATTCAGATTTACCTTCTCATTATTCCTATTCTTCATGTTCTATCACTCCCACAGAAAGAGCTGTAGTATTTTCAGTTCACAAACAATGACTATCTGATAAAAAGCAGTGCAGATAATTTTGGAACATGGGCAAAGTTAGGAGATCAGAGAATATAAACAAAGCAAACGTGTAGGGGAAAGACAAGTACAGATGTTCCTCAAATGCCCACGGTGTTTAATAACAGATCTCCTTATAATGAATGCTTGCAGCTCTGTTTGATGAATGACTGTATATTTTATTTATAACTGTCTTAGTAATCTGTCCTGACACTGTTCTGATGCTGGTAGGTGATACCAAGAATGCAAAGCAGATTGATGTGACAGGTAATGACATGAAGAGGCTACTTTGTAGCCCATCAACGATGGGCATTTTTGAATAAGTGACATTTCAAGTTAAACCTGAATGATGAAGGGAGGAAATCATAATGCTCAGGAAAGAACATTCCAGAGATAAGGAATAACAGACCAAGATTTTTGGAGATAAGCCTAGCATTGTGTTTGTGGACATAATGTGAGTCAGAGCAGATAAGATCAGGATCCTTCTTTTAATGAAATTGAAAAAATTCCCTGTAGCTAGACATGTAAACTCTGGCTCCCCATTTGACTATGTAGGCTACCATCAGTGCTGATCTGAATTCTCTGGGCCTCTATTTCTTCAACTATAAAGTACAGAACTATAATTTTTTCAAATAAGCTTTACAAGGACTAAATACATTAATCAATTAGGAAAAGCTTTAATTTGCTGAATTATGTAATTTTCATTCTTTGCAGAATTTTTACTGAAATCATTTGAAGACTGTTGGGTGCGTTTAGGAATTCTACAAGCCAAAGTCCATGACTGGCTGTTGTTTATTAAAACTTCCTGAGAAAAACAATAGATAGATAGATAAATAGATAGATAGATAGATAGATAGATAGATAGATAGATAGATAGATAGATAGGAACCTCATGACAGACTAAAGCAAAGATATTGCCAAAGTCCAATGTGTGAAATAATGAGTTTTATTGGAGTTATTAATAGGAATATTGTGAGAGGTTACCTATAGGAGCAGAAATAACTCATAAACAGTTATGTCACCAAGACCCACTCAAGCATGAGTGACAGCTCACAAAAGCTGGGAACCTGGAGCACACTGAGCAACCTGCAGGCCACTCAAGTTGGAGATCCTTTCCAAATGATTAAATTGCTTTAAAGCTCCTGCAGGCAGCTGAGATTCCTCTAGGTGGTTTGTCTGGTCCCAAGACCCTTCTTTGCAGCTTTTCTTGACTTAGAGCAGTAATTCTCCACCTTCTTAATGCTGGTACCCTTTAATATAGTTCCTCATGCTGTAGTGATCCCCAGACATAAAGTTATATATTTGTTGCTAGTTCATAATTGTAATTTAGCTACTGTTATGACTAATAATTTAAATTATTTTTTGGAGATTGAAGTTCACAAAAGGGGTTGAGACTCCTGGTTGAGAACCACTGTCTTATCAGGACTCTTGTTATTCCTTACTCTCACAGAAGGGGCCCTGTAAATGCGGTCAGTTTTGGAACTTCCCTATACGATGAAGTCTTATAGGAAACTATTACTCAACAACCAACAGTATGAATGCTGAGCTAAAAACATGGCTCTTAACTCATGTTGTCTTTTCTCTCAGCAAGGTAGACCAACTGAATGGGTAGCAAGACGGTGACATCTAGAGCTCAAAGATGAGTGCTGAGAATCATGCCTTCAAGATACAGCAAGACTTTTGCTTTCATGAACTAGTAGTAGTTTAGGTTGCCTGCACAAGATCTGCAGATCAGACTTACTAGCATTACAGCAAGGACGGGGTAAGAACTCATGGTACCCATCCTCAGCTGAGGATTTATTGGCAATGACTGGCTGCCTTTGCAAGGACGATTGATAGATTTTGTGTTTTTGAGTGTATGGTAGCACACCAATTCAAGAATGTGCAGAAATAGTTGGACTCAGGTATTTAAGAGAGAGAGGGGACATGAAGTTGGGTGGGAACCATAGGGAAGTATGGGAGAAAACTGAAGGAAGAGCAAGGGTTGGATATGGTAAAAATACATTAAGTACATGTATGAAATTCTCAAAAAAAAACCATATTAAACAAAAAACTATCCATTTATATCCTTTTATCTTTTTGCACTTTAAATTATACTAGTACACTAATTATCTCTCTTAATATTAAACCATTTAATTATATAGCAGAACTAGAGGTGTCAGATGACAAGAAAATATATAGCCAATGTGTGGGTAAAAAAATACTGAACTTTTAAAACTTAACAACTAATGAAAACAATTATTTAATGAAGAATCTGGAAACACTAGAAAAGTAACAGAATTGTGAATATGTAAATCTTAATAAAGCTAAGCACAATAAACTTTTTCCAAATTGTATGATTTGAGGCTTTGTGTGTATTAAGAATACAGAATATCATAAATATTTAAAAAGAAAGCAGATTTAAAGATAGTAACTCTGTGGATTTTCAACTGTTTCAATAGAAATATGAGTTCTGTAACAAGAGTTATTCCCACCTCCGCAGACTCCATGATTACATGTATGGGAGGAAGATTGTGAACTCCAGTACTGAGAGATGTGATGGATACTTTTAAATTCATATCTTTGTAAGAATCATTAACCTCTGATAATTAAAGGTCTGCACTGTAGAAGAAAGAATGAGCTGTTCTTTATCTTTGTTTGAAAATATAACAACACATGAAAAGACTTTCTCCAAGCATAAGCAAGTGCTTAAAGTACTTGAAAAGGTTAGGCAGTAAACATTCTCACACTCTTTTTTAAAAGTGTTAATCATGCAGTTATTTTTATGCCTTGATTTTAATGGCTATTCTGAAGAAAACACTGTTATGGGGTTCCTACTTAAAAGGGCATATTTCCTCTTAGATTTTGAAATGAGTTTTCTCTCATACAATTTTAAGTGCAAGAATCCACAGAAATTCCATTTTCTCTTGCTGTAAAGTTTGCATAGATAAATTCTATTGAAGCAAATTCATACGAATGTCAACTGTGAAATATCCCAACATTCCAGAAATTATCTACTACAAATTCAAAGTTCTTTATATGATAGTTTTATCCACTACGGGATTAATGTTATTAAATACCCTGCCTTTAATAGTGATATTTTCAATATTCTTTTAAAAATCTCTTTATGAGGAATAACACATTCTCATTGTCTTTCCAATAAATGATGAAACAAATACATTTATCAGAATAGTGTAGAAGTTCAAATATTAAAAGAATGAGATATTATATTGATAGTCACAGACAAATAAGTACAAATAGGAAAAAATCAAGAAAAGCTGAAATTATTACCTTATCTTTCATCAGATGTTCACAATTGTAATTAGCCTGAAATAAACATTTTCTAGACATAATAGCATAGAATGAATTGGGGAGTTGTTTATTTCTTCAAATTATTCATCATAAATAGACACAAAGACTTTAAATTTATTCCCATTTATATTTGCCCTTCCACAAACTCATTTTGCTGAATGCATTTTCTGTTTCCTGAGAAAGATAAAATCACAATTTTAAGAGTATCAAGACAAGTCAGTAAATAAAAACAAATGAATACTTTGCCATCATCTAAATGCAAAATAATACAACACAGAGAGAAATCAGGCTGTTGTTCCTTATTATTTACTTAACAGTTATTAATTAGGAAAATATATTTCACAGTAAAGAATGAGAAATCTTGACAGCAGTGCCACAAGTTTAAGAGACAAACACAGTTAGCATACAGATGTAGTCAATCTTACAGGTACAAACATCATTAAGAGAATAAAATTTCATAATGAGATTATCAGTTTTAGCTTATAAAAATATTGCAGAATGTACAGAGCCCTCACCCACCTCAAATGGTTATTATCTCACATTACCAGGATGTAGTGATTACAAATACTGAAGCAATAATGAAATGGTGTTACATAGACTTCACCCTATACTCTGTTCTTATCTTGCCTAATGTCCTTTCTTGATCCTATCAAACCTGAGGGGTCCAGGAAGCATTTGAAGAGTACCACTTGGGTAATTAAAAAAAAATGTTTATCTATCAGGATTTGCTTCCGTGTTTTTTTTCCTCTCATGATTAAATTATAGTTTTGGGTTTTGAGGAGAAAGGCCACTGAAGAAAATTATTTTCTCATTGCATTATATCCAATGTAGATCGTAGGAGAATTATTTATCAGTATCAGTGATGACCTTGAACAGCTTGAAAAATAAAACCGCCCTTATCCATTATGAGGTCATCCATGCTTTAGCCCCACTCGCTCTGCCATCCCAAGCTGAATGGAATGCAGTCTTACCTGGCTCTTACTTAAGGCTGGAATATGCCAGTGAATCATTTGAAATGTCTGCTTGAGGAAGATTTGTCTTTTCTCACTCCATTTAGTCATGAATTTGTTTTTTCCTAATCCCATTGGCCAGTTCTATGTCCTGAATATCATTTAATGAATTTGTTTGGAGCAAGTGCTACTTTTCTTTTAATTTTGTCAAAATAATTCTATAAATGGGCCTTGGAAAGCTCTGTCAGTTGCATGTTGTATTCCCTTTTTTGTCATTAAAAGCATTTGTTTTCATTTTTGGTTTGTTTGTTGTTGACTGTGATGCTTCTGCTTTTAAGGGCATCTACTATGTTTTAATTCATCTTAGAATAACCCCTTTTTGCCAGAAAGTCTTTGTCTCCAAATATATAGATAGATATAGATAGATATACATATGGGCCTATATGTGTCTCTATATGCAACCATCTGTCACTGTATTAACCTAAATGTGGATGGACCTTTATAATTTTCAGTCCAATCATTTAATAGCTTCTTCCTCATCTCATGTGTGAATTCACACTGAACTTGAAACACCTCATCACCCTGCTTGTATCCACTCTCTAATTAACAATTTTCAATAAATAGCAATAAAATAATCAGGAGTCTTAAATTACACACCTGTGAGATGATTTTTTCAACTAGTATATAGAAATAAATTTTCGAGTTTCTAGCATGTAGTACCCTTTTGCAATACTGTACTGGGCAATGTGTAGGCAATAGAGTTGTTCATGGTCCGTATCAAGAGCCAATAGACTCACTGTCTACTGAGAACTTCTGTTGCAAGAACGGCGTCTTCTACTGTGTCCACACATAGCAGCAGAATAGTAGAACCCACTGCACCTTCATAAGTTCATTAGACCCATGCATGAGGATGGATGATAATTTCTCAATATTACCAACTTGTATATTACGCTCCAGTACAAGCGCTTTAAAAAGACACAAATATTTAGCTCATAACAAGTGTGTTTCTAAAGTTGGCTTTATTATTTTTATCTACTCTTTTTCAGAGTTATTCAAATCAGCATCTTTTTATTGTCCCCACTTCGATGAGGCTATTACATATAGTTAAACTTATTTTTTATCATAGTCTGCCAAACATCCAATGTGGGTTTGTAAATAAAGGGAGAAAGCCAGGATGACCCATCTGGTGCTGATGTTTTAGTTTTAGTCTCTGTGTGGCAAAATTCAATATATTGTGAAAATTTCATACTTAAAATTCAAACAACTGCATTATTACATCTTATAATGTAATCATCTTAAAAATAACTTCACTTCCTCTCTCCAACCTTTTTTAACAGCTGGAAATCACTGATCTCTTCTTATCATCACTATAGATTTTCTTTTCCCCAAAAGTCCATTTAGGATGCCTTTACAAACTAGCTTCTTCTACCAGGAAATATGTATATAAGACATCCATCGTTGCATTTTGATGCTTGGATTCTCTTTATCGCTGGATAATCTGCATTTTCACAAGTTCTGTACTGCTGGTATATTCATATTTTGAAAGATCTCTCCTTTGCATGTATGAAGGGAAAAGTAGTAAAAACACTTGTTATAAATGATTGAACAAAATGTTTTTGTGGACATACATTTAGTTGGGCAACAACGAAGAGTAGATGATATTATAGTACATTTTGGTTGTAAGAACTGCAAGCATTATCTTCCAAAGTAGATAAATTCATTCTCATTAGAACCTGACACTAAGAGAATTTTGATGATTCTACTTGGTGTACACTAATGCTTTAATAAAGTCTAAGTATTTAATTGTTAAGGAAAATGTGAATGATGAATTTTATATATGTTAATACTATATTTATACAACTCTTACAAAGCGTGTGTTCATACCATTTGTCTATTTTCAAACTAAAGTTTTTTTCTAATCATTAAACGTTGAGTTATCTTTGGACAAAGAGTGTTTCCTGGGTGTGTAGGTTGATAACATTTTCTTGTAGTTTATTATCATCTTTTCATTCTTCTGACATCTTTTGTGAAGCAGATACCATTAATTTTGCTGAAGACATATTAACTTTTATTTTTCTTTCTTGATTTGCCCTTTTTAGTGAAAGCTCATCACCCAATCTAAGGTCACAAATATATCCCTATAATTTCATTCAAAGATTTAATCTTGTTTTGTTTTCTATATTTATGTGCTTTATTCTCTTTGGGTTAATGATTATGAAAAATATAAATTATATTGCCTTGTCTTGCTGCCCATAGCCATTACTTTGCTACAAAGGCTCCTTATGCACTGAGTTGCATTTGTTGAACTGACAAAGATCAAATGATTATTATTTCATTTCTGGACATGCTGCTCCACTAATTTACATGTAATTTTTTGTTTCATAATATCATGTCCCTGATAATTTTAGTGTTAAAAGATGAAAACTAGATATCATGATTCCTTCAGCTTTGTTCTTTTATGTCAGTGTTATCTTTTTTAAATTTTAAATTAGAAGCAAGCTTCTTTTAATTATCAATCCCATTTCATTCTCCCTCTCCTCCCCTACCCACCACTAACTCCCTATCCCATCCCCTTTCTCCTTTCCAGGAAGGGTGAGGCCTTCAATGGAGGATCTTCAGAGTCTGTGATAACATTTGGAGCAGGGCATAGACCCTCCACTGTGTGTCTAGGCTGAGAGAGTATCCCTCTATGTGGAGTAGGCTCCCAAAGTACATTCCTGTGCTATGGATAAATACTGATCCTCTACTAGAGGCTCCACAATTAACCAGACCACCAAACTGACGTCCACGTTCAGGGATTCTGGAACAATCCTTTGCTGGTTTCCCAGCTATCAATCTGGGGTACATGAGCTCCCCCTTGTTCAGGTCAGCTGTTTCTGTGGGTTTTTCCAGCCTCGTCTTGACTCTTTGCTCATCACCCCTCCCTCTCTGCAACTGGATTCCAGAGTTCAGCCCTGTGTTTAGCTGTGGGTGTCTGCCTCTGCTTCCATATGTTAGTTTTATCTAATCAAAAGTTTTTTGCTTTTTGTTTGTTTGTTTTTGTCTTCTCATACCAACCTAATCTATTTATGTCTGTTCTACTCTTAATTATTTTGGCCTGTTTAATGGATCTGATGTTAAAATAAGGCTGATAATGTTTTCAACTACAATAGCATATGTTTTGATGTAATGAAATGATATTAAATATTTATTTAATGTATCTGTATTCTCTGATGTTAGATTCATGAATTAACATTGTCTTCTTGGATGTTTGAATACCTAGCATTATGTGTCATCAATTTTTAACCTAATACACTTCCTTGTCTCAAAATCTGATTAGACTGAAATTAGCTTGAGTACTAGGTTTCTATTGATTACATTATTATGGAACATTTTTTTCTCCTTTGGGATTTCATCTGAACATTTCTGAAGAATATGTCACTAGATGCAAAGTTCTTCAATAGTGAGTTTAGTATCTGCTGTGGATTCTTCTTGCTTCTTGCTAGATTACAACAAATGGTCCCCTTAACATCTTCGTGGTAATACAATGCCAGTTTTCACAACCCCACTTCAGCTTCTTTTAGGCTGTACTTTTCATCTTTGGCTTTCTGAATTTTGAAACTAGTAGACGTATATTTAGTTGTTTTTTGTTTCTTTGTTTTGGCTTTTAGGTTTGAAGTTTTCTTCTTGCTTTTGCTTGTGTCTATCATGCTTAAGAGTGTCTGTGCTTCTAAGATCATTAATTGAAAAATAAATTATTGGAAAATTATTAATGGAAAAATAAAAGCAATGAATTTTGCTTCAAATGTTTTCACTCTCAGAATTTTTTAATAGTATTTCTCATTATACTATCTCTTTGTATTTTTGTCAGGAGACATTCTCTTGACATACCTTTAAGAGCATTGGTTATTTGGTTATTTTCTCAGTAATACCAAATCTACTGCTTAAGTCACCAGAATGAGTCTTTATTCTTGTTTTTATCTTATTGTAATTCCCTCATGTAATATAACTCTTTTTCAATGTTTTACATCTTTATTTTTGTTTCTCACCTTTACTGGTGTACTGTAGTCTGTTTTTTTCAATTTACATATAAATTGGTTATTTGTAATTCTAAAATTCTATTTTGTCAAATTATGACTACATTACTTTGTCTCTAAATATTATGTAGTGTCAATTTTTATTTGCTTTTCAGAATGTTTTGTAACTCTTTTGTTGAATGACAAATAAAATGTATCAGATAACAAGAACTGACATAAATTGCCCTCTAGCATAAAAGATTATATTAATCTGAGAGAACTAGTCTCTGTTAAACATTTACAACTCCTCTTGCATGCCAAACTCACTCCTTGGAGATTCCCAGAGCTTTAATTTCCCACAGTCTCTCTGTATTGATCTTGCCTATTTCTTTAGAATTAACCACACACATTATTTCTTTCAGCTCTTACACTTCTTATCCACTATTACTATACTGTTAAGAGAAGCTTTCCTTGAGAGGAACCTTCCCGCCCCCCTGGTTCCAGATCCACATCAGTCCCAAATAAACACACAGGAGGCTATATTCATTATGAAGCTGTTGGCCTTGCTTGTTTTTTACTGGCTAGCTCTGACTTAAGTAATTACCCCATAATTGTTAATCTAAGTATGTCTCTTACCGGAGAGGTTTCCGGGCTTCCTACCCCAATGGCGTTACATCTCGACTCCCTGTGTTTCTCCTTCCCAGAGTTCTCCTGGACTCCTAGTCCCTCCTATCTTGGTTCCCTATAGGCTCAACAGTACTTTATTGACAAATGCACAGGACTTCCCCCAACACTATACCAGAATTCTGTTGATGTGATATTTGAGAGTGAGGAGAGTACCATATAATTTTATGGATAAAACCTGTTTTTGGTGCTCTTTGTCCCCAGAATGTTATCCCTTTCAGCAATTTCTGAGGCTCTCTCCTCCCTCCATCTTGAATTTTTGAGGCAGGAATGGTAGACAAAACTAAAATTATCAGGGAAACTTATGTTCCCCAAATTGATTAAGGCTCTAAGTCTTTAGTCTTCATTATGGAGGTCCCTAGGCTTGTTTCACTAAAATCAATTTCTAGTCATCTGTCTTCCCAAGAACAGGTCTTTCTTACATCTTTATTGTGATCAACTTGTATTGCTCCTTCAGGTAAATACAACTTGGAGTAAAATGCGTGCTCTCTAAAGTGGAAGTTCCAGTTTTAGCTTTTTCTAATTCTTTCTTATATTGGTCCATATTCAGCCTCGACCAATCAAAAACTTAGCTCTCCTGTGTTTCCCCACAGTCATGTTATCAGATGTTTGGTTGTAACATAAAAGATCTTGACTACTACTTCTCACATTTTCATGTATGCTAGATTTCTCTCTGGGCAGGAGCAGGGCTTTCCATCGAACTTCACTGCTCTAGGAGATCAAGGAAAAATTAATTCCTAATATTTCCACTTTTCTCCCATTGTTGGAAGGATAAGTCAGGCAACTTTTAAACTGCTTATTGACTGAAACACAGTTTGTCTTCCTAAGGTGGTAGGCGATAGTAGTAGTAGTAGTAGTAGTAGTAGTAGTAGTAGTAGTCATAGAATCATTTTAAAGCATGGCAGACACATCACACTTTCCCTTGCAACTAAATGAGGCATATTTTTACTCTATTTGAGAAGTAAAAAGTAAAATATGTGCTCTTTAACACCCTTCAAACACTTGAGATGGAAGAATGTTGTATTTAAAAGGGTTAATTCAAATTGATATTTGACTATTAGTTTCATCACTTTGTATTCTGAAGGCATGATATATCAGAGTATACAAGTAGGTCATGGCCATTTACTCTTATGCCTTATAGACAAAATTATAACACTTAGATAAGTGAAAAGATTTTTATGCCTCCATAACTATGTTATATATATTAATCTATTTAATATGGGGATGCATTTTTCTAAATTCAACATCTGTTGGAATAATGCATTTAATTCACCTTGATCACAAAATTATAAAATACTTGCAGTAGACTACAATCATACCAACCATTTAACTCAAAATAATGTTTGAGTGTCCTGTGTAATTTACTGTTTACTTTATTATACTTGGAAACTTTAAGAAACTCACTATAAATCAAGGTGTAGAATTAACATGAAATAACTTTCTCATTGATAACTATTTTAAAGATATTAAGTACAACAAAATAGAATAAAATACATTGTTTTGTATTTGTCACCTATAACAGAAGTGATGGATACTGTGAAGATTTCTGTCAGTTCATTACAAAACTGAATGGTGATAAGTCTTTCCCAGAATTCAATGTCATTCAATACAGTATGCAAATTCTATAAAATGGAGTGTTTTAAATTCAGTTTCCATTAACAACTTTAAACTGCAAGCTATAATTACAATAATTTAAATTGGTTTTCTTGTAAGCAAATTATTTTAAGTGTGCAGAGCAGATACCAGGAAAAGACAATGATCTATTTTCTTTCATGTCTACAATTTGTTGTACAAGGCACTCTAAATTAAGCGTTTAGAAAACATCATTGTTTTTTTAAAAATAATTAGCTTTGATTTTTAGATTTAGGTTTAAAGTGTTTTTTCTTATACTTGTCAAGTCTTAACATTTTATCATATGGTATTGAAGGAAGTGGAGATTATTTCCACGCCTTGGAACATTATAAAAAAAACTGTATGTTGAATTGCCAATAGTATTAGAAACAAAAATTTTATATTTATTATATCAGTCCTTCTTGAAAAATGACTGATGTACATAAGGTATCTGGCTTTATGCACAGGATCCTGTATATTTTTTGAAGTGAAACTTTACCGGGAAAATGTTACTAATTATTGTTGCTCATTCCTCTAATACAGTGGCTCTCAACCTTTCTAATTCTGTGACCCCTTAATATAGTTCTTTGTCTTGTAGTGACCCAAGCATAAATTTATTTTCATTTCTACTTCATAACTGTAATTTTGCTACTGTTATGAGTCATAATGTGATTATTTGATACAGATGGCTTTAGGTGACCCCTGTGAAAGGGTCATGCAATAGCCAGGTTGAGAACAACTGCTCTCATATGCACGGGGTTTTCGGCTAAGCAGTTTTTCTACTCAGTCTTCTGAAAATTAAATTCGTTATTCCTCAAAAAAAAAAGAACTCTCTCCTTCCACAATACTTTAATATATGAATGAGCTCATTAGTGGCAATTTTATAGAGACAACTATTTATTTGACCCCAGACCAACAGCTGGGAGGCCAGCATGGGACTGACCCAGACCCCCCGAATGTAAGAGTCAGTGAGGAGGCCTGGGCAACCTATGGGGCCCTGAGCAGTGGATCAGTGTTTATCCCAGGAATACAAACAGACATCGTGTGTCCATAACACAAAGAAGGATGCTCTCTCAACCTGGACTCTCAGGGGAGTGCCTGGACCCTACCCCGAGTGAAATGACAGACTCTAGCTATCTCCTATGTGGAAGGAATTGGCAATAGGGTAGGAGGCTGGGGGGGGGGCATTCTGGGGGTGTGCTGGAGGAGGGGAGGGAGAGGGAACTGGGATTGACATGTAAAACAAGCTATTTAAAATTAAAATAATAAAAAAGAGAAAAAGAATATTTTAATATTACACTTATATAATATGAATTTGTCTTTTTATTTGTTTTAATGACTGATAAATTGTAAGCCTGAAGAATAATATCAACCACATGACAAGTGATTAATTCATATTAATTGAGAGAGTGTCTATTTCTTAGACTGTAATGTCTCTGAGAAATACAAACTGCTTGGATCTCAGTTGTGTCTTTAGTGCCAGAGCAGGCATTTGGTGAACACAATTAGACTGATAACTTGAATGTTGAATTTTTGAAATTATACCAGTATTAAAAAGTTGACAGTGGAAAAGATGAGCATTGTGGCAAATAATTATAGCACTCCAGAGACTGAGGCATGGGAATTGTGAGTTAGAAGTCATCTTGGGCTATGGAGACAGAACCTGATTCCAATATACAAATATACATATACATATATAATTTCATATTCCTGATAGAAGCAGAACATGACATTATGGTTGACTCACGAATTATCTGTTTTATGTTAGGGTTTTAGGATCCTGCAAAGTAAAAACCCAATGTTTGCTAAATTTCTGGTGATTTACAATGTGTATTTTTTCCACTAAATATCCCAAAGATGAATGTGCTTTTAACACTAGCTAAACTATTATGACAGATAAGCTAGAGAGTATATTTATGAGCCTTTTAAACATGAAATTTGTATGTTTCACTTGTATTCATTCTTCCCTTCAGTCAAAAGTTTAGTATCACTATAAAAGTTATTTAAAATTCTTATAAACCTGAAAGTAAAAGACATCATTGGAGATGGAGCTGAGGTCACATTGACATCTGCACACATTTTGCTGTAGTGGTAATGATGGTGTCAGCTTTCACAATAAAGATAAGACAAAACATGCTTTAAAGTGATATTTTGGAGTTATAAAAGATAATGCACTCATACAGCCATTTAATCATTTCTTAGTTGTAAACGAACGTCATTGGCATGCATAATGCTATCAAACTATTTATTTTGTTAGTACCTATTTGAAACACTTTGTGACTTATTAGTTGGAAGGCCTGACATTTTTTTCTTGGTTTCTTTGTCATAGTCATACCTACCATGACAAAAGGTCATTGCTTTCCCTCTCTAATTCTCCTTTCATTTTTCTGTGCTAAGCTCAGACTAATAATGAAATAGAATCACAGTTTAAGATAATATTGATCCTGGAGAACACCTGAGGATGCTATGTTTTTCCTGATGAATTGATAGGGTGCAGTTCTAGAGGCACCACCTGATGTCCTTCTGAAGAAAAATTCAGGGGTTAATGAAGCCAGGCTTAAAACCCCAGAAAACTGCAAGTGTGTGGATCTGCCATCAAGAGGGGGACAGGTGATTCCTGAAGGTTAATATAATGTTTTTTTCTAAAAC
Organism: Mesocricetus auratus; assembly: GCF_017639785.1. NCBI lineage: Eukaryota > Metazoa > Chordata > Mammalia > Rodentia > Cricetidae > Mesocricetus > Mesocricetus auratus. The sequence goes on from NW_024429185.1 coordinate 14,417,444, forward strand.
ATGATCTTTCATTGTTTTTATATTTCCTCGTTTATAGCCTTCATTTCCATGCTAACCTTCTTTTCTTCTTTTCTCTTTCTTTTTCCTCGTCTCTCAACTTTCTCTTAGGAATTACAAAGAAAATACCTAGATGTTGGGAAAGATTCTCATGCTCCAAGTCATCTTTCTAAGATGCTGATCTCCTCAATATTTCTCCAAGGTATGCTGCCGCAGATCAGGAAGTTTGGGAGGACTTTCTTGTTGATTAACAACTTTCTGTTGCTTAAAGTGAAAATAAAAATTATACTAATTTTTAGGGTCAGTATCACAGCTCTCCTGTGCTATACACGTAGTTGGAAACTTGTATGGCCACTCGGTTAACACCACTGCTGTGTCCTTAACCGTCCTTAAACCTGGGAAGATAGCATCATGCACTTTGTGTTTCATTCCTTTCACATTTGTTTTTATTTAACAAAATTTTCATATACTATATTTTGGTTATTCCCCCTCCTCCAACTTTTCTCAAGGTTGTTTTTTTTATAACCAACAAGTTCAATCAGATAAATGCTCTTATTGTAAGAGTAGATTATTGCAAACATCTATAGCTACTCACCAAAATTCCTCTTAGCTGACATATCTCTATGCTCATAGTAATGAACTTAATATTTACAATATTATATGGGGCATTAATAATATTTAGAGTGTTATAAGGGGCAATAATGTATGTCTTCTTTTTCTTTTTCAGCTATCTAAACATGAAGTCATCTTTGCAAAATTTTCACAAACATCCCAAGAAGTCATAAAATGAGGGGCATCCTGACTTTTGCCTGTAAAAATCAATATGTCTTTTTCTTGGAGACCACAGAAGGAATATATAATTTATCAAATACTTTCAGGATAGTTGCAGAAGTAAAGAGATATTAGGGATTTCAAATTATGGTTTATTATAATACATTTCTGTAGACTTTGAAAATAAAATGTTTTCATTATTAAAACAATGTAAATTCTTAGAAGCCTTTAAAAACTCATCCCTTTGGTTAACATACATAGTAAAGATAAATATATGATAAAATTTTATAAATCTTCAGTTGTGTGTTCTGCATACTACACTACTGTTAAGAGAAGGAATCTAATCTGGAGTTATAATCAGTTGATTGGCCATTATCCCCAAATATAACCAGCACTATTATGAGTTATCATTCCACATAACCAAGTCTCCTGAAAATTTTGATTTTCAAAAATCTGTTCATTCTTTGTTTCATTTTCTGTAATGACACTGGATAGTTAATATTGTTTCTGCAATTGCCTTATGATGAAAATCACTCCGTGCTCTTAAGAGCTCAGAAACTAACATAAATATAGGGGCTAAATTTGCAAGCTCCAAGTCTTGGTAAGCTTAGCTAAGGCTGCACAAAACTGAAGATAACACCATCCATTTCTGAGGAAGCTTGAATGAAGGGTCATGTGTAAAGCCATAGCATAAATCTGGGAAAGGATTTCAGACTAGCAATTGTCACTTTGTTATAATCCTAGTGATATGATTCAGCAAAATATGCTTTACAAACACTGGAGTTAGTTAAACATAATTCAAATCACTGTTTGTATGTAACCATCCACATTTTCAGCTCCATAGAGAAAACTTATGATATAAAGATGCAAAGTGCACGGTCTAGTGCACTCACTTCCCTTAGTCTTACACCTTCATCTTGACCCTGTTACAGCCGACAATAAATGAAATCATAAAATCCAGAGGGTTAACTTCAGAATTTCATAGAATCTCGAGGCTTATTTTATTTTTTGTCTCCTGGGATAACATTACCTGTGAAACATTTGAGGTCTGCAAAATTTAAAGGGCAAGTTAGTTTTTTATACTAAAAGTGATTTTATGCCAGATACCAACTGACCAGTTTGGTCTGTGGGTATACATAGATGCAGAAGATGTTGATCATTCAAGACAGACTGCAGACTACCATACACTTCCAACTCAGGAAGGAAAAAGACTTCAGAACAATAACAAAAATAATGCGTTCATTCCCATGTTTCACATCATTTCAGTACACCCTAATATACAATGCATGGAGTTCAAAGCCCCAAATATGTTTTTTTATTTGTCTCCCATTGTTTCCTAACTTTTGCCTAAATAATTTTACATAATAAAGTTTGGATAATGGAGAATCATGAAAATAACTTTTTGTTGTGTTTTCTTTCTATTCATATGATTTAAAGACAGATGTACTTGGTTAAAATTCTAGCTTGCCTCATATTAGTTTCTTAATCTTTTTAGCGTTATCAATGTGTAAATTTAACATTTCTGAACTTTAATTCAACCCCTCATGGTTATAAGATTATAATTATATATAACAAATGTTGATTTACATTTTTCCTCTCCATGATGTTGGTTTTCTGTAGTGTCCAATTGTCTAAGGGAAGAATAAAGGTGCCTATAATGGACAAGAAACTTATTCAGGTCCAGTGTATGAATTCACATATTAGTATATCAAATTGATATTTATATTGGTAGATCATATTCTGTATAATGTATCATTTATATAATCTTGCTTTCTGCAATTGCACTAGAATTTTCAAAAGCCTGGAAGATTAAGCAGATTTTCAATAAAATAATTGATATTAAAAATTGATATTAGTTTGCTCTTTTATGATAAGGCAATGCTGCATGCTTACTCTGATTCACTGCTTAAATGGTCTTTTGATGTAGGTACAGGAGGTACGGGTTTTATTAGACTAAGTCCATGCCAGTTTACTAAGGAATTGACAGGAGTTATAGACTCCCTGTCCATCATTGCCATCAGAAACCCCAGTTTTTATTTGTTTCTCTGGATTCAGAATCCTTCTAAAAGATCTGAGTGTCTTCCAAAGAAAAGTCAAGTGGTTCCTATATACTTTATTGTGAAATAAGTCAATTTATTGATTAAGACCTATGATAGGTTTTAGAATACATTTGTTCTTCCACATGACATACAGATATATTTTCTTAATGTCACCACGTTGTACTGTGATAAATAATACTCTAACAGAAATAGCACAGATCATCTCATTTTTAATCACAAGTTATTTTGTTTTTATAACAAGATAGTTTCCATTTTAAAATGGTCATCTTCAAGTATATTAGTCCCTAGAACAGTATATACCACATGTATCATGAACTCACTCAACATTTGAGCTTTCTGACCCTGGTAACAGGTTGCCTAGAACCCTTCTCTTGATGCATTAAAAAGTGTATTAATATTTGATAAATTCTGGGTTCAAATTCTAACTACTGTATATGGTTTATAGTTATGTTTCTCTTTTTCTTGATATTTTTATAGTTAATTACATGTGACAGCATATCTATGAATAAAATATTCACAAAGCAGAAAGTGTTCTCACACATAAATAGTTGACCTACTGATGGGCCTGAAATACTCACGAAGGTACAATGCTTTTCATATTTATCTTACCTTACACTGTTGTAGATAATGGGTCTTCATCTCTATAATCATTCAGGGACATAGGATTTGAAAAGCAAGAGAGCAGCAAAGAGGCTAGAGCACTGGAGAAAAGGTCAGACTACTAGTGGGTCATTTACCGGGTGGGTATGCTTTCAGAATTGTTGCTGCTACGCAAATACACTCCAATTGATTCAAATTCATTCACCCATCATTGTGTCATGTAGAAAGGATATAAGAATACCTAATGTCATAGGCTATCAGTGAGGAGACTATAAATTGGGGCACATGAACTTCTGCTCTGATAATTGTGTCACTCTCACACACATGGACTCACCAGTAAGCAGAAAAATCAACCTGAGAACAAGATATTAGTCTTTCTTTTCTACTTAGTTTCCATTATTAATGGACATGAGTCAGGACTGATGGTCTATATTTCTAACCATTTGCATTGTCGCCTGGTGACACACTGTGATATAGATAGAAGAGACATTAAGACAGGAAATCTTAGACATCATTTATTAAGGCATAGTGTCAGATGTTTCACTTCAGTGTGACCCATCCTCCATCATAAAACATTCTTACTATGCCAGCTAACCTTACAGGAGCACAACACTGCTTAATAACACATACGAAATGAACACAGTAATCAAGATATTCATTTTATGGAAAACCAATGCTGGACTTTCTACTCCAACTCTGGATCTATCTACCTTAGGTTTATTAGTGCCACCACCCTCAGCTTTATGTAGTTTTTTCTTTTCTTTTCTTGGTAGAGTTTGAGGTGACACTATTCTCTAAGAGCCATGAGTAAATGTCTATTCACTTAGAGAGGGAACCAAAGACGGACAAAAGTAACAATAACAACAAATCTTAACTTCATAAACCAATGAGTTTATTTTGTGACAGTGTTTCATTATACAGGAGTATGAATAAAACATTACTTAGATCAGCACAGACAACTAAAGACAAGTGTGTCACAAAAGTCTAGACCAGTATGAATGGAAATCATAAAAGCTAGAGCCTTGAAATTGTCTAAAAGACTTGTAGGCAGCTCTAAAGGTTTTCAAACCCTTTTCAGGTCTCATAATTTTTATGCAACCTCAGGAAAGGTGAAGTCTTTTGCCTCAAGTTTGTTTTGGGGACATCCTGAGATTCTTGATTTGTGTATTTCCTCATTTTTATATACCTATTTTTTATTTTTAAATTTAAATTTAAATTAGAAACAAGGTTGCTTCACATGTCAATTCCAGGTCCCTCTCCGTTTCCCTCACCTCCTCCTGTGCCCTCCCACCAACCCCCCCCAATATCCCCTCATTCCCCAGGGAAGGTGAGGCCCTCCATGGGAGTGTCCATCTTCTGTCATTTCATCCAGAGCAGGGCCTAGACTGTCCCCCAAGAGTTCAGGGTGATAGTGCATCTCTCATTGTCAGATGGGAGTCTAAAGTCCATTTGTATACCCGGGATAAATACTGATCTTCTACGCTAGGCGCAATAGATTACCTAGGCCTCCTCACTGACACCCACATTCAGGGGGTCTTGATCAGTCCCATACTGGATTCCCAGGCATCAGTCTTAAGGAGATAAATTCAGAATTTAATGTTTTTTTAAATGCTCTTCTCTCCAGCGTGGAGTATGTCATTTTGGAAGAAAATGCTACACAGCATGGTGATTTTATACAAGTCAATGTCTGGTGTCTTTCTTGATTGCATTCTACCTTATTTGTTGAGACAAATGTAGAAAACCCCAAAGCTTCTGGATTTGTGTAACCTGTCTGGCCAATGAGCTAGAGCAATATTACTTCTTATTCTAACACTAGAATTATAGTCACATGTTGACATTCCTGCCCTGTTAAGTGAGTGCTGGGGATAATGGCTTATGTCCTTATTCTTTTGTTACTGTCCCTTTACCCAATGACCTGCCTGTGTAGCCTGTTGTCTCTTTTTCTTATTTTTTTCTATTTGAAACTTACTGGAAGCTACTGTTTCGCTATATGTAGACTGGGCTCATTTTAAATTTGTGATATTTCTCCCTTATCTTCCTAGTGCTAGGAATTCAGGCCTTAACCAATATGCCCAGCCATAGTTTGTTTTCATAGACACACTAACGATTAATCGTTTAGAAAGGTCTGTCCTACCAATGCTTTTAGAAAAGAAAAAAAGGATAATTTGATATTTTCTGTTCAGGTTTTATTTTCACAGAGAAATACCCTTTGGGAGCAACTTCCATCCTCCACGTCTGATGAGTGGAGGATCTATCTTCCTTTAGTATCGTATCTTTTTAACACTGTTTGCATCTTCTTTCTTCCTGTTTCTTACACATGTTGGCCCTCATTTCCCAAACTCCTCCCTAATTATTATTTTTTTACAAGTTATTGCTTTTCCAATGTCCTTAATTTTCCTTCTGCCATTTCTGTCTCTAAGGAAGTGATTTCTATAAAGCATTGAAGAAATTCGATTTTTTCTTTGTTAAATTATCTCTGTGTTTTATATTGCTTTTGGGTACTCTCAAGTTTGCAGTATCTTTAGGCTTACAAATTATCTGTTGCCCTTTCTCTCAGAAATCTGGCATCTCTTTGCTCCATGTCCACACTAATGAACTGAAAGTAACCGGTTACATGAAGCACTGTGCATAATGAGTTTTCTGGTGAGGAGAACTCTCATAGGTACTAGCTTTTTGACAGGACCAAGTACAATATCTCTTCATTGTGATTCCAATGCTTCATGCAGGAGTTTCTCTATGTCTGGTCCTTGGGTGTTAGCCTTGAGCTAGAACCGCTCTGGAAGTACAGTGGGAAACGTTAGGTAGGTTAGTAAGGGTTTTTAGATAGACTGACATGGAACCTAATTTTTCAGTAAATCAAGACATTCTGCCAAAAAGAAATCTTGTCATTCAAATTCTCATCATGTGTGGATAGGGAGTAGAGTTGTTGGACCTCAGAAATCACCTTGCTGTAGTTAGAGACAGAAACCAGGTCCAACTGCCTTGTATGAAAGATGTCAATCTTTTTTCATGTATTTTTTATTTTTAAATTTAAATTAGAAACAAGGTTGCTTCACATGTCAATCCCAGGTCCTTCTCCCTTTCTCCCCCCTTTCTCCCATGCCCTTCCACTAACCCCCTCATCCTCCTTCCCCAATCCTTATTCCTTTCCCCAGGTAGGGGGAGGAATAAGATGTCAATCTTTAATCACACTTAACCTCACTCTAAGAAATAACCAAAACCTATTATTCTTATGTGCTATTGGAATTTTGCCCTAAAATCCTTAGTCTGCCTTGCAGATTTTTTTTCAATTTATAATAAGTTCATGATGATCCAACTATTGGTTTTCTAGATGTCTCTTTCATGCCCTTTCTTTTGTGGAGGATGTTAAGTATCAAATTTATCCTCAGTACATCTGAATTAAGAGTTACAATGAGTTCTCTACTTTAAGTATACCCAAACATGGGAAAAGCATCATGCTAAGTAACCACAGAAAGTTTGTGTCTCAAAAATTTTTTCCAAGTATCATATCTAATCTATTCACCTGCAAGTTGTGTTTAAAAGTAAGCATTATCTATAGGTATAGATTTTATTATTGTTCACTGTTTATAAATAAATATGTGGCAGCCAGGCGTTGGTGGTGCACGGCTTTAATCTCAGCACTCGGGAGGCAAAGACAGGCAGATCTCTGAGAGTTCAAGGCCAGCCTGATCTACAGAGCGAGTTCCAGGACAGCCTCCAAAATAATACAGAAAAACCCTGTCTCAAAAAAAACCAAAAACAAACAAATACATAAATAAATACATGGCTAATATAAATCACAGGAAGTATACCTTAAATTCAGTTCCTTATAATACCTAGCTAAATTTTGCTGGTGTGCTAGTGTAATTTAAATGGTTGTTATCAATCCTCATATATGTCTCCTCTACCTTTACCATTCTTTTTTCTCTACATTCATTCTTTTAATCTTCATTCCTCTTAATACATTATATATAGTCACCATTATTTTTTTCCTTGTTTGCTCCTACAACATCTTATACTATTAAAAAAGTGTGAACTATGTAATTTGTCATCTAAATAGGAAAAATCATTTCTCTGACTTAAACCCTCTTGTTCTTTTTTACTCATTACATTTATCTCTTTCCTTTCATAACACTATTACTCTGTAAGCTATAAAGATAAAGTAATGGTATAAACAGGCACAATGGAAATGACATCTGATCCATGTCTAAAATCCATATATGAGTGACATCTAAAATAATATATAACACATTCTCTTTGCCTTGGAAATGGTCTAATGAAAAATACATAATTGGATTTATTTATTTTCAATAAATTGACTTTTCTTACTTGGTATAATTTGCTTCTTTATGTAATGTATAACTTATTTATGTGACTACTATGATTGTTAAAATAAATTTCTTTCAAAGTAATTTTTGTTTCTTATTCTAAACCATATATGTGATTTATGAAATAATTGACTCAAACAATATAAGCAAGGGACATTTCCAAATTGACATTACCATACATAAAATGTGTGTCATGACTATAGTTGAAGACTGGGTGACCACTTAAACCTTCAGTGTAAACATGAACTCTACTTTTCCAGAAATCTGATATAAGTCAGTACATTGGTGTTCATTAAGGCCACTAAGTCAGTCTTCAAAGAGCAATATAAAACCTGTGGTCACAACGTTTTCAACAAAGTTGTTATAATTCTCTTGGCTTCAGTTTAATTTCTAGGAAAATGGAGATTTGTCACCCAAGATTGTTATTAGAACTTAAAAATTCAGTATGAAAAGCATTTAAGATAGTACCAATCTCAAAGTGAGTATCGAAACAATTGTTGATATTATTAAAAAGCTATTCAAATACTTTTGACCAACACAAATTATACTTTATCAGTCAAATGAAAAATTAACTTAGCATGTCAATATCTACACATTACCCAAATGGAAACAAAAGCTGTACTCAACAAAGTCTCTAGATTAAATAAAATGTTTAACGATATGGTCTTGTGGGACGGGCATTTTTTCATTTCAAAGGTTAAAAAGGGTTACAAATGTTGGTTTTTCCAGTCAGCAGCAATGGTTTTAATCTCAAGCTATTCAGAGGAGCCATTTAATTAACAAATATTCGTGCATTGCCTGTTACATGCCCTGCTGTATTTACCAACCATGCAGAAGAAAATACATCCTTTTTAATGTGAATACTTTCCTTTTCCATAGACATTTCCACTGGGCCTGGGAGATGGGCAATTCTATTCATGGACAGATGGTCTGAGAAGAAAAGACTGGCATGACTATGAAAGCATTCAGAAAGATGCTTTGCGCTCAGGTATGAACTTCAGAGTAAGACAAAGCATTGCTTTTACTTTGTGTTTTGTTTCTTGCTACAAAGTTCTCGTGTCAGTTTCGTTTCTGAGTTCAGTAAAGATGCCTATCTTATGAGAACACTGGGCATCAGCAATGGGCAGAAACAAGATGACTTCAAATTTCACATACAAGTCTTTTGTTGACTGCAGAAGAGGCCATTGACACATCTATATTATCTTGTATTTCCATGCCTTTTTAGAATAATTCTTTGGATGATTTTTGGATTTTTTTCATTGAGACATGACCTGGTAAACCTGAGCTAGATTCATAATGTATAAATGGCAATGCAAAGCAATTCGGCCATGTCACAATTCAATTGGCTGTAACAATTTCATAAATTCCAGCATCTGGGAATCTGACATCGGTGATACTTGGACTAAGGGTTCAATAGGACCAACTAGGATTGAATTTGTGTAGCATTCCAGTCAGTTGTTATAGATAATAGAAAGAAATTACAGCAAAGTCCTTGTAGAAAGATTGACAAGAATGGAGTTGTACACTTTAAAATTCAGAGGAATGCATCATCAGCAGGAATCTGTGGAAGGGGAATGGCACGTACCAGGCAGCCCTCGTCCTCTCACTCAGTAGAGTAACTTTGCTCCTTCACAGCGAGGGTGTCACATAAATACGGTAACTACTGTTTGGAAAGATATTTGAACAGCAGTGAGATACTGCACCTGGGTCAAGTCAGAAGCATAGCATTGACTACCCAGTATGTGGTCGTCCTGGTCAAACATCCACAAACTCATCCCCTGGGCTATAATTACAGTGAAAGTGTTACATTGTCCTGACATAGTACAGGGCTGCTCTATTTCAAGTAGAGCTGATCCAATTATAGCTCTTTTCACTCTTTTCTCACAGCCTCTTCATTTTTTATCAAGCATAACCCACCTCTGCTTTTTTATTAAAGCAACTTGTCCCAAAGATAATTCCTGTTTTAAGAGAATTGATATCTTTTTAGATACCGTCTCCCCACCTTGGCCATGAGCCAATGAAAAACCACAGAACAGTTTTCCTCACCACCTGCTTCACCTGTTAACCCCTCATCTCTTTTTTCCCTCAGTTTTAGTCCACCTTTATTAATCTGACCATCTGTTCCTTATGCTTCAAGATGCAGAAGACTTTTTGGAGATGTTCACTTAACCTTGTCAAATGAATCTGTAACAAAATAAAAATATTAAAAATTTCACTAAATATCGAATAGAGGTTTAATACTAATTGCATTGCTTACTCTCAGAACAATTTTGTAAGACAGTAGCCAAAGTTCATATAAAGTTGAGTCTTTAAGATTCTATTAACATAATTAATATCAATTAGCTAACATCCTGTAGAGCTAGATAAGAATTAGGTTCATCTCAGACTACCTGCCCCTATTTCTGACATCAAGAGTAATATAATATTTTACTATATAATAATGACAGATCTATGGGACAAAGACACAATAGGTTAAAATTCTAGCTTTTCCACTTATGAACTACATAGCAAATCAATTTACACTTCCAACATTCTAGTTTGCAGAAATTCCATAATGATTAAATAAATGATAAATAAATGACACTAAAATACTTATTTGCACATCAGCTAATAATAACTACATTTAAATTTTATTGTATTTTTATTTTGTGTGTGACTGTGTGAACATGAGTGCAGTGCCCATGGATGCCAGAAGAGGGAATCAGATTACCTGGAACTGTAGCACAGTCTTTTGTGAGTTACTCACATAAATGGTGGTCACTAAATTCAGGTTTCTGGAAGACCACAATATATTCTTCCCTGTTGAGTCAATATTTCAAAACTGTCTGCAACTGTAAATATTAAATCATGTTAATTACTTTCGCATGAACGGTTATGTCTTCAGTTGGTGCGAACAAATTCTAGATACAAAATCCAGCACTAAAAATTTCTGCTTCATACCACATTCTACGTAGTTTATCTCCATATGGATCAAGGGATATTCAAGCAAACTGGTTACAGTTTTTTTTAAGTTACTAATGTTAAGGCTGTTTAGAGGCACTCAAATGACATGTAAGTATATCCTAAATGAAATTTTAGAGCATTCAGACACACATGAGTAGATCCTCGAAATTAAATAAACTTCTGCACATACAAGATCCAGGCCAAGTGTGCCATTGTGTCTCCTCTACGACTGAAATTTTACATTTATTGTATCACTGTTCTCCATAGTTATTACCGCTTGTATATTTACCTTTATGCACTGTGCTGGAATTTTATTTAGAGTCTAATCATACACAATCTTTTTTTTGTTCCTCACTTGCAATTATTTTCAAAATTAATCTATGTTAATGTATAAGACAAGTTGATTCATTACTGCTAATTTTCTACCACATTCTCTTTGTGGTCATTTGGATATTTTCAAGGTTTTGGTTAGCATGTATAAATCTTCTACAAAGACTAGGAACAATATTTTCTGAAGAATATATCAAATAGTGTACTTGTATGTTCAAGGAATTCATATCATTGGCCAAAGTAAATTATTCCCAAATTCTTATGGCACTTTCCCTTCAGTCAACAATGGACTAGATTTCCTTGCTGCAAGTCCCAGTAAGCACTTCACCCTGTAGTACTATTTCCCCAATTAATTGTAATAGAATTAAACATAATCACTACAATTTGCATATTATCCACTTTAACGAGATTAGTCTCCTGTGAGTATTAGCTGTTTTTCTTCCAATTGGGGGAAAATTCTAATTAATTTCCAAGTTGATTTTTATTTTGCTATTTGTTATGAATCTATACAATGTGGCTATTTTGCTTTGGACATTGTACTTTGGTGGTTAATGTAGTAAAATGTAATATGTCACATTTCACAAACTTCTCAAAGCATCTTTGCATGTGTAGGCTATGAAACAGTTCTTCATTATAATGTGATTAAATTCTATTAGTTCCTCCCTCCCTCCTTTCTTCTACCATTCTCCTCTCCATTGTCCCTTCCTCTCTTCTACTGCTTTCTTGCTTCTGTTATTGTTTTTACTCTCATTGTGAGGTCCTGGGTCTGCACCTAGTCTCATAATAACCTATGCTTCACACCCATATGCTGATAATTTCCTCAGGATAGGTCATGCCAATGTTCTGTACCATTTTTTTCAAAAGCTTAAGAGATTTACCCTGTATATTTAAAACCTAAACCCACATGTTGATTTTCATATGGAAGAATTTAATAATCTAGGAATTATTTTATTTTAGCTGATTGTACATTCAAGCTTCAGTATTGTTTAGTGAAAGTTTATTTCTTCCATTTATCTGGCTGTTGAGAGGTATAAATTAAATTTCTGTATTATTATGGTATCTTTAGAAGCTCTTAATCCTAGTCAACACACAAAACTCTGTCATATTATAGAGTAGTTCATATGTAGAATCTTTATAGTAATTACTAACTTGCTAATAAAAAATAAGGAGTGATTTTCTTGCTTATGTTTTTGCAAAGATGTGTCTCTGCATATCCATCTATTATTTCTGATAGGCATGAACAGAATATATGCACAGTTTAAAATTTTTGGTTATAAAATGTACTAATATATTAGAACATAATGTTTACCAAATTACCTATTTTAGGTTAAATCAGCCTTTTCTATGATTCAGGGGATCTCATAAGTTGATTCTTAGGTTTTTAAGTGCTAATCTTAGGATAAAAATATTATATAGATATTTGCATATTTTTAAAGCTTTATTACCACTATAACTTGCATATAGACATGTTAAGAATTTTAATATCGATTGGAATTTAGGAAATTCTGAATATTAAAATTATCTACTCATATCATTTAGAGTTTACGGTGTCAGGATTCCTCATATTTGGGAGTTATGACAATGCTGTTTTAATGTTTATCTTTTCTAGACCTTATGACTTTAGTTCTCTCTGTCTTGTCACAAAACATGCTTGGGAACACCAGGGTATGTGTTGAACAGCTGGTAACAACAGCTACCTTTGACTTCAGTAAATGACTATAATAGCAAATTAAATCCTTTTTTAAGATTTTATGTATAACTACCATTTCACATCTATCTAATTTCTTCATTGTACATGTACTTTTCCACAATTACTAAAATGATATAACATTCTTCATCAAACACACTTCTCAAACTTCTGGTTTTATTTTTACTTATGTGAACAGGTGCATGTGCGCATGTGTGTGTGTGTGTGTGTGTGTGTGTGTGTGTGTGTGTGTGTGTGTGTGTGTGTGTGACATTTGCCACGGTTTGCATGTGAAGATGAGAGTACAACATTCAGGAGGCATATTTTAGAGTAACATTTCAGGGTTGAACTTGAGTCATTAGGTTTGCAAGTTACTGTTACGAGGTGAACTGCCTCAATAGTCTGTGAATTTAGTTTTATACAGCTAAAGACATATTGACTTCATGAAGTTTTTAGATCCTATGTATTGAAAAAGTAATTGATATTTCTCCATTAATTTGATATGTGGATAATTGTTCAAATAAAAACCAATGGATTATTCTTGAGGTAAACAGATAACATCAGGAAGAGGGAAAGAAAGAAAGAAAGAAAGAAAGAAAGAAAGAAAGAAAGAAAGAAAGAAAGAAAGAAAGAAAGAAAGAAAGAGAAAATATAATTTTGGTATAATAACATAACACCTGGTCATCTTTTATTGATGCATAATGTCACTTAACATATCACCTGGCATTCTTTTCTTTCATGAATCAGTGTATAATATTAATAGTTTACTGAGATTTACACCTGGATGCTGTATTCTCTAGAAAAGGTATAGTGATATTTTTCAGAGATGGTCAGTTTTAGGAAAGGACCAAAATTGTATTTCTTATTATTCATTGAATTAAATGTTAATGAAATGCTGCCTTTAATGGGCATTGTATAATCTAGAAAGTAAAAAATGAAATGAAAACTTTCTATTGGGATGTCTCATCTATATGTCTAAAACTAGAATTAAACTTATTGGAAACTAAATTGAGTAAAAATCATCTAGGGGAAATTTCCTTTAAACTTTACATTCTGAAAATAGAAATATAGAAACACCTCAAGAGATTCATTAAACTGAAATCCATTTGTACTATCACACAGACAATTTTATCTTTTAAAAATAATTCAGTTTGGAAGGGTGGAGAGTGAACTCAGTGTTAGAATACTTACCTAGCAATCACAAAGCTCTACGTTTGATTCCCATAACTGAAAATACAATTCAAGTCAGCTACTTGTAAAACTTTTAGTATCTCACAGTTTAGTAATATCTGCTTTCCACAGGCAAGAATGCATGTGATTTATTAGCCTTATTTTCCTCATTAGTAAAATATGGTTTGATGATCACACCTATCATAGTTATTTAAAATGTTAATTAAATTGCCCAATTAAAATGCTTATGCTGTTCTCTAAATTATATTTATATATTCATATAACCTTGATTTCTGCTCCTATCTAACTATAACTTGAATTGGCTATAATAATTTTTTCTTAAGCATTCACATATAATCAATATAGAAAAATGTGCAAGAATTTTCCCTGTAGGTGGTGTACCAATTTGTACTTCAGATAGACTTCTCCCTTATGCTAGCATTTATATTATAGAGTATTTTGTGAAGTTCTGCCTCATATAAGTGTTCCCCTAGTATTGTATTTATGGCTTATCAAGCACCCCTTTCATACGGTACAGTTGTGATTATTATCAAATTATTTCTGTCTATAAATGCACATAATTTTCAAAGGTCATATATTTAGATCATAATCCTTGATCATGAAAGAAGAAAATGTGTTTTGCTGTAGAGAGATATGTTCTAATAAAAATGTCCAGAGACAAACTGATGAACAGCTAGTAAAGCAAAGGATTTGATTTAACACAGATCTAAGAAATCAAAGTTTAATTGGACATTTTGCCTGAATTTCAGTTCACATAATTTTTCTGCTCTAATTATTTTTCTTTGTTGGAATTATTACATGAATAGCTAAGTGATAATGAAACTTACAACTCTGCTTCCTACCAATAGCCACAATGAAAACTCATACATCTACTGCATCTAAAATGCTCATCAACACCAGTGAAAGGGTCAATTTGATGACTCATGAAGTTTGGTACTGTTTTGCTCTGCCTTTTTTATTACAAGAGAGATGCAATCCTTACGGAGTTGCACATTTGTGCAGAATGTATAAGCTTTAGAAAGAAGAGTAAGGTAATTGAAAATTGAGCTTGAATCTTTGATGACCTGGACCATGATATCAACAGTATGACACTAAGTTTCCTCATGATTCTATAACAACCCAGAGACACCTATGATTGAAGGAACCCATTCATTTGAACCCTTATTGCCATTAATGAACTGTATTATATTTTAGACACAATTTCATAGAAATTCAAGCAATTACTTGACCCTTCTATCAAAATTTATATCCAGAGGCAGGCCCAACTTTGTGAGTAATGAGTTATGAACCTTCTTGCCCCCATTTATTAATGAATACAGAGTAGAAAATGTGTTTCTATCCATGAGAAAATATGCAATGCCAGAGCTGGAGACTGACATCACAAGGATACATTAAATTTGACTTGATAAACTTTGCCTTAATAGCACAAGATCTTAAGCAGCATTCATGCTAGATAAAAGCAAATGTTACTCTGACACTTTGTAGCCAAAGACACGTGACACAAATGCTCCTTAGGAATACTAGAAGCCCAGAACATGGCTTACTTGAATGAAAGATTTCCCTGCCCCTAATTTGTGTAATAAATTTGCATTATTTATAAACAATGCTTCATAAAATAGGGGAATAAAACAAGACTGAATAGCTAATTTAATTTAATCAAGTGTTTGAAGTGCTGATATGAAATAACCAGGAGAGCACAATGGTATTATCATCATCAAGTATTTAATAATGATGTGAATTACCATGGTGACCAACTGAGCCTTAGGGATCCAACTTTGTTATTGGGTGAAAATGACTAGATTAATATATCAGGCAGTGGCCTACATAACAATCCAATAGAATTTAGTAGTACATGTTAATTTGACTGTAGATATTATGATTCTGAGCTGTTCGTGCAAAAATATATTTTTGTTATTAAAGAATCACACTCGTAAGGCATCAATTGAAATTGTGGTAAAAGGTTTGTGACTGGAAAATTAGTAGGGACATATTTATTTTGTGGTCCCATATTTTGTAATGACAAGTAATTTTGTGCACAAATAAAATATTTATAATTTCACATATGCCTTACAACTATTTTCGAATCAAACTAATAGCATTAGACTATCAAAACTTGAGATATTTTCATTATATTTTAGGACAAAGACTTACCTTTTTTTAAACTATGTATTCCTTATTGTCTATACTAAATTTTTCTTATTTCTTTCTTTCTATGTTTATAGTGTTTTAACATATAGAGAGTGATTTCTTGTACCTGAATACATGTCATATGAATAGAAATCCCAGGAACACAAAAATTAATAGTAGATTTACACAAAAATAGTTCAGGAACGTTAAGGGAGATTTCTATATGAAGTCAATACAGAGCCTATATTATACACAGTCTAATGACAACAACGTGATCCTATATTTTTAATTCTTATCATCTCTTAGTTGTCTTTCCTCACCTCTACTCTTTATGCTCATAATGCAAGAAAGCTGAATCACACTGTCTCAAGCAATTGCAAGTAACAGAAGAGCTTTTTATTTTCTTCATTATAGAATTAAAAATTACATTCAATATATTTTGATTCCATATCCTCACTACCTGCCTACTCACCCAACTTTATGTTCTTGTTCTCTCTCTCCCTCTCTCTCTCTCTCTCTCTCTCTCTCTCTCTCTCTCTCTCTCTCTCTGTCTCTCTCTCTCTGTATATATATATATGTATATGTATAATACAAACAAAAAAAGAAACACAAACAGAATTCCTCCCAAAATAAACAAAACTGGAAACTGCAAAGCGAAAGACCACTAAGATAAAAAGGTCAAACAAATCAAAATGAGACAAAAGTCTGTGAATAAAACCCCTGAGTTGTTGGCCACCTACTCCAGGGCAAAGATTCTACCCTGAAATGTGCTTAATCGACTCAGTAAGACTCCACTGGACAAAACTAATGTTCCATTTACCAGCAGGTATTAACTGTATATAGGTGCTTGTCCAGGAGTAGATTCTATGGCCATTTTACCCTTTTCAGTACTGGAACTCAGTCTACTCAGTCTAGCTTGAACTTGTGTGTGCTGCTTTGGCCTGTTTTTCACATTTGCATCCATCATTTTGTGTCTGGAATAAAGTTTCCGTCAAGTCATTCATCATCTCTGGCTCTTAGGATATTTACATATCCTTTTTTGCATGGATCTCTAGACCTTGAAAAGAGAATTTGGGGACGATAACCCATCTAGATATTCCAAAGTATCATGAGGAATCATCAACAGTGACAACAGAATTTCTCTGATTTCTGCATCTGCTACATTTAATAACTTCTGTTTTCCTCTCTCCAAAACCTTGTCATATTTCTAGGCCCACGGGGGTCTTGTAAAACCTCACAAAGAATGCTGTCAATCTTCTGTACTCATCTTCTCCACAGCCAGGTGTTTAGCTTCGACTGCAAACTCCTTCTGTCCCAGACACTAGGACATTCACGCATAATAGAAAACTTCCCAAAGCCATCAAACACAACAACACTCAAGGATTTGTTTGGTCACAGTAACACCAAAGGAACCAACAGAAAAGTTAATCCTGTAAGGTTTAAAATGAAAGTATGTAATACTGTTGAGTTTATAATGTTAAATGTGGAACCAGGACAGCGGTGGCAATTATTAAATATAGCTAAATGATGTATTGCTTTAATGGAGCGTTCAAATAAGCTAGCAACAAGAGAAAGACAACATTTGCAATGAACAAATACAAATTACACAAAGGATCTTTGTGCTACAATGTGGTAGAATTTTCTATAATTAGAAATCAACATTTTACTAAAACAGTCCCCACTGATTGCAAAAGATCTAACTGCACAAAGAACACATTCTTGATGAGGCATCTTTTTCACTTGTGCAGAAAAATGTCATGAGTAAGTGACAAAATTATCAAAATTTACACTAATGAATGTGAATTCTTCTTTTATCTTTTTTCTTTTCTCTCTCAGCTTTTAGAAGTTAACATACTCAGTCAACTTTGTACTTACATATAGAATCCAGAAATGTTTGCTTTTAATCATACATTCAATAATCATTTCTTTGTTATTACAATCATTTTCATATTTTTATTGAAGACATTCTTTGCTCATACAACATATTCTGATTAATGTTCCCCTCTTTCTAATTCTCTTAGTTTCTATCAATTTCTCTTCCCTTCAGAGCCACTTATTTCTATCTCTTATTAGAAAAGAACAACCTTCCAAGAAATAACAACCAAAAGTAACAAAATAGAATATAGTACGCATCTTGTTAGGGTTTCTATTTTGGTGAAGAGAAACCATGACCACTGCAACTCATAAAGTGAAAACATTTCATTGTGGTATTTTAATCCATTATCATCATTGTGCATCATAGTGGCACGAAAGGCAGACATGGTGCTGGAGAAATAGCTATAAGTCCTACATCTTCACTCACAGGCAAAAGGAAGTGGTGTAACTTACCAGGTATGGCTTCAGCATATAGAAGATCTTCACAGTGACATAATTCCTCCCAGGAGACCATACCTACTCCAAAAAGACCACATCTCCTAATGGTGCTATTCAATTTGGAGGTTTTCTTCTACTGTATCTTCTTCTACTTCTCTCTTCATCCTTTTTATTCTGTTGATGAACCTTGCCTCTGCTATTCCTGTTTAAATTCCTAAATTGTTTATTTCCAGAATTCCTTCAGTTTGGATTTTCTTTATCATTCTGTTTCGATTTATAGGACTTGAAGAGTTTCGTTAATTTCCTTCAACTGTTTTTGTTTTCCTGGATTTCTTTTTGGAATTTATTAATTTCCTCTTTAAGGACCTCTATCAACATCAGGTGGTTTTAAGGTCTTTTTCTTGTGTTTCAGCTATATTGGAATATTCATGGTCTAGTGTGGTAGGATAGCTAAACTCTAGTGGAGACACATTGCTCTGCCTGACATTTGTTAGGCTCTACTACTGGTGTCTTGCAATCTGGTATTGGGATCATTGAAATTCTAGGTGCTGGTTTCTGGATTTGCCTTTGTTAGTTCTGTTTTTTGTTCCTTGGTTTCTATTTATTTTGTAAATTTTCAGAGAGTGTCATGCCTGTGACCTCCTGATAAGAAAGTTTTTTGGACCTAATAGTATGACCACTGGGAGACCTGGGTATTGGGAGCTGATACTTAGGGATGGATAAAGGCTAGGGATCTGAAGGGAGGGAAGCAGAGTATTAAACCAGGATCTGATTATTTTATCTCCTTGGAATTGGGGAGCAAAAGTGAAGAGAGGTCACCCAAGAAGGTCCTCTTAAGTGCTGGGTATGAGAATGGTGTGAAGATAGTGGGACAAAATGAGAAAGGAAGATCTACACACAGCCTACCTGCATTCTTGGCTGGTGTAGTCTGTGGTTATTTGGGAGTAACTGCTGGACTTAGGTGCTGAGATAAAGCAACCAGTAGGGGTGGGGAGGTTGAGAGAGGGGTATGTGAGATTAACAGGAGATTTGGGCAGAAAGGGAAAGGCAGACTACAGCGGGAGTTCTCATGCAGAGGTTGGATGAGACAGTATTTGAGAAGAGGAGGGACTGGTGAACGTTTTCGATTAGCTTACCTGTTTCCCTTGTCTGTTCTGCTGGTGTGTTCACAGGGAATACCTACTAGTGTTGGAGGGTAGGATACTGGGATGAGTTGGGGTAAAGAATGTTGGGGCTGAGAGAGGGGCAAAATCTTTGTAATTCATTATGGGTAGGATCAGTGAGGAAAGGGAGACTGCAGCAGATTTTCTGCTACAGAGCTGGGAAAAAATTGGGGTGTTGGATTTGAAGGGTAGAAGGGAAGGTGTGGCTAGACTCTGGCAGGAACAGCCCTTGAGTTAGTAGTGGATGGTGTTGGGCTGCAAAGCTGTGGGTAAGATTGAGAATTAGATCTGAGTGATCATAGAGAGAGGAGCCAGTATCCTCTTCTTAAAGTATACAATAACATGTGCAGTAAACATTTTTAAACCTTCTTAAAGAGAATAAAAATAATAAATAAGACAGAATACAAAGAATTCTGCCATAAAGGTATTAAAACCAATTTGTCCTGTAGTTTCATCCTGTAAAAAAATTCATGTATTTCAGAGAGCACAGGTTGTCATTTCCAGCAGGAAATTAGGTAAATAGCACCAAGTCCAGAGAAATTTCTCTTAATTTATCTAACCTCTTTAATTACCATTAGTAAGGGTGCATCCTAATGTTCAACTTTCATTTTGAAAACATCTCCTTATTTTAAATATTATTTGGTCTTTTAATTATTTATTTATTTATTTGTTTATTTATGGGGGGGCATACACATACCATGGCACATATGTAGAAGTCAAAGAACAGCCTGATGCTGTGGACTTTCTCCTTCCATCCTGGTTACCAGGAGAACGAATTCAGGTCCTCTGGCTTGACACCAGTTTCCTATACTAGCAGAGTCTTTGTACCAGCACAAGGTGTGATTTTTAAATTCCTGGGACTTTCATGAGTGTGTCCATACTCTTCATTAGTAATTGAAGTTATTCATTCATTTTCTTTAAATAAATTATTATGAAGATGAGAGACAAAAATTCAAACACAAGATAAATTAGTTTGGTATTGCAATGTGTCTCCAAACAGCTGTGCTAAAGGCTCTTGTGGCCTTAATAATTTCATGTTTTAAGCCATTGTTTAATGTCAAAAGAGACTGTAAGATTCCTTTTCCCCTAGAGAGTTGATATTTCAAACAAAAAATCATGCAAATATGCAATTACTCTATCTTTGACAAAAAGAGCTTAAAACATTGTTTAATTTAGTTCTCATTGGCTTGACAGCCCTCTACTGCTTCCTGTCATTAGAGTTAACACAGTGTGGTTTGTAGGTACATGAAAATAGCTTCTTTCCTCTTGCTTTTTTAATTATTTGACTCCCAAGTAAACAGAAAAATAATTAGTTCAGCTTTTCAGTTAATTGAAAAGTTCGAAAAAATAGTGATTTCTCAAAATATTAAAAGTATGAACTAAATATTTTATAATTCACACAATTCTACTATGGGACAAAGGCTATAGATTTTAAAAGTCATCAGTCTTTGGCTTTTACTCCAATAATATTCTTTATTTAACATTATTGTGTGTGTGCGCGTGTGTGTGCATGTGTTTGTGTGTGTGTGTGTGGTATTCATAGGCACATGTGTGTTCATGTACATGCAGATGCTAGAGACTAACACTGCAAATCTCCCTCAATCACTTGTCATATTTTTAGAGGAACAATCTCATTCTAACCCTGGAGTTGACAGTTAAGCTAGACAAGTTGGTTGGCAAGTCGCAGGCATTCTCTTGTCTCAAGTTCCTGTAGTTGGTGCTGGGATTACAGGCACACATGACTACACCCACGTTTTCACTAAGGTTATAAACTTGAGTCATGATGATTTCATGGGAAGTCCTTTTCTAAATCCCTCTAGCCCCTGAGCTGAATATTTCTAATAACTAGTACCTCTTCTTTTCTGCCCCTTCACATTTCTCATTTTGTCTATTTAATTATATTATTTCTATTCCTGTTATGTATACACATACATATCTCTATTGATGCATACCTGTGCACATGCAAAAACTGATTGGAAAATATTTAAACCAACTCTTGACAGTGACTATATGTCTGATAATTATATGTTATAAAAATTAATCTTTTTTAAAATGATAAATATGTGTTATATGTATATGAATTGAAAATTGAATGAAGCAGGAACTTAATTTATTGAGAAATAATGAAGTGATAATCAACTATATGTGTGTAGTCAACTAATATTCTAGTACTTTCTACTTGCAGGAATTATGTCAATCCAGGTAAATTCATTACATTCTCCACTGGTTATGTATCTGTATGAAGAATATTTTACAATACTGAGTTTATAATGAGAATATTAATTATCCAAGTGCTATTATTTGACAATATGTCATAGTCATTTTACTAAAGATCCCACAGCTGTCTCAAATGTCACCCATTTCCCATCATTGCCCTGAACTAAGGGTTCATTTTGTTTTATTTCTTCTGCAAAGCCTGTCCATCAGCTAACACTGTCATTTATTAGTGTAATCACGTCATGCTTTTGTCCCTCCATTGCCATTGCCACCTTGCAGTCTAAGTGTCGACCATTTTTCATCTGGACACTAAGAGTCACCCCTTCTATCATTTCTTTTACCTTTTGACTCTGGGTTCATTTACCCACAGAGTGAGAAGACTCTTATTTTTGTTAAGTGTGTGGTGTGTATGTGTGTGTGTGTGTGTGTGTGTGTGTGTGTGTGTGTGTGTGTGTGTGGACACTGGATGGGAAGGTCAGAAGGCAACATGGAGGAGTTGGTTTGCTTCTTCAACCATGTGGATCTGAGGTAATGAGCTCAGGTAGCAGTCTTGTCAAGAAGCACACTATGCCAACCAAACCCTCTTGCCAACCCCAGAGAGACATTTTCAAACTATAGCTAAACCATGGTTTGACCCCAACACCCACACACACACACCCCCCCCACACACACACACACATCATTTAAACTAACAGGTCACTGTCACACATTTTTGTAAGACCCAAACGTTTTCATTTGACATGAGTCCCTATGACATGTGACCCTCTCACTTTTCTGTCCTGATTTACTTCTCTGGCCATGGATCACTATACAGCTTATGTCCTTGAACTAATGCTTGCACTAACTAATATTCAGAATATTCCCAGTCCTTTCTCATCCATTTATATCTTGTCATTTGAATTAAAGACATTATTTCACCATCACATTTTTCTCTACAGAGCACTTAATATAATACCTCTGAAAAATTTTCAAGTAAGAATGAATTGATAACACAATGTATCACTTCCCCCACCTTCTGAAGTTTACCATTTGATAACTGTGGGCTATTTATTGCATTCACCTCCATGGTCCTGAGCAGGAAATAACTTTTTATGGTGAAGTATGGCAAACAGCCTTTCCCACACTATTCTGCTCTGCTGTAAAATTAAACAGCTTTGCTCTCTGACACTGATTAGTTTCCTTGTGGTTGGTAAATAGTGAATGATATCAGCATAATACAGCAGCCATGTTTGTTTGTTCATGTCTTTACCTGAATTAATATTTTAAGGGATTAGAGCAAGCCTTCTCTAATTAAACAGAAAGCCTAGTAATATAGGAAGTTTATAATTGAAACATAAAATGTTACATCAAAATTCTCCTTTACTTAGAAAGAAGTTTGTTCACTTTCAACAAGGACTGTTTTTCTTTGCCCCAATTATTATCTAAGAGAACTTCAAATAATCATCTATAAGCACATCAAGGTCTGCCCTGCAGAATTAAAAATGACTTACTGAAAAGTCTACACCACTGCTTCTCAACAATTCCTCAAGTTGTGAAGACCCCCAACCGTATTTTTGTTATTTTATAACTATAATTTTGCTACTGTTACCAGTCACAATGCAAATATTTTTGCAGATCAAAGTTTCCCGAAAGAGTTGTGATCCACTTATTGAGTACCTGTGGTGTGCACTATTACTCAGCTCTTTGGTGTCCAAGAAGCATGTCTTAAAATAGTGAATGGCTTTAAGCATACACATCTTAAACAGGGAAGCATGAACTGCAAGGTTCAGCTGAAAGGGAATGGTTCTACATACAAACAGGTGGCAGAAATTGGATTTTTGTTGAGAGTCAGTGTGTGGAGAACAATATATGGTCTTGCCAACAGCCTAGGAGGTTTGGGGATTTACATGGGACCCTGTGGCCAACAAGTCAATTGGTTATACCCCATTCCCACTAGAGAAAGTTTCAGTAAGAAGAGATAGCCAGTTGAGATTAATCTTTTCAGTTATTGAAGACTTCATATGTCCTTCATATGTTTTAGAAATTTTCTCCTGAACTGTGCTTTCATCACCACCCCTCAGATGCCCATCAATTCTAGCTGTCTCTCCATACATTCCCTCCTTCAATCCTTTCTTCCCCCTTCCTCCCTACCTGAACTTCCTGTTCCTGTTCATGTCCCCACCAATCTCTATTCCACCCATTAAATCACAATTGTCTTAGTTAGTGTTGCTGTGAAGAGACAACACAACAAAGGCAACTCTCATTTAAGAAAGTATTAAATTGGGGCCTTGCTCACAGTTCCATAGGGTTAGTTCATGATCATAATTTGGTAAAAAGCAGATAGACATAGAACTTGATCATTAGCTGAGAGCTTTACAGCTTGATCTGCGGGCATGGGTAGAGAGGAAAAGCAAACTAGTCCTGCTATAAAAGTGTGAAACCCTAGCTTACCCCTAGTGACACACATCCTCCAACAAGGGCACACTGCCTAATCCTTCCCAAACTTTTCACTCTGGAGATCAGGCATTCAAATATATGAGCCAATGGATGCCACTTTTATTCAAACAAAATTAAATAAACCTGTTCTAGCATAAATAAATGACATGAGTAATAGTATATAATTTTTCAGTATTACATTGTCTATTGAGAAATTTTATTAACAACTTTTCTTTGGAATTCTGTCTTTGATGTGTGTGTGTGTGTGTGTGTGTGTGTGTGTGCTTGTGTGTCCCCAGAGTCATAATTTCTTGTCTATTGTGTTTTGAAATTTTTGCTTGTAAGAACTTAGTTTTTAAAGATATTTTGTGGGTATTCCACAAAAAATAATAGATAAGATGTCACTCTAGAGAACATTATTTAGTTATTGCAGGAGCTTGAGGATATAAGTAACTGCAGAACTTTTATTAGTGTTTGGTCTGCATTTCTCAGTCCATGCTGCAATATATATGTACATCTCAATATGATGGTGATGGAAGAACCAATAAGGTTAAATTTCTGGAGAAATGGTCTCCCCACAGACAAAGACCAAGATAAGTAGCACATTTGTTCTTTTGTACAGAGGCTCCTATTTGGTTTTGAAAACTTACATTACCTTCAACCAATTTACATTGCCCTTCCCTGACAACTACTTACCACTCTCCTTTGTTTCCACATTTTCTGTTTGAAAGATTTTAGTAATATTAGTACTAAAGCTCACTGTCTATTTTAAATAAAACGAGTGAAAAGTTTCTAGAAGTTCTAGACACTTGTGTTACCTAATATGCCATTTGATTGCTTAGAATTTATGAAAAATGATATTTATTTTATCCGCCTGCCCTGTTGATTATAATGAAGTGTATATACGCGCACGACTGTAGCTACTAACTGCATGTACTGACCAATTCATTTTTGGTCCTGAAATTTCCCATAGCCTTCTGAGCCTATCATTGGAGATGAGCAGTATAATCAGTAAGCTAATACTGTGATTATAGCTGATATTATAGTGTCCTGACTCTTGCCCTGTATTCAATTTTGTTTTCAGTGATAATTTTTGCTTATTGTTCATTGAAAATAGAAATCTGCAACTGCTAAAGCTTTTCCAGCTTTTAAACAAGCCTAGTTCCCTTAGTGCATTGTGTATCTTGAGTTTGCTGCAGTTGTCTCTACACTTTTAACAGTCGAGAAATGGATAGCTGCAAAGACTGGACTGAAATGAACAACAGCATAGCTAGAATTCATTAGGATCAGATGACAGTGAGAACAAACCAGAGATGTGAAAAAAATTAGACGATGCACCAGAAAAACAAATTGACAATTTTATTCCTTATTGACTTAAAAACCATTCCCAAAGAGTTGTATGCTCTGATGTGTTGGCACTTTCAGTGAGCTGCTTTCTTTGAAATTTACCTCAGGTCAAGATGAAAATGGTAAAGACGAGAGAGGAAGGGCTCGAATGATAAAATTATTGAAAGTTCAACATGGCCAGCACAGAGAGCACTGCTTCAGAGAGATCAACAAACCAGTTTTGGATTTTGCTTCAAACAAATGATCCAAGATTGAAATAAGAAATACATTGCTTTAGGTCACAAATCAGAATTTTATGACATGTTGCTTAGAATTAAAAACTAGAAGCTACACTCAAGGCAGATAACTCATTTTCTTCCAAATCCTGAGCAAAAGAAACAAATGCATAGTGTTCATAATCACTACAATAGCATACAAAATGAGTTAAAAATTTCAAATTGAAATCACAATTTGTCTTCTTTGTAAACAGGCACTAGTATGTCTTCAATGAAACAGTCATCTTTACTTCTGAAGTCAGAAGGGAACTCCAGCTACCTGAAAGGCTGTATTTAGACTTATTGTCCACTACGTAGAAAGCATTTTGACTTCTGAAGCAATCTGAGTCTTCCGTGTTCTAGCACATTAATCACAATATTAAATTGTATTTTCTGCTAATGTGTTCCACCATGTCTGTCCATGAGGATAATTTGCGAATTCTGAAAATAGAGGAAAGTAAAGTTGGTTCTTGGCTTCCAGGGAAGGTAATCCAAAATGTCCAAGTGGATTCCCTAGCACTGGTGTGACTTCCATTATTCCCAAGACATTTTACTTGGTATGAGAGTTAAAAGCCATAGGCCAGAATTGGGTCAGAAGCTATAGTACAAATGGTAGATATAGGCATGGGTCACATAATATCAGTCTGGTGAAAAGGAAGATGTTCAGGGCAAACATGAGGCTTCTTTGTCTTCACAAATCTTTTGTAAAATTTGTTCTGAGGTATTTAATGTTTCATGTTCAAGGTACATGGTTTCCAGATTCCCTGGGATTACCTTAAACTCATGATACTATTTATATAGTAACTGGATTCTACTTGAGTTTGGGCAATTTAAAAATTCGCCAACAGTAGAGAGTATTTATTCACAGGTTATTCATATTGCAGATCATCTTATAGAAAACAATTACAAAACATTGCAACTGTAAAATATTTATTAAAATTCATCAATGCATATTAAGTACTAGTTTATTATCAGAATTACTTATTGGATTTTTTGTTTGCTTGCTTGCTTTTTTGTGGGTTCTTATTTTTGCATATTTTGTAATTTTTATTTAGTGTGTATGTTCCAGTCTTTTATTTTAGTTTTCAAGATTATAATTTAATTGCATTTCTCTTCTCCTTTTCTTCCCTCAGTCTGCCCCATTTATGCCTCCTGCTTTCCTTCAAATTCATGTTCTCTGTTTTACTAATTGCTATTGTGTATTTGTATATATATACATATACAAATAATTGTATGCATGTATTTGTGTATACAAATATTCCTAAATACTACGTGTTGAGTCTGTCCAATGTTACTTGTATGTATGTTATGGGGGGATTAGCATTTGGTATTGGACAACCAGTTGGTGTGCTCTTTGCTCAGAACACCTTACTCCCTCTCTGTGTTCCTCAGTTGCCTATAGTTATTATGTGTATGGCTGAGACTTTTGTGCTTTTTTCCTACTCAGTTTGTCATGTTCATTGATGTCATCTTTGTTCAGCTGACATTTTGGTGGTAATGTTGGTAAGAATTTACGGGGATAGATTCTTATACTATAGCACACTCCTTGATCTTCTAACTCTTTTAATCTCTCTGCCTGCTTTTCCACAATGATTCCTGAGCACAAGTATAGTAATCTGTTGGAGATGTCCTAGATGGGGTTACCATTGCTGTCATGAAACACTATAACCCAAAGCAACTTGAGGAGAAAAAGTTTATTTGGCTTATACTTCCACATCACTGCTTATCATGGAAGTTACAACAAACTTGTACAATAAAAGAACTTCCAGAGGTATCACAATCCCAGATCTCAAGATCTACTACAGATCTGTAGTGATAAAAGCAGCATGGTATTCACATTAAAACAGACAGGCGGATCAATAGAATAGAATCAAAGACCCAGACATAAATCTGCACACCCATGGACACCTGATATTTGACATAGAAGTCAAGACTGTACAATGGAAAAAAAGGAGCTACAACAAATGGTGCTGGTGTAACTGTATATCAACATACAGAAAATTGTAAATCAATCCATATTTATCATCCTGCACAAAACTCAAGTCCAAGTGGATCAAAGACTGCAACATAAATCCAGTTACACTGAAGCTGACAGAAGAGAAAGTTGGAAATAGCCTTGAATGCACTGGCACAGGAGATCAATACCTAAATATAAAATCAGTATCACAGACACTGAGAACAACACTCAATAAATGGGACCTCCTGAAACTGAAAAACTTCTGTAAGACAAAGGACAGTGTCAATAAGACAATATGGCAGCCTACACAGAGGGAAAAGATCTCCACCAACCACACATCTGACAGAGGGTTGATCTCCAAAATAAATAAAGAGCTCAAGAAACAAGACATCAAAATACAAAATAGTACAATTTAAAAAAATGGATTGCACTCTCACCCTGAACTCTTGGGGGAGGGTCTAGGTCCTGCCCTGGATGAAATGACAGACTATGGACATCCCCATGGAGGGCCTCACCCTCCCTGGGGAAATGAGGGGATATTGGGGGGGGTTGTGTGGAGGAAACGGGAGGAGGAGAGGGAAATGCAGAAAGACCCCAGCTAAGAGTCCCAGCAATAGTGGAGAGGGTATTTGAACTGGCCTGCCCCTATAATCTGACCTAACTGTCATCATAGGAACATCATCCAATAACTGATTGAAGCAGATGCAGAGATCCACAGTCAAGCAGCAGGCCAAGCTGTGGGAGTCCAATTGAAGAGAAGGAGGAAAGGTTACATGACATTCCCACCTCTCAGATGACATCACCTTGGATCAAGATGATATAAAACTAGTCAGCACAATACCCATTGGGACTGAGCTCCACAACTCTGCATTTTGGTATTTTGTGCTTTTTATTTAGGGCTATCTATTGCTAAGAGAATTTTCCTCGATGATATCTGAGGACTTGTGGGACCTTAAGGAGGGCAAGCTGTTTAAGAATAATTTTTACATTGAGCACTAACTGTAACATTTCCTTAGGGATTGGAAAAATAGCTTCTAAATATCTGGCTATGCAATTCTAGTGATTTATTCCTCAGAGAATTGCATATGAGAAAATAGTTTGGGTAACATGATCTTGCTTTTAAATCTTTACATTTTACTGCACTGTAAGTGTAGCATACTGTATCAGATCTTACATTCTGCTGAAAACTCACAGTATATCAGCTAGTTTTGTGAATAAAAGAAGCAGAGATGAAAATCAGCATACAAGAAATTTATGGCGAAATAGACTAGGAGAGCACCACATGTAGATGAGAATGAAAATGAACTCAGAAGAGAAGAACAATGAAATATGGTGTCATCTCAGTATAAGTTGGACAGACCAACTGCAAGTGAAAGAGCCCCTCCGAATTGTTACATTGGGTAGTAGAATTGGGCAATGACAGTCCTCAAGGACCAGGAAATAGATAATGGTTATGTTTGGCAGGGCTTTGATGTAAATAAAGCATGGCCTTCATTGAAGGCAATTTCAGACTAGAGCTGAAAACATTTTGCTCACTGTTTTTGACATTCCTTATAGTTAAGAATACAATATTTATTGGGAATTGATCATTTATGCCCCCACTACAATGCATTTACTGGGGTGTTGTGACCCAAACCCATAAGATTAAGCATCCCTAGTGGTGAGTTACTGAGGGGAGGTCTATGATGAGATATAAATAAGTCAGACAGCTAGAACTGGAAGTCTTTCATAAGCTGATGACTTATTCCATGCAAATTTACTAAGAAGGCATCTTTTTTTTAAATTTTATTTTCCAGTTTAAATTTAGATAAGAAACAAGGTTGCTTCACAAGTCAGTTCCAGGTCCCTCTCCCATTCCCTCCCGTCCTCCCGTGCCCTCCCCCCCCGTTATCCCCTCATTTCTCCAGGGAGGGTGAGGCCCTCCATGGGGGTGTGCATAGTGTGTCATTTCATATAGGGCAGGGCCTAGACCCTTCCCCAAGAGTTCAGGGTGAGAGTGCACCTCACATTGTTCTATGGGAGTCCAAAGTCCGTGTGTATACTTGGGATGGGTACTGATCTGCTGCCCAATGCTCAATAGATTCCCTAGGCCTCTTCACTGACACCCAGATTCAGGGGGTCTTGATCAGTCCCATGCTGGCTTCCCAGGCTAATGCCTGGGATTCAAGAGTTAACCTTTGTCTGGTCAGCTGTTTCTGGGGGTTAAACCAGCCCAGTCTTAATCAAGAAGGCATCTTATATACTATTTGAATGGGGAGATGGGACCAAGGTCAGCAGAGAGCTAAATCAGACAGGGTTGTCAAGGGAACACTAGATACCTTAGACACATCTGTTTTAGGACTGATAACTGCATCTCTTCAGTGGAGAAAGCTGGGTTCCTTTACCACCGTTGATGCCCAGGCTGAGACTGAACCTCAACAAGACTGCACCTCAACAAGGATGCAGAACTAGTGTCCTTTGTCCTTTTACCAGGGCCTCCTGGAAAGTCTTGACTCTGTCTAGCTCCCAGCAGTTTTAGAGGTGAGACTTTGGACAGGTAATTTGTTTTATATGAAGCTTTGTGTGTGGCTAACAAAATCGATTAAGCATTCTCCCCAAATAGGAAGGTGAAGGGTTAACTGCTTGCTCTCCACCACACAGAAATCTGCAAGCCAGGAAATGGACCATTGCCAGGAAACCCTACTTGCTAGATAGTTATTTATTCTTGAACTTGTATCCTTTGCTGAATTTAAAGAGAGCAAGTTATCCTAAAGAGCAAGCTATCCCAACAAGGTAACAACTTACGTAGATCTGACAAGGTCCCTGCAATCATGGTGAACATTGGACCAGGGAAATTATAGTCAACACATCTTTCCAACTCTGAATCTGTGATTTTGTTAATTATGCATCCTCTGATGTTAGCTTCTAAACACTTTCAAAAATAAATAAAAATATTTATCATGATTCTCTGCTATTATTTCTCTGTGATCACCAAATTCCACTAATTCCCACTCCTTTATTTACTTATACATTAATAAGTGTGCTTTGTGTAAGTGTGTGTATGTGTGTGTGTGTGTGTGTGTGTGTGGAAAAAAGGGGAGAGTTATGCCTATAGGTTCTCATGTATCTATACCGTTGAAATATATCTATTACATCAATTTGGACTTATTTCATTAAATGATATAGTTAAGCATTAATTTTTCAGAAGTTTAACTGACTTCCCTTGAATCTGAGATTATACAAACCTACAAACCCTCCCACAGCCCCAACTTACATTCTATTCGTGAGGCAGTTCTATTTTCAATATGAACTGAAGTAGACACGGATGTGTTCTTGATCGTCCACATCTGGTCCAGGAGTTCTTCATCAGTCTTGGTTTGCTGGATACACATGATGGCTGTAGATTATACCACACACAGCACACTGTCCTACAACCCTCCCACAGCCTCATCTTATGTTCATGAGGCAGTTCTATTTTCAATATGAACTGAAGTAAACACAGATGTGTTCTTGATTGTCCACATCTGGTCCAGGTGTTCCTCGTCAGTCTTGGTTTGCTGGATAAACATGATGGATGTAGATTATACCACACAGAGCACACGGTCCTACATGCAGTCTTTATCTATCATCTATAACTGTCCTGACCTGACAGAACCCAGAAAAAGCACTTTCCAGGGCTCAGCTGAAGTAACAGGATAACAATCAATTACTCATGTAGGGTATGGAGGCCTGCTGAAGATACACCAGGTATAAGGTCTGTGCTCTTTGGAACTCCTCTCTATGTCTGCTTTCTGTTTGTCTGTCTCCTTTAAATATCTACCCATCTATAACAGAAAGAGCTAGAGATGAATTTGTGGACATATGAAGTCATTTATTTTTATAGTAAAAGTTTCAAACCTTGAAGTTAAAGCTAGGCAGTAAAATAACTAACTTTATTTTATTTAACATAAACAATGTTACATAAACAACTTATTAAAAATGTTCATTTGTTGTTGATATTTTATTGAAATTAAACATATTCTAAAACTTTCTCTTTTACTCTACTCATAGATGATAAGGACATTGACTGCCTTCAGCATTTTTAAAGGGTTTTTCATGTTACAGAAAAGATTTTTCTAAGATTAACATGAAATACTTTCTAATTCTAACTTTGCTATCACATAGATGCATATTCCACAAAGACTTACCATAGGGAATTGCAGCTACTGAAATATTTTAGTTACTAAAATATGTAATTTTATAAAAAATAAATATCTTGTCACAAATTATTAAGATACATAATTATCTGAAGGTATACTTTTGTATAATTCATCTGGTAAATTACTTGGTTAGAATATATATATGTATATATATGTGTGTGTGTGTTTGTGTGTATGCGTATATATTTCTATATATCACATATACAAATATTCATAAATGTATGTATATATTCAGGCTTAGCACTAGTTGTTAGTTAAATCTATGTGTATATAAATATATATACACATGTATATATGTATAATATGTATGCAAACATATTTTCATATGTGGAGACTTATGTCAATATATGAAAGTTTCATCTGTGTGCATGCACCTATGCATACATGTGAGATATCTATGTATTCATCTATGTATACCTGCATAAAATTAGTATATATGGGTACATATAAGTATATGTATATTATAGTATAAATGTGTGTATGTGTACATGCCCTTGAAGGGACACATGTACATATGTAGGTATAAAACACATGAAGAGCTGGCAGATATATATGCTTAAAGTACCCAAACATCTTCAAATGGAAAAGTATTGGAATGTGAATTAACTAGGATATACTTTAATATTTAAAACGATGTTTGTTCCTTTTAGATTATTTTTAATGAAAAAATAGTTGTAATGCAGATGACCTTCATTCCCAGGTTTCCCAGCATGTTTTTTAGTCACATGTTTTCTTTTTTAAGACATAACTATGAAATAATCATCTTAATCTTTATGCTCTAGAAGAAACAAATTTCTGCAAGAAGAAATGCCTCTAAGAGAAAACATCTTAAAATTAGAAAAACAAATCTATGAAAGAAATAACACAATGGCATGTTTGCATATATACTCTAAAATAAATTTGCAATGTGAAAATTGAGAGAAATAACAAAGGACTGAATGTGAGAAGTGGGCATATCAATGAAACTAAGTTAGAAGGATATATTTGTCACATCTGATTGTTAAAAATGAAATCATTTTTGGAAGCATAGGATACCCAGGTCCTTGTATTTTCTTCTCTCTTTTTAAAAATTTAATAATACAGATTATCTCTGAAAAACTGTTGAAATAACATTGCTCATCCAAAATATATATAATTATCTCATTCAAGAAGAAGAAACAGTTCTGACTATACCTTGGTATTGATCAATCAGTATTTCCATGTGGAAGAGACAGCACGGTGACATGGCTCCTGTATAGTGAGCTGCTTACATTGACTGGCTGAGGTAGGGACAGTCTCCATTACAGAGGAGGATTGACTTTGGTTTCTAAGATTGCATAGGTCCCAAGGAACATTACTTACCTGTACAACCTCTGCTTTGTATAGGTAGCAACAGGGGCTGTGGGAGGCCTAAAGGTGTAAAGCCAGGTTATCACAATACACTTAACTAAAGTAGTTGAGGCTTGGGATATTTTGAAAAGATTAATTCCATTCTTGTGTGGGTGGGGTTCTTTTGTTTGTTTTTGTTTTTTTGTGGTTTTTTGTTTGTTTGTTTGTTTTTGTTTTTGAGACAGGGTCTTTATGTGGTCCTGGCTGTCTTGAACCTCAATATTATAGAATAATAAACCAGGCTGGGCAGTGGTGGCACACACCTTTAATCCCAGCACTCAAGAGGCAGAGGCAGCCAGATATCTGTGAGTTTGAGACCAGCCTGGTCTACAAGAGCTAGTTCCAGGACAGCCTTCAAAGCCACAGAGAAACCATGTATTGGAAGAAAAAAAAAAGAATTATTGACCTCAAACTGGATCAATCGGCCTGCCTCTGCCTCCCAAGTGCTGGGATTAAAGGCATGTGCCACCACTATATGGCTGTCTTCATTTGCTTTTGAGACCAAAGTCTCATGAGTGTGAGTTACCATGCCTAGCAACAATTTCTGTTCTGTTCTGTTTGTGGGGATCTAATCCAGAATCTGATGCTTGCTGGGCAAGTCTTCCAGTGTCGTAGTTCATCCACAACCTAGTTTCTAAAATCTAATAACTCTCTTGAACAATAAACCAACTGCATAATGTTATAACAATAAACTGCCAAGAACTATGTTAATTATAGAAAGAAATGTCAGTATAACAGATATTTTTGAACACTCACCATTACTCCTGGTATTTTGTTAGAGTTTGACCTCAAAAGGCCATAGTACAGAAGCCATTTTCTGTAGCACACACTTCCTTCAGTTAAGCAGCAATCGTAAGTTCCATGTAAGTCAAGTGGTGCCATCACCACCAACTCGTTTTGATTTGGTGACTATTAACAATCACAGAGCTTTTGTCTGGGAACTTTCATTTTCTCTGAATTTTTTAAATGGTTTAAATGATGTTGACTTGAGTAACCTATATATTGCATCAGTCTCAAAACCAGTGGGAAATATACAGTGTTCGTGTATTTCTCATCTGAGGCACAAGAACAGGATCTGCAGTAGTGTCATTTCCTGGGTAATATCTACAATCTGACAAGTTTCAATCCTGTATCATGTTATAAATCCTAACTGATTTTTTTTTCTTATTATGTTCTGAAATTCAGGTTTTGGGAAAAACTAGTGAAGGACTTATTTCCTCATTTAAAAAACACTGTTAAGTAAAATGTTTTTTCTTCTTTGCCATCTGACAAGGAGGGGGAAACTTTCACTTTCCAAAATCATGCAGTACCTCATGGTTTTTATTGGGGCTTGGATTACAATGTTTTTTGATACTGTAAGGTATATTTTTCATTTTCCAATTTACATTGTTTTCTGTAAATATAAAAAATAATTAACGAAATAAACTTTGACTTTAAAAGGAAAAAAAAAAAAACAAGAGCTTCATAAGAAAGAAGAATATTATAAACTCTAGATTTTTACTATAGTAAAAAATGGAAACCTATACATTCGATTATTTTTTAAAAAATATCATTGCTGCTGCATGAAATTGTGCAAATTTCACACATATTTCTAAGAAGCACACATGTATAAAAACTCATGTGTCATTCATTCTCAGTTAGAATCCAAATATGCGAAATTTGGTTCTTGAAAGGATGTATCAAAAGATCTTCTTAATTTATTGGAGAGTATAAAGCATACTCATTACCCCAACACTCAGGAAGATGAAGTATGGTATGGCTAATTTGAGTCTAATCCTAGGCTACCTAGCATAATACTGTCCCAAAGGGGAAAAGTTAAAAATATCTTCCTACACTTATGTTTAAATACGGATGTAATACCAATTTATTTGGGACACAGAATATCCCATGATTTTAGTGCTTCATTAGCTTTAAATGAATATTCAGATAAAATTTACAAGTCTCCAGTGGACAGGAAAACCATAATAGTATGTGATAAGCACCACAGAAGAACATGGCATGTTGGAGTCAGAGAACGAGAAGAGAAAGAGGGAAATTAAATCATGGAAAGATGTCAAAAGATAAGTAGAACTAGCTATGAGAAGAGGTCAAAGTGGGGATTATAATGTCAATATATTATAGAGAAAGCCTATCAAAGCAGGATCAACTAAGATAGAAAGTACCAAGGCCGACACGGGAGACTAATAGGGCTGACGGGTAAATTGAGCCTCAGAATGGAAAACAGCGTTGTGAGGGCTTAACTAGAAAAAGTGAACTGTGTGATTTGTCAGCAGTTAACTATTGTATTGCAGACTGGATTGCATTTAAGCACACATATTATCAAACAACAGAACAAGAAAGGACATAATGGTCATGATTATTATGTGAGTATATTCTTTTATCCACAAATCCAAGAAAGAAAACAATAGACAAGATTAATATGAGAGTGTATGCTTTTATACTCAAATCGACTCCCTCTAAAAAATTGACCCAACTATATATGAAATAATAGATATATTTCATCATTTACTCCAAATACTTACATATAATATTAATGTATGATTTTTACATATTTTATTATGTTCAAGACCCTGCCATCAGCATTCCTTAACTCACCTTATACTCCATGAATTATATCTCTAAAAAACAGAAACAAAAAGACGAAAACCCAACCATGAAAACCCAAAGGATGGGTATGGTGTTATCCAGATTATGAACAATTACTTGAATGAGATGAATTTAAAGAAATAAATGCTTAGTTTGACTCAGTTTTAGAAGTCTCAGCCTATGTTCAGTTTCTTAGAGTTGTACTAAGCTAAAGAGTTAACTTAGATCAGCAGCTCTCAGCCTGTGGGCCATGACTCCTTTGGAGTTCAAATGACCCTTTCACAAGGGTGGACTAAGACCATAGCTAGACAAAGGTGTTTACATTATGATTCATAAGAGTAGAAAGCTTAAAGCTATGAAGCAGTAATGAAACAATTTTATGTGTGGGGGTCACCACAACATTAGGAACTGTATTTAAGGGTTGCAACATTAGGAAGGTTGAGAACCACTGACTTAGATGATCATAGGAGTATGTTCTGAATTCCTTGTTTCTCTGCTTTAGACAAGTACAAAATAAATCTTCCACTGTAAACCTATTGATGAGTGAATGCTAAATGGTTTCCAATTATGCAATGCATTAATTGAATGTCAGGTTATGGATTTAGAAATCTCTGCGTTCTTCTCAACACTGGAGGACTCTCAGGATGGCAGTTATAGCTTGAAGTCTCTATCACACTTGGTAGAACTTAAATAAAAGAATTCAGTTTATTATAAGGGTTATGTTTGGTGATTAACATTTTTTAATCTTTATACCTTACAAATTAATTAATTTAATTTAATCCTTATACCTTGCAATATCTAAGGTAGTTATTTCACCACCAGCTAACATCTAACAATATATATAAAACCCAGAGAATTTAAGTAAGTTATTTGAATGAACATATGGTGTCAGACAATTGGTAAAAAATCAGGTGTCAAGCCAGGATGTGGTGGTGCTTCCTTTTTATCTCAGCACTCTGGGGACAGAGGTGGGTGGATCTCTGTGAGTTTGAGACCAGTCTATTCCACAATGTGAGTTCCAAGACAGCCAGAGAGCTCCTATACAGAGAAACCCTTTCTAGAAAAACAAAGGAACCTGATGCCAAAGCTTAATTTGTTTCACTTTATATTTGCATGTACCACACACATACCTGGTGACTCCAGAGTCCAGAACTGGTCATTAGATTCCCAGGACCTGGAGTAACAGGATTCTATAATCCTCCAATTGAGTGTCAGGAAGTGTACCTCTTTCCCAAGAGAAGCAAGTCATCTTAAAAGTGAGCCATCTCTCCAGTCCTAAGCCCATCGTCTTATGAGATACACTTCTGAACAAATGTAAATACTGAAGTTGTATCTCTCTCTTTTGGCTCATATGGAGCATCCTGATGTTTCATCCATGTGCTGGCAGCCCTTTACAAGACCTAAGCCTAAAAGGTGGTGTCACGTGCCTGTAGTCTCAGCACTCAGGAGCCCAAAATAGGTAGAGTATGAGTTCAAGACCAGCTTAGGCTATATGAAGGAATTCTGTCTCAATGAACAATTTAAAAAGGCAGCCTCAAAGGGTCTCCATAGTCAACATTTGCCTGAGGTGGCCTGACAGTGGACTGAACAAAACAATGCAGTCTGTTTTGTCTGGCATCATATAAGAGAGACAATTCCCTAAGAAATTTCAGGATTCAGAGCCACAGTCCTTTCCTCAGGAGACAGGCTGAATTTCTGCTCTTAGACAGAAATCCTGGCATTCTATAATTTCATGTTAGACCAAAGTCTGGCCCAAAAGGTCTTTCAATTTCCATACTGACCTTCAAGAAAGGGGCCAGAAATAAAGAGATACTTTTACATCTTTGTAAAAAGCAGTAAAACCAAGACTACTTGACATGTAAACTACAGATGATATTATCTCCTCTTGCAGAAAGTGAGAACAACCAGGTTATGGGATTTTACTGGATTAAATATATTAAAATAAGAACTTTGCCCTGCTACCAACTTGTGACTTTTATTCCTTATTTTTCTGCCCAGAGATAACTGCAAAAATAATATTAGCCTACAAAATTATAGATAAAATTTGAATGGCTTCTCACAACTAGAAAACACATTAAAATCAAGGAGCAGATTGATACAATCTATTTCTTTGTTCCATTAAATAATGGTATTATGGTATTGAGTATATGAATTTCTTATCCTTATGATCTATAATAATAATGCATATTATTTATAGATACTGTTACTTGGATCAAAACTACCCAGCTTGAAATCTGATTTTAACTTTCCACCTAGAGGAAAACATTCTGCAATTGTACCATAGTTTCCAAAATAATAAAAGTAACAACAGTATTTACCTCAGGAGATTTGGTAGCTTGTGTTAGTCACACACACACACACACACACACACACACACACACACGCACACACACTGAGTTGACTAATTGCCAGGTAATGTGTTTGATAAGTAATACTGTCATCATCACAACGAAACATTTCAATAGACACTAGAATAAAAGAAAACACCAAAGTTAAAATCACTATTCTGTGGTAAGATATTCTTGTCAAATCACCTTCCACTTTGGTAGATATTGTCAGTGCTTAATGCAGCAATTATACTGAAAGGGCTTGAGGCTCCATAAGTCTTCACCCCTCATCAAGGAAAAGTATCTTTGCAGAAAACAGAGACCTTTAGAGAAAAACCACAACCAATAAAATGTAGAGTTGTGGAACTCAGTCTCAATAGCTACATCTACAGAACACTAATACACCTAAGACCCACAAAACATATTGGAAGAGAATAAGAAAGATTCCCAAAGCCATAAGGTTAGGGTGCTTGCTGTGATATTGTGTTTCCTAAGATTTCCAGGAGCCACATACACAAAATCTCATAAACATGACTCCCCAAACATGAGCTGAACAAAGACAGTAGCAATGGAAATGTCAAAGTAGATGGGGAAAGCTTATACAAGAACTTCAGAAAACCAGGAATGCTGGGAGTGGGAGAAACAGTGTTTTTCCAGGGAAGAGCTTGCAAATGGCCTCTCCAATACCAAGTGGTCAGCTTTGAAAATATAAATACAAGTAATAGTGCACAAACTCAGAATGTTATATTTAAGAATGTATGAATATGAATATATGCAGGTAATACTTCATTTAAAAAGAGTCTATGGATTTGAAAGAGAGAAAGAAAGGTCATATGGGAAACTTTGGAGGGAAAAAGAAAATGGTAAAATAATGAAATTTATGTTATAATCCCATAATAAGATAATTATTTTCTAAAGTTCTTTGGCAATCATGACAGCCACATGACCCAATTCTATCCAGTGAAAGAACATATTTTTATTAAATCCAGCCCTTCTATAAATGTCAGTGTAGCAACTAGTTTTATATCACCTTAACACAAGCTTTGTTTACTTGAATGGAGAGAACCTCAATTGTGAAAATGCCTCCATAAATTCTGTCTGTAAGGCATTTTCATAATTAGTGATTGATAGCAGAGGACTCAGCCCATTGTAGGTGGGACCATCCCTGGACTGGTGGTCTTTCATCCTAGAAGAAAGCAGGCTGAGCAAGCCATGGTGAACAATCCAGTAAGCAGCACTCCTCCATGGCCTTTAAACAGGTTCTCCTGCCTCCAGGTTCCTACTCTGTTTGAATTCCTGTCCTGGCTTTTTCAAATGAGACTACAATGTGTAAGTTGTAAGCCAAATTTTCTTTCCCAATGTTCAGGTTACTATCTTTGGGCACTTAGAAAGGTCTCACTCTATATAAAACACCGTGTCTTTCTTGCACATGAGGGCCATAAACGTACAATTCCTTCATTGCAACAGTTCAGTGACATAGAAGAAACAAAAAACATGACAGTAGCATAGTTATTACTGTCTTTGCCAATACTACAACCTGCTACCCATTTGACTTTATTAGAGCCCATACTGATTCTAGGATAAAAATAAAATTTATTTTTCTCAGGAACTGTAGACTTAGAGTCTTTTAATGCCATTTTATTGATTAATAAAATTAGATGATAAAATATATTTAAATAGACTTTAAATTAAAATATAATTATATCATTTCCCAACTCTTTCCTGTCTCCAGCCCCTCAAATTCAAAACCTCTGTTTCTTCATTAATGTTACATGAATGTGTAAATGCTTTCTTAAATTTTCAGGGTTTGAATCCATTTACATCATGAAAAGAGGCATGGAGGCGTGCAGGCAGAGATAGTGATGGGGAAGTAGCAGAGAGTTCTACTTCTGTTTCCACAGATATCAGGGAGGGGGATGAGGGTGATACTGGGACTGGCTTGGGCTTTTGAAAACCTCAAAAGCCTACCTTCAGTGAAACGCTGCCTCGAACAAGGCCCTCCCTATTGATAAAACATACAAATCTATAAGCCTAGGGGCGTCATTCTCATTTAAACCAACACGATGCTCACAATGCTGGAGTAGTAAAGTGGCCATAGAAGATTGTCCTCTAAGATTCAGGAACTCACTACGCTTGGGGAGTTGGTTGGTTTCCAGTCCTAGGAATGATTTATGTCCTTGGAGAGGGCCTTAAGTCCAACTAGACAGCTATTCTTACCAACAAAATGTGTCACTGCTGCAGCGTTAGGGATATCTCGCACTATTGTGGTTCATAGGTACTACATCTGGGTAGCACTATTGGTTGCCTACCTCCCCCGTCAGTCACTTGCACATAATCCTCAGCAAGAAAGTTTCAGGTAGGTCATCATGAATCCATTGAGTCCCGTGTCCAAAGTAAATGCTGTCTTCAGCAGTAAGGACTTACTTTCAAACATCTGGGAGGCAGTCGGGGCAATAGCAAAAACCTATATTGTTTTGGGATTCTTTTGGATTCCCCTGACCAAGAGCTCAAAGGTGGGGGGTGTGGATATAGTCTCATGCGTAGCTCTGTTTGTTTCCTTTGAAATAGTCTGTGATTTGAGGGGAAAGCATTGTCAACCCAAACTTAAACATAGGTTAAATATATTAAAACACCATGATATTTTATTCATTTAACTGGCAATTTTTCTTTTCATAATTCTTGACTACTGTACAATTTAATGTTTTTAACAAATGTGTTTTCTTGAAATGCTTTCTTTAAACTGTTTGACAGACCAGTTTTCTCTTCCTCCTCTCTACCCACTCAGTCTATCGCTTTTGCCCATTTCTTTTAACATAAATGATGTTATTAATCAGCAATATTTACTTAACATTATGCTCTTTGCCTGGCAGGTATTACTCCCTGTTATTCTTCTGGGCATTTATTTAAATAAAAACTCAATGAAAGAGTTACACTACGTATAAACAACCAGAAATGGAAGAACATACAAGCATGATTTCCGAGGACAGAAAATAAAACATGGTCAAAAGAAACAGTAATATGCTACAGCAGAGTTGCTTTATATGAAATCCTGCCTGCAGGATCCCATTTAATGGTTTGAAGCTGTTGCTCAAAGTGCCCAAGAGCTGTCTTGATAATGGGTCCGTTGCTATGGAAGCAAGTTCAATCTTAGTAACACTTGGCAGCCCCTTGAATGGGTTCTTACATCATTTCCCCCTTATTACTAGGGAAAAATAATACCAAATAATTGAAAAATCTATAAATATTTAAATATTCTGGAATCAATAAATGAACACCATTTTCTTTTCATAATTCATCTTTGAATTAAACATGGAAGTCAGAATCCTACAGACTTTCTGGTCCCATAATAACCTTACAAATACCTAAGTCAGCCAAGTCTCTTTTGCATCATTTTCTACCCTGACAAATGTTAATGTTTGCTCAGCGTGGCTGCACCTGCCTAGAGCAAAGTCAGTATGATGCTTGGTTTACTTCATTGGTAAATTGGCTCATTCTCAGAAAGTGCAAAAACAGACTTCTACTTTTGCAGTGGTTTCGTGAAATCCCACTTACACCTGCTGCCTATATCAATCTTCATCTTTAACATATTTCATTATAGAAATGCAAACATAGAATGCTATGCTTTGCTGATCATAAATGAGATATATGTACATAATTCAAAACTAAGGTACAGCAATATATCTATAAAGTTACACTATAAAACTCAGCATGTCTTCCTCTCAATTGGCCTGAAGGAGTATGCTTCTCTATTTTTGCACCAATTTATCTATATATTTTAAAACTTAATTGGTGACTACTGTTGTGACTTATTGATTGATTTTTGTTGGGGGGGCTATTTAGCTTGTATTATTGAAGATGTTTTCTATCTTTCATTCCTTCTCTCATCTTTCCATTTTACTTCATTTTTGCACAATATTCTCATTGTTGCAATTATTTAAATTTTGGACATGAACCAAGTGTCTGAGTAAGACAATAATTATTTTTGAAGTTTTGCGAACTTCAAAAGTGACCTCTTTTCTTGTATGTAGTTCCCTCTCCGTTATCCAAAGAAATAAGAATTTTAGAATAATATAAAATTCTTCACATACTGAGAGCAATAACTGTAAGGTGATTATTAAACATCCTCATCTTTAAAATCTCTATGTTGTCTGATAATCTGTTCTATTTCCATTTTCTTTCCATGATGAGCCTTCTGTTTTAATTTGGTCTGAATATTCTCCTGTCACTCCATGGCCTCCAGATGTTCTCATAGCCCACACTGCGGACATTGGCTTCTTCTCCATTCTCTCTCAGATCAGTTATTTGCTGGGCCTACCTGATCATATTGGGACGTTTTGTACAATTTATTGAGTAAAATCCAGTGACTCTGAGAATGAATATGAAGGTGTCATATCTTAATTTATTTCCTAAAATGATTTTTTGGCAATTTTATACTTTTCTGTGGTGCATTGTCATCACATACAGGTGTCATTACTCTCTCTTGTAACTCTCCCACATTTACTAACCTGCATTTTCTTCCCAGCTGCTTCACCTCCCACTTCCTTGTGTGTGTGTGTGTGTGTGTGTGTGTGTATGTGTGTGTGTGTGTGTGTGTGTGTTCTTGTCTCGTGGAACAGTCATGGCTGCTATGTGTTTCTGACTACAATTGCCATGTCAAACCCAAAGAACAGCACTTTATTCAGTCCTGTCTATCCTCTAACTCATATTCTTTCTCCTCTTCATTTACAATGTCTTATGGGCTTTAGAGGGTAATATAGATATCTTATTTAAGCCTGAGTACTAAAAGTTACTCTCAGCACCTTGAACAATTGTGAGTCTCTGTATTAGAATTAACACTGCAAAGATAAGTCTGACCCAGACCAAAACTACCACTAATCTGTGGGGTATAAATTATAGACATAAGCTTGATTAGAGTCCATTTAGTAAAATAGCAGCACTGTATTCTGTTAGGCAATTTTACCTCCATATCCACAGGCTTTTCAGTGGTTCTAAGTTTTATATATAAAGAATATATATATATATATATATATATATATATTCTTTCCTATTGGCAAGCCTCCAATTCTGTTAGAAAGTGGTTAATTACCTCTTAAACAGTCATGAACAATAGGGCATCTCTTGTAGGGTAGAGTCTTCAACTGGTTAACAATACTAACAACTACTTTTCTAGCAGTCTAGCTCACAACCATTGGCACTATGAATGCTTCCAGCAGGAAAGCATTCAGACTTTTTCTGTAAGTGTATTTTGTTAGCTTAGAAACTAGTAGGCTTTGGTATTCTTTTAATGTTTATACTGAATAAAATTATTTCCATTGAACTAGATTTTCAAAAACCTAATATTAAATGTCCTAATTACTGAAAGAACAAAAAATGAATTTTGTATTTCTTGATTTCAAAATTTACATCTATTTTACTTAGTGTTGTAAGGCCAGAAAGGCAGACCAGCTGCAAAGAGACTAAAGAGGAGAGAAAAGCAGTGTTGTAAATAGGTTAGTATTATTTCAATATGTATTTCGAGACTACTAAATGTCAGAACCTTTTTTTAATAAATGGATTCCAGTAACATTCTAGAT
Source organism: Mesocricetus auratus (assembly GCF_017639785.1). NCBI lineage: Eukaryota > Metazoa > Chordata > Mammalia > Rodentia > Cricetidae > Mesocricetus > Mesocricetus auratus. The sequence goes on from NW_024429185.1 coordinate 14,461,176, forward strand.
CCACCGTAGAAACTTAAATCGCAACAATAACTCATATTATATAAAGGAATAATTCAAAGTCATCAAACATTATATAGAACAATTAAGATTACTAAAGTCTTGTTTTATTTTGTGTTGACATATTTTCTTTATTTTTGAGATTGAATTTTAACCACAATATTTCTCCCTTTTCTTTTTTCCCCTCCCAAAATTCCCAAATAGTCTATCATAATCTCCTTCAATTCACAGCTTCTTTCTCATCAACTGTTATTGCATGTACTTATGCATTGATAAACTTATGTATGTTTCTAATTATGACTTGAGTACATATGATGCCATTTGCCAGTATGTTTTCAGAGCTGATAATTATAAAATGAGAAATATTTCATTATACTGGATATAACAAGTTTTAAAATATGACATCAAAAACACAAGAAACAAAAAAAATACAAACTACACTTCATTAATACTAGAAACATCAAAGAACAAAATCAACAGTGTACAGGGCAACCCACTGTTTTCCATTGGCACACTTAGCTATGCTGAAGTGGATGCCAGATATCTGTACTTCCAAAATACTCTTGACCATAGAACTTTGGTTTAGACTCCACAAAGTGAAAGATATAAAGTCAGTTTGCCAAGGACAGTTTGTAATGGGAAGCTTAATATACCAGGCAGTGTTAACAGGGCAGCTCTCAGTGCTTGGGAAACTTCACAGTTGTCAGTGGACAGCAAAATTATGCAGTTGTTACAAAGAGTAAAATCCCTAAACTTCTTCCACTTTAAGACCAAGAATAAAAGGGAATAAAAAAAACTATGCCACAATGTGGAGCCAAAATGTTGCAGAAAGTGGGGAGAGAAGTCCTATAAAGAAGTAGTCGACACTTGGGAGGCAGAGGCAGGCGGATCTCTGTGAGTTCGAGGCCGATAGCCTCCGAAACAATACAGAGAAACCCTGTCTCGTAAAAACCAAAAAAAAAAAAAAAAGTAGTCGAAGATGGGAGGGAACTTCCCTACCTACAGGAGGGAGATTTTATGGGTCCTGGGGTATATTTGATTAAAAAAAAAGTTGCATGCTAGTCTACCGGGTGCTACAAAGGCATGTTCTGGGAAGTAACACAAGATTGTGCTCATTTCATTTACCATGCATTCCTGCTATGTCACTTCCTGTTAGTCTCTTCCACTTCCTCCCCTTGATGAGCTCACTCCCATCTTCATTATGTAAGACATACAAATGAGAGAAACCTTCTGGTCCCGGCTATATTACTTCATATGCCATACACTTTTAATATCTTCCTGCCAGCAGCATAATTTCATTTTCTTTAATTTTTTTCACTTTACATAGCAACCCAGTCCCCCCCCCCATTTTCATGCCCTTCATAGCACATCCACTCCTCAGAGGGGTATGGTCTTCCTGGGAAGCCAACAAAGTCTGTCACACCAAGTTGAGGCAGGAACAAACCTTCCCCATTCAACTTCAAGGCTGAGCAAGGTATCCCACCGTGGGGAAGGGTTCCAAAAAGCAAGTTCATGTCCCTGGTCCTGGTCCCACTGATATCCCCCCCCAGTTCCCTGCAATATGTCAAGCCATGCAACTCTCACATACATTCAGAGGAGGCATTATTTGTAACCGTCAGTACCTGGAAACAACCTAAATGCCCCTTGACTGAAGAACGGGAAAGGAAATTTTTATTTTTCTTTATGGCAGATCAAAACTCCATTATTTGCTGTTCATTGTTTACTTTACTTTTACAGATAATAGATTTACGTTTATGCACAGTATTGTGATTAGGCTTTCTATTCCCTACACTCCCCTACTTCCTCCCTACCTCTCTTCCCACCTGGATAAAGCAGATTTCGTTGCTCATTAGAAAACAAACAAGCAACTAAGGGATAATAATAAAATGAAATATAATATAAGAAAAATCATAGTAGTAAAAAATAAATAACAAAGGAATAGGACCCAAGAAAAGTCATAGAAAAAGATACTGCAGAGATCCACTGGTTCATACATTCAAGAAAACCATAAAAACACAAAACCAGAAGCAAATGAAACATCCATTCGTTGTGGGATGTGTTCTTGGCTTTTTATTTGTTTGCGTTATTTCTTGAGACAGCTTCTTACTCCATAGCCCATACTATATAAGTCACTCATCGTGTCACCCAGGCTTACCTTGTATTTATGGCAAAGAATCTGCAGGACAAAAACTGCAACATGCTTTTCCTTTTGGGCCATCTACCAACCCCCAAATAATTACGTGGAGACTTATTATAAGTTATGAATGCTCAGTCTTAGCTTGTGATCCCTGCTTTCTAGCATTTTTCTTCTTCAATGTAAATTTACTTGTTTCTCTATATCTACATTTTGTCTCAGGACTTATGCCTTACTTTCTGTATGTACTACTCTATGTCTGTTGTCTTACAGCTGTCTGGCATATCCCTCTCTTTCTCCAACATTCTCTCCTCTCTTCTTCCTCTCATTCTTCTTGAATCTAGATTCCTCCTCCTATTTATTATCTCTTCCTACCTGTCCTGGATATCCTTTTACTGCCTAGATATTGGCTATTCAGCCCTTTATTAGACCAATCAGTTCCTTAGGCAGAAAAGGTGAAACAGCAACACATCTTTACATGATTAAATACATCATTAAACAAATACAGCATAAACAAATATAACACACATTTATACAGTTAAAGTAATATTCTGCAGCTGAAACAAATGTAACACAGCTTTGCCTAATTAAAGTAATTCTCCACAGCAAAAACAAAATAAGCTAAAAGTAAATATTAAATAAAAAGCTCTGACACTATATTAAAATAAAAGTACCTTCCAAAGATGCCACTGAATTTGTATTCTATTGACCATCTACAGCTGTGCATGCCCCCTACCCTTAAGAGTAGTTTGATTTCCTGGTGGAACACCCTTCACAATATCTATTCTTATTTGTAAGTGGTTATAAATTTGCAGATATAGTATATATATATATATATATATATATATATATATATATATATATCTTCTACCCTGTTAGGTTTCCCTCAAATGGCCCTAAATGTCTGCTCCCCATTTGATCCTCCCTTTGGAGTGCCTCCCTTCCATCCATAACTATCTTTATTCTATTTCCATATTTCCACTTTCTCAGGACATCTTCCCCCCCCCACTAGTCCCTAACTCTATACCTGACCTCTATGATGATACATATTGTGGCTTGCTTGTCTTGACAGAACAGCTTAAATCCACATGCAAGTGAGTATACATCACATCATCACATTGGTCTTTCTTGTGAGGGTAACCTCACTCAGGATGATGTTCTTCTAGTATCATCCATTTACCTGCAACGTGATATTTTGTTTTTCTATTACTGTGATGAAACACCACCACTAAAAGCAACTAGGTGAGGAAAATGTTTATTTGGTTATACTTCTGCATTACTGTTCATCATTGAAGGAAGTCAAGAGTGGGAACTCAAACAGGGTACATGGAGCTTTGGAGGAATGATAACTTACTCATCATGGCTGGCTCAACCTGCTTCCATATAGAACCTAGGAAAGGGAACCCAAGGATGGCACCACCCACAATTGCCTGTGCCCTCGCTGATCAGTAACAAATTAAAAAAATTCCCTATAGCCAGATCTTATAGAAGTATTTTTCTCAATTGAGGTGCCCTCATATAAGAAAATTCTAGCTTTTCTTAAGTTATCAAAGCTAGAAGTATATTTGTCTTTTAATTTTGATAATGGAATAATTTTCCATTGTGTAAATGGAACACCCTTTCTTTATCCATTCATCCATTGATGGGCATCAACATTGTTTCTAATTTCTGGTTATTGTGAAAAAGGAGCAATGGCCATGTTTTAACAAGTGTCTCTGTACCAGGATGAAGCATCACTTGAGTATATATCAAACGTGCTGTGGGGTCTTGATGTAGATGAATTCCCATCTTCATGAGGCAACACCATGGTGATTTCCATAATGGCTATATATGTTTGCAGTTCCACCAGCAGTGGATGAGTGTCTTCTTTATTCCACATCCATGACAGTATGAGATATTATTTGTTTTTCATTATTAATCATTGATCTTAGTGCCCAAGCTAAGGGTGTTCCCTTCAGAAAGTCTTTTCCTGTGCCAAAATGTTCAAGGCTGTTCCCCTCTTTCCCTTCTGACAAGTTCAATGTATCTGAACTTATGTTCAGGTCTTTGATCCATTTGGAGTTCAGTTTTGTGCAAGGTGAAAAGTGTGGATCACTTTGAATTCTCCTACATGCAATCATCTAGTAGGACAAGCACCATTTTTTGAAGATGCTGTCTTTTATTGCAAGTGTGGAAGCTTTCTGTCATTGACATCCAGCTTTAATCAATTGTGGTCAGAAAAGATGCAGGGTGTTATTTCAGTTTTCTTGGATATGTTTAAACTTACTGTGTGTCCATGTATGTGGACAATTTTGTAGAAAACTCCATGAAATTCTGAGAGAAGTCATGTTCTTTTGTGTTTGGGTAGCATATTCTGTAAGTAGGTGTTATGCCCATTTTGTTTATGTCTATGTCTGGTAGTTCCAGTATTTCTCTGTTTACTCTTTGTCTGGTTGGTCTATCTACTGGTAAAAGTAAGATATTGAAGATTATAACTACCAGTATGTCAGGGGCAACATTCAACTTAAACTAGAGTAATGTTCCTTTTGTGAACTGTTGGGTGTGATGCATAGGTGTTTAGAATTACAATGTCATCTTGGTGTTTTCGTTTTTTTATCAGTATGTAGCATCTTTCCCTATATTTTCTGGTTTGTTATAGTTTAAAGTCTAATATTTCCAATATTAAAGTGGCTACAACTAGGTTAATTTACTTAAAACATCTTCCTTATTTCCATTCTTTTTTATCATTTTTTATTTTAATTGTAAATAGCTTGTTTTACATGTCAATCCCAGTTCCCTCTCCCTCCCCTCCTCCCACACTCCCCTTCCTCCCCCTCCCTCCCACCCTATTGCCAAATCCTTCCACATAGGGTATATCTAGAGTCTGTCATTTCACTCTGGGTAGGGTCCAGGCACTCCCCTAAGAGTCCAGGCTGAGAGAGCATCCCTCTTTGTGCTATAGGCACACGATGACTGTTTGTATTCCAGGGATAGACACTGATCCACAGCTCAGGGCCCCATAGGTTGCCCAGGCCTCACATTTGGGGGGGTCCAGATCAGTCCCATGCTGGCCTCCCCACAGTCGCTCTGGAGTCCAAGAGCTCTCCCCTGTTCAGATCAGCTGTCTCTGCTGGTTTTGCCAGCCCATTCTTTGCCAATTTGCTCATCACTCATCTCTCTCTGTCACTGGGTTCCTTGGGTTTAGTTCAGTGTGCTAGTCTGCACTTCCACTGATAGAGAGTCTGGGAAACAGGAAAGAACCTAAAAGATATGCATATATGCATAATAGCCAAGAGAAGAGGATTGAGACAAGATCCTCTGAATGGATGGGGAACACGGCAAGGGGTGGGGGGGAGTGGGAGCTGGGAAGAAGAGAGGGGGTGAAGAGGAAGAGAGTGGTCATGGGGGAACAGGAAGTTGAGTGTGTAGGGGTAGAATAGGGGGGAAGAGGGAATCATAGGATAGAAGACAGATCAGGCACCAGAGTGACCTTGAGTGATCTAAAGGGATAATAACACCAATTGGCAAGCTAAGCAATAGTGGAGAGACCACCTTGAATGCCCATTCCTGATAATGAACTTGATGTCTATAACCATCCGGGAGCCTTCATCCTATTTCCGTTCTTTTAACTTATGGTGATATTTATCCTTGATGTTAAGGAATGTATCTTAGATGCAGTAGAAGAATGGGACCTGCTTTCACATTATTAGTCTATCTACTGACTTGGACATTAAGAAAATTGATGTTCAGATTAATTAACATTGAGAATTAGCAATGAGCAGTGTTTGTGACTTCTGTTACTTTGATTTTGTAGTGTTTTTTTTTCTTCATTTTATGTGGTATCTTTGGATTATTTATTGGTTGTTTGTTCATGGGTATGGCTAACCTCTTAAACTGAAATTTGGAGCAGGGCCATGTGTCTATGCTGAGAGGGTATTCCTCCATATGATATGGGTTCCCAAAGTCCATTCATATGCTAGGGATAAATATTGATCTACTACCAGAGGCCCCATAGATTGCAGAGGCCTCCTCACTGACACGCAGGTTCAGGATGTCTGGATCACTCCTATGCTGGTGTCCAAGCTATCAGTCTGGGGTCCAAGAGCTCCCCTTTGTTCAGGTCAGCTGTTTCTGTGGGTTTCACCAGCTTGGTCTTGACCTGGTTGCTCATCACTCCTCCCTCTCTGCAACTGGATTTCAGGAGTTCAGTTCAGTGTTTAGCTTTGGGTGTCTGCTTCTGCTTCCATTGGCTACTGGATGAAGGCCCTAGGATGGCAGACAAGGGAGTCTTCAATCTCATTATCAGAGAAGGCATTTAAGGTAGACTCTCCACTATTGTTTAGATTGTTAGTTGATGTCATCCTTGTAGGTCTCTGGACATTTCCCTAGTGCCAAGTATCTTTAAATCTATAATGGCTCCCTTTATTATGGTATCTCTTATCTTGCTCTCCTCTATTCTTCCCTTTACTCAAACTTCCTGCTCCCTCATGCCCTCCTCTCACCTCCTCTTCTCCCCTTCTATTTCTCCTAGCTCCCTCTCCCCTCCTGCCACGCTCCCAATTTACTCAGGAGATTTTGTCCCTTTCCCCTTCTCCAGGAGACATAGTATGTGTCTCTTGGGGTCCTCCCTGTATCCTAGCTTCTCTGGCAGTATGGATTGTAGGCTGGTAATCCTTTGCTCTATGTCTAAAATTCATATATGAGTGAGTACATACCATGTTTGTCTTTTTGTGACTGGGTAACCTTATTCAGTGTGGTTTCTTTTAGTTCCATCCATTTGCCTGTGAATTTCAATATTCCATTGTTTTTGTTTTGTTTTTGTAAATGTTCCACATTTTCTCCATCCATCCTAGAGCTGAGGAGAATCTAGATTGCCTCTAGGTTCTGGCTATTACAAATAATAGTTGAACTTAGTTGAACAGATGTCCTTGTTATGAATGTATCTTTTGGATACATGTCTAAAAGTGGAACTGCTAGATCTCGTGGTAGACTGATTAACATTTTCCTGAGGAATCTCCATGCTGATTTCCAAAGTGTCTGTATGAGTTGTCACTCCCACCAGCAGTGGAGGAGTGTTCTCCTTTCTCCACATCCTCTCCAGCATAAACTGTAGTGGACATGAGGAAATAATCAGAGGACTGAAATCAGTAAATTAGAAACAAAGAAAACAAGTCAAAGAATCAATGATGTAACAAAGATCTTCTTTGGGAAGATCAACAAGATAGACGATCCTTTATCCAAACTAACCAAAAGGGAGAGAGAGAACATGCAAATTAACAAAATTTGGAAATGAAAAGGGGGACATAAACACAGACACTGAGGAAATCCAGAGAATCTACAAATCATACTTTGAAAACCTGTACTCCACAAAATTCGAAAAATTTAATGATATTGGAAAACAGCAACTATTACAATAACTATTATATGACCCTGTCTTCAAAACAATGAATTCCTTTATAATCTAAGAAATGTGTATAATAAATTGTTATATCATTTTTCTAAACAAAAGAATGTAACATTACTGATCTACCAGATATAAATACTAGCACAAAGAAATAAGATGATTTTAAAATAATATAGCTTGCATTTTTACTTGCTCTTTACAAACACAGTTGAGTTTAGAAATATGGTAGATTAATTTAATACTAATTAATGATGAACATTAAAGCTTGAACAGGATGAATAACATGCCAGTAGAAGATCATTCATAGTAGCAATATAGTCCATGTAAATAGTTTGGCTAATAGCATCCAAATTAATTATCACAGAATGAAGGCTAGCATTTCACTAGTTAAATATATTATTATGGTATTTTAGATTATTAAACACCTTCAAGAGAATACTTTCACTTCATTTTCATAATTTATAGAGATTAAACGTGAAAAATACATTGATTTTTTTAGATCAGTACGTAATTGAAGAAAATTAGCCTCTAATCTAAAATTTAATTTTCTTTCTCAACTACATTTTGCTTGGCTCTTTCACAGCCTAAATCAATCATTAAAATAAGATTGAAGAGAGAACATGAAATGCTAAATTCCCTATAAACATGATGCTGGCTGTTCCTCTGAGATGCTGCACTAGGAAGAAGAATTTTAGGCATTCTGTTCTATTTGTTACCATTAATAATTGAAAAATATAGAAAATGGACCAATATTCCTTATGATCAATGAAATTAACTTTTTACATCTCTCTCATCTACTTTTACAATTACAAAAACATAAGGTAGAGCTTTGGATGATGTTACCTAATGTTTGATGAAGGCATTTTTTAACTGCAAAATGCCTCTTTATAATCTATCTAGTACTACACACAAGTTTGTGAGAAGAGACAGATCAGTTCTACATGTTCTGAATTTATGGCTGACAAAGATGACAAATGTTCACAGGATTCGAATATTAAGTAAGGACCTGAATGTACTACAGATACATTCTTGATGAATAAATTAAATGACACCTAATCCTTCCTGTATCAGGCTGACAGGAAAATCAGTTACAATGCTTCCTCTCCTCAGAGGCATAAGCAAGAAGGTGCAGAAGACTGCCTTGGGCAAAGTAATATACTCTACACTTCCCTGTCTTATTATCTATCCTCTCAGTGCTGCTCTCAAGCCTCTCAAGTACTTGGGTTCTGAAGATTCCTGCCTTTCTAACTTTGAGAGCTATTCACCGAGGCCAGGATTCTCTACTCACTAGAGAGGCTCCTGCACTCTCTGCTCCTTTTCCATCTCCCTGGCTCACCCTGGCTGTGCCCTGCATTGACTTCTTCCTTGCCTCTTTCCTGGCAACTCTGATCACAGACTTTCCTTCCCATCTAGATCAAGTCAACCACCTCCTGTACTAAAGCTCCAACAATAACAATGACACCAAGCAGACGCTGCCCTCACATTGAATAAAGTTCCCAAGGCAAGAATTTAAAGGGCTGTGCATTTCTATGAGCTACTCAAAAGGCAGAAAGAGTTAACAGCTCTAAAATTACCTTGTTGAGAATATAAGGTGCAGAGATTGGAGATATTCCATGAGTCAGAGGCACTGAAATCTTGGCCTCTTAAATCCAATATCTTTATTTTACTCTATCATTTTGTATATTTTGTATATTTATTCAATTGATCTGTATTGACAAATTATATATCTTTCTAAATAGTTTTTATTTTGAAAAACTCATATACCTCCCAGTACCCCAGAGACTATGAAAGAGTACTGAATAGTTTCTCTTATCCTCTGTTATTGTCAAGATATAATATAAAATGATTTCATTTTTCTTTAAGACTGAATTAAACTATATTACAGAAATGATTCTTTTAAAAACTAAGATAACGCAGACTCATTCTTAACATGAGAGATCGGGAAGGTCGAATTGTGGGAAGGACAGAGAGGGAGAGCAAGTAAAGTGATGTTTTGATAGAGGGAGCCTATATGGGGTTAGGGAGAAACCTAGCACTAGGGAAATTCCAAGGGATCCACAAGGATGACCCCAACTAAGTATCTAAGCAATAGTGGAGAGGGTACGTAAATACCCATCTCCTATAATGAGATTGATGACTACCTTCAATGCCATCCTGGAGCCTTCACTCGGTAGCTGATGAAAACAGAAGCACAAATTCACAGCTAAACACTGGGCCAAACTCTTGGAATCCAGTTGTAGAGAGGGAGAAGTGATGAGCAAAGGGGTCAAGACCACCTTGGGGAAACCCACAGAAACAGCTGACCTGAGCAATTGGGACACCGAACTGACAGCTAGGGAACCTGCATAAGACCGAACCAGGCCTCCTGAACGTGGGTGTCTGTTGGGGGGCTTGGGCAGTCTATAAGGCCTTTGACAGTGTAACCTAGTACATGAACTGGCTTTTTAAGAGCCCATTACCTATGGAGGAATATCTTGCTCAGCCTGGATACAGAGGGAATGGCCTCAGTCCTGCCCCAAATTATGTGGCATACTTAGATGTGACATACTCCCCCATGGGAGACCTCACCCTCTCTGAGAAAGGGATGGGAGTGGAATGGGGAAATGGTTGGTGGAGTGGAAGGACAGAAGGGAGAGAGAACTGGGATTGGTATGTAAAATAAGATTGTTTTAAAAATAAATGAAAAGAAGTTGGTATATCATTTGACTTCTGTAACCATGACAAATGAAAATGAATTCATAAGTCTATTCACAAATGCTATTGTGCAGTCAGACCAAGTGGTAAAGGGTTGGGTCATCTATGGATTCTGACAGCATCAAAGAATAGAGAGTGGCTTCTTGACGAAGGATGTGGAAAATCATGTCAAATAAATAGTTTGGATATGTAAGATGAAGAGATAATAACCCAAACCTAGCAAAGCAGTAATTCAAAGGCCAAGACATTCATAAGGATCTTTCAAGGAATGCAAATGTGTCCTGTGTGATGAAGTTCTAAAGTACTACACCTTGAGTTCATCAAGTCAAATCTTGTCACAACACATTTGAAATACTAGCATGAAAGGAGTGCAATGTTATGAAATGAGTTTCTCTAAATAAGGGCAACATTAAGAAGGCAAGTAAATGTAGCAAAATGGTGGCGATTATAAGGGGTAGTGGAGTATGGAAAATTTAGCCCCGCGAAGGCCACTTTGAAAGTTGTGATAGTGGTGTTCATGTGAAATATTTGAATATTGAAAATAAAAGAAAAGGATAACAGAAGTTAAATAAAATATCCATGTGATATGTTCGACCAATCAGTGTGGCTCATAAACAAAGAACTCACAGGGGAAATGATACTTACAGATTCTTGAATACATAGTCTATTCTTTGTGATTTAGATCCAAAAGTTTGTCTCCTGCAAGAGGTATGTGCTACTGCTTTGAGATAATATCGAAAATGTGTCTTCTTATGTGTTTATTAAGATGGAATCAAGTCATACTCCTCATGCAGGACTTCATCATGGGGAAATGACTGATTGTGTTGAGATGTTTTTGGAAGATATTTGAACCTCTGGGAAAATTCTAAACTAAAGAATTTGCACAACTTAACAGTGAAAATATAATAGAATTCATATAATCTTAGGCAAGCTTACAAAATAAACATATGGACTTTGCTTTAAAATACCAAAAAATAAATTAACGTGAATTGAACAGAAGAGCAACTAGAAGTACACTGCTGAATATTGACACATATGCACTAATACACATGACAGGAAAAAATATGATTTTTTGCTGAAAAAGATAAAGAAAATCTAAGGGAAGGATTTTATACTTTTTTTCTTCCAACTGTGAGTTAAAGTTGAAAAATAAAAATAAATTGATAAATGGTTAATATTTGTTACTGAAAAGGAGTTCAAACATTTAAACTTATCTGTGTCCTATAGAGAAATCCATTTTATCACTATATAGTAGTGATATGATCATCTCATTTTCCTTCTGTGTCCCATAAATACATTCTAAGTGAACTTAGTGAACTTATACTTTAAGGTTCATTTATTTCTTGAATTTAAAATTTTTTCCAAAAATTAATTAATGTTTTTCTGTTTTTTGTTATTTGGAAATCATCACAATTTACTGTCACATATTAGAGGAGCTATTTTTATGTACTATATTTTTCTCTTATAGAAGATGGTTCTAAGAACTTATGTGAAAAATATGGAGTTGATTGATATCTATAAACCATATTAATTTGGGTACTGTGTATATAGTTCAGTTGGCAAAGCAGTTGCCATGTAAACCTGACGGCCTGAGTTTTGCTTCTAACATGCAGTCTTGGTGGGTTTTTTTATAATCTCAGTGCTAGACAGGCAGTCAAGTGTCTCCCTGTGTCTCCATAACCAGCTAATCTAGTGAATGGCTTTGTCACATAATATAAGGTAGCACATAAGAGAAAATATTAGTAATTATCTTCTGGATTATAAACACACAAGAACACACACACACACACACACATCAAAATGACGCCAAATTCTTTGAAAACCTATGCTTCAATGGAATTTTTCCTTCTCTCCCTCCCTCCCTCCTTCCTTCTTTCCTTCCTTCCTTCTTTCTTTCCTTTCTTCTTTTGTTTTCTTTAACTTATAAGGCAGTTTATTATTTTCATCTCCCTCTACTCCTTCCAGCTCCTTTCGATCTCCCCTCCAATCCTGATCCACTCCCTTTCTGCCTCATTAGAAATGAACAGGCTCCTAAGAGATAACAACCAAGCCAAAAAAAAAAAAAGAAAGAAAAGAAAAGAAAAACATTTTAAGACATAACAAAATCCATCACATTCAGGCTGAACAAGGGAGAGGAGCAAAAGAAAAAGAGCCCTAAGAGTAGGCAGAAGAATCAGAGACCCACTCATTCACACACTCTGGAGTCCCATGAAAATACTAAGCTCAAAGATACAACATACACACGAAGGACCTGGTGCAGACCTTGTCATCACTGTGCTTGCAGCTTCTGTCTCTGTGAGTTTATGTTAACCTTGCTCAGATGGTTTAGTGGGCTTTGTTCTCCTGGTGTCCCCCATTGCCTCTGGCTCTTACACTCTTGTGTCCTTTTCCATAGGCTTAGAACTGTGTGTTCAATGAGTCTCTCTGTGTGTAATTGATGGCTGTGGGTCTCTGCAGCTGTTCCCATGTGCTGCATGAGGAAGATTCTCTGGATAAAGTCTATGGGTATATACAAATATCATTTAGAGTCATTTTTTCACTAATTTTAAAGACCAGTTGCATTTGATTTTACCCTAGGTCCCTGAGCTATATATTATCTGACTCACAAACAGTGCCAATTATGGATTCTATCTGGTGGAGTGAACCTTAAGTCAAATCATGCCTTGTTTGGTTACTCCCACAAGCTTTGGGGAACCATGGCACTATCATCTCTTTTAGGCAAGACAGCATTATAGATCAAAGTTTTCATAACTGAACTGGTGCCTACATTTCTGCTATAGTAGCCTACAAAGTGCCTTTCTGTATCAAAGGCATTAGAACCTAGGGTGTCTAGGTAACAGCTCAACCACTCAGTACACAAATAGTTGTGTAGCATGGTGTCCTCAGGATTGCTGTTTTTCTGCTTTGGCATTATACTGCATTCTGGAATCAAGATGTACAGTGCCTTCAGCAATAGGGACTTACCTAGTACTTCTTTGCCTAGTACTGTGAGAAACCAAGGTTAATTATTATAACATGTACAGTTTAGGGGGCATTTGAGGCCTTTCTGACCAACAATGCCTATGACGTTTTCATATATATGACATTAGAGTTTTGTTTTTAATAATTTATGATTTCTTTGATCAACATCCACTCAGAATACTTGCATTTAAGATCTATTTTAAGTTCTTTTAAATAGGTCTATAAAAGCTGGTTCTCTTTTATATCTTTTTTAATTTAAATTAGAAACAAGCTTGCTTCACATGTCAATTCCAGCTCTCTCTCCATCCCATTCTCCCCTGTCCCCCACCAACAGCTCCCAAACCCCCTCCCTATCCCCCCTCTCCTCCCCAGGGAGGGTGAGGCCCTTTAATGGAAGATCTCCAAAGTCTTTCATAACATCCAGGGCAGGGCCTAGGCCCTCTCCCATGTGTCCAGACTGAGAGAGCATCCTTCATGTGGAATGGGCTCCCAAAGTCCATTTGGATGCCAGGATAAATATGAATCTAGTAACCAAGGGCCCAAAGAATGCCAAGGCTTTCTCTCTGACATTCAGGGGGTCTGATTCAGTCCCATCCTGGCCTCTCAGTCATCAGTCTGGGGTCCATGAGCTCCCCTTTGTTCAGGTCAGCCATTTCTGTGGGTGTCACCCCTTGACCTCTTTGCTCATCATTTCTCCTGCAAATGGTTTCCAGGAGTTCAGTTCAATGTTTATTTGTGGGTGTTTGTCTCTGGATAAATGCACTAGTATGGCATATAAGGTAGTCATCAATTGGGATAGGGCATTTAAGGTAGCCTCTCCACTATTGCTTAGATTGCCAGTTTTCATATGACCTTTACATGCGTTCTGAATTTTGATTCATCATCCCCTGCACCTCATCTTCTCCCACATAGTACACTGATACTTAATAGTAGGAACTTTCTTCATTCATCAAAATCCTAATGAAAAACAATGAGTCCCCTTTCTAACATTTATTTTGTTTTGCCAATTTTTCCCAAAATATATTTCTTTTTGACTATTTATAATGGATGTTCTTTTTTTCTGTTTTATTTGGAATGTTATTGCAAATCTAGATGGAGACTTCCTCTCTTATCTCTGTTTTCAGATCACTCTAACTGGATAGAGTAATGTCAATGAGTTCCTTCAAAAATGAGGAATGTTATTTATTTAATTGAAACATCACAAATTGCAATTCTTCTGAGAAAACATCTTGAATTTATCCTCTACTATTTTTATTTTACTCAATTCAGTGTGAGACAGAACACTATTTGCAGTGTTTGATAACAGAATTGTAAAGAATATGACATTATTCATGCTTAAATTTTGGAGAGTGCCTGCACCTCAGTTTGTCTATGCTTTCTATATTCTGGTTATATTTCATTTCTATATATGTGATTATATGTGTACATACTCACATATATTTAAGTATACACACACATATACATGTATATATAAATATATATATACATATTCATTTGAGAATCAAAGTCTGACCACACGAATCTTATATCCTAGTTTCTCAGAAGACTCTCAGTTTTATCATTAATTGTCCTTATGACTAAATTATGTTGCTTTCCTCTGAATATTATATAATTGCTTTAAATGCATAATTGTTTTAGAGTAGAGTAATCTCCCATAATATTTTCAAGTTTAGCATTGTGGTATGAATTATCTAAGTGAATGTGGAAGGACCAATTAGAGAGTGGGGGGAACTTCAAAAAACTAATTATTTGCCTAGACTCACTTGTTACCTCTATAACTAAAAATGCTGAGGAAAGAAAAGCTAAAGAGCTTGTTGTAGTAATGGTTTCTTAGCGGAAGTTAGATATGAAACAGGTTCTGGATATTTAACCTCCAACTCAGAATCCTCTTCATACACATCAGTGAAACTGTGCTGTTGAGAGAAAATAATCAACACAATAGTCTTTCAGGTAGAGAATAATAATCACAGTAGTTTTTTCTGGTAGAGAAGCTGTAATTGTGTTTCTTATAAAATCTGTGAATCAACTAACCTTTAAAAATAATGCATAAGTACTAAATAAAAACAATCAACAAACAAAAGAGAGAAGTACAAGAAATTTAAAAAGGACAAAGGAGATAGCCACACTTCTAATTTATGTCATCCAGAGCTGGAAGAAAATGTCTACCCACTTCACTACCAAAGAGGAAAAGTGGTATAAAGGAAATCTCTCATATACTCAAAACAAAGAAAGCAAAACTTTAAAACTGTCAATTATGTTCCAGGATTTTCAATGGCTGCTACTTCATAAAGCTTACAAGGATGTCAGATAACTATCAATTGGGAGACAATGGCTACTTTCACATTTTATATTTATTTTTACTTACAAAATCTGAAATTAAAATTCTACCATACAAATAAAGAATGACATTTTTTTCTGAGAACAATGTAACAATATACTTTATAAGTAGAACTATAAGAACAAAAAAGCAACTATTATAATTCTTTTTTTAAATATAGCCTCCTCATCTGCCATCAATATTCAGTTTATAACACTCAAACATTCCATGATACTGTTGTTAAGAAAATAGGAAAGAAGCCATGTATGCACAGCCGATGCTATTCTTGACAAATTGGTTCCTTTGCTCTACCTATCACTTATCTACTTATGCAGATTCATAACCTCATTGAGAATTTTATGTATAGCAGTAATCAAGCATTGATTTGTTTAGCAAATTTCCATCCATTCTAAAGTCATACTATTAGAAAAGTCTAAATAATTGTGTATGTATAATATTTTAGGACATATCAGACTTACCCTAACACAAAATGTGACCAGCCACTCTTATTTTTCTCTACCAGACTTTTGCCAAAGCTGTAGTAAAAAAAAGTCTGGGTGATGGTAGCACATGCCTTTAACCCCAGCACTCAAGAATCAACAGCAAGCAGATCATTGTGTTAGAGGCTGGCCTGGTCTACAGAGCAAGTTCCAGGACACGCAGGGTTATAGAAGAAACCCTGTCTTGAAACACCAAAACACAAAATAAACAAAAAAGAACTCCCAATTTTGCTAAATCATATTCTAGTAAATACAATGACTATTTACAGAGATGTGGTTGCAAACAACAATATTAGGATGCAATTGAAATGATTTCAATAAAAATACTACAATTAAGGGAGATTTATAAATTCTCTACCACACATACATAGACAACTAAAGGAACTTTAGAGCATTACTTCATGATTCTTATTTGTTGGTTTGCATGTGTATATATACCAGATATGATAAATTTATAGTCACCAGCATTCCAACATTCATAAACACACCTTAAGCAAGCAGTGCCTATTTTCTAATAGGCATAATGTCTTTCACAAACAGTTCACCTCTCTGGTGTACACAAAGACTCAAATTTTATATAAACTACCAAGATAAGAAAATATATAGTTCATGAGCTCTGACTGCAATGTGATTTAGGAAAGGAACAACCAGTGTGATTAGATAGTTTGACATGAAAAAAAATATCACATCACTCTCTGACAGCCTCAAACAAATCTGTTGCTTTTTCAGATTAAAAAGAAAATAACTAAGGAAGAACATTTAAAGCAAATTTAGTGGCAATCTACTGACAGTTCAGGAATCGAATGACTTACTAGGTTCCCCAAAGAGTAAGATGATGTTGTGTGAACATGTTTTATCAATATTCATATTTTATCTGCAGTTTCTGTAAACTCAATCTTCAGTTTACAGAAGATTGGCAAGGAGATATACAAGCCTATGGCTGAGGCAAGAAATGGGAACAGTGCCTATGCAGACTGTTCACCTGCTGTGATGGGAACAATGAGAATCTCTTTTTCATTTTCCTAGTGAGATAGCTAAGTGCTTAGATACAGGTATTCAGTGTTGGGTGAATTGAAGACAACAAAAGATACACAAAAACGGAAGAATGTTAACATAAGTAGAAAACTATTTCATTCATTTAAAATGTAGATATTTCTAACCTTAATGAATTTAGATTTAATTGATATTTGAAGGAGCTATTATGAATTTAAGCCTTTGTATACTTTATATATATTTTTACGCCAAATGTGATAGTGGTAACATGTCATACCAACAACTCATGAGGCTGCGAGGGCAAATGCATTTACACCAGTGTTTGGGAACAGACTAAGCAACATGGTGAAAACTTGCTTTTTTTCCTTTTATTTATTTTTTATTTAAATTACAAACAATCTTGCTTCACATGTCAGTCCCAGCTCCCTCTCCCTCCCTTTCTCCCTTGCCCCCCGACGAACCCCCCAAACCCCTAACACAATCCTCATTCTATTCCCCAGGGAGGGTGAGGCCTTTCATGGAGGATCTTCAAAGTCTGTCATATCATCCAGGCAGGGCCTAGGCCCTCCCCCATGTGTCCAATAGCTCTCCCCTGTTCAGATCAGCTGTCTCTGCTGGTTTTGCCAGCCCATTCTTTGCCAATTTGCTCATCGCTCCTCTCTCTCTGTCACTGGGTTCCATGGGTTCAGTTCATTGTTTACCTGTGGGTGTTTACCTCTGCTTCCATCAGTCACTGGATGAAGACTCCTGGATGGTTATAGACATCAAGTTCATTATCAGGATGGGCATTCGAGGTGGTCTCTACACTATTGCTTAGCTTGCCAATTGGTGTCATTCCTTTAGATCACTAGAGGTCACTCTGGTGCTTGATCTGTCTTCTAACCTATGATTCCCCCTTCCCCCTATTCTACACCCCCCCCACTCAACTTTCTTGTTCCCCCATGACCTGCTATCTCTTCCTCTTCTCCCCCTCTCTTCTTCCCAGCTCCCACTGACCCCCATCCCTCGCCGTGTTCCCCATCCATTCAGAGGATCTTGTCTCAATCCTCTTCTCTTGGGTACTATGCATATCTTTTAAGTTCTTTCCTGTTTCCCAGACTCTATATCAGTGGAAGTGCAGACTGGCACTATCCTGATCCATGTCTAAAATCCATATATGAGTGAGCACATACCATGATTGTGTTTTTGTGACTGGGTTACCTAACTCAGGATGGTTTCTTCCAGTGCTATCCATTTACCAGCGAATTTCAAGATTCCATTGTTTTTTTCTGCTGAGTAATACTCCATTGTGTAAATGTACCACATTTTCTCTATCCACTCTTCATTTGAGGGGCATCTAGGTTGCTTCCAGGTTCTGGCTATTACAAATAATGCTGCTATGAACATAGTGGAGCAGATGTCCTTGTATGAATTTGCCTCTTTTGGATATATGCTTAAGAGTGGAATTGCTGGGTCTTGTGGTAGATTGATTCCCATTTTCCTGAGGAATCTCCATACTGATTTCCAAAGTGGCTGCATGAGTTGGCACTCCCACCAGCAGTGGAGGAGTGTTCCCTCTCTCCACATCCTCTCCAGCATAAATTGTCTTTGGTGTTTTTGATTTTAGCCATTCTGACAGGAGTAAGATGGTGTCTCAGAGTTGTTTTGATTTGCATTTCCTTGATGGCTAAGGATGTGGAGCACTTTCTTAAGTGTCTCTTGGCCATTTTAGCCTCCTCTATTGAGAATTCTCTATTTAGTTCCGTACCCCATCTTTTAATTGGATCCTTTGATGTTTTGGAGACTTGCTTCTTGAGTTCTTTGTAAATTTTGGAGGTTAGCCCTCTGTCAGATGTGGGGTTAGTGAATATCTTTTCCCATTATGTGGACTGCCTTTTTGTCTTGTTGACTGTGTTCTTTGCATTACAGAAGCTTTTTAGTTTCAGAAGGTCCCATTTGTTAATTGTCGATCTCAGTGTTTGTGCCACTGGTGTTATGTTCAGGAAGTGGTCTCCTGTACCAACTCGTTGAAGAGTATCCCCCACTTTCTCTTCTAAAGTTTCAGTGTGGCTGGATTTATGTTGAGATCTTTGATCCATTTGGACTTAAGTTTTGTACAAGGTGATAAACCTGGATCTATCTGCAGTCTTCTGCATACCAGTACCCAGTTATGCCAGCACCATTTGTTGAAGATGCTTTCTTTTTTCCATTGTATAATTTTAGCTTCTTTGTCAAAAATCAAGTGTTCAAAGGTGTGTGAGTTAAAATCAGGGTTTTCAATTCTGTTCCATTGGTCTACCTGCCTATTTTTTGTGCCAGTACCAAGCTGTTTTCAGGACTATAGCTCTATAATAGAGCTTGAAGTCAGGTATGATGATGCCTCCTGAAGTTCCTTTATTGTATAGGGTTGTTTTGGAATTGGCAATAGGGTGGGAGGCTGGGGGGATGGGGGAGTGCGGGAGGAGAAGGGGAAGAGGGAACTGGGATTGGCATGTAAAACAAGCTATTTAAAATTAAAATTAAAAAAATTAAAAAAAGATTGTCTTTGGTCAGTGAATGTTTTTCTCCTATTGAATCTTCAAGGCCTGATAGTCTCTCTTCCAACTCTTGTATTCTGCTGGTTATGCTTGCATCTGATCATTTACTTACCTTTTCTAATTACAGCATTCCTTCTAACTGTGGAGGTTTTTTTGTCTCTATTTCAACTTTCAAACTTAGCAATGTTTGAATTTTTTCTTGCAATTTTTGGTTTTCTTTCCTTCCATTTCTTTAAAGGATTTTCTCATTTCCTCTTTTAGGGTCTCTATCATCTTCATGGAGTTGTTTTTAAGGTTGTTCTCTTCTGCTCCATGTGCATTGGGATGTTCAGGTGTTGCTGGTGTACAGTCCCTAGACTCTGGTGGAGTCATATTGGTTTTTCTGTTGTTGAATGTGTTCTTATCTTGTTGTCTTCCCATCCCTTCTTCCAGTGGGTACAAATGGGGTCTCTTCCTTTCGTGGTGGGGACAAGTTCAAGGTTCTCTTCTTCTGGTGGGTGCAAACAGGTCCAGTACTCTGATGGGTCTCAAGGTGGGTCCAGGCTGATCTGAGGACATAACCTCTCCCAGTGGGTGGGAGCCGGATTAGCACAATGCTATCAGCATATTTGAGGTTGCTTTGTGAGTTGGGGATGAGTCCACCTGGCTGCATTCACCAGGGCAGGAGATCCCAGAGAGCAATTACTTCGTCATAATTATAATAGAAAATAAAAAAAACTTACTCAGAGACCTTATAAGATTGGTTCCTCATACATCTCAAGTGTCCATAATCTTTATAGGGAAAATTGGAAGTGTATGATATATAAAACACTGGCGATTTTCCTTCCATTTTACTGAAATTACAAATAGCACTCTTTGAGCTAGGCTTCTGCACCCCAAAACACACAGCCAAGAAAATAAATGACTTTATTTCTTTTAGGAAAAAAGGGTAAATCTTTAGCACCTGGTAATTTGTTTATCACACATGTAATATGAACTGGTGCCTACTATGGATAATCACTTTCTAGATGTTTATAACATCATGGCAAGCAATAAAACATTTTTTCTTTTACAGGATGTACATTCTTGCTGAAAGAAAGTCATGAAGTAGATAAAAACACTAATTCCAATAGTAGTATGTTAAAGAAAGCAGATGTTTCTAAATGTCAACACAATCCTGCAGTTCCAACAGTTCTGAGACAGACACAAGAGGTCACTCCAAGATTGAGGTTCTCTTGTCTACATAGGGAGTTCCAGGGTTACATAGAAAAATGTCTTTTTAAAAGCAACAAGGAATGAGAAGAGGTGGTGTCTGTATGAGAGAGAAATAGTGAGTAGAGATTGAGAGATAAGGACAAGGGTAAGGAAAGGAGGGTAAAAGATAAGGATGGGGGAACAGCAGGAACAAGAGAGAGAGTACAGTGATGAAGAAGAGGAGTAAAAAAGAAAAGAAATGAAAAATTGGAATAAGAGTCTTTATGTAGTATTGGAGATTCTTGTCTGTGTTGGAGTGATATTGTAAGATCTCTACAAATGAATAAAGTTTGAAGGCACCAATATTCACGGAACTTTTAGTTTCTCAGTTGCTCACCCTCACTGGTTTTTTGGACTATCCTTAAACAGCTTGCTCAGAAGGAACAGTTTAAATAACTGAAAAATGTCAGTAGAATCTTTCGTTTGACCTAAGCCTATCTTATTCGCAGTATTCAGTGTTAACAGACCTTTGTCTTGTAAAATAGATTTATTAAGTATTTGCCTAGCACGGCATTTCAATTTTGGGTTTGCGCAATTCAATTATCCCAGTTTCTTCTGATGTAAAGTGTCTCCAGCCCTAGCTGTTTAAAAATGGTTCGTACCGTCTACTAGTTATAAAACTTGAGCTGCACTCTTTCTTCGCCAGTTAGCATACACCAGGCTCTTTGATTCAGGAAATTTCGTTTCTTTATTATTTTTTGTTTGTTTGTTTTGCTTTTTTGATTTGTTCCCCTGTGTAAATTATTTCTACACATGCCAGGTTTTCTCCTTGAAGCAGCCATGTAATAAATTTGCCCTTATCTTCCTAATCATAGTATGTCCCCAGCTTTTTCAGGTCTGTCACGATACTGTGTACATTTTCAATTTCCTTACCCAGTGGTGCACATAGTACACAATCAATACACATCCCAAATTAATAGCCATAGCAATCCACAAGACAGTCATAGTAATGTCATTTTAGCCAGGAGACAAATACAAGGTCCATTATGAGAAAATCAGCATAAATTTCCTGTTTAAGTGGCCAATAGTTCCTGTGAGTACACAGCATCAATTACATACTGGTAAAATCTTTTCTGATTGAAAGTTATACATTTGCCCATGATATTTAATTTCATGCTTTAATGATTTAAAATGTCACATTTATTTTTTATTCTACTTTAATGATAGGGACTGATACAACATTTCAGAATTTAAAGACAGTGTCTGGGTTGAATATACAACTTATTATAATGACTTGCATTATAGTGCATTAGTATCTCCAAATAGTTATGACTATGAATTCATAATAATAGTGAATATTTCTAATATTGTTGTACAAGGTTTGTTATTTTCATTTTCATTTTGTTCTATCTTTATGTATTTCTTTGTTTTTTGTTTTTTTTAAACAAAAGAATTGCAAACTCAGGGGACTGCAAGACTCTAGATAGTAAAACTTAAAATAACATTTTATCATTTCCAATAAAATATTCTGCCTTTATGTATAAGAATGCAATATTTTAAAACCTAACTTAATAAATTCAATACAAAATTTCTAATGTACCATTCATATTAATGTACTTGTTTTGTTACATAATGTTAAAGAGGTAGGCATTCATTTAAAACCCCTACTTCTGGGGGTTTGCCAGTCTGAATACTAAACTGTCATACAGAGAAAATGTGTTTCCCTCTAACAGGGGTTCTAATGGTGATACCACTATACATTGGCTATATTCATAGTCTGCAAAGTAGCTGAATTCGAACCCATGGACTTTAAATAATTTCAATAAAAAGTGTGAAAAGAAGATGGTGGTAATGTGTCCATCTCTCTGAGGGCTAAGTAATTACATATAAAATTTTCAAATATGATAATTAGTCTTTTAGTTTTGGGGGACCATCTAGTAAACAAAAGCAGTGCTTTCAATTACCTTTCTTACAACTGGGGCACCCAAAAATAACACTCTCCGGCCTGTTGAGCTGCCTGCTGGCTGTGCAGTGTGCTCCAGGATCCCAGGTTTTGTGATGCCACCCTTTCCTGGGCTGGCTTTGGTGACACAGCTGTGTTTGAGTCTTTTCTCTTCCTGCAGCTCCTCATGTACAGTCCTGTTAGTAACACCAATAAAACTCATTGGTTTAGCAAAACAGAAAATAAAATAAGCCAACAAACGAAACAAAAAAACCAATAGAATGAACTATAAACCTAATTATACAAAGGCATGTGTAGTCCGAAATCCCTCTGCTATTAATTTGGACATTTTATAGAAGACAGATTTCCAGGTTATAAAAGTTTCCCAATCATGGAAATGGTTAATAAGAGTACTTTTTCTTCTGATTTTATTCATATGCATCTTGGACAGAACAACTGTTATTTTGCTGCATAATTGTAGTGAGTTAAGTGCATATAAAATATTTCAGTGTGATGCTTCACACATGAAATTTCTCACTGACTTTTTAATTTCCACTAATTAAAATAATTAAATGTCATCATCCCCGAAAATAAAATAGGGGCAGAGGCAGAATATCAGCATGTTGCTTATTGCAAACTGCTTCGTGCTGGAAGGGGGCGCTGTTCATACCATGGGGATCATGACAAAACTCAGAAACCTGTATAAGTCCTTATTTTCAGGTCTGTAAGGCTCCATCATCTTAGCTGTTTCAGTTGTTGGAACACCTGGCCCACTGCTTCCGGGGGTCTTGGTGCGTCAAACCACAGACGCCTGGAAGGAATCCTCAGCTTTTCATTTTCTGTAGAAACATAAATAAAATCTTTCCCAAGTAACATATTCTTATACTTAAATTTTGAAGTTAAGGCATTTTCAAAAGATAGAAGTTGAATTAATTCAGCTGCATTTATAATCAACTTACTTTAGCAGTTGTTTCTTTCTGAGCAATCAAAAAACTGAAAAAACCAATAGCATACAGTATCCTGACTCTCTGTGTATTTTTCATCTTTACGTGGCTTATTTATTTATCTATTATTATTACTCTTATTTGTTTTAATTTGATTTATTTATTTTTCTCTGAGACAGGGTTTCTCTTTGGAAATCTGTCTTCCTCTGCCTCTGCAGCAAATCCTACCGGCGTGCGGCACCACAGCCAGCTTCTCTATTTTCATTTGCCACTATGCTATTTTTCTTTTACTCTCTCAATCCTATGTATATTTTTAAACACACTGTAAACCTTTAGAGGTTTTGTTCATCCAAGTCTGATTAGCAAAGCCTCTTAAAAGAACCTTGTTGGCTTTGTTTTTTTTTTTTTTTATGCTGAGTCAGGAAGCCTAACTTAAGCCAGCCTCGAGTCTCTGCTTGCTGCTAACAAAACAGAGCCCACCTGAGAAAATGCTGCTACCAAAAATCTGTGCTTCAATCCATTCTTCTGTTTCTAAAATTCCTTTAAAGCTTTTGTCATTCTACAGGAAAGTTCATCATCCCACTCCTGATCACCATTATGTAAAGGGAAACCTTTTCCTTGAGAGAAGCCTTCCTGCCAGCCTGGTTCCAGAGCCACATCAGTCCCAAATAAACACACAGGAGGCTATATTAATTATGAAGCTGTTGGCCTTGCTTGTTTCTTACCGGCTAGCTCTGACTTAAGTAATTACCCCATAATTGTTAATCTAAGTATTTCTCTTACCAGAGAACTTTCCGGGCTTCCTACCCCATGGCATTACATCTTGCCTCTCTGTTTCTCCTTCCCAGAGTTCTCCTGGACTCCTAGTCCCACCTATCTTGGTTCCCTATTGGCCCAACAGTGCTTTATTGACATATACATAGGACTTCCCCCATCACAGGATTTTGTTTTTATCAGGGTGGCTGGGTGGAGGGAGGTGTTTTGTGATTTTGGTTGTATGTTTGAATCAAGGTCTCTAGCATGACTCAAACTTTCCATAAAACAAAGGATAACTCCCAACCCCCTGCTTCTACCTGTACCTCCCTAGCACTCAAACTTCTTGGACTCCTTCAGTTCCTGGTAATACAGTATCAGAGATCTGACCCAGAGCTGTACTGAAGCCAAGTAAGCACTCTGTCATCTAAACAACACCCTCAGCACCTCGGTGCTTTTTTAGGTTCAACGTAAAAACACTTCAAAAACTGCCCCTAAAATATAGAAAATTTCTATCTGTATTTTTGTTATTACTGATGTTTTTAAGTTTAGCCTTTAGCCAGCACACCTCTAGCTTCAAGCCAATGAGTTCAGAGATCCCAGATTTGGACCACCTTAAACAGCTTCATCCTGTTCTTAAAGATGTACTCTTATTATTCCCCTTGTTGATATGGACATTGTTTCTACTAAAGGAACTGTAACAGGGAGGATACAAAAAGCTAAAAATGATGCCTTCTGATGTCATTTTTGTAGTATAATTTTGATATAGAAACTGAATTCCCCAAGGCTCCCCAAAATGAATTCTGATCACTAAAATCAAATATGTATGTAAAACAAATTAATAATGTTAAAATATTAAAAATTATTTAAATATTTTAAAATTTAACATTCTATTAATATAAAGTGGTATTATAACAGAGCAGAAGATCCTCTATTAATAACAAATTCATGCCTACACACTGACAAATACATATTAACGCTCATATGTGTGGTTCTTTGCAGCAAGACATTTCAGTCACACAAGGGCAAGTACATATACAAACTAATGTTATTTATGATAATTTACAAAATAAAATGAGAAATCTGTATTTCATTCCAGAAGAAAAGAGGCAACATGAATCATATTTTATGAAAAATAATATGTAGTCTTGGAAAACTGGAGATTTAAAAATCTATGAGAGACAATGAGTTTAAGAAGTGGACAGTTATCATGAAAGTATAAAAGCCAACATGGAACATTTGAAAAATATACTGGAAGAAAACTATTATACATTACACAAATATATACATTCCACCAAACATGCATGTGAGCATGAGTGTGCATACACACACACACACACACACACACACACGACTGAAATCAGGAAAAGATGTATGCAATTCCAATGAAATTCAAGGGAACACTGCTTCTGAAATGATTGCTATGTGTAAAGAGTCCTTCTTTGCTCCTGAGCATTAGGTTACAGGCAAGAGACATGAAAGAAAATTTAAAAAAAGAAAGAAAAACCTTAGATTTTTTTAGTTTTAACATTGTCATTTTTCACTTTTTGGTGGTAGACAAGTGAATAAAAATGTTGGATAGTGAAAATGTAAAAGCCAATGTAAAAACTCTAGTTTCATAATAGCTATTCTGACTCTAGGTATTCATTGAGATGTATAGACTTTGACACTGGTTAATTTCGTTGTGTGATGTTTTTATTTGAAATTCATTACAGTGAAGCTTTAATAAATAAGAGAATATGTAACCATGAAATGCTATAAGAAAAAACTAATAAACTCAATGTATCAAAAACACAGCCCATTAGTTATTTTGCTAAATAGTCCATATTATAAGATTGACACCAGTTTAGTCTTTAGAAGAATATGCCAATTTCAAATATTGAATATTGGCTTTACTGGGTTTTCATTCTCAGCCAAATAACATGAAAATCATTAAATGTACCTAAGCAACTGTGCAAAGGAAGGAAGATACTAAAATATTTCTATTACTGTTCTGAATTTTTATGAATATGGTTCACATCCAAGTAGGTACAAACATGTATGCAGAGAACTGTGTAGAGACTAGAAGTAAGTTCTGCCAGAAAACTTGCATCAGTGTGTAAGGCAGAGAAGCAACATGTGATGGTAACTCCCCAGCAATCACATGCACAGGTTTGTTTATGTGTCCCTACGGGTACACTTTCACACATATATAAACAGTAAAATCTAAGACTTACATATGAGAGACAATGAAGTATTTATCTTTCTGGGTATTACTTAATTTGCTTAATATAGTAGTTTTCAGATCAATCATTTTCCTGTATATGTCATGTTTTTACTTTTTCTTCAAGGTTAAAAAAATATGCTAGTGTGTAAATTGTACATTTTCATTTTATATAATCTATTAATTGGTATCTGTTCTAGAATATTAAATGGATTTATTTTCAGATGAAAACCTTATTTTTTTTCTTTGTAGGGAAAGGTGAACATGGAAAACCATACCCCCTTACTGAAGAGGACCATGATGACTCAGCTTACAGGGAAAATGGCTTCAATATTTTTGTTAGCAACAATATTGCTTTAGAGAGGTCTCTACCAGACATCCGCCACGCTAAGTAAGTGTGAACATGTTAAGTATATTTGTTTCTTTGGTTATTTTTTGTTACTATTATTTTTTTACTTTTATTGATTCTTTGTGAATTTCATTCTTATGCATTCCAATCCCACCCATCTCCCTGTCTCCTAGTACCCTCCCTTGCAACCTCTGGCCCCCAAAGAAAACCAAATTTAAGAGAAAAACCCAAAACCAAATATAACAAAGAAACAAAATAAAACACAAAAAGAACATTGGTGTGGAAGCTGTGATGTGGTCCACTGGGTCACACACTCTTCCCTTTAGATCATTCATCTTAACTTGCAAGTGTTCATTGCCCTGAGTGAGTCACGGTCTGGCTTAAGGCCTCTGGCTCGGACACTGATCATGGGCTCCCACTGGGCTCCTCTTGGATAACCTGCTGTTGTTCTGTGTCATGGAGATCCAGATGTTTTGGTCTGTATAGGTTTCTCCTACATTTGCTTCAACAGTTCATAGATTCCAGTGGATGCTGGGGTGGGCCTGCTCAGAGCCCTGGTTCTGGGTCTGGGTGGTAGCTGGGTTCCTCAGATCCTTTGCTTTCTCTTATCATCACTGTCTCGATGAACTATCCAGCACTGCCTTGGCTAGCTCATGTAATGCACCCTGGAGCAAGGATCAGGGCCATCTCAGATTCCAAGTCCATCCCCGCAACCCGCCATTTCCCCCTCCCACTATGCCCCCCCACTCACATCACCAGCCACAGGGCCAGCTCTACTGTTCTGTCCCATGTAGGGAGGGCGCTCTCTCCCTTTTGCTGTATGACGCACAGGAGGGGGACAGGCTCAGCTCTCCAGCTCTCATGCGCACAGGGCTGGCACACCGGTGGCCTACGAACAACAGGGTCAGCTCCAGTGTGCTGCCCAGAGGGGAAGCAGAGGCTGCTTTCTCATATGCTGCAGCTGCAGCTTGTGAGGGTCGAGGCTAGCTCAGGACCAGCTCTCTCACCTGGTCTTATTAGTCTTAATGCACATCACTATGATATATATAACCGAGGTGGTCACACTAATCATTTGGATTAAAACTTTCATGTTTTGTTAATTCTGTGTGTTTAATTAAAATTAAATAAATTTTAAAATTCTACAAGAAAGCCAATCTTATTCATACTTCTGTAATATTTTTTTCAAAAACAGCTGGTCTGAACAAGGGGGAGCTCTTGGACCCCAGTCCGACAGCTGGGAGGCCAGCATGGGACTGATTCAGACCCCCTGAGTGTGAGAGTCAATGAGGAGTCCTTGTTATGGTTTGGCTTTAAATTGTTGGCACAAGTTTCTGCATTTGAACATTTGGTCTTGGAGGTGGCGCTGCTTTGGGTGGTTAAAGATCCTTGAGGAGGTAGGGCTTTCAAAGGGCACTGGAGGTGGGCCTTGGGCTTTGTATACTGGTTCAATTTCCTGCCCCATCTCTACTTGGGAGGTCATTCCTTCTGTTCAGATGTGAGTGTGCCCTCACTGAAAAGGGAGGGCCATGATGACTCAGCTACAGCTACAGGCTGCTCCGCTGCAGCTCCCTTTCTGCTGAGGTAGCCTTCCTTCTTACTTTGTAGTGTTTTTTTTTTTTTTTTGCTTTTTCAAATTTATTTTTTATTACTTTAATTTTAAATAGCTTGCTTCACATGTCAATCTCAATTCCCTCTCCTTCCCCTCCTTTTCACCCCCCACCATCCCCCCCCAAGCCTCCAACCCTATCCCCACTTCCTTCCACATACCAGAGTCTGTCATTTCACTCAGGGCAGGGTCCAGGCACTCCCCTAAGAGTCCAGCCTTAGAGAGTATCCCTCTATGTGGAGTGGGCTCTCAAAGTCCATTTGTACACTAGGGATAAATACTGATCCACTACCGGGCCCCATAGTTTTACCAGGCCTCCTAACCGACACCCATTAGACTGCTTTCCTTTTTTTTTCTTCTTCCCAAGTGACTGTACTTATGTTATGTTGCCAAATATATACATCACAGTTGGAACTTTGTCAGTTTGACATATAACCACATCACTATTTAATACATCCTTTCCTATCTTGTTGGGACTGATCCAGACCCCCGAGTGTGAGAGTCAGTGAGGAGGCCTGGGCAACCTATGGGACCCTGAGCAGTAGATCAGTGTTTATCCCTGGCATACAAATAGACTTCCTGTGTCCATAACACAAAGAGAAATGCTCTCTCAGCCTGGACACTTAGAGGAGTCCAGGCTAAGAGAGCATTTTTTTAAGTTTTAAAACAAGGTTGCTTTACATGTCATCTGAACTGCTTTCTTAAAATAGCATTAGTTTGGATCCTTGATCTGGTATTCCCATAGGGAGGGATTAGAAACAGCGATTACACAGTGGCAGCTCCTTTTTCAACTCCCTGTCACTTTGTGAACTGCTTATGGTTTGAAAATTGACAGAGAATTATACTGTATAAATTAATACATGAATGGTGCTGCATGCAATCCTCTGGAATCCACCTCTCTGTAATGACTTCAAGCTTGTCTTTAAACTGTTAGTTTTGAGGTGGGGTGGAATCTATTGTGGTTTTCTGATCGCTTAAACAAAGTCAAAAATCTGTGTCAACAGGGGATGTGTACAGTATTTTCAATTCCTTACCACCCACTCAACTCCACTGGACCCTCCGTCTCCTTTAAGAAACATTTGTATGAGAGATAGAGGGGGGGGGAGGGAGAGAAGGTGGAGTAGGCAAGGGAACTAAAATAATAGAAACTAAGAAAAATGGATTAGAGTTATAAATTAAACTAGAATTATAAATAAGTAAAACCCAGTTATTTAATGATAATTGACCCTTAAGAGAAAAAGTACCTTATGCTTTAGGGGGTTATTATTTTATTTCCATCACTACTTCATTAAATTATTTGGCAAATATAATAACTACTGTGTTTCTATAAGACTCTGTGTTAAATTACCGTTAAGTAGAGGATTAATGTGGGGAGAAAATAAAATTTTTCCTACACTGAAAACACTATATATTGTCCTCAGCCTTTAATCGAGATAAAATATTCCCAGGTGATTTACAATTATCTGTAGCAATTCCCACTGACCAAAACATTTCTTGTTATGAGGAATTCTAATGTCTAATTGTTTCCATCAAAGATGATTAAGCTGCATTGTTGGCATAACAAATATGCTCAGACAATAATTTCCTTTTACCACCTTTCTCCCCAGCATTTCCAACCTATTAAAGTGCATTCGAGTGGAAAGTGTTACAGTTGGAAACAGCAGAGAGCTGCTGAGCAAAGTTGATTGACTGTTCTCTTTAAAACATATTTTTAATGTAACCACAACCTTAAATAAAGGGTATCATTACACAAACAAAAACCAAACTAATTTGGGATTTTTATTATATCCACTGAGCTTAGATTATCAAGAAAATATTATTCTAAATGATAAGGAGGCCAGCGTGGCTCCTCTTAGACATTCTTACTTCATTGGTGAAGCTGTTTTCTGAAAAAGACCAGTGCTGTGGAGTAAAACAATACCATGCAAAAAGATAAAGCAAACACTAGCAGAGACTGTATATAGGGAAGGACTTTAATAATTACCATGATGATGCCTTCACTTGACTTCAGTCCATAGCTGATTCTCAAAAGTGCACTAAGAGATCACTGATGTTCCCCTGACTTTGCCAGAATCACATCTGCAGAAAAAATATGAGCTAACATCTTGCAGGACCCACATTGTTTAAAGTTCTATGCTTCTGGGTTCCCTGGTAATCTCAAATGGATTTGTCAGTAACATCCCGAGGCTCAATGCAAATGGTCCTAGAAGTTACAGAATACAATCAACACGTATTTCAGGATTATTAGTTCAACTATTCTGCAATTAACTGCCCATAGTTTGTTTATGTTGATTCAGTCTGCAAAACAGGATGTAAGGTTTGGATGACTAAAACATGACAGTTCAAAAAAAACTTTGTGCAGTCTCAGAGTACCATTAGGAAGGAGTTCATATCTATGGCTGTGGAAATATCGTTTTGCAGTTATTCACAGCTTCTTCTTCATTGCAGTTCATAAGCTCCCAGTGTGTGTGCTTCTGGTATACACTGCTGATCTGTACACCTGTTCACATGCTCACCTTAGGATAGCTTGTGCTCTGGGTGGTTTGCTGTATCTAGTGTACATCTTTATTTATACTAATTCATTACTGATTAATTTAGGAATCTCAGTCTGAAAGGCTTCATTTTTTATATTTCTTGTTTCATCTTTTCTCATTAATATCAAAGCTAACATCCAGCTTTGACTGTGTATGTCATGGACAATGACAAGGATGTCATAGACAATAACAGAACCATGGTCTTGGAACCAAGAATAAAGTAAAGTCAGATGATAGTGGGCAGTAATTTGATGAGTCTTACTTATATCCCAGTTATAAAGTTATTTCAAATTTCTTTTCCATTTAGGTTTTTTAACTCAGTGTTTCCAATTTTTAAAAATCATCTCTGTGTTTTGTGGACAGTTATATTATCTGTGCTTTGGTATTGTCTAAGCTTTCTCTAATTATCCATACTATTATTCTAAATGTTTTCAAGCTATAATCTATATAATCTGTACACTTTAAGTACTCACTTTGTAAAGAGAAGCCACCCTCCAGCCTGGTTCCACAGCCGCATCAGTCCCAAATAAACACACAGGAGGCTATATTAATTATGAAGCTGTTGGCCTTGCTTGTTTCTTATTGGCTAGCTCTGACTTAAGTATTTATCCCATAATTATTCATCTAAGTATTTCTCTTACTGGAGAACTTTCCGGGCTTCTTATCTCTACGGAAGTTACATCTCGACACTCTGTATTTCTCCTTCCCAGAGTCCTCCTTGACTCCTAGTCCCACCTATCTTACTTCCCTATTGGGCAACAGTGCTTTATTGACATATACACAGGACTTCCCCCATCACCACTTCTTTGTCATGTCTGTTTGCTCAGTGTCTAGATTCTGTCTTTAAACCTTCTGTTTATATTTTATTTCATTCCCAGCAATGCTGGTAAGATTTGATGGCATATGTGTGACAGATGTCCAGTCAGTAGTAACCTTAATAACTTGACTTCATAATAACACATCCTAATTTCCCCAACATGAATATCAATTGTGTTACTTTCATATTTAGACACCTACCTGGGATGTCACACAAATGTTTTATATTATGTAGAACATCTTATTTAATTTGTAATTAAGAATGCAAAAACAACAGAATGTACCTCCTCTCCTGAGATCCACACTAGGGCCCACATCATTTACAGCTATACCTGAGGAAAGAGTTGAACTAGGAACCCCAGGGAAGACACTGCCCACCCCAACAAAACCCCTTTAAGCCTGTCCAACAACCCCAAATGGCTCCTCCACACCTGGGTTGAATATGCTTGTTTACTACTTTGGAAGAAGTTTTCTGTACAACCAGGGGCCAATCAGTATCGAGGAACACTCTTTAAAACCTGCCCAATAATCCCAGACTATATCCCTACCCTGAGCTCCATACTAGGACCCACAGCCTCAGCAGCCTTACTGGAGGCCAGGTTGATCCTAGGAACCCCAGGTAAGACATTGCCCACACCCTGCAAAACTCCTTTAAAGTCTGCCCAACAACTGCAAACTCACACACACACACACACACTAGGGATCCTAGTTTCAGAAGCTGTACCGGAAGCCAGATTGATGCTAGGGACCTCAGAGGCCAAACCAGATCTAGTAACCCCAGTCTGTACCCCATCCCATGGCCTCCATATCCTGCCCTACAACAGAATGGGAAAAAGATCTTCACCACTCCCATATCTGACAGAGAGCTTATTTCCAAAATATACAAAGAAATCGAGAAACTAGATGTCAACAAACCAAATACTCCAAATAAGAAATGGGATACAAGTATAAATAGAGAATTCTTAACAGAAGAATCTCAAATGGCAGAGAAACACTTAAAACATGTCCATCACAGGGCTGTGGTGGTGCACACCTTTAATCCAAGCGCTCAGCAAGCAGAGGCAGGAGAATGTCTGTGAGTTCCAGGTCAGTCTAATCTACAGAGTAAGCGCCAGGACAGGCACTGTCTTGAAAAACAAACAAAAATGTTCATCATCCTTGGCCACCATCGAAATGCAAATCAAAACAACTCCAAGATTCTGTCTTACACCTGTCAGAATAGCTAAGATAAAAAACACAAGGGATAGCTCATGCCGGAGATGAGGTGGAGCAATGGAATAGAATGCAAACTTGTACAGCCACTTTGAAAATCAATATGGCAGTATCTTAGAAAATGGAATCAACCCACCATAATACTCAGCTATACTGCCACGGCACCTGCTTAACTATGTTCATAGTACCTTTGACTGTAATAAACAGAACCTGGAAACAAACTAGGTGTCCCTCAACCTAAGAATGTGTAAAGAAAATGTAGTATATTTGCATAATGGAATATTAATAAGCTGTTAAATACAAGGCCACCAAGAAATTTACAGGCAAATGGATGGAACTAGAAGAGAAAAAAAAAACATCCTGAGTGAGAAAACCCAGGCCCAAAATACGAACATAGTATGCATTCATTCATTCATAAGTGGTGGATATTAGCTGTAAAATGAAAGATAACTATGCTACAATACACAGACCCAGAATGGCTAGGCAGAAGGAGGGTTCTTGGGAGTACACCCAGATCTCCCTAGGAAGGGGGAATAGAAGGGTTCTCACTGGTGGTCTGAGAGAAGGTTAGTATGGGAACATGATCAGGTGGGGCAGGGACAGAGAGGAAGAGTACTGAAGGAGACGACTGGAAAGGGGGTGACATACTAGGGTCAGGCAAAAACCTGGCACAAGGGAATCTCCCAAGAATACGATAGTTTAGATCCTTAGCAACATTAGCTATGTAGCCTGAACTGGCCACCTCCTGTGACTAGATTGGTGCCCAGTCCATTGTCATCAGAGAGGCTTCATTCAGCAACTGATGGAAACAGATGCAAACCCTATTCCGCATACTGGGTCACCCTACCCAGCCTTGATACATAGGGTAGTGCATAGTCTTCCTGCAGCTTGATATGCCATTTATGTTGACATCCATCAGAGACCTGCCCTTTCCTAAGGAGAAATAAATGTAGGAGGATTGGGAGTGGGTGGGAACAGAGTTGGAAGGGAGGAGAGAGAGGAGGAAGGAGGGAAACTGCAGCCTGGTTATAAAATAATAAATTTATTAAAAATAAAGTTAAAGAAGAAATCTATTTGAATTCAAAATGAATAAAGAAGAAAATTGTAAACGATAGAACAATAGCCTACTTAGAAAAAATATTCGGCTAAGTTTCTACATAAATATTTAAATATTAAAGGAAGTGTGAGCAAGTGCCCCTTTCTTGGCATAAACAAACCCATCTATTATTATCATAAGCACTATTCAACCATAATATAATTAATGTATGAGATAAACAAATGTCAAAAGAGGAGTAGGCTCCCTTGAAATGCCCGTGCCCACTAATAGATATGTAGAGACCTTTCATTAAGTACTTCTCTCTTAATGACTGTCACTAGATATACATGAAAACTTGCTTATGCTTTTAGTGTGTGTGTGTGTGTGCGTGTGTGTGTGTGTGTGTGTGTGTGTGTGTGTGTGTGTGTGTTTGTTTGGAGTAGGGAATGGGGCAGTTATGTACCATTGGGAACTTCTGTAAATCAAAGGACACCTTGCAAAATGGGTTTCGGTATCTAAGTAAATCAGTATTCAGACTTGGCTGCAAGTGCTTTTATCTGTGAAGTCATCTCACCACCTTTAATATTGTTTTTCAATACACTCCAACTTTGTTCCTCAGAGAAAGTACATGAAATAAAGTGGCATAAAGCCTCAAATAATGAGAGTTACATTGTAAATTATATTTGCTGCTTTAAAAACAGATGTTTGGAAGTATATATGTTTGTATGTACTTTGTTTTATGTATGAGTTTGTTACTTGAGGTCTGTTACTTGTAAGCTGGGGCATTTTAAAATTAAAATTGTCTTATTACGCTCTGTTGCTTTTCTACTGGTATCATTTCTATTTTATACAACTGAGTTTCTCTAGATTGGAATAGTTTTAGCCTCATGGCTTTGGCAATAAATGAAATATTGAGTGTTGGGAAAAGGTTCTGTGATACCTCATCCCCTGAGAAAATGTAGGAGCATTTTATAACTCTTGGATCATATGATTGCTTTCATAGTACTACAGTTATATCGCAGCAAAATATCATTCTCTTGTTCCCTGGACAATTCCAGAAGCAGTTGAGAAATTGTCCCAGAAGTTACTTCTTTATTAAAATGTTTCCTTTAATATTGAGAGTCTATTGATGAGAACAGTTCTCATATGAATCACATGTAATATCTACTACTGAGCTCCAGAATGAGGACCATTCATCCTCGATGTCACTACCTTTACTGACATGAGGCAACCACATATCTGAAGAGGTGGAGTGCAGAGAGATCAGAGTGTAACACAGTAACTGACCTCTGCCTGCAAAAAGAGCCCAAAGTGGAAAATGAAGGAGGAGAGCTAAGCATGGTGTGCTGCAAAGCCCAAACTCATCAATCACAGCTGTTTTTATTTGTCCTGGAATAATATGTGAGAGGGTTCAGAGACAGCAGGCATACACATCACACAGTGCCTTGTCTATTGGAACATCTGTCAGGATGGAACTCTACAGCCCAATAAAGAGCTCAAGATCCTTCATCTGTGAGCATAGTCAGAACTTAGGTTGAACTTTTGACATCTCAGTATTCTATATTCTAAGCAAAAGGATGTTATTTCTGACAGACCTGGTCTCCACAGTTTATACAATTAAGTTCAAAACTTCAGGTTTTCTCTTGAATTTTTGTTTACCTAAGGATGCAATCTTCCTTCACCCTCCTGACTAGAGATTAAGATTTTTAATATTGAGAAGAGGTTTGTAAATCAGTTGCAGAATAATCTGCCAGGGTTTTTTATTTGATTATTTGTTGCTTCTAATGATGATGCACTTTGCTTATTTTCATTGGCATAAAATATGTACCATATGAAAAGACAAATAGATTCTAATGCTTCATTTGACCTGCCGTTATATAATTAAATTAATGGGTTGATTTTAATTTAAGACAAATTATAATTATACATTCAACTTTTAATTAAGATTTAGTCAATTTGATTAAAATATTTATCCTAATTATCTATGAAATATAAAAATATGACTTAATAGGCTTGACTCTTTAATGCTAAAACTCATTCCCAGAAATGTTTGTAACTAGGCAAAACTTTTCAAGAATAGCATTTTTTATTCTTCATTTTGATAGCTTTCAGTACATTTTGACTGGCAATAGTGAGTCTTCCTTCATGGTTTTACAGTGGCATGCATGTGAAGTTGATGAAATTCTTTCGTTCAGTAAGTTCACAAGTGAATTCAGCTGCAAAATAAACTAAAATGCCTCTCTCTGTATCTTAGCCAGGTGTGATTCTGTCAGAGCTGGGGGTGGAAAATGTCGTCTTTTAATCAAATGCTGTTTAAGTTAAGATGATTTCAAGACATTATTTTAAAAAGAGAACAATAGAGAAAGATTACAAGCAATCTACTGGAGGAAACGATGGTTAGCAGCAACAAATAAAAGTGAACTTTTAGAACATATTTAAGCATCTTGTGTATGCAATAAAGCTGTAAGTATACATCTAGGTGTAACAGTATAGCCATCGGTACATAATTGTGTTTCTAGAAATCAAGATCTAGATTCATAATGGAATTACCACCGTATCAAATTGAAACACATACTCCTCATCTTATGACTAAAGACTGAGAGAAAGAGAAGATGTTTTTATCACTGTAAGTAAAAGTTGTCTATGTTCTGGCCATGGAGATGAAAATCATCCTAGGAGAGATAAAGGTTGACGGGCTGTCAGGCATTCAGCCTTCAGTATGAATGACAGAGCGTGAACCAGAGCCTTTGAAAAGTAAAATGAGGGCAAGTAGAGGGGCCCTTTGTCTCAGAGTGCTGTCCGAAAGGCTGTGTATATGAAAAAAATAACCTTTTAGCAATGAGCTTGTTTATGTGTGTGGGAAGTTAACTTATGATAGAAATAAAATACATAAAAAAACTAAAAATGTGAATGAGACTGAGAGGAGACTCGTGTCTAGAATTCTGTAAAGAGAAAAGAGCATAGGTTTCAGGCATGGCTGCACCTGCCTGTGATCCTAACATTTGAGAGGCTGAGGACAGAGCCTGGAGGATTTGAGATCAACCCAGACTGCATAAAGAATTCTAAGTGAGGCCTATAATAGGAAGAGAAAAAAATTGTATTTTTTTCTGCCAATGTTAGCATGGCAAACATAACTCTAAATTCAGTATTTAATTTTACCCACTCCAGAAGCTTCCAGAAATGAAAGGTGGTGCTTAAAACTGTAGCTTACACATAACCAATGTGGGTCTGAGAAAACCTTGCTGCTCTCAGGAAAGTGATAGACTTCTTTTTTAAACTGGTGAGCCGTGCAATCTTCAATTACTGTGCATTTGTCACTTGACATTGGAATGTGGTGGGAAAAAATATTATTGTTGAATGCGTTGATGGCCAAGGGAACATACTCACACCTAATACCAATTCAATTTTAAAAAGTGTACATATTACTCTTTAATATAATTATTAATCAAAATTCATTTATTAGCAATGAATAATACCAGTAATTTAAAATTGAAATAAATACCTCATTCACATATTACATTAATATTTTTCAACGCATATTTTACATGTCTAATTTCTCAAAAATTAATACATCATTGTACTTTGCTTCATTTTTGAAAATTTCTCAATAAAATCTATGAATAATAATATTAAAACACGTGGTATTGATTAAAACATCAATTTGTATCTTCAACAGTGTATATAATCTGTGTTGCCATTATGAAAAAGCTTGTTAATCTTATAAGTGACAAGCACTAATATGTGTTTGTAAAGATAAAACACCCAGAAATTGACTTCTATAACAGAAACATAATTGCCTGCTCTCCAATGAAGTTGGTAAAAACAATTTGAATACAAATTTGTTTTAAGCCTCTGAAAATGGTCCCCCAAAGTAAAAGAAATAACATCACTTCAAGTAATCTGTTGAGTTTTGATAGGAAATGAAAAAGAAAAAGACGTCTACACCACAAGTGTGTCATCCATTTTTGTTGCCCACTGGACAAGTCAGATTCCTGTATGCTGCCAGCGAATGGCGTTCCCGGCTGCCTCTAGGCCACACTCCCCGGCAACTGCTTTCTGAGAGAGATGGTGCTTCAGTCTTGCCAACCCTGTTTCCTGTTGCTGCAGGTGAAACTTTGCTCCGTACACAGTGGAGAGGCAGCAGGGTCTCTTGCTCTTGGGCATCACTCTTGTAGCAGAAGCTCTCCTGGCATGTGGCGTGCCGGAATGCTTCAGTGCCAATCACAGTTCCCATAACCGTTATGTGCTCTCCTGTTAGTAAAGCAGCTGTTGGCTCCTCTCCCCTGGCCTCAGCTCCTGGAACACAGTGTCACCCTGGAGGCCTTGGCGTGCTCGCCTCCATCCTCTGAAGATCCCTGCTTTTGAGGGAGCCCCATGCCATCAAATTAGGGTTTCTGGTCTTACCAAAAGGAAGCAACTTGGCTGCAAAAGACCACAAAGTTATAACAGCCCAGAACACTACAAAGACTGGATATTGGAGGAGAAAACACCTAGAAGACAGTCAGTGTATTTCACAAAGATGTAGCTATGTCTATACACAGTTATTTGTCAGGAGAGAAGTGAAGAACCAGAAGTCTCTGATGAGTCCTGAATTAAGAACAGATGCCAAAAATTGAGAATATCAACCAAGGGCAGGAACCATGCTCAGATGTAGTTGGTAGGTGGCAACACAAATTGAACTCCATGGGATTTTTTTTATTTTGATTTTTTCTGTTTTTTAGTTTGTTTTTATAGCAAGAGAAACAACATTATGTTGAGTAAGAAGAGAATTGGTGGATGGAAAAGAGTACAATAAAAATATATTTTATGAAATTCCTGAGGAATAAAACTCTATGGACCTTGGAAGTCATGCCTTCAAAAGACATACAATTTTAATGCCTTCCCCTGCAGAATGATTTATATTCAAAGATACTGTATTAAATAAATAATAAAGCACCCAAGGAGGGATTTTTGAAAATCTGAGCTGGTATGGTCTGAAAAGGAAAAAAGTTACTTACTTCTAAGTGAGGGAATCCCTAAGCTGCCACCCTGTGAGTATCAACACTAGGGGTTTAATAATGTACGGAAAGAAATAGACTTCATTGAAATAATTGAGTCAATTATTATGAACTACACAAGCAATTATAATAACAGACCGGGGGAGGGAATAGAAACTAGGAGTCACAATTACAACACTATATTATTGAAGGTGTCTAGATTCCAACAAATTATGAAGCATGAAGAAAATAAAAACATTATATATTTTTAATCCCAGGGCTAGAGAGATTACAGATTTCTTGGATTTCTCTACCAACCAGTCTAACCACTCAATAAGGAATACATCTCAAACAAACATGCTGAGGAGTGGTGGAAGAGAACATTTTATGCCACCCCCTTGTCTATAAACGTGCATGAACATACGCATACATACATTCATATATACACTGATGTAACAGAAACATACAGGCATATGCACACACATGCACACAAATGTGATCAGTTAATATAAATTATCCATAAGAGTTAGTAAAGGTTGCATGTACAGAAAAAGAACTTTAATCCAGTGATTTTTAAAAACAATAACAAAGGGAAAAGTTACCAATGAAAAAGGAAAGAATGACACAAAATTTCATCAAATAAAAATTAAAATGCAGAAGGAACTAAAAAGAAAAATAATAACTAATATAAAACTGTTTTAGAGGGTCTTAACAGAAGACAAGAAGTTATACAACAAATAATGAAATTGAAGTTAAACAGAGATCATTTGAAAACACAGAAGAATACACTGAAGAAAATCAAAGACTTGGATAAACTTTTTATCCCACCAAGTATGTGAGCATGTATGGAGGTAATAAAAGACAGTAAAAAGCAGATAAAATATCTGAAAAATGATGACTGAAAAAATAGATTTATTGGAAAATGAAAACCTACACATCAGCAAATTCAAAAATTTAAGTAACATACATGAGAAGAGTTCTGCAATCGAAGAAAAGCTGTGAGTGTTTTCTGCAACAACCAGGGCCTGAAGGGTGGTGACAAGCATGAGTGTGGGCCTGCATTAGGCAAGAAGGAAGCCAGGTGAAACTCAGTAGCCGGTTTGATTCAAACTTCAAGTATGCCCATGGTAGTTTGTATCAGGCATATTTAAACACACTGCATGAGGCTTCCTCCTTAAGGATGGGTTCTTTACATAAGCTGAGAAAAAATGTTCAGTTATGGGTCTGGAGAGGATGACTGAGATAAACATAAGAATCTGAAGGATTCAGGTGTGACCTCGTCATACAGACACTGCACAGGTCACCAGACAATTAACCACATTCATTCCATGCCTCTGTTTTTTTTCTTTTTTAAATTTTTATTTTAATTTTAAATAGCTTGTTTCATATGTCAATTCCAGGTCCCTCTCCCTCCCCTCCTCCCGCCCCCTTCCAACCATCCCCTCCAGCCTCCCACCCTATTGCCACTTCCTTCCACATAGGAGATATCTAGAGTCTGTCATTTCACTCAGGGCAGGGTCCAGGCACTCCCCTAAGAGTTCAGGCTGAGAGAGCATCCCTCTTTGTGTTATGGATACACGAAGTCTGTTTGTATGCCAGGGATGAACACTGATCCACTGCCCAGGGCCCCATAGGTTGCCCAGGCCTCCTCACTGACTCTCACACTCAAGGGGTCTGGATCAGTCCCATATTGGCCTCCCAGCTGTCGGTCTGGAGTCCAAGAGCTACCCCTTGTTCAGATAAGCTGTCTCTGCTGGTTTTGCCAGCCCATTCTTTGCCAATTTGCTCATCGCTCCTCTCTCTGTGTCACTGGGTTCCTTGGGTTCAGTTCAGTGTTTAACTGTGGGTGTTTGCCTCTGCTTCCATCAGTCACTGGATGAAGGGTCCAGGATGGTTATAGACATCAAGTTCATTATCAGGAATGGGCATTCAAGGTGGTCTCTCCACTTTTGCTTAGCTTGCCAATTGGTGTCATCCCTCTAGATCACTAGAGGTCACACTGGTGCCAGATCTGTCTTCTAACCTATGATTCCTCTTCCCCTTTTCTACCCCCCCCCCCACTCAACCTTCCTGTTCCCCCATGACCTACTCTCTCTTCCTGTTCTCCCCCTGTCTTCTTCCTAGATCACACTCCACTCTCACCCCTCACTGTGTTCCCAATCTGTTCAGAAGATCTTGCCTCATTCTTCTTCTTTGGGGTACCATGCATATCTCTCTCATGTTTCCCAGACCCTCTGTCAGTGGAAGTGCAGACTGGCACTATCCTGATCCATGTCTAAAATCCATATATGAGTGAGTACATTACCATGTTTGTCTTTTTGTGACTGGGTTACCTCACTCAGGATGGTTTCTTCTAGTGTCATCCATTTACCTGCGAATTTCAAGATTCCATTGTTTTTTTTCCTGCTGACTAATACTCCATTCCAAGCTTCTGGACAGGAAACAGGTTATAAGTCTCTTCATTTTAAGAGAAAACCCTGCATGTTGAAAATTCTTTATTTCTCTAGTGATTATCTATGAGCACAAAGACCTTGTGTCTTCTTAAAATAGTAAAAATGCTGACAGTGGTAAAAGAAAACTTTCTCACTACAGAGAAGTCAATCACAGTAAGAGATGCAATGAAGTCATTACCTTAAAAACAGATGCCCAGCAAATACATCCACAAACAACTCCTGGAGCTAAAGCTTAAGGAATACTGCAGAAGAGAAGGTGAAAACAAGAGCCAGAAGGTCAGGGATTTGCCGTGACATTGCATCTCCTAGGAATGTCAGAAGCAACACCAGAAAGTCTCATTAGGGTGACAGTGTAAACATAAGTTTTATAAAGACAACAACAACAGAGTTGCCAAAGTGTTTGGAGGAAAAACCATGAGATATCAACCCTACACAAAGAACTACAGGCAAAAGAGGAATGCTAACATTGGGAGAAACAGTCTTCTCCAGGAAAGAGCAAAGTAATTGGTTATCCAGTACCAAATGATCATACCTGTAAACATATATACATGTATATATATATATATATAATTATGCAGACTGAACTGGTTGTATTCAAGAAAATATATGCATATACATACATTTATATGCATGCAATGACAATTAATGAAAAAGAATTTAAAAGAGCAAAGAAGGTATATGGGAGAGTTTGGAGAGAAAGGGGGGAAGGGAAAGTTGTGTAATATAATGTAATGTAATAATGTAATAATATAATCTTAAAAATAAAATAATTGACGAACAAGAGGAGGCCATTGCTTCACTAGTCAAGTAAACTGAACAGCACTTCTTCACATACTTCCTGGGTATTTGCAGGTCTTTTGAAAAGCATCTTGTCATTTCTTTGCCCATTTGATCATTGGCTTGCCTAACTTTTAGATGTTGAGTCTGCTGAATTCTTTATGTATTCTGAAGATTAACCCTGTCCTGCAAGATTAACTGGCAAAACCTTTCCCATGGTGTGAGTTGTCCCTTTACTCTGTAACTGTTTATATGCTTTCACTATGCTTTTTAATTTGATACAATTCCATTAATCAATTATTTGTCCTATTTACTCAATCACTGGAGTCGAAGGAAGTTTACATCTGTGCCAAGGTCTAGTGTACCTTATGTCTACCTCTGTAAGTTTTAAAGTGTCACATCAAGATTTATAATTTATTTTGAATTGAATTCATAGGGAGTAAGATAGAGATAAGATTTTTTAAGGTTCTGTTGATACATATTCAGTCTTCTTATATTTTTTTTATTAGTTATCTTTTCCCAATGTAAATTTTGTTGGGAAACTTGGCAAGAATAAGATGATTATAGCTGTATGGGTTTATTTCTGATAATGTATTAATTTGGGGTCTTGTGATGAAATACCCATGATGGACAATAAGGATAAAGTATTTTGGCCACAGGTTTCAGTGATCATTGCCTGGTTCCATTCCTGTAGGCCTAAGGAGAGCATGTAGAGAATGACAGCTCATCTTAAGGTGGACACAAACACAGAGAAAGAGAAAAATGGTTAGGGGACAAGATGTAGCTTTCTCAGGCCATGCTCAGTGACCTACTTTCCCCAGTTTTGCCCCAACATCCAAATTGTAACACCTCCCAGTAATGACTTTGTAGTTGGTACCTATC
The DNA here is from genome assembly GCF_017639785.1 of Mesocricetus auratus. Taxonomy (NCBI): domain Eukaryota; kingdom Metazoa; phylum Chordata; class Mammalia; order Rodentia; family Cricetidae; genus Mesocricetus; species Mesocricetus auratus. The sequence goes on from NW_024429185.1 coordinate 14,504,327, forward strand.
AGGAGACTAATCCTTTTATTAAGCTAAAGCCCTTATCTTTAAAAACTTTTGTTCTCACAAGCTTGTAAGTTTCCAATAATATATCCAGTGCTCCAATAAACATTCAACTAAAGCCCTTATTTTTAAAAGCTTTTCTCTCGCAAGCTTGTAAGTTTCCAATCATATGTACAGTGCTCCAATAAACATTCATATTATAGAAAGTATCAACGTATTTAAATAATGAGAAATGCAAATCAAAACTTAATAGAGATCCTATTTTGACTTTGTATAGATAATAAAAATTCAAAATATAAATTCAGGTGAGGAGAGCATGTAAAAGAACTCTTGGGCATCATTACTGAAAATATAAATCAGTGTGCAGCCAATATAAAAAATAGAATAGTGGCTGCTTAGAATACTAAATTTGGAACTACCATGTGACACACCTGCAACTCGTCTTGGTGAATGCCCATGGGAATCAATACATCAACTCACATAACAGTGTTTATTATAACACTTTTCATGATAGGCAAGTAAATGAGTACCCATCATTACATGAATGGGGAAGGTTAAGGTGGTACACCCACGATGGAGTGCTATTCAACCACAAAGAATAACGAAATTGTCCTATTTCATAATAAGGTCCATCATGATATTGTAAAAGATGTTAAACTCAGAAAGATAGACTATATTCAACAAAGGACTGTACACTTTACATTTTGAAACCAAAGCATTAAAATTAATTAAAGAACAGTCCATGTTCACAATGTAGAAGGCATGCATTATTAAGTCAACAACATATTAGAGTCATCTGTGGCAAGCTTATTCTAAACCCAATTAGACATATGAGAGACCAAATTATTAAATTGTAAATTGCCTTATATGTATATATATATATATATATATTAGTTACACTTTTCATATCACATATATCACTCAGAAGTATTTTCTGTGGAATATCATTTTACTTTTTGTTAAGGTACATTGAAGAATGTATATTGTTTAACATATATTTATTTGGCAAGAACAATCCTGAAGATGAACAAAATGAGAAGATGCATAATTCCTTATTTCAAGTTCTTTTGTAAGATGATAGTAGTCAAGACAATGTATAACTAGTAAATAAATAGACTTACAAACCAATGGAATAAAACAGAAGATTCAAAAACAGCCCTATATGCCTAAGGTCTATTAATTTTTGTAAAGTACCAACCACACAAAATGGGAAAATATAGCCTTTCAACAAATGTTAGCAAGACAACTAGATACAAAATAGAAAGAGTAAGCATGCCCATACCTAAGACCATGAATAAAAATCAACAGAAAATGAATGTAAGACTTATTAATACATAACAGAGAAACTTTAGAGCAGTCTGGCAGTTTCTAAAACAGTTAAACACCAAGTTTAATAGAATAGCAAACACTTCTAACTCTAGATTGGAAAATGAAAAATGTTCAGAAAAAAACATTTAGATAATTTTTTAATTACAGTAGAAATGAAGTGTCCACCCAAATGGTCACCTGCTGATGAATGGATTAAGAAACCATAAAACAAAATTATTCGGTCATTAAGAGGTGTTAATAGATGTTGATTCTACAGCTTGATACAATGTTAACATTGGAAGCATTTTGACAAGTGAAACGGGGAATCACTAATTCCTCCCAGAGTATGTTTACATTCACGTGTATTTTCATTAAATGGAAATCTGGAAAGCAGAAATAAACTGGTTGCCTGGGGCTCTGGATGAAGGGAGGGTGCTATGGCTTCCTGGGGGACAGTCTCCAGTAGACTAGGGCTCAAAGAGAATCCCAGAGTTGGCAAGTACTATGTCATTTTATCTGAGGGGGTTAGGGAATATAAACACTCACACTCTCTCTTGATGGCTTCCTTCTTTATAATTCTGAATACTTCTTCTCTTATTTTATTTCTATCCAGAAATGTCCCTTCTGTTTCTCTTGATGCTTTCCTTCTCCTACTTTCTATTTTTCCCCTTAAAGCTTATGTTACCCCAGCAAAATATTTCAGGCAATATAAAAATTACAATGTGGTGACATTCTATTTTTCAAGTAAATGATTACAATAAATACGAGTAAAAAACAACCCGTTTTCTATAGCCTGTACATGACTGAACTTTTAGGTATTACAGGTGAAAAAACAAATTGTTCCCAAGAACCCATGTGCATTCATACCCAAGCAACTTGTTATAGATTAACCATGTGGGCAAGCAAGTTATTTTCCTCAGCCAGGTGTTTTACTGGCAGCCTGCATTTTCCAGTTACAATGAAAGGACCAATTACTTTATTGCTTATCTTTTATTACTTATCTTGAAAGGTAATCTTATAAGGAGTCTTAAAGGACTCACAAACCTAAACTTTTAAATATGAAAAATAATCAGTAAGCTGTACTTTAAATCTTTAGGATGCATACCCACTAATCTAATCAGTGTGTGTGTGTGTGTGTGTGTGTGTGTGTGTGTGTGTGTGTGTGTGTCAGAAGACTAGGGCAGAAATGGGTATAAGGAATTACTTAACACTTTTGATCATCAACTAACCCTAACAAGGACAGTATGTCAGCTAATAATAATTGAGCTGCTTATTCACCCATTCACACCATGACAGACACCAGAGAAAGATGGCAGCAGCAAACAAATAGACACAGCCAATGCAAAGACATTCTAGAGTAATTGGTTTGGGTCCTTGCCCATTGGGGATTCACCCATCAGGGATGTTCCTCATGGTGGACCAACACCTGTACTTCAATTGTCATCTGCTGCTCCTCTGACATGGCCATCAAGAGGGGTCGATGACTATTGATATATGGATGGAGTTCCTATCTGTAGTCATGAATTCACACTAAAAATGATTGTCAGCTAGTTATAAAAGTCTATGTATATACTAAATATACTGAATTTACATATGGAATATTAAAACAATGAATTGCATGACATATAAATTGTGCCTTCAAAAATCACCCTCAGTCTTCTTTATACTAATTAAATTTTTTCATTTATTTTACATCCTGAGTGCAGTTCCCCTTCCTCCTCTCCTTCCTTTCTCACTCCCCCCATCCACTCTGTCCCACCCGATCCACTCTTCTGTTTCTGTTTAGAGTGGGGCAGGCCTCATAGGTGTCAACAAAGCCTGGCATATCAAGTATTCAGGCTGGGCAAGGCAACCTCATATGAGGAATAGGCTCCCAAGATCCAGCTCTAAACATTAGGGACAGGTCCTGGTCCCACAACTAGAAGTTCTATAAATAGACCAAGTTACACAATGTCACACATAAGTAGAGATCCCAGGTCAATCCCATGTGGGTTCCTTAGTTGAAATATCTGGATAGACTTACAATTGGCATGCATGCATTTATTCCCGGCTTTCTGAAATGTTCATCAAAGGTAGCAACTCTGAGCCTTAAGAACTAAGGAAGATCATCCTTTAAAGTACTCAGCAGGTTCATGTCTTCACAAAAATAATTACTTGGATTTTTATTTTTAACAGTTTATTTCTATAAAAAATATGGTTCATAAAATATCAGCCTCACATTATTATTGTTTAACTAGATATAGTCACTTTCATATTGACTATGAATATACAGATGGATAGCTAATGAGCATGTATACATTCTGTTGTTCCTTAGTATAAGCATAAAAAGATTACAATCAACATTTTAATTTTTCTAAATAACATGTTTTTATTCAAAACATTCATAAGATCGAATAAATATGAGGTAAATGGTAAACAAGTAGTGATGACCCCCTTGTATTCAAATACACACACACGGCAGTCAACACTAGTTTTTCTGACCTGTCATAGGCAAAATAAATTGCCAGTTATCATTACTTTATCAAATCCAGTTGACATGGAAAGATTGGAACAGAAAATGGAGTGACTAAAACCAGTCATTGAAAATTGAATATGCTGACATTAAGACAATTACTATGTAAATTGGTGCCTGGAAATGACTTATACAGATTAGTTCCATAATATACTTGTCACTATCCAGATGTCATGTTGACATTTTCCTCTACTATTATTGAGCATAGGGCACAGAGACCTGTAGCTGAACCAAAACAGGTAGTGAAGGAGCAATGACAAAAGGTTCAAGAAAATAAAGATTTTTCCCTTAGCCTTCTGAACTTTTCTGATCCACTTATAGTAAAAGTCAAATAAATAGCTTATAACTGTGAGAAATGAAATCTTCAAAGGTCTCCGGATGGATAAGGTAGGGCCTAATCATCAGGAGGATGTCCTAGAAAGAGCTGCTGAGGTCCTAGCACTCCTCTCCCCATAATCCCTAAATGCCATAGAATGAAAAACCTCATTTAACACTCATATCCACCATGTACTATGATGTCCCAAAGCAGTAAGACCAATAGTCTGTGAACTGAAATCTCTAAAGCTGTGAACCAAGAGAAACTTAAATGTAAGTTGTTTATCTCAGGCACTTTGCTACAGTGATGGAAACCTGGCTTACATACTAATCCAAACAACGTTGGCTATTCTGTCAATTCTTGTTTAGTAAACTCGAATTCTACTACATGCAGTTACTTTGACTGCCTTGTTATAAAGGACGATGATTTGAAAAAGTTTTTCTTTCATAACTAGGAGATAATAAATTCATTATGTAACTAATAATTTGGAATATAATTTGCTGAAGACAATGCATATACATGAATTTAAATAATTACTTTGTTATAATTAAATGTCTTTGTTTTCTGGTGCTTAGTTTTAGTTATCAACTTGACACAATCTATAACCATCTGGAAAGGGGATCTCAGTGAAGGATTATTTATGTTGACCTACAGACATACCTGTGTGTGTCAGCTAGATAATAGGAGGACTTGCCTACTATGGGTGGCACTATTTCCTGAGCAAGTGAACCAAATTATACAATAGTGGGGAGCATGTGCTCAACACTAGCCTGCGTACACTAATTCAATGCTCTCTGCTCTTGACTGTGGATGTAACTAGATTATTTCAGTCTCCTGCCATATTCCCACAGAGAGATTGTATCTGACCCTGCCCCTCATCTGCCATAGGGTGGCTTGAAAGAAGGAGAGATGTCCCAGATTGTTGCCTATGACAGGAGGAAGAGTTATCCCTACCCCTTACCAGCTACAGCCAGAGAGAGTGCCTCCTCCACCTCCACAGAGCTGGCCATGGGTGAACTAGCCAGGCAAGTGCTGGAGAGCTCATTCAGATGGTGAGGTTGGGGGAGAGTTGGCAGTCTGAGCAACCCTGTGACCACCCAGGCACAGAACAGGGCCTATAATTTAGCCCACCTCATGCATGATCTGTTGGAGCATGTGAACAGCCAGTCCTGCAGACCCAAGGCTGCAGAATCTCCAGGACATGAAGTAACAACAGGATATTCAAAGAGGAGTCCCAGTTAGGACACAGTATCAATAGCTTAGCAGAAGCTAGAGGCCTCAAACCAGAGAAATGACTCGCCTTTTATTGCAGTGCTGGATAAAAAAAAATAGCTAAATAAATCAGTAGCTTTCTTATATAGACAAGATAACAGGGTGAAGAAAGAAATCAGGGAAAGAATACCCTTCACAATAGCCACAAACAATAGGGTAACTAACCAAGCAAGTGAATGACCTGTATGACAAGTACTTCAAGATTTTGAAGAAAATAATTGGAGAAGTTATCAGGAGTTGGAAAGATATCCCATACTTAGGGATTGGGTAGTATTAACATTGTAAAAATGGTCATGGTACCAAAAGCAATCTACAGTTTCAAAGCAATCCTCATCAAAATTTCAACACAATTCTTTACAGACCTTAGAATGACAATATTCAACTTCATAACATGGTCAGTGCTGCAGGTACATGAGATCTCTACCTATACAGGATATTTAAAACAATCTTGTACTTAAATTTATATGGCTTCTACAAGTAAATGTTTTGGTGACTATAGCAATTACCCTCGCAATGAAATAAGTTTTGAGAAAGATATATAGTGATGTGCTGTTATTCAGAGTGTTTGTTTGACTTTGTAAAGCACAGAGTATTTTGTTATTGTAAATGCTACTGAATTGTGTTGAGTGACATATCTAACATGCTTGGAGATACTTTAACGATACTGAGTCTTGCTTTTAAGCTTTGGCAGGGCCGTATCAGAGCTGCTTTTGGACTAGAGCTAACCCACTGCCTTGTTGAGACAGAGTTCTTCTAAGTCTTTCTATCCTTTTTCCAATTCTCAGGGAGTTATTTCATCCCTTGATTACATCATAGGTACCCTTCACTCTGATTCCTTGTGGTGTTTCATTCACTAAGTAAATGGTATTGCTTTATTAATATGCATTAACAAACATCTAGCTGAAGAATAGCTGGCTTTTATGACCTCCTGTCATAGTTAGCTTCTGCTGTCAGTTTGGTTGAGTCATATATTTTGGGGGATCCTCACCCAAAGAATTGTCTTACATTGCTATGTGGCCATGTCTATGAGGAATTTTCTTAATTGTGAATTGATGTAGGAGGGACCAGCCCACCTAGGGCAATGATAGCCCTACAAAGTGGGTTTGGCCTGTGTAAAGTGGCGATTGAGCAAACCAAAGGAACTAAGACAGTAAGCAATGTTCCTCTATTGATTTCTTCTTCAAGTTTGTACCTTGAGTTCATGATTTGGCTTCCCTTACTAAAACCTGTAAGTTACAATGAGCCCTTTTATCTCCAAGTTAGTTTTTATCTTGGTGTTTATCACATCAACAGAAACCCAACTAGAACATCTCAGAAATACTGTCAACTCTGATCTTCAGAGGACTCTATCCTGTGAACCCTAGCTACTTTTCATTTCCCCAGATACTTATAACCATATTCCTTTTCTTTTTGATGTGTAGTTATTATGTATTCATTGTACAAAATGGCTCTCTCTTGTACCTCAACCCTCCATGCTATTCTTTTTCCTTTCATGTAAATTACTTGGCTCTGCCTGTAATCCCTCTAACCACATCATTATGGGAAGTCTTTGCCTATGAAGTAAGAAAGGAGAAGTGCATTTATTTCTAAAGGGTCACTGCTTTTTTCTCAGTGGTATTCCATATCTTGAATACCATTATTTCATCTTTAAAATTCTGGTGTGGGGGCTGAGGAGATTGCTCGATGAATAAGAGTGTTTGCTGCACAAACATGACCTGAGTTCAGACACTCAGTTCACATGTGAAAAGTGATAGGGTCTCCAAATCTTTCTCAAAGAGATAAAGCTTAGAGTGGTTGAGTGGGACGTAAGATATCCTCTTTGGATATCTGCATCCATGAGTATGAGCATCAATAGATGCACCTTACAGGCACATATGAGGACAGATCTATACACTAGCACCATGCTACACAGGCACCCAAAGTACCCGAATTAGCGGGTGCAAATTCAATGATAAATTCATCTCTGTTACTGTATTTGGTTAATAAGAGTATCAAATTAAAGAAAAGGGTATAGTATATGTGTATTCAAATACACAAAGTCAGTAAAGGGATGTTGCTAGAGCTGATACTTTTCCTATTATTTTGCTAGTCATAGTGTAGTGTTAGTGACTCTCAGAGCTAGCAATAGTTTGAATAAGTATTCCCAAAGGCCAAGGTTACAAAAAAGTTAGGTAAGCAACTTGTGGCACTGTTGAGTGGCAGATATACCTTAAAGAAATGTAGCCTAGTAGATGAAGGAAAGTCACTGAGGACACGTCCTTGAAAGGAAAAGTGAAGTCTTGGATCCTTCTTTAGTCTCTTCTGCAACTGAGCTACCATTAGGCAAGTATCTTTGCCATTCCCCAGTCACAACATGATGTACTATCCAACCTCAAAAATAGTAGAACCATTTTACGATACTTTGTTACTCCAGGCTAAAAGCAAGAGAGCCATCCAACAAGGAACTCCAGCCCCTGAACCTATGCCAACATAAACTTCTGTCCCTGAGTGGACTATATTAGATCATTTCCTACAGTGAAAGTAAAATATAACACAGGACTTGAATTGATATACTAGACCATCACCTTTCTAGTTTGACCAGTGTTTCCTATACATGTTACTGAATGTTTTATTTTCAAACATGTTCAAGAGTGATAGAAAGTGTTGATTGTTTATTATCAACTTGACACAAACATAAATATTTTTGGGAAGAAGGTGTTTAATTGAGAAAATGTTTTTATTATATTACCTGTAGGAAAGTCTGAAGGGCATATTTTGATTAATGATTAATTTGGGATGCTATAGGGTTGGACAGTTTCATCCCTGGGAAGGTGGTCCTGGGTAGTATAAAAAAGATAGATGAGGAAACAGGAGACACAAGCCAGTGAGTCGTGTTTCTCCATGTTCTCTATTTGAGTTCCTGCCTCCAGGTCCCAGCTCAGTTTCCAACCTGAACGTCTTTTTTAAACCGTAAACTGAAGTAAACTTTTTTCTCCCCAACTTGTTTTTGACCATGGTGTTTTGTCACAACCAAAGAAACCTAACTATCACAGTACCTGTTTTCTTTCTCAACTTATAGTTTTTACTTAAATAAAGTACTTGCCCATCATTCCTTAAATAATGGCAGAATTTATACAATTTAATGGGTATGGATGTGATTTCAATAAGATGCTTTAAAAGGCCTGTGATTCTCCAAAGTGAAGGAGACTTGGAAATAAAGCAGAATGGACTCTCATCTTTGACTTTTTTAGTCTTGCTGTGAGAGCCACAAACATTTTTATGCATTTTTAATTGATTTACTTTTTACATTCCAATCCCAGTTCCCTTCCCTCCTCTCCTTCCTCTCCTCGTGCTCTTCCCCTCATCCCATCTGCTCCACAGAGAGGGTAAAGCCTCCTTTAGGAATTCAGTTTACTAAGTCTGTCCCATCATCTAGTTGAGGCAAGACCAAGGCACATCTCCACCCCTACACCCCTGTGTTTCGATGGGTAAGGTATCTCTCCATATAGAATGGGCTCCAGTAAGTCAGTTTGTGCATTAGTGTCAGATTGTGGACCTACTTTAAAGAAAGAATTGTACAGGTGAGAGACAATCCCTCACCCTTGTGTCAAGTATTTCCCCATTCAAAATTTCCAATTAAACTACAAGCTACTTTATACTCAGCTCCCTAACAATTTTAGCTCCTAATACCCAATTAAATGAGGGGTTAAACTAGGTGTTATTTTTTAGAGTCTTAAGCTCTATGTTTCCTGTATTACTTTGCTTCTATTGATGGGGGGCTTAAATAGTATATGAATTTTGTCTATGAAGAAATTGACATTTTTACATGAATAATCTAACAAGCAATTTCATTTCATTTTCTATGATTACTTTGAAAGGAGGCAAAGGTGAAATTGGTAGTGATTATTGCTGTCATCTGCCAAAAAGATCTACCAAACTGTGTATGAATGTCTATCCCATACATTGCTGTTCTGTGACTAGTTAAGACCAATGAGCTGTGAGTAGAAAACAACATGTCACTTTATGACAGACTATTTAACTACCAGTTTGAAGGTCATCCATGTTTTTATTTACATCTGTAGCAATGATGGGCAGTTCTCAAAATGTTACCTGGTTTAACTTTTTGTAGTAAGCAGACACCCTCTTCCAACAATAGAGTTTTAGACTGGTAATGGAAGACAGAAATAGTATTTATTATTTAAATGTGTTGATTTTTAACAATGGTATATAGGGGTTACTTCTTTAATATCACTCTTGATTAACACAGTCCTAAACGGTAGAAAACTTAAGACCATACTCTGGATAAACTTAAAACTTGTTCTTAAAGTCTGTTATCACAGAATTTAAGTTTGTAGGAGAAGGGGAGTTTTGACTTTGTTACCAAAATTAAATATAAATGCACAGCCACAGTAATAAGAAGGATTCTTAAGTGATAGTAAAGTGTCTAAAAAGATTTCAATAATCTTAGGGCTGTTGATCATCCTATGTTAAGCAGTTGGTTCCAGGGCAAAGTGAGTAATAGTTTGAGACCCTGTTTCAAGAAACACCAAACATCTGAAATGAGTGTTAACAAGTAAATACACATACATGGGTATATGTTTGAGTGCGGGTGGATGGCGTATGCATGTGGGGTGTATGTGCTCACATGGTTTTTTGGATGACTACACCTGTGATGGCTTATGCAGAGGCCAGAGGAAAATACACTATGTTCTCAATCACTCTTTGCCATGTTCTTTTGAGAAGGGAAGCTATCTACCATCAGCGTTTTCCATGGATGCTGAGTATCTGAACTAGGATCCTCAGACTTGTTCAGCAAGCCCTCTTACCCAGTGTTTAGTTATTACATGTATTTGTTACTAAACTTTGTTTTCCTGCCTCCCTATTATGGAACCAATGGCTATTCCTGTGAAAGCAATAAAATAAGAAAGCTATGTTAGTATAACGATGAATGGGATGATTGTTGAATACATTTTAAAGTAAACAATGCTGTTACTTCATTTACTCTTTTAAAAATCTCTTACTTTCGAAAGACCAATATAAAACTATCAAAAATATTTGTGTATTTTGTTTTAGGAAAACATCAGAGAGTGAGAAATTTAGCATTGACATTCATTTGCATTGCTGTGAAAGGCTTAGCAGAAGATTTGCAGACTAATTTCTAGTTTTGTCAGCTTTTTAAGTGTCTTCAACACTCTTTTTCTCAACTAAAATTTTAAAGAATTTAAATTCTTCTACTATTCCTGGCACATTTAAAAATTTTAAAGTAAACGTTTTATCCAATTATGTAAGTGTTGTTTAACAAAAAGATGTCCCCATTTCTAAACCATTCTTGACTCTTAATTTCATTTTGAAAACAACACATTAAAATGAAGTCAAATAATTAAAGATATTTTATCCACATTTCTGCAAATCTATCCCAACAAATCTTTTCAATTGTTCTGATTTTCTTGTGTTTATAAATTTGCTAAATGTTTGTAAGCATAAACTAAATTTGTTTCTATTTAATGTGGTTTTAATAGCTTTTTAATGTATATGTATTACAGACCTTGGCAACAAACTCAGAAGCTTATTCATATTGGACATGTGCTGTAGCACTGACCCTTAGTCTGATGCTCTTTTACCTAGTTCTTAAACACCATTCCATAGTTATATGCTGTCTTCTTATTTAACAAATTTCCATTCTGATCCCAACCTGACACACAGAATGAGATTCATAGGAAAGCTAGAAATGCTGCTGGATGTTTAGCAATGCTGAGGAACAGTCATTTACATCACAACTTCTTAAATCCAACATTCTTGTTCAGCAGTGAATTCCATCTTCTGTCAAGCAGCTTATATTTAAAAATGACTAAGATATCTGAATATAGTTCCATTGGATTAAATACTATTACAGACACTGCTTCTCTTTAGAATAGAAAGTCCAATTCACAGCCTCTTGGCTTTTGCTTGTTGCTGTTTTTATTGTTTTGTCGAAACTATTATAATCCATAATCCTGTGCCTGATCTCTCCCATCTCCAAAGTACCATCTGCCCTGTAGTCAGAAGGATGTGTAAACATGGTCTTGTCTTCCTCATGATTAACAATATTGACTAGAGGGTAATGTCCAAATTCCTTAGAATCTCTTCTGAGATAGTATATGATCTGTTTTCAGCATACATACCCATCTCTGAAGGCTTCCCTAATCCATTCAGACAAACTCAGTCACACTTCCTTCAGGCTCCGGCTGCCTGTGTGCTATTTATTATGTCACTTGTCTCATTCGAGTCCAGTCATCTATTGTGTCTGTCCACTGGTCTGTGAACCCTTAAGGGAAGAGAATGTAGTTTATTCTTTTTTCCCTTTCTATCCTGAGTGTCTCCCACTAGCCTTTATTCTGTCCCCATGTCTCTCTGACTTCCCTTCCTCATTCTGTACAGAATTTGACAGGTAAGAGAAAAACAATTAAAATAGTAAGCATGTCTGTAATAATAAAGATAGGGTCAAGAAACCCTTATCTAGGATCAGAACCAGTACTACCCTAAGTGCTTCGTAGAGATTATCTAATTTAATGTGTCATAGCACATTATGAAAATGAGGGAGTTTTATAGATGCTTTTCATCTTAGTGAGGGTGTCTATTGCTGTGATAAAATATGATAATCAAAAGCAACTTGGTGAAGAAATGGTTTATTTCAGCTTACAATTCCTCGGTCACTCTCCACTGCTGAGGGCAGTCAGGGCAGGAACACAAACACAGCAGGAACCTGGAGGCAGGAGCTCATGCAGAGGACATGAAGGATGCTGATTTATGGCTTGATTTTCATGGCTTGCTCTACTACTTTCTTATAGCATTGAGGACCACTAACCTAGCCATCAGCCAAGAATCCTCTTCCCGAATACTCTGTCTTGTGTCAACTTGGCATAAAATGAGCCATCACAGAAACATATAACTATTCAACTAGAGTCTTACCTTTCTCATTTGTCCCCAGGATGGTATGTTAATATTAATACCACAATACAAATCATTTAGAGTCTCACAGGCTTTAAACCTCCAAACACTTCTAAAGGACAGTCTCTCTAAAATATTTACAGTCTCTTCATAAACCAAGTCCCTCTAAATATCTACAGTCTCTCTACAGCCGGGGTATCTTAACTGTGGGTTCCTATAAAAAAACACCAACAAAAATCAGTTAAATAATTTCTTACTTCAAGAGGAAATAACCAGGGAAGTTATAATCAAATCAAAGCGCAATCAAAATTCACCAATATAAGAGTTCTGTGCTTAACATCTGGGACACATTCACTATTCTCCTAATTCCTGAAACCTCAGGATTTACCGGCTGAGAAAATAAGTACAGCAAAATAAGTGCTGTTTAATATTTTAATCATTTCATAATCAAGGACTACCATTCCTAAATAGAGTGTGATTTAATATGTCAAGGATTAAATTCATGATAGGAGAAGATCTGAGAACCCCCAAAAAAGACTACAACAGTTTTAGAACTGTCCTTCCATGTAAAATAATCATAGAAACTCGTGGAGCTCGGATGGGGGCCATGAAGTTAGGAAATCCAGTGTGTTATCAAGAAGCTCCTCACTGGAGAGGCGACCAAGAGTCAACCCTGAGAGTGAAACTGAATGGGCTTTAGAGCTATCCCATTAGAAGTTTGCTAATTCTCTAGCTCTCCTTTCTTTGTTAGTTGATTCATGTTTGAGAGGTTATTCATTCTTCTCAGAACATCTTGTCTCCCACGATGAATAGATATATTTGGATGTATTTGGATCATTGACATTTTAGTAGAACACATGGTTTATATTGAGAGTGCTGAAGACTTATTTGAAGTGTACTGGCAGTGTTTAAGATCCACCAGCCACAGATCTCTTTCCATAATTGTCTTTTCTACTGACATTGAACTTGAACTGAAGGTCTCACGCATGCTAAGTTAGCAGCCTGCCACTGCACTTCATCTCCAGACTCTACAAACGTAGACCCTCATCTTAAACTACACACAGATGTAGGGGGATGTATATGTGGAGAGCCTGATTATACAAATACCCGATAGGTGACTGGTAGATGACAGTTGTGTAATACATACAGAATAATGTGGTTATCTGATTACAAGACATTACCTTCACTGGCCACGCTGAACCTAATAGCTCTATCCTATTCATAAGATGATTAAATGTGAAGATGATACCTTGTTCTTCCATCATTACCTAGGTCATTAAATCAGTTGCTATGTTCAAAAAACATGAGAGTTCTCCCTGTCTCCTTCTTCCAAGTACAAAATCATGACAGATCTATTTGAAAATATACCTTGAACCATGAAAATGTACCTTCTATCGGACATATTCAACTTTTAATTGTGCTTGTTAGCTTTTCTAAAATAAACAGAAATTAGGAAGAGGGAAAGTCAGGTGAGGATTTTTTCCCTTAGATTGGCATATTGGCAGGTATATGTCACATTTTCTTTTTTCTTTTTTGTTCTTTTTTTAAAGACAGGGTTTCTCTGTGTAGCTTTGGAGCCTGTCCTGGCACTCGCTCTGTAGATCAGGCTGGCCTTGAAATCTTAGATCCACCTGTCTCTGCCTCCCAAATGCTGGGTTTAAAGGTTTGTTTCACCACTGCTCGGCTGTCACATTTTATCGATTAATGATTAATATGGAAGAGCTCAGCCCACTGTGGACAGTGCCAGCCCAGGGCAGGATTGTAGAAGAAAGCAATGGAAGTAAACCATGTAAAGCAAAGCAGTAAGAGCTTTTCTCCACGGTCCCCACCTCACTTCCTGCCTCTAAGTTCATGGCTTTAGTTCCTGCCTTTGTTACCGTGGAGATGGGCTGTGTAAAGCAAACAAGTGCTTTTTTCTCTCAGTTGCCTTTAGTCTCTGGTTTATCACAGATGTAGAAAATCAAGCTAGAATATTTGTAATTCAAGAAGCCATTCCAAATTGCTTCAAGGTTCAGCTTGTCTTAGCCTATAGTATGTAATTAAATATTTGTACTATACATTTTATTACAAAAGTTACATTTTTCTCATACAGCATTTCTTACATTATTGTGAGTGTCCTAAAGTTACTGCATTTCACTCATTGTTTTCTGTACTGTATATTTTTATGTCAATCTGACACAGTCTAAAGTCATTCAAGACAAGGAAACATCAATTAAGAAAATACCTCTTAAGACTGGTCCGTAGGGAAGTCTTGTAGGGTGTTTGTTTAAATTATCAGTTGATGAGGATGGTCCTAGACCATTATAGGTGGTGCCATACCTGTGCTGGTGGTCCTGGCTTTGACAAGGAAGCAGACTGTGATAGGGGAAGTCCTTATGTGTATGTGTTTATCTTATTGGTTGTTGAATAAAGCACTGTTGGCCAATAGGGAAGCAAGATGGGGGGGGCTAGGAGTTGAGGAGAATTCTGAGAAAAAGAGGAAGAGTCAGTCACAATGTAGGACTCCAAAGGAGTAAGAGATCTGCACCCTTTATCTGGGAAGAGAAGACCACATGGAAATACTTAGGTTAACAGTTATGGGTTAGTGATTAAGTCAGAGCTAGCCGATAATAAATCATAGCAAACGGCCAATAGCTTTATAATTAATATAGCATTCTGTGTGTTATTTGGGGGCTAAAGTAGTGGTGGGACCCAGGAAGGAATCCCACAATAAGGCTGAGCAATCCATGGAGAGCAAGCCAGTAAGCAGGTCCTCTCCATGACCTCTGCATCAGCTCCTGCCTCCAGGTTCCTGCCCTGCTTGAGTCCCTGACTTCACGGTTTTGCCGATGAACTGTTGTATTGGAATTGAAATGAAATAAAACTTTACCTCCTGGAGTTGCTTTTGGCCATGATGTTTTAGATAACCCTGAATTAAGATGGAAATGGTATGGAGAGTCAGGCGTTGTTAGGACAGCCTGACCATGTTCAGAGGAGGAATATGGAAGGACGTGGCAAATTTGGGCAAGAAAAGCTACTGAGTGCTCAAACATTGGTGAGCTATTCTGTGGGAATTTGGAGTCGTGTTGAGAGAAGCACAAAAGGATGGAGGCTTGCCTCGTGCTGTTCAGGAACGACGTTTGAGAATTACATAAAGACTATCAGAGCTGTGCATGTTCTATTTTGAATTAAGTTTCTGGTTTTCTGGGCAGCTGGGGCTGAAGAAGCAGCTGTGATAATTAAGAGACCAGCACCACGGAAATGAACCCTTTGCTTTACTGGGACAATTGAAGTTGGTTATCTGGAGCTGAGAAATTACCAGTGATTAAAAAGAACTGAGCACTCCTGAGGTGAAATCTGAGAAATATTTCCTGATGGTCAACAGACAGAAGCTATTTTGCAAAGGTGGCCAAGTTGATACCTTACTCTAGCAGCTGAATTTGATAGTGTAAGCATTTTGCAGGCATGAAGGAATTATAAAGCACAGCTGAGGTTTGCCCTCTATGAGAGGCCAGGAGGGCACTGGTGAAGGTGCGGCCTCTGGAACAGTTGAATACCAGGGATTAAGTGGGTAAATCACAGTGTTTGAGGTTTGGCACCAGGAAGAGATCCTAGGAGAGGCTATTTGTGAAAGTGCAGACCAGCAAGAGACCCCAGCATTTTGGAGGTGCCAGTACAATGGGAAGACCACCAAGAACAGCAGCAGCTGTGGAGCAGACCCTACCTATGCTTAGAAAAGTTGTGCTTGCTGCAGAAGAGGATTGAGCCTGAGAAGTGAACCAAGACCCTTGGAGGATCCCAGAAGATCATCAGTATTAACCTTTTTTTTATTTACTAGAACAGCATAGCTGAGAGACTTTTGATTTTAGAAAGGAGAGTTTGGATGTTAAAATAAAAGAGGCTTTGGGATTTTTTAAAAGGCTTATTTTTTAAATTTTTATTTTATTTTTTGTTTTACGAGACAGGGTTTCTCTGTATTGTTTTGGAGGCTGTTGGTCCAGCCTGGCCTCGAACTCACAGAGATCCACCTGCCTCTGCCTCCCGAGTGCTGGGATTAAAGGCGTGTGCCACCACCACCTGGCAGGCTTATTTATTTTTTTTTGAAATCTTTTCCTTTCATTTTATTTGCATTGGTGTTTTGCCTGCACGTGTGAATATCTGAGTGTCAGCTCTTGGAGTTACAGACAGTTATTAGCTGTCATGTGGGTGCTGGGAATTGAACCCAGGTCCTCTGGAAGAGCAGTCAATGCTCTGAACCACTGAGAAATCTCTCCAGCCCCCAACGCTGAATTTTTAAGTGAATTTGTAAGACCATGGACATTTTAAGGTTTGTAAAATATTTTATGCTGTGATGTTTATATTAATGTGTGGTCTTGGGGATGAACAAAAAGGAACGATTGTGATTTTACAGTGGTGTGTGTGTGTATGTGTGAGTTTGAAAAGGGGTCAATTGTACTGGATAGTTTTATGTCAACTTGACACAAGTTATTCATATGAGAAAAGGGAACCTCTTCTTAATGGTGGAGCTCACTCCACCCCTTAGTGGGTGGTATCATCCCTAAGATGGTGGTCCTGGGTTTTGTAAGAAAGCAGGGTAAGTCAGCCAGAGGGAGCAAACCAGTAAGCAGCACCCATCCCATGACCTCTGCATCAGCTCCTAACTCTAGGTTCCTAGCCTGCTTGAGTTCCATCTTTCATTCCTTTTGAGGAGAACTGTTGTATGGCTGTGTGAATGAAATAAACACTTTCTCCCTAGGTTTCTTATAGTCATGGGGATTCACCACAGCAATAGTAAGACGTTTTCCAATTTGTATTCTGGCTGATATAAAATCTTCAGTAAATCCCTGAATGAATACATAGAAAGTGATGTTTTACTTTTCATATGTGGCAATAATTTGAGTTTATACTGATTGATATTATTGAAAACATTTCTTTCTTTTTTGTTCTTGCTGTTGTTTGAGATAGGGTTTCTTGGTATTGCTTTGTCTGGCTTCAAACTCACAGTGACCTGCCTGCCTCTGCCTCCTGAGTGCTGGGATTAATGGCATGTGCCACCAACACCCAGCATACAAAGTCATCTGCCTCATTAGTTCCATTAGAAATTGCCAATATGTCTCTTTTTTGTTCCCCTCAATAAATTGCACATTTTTACTAGGTTTCAATTTTCCTACATCACCATAATTTACATGGGTTTCCCAAATTTCCATTATTTAAACAATCTGAATCTACTTGATAGGTAAATATTGTTTTAGTATAATGGGCTTTTATATTTAGTAGTTCATATAAAGATAAACAGTAAAATTATTTCTTTCTCTCTGTTGAAATGAAAACTCACCTTTTCTTTTTAAAGTTTTCATGAGGAATGCAACATTGACTTCATTTGAACATTAAATCTTGTGTGTTATAAGTAGTAAATGGTCACTGAGAGTTAAATTTTCATTTAAGGTATGAAATTTCTTCTCTCAATTTGTCATAAATATCATGAAACGAATGAAATATACCACAGTCAAAGCTAAATAATTCAATAGAACTATTAAGAAGTTAATTTGTAAAATTGTTCACAAATTCCATTTAAACCTTAATCATATCTTCCATTGAAACTATTTAAATAGTTGTTATTTATACTTATTTGTACTTATTTTTACTAAATAAAACTACGGTGACTTGTGGTAATGGCTCAATGCATAAATCCCTTACTTTACACGAATAAAGACAGTCCTGAGTTCAGATCTCACTAAATAGCTGGGCACAGTAGTACCTTCCAATAATCTTAGTTCTGGAAGTGTGGGAAAAGGTGGATCAGAGATTTACTGGCCAGCCACTCTCTCTGGACTGGGATATATTCCAGATTCAGTAAGACAAAGACAAATACATCCACATACATACATGCACATAGATGTACAACACACACAGTCATGTGTGTGCACACAATACACACATACACACATATACACAAGATCCATCAATCTTATCAAGAGAGCAATATCTTAGCATCTTGAAATATTTGAGCCACCCAGATACAAAATATATTTTTAAAGTTAGAGTGAGAATGAGCAAGTAAAGTTTCAGGATTGGGGAGAATATCTATTACAATTCACAATTCCTGTTTGGAAAAAACATTAGGCAAACCCATGATTTTATCATTATCTATGACATAATGACTACAATAGATTGTGATCTGTGCTGACAGTGTTACATTGGACATCTTTTTCTTTCCCTATTTCCCCCAGCTGTAAGCACAAGATGTACCTTGAAAGGCTGCCAAACACCAGCATCATTATTCCATTTCACAACGAAGGCTGGACCTCACTCCTACGGACCATACACAGTATAATTAACCGAACCCCAGAGAGTCTGATAGTGGAAATCATTCTAGTCGATGACTTCAGTGATAGAGGTAAGCTGCACTGGTAGCATTTTGTATGAAACTGTAATTTCCCATAATTGTGAAAAGAGAGAGATGGTGAGATGGCTTCTTTTTCATCCCATCAGAAAGTTGATCATGAAGTTTTATGTGTGTTGCAACTACAGGAAAAAAAGGTTGGCCAGTTGCAAAAGGAACATAATGAGAAGCTCCTAGCATAGTAGGTATCACTGATAATAAGAAATTCACATTGCATTTTATTGAAAATCAGACAACGCATGGAAAATGCCTCAAGCCCTACTCCCAGGCATGATAAACCTGGAAACTTATGTTGTTAGAGGCACATGACAACAGAGGGTTACTCAAGTAAGTCTCCAAAGTGTGTTTCTATTTCAGTATAGTATTGTGCTTTGTTGTTTACCAGTATGAAGCATTCTTCAGGGTATGCTTGTGTGACTTCAAAAAAACTACAAGTTACAAGTGACACAAATAAACATTTTTACTTGCAATTTCAGGATTTTTTATCATGTCTGAAAATCACAGAAACAATTTGCTCTAGCAGTACAAAAGAAAATCTGACACAATATAATGATTACCATCTAGGTAAAACACAGTTTGGCTCATAAAGCAGGGTGTAAAATTTGCTGAGTGTTGGAATTCTTAAATTATATTTGGTTCAAATAAGGAATTAACAGTGAAGGGATGGGAAAGCACATCTCAATGTGAATAAAATGAGGAGGAAGAGGTTTGAAGATATTCATATATTTGTGAATATATATTTCCATATTGTAATTTACTGCATAAAGGTGCTTTAATTAACATGATAGCTGCAAGAAAGAGTAGCAATAGATTATTTGTGTTGGTATTATTATTTCATCACAGAAGAAAACCCATCTTGAACTCACAAGGCTGAAGTGTTGTTCTGGAAATTGTATCTGCAACAAAGCACAGTGTTTATTACAGCATTTAAAAGTTATATAGAAGAATGCTTTGCGGGTTACATTGAGAAGGATTGACTTGAAATACTGATGGGGGATTGCTGAAGATCAATAGGTGGTAGACTTTATATGTCAAAAGTAAGCAAAATCAATATTACTCTTTTCTGGTGTAAGTAGCCACCCTGGTCATTTCTGTTTGATTTTACAGAGGTTTATCCATTCTGTTGCTTAGAATCAGTATATATTTGATACTGTCCCAGAATAATATCCAATGTATTAAACTACAATAATCAGATATCTCTAAAATTAAATAGTACCGTATGTCATTTTATTATAATTAATGTTAAAATTTTAAAGTAGCCATATTTATCTCAGATAAACATAAGCATTTAAATAAATCTAAAACTTTGTTTATAAAAATAAAATTAGAATAAAATTTAGGGTTGCAGATCACAGAATGGTCTTTAAGGTTGGCTGGTGGCAGATGATATTAGGCAGTGTATGTGTGGACTATTTTATGCATAACTAACTTTTTCCTGGTAAACTATTTTTTATGGTAGAAGTTTTACCCTGTGGTACTATACTGGTAAATGCATGACAGTAAAATAATAGCTTACAAAATATGTTCAGACATATTTTAACTAAAATGCTATAAATGAAGAGAGTTGGTGGTACCTACATTTCTTAGCTCCAAATCACTCTTGTCTTTGGTGCAGTAGCTACTTTGAAGTACCCATTTTTCTACTGCTAGTGTGATTAGTGGTACAGATGTCAAGCAAAAGAAACAGGGCCAGTAGGACAGTTAGGACATGTTGATCTTTCTCTTCATAAATGGATGTTTTTAAGGGAAAATGACTAAATGATGATGCAAAGATTTCACTTAAATGTTCTACTCATTTTATTGCTTATTTCGTTTTTAAACTATCTATTTTTATTTTATTTTGGACTTTCTATTTTTATTACAGCCCTTCCCCTTTACTTTACCCAAATCTGCTCTGCCCCTACTCACTCAATTTTACATTCTCTTTCCTGTCCCACTCTCTCTTCATCTCTAAAAAAAAAAATAACAATGTCAATAAAACAAAATGTGAAAATCCAGAACAAACAAACAAGCAAGCCTAATAAGACAAAACAAAACAAAACAAAAACCAAGACAAAAGTCACACATGAAAAACAAAGAGTTCATTTTGTTCTTGCCAACTATTCCTGGGTATGGGGCCTGCCCTTGGCTGTGGTTGATACATCCAGTAGCTCTCCATTGGAAAAAAATCCAGCTGTAAGCCACATTTTGAAATGAAATGCAATACTAAATGTTGAAAGAAATAAGTGATAAAAGTGCCTCTATAATCTTATGTTTTACACTTATGAAACTATATGAAATAGGAAAATACCTTTTTCCAATACTTCTATAGTCTTACGTTTTATATTTACAAAATTATATGAAATAGGAAAATACCTTTTTCCATATTTTTGTTTGGGATTATGATCTTTTAAAATTAGTTTGGGCATATATTATAATTCTATATTACATGTTATAATCCTACTAACTGCTTCTAACTATCAACACTGAGTATGTCAGTTAATATTTCAGAGCCATATCTATTTTATCAAACGGAGAGGATGGTATGTCTCCTCATGTAAGTTATGATGAAGATGTGTTTTGAGTGGTCAAATGACCAGATGAAGCATGGAATAAACGCCTGAGCAATTAACTTCATCTCTTTGTGTGTCCTATGTGCTCCCATACAACTCTAAACTGATTTCCACTCTTTTGAATATATTTTTAATTGCCTCAAATATACTCCATAAAGCTCATATTTATCTATCAATCTCTCTATTCATGTTCCATCTAGCTATTTCCAGAAACAAATTATTTGGAATACATATGATAACTAATTATTGTAATTCATAAATTTTGCAAACTTTTGGAGCACCTAAACAGAAAGAATCATCCATATGAGATTACTAACTCATTGTAGACATGTTAACTAAGGAAAATCCCATCCCAAGAATTTAATAAAAATTGATATGCTGTCTGCCAATGTTATGCAAATAAACTTACAAGCATGTTTAACAGAATATTTTTCAAAAATTATTTTACAATAATAAGGTAAGTAAGATATCCTATGGCTGGTCTTCTAGAGCCTCCAAGGCAGGAGCTACTTCTATCGTTCTTTGAAATTGATATATCTATTTATAGACATCCCATTAATGCTATGATTATATGATTAATAGCATAAGATTATTCATATACATATATATGGATATATCAGCATGCCTTAGCTTTTTTATAATTTCATAAACTGCAACCTTATATTAATATTTTTACAAACTTTTAAAAACGCAGAACAAGTAAGCTAGGTAAATTGGAAGTCAGTAAAGATATAGTGTGTCTTTTGGTTTCCTTGAGGAAATTGTTTCTGAAGTTACACTTCATTTTCAATAAAACATTCCAGGCCTAGCTCCTTTCAGTATGCAACCCCACTGCTTACCAGCATACGTCTTCTGGATATTCTGCAATGTCCTTCAGCCAAAGGCAATAAAAATTTGACAAGACTTAATCAAAATTCCGTGCCCTATATTTCAGGTGCTCAGTGTCAATAGAATAGTGACATATAACAAAAAAATGAAGGATGGCAATATTTTAGCTATGTTCATAGCTCACATATTATGTCACTCAGATGCACCTATTTTTAATGCATACATGTTCTACAGTAATTGGCAAATTATGTTATAAAGAAAACACTGAAATATCATGTACTTATGAATAATTCTGCTTTATTTCTGTGTGATTTTCTCAAAATCCTGCCTAAGTAGTATTGACCTAGTTCTCAAAAGATATTTTTTCAAGTCAGAAGCCCACCCCGGAGTTCTCAGTACAGGAACTCTTTGCAAGGAAAGATTGGTGAAAAACTATTGGTTTCCTCTCAGAAAATAAGCATACTATCTCTAAAATGTTATGTTGGAGGCCTACAGATCAACTTTCAAACAACCCCTGCTCTGGTTTTACTATTTAATTCTCACCTTCCTGTAGTGAGTGTGTGTGTAGCTTTGCCCCAACCAAGCTCCTAGAGATACATTTTACAACTTAACTGGAGGCCTATAACAAGGTTTCATGATGACTTTAAAGCAGGAGTAATCCTGGGCTTATCTCCAAATTCCAGGCAACCTTAGCAGCATCCCCATGGAAACTGTTAAAATGTGTGAAATAAACTGGGGCTTATCCTCAGAGATTGGGTGTGTTTGAACCTGACAATTCTGTAAACTTCATATACTCACAAGTCTAAGTTAGGGGTAGTCACAGAAGGACTACAGACACAGTTCTGTTAACATAACACACATGAAGAGGTTTTGTTTACCAGCCAGACATGGAGGGAGGTGGGAATTCAGAATGGAGGAGAGGTAAAGAGCCATGTAATAGAATGTGAATTAATAGAAAGAGGTCCATTTAAGTTATAAGAGCTAGTTGGGAACAAGCCTAAGCTAAGGCCAAGCTTTCACAACTAGTAAGATATCTCCAAGTGATTACTTGGTGACTGGTTGTCCAAAGAGAGCCCAAAAAGAAAGACCTGCTATACTAGACTGTTGCTGCCGAAAGTGTGGCCTATGGTCTGGCAGCTTCACCAGCATCTTGAAGCTTTGCGGAAACACAAGATCTCAATTCTTCTTTAAATGAATCAGACTTTTAATTTCAGTCAAAGCAATTTCACATTAATTAAGGTATGAATCACTGTCTTGAGTTTCAAGTTTAAAACTGAAACACCATTGATAACATGGACAAATAATAATATCCCTTTCACAGGATCTCCTTGTTTGTACACATTATAATAAGAGCAAGCTTCTACCTGCTTGTGTTGCCGAGTAAATGATTAACATCAGATACTTAAGTCTAAAATGGATAATTGTATCTCATGTACTGTTAACCCATAACATTTCTTTGATAGATTTTCATGAATTTGTGCACCTCTGTCTTACCTTCTCATGCAAAGATTTTAAAGTGAATTTAAGCTTAACTTAATACCTTCTCCATGACAACTTTCTTCTTTTGTTTTATAAATAATATCTTCAGCATCGTATAAGACTGTGTTACTATGGAATTAGTCAATAATTCTACATGCCAAAGTTAAAAAGAGAAATGCATTTCTGTATAGATAGATGTAATACTATATATAAAGTTTGTATGAAGATCCGCACTATCATTAAAATCCCAGGCCTCATTTCATTGTTTATAAAGCTCCAAAAACAGCAGTAATATTTTAATGACTTCATGAATAATGGTGATATGTCCTGAAATTTAACATGCATTTGATATCATTACTTTCATGTATGTATTAGATTTCATTTCCACGAGTAAACAAACCAGTCAACACAAATCTCACAACTACTCAGAGTGGAGAGATATAATGAATGTGAGAAGCTTGTGAAATAGATGAAGAATATCAATGTTTTTCTGTTTTACATTATGAAATACTAACATTAAAGTACATATAAAACTTCTCAGATGACAGTCAACAAAAATAGTTTAGTGCTAGCATTCCATCAGCAGTTCCGCTAGACCATGAGACAAGTACGTTTTGTGTGAAAATTGGTCTATCTTGGAATTATGCAGATTTAATATTATATTTTAAATTGTTTGAATAATTAATTGTATATAAAATATGGTATCAAACTCAATACTGGTAAGTAGTAATAACTTAGCAAATCTTATATACCACAACTTTATGCCTTTTTGTTTAAATATTCAAAATTGTTCACTGAGACGCTGAAAAATTGTTTTGATATCTGATGTTGCAGATACCATAGGATGGAAGCACAAAGATAGTTTTAGTAAACTGATTCTTTAAAAAAATCAACCAGTTCACTCTTCTCACTCTAAGAGATCCTGGATGTTGTGTGGCATTGCTTTCTATCACCATGAATACAATTGTTAAGCAGTTACAGGTTCTCAAGGTCAGAAGAGGAAGAACAGCAAGAAAAATTACAAAGTTACACATCTCATAAGTGGGATTGTTTTGCATTCATAAAATATGAGTATTATCTACTAGTTGGAGCATGTTTCAAACAGAATTTGAGTCAGAGGGCCGACAGTGTTCTTTTGTTTGTGGGGAGAATCTGAGTCAGGAGTGAGCTTCTCTTCTTCCTACTTTTAGGTTAATCACCTTACCACATACAATGCCTATGTATAATATTATTTCTTAAATACTAGTTTGGAGTATATTAAATCCTTCAGTTTTGAAGGACACAAATATCCGACATTTACTATTTCAGCCTAAAAGACCACATAACTGAAAATATGTCTCTGAACTGAGTCTATCCAGGGCTCATGTTTTAAATCACTATATGTAAAGACAGGGAAAGGAATTAGATCAGTGGTAGATAAGCTGATATGGCTTTCCAGTTGCTTTTCTGGAGGGAAATTCTACATGGTTGAATTAATGTAGATTTGGCATGAGAAGCAATGTGTTCTTTTTCTAAAGCAAAACTGTTTCAGCTCACCAGTGTCACAAAGGCATGACTTCCTCAAGAAAATAAATCGTGCAATTCATTTTATGGCAGATTAAATCCCATTTATTTTCCCTGCAGACAGCTGTTTTGAATAGACTGTCACTTGTGTGAAACCATTTTGTGGATGTTTAGCTTCAGATCTTGGGCAGGCATAGCTTTCTCTGATGAAATAAAGGTTATGTTTTATGATTGTTCCTCCTGTCAGCAAAGCCTGGCTTGTGAGCTTTGATAATACAGTGTTCCATATTTCAAGCTGCTCTTTTGATGTCCAAATATCCATCTGCTCTTAATTTTCAAAAATGCATGAATAAAATGCCAAATAAAGCCCACTAAACACAAATATTTCTTCATTCTGAAGTATAATACTTACCTGGGTAATTATTCTCTTGGCATTTGAGATTTGTTGATTAAATGATAAATTTCGAACATTTAATTAACCTGTGTTTATGAGATAGGCAATTAAGAAAATTCTTCTGATAAGAAGGAGATGCTTTACGTCAACAGAGTAAATGTGCCATAGGGGAATGATAGACTCGTTGAGAGGAAAAATTTCCCACTGATAGGGTGTGTTTGTAACATTTAATAGATGATAAAGAGACTCGGAAAGCCAAAGTTCCACTTTTTCACACACTGTTGTAATTCTCTGCGCTGAGATCAATGACAAACTAAATGAAGCTAGATAGAATTTATGCTTCAATTTGTAAGTCTTCTTTACTGTGTAGTTTGTTTCCAGGCATCTAAGTCTAAGAAACTGGAACATTTTTGATAACTATCTTTAACTTAATAAGATATTACAAACATATAGATACTCTAGATAATTCGATCTAATTTATTTTCACCTTATCATCCCACTAATAGAAACTATAATTTTGCTGTGTGTATACACAAGTGAGGGAATAGAGGACGCCTGAGAATAATCATGGCTTGCACATGAAATCTCTAGTATCAACAATGGATTCCAGGACAGTAGGGGGCCAATCAGAGTGATTCTCTTAGAGAAATCAATGTCTCCAACAGGCTGAACGACTCTCAGAGAAATGAAGTGAGTCATAAAATAGAATTAAAAATGTTCCTTTAACGTTACAATATGATATATAATCAATTTAATGATGCACATGAATGGTTTTAGTCTGGGTCACTGCAGGTCATGGAAATTGTCTTTATTGTGAATAGACAAAGGCATCTGGCCAAGTCTTCTTCATTTCTCTGTTGCACTAAGATTCCGCCCAAGTTCCCAGAATTTAAGAGTTATTTGGGGGACAGAGAACTATGTTGGGTGTAAAGGTGGACGAGATGTCCAGCGCTGCTTAAATGAAGATTAGATAATCACTGTTTGCTTTTCAATCTGTTTTGTCTCACCCTAGAAGAACAATGTATTGAATGGATGATTTCTGCTTTAATCTTCTATTTGTTTCTAAGCTGCTAGTGGCTACCTGACCTCACCAAAAGCCTCATTCTGCCATCATAGCACTACAAAACTACTGAATGTTAGCAACCAAGAGAAGGTAAAAATCAAACCAAGAATGATTTATATACTGAATAAAATATAGCTGATATCTTATAATTTTGATTGTGTGTGTGTGTGTACAAATGCGCATATGTACACTTGCAGGCCAGAAACTGATAACCGGCATTTCTTTTGATTAGGCTTCAATTAACTTTTCAAGAGGAAGTCTTTAGCTAAACCTGGAACTTGCCTATTTGGCTGGGCTTCCCAGCCAGTGACCTCCATGGATGCTGATGTCTCTGTGTTTTTACTGCCTACATTGTAGTCTGTGATGCACAGTTTTTACATGAGTGTTTGGGATTAAGACTCAGCTGCTCCTCGACTTGTATGGCAGGCACTCTACTGACAAAGCTACTACCCCATTCCAATTTTGACTTAAAAAATATATTTCCATGTCCAACATAATGCATGTATATTGGTTGTTTTAAAGGTTTGGATAATTTTTCCCTCTGCTTTTACAAAGTTGAAACACTGTTTCATTGAAAATGGATGAAGGTCTTTATGAACAAAACACTTGCATTTTCTTTAAGTATTTATCTCTATATATTCAAAATTACTCAGTGTTATAGATTTATAGATTCCTAGTATATAAAGTACCAGAGTTAACAGATTGAAGCATATGGGCTAGAGATAGTCTTCAATTATAAGGTTGGAAGTGAATTACAGAAACAATAGGAAAATGGTTTCCTTTAAAAGAATTTAAGAAAGTATGTCTTCAGTAAAAGCAGGTAATATGAATATCTCAATATAAAAATGAAGAAGTAAGGTAGTCAATGACTTCTTCAACCAGTTCATGCTCAATGACATAAGCCTTTGTAGATGCTCCCAGGATATACAGATTTTTTACCTGTTTTTTTATTAGAAACAAGCATGCTTCACCTATCAACCCAGCTCCCTATCCCTCCCGTCCTCCCCTACCTACACAACCCACCCAGTCCCCCATCTAATCCCAACTCCACTCTCCAGGGAGGATAATGCCCTTCATGGACGATCTCCAATGTCTGTCATATCATGCTGGGGCAGGGGCTAAGCCCTCCCCCAAGTTTCCAGGCTGAGAGAGCATCCTTCCCTGAGGGATGGGCTCCCAAAGTCCATTTGTATGCCAGAGATAAATAATGATCCATGCTTGAGGCCCCAAAAATGCCGAGACTTCCTCACTGACACCCACGTTCAGCCTCTCAGCTATCAGTCTGGGGTCCATGAGCTCTGGATTGTTCAGCTCAGCTGTTTCTGTGGGTTTCTCCAGTCAGTCTTGACCCCTTTGCTCATTGCCCCTCCTTCTCTGCAGCTGGTTTCCAGGAGTTCAGTTCAGTGTTTAGCTGTGGGTGTCTGCCTCTGCTTCCATCAGCCACTTAGGAGGCTCTAGGATGGCATACAAGGTCACCAGTCACATTGTCTGGGAAGGGTGTTTAAGGTAGCCTCTCCACTATTGGTTAGATTGCCAGTTGGTGTCAACCCTGTAGATCTCTGGAAATATCACTAGTGCCATATATCTCCTCAAACCTATAGTGGCTCCCTCTATTATGGAATCTCTCATCCTGTTCTCTTCTATTCTTCCCTCAACTCAACCTTCTTGCTCCCCCAAGTTCTCCTCTCCCTTCGTCTTCAACACCTGTCTTTCTTCCAGCTCCCTCTCCCCTCCCCCCATGCTCTTATTCTGCTCAGGAGATCTTGTCTTGTTCCCCTTCTCTGGGGACTCTGTTTCCCAGACTCTCTGGTGGTGGTATTGTAAGCTGGCACTCCCATATTTCGTGTATAAAAACCATATATGAGTGAGTACATACCGTGTTTGTCTTTTTATGACTGGGTTACCTGACAAAGGATGGTTTCTTCTAGTGTTATCCATTTGCCTGAAAACTTCAGGATTCCATTAATTTTTTTCCACTGAGTAGTACTCCATTGTGTAAATGTACCACATTTTCTCTATCAACTCTTCAGTTGAGGAGCATCTAGGTTCTGGCTGTTACAAATAATGCTGATATGAACATAATGGAACAGATGTCCTTGTATGAAATGTGCATTTTTGGGTGTATGCCTAAGAGTGAAATTGTTGGATCTTGTGGTAGACTGGTTCCAATTTTCCTGAGGAATCTCCATACAGATTTGCAAAGTGGCTGTATGAGTTGGCACTCCCACCAGCAGTGGATGAGTGTTCCATTTTCTCCACATTCTATCCAGCATAAACTATTATTGGTGTGTTGGGTTTTAGCCAAAACTGACAGGAGTGAGAGTATCACAGAGTTGTTTTGATTTCATTTCCCTAATGGCTAAGGATGTTGAGTACTTAATTTTCTCTCAGATATTTTATACTCCTCTATTGTAAATTCTCTATTTAGTCCTGTACCCCACATTTTAATTGGATCCTTTGGTGTTTTGGAGACTTGCATCTTGAGTTCTTTGTAAATTTTGTAGATCAGCCCTCTTTCAGATGTTGGATTAGTGAATATCTTTTCTCATTCTTTGGGTGCCTTTTTGTCTTGTTGACTGTGTCCTTTGCCTTACAGAAGCTCTCAATTTCAGGCAGTTCCATTTATTAATTGTGAATCTCAGGGTCTGTGTTACTGGTGTTATGTTCAGGAAACGATCTCCTGTACCAATTAGTTCAAGCGTACCTCCCACTTTCTCTTCTAAAAGGTTCAATGTGACTGGATTTATATTGAGGTCTTTGATCCATTTGGACAGCGTTTTGTACGTGGCAATAGACATGGATCTATCTTCAGTCTTCTACCAACATCCAGTTATGCAAGCACTATTTGTTGAAGATGCTTTTTTCCATTGTATAATTTTAGCTTCTTTGTGAAAAAATCAAGTGTTCTTAGGTATGTGTGTTTATATCAGGGTTTTTGATTTGATTCCATTTGACTACATGTCTATTTTTGTGTCAATACCAAAGCTATTTTCAGGACTATAGCTCTATAATAGAGCTTGAAGTCAAATATGGTGATGCCTCTGTAAGTTCCTTTATGTAACATGGTTGTTTTGGCTATCCTGGGTCTTTTGTTTTTCCATATGTAGTTGATTATTGTTCTTTCAAGGTCTGTGAAGAATTATGCTGGTATTTTGAAAGGAATTGCATTGAATCTGTGGATTGCCTTTGGCAAGATTGCCATTTTTACTTCGTTGATCCTACCTATACAAGAGCAGGGGAGGTCTTTCCATTTTCTGGTATCTTTAATTTCTTTCTTTAAAGACACAAAGTTCTTGCTATACAGGTCTTTACCTTGTTGGGTTAGTATTATGCTCAGATATTGTATGTTGTTTGGGACTATTATAATGGGTTATGTTTCTCTGATTTCTTTCTGAGCCCATTTATCACCTGTATATAATAGAGCTACTGATTTTTTAGTTAATCTTGTATCCTGCCACGTTGCTGAAGGTGTTTATCAGTAGGTTGCATGTAGAGTTTTTCAGGTCACTTATGTAAACTATCATATCATCTGCAAATAGTGAAAGCTTGACTTCTTCTTTTCCTATTTGTATCCCCCTTGATCTCCTTTTCTTGTCTTATTGCTGTAGCTAGAACTTCAAGTACAATTTTGAAGAGATATGGAGAGAGTGGACAGCCTTGTCTTGTTCCTGATTTTAGATGAATTGCGTTGAGTTTCTCTCCATTTAGTTTGATGTTAGCTGTTGGTTTACTGTATATTGCTTTTATTATATTCAGGTATGTTCCTGTTATCCCTGATCTCTCTAGGATCTTTATCATGAAGGGGTGCTGGATTTTGTCAAAGGCTTTTTCAGCATCAAGTGAGATGATCATGTGGTTTTTCTTTCGCAGTTTGTTTATATGGTGGATTACATTGATAGATTTTCTAATGTTGAACCATCCCTGCATTCCTGTGATGAAGTCTACTTGATCATGGTGGATGATTTTTCTGATGTATTCTTGGATCTTATTTCCTAGTATTTTATTGAGGATGTTTGAATCAATGTTCACAAGGGATATTGGTCTGTAGTGATCTTTCTTAGTTGTGTCGTTGTGTGGCTTGGGTATCAAGGTAATTGTAACCTCATAAAAAGAGTTTGGCAATGACCCTCCTGCTTCTATGGTGTGGAACGCTTTGAGGAGTATTGAAATTAGCTCTTCTTTGAATTTCTGGTAGTATTCTTCAATTAAGTCATCTGGGCCTGTGCTTTGTTTGGATGGGAGATGTTTGATGACTGCTGCTATTTCAGTGGGGGTTATAGATCTGTTTAGATTTCTTATCCAGAAAATTGTCCATTTCCTTTCAATGTTGAATTTCATGGAGTACAGGTTTTCAAATTATGACCTGAAGATTCTTTGGATTTCCTCAGTGTCCATTGTTATGTCCCCCTTTCATTACTGATTTTGTTAATTTGAATATTCTGTCTCTGCCTTTTGGTTAGTATGGATAAATGTTTGTCTATCTTGTTGATTTTCTTGAAGAACCAACACTTTGTTATATTGATTCTTTGTATTGTTTCCTTCGTTTTGACTTTATTGATTTCTGTCCTCAATTTGATTATTTCCTGTTGTCTACTCCTCCTGGGTGAGTGTGCTTCCATTTGTTCTAATGCTTTCCATTGTGCTATTAATTCTCTAATGTGAATATTCTCCAGTTCCTTCATATGAGCACTTAGTGCTAAGAACTTTCCTCTTAGTACTGCTTTCAGAGTGTCCCACAAGTTTCAGTATGTTGTGTCTTCATTTTCATTGAATTCTGGGAACTCTTTAATTTCTTTCTTTATTTCTTCCTTGATCCAGGAATGGTGCTATTGCTGGTGCTGAGAAGAAGTTATATTCTTTTGTGTTTGGATAGAATGTTCTATAGATGTCTGTTAAAACCAATTGGGTCAAAACTTTTGTTAGTTCCAATGTTTCTTTGTTAAGTTTCTGTCTGGTGGTTCTTTCTAGTGTTGAGAGTGGGATGTTGAAGTTTTCCACTATAACTGTGTGAGGTCTTATGTGTGATTTGAGTATTAGTAATGTTTCTTTTATGAGCTTGGGCGCCTTTGTATTTGGGGCATAATGTTCAGAATTGAAACTTCATCCTAATGGATTTTTCCTGTAATGAATATGAAATGGCCTTCTTCATCTCTGTTGATTGATTTTAGTTTGAAGTCTAATTTGTTTGATGCTACAATAGCTACACTAGCTTTTTTCTTGGGAACATGTGATTGGGAAATCTTTTCCCAACCTTTTACTCTGAGGTAATGTTTGTCCTTGAAGTTGAGGTATGTTTCTTGTATGCAGCAGAAGGATGGATTTTGTCTTCATATCCATTCTGTTAGCCTGTGTCTTTTTATAGGCAAATTAAGATCACTAATATTAAGGGAGATTAAAGACCATTGAGTGTTAATTCTTGTTTGTTTTTTATTTATTGTTGGTAGTGTTATTGTTTGTGGATTTACCCCGCTGTTTCTTTTGGCTCTTGGTAAGATTTATTATATATTTCCTATGTTTTTGTGAGCATAGTTACCTACCTTATATTGAAATTATCCTTCTAGTACTTTCTGTAGGGATGGAATAGTGGATATGTATTGTTTATTCTGGTTTTGTCATGGAATATCTTGTTTTCTCCATCCATAGTGACTGAAAGGTTTGCTGGGTGTAATAGTCTGTGCTGGTATCCATGGTCTCTTCATGTTGGTAGGATAACTATCCAGGACCTTCTGGCTTTCAGAGTTTCCATGGAGAAGTCAGGAGTGATTCTGATAGGTTTGTCTTTATATGTTATGTGACCTTTTTCCTATACTGCTCTTAATATTCTTTCTTTATTCTGTATGTTTGGGGATTTTATTATTATGTGGCAAGGGGACTTTTTTGTGGTTGCTCTATTTGGTGTTCTGTAAGCTTCTTGTATCTTCATTGGCATGTCTTTCTTTAGGTTTGGAAAGTCTTCTTCTATGATTTTGTTAAATATGTTTTCTGCACCTTTGAGCTGAGTTTCTTTACTTCTTATATCTCTATTATTATTAGGTTTGGCCTTTTCATAGTATCCCATATTTCCTGGATATTTTGTATTAGGGATTTATTGGTTTAAGATTTACTTTGGTCAAATCTATTTCTCCTAGTGAGTCTTCAAGCCTGAGATTCTCTCTTCTAACTCCTGTATTCTGTTGGTTATGTTTGCATCTGTAGTTCCTGATGGCTTACTCAGCTTTTCTATTTCCAGCATTCCCTCAGACTATGTTTTTTTAATTGTTTCTATTTCAACTTACAAACCTTGCACTGTTTAAACTGTTTCTTGCAATTTTTGATTTGTCTTCTCCTCCTTTTCTTGAATTTTTTGTTTTTTTTCTTCCATTTCTTTAAAGATTTTCTCATTTTGTCTTTTAGTGTCTCTATCATCTTCATGAAGTGGCTTTAAAGTTCATTCTCTTCTGCTTCATCTGTGTTGTGATTCTCAGATCTTGCTGGTGTACAGTCCCTAGATTCTGGTGGCATCATATTGGAATTTCTCTGTCTTTTAATTTCTTCTTATATTGTTGTCTTCCCATCCCTTCTTTAAATTTGTACAGGTTGGGTCTCTTCCTTTCCTGGTGGGTACATGTCCAAGGTTCTCTTCTGGTGGGTCCACGCAGGTCCAATACACTGATGGGTCTCACAGTGAGTGTAGACAGGTCTGATGCACTCTCTCTCCTGGTGGGTAGGAGATCTGCCCTCTGCACTCTGCCCTGAGTGGTAGGGGAAGTAGACATGCTGTCTCAGGAGATGCCTGGTCACTCTGCCCTCCAAGTTCTAGTTGAGCTGGCTGCAGTCCACAGGCCTGGAGATCCCAGAAAGGATGAGCAGAAGAAAGTAGGAACCAAGATGAGGACCTGGAGCTCACCTTTGCCATCTTCCCTCTGCCCTAAGTGGGGGCAGGAGCAGACCTGCTTTCTCAGCAGGCTCTAGTCACTAGGTCTTCTCAGGGTTAGTCAAGCTGACTGCAATCCGCAGACCTGGAGATCCCAGAGAGGGCAAGCAGAAGGAAGTAGAAACTAAGATCGACATACAGATTTTATCTTTTTTTCATGAATGATTTTCACAAAATGATGATGAAAGAAGTAATTGCATAAGACTGGAGTCATAGCCAGGTGGTGGTGGCACATGCCTTTAATCCCAGGTCTCAGGAGGGAGAGGCTGGTGTATCTCAGTGAGTTCCAGGCCAGTCTGGTCAACATAGTGGACAGGCTGCAAAGCAATACAGAGAAACCCTGTCTCAAAGAAAAAAAAAAAGACTGGAGTCACAAAAGTTAGGTCCATGTATACAAAAAAGCAAATGTTATGTTCCAAAATCAACACACTTCTTTTTGAATCTATGGGAAAATTCTGAGATAATACAAGTTCTTGTTTTAATAATCATAGAAGTAAGCAATATGAGTTAGTGTGGGTTTCTTAAATTGTGATCAAATATTGTCCCAGCTAGAGGTATGGCTTCAAAGCTCAGGTTTTCTTGGAGTCAGGACCTAAGCAGAATGGCCTGAGTATACTATGGTGATATGTTGTTTATGATCTAATAAAACTTACCTGGATAATCAGAATGCAAAGCTAGCCACAGCCATAGAGGTCATGCAGTGGTGGTACACATCTCTAATCCTAGCAGCCATCCTAATTACTCATAGAAACTGGCCAGTGGTGGAACACACTTTTAATCCCAGAACTCAGGCGACACAGCCAGAGGGATCACTCTGAGTTCAAGACCAACCAGGCCTACACTAGCATGAATCATTCTAAAAGAATAAGAGAGCTAATGCCTTCAGTCCCAGCACTAGAGTGGTTTGTGAAGAAGTAACAAATGTTCTCATGTAACAATTAGTCTCCAGCCATGTTGAAGAGAGCGTTATAGTCTAAGATTCTGAGGCTTGATGGAGAGCACAGCAGGCTAGAGATGCAATCTGACATTCAGTGAATCACCCCTTCAGTCTGAACACTGGTAGAAGTCAGAAATCTCTAGTAGCTGGCTACTTTGCTTTTCCGATCTTCAGCTTGAGCCACAGTATCTGTCTCTCATTTTTTCTTATTTGTGTACAATATACCGTTTCATCAAAATGACACAACTGTTTGCATGTGTGCCCACTAAACATTCCACCTAATTTCATGGTGACATACATGGGCAAAGAACTTCCCCTACCAAAACCTGAAAGCTGAATCTAAATAATCCCACAGCAAAATGATTCTCAGGACAACTTCAAGATTCAGGAACTTCTGAATGCTTGCTCATGCTAACCATGATCCAGTACCTTTTACTGTATTCCGACTTTCTTATACAGCAGAATCTAACTTTAAGTAGACCCTGATGGCAATGGAAGTCCTGCTGATTTACAGAAGACCATAGATGACATGGTTATCTTGTAAAACGATGTTGGACCCCCATTGTAAAGGGATTTCCAAATCAAAAGAAATTGCAAGGAGCAGGAAAGACTCTGGGATGAATAATCCCAAAACCCAGGAGATCTACATTTAAAAATCTACAGATTCTGAACAAGGAACAATAAGCCCTAAGGTAGAGACTGAAGCTATGAACTCAAAACACTGTACAAATTTTTAAATACATCACCTTCTTCCTGTGCGGATGGTTTGTACAGCTGGTCCTTAATGCCAATACACAATATACACTTAATAATTTCTGCATTGATTTTTGGCAAGTGGTAGCAAGAAAAGTATTTTCATCTGTACTTACAGGGCATATTTTGAAAGCACTGTATAATCATATATTTAAATTTTAAAAGTTAAAGAAGTCTCTGCTAACTCCCTCTGCCACCCATGCTCCCAATTTGCTTTTTTTAATTTAAAAAAATCTTGTTTTCCATATCAATCTCCCCATTCCCTCTTTCTCCCATCCTCCCATGCTCCCAACCAACCCTCCTCCAACTCATCCCCCCACCCACTGCCCAAGGATAGTGAGGCCTTCCATGGAGGACCATCAAAGTCCTGTCACATCATTTGGGGGAGGGCCTAGGCTCTTTTTCTTTGTATTTGGGCTGCAATAGTATCTCTCCACAGGGAATTGGTTTCCCAAAGCCCATTTGTACACCAGGGATAAACAATGGATCCATTGTTGGAGATTCCATAGACTGCCCAGGCCTCCTTGCTGGCACCCACTTTCAGAGGGCTTGGTTTGGTCCAGTGCTGGCTCCCCAGGTTTAAGACTAGGTCTCTGAGCCGGGCGTTGGTGGCAAATGCCTTTAATCCCAGCACTTAGGAGGCAGAGGCATGTAGATCTCTGGGAGTTCAAGGCCAGCCTGGTCTACAAAGCAAGTTCCAGGACAGCCTCCAAGACAATACAGAGAAACCCTTTCTTTTAAAACCAAAAAAAAAAAAAAAAAAAAAAAAAAGACTAGGTCTCTGTGCTCTCACTAGGTCAGGTCAACTGTTTCTCTGGGTTTCTCCAGCAGGGTCTTGTCTCCTTTGCTCATTCCTCCTCCCTTTCCACAGCTGGATTCCAGGAGTATGGCTCAGTGTTCAGCGTTGTGTGTCTGATTCTGCTTCCATCAGTTACTGAATGAAGGCTCTAGAATGGCAGCCAAGGTAGTCATCAATCTCATTATAGAGAAAGGGCATCAAAAGCAGCCTCTCCACTACTGCCTAGATTCTTAGTTAGAGTCATCCCTGTGGATCCCTGAACATTTCCCTAGTGCCAGACCTATCTCCAAACCTATACTGGCTCCCTCTATCAAGGTATCTCCTTTTTGCCCCCCTCTATTCCTCCCCTGTCTCAGTCTTCCTGATCCCTCTTGTTGTCTTCGCCCCTACTCTCCTCCCCTTCTATTTTCCTACCTCCCTCCTCTCTCCTCCCATGCCCACAATTTGTTCAGGGGTTCTTGTCCCTTTCCCTTTCTTTTGGGGACCATGTGTCTTTCTCTTGGGGTCCTCCTTGTTTCCTAATTTCTTTGGTGGTATGTAATGTACGCTGGTAGACTTTAGCAGAAAACAAAACAAAACAAAACAATGAAATCTTGAAATTTGCAGGCAAATGGATAGAACTGGAAGAAAACATCCTGAGTGAGGTAACCTAGTCACAGAAAGACAAGCATAGTATGTACTCACTCATATATGGATATTAGACATAGATCAAAGGAGTACCAGTGTAACATTTTTAGTCTGTGTCATGAAGCCCTTTATTATCAGATTATCCACCTCTTCTTAGGCCTTGAACATCTCACTTCAATCACTGACTACAACTTAGCATCCCCAAGTATAATTTACCTGTGTCACTTTATGTTACCAAGAAATAGAAGAACTGCAAGGAAAAAACCCAAATACAGTACCATCAATTAAAGTAGTATCATTATTTGCCTTAAATTAATCTTCAGAGTCTTGGGTTAAATATAGTAAATCTACTGTTATTTTGGCTGAACATTTATTGTCCTGTGAGAATTTTTAATTCTAATAGTGTGAATTAATTAAAAATAGAAAAAATAAAATAGTTCCTTCTTTAAAACTGATTGTAGTAGCAGGATGACTTGGCATAAGAAAAGAAATACATTTAAATATATATTTACCTTTTGTAATATAAAAAGCTTCAGCACGCTGGGCATTGGTGGCACACTCCTTTAATCCCAGCACTGGGGAGGCAGAAGCAGGCAGGTCACTGTGAATTAGAGACCAGCATGGTCTACTGAGCGAGTTCCAGGACAGGATGCAAAACAATATGGAGAAGTCCTGTCTCAAAAAACAAAAACAAACAAACTAAAAAAGCTTTGGCACTATGTAGACAGTATGGAGAATTTGTTCCATACCTAATTATCTATAACTAAAGTGAATCTTTAACTTATACAGTAAGAATATTCAATTAATAAATAGAACAGAATAAAGTTAGCACTATGAAAGACAGAGGAAGAAGAGAGAGAGGGAGAAAAAGGAAAAAAGAAAGGGAAACATAGTAGATAATAAGTAGATAATATAAGTCATAGTTATATAGTTGATAGCTGATACATGATAGATGATTTATGTAGATGATAGGTGATTTCCATAGATGATTTATATAGATGATGAATGATTTAGATATGTAGGTATATAGATGATAGTCAGACAGACTGACTGACTAGACAGACAGACAGACCGACTAGATAGATAGATAGATAGATAGATAGATAGATAGATAGATAGATAGATAGATAAATAGACAAATAGATATAGACATACTGACAGGATGCTAGATGGCTAGATAGGTGACAGTAAAAACATGCGAAATTAAAGTAGGAAATACAGGGCTATCTCCTGAAAGGAAACTCTGGAGGACAATAGTTGTAGTTTCTTGTTTTTGTTGTCCTCAATGGCTAGAATATAAAATTGTAAGTGCCAAACCCATCTCTCCTGATCACAATAAAATAGCATGAAGGAAAATAAAGTCTCTCTCCATCTTTGAACCTGGAAACAGCACTCTCAGCACTCACAGCTGCTGTGATGTTGTGTGGTGTTCTTCCTCACTCTTCAGCATCCCTATGCATAAACTTGTGAGATCATTGTCTAATGCAGTAGATCTTTTCTTTAAAATATTTTAATATGAGCAGTGAGCACCTCCAAGTTTTAACTTTTAAGGAAGGACAAAAGTTCATAGAGTCCTATTAATTTGGTAACCTTGACAAAAATCAGAGACATTTTAAGAGCTTAAAAAGCTAGGCTGACCCACCTTTAGACATTGGGTATAATTGAAGACAATTTCAGCTTCCATTAAGAGCTTTGTTATGTACAGGCTCTGTCAAAAAAGAGGAAAAAATGAACTAAACCTCATAACACTGTGAAAGAGCAGCGATTCATCTGCACTCATTTCAGCTTGAATCCTGTGCACGGAGGATATGAAATAATCATTTGACAGCTTGTGTGCTTGCGATTATTTTGTCTTCTGAAGACTTTCTAATCTTTGTCCCCACATTTATTCCTGAAGGTCATCTGCCCATGTCACATAATCAAATACTAAAGATCATATAGAAAACTGCATTGATACTTCCCTAGAAAATGCTTTATTTGATCTAATTAACATTGTCAAAATGCATTGGTTAAGTTTAAACTTGAGGTGAATATGTTTAACCTAAATTATTTTTCATAATTTTGTTTGCCAAATCTAGCAGATCCCCTTTGAAAGAAGAGTGACCATGTCCACACCAGTGAGTCCTGAGTTATAAGCAAATAACATTATCATCTTTTAATAGATTTAGCTATAATAGAGTGAAAAATGTTTGTGTATGAGTGTAGTGCATGTGTGTGTACATGTGCATATGTTTGTGAGTATATATGTGTGTATTGGGGAAGAGAAAAAAGAGTAGGGGAAAGGGAAATTAGGAAGAATATAGGAATAGGAGAGGCCTGAGGAGGAGGAAGAGAACAATTAGAAGGAACAGAAAGAGGGAAGCACTTTTAGACTTCTTGTGTTTTGAGTTCTACCCCCCCCGTACTTGTTCTATCTATTAACACATATTTAGAATGGTTCTTTTCTTCCCATTATTAGTCTTCTTTGTGAATGTTCATACTCATTAGTCATTAATGTGAGCTTTCTGCTGAGATCTCTTGACAGAACTGAGTTTCAAAAATTACTCCTATATTAGAGTACAACTTTGTAAATTCACCAAGATAACGAATGTCCCCACTGGGCCACTAGACATACTGACCCTGTTGAGCTGGTGCTAATAACATTTCTATAACGACTATTGGAGAACCTACTTTAAGCCATGTAAAACACTCAGATGCTGTATGTCATTATGTACAGCCTAATTATTTTAATTCATTTTTCTTTTTCTGCAGTACTTTAATGATCTGACTTACACACCAGAAATTAGGACAAAGGTTGTGCTAATTTTCCATTTTCTAAATTAACACAGTTTTTATCATGCATTGGTTTACCATTTGGTACTTCTGTGACCAAATCAACATAGCCTCAAATATTAATATTTAGTTGGTACTAAATAAATCTTAATTTTCATATGTATTATTTTAAATAAATAGATCTTGAATTACAAGATATGTCTAATTAACATATTTCAGATATTAAAACAACTTACCAACAGTATTAACACTCTACAAAATTATGCAGACTGATATTTTCTGTATTAGTAAAGATAAAAATGTTGGTGAGGTACCATTTGTGTCTCATAAAAAAAACTGAAGAAAAACAGAGCAACCCAATTGGTGTTTATAAATGCCATAAAATTGTTGTATACAGAGTGTTGCATTGTCTCTGAGGGCACACTAATAGTATCTAATACTAATAAAATCATATACTAATATATTGAACTATCTCATGACTCCATTCCAGACTCATATTCTTCTATATATTCTCATCTATAAGTGGTTTTAAGGTGGCAAGTTGCAAAATGCAGATGGAAAAGGATGTGGCCTAGTGTTGAATGCCTAGAATATATCTTTCAGCAAAAGGACCACCTAGGACGTGTGCTATATATTACAAAGTAAAGTAGCAATATGAGACTTCTTGTATGGAGAAGAAACACAGTGCTCTTATACTAGTCTCAGTAATAAATATTGATGCTGGAATATTTTTGAGCTGAGGAAGACAATAGTATCTTGTCTGCCTGTATTCTCTCCCCTGCAAAATGAGTAGGATATGCCTATGTGCAAATAAAAGCTTCTAGAACAATGAAAAGGCCTCACCTGTTTCATTTGTAAATAGTGAAACACAAACTGAATGTTAATTAATTTGGTAACTTCAACTTGCATTTCACCGTGAAAATATATTAAAGCAATCAGGAAAATGAAATACAGGTATGATGGAATTCACATAAAACACAAATTCAGATAATTCATAAAAGGATTTTTTCATTTTTTGCATGATATTACTTCCGTCCAAATGAATAAATGTGATCATAATTTGTAGCTCTACTCTGGAAGTACTTTTCCTTTATCCTGTGGTCTTGAAGTTTGGTAGTCACATAAATTATACATTGATACCCTAATGTGAGAAAAGTATACTACATCATGTTGATTTATAAAATATGCGTATTATCAGCCAAATTTTAGAAAAGTGTATCCCTGAAACAATACATTATGAATTTGATGATATCTTTTTATCATTTATTTACATGAATATGATAGTATGAATTCATTTTATTAAATATTTTATCTATTTTTTCTTGATGACTATATTAAATCTTTTAATTTTCAGCACAAAACTGGGTCAGTCTATGACAGATATTATTTTGATGTCATTTAACTTTTAGTGTCTATGTTCTATTTTTCAATGTGAAAAAATATTCCTAACTTTAGGAGAGCTTGACATTTTCAGTGATGTACAACACTTAGCACAAGTTACCAATGTTAATAGTACTTCAAACCAAAGACAGCTTTTCTCTAAGTCTTACAAAATGTGACCAATCTGTTCAAAATCCATAATGTTTACCATGATGTGGAAGTAATTTACAGTTTAATATAGTGACACTCTGTTTTCAGGGATAGTACTGAAGGGATGGGTACAGGTTATTTTGTAACAATGGAGACAGAATATCTCATGAGGAGGTAATTTTGGTTCCTTTTGGTTTTAGTTTGTAAAATTGTGTTTTTCTTTTGATGTCTGCAATACAATGATAATGAAAGCAAATTTTGTTTTGTATTTACGTATATTTACAAGAGTTAAAATTAAAAATATAATCTGAAAAATATGGGTATCATAATTAGCAATCGACTTCTTTCATCATAATTTGTGGATGTGGGTTTTTGCCCTCTGAAAAACAATGATGGTGAGTTCATGCATTCAGTGAAGTCTAATAAGCCTTTAACTATTTCCATGACAGCAACGTTGAAGACATTTATAATGACCTTC
Source organism: Mesocricetus auratus (assembly GCF_017639785.1). NCBI lineage: Eukaryota > Metazoa > Chordata > Mammalia > Rodentia > Cricetidae > Mesocricetus > Mesocricetus auratus. The sequence goes on from NW_024429185.1 coordinate 14,545,645, forward strand.
AGGATAAGCTGAATTATGGGTCTACATGTCTTTCCACTGTTCAATAGCCTTTTACTTTTATTTGTGAGAGAAATACATCATCAAATCCATTGCCCATAGTTTGGCTGTTTCACTGCTAAGTTAAAATGGGCCCTAGTATTTCTAAATACAAGGATACAAATGCCATGCAAACAATGTCCATACAAATGCCATTCTCACATTGTGTGCATTGCTTTTATGTTCTTGATGTCCTTGAATTACAAAGCTTTCTAATGTTTTCTCAGTCTCCTCTCTTTATTTCTCTTTCTCCCTCCTCCATCTCTGTGTATGTGTTTGTAAGTGCATCTGTCTCTCTCTGTCTCTCTCTCTGTGTCTCTCTCTCTGTCTCTCTCTCTGTGTGTGTGTGTGTGTGTGTATGTATGTGCATATGCACACATGTGCATGCCTTGTGCTTTTGTGCTCTGTATATACCAACAAAAGTTTATGAATAGCTACTCTGTGTTTTTTCTTCTGAGTTTTGTGTAATTTTAGAACTTACAGGTTTTGATCAATTTGTGTTCATTTTTTGCCTATTGTGTGAGTTAAGAGTCCAAAGTCTTTGCTTACCCTTCCTATGCAACTTCTAAAGACTGATCTTTCTCCATTGAATTTTCATAGGATCTAAATGTAAAATAAAAACTAATTAATGGAAAGGCAAATTTATTGACATTCAGGTATGTCCCTTTTGATCTATTTATATAGACATTATGAAGTACACACTGTAATAATGCTGTTTAGTAACAAATCAAATCAGAAAAATGTGCTTTTTGATTTTTAAACTTGTGAAGTATTACTGTGAGAACTCCTACACCACTGTATTCTCATGTACATTATAGAGTTAGGTAGCTATATTCTAACATAGAATGGATAGCAACTAAATTGTTCTCTACAGATTGCCTCTAACCTGTGGAAAACCAAGGTTTTCCATTATTAAATTTGTGTACTTATTTATTTATTTGTGTGTGTGTATGAGAGAGAGAGAGAAAGAAAGAAAGAAAGAAAGAAAGAAAGAAAGAAAGAAAGAAAGAAAGAAAGAAAGAAAGAAGAAGAGAGTATTATGTGTTCATTATGTTCATGTATGTTTGGGGTTTGCACATATGAGGAGGCCAAAAGAAGACGTATTTCTCTATGATCAATAACAATGTCTCTTCCTCCATTGCTGGCCTTGGTAATTTAATTTTTTCTCAGTTTACCAAGCCAACATTTGCCCACTTAAAACTTTTGTTTGTTTAATAGCTTTATTCCCTATTAACTATTCATTAATTTCCATGATCATGATACTACCAGATATAATGTGCAGTAATGACAGTTTATTAGCTAGCAGATAGATATCTATTCAATATATCCTCACATAGTAGAGAGCAGCTAAGAGAAAAGCACTCCCTTATCTACTTATAAGTGTGCTGTCCTAAAAATATATAGGGTTAAATTAGAAATAATTTATTAGAGACATTAGATCACTCACTTCTGAAGGCCAGAGAGTGCCATACAGCCACCAGAAAGCCAAGGTCTTGAGAAGTCTTATGCCTCACTCCAAGTGCAGATGCCTTGGAATGGGAACTGATATACCAGTCTCAACCCTAGTCCTGCAAATTAATAGCTGATAAAAATGCAACAGCCTACCAGTAGAGCAAGTCCCTCTGAATCAACTAAGCATGGCAATATGGCTACAGAGATTGGAGCAGCAAGCACATGGCCTTCAGAAGTCTACACAAGGCCCTCTGCATGTATATAATAGCTACTAGCAGCTTAGTATTTGTGTGGGACTCCTGACTGTGAGAATGAGTCAGTCTCTAACTCTTATGACTTCTCTTGGGAATCTTTTCCTGCTGATGAGTTGCATGCCCAACTTCAATATGTTAGTTTTGGGTTCATTTTATATTTTATTTTGTCATGTTTGACTGTTACCTCTTAGAAACCTGCTCATTTCTAATGAGAGACAGAAAGAGAGGGGACGTAGGGAGGAACTGGGCGGAATAGAGAGGGGAAACTATAATCAGGATATATTGTATGAGAAAATAATATACACTTCATTAAAATGGAAAATACCAGAGACCAATTGCTCATGAGACTATACTGCTGTTTCTTTATGTATGTTGCTTGTGTCCATTCATAGTTTTGCTAGCTGTTCCCAATTCCAATTTTTCTCCAAAGTTCATAGCACAAACCTTCCTTCTTCCTATCAAATATAATCTATTCCATGTTATAATACAAATGTGTCACTATTAGTCATGCTATCATTAAATATATATTTTTTATTTCTATGTCAAATAAAACCTCAGTATCACAGTTTTAGCATTGCCTTTGTTTGTTTGATTGTTTGTTGTACTTCTCCCAACTATTTTAAATAGTTCGGTCACTTCTGGCACCACAAAGCAGTATACAATCTTGGTTGTGCCTGAAAGTTTCACCTATAGAACCAATGGGTGCTATTTGTTCATCTGTAAAAATGTGAAGTAAAGAGTTTATGACTCAATTATAGTTTTCACTTCAGAATTGTTAGATATTCTTTTCAGTGCTTTCTTAGCATTTAAGACAGAAGTGTAAGCTACATGAGTCTTTGAAACAAATAAGATATGGAAAGTAACAGAGAGTAGTGTCTTTATGGAGTCTTTAGTGAGCATGCAAGGCAAAAGAGCAATCAAAAGGCCATCCTGAAAGTAGAACTTAGCTTTTAAATTCAGGTTTGGCATGAGGGTTTTATGTCTCTCAGATGAATCCTAATGTGCTGTTTTCTGTACACTGTTCTGATGTCACTATTTTCTGATATTTAACCTCAGCTTCTTGAAAGAAACACCCTCATTGTAGTTAACACAGCCAGTGTGACGGGAAACGAGTCACACCAAGGATGCCAGGAAAAGGTAGTTGGATATTTATTAAGATAGAGATAAATAATTATATGAGAACCAGGTCAGCGCTCTGTGGTCTCTAAACCTCAGTCAGGAACCAAGAGAGAGAGCTATCCTTTCTTTTCCCCTTTTAATCTCTCACCTTTCCCACATCCCTCTGTCCATGCCCCAAACAGGCGAGGTCAGTACCTCATGAATGTGAGATCTCCCCTACAATTTCCCCTTTAATCTAAATAAAAGATTTAAACTTGATACAAAACTGAAAAATATACAGCATATATACATGGAAGATGATAAGCAAATTATAATCTACTTATATCCTCTCCTAAGTATACCTATCCCATTTAAACCCTAAACTTATCTGAAAGGGATTGTCCAAGTTTGAATACCTTTTCCAATCCTATCCCTAAATAATTGAAAACTAACCCTAATAGGTGTAAACATTCCTGCAATAACAACAGTAGGGAAAGGGGCCATGGTATTCTCAAAAAATTAGTTAAGACATTTTTAAAAGATATAAGTTGGATTAATTTAGTAGTATTTATAATTAAGTATATTTTAGTAGTTATTCCTTCCTTAGCAATTGAACAACTGAGAAATACAATAGTATACAGTATTCAGACTCTGTATATTTTTATCTTTATGTGGCTTATTTATTAGTATTACTTTATTTTTTCTTGAGAATGGGTTTCTCTGTGGAAATCTGTCTGCCTCTGCATGCTGAGATTAAATGAGTGTATCACCACAGTCCAGCTTTTGTATTTCTTTTACCATTATCCTAGTTATTTTTTCTCTTCCAAGCCTACATACATTTTCAAACATATTGTAAATGTTTTAGAGGTTTTACTTTATCTGAATCTGACTTTACCATAAGTCTTTATGTTTTGTTTTTGTTGTTGTTCATGTGTCTTTTATCTGTTAAAAACCATGGCTGTTTTAACTGTTGTCTTTTTAAGATGGTGGGCATAAGTTTACTGCCAGTACTGTCCATGAACATCTCTGTTTATCTCAAGCAAAACAGAGCCCACCAGAGGAAATGCTACCACCAAGAAGCAATGCTTCTCTCTGATTTTCTGTCTTTAAAATTTTTTTAAGCTTTTGTTAAGTGGAAAATTTTTGTGTCCCATGTTGGAAGCCATATGTAACATGTACTCTTCCCACCAGCCACCTGGGTCCTGTAGCTGTCTCAGCCCCCAAATAACACACAAACCACTATATTAATTATGAAGCTGTTAGCCATTTGCTACGAGTCTTAAAGTCTAGCTCTGACTTAATTATTAACCCATAATTACTAATATATATTTTTATAAGGACTTATGTTTCTGAGGACATCAGCCTGATGCATCCTCTCTTACATCGGATCATATGGCTACTCCCTACTCTTGACTACATTTCGCAGAATCTCCCTTCTCTTCTAGTCCCACCTATCTTGCTTCCCTTTTGGTCAACAATGCTTTATTTAATAAACCAGTAAGACAACATATACACAGAAGGACTTCCCCATCACAGCCAGTACATGGAGCAAGCCCTCTAAAGGGAAATCATTTATATTTCACTCAGGATGTCAGACAGTTCTACACACCCTCCTTTCTGTGTAAGTCTATATACTTTAGTGGGGAAAATTATATAAACTTAAGTGTTAAACTGGTGTTTTGGTTCCCTCCAAATTGAAGCATTCCATTCCAGAAGTTCCTTAAGGCTGGTAAAATTGGAGAATTATTAAGATGTATAAGAAAAAAAATAGCAAACCTCAAAATGTCCCTGAAACTTACCAGATTCACAGACTCTATTCCCCCCAAGGATGTATAAACACAGCTTCTGAAGAAAGAGTGACACTAAGCTGCCTGCAAAGTGTGCAGAGAGCTGTAGGTTTTCGATTGCATGACCCACTCATGTTTACATGTGCTTTCAGTGGCCAGCTGCTGTTAGGGTATCAATGTCCTTTTACATAAACCCTTACTTAGACCCCTGAAGATAAACCCAACACAATCATTTGTTTACTGAGTTGGACTTGGTGGTATCATTAATTTGGGCTGTTGTCAATTCCCTGTCTGGGGAACATAGACAAATATTTATGCATGACTCCCCATGATTAGAGATGCCATGTAGGTGCTGAGGAAGCAAGAGACCCGGGCATTAATGGTAAGCCAAGACCACATGAAGATACACAGATTTATAGAAATAGGTTGATAATTAAAGGAGATCTAGCCAATAAGCCTGAGTTATCTGCCAAGCAGTTTATAATAAATATAAATCTCTGTGTGTTTATTTGGAACTGAATGGCAATGAAACCAGGAGGGAGAAAACTTCCATCTACATTATCCCTTTAAAGAGACACTCAAATATAAACAACCATCAGCCAAAAATGTTGGCAACATATGTATATATGTGTGTGTGTTTAACATTATTTTGATTTTGTAAACATTTGTAACATAATATATATACATACATTATTTTTGGCTACCCCAATTCATAATATCCTGAAGACAAGAATTTTTAAAACAGCATCAAATCCACAACTTAATTGTTATACTAAATAAAATATCAGAATCCATGCCATACACTTTCGTTTTATTTTAACACAAAATCCTTTAACAATATATGGGATAAAATATCTGCAATTACTTTATTCATATTTTCAAATACATTTAAACAATCATCTAAAACTACTAAGAAAATTTTAATTGAAAACAATAATTGTTTCAACCAAGATTAAATTAATTAACTTTCTCTATGTCAAAATATTTGAAAACTAAAAAAGTGATAAAGGAGAGTAAAATTAAATTGAGCAGAAACTATTAAGATAGTGAAAAGGAAGTCTTTAATTGTATTTCTAGCCAAATAATATTTTTTAATTTAGAAAGTCTAATTAATAGGCATGTATTGTATTCCAAGGTTTATTGCATAAATTAGTTGCATACATATTAATTGAAAGATTAAACATTACATACAGAATAAAACTAGTTATAAAAATGAAGAGTTGTAAGTTCTATTTATATGGCAATGAATTAAAAAGATGAATAAACATGTTGGCTACAGTTAATGTCCAAATTCAAACTTGGTGCATAGCTGCTTACAAAAAAGGGCTGTGCGATGTTACAAGAACCACATGGTTTTAGTATCTAGTTGTATGTGCCTAACTTTAATCCTGAAAAGAAAAGTATGTGAATAATGTGTCAAAAAACAATATTTGGAAATACTGTTGGTGGCGTTTATATGCCTTAGACTCTGAAATAATACATCAAATAAGTTTAGGGCTGTTGAAGGACAATGAAAACTATCGTTTTATTTAGAAAGAAAATCCCATTAGTTCACAATTTGGAAAAAAATAACACCTGCTAGGTTTTCTTGAAGAGTTATAGCTTGCTGCGTTCCCATTTGACCATTTGAATTTAATTTAGTGACAGATTCACTGTAGATGACAGATTGCTCGGAAGTGACGAATGATGTACTTCCTAACACTTGTTTGGTAACTGAACACTAAAATGCTGATGAACGTATTTTCTACTGCTTGGATATGATTTTTTTCTTATTAGTGTAATCTGTTTTTTATATAAAAATAAAGGTTACTGGGTTTTTCACTAAAATATCATGACATGAAATATTCTCAAGTCTTGCAGTCTAATATTTTGAAAATATAATTTTCTTTTCAAAATCTGCAGTACAATATCTTTTGTTTCCAAGCAGTGTTTTTAACACACTCCTGACTTTTCATGGATTATGTTTGCAATAAGGGAGTTTGAACTCTTGAGTATTTAATTAGTAGGAAAAATGTAATATTGTCTATGAAAAAAGCATAAGTATAAATAATTATGTCTTGGAGCACCGTACAGTGTTCGTACCAGACAAGAAAAACAAACAAACACAGTTCAATCAGTAGTGTTACCTAGGCACAAAGTAGGATGAATTATGTAAAGACTACCCTGAAAATCCTAAATTCTTGGATTATAAACATTACATGTAAGCCAGTAATCATGGGGTCCTTAATGTAATTAAAGGATAATGTGATCCATCTCCAGTGGGCTGCAAGGGATTCTAAAGGGTAGGGGTAGAGTACTAAAACACCTTTAAAAACAAGCAAAAGGGGGCTGGAGAGGTGGCTCAGAGGATAAGAGCACTGTCTGCTCTTCCAGAGGCCCTGAGTTCAATTCCTGGCAACCACACGGTAGCTCACAACCACCTTGAATGAGATCTGATGCCCTATGCTGGCAGGCAGGACATATGCAGGCAGAATACTGTAGACTTAATAAAATCTTTTTAAAAAGCAAAAGTATTAATGCTTTCAAATAGATTAATACAGATCTATAAATTTATAGATTAGCTGAATGAGACACATCTTACTCTGATTATAATAAACTTCACTGGTGTTGTGGGCAAGTGAACAAGTCAATGTGATCTGCTGAGAATACTGTAATAACCCAGGTAATGCATAAGGAAGACTTTCTTAACACTCGCATGTTTACACACTAGTGAGTTCAAGATCTAGATGTTTTGTTCTCAGGGTCCTGTTTCTGCTTCCATGGTGGTATCCAGAGAAGTGTGCATGATAGAATTGCTCCACCCTTTCATGGCAGAAAGCGGAAGACACACAAAGCCTAAGTACAGTGTTCCTTTGAGGTCCTTAGAGCCAGATGGTAGAACTCAGTTCTTGGAGGCCCCACCTCTGACTTTAGCTGAGATTTGACGCTGAGATTTTGGAAGGGACATAATCAAATCACACTAGCTACTGAGACAGTGCTACCGACAAGAGGGCTGTAACAATGAAGCGTGATTTCCTTGTGCACTGTGAGTCGGAAGAAGCAATTATACTGCCCAATATCCACTGACACTGCAGTATTACACTTGACTGTAGGGCTCAATGCCCACTCACACAGCAGTTTTACACAACAGTGTTGGAAAGGAAAAAACTAGTGAAAACTTCCCTCAGAAATACTGGACATATTGAAATAGATGTGAAAATGATCTCTGTGTTTAATGATTTTCTAGGAGAGGACAACTCACTTTGATAATGTGGAAAGTTGTGTAAAGTGTGTGTTTCTAGTTCTTATTGAGACAAAGAGGTCCAGCAAGATGTCTAAGCCAGTAAGGGTGCTTGCTGCTGAACCTTTTGACCCAACTTCAATCCTCTGAGCTCGCATTGTGGAAAGAGCCCACCAACTCCCACACATTATTTTCTGACTGCATATATGCATGTGTATATGTGTACACACACACACATGCATACACTAAATTTAATAAAAGGAAATTCTAAAAATAATTAATATAATATCGGCTCAAGAGTCGCAGGATTTGGGATTGGATCTTTCCATTTTGGCTTCTGTTGGCCCTTTCAGAACTAGCTCTTTTCCCCTTCCACACTTGCATGCATCAGGTGAGGTGATTATTAATGGCCTCAGTGAAGCTCACTACAGTGACTTCATCTTAGAGCATGTACGAAGCACAGCCCCTAGGAGGCAAAGCCTGAGAAAAAGTAAGATCAAGATCCAAGATACGTACTTGTGGGAAGCGCATTACATCTCCCCCACCTGTCTGTGCTGGGCACTAAACTGAACAGAGTGATAACAAGACAAATCCACAGCGCCAAGAAACAGAATGCTCCCACCTTCAGGAAATGGCAGAGGTGCTACTGGACACTCAACAAATGATGTAATTAGGTGGGTCATATTGTTACTATTTCCTTTAAAACTCTAATAAAGCTTACTTGGATAGTTGTGGTAAGTAAAAATCTTTGTGCTGTCTGTTCGATGTGGTATAAGTAGCACATATTTTGCCTACATGATTTTCTTGTGACAGTCCCACCATTGATCTTGACATCCTAAATTAAATATGTTAATAAGCACCTGACTGGCTGGGCTTCTAATTAACTACTTCTAAAGTGCTTGATTTCTCACTGCTGTAATGTTCTTAATTATTCAGGCTATCACTTAATGCTAATATAGTCAGGCCCCTGCTAAGAACTTAAAAGATTGGACTTCATATTGATGTTCAATTTCCAGCCTAACTTTAATTCAGTTTCCACATTGTAGATGTCAAAACTTGCCAAGTGAAGTATGTGCTCTTTTCCCTGTTGTTTCATAAATAATTTACATATAAATGTGCAATCAAAAAGTTTTGTTGGATTAACATGCTAAAGAATGTTGGGCTGTCCATCACCAGGCAATGGAGGAGTGTTTCCCTTTTACCACATCCTCTCCAGCATAAATTGTTGTTGGTGTTTTTGATTTTAGCCATTCTGACAGGAGTGAGATATTATCTCAGAGTTGTTTTGATTTGCATTTCCCAGTTGGCTAAGGATGCTGAGCACTTTCTCAAGTGCCTCTCAGCCAAGCAAATTTCTTGATGTCATTGTTTTTAACAGATGAGTAATACTCCATTGTACAAATGTATCATATTTTCTTTATCCATTGTTTTGGGGATGTACACCTAAGTTATTTCTAGTGTCTGAATATAACAAATAAAGCTGCTATGTACATAGTTGAGTAAGTGTCCTTGTAGAAAGGTCTAGCATCCTTTGGGTATATATGCCCAGGAGTAGCATAGCTAGGTCTTGAGGAATGCAGTCCCAATTTTCTGAGAAACTGTCATACCGATTTCTAAATTGGCTGTGCAAGTTTGCACTCCCACCAGTAATGGAGGAGTGTTCTCCTTATTCTACATCCTCTCCAGCATAAGCTGTCACTTGTGTTTTTTATCTTAGTCATTCTGACAGGTATAAGATGTAAACTCAGAGTCATTTTGATTTGCATTTCCCTGATAACCAAGGATATTGAACATTTCTTTAAGTGTTTCTTGGCCATTTGTAATTCCTCTGTAGGGAATCCTCTGTTTAGTCATGTACCCAATTTTTTAATTGTATTATTTGGTTTGTTGATGTCTAGTTTCTTAATTCTTTATATAATTTGGATATCAGCCCTTTGTCATATGTGGGGTTGGTAAAGATCTTGCCCATTATGTAGGCTGCAATATTGTCCTTTTGATGAGTCATTTGCATTACAGAAGCTATTCAGTTTCATGAGATCCCACTTATTAATGGTCAATCTTAGTGCATGTGAGACTGGTATTGTCTTCAGTAGATTATCACTAATGCCGATATGTTCAAGGCTAATCCACACTTTCTCTTCTTGAGTCAGGTTCGGTATATCTGTTTTTATGTTGAGGCCCTTGATCCACTTGGATTTGAGTTTTGTACAAGGTGATATATGTGAATCTACTTGCATTATTTTACATGCCAACATTCAGTTAGACCAGCACCATATGTTGAACATGCTTTCTTTTTTCCATTGGATAATTGTGGCTTCTTTGTCAAAACATCAAGTGTCCACAGGCATGTACATCACTTATGAGTCTTCAATTTGATTCCATTGATGATTCTGTCTGTTTTTATGCCAATATCATGCAGTTTTTATTATCATTGTTCTATATTACCTCTTGAAATCAGAATGTTTTTACCTCCTGAGTTCATTTATTGTACAGGATTGTTTTAGATGTCCTGGGTTTTTTGTTTTTCCACATGAAGTTGAATATTGTTCTTTCAAGGAATGTAAAGAATTGTGTTGGAACTTTGATGGGAATTTCACTGAATGTGTAGATTGATTTTGGTAAGATAACATACTGTCCTTTGCTTGGTCACATTAAGGGACTGTGGCCTCTGAGGCTACCATTTCCTTCAGGGCTGTTGGATTTTCCAGTCTGGTACTCTACATTTTTTATTGACTAATGCTTTCATTGTAAAAAGTACATATAACATAGTATCTATTACTTTTAAATTTATAAAACTTTTCATATGAAGAATGATCTTAATAACCTCAGAGCACAGTTATAACTACCAAAATGTCATTGGAATGCAAAACACATAAGCGTCTTGTCAAAATAAGAGTTAGTTATGTATCCGTGTCCAAACCTGGTGATATTTTTTGCTTTCTTTAAGAATAGTCAGCAATAAAATGCTCACCTAAATAATTATGGCTATAAAATTTTTGATTGCAATTATAGTTCCTTCCATAAATTTGCTATCATAGCCTCTAGGATATGTGAGATACTTTAATGGGAATGTTATTATAGTTTTAATGAAGAAACAGAAAGGACTTAGGAGCTAGCGTGGATATTTCTTTACTTTTATATAATTATCAGTACGTTTCAATTAAATGAAAACTATTGAATATCTTACAGGAAGCAATTAGTGTTCTTCAGTGCATCTCATCTCCTTCTTTCAAGCCTAGTAACAAAGACCCATTATTTGAAAGATAGGTAATGTTAGTAAAGTTTGAAATATACTACACATTTGTCTTTTAAAATCACATTTCATAGAATTACCTGATGTCTCTATATTATAATTAATAACAAAGTAAGAATATTTTGGTAAGCATTATGATGTAAGTTTGAGATGGAATGAAAGAATGTATGATGGGAGTTTGCCAAGACATATGTATGCTTTCCCTACTGAGAGAGACCTCAGCATACTTCTGCATGACTTATGGGAATTAAACTACTTAGTGGATTTATGAGCAGTTATGAATGCTTTCTGCAAGTTTATATTTATATGTTAACTTATTTTAGTGCACCAATGTTAATTCTTTTGCATTAGAGTTAATTAGATGGTAGCAGAAATTAGGTCGTCTCCTTGACTCCCACAGAGGGTTATGATAAGCGCATTACTAGAATTTGATGGTATGATTTATAGAATAATAGTTTACTCTGCAGTTGTGATGTCAAATGGTATAATCTTTGAAGCACTAGAAATTGCATGCTAATTTATAACAATCTCCAAACTTTCTTAATAATCATATTCATAAGGCAGTTTAAATTTAATAGCTCATATAAACTTTATTAAACAAAGATGGGTTAAACCAGTCCACTCTTAACTCCTTTGCCCATCAGGTCTCTCTTTCTGACACTGGATTTCAGGAGTTCAGTTCAGTGTTTGTTGTGGGTATCTGTCTCTGCTTTCATCACAGAAACAGTTGACCTGAACAAGGGGGAGCTCTTGGACTCCAGATTGATGGCTGTGTGGAAAGCATGGGACTGACCCAGACCCCCTGAATGTGGGTGTCAGTGAGGAGGCCTAGATAATCTATGGGGTCTTTATCCCTGGGTTACAAATAAACTTTGAGTGCCCATGCCACAATGTGGGATGCTCTCTCATTCAGGACTCTTGGGGGAGGGCCTACGTCCTGCCCTGGATGAAATGACAGTTACTGAAATTCCACCCTGGAGGGCCTCACCCTCCTTGGGGATCTGAGTGGATATTGGGTGGGGGGTTGGGGGGGCTGGTGTGGAGGGCAGGGGAGGAGAGGAGGGAGTGGGAGCTGGGATTGGCATTTGAAACAAGATTGTTTATAACCTAAATAAAAAAATAATTTAAAAAATAAAAAGTAAAAGGTAAATCAGTAAAAAAGATCTTCTAAATTAAGATTCAACTCCACAATAAATAAATAAACAAAAATACGATTGTCTTAGAAATAAATACCTCATGATAAAGGTCTTGGAGAGATCTGGGATAACAGGGACATACTTAAACATAATAAAAGCTATATACAGTAAACCAACAGCCAATATCAAACTAAATGGACAGAAACTCAACACAATTCCTCTAAAATCAGGAACAAAACAAGGCTGTCCACTCTCTCCATACCTTTTCAACATGGTACTTGAAGTTCTAGCTATTGCCATACGACAACAAAGGGGGATCAAGGGGATACAAATTGGGAAGGAAGAGGTCAAACTTTCACTGTTTGCAGACGATATGATAGTTTACATCAATGACCCAAAGAACTCTACCAGGGAACTCTTACACCTGATTAACACCTTCAGCAAAGTGGCAGGCTACAAGATCAACTCAAGAAAATCAGTAGCCCTACTATATACAGATGATAAAAGGGCTGAAAGAGAAATCAGAGAAACATCACCCTTTACAATTGCCACAAACAACATAAAATACCTTGGGGTAACGCTAACCAAACAAGTGAAAGACCTGTATCATAAGAACTTTGAATCTTTAAAGAAAGAAATTAAAGAAGCCCTCAGAAAATGGAAAGATCGCCCATGCTCTTGGATAGGTAAGATCAATGTAGTAAAAATGGCAATCCTGCCAAAAGCAATCTACAGATTCAATGCAATCCCCATTAAAATCCCAGCACAATTCTTCACAGACCTTGAAAGAACAATAATCAATTTTGTATGGAAAAAACAAAAGACCCAGGATAGCCAAAACAACCCTGTTCAACAAGGCAACGTCCGGAGGCATCACCGTCCCTGACCTCAAGCTCTATTATAGAGCTATAGTCCTGAAAACAGCTTGGTATTGGCACAAAAATAGACAGGTAGACCAATGGAATCGAATTGAAAACCCGGGTATTAACCCACACGTAGGAACATCTGATCTTTGACAAAGAACCTAAAAATATACAATGGAATAAAGAAAGCATCTTCAACAAATGGTGCTGGCATAATTGGAGACTGGCATGTAGAAGAATGCGGATCGATCCATGTTTATCGCCATGCACAAAACTTAAGTCCAAATGGATCAAAGACCTCAACATAAATCCAGCCACACTGAACCTCTTAGAAGAGAAAGTGGGTGGTACCCTTGAACGAATTGGTACAGGAGACAGCTTCCTGAACATAACACCAGTAGCACAGACAGTGAGATCAACAATTAATAAATGAGACCTACTGAAACTGAGAAGCTTCTGTAAGGCAAAGGACACAGTCAGCAAGACAAAAAGGCAGCCCACAGAATGGGAAAAAATATTCACTAATCCCACATCTGACAGAGGGTTGATCTCCAAAATTTACAAAGAACTCAAGAAGCAAGTCTCCAAAACATCAAAGGACGCAATTAAAAAGTGGGCTGCAGAAGTAAATAGAGAGCTTTCAATAGAGGAGTCTAAAATGGCTGAGAGGGACTTGAGAAAGTGCTCAACATCCTTAGCCATCCGGGAAATGCAAATCAAAACAACTCTGAGATACCATCTCACTCCTGTCAGAATGGCTAAAATCAAAAACACCAATGACAATTTATGCTGGAGAGGATGTGGTGAAAGGGGAATACTCCTCCATTGCTGGTGGGAGTGCCAACTGGTTCAGCCACTTTGGAAATCAGTATGGAGATTCCTCAGAAAAATGGGAATAAACCTACCACAAGACCCAGCAACTCCACTCTTAGGCATATATCCAAAAGATGCCCATTCATACAACAAAGATGTCTGTTCCACTATGTTCATAGCAGCTTTATTTGTAATAGCCAGAACTTGGAAGCAACCTAGATGTCTCTTACCCGAAGAGTGGATAGAGAAAATGTGGTACATCTACACAATGGAGTACTATTCAGCAGAAAAAATAATGGAATCATGAGATTCGCAGGCAAATGGATGACACTAGAAGAAACCATCCTGAGTGAGGTAACCCAGTCACAAAAGAGAAACATGGCATGTACTCTCTCATATATGGATTTTAGACATAGATCTGGGGAGTGCCAGCCTACAATCCTATGGCCAGAGAGTCTGGGAAACAGAAACTTCATTTTGTGGCTGATCGAAGAAGAGGCAGACTCCCTTGGTTAAGTACTGAGCTGGGGGAATGAGGGGATAACGGGGGGGGGGGTTGGGGGGAGGGCACGGGAGGAGGGGAGGGAATGGGAGAGGGACCTGGAACTGACTTGTGAAGCAACCTCATTTCTTATCTAAATTTAAACTGGAAAATAAAAAAAAATAAAAAAATAAATAAATGCCTCTTATTTTTTTCCCTTTTCCAAATGCTGTTACAGTCAGTATAACAGAATATTTTAAATTATTTTACCCAGTTTTACCTTTAGGATGTTCTAACCTGCCATAGTTAATTTTAGCTGTCAGTTTGACACAAGCTTAGAGTCATCTGGGAAAAGAGAATCGCAACTGATGAATTGTTTTAAACAGATGGGCCTGCTAATTGATGGATGTAAGAGGATCCAGGCCACTGTGGTAGTACCATTCCCTAGGACGGTGAATTGAATGTATAAAAAGGGAATCTGAGAAAGCCAGAGGAAGCAAGCCATGATCAACATCCCTCTATAGTTTTCAATTTAGGCCCAATGTCTCCTACCCTGACTTATATTGATGATGGTCTGTAACCTCAGACTGTGTACCAGATAAACCCATTATTATCCCAAGCTGTTTTTATTCTGTGTTTCATCACAGAAACAGAAATCAAGGAAGGAAATAACCTTAAAGGGACTCTTCATTATTATGAACTCTTTCAAATTTCTTCTCTAATTGCATAATAGCCATTTGTAATTGCTTCACTGTTCTATTTCTGAAGCAATATAAACTTTAGGAGATTCTTCACTACATATTTTTAATATAATGAAAGAATAATTTCATATGAGAAAAGAATTTTCTGGCTGGTAATACTACACATTCACTAGAAAGAAAACAAACACTCTTCACTTATGGCAGGACTGGACCAAAAAGAGTTAAAGTTTATGAAAATAATTAGTCTTGACTTAAGCGATACTGACTGGTGGTAATACGAAATGTCACAGTTATATGGGCATCTGTGCAACATGGTTTTTGTTAAGAAATTAGTGAATATTAAAATGGCATTTATGAAAATGAGTGATGGCAATAGTGTGCTGTAATTATTTGTATCCCATTTTGAGCATGCTCATCTGTGATGGGAAATGCAGGAAAAGTGCTTATTTTTTATCTGTTGAAGGGCGACTCTGTCACTTTCAAAATGAAGGTACTTATCTGCTAGAGGCTCGTTATTTGAATTTTCTTTTGAAGTAAAAGAAAGAAACTGGCAGACAAGTCACAATTTATTCATTGTTATGGTGAGATAATCCACAAAATGGATTCTTGTTGAGCACTGGCAACAACCTAAAAACCTAGCCAAAAGAGAGGCTACATCAGCTGAACAAACCCATTTCATCTCAAAAACATATTTTAGGAGAATATGAAATTACACAGGAATACAATTATGCTAATTTATACTTATGAATTTATTTTTACATGTAGTTGAATCTCCACGATTGCTATTCTGGTGTTTCCTGAGTTAACATTCATTTATACACATTGATTTAAAATATTAACTGCGCCTAAACTCTGAAAAGTCCTTGGCATCTCACTCACTTCCATATACATTCAAGTCAGTCGGTATTAGAATTGATAAAAGAATTCAGTATTTTAGGTATCTTTTATTAATTTTTTCCATGTGGTTGAGAAAAATAAATGAGTTATTTCCCAAATATGTTATTTTACCACTGTGTTTTTAACAGTTGGAATATATCGTTTATCTGCCTCTTAGGTTGCAGAGCATCACATTGTTCTTTATATAAAGATTATATAAAATCATATATAAGTTATTAGTTAAAATGGGAATCATTGTTGTAATAATATAACTACACACATATACATGTATAGACATATATATGCATATATACATACATATGTTTACATATGTATATTTATAAGTATCTTTGGTAAGATATTAGAAGTCTTTAACTCAATGGTCCATGGAATTTTTTAAAATTTTGTCTCTACTACATTTTTCTGAAAAGTTCTGCATTAATATGTTCATGTTTTATTTTCTTTTTGGAGACAAGGTGCTGCTGCTTTTATCAATGTGGCTTGGAACTCACTGTGTTCCTCCAATGGTCCTCACCCTCATGATCCTACTTCTTCAATTTTAGGTGTAGTAAAATATCTTATATCTAATGTATTTGTTTTAGAGGATAACTTACACTGCATATATACATAGTGAAAAAGAAACTCTTGATATTTCTGGTAATTTGAATGAGCAATTACCATATAGGCTTGGTGAATTGATTCCCAGTTTGTGGCTCTGTCTTGGAAGGTGGCAGAAGCATTGGGAGGTAGAGGCATGCTGGAGGAAGTACAGATCTGTGACACAGTTGGCAGATGATAGCCTGGCCCTACTTCCTGTTTGATGCCTCTGCTTCCTGAGGATAAATGGAAGTGCTCACCTAACTCTGCTCCTGGAACCGTGCCTGCTGTACCTATCTCTTTGTCTTCCCCATCATGATGAACTCTATCCCATGGAGAGGCAACCCCAACAATCCCTTTCTCCTTTCAGTTGCTTTTGGACAGGGTTTTATTTGTTTCTGGATTTTTTGTTTTTGTTTTTGTTCTTTCCCCTAGCATCAGAAAAGCATGTAACACAGAGAGTGTCAGGTGTGTCTTGGTAGCAAGCTGTTTTTATTAATTCTATTAATTATGAATTAATTAAATTAATAATTCTATTAAATAATTATACCACTAAGATTTTCGTTTTCTTCCTTAATCTTACCATGATTCTAGAATCCTCTGTTCAATTTCAAGAACAACTCAGAATAATAATGTCCAGATTCCTACATTGCATCCTAATAATCCAAGTTATTTTTAAATTTTATTTTGTTTAAAATACAGCTAAATTTTTAAATTATTACTGTTTCTTGTGATGGGAACCCTACATATGTGCCTCCTTTCTAGCTATATAATTTTATAATCTTATATTACTTAATTTGAAAATAAGGTAAAATTTCAGGAACAAATATATGGATATTATTATTCACCAGTAAAATACAATATGCCGAATAATCAAAGAATATGCTTAAATGAAAGCTGATTTTACTTCTTGAACATTTTTCTTACCCTGTGTGTACTAGTTACTTGATTCAGCTTTGGCCAGGGGAGAATTTTAGTTTTCTCTGCACATCACCTAAGATCTTCCTTCTATATTCTCCTCTTACTTCACTTGTTCCGACTTATCAAGTAAACCCACCAATTCCAACAGACTCAGCTATTGGCTTGTCCCAGAAGATTATTGTAACATAAATAGTGCCATAACAATACAGCGATATCAATAATGTTGGCTGCACTTATTTGATCGTGTCCTGAGTTATTAAAAACATGTATTTTTTCTGTCCCTTCGATCTAACAAATGCATGTTTTTTGGTGCTTTGCAAGTTTTGGTAATGTTTGAAGGCTTAGACTAAACTCTAAGTCAAAGCTCTCTCTGAAATCTGTAACGTATTTGGATTTGCCTCTCAGGAAATTGAATTCCAATCAATTTTAATTTTATAAAATTGATTTGCTTGCATAATTTTATCAATATGGACAGAGATCTACCAGGAAAGTAGCAAAATAAATATCGATAAAGTGATAGCTTTGCAACATTATATGATGAGTAGGGGACAATACATCATTATCCCTGGGATACTGTCTTGCAGATAAGCAAAACCAACAACTAATGGGGTATCTTAAATCTACACTGTTAGACAATAAATCCCAAAGGGAAGTTTATAGACACAGAGATCAGAGGAGAACGACATTGTGGCAATTTTGGCCTTCTGGCAACTGCTTAAATGGCCATGTCAGGCTTGGAAGTTGGACTATTTAAGGCAGGAAATGTCAACAAAATCAGAGAGATGGTAAAAGAATTCCTTCAGAGGAGGCAAGAATAGGTAGGTGAAAGGGTGATGCAGAAACACTGTACAGGAAGTACGTTTCCTGAGATGTCAGAAAGGATGGTTTACTTATGTGTTAGTCACTGTGAAGATCCGGCTTCTTAGGGTATATGTCTGTCCTACACAGGCATAGGACCAACAGCCTTGAGCAGGCATTTCTGTTCACCAAGAGTGACAGATCAACATTTCTCAGGCCAGCTGTTGTTTTTGTGGGATGAAATGTAAAAGAACAAAGTACTCAAGAATGATGGAAGCGACAACTGCATCCAGAGTAAACAGCAAGAACAAAAACAAAGCCAGTCAATCTTCCTGCCTGTTAGGAGCAGACAGAAAGAGAGGGGACTTGGGATAAGTAGCATATGATTTCATAGTTTCTACAAGTACTTTTAAATTATGAACACTCATTTTTCTTCAGCGTACCTTCTTAAAACCCACATTCAAATTTGTTTTCGGTTTCCTTGTTTTCCTGTAAACATGACCTTATTGAAGTATGCCCATCTTTTCCTGATACGCTGTAATGGGGAAGCCTTGCTTCTAATCAATTGTTTTACCACATTTGTTCATGAACTGAGTTGTATTGCAGGGATGAAACACACTTTAGGCAAGCAAGATGGCTCAGTGAGTAAGTGTTCTTTCTCCCAGGAATTACACAGTAGAAGAAAACCAGCTCTCACAAGTTATCTTCTTACCTAGGCATGAAAACCGTGGCAATATGACCAACACCACATATACCTAAACTCATATAAATAAATTTTAATTAAAAGCATATAATTTAGAAACAGGACACCAGAATTTGGAAGGGGTGATATCCTTCTGAAAACTTCATTTGTGAAGAACAATCTCATGTAAAAAACATTTTTTAAGCTATTTAATACTAGTAAATCCATTGAAGGTTCAGGGTACAGGAGACACATCTGTTACCCATTTAGCTGCCCAAAGCAAAACAAAGACACAAACAAACAAAAATGTTGTCAGCACTCCTTAGTTGAGTGTAATTCTCTGTGTAAGACTGAGGTCTCTTAAGCTTTCCCTTGTCCATGCCAGCATGTCTACTGTTGTTGCCTGTGTTCAGCTCATGCTAACATCAATTAATGAAAAAAGAGACCACCAATTTGAAAGAGAGCAAGAAGAGATATATGGGAGTATTTGGAGGGGGGATTGTAATGTCAAAAATTAAAAAGAAATAACCATAAAAGAAAAGCCAAAATACTCAGACACTAAAATCTCTCTCCCTCATACTTCTTAAACAATTTTTAAATATGCTTTTTAATGATGATTCCAGATCATGAAATATTTCTTAGCAAATGTACCATTTTGTCTCTGACCTGTTGGTGCCTGATTTGATGTGATATACTTACTGTGATGCTGTCCCTGTTGTTTCTAAAACAGTTGTCCCATATTCTTAAAATTGAATCTGTGTTCAACTAGTAGGCTCAGCAATCTCTGCAGGATGATTTATAAACCTGTCATTATAAAAGATAACATAGGAAATCTCTCAATGAGGTGAATACCATTAGTACCTCTCAGTAACAAAATTTCTACTATCAAAATACACTTAAGACATAATTTCAAACCTAAGGCAGTCTATGGCCATTGTGGCAAAAGTGGAGGAAACAATTTTTAAAGACACAATACTCCAGAATTTAAAGTGCTACCCTCGTTCTTCACTATAATACCCCATTGCATTGAAGAGCAGCATGCCACTGGAGTAGGAAAAGATTTCTCTTGACTATATTGTGAAAATGCACTTCTCCGTAATGCTATAAGAATACAAAGGATCTCAGTTCCTTATACTAATGTTTTCACTTACTTCTGTATGCAGATTTGTATTCTAAAGATGGAAGAATTTTCTGAAACTTTGGCTTCTAGACTAAGAGATATGCTCTTACACTACTGCCTCAATAGATTAAGCTTTTGGTCTTCATAAAGTTAATTTTTCATTTTCAAAAAATAAAAAGATTACAAAGTATCACATTATTTAATAAACAAAGGGAACTTATCCATAAGCATTAATTTCTTGACCATCTAATTCAACACAGCAAAATGCAAAATATAAGTGATATAAAATCAGAATGGAGGGTAACAAGGGCAAGGCTATAGCACATAGTCTTCACTATAAGAAAAAATGGATAACTTTAGAATGATAGGGCAAACAAAACTTCAGTTTATTGTTGCTGCACCTTCGTTCTCTAATGTTTAAAACCATATATTTGTTTTCTAGAATTAACTCTCTAGACACTAGTTCTATTAGAATCTTAATTATTCAACATTTTCAAATAATTTATGCAAGGAAATGAAACAGTATTACACACAGAAACAGAAATCATGAAACCGATAGCTGATGTGGCTGGCATCTGATGTGTATGGCATTTTTCCTTTCCCAGTTTGAACAGTTAACACATCATGAAACAAAGACACCCCAGGGTGAGCTCTAGCTTCCTCGTCAGACCATGCAAAGGGTATAGGAGGATGTTCTTTTGTTGTCCCAGCACAACATGCACATAGATTACTCTGAGATTGAGGGAGACATGTACCATTAATCTTCTTCAGTTAGAAGATCTGAGAATATATAGGATATATAGATGAAATAGAATGAAATAGAACACAGCTATATTTGACAATATCTCCCATGATGAGAACGCATGGAATATGTTCAAAGAATCATGTCTTGGAATTTGTCATATGGATCAGTAGATAAATTGCTTGTTACATGTTTTAGTTACCTTTCAGTAAGACACCACAACTAAGGCAAATTACAAAAGAAAATATTAATGGGACTCAACGGTTGCAGAAGGTTAACATTCATGATCACCTTGGTCATACGCAGGCATGCATGGTACTGGGACAATAGCTGAGCACTTACATCCTGATGATCCACGGTCACAGGCAGTGGGAACTAACTCATAATGGTGTACACTTTTGAACTTCAAAGCCCAATCCCAGTCACATAACTCTTCTAACAATGCCACACCTCCTAATTCACAAACCAGGGACCAAGCATTCAGATTTATGGGGGGTCATCCTAATTCAAATAACCACATCACTTAAGTGTAAGGACCTGAGTTTCAATAGTCACAACCAGTGTAAGAGTTGAGATTTGTAGTGTACTGCTTCCCCAGAGGAGAAGAAAACAAATATCTATTCACCACAGGTGGGGCACTGTTGACAGATGCAGTTAACAAGCTGACCTGAGTCCAATTTGATGAAACAGTAAGTTAACTGAAGTGATTCTCAGATGTATGGCTGGGGTATTCCGTAAGCATTATGCCTGAGAGGCAGTTGCTCCACCAGAAAGCCCACTCTTACATTGGTGACAAATCATAAAAGCTACATCCCAGAGCACTCTGAATAGTTGCAGGCAGTTCAGCTGGTAGGACTGTTTCCTCTGGGAACTGTACAGTTCAGAGAATTTTCTCTTCTAGTTGTTACAGCTTCTATAACTCGACAAGGGGTCTTGTGGGATCTTATAAATTCCAGATTTTCTAAACTTCTCAGATGTTTCTACTTCCAGAGTTCCCTGTGAGCTTTTTTCTCCCTCCATGAGAGAGTGGTTCAGTTCAGAAGGAATTGCTATGTATATATACTATGCCATTCCAGTGCTTCTACAGAGATGAAAACCAGAGACACAAGAATCCCAAGAAGCTTGCTGGCCAGATAGCATGGAGTATTCAGCACCATGACAAATGATAAAAGAGATCTTGCCTCAAAACATAAGGTGCAGATTGACACTCAAAGTTATAATCCACCATCCACACATGTCCAGACTCATGTATGCTCCTACACACACATACACACACACACACACACACACACACACACACAAACACACCCAATTACACATTTATCATCCACACACATAAGTGATATTTCTTCACTGCAATGAACAATTTTTAATTCAAGAGTAGGTAAGAAGATAAAAGTCTTGACTTAATGCCTAGCCAAAGAAAAGTGTCCGGCACCTCATGACAGTGCACAGTATTCCATTCCTTAGGAGAACACAACCTATTACATGAGGCCAGATATGGTCACATATATACTCACACTCAATCCAGCCTTAAGAGTTTCACACAATTGTAGAAAGAGGAGGGAACTACGTGTGACATTATGTGTGACTTTCTAACACAGTACATCTTTTATCACAGAAAACTCCAAATCTGTCTGTTTAGTAAGTGCAGTTTAATTGAAGAATTATTGCCAATAGTCTTCTTAAAGGCCAATGATTTGAAAGTTATAAAAATGAATTAACGTAACTCCTGAAGTAAAGACATACACAACTAGAGAGGATATGAGGCCAGAGAACCATAAGTTCAAGGCTAGTATAAACAATTTAGTGAGAGACTGTGTTAAAATGTGAGACATGGGATTGGGGCAGTAAGGTGTATACACTTCATTGGTAAAACATTTGCTAAGCATGTGTAAAAGCCTGTGCTAATGCCTACTTAGGAAAAAGAAAACAAAACTATATATGTTTAATACAGCTTCACATTTATCCTCACCCAGGCCAGGTGATCCATGGATATTTCTATATTTTTAACCCATTATTTGTGAGAGGGTTAATCCCTTTGGAAATTATCTGTACCTCATGCATAACCTCAGCCTTAGCCAAAGGCATACACAATTCATAGCTTGAAGAAAGGTACTCACATTTAATGTAGTGTGGTGAATTTTGTTTGCTACGTCTGGCAGGCTTCCTTTCAATCTTCTACAAGCTGCCCCTTCCAGTGAATATTGTGACTAGTGTGCAAAATGCTTAAGTGTCAAACACCTATAAGCAGAAAGAACTAACAGCAACCATTATAACAGCTGACAGAGACCGCATGTTGAGTGCTGAAAATGATACCCATTGAAGGATAGCTCATTAAACTGCCTTAACCTAATTTGAATCTTATTCAATCCTATGTATCCTGGCTAGAAAAATGATTTGGTTGGAAGGAAATTTTATTATTTCATTCCTTTGGGTTATGTTTTTGCTTTTTATGTATACCCCAAGAACTTTGTGCTTAATATAAAATATTCTGACCATAAATCTTGGGTTCCCTCTTTAATTATAAAAATGTGACTATTATGTAGCTGTTCCAGTGTACACAGAGATTTTCAGTGTTTTAATGAGACTTACTTAAGTGTTAAAGGAAGCAACAGGCATGCGATTGCCTGGGCACTAATAGTACATAATATAGCCAATTGCAAACAGCAGTCTAATTTGTTGATTTCAACTGAAGTGTAATTATATTGCTTCATTTGCTGAGCAAATCATATGAGAGTTTCTCTAAATCAGCCTGATTGTGTAATGAAGAGCTAATTACAAACAGCAGTGTTCTTGCAGTAAATCCATTGTAAGTGCTAATGCCAGGTTGGCTCCATTGTGACAATGGCTCATTAGTACATTAACAAAAGCAACTGTGGGAACATGCCCAATGCTGGGCTGCTGGTCTCTTGGTTTCTGAAGCTGCAATGATTGCATCCTTCAACATATAATTACCAAGAAAATGGTGCTTGATTTAGGTTTTGGCAATTTTTTTAGAAAGAACACAAAGACATTTTTAGAGAAAAATAAAATGATTTGGAAAGTCTTCCTGTCAGGCTAGGCTTCACTATGCCAGGTGTGCCCTGGAAACCTAATTTAACAAGGGAGTCTTTTAGCTAAGAGACCATTCTTGACAATTGAATTTTGACATCCCACCATGCAAATGGACTCTATGACACATATGTGTTTCTGAAGATGTGTGTAAGGGACTGTGTGTGTGTGTGTGTGTGTGTGTGTTGTGTGTGCCTCCTACCTATAATTGTCAGTGGCTCTAGTGAAGAATTCTGTAAGTGAACATCTAAACAGACAACAGTCAGTAGGTCCAAGTATCTCCATGCTATTGAGTATCCTTGCAGAGAGTGAGGCAGGCTTCTTACGCGTAATTCAATGCTAACATCTAAACTTTGAATTTTGAAATTACTCCCAACTCCATACAGCTGGACTGTACAAGTAGCTAGTATGGCTGAGAACTCTGTTGTGACATGGAGTCCATGTCATGTTTATAGACCTAAATATGCTATCACTTTCAGAATACTCCAACCTATCAAGATTTCTTCATGTTTGAATTTTTTCATGATCAGGAAGTTTTCTCTCTATGCTTATTCTAGAATGCAGGTATTTCTATGCTTTGTAACAGTTTAGTACTACACCAGTCTTTTTAGTTAATGCCGCTGTGAAGAAGCTCTGTCCCTCGTATATGGATTGCGTTTTGTCTATAACTAACAAGGTATAGTTCTTTCTATACTGCAATCTTACAGTTATACTTTCCGTATTAATGTAATTGAAATTTATGTTACCATGCTGCCAACAAAATTGAATTCAACTCTAATGATCCCCAAAGCTTGTACGTTTCTTTCCCAATAAAGAAATCTTTAAAAATAGAGATGTGAAGTTTAAATGAAGGCTTATCACTAGGACTTTTATAGATTATGGATTAATTAGATTACATTTTGGAGGAGTACTGAAGAAAGATTACATATTTCAAAGAAGTAAAAGATTAAGGAAGACATAAATTTCAGTGATAAATTGTAAAAGGAAAGAAAACATGTATGTATGCTGAGTAGAAAAATTTAGAGAAAGTTGTGTAAAAACTGTGGGACATATTTTATTCTTCATTCTGGGAAGTGAAGACTGCAGTCCATTGAAAACATGGGTGTTCACACACACACACACACACACACACAACAACAACAACAACAGTTATCAGGAAGAAAAAAAGGTATAAAAACATAACAATTCTCTCTTTAAAGTCATACGTATAGTTGTTTTCATTTTTCCTGTTTTCAAAGTATAGCCAACATGCTGGATAATTTCCTGAGGGAAGTCAAGTTTTTGCAACTCATTAGTTTCAGGGCAGAAATACTAGTGTTTGCTTTCTGACTGTTGGTCATCTACCTGCAACAAGACACAAATAAATTTCCCAAATTTAGATAAAGGAAAGAATGTTTATTTGACCTTTCAAACATAAAAGGAATCTTTATATTTTCAAGAAGTAATCAAAAGTCAATATTGAATAACTTTGTGTAGACATGTAAGTAGATATATATCCAATTTATTCTGCTATATATTTTCAATGGATAGTTATCAATATTGATTTCTATTAGTTATTAGCTATTTTCTTGTTTTGCTTTAGTTTTGTTTTTTGCTTGTTGAGAAAGTTTCTCATTCTGTAGCTCAGACTGACTTGAACATGACTATGTTCTAGGTAAATCAGAACCTCAGTGTAATCCTCCGGCCTTAGCATCCTGATTGCTGTTAGGGCAGGTGTAAGTTATTACACTCCTTGTAATAGCTAATTTTAATTTGTTTGATTTGAAATTTATTTATTCACTTAAATTTATTGTTGAATTCCATTACTGCAAAGTTTATTGGGCTTCTAAGAACTTTCAGGGTCATCTAGAGTGCACAGAAGTTAGTTGTAGAATGGTCAGCTTTCTGCTCTGCATAAGAATGGTTCACCATTCTTCCAAAGCTCATTGCTCTAATTTAGCCTTTTGCTTTTCATTTTTATGGTTATATAACAATATTAACTTTGCAAGCTACTGACTTAGATTATGAAAACGAAACCATGTGATTGACATCACTGATGATTAACAAAGGTTTTGGGATGTGGCAGGGCTAGGAAGAGTGGAGTGCCTATTTAAAAATCAAAGCAATAAAGTAAACTGAGCTAAGTACTGAAAAATTCATGAAGATGCAAAACTGTTGAGACTTGTGACAGATTCTACGGCAAAGCTTATACTTATGTCAACTGTGTGTAACATTTCTTTCCTGGGATTTATATATCAATGCTTCTATGTTTTGATTTGTTTGGGACATATTTGAATAATTCTGTAAGATGGTGAACTTGCATATTGGAAAAATGATCAATGTTTGTGTAATGAATTCACTTTTGGATTATGTTTACACAACAAAGCATCACATAAATATTCACTTTATCTGATGTTTAACATACAAAGTCCATTGACTTTTTTGGGCAGAATGATTTTATTTCACTTTACAAGACACAAAAGGAGCAATATTAATCATTAGAACACAGACTGAATTTATTTCATGTGGAATTAGCATCATTAAGGAGAAAATAGATTAAATGTTTAGCTAATTCTATGCTATCCTGTAATTTACAAGCAGCAGGTAGCCTTAGAGTGTTATTCATTTCTCTAAAATTATATGTGTTGAGTGCAGATACAAGTTTTTGTTTTAAAAGGAACAATTTGATAATATATTGTTTTGATGAATATTTTTGAAAGCATTGTTTAAACACAAAAACCTGCAGGCATCTATGACAAACCTCGAGTTCTCGCTGTTAGCAAGAGCAGTAGCTAGTTTGATTCACACATTTTTCTTATTTTTGTCATGCCATTTGGAGAGTCTAGTAAAGTACCTCCTTGGGAATGGCTCTTGTTATCCTTTACCTTTACTGATCCATGAACTTGAAGCTATATCATAAAATATTGTACATACGAGTAGTAGAAACATGTTACACAAGTAACAAAATCTGAGATATGATTGTTTCAAGTGCTTGCATCTGCCTTCCCTGTGCAGAACCCTTGTAAATAGGAAAGATGTAGTCTTTGTTTAATATTTCTTTATGTACACCTGAACCCTTACAGAAAAATGTAGCGTAGAAAGGATTCCAGGGATTGAAAAAGACCTGTTTTGGGGATGTATGTGCTCACTACACAAAATTAGTAATAACAAAATTTAAAATGTATGTGAGGAGTCCATTTTATCATGTTTTTATCTGTGTGATTTACAAGTGCTAATATGCTAAAAATAAATTGTGTATTTAAGTGAAAACAATTCATTACTGCCTTTCCTCTGTTCTGCTTCTGATATTTTCTAGGTTTGGGGAGGGGGACTGATAAAGCGGAAGCCATAGACAGTTTGAGGTCAGTGTTCATTAGTTGTTGAACTAAATTGATAGGATTAGTAGCCAAGGTAAGATGTTGCATAGGCTCAGCACAAACATATTTAGTTAAGAGTTATAATCTATACAATCCTGCTCTGTCGCCTTGAGAAGAAACTAATATTTAGAAAATAAGACTTTGATAAATACCATTAAACCATGCAATTATCCCCTACAATTCCTCTTTTAGTCTAAAAAGGATATTTAAACTTAAAACAACTAACTTGTGTCAATGATCAAAATGTATCAAGCATCTATCCCATCTAAACCTAAACTTATCTGAAAGAAACAGATATCTTTCCAATCCCAAATCTAAAATAATTGAAAACTAACACTATCAGGTGTAAACTGTTCTATAATATCAATAGTAGGGAGAGAAGGCATGGAATTCTCAAAATTACTTCCTGCTGAGACGGGACAATGACAATCTCATGGGGACCTGAGAGAAGAAAAATGTTAGTATAACAAAATCTTCAGTAGATCAGACAGTCTCTGTTTGGCAGGATATGCTTGATTGAAGTTCCTGACTGGAGTTCTAGTGTTGATTAAAGCTTTCATATGAAGCTCTGGCCAGATTGTAGAAGGTGTGCTGTTTCAGTTCCTTGTTCTGTAGTTGTGTCAAGTGATGTAGTTCCAAGACACTTTCAGGATGGTGCTTGTCAGGTGGAGTCAATGATGTGGGGCAGTTCAGATGCATTCAGTCAAATCAGGTGGAGTCAAAGAAGTGGATCCTCATTCTCTTTCTGAAGCAGATGAAGATTGCTGTCAGGAAATCCCTTGTACTCTGGAAAACTCAAACATTAATGTTAACAAAGAAATATTTTAACTTTTATATGTATGCATACTGGAAGAGGTGACAATAGGGAAGATGGTAAACATGAAGGAAATTAGACTTTTCAGAAAAAGAAATCCACAGATAACAGTCCCTAATTTTATTTTCTTCTGTCTTATATCAATAGCTCTTTGATATAATACAGAAATTATGAATTTTATTTAAATAATATGCTTGAATTTAGAATAGGAGAGCCAATCCAACTCCAAAGCCAGCTTCAGTTAGATGAATGGGGACTAAAGTATATGAAGAAACAAAGATAAAAGGGTACTATAAAAAACAAAATAGAGAGATTTAGACTCTGATACCACACAGTGAGTTACTGTATGTTTGATGGTCCTCAGGATAGCTATTCATTCGTCTTCAGGAATCCATATGTCCAGTATTCTTTGCTGAGTTTACCTGTGAAGACGAAAAACAAAACACTTCTCTTTCCTTTTATGAGGTGACTTTACCCATGGTAGAATATGATTTTGTAGATGAGCTGTTATCTTTCCTCCTCCTGAGATGTCTTCTGTTCTGATCGAATCTTAATTAATTTCGATGGAACCCAAAGTTTTTCTTCTCCTGTGGAAACAAAAGCAAAACCCCCTCCCCAACGTAACACATATCCTGGTTTCCAGACTGAGGTCATAACATCCTTAAAATACACCAGTTGCTTCAGTTCAGAAGTCTTCTCTGTAGTCCAGTGTCTTTCTGCTACAGTTTGTCCTTTTTCATCAGCATTAAGAAAGTTCAACGTTAGTAAAGCATTATGTAACCTGTGTTTAGGGGTCTGTGTTCCCTCTGGCTGTTTATGAAGCATCTCTTTTAGGGTTCAGTTAGATCTTTCAACCTCTGCTTGTCCTGTGGGATTGTAAGGTGTACCAGTTACATGTTTTATATTATAATATTTGAAAAATTGTTCCAATTTACTGGAGACATATGCTGGAGCATTGTCAGTTTTTATTGTCTTAGGTATACCCATAACAGCCATCACCTCTAAGAGGTGTGTAATAACAGAATCAGCTTTTTCAGAGCTGAGAGCAGTAGCCCATTGGAAGCATGAGAATGCGTCTATGGTATGGTGTACATATTTCAAACTGCCAAATTCTGGGAAGTGAAATACATCCATTTGAAAAAGTTCATTTCTGTGAATACCTTTAGGATTACCACCTGCTTGTAACAGAGTTTGATTGTAGAATGAGCAAGTGGGGCAAGTTCTTACTATTTCTTTGGCTTGTTGCCAGGTGATAGAAAAGTCATTCTTTAAACCTTTGCTGTTTACATGGTTTTTCTTATGATATTCTGAACCTTCCAACACATTACCTATCATTACCTATTAATAAACGATCAATTTCATCATTGCCTTGTGCCAGAGGACCTGGCAGACCTGTATGGGATCTGATGTGTGTTCTATATATAGGATGAGTCCTGTTTCTGATGGTTTCCTGTAATTGTAAAAACAATGAGGTTAATTCTGTACTTTCAGGAACAAATTCTGCAGTCCCAATGTGCATGACAACTCTCTCTGTATACTGAGAATCCGTGACTATATTGAGAGGCCCTGTAAAGTCTTTAAGTACCATGAGAATGGCATATAACTCTGTCTTTTATACGGAGTTGTATGGGGTTTGAACTACTTTACTTATATTTCCTGATTTATTCCCTGCCTTACATGATTTGTTTGCATCCATGTAGAAGGTAAGAACTCCAGAAATAGGTGTTTGAGTCAAGATGCACGGAAGAATCCAAATTACTTTCTTTATGAATTTGATTCTCTCTGTTTTGAGATAGTTGTTACTAATAGTTCCCAAAAAGTCACTGCAAGCTATTTGCCAATACTCATTATCGTTCCATAAGGAGGAAATTTCCTCATTAGTTAAAGGTACAATAATTTCAGCTGGGTCTTTCCCAGTCAGTTGACAAGGCCTTAATTTACCTTTTATTATCAAATTGGAGAACTTTTCTATATATGTTTTCAATTTTTTATTCTGTTTATGTGGCAGAAGTACAGAATCAGACAGTAATATGTCATCCATATTATGATATGTTAATGACTGTAGAAATTTTTACAAATTATTTCTAGAGGTTTATGCACAAAATATTGACACTAAGTTGGGCTATTTAACATACCTAGTGGCAGCACTTTCCACTGGAATCTTTGTACTGGCCGGGAATTATAATAGGTAGGTACTGTGATGGTGAACTTTTCTCTGTCATATTCTTGTAATGGTATGGTTAAGAAGCAATCTTTTAAGTCTATAACTATAATTGGCCAATCTTTAGGTATTAGAGAAGGTAGTGGCATCCCAGGTTCTAAGATCAGTAACCATTCTCCACTTACCAGACTTCTTCTTGACAACAAAAACAGGTGAATTCCATGCACTAGTTGATTCCTCAATATGTCCAGCATCTAGCTGTTCCTGAACTAAGTTCTCCAAAGCCTCTAACTTCTCAGATGTCATAGGCCATTGACCCACCCAGAGAGGTTCATCTGTCAGTCATTTTAACGGTAGAGATTTTGGTTACTCTGTAGGATTGGCACTAGCATCCTGTTTCTGTACAGCCTGTACATTTGGCATCTGTTTTCTGTACTGCCTTACTATATTCTTTCTACCACCAAGAGCTTGTCTATAATTCCTAGCTGATACAGGAGGAATGTTAATCTGCGTATTCCAGTTTGTAATAGATCACGGCCCCAGAGGTTTATAGCAATATCTGCAACATATGGCTTTAACCTTCCTCTCTGTCCTTCTGGCCAAATAAAGTCAATCCGTCTAACATTTTTGTTTAACTTGAGATAGGGTTCTAATCCCTAAGAATTGAACTTTAACCTCTTTTAAAGGCCAAATTTGGGGCCAAGACTTCTGATTTATGATGGTGATGTCACATCCTGTGTCTAAAATGCCATTAATCACCATGTTATTTACTTTAACTGGTAACATGGGTCTATGACATTTTATAGAAGTTTGCCAAAATATACATTTTGTATTTCCTCCTGATATTATTGATTCACCCTCTGGAGCTAATGTATTATCCAGTGCCGTATTATTTATAATGGGCAGTGGATTTTCTAATTGTCCTGGGAGAGGCTGTCCTCTACTGTCACTGGGAATGACTGGATTATTTTGGTTTTCAGGGCCTTCCTGAGGCCCTTGGCTAAGTTTCCCAGCTGTAAAGGTCTACCTTGTCTATCTGTAGTCCACCAGCATTCCTTGGTCCAATGTTTACCCTTTCCACACCTTCTGAAGAGATCAGAAGGCTGAGGCCTTCCATCTGAAGCATTCCTGGTAGAAGCATTATTTCTTGGAAAGCGTTGTCTACAGTTCCTACTCATATGTCCTATTTTACCACAGTTAAAGCATGTGGCATCTTTATGTCTGTTAAAATTTTTGGAGATTGCCTTCCTTACCCAGGCCTCTACATCATCACTGGTAGGGTATTTGGCATCCTGGTGCCTCCTCAAGACTTTAGAAATTGCTTCACCTACCTAAGTTCCCGTATCCTAACTTTTACATTCAAGGTTAGCTGTATATAGGACCCATTCCTCCAATGGCGCTGATCTTATTTTTAATGGCCAAAGTACTTGCTTGCATTGTGGATTTGCATTCTCATGTGGCAAAGATTCTATAAGGAGTCACCTAGATTCTGGACTTGTTACTTGTACTTCTATTGCTCTGGATATTCTCTCTAAAAATTTAGTGAACCTTTCCCTTGGAAAATGTACTACCTTGGTATAGGGTTGCATTATCTCTCCTGTTTCACAAACCTTATCCAAAGCATTCAAAGTAGCTGCACGCCATAAAGACAACATCATATGAAGACTGAACCTGCGGGTCAGCATAAGCACCGTCCCCAAGAATCTTGTCTTGGGGCGCTTCATGACTGCTCTTTAATTCCTGAAAGTCTAGGGCTTTCGCCTCTTGCCTCCATAAAGCTCTCCATTGAATTTGACATGAATTTTCAAGCACTGCCGAGGCTAATTTGGCCCAGTCTCTTAGGGTTACTCTATTTGCAGTGGTCCATGAGGTTAGGAGCTCTCTGATATAGGGAGAATGAAGACCATACGAAATAATGGCCTCCTTGATTCCCTTTAGATCCTTCATCTGTATAGGTTCTGTGCTGATTCCTGGCCATGGTAATCGTGCCTTGCCAAGCTAAGTGGTAGGGAACTTACCGAAAGGAGAGTCCACGTGTGCCTGTGGCCAGTGGTGGTCGGGCCAAGGAACAGCCGCTTTCTGGGCGCCTGGATATAGGTTCCGGAAATTCTGACACCAAAATGATGCTGCAACAATAAACAGCACACTTACTGAAAGTAAAAATAAGTATTTATTGTAGAAATTACCCACAAGAGACAAACAAGTAACCCAGATGAGCCGAATAGTTTTCTAACGCAGAACTGGAAGCCAGAAAGGCAGAAAAGAGAACGAGACTTCCACTGTTCAGTCTTTTATACCTTCCTATGTAACGCCCCTAGCCATGCCCAAGAGTGGGCCTGGCTAGTGACGTAGTTCATTGCCTACGTCTGTATACGTCTTTAGTCATGCCTAAAGTGGGTATGGTTAACGGTGTGGTAAACTGCCCTTTTATTACCTCATCTGTATGTGCCTCTAATAAGTCACATGGTTAATGGCAGAGCACTGTTTCCTCCTATACTGAAAGAAGGAATTTTAATTTAGTTGAGCATATACTATATCCTGAGAACAGTACTAGATACATTTTATTCATTATCTTGATTAACACATATACCTACCCTATACAACATGTATAAGAAAATAATTTCATAAATTCTTCAATTGAAAAACTAAGTGTGAGTTGATAAAATTTTCTGGATTTTTTATTTTAAATATTACCATAAATATTCTAAAATATGCAAAATCATAAATCTCCTGTTATCCAAAACAAATAAGTTCATAGTGAGCTTTTAAATCAGAAAAATTTATCAAAACTCATTAGAAAGTCATGAAAACTCTTATTTAAAATAGTAATCCCTTTATAATTATTATGCTAAATGAGAAGTTATAATAACTCATGTAATTTTCCTACCAGCAACACTAATTTTAGTTGTTTATATTTAACAACAAATTTTAAATATTATCTAATTTCATGGATACACATCATAAGAGTTATACATGTCCATGTTGTTTTTCAAGCAATGCCTCCAATTTTTTCATGAAATTTTATTTTTAATATAGCATGAGTGGAAATAAATTTAGAAAACAAAACTAGCACATATGAAATCTTTCAAGAGGTCATTGGTCTCTGTGGGAGGTAGCTGTTACAACAGTCAGTTTGCAGCACTAGTGTTTATAGGCAATGCAACTTACTAATTGGATAAGTGCCACAAATATTTGAGTCATGATGTCTTATTTATTCTGTCAAGTAATTCCATAACAAGAAGATATTTTAAATGTAACTTTACTTTTTTAGTGGATCCCAAAGATATTTCACAGAAAACCAACCCCAAAAGCAAACCATGAAAGTGCATCTGCATTTTAGCCGGGCGGTGGTGGCACATGCCTTTAATTCCAGCACTCGGGAGGCAGAGGCAGGTGGATCTTTGTGCGTTCGAGGCCAGGCTGGACCGATAGCCTCCGAAACAATACAGAGAAACCCTGTCTTGTAAAAACCAAAAAAAAAAAAGTGCATCTGCATTTTAAATTTATTATAGTAAGTTTGTAAACCCAAACACTATCAGTTAATTGTATTGGGTTTTTTTATTGGCTCTTTTATTTCTCACTTTATCCTCTGGATTGTTTTATGATGTTGTGACACATTGATTTTTCCTCCCACTCCTTACACTAGAAAAGTGTACAGGAAATAAAATATCTTCATCATTATATAGCATCACACATCACATTTATTATGGAGCCAAATAAATGAAACACAGATTTTTCATTGTAGACCAAATGAGCTATGTTTGAAAGTACCCTGAGATACAAAAGGTCATAGACTGAGTAAATTGCTAAAATTATTCCTGATTAAATGAGCTATGGTGTCCTAAAAGGAAAAGCTATTTCGATTTTTTGTGAAATTTAATTATTCATCTTTAATATGTGAGTATGAAGATGTTTACTCAGCAAACATGAATGTGTATCTGCTGATGAAGTGGTTACATTAGGACCAAAGGGCTTTTAATGTAGTTTAAAAAATGGTGAAGATTTATATAAGCACTCTGGGGTGGCCTCTTATTATGGAAAATGATACATGACTACTAAAGGAAAAAAGCAAGATTAAATCAGTTTGTATTGGTGATGTCATAAACCACTAATGCAGTTTGAGTGGTTTATAAATATTAGAGGAAGTTGGTAATGTAGCCACTGCATTAGTATGCATTTGCAATCTGCTTTAGGCCTTCCAAATAAACTCCAAATGAGCCATTTATTTGTCCTTGGGGAATGATAATTGTGACTGATTTTCCTACCTAAAAAGGGTTTTCAGTAAGAGTATCTCTCACTTGGGCTATGAAAAAGTAGATATTTGAAAGGAAATGGCTACAAGCATTTTCAGCACATTCAGATCTTTGTCATAGGAAATATTGAGGGGAAATGTATGACCCCAGTAGTAAACTAAGGGTACTTTTTGCAGTAATGGAGTTCACTTGTCCTCTGAGCTAACAAGTACATCTTAGTTCACTGGCAATATGTCTGGAACACACAGTGTGCCATGAAATGAAAAACCCTCAACTATGTACAAGGTGCCTATATCTTTCCAGCACATGCTTGTTAGATGCTTACCATGTACCATTTGTTTTCTGGGCTCTGTGGATACAGTAGGGAAAAACCTTAAGGGGTAAATGTAACTGTCTTCTTGAAGCTTATATTCAGAAGGAGAGATAGAAAGCCCACAGGGTTAAAAAAAAGCAGGATATATGATAAATCTCTTAAAAAGAAAAGTAAAACAAACATGGGAAAACTAAAAATACATGTTAAATAATAAACTCAGGAGAGCTTGGGAGAAAATTAACTATTCAGTAAAATGAAGAAGAAAGGAAAGTGTTAACTATCAATTTGGTATGTCTTATAAAAGAATATTGTTACTAAAAATTCCATATACAAATGTTAGAATCTGAAATGTATTCTTTTTGTCAAAATTCACACATACATACATACATACTATGACAAAGGAAGAATAATGAAAGGGAGAACTTATTATGAACTGTATTTTAAAAGATTACCTATGTCATGTACAAAAATTAAGAAGTCATGAACTTTGCTAGTCCCAGGTCCCTCTCTCACCTAGAAGATTACATTTATTAAAGGTAGACTAAATAATTCCAACAAAGACATAGGACACAGTAGGGTGACAAATTTACCAAATAATTACTGTGACTACACAATAAGTTTACATAATTGACTTCTACACCCAATCTCTAAAAGTAGGTTATGGGAATGGGTGGCAGAGCAGAGTGTACATGTGTCTAAAAATTTACAACCCTGAATAATCCTCCAGGACTAAACTTCATAACTTGATAAGTGAAATGTTGAGTGATGAGGTTCATAACTGAAGTACGTCATATAGATCATAAATAATGCTTTTCAAAGTTTCTGGAGTGTGCATCATTCTAACACATGGTTGACGCTGGAAGCCTGCCCAATATTACTTTGGAGCTCAGTTAACAAATTTGGAAAATGAGAAGCTTGTATATCTGAGAACTGTCCATTTTTCATATATTTTCCAAAAAGCTGGATGCCACAGCAGTTCCAATCTGGTCTGGGGTTTTTCTGAGGAGTTCCTGGTATCCAGTCTATGTTGCAATCCCAAAGAAATTAGTTACAATATTGGTGACCGATGTCACAGCAACTGGGTCAGTGAACTTCCCAGCAAGAATGAGAGTGAACATGCTTTTTTTTCATGTCCTCTTATTTGGGTTGCCATCATAAGGTGCTGCACTATCACAGGGTGTGTCTTCCTGCTTCAAATAATTTTATCACAATAATGTCACACAAGAGAGCCCCGGCTGCTTATGTTTTAGTTGATTCCAAATGCAGTCAAAAAGACAACCAAGATTTCCAAGCACACCTCCACATTCCCCTTTGGGAACAACACACAAAGGCTATTTCCAAGAAAGCAATTATCTAAGTGGTGGTAAAGGTAATGGAGTGGATCCTGCCTCTGTGGTGGAGTGTGGTTTCCATGTCATGATGTAAAAATAAGACTTCCTGACTTAGTCTATTCTAGAAAGCTCCAGATATGCCTAGAGAAATGAGATGGAACAGAGAACCTAGACTTGTTCCTCACTGCTGGTCTAGGCAAATGGATATGCAAAGAGTGTAAAGCAGAGGTCTGCTATCTGAAAGTACTGTTTGCATGTCAAAGTGTTTGCAAAAATACTTAGGCAGCAGAAAACAAATATTAGCTAAATTTGATGTTTTACAATTCTGCTTAACTTCTTAAGTTCCTCCAAAATGGTCACCTTTTAAGCTTGCCTCAAATTAGGCTTTTACAACATCAATCTTTTTAACAATGGATTAAGAAAAATGTGACAAAACATGACAGACTTTAAATCGTCACAGACCAGTTCAGTTACCATCCAAGTTCACATCCCCAGCCATGAGTTGGCCCACGCTAACATCTATCCCATCTGTGATCCACTGGAGGGTGTGAGGGGACCCCTCCTGCAGAAAGATAGCCTCAGGATCTCCATGACTCAGAGCAAGCACCGGGGGTCTAAGAGGAGTTCTGGTGAGGGTCTGGTGATGATGATGTGAGAGACGACAGAGAGAGGCCTTGAGCCAGACCATGACTCCTTGCTATGAACATTTGTGGGTGGGGCTGATTGAATCAAAGGGTGCACTGCATCCCCGCTCAGAATGCCACTGGGACTAATGAAGCAGTGTTGGGAGAGGCAGGAAAGATGGAGGAGTGGGATTTTTTCCTGTTTGCTTTTGTTTGAAATTAATTTTTGGAGAGGTTTTCTTTTGGGAGGATACTGTCAAAAGGAGTGAGGGGTAGAAATGGAGGGATTGGGAGGTAAGCCAAATTGGGTGCCTGATGTGAAATTATCAAAGAATCAACAAAGAACTATGTCATTTTTAAAAAGTAAACTATGTTGTTCTGTAGTATTTTTTAACCTTTTTATTTAAAAATGTTTTTTTCATTTATTTTAGATACTAATCCGTTTCTCCTCCCTCCTCTCCCTCTGTCCTCTCCCCTTTCCCATCTACCCCCTCCACAATCATCCCTCCTCCATCACCATCCTTGCCTGCCTTGGGCTTACACAAAGCATACCACATCAAGGTGAGGCAGGACCAAGCTCCTCCCCTTATGTCAAGGTATGGCCAGGTAATACAGCATGGGGAAAACAGGTTACCAAAACCCAACTAAGTGCCAGGGAGAGGTAGTGCTCTCACTGAAAGAAGCCTTACTATGAGACCAAACTACACATTCAGAGAGCCTAGGTCAGCCCCAATCAGGATGCCTTCTTTGTGAGGAATAAAGCACTGCAGCCCAGCTGAATCACAACCAAGTCAGTTATGTTGGCTGTCTTGAGTCACTGTTTTAAGACAATTTCTTTGGCGGTAAAAGGCATTTGATCTAATAGCTACTCTAATCCAACAAACCAGCTTTCATTCTCAGTTTAGTGTGTTTTTAAAATGTTGTTCCTCCACTCAGACAGGGTTCTTCACCTGCATGTTCTTGGCATGCGTCTGTGGTGGGCAGCTATGGCTCAAGTGGTAACTACGGAAGAAAGGCTATTCATATCTTATGGCTCCATCATCTGCGGCTTTAGCATTCCCCTGTGACAACAATGGAAGAACAGTAGAGGAAAGAGAATGAGGAAGCATTTCCAAGGTCCAGCATTGGAAGTGGCGAGCATCTGTATTGCCACAATCCATTGAGCACAGTCACTGGCTCCAAATGAATTTGCAAATTAACAAAAGTCTTGGCAAACATATACCATTATCTCTGTTGCCCTTGCTGCTAATGAATTGTGACAAAGTCAGTAGCTAGCAATATAGCAGCTGAACAACCTGAGAGAGGCCCAACACAAATTGTTGGCAGTTTTGGAGTACTGTGGCACAAACTGTGCCATTCCTTCTCAGAGGTTATCTTTAGGTGAAAAGTATTTTCTCATTCAAAGTTGTTTTTTATAGACACTTAAAGTAAATCAAATGTGAGAAAGTAGCAGAAATGAGTTTTTGACGTTAAGGCAATCTGAAGACAGTGGTGGTTGTTAAGATATCAGAAGCGAAATGACACCATTTTAAAGCATCATTGAATGTCACTTAATTATAAAAAGAAATGCAAATGTAGGTTCTCAAATGTAGACTACTCCACAGCAAAGTTATCTTAATCACTTTAAACATGGCATATTCTAAAATTACTATAAAAATAAGTAGCAGTAGGAAATGACATAGTTAAATGGAAGACTATGCTAATGGAATTCCACATATTCAAACCCTTTACTAAGGAGATAAATATTAATATTTTAATAGCTATACTTTCCTTTTTTCCAAGTGCAGTCATGCAGGAACAAAATGATAATAACATAGTACATGACTTTATTACGCTGAGAGCTTCAACCTTTAGTATTATGAAGAAAGTCCATCATCGTTTGTCAAAACTTTAAATGAGCTATCTACTGTCCTTATGACTCTCAGACATATAATTTATAAACTGAATTAGTTATGATGATTTGTGACAGCAAACAAGAAATATTCACCCTCATCATCTTAAAAGTATTCTTGTTAATATAACAAAATCAGATGGTAAATGAACCAGTCATGTAAAGCTGGCATCTCTAAGCTCTTCTGGCTTATTCTAATGCTACTTCTCTCAAAGCCACAAAACTTCTATTACAGCTCTAGAAGTGTAGTTGAATCCTCAGCAGGAAGAAGGAGGCAAAAGCAACAATGCCCATTAGTTCAAATCTTTCAATAGGAAAGAAAAATTTGCACAAGCTCCTCCATATTCAGCTCCAGCAGACTTCTGCTTAGTTCACATTAGTCAAAACTGATTCATGTAAGTATTCATAGCTGAGGCAGACTGGCAAAACAGGGGGAAGTTCACAAGGAGATTAGGAGAGCCCATCATCATAAACCCATGATCTATATTTCTATCATCTGTTCTTATGACTGAATCTATATCAATAATATATAATAATAGATAGATGATAGATGAAAGATAGACAGATGATAAATAGAGATAGATACATAGATAGATAGATGGTAGAGGATAGATAGGTAGAGATAAATGATATATGACAGATTATATAGACAGACAGATAGGTAGATGGTAGATAGATAGATAGATAGATAGATATAGAGATAAGAAAGTAGATAAATGTTAGACACACCAACCCAAATAAGAGTAAATATTTGTTACTCTAAAGGGAAAAGTAAAGAAACATCTTAGTCAATTAATAATGTATTCCATAGGTAGATTTTTTTATTATATGAAAAAATTAATAAAAAAGACATGAGAATCATAAGATATTGCACCATAAGATATTTACATTTCGATATGAGAGTGCTTTTTAAAATATAGCATATTCAGATATAAGTCAGGGGCTACATGTTAGTAAATAGGTTTAACTACTCTCATTTATAACTCCGTACATACAGTTATCAAAACATAACAAACATGATTGCCCAGCCTATATGAAGAGTCTTTCTGCTATTCACAATTTCATTCATTATTGACTTAGGACTTAGGTTTACAGTCTAGTCTGTCATAAATCCTGAAAGCTTTTCTTTTTTTACTTTTTAAATTTAAATTAGAAACAAGTTTGTTTTACAAGTCAATCCTTGTTCCCTCTCCCTCCCCTCTTTGCCTGCCCCTCAATAACTCCCTATCCCATACACTTTCTACTCCCAGGGAGGGTAAAGACTGCCATGGGAGATCTTCAGAGTCTGTCATATTCTTTGGAACAGGGTGTAGACCTTCCTGCCATGTGTCTAGGATGAGAGAGTATTCCTATAAGTGGAATGGGCTGCCAAAGTCCATTCATATGCTAGGGGTAAATATTGATCTACTACCAGAGGCCCATAGATTGCCGAGGTCTCTTCACTGACACTCACATTCAGGGGGTCTGGATCAGTCCTATGTTGGTTTCCATATTAGTCTGGGGTCCATGAGCTCCTCCTTGTTTAGGTCAGCTGTTTCTGTGAGTTTCACAGATCTGGCTCATCATTCCTCCCTCTCTGCGACTAGATTCCAGTTCAGTTCAGTGTTTAGCTGTGGGTATCTACTGCTACTTCCATCAGCTGCAGGCTCTAGGATGGCATATAAGGCAGTCATCAATCTCATTATTGGTGGATGATATAAAAGGTAGCCTCTCCGTTATTGCTTAGATTGTTAGCTGGTGTTATCTTGTAGATTTCTGGACATTTCAATAGGGCCAGATTTCTTTTTAAACCTATAATGGTTCTCTCTATTATGTTATCTCTTCTTACTCTCATTTATTCCTTCCCTGACTCAAACTTTTTGCTCCTTCATGTTCACCTCTCCCCTCCACTTCTCCCCTGCTCTTTCTCCTAGCTCCTTCTTACCACCTCCTGAAGCAGAAATATTAAACTACAGATTTAGGGATGTCCTATGAAATTAATTGAAAGAGAAATCACTTACATGAAAAGCAAAGAAAGTTGAGAACCAAATGTCCCTATGCTGCTCTTCAGGTTGAAATAGAAACCCAAAGAGAAAGAATCTCCTCCCCCTGGCTCTAATTACCATACATTCTACTTATCCGTAAACATACCCAGA
Source organism: Mesocricetus auratus (assembly GCF_017639785.1). Classification (NCBI taxonomy): domain Eukaryota; kingdom Metazoa; phylum Chordata; class Mammalia; order Rodentia; family Cricetidae; genus Mesocricetus; species Mesocricetus auratus. Next base: position 14,586,406 of record NW_024429185.1, read on the forward strand.
CGGAGGTGGTCAGTGCTTAAGCATACATAAAATCACTCCCTATGTCCCCCAATTCTCCCCCTTTGCTAAGGAGATCTTGACACTTTCCCCTTCACCAGGGGCCATATATGTCTCCCTTAGGGTTCTCCTTGTTTCATAGCTTCTCCGGCAATGTGGATTTTAGGTTGGTAATCCTTTGCTGTATGTCTAAAATCCACATATGAGAGAATACATAACATGTTCTTTTACCCACATTTTAATTGGATTATTTTGTGTTTTGGAAGCTAGCTTCTTGAGTTCTTTGCAAATTTTGGAGATCAGCCCTCTATTGGATGTAGGGCTGGTGAATATCTTTTCCCATTCTGTGGGCTGCTGATTTGTCTTGGTGACTGTGTCCTTCACCTTACAGAAGCTTCTCAGTTTCAGGAGGTCCCATTTATTAATTGTAGATCTTACTGCCTGTGCTACTGGTGTTGTGTTCAGAAAGATGTCTCCTCTACCAATTAGTTCATGGGTACCTTCCACTTTCTCTTCTAAGAAGGTCAGTGTGGCTGGATTTTTGTTGAAGTCTTTGATCCATTTGGACTTAAGTTTTGTGCATGGTGAAAGACATGGATCTATCTGCATGCCAATACCCAGTTATGCCAGCACAATTTGTTGCAGATGCTTGATTTTTTTCCGTTGTATAATTTGAGTTTCTTTCTCAAAAATTAGGATTTCTTAGGTGTGTGGGTTAATATTAGGGTTTTTTTATTTGATTCCATTGGTCTTCCTGTCTATTTTTGTGCCAATACCAAACTGTTTTCAGGGCTATAGCTCTATAATAGAACTTGAAGTCAGAGATAGTGATGCCTCTGGAAGTTCCTTTATTGAACAGGGTTATTTTGCCTATTTTGGATTTTGTTTCTCCATATAAAGTTAATTATTGTTCTTTCAAGGTCTTTGAAGAAATGTGCCAGTATTTTGATGGGGATTGCCATTAGTCTGTAGTTTCCTTTCAGAAGATGGCCATTTTTACTATATCGATCCTACCTATCCAAGAGCATGGGGAACCTTTCCATTTTCTGGTATCTTCTTTAATTCCTTTCTTTAAAGACTCAAAGTTCTTTATATACAGGTATTTCACTTGTTTGGTTAGCACTACCCCAAGATATTTTATGCTGTTTGTGGCTATTGTAAAGGGCGATATTTCTCTGATTTCATTCTCAGCCCATTTATCATCTGTATATAGTAGGGCTACTGGTTATTTTGAGTTAATCTTGTATTCTGCCACTTTGCTGAAGGTGTTTATCAGCTGGAATAGTTCCCATGTAGAGTTATTCGGGTCACTTATGTAAAATTTCTTATCATCTGCAAATAATGAAAATTTGACCTCTTCCCTTCCAATTTGTATCCCCTTGATCTCCTTTAGTTGTCTTATTGCTCTAGCTAGAATTTAAAGTACAATACTGAAGAGGTAGGAGAGAATGGTCAGTCTTGTCTTCTTCCTGGTTTTAGAGGAATCCACTTCAGTTTCTGTCTATTTAGTTTGATGCTGACTGTTGGTTTATAGTATGCTGCTTTTAATATGTTCAGGTGTGCTACTGTTATCCCTGATCTCATTAGGAAATTTATCATGAAGTGGTGTTAGATTTTGTCAAAGGCTTCTTCAGCATCAAATGAGATGCTCATGTAGCATTTTTTTTGCAGTTTGTTTATATGTGGATTACATTGATAGAGTTTCATATGTTGAACCATCTCTGCATCCCTGGGATGAAGCCTACTTGATGATGGTGGATGATTTTTCTGATGTGTTCTTGGCTTCCATTTGCTAGTGTTTTATTGAGTATGGTTATATCACTGTTCATGAGGGAGATTTGTCTGCAGTTTTCTTTCTTATTTGTGTGGCTTGGGTATGAAGGTAATTGTAACCTTGTAAAAAGAGCTTGGCAATGAACCTTCTGCTTCTTTTATGTTTAACAATTTGAGGAGTATTGGAATAAGCTCTTTTTAGAATTTCTTGTAGAATTCTGCACTGAAACCCTCTGGCTCTGGGCTATTTTTCATTGGGAGACTTTTGATGACTGCTTGTATTTCATTAGGGGTTGTTTAAGTTGCTTATCTATAATTGATTTAATTTTGGTAAGTGATATCTGTCCATAAAATTGCCCATTTCATTTAAATTTATGAATTTTGTGGATCACAGGTTTTCAAAGAATGACCTGAAGATTCTCTGGATTTCCTCAGTGTCCATTGTTATGTCCCCTATTTCATTTCTGTTAATTTTGTTAATTTGCATGTTGTCTGTCTTTTGTTTAGCTTGGATAAAGGTTTGTCTATCTTGTTGATTTTCTCCAAGAACCAACTCTTTGTTGCATTCTTTGTATAGTTTTCTTTGTTTTGACTTATTGTTTTATGTACTCAATTTGATTATTTCCTGGCATCTACTCCTGCATGGTGAGTTTGATTCTATTTCTTCTAGGGATTTCATTTAATTGTCTACTATGATTAGTCTCCAGTTTCTTCATGTGAGCACATAGTGCTACAAACTTTCCTCTTAGTACTAGTTTCAAAGTGTCCCATAAGTTTGGGTATGTTGTGTCTTCATTTTTATTGAATTCTAGAAAGTCTTTAATTTCTTTCTTTATTTCTTCCTTGACCAAGGAATGGTATAATTGTGTGGTGGTCAATTCATATGAGTATGTAGGTTTTCTGCGATTTGTGTTTTTGTTGAATTATAACTTTAAAGTATAATGGAATGATATGATACAGGATGTAATTCAAATTTTTTTTGTACCTGTTGCTGTTGCCAAATATGTGGTCAATTTTAGTGAAGGTCCTATGTAGTGCTGAGAAGAAGGTGTATTCTTTTGTGCTATGATGGAATGTTCTATAGATGTCTGTTAATCCCAATTAGGTAATTTCTGTTAGTTCCTTTGTCACTTTTTAAGTTTATGTCTGGTGGATCTGTCTAGTGGTGAGAGTGGGGTCTTGAAGTCTCCAATATACCTGTGTGAAGCCGTATGTGTAATTTGAGTTTTAGTAATGTTTCTTTTATGAATGTGGGTGCCTTTGTATTTGGGGCATAGATATTTAAAATTGAGACTTCTTCCTGATGGATTTTTCCTGTAATGAATATGAAATGATCTTCTTTATCTCTTTTTATTGATTTTAGTTTGAAGTCTAATTTTTAGATAGTAGGATAGCTACACCAGCTTGTTTCTTGGGTTCATTTGATCAGAAAATCTTATCCCAATTCCTTACTCTAAGTTGAGATGTGTTTCTTTTTATAGGCAAATTAACGTCATTAATATTGAGGGAGATCAGTGACCGTTGAGTGTTAATTTTTGTTTGTTTTTGATTTGTTGTTGGTGGTGTTATTGTGTGTGGATTTACCTCTTTTTATTTTTTCTTTTTGTAGAGTGAGATTATCTATTGCCTATGTTTTTTTTTTGTATGTGTGTAGTTAACTTCCTTAGGTTGGAGTTTTCCTTCCAGTACTTTCTCTAGGTTTGGATTACTAGATAGGTATTGTTTAAATCTGGTTTTGTCATGGAATATCTTTTTTCATCATCTGTAGTAACTGAAAGCTGTGCTGGGTATAGTAGTCTTGGCTGTCATCTGTGGTCTCATTTTGTTTGTAGAATATCTGTCCAGGACCTTCTCACTGTCATAGTTTCCATGGAGAAGTCAGGTGTAATTCTGATAGATTGCCTTTATATATTACTTGGTCTTTTTCCTTAGCTGTTCTTAATATTATTCTGTATGTTTGGGGTTTTGATTATTATGTGCCATGGGCACTTTATTGTGGTCCACTCTATTTGGTGTTCTGTAGGCTTCTTGTATTTTCATTGGCATGACTTTCTTTAGGTTGGGAAAGTTTTCTTGATTTTATTGAATATGTTTTCTGTACACTTGAGTTGGTTTTATTCACCTTCTTCCAGAGCTATTATTCTTAGATTTGGCCTTTTCAAGGTGTTCCATATCTCCTGGATATTTTGTGTTAGGGATTTGTTGCACTTAACATTTTCTTTGGTCAGTGTATCTATTTCTCCTAGTGTATATTCAATGCCTGAAATTCCTTCTTCCAACTCTTGTATTATGCTGGTTATGTTGCATCTGTAGTTCCTGATCATTTACCCATCTTTCTAATTCCAGCATTCCCTCAGACTGTGTGTGGTTTTTTTGTTTTTTGTTTTTTTTTAATTGTCTCTATTTCAGCTTTCAAACCTTTTACTGTTTGAATTGTTTCTTGTAATTTTTGGTTTGTCTTTTCTTCTATTTCTTTAAAGGATTTTCTCATTTTCTCTTTGAGGGTCTCCATCATCTTCAGTTCTTTTTAAGGTCATTCTCTTCTGCTTCATTTGTATTTAGATGTTCAGGTCTTGCTGGTGTAGAGTCCCTAGACTCTGGTGGAGTTTTATTGGTTTTTATGTTGTTGAATGTGTTCTTATATTGTCATGTTCCCATCCCTTCTTCCAGTGGGTTCACATGGGGTCTCTTCATCTCCTGCTGGGTACGGGTCCAAGGTTCACTTCTGGTGGGTGCAAGTGGGTTCAATACTCTGATGGGTCTCACAGTGGGTGCATGTGGGTCTGAAGCACCACCTCTCCCAGTAGATGGGAGCTGGACTACCATAGTGCTGTCAGCCGACTTGAGGTTTTTTGGTTCATTAGGAGCAAGTCTACCTGCTTGCAATTCCCAGGCCAGGAGTTCCCAGAGTGGACAAGCAGAAGTCAGGTCCAAGGCAGGGGCTGAACCTCACCTATGACCTGAGATGGGGAGGGAGTAGCCAGGTGATCTCAGCAGACTAGTGGTTGCTTGGTCTTCCTGGAGCCAAGTTGACCTGCCTGCAGTTCTCAAACTAGGAGATCCAAGAATGGCCAAGCAGAAGTCAGGCCATAAGTAGATTCTTTACAACATAAACAGCTGTCCTCTTGATTACAGTGTCTTGATTTTGAAATAGCATTTAATCCTAACCACTAATATTGTGTAACATTTCACTGGAGGCATTCTTCCTTAATGAAAATTGGGAGTTGCAATGTTCAACACTTGTTCACAAGCACATACCACAATCACAAATATTTTCTTACAGGTTTTCACAATACTAAAAATAAATGCAGTTGATCTGTTTTACCGTCAAGAACTTTACAAGTAGCAACATAAGCTGAAACTACGGTTAGAAAAGTAGGGCTTTTCTGTTGACCCAAAACATAAGTGCTAGGAAAGCCACTTGACATTAAACAGCATACTTTATTTTCTTTGTATTAGTTTTTCCTTGCTATCTGTGAAATTATAATGATATCCTATATTTATAAAAGAAATATGCACTACTTATGAGAAAAACACTCTATATATCCAAAGATTTCTATAATTTACATGCAATTTTGGGTAAAGCAGAGAGATTGTTCAGTAGTTAAGAGTGTCTACTACTCTCGTAGAGGACCCAATGTTGGTTCCCAGTTGGTTCCTAGTCACACACACCCATGCATAACTCCAATTCCAAGGAATACAATACCCTCTTCTGCCTTATAAACTCACACAACAAGCACATGAGCACACACACACACACACACACACACACTCACACATATGCAAACAGAGTAAATAATTTTTTCAATTGCTATTGATTTGTCTGGCATTCGTAAGAAGTTCATAGTATTTTTACCTATTCCCTGGATTTTCCATCTAGCAGTGATAAAGTAGATCTTAATTTTATCTATTGCATTGAAGACTTATTGATATGAATTTTCTGAGTGGAACTAAATGCTTATTTTGATGTTGAGGCAGAAGAAAATGCTGAAACTTCCAGAAGAATAGTTAATTGTAGCATATTTTTAATTTTTGTTCCCTGATTTGTTCTTAATCTTAATAAAAATAAATAAACTATTATTGGTCAGTATTTAAGATAATGGTATGATAGAAGCATCAAAACCATTAGCCATAATATGTAGATTTACTGGGCCCAGTCAGAACTACAAAGGTGAGTCAGTGGCTAAGAGCACTTACTGCTTTTAGAGAGGACCAGGGTTGAGTTGCCACATCCACATGGAAGCTCACAACCATCTGGAATTCTAGTTTCCGGGGTTCCAGTGTTTTCTTTTGGCATCTATGGATAGGAGGTCATGTATAAGGGACAAATACATACATGTAGGCAAAACAAACAGTCATACAAATAAAATAAAATAAAATAAAAATGAATCTCAAAACTGCCTTTTCATTCTTAGGGTGCTATTCAAAATTTCTAGGAAAGTTACTACACTAGAAACGCCTTTAAATAAATACATAAGTAGAGGCTTATTTATATGAATACATACTTGAGTAGAATCACCAACTAACAGGGGAGAGCAAGCCCCAACCAGATACCTCTAACCATCAAAATAGATGTCCAGTGCTGGAAAAGGGTTACATCTATTTGAGTTACTGGCCGAAGAGACACCATGGAAACCCCCCCAAATAAGTCAGGTTCTTGTTAAGGCTATTGGTTGTTCTCTGCCAACAATGATGGTAAGAGGCTATTGCTGAAGACAACACCTATCTATCTCATGGAGCTCAGAGTAATCAAGCTGGTGCCCAGCTATATCCATCACCACTTCTGAGTAATGATGATGTACAACAACCCTGCTATAAATGTCAATGGTGACCTGCCTGCATGACACATTGGTACAATATTATCACAAAAGTGGGCATAAGCAATTACTATCTTATTATATTTAAGGTTCACTCCATGAAATGGGACTCATGCCTGACACTACTAGAAAGAACTATATAGGTCATAGACTTATGGGGAAAGCATATACTGTTGCTATCCTAAGAGAGTGTACCAATAAATGCCTCCTAACTACATTCTGCAGTAGCCAAAGACCAGTGCCTTATTCTGCCAACACCAGAAAAGCTTTCATCTCAAGAGATGGGAACTAATGCCAAGAATCACAGATAATATAATGGGAGTGAGAAACGTTGTAACACTTAGTCCTAAATGGACTGTCTTCATCAATTCCCTCCCCTCATTGCTCAGGGAACTATGTAGAAGAGGATGCTGAGCACTTACAGGTGCTAAAATGATTGGATGATATCAAGCAAACAGTGTCTTCCAGATGCAACATGTCTGATGCACGCATGAACTAACAGAAATTGTCAACAGGAACAAGGTCTACATAGATACAAGTCAGATAGGACCAGCTCTGAGATGGGGAAGCAGACACTAACTCCAACAGCCAACCAAGAAACTATATCTCCAATTATCAATCACTCATAAAGGAAAACTTAGCTTTTCCAATGGAGTCTCACTGAGATCACAAACCAGCAGTAGATGGGCAACACAAAATACTCGAAGGTATTTTTGAAGATTGTTTTGCCTCATGTTACTTTCTTTTGTTTTTTTAACCTCACTGGTCTCTTGCTTGTATATTATGTTTTCCAATGTTGAGTTTTCATGGATTTCTGTGTATATGTATCTCTGTGTATGTATGTGTTTCTCATGCCCTTTCTTAGTTTCCTTCTTTCCTTTGTTAGATTATTGATTTTGTTTATCCTTGCTTGTTTGTCTTTTTATTTGCTTGTTGGTTTTCTTAAAAAGAAATCTTAAGAAAGAAGGTATGGAGTTAAAGGAGGGTGTGATAGGGGGAACCTGGGAGGAGATGGGAGAAGAGAAGCTGTCATCAGAATATATTATATGAAAGCAAATTTGTTTTCAATAATAAATAAGATTATGAAAAATAGTAAATTGCATCCTTAGACTTCAAATTCTCACTTATGAAAATATGGTGAGAGGGAGTAAGAGGCAAGAGGATTGTAAGTTTGAAATCAACTTAGAATGTATAACAAGGTTATACAAACACAACACATACATGCATACACCACACATATGCAAACATATACAAAAAGAAAATCCCACAGAATTATATTTTCCAAAGTGCATATAATTCCAAATCATATGTGTTTATAAAACTATTTGGTATATATTTATGTTAATTAAATTCATACTACTCTCATCCCCATACTCTCTTATTTCCTTCCCACCCCTGTTCAAACATTTCCTTCCTAAATGTCTGTCTTTTACATTCACGTATTTTTCTTGTTGTTTTATGACTCAACTGAGCTTAAACAGACTCACCAGGGTAACCGTAGATATGGAATTTGTTTATCATCATCATCATCAGATGGATCATAATGGATTTAACAATGGGTACAACTGAAATTAGTGATTTTCCTTCCCCTAGAATCCATCTATATCAGTAATTCAGCATGGAGGGGCAGAGTTTCATGGGCACCTCCTTCATGCTTGTCTAATGTTCTAGTTTTATGCTGGCCAAGTGTTCCCAAATAACTCTAATAAGTCCATAATTGCAATGGCTCTCTGATGTTTTGTGATGCCAAGAAGACAAAATATTGCAGCCCTTTTCCTGGATCTTGTGTTTCTGACATTTCTTTGCCCCTTCTACAATATTCCCTTACACTTGGAGTGGCATAGAAATTTCCTGTTTGTGGTTCAACAGTCAACAGTACCCTTTTCTCACCACCTAAGAGTCCAAGGGCCTCTGCATTCATCATGTTTTACTGTATAATGCTGATAGATGAAAACACAGAGATTTAGAAGATATTTTTGACATCATGTAAATATTTGTTGGGAAAATAGTTATTCTTAAACACTCAATTTCATTGATTTATGGATGCCAAATATGCACAACCAAGTTTTTATTTATATGACTTAAAATATAATATGTTTGTGATTTTCTGTTATATTCCCTAACAAGATTGATATATACATTATTTCACATATAGTGAACATACTTTGTTAGTACTTGAAAAGTGAACAAGGATGAATGCCATAACCCCAGACAAGAAAATGTAACAAGACTTGTGTGTCTCCTAAAGTATGACTACTGGTACCTGGTTCATATCTGATTTAGTCTTTCCTACCTTTGGACTCATATTATTTGCATAAAGAAGAGACCACCATAACTGAAGAAAGAGCTCATAAAACAGAATGAATATTCATTGAGTTCATACTCTACAAAATGTGGCATTACTGTAAAGTAAGAGTTCAGGGAAAATAATGTTTCTGCAACACAATACTCTTTCATGTGATAACTCTTGCAAAATTTGTTTCACACTATAACCCAGTGGCCTCACCCAGAATCTAGGTCAATATAAAAAGTATTGTGAAACCTAAAAAATTATTCAGCTTCTTCAATAATCTTTCATCAAAAATCAGTCACCGATTCGGTTCTATTGTTCCACCTTTACTGTAAGCCAGTCATCAAACATGAGAACATGAGAGAGAGAGAGAGAGAGAGAGAGAGAGAGAGAGAGAGAGAGAGAGAGAGAGAGAGAGAGAGAGAGAGAGAGAGAGAGAGACTTTGGAACAGTCAGCTCTAAATGGGATTTCTCCATAAAATTCCACCCCCAGAGTTCAGGTAGCCCTGAAGAAAAGGCGGGGTAAAGAGTGTAAGAACCAGAGGGCCGCATGGGTCTGCACAGGTCATCAGCTTATATATTATCACTCCACTATATTTTACTGCCATGTGGCTTCCAGATTAAATGCTCATGGCTGATTGCCTAGAACAGGTTGCATGGTTCAAAGTTAATGATATCTGTAATTGTCAAATTTGATTTGTACCTGCACTTTCAATTTGCCAGTCAAAGTAAACCCTCCATTCCTTAAGTTGCTTTTGTCAGGATATATTTTTACAGCAATGGGGAAAGTAACTAATACAGTATCCTATTCCTTCATTCATATCTCTCTTATGTATATATACATATATATGAAATATATTTAAAATATAAATATTTATATAATTATACAAATATTATACATAATATATATATGAGATAGGCAGATATAGATAGGTGAGACACACAGACAGACAGACAGTTAGAGATAGAACACCACAGGACCACACATCATTATTGTCAATTAGAAGAATGTGAACCATTTTCTGGGTTGAACTCACAGTTTGTATAATGTTCTATAAATACAGGGGACACTGATCCTCCAGCTCAGTGATATTTTCTTCTGGTCGTGAATCCCAATCCCAACATCTACATCCCAGTCCCAATCCTACATCTACAATACAATTCCCACACTAAGACTGGATCATTTTCAAAGAAGGAGAGGAAAGAATGCCAGAACCAGAGGAGCAGAGAGTTTGCCTGACATTGTCTTTAAATGGTTTTTCTGCTTATTTTTGATATTATCTTTTGATTGCATTTCTCCATCCTCTGCCCCACCCTCTACCCTCCCGTAACCTTACCCTACTCTCTCTCAAACTTGTGGCCATGACTTAAAAGGGTTTTTAGGAAAAATAGATATTAAGAGTATAGCATTCACCTTGGAGTGAGTGAATGAATGACATTTATTACTGTAGGTCCTCCTTACATTACTGTCTTCAATAAAATGAAAATTAAGCAAAACATTCAATTTCTAAAATATCAAATAGTAGCAATCTTCGAAAACATTAGAAATTCTATAAGAATTCTAATTTATATATATATATAAGTAAAAAAATAGTGCAAAAATTATTCATTATTGCACGTTATCTCACTCAACAGCCTTGACTATTGTCAATTTTTTCACTTTTATATGTCTGGGAATACATATTTGTAACAGGTAAAAGGTGCCCAAGTTCATAATAACAACTAAAATTAGTGCCATTAATATATGCAAAACCCAGTTCCATTTTCTCTTCTCTGATAACTTTTATTAGTATAAATGAAGGAAATTTTAATTTATATTAGATTTAAATATGTAAAAATGTAGCTATAAGACTTAACTTTGAATGAATATTTTCCCTCTAATGAATATTTTGATTAAGGTAATAACCCTTTAAAAATAGAGATCATTATAGAAATGTAGATGTATTCTAAAAGCGGCCAATACCGCCTGAGACACGAAACATTTAATTTAGAAATGAGCCTCCCTTCACATTTAATTTCTTTTTGTCCATTCTCTTATGCTATAAAATTAAAGGCTACTCTCAAAACAGGCTAGATTTTTTTCCAAAATAAATTTATAGCCATCGGTTTTATCTTCCCCAGTAAGACTGTGAAGTTCACTGTTTGTAGACACTGTTGATGAACTTAATAAATAAAAAGCACCTCAGATAACAAATCAAAAAAAGTATGATGATATCTTTCTTGCACAAATAAAGCCTGTCTGGGTGTCAGAGCATGGCACTAGCTAACCATAGAAGTCTGGAGGTCTGTACAGACAGGAAGTGACATAACTGGACAGAAACAAGATATAAACAGGGAGAAACATGAAATCACTCTCTTCTCTGCTGAGACATTTAGGAGGTAAGGTGTGCTGTGGCTTGCTCCTTCTTTCAAATCTCTCAGAATTTCCCTCTATATATTACATCTGACTCCAGTCTTTTATTATCTAGACCAATTAAGAACTCATTTTACAAAGAACGTATTAGACAAATGTTACTTTATATTATGACTGACCTTTCTCTTCTCAGTGTGTGTGTGTGTGTGTGTGTGTGTGTGTGTGTGTCTGTCTGTCTGTCTGTCTATGTTACTGTCTTTGCAGATATAGAGACTTGAGATCGATGTCAGAGATCATCCATCCTCATTTGCTCTCCCGTCTTATCCATTGAGGCAGTGTGACTTATGGGATCCCCTGACTCTGCCTTTCAGGACTAGAATTATAGGTGGGATGTAACAGCCAAGGGCATTTTGCTAGGTGTCTCGGGATTTGAACTTCAGTCCTCATGTGTCTGAAGCATGCAGTAACTTTAACAAATGAATAAAGCCCCAGGCCCCTATGCACTTAGTAGTGTCTGATTATTCTGGTGTATTTTGTGAATTAGTTTTCTTTAACAATGAAGATGGTGTTAGTCTTTTGTCATGAGACTAGGCCATTTTCATGTTTACTTATCAGTAAATTTGTGTGTGTGTAATATTTTGTAAGTGAAATATAGAAGCCATTTACCCATGTTGTAGGAGTGTGACTACTGGCTGTACAAATGCTTCCTGTTACCATTGATCATTCACTTATGAGGGCATGTTGACGTGTAGTTAGAAGAAAGCTCGGAATGTAGTTATGGTTGACAATAGAATATTCTAGGTATCATGCCAGACAAACACGAACATTTTCAGAAGCATGTAAGTTTAGTTCACATAGTTCACCATGTCCTTCTGACATTCACAAAGTCTATTGCATTTGACTTTCTAGCCCCTGCCTTTCAGCCTATGGGTTCTCCACAAACTGCAAGAAGCATAAAGTTAAAGCAATATTTTTATGCCATCTTCTAGGCTTTATTTTCTTGTGCTTTATAATGTCATAAGTAATCACAACCATGTTCATTTGTTTGACCCATGTGGAAAGTGTCTCATCGTTGCTGCAGTGAGGACTCGGGCTTAGAGTGAGAAAAGGTCTGTCTGTTTTGAGTCTGTTTCATTTTGGGTGCTACTTTATAACGTCTCCAAACTTTCAGATGTAGTCAGCAGTTTCACTTCTCTAAGAATCATTAGTCACTCTCTACCTGACATCTGGTATGGTTTATAATTCTCTTAATCTCTTTGTTAGCTAGAGGCAAATGGACAGTAATAGTTATGACCCCATTACAAAGTCTTCCCTATGCTGAATTGAAAATGATGTATTTCTTCTTTGGTTCTTTTATTAATATTTTAAAATGAAAAATAGTAAAACTTCCTGTCTCAGTTTATTTTCAAGAGTCTATGCATTTCATTAAACTTACTCCATGATGGCTTATGTTAATGCACAGTAATAGTCACTTATCTTCCTGTCCTGTTCAGAAAACATATCCTCTGTTCTCATGTTGAAGCTAAGCTTAGTCATGTGACTTGCTTTGATTGATAGAATGTTAGTAGACATAGCAGAAGTAGAAGGTGCTTTAAATGTGCTTGTGTCATTTGACTTAGCTTCTCTAGTTATGCGTTCATAGTGAAAACTATAGGATTCCCAGGTATATTTTATTTGCTTTTTGTTATGTGTCCTCAAACTGACTACTCATGAAAGAGATTAAAACCCATCCTATAACCTTGAATGGGATCCTCCATCAAATCCTTCCCATCAGAGCTGAAGGAGCTCTGTAGAAGAGGCAGAAAGAATGTAAGAACCAGAGGGAATGGAGGACACCAAAGAAGCAAGGCCTTCTAAACATAGTATAGAGACTATGGCAGCATTTGCAGGCCTATATGGGTCTGCACCAGATGAGGTCTTAGAGCTGAGAGAAGTAGACACACATCCCCATCCCTCACCCAGAAACTACCTCTAAATGATAACTATTTGCAAATGAAAAATTAGTTTTTCTCAAGGAAGTCTCATTGGAGAAGCAAACCACTCTTATATAAGGGTAGGTTGAGTGCCCAGCAGTGGTGACCAACAGAACAACAGAAAAGGAACTCAAAGTCATTTTTGGAGGTTCTTTGTCACATAATGTGTCAGGATATTGTGGGTTTTGCTGTTGTTGTTGTTATTGTTTGTTTATTTGTTGGTTTGTTTTGATTTGGTTTTGGTTTTGTCTTTTTGTGTTGTTTTTAACCTTAAAGGTCCCCTGGGTAAGTATTATGTCTTCTGGTTTTTTGTTTATATGGAATTCCTGTGTGGGCAAACATGTGTCTCTGTATCTATACATGTTTCTCGTGGTTTTTTTCTTCAGCTCTTTTTCTCTTGTTTGCTTGTTTCATCCTATTCTGATTTGTTTCTTTAATCTTATTATATTTTAAGGGTATTCCCTAGATGCCTATGTGTTTTCTAATGCAAGACAGAAAGGATATAGATCTCGTTGGAAGGAGAAGTAGGAGAGGGGACTGAAATCAGAATATATTGTATGGGGGAAAAGTCTGTTTTCAATAAAAGAAAGAGATATCATATACCTTGGACATATATGTAGTCAACATAGCCTGCAGCAGAAGAAAGGGCCTCACTCAATCTAGATAACATAATACAGTCATCTTGTAGAGCTATGAGTAAGGAATAAACACATGTTAGGCTGTCAGTGCATTCAGAGTGCTTGATTATGCAATATGAAATGTTATTGTGGTATTGGATAAATGATAAAATGTCTAACATTATAAAAATTGGATGCTTTCTTGGGGCTCTTATAATTAAATGGAAGAAATAAATATTTTACAAAGAAAGAATGCTATATTTATGTTCAAATGTACACACAAATGAATTGTTTACAATTCCCAATAGTATTTTCTACAATATCATGTTAATTCATGATATCAATTGAATTCATGATGATAACATAATAATAAACAGCATTTTCTATAAGATTTATCATTAAATAGCAAAAATTCTTGTAACTGTTACTCCACTCGCTTTTATATATGTTTGTTATAAGTTCTATTATATGATTATATTTTGTTGCCTTTGAGAATGTTATTATGAAGCCATTCATAGTGGTACAAACCTTAATACCAACATTTGGGAGGTAGAGGCAGGTGGATTTCTCTGAGTTTGAGACCAGCATGGTCTACATGGTTGTTGATTCCAGGACAACCAAGCCTCAAAAAAAATGTAAGAGAATTATTGTGGATATTGTATTTATTGGCATAAATATATTACATGTTAATGTGTTTATGTTACACCATATTGGTATTTGGTGTGTTCTCCAAATGTGGATTTCTTCCATGAGAATTGAGGTTTTTTCAAGAAAATAACACTATTTGGATCTAAATCTGTTTAATAAAAGCCAGACTTTCAAGTAGTGAAAATCCAGGTCTTACCCCCTTCTATACTACCTAAGTTATAAAAAGTAATTGCATCATAGATGAAGCATGTGGATTGTGCACAGTGGCTAGCACGCTGAAGCCACTCAGATCTGATTTGTGGAGGATGACTTGAAGGGGAGCTGAAAATGATTCTTTTCAAAGAGTCTACCTTGAGTTTTACTGTGGACATTTTTACTGTAGGAAGGTACCACAAATATAAGTTCCAAAACTCATCCTTAACTTGAAGTTCTGGAAATCAAATGAAGAAGAGGCTGCAGCTCTAAAAGCTGCATGCAGATGTAAAGACTGTGCTTTCATAGGCACCATCATGCCCATGCTACAGTCTCCCACAAGGTTTGTGACTACCCGACTTTTCATGCGTGTATCTTAGCACTGGTAGTGAGGAACAAATCCTTACTCAGGATAGACCAGCTTTATACCACAGACTGCTTGTTTGCTTTCACGTAACGTTTTAATCCTTCTGCTGTGATTGGCCCCCAGACCATAGCGCAATGGCACAATAGACCCCATCTTGGAAGGATCATTCTGGCCAAAAAAACCAGCATAAAAATCCAAACACATGACAGGAACTGAAGCCTAATCCAACAAAGACCTGGTCCAAAGTTTCAGAATCCAGGAAAAGTCCCTAAATGTATTGACCTAAAGGTTTTGCTTTTGCAGTTTGGCTTCTATTTAGCTGCTCTTATCGCCAGGATGTGATTTTGTGATAAAAGACAAAGAACTGTGAGGATCTGGGATACATGACTTGGACCAGATCCCCATGAAGTAGCATAAAGATTTCCTTTTCAGCTTTAAGATTGCTGGTGTATGTTCTCTGGTGAGCTTATACGGTAACACTGACTTTCGCCTGCTTATACTATCTCTAACTGTAAAAAGTTCAGGAATATCGTCTGAAAACATTCATGATATGGTTATATTTTACTTCAGGCATTTGTAATAACAGTGGTTTCTATATTCTAAGCATCTATTATTCTGTGTATGAAACAAGAGAAAGCAAATTTCAATGTTTTCACTAAAACAATGCTTTAGATATTATGGCCTTCATTATATTCTTATATATGAAAGTCATTATTTATCTAGTACAAGCTGTTCAAAATGACCAGTTTACCAGATAAAACAATAGATTTTGGGATTTTTTTTCTTTGTTGAGTTTCCACTTTCTGGACTCATGGTGATAAGGGCAATTCTTTAGGATATAATAATATAATAGTGAAGATTATTTACACCTGTGATGTCAAAAAAACCAACTCATATTCCACCTAGGAATTGAAGTAAAGTTTGGGCTATGGTGAAGGACCAAGGCCCATCCTGTGTGCTCCTTTAAGGAACATATTAAAGTCATAGCTCTTGGCTTTATTTGTAAGCACTTCACGATGTGTTGTACACCAGTGCTAAGTGGTATTAAGTATACCAGGGGGTTACAAAATGAAATTTTATGTGACTGTAACTATGTGCACAGAGAATAATAAAATGTAAAGGACATTTAGAGGAGATTGACTCATGTCCAGTGAGCCTCAGTGTTGTAACTGTAGAGTTAGCTGTAGCCTCAGGGTATGTATTTGAGCACTTTGCCATTGCTCTAGTCTGGAAAGGCTACAAA
Source organism: Mesocricetus auratus (assembly GCF_017639785.1). Lineage (NCBI taxonomy): Eukaryota > Metazoa > Chordata > Mammalia > Rodentia > Cricetidae > Mesocricetus > Mesocricetus auratus. The sequence continues at coordinate 14,602,676 of NW_024429185.1, forward strand.
ACACTTATGAGTTGGGCCCTTGCTGCAAGAAGTGGACCACTGGGTGAAGGTCTTGAGATTTTAAAACTCAGCCTATTTTCAGTTACTTTTATATTTCATTTTAATCAAAACATAATAATTAGCTACTTATATTGGATAGAGTGTGATATTTTAAAAATATTAATTTTTTGGCTTTATTTATTTGTATTGAGAGGAACATGTGCTACAGAGTGTATCTGTTTGTTAGAAAACAAATTCGTGAAAGCATTTCTCTGCTTCTACCTTTTATAAGAACTGGGCATTGGATTAATATGACTAAGCTTATACAACAATACTTAACCACTCAGCCATCCTGCTAGTTGCCTTTGGATTTATTTATAGATTGTGTGAATATGCTAACAGAGTCATTATCACACATAGCACCTCACTTTCATAGCTTTAAGAACAGTAAAAAGCATTTCTCTAAGTTCTTCTGGGATTCACAATAAATTATTGTTAACTAGAGCCACTTTGCTGTGCCAAAGGAAACTAGGATGCATTCCTCTTTCTATAGCATTTTTGCAACCAATAACCAATTACTGTATTTCTTCCTTTATTTGTATATTTTTTACTTGTTTTGATTGTTTATCTTTGTTAACGTGGCAAACCTTAGAATCACTTGGGGAACATCTATTAGCTGTTGTTCACATTGGGTTGGTCTGTGGACTAATCTGTAGGGATTTCCTCAGTTAAGTTAGTTGATAATGAAGACCCAGTCTAAGGTGGACAACATCATTCTCCTTAAGTCCTTAAGTGCCTTTGAGTAGAGAAGCCTACCCAGGCACAAGCAAGCAAGATCACAAGGAATTCATTTCTCTTTCTCTTGACTGTTGAAATACTGTGGCTCCCTTTTTTAAGTGCCTGCTACTTTGACTTCTCTGCAGTAAGGACTGTATCCTGAATTGTAAGCTAAATAAACCCTTTCTTCCTGATGTGCTTTTAGTATGAATATTTTATCATAGAATCAGAAATAAAACTAGGACCCATCCCTTGTTGGTAAGCATGAGCAAAATCATGTCAGTTTTACTGAAATAAAATCGATATACATGCAATAATGTACATGCAAAAGACAGAAAAAAAACCTTTAGCTGTAATAATACTGCCTTCAGTGTAGTAATGGGAATGCAAGTGTTCTTATTAGTCCAAGCGTATCTAATCAAATAGGTTTGATTTTTACATTCAGGGTGTTATTTTGTACCAGGATTAAGAACATTCAGCTCTCAGTTGAATTTCATATGTGTAATTATTATGAGTATTTTATGCACCACGAGATTTTCATTAGCTTTTGACGTATGACTTGCTTGCTAAAATTTGCACTATACTGATTCTTCATTTTCTACACTTTAGGTTTTCTTTGTTACAATATCCTATAAATGACCAAACTGCAGTATGGTAATATATGTGAATTTGTTTTTCCTCACATAACTAGCACTATTAGATGAACTTGGTAGCAAAGGTGAGCTATTATAGAAAATAAATTCAGATCATAAAGTGACTCAAGTATAATAGAAGTTTATTTCCCAGTCACATAACAATGATTTTCTGGCTCCTGTGCAGCAAGTGGAGGGCAAGGGCCAAAGACCAGGATGTTGAAGTCCTGAGCGTATTAAGGTCTCCAGAGTTTCCCTGCTATCCATATCCTTCTGACAGAGGAGAATTAAATTATAAAGTGACTTTGTTAAGGGTTTCGTGCCCAGGAGCAGAAATGACAAATATTTTAGCTCATACTGCATCTGCTAGAACTCAGGCTAATCATATGTACAGTTTTAGAGTATCTCTCCTATTGGGTTTAAAATATCTGTAGCTTAGGGTGGTTGGTTTCATAGTATAGAACACACATGAACAGAGACAGATGATTTCCTAGCAGCGTATATGCATAATACATCTTAATATTATATAAACCAACAGAATCTATGGCATGGATTATACTATAAGAAGAGTATGGGGCTTCAATGCACTTGGCTTCTCCAAGTACAACAAAACTGAGACAATTAAAACATAGATCATAAGACATTTATAACTCATACATTTCCCATGTACACACATATATATGTATATATGTAACATTTGTAACAAAAATGTCTCTAATGCTTATGCCTATGGGAAAAATTTACATATGTTACTACACTGCAGAACATATATGTATGTTGTATATGTGTATGTATGTATGCAGTAACATATATACATATGTATCTATTCAGTGCTATGTGTAAAACACCCTGATAATCAATAATTTTAAGTTGATTGAAAGACTTACAGTTCACGAGTTAACTTCTCCCCAAATACAAACATCACAATGGGAAAATGAGAGACATAGGAAAATAATTGCACAAATCCTTCAAGAAATTCCAAATTTTACATATAAATGGAGGAAAAGAATGAAGCTACATGTGTAATGGAATATTCCACCTCAAGATATATGTAAGTAACAACCTATAATATTCTGGACTGATCTTGGACATAGAGATGTAGAAATCCAAATGAGAAATAACTTAGGGACTAATTAGAAGTTTAGTTTATAGATTTTTTTACAGTCAGTTGATAAATTAAAGATCCTCTGTTAAGAGAATTGTGGAATCTATTCAAGTTAAAAAATTAATATGATTACGATGATAGCTAATGTTGGTCATAAAATTAATCCATGTATATATTTGGCATGTTTCTAAAAAATACTCTGGTAAATAAAAAGGCAATCTTCTAGAATATGCAGAAGTAACATGGCATTTCTTGTTACATTGACTTTTAACTTTTCCATATGCCTTATTTTCTATTTTAAATTACTTTAAGACAACAAACTGTCTCATTGTGTAGAGCATCATCCTGCCTAGCTTCCAGTTTGGCAGTTTGAGCATCTTACAAGCCTGATACATGCTTTTGTGAAACCTTGCCTTGGCTATATCATCACATGGTGGGTGGCAGTAGTGGAACATGTTGGGATAAGCAAGCATTTCCAGATAGGAATCCAGAGAGCTGGGTTGGGCCAGGTTTCTTTTTCCATTAGTCTTTTACATTTATTTCATTATCATTTTGAGAATTTTACAAATTAATTCTGTATTCAATCATTTCCACCAACTCCTCCTGTATATCCCCTCTCACTCTTCATGACGTCTTCTATGATTATTACAGGTGTGTTTGTATACCAACATACCCAGAACACACACACACACACACACACACACACACACACACACATACACACACACACACACACACACACACACACACAACTTGCTGAGTACATTTAGTGTTGCTTATATGTTTAGTGATGACCACTTGTGTTTGCATAACCAATTAGAGTTCTCATTCCAGGAGAACACCAGTTCTCTCTCTCTCAGCAGCCACTAATTTCCTTTAACTATATTATCTAGAATTGCAGCCCTATGGGATGTACACCACCCACATTAGGATGTCAATTAGTGTTCTATACACATCATTTTCCATTGATCCCAGAAACCTATATGCTCAAGTGTTTGGCAAAGCTTTTCTGCCCACACCATCCAGGCTAGAAGGTGGAAGACCATAGAAAGAATTTGAAAAACCAGGCAGAGTGACGGTTACTATGACTCACCTACAGGGAACTGTGTAAGAGCCTATTCATCACTGAGAAGGCTTTGTGTGATTGTAGTCACACCCTATTTTAGAGGTTCTGATGTTCACCATCTAATACACTAAATTCACTTTGCACAGCTTCAGACAGTCTCATTATTCCAATGACTAATTAATTCAGCCATTTTGATGCAATCTAATCGGAAATGTCATGGATACTAACTTTTCTATAAAGGAAACTTTAGCTAGAATTTTTATTTGAAGATGCTGACTGCTTAATCATGTAATTAAATTACTTAGGCAGTTGTTTTCTGCATTTTGATGTTGTTGGTTTCAACTGTTATCATTAGTATATCACAAAATAGCTATTTTAATCCCTATGTATGGAAAAGTATATCACCATAAAAATACATGTAAATATACATACCTACAAATGTTAGAGTTACAATTACCCTAAATTTTTAAACAATTGCCTGATAATATTCATTAGCTCATATTTAGAATTTGAATACCATAGTTCTAAAAAGGGATCTCTTATCAATTCTAACAATTTCCAAAAAAATCTAAAAAGCAAATTACAATGTGGTATATGTAAAAAAATATGAACAAGAACAAGTACTCATGAACACATTGAAAATTTTAAAATTGTTTCACTTTAAATAATGGCAGTTTTGCTTGTACGTGCTTGACAATTAACACCTGAATACCTACATACATGTACATTTGTAGGTAAGTTTTCTGAACTATAAGTGTGACGTGATCAGAACTTCCTTGTAGCTTGATATGTGGGTTATCATTCGACAGCATTCTTTACTGATTGTATTAAGATGATATAGGAAGTAGGCTACTTTTACACCAGTTATAATGTGATTTTATTAAATAAATTCATTTTAATAGCATAAAAAATCACAAATAAGCCAGTATCTACAGCTACTTTTGTAATATTTGCAATGCACTTCTTGAAATGGAAAATTTTGAAGTCACTTAATATTGAAGTTGGAAGATGATTTTTTAAAAAAACTCATCCCTGGGCCGGGCAGTGGTGGCGCATGCCTTTAATCCCAGCACTCGGGAGGCAGAGGCAGGTGGATCTCTGTGAGTTTGAGGCCAGGCTGGACCGACAGCCTCCAAAACAATACAGAGAAACCCTGTCTCATAAAAATAAAAATAAAAAACCTCATCCCTTGCAGAATCTTTAAGGTGTAATCAAAGAAATGGGATGGAAGAGGTTTTCATGAGTGGAGGGTTTCAGTCACAGAAGCAAGAAAGCTGCAGTAGGAAATGAAGGTGTGGTTAGGTTGTTCTATCAGTTGAGTAAGAAATTTATTGTGGTAGCATTAGCATACACATTCTAGAAATCATCACATATGTGTGTGTTTTTCTGTAGACTGAAAAAGTGAAGTTTCAGTATGTAAGTTTTGTCACAATAGTTATTTTAAATGCATAATCACAAAATGTACCAACAAATAAAATTTGCCAAAAAATTGCTTTATGATTTTGAAAGTTTTGAGAAACTTTGTCTGTGTGTGTATATATTTTATTGAAATTATAAACAAGCTTATTTTACATGTCAAACAGTGTTGTTCCCTTTCCTTCCCCTCCTCCCCTAGCCCCCTACCCCCTATCCCATCCCCTTCCTGCTCCTCAGGGAGGGTGAGGACTTTCATGGGGGATCTTCAAAGTCTGTCATATCATTTGGAGCAGGTCCTAGACCACTCTCCCCTCCATGTGTCTAGACTGAGAGAGTATCTGTCTGTGGAGTGGACTCCCAAAGTCAAAGTCCATTTGTGTACTAGGAATAAATACTAGTCCACTACCCACTACCAGAGGCCCCATGGATTTCCCAGATCTCCAAAGTAACATCCTCTTTCAGGGGGTCTGGAACAGTCCTATGCTGGTTTCCCAGCTATCAGTCTGGGGTACATGAGGTCCCTCTTGTTCAGGTCAACTGTTTCTGTGGGTTTCTCCAACCTGGTCTTAACCCTTTCCTCATCACCCCTTCCTCTCTGCAACTGGATTCCAGGAGTTCAGCTCAGTGCTTAGTTGTGGGTGTCTGCTTCTGCTTTCATTAGCTACTGCATGAAGGCTCTAGGATGGCATATAAGGTAGTCATCAATTTCGATATTACATGAGGGCATTTAAGGTGACCTCTCCACTATTGCTTAGATTCTTAGCTGAGGGTCATCCTTGTAGATATCTGGACATTTCTCTAGTGCCAGATTTCTCGTTACCTATAATGGCTCCCTCTATTATGGTATCTCTTTTCTTGTTCTCTTATATTCTTCCTCTGACTCAATCTTCCTGCTCCCTCATGTTCTCCTCTCCTCTCTTCATCTCCCCTTCTATTTCTCCTAACTCCCTTTCTCCTCCCCACATTCTCCCAATTTGATCAGGAGATCTTGTCCTTTTTCCCTTCTCTGTATGTCTTTCTTAGGGTCTTCCACATTTCCTAGCTTCTCTGGTGGTTTGGATTGTAGACTGACAATCCTTTGCTCTATGTCTAAAATCTATATATGAGTGAATACATACCATGTATGCCTCTTTGTGACTGGGTTACCTCACTCAGGATGGTTTCTTCTAGTGTCATCCATTTCCCTGCAAATTTCAAGATTCCATTGTTTTTTTCCTGCTGAGTAGGAAAAAAACATTTTGTATATGTACCATATTTTCTTCATCTATTTTTCAAGTGAGGGGCATCTAGGTTGCTTCCAGGTTCTGGCTATTACAAATAATGCTGCTATGAACACAGTTGAACACATGTCCTTGTTGTATGAATGTACATCTTCTGGATATATGCCCAAGAGTGGAATTGCTGGATCCTGTAGTAGACTGACTCCCATTTTTCTGAGGAGTTTCCATGCTGATTTCCAAAGCGGCTACACAAGTTGGCACTACCACCAGCTGTAGAGAAGTGTTCCCGTTTCTCCAAATCCTCTCCAGGATAAACTGTCATTGGTGTTTTCTATTTTAGCCATTCTGACAGGAGGAAAATGGTATCTCAGAGTTGTTTTGATTTACATTTCCCTGATGACTAAGGATGTTGAGCACCTTCTTAAGTGTCTATCAGCCATTATATTCCTTTATTGAGAGTTCTCTATTTAGTTCTATACCCCACTTTTTAATTGGATTATTTGGTGTTTTGATGACTAGCTTCTTGAGTTCTTTGTATATTTTGGAAATGAGCCTTCTGTCAAATGTGGGGTTGGTGAATATCTTTTCCCACTCTGTGGGGTGCTGTTTTGTCCTGTTGACTGTGTCCTTTGCCTTACAGAAGCTTCTCAGTTTCCGGAGGTCCCATTTATTAATTGTTGATCTCAGTGTCTATGCTGCTTGAGTTATATTCAGGAAGTGGTCCTACTTTCTCTTCTAAGAGGTTCAGTGAAGCTGGATTTACATTGAGGCCTTTGATCCATTTGGGCTTAAATTTTGTGCATGGTGATAGATATCAATCTACCTGCAGTCTTCTATGTATAATTTTAGCTTCTTTGTGAAATATATATTATTTACGAAGGAGAACATACTTTTTGGTATCATATCCATATCAAGATAACAAATCCTATCTTGTATTAATGTATTGCTCAAGGTGATCAAGCCATAGGCAGTTGTCCACTGACTGACAAGTGGGCCCCTTCTGAATAATAATGGGGATACTGCTACCAGACATTGATAACACTGCATCATTTGGTATAATGGGTCCTTAGCTTATCTCTGCCTCTACCACACCCTACCATATAAACTCTTAGAATCTGCTCACTTCAGGTGCATTTTCCTATTCTAAAATCCACTAGTGCTTAGCTCCCTTTTGTGCACAATGTAGTTGTTTAGCTAGCATGTGTATCTGCCAGTTCCTTTCATCAAAAGAAAAAAAGCAACAAATAAGCAAATTTCCTGGAAAGCAGATGGAGAAAGGAAGAGCATACACTTCATTAAAACATGCTGGCTTAAGGATGCTGTGAGAAATCCAGATGGAATTTTCCAAGCCCTGCAGTCCTAGTATAGAGCTTGCGAAGCAGTCATGAATGGGGGTTTTGATGAAGGCTGTCAGTTAAAACTAAAAGGCTTAATGAGATCTTTATAATTGCATCATAGTGTACCATGAAGAACTTGGTTCTCTCAAGTTACTAAAAATAGTGTCTTAAAGAAACACGTTTTGCCTAGAGTCTGACAAAGGGACACAAAGCCACAATAATTATTGCTTTAAATGAATTATTTTTATATGAAATACAGCAAGAGGATTCTTTTCAACATAGACATAAAACAGTTGAAGACAAAATCTAATCTCCTGGTTCACTCTCTCTTAAAAAAAGCTACAAATAGGACAAGTATCTTCATGGTGAGGAAACTGAAGCTCATTCTTTCCAGGCTTCCTTTTATCTTCAACTAGTATTTATTTAGAGTGTAGAGGGAATAAAAGGAGGGCATGAAATTGGGTGGGTGGTGAGGTAGGTGTGGGTCTGGAAGGAAATGATGGGGGATTAATACAATCTAAACTAAATGTGTGAAAATTTTAAAGAATTATTGAAATATTATTTAAAAGGAAATCTAAGCATATTTTATAGTATTTGTAATCTATTTATGCTGCTATAATTCAGAACTTTATATAGATTCCTAAAAAAACTTTTAGCACTTCTTTTACACAAAGTCATTTACACCAATGTTTTTCTTGAGACCAACAAACAAATCAACACACAGAGCAATTCATCCAACACAAATTTCATTTGTGCCTTTCCAGTCAGTATAACCTTCCAAGTCTATTATCATGACTCATGTTACATTTACTTATAATTCTTATCATGACATCATGCATTTGTCCTCTGCTCCTTATAATTGGATATCATGCTTTTATGTTTGCTTAAAGTAATTAAGCATGGTGCTCAAAACTGAATGAAAACTGTAGAGTGAATTCTGAGACATGAACCACAGTGGGTTAGTACCTCCTTTTCTTTAGGCAGGGGCTAACATTCAAATTTGTTTCCACAAGACACCCTGTTAGGCTCATATAATTAACTCAAATAGGCAGTTTTTCCTTACTCATTTGAAAAGGTGCTTTTGTAATATCCCAAAATAACACTTTCTAAACTTTAATATCTTTCATGAATCATTTTCATATTGTCATGGGTGTTTTTGAAAGTACTTTTCTGAGTTAGCCCCATGCCCGCTGCACAGCCTGTGTCCAAGAATGTGTGGAGGATGTCGGGATTGATGACACAAAGACCAGTTGGTGGTGAAAGAAGGCTTCTGGAAGGCTTCAAGAAGTAATTTCAAAAACACCCATCACAATATGAAAATGATTTTGGGATATTACAAGAGCATTGTTTTTAGTAAACGTGTCTTCTCTGCGGTCAGTTACAGCTGCTGCTCCCAGGCTGATGGGGAAGTGGACCTCCGGCCTAGGTCTGTGGTTACCACAAGTCAGCATAAAGTCTTTTTATGATGAGGATAACATATGAATGAACAAAGATAGCTTCTCTTAAATATTCATAAGGTATAAGTTAAGGTTGCACCCATTTCACTGATGAATGGACAATTGCTTCCCTTGCTTCCTTGTTTATGACTATCTTCATATTTATAATTTACACATTATGTAACATTATTATATATATATATAATGTTTAATCTGAAACTATTAACCTGTTTTATAATGTTCAATTGTTCACCTTATGGTTATTTACATGGATAAGTCTTACATATAAGCATCAGTTTTATGCCCTACAAAGTGAGAATACATTTGCTGTAACTTTATAACTTTTGCTCTAAAGAATAATCTCAACAATAAATATCAGTAACCACAGTATATATAATAATATATTAAATAAATATAGCAAACACATGGACTAATAGCTACCATGGTATTACTTTTCACATCTCAAGTAGAAAGAATGGACAAACACACAATAAAAATATTCTTGCAGTTTTTGTTTGTTTGATTGTTTGGTGTTCAAATAAACCAAGGGAATGTTGCACAGTTAATCTTCAGAATTTATTAAAATTTATTTGCAATTGCCAAGTCAATACTCAGCACTGGTTGGCCAAGACTTCTACTGCCTGTCCTCAGTTCCATTTAAAAGCATGTTCTCTCATGTGCTTTGGTTGGAGATACCATTGTCTAAAATTACCCCCAGAATTTCTCTGTGATATTCCTAAGCACAGGGAAACTATGAAGTGGTTAAGGAAAAAAAATATCTGCTGTCTAAACTTTGTTCAGATGTGATATAGTGCATGTGGTTGGCCCTGAGTTCAGTATCAATTAATAAAAATGAAAATAAAATACTCAACCAGGAAAAGGACCAAGAAATTTCATGGTCTGTAGATGAATCTGTAGACCTAATTGCTAAATTACCAACCTAAGTACAAGGAAAAGCAATATATAAAGTGAAAGTCCTAAAAATTGTAGCTCTAAAATATGGATTGATCTAAAGGAGGAGAAGCATTGAGAAAAACATCCATATGTTGAAACCAAAGAAAATGCATGGTTGCATTGCCCAATGTAAAGAAAAGAGCAGTACATTCTCTACTAGTTATTAGTGACGGACTTCAAGTAACTAGTAATTTATAGATAATATTAAACATGCAACATATAAAGAACAGGGTTAAATATTGATTACATGATGAAGCTGATGAATTAAGGCAGAAGGGCCCTAATCTTGTATTTTTCCCAGGAACAATGACTCATTCACTCACTCACTCACTCGCTCAGCCAATCAATCACTCATTTACTCAGTAGCCATAACATTATAGAACACAAATAAAAGTAACAAGAATCCTCAGTACTTAAAATTTATGAACAATGCTCAGTAAGTATTTAGACAGCGTTTAAGATTTCATGCTCTAACTTTTAATAATTTAGCATACGAGAGCAATTTAAAAAATTGAAATTCTGCATCTCATCATTTTATATCATCTCTGGTCATGTCACACTTCACTAAACATCTTCTCTACTTCAGAATAAAGCCGGAGGCAGAAAATTTGTTCACTCATTCATCATAGGTCTATTACAAGCCTTTAAGTGCTGGTGCAGATATTTGGAATATAATTTCAGTATGATGAGCTCTCTGACGCAAAGAAGAAAAAATATTTATAAATATCCTGTCCCATTTTAATGACAGAAACAAAAACAATAACATGTTATGATTTTAAGTTTCTGTGGTCATTTGAAAGAAAATGTCCTCCAAAGAGAGCAGTGCTACTAGGAGGTATGGCCTTGCTGGTTAAAGTCTGTCACTGTGGGGGTGGACTTTGAGGTCTCTTTTGCTCAAGCTTCCATCAGTGTGACAGTTAGACCATTTCCTGTTACCTGAAAGATATAGTACTCTCAGGTCTAGTACCAGGTCTGCCTGCACGCTGCCATGGTCCCCACCTTGATGATAGTGGACTGAACCTTTGAAACTGTAAGCGAGCCACCCTACTTAGATGTTTTGTTTATAAAAGTTGCCATGGTCATGGTCATGGTGCCTCTTCACAGCAATAGAAAACCATAACTAAGAAAGTTGCTAACATTTACTTTTTGTACTTATATATGTTATACATGTGTGTAGAAACTGCTTATCTGCATGTGTGCATGTGTATGCATTTGCACACATGTATGTGTGGATATTGGATAATTGTTCGCTCTCGACTTTGTTTTCTGAAGCAAGGTTTCTGACTGAATGTAGAACCCATCAATTTTGCTGGAAACGATGGCCAGCAAATTTCAGGGATCTACCTGTCTTCACTTTCCCAGTGCTCTGCTGATGTATTCACCTAGCTTTCACCATGGGCAATGGAGAGCCAAACTCAGGTCATCATATTTATATAGCAAGATCTCTAATGACTAAGAAAACTCCCCAATACTCTAAAAACTTATGCATTCACTTGGGTAGTTGGATTTTGGCACATAATGGTTAGCAAATACTGTTTTAATATATTTATCACTACCAAGGAAAGTACTATCATTTTCATTCCTTTCTACATGTAAGAGACCTTGTTGAATAAATGAGGTGTGAAAAGAGAGGCTTATTATGGAGAATGAACCTTTTGTTCTAACTCAGCTACTTATGTGATAATATTTCAAAGTTGCTTTCTATATTTACATTTTGGGTAAAATAATCTAGCAACTCATTTAAAAGGTCTGTCTTCCAACACAGATATCTAAAAATCTACAGTTATTACAATGATTTTATGAGGCTGTTTCTTCCTTTCCCCTAAAGAAAAGTAAGATGTAAATGCTGGTGATGAGAGGTTCATAGAAATCTTAAATTTTATCCATCAAATAACACAGAACTTATCCTATTTTTATACAGTGATGTGGTGTAATAAGAAATGGGTTGTTGTTGATTGCTTTGACATCTATGAGGAAAATTATTTGTTAAAATGACTGAAAACAAAACAAAACCAAAACAGATTGGTGCATTGGTCATGGTGCTAGCTAGTAAGATACATGTGAATTGAGAAGATGATAGCAAAGATATTGAGGAAAAAGCTTTAAGAACTATATTTAATAGATTGATATTTTTTTGTAACTAATACATTGTGACTTCATGCCTACATATATATGTAGTTCCTGAAACACCAGATGATGGAGTGTTTGGGTTTATTGCTTCTCAGTTCAATCTTTTATTCCTTAAATGATCTAGTACTCTACATTCAACTAAGAAGGCAAAATGAGGAAAATACTATGTGTCAGCCCAATGTTGACACCAGTATAAAAGTGCTCTAATTATTTGGCTACTTCACAATTCCCCAATTCCTGACTCTGTCCTGGCAGTAATTACCTGAGGTAAGGCCATGGCTGTGAGCTTGACACATTACCCAGAAGTCTGAAGAACTGCAAATGACTTTGTAAATTGGTTGATTTGGACCTGTGAGCTTTGTGTTGAAATACAGAAACCTGTTTTACAGCAAATGATTTGACGTTTGGCACATTGCATGCCGCATTTTCTGAGATAGTAAAGACTTCTTATGTCCTGCATCTTGCTCTTTCTGAGAAAGAAAGCTGAAAATAGCCACTACGGAGACAACACTCCTTGAAAAGTTGCTATTCCTTGGTATGCATTACATAATATTGAAGATAAAACATTATGGAAAATAGTGTTCAAACTATATGTAGCTGAGTGTGACAATGGATTTCTGTAAGTCCAGAACCCAAAAGGCAGCAACAGGTGAATTCAAAGCCAGGTGCAACTACATAGCAGGTTTAAGGCTATTCTAGGCTACACAAAACCCCATCTTAAGGGAAAAATACACATTTTTGATAATGAAGAACATACTGTAACTTGGACAAGCAGGTCATTCTTCAATGACATGGTCCTGGGTGAGGAGGGGCAAGAGATGAAAAGATAAAGGAGATGGGAAACCTAGGATCAGGAGAGAGAGCACAAGTTGTGCTTTATGCTAAGCAAGTTTATTTAAATGTACAGCATCTTATAACAAGTTTCCTGAAAGGAAAAATGGGACATTCTCAACAAATATCTACCATACAATAGAGCTAGGTCAGCAGTAATCTAATTAAGCAATACTACACAAAGAGAACACAGGACATATCAATTGCATGACAATGAAGCACACAGAAGCCTTGGAACTGGTAACAGTAGCTTCCTAGACATAACTAGTCTTCCCAATTTCATACTTACTTGGTTTTAGACAAGTATCTGTGTATCATGGTCTTAGATAAAGCTTTGGATCAGACTGTCTCCCAAAAATTATTCAGCAATATTTGCCACAAAGATTTCCAGATAGGTAGAAAAGGGAGACAGCAAACAGCCTTACCCAACCCTAGAGAAGTGCCTCAGCAGTTAGAAAAAATAGCACATGTTCTGTTCCTAACACTCACATAAAGTGTCTCACAAACATCTAGAACTCCAGTTAGACTTATTCTTGTTCCTTTTCCTGTCTTTTGTATGTATTGCACCAACATCTACATATCCACAGACATATATATTTCAAAAAAACTCACCTAATCCACTCATATCACAATGAATATATAATATTTTTCATATCCCTAAACCATACTCATTTACCCACTCTTAAGTAAACATTTTATTAAGAGAAAACAAAAAATAACAACAATCAAAATAATATAAATGGAGACAACTTAACTTCACAAATTTTAGCAAAACACTCTTGATGTTCTAGATTCAGACTTGGGACAAAGAAGTAAGGTATAATTTTAACTTTGGTATTGGCTTTCTAATTAATAAAAAGAAAAAGAGATAATAACTTGTGTATCCATTGACTACCACCCCAAAAGAGAAGTATACAAGACAAGAAACCTCAGCTTAGCATCAAAAGACAGATGCATATGAGAATTGTCTGTCCCCTTCTAGACATTGAAATTTAGGATCTGTGTCCATCAGTTTTACCACAGCAAGAATATGTTTTGAAGAACCTGGTTCACTGATGCCTGAGGCACCATAATTTTAAGAAGGTTCCTACTTCAAAACTGTTTAAATTAGATTTATTTTGACTTTTGACTTTATCAGTCCTCTAATTAAATAAAGAAAGAAAAAACTCCAAGTGAATTTTTTATCACTTCATTTACCTAAAATAGGATGTCATGAACATAGGTGCATCTAACTATGTAGAGTTTCACTTTTGACAACAGAGGTAAATAAATTATTTTATAAAGCAGTCATCTATAGATAGGCAGGCAGGAAGACACACACACACACACACAAAGAGAAAGAGAGACACAGAAAGCATAACCTACACGTTGAAGTAAGAAATTCAGCTGAATATATTGGAATAAATGAGATTGAAAAGCTGGCTTATGTTTTCTTCTGCTCTTCTGCCTGAGCAGATTGACTTTTGAAGTAAACGCCTCTGTTCCAGGCATACAAGTATTGTGGTTGAGAGGTTTCTTTAAAACGAATGAGGTTTGTGCTTTCTTTCCCTCTCCATTTACAAAAGCATAAGTGTACCTGCACTAAGAAGTAAATATATCTGGTTCCTTACTCTTTCTCCAGTTAGTTATGAATTATTTGAAAACATAGATAATTTTCTCCCTGCATTCTTTATTGTTCACACAGAAGATGATTAATAATTTTCTTTGTCACTAAAGGTGTAAAAACATATATTAGGGGGAGAGATAAGGCAGAATGCATGCCTAATGCAGTTATTTAATATAGTCATTAAATCAACACTTACAGAGTGTACTATACACTGGAATAGAGAAGAGAAAATTATTCTTATGCTCAGGGCTCATGTTGAAACATTAAATTATTTACATTCTAATAAAATATTTTATCTCATATCATAATAAATAGAAATTGATAGAAATATTATTACCCTGATATCTTGAATTGCTGTGTATTATGGATATATATGTATATTTGGCATCCATAAACTCACTCAATTATAATACTTTCTCAAATAAGTAATCATATACTCATCATTTGATGATTAGTTACTCGACTCAAGAGGTCCCATGGTGAATACTACTCCCGTTTCAGATGATAGGGATAGAATTGAGTCCAGATCTGTCTATCTAAAGGTCTGAATTTACATATCCATTCATGACTTTGTACATCACATAAAAGCAGAACTCTTTTTTTAGATAGTCATGGAAGTCAGTGATAGAAAGGTTAAGGAATACAACTAAGAGGCCAGAATCAGAACTGAACCACTTTTAGAAGATTTCCAGGAGAATAAATAAAGGGGCTTGCCATGGTTTTCTGTTGGAGGATGGCTTATGGAATATGAAATAAGATAGTGAGGAATATGCCTTGTAAACTTTCCTAATTTTTTGATAAGAACTATGGTGCTTTGTGGCCATGGTAGCAGAAATTCTTAAGGAAGGAAGCCTTGTCCTTTTCCTTATAGAGCTGCTATTCAACAATCTGAATGCCATGGTGAAGTCTTCTCTCTTGCTCAAGATACTTTTTGTTTTACAACTGCAGAAAATATACTGTGTAGGATGGGTTTCCATAGCCAGCTCATGGTTAATTAATATCTGAAAACCACTCGCCATTCCTTTTCTTTCCAGAGTATGACTTTGTCTGTATTGTCATCTTAAATAATTCAACCATTTTAAACTTATTTCCCTCCTAGGATCTAAAAATCATAAAAATGAATGGAAGCAAGCCTTAAGACTTGGAGGGCTTATGGAAGATATGTGACAGGCGATGACAGTATCATGGTAAATGTCTTATAGAGAGTGTTATGTAAATGAACCTGTTTGATAAAAGTCAAAGATATGTCTCAGAGAGGAATAAAAATTCTCCAAAAGCATTGACATGTGAGGCACCGTTTTTGGAATTGTTCTTCCAGCTCCGTCTGCCTACATTGCCCCTACACTGGCCTCATGAAGTGACCACTACAGGTATCAATCATCCAATCACACCCTGTTTTAAAAGACTGAGCTGAACCAAATAACATCCTCAGGCTTTATGTCTTTGCAATTTTAAAGAAAGATATATAGGTATGTATAAATTTAATTAAATTTAAGTAGAGATTATATTTGTCATGTTTTGTAGGTACAAGTTTTACATTTCTCCATAGTAACAGAAGAAAGGAAATAGATGAGGTATAGAAAGTCAGTGTCTTGGCTCCTGATATAAAACCAAGACAGAAGAATCTCATTTATGATAAAAATACCTTTGAAAACATAATAGAAATGTAAATGATAGTTTTATGAAGTAAATGGAGATACTAATGCATTTGTGCCTGATGTCAGGAGTTCAGTGAAAGTGGTTCTATACAATGTGCTGTATTAAGTTCAGAAATCTCATTATAAGACATTTTATAGATTTTTCTTGAAAAAGACAGAGATTATATATACTGCTTAATGTAGGTCAGAAACCATACTTCATGAGAAGTGCACATTCCATTTTATTACTGGGGCTGAGTTTTAATAACTATTCTGGGTTTTTTTCATGAAGTCATTTGTTATATTTGCCTTAAAGACATACACAGACATAAGATTTTCTAGTTTTCAGAAGTTCAAATTGCTAGCTAGTTGTCTTTACATTAAAATATAATAACCTATAGTGATGTTACTATGAACTATAGTATTTTAAATATAAAAGATATGAGGTTAAGTTTAGATGTTTTTAAATATGCTTTTTGTTTTACTAAGATGTTAATAGCAGAGTGATTTAGTCTAGTTACTGACATCTTACTTATGATTATAGTTGTATTAACAGTTGTTTTTCAAGGAAAAATTAAAAACTAAGTTAATATATAATGTTCTGAAAAGAAAATGCCTAATATTACTGAATCATCATTTCTGAAAGAAATCCCTGGCCTGACTTAAGGTCTACAAAAGAAGCCTCTAGTGATTTCATGACACTGGGACTGCCAAAGTCCAGAAAAGCCTACTGTAGTATTTGGCCATTCACGTTGTAATTTTTTATCTTTATTTCTAATTTTTAATTTTCTGTTTCTATGTGTTCTTGAGCACATTACAATCTTGTTACTTAGGAACCCTGTTAACCCATATTTACCTTGGAATTTCATGTCCATGTTTTTGAATATGTAGGATTTTTCCCCAGAATTTAACTGAATGGAGACTACCTTAGACATTAATCTGGCCTTAAACATATTCATTCTGTCTTCTTTAATCCACCAACTTTGACATTGGGAAGTAGACATAGACATAAAAAGTTTGTTTACAACCTACCATGAAAGTCTGAAGGTGTTTAGTATTAAAGAATTGTCTGAAATTTTAATTAGTAGTGACATTTATAATAATAATCCTAAAAATTATACTAGCATAATTTTGGTACAAAATGAAATACCAAAGGCAGGATTATGGAGAGAAGAGAAGGAAAGAGGAGGACATGGGGGAGCAATAAGGTTGAGTCGGGGGAAGAATAGAGGAGATCGGGGTGAGAGATACCATAATAGAGGGAGCCACTGTAGGTTTGAGGAGAGATCTGGCACTAGTGAGATTTCCAGGGATCTACAAAATGACAACAACTGGCAATCTAACCAATAATGTATAATTATGGTCTTTGTGATGATAGAGCTTTGGGGGTTACATATCATCACAAGGCAAGGGATAGGAAATACTTATTTGCTTCTGTGTGTTTCTCTGGTCTCCTCCCACTTTTATGAAGCTAATGGTATTAAATCATGAAAGATCCATCCTAATGATAATATCTAATTCTAATCCTTTTCCAAAATAGCTACATAACTATTAAACTCCAAATATTACACTTTGAGCAAGGCACAGTGGCCCATACATATAATTAAAAAATTTAGAAGGAAGATTCAAAGATTTAGGCTAGATGATGAGACGATTAAGGCACCTAAGCTACCTAGTGAGTTTTAAGCCTAGGTGTGTCTTGGGATTCATTCTCCAACAACAACAAATCATTTCTGTTGGCATTAGGCATGGTTATCTATAGAAACAAAATTAAGAGTATGTAAATATATCACAAAAGAAGATCTATTAGGGTCTAGGCATTATCATGTAGAACCTGAGAACACAGAGGCTTCCCAGACTATCAAACTAAATACTCCAGCAGTGTCCATATGGCACTAAAAGTCTGGAATATTCCCAGAGAGTTGCCAGTCATCTGACCACAAAATGTAGGTATCTGATACCAGAATATGAAGACACTAGCAGCAGCAGAAATTGTAGACTCACTCACCATCAAAAAGCAAGTCAGGAAGACAAGACTCTCAATCTTTCTTATCAAAATTCAGGTATCTATAAGTTTTCAGATTTGTATCTGGGTCTTCAGTTTGATTCCACTGATCAACCTGTCTGTTTTTATGTCAATACCATGAAGTTCTTCTTACTGTAGTTCTGTAATACAACGTGAAACCAGGAATGGTGAAACCTCCAGCAGTTCAGGATTATCTTAGCTATTGTAGTTTTTTGTTTCGTTTTTCCATATGAAGTTGAGAATTGTCATTTTGAGTTCTGTAAAGAATTGTTTTGGAATTTTGACGGGGATTCAGTTGAATCTGTAGACTGCTTTTGGTAAGATGACCATTCTTGCTATGTTAATCCTAACAATCCTTGAGCATGGGAGATCATTCCATATTCTGGTTATCTTCTTCAATTGCCTTCTTCAAATACTTGAAGTTTTTAATCATACCAGCCTTCCAGTAGCTTAATTAGAATTACCCAAAGATATTTTATAATTGTTGTTATTGTGAAGGAGGTTGTATCCCTGATTTCTTCCCCAGCCAATTTTTCATTTGTATACAGAAGGGGTGATGATTTTGGGGGGTTCATTTTATATCTAGCTACATTGCTGAAAGTGTTTATCAGTTGTAGGAATTACCTAGTGGAATTTTTATGGTCACTTATATATACTATCATATCATTTATAAATAATGATTCCTTTACTTCTTCCTTTCCAATTTGTATCCTCTTGATCTTCAGTTGTCTTATTGCTCTAGCTAGGATTTCATGAACTATATTGAATAGATATGGATAGCATGGACAACAGTGTCTTATCCCTGACTTTAGTGGAATTGCTTTTTGTTTCTCTCCATTTAACTTGATGTTGGCTATATACTTGCTGTAAGTTGTATTCACTATGTTTAGGTATGTTCCTTGTGTCCCTGATCTCTTCAGGACCTACCACTTATCCAATTGATTCTAACATAATTAAAAGTAAGCCATAAGCCTATTCACAACTAATGTGATCATTGAATTAACACTTGGCATGTTCCTGAGCTCCTCTTCCCCCCTCATTTAGCTTTGGACAAGTGAAGTGTGTGTGTGTGTGTGTGTGTGTGTGTGTGTGTGTGTGTGTGTGTGTGTATGTGTCTGTCTGTCTGTCTGTCTGACAGTCTGTCTTAGGTACTTTTCTATTGTTTTGATTAGGCATCAAGACCAAGACAACTTATAGAAGAAAAAATTTATTAGGAACTTAAAGTTTCAGAAGGTTAGAGTCCATGGACTTCATTATGGGGAAGATGGCAGCATGGAGACAGGAAGCAGTAGCTGAAAACTTATGTATTGATTCACAGGCTCTAGGCAGGAGGCTTTTGAAACTTCAAGACCCACCCTACTGACAAATATCCTTCAATGAGCCTCTTAATCCTTCCCAAACAGTTCCACCCACTAGGAACAAGGTATTAAAATATACGAGCCTATGGGGGCATCTCATTCAAACCAATAAAGTGATCAGAATATCTCTGCTTAGAAGTCTAATTCCTAATAATATTTCATTGTGTATGAGCTGTTTTTCTCTCTACCCTCATTGTTGTTCCTTCCATCACTGATAAACATATGTCTCATGGTGATTTCATTTTGTATTTTAAGCAATCAGCACCTGTTATTGCCTCAGAAATTCTGTTTTACTTGAAAGTGTTTACAAGGTACATACTACCTTATAATATTTTCATGACTGCCTCACTTTCATAATTCAAATTCCAACTAAAATGTTGTCTTCTTAGAGAGGAACTTTCTGGATAACATCAACTCTATCCATTCTCCATTAGTTTGCTTTATCTTTTTCATTATCTTTATTAGTATCTACTGTCTGGATGCATATAGCCTATATTGTCTTATGAAGTCAGAATCTGCTTATCCTAGCACTGGCAGTACCAAATACCATGGAAAGTTTGCTACAAACCTGAAAACAGGTCAACATGCTCTGTTGAAAACATTAAACCAGTAGACAAGCAAAATTTCTGTAAAGAACAATTTCATTATTATTTATCCAGCATTGAATGTTCTATTTAGATGTTATTTAAATTTTATCTTCTGGGAAATGTATGCATAGCTCTTTCTCTGATTTAAGTTTAATGGACAAAATTTGTTACTCCCATCCCATTTGTTTCCTATATTATAGCTGTTAGCAGGATGTGAAGCAAACAATTTGACTGTTCATTTCCCAAAGCACTCACTAAATCAGAACAGTATTCCTATAATAAATTATTTATAATGGTTCCTGCCAACAGTTTCTGGGCGTTGGATCAGACAACAAAGACCTTTTGAGTCTTTGTAACCAAGACCTGCAGATCACTGAGTAGAAACAAAATGTTTTAAAAGTGCACAGATTTTCGAGTTTGATAGGAACTGATAAGGACTGACTCAAGAATAAAGTACTCAGAGCAAAGGAATTTGGGAACCAGACTTCAGCAGTTTATAGCTGTACAATACAGGTCAGCAATGCCATTAGCATTGTGTCAGGGAACCTAGTCATAGGCCAGACTTAATACAGTATATATCAAATATAATTTTGAAATAATTATCATATACCATGAGAGGAGTGATCCAGTAGTCAATTTAAAATCATGTCAGTCTACGTTTTGGGGAGTTAGGACACTCCACAATGAAATCTATATTCATGACACATGGATGTATGGTTTCCTCTTAAGACTGTGTGTTAGATTTTATTCCTGAAAATTAGTAGACATGATATATAATAACAAAGAAATTACTTTAAATAGAAATAAAAGAATAACAGAGAAAGGTCGTCTTTTAAGTAGACAGATTTAGTTAGGTTCAGAGTTTCTGAAATTGCAATTCTTTGCAAATTGGCTTTATATTTCCAGCCAAAGATAAGGCAGAATATTATGTCATTAATGTGTAGGACATCCCGAAAACATAGAACAAAAATGGGACAAGGCCATGATATTTCCTTCTTGTGACCCAGTTTTTGTAACCAACAACCACATTCTTCAGCTCTACTGCTTTTCAATAGTCTATCAAATTCTGACACCCACCAACAAACTACATAATTAACCAGTTCAAAACCCTGATGATCTTTGGGAAAAGCACTCACAGATACAATCATTTGTTTGAATAGTCTGCTAGTTATCACTAAATCCAGTCTGAATAATGATCATCAACCAAGGGTTATCTGACACACAGTTCATGTGTCTGTAGATGTGATCACAGTTCGGTGCCATAGCACCTACACTAAACAAACCATAATTTGAAGCAGGAGGAGAAAAGCCTTTAACTGGGGAAATGTAAATCTATGTGGAAACTAAATCAAGAAAAGACCTTAAAAATTGTAACTATGGAAAGCAAAACCAAAATTTGAACAGTAGAGAATTGAACAAATAGTCACTAGGTTTATTGCATACATAACAATGACAATTAGTTTGTCCCTATCAAGCCATTTCTGTTGGAGTCCTTCACCAACTTCTCTATTCCTCAAACATTTTGCACTTTAAGATATAGTCTTCATTCACTGATGGTATTCTTATCAAAAATACCTGATGTTCTTTGTATCTAAGGAACTTTTGGATGATTATCATCTGCCAATAGAACAAAATCATCACCTGTACTGAAGATACTCATATGATGCTGATTTTGTGAATTTTAAATGACTGAATTTACACTTTTAAATATAACACAAGCTGAAAATAAACAAGTTCTGTGAACAAAACATTTATATTACCTACAAAATATCCACTGATGTATGGTAATTTCTGATGGGTTAATACTTAAGACTTTATATGTGAATGTATAATATATTATATATATAATATATTGTATTCATTAAGACACATAAACTTTCTAGAAGAAAAATATATATTTTTCATTGTCAGCTAAGATTTGCCCAGAAATCCAATTATTATACAATGTTAGCATCTAAAATATGGGGCCATTAGCACTATCAAATCACTGTATCCTATGAATACTAATCTGTCTAATGAAGGCATGATTCAAGTTGGGAAACAAAATTACATTAGAAAGAATAAAGAAATTTTAAGAAGACATGTGACAGAAAGATTTGACTTTTCATTAATGAAATACTGTTCTGCAAGTGCTGATTGTTTTGTATAAATCATGTGATTGCTCTCCTTGAAGGGATTTGGGTTTAAAGCTGACTTGCTAAGAGTGAATACTAAATAAACTACACAGTTGTCTTATGAAGAAATAAAAGCAGATGCTTATAAAAATCCTGATCAAAAAGAATATTTACTGTCTACTTAATCTTTAATCTCCTCCCTTTACTGCTTTTCACAGTCTAAATTTGCCATGAGCTGTAAAAAAAAAATCATGATTAAAATATGAAGGTTTTCCTGTGAATATGGGGGTGAAGGAATAATATACTAAGATTATAGAACTCAACAAATGTTTCCCTTTTATTTTTCTCTTCTTTATAAAGATCACTACTATCCCACCATTCACAATTCAACAGACTATAATAGCACTCTTACAGAAACCAGTAAGTTCAAAGTATTAAATGGCAGTAAGAAATATGATATATATTGCTAGTTCCATCTCTGAAAACATATCCCATTCAGTAAATAAGTGTTTAACTTCAATTTCTATTGGTAAAAAAATACAATATACACACTGTGAAAAATTTTAATTTAAGAAGTATTTATGGGGTGTAAAATAAGTTTGGGAGCTGTGGTATCTACTACGTGAATTGCAGAGAACGTTCACTACACTTCATAATGTAACAGTGGGGAAATGCGAATAAGGGATGTGATGCCAGGCCTACTGTAATTAATTCAACAAGAAAAAGGGGAGCTCAAGAAAATGGGATGTAAAGTAACATGGAAACAGCAGGGAAAACTGTCCCCATATCCTTTCTCTACATTCACTGATAGTCCTTTATCTCCATCCTTAGACCACCTTCACTTTACTGCAGAAATGTAAAGTTAATATATCATAATCCTCAGTACCATGATACAAAATGTACTTGTTTTAATAATTGTCATATCTGCAATCTCATATCTGCAATACGGTATGCTCTCAAGCTTGTATCTCTGTTTATTTAGTGTATTCAGTTTATAAACTAGGTACTAAGTTATCTGTTATGATGAACTGCATGTGTCAACTTGGCAGGGCTGTGGAATGACCAGATCTTATAAAACATTATTTATTCATGTGATACTAGAGTTTTCTGGAACATGCCAACTTTTATATTAATAAATTAAGGAAAGCAGTAAGCCCTGCTCAATATGAGTAGGCATGGTCCAGTCTCTTGAGGTATTAAATAGAACAACAAGCCACAGAAAAAAATGAATTCACTCTTTTTTTCATGAGCTTTGAGACATCTGCCTTCAACTGATCCTGATGCTAGATTTTAGACATAGATCAAGAAAGAATTGCACCATCACTCTTTCAGACCTCCAGTCTTGGACTAAATGATACCACTTTCCAGGTTTTCCAGGGTTAGGGTTGCAGACCAAAGGATATCTGTGCTTCTGTAAGCACATAAAGCTATTGCTATCGCCAATCCTATTATACAATTACTCACATTTCTCTGATTCTATTTCCCTTTACAATAGCAGAACTCTCTCAACTACCTTAGAGAATTTCTGCTGTGTAGATCATAGAGGCAGGGCATCATCCACAAAATCTAGCTCTAACTCCTTAGTGACCCAAGTCAGAAGTAGAAACGTCTTTCTTCTATATAGCAGAGAGCTCTCCAATTTTATTTATTTAATTTTTTGGACCTCCGAGACCTTGGCCTTTAGTTGAATCACAAAGTCACCTACAGTAGTGCTTTTTGTTTCTTAAAATGTGAGCTTTAGGAATCATTAGAAGGTACAGGTGTTTCTATGTAACTGATTGCTAAAATAGGAAAATATTTAGCATATTATACAGCTTTTGGTTTCAGGTTCTATGAACACTGAACTATGTCTTTTTTCTTGATAGTCTGTCAATAAAAATTGGCATGCTACCCAAGAAAACAGATGTTCAAGAAATATTTGTTGTCTCAGCTAGATTACATATATAAAATATGACAGGTAAAGAAAGTAAAGCAGTAGTTTCCCCTGATTGTAAATACTGGACAGGATTTCAGGAGAGAGAAATTTCAAATGAGAGTATCACAGACAAGCACCTTAAACAAAGATAACTCAGGGAAATACTGGCAGTGTAATGGCACCTGTTTGTGATGAGTGAGTTATCCAGTCTGTTGCTGTCAAGTCTACAGGAAAAAAAAAGCGGTCCCACACATCAATTTTGTTACAGTTCCCTGGAAGATCATATTAAGGCATCTAAAGCATGATGTATTTCAATCAGTTTACTTTCCTGGTGTCTTATTCTGATCCATCTATTCAGGGAGATATATAATGAGAGCTGTTTAAAGACATGCAGGACCTTAAAAGGACTTTCAGTGTAGCTATTGATTGCAGTGGAAGAGTGCATATGCAATTTATTTGCTAGATGTTTTTAGAAAGGAAAAGAGAAAAGTAAAATAAAATTAGAGTTCAAAAAAGAACCACATTCTTCTCAATGTGGCATAAGATTACACTATATGCACCAACGTGAGCAAGAACAGAAAGGAGACACGGCTTTCCATGGAAATCTGAAGGAAGACGAGCAGTTAGACGCTGTGTTTTCCAAAGGTGTGTTTGTATTTCATTCATCTTTTCCTCTTATTGACCTGCCCAGGGTCACTAGATAAGATGACAGGAAGTTACAGTCACTGAGCTCATGAAGTCCTCCCTCTAACTACCCACATGCTAGATAAGTAATTCTATAAATCACTATTTAATTGCAATGCAAGAAAACATGTGAAAGAGAATTATAGAGTGCCAGAAGATCATAGCATGTAAAAGAATCCAAAGCTTTCCTTAAAAACTAACATTTTAATAACAGACCTATAAATGATCGTATCATTGCTTTGGTATGATGTTTGGCGCTAAATCTCCAGGTATATTTTCTGTTTTTACCCATATATATGCCATGTCATTTCTTCACAACTAATCGCCTGTAGAGTAAACATCTCTGGGTAATTGTTACTTTCTCAGACATGCTGTATCAGAAGGATTTGTGCATCTCTTGTGTCGTTTTCATCTGTGAGTTTGAGAGCTGTTCTTTGTGTGTCTTTGCTTTTGTCTGGAGGTGGAAAGCACCGAATAAACACTGATAAGAAAAGGATAGGCTGCAGATCAGTAGGAGTGCTAATAACTGTAATTATAACAGTGACAAACTTGGGCATTACTAATACACACGCATTACTCTGAGCACTTGACTAACAATATGCTTTAGTTTGTATAATGAATATCTAAAAATTTTATACTAGACATAATACAGGCTGTTTGACATTTCTTTAAATTATATTAAAGTGTATAAAGATAAAATTCCTTAAGTACAATAAGGTGGAGAATTTATTTGCACTGCTTTGAATGAAAGTTTTGATATATAAATTTTATTATAATGATTTACAATTTGTTTTCTGGTTTTTCTTGTTTCATTCTTTTTTTCATTCTCAGATAGGATCTTACAATGTAGAAGGCTCACAACAGAAGCACCAGACTCCCAACTGCTAGATTATAGTCATAGGTTTTCTGACCTTGACAACATAAAAATATTAAATTTATCAAAGAATCATAGGTAAAAACAGGTTTTACTAAATCATATCAACACCTTTCATATAAAATATCTAAACACTTCATTCAGCAATGTGTGATGATTTTAGCAAGATTTAAAATATTATTGATTTTCATTAGTGTTATGTATTCTGATTAGTTTATCAGTTTTGGCCAAACTTGTTTTGAATTTTACAGTATCTTAATTTCTTGAATTGATTTTATGTGTATTTAAACAATTACATTTATATTCAATTCAAATATTATAACATACATATAACATATGTGTTTCTATGTTGTGAGGAGACAACATGACCACAACATCTCCTCTAAAGGAAAATATTTAATTGGGGCTTGCTTACAGTTTGAGGTTTAGTTCATTATAATCATGGTGGCAAGCAGGCAGATATGGTGCTGGTGGGATAGTTGAAAATTCTGCATTTAGATTGGCAGGAAGCAAGGAAAGAGAATGACACTGGCTCTTGCTTGAGCATCTGAAACCTGAAAGCCTAAGACATGCTTCTCCCAACAAGGCTATGGCTACTCCACAAAGGCCATATCTCCTAATAATTCTACTCCCTATGACACTATGGGTTATAAAGGGAGGCTTTTTCCTTCAGAGAAGCCTTCCCCCCAGCCTGGTTCTAGAGCCACATCAGTCCCAAATAAACACACAGGAGGCTATATTAATTATGAAGCTGTTGGCCTTGCTTGTTTCTTACTGTCTAGCTCTGACTTAAGTAATTATCCCATAATTGTTAATCTAAGTATTTCTCTTACTGGAGAATAGTTCCGGGCTTCCTACCCCATGGCGTTACATCTTGACTCCCTGTGTTTCTCCTTCCCAGAGTTCTCCTGGACTCCTAGTCCCACCTATCTAGATTCCTATTGGCCAGCAGTGCTTTATTGACATAATCACAGGACTTCCCACATCAATGGGTGGCTTTTTTATTCAAATCCTCATAATCCAATCTCTGGAGCCCATACTCTTTTAGCTATATTATAGTCCAATTTCAAAAGCCCCCATAGTCTATCACAGTATCGGAACTATTTAAAAATTCAAAGTTCAAAGTGTCTTCTGAGACATATGCAATTCCTTAACTGTAAAATCAAAATGAAAAAAATAGGTAGCATATATCTAGCATATAATGCAATACAATATACCTTCCAAAAGGATTTTAAAGAAGGATAGTGAGGAAATACTGAACAAAAGCAAGACCAAAAACCAGCTGGACAAACTTGTAACTCTATATCTCTATGTCTGATGTGGAACTACCTTCAGATCTCCAGCTCCTTTTAGCTTTGCTGACTGTAACACACTTCTTTCTCTTTTGCTGGTTACACTCTCTGTTAGCAACTATCATTGGCAGGTATCCCATGGCTATGACGTCTTCAACATTTTTGGGTCTCCAAGACAATACAGACTTCACCTTTACAGCTACATGCAATGGTCTCTATAGGCCTTGATATAGGGACACCCTGGCATATGCCTGGCCTCAGCAGCTTTCCTTATTGAGGGGAAGACTAGCTGGCCTTGAAATCTGAATACTTAGGCCTCTGCCTCCTGATTGCTGAGATTAAAGTCATGCACCACCACTCCATGCCCTAATATTTTCTTTAATTCCTTTCCACAAGTTGGAAGCTTAGCCAGGAGGGTCTTGCCGTGAGGTCATCACTCCCTTTATTCCACCTAGCATTAGGATTTTCTTTCATCTTTTTACCTCTTTGAACAGAGAATTTAGCTACATTAAACTTCCTGGTGGCTCTTTTCTCTTCAAATTGTACATCTTGCATTTTTTCCTTGCTAAGACTTCTCTTTTTCATTATAGATCTGCATTAAGACTGGACACTAATAACCACATGACACAGTCAATGCTGGACTGTTTTGAAATGTCCTCTACCTAAACTGTTAATCCACAACTCTTCAATTTAGCCCCAGGCATATTTTCTAGACAAGGGCACAAAGTAGTCAAAACATCGCCAGAAGGTTCTATAGGCCGCATACTAATATTGTTCTTCTCTGAAGCCTCTCAAGCCCCCACAGTTCAACTTACCCTCAGCACCACTGTCTTCCATGTTCCTACCAGTATGGCCCATTAAGTCTCACTTAAAGTGTCCTGTCACTTTCCTAGTTCAAGGTTCCAAAGTATTCTATATTCCTCCAATAAAAGCAAGTCAGGCCTATCACAACAATACCCCAGTCCCTGATATATACTTTTCTCAATTGGGGGTTCTATTGCTGTGAAGAGACTCCATAACACAGCAGCTCTTATAAAGGAAAACATTGAATTGGGGATGGCTTACAATTCAGAGTTTAGTCCATTATCATGGCAAAAAGCATGGTGGCATATAGGCAGACATGGTGCTGGAAAGTCAGCATGTAGAGAGTGAGATACTGACCTGGTTTGAGCATCTGAAATTTCAAAACCCACACACAGTGACAAACTTCCTCCAACAAGGCCACACCTCCTAACAGTGCAACTCTCTATGGCCTATGGGGAGCCTTTTCCTACAAAGCACCACACACATATTTCAAGGCTTATGATACTAATTTAAAAGAACAGTGAAAATACTAGTTTTTTCTGCCAGTCCCTTTAGCTATTCGGAAAAATCCCACAGAAGACTTGAGGGACTAATCCAGAGATGAAGCAGAGCCACGGCTTTACCCATTAGACGGAATTTATCTTGCAATAAATAAAATATGATTTAACAGAATTTGTTTTTAATAAATTTTAAAAGTAATGTGATAATTAAATTTCATGGTAAAATTTTTCAAATATATATTTTAAGTCATAAACCAGTGTTTTTAATTTCTGGAAAAGTAAGACCTGACAACTACAATAATTTTATGTTTCATTTTTATTTTATTAGTCTTGTAGGTTGTGACTTTCAGCTAGGTTGGGGGTGACAAGTACAGCACACCGGAAATTTGATATTGATTACAAGACTAGAAATAAATACAGTTGATATATGGAAAACATTAGTCTTTATTTTCAGCTTTGTACTTCCTTCAGCAAAAACTGTATTGCTATTAGGGTAAATCTGTACTCATAAATGTCCTTGATCTATCATCAGTTGGTCCCTTTAAAGGAAAATATAATTCATTAGCTAAATAGTGTTGTGTTCAAAGGTTAACAAAGACAGTATGAGACATAAATAACATTATCTAAAGGATTTTTCTGTAGAACAAACAGGGGAAGAATGATTCTTGGGGAAAGGGCAAGTGGCAGGGAGCTTGAAGGAGTGGAAGTTGTGCTTGGGATGTATAGTATGGGGAGAAAAGTCATGTGTGCCATGATAACCAGTGCCTTATACTGTACATCTTCTCTCTGTTTCTTCTCTGTCCCATTCTCAGCATGTGAATTCCCAAGGTCTTGGGTCTTAGGAGTTTTGTATTTATTATATGTCACAGCATGTCATCAATTTCTATTATTAAGTTTTTGGAAAATATCTAGACACAAAATGGCTCATTAACTCATTACCTGTACCTTAATCAATACGACAACTCTGAGGGCATAAAGACTTGAAAGTAATAAATAGGATGATAAAGAGTATTGTTAAGCTAAGAAGAAAATAAGTTTAACAGCATGAGAATAAAGGGTAAGGTTAATTACAACCAGCGCATTTTAGGCTAGAGTTGCATGGAATGTAGTTCTACACAGATCAAAATAAATTGCTCTAAAATGGCTAACATGACTATATCTTTAGCTACCTCACAACAAATTTAATATTTAGCATCTAAAGTAGCTCTATGTATTTAGCACAAAGTTTAGAATGAAGAATTAAAATCATGTTGCAATCAATCCATCACAATGATATTAATTTTCTGGACATTGTTCATTACATGAGTTATTAAATTTTATAATACTGCTATTTAAGATAAAGTGTTGAACTATATTGTATTGACAATTTGAGTCATTTTTCTTAACTGTCAGTGCAACACCTGTCCAAATTCATACTTGATTGTACAATGCTAGATTCTCAACAATTTAAGAATAAGAAGATATGCCTGTTTACAACTATCAGAAATATAGCTGTCAGAGATTTTAATAAATATTATTCAGACAGCAAGCATATGATGAGTATTTTAATATGTTGGTTATGAATGAAGTAAAATAAAAATAATTCCAACCTGAAGAAATTATATTTTCTTTGAATACTCAAGTGTGTATGTGTGTGGGTGTGTTTGCGCACACGAATATGTGCATGAAGTCACCAGTGAACTAAAGAAAGAAATGTTCAACCTTTTTATATATTTTGTATAAGTTCATTTTGCTACAGAGTCATGTAGATTATGATAGCACTTGAAAGTACCATGATATAATATAAAAATTATAACTATATGTTAGTTTTTAATCAGTTTCATATAAACTGCATTTATCTGAGAAAAAGGAACTTCGATTGAAATGTCATCATCAGGTTGTCCTACCAGAAAGTCTGTGAACTATTCTCCAGATTATTAGTGTATTTTGAAAGGTGCAGCACAATATAGGGAGTTCTATGCGGTTCTGTGGGGTCTACAAAATCAGTTTGAGCAAGCCTTGGAGAGTAATACAATATAAACAACTCTTCCAAGGGCCTCTGTTCAGTTTGTTCCCTTTCTTAATTGAAATTTTTTTCATACAACATAATCTGATTGTACTTTCCCTTTCTCCAACTCTTTCCAGATCCTTCCTACCAACCCACCCATTCTAACAATGTCATTTCTTTGTTTCTTTCTCTTTAGAAAATAAACAAACAAAAAAATCCAAGAAATTCACATACAAACACAAACAAATTGGAAACCAAAGTAAGCAACTAAAAACCATAACACAAAAATTACTCAAACAAAGCAATATGAGACAAAAAGTCTACAAAAATACCAGAATTTGTCTTGCCTGTCTGTCTACCACTAGGCATGAGACCTGTCCTGAAGAATAGTTAACACACCCAATAAGACTCTATTGGAGAAAACTAACATTTCCTTGGCAAGTGGGTAACGATTGTAGATAGCATCTTGGTTATGGGTGCAAAGCTGTGTACACTTCTACCTTTCCTTTCAGTACTGAAACCTTGTCTGTCTTCAGTCTACGCAGATCCTGTGAGTGTTACCACAGTGTCTGTGAGTTCATATGTTCATCAGTTCTGTTGTTTCTAGAGAACACTGTTTCCTTGGAATCATCCATCACCTCTGGCTCTAACAATCTTCCATCCTCCTCTTCTGTATATAGGTCCTTGAGTCTCAAGGGGAGGGTTTGACAAAGACATTCCATTTAGGAATGACTCTTCCAAATGCTCTCCCTCTCTGCACATTGTCCAGTTGTGGTTTTTTTTCCATCTACTGTAAGAAGATTCTGTTAATGACTGCTTCATTTCCAAATTCCAGGTTCCTGACTTATATCCCTATCCTGAATTCCCTTCAAGATGGATGGAAAGATGAAACAAGCACTTTCCTCCTCAAGTTGGTTTTGTTTAGTGTTTTATCACAATGATAGAAAGCAAACTAACACATATGTTCAATAAAGTCTTAGAAAACAAGGAATGTCTAAGAAACTAGAATTGGCAGAACCACGTCGAAGTAATTTAGGAAAATTATGATATGCTTTGGAGACTGGAAGTGAATTGGGTCTTGAATAATCTTGAGAGTAATAATAATTAATAAATTATTGTTTCTGAATTGCTGAAGGTCCACACTTCTAAACTCTGTTTTGAGATGTTAAGACTCCAAATATTCTTGTTCTATTCAGTTGATTCTCTTCTAGACTTAATAATGGAGGCAGTAACAAGATTCTAAAAATATAACTCTGCTTTCCCTCTTCTTTGATTCATGGTCATGTCCTTCCTCTGACTTGATCAGTGATAGCCCCTCCTTCTCTCAGCAGCAAATAAATCGCCTTTACAAAATTCCCAGAATTTGTAAAATCAGGATTGCTGCCCAAGCCATCGGAGACACCAGATCAGGTCTCTCTCTGACATCAGAGACATCAGCACCACTACTAACCTACATGTAGAGTTGTGATTAAGGCCCATGGAGTTTGTAAGGGGTGTGACAGTTAATACTATAAGGTCCATGGTATGTGTGGGGGTTTGACAGCTAATACTTGCATCCCCTTTTATTCTTTCAGTTACCCATACCTAACCTTATTTCTATATTAATATTCTTCATATTGCCACCTATGTTCAGTTCATTGATTGATGGATGCATAGATATATAATAGATCAAAGCATCACATGGTACCCCATTAAGATTTATAGATTTCTGTACAAGTTTTAAAAACTGACTTTTTTCTATAAAAAATCCTGAAGTAGGCAGCAAGGTGGTTTAGCAGGTAATGGCACTTGCTGCCTGATGAACAAGCAGCTAGACTAGGCAAAAGGAAGAACATCAGGTTCTGTGAGATACTCATTCAAATAAGTAGAGAGAGAGAGAAAATGTAAGAGAGCAGGAAGTTACTCAACATCTACCTCTGCCTCCACATTCATGTGCACAGCCTACACACATCCATACATCACACCCCACACACAGAGTGGGGAGGGAGAGGGAGAGGAAGAGAGAGACAGAGAGAGAGAGAGAGAGAGAGAGAGAGAGAGAGAGAGAGAGAGAGTCAAAATCCCTGTAATACAAATCACAGTTTGAGACATTTTAAAAAGAAGAAAGGTTATAGTGGTACAATAGTTTGGATTACCTAGCTGAACTTAGGTGGCAATATCCGACAGTGCTTTGAACATCTGATCATTCCACTGCACTGCACAAAGCCCTTAAACATCTTTCTGTTTAACTCCCAACGTAAAACATAATGTTTGACATGGCCCAGGCTTCTTTCTCTGTATGCCTCTTCCATTTTCCCTTCCACTCTCTGTTTTCTGTGCTCTGAATACTGGAATGAATGAGTCATCTCTACCTCAAGGTTGAGGCTTCCTTCTGTTCTTGCCTCTGCCCGGAATTCTATTTTCTCGGGTTTTTGATTGGCTGGCTCCAACACACCCATCAAATCCTCACTCAGACATCACTGACTCAGTAATGACTGCATTGTACAGCCTACCGAATACAAGAAGCTGCCTCTCTGTCCTAATCTGCTCCCGTCACTCACCCCAGATATCTTGCTCACGATTCCTTTTCATTGTAACAATTTCACATGTGATGTGATTTACTTAATAAATTCTCTTGCTCCCTCTGTACCCCTGTGCTATTAACACATTCTCTAAGGACAATGTCCTGAAAATGCCCTGCTCACTGATGACAGCCGAATTTGCCAAAGCTGGGCATATGTCAAGTGCAGAGAAGATGCTTGTCAGTGATGCCTGCTTCACAGGACTTTGGTATTGATATTATAATTGTTCATGGCTCATATATAAGACCACAGATTCTTATAACAATCACTGACCTATCTTTACAACAATACTCACATAGTTTGGTTGTCACTTAGAGGATAATCATTATTGAAAAGGGAATCTACAAGTTGTAGAATTCTTCATGAATAGATTTGGGGTTATATTACAATCTTGGCTCTCCTGAAATGAATGAACATTTTTCCCCTTAGGTGGTTTGTCTGTTAAGTGAAAAATAAACAGGCAGTCACTGTGTTGTAGGCACTGTGTTCCTCACAGCAGTTCACAGCACAGGCAATACTGATATACATTAATGCAATACTTACGGCCTCTACCAAATGGGTCTCCAAAAGTTTTCTCTGAATAAATTGGAAAACAGTAATAAATGTTCGGCAACTCTCAAATACTAATTGGAAAGCCGTGCCCCCGACTGACAAAAAATTGTGTGAGGTGGGAAGTGCAATCTTATTTATTGATTTTCTTCATTCCTGAGTTAGTGAAGGGCAAAAAGAGGAATGGTTAAATCAAAATGTTGAAATGTTGTGATTTATTAATAGAAAGACTATGTCACGTCTCTCTGCACACCGACAGACTTGCCTGCTAGTCTTTAAATGTATCTTTGCAGTGCTTTTATTGGGGAAAATAAAATGACCGTGAGGCAAGTTTTCAGTAACGTTTTGCTTCTTCAAATTTTTAAGTGAAAAAAATAGTATTTATTTTATGTACTGTGAGATAAATAATTTAAGATATGACTAGATAATCCAAACTTCTCAAGTCCTTTTCTGCATATTTTAATTTCTCAGGTGGAAGAATTTAGTCAGGAGAAGATTGAGCAACAAATAGCATTCATATTGAAAGGTCCAGTGCAGTCCCTTGCATCCAGAAGAGGCCTTGGGACATAAATTTTCCAGAGGGTTCTAACTATGTCTTAAGAAACTACAATCTGCTGTATGCATTCTTTCTAGCAAATAGCTTTGTCAAAAACTTTAAAAGTCCTGCTTTTTAAAGTTTCAATCAGGGTTCAAAAAAAGGAACTACAAATAAGCAAAGGAACTAAAATCTGAGGGGAAAAAATACTTGACTCACACACAGTTGCTCCTGTATATGTTCCTTTAATTTTTTGCTCTCTTCTCTTTTTATCTTTCGTTTTCTCTCCATTTCTCTATATTTCTCAGTTCGTGAGGATAAAATATATATATTTATATATGACCAAACGACTGCCAATATTTGCAATACTAATTCTTTTTGCAATACAATATGAGACCTGAGTTTCTCAGAGTCAGCAAGGCAGATAAGATTTACACACAGAGCAATAAAATAAACCTGCTAAGGAAAACTTTTAGCACTGGTTGCTTAGGGCTGTGTGTCAAGGAGAGGGTCTAAGTTTAATTTTCACAAGAAACAAAACCTGGTGCCTTCTAGTGTTCTGGCCTTGGTGGTGGCAAAGGCCTTCAGGAAAAGTCTATGTTCCCCTGAGGATGAGCAAATGGGCTGATTACCTTTGTCCTTATCTTCTCAGGGAAAATACTAGCAGTAAATCTCTGAGCATAAATCTTGAGTAAAAAAAAGAAAAGAAGTTTGAGAATCTTTTAGTACAGGGTTAGTTTAGGTTATTGCCTCTCTGTCAGTGGAGAGAAACCAGGGCATGCTTATTTTTTTCTATCCATCTAGGCAGATATGAATCAACAATTTTGAGCATGTAGTAATTCTATGTCCTTGTATATCAGGGAATGTCTTAGATGGGATGCTATGCCCTGGGCCCTAAACACTGACCAAATGCCTGTCAATAAAGGTAACTGCAGGAAGGCAGACCTCTGCAATTACAATGGAGAGGGGAACAAGAACCTGATAGTGGGAAACAGGTCTCACACATAACTAAGGAATGTAATGAGTAAACTAGGACCCCTTAATGGAGAACAGGTATACTCATAGCTAAGGAGTGTAATCAGTAAAACTCCAAATGCATGGAAGAATCTTGTTTCCAGTAAATGATCAGATGGTGCTTAACTGTGGGAAGTGAATCCCAAGTTTGTTACAGAAAGGAATAAGATACAGGCAGAATCTACAGCAAGACACAGACAATTCATTCATGAGCTTGTAACACTGTGCATGTCTTAAGCATATATGAGACCTCAAAGCCCACCTTCACAGTGACACACTTCTGCCAGTGAGGCTGCCGTTGAGGGTCCTTGTAGACATAAAAATAAATAGAACAGGAAATAAACTCTAGAATAATACAGCAAAGAAAATTTTCAGGCATCATTTTAATACAGCTGGATTTGGTTTTTTTCCTTATTTTGTAGCAGATATTCACCTATGAGCAAAACAAAGTTTTAAAAAATGGTGAAAAGCTAAGTGACATGAGAGTGTCCTCTCTTTGAAGTGACTCTCTCTGAATTTCATGAATGGCAGTTAACATATGACACTCATATAAACAGGTTAATTGATCACACACACACACACACACACACACACACACACACACACACACACACACTAAGAAGCTGGGAAAATCGGAGGAGGACCCAGTTTGAAAGAAGAGGGTCAGTGGAATAAAGACAGGAGATGCTGATGAGGGTGAATATGATTACAATAAATTCTATGCATGCATGAAATTGTCACAAATTTTTACGAATTGTTTCTCATGTTACTTAATTCAACAATGATGGCTACTTTGTAATTTATCATGCACAGAATCAGAAATACTCATAACTCATCGTGTATTCAGCTTACAACTATCAACCATTCATTAGATAAAAGAATATCTTAGGGGAAACATCTTGCATTATTCAGCTGTAGTATTTGTCTTTGAGGTAAGTGACACCTGTTTGGAATCATACTAAAATGTTGGGTAAAAGAAAATATATTGAGGAAACGATTGACGATGTTCTATTGACCAACAGCTCTGTTTAGAAGCGCAGACTGAATATTATTTAATGCTTTTTCTGACTTTCCTGAATAACTGACACTGATGAGAAGGTGACTCAGTTGACTTTACACTTCTTGGGATGAGTTGTTTGAATGTCCGTGCAAACGCAGCCCAGTAGGCCACCTGTGTAATGAAGAAGCAAACACTTTTAGTGAAGCTGGTAGCTAAGGGAAGTTCTCTATTTCCTCATAAAAATGGTAGAATATTTTCTCCATTTATACAGAAGAAAATAGAACACCCTTTTATCCCCTAAGGCATTTTGTTGGTAATTAGAAAAATGATTAAATAAAACCAAGAGAAGAGGATGGAGACAAGATCCTCTGAATGGATGGGGAACAGGGCGAGGGGGGGGGTAGTGGGACCTGGGAAGAGTAGAGGGGGTAAAGAGGAAGGGAGTTGGTCATGGGGGAACAGGAAGTTGAGGGGGTGGGGGTAAAATAGGGGGAAGAGGGAATCATAGGATCGAAGACAGATCAGGCACCAGAGTGACCTCGAGTGATCTAAAGGTATAACATCAATTGGCAAGCTAAGCAATAGTGGAAGGACCACCTCGAATGCCCATTCCTGATAATGAACTTGATGTCTATAACTATCCGGGAGCCTTCATCCTGGGACTGATGGAAGCAGAGGCAAACACACAACTAAGCACTGAACTGAACCCAAGGAACCCAGTGACAGAGAGAGAGGAGTGATGAGCAAATTGGCAAGGAATGGGCTGGCAAAACCAGCAGAGACGGCTGATCTGAACAGGGGAGTGCTCTTGGACCCCAGACCGACAGTGGGGAGGCCAGAATGGGACTGATCTGGACCCCCCAAATGTGAGTGTCAGTGAGAAGGCCTGGGCAACCTATGGGGCTCTGAGCTGTGGATCAGTGTCTATCCCTGGAATACAAACAGTCTTCATGTGCCTATGGCACAAAGAGAGATGCTCTCTCAGCCTGGACTCTTAGGGGAGTGCCTTGACCCTACCAAGAGTGAAATGATAGACTCTAGACATCCCCTATGTGGAGGGATTTGGCAATAGGGTGGGAGGGAGGGTGGAAGGGGAGTGCGGGAGGAGGGGAGGGAGAGGGAACTGGGATTGACACGTGAAACAAGCTATTTAAAATTAAAATAAAAAATGATTAAAAAAAAAAAAAAAAAAAAAGAAAATGAGGAACCATAAGATTCTAGAGAAAAATTAAGAACGTTATAGATGAGGTTGTCAACCTAGAACTGGGGATCACTAAATGAAGAAATTAATTATAAAGATAAAAAACAGGGTTTCAGAATAGAGAGGTAAAAAGAGTCACAGTAAATAATATCACTGGCCCTCAGATAATTCATGAGTTTCCTAGAGAAAGCAAACATTTTAAAACTATTGGATATGATATGCTTGGGTACAAATATGGAACAGAAAACATATATGTATCAGCCTGCATCTTACTGGAAAAATCCTTGAAACAGCTACCAAATTCATTCCCTTGAGTGGAAAGATAGATAGGGCTTCAGAAATGTTCATAAGTGACCTGTCATTCCTCAGGAACTACTAGATTATCTTGGGTTTCAGCTTCTATCACTATTATAATGACCTCGCAGACAAGTCTGCATTTCTTTTGCTTCCTGCTAGACTGATTTTGTATTCAAAACAGCTTAAGTATCCTCCCTACATTTCCTCTGTCATGCACAACCGTTCCTTTAATAGTAACCTTCTGCTTTCTTGCTGAGGACCTGCTGAGATGCTCTTATGCATAAAAAACAGATGTCCCATTTCTCTCTCAAAACCATTTGCACATTTAGCAGAGTAGACTTAACTTCCTCAAAGTAAATTCAATATGCTTCCAGATAAACAGAAAACTTCAATACACAGAAAAGATGTGTGTTACTTATCTTATACTATCTAGACAGTATGCTAAAATGTAATTTTTGTAATTTTTGTGTAAGATTGACTAAGAGTATATAAATCATCTTTTTCTATAGTAATCATAAGAGTTACCTAATCATCTATATATTTTAGGTTAATGCAATACTGGCACTCCATGTTAAGAAGCAAAGTTTAATTGAAAACTTGGAAAATTGAGTTTGAGATGAGCAAGCCATGTTCATATAAAAGTTCAGAAGAAAATAAAATGACTCCACATACAATACCAAAGGAAATCAATAATAAATGAAAAAGGAATAATGAAAAATAAGAGGAAATATCTTTGCTGCTTCTTCCTGTCTTTGGTGACCTGCTTTGTCCCTAAGGGGACTAGGCTCCAACATCATGAAAAGAAATGATTTGCATGCTAGCCTTCAGGAGAATGAGTAATGAAAAGGCATAAAAATATGCATAAGGATATATGTATAGAGTAATTTGAGCATTGGTTACTTTAGTATAAACATTCTTAACACTCATTAATGTGCATTTAAAACATGTGTGTATATTGTATAAATTTACTTCCTTTCCATGATCCAGGTAACTTATGTGAATCATTGTCACTTCTCAGAGTAGTCTCAAGGATGCTCTTTCTCATTTTAGAATGTATCACCAGAAACTTCTTCAAGGTCAAACAGCAAAAAAACACCCCAGAACTGAGAACCAGTTCTAGTTAGTCTTAGAACAGAGAATGGACAGTTCTCCTCTTTGTTATAACCAAGCCTTTCCAAAAATGTGCAGCCTTTAAAACTGGCACTCACTTCTACAGGCTAAAAGTTCACACTCCTTACTTACTACTTCTAAAAAAATTGTCATCCCCAGTGGCTTTTCTGGATGGTAATAGATACTAGAGCATACCTCAAGTGAATGGTAAGGAAATTATTCCAATTTTAAATGATGAATAGTGTCTCCAAAAAAAAAAAAAAAGAAAAGAAAGAAAAAGAAGAGGAAATATCTTTGCTGATTCTTCCTGTCTTTGGTGACCTGTTTTGTCACAAATCATTCTTCAGTGCAGAGAATCGAGTCAGTACTAGGGTATTTTAAATTTTTGATACACAGATATAAAAGGTAGGATGGTGGTCAGTAGAGACTAAAAAGAGTGACGGGAAAGTTAGGTAAAACCAGGTCAGAGCTGGGCAGTGGTGGCACATGCCTTTAATCCCAGCACTCGGGAAGCAGAGATAGGCGGATCTCTGTGAGTTCGAGGCCAGGCTGGACCGACAGCCTCCAAAACAATACAGAGAAACCCTGTCTCATAAAACCAAAAAAAAAAAACTAGGTCAGATGGTGAGTAGCACTATGAGTCTACATCAGAGTAAGGTCGTTACAGTATGCAACGTTTTATTGAGGTTTT
Source organism: Mesocricetus auratus (assembly GCF_017639785.1). Lineage (NCBI taxonomy): Eukaryota > Metazoa > Chordata > Mammalia > Rodentia > Cricetidae > Mesocricetus > Mesocricetus auratus. The sequence continues at coordinate 14,641,901 of NW_024429185.1, forward strand.
AGAAAGAACAATAGAAGAACGTGAAATTGTCCAGCCCAAAGAAATGGTTCCTAAAGAAAAAGAAAGGCCAATTATACAAATGTGGTCATTGTACTTTGTATTCTTATGGTAAATTACCATTTTGAATCCTCTAAATATATAAACTTTCAAATAATGATTGAAGCCACAAAGGACATGTAACAAATGCTATGTGTGTGATGTTGTTGTGTGTGTAAAGTCACTTACCAATAAAGTGTTCATATCTTAGCCCTATATTATTATCCTCAGACTAAATCTTAGCAGAATTATATATCACCATAGGAGTATTCCTAAAAACACAATAGAAACCAAACATAGCCAAACTGCCATTTACAGTTTTTTCCCTCTAATTATTTCTGAATTATAATCCTCAATTACTATTTTGAGTAATAAAGCAAATTATTATTATTCTAGCCTCAAAGTTGGCATGAAAATGAACATTTAGAACCCAAGAATTACACAGCAAGTCACAGAACTAAACCAGGAAGTGGATGCTCAAAGTATCTTTCTCACTAGCACATCTTATACAGTTTTATCAAAACACCTGCTTTTCTCTTTTCACAGATTTAGGAAACACAAGTTTCCTTAAAGAAATTGGTGTGTGTCCTGACCGATACCATGTTCTTCTCAGAAGTCATGTTACTAATTCATGGACTTTGTGGTACACAATAATAATGAAGCTTGGTAGGGGTGGCTTTTCCCTGTTGCCTAGCAACCAGGGTCTCATCTGGGAAGATGATGCGTGAGAACAAGAAGACAGCCTAGGGATGAGTACAGATGTAGGCCTCCTGGGTAGCTCCTTGCTATCTGGAACACATGGGCATACTTTATTCCTAATACCTGTCTTTAAAGCAGGACCACTGGGTCATGGGCAGATAACTATCTAGATTCTCAGAACCCAAAAGTGAACAATCCTAAGATGTTTCCTATCTTCTCTTTCATTAGCTTCCACACTGAAATAGCATCAATGTATTGAACTTCAATGTCATAACTGACCTGGATTAAATTTACACAGCCCTACCATTTGCTAGCAGGAATGATAAAGAATTTACAAATATACCCTAGTGTCATCACAGCAGGTAAGGGACTTTGAACCTGAAGCACAAGAAAACATGAAGGCCAAGTTTGAAGGTGAATACCAGCTTGAATGATGGACCAGAGAGAGATGTAATCCACAAAATAGCAAGATTAATGTGTGATCTACAAAGACTTGTATCTGGATATTCACAACACATTGTCCATCCTGTTCCTCTACTCAAGAATGTAGAAATAAAAGCTGGGCATGTTGGTATGTGCCCTTAATGCCAGCACTCAAGAGGCAGCCAAGGTGGATGTCTGAGTTTGAGGTTATCCTGGTCTACAGACCAAATTCCAGGACAGTCAGGGCTACCACAGAAACTCTGCAATGAAAAAACAAACAATTAGAAAGAACATAGAATTAAAACTGTTTATGAAGTTTGAAAATAGCGAGTGAAATATGTGTACATTTTCCATTCCATGTTTTATATTCAAGTATAAACCTCTTTACATTCACGTTTTCATCTCCTAGTTCTATCTGTAGTTAAGAATCTTAATGCTAGTGTTGTAAAGCTTGAAAATTGATGGAGACCAAAATGTCATCTAATTATTTCACCTTCATAGTATAATTCCTAAGTGTTAGAATTTAGGCATCTGTACTAGCCTGTCCCTGAGATTCTCTGACAGGATATATCCTCAGCTGCAGTGCACATTCACTATGTTCCCTTTTAAAAGAGCCCTGCCCACCTCCCATCCTCTCTCTCTCTCTCTCTCTCTCTCTCTCTCTCTCTCTCTCTCTCTCTCTCTGTCTCCTCTCTGCCCCCTCTCTCCTTCTTTCCTCTCTTCTGATGGTCCTGTCCCAGGAGACCAGTCTCCCCCCTCACTTTCCCCTTTTTTTTCTGATTTTTTCCTTTTATTTTTAAAACAATCTTATTTTACATACCAATGCCTGTTGCCTCTCCCTCCAGTCCTCCAATTTCCCCCACCATCTCCCCATCCCACCCTCCATCCACTCCTCAGAAAAAGTAAGGCCACCAATTGAGGAATCATCAAATTCTGTCACATCATTTGGGGTCAGGATCAAGGTCCTCCCCCTTTATCGAGGCTGAGAAAGATATCCTTCAATATTGAATGAGCTCCAAAGTGATAAAAAATGGGAAAGGGGATAGAAGACAGTAATTAGCTATCCCCTTTCCATTTTTTATACTTCCTTTCCATAATAAAAGACACCTCTGCTTGTACCCTATTGCATGGTGTCTTTATCTCATGTGCCACTATTCTTAAATTACAACACCAAGAACAACTGAAATTACCATAGGTGATAAATACAAAGTGGTACTTTAAAGCAAACAAAAAAGTATTTATAACACATTTTAAAATTAACCATAAATAATATTTAAGAAACATAGAAGTTAGAATTTCAGAGGAAATTTACTGTGTTTAAACTTGACTTCTGAATGTGTATAAATAAATACATATACATTGCATGAAATACATTTATATGTACACATAATAGTTCAATAGTAGGTAGATAGGCTGATAGCTTTATCTTCACATTTAAAAAATATTCATGTGCAAACATGTAAAGAAAGCAATAAATATGACTACCAAACAAAAGACTTGTCCTCTACCATGGGTATTTGTTTTCTCTTGTAGGCTCATTAGCCTTATATTCCTAAATTAATAATATATGAAATTAAATACCTTGAGGATTTGTTTCAACTCAGAGTCATGCCCTCATACTCTAACCATGTGCTATTCAAAAAATACATATTATAGAGAAATAAAAACACTGGCCATTTTATTTTTATGTATACACTGCATATGTGGCTAGAACATTTGGTTATAGTATACATATGTTAAAAAATACAGTAATTGCCACATTCGCAAGATGCTTGCCTAGCCATTTCCATACATTTTTCCATTCTGCCTATTTTATTCACAACAATCAGATAATGAAGGGAAGGAGTAAAATGATGGAGAGGCAAGAGGCTATTGCTCCCAATATTGTCCACTGTCAAAACAGTATTTCTACCAGCTGCACCCAGAGACCAATTACTGATCAAGCTTCACAGGGGTCTTGCCTTAGGACTCTTAATGGATGAATAGCATACAAACTCTCTGATTTCTTCCCTGTAATAGACTAAATCAGCACCAGAAAAGGAAATAGTCTATTTTAGTTGAACTAAAATGAAGTAACTTAAAATTTGAACTAAAATCTTTTGTGTTTACATATGGAGTTGATTTGACATTTTTGGTGTAGGGACATGAGAAATGCAAAAGGAAATGAGCCACAAGCTCTTGCTTTTCTGGAAAGTCACAGAAGAATGAGAAGAGGGAACTAACCTCATATACTGTTTCTTCAGTGGATGCCTCAGTTGTACACACCTGAAAAATGGTGAATAAGCAGTTTGCAATGTTAAATTAGGGGAAGGATTTTGTTCTGTTTCAAAATCCTAAAATTTATTGATGAGTATCTTATATTTTTAACAGCTGAGTGATCCATTGTGTAAATATACTACATTTTCTTTATCTGTCAGTTGAGGGACATCTAGGTTGTTTCCAGTTTCTCGCTATTGTGAATAAAGCTGCAGTGAACACAGATGAGCAAGTGTCCTTGTAGAAAGATTGAGAATCCCTTGGGTATATGCCCAGGAGTGAGATAGATGGGTCTGGAGGTAGATTGATCCTCAGTACTCTGAGAAAACACCACATTGATTTCCAAAGTAGTTGTAAAAGTTTGCACTCACAACAGCAATGAAGGAGTGTTCCCCTTACTCCACATCCTCTCCAGCATGAGACACAGTTTGTGTTTATGGTCTTAGCCATTCTGACAGGTGTAAGATAGAATCAAAGAGACATTTTGGTTTGAATTTCCCTGACACTTAAGGTTGTCAAATATTACTTTAAGTATTTCTTGAGCATTTGAGCTTCCTCTGTTGAAAAATATGTTTAGATCTGTACTCCAAGTTTTCATTTAATTATGTGGGGTTTTTTTTTGCTATCTAGTTTCTCAAATTCTTTATAGATTTTATATATTAGACCTCTGTCAGATACAGAGTTAGTAAAGATATATTCTCATTCTGTAGGCTGTTATTTTTGTCCTGTTGGTGGTGACTTTTACCATACAGAAGCTTTTAAGTTTCATGACATCCCATTTATTAATTGGTGGTCTTATTCCCTGCATTACTGATAATCTGTTCAGGAAGTTATCTCCTGTGCCAGTATGTTTAGGGCTATTCCCAACTTTCTCTTCTATCAGGCTCTGGTATCTGGTTTTATGTAGTAGTCTTGGATTCACTTGGACTTGAGTTTTGTGCAGGGTGATAGATACAGATCTATTTGCATTCTTCTACATTCAGACATCTAATTATACTAGAACCATTTGTTGAAGATACTTTCTTATTTTTCATTTTGTGTTTCTGGCTTCTTTACCAAAAACCATTTGTCCATAGGTGTGTCAGTTTATGTCTGAGTCTTTGATTAGATTACAATGATCAAATATAGGAGTCCTAATGCCTAGAATAATTTAGTGTGCATACACTAATCATAAAGGCATTATTAAATATGAAATATATCATTTACTTATATCGTATAAAATGATTAAAAGCCTGATTGCCTTTAATATACAATTTACAAATTTAAGAAGTACTATGGTCTGAATTTCCATTTAGTTTTTGTTTTTAGTTTTCCTGCATAGGTAAAAACAGAAAATGAAGATATGACATAGGTAACCAAAGATAATAACATTTGGGTAACAATTTCTAGCTTGTGAAAGAAATTATTAAAAGTAATATAAACAACTTAGCATTTTTCTAAGGTCTCTGCTATAGGAAGCAAAAGTCTCAGAGGGTGAAAATGGAAACTGTGACTTTCTCAGACCCTCTGGAACCAGAATTATGGATGGTTGTGAATGACCATGTGTGTTCTGGAAACCAAATCTGGGTCCTATGTGAGAGCAACAAGTGCTCTAAACAACTGAGCCATCTCTCCAGCACCAATTTTCTATTCAATATTTAACTTCAAAACTTTTATTTAACTTCTAGTGATGGTTTCAACTTCAGGGTTCCTGGTAGCAGCTAAGAAACATCAGAACGTTGTTTGTATACTATTCAAGAATATGGTAATATGCAACAGGCAATTTTCGCTTCTTTTTACCCATGCACTTTAAGTAAGTTTTAAAAACAAAATGTCAATATTTATTAACAGAGTCCTGAGTTATTATAATGAAGAATTTAGCTTCAGTTTTAGAAGCCATGATCTCACCGCATACTTCCTAGACCTATGGCTTTTACAATCCAGCCCCCTCTTCCTCTGAGACTTAGTACGGAAATTGTGTAGGAATTGTATCACCACTTGTCAATAGAGTCACCACATCCTTTGACCCCTGAATTATTACCTGATGTTAATTTTTGTAATGTTCTCCATTTGCTGTGTAGAGAGAAGCTTCTTTGATCAGGGTGAGAGCTACATTTACCTGGAATATAAGGATGAGTTTAGAATATAGTTTCGAGTTTTGCTGGTCTAGCAAAGTACTGCTGTAGATTCTTTTCCAAGGTTTATGGACACAATAGCTCTCTGTAATTGCTGAGATTTTGTTATCAGGAATAATGTCCCTCCTATTGAGCAGGCCTTATGTTCAATTAGACAGCTGAATATTACTATTGTACTTTGCATCTTGCCATGTTGGTCTTGTGTGTGTGTGTGTGTGTGTGTGTGTGTGTGTGTGTGTGTGTGTGTGAGAGAGAGAGAGAGAGAGAGAGAGAGAGAGAGAGAGAGAGAGAGAGAGAGAGAGAGAGAGAGAAGAAATTTCAGAGTCCCATCCTTGGACAAGAAACTATGGCCATCTAATGACTGCAGAGAAAAGCATACTTATCCCTCTCAGGAATGGGCGTACTAGATTACTTACTCAGTGCTAAGTGGTCATCCCTGAAATGATACACACTGCCAAATTACATAGACACATGTGCATATTTATGTGAGTGTTTGTTCTATCAGTTTTGTTCTTTTAGAGAAACCTAAGACAGAAAGTTTAGACAAATATATTTTTGTTTTCTATTAACTCAAAGGTAAATAATGATTTGAAGATTTCCATGAATAACTGCCATTGACAGAAAAAAAATTTTCACTACCTTGGAACATGGCTCAGAAGAACAGAAAAAGCATATTACTTGTATGTTAGAGAAAGATTGTGCCTGCAAAGAGTTAAAATTCTTGTATTATAAAAAAAGAAGATTATATTGTAAAACCAAATTGGTTGGGTTTTGTTGCTGTTGTTTGTTTTGTTTTTATTTATTTTTTGGTTTTATTTTACAAGGGTTACAGACTTTACTTTTTCTTAGTGGATAATTAAAAATCTAACATTTCCAGAACAGACATGGCATCAGCTTTAAGTGAGAAATGTGTTGCATTCCTGGAGAATAAATAGATCAGGGTCTCTGACCCTTTGTCAGAGGTGATTCAGCAAGTAGATACTATGGTGCATTTTGATAAATACCTCCTGTTTCTAAGTTTTATTCCAAAAATGCAATGTTTAGTTTAATTTCAAGATCTATAATAATCTTTAGAGTCAAGGAGCATCCAATTAAGCTACAAACTCTTAAATTAACACTATATTCACTTCTAGGCTTGCCTCCATCTTCTAGTCTCCAGTAAACACTCTTCTTTTAAGGTTAGGTGTACGGTTGGATAACTTCAAAATCTCTCTGAATTAAAATTTAGGTTCTATATTTTTACATACATTATGTAATATAAGTGTAACTTTTTATTGGGGTAAATGTTTAAATTATGCTTTATAACAAAGAATCAAACACTGAATTTTGTTTATATCAATACACTATTTGTATAAAAGATGATGGGAGAAAATCAAACCCATTTTGAAATCAGAGATCTTTTTTTGCCTCATTTCCATATGTTAGGATTATAGGGATGAGCCTCTACAACCAGTAAATGCCTGTATCAATGTTGCGCAAATGTCTTGCAATAATAGACCTTTCATGTTATGTACTATTCCCCTATAAAAATGTTGGTGACTTTGATACACTCAATCAGAATGCCCGAGACTGCTATTGTCAGAAGACAAATTCTCTTTTCTCCTCTCAATAGCCTCTTTGCTTAGTAACATAATACTAAGATGAGTCCACAGCTCTTTTCACAGACTCTTTCCACACACCCTCAACTAACACATAGAGGGGCAGAGTATCTGAGGAGTCTGAGAGTGATTATGATGATGAATTCCTTTTAAGAAACCCAGGGGAGGTGGGGTAGAGGGGCTAGGAGTGGAGGAAGGGGAAACTACTTTCAGGATGTAAGATATGAGAGAAGAATAAAAAAACAAGCAAACACAGAAACCCAGATGAAGGGCATGAGTAAAACATGCAGGTCAATACATGACAGACTGTCTTGGAGTTTCTATTTCTGTTAAGAGATGCCATGACCACAGAAATTCGTATAAAGGAAAAACATTTAATAGGGATGGTTTACGTTTCAAGGTTTAGTCCGTCATCATCATGGCGGCACATAGTGTCAAGCAGACAGACATGGTGCTGGAGAAGGGGCTAAGATTCTTAGGTCTTTACTTGCAGGCAACATGAAGTGATTTGTCTCTCTAGGCGTGGCTTGAACATTTATGAGACCTCAAAGCCCACCCCCACAGTGACAAACTTCCTCCAACATGGCCACACTTCTCAATAATGCCACTCACTTTGGGGGATGCATTAAAAAAAAAAACCAACAGACTTTTACCATATAATACAATAAGCATATCTGCATACTGAAAGGCAAAGTTAGGAAGTCAAGGAAAGACTTCTCAGCATAGGCAAAAGGTGAGAAAACCTAAAGTCAAATCACTAAGGAAGCCAGCAGAAGAGTCAAACAACATCTCGAAGGCCCTTTCAGCAGGAGAATGGGTATTAGGAACAGACTATGGAAGATGACAATTATTCTAGCTCTACACTCCTGTGATTGAGGGAAGGATACAGTCTCCAGTCTTTATTGTAAGATGACCAAAGTCACCTGCTCCAGTTAAACACATGTAAATGGAACATTGTGCATGGTTACCAAATCCCTGTTCCTCTGCACCCTTTGACTTGGTAATTTTGATCTCCAAGGCCCCTGTCCCCCGCTGGCCTTGGCATCCTGAGTTGTTTATAGTTTCTCTATACTGTTAGCTTCCCTGATGGAGTTAGATCTGAATTCCATCTTTGCCATTGCCAGCTTCCAAGGCATTGCAAAAGCAGCCTGGATGTGCTACCAGCCTTATAGTGAGACAGGAGATTTAAATAATGTGTTTCCTTCCAGTATCATAACTTTGTTGGTTTAAGAATCAAAAATGAGTCTTCAAGCACATTCAGGGTTTTTTGTTTTCAAATTCAAAATGTAGTTTGAAAATATAGTACAAACTCTCAATGACCTCATAAAAGGTTATTTATAAACTAAAACATACAGAAGTTATCACTTAATCTGTCTAAATTTTCTCTGGCAAAATACTAAATCAAATGACCCAGAAATTTACTGAAACTGCAGCCTTATTTCTAGGTTGGTCATTGCAAGTGATGCCTCTGACATAATTTCAGGTGAAAATACATATTTCTTGTGATGTGATAAAGGACAATAAATAAATGACTATGAAGGCATAATCATGGATTCAATGATGAGTAAGTTAACAAATAATAAATGTTTGGTTATACTTTTTAACTCCTAAAACCATATAATCATACAACTCCCTGATTTATTATGTTAAATATGAGCTTATTAGAATTTTACAAGGTGTATTCTTATTGAATTAAAACTATTTTGTCAAAAATTCAGCTGTCAAACCTGCCTCTGTGAACACTGATTCAGTAGGTCTGGAAGTCCCTGGGAAGTCTGATAGGAAACAATAGTGAATACACAACAATACATCATTTTAAGTTATCACACTCACTGCTGTTTCATTCTTCATCTTCAGGGTGACATTTGTAGGATCAATCTTGCTGCTAGGTCCTTGTACAGCACCTTCCTCGGGGACAGAACAGACTCTGTTGACTTCAGTGCCCTTAAACAGTTTAGAATTATTCAAAGAGTCTCTGGGCTTTTCACAGTTTTCTTAAAATTTTCATCTCTGAAGCCGAAGAATTACTCTGGTAACTGCATTTACATATTCTTTTGTATTAAAATGCATAAAAGTAGGAAATAAAGGGCAATGGCCATGCTCTAGGCTGTCAGCCACAGGCTTTATGAACTCAGACTTACAGCATCAGGAGATGCAGATGTTAAATTTGAGTTATGTTTAGTGTAACATCTATACTATCTATACGAGTTCAGGTAAACTGCCTTCAAAGTGTGCTTTCTTCAAAATAAATATGCAAGGTTTATTATTTTAAACATTTCTTTGAAAAATTATGTCCTAAATAGTATCATGAAAACAGATCTCATCTATTTTTCAATAATTCATATAGACTTTTGATAAATTACAAAGAGAAATTTAACTGTCTTCTGGTGAAGGAAGGAGATGATATATTCATCTTTTTAGTGACTCTGGATAAATCATGCCTTTAAATCTCCCAAGAAAACTTATTCTTGATTCCTATTAATTTTCAAGTCACAAAATAAAAATGGCAGGAATAGTTAAATTAAGTCTTATAATGTAATTGTAACTTAATGGAATCATATTAACGGACCTGAATTTTTTTAATTCAGTCACATAATCAATTCAATTCAAAATAAATGTATTATCAAGGTTGTATACCTCCAAATTTTTGACATTGAGTAAGATCTTGACTTTTTTTAAATCAAGTATGCATAAGTAAATCAAACTGTTAAAGACCTGTGATACCTATTTTATAGCAATTATTTACAACGTTTATACCTGGCTGCTATAATGACACTGAAAAACATTTATTATATAAAACGTGTTCACAATATTTAATTGCAAGATGTAACCAATTTACCCTTGGCATAAATGAGACTGATTGAAACAGTGTAAGGTGGAGCTGGCTAGTTCTGAATTTCCCCTTCCTCCCCCATCAACACAGGCACTACAGAACACAGAACTCACATCTTCTCAACTCTCTGTATACCATACTCAGGACAATGCTTGCAAAGAAAATGGGGGGTAAATATTGCTGTTTTCAGCTGGAAGTGTAGCTCAGTGGTAGAGCATTTATCAAGTATATAAGAAGCTTTCTATTTCACCTATAATATAATAAACACATTTCTCTATGTACTGAAATGTATGCAGCTTTCATTAAAAAAAGCATCTATAATCTGCTATAGTGGTATACATTTATAATTTCAGCACAGAAGAGAAAGAAGTAGGTGTATTTCTGTGTTTTCAATGCCAGTGTTTTGAGACAGTGTCTCATTGTCTCAAACAAACTAGTAAATAAATAGAACACAAAACCTCTGAGAGATAAACTCTTTTTCTATCATAAATGGATGTAGCACGAAGGTACCTATCTGCCAGTCATAAATATAGATATCCCCTCCACAAATAATCATATGTATCATCTTGTTTTTCTAAGCTTCAGAAAAGCAAGAAATAAATATTTCTTATTTGAGCCACATACTTTATGGCATTTGTTAAAACAATGAAATTAACTAATATAAAAACAATCTGTGACTTTATCATGAAATATTCACTGTGTTCAAGGCAGAATTTGAAAACCACTGATCATGTCATGGAAAGGAAAATTACATGGGTGATGAAAAAGCAACCAACATATGTTAGTAGCATAGTGTGTAAGTAGTTTAAATTAGTGAACCCCATGTATGCTAGGTTGGTTTTCAGTCATTTGCTATTAGAAACTTCTCAACTAAAAAAAAAGAAATTCTAAAGAAGCAATTGAAATTATTTTAAAAATCATCATAGAAATAGATTTTTAAATAAAAATTCAAAACCAAAATTTCAAAGATCACTGAATTTACTCTACAGTAGAGTGAGTGAGCTTGAATTTTCCAGTAAGCTTGTACTTTGTTTTTGTTTTGTTGAGATATACATGCTGTTGCTTGATTGTTTTGCTGTGTGTGTGTGTGTTTGTATATATGTGTATATGTGTATGTATGTGTCAGTGTATTTGTGTTTGTGTATTTATGTGTGTGTATAATATATGTACCTGTGTGTTTGTGTGTGTATGTACATGTGTGAGTGTATATGTGTGTGTATTATAGGTGTATTTGTGTGTTTGTGCATTTGTGTGTGTGTATATATATGTGTGTGTGTGTGTGTGTGTGCGTGCACATGTGTGTGCTTGGGATTTGTTTTGTTGATGGGGTATTTCTTAGTTAGTGTTTCTATTGCTGTAAAGAGACACCATGACCTTGGCAACTCTTATAAAAAATATTTAATTGAGAGGACTCACTTACAGTTTAGAGGTCCATTTCATTATCACCACAGTGAGGAACATGGCAGCATACAAGCTAATATACTGATGGAGGAGTACCAGAGGGTCCTACATCCTGCAGACAACAGGAAGTCCACTGATTCACACTGAGCAAAAGTGGTGCAAATGAGACCTCAACATCTGCCCCCACAGGGACACACTTCCTCCAACAAAACCACCCTACTATTGCAACAAAGCCACATCTCCTAATATTGCCACTGCCTATGATATTGTGGGAGAATTACAGTAAAGTACCAAATCCCACTCCCTGGCCCCCATGAGCTTGCAACAATATACAAAACTACCAAGTTCTGCTTCGTACTGGAGCAGGCACATGGACCCTGGTTCAATTACATCTTCACCAGCTTTCTGTCCTTTGCTCCCTAAGCTTGGCTGTGCTGAAACTGGATCTCTACATCAGACTGGCCTCAAAATCAAAGGCCTACTAGCCCAGCCTCTGCCTTCCCTGTGACACTATTAAGGACATGCCTCCACTACACCAAGCTCTAAGCTTTTCTCTAACTCCTCTTACAAGTTGGAAATTTAGCTGGTTGGGATTTTTTCCTGAGGTCATTGCTCCTTTTACTCAGCTTCTAAATCCATTTATCACCTTGAACACAGAACTTAGCTCCCTTCCATTTCCTGGTGTTCTTTACCTTCTCAAAACTTTCGCTCTGCTCAGGTTGTTCCTTTTCATTATGAATCTTCATAAGAGTTATGACTGATACCCACACGGCAGAGTCTATACTAGGCCTTTTTGAGATTTCCTCTACCAATGAAATTAATCCAAAATTCTTCATTTTTGCCCCAGGAAGATTCTTTGGACAAGGGTTAAAGGCAGCCACTTTCTTCACCAAAATATCACAATGAACAATCTCTAGGCACCATACTAAATTCTTCTCCTTTGAAACCATTTGAGGGAGGACCCCTCTCCCCACTTCATCAAATCACACTCAGCACCACTGTCTTCCATGCTCCTATTAAGCAGCACTTAAAATGTTCAAATGCTTTCCTAACCCACAGTCCCAAAGTCCATACCACTCCAAACAAAACCACAGTCACGCTTTCACAGCAATACCCCAGCCCCTGGCACCAACTTCTGTCTTAGTTGGGATTTCTATTGCTGTGAAGAGAGGCCATGACCATGTAAGGACAACATTCAATTCAGGGGGTTCCCTTACAGTTTCAGAAGACCAATCCATTATCATCATTGTGGAGAGCATGGCAGTGTGTAAGATACGATACTAAAAGTCCTATGTCTTGCAGGCAACAGGAAGTTGATTGTCACACTGAGTGAAGTTGGAGCATAAGAGACCTCAAAAACTGTCCCCACAGAAACATGCTTCCTCCAACAAGACCACCCCTAGTCCAACAAGGCCACGCATCCTAATATTACCACTTCCTATAAGATTATGGGGAACAATTACAGACAAAGCACCAATGTTTCGTGTAGTTCTGGCTGGCCTTGAAGTCACTATGCGGCTAAGGACACCTTGGAACTCCTGACTTTCCTGTCTCTACTTCTCAAGTGCTGAGGTTTCAGCAATGTCTACTGTACCTCATTCAAGATCTAGTGCTCTTACAAAGGGATATCAGAGGTAGAGAAATAAGTTATATAGAAAAACTAAAATCAGTTTTAAAGTAATAATCGTTGAACATTTCATAAATGGATCAAATGACACAAACTTAGAAACTCAAGAAGTTATATAAATCAAATAATGTAAACTCAAAGAAATGCATAGCAGATGTATTATAATTAAAGTTATGAAAACTGAAGAGAGAAAATATTCTGAAGCTGAAAATGTAAGAAGTGTATGTCTTTATTGTGTATCTTTTTTTGTATTTAGGTTAGAAACAATCTTGTTTCACATATCAATCCCAGCTTCCTCTCCCTACCGCCTCCCCCACCCTCCCCACCAGGTCCCCCAGTCCCCTACCCAATCTCCATTCTGATCACCAAGGAGGGTGAGGCCCTCCATGGTGGATCTCAAGTAACTGTCATTTCATCCAGGGCAGGGCATAGGCCCTCCCCCAAGTGTCCGGGCTGAGAGAGCCTCCCATATTGTGGCATGGGTACTCAAAGTCTATGTCTTACAGAGGAGCATAAGCTTATGTTTATCTTATGAAAACATTGGAACCACGAAAAAATGCTATATTTCAAAGATTCCTAAAGCAAGGAATCAAAGAAAATCAAATGTTTCCTCTTATTGCTAATAAAAAGTAGCCCTCACCCTCCCTGGGGAGCAGAAGGGTGATGGGGTTGAGAGTTGGGGGAGTTGGTGGGAGGCGGGGGAGGAGGAGAGGGTGAGAGAACTGGGATTGACATGTCAAGCAGGCTTGTTTCTAATTTAAATAAAATTTAAAAATAGAAAAAGAGAACTAAAGTTAGGAAGAGACAGCTAGTATGTAAGAAGATTTTCTACACAAGCATCAAGTTCCCAGCACCCATTGCTATGTGCACCTGTAAGAAATTAGCTGGCCAGGTGAGAATAAGAGGTATGCTGAAGACTGTTGGCTCCCAACTTAGCTCCAGGTTCAGTGAGAGACCCTTTCTCCATGAAATACATAGGACAATGACCTACAGGGCCCTATCTGTTAGGACACCCAACATCCTACTCGCTCCTCATGGTGTATGCAGTCACATACACACACACACACACACACACACACACACACACACACACACACACATACACTCATGTGCATACATAGATCACACATATACAAATGCTACCACCTCACACATACCAAAACAAAAAGGAATGAAAAATGAAGCCACTTTCAGAAGTCCATCATTAAAGGATGCCTTATATAAATTATCTGCACAGGAAATAATGATAATAAAGCTCAGAGTTTCACAAGGAAAAGATGAGGCATGGGGGGGTGGGTAAGTACAATGAAATATCTCTACCTAAGATTTTTTTATTTAAGTTAGAAACAAGCTTGCTTCACATGTCAATCCAGCTCCCTCTCCCTCCCCTCTTCCCCCATCCTCCCCACCAGGTCACCCAATCTCTACTCTGATCCCCAGGGAGGGTGAGGCCATCCATGGTGGATCTCCAGTGACTGTCATTTCATCCAGGGTAGGGCCTAGGCCCTCCCCCAAGAATCCCGGCTGAGAGAGTATCCCTCATTGTGGCATGGGCACTCAAAGTCTATTTGTATGCCAGGGATAAATACTACCAAAGGCTCTAAGCTTCTTAAGGCAAGTTGGATGAAAGAAGCAAAGAGAGTAATGACCTAATGTGGTACTCAATATACATTTAGAAAATAATTATATCCAATATGAAACATTTACAAAGAATCTAAAGAGAACTAAATTCTCTACATTTCACTGAAACTGGTCAAGCAGCAGTATATTACTATGCATGGGAGCCTTGCTACGAAACACCTATTGTGCTCGACTGTGTTTGTCACCATTTTCTTGTATATGCACATATGATACAGTTACACAGACCTGAAGATGCATACACATGCTCACAAGAGGTCACGTGTAACTGGTGAAATCTGTGTTAGCCAGTGGCCTATATGAGTGCTGATTTCTTGGCTGTGAAGTCATACCATAGTTCGTGAAGTTGTTGCCACTGGGAAAAAATGAGGAACAAAGCACACAGAATCTCTATTAATTCTTCAAAATGCATGTGAATCTAAATTACTTGAAAATTTTAGTTATTTTAAAAGTTGATTTACTTTTCAAGCACAACCCAAATAGTAATTACAAAAGTATTTTCATAGTTCATGTGTGACAAATTTTATTTAGACTTATTATATTAAGAGAAAAAGTATTTCTGTGTCTTTGAGTTTGGCTAATTAACTGAAAATGAGTTGTGTGAAAAATGCAAAAGAAAAAAATCCTGAAAATTCTATTTCCCACAAGGAGTCAGGAGAAGAAAATAGCAACATTTTCTTCTGTAACAGCATAAAATCTCTAAGTGTGAACCTTGAGAAATGTACTGTATAGTTTCCCATGCAATCAAGCTTCCCAGAGTTCCACCTCAAGAAGTCCTGGGAATGGAAGATCACTGCATCAGGATGCAGAGACCTCCTAGTCACAGTGCACCTAATCAGGTATCTCCCAAATGCTGATGTCATTAGCCTGCCTTATTCAGTAAAATCTGTATTCCCAGAGGCATATTAAGACTCTTAGACTTCTATGTTGTGGTAGCCATGCGATGTTCTCTAATCTCACCTCTATTCTCAAGCACACTTTTAGGTTTAAAAAAGACTCTAGTAGCTAGATAATAGAATTTCAAAGCCTAGTAAAACCATAACTTTCTTTACTTTCTGAGCAGTGACTAAGTTGTTACTAGGTAGAACTTCATTTGTTAAAATGTTTTTGTTCTTCAGAGTCTTGAGAGTGGGGGAACATGGGAGAGGTTGGAGAGAGGATAACATTGGGGGCTGCAGGGAGGAAAGGGATGGGGAATCAGTGTAATTCTATTTTAAGTGAAAACATTTTTGTAGTGTTTCTGCTTGGGTAAACATCTAATAGTTATCATTACAGATTATGATTAACTGCAAAGTAATATATAGGAGGTGCCATAGAAATAGATCCCATACATGTAGCTTGCAGTCATTTACACTAACAACTTAGTAAGAAAGTTTATATCACAAATAACAGCTGTATAAAATCTCCATGTATTGTGCAATACTCGTGCTAAGCTCAATCTAAACCTATCACTAACCTACCTTTACCCTTACTAAACTTCTCATGTAAATGTGGTTTATAAAGCCTCAACATTATGTTATGCTTCCCTATAGATAGGTGAAGATAACTAATTCCAGTTCTGTGTCTACTTTTATGAATTATCTCTTTCCTATTTGAGTTGTAATTTATTACAACAGCGGGTTGTAACATCATGGGCATGTTTAAAAGTACTCATTTTAATAATCAGAACTTAAAGTATTGATTCTTCATTTAAGGGATGATGAGAAGGATTGAAATATACTTTCATTAGGGTGAACTTTGCACCAAAAAAATAACATTCCATCCTTTAGTGCCATTAGTGTGTGCAAAGCTACATGCAAAAAAATAATTCAAAGACCTTGGCTTTAGTAAATATTATGATTTTTCTCAAACAAGTTAGTTTGATAAGAGTAATCTAATTTTATTAACGACTTAAGAACAATTGAACACTTAGTATCTCATAATATCTCAACATTATTTGGGGTCAATTGGATATTAATGTCATGTGTTACAAACTGAAGCTTGGGCAGAGCTAAGTCCCTTGCCCCAAACCACGGTGGGCATTCTAACACCACAGTGAGGAACAGCATACTCCCTACATCTTAAGTCCAGACTCAGGATCAGTCTTCTTATAGGAATGGATTTAATGCAATAATCCTGTAAATATTCATGAAGTAACAGAAAACTAAGTATTATGGAAATTCTAGATAACCTTTAAGATGTCCAAAACTGTCGCTACAGACAAAGAACAAGATCCCAAGTAAACTGTCTGGCTCAAAAAGTTGGGAACTTCCGGAATTAAATGCTAAAGCTGAAAAAAGATACCAAACCACAGCATCCATGATATGAAATCAGAGTAACATCTGTGGGAAGAATTGGTCTACAGAATGGCTATGTACTAAAGTTCCTATTTACTTACTAGATTGACCATGAGAAAATTAATTGTTTGTTAGCTTTAAAGTAAAGTCTAGAGAGGGTAATTATCCTGTTAAATATTTAACGGGTACACTGTGCACATGTTGCTTAATTTAGATAATCTAATTATAGAACCCTAATCCACTTAGCTCATCCTCATACTTGAGATTATGAACTTGATCTAAGCTCATTGTAACTTTGATTCTTATATTTCTCATTATTTTAAGATAAAGTGCTTCTACTTAAGTAGTTTCTAATAATATTAACAATACAAAGCAACAGCAGTTAAAAACTGATAAAAGTTAAGAAAATATGAGGCTAGTGTAATATAAAATATATCAATAGAAGGAATGAAATATAATAATATAGTTATGCTTCTGCTTTGAGTCTAACAAGGGTTGAAAAGGTAATGGTTGTAGTAAATAATGCTCTATGTAATCAACCCCAAGGGATTTTATCTTACAGTGTAATATTTGATAGTGGAACTGTTGTTTTTACATACTTGTATGGCAATTGACATTAAATTAGAGTGTTTGAGTACATTAGTTCATTTTCATTGCTGTAATAAAATATCTTCAGTATTTTATTAAGGCAGTTAGAAAGACATTCATTCTGCTTCAAAGACAGGAGGAACAAGGTCTAGGGACCATATCTTGTGGTGGCCTTATTGCTGACTAAGTCCTAAGGCATCACCGAGCATTGCATGGTGAGGGAAATGAAGCGTATGTATACATATATGCATCTTTTTCTTCTTTCTCTTCTTATAAGACCATCAATACTCAACCATAGGTATTGCACACAAAAGGCTGTTTCCAATCCTAATCAACTTTCAAAAGCCCTATCTAAGCACCAGTGATGTCTAAACTCAATTGCTACATTAGATCTTCCCTATCTTAGTAACTCGCAGTGGGAACTACATTTTAATCCATGAACCCTTAGGAGCAATCAATATCAAAACTGTTGCAATAACTTATGTTTTCAAGAGAGAAAATTTTGCAAGAATTAAAACATTCATGTTCTCACTATGCTTTGTAGAGGGCCTTTTCTCTGCATTCTTGCCCCCCCTCTCTCTCTCTGTGTGTGTGTGTGTGTGTGTGTGTGTGTGTGTGTGTGTGTTTCTTTGCCACTAATAAAAGCCATTCTTGACCAGAGAAACGTTATACTTAGGGAAAACTGTGCTAGGTAGCATTGATATGTGGATAAAAATTAGATATTTGACAAAATGAAATTCTGCTAAGTATTTGATAAGATGAATACTCCAAAGTATTGTGTAAATGTCCAATCTCTCTTCCTGAATCTGTCCCCTCCTTCCTTCTATATATTTACCTATTTATAGTTATTTATATATTTGTATATATAAGTTTGTATGAAGACAAATTTCCAGTTAGTGCCTTATCTATTAATGTATGAAACCACTACAGATGCTTTAGAGAAATGCTGCATTTCTGTGGAATAAAAAAATCAGAGAATTTGATTAGCATTGGTCTCAAGATGCAGTGTAAGAGACAGGTAACACAGCTTATATTAGGCTGTCCAATTAATGCCCAAGAAATTTGTTTAAAAGGGAAAACATTAATAAAGAATAATCAAGAACAGATACAGATCCTTCAAAGCATCACCTGTTTACCT
Organism: Mesocricetus auratus; assembly: GCF_017639785.1. Taxonomy (NCBI): domain Eukaryota; kingdom Metazoa; phylum Chordata; class Mammalia; order Rodentia; family Cricetidae; genus Mesocricetus; species Mesocricetus auratus. The sequence continues at coordinate 14,660,528 of NW_024429185.1, forward strand.
ATTTTGCTGCCTGGAGTGTGTGTTCCTAGCAATTTGAGGACTTTGTCCAAAGCTAAAATAAGAGAAATAGAGAAATAAGGTATCACAATTAAATTAAGAAAATATATGTGTTTGTGTGTGTGTGTGTGTGTGTGTGTGTGTGTGTGTGTGTGTAGATAAAGGAAAGCAAAATATTAGTATTAGAAAATTGCTAGTTATCCATTGGTCCTAGCTTAATTGTAGGAGATAGGCAATACTTTAATTAATGCCTAAGTGAATTGCTATGTTTTGCTGTAATATAACCCATTCACTAATTCATTGCCCAGACTCTTCAAAATTCTATACAGCTAAATATTGCTGGTACATGCCTCAAAATAAATGTGTGTGCTTCCTGTCTGAGAAGTTATGGTCTTATTAATTTAAGCTATGGAAGGTGATTTTGGAGCGAGATTTCCTCCCAGTCGTCTGCTTCTTACTCTTACAGAGAAGGTAGAAGCATGGGATCCTGCTCTAGTTGATTGTAGTTCAAGTAAAGTAGTCTCCACATTCTGAATGCATCATACATCACGAAGTGTGTAAAGGATTATTTAGCCCTTTAACAGATATCTGCTAATTACCAAGAATCTGAGAAAAGCCAAGTTATTTAAAATTAGCAGTTCTTATCTCTGAGGAGCCTGCTCTTTTGAGAGGCAGAAGGGGAGAGGATCCAGAGGGAAGGGGAGGTACAGGGGAACTGGGAGGAAGAGAAGAGGAGAAACTATCCAGATATATTGTATGAGAAAGGAATCTGTTTTCAATCAAGGGTAAAAAAGAAAAGTGCTGCATAAGAAAAAGATAAAGTTAGTGGTTCTGAGAACATGAATGGGGGAAGATGGAGCCTTTTATCAGCAACAAAGTCAGTCTGGGCTTCTTCTTATCCATTTGGATTTTCCAGCACACAGTCAACTATGGAGTGTTTACACACATGATTCAAATAATTTCCAGTAAAAATTGTATGCATCCTATTAGGTGACCCTTATACATACACATGTTCAATAGAAAACAGATATCTTGAAAAGCTGGCATCTGTGCAAACTGTTTACAGGTTGAATGTATGGTTCTTTGCTTGTAATTTTGAACAGAAGGGAGTTGGAAATTGAGAACTGGTATAAATTATTATTTGAAGAGTTGCTGAGAATGGGGATTCTGGCAAGAAGGGAGATGAAATTTACTCTTTCTAACTGATTATCTTGTCATTTTCAAACAAAGCAATTCATGCTAATTCAATCACTTATTTGCCCTATCTCTGAATCATAAGTAATCTGAAAAATAACTCTATTAGCATGAGACTTTTGCTAGACTAGACAGTTTTTAAATGCCTTCTCCCCATGTTCAGACATTAATTCATAATAACCTGTGTGTAATTATGAGACTTTTCAACACTGAGACACAGCAGCCACCCAGATTCCATTACT